>NC_085926.1:47600000-50080000 GCF_029289425.2 Pan paniscus | reverse complement strand
TGAGTAACTGGGACTACAGGCGCCTGCCACCACGGCTGGCTAATTTTTTTGTAGTTTTAGTAGAGACAGGGTTTCACCGTGCTAGCCAGGATGGTCTCGATCTCCTGACCTTGTGATCCGCCCGCCTTGGAATCCTAAAGTGCTGGGATTACAGGCGTGAGCCACCGCACCTGGCCAACCCTCAGTAATATTCTTTTAGGCTTAGCTAGACTTTTGAAAACTCTAGCCCCTAGCCACAGTAGCACTTTGCCACTCATCCCTCTCCTGCCAAAAGCCTCTGACTCCAGCCAAATCAAGCCGATTGCTAGGCCTTATCTAGATTCAGTACCTTTCTATTCCCTGCTCATGTGATACCCCTCCGCCTGAAGGGCCCATCTACCACACCATTCCCTTAGTTTTCCACGCCTATAATCCTAGCACTTTGGGAGACCCAGGCGGGAGGATTGATTGAAGACAAGAGTTCAAGACCAGTCTAGGCAACAAAGAGAGACCTTGTCTCTACAAAAAAAAAAAAAAAAACGATCAAAAAAAAATTAGCTCGGAGTGGTGACACATGCCTGTAATCCCAGCTACTTGGGAGGCTGAGGCTGGTGGATTGCCTGAGCCCAAAAGTTGGAGGCTGCTGTGAGCCACAATCACGCCATTGCACTCCAGCCTATGCGACAGAGTAAGGCCCTGTCTCACAAAAATAAAAATAGAAGATTCCTTACCCTCCACTAGTAACAATTTCCTTTAAATAACCTTCAAGAGCTCTTAGGCAGACCTCTTTCAATAGGACCTTTTCCAACATGACCCTCTTTTTGAGACAGGGTCTTGCTCTGTCGCTCAGGCTGGAGTGCAGTGGCGTGAACACAACTCACTGTACCCTTGACCTCCTAGGCTCAAGTGATCTTCCTGCCTCAGTCTCCCAAGTAACTGGGACCACAGACAAGCGCCACTAAGACTGGCTATTTTTTTTTTTTTTTGGAGAGATGCGTCTTACCATGTTGTCCAGGTTGGACTTGAACTCCTGGGCTCAAGCACTCTTTCCACCTTGGCCTCCCAAAGTGCTGGGATTACAGGCATGAGTTACCATACTCGGCCTCTGACCCCTTTCTATTCTGCATTGTCACCATTATCTGCTGACCTTAGCTACTCATCCATAAGCTTTTTTTGAGGCAAGATCCATAGCTCTGTATCACTGTAGCATCTAACATGTACAGTGTAGCAGATGTGCAGTGGATCACAAATAATGGAATGATTACCCACTATTAACTCTAATATCCTGTCTCACATTTGTCACATTCATTACTTCCAGGGTTTAGAAACCCAAAGCTACGGGAATCCAATGCTTATTTTGAGCTTTATCCAAAATTCAACTAAACATTAGTCAGAATATTACTTTGATTACTCCAAGAAAACAAATACTGGCACAATGCTGTTTTAAAACCTCACATTCATTTTTACCAAGAGCACTGGCTGAGTAACATACTGTGTTCAAGGGAGGTGACTAGTTCACACAGAGGCCTATTTTCAGAGATCTTGTGGTAGAGATGAGACATGTGTGTTGATGGCTACAGTAAAGGTGCTACACAAAAGTCATGAATACAGTGCCTTAGGAAGAGAATAACGAAGAAGAAGCTCTGCCCGATAGATCGGGCTTTACATACAGGCGTCTCCAAGCAGAAAAAGGCACAACAGTAGAGCAATGGACATGTCCAAAGTCCAGGATGTGGGAAGTAGGGTGTGGCTGGAAGGAAGGGTGAGGACCAGAGATGCTGCTGGAAATCAGGCAGTGCCAAGTACACTAAGACTCTAATTGGCCAGTCTGAATGAGCCGTCCTTTTTAACAAGCTTTTCTGAGGTTTCAAATGGGTAGTTCAATTTTCAACAAATAAAAGGGTGGCCAGATTATAAAGAAAATTAGGTATTTACCAATCATCCTCATCTAATAAGTGACTAATTCAATAAAAATATATTGATTATCTTCTAGGAGCTAATGAAGACAGAAGACCTGCTCCCTGTGGTTAAAGACATTTAGAAAACTCATACATTGAGCTTCAAAGCCTAAATATGGTAATTTACTTCTTTTTGTTTTTGAGACAGGGTCTTGTTCTGTCACCCAGGCTGGAGTGCAATGGCGTGATCTTGGCTCATTGTAAACTCCGCCTCCCAGGTTCAAGCCATTCTCCTGTCTCAGCACCTCCCCAAGTAGCTGGGACTACAGGTATGCACCACCACACCTAGCTAATTCTTGTATTTTTAGTAGAGACAGGGTTTCACCATGTTGGCCAGGCTGGTCTCAAATTCCTGACCTCAAGTGATCCACCCGCCTCGACCTCCCAAAGTGCCTGGGATTACAGGCATGAGCCACCGCACCTGGCCAAAATGGTAACTTACTTCTGAACCTAGTTCAGAGAACTTTTCCCTAAAGACAGAAAAATATTTCACTAGCTGAGATAGATACAGGTTGAGCAACCCTAATCCAAAAATTTGAAATGCTCCAAAATCTGAAATTTTCTGAGCACTGACATGACACAACAAGTGGAAAATTCCACCCCTGACCTTATTTGAAAGGTCACAGACAAGAGGGCAGTCCAAACTTTTAGTCCAGGCAACATAGTTAGCCCAGCCTGTCTCTACAAAAAATAAATTAGCTGGGTGTGGTGGCATGCACCTGCCAGCTACTGAAGTAAAAAGATCACTTGAGCCCAGGAGTTTGAGGCTGCAGTGAGCTATGATTGCATTGCTATACTCCAGCCTGGGTGACAATGAGACCCTGCCTGTAAAAAACAGAAACAAAAATATCACACACAAAAAAACAAAGCACACATTGTTTTGTGTATAAAATTATTTAAAGTGTTGGCCGGGCAAGGTGGCTCACGCCTGTAATCCCAGCACTTTGGGAGGCCGAGGCGGGTGGCAGGAGATGGAGACCACAGTGAAACCCCGTCTCTACTAAAAATACGAAAAAAATTAGCCGGGTGCGGTGGCGGGCGCCTGTAGTCCCAGCTACTCGGGAGGCTGAGGCAGGAGAATGGCGTGAACCCGGGAGGCAGAGCTTGCAGTGAGCCGAGATTGTACCACTGCACTCCAGCCTGGGTGACAGAGCAAGACTCTGTCTTAAAAAAAAAAAAAAAAAAATTAAAGTGTTGTATAAAATTACCTTTGGCATGTATAAGACATATACAAAATACAAATGAATTTCATGTTTAGACTTATGTAAATGCAAATGTTTAAACTTATGTAAATGCAAATATTAAAAAAAATATATCAAAACAGTTCTGGTCCCAAGCATTTTGGATAAGGGATACTCAACCTCTATTGGCTTAAGATAAAACAATAGCATGAGAAAATAATGGTAGAAGCTCAAAGTTCATTGTGCCTACTGACTGCTGGTTATAACTGTCATTTCCACTTACATCGCTCTCTGTGATGGTGATGGGAAGGCCGCGCAGCATGATGGTCTTGCTCTCCCTCTCGTCACTGATGTCATGCCTATAGTCGTGCTCACCATAGTCACCATCTGAATGGTAGCCATCTTCGGATCGGTCACTGTTCCTTCTTTCACGCTCTCTCTGAGTTACAATAAACAAAATCACAATTAACATCACCCTGTACTCTTTGAAACAGACCCTCCACTCCTAGAAATTACCCTTAGCAGGAAGTGTACAGAGATTACACAAGCACTCCATGGTAATGTTCACTGCAATTTTTTTTTTTTTTGAGACAGGGGTCTCACTATGTTACCCAGGCTGGTCTGAACTCCTGGCCTCAAATGACCCTCCTGCTATGGCCTCCCAAAGTGCTGGGATTATAGGCACACCCAGCCTGCTGTGTTTTCTTTTTTTTTTTTTTTTTGAGACAGTTTCGCTCTTATTGCCCAGACTGGAGTGCAGTGGTGCGATGATCTCTGCTCACTGCAACCTCTGCCTCCTGGGTTCAAGCAATTCTCCTCCTTCAGCCTCCCGAGTAGTTGGGACTATAGGCGCTTGCCACCACGCCCAGCTAATTTTTTGTATTTTTAGTAGAGACAGGGTTTCACCATGTTAGCCAGGATGGTCTCAATCTTCTGACCTCATGATCCGCCCGCCTCGGCCTCCCAAAGTGCTGGGATTACAGGCGTAAGCCACCGCGCCGGCCTTCTGGTTTTTTTTTTTTTTTTTTGAGACAGTCTCCCTCTGTCGTCCATGCTGGAGTGCAATGGCATGATCTCAGCTCACTGCAACCACTGCCTCCCAGGCTCAAGCAATTCTCATACCTCAGCCTCCTGAGTAGCTGAGGTCGCACCACTGCACTCCAGCCTGGGTGACAAGACTAAAAAGCTGTCTCAAAAAAAAAAAAAAAAAAAAAAAAGATATATCAAGATGACCAAAACAACAACTTATATTTATTATTTTTCATTATTATTATTTTAAAGACAGGGTCTCCCTATGGTGCCCAGGCTGGCCTCTAACTCCTGGGCTCAAGGGATCCTCCTGCCTCGGCCTCCCAAATTGTTGGTATTACAGGTGTGAGCCACCGTGCCTGGCCAACAACTTATATTTATCATTCATTTCAAAACACAGAACTAATATGTTATCATAACCCCATTGTTTCATCTTTAAAATGGGAATAACACCTGCCTTATCAGGTTGTACTGAGACCTAAATGAATTCATGAAGTCAAGTGCTCAAAAGTACATGGTGAGCCCTATGTAAACCCTGGCCATTATTTCTTTTCTTTTCTTTCTTTTTTTTTTTTTTGAGATGGAGTCTTGCTTTGTCACCCATGCTGGAGAGCACTGATACAATCTCAGCTCACTGCAACCTCCGCCTCCCAGGTTTCAAGTGATTCTCTTACCTCAGTCTCCAAGTAGCTGTGACAGGCGCCCACCACCACACTCAGCTAATTTTTGTATTTTTAGTAGAGACGGGTTCCACTATGTTGGCCAGACTGGTCTTAAACTCCTGACCTCAAGTGATCTGGCCGCCTTGGCCTCCCAAAGTGATGGGATTATGGGAAGGGGCCACTGGACCTGGCTGTTATTTCTATTACTATAAGGCTCAGAGTGTTTTTGGGGGTTATACAGCCGCTGGTCACTCACCTCTGGACTGTCATAGTCTCGGTAGTCGTCATATCTATCACCCCTCCGATCATCACTAGATCTTTTGTAATCTGAGTCCCTCCGCCTGCTTCGGGATTCACGCTCATCACGGTCATCCCTGTCTATGATGGAACCGTATCTTCCACTACGCTCTGTTCTACTCACTCTGCCAGGGAAAATAATTTTCATTCTAAAGTCAGTCACATTTTGTACCTTTAAAAGACATAGTTAAAAATACACACGGCCCACAGATCAGTTTATAAGATATATCCAAATAGTTTAAAGTGTTAAAAAGTATTACCAAATTCCAGTTTACTAAGATAACCACTGGGAAAATACCTACATCCCTAAATGTAATGATAATTCTCAGGAATGTATGCTAAATCTGAAATAAACATTTGGGTTGAATATTTCTAAGAAAGAGTCATGTTGTCCAAGTTTATTTTTGCATTTTGTCAAGCCTAGAGTCTACATATTATCCCTTCATCCCTGATTCAGATCTTAGTGACCAAAAACAGGAAGAAAGCAGTTACTCGAATTTCACCCAATTTTAAAGGGTGAAATTAAGTACATCCCTGGCTCATCTACTCTCAAGAGTATCATGCCTACTGGAAAATGGACCAAAAACCTGGATGAACTAAGTTAGTCTTTTTTTTCCCCATCAGGCAACTTAGTTGTCTGTCAGATACAACTGGATAGTTACCCAAAACTAGCACCCCTTAAGAGAACACTCTTCTTATAACATCTGGTTTATTTTTGGCTAAAGGGCAGCACTGGGCTTCATGGGAAAACCTAATAACAAGAGGCTTAAACCTATTTGACCACAGATAAAATACACCTTTTGTAAATTGTTTACCAGATTCATAAAACTGCTGTGCAATCATAAGGCAAAGGAAAGGTTTATAAGGGCTTCATTTAGAATATACAAATTTAATAAAAAGAATCAAAGGCAATATGGGACTGAGACACCCCAAAGGGGTAAATGTTAATTTAGTAAGCTATTTAGAACCACAGACTGCTGACACAGCATTAAAATACCATGTGACATGAACATTTCCTAAGGCCCCTCGGCCTGTCAATGTGATCTACCACAGGGACTGACCTCAATACTAAAAAGGCAGATGGCTGAATAAGGGTGTGTGTTTAAATCAAATGGTCTGAGAGCGTGTACCCATAGGTGACACAATAGCCAAATGCTCTCATCTTAATTTTCCACTAATTCTTTGGCTCTTTCTTTCTTCATGTAACACACAGTCCCAAGCTTCTCAGCTCTCTAAGTCTGGATCATCTTGCTATTCAGGGAACAATAACAAGAAATGGCATTCATTGATTGCTTACCACAGCCAGGAACTGTGCTAAGTGCCAGACTGTATGATCTCCTGGATTCTGCAAAGGTTGCTGTCCACACAGGGAACCTTCAGTGACCCACTCTACCCTGCCCTTCTTTGCCTAAAATTCTTTCTTATCCTTCAGCTTCCTTCCAGAGAATATTTTCTCCAGGAAGCTTTCCTGGCTGTGAACAAGAAAAAGACATACTTCCTATGTGTTCTAAGAGCACCCTACACTTTATCACAGCATGTTCACACAGTACTTTAATTCTCTCACTACACTGTAGTTTGTGACAACAGGATCATAAAGGTGTTCATTAGCAATGCCTGGCGCAAAACACTCATATATTAGTTTGATAAACTATTTTAAACAAAGAGTTCAGTCCCCACTGAAATGTTGAGATCAAAGCCACGTACTGTAGTAACTTACCTTTTGTCTGAACCCATTGTCCCACTGAAGATTTAGCACACAGCTCCAAAAGGTTCAAATTTTATTTTTTCTAGGAGACAAGAGAGATTAATTGCTATAAATCTCAGAGATCACTTAAGTCAGCAGCTCCATAGCTTGGATACTACTGAGGCTGGGATTTCATCAAACCTTCAAATCATTGACAGTGATTATCTAAGGTGGGGAAATGGTGGGGACAAACTGTCAACGTTAAAATCGTGCTAACATTTTGTTAACAATGAGCAAAACCGGAAGATTAAGCATATTTTAAAATATTAGATTCCAGATTTAACAGAATCATAATACGGAGCAAGCAGAAGACTCCTTCCCTGCTCCTACCTTAGAATTACAAAGCAAAAAGGGCAGAGCTACAATCAGCTCCTTGGTTTTGTATCAAAGCAACTCCGTGGGATAGTTGACCGTTAAAACATTAATCCAAGTGTCTTCATTAATACAAGGAGCAACATGAAATTCAAACACTTCTGATGAAAAATGTAAAACCCCGTAGAAGCTGGGATACTGAGCTGACTGAAATCTACATTAATAACGTATCGCATAAGACGAGAGCAAAGCTAGAAACGACCTAATTCCTAGGTAACAATAACCACCACGTCTTGAGCCAGTTCTTATGACTACAAACCACTGAGTAGTGAACAGCCCGGCCCCCCGCCCCGCGTTGGTAATAAGACATCACACTGCTGGACCGCGTTCGAAGAGCGCGAGGTCCGAAAAATCAGTTCCAGTAGTCTCTGGAAGCCTAGTCTAGAGCGAATGCTCAACGATTTGTTGAAATTAATAAATGAAAAAGAACCACTGGGGGGAAACAAGTCCCGGGGCATATTCACTGGTGCCGCCCCTTGTCTCCCGGGCGGTGCCGGCACCCACCTCCGTGGGGTCTCGCGGCCGAGATGGCGGCGTCACGGCCTGCTCGACCGACTCCAGCGTCCGGCCTGCCCTCCCCGCACACGCCCCTCCCGCCTCCCAAGAGGTTCCAAACCCGCAGATCGGCGATCACCGATCAGCTTTTCGGAGAGGGGGATTCAATTGCAGTTGAGGGGGGGATGGCGGCCAGAGACTGCCAGGGCGCTCCCAAGGAGTGCCCGAGGGACAGGCGACGGCTCCACTGCTCCGTTGGGCTGAAGATTAGGAGACGTGTATCCACAAGGGGCAAAGTCACAGCCAGAAAGAAGCAGGCCCAAGGCTGAGCTGGCTGGACACCCTCTGGAAACTGACAGAGCTGGCAACAAGGAAGGGCGCGGCCCTCCAACGCCTGGGGTAATTTAGCCCCTCTACAGAACCGGCTGGAGCTGATCAGTCGCCTCCGGCAGCTGACAAGGGAGGCTTGGGGGCCAGCCCAAATGGCAAGAACCTACCGTCGTTACAGACAGCCGCCGCACTTACCCCAAGGAGAGACCGAAGCAGCAGTAGCGGTTCTGCGCCCCAGAACCTCCAACAAGGTTCGGCGGCTACACAAAATGGCGCCTCCGCCGACGGCCGTCTCCTACCCACAGTACCTCACGCTTATCCCCTCCCCCTGTCACCCGCCTCCTGCGGAGAAGTCCAATCCTCGAAGCGGCCTGGCTGCGCGAGGGCTGCCGGGAAATGTGGTCGCCAGACCATCCTGTCACTTAGGACGCTCTGTGTTAATTTCTTGCAATTCTCTTCTAAATCACTACAGAGTTGTCGATCGGCTTTTGCAGACCTGGATTAGTTTTTAGGGCTCCTATTAGGCATGTTAATAATTCTTTGCTTTTGCTACTAGCGCCGTAGAGAGTACAGTTTGCTTTCACTGGCACGGTGTAAAACATTGTCTAATTCGACTTCAAAAGGAGACCGTGCGTGGCGTGGTGGCTCACTCACAAGCCAGCATTTTGGGAGGCCGAGGCAGGAGGATCGCTTGAGGCCAGGAGTTCGAGACCAGCCTGGGAAACACAGTGAGATCCTATCTCTACAAAAAATAAAATTAACTGAGCATGGTGGCGTGCACCTCTTGTCCCAGCTACTCAGGAGCTGAGGTAAGAGGTTCGCTTGGGCCCAAGAGGTCGAGGCTGCAGTGAGCTGTGATCTCGTCACAGCACTCCAGCCTGGGGACAATGCGAGAAACTGTCGCTAAAAAATAAAAAGGAGGCCGGTGCTGGGCGTGGTGGCTCACTCCTGTAATCCCAGCACTTTGGGAGGCCAAGGCGGGCGGATCACAAGGTCAGGAGATCGAGACCATCCTGGCTAACACGGTGAAATCCCGTCTCTACTAAAAATACAAAAAAATTAGCTGGGCATGGTGGCGGGCGCCTGTAGTCCCAGCTACTTGGGAGGCTGAGGCAGGAGAATGGTGTGAACCCGGGAGGCGGAGCTTGCAGTGAGCCGAGATTGCGCCACTGCACTCCAGCATGGGCAACAGAGTGAGACTCTGTTTCAAAAAAAAAAAAAAAAAAAAAGGCTGGATGCAGTGGCTCACGCCTGTAATCCCAGCACTTTGGGAGGCCAAGGCAAGTGGATCACGAGGTCAGGAGCTCAAGACCAGCCTGACCAATATGGTGAAACCGCGTCTCTACTAAAAATACAAAAATTAGCCGGGCATGGTGGCGTGCACCTGTAGTTCCAGCTACTAGGGAGGCTGAGGCAGGAGAATCACTTGAACCAGGGAGGCGGAGGTTGCAGTGAGCTGAGATCGTGCCACTGCACTCCAGCCTGGGTGACAGAGCAAGACTCAGTCTCAAAATAATAATAATAATAATAATAATAATAATAATAATAAATAAATAAATAGGAGGGGCCAGGCATGATGGCTCATGCCTGTAATCCAAGCACTGTGGGAGGCCGAGGCAGGCGGATCAGCTGAGCTCAGGAGTTTGAGACCAGCCTGGCCAACATGGCTAAACCCCGTCTCTACTAAAAATACAAAAATCAGCTGGGTGTGGTGGCGCACACCTGTAATCCCAGCTACTTGGGAGGCTGAGGTAGGAGAATCGCTTGAACCCAAGAGGCGGAGGTTGCAGTGAGCCGAGATTGCTCTACCGCACTCCAGCTTGTGTAACACAGCAAGACTCTATCTCAAAAAAAAAATAAAAATAAAAAATAAATTAAAATGAGGAACATTAGTTGATCGCTTTACTAGATGCTATATTATTGCCCTAGATGCTTTGCAAACATTTTTGTTTGTTTGTTTGAGATGGAGTTTTGCTCCTGTTGCCCAGGCTGGAGTGCAATGGCAGTCTCAGCTCACTGCAAACTCTGCCTCCCAGGTTCAAGTGATTCTCCTGCCTCAGCCTCCCGAACAGCTGGGATTACAGGCACCCGCCACCACACCCAGCTAATTTTTGTATTTTTAGTAGAGATGGGGTTTCACCATGTTGACCAGGCTGGTTTCGAACTCCTGACCTCAGGTGATCCACCTGCCTCAGCCTCCCAAAGTGCTAGGATTACAGGCATGAGCCACCGCACCCAGCCAGAACTGATTTTTCAGGTCATACAAATTGAAAACTGTGCCTATACCATTAGTTACAGAAAGTTATACATCAGTTACAGAAAACTGTGCCTATACCATTTTCTTCTCTCTCTGGAAAACAAATCTTTCAAGAATAAGTGGAGGGATGTCAGTGTATATATCTATATATAGGTATATACACAATACATATATAGATGAAAAGGTAGAAATATAATATATGTGGTGTGTGTGTATTTTGAGAGGAAGTATATATAATTTATGGGGAAGCATATATGCAAAATATCACAAAAGAGTACATGCATTAATGAAATTTAAAAGTTAACATTGATGACATCACTGCAAACCCTACAATGGATGATGCAGATGCCAAGAATCTAGAACTCACTAGACTTCATAGCCACTAGCCGTTGCCTGCCTTGTCCCCAAAGCAGTTCAACAAGCACCTTTGGGTATTCCTGAGGTGCTTGCTGAGCTGGGCTTACCACCAGTCATAAAAGCTATATAGCTATTCACAAACCTCAAAATAATCTTTTTTTTTTTTTGAGACGGGGTCTTACTCTGTCACCCAGGTTGGAGTGCAATGTCATGATCTCGGTTCATTGCAGCCTCGACCTATCCAGGTCAAGAGATCCTCCCACCTCAGCCTCCTGAGTAGCTGAGACCACAGGTGTGCACCACCATGCCCAACTAATTTTTTGTATTTTTGGGGTAGAGATGGAGTTTCACCATGTTGCCCTGGCTGGTCTCGAACTCCTGAGTTCAAGCGATCCTCCTGCCTCAACCTCCCAAAGTGCTGGGATTACAAGCGTGAGCCACCATGCCCAGCCTGCAAAATAATTCTTAAACTTGAAGAGGTCCCTGGCAAAAAAAGATGGATTTCATCCATAGGTAAGTGCCATCCTCCAAATTATCTCTGGTAGCTGATCTTCTTTTAGACATTGGCCTGTTGAGCTCCAGAGCTCTGCTGCCAAAGGCCTGTCTGGTAGCTGATGTAAGAAAAAGAAAGACATCAGAGTGAGTTGCTCTTTGTTTTAAATAAAGCCACATATGTTCAATAAAGGATAGTCCTTTAAGATTGTCTTTTCTAGTTTCTGAATGTGAAAAAAAAAGTTCCCCTCTTTAATGAAATCATGATCATATTTTTTTTAAAAAAATCTCCTACCACTTGGCAAAAGAAGAGACTGGTTCACATGTTTTGGTTCCAGGCTGGGATCTATTGCTCTAGAAGATAAAGAAGAAAAAATTGTATAGAAGAATTCTTGCCTATACCAAGAAACCAAATGACTTCTTTTGTCAAAGATGGGCTTTGATGAACTAAGGAAGAGATATAATCAAAATTCAATCCGACAAGTATTTTCTATAAATCTATGAGCTCAGCATTATTTATTCATTTATTGAGTACCTGTGCCATTATCATTAGGCCCTGTGCCAGGCCCTAGGGATAAAGTAGTGAAGAAAATTACTGAAGATCTCTGCTCCGGCATCAAAAGCCTCAGGGAACTTCCCAGGGACATCACAGGGTGACAGTTTTCACACCCATTCTTACTTTAATCAGTACCCAAGTGTTGTGCTGAAACCCTATTAATGTCAACAAGGGAAGGAACCAGGTTCAAGAGGCTGAAGAAGAGACCTAGAGCCAGCAAATGAAATGTGAGGTTTTATTACTTTAAATGACAAAAACCGTGAATACTTTATCTCCAACCTTATATTAGGGGCTTACATACAGAGAAAAGAGCCCAGTGGCAGTGGGCTGGAAAGGAGAACCACCTTACGTACAGAAATGGTCCAGTGGTGGCCAGACGTGGTGGCTCACACCTGTAATCCCAGCATTTTGGGAGGCCGAGGCAGGTGGATCATGACGTCAGGAGTTCAAGACTAGCCTGGCCAAGATGGTGAAACCCCGTCTCTATTAAAAATACAAAAGTTAGCCGGGTGCCGTGGCAGGTGCCTATAATCCCAGCTACTCGTGAGGCTGAGGCAGGAGAATCGCTTGAACCCGAGGGAAGGAGGTTGCAGCGAGCCAAGATCGCACCACTGCACTTCAGCCTGGGCGACAGAGTGAGACTCTGTCTCAAAAAAAAAAAAAAAAAAAGAAAGAAATGGTCCACTGGTGACGGCTGGATAACAGGAAAACATATCCGTATGGCCCAGTGCCAGTGGGCTGGGCAGGAAAACCGCAACCGCCTGCAAACATCATGCAGCGTATATAGCATATTCACTTAATAATACTCTCTCCATAATGACCTCCACCTAGCAAACTTCATTTGCCCCAAAACTCAGGGCCTCAATCTCCTGTATGTCCCGTGTTCCATGTGACAGACTAGGGGCTAAGATGTTTATCATAGGTAAGGAACTAAGCTCTAGTTGGTCACTCCCAGATTCCCTAGTTGGGAACACACATTCAGGTGCATCTGCCATACAGGGTTATTCTAAGAGTAGGCTTAAATTATTGCTCTCAGGCCTGGGCGTGGTGGCTCATGCCTGTAATCCCAGCACTTTGGGAGGCCGAGGTGGGCAGATCACTTGAGATCAGGAGTTTGAAACCAGCCTGGCTAACATGGTGAAACCCCGTCTCTACTAAAAATACAAAAATTAGCCAGGCATGGTGGTGCGTGATTGTAGTCCCAGCTACTCAGGAGTCTGAGCCACAAGAATTGCTTGAACCTGGGAGGCAGAGGTTGCAGTGAGCCGAGATGGCCCCACTGCACTCCAGCCTGGGTGACAGAGCAAGCAGAGTGAGACTGTCTCAAAAAAAAAAAAAGGCTGGGCACGGTGGCTCACGCCTGTAATCCCAGCACTTTGGGAGGCCGAGGTGGGTGGATCACGAGGTCAGGAGATTGAGACCATCCTGGCTAACACAGTGAAACCCCACCTCTACTAAAAAATAAAAAAAAAAAAATTAGCCGGGCATGGTGGCAGGCGCCTGTAGTCCCAGCTACTGGGGAGGCTGAGGCAGGAGAATGGAGTGAACCCAGGAGGCGGAGCTTGCAGTGAGCAGAGATCGTGCCACTGCACTCCAGCCTGAGCGACAGAGCAAGACTCCGTTTCAAAAAGAAAAAAAAAAAAGCTATCAGGTGCTTTTTTTTTTTTTTTTTTTGAGATGGAGTTTTGCTCGTTGCCCAGGCTGGAGTGCAATGGTGCAATCTCGGCTCAAGGCGACCTCCACCTCCTGGGTTCAAGTGATTCTCCTGCCTCAGCCTCCCGAGTAGCTGGGATTACAGACATGCGCCACCATGCCCGGCAAATTTTGTATTTTTAGTGGAGATGGGGTTTCTCCATGTTGATCAGGCTGGTCTCGAACTCCCGACCTCTGGTGATCCACCGCTTGGGCCTCCCAAAGTGCTGGGGTTACAGGTGTGAGCCACCAAGCCCAGCTGGTACTGCTTTTAAAAGTATATTAAGGCTAGGCATGGTGGCTCAGGCCTGTAATGTCAGCACTTTAGGAGGCCCAGGCAGGCAGATCATTTGAGGTCAGGAGTTCAAGACCAGCCTGGCCAACATGGTGAAACCCAGTCTCTACTAAAAAAATACAAAACTTAGCGCGGCGTAGTGGCATGTGCCTGTAGTCCGAGCTACTCAGGAGGCTGAGGCAGGAAAATTGCTTGAACCCAGGAGGTGGAGGTTGCAGTCAGTCGTGATCTTGCCACTACACTCCAGCCTGGATAACACAGAGGGAGTCTGTCTCAAAAAAAAAAACACAAAAAACAAAGTGTATTAAAAATTTCATGGCCGGGTGCGGTGGCTCACGCCTGTAATCCCAGCACTTTAGGAGGCAGAGGTAGGTGGATCACGAGGTCAGGAGATCGAGACCATCCTGGCTAACATGGTGAAACCCCGTCTCTAGTAAAAATACAAAAAATTATCCAGGCATGGTGGCGGGCGCCTGTAGTCCCAGCTACTTGGGAGGCTGAGGCAGGAGAATGGCATGAACCCGGGAGGCGGAGCTTGCAGTGAGCTGAGATCGCGCCACTGCACTCAAGCCTGGGAAAAATAAATAAATAAAATAATATAATAAATTCAGACGTTGGCCGGGCACAGTGGCTCACGCCTGTAAATCCCAGCACAATGGGAGGCCAAGGCAGGTGAATCACCTGAGGTCAGGAGTTTGAGACCAGCCTGACCAACATGGTGAAATCCCCCCTCTACCAAAAATACAAAAGTTACCTGGGCATACTGACAGACGCCTGCAATTCCAGCTACTCGGGAGGCTGAGGCAGGAGAATCTCTTGAACCTGGGAGGCAGAGGTTGCAGTGAGCTGAGATCGCGCCATGCACTCCAGCCTGGGCAACAGAGAGAGACTCCATCTCAAAAAGAAAGAAAAAGGAAAAAAAATTTCAGACCTTGCATGTTCTCACTCATAAGTGGGAGTTGAACAATGAGAACACATGGACACAGGGAGGGGAACAACACACACAGGGACAAGGGGAGGGAGAGGATTAGGACAAATACCTAATGCATGCGGGGCTTAAAACCTAGTTGATGCCAGGCGTGGTGGCTCACGCCTGTAATCCCAGCACTTTGGGAGGCCGAGGCAGGTGGATCATGAGCTCAGGAGATTGAGACCATCCTGGCCAACATGGTGAAACCCCGTCTCTACTAAAATACAAAAAATTAGCGGAGCGTGGTGGCGTGTGCCTGTAGTCCCAGCTACTTCAGAGGCTGAGGCAGGGGAATCACTTGAACCCGGGAAGTGGAGGTTGCAGTGAGCCGAGATCCCGCCATTGCACTCCAGCCTGGCGACAGAGCAAGACTCCGTCTCAAACAAACAAACAAAGAAAAAAACCCCAGATGATTGGTTGATAGTTGCAGCAAACCACCACGCACATGTACATGTATACCTATGTAACGAACCTCCACGTTCTGCCCATGTATCCCAGAAGTTAAAGTAAAAAAAAAAAAAAAAAAATTTCAGACCTTATTTCCAAAAGCAAAATCTCCACTACAAAGGAAAAGTTAAACTAAGAAGAACAAACCAACCTAGGCCATGGGCCAAACTACATCTGAACTTAAACACTTACTTCAGGGAAGATGTAATCTCAGCACTTTAGGATGCCAAGGTGGGCGGATCACCCTGAGCTCAGAAGTTCGAGACCAGCCTGGTCAACATGGTGAAACCCCATCTCTACTAAAAATACAAAAATTAGTCACACATGGTGTTGGGCGCCTGTAATCCCAGCTACTAGGGAGGCTGAGGCAAGACAATTGCTTGAACATGGGAGGTGGAGGTTGCAGTGAGCCAAGATCAGGCCATTACACTCCGGCCTGGGCAACAAGAGTGAAAAGTGCATCTCAAAAAAAGAAAAAAAAAGGCCAGGCATGGTGGCTCATGCCTGTAATCCCAGCACTTTGGGAGGCCGAGGTGGGCGGATCACAGGGTCAAGTGATCGAGACCATCTTGGACAACATGGTGAAACCCTGTCTCTACTGAAAATACAAAAATTAGCAGGCGTGGTGGCATGCACCTGTAGTCCCAGCTACTCGGGAGGCTGAGGCAGAAGAATCACTTGAACCTGGAAGGCAGAGGTTGCAGTGAGCCAAGATTGTGCCACCGCACTCCAGCCTGGCGACAGAGCAAGACTCTGTCTCAAAAAAACCAAAAAACAAGTCTATGTCATGCTGTCTCCATAGCATACTGTATTTCTCCCTTGAGGGTCTCATTCTGTCAGTAATTGCTCAATGTCCATTTTTCCCAGTGGACTGAGTTATATGGGCAGAGGCCAACATCAGTCTTGCTATAATCCCCAGTGACAAGTAGACTAAGCTTTCAAAACATATACCAACACTTAATAATTGGATGCTGCCTATGTTGAGTTAACAACTTCATTAGTGAAGCATTTAATGTGTTCCATAGCTCATGACAGGTCTAGTCAGGTGACATAGGGTTAGAAGGAAAACCTGGTCTGGCCAGTTCAGGACAAAACTAGACCAGCTTCCAAAAAGAATTTTGACCTACTCAGACAGGAAGTAATGAGTTACTTCACAGATGAATCTGCAGACCATCGTTAGATCAGAAGGGTTTTTAAAGTGCACTTGTCTAGTGCTGATAGATTCAAATGGCCCATCTTATGTAGTAATGCAGCACTAGTAGTAGCAAGGCCCAGAACATGGGGCTCTCAGTTTCTAAGCTAATGTGCTCCTGATTTTGTTTGTTTTCCCTTTTGGAGGAATAAAGACTTATTAAAGAGAAAAATTAGATCTGGACACAGCATGGCAAATAAATTCAGATTTACTATTCCTGTTCATGTTTTCTTCTTAGCATATTCTCCCTAACCTCTCCCACTCCTCACTTCCCATCTCTCCCAAACCCTCTGCCACACCCACCTTTAACAGAGTATATTTCAGCCCTCCTTGGTCCAGCCTTCTGTATATAAACCATTCCCTTAGGCAAGGGGTTGGCAAACTAAAACTCACAGGCCAATTCTGTCTTTGTGAATAAAGTTTTATTAGAATATAGCCACAACCACTTGTTTACAGATTACCTATTGCTGCTTTCTCACCACGACAGTACAGCTAAATAGTTCTGATAAAGATGATCTGACCTGCCTTATGCTATCCAAATGGTGGTCTCAGTTCTCTTCCTAAGAAACATTCTTCCCTTGAGACATGTGCAAAGTGAAATTTTTAGTACTGTGATATGTAACCCTGAGGAATTTTATTTTTCTGAGACAGGGTCTCACTCCATTGCCCAGGTTAGAGTGCAGTGGTGTGATCACTGCACTCACTGCAGCCTCAACCTCCTGGGCTCAAGTGATCCTCTCACCTCAGCCTCTGAAAGTGCTGGGATTTTAGGTGTAAGCCACCATGCCAGGCCAGGATTTTTAAAAGTTATAATAGGCTCTCATAGCCAAAGAAATAGAGCAAAATTTAAAACAAAACAAAAACATGCTTATAGGTTATATAGTCCTTTTTTTTCTTGCTCTGTCACCCAGGATGGAGTGCAATGACATAATCTCGGCTCGCTGCAACCTCCTCCCAGGCTTAAGCAATTCTCCTGCCTTGGCTTCCTGAGTAGTTGGGAATGCACCACCATGCCCAGCTAATTTTTGTATTTTTAGTAGAGACAGGGTTTCACCATGTTGGCCAGGCTGGTCTCGAACTCCTGACCTCAAGTGATCTGCCTTCCTTGGCCTCCCAAAGTGCTGGGATTACAGGAGTGAGGCACCTACCGTACCTGGCCTTATATAGCCCTTTTATTTTATTTTATTTTATTTTGAGATGGAGTCTTGCTCTTGTTGCCCAGGCTTGAAGTACAGTGGCACAATCCCAGCTCACTGCAATCTCCACCTCCTGGAAGTGATTCTCCTGCCTAAGCCTCCCCAGTAGCTGGGATTACAGGCGCCCACCACCATGCCCGGCTAATTTTTATATTTTTAGTAGAGACGGGGAGCACTCTCTCTCTCCTACCAGTAGCCCCACTCCCACCCATCTCTGGGAAAAAAAAAATAACAAAAAGATAATCACATTGAAAAAAAGTTTATTTAAAAAAGTTCTAGCAGCAAGAACAGTAACAAAAGAAAAGGAGAGACAAACAAAACAAGAGGGAGGTTGTGTCCCATGGAACTTGTCTCCATTCTTAATCGAGTTCTTTATATCGAGCAAACATGACTCTTCGAACAGCATCTCGATAAGTCTCGTTGGACTGTCTTTTGCTGGTTCTTCCTGAGGCTCCAACACTGGGGCCCCTCATCCGGCCTTCAGCCTGTAAAACAAAGACAAACTATGAAGTGGGCCCTATAGATTAATTAGCCTCAGCGCTGGTCTTTGACCACAGGCATTTCTGGACTAGTAAGAAGCAGTATATAGGATAATTTTTTTTTTTTTAGATGGAGTCATGCTCTGTCGCCCAGGCTAGAGTGCAGTGGTGCGATCTGGGCTCACTGCAAGTCTGCCTCCCGGGTTCAAGCAATTCTTGTGCCTCAGCCTCTGAGTAGCTGGGACTACAGGCACCTGCCACCACGCCCGGCTAATTTTTGTATTTTTAGTAGAGACAGGGTTTCGCCATGTTGGCCAGGCTGGTCTCGAACTCCTGGCCTCAAGTGATCCGCCCACCTTGGCCTCCCAAAGTGTTGGGATTACAGATGTGAGCCACCACACCTGGCAGAATAATTTTTTTTTTTGAGATAGAGTCTCGCTCTGTCACCCAGGCTGGAGTGCAGTGGCACGATCAAGATCTTGGCTCACTGCAAACTCTGCCTCCCCGGTACAAGCCATTCTTCTGCCTCAGCCTCCTGAGTAGCTGGGATTACAGGCACGCGCCACTGCACCCAGCTAATTTTTGTATTTTTAGTAGAGACGGGTTTCATCATATTGGTCAGACTGGTCTCGAACTCCTGACCTTGTGATCCACCCACCTCGGCCTCCCAAAGTGCTGGGATTACAAGCATAAGCCACTGCGCCCGGACCCTGGCAGGATAATTTTTTTAAAGAATCTTTTGGCCGGGCACAGTGGCTCACGCCTGTAATCCCAACACTTTGGGAGGCTGAGGTGGGCGGATCACTTGAGGCCAGGAGTTCGAGACCAGCCTGGCCAACATGGCAAAACTCTGTCTCTACTAAAAACACAAAAATTAGCTGGGTATGGTGGCACGCACCTGTAATCCCAGCTACTCAGGAGGTTGGGGTGGGAGAATTGCTTCAACCTGGGAGGAGGAGGTTGCAGTGAGCTGAGATCGCACCACTGCATTCCAGCCTGGGCGACAGAGCAAGACTCTGTCTCAAAAAAAAAAAGAAAAGAATCTTTCATTATTAAACAAATACCCAAGATGAATTAAGGTGGGTGGTGATGCTATGATTGCAAGATACAGGCTTTAATACCAGAGATATGAGAAACTCGGTAGGAGAGAAATAAGCCAATCTCTTATGGTTGGCATTTTCAGAGGAGAAGCAAGCCAACACAAAATGGGTAATGTTCCCTCTTATCACCTTTTCTAGAGGGTCTTGAAATATGAGGGGCAAAGTCCTTCATGGGAACCAGAACAACATGCTCCTTAAATTTTAGCCACCAAAGACTTCCGCTGACAGTCCCTCTCAGAGATGCCTCTGTACCTTTCATTGCTGATTCCCTGGTTCTTTTGCCCAAATGATTCTTCAGTCTCAAACTGCCTCAGATACTGCTCTACTATTTACTCCGTGTAAAAGTATGATGAAATCCATTCCAACTCCTTCCTTCTCTTCCTAACTCCAAACTGCAAAGGGCCCAGCCTGCCAAGCTATAACCCAGTATTCAAGGCTGAAGTGTTCAACTCTCATGTCCTATCCCAGCAGTAGAGAAAGCCCAGCAAAATGGCAAAGACATCACTCTAGGCCAGAAAGTGAAAGTTAATTACATTCCAGGTTCATGTCACCCCCCAAAAGATGGAAACCATTTTACCTCCTCTGATGAAGCCAATCCAGGATGGCCATATCCCAGGCCTGTCCCTTTCCTCCAGCCAGTAGCCTGTTGGACACAGCCTCCTTTGCTGCTAGTGTCAATATCTTCTTTATCAACAAGTTTACGATCACTGCAAAAGAAGCAGACACCATCACTTCCTTTTTTTTTTTTTTGAGACGGAGTTTCACTCTTTTTGCCCAGGCTGGAGTGCAATGGCTCGAACTCAGCTTACTGCAACCTCTGCCTCCTGGGTTCAGGCGATTCTCCTGCCTCAGCCTCCCGATTAGCTGGGATTGCAGGTGCCCGCCACCACACCTGGCTAATTTTTAATTTTTTTTTTTCAGTAGAGACAGAGTTTCACTGTGTTGGCCAGGCTGCTCTCAAACTCCTGACCTCAGGTAATCCGCATGCCTTGGCCTCCCAAAGTGCTGGATTACAGGCATGAGCCACCGTGCCCAACCTGACACCATCATTTTGATGATGACCTGCTTATAAGCCTAATATAAAATCTCTGTCCTCTTGATTCATATCTGCCTCTTATTAAGTAAGTATATTAAACAGTACCTCTGAGTGCCTGATAGCTATGTTTTGTTGCTGGGTACACAGACTACTAAGATATGGCCCTGTTCACAAGAAAGGTCTCAAAAATTATGTCAAGAGATGCTTATAGAACATTGAAGAGAGCTCAACCATGGATGTAGCAACAGTAGATGTCTGCTATAGAAATACAGTAGAAGGAATCACTTTGGGAGGCTGAGGTGGGCAGATCACCTGAGGTTGGGAGTTCGTGACCAGCCTGACCAACATGGAGAAACCCTGTCTCTACTAAAAATACAAAATTAGCCGGGTGTGGTGGCGCATGCCTGTAATCCTAGCTACTCAGGAGGCTGAGGCAGGAGAATCGCTTGAACCCAGGAGGTGGAGGTTGTGGTTAGCCGATATCGCGCCATTGCACTCCAGCCTGGGCAACAAGAGTGAAACTCTGTTTCAAAAAAAAAAAAAAAGAAATGCAGTAGAAGGAACGAAAACTCTGAAGGGGCATCACCAAAAATGACAGGAATTTCAACAGGAAGATACATCTGAATTGGATCTCGAAATAATGAGTTTGTGTAAGAGAAAAGGAGGACACAAGCAAGGAGACACAAAAGACAATTTGTCCAAGAGAGTAGTAGTAGAAACTGACAAAGGTAAGGCTGCTTGGTGGCCGGGTGCAGTGACTCACGCCTGTAATCCCAGCACTTTGGGAGGCCAAGGCGGGTGGATCACCTGAGGTCAGGAGTTCGAGACCACCCTGACCAACAGGTGAAACCCCTCTCTACTAAAAATACAAACATTAGCCTATAGTCCCAGCTACTGGGGAGGCTGAGGCAGGAGAATCGCTTGAACCTGGGAGGCGGAGGTTGCAGTGAGCCAAGATCGTGCCATTGCACTCCAGCCTGGGCGACAGAATGAGACTCTGTCTCAAAAAAAAAGGAAAAAAAAAAAAAGGCTGCATGGGGTCAGACTGTAAAAAACCTTTAACTTATTAAGCTAAATCATGTCTCTGAACCTCATCCTTCTGGCAAAAGTTGGAGCTCAGGCCTCCCTGTAGGCAAGGTATACGGTTTGTAAAAAGACAAGTTATAAGAGTAGATTTCTCTTTACAAAAGTCATTTTGGTGGCAGGGTAGAGAATGGACTGAAGAACAGTGGGAGCAAAGACTGGGAGTAGGAGTCCAGTGTGGAGGTGGAATAGAATGGGAGATGCTGTGGTTTAAATGTGTCCCTCAAAGTACATATGTTGGAAACATAATCCCCAATGCAACAGTATTGAGAGGTGAAACTTCAGGAAGTGATTAGGTCATGAGAGCTCTGCCCTCACAAATGGATTAATGCTGTTATTGCAGGAGTGGGTTCTCCTGATAAAATGA
Organism: Pan paniscus; assembly: GCF_029289425.2. Classification (NCBI taxonomy): domain Eukaryota; kingdom Metazoa; phylum Chordata; class Mammalia; order Primates; family Hominidae; genus Pan; species Pan paniscus. The sequence continues at coordinate 50,058,434 of NC_085926.1, read as the reverse complement.
TTAGTCTGGTTTCTTTCTCCCAACCCCCTCTTTTGCCTAAGCTCTCTTGTTCTTTTACTTTCCACCATGAGGTGACACAGCAAGAAGGCCCTTACCAGATGCAGCTCCTCAATCTTGGACCTCCCAGCCTCCAGAAGCATGAGCCAAATAAATTTCTGTTCATTATAAATTACCCAGTCTGTGGTATTCAGTTATGGTATCATAAAACAGACTAAGACAGGGGGCAAGACTTAATTAGGCATTTGGTCACTAATTGGACACAGAGGATAAAGGAGGAGGATGGATCAGACCATGTAGACAGTGATGCTATGATGCTGCTACTCTGAAATAATAATACAGGAGATTTGGACTTGTTAGACTGTGGTGGTGGTTGAGGCCATGGGTACCTTAGAAAGCCCAGGTCAAGAGGGTAGAGCAGCAAGACCAAAGAAGCACTGAGAGAAGAGTCCTAGAGAACACCTGGATTTATCCAGAAAAGGAAGAGGAGCAGAAAAGGTGACTGGAAAGGAGAAGAGCCAGGAGAATGTGGTATAAAGGGTGCTGAGAATAAAGAAGGGTCTCTTTCCGCACCCCACCTAAGCCTTGTCCCAGAAGACTCAAGGCCAAGGTGTCCTTCCTCCTGATGGCTGACTCCTTCACCTAGTCCTAATCCACTGTATTTCAAATTGCAGAGAATGTCACAATGGAATGTGACCCAATGGAATGTCACACTAAATGGTTCCACTGTAACAACTCATAAAAATGAAGAGAGACTAGACTTGAATAAAAATATCAGGGTTCACTGTACCTGGTAAGAAAGTATTTTAGATGAAAACTTTTTCAGTTGTGCACACACACACTTTATTATTGGGCCATGATACAAAAATACTTCTCTTATTGTGGGTTGGATCAAATAAGCTGGAATGCCAGAGCCCCAAAACCTGTCCAGCCTCCTCAAGGGCCTTGCTCTGTCAATTATCTCCCTTTCCTCCTGCTCATGCATCCACTTGTTACCCACTTTTCCTTTTCTTTTCTTTTCTTTTTTTTTTTTGATTTGGAGTCTCGCTCTATTACCCAGGCTAGAGTACAGTGGTGCAATCTTGGCTCACTGCAACCTCCACCTCCCATGTTCAAGCGATTCTCCTGCCCCAGTCTCCCGAGTAGCTGGGATTACAGGTACCCACCACCACACCTGGCTAATTTTTTTATATTTTTGGTAGAGACAGGGTTTCACCATGTTGGCCAGGCTGGTCTCGAACTCCTGACCTTAAGTGATCCACCTGCCTCAGCCTCCCAAAGTGCTGGGATTACAGGTGTGAGCCACCACACCTGGCCCCATTTTTCCTTTCCTTTTCTTTTTTTTTTTTTTTTTTTGAGACAGAGTCTTGCTCTGTCACCCAGGCTAGAGTGCAGTGGCATGATCTCAGCTCACTGCAACCTCTGCCTCCCAGGTTTGAGCGATTCTTCTGCCCCAGCCTCCTGAGTAGCTGGGATTACAGGCGCCTGCCACAGCGCCCAGCTAATTGTTATATTTTTAGTAGAGAAGGGGTTTCACCATCTTGGCCAGGCTGGTCTCGAACTCCTGACCTTGTGATCCACCCGCCTTGGCCTCCCAAAGTGCTGGGATTACAGGCGTAAGCCACCACGCCTGGCCCCCATTTTTCCTTTTCAAGGACTTTACTGTCCCTTCTCCTCCTAGCTATCCAGAGACCAGAGACCAGAGACCTGAACACCATCAGTGACTTCTCCCTTTCCCCAGGTGATCACAAAGACTGGCAGATCTGACACCTCTCTCTAAGCCACACTCCTTTTCTTTCCTTTTCTTTTTTTAAATAGAGGCAGGGTCTCCCTTCTCGCTATGTTGTCTAGGCTGGCCTGGAACTCCTAGGCTCAAGAGATCCTCCTTCCTCAGCCTCTCTGTGTTGGGATTATAGGCCACTCTCCTTTCTAGACTCATCACCTTCACTCAGGCAATCATGATCTCTCACTTGAATTACTATAGAATTTGCATAATGCATTAGTCTCTCTACAAACTCATCTTCCACATGATTAGTAATCTCTCCAAAATGCAAAGCTAAGTCAATACCCTGCTTAAAATTATTCCATGACCTTCCACTGCCTTTAAGATAAAGCCTTAGCAAGGTGTTCAAGGTGTTTAAACTTCACGAACTGGCCTGCATCTTTTGGACCAGGCTTATCTACTATCACTCAACAATATACCTGCAGTGTTCAGGACCATCAAACTATTTGCAACTCCTCAAACACATCATAAGCTCTTGTATCCCTGGTATATGAAATTCCCTGAAATGCCCTTCCCTTCCCCACTGATTTCTGTGTCTGCCCTATGAGACGCACCATCACCTAAGTCTTGTCTATTCTGTGTTCAGTCAAGGATAATCTATGTCTTGTCCACCTGAGTATTTCTTGCACTTGACACCTGTAAACAGTGGGTTATCAACAAATTCTATTTAACTCTGGGCTTACAACTTGGGAACTAGCTGACTGAAAACAAGTATAGGAAGCTAGATATCATACATCTTCATCAGCAGCCAACCATTTATTTAGCACCTATGTGTGAGAATGGAGGTTCCCTAGAGAAAAAGCCCAAGAGTGTGACATTCTTATCAGGCCCGTAAAGAGGGTGCAGTATTACTGATGAAGACAGAAAGGGTTCCCGATCATGGCTACTCCAGCCCTGGCTTTGGGAAGGCGAAGCTGCCAGCCAACCTTCCATGCACACTCCCCGTATAAAGACAGATAGTAAAAAGGCTGGCACAGACCTCATGTTTTAGCAGTTCAGACAGAATCTACTCATAATATCATCTCCCTGAGACAGAAAACAGCAGTACAGTTAAAGGAGGAGGTGGTTTTATCATTAGGCCTTGAGGCCTAGGCTGAATGAAGAGTTCCTGGCTTACCTGTCAGTTTCCCTGGAGTACTTAATCCGTTTCCTTTCTGGAGAGTCAAAAGACTGGAGCTTTTCCCTGCGATCATTTCCTCTTTCTTTAAACTTTCCCTGTTGGTAAGCAGAAGAGCAGACCTGAGATTGCCACCTGAGGGAATTGGGGAGTGGGGAAATTCTACCCCATTGCTGTTATTATTATTATTTTTTTCTTGAGACAGAGTCTCACTCTGTTGCCCAGGCTGGAGTACACTGGCGTGATCTCAGCTCACTGCAACCTCCGCCTCCCAGGTTCAAGCGATTCTCCTGCCTCAGCCTCCCAAGTAGCTGGGACTACAGGTGAGTGCCACAATGCCCAGCTAATTTTTCTATTTTTAGTAGAGACGGGGTTTCACTATGTTAGTCACGCTAGTCTCGAACTCCTGACCTCAGGATCCACCAGCCTCGGCCTCCCAAAATGCTGGGATTACAGGTGTGAGCCACCGCACCCGGCCTTGTTATTTCTTTTAAAGTGAAAGTAGCTCACTTGGTAACTCCTGGAATCTCTCACTCCTTTACACGTTCTTCTAGAGAAAGCAGTGACTTCCTAACTTAAACATTTGGAAAGAATAAGTTGGCACGCTTGGTTCCGCTGTCTTTTCCCCTTCTGAGAAGCAGGGGAAAGTACACAAGCCCTCCACTATACAAGCCCTCGGGCATATAATATAAAACCTAAGGAGTCCAAAGCAGCTCTCACATGGAGAGGTGGTTCTTTGTAGTAGACAACTCTAAGGAAAGGAAAAGTACTACAATCTACTTTCCACTGTCCTATGGCCAGTTCAGTTTGTGAATTCACTATCTCTAACAGTCCTCCATAGGTGGATTCTTTTGTTTGGTTTTGAGACAGGGACTTACTCTGTGACCCAGGCTGGAGTACAGGGCTGTGATCATAGCTCACTGCAGCCTGGAATTCTTGGGCTCAAGCAATTCTCCCACCTCAGCCTCCTAAACTGCTGGGATTACATGCATGTGCCACTGTGCCTGGCTCTCCACAGGTGGCTTCCTTTTTTTTTTTTTTTGAGACAAGGTCTGGCTCTATGACCCAGGCTGGAGCGCAGTGGCACAAACTCAGCTCACTGCAACCTCTGCCTCCCAGCTCATGCGATCCTCCCTCAGCCTCTCAAGTAGCTGGGACTACAGGCACACACCCCATGTCCACCTAATTTTTATATTTTTTGTAGAGATAGGATTTCGCCATGTCGCCCAGGCTGGTTTCAAACTTGTGAGCTCAAGTGATCCGTCCGTCTCAGCCTCCCAAAGTACTGGGATTACAGGCGTGAGCCACCGTGCCTGACTCATAGGTGGGTTCTTAACCATCATGAGAGAGGCCAGTGAAGCCTATGACTGGGTAATTCACCCTAACTGTGTGGTTGAGGTAGCAAGTCCATTTGACTCTGACACTAAGCTACTTCCTCCAGCTTAGCCTTTAATAGTAAAAGATGCTATTTCAGCAGCGCTATTCAACACTTGTTCATTAACTCAACTAATTTAAAAGCTAAGCAGGAAAGAGGAGTGTTATCTACCTAGAGACCCTAACACCACCTTTTAAAAAAGATATCAACTTCATTGAAGTATAAACTTACAAATAATAAAAAGCACCTATTTTGATTGTATTATATAATTTGGCAAATGTATGCACTATCTTTTGAGGCTGCTTTTGTTCTCCATCTTCTTATAAGGAGGGATCAGCACAGCCTATGAAGTCTATATCAGAAAGCAAAAAGAGCTGAGGTCAAGGGAGTAATAGGTCACCAAAGTTTACCTCTCGTTCTCTCCTTTCCAGATAGGCTAGCTCCTGCTCAGACTGTTTTATCTTCCGGTGGATTTCCAGGTTTTGCTGAGAAGAGAGGCAATTCTATGAGTATAGGTCTAAGAAACAATGGTCCTAGAGATGCTTCTAGGCCTTTCCCAATAGTTGCTTTTGGATTGTAGCTCTTTTGATTGACCAGATCTACTAAATGATCACTGTATCCTGCAACCAACAATCCCTAACTGGTCTTGTCATGCAGATTAGTTATGTGGTATGGCATAAGAGGAATATCATTTTACTTATCTCCAAGATGTGGGAAACAAATATCTATCTCTTTATCTAAGTTGAAAATCATGGGACAGAGGATGTGGGCACACCAGTGAAGAAAACCAAATGCCCACATACTCTGCCATACATACCATTCCCAGACATGAGTCACTCTTTCAGCCCCCAGAGAAACATGGAAAGGAGCCCCAGGGTTCCAAGAGACTGCTCTGAGAGTTGCAAATTCCTCACGCATGGCTCTACTACACAAGCCCTCAGACATATGTATGAAACTTAAGGAGTCCAAAGCAGCTCTTACATGAAGTGGTGGTTCTTTGTAGCAGACGACCTTAAGGAAAGGAAAAGTACTACAGTCTACTTTCCACTGTCCTATGACCAGTTCAGTTTGTGAATTCACCAGACCTGTGGCTCCTCTTTCCTGACGATTACTTTTTATCTCTTTAGCCATTTATTAGTATTTACATCAGATGGGTGAAATTTCAATGTGTCAGTCTGACAACTCACAACTTCAGGTCAAAGGACATGGGAGGTAGTCTGTTCCAGGGATTATCAGGAGCTTTTCAGAGTCCTATCTTTGCAAAGCCTCCACAGAGATGGCTGGGAAAAGTAGTGTACCTATTACCAAAAGCAGAACTTCTCAGCTTTTAGCTAAATAAAACTTTGAGCTCTGTATTCAGAGAAAGTCTGAATCTAGTTCCATCACCTGCTCTTGCAACATCTACTAGAGAAGGGGTGTGAAACAAATTGCTCTGAGAATGTGAGTCCCTTTAGGGACTTTATTTGTCCATAATTTGGATCCTTGGTCAGTTCATATAAATGGGAATACTACAGGGGAAGACCAATGTATGTCGGTTTAACATCCCAAGTATAGATGTTGTGCTGTGGCTCATAACAATATTCACTACATGAAGAAATGGCAGAATTTGACTCACCTATGGTGAAAACTGCACACTGTCAGAGCTGGATAGAATCAGATGAAGTTACAAGGACCAAAGAAGAAAAGGGGCTTATCTGAGGTCCAACTGTAACGTTAATGACACAGCTAAGATGAGAAACCCAGCAAGTAATGTCCTATTCCACAACCCTTTCTCTTCCTACCCATCCTCCATATTTGGCACCCTAGCCACAGTCATAATGCTTGGCTTCGGCCTATACATGGAAGTTCTTTGAGGGTAGGCATAACCTTAATCCAGAGCAATTCATTCTTGAATTGGACTGTTTTAATGATAGGAACTGGGGCTGATATACACTGAGGAAGGATTGTATAAGCTGCTGCTGCTTTTTTTTTTTTTGAGATAGAGTCTTGGTCTGTCACCCAGGCTGGAGTGCAGTGGTGTGATCTCGGTTCACTGCAACCTTTGCCTCCCAGGTTCAAGCGATTCTTCTGCCTCAACCTCCCAAGTAGTTGGGATTACAGGCATGTGCCACCACATCCAGGTAATTTTTGTATTTTTAGTAGAGACAGTTTCACCATGTTGGCCAAGCTGGTCTCAAACTCCTGATCTCAAGTGATCTACCTAGGTGCCTTGGCCTCCCAAAGTGCTGGGATTACAGGTGTAAACCACTAGGCCCGACCTAAATAATCTTTTTTATTCCCTATAATCCCCATCAATAATAAGAGTCAACAGGTTTTTTTTGTTTTGTTTTGTTTTTTTGACGGAGTCTTGCTCTGTCACTCAGGCTGGAGTGCAGTGGCACGATCTTGGCTCACTGCAGCCTCCACCTCCCGGGCTCAAGCAATTCTCCTGCCTCAGCCTCCCGAGTAGCTGGGACTACAGGCATACGCCATCAAACCCGGCCAATTTTTTTTTTATTTTTAGTAGAGACGGGGTTTCACCGTGTTAGCCAGGGTGGTCTCGATCTCCTGACCTCATGATCCGCCCGCCTCGGCCTCCCAAAGTGCTGGGATTACAGGCGTGAGCCACCGCGCCCGGCCTTTTTTTTTTTTTTTAAGAGATGGAGTCTTGCTCTGTTACCCAGGCTGGAGTGCAGTGGCACGATCTCGACTCACTGCAACCTCTGCCTCCCAGGTTCTAGCAATTCTCCTGCCTCAGCCTCCCGAGTGGCTGGGACTATAGGCACACAACACCACACCTGGCTAATTTTTTGTATTTTAGTACAAAGGGGGTTTCACCATGTTGCCCAGACTGGTCTTGTACTTCTGAGCCCAGGCAATCCACCCGCCTCGGCCTCCCAAAGTGCTAGGATTACAGGCATAAGCCACAAAGCCCGGCCAAGAGTCAACAGTTTGAAAGGGCATAGCTCCTTCCCCTAATACCTTGTGCAGGTCTGACAGCTGCTGGTGTTTGATCAGAACTTCTTTATTGGGAAACTGCCTTCTGCAAAGCAGACAAGCCAGTTTATTCCAGTCAGTGAGTTTGTCTTCTTCATTCTCCTTCTTGGTTTGCTCCTCTCGCTTCTGGGGCTGTGCTGTGCGGGGCTGTGGGGGAGGGGTCTGTTCCTCCTCTTCTTCCTCCTCATAGTCACTGTCTCCTCCATATTCACCCAAGAGGCCGATCAGTGGGTTTACCACTTTAGGCTGGAAGGAGAAGGCCAGGGATCAATACCAAATTCAACCTATATTTTGGGGTCCATTTTTTTTGATATTCTGATATGGGCATCTCATTTCATTGAATTGGGTTCAAAATAAACTCACTAGCCATGCTGCTCATTTCCCAGATGAAAGCAACATGGCCAGAGCTTGGCTTTGCTCCTTGTTCATTAAGAATAAACAAGAAAGATTCCTTTAGAAGTGACTCTAGCAACAGAATGTGAGGAGAAGGAAGAGAAAGGAAAATAAACATAGAAAATAGTAAAAGGTTACAAATTACAAAGAGGAAGAGATAAATACCTCCAAATTACTGTAACTCATGGAGGGAAGAAAAGATGACTTTCATTAAGACTCTAGCAAAGAGGATTTAGGAAGTAAACTAAAAGAAACTGCATTAATAGGCACTTCGGTAGACAGATCCAGCTCATATGTAAGGTAAAGGCAAAGCATGGTTAAGACAGATGCCACAATGAGCTGAATTAATAATGCGGAGCAGAAAAAGGGTACCTTATAAGAACTGTTAAATAATGATGCATAATCATTGGTCTATGATCACTCAAAATAAATAAATAATGCATGGTCACTATTGTTATATACCTGCATTCAATCAGAATCACTGGTGATTAGGTTGAGACTACTGCTTGAAGGCATCTAAAAAATGGGCACCAATATTAGCATCATTCACTCTCAACAGGCAGAAACTATAAAAAAATGACCACGCATGCACTCCATATCTAAGAGATTCTTGTGTGATGCCAAAAGGCAGGAAAGATTGAGGCTGAGAAAACGGGTTTCCTTGGTGATTTAGAGAACTGACAAGAACAAGATGATAAAAAGGGCTAGGCATCTCGTCTGGTAAGAATGGCACAGGGCAGAGAGAAAGAGTCCAGATAACTGCCTCTGGTTCTCCAGTAATACCCCCATTAGCAGACAGAAAACTTTATCTCATGCTTGTACTCAAAAGAAATGGGAATCCTTATTCGGGAGACATAGTGAGGTAAAAGACCAACACCAGTGGAAGGCATCAGCCTTTGCGCTTCCTCTTCTACTCGGAACCATCCCCAGCCCCAGCCCTAGGTCCACGGGATCAATGTTGGTCTTACTGGAGGGGGACTCTCTTCCTTCTTCACAGTAGGAGGCAGGGGCTTCTTAAAGACGTCTTCTGCAGGGGCCTTCCCTTCACTGGCATTTTCCTGAAACTGATCAAACCAGAGGTAACTCTCACATGATATTCACTCATAATAACTGATAAAGGCTGGGCTGGGTGCGGTGGCTCACGCCTATAATCCCAGCACTCTGGGAGGTCAAGGCAGGTGGATCACAACGTCAGGAGATCGAGACCACCCTGGATAATGCAGTGAAACTCCATCTCTACTAAAAATACAAAAAATTAGCTGGGCGTGGTGGCGGGCACCTGTAGTCCCAGTTAGTCGGGAGGCTGAGGCAGGAGAATGAACCCGAGAGGCGGAGCTTGCAGTGAGCCAAGATTGTGCCACTGTGCTCCAGCCTGGGTGACAGAACAAGACTCCCTCTCAAGAAACAAAAACAGAAACAAAAAAAAAACTGATAAAGGCCGGGTGCAGTGGCTCACACCTGTAATCTCAGCACTTTGGGAGGCTGAGGCGGATGGATCATTGAGGTCAGGAGTTCGAGATCAGCCTGCCCAACATGGCGAAACCCCGTCTCTACTAAAAATATAAAAATTACCTGGGAGTGGTGGCACGCACCTGTAATCCCAGCTATTCAGGAGGCCGAGGCAGGAGAATCGCTTGAACCCGGGAGGCAGAGGTTGCAGTGAGCCAATATCGTGGCACTGTACTCCGGCCTGGGCAACAAGAGCAAAACTCCGTCTCAGAAAAAAAAAAAACCAAAAAAACAAAGAAAAAACTGATTAAGATCGGGTGCAGTGGCTCACACCTGTAATCCCAGCACTTTGGGAGGCTGGGGTGGGTAGATTACCTGAAGTCAGGAGTTCGAGACCAGACTGGCCAACATGGTGAAACCCCACCTCTACTAAAAATACAAAAATTAGCCAGGTGTGGTGGTGGATGCCTGTCATCCCAGCTACTCAGGAGGCTGAGGCAGGTAAATCACTTGAACCCAGGAGGCAGAGGTTGCAGTGAGCCAAGATGGCGCCACTGCACTCCAGCCTGGGCAACAGAGCGAGACTCTGTCTCAAAAAAACAAAAACAAAACTGATTAAGAGTTAACCCTGTTGAAATTAGGCTGACTTTCCAAACCTCCTAATTCAACATTACGGAAATATCTGTAACATTGCTATAGTGAATTTGAAATAAAGAACCTTTAAAATACATAACATCAGTAGGCACAGTGGCTCATGTCTGTAATCCCAGCACTTTGGGAGGCCGAGGTGGGCAGATCACTTGAGGTCAGGAGTTCAAGGTGAGCCTGGCCAACATGGTGAAACCCTGTCTCTAGTAAAAATACAAAAATTAGCTGGGTGTGGTGGTTTTGGCCTGTAATCCCAGCTACTTGGGAGGCTGAGGTAGAAGAACTGCTGGAACCTGGGAGGCAGAGGTTGCAGTGAGCCAAGATCGTGCCACTCCACTCCAGCCTGGGTGACAGAGAGAGACTCTGTCTCAAAAAATAAAATAAAATAAAATAAAACGTTAGTATATATTGCATGATTACTGTATGTCAGACCAGATGAGGCATGTATATATAAACATTGTCTTCTTCAGACTTTACTATGATCCTCCTATGTAAGCTTTACTATCTTAATTTTACAAATGATTGGGAATATAGTTTGACAGATTAAGTGGCTGAAGCAGAGTCCAAATATTAAATCAGTATGACTCAAGTTTTTAAACACACACACACACTCTCTCTCCTCTTTTCTGTATCTCTAAACAACTAACAGTGTTAGAAGGGGAAAAAAAGGCTGGGCGCAGTGGCTCATGCCTGTAATCCCAGCACTTTGGTAGGCTGAGGTGGGCGGATCACAAGGTCAGGAGTTCGAGACCAGCTTGACCAACACGGTGAAACCGCGTCTCTACTAAAAATAAAAAAATTAGCTGGGCGTTGTGGCAGCGCCTGATATCCCAGCTACTCAGGAGGCTGAGGCAGGAGAATCCCTTGAGCCTGGAAGGCGGAGGTTGCAGTGAGCTGAGATCGATCACGCCACTGCACTCCAGCCTGGGCGACAGAGCGACTCCGTCTCAAAAGAAAAAAAAGGGAAAAAAAGGTGTTATGAATTGAACCACAAGCAAATTCATCCATTTTCACTAATGCATAACTGATATCAAGGTAGGTGTGATCTTGGCTCACTGCAACCTCTGCCTCTCAGGTTCAAGAGATTCTCCTGCCTCAGCCTCCTGAGTAGCTGGGACTACAGGCTTGCGCCACCACGTCCAGCTAATTTTTGTCTTTTTAGTAGAGATGGGGGTTTCACCATATTGGCCAGGCGGTCTCAAACTCCTGACCTAAAGTAATCCGCCTGCCTTGGCCTCTCAAAGTGCTGGGATTACAGGCATGAGCCACCATGCCCGGCAGATTTTCTTTTTTTTTTTTTTTTTTGAGACAAGTCTGGCTCTGTTGTCCATGCTGGAGTGCAGTGGCACAATCACAGCTCACTGCAATCTCCTGGGCTCAAGCGATCCTCTTAACTCAGTCTCCCAAGTAGCTTGGACTACAGGCATGCATCACCACAGTAGGCTAATTTTTTTTGTATTTTTGGTAGAGATGGAGTTTCACCATGTTGCTGGTGTCAAACTCCTAAACTCAGGCATCCACCTGTCTTGGCCTCCCAACGTGCTGGGATTACAGGTGTGAGCCACTGCACTCTGCCTAATAATTTGATTTTGTATTAGATGTAAAAATGTTCATCATCTCTGATTCTGAAAATGTGCCATAGGGAGTAATTTAAAAGAAGAAACAAAATGCTAAATGTTATATATTATGACAGTATAAGATTAGAAAGAGGCGAGCAAGGTGGGTCTTGCCTGTAACTGAAGCACTTTGGGAGACTGAGACAGGAAGCTTACTTGAGGCCAGAAGTTCGAGATCAGCCTGGTCAATCTAGCAAGATCCTGTCTCTAGAAAAAAGCAAAAATTAGCTGGTCATGGTGGCTCATGCCTGTAGTCCCCGCTACTTGGGAGGCTGAGGTGGGAGGACTGCTTAAGCCCATGGGTTTGACGTAGAAGTGAGCTATGATCATGCCACTGCACTCCAACCTGGGAGACAGAGGAAGACTTTGTCTCAGAAAAAAAAAAAAAAAAAAAAGGAAAAAGAAAAGATTAGAAAGAGAAGACAAAAATGTAGGAGAGATGAAGAAAATGAAGGTACAGTTATACCGTGAATTTTTACCATGTGGGCATTAAAAATAATAGAGTATATAGAAACATGGAAAAAATACTTATGATAAAAAGTGACTAAACAGTATCTCCTGCTATAATTACAACTAGAGAAATGTGTATAAAGTCAAACACTAAAAAAGGAATGTAGAAAAGTGAAAATGTATGGAGCTGAGGTGTTGGGATTTGAGCTGGGCCACTTTGTTCTACCATCCATAGTTTTCCCATTTGTAAAAGAGAGAGAGTTGGGATATAAGAGGTGAGGGAATTGCCTACACCAGGTAAAAATACTCATTAACAGAGTTTTTTTTTTTTTTTTGATACAGAGTCTTGCTCTGTTGCCAGGCTGGAGTGTAGTGGCGCGATCTCGGCTCACTGCAACCTCTGCCTCCAGGGTTCAAGCAATTCTCCCGCCTCAGCCTCCTGAGTAGCTGGGACTACAGGCGTGTACCACCACACGCAGCTAATTTTTGTATTTTTAGTAGAGACAGGGGTTTCACCATGTTGGCCAGGATGGTCTCAATCTCCTGACCTCATGATCCGCCCGCCTTGGCCTCCCAAAGTGCTGGGATTACAGGCGTTAGCCACCACGCCCGGCTGACAGAGTATTTTTAAAGTTACTTTACACTTGCAAACATAGATATCCTCTGTTCGTACCTCCAACATTTTAATAACTATGTGGCAAAAGACAGCAAATTAACAATTCCTCTTACCCTCGTCACTCCTCTGTCTTTTTTCTCCTTGCCATCTCTTTTAGACATTTCCTTCTTGCTACTTGACTTTCCTTGACTGGTGGGTTTTTTTTCCTTGATCTCTTCTTCCTCAGGTAATCCAGGATCCTGGGGCACATAGACTTCTTGCTGCGATACAGTTGGAAACAAGTAAGTCTACAGAATGTTTCAGTTTCCCAGCAATTCCAGGTCTAAGGCGCACAGTTCCCTTTTAGGGGAAAAAACAACTTTTTTACTTACAAGTCTAAGAAGAGTCCACATCAATCTAAAAACCCACTCCAGGGACCAGGACACATTCAGACCACCCACTGTCCACTTTTTCAAGAGCAACACTGTTCTTACCTGTATTGCCACAAGGCACTGATTTTCCATATAGGCAACAGTTCTGTTTCCATAGATCTAAACTTTTCCACTTTTCATGCAATGAGCATCCAGAGAATCCAGGGAATAAAATCCTCAAGTAGCAAATTATGGGTGCTTTTCTCAAAAGAATCATTGACAGAGTAAAAAAAAAAAAAAAAAAAAAAAAGCCCCAAACTCACCTGGGTATTGGGGTCATAATAAGTTCCTGCCAAGGGGTCATAATAGTAGCCAGTAGCAGAATCATATATGTAGCAGTCAGATGATGCTAAAGGTAACAAGATCAGAGCCAATGTTAGTCTCTGTCCAGTGAAGCCCTTACTGGAGACTCATCAAGAACCCAAGAATTAGGGTGACCAACACAAATAGGTGCATCTACAGATGCCTCTCTCTGGATGAGCACCCTCAGTCAACAGGGTATCTTGCCAACTGTGATCACACAGATGTCAAGTAATGAGTAGCAAGTCAAGCAAAAAAGAGCAACAGAAATAAAACAAAGGTTACTTACACTGTTGTCCTTGTCGATTTGTATCTGAAGACCAGTCTGAATTTCTGCCACCTCCCCTCCTATCTCGGAAATATTTTTTACCCTATCACAGAAAGGCAAGTTAAAATTACAGAACTATCCAATGGTCATTCACCTTAACAGTCACCCACTAAAGAAAATTCAAGATCACCCTTATAGTCACCTGAGGATTTTAATAGAGCACTCCCCACCTGTTACAGCCTACCTGATAGTAATGCATGTGGTCAGAATGGTCCCCAGAATCATTTCTGCAACAGATAACACAACAATTCTTAAGGCTGCTACCAAGTGGCATTTGACGAGTACTTAATCCTACAGTTCCTATCGAGAAATCCTCTGTTCCTCATTTTGCAGGGAAAGGAACCAACCTAGACAGCAAGCAGGTTGGGTGGTCCAGACACTCCTGAAAGAATGAGCAGTAAGACTCTTTTTTTTTTTTTTTTTTTGAGACAGAGTCTTGCTCTGTCGCCCAGGCTGGAGTGCAGTGGCATGATCTCAGCTCACTGCAAGCTCCGCCTCCCGGGTTCACACCATTCTCCTGCCTCAGCCTCCCAAGTAGCTGGGACTACAGATGCCCACCACCACGCCCAGCTAATTTTTTTTTTTTTGTATTTTTAGTAGAGACGGGGTTTCACCGTGTTAGCCAGGATGATGTCAATCTCCTGACCTCATGATCTGCCTGCCTCGGCCTCCCCAGGTGCTGGGATTACAGGCGTGAGCCACCACGCCTGCCCAATGAGCAGTAAGACTCTTACAAAGCCAAGTGGTGGAGCAAAACAGCCATTAAGTGGCGGGTGCTAGAGCAAGATATGCCCCATATTGGTAAGCCTGTTTCTCTGACACGGCCATTTCCAAGTTACCACTCCTGGGTCAAGATGAGTGAAGGAGGAAAGAGAAATTAGATTTCCCAGTGCTATGGAAATATGCACAAGGTCAGGGGAAGGAAAAGCCAGGACAGCATTTTCCTAGGATTGCAAGGGGCAAGAATGTATTGACATCTGTCCGCACATCCAAAACTGTACCATCATTTTTTTGTTAAGAGATAGGGTCTTGCTGTGTTGCCCAGGGTAGAGTACAGTGGTTATTCACAGGCATCTTCATTGCACACTATGGCCTAGAACTCCTGGGCTCATGTAACCCGCTCCCCATCTCGCCTCAGCCTCTTTAGTAGCTTGGAATAGAGATATGTGCTACCACGCCAGGCCATTTGGGACCCAAAGATACCAGACAGTCAAAAGGGAAAGGACAAAAGTACCTAGCATTATTCAAGAAAGAAAACAATTCGAGAGTCAGGACAAGTCAGGCTTCAGAAAGAAACTGTAATAAACACCTATCTGAAGCAGTCCATGTTAGGAAAACATCATGCTTTACTGTTTTTCCAGCCAGGAAAAGGAGTTTCCTCCCAAAAACACAAGTGGGGGCAGCACAAGAGATCCTCACCCTTCTGCCTTACCTTCGTTTTCCAGTGGCCAGGTTTACAGCTACCATCTTCCCATCAATGCTAAATGGCGGATCAAGGTTCTGTAAGATCTTCACCACACGAAGAGCTTCCTATAGAACCAGACACACTTGAACCCAGAGACAGAAAAAGCCAGAACCCAAAGACAGAAAAATTCTCCTTTGAAAGAGAAGTGAACGTGGATTTTCCTTCTCAGAGGATAAATTTACTACATTATATTCTGTCAAAATTTTAACAGTAAGAGCATACTGGCAGAAACAGGCAACTTTTAATGAAGGACTGATTGGAACAGGAGTCAGAATAGATGTCAGTTCTGGCATAAACTTCAGAAATTCAAATCCTCTTCTTTTAGGTTGCAATTATCATCAATCAGATTCAGTTTACAAAGTCCCTTGTGACTTTTGAGCATGAAAAATCTAAGAAATACCAATGACTTTCATTATCTTCACCTTACTTCCATAGAAAAAGGCCCCGCAACTAAAAATTTAAGCCACAGGAATCTATAAATACTTTGAGGAAAAAGAGGAAATGTTTTATCATCAAATATAAAACCATCTGTGGCTGGACAAAATAAATCAGAAAGTTCACTAAAATCATGAAGGATTCAGTACTCAGATTCTTCACAAGCGAGTAAGCTGGAAACAGTAAATGACACAAGAAAAAAATGAACCTAGAAAACCAGACGGGATCCTAACTTTTGAGGGCTGTCACCTCACCTGAATGAACAATAAACCCAAAGGAGAGAGCAAGAGGGATTATGATATCAGGTAGCACACAAGAATTCAAATGATCAAGAAGTCCCTCAAATTTTTTTTTTTTTTTTTTGAGACAGAGTCTTGCTCTGTCACCCAGGCTGAAGTGCAGTGGCGCGATCTCAGCTCACTGCAAGCGCCGCCTCCGGAGTTCACGCCATTCTCCTGCCTCAGCCTCCTGAGTAGCTGCGACTACAGGCGCCTGCCACCACGCCCAGCTAATTTTTCTGTATTTTTTAGTAGAGACAGGGTTTCACCGTGTTAGCCAGGATGGTCTTGATTTCCTGACCTCGTGATCCACCCACCTCGGCCTCCCAAAGTGCTGGGATTACAGGCGTAAGCCACCAGGCCCGGCCCCCGGTCAAACCTTCTTGAAGGTTCTTTAGCCATCTGTCCCTAGGCCAATCCAAGGTGGAGGACACTCACCGCATGGGAGTCGAGGTCAATAAAGCCATAGGTATGCCCCATAGGGCCTGTTCTGTTCTTGATGATACGGACGTTGGCAGTAGTAAGGCGGACATAGGGCTCCAGCACTTCCACTATCACCTCAGGTGGTGTGGAACGATAGATACGCTTTAGCATGATAGCTGAATCAACCATAAATGGGAGAAGGGCAACAATAGGGAGAGAAAGATAAATTTTTGAAGTCCCAAGAATCTGACTGTCATTTTTTACTATAGATGCTACTAGCAAGGCTGGTTCTGTAAAAAAATGCTAAACAAATAAATACTGCATACTTTTCTTCACCAATACTTAGAAATCTAAAATCATGCCTTACTGCATTCATATAGCAATTTACTATTTGAAGGGCATAGATTCCTTTAAGCAGTACAGGAAAGTCCACAGACAGCAATGGCCTCTGTCATCAGGTCATGCACAGATCTCTTAGGGTACTGGAAAGCAGATAGCTCCCGGACATAACATTGGCCATCTATGCTCCATTGTGATGATCACAGTCTGGTATGTGCCCTGACAAACTACTTACTTTTGCTCTCTCCATCCTGGCGTGTCTCTCCAGACCATGACTCCCTCTCTCGGTCTCTTCGGAAAGTTGGCCCTTCCCTTCGAGAAGGAGGCAGATACCTTTCTGCTTCTCTCTTTTGATGTCCTAAGCGTGACTCTTGGCCTTCTTCCCTCTTCCTGGGTTCAGGTTCCTTATCAGCTGGTCTTAGGGGCTGGTTGGGCTGTTTTTCCAATGGTGCTGGTATGGATGTTTTCTGAGGCTGAGGGTAGGTTATTAATTCTTGCTTGGCCTCTGTCACTAGTGGAACAGAAACAAAGAGAATCTCTAGAAGGCTTTATCAAAAAAAAAAAAAAAAGAAAGAAAAAACACTGCTACTGTAATTTCTCCTTACCTGCCAGCAAATACTCATACTGGAATGCCTTTTTTTTTTTTTTTTTGAGACGGAGTTTTGCTCTTGTTGCCCAGCTGAAGTGCAATGGCATGATCCTGGCTCACTGCAACCTCTGCCTCCCAGGTTCAAGCGATTCTCCTGCCTCAGCCTTCAGAGTAGCTGGGATTACAGGTGCCCACCACCACGCCCAGGTAATTTTTTGTATTTTTAGTAGAAACGAGGTTTCACCATGTTGGCCAGGCTGGTCTCGAACTCCTGACCTCAGGTGATCCACTTGCCTCGGCCTCCCAGAGTGCTGGGATTACAGGTGTGAGCGAACACGCCCGGCCTGGAATGCTTTTAATATTGTCTCAGAAATATCTAATAAAAAGTCCTCTGACAGTTCCTGACAAAATATTTTAAGTGAAGCTGAGACAGGACATGAAATAGTTCACAGAAGAAACTATCCAAGCATTTAAAAAATGTAATCTTATGAAATCTCTATATCACCTACTAAACATTTAAATGTAACAAATCCTTCATGACACCTTGAACCTATCATAATCAATGATAACAACACATCTGGGGACAAAATTACCGAAGATATGGCCCTTACTTAAGGTTTAGTAGAAACACATATCCCAAACACACATCTAGAAGCCTTGCTTCTTCCAGTGTTACAGTGCTCAAACAGCTACTCATATCCTGTAAGACCACAGGCCCTCCTCCAGTGAAGCTAGGAACAGACCCTATCTGCACGTAGCTCCTTTATATGCAAATAAACATAATGGGCAGACGTCCTTCAAAATATAAATGATTTATTTCAAATGTCCTACTACAGCAGGATAATTTGTCTTTATAGTTTGTTTTATAATTAGGGGCACATTCTTGTAACTAATTCATTCTTGGAGGGTTCACTGGAATCCATGTGGCTCAAAAAGAGGTATTATATGAGAGCAATATAGAGATTACATAATAGCAGTGACAGGTTTCCAGATTAAAGCTGTCTCATCTTAGTGGTATGGTGCCCAGTGGTTTTCATAAACTACCTATTCATGGCCGGGAGCGGTGGCTCACGCCTGTAATCCCAGCACATTGGGAGACCGAGGCGGGCGGATCACGAGGTCAAGAGATCGAGACCATCCTGGCTAACACAGTGAAACCCTGTCTCTACTGAAAATACAAAAAATTAGCTGGGCACGGTGGCGGGTGCCTGTAATCCCAGCTACTTGGGAGGCTGAGGCAGGAGAATGGCGTGAACCTGGGAGGCAGAGCTTGCAGTGAGCCGAGATTGCGCCACTGCACTTCAGCCTGGGCGACAGAGCAAGACTCCGTCTCAAAAAAAAAAAAGAAAAAAAACAAAAAACTATCTATTCATTTGCTGGAATAGCTTTGAAAAAAAGTGTTTCTTGTGTGGGGGAAAAAAACACAACTTTGCCTAACCTGAAGTGACCTAACAAGCAAAAATCTCAGTTGTTCATCCCCCTTCCCACATTTTGGTTTGGTTTCTAGAACATACACAGCCTTCCCCTAAAGATTTTCAGAACACCTGCCTTTCAGTCTTCACCAGAGTAAAATCTCCACAAGAGGCCAAAAGCCCACCTAAGAAACTCCTTGTAGGCACATTAAACTCTAACCTTGCAACAAACAGAAGGCTACCTGAATCCCTGCACTGAACTATATTTTATGGTCATGCTGTGGCTTTCCTTAAGGGATGACTACAGGACTGTTGTTATGGATGCATGTGTCTGACTCCTCGAAGTTGCCTACCTGAAATTTCTCTAAAGAAATTTACATTAAAGATAAGTGCTTGAGAAGCTGGTAGTTTTATTCCTCTAAAATAATAAAATGTTCCCCACATCCTGATTATTTTCTCTTATTTATATTTTTACTGTTATTTTAACAAATGTTTTTCTCTTGAAAATCCTGAAATGCTTACAGAGTGTAAAAGAGAAAACAATAGAGCAAATGATTCCCAATAACTTCAAAGAAGTAGGAGTGGGAGAAAGGTTTGCCACACAGACTGATGTCATAAAGACTCTTTTTCAACCTAACATCCTTAATCCTTAAATGTACTCCAAATAACAATATACTGACCTCTGCTCAGCTGCCCACTTAGCCACTTTAGCCTAGAAGCCCACAACCCTATCTCTTTCCTCTGGTGAAAATAAGATTTGAAATCATTTACTAACAGGTTACGTTAAGTTGGGCACCAAACTGCAATTTTTTTTTTCTCACTCTGTTGCCTAGGCTGGAGTGCAGTGGCGAGATCTCAGCTCACTGCAACCTCTGACTCCTGGGTTCAAGCGATTCTAGTGTCTCAGCCTCCCAAGGAGCTGGGATTCCAAGCATGTGCCACCACACCTGTGGCTAATTTTTGTAATTTTAGTAGAGACAGGGTTTTGGCATGTTGGTCAGGCTGGTCTTGAACTCCTGACCACAGGTGATCCACCTGCCTTGGCCTCCCAGAGTGCTGGGATTACAGGCGTTAGCCACCATGCCCAGCTCAAATTGCACTTTTGAAAGGTTTGGGCGGGTCGTGGTGGTTCACGCCTGTAATCGCAGCACTTTGGGAGGCTGAGGCAGACGGATCACGAGGTCAGGAGATCGAGACCATCCTGGCTAACACGGTGAAACTCCGTCTCTACTAAAATACAAATAACTAGCTGGGCATGGTGGTGGGTGCCTATAGGCCCAGCTACTAGGGAGGCTGAGGCAGGAGAACAGCGTGAACCTGGGAGGCGGAGCTTGCAGTGATCCGAGATTGCGCCACTGCACTCCAGCCTGGGTGAGTGCGAGACTCCGTCTCAAAAATAAATAAATAAATAAAGGTTTGCAGGCCTTGTGCAGTGACTCACACCTGTAATCCCAGCACTATGGGAGGCCAAGGTGGGTCGGGTCACAAGGTCAGGAGTTCAAGGCCAGCCTGACCAACATGGTGAAACCCCGTCTCTACTAAAAATACAAAAAAATTAGCTGGGCTACAGGGCGTGGTGGCACATGCCTGTAATCCCAGCTAATCAGGAGGCTAAGGCAGGGGAATTGCTTGAACCTGGGAGCTGGAGGTCGCAGTGAGCCAAGATGGTGCCACAGCACTCCAGCCTGGGCAACACAGCGAGACTCCATCTCAAAAAAAAAAAAAAGGTTTGTAGATCAACTTGGATTTAGGGATGATAATTCTTCAAAGCCAAGGAAAACATGAAATTTGTTTTGCTCAATGCACGAGATAAAAACTGCTACCACTTTCGCCACTCACCTTCTCTTGGGTTCTTGCAGAATGAACAGGAAGATCGGTGCCCACCAATGTTTGCCTTACACTGTAAGGAAGAAGGAAATAATTCAATTTGACTGAAAACATTTTTAAAAATCTTATGTATATCTAACAAAGTGAAACCTCCCAAAAATGAAAGAAACAAACCATATCCCAGATCCCCTCAAAGCTTAAAAAAAGAATCTGATATTCCCCACTGATTAGAGCTGGCAGACGGGATCTGATGAGCTACTGTTTGAGAGCTACCTTATAACAAGGCATCTGGGACTTTGGTGCAGCCCAAATGCCTTTGCCCTGGATAAAGATTCCTATAGGAAATATGCCTAGAAAACTACTGTTATATGGTTTATAGAATATTATTGTCCCAAAGCCATTTACAGTCTGCACCCAAAACTTGGGCCTGAACTGACTATGAGATCCCCATTCACATTTGGCTAGAACTGAGAATTCAGTCATCAACTCCTTTCTCAAACACTGATAATGAGGTACAAGGTAGGAGGAAGAGATACAGATAGTGTCTCTGGCAGCTATCTAAAAGACATTGAAAGGGAACATTCACTAGCCCAGAATAAGGTAAGAGACATTTTTAATGTGAATGTAATTATTTTTGTCTGAACATGTGAACAAAAAGTCAAGCACACTGCCCAACCCCGAAATCCCTGAACTTTTGCCACTGAGCTTCCAAATGCCATGGGGGCAGAAACTTGGTTGGCAGGAAATAAAAGAGTAAGAACTATAAAGAGGATGGTATTTGAGGAGGGCCTTATAGGGCGAGTAAAGGTCTGCCAGATGGAGTTGAGGAGAAAACAATAACAATAGTAGCAGTGGCTAATTCTGGTTTTTTTTTTTTTCTTTTGAGATGGAGTTTCACTCTTGTTGCCCAGGCTGGAGTGCAACGGCATGATCTCGGCTTACCACAACCTCCACCTCCCGGGTTCAAGCGATTCTCCTGCCTCAGCCTCCCGAGTAGCCGGGATTACAGGCATGTGCCACTACACCCGGCTAATTTTGTATTTTTAGTAGAGGCAGGGTTTCTCCATGTTGGTCAGGCTGGTCTCGAACTCCCGACCTCAGGTGATCTGCCCGCCTTGGCCTCCCAAATTGCTGGGATTATAGGTGTGAGTCACTGCGCCCAGCCGGCTAATTCTTAAATAGTACATACCATGTATCTGGCCTACTGTATATGTCATCACTTATTGATCCTGACAACCCCAATAAACTTCATGAAATGGGTACTCTTATCTCCTCATTTTGTAGATGAGGAAACTGAGGCCTAGAGAGGTTAACTCACTTGAGGAAGATCACTACAGTCAGTTATTTCATTGTTCCCTTCCCTATAAACAGATTATAAACACACACACACACACACACACACACCCCTGCCCACTGCCAAGTGGCTGTTATGCCTTCCCACAGGGTGAGTATACTTCCTCTCTCCATTGTCAGCCTTGGCCATGTGCCTTCTTTGCTTTCACCAATAAAACATGAGTGAACATGACCTACACTAGGTCTAAGAGAAGCCTTAGGAGCCACTGCTTGCGTGAATGAACCTCTTTCTCCCTTAGCCAGAGGGACACTGCCCCATATTGAGACTGTTTCTTCTGCCTGGGTCCTGGGATGAGAAGCCACGTGGAACAGAACTGTAGCAAACAACCCATAGTCCCTGACATGTAATGTGAGTGAAGAATATGCTTGCTGTTTTAAGCTACTGGGATTGGAGAGTTGTTACTACAGGAGAGCTGCTGTGGTAACTGGTGCTATTTGTAAACATATAGATCAACAGAATAAAACTGAGAATCTAGGAATAAACCTATAGATTATGGTCAACTGATTTCTAACAATGGGGAAAGTGCCAATGGGGAAAGAATAGTCTCTTCAACAAATGGTGCTGGGACAACTGAGTATATACACGCCAACGAATAAAGTATGTGACACTTCAGTTAGTGAGTGGCAGTTAGGATCCTAACCTTAGTAGGTATAATTTAAATAGCATAAAACAGGCCTGGCATGATGGCTCATGCCAGTAATCCCAGTACTTTGGGAGGCCGAGGAAGTTGGATCATTTCGGGCCAGGAGTTCAAGACCAGCCTAGCCAACATGGAGAAACCCCATCTCTATTAAAAATACAAAAATTAGCTGGGGATGGTGGCACACGCCTGTAATCCCAGCTACTCGGGAGGCTGAGGCACGAGAATCACTTGAACCTGGGAGGTGGAGGTTGTCGTGAGCCGAGATTGTGCCACTGCAATCCAGCCTGGGTGACAAACCAAGACTCTCTCTTAAAAACAAAAACAAACCCCATAAAGTTTACCTATTTTATGTGTACAATTCAATGATTTTTAGTAAATGTATAGTGCAACCATCACCATAATCTAATTCTGAAACATTTTCATCACCCCAAAAGAAATCTAGTGGAGTTACCTCCCCCATTCTTACCCCTAGGGACATGGAATTGTGCAATGTATGGTCTTCTGTGTCTGGCATAGTATTTTCAAGGTTCATCTAGGTTGTAACATGCATCAGTACTTCATTCCTTTTCATTGTCAAATAGCATTTCATTGTATGGATATGCCAACTTGTTCATCCATCCATCAGCCAATGGACATTTTGGTTATTTCCGTTTTTTGGCTATTATGAATAATACCGCCATTAGCATTTGTTTTAATTATAAAAAAATTTTAATAGGTACATAATAAACTTAAAATTTTTCTTTTTTGTTTTTGAGATGGAGTTTCACTCTTGATGTCCAGGCTGGAGTGCAATGGTGCAATTTCAGCTCACCGCAACCTCTGCCTCCCAGGTTCAAGTGATTCTCCTGCCTCGGCCTCCCAAGTAGCTGGGATTACAGGCATGCACCACCATGCCCAGCTAATTTTGTATTTTTAATAGAGATGGGGTTTCTCCATGTTGGTCAGGCTGATCTCCAACTCCCGACCTCACATGATCCGCCTGCCTCGGCCTCCCAAAGTGCTGGGATTATAGGCGTGAGCCACCACACCCAGCTAAAAAAAATTTTGAGACAAGGTCTTGCTCTGTCACCCAGGATGGAGTACTGAAGTACAGTGGCACTATCATAGGTCACCGATGCCTCGACCTCCTGGGCTCAGGTGATCCTCCCACCTCAGCCTGCTTAGTAGCCGCGATCATAGGCATGCACCACCACACCCAGTTAAATTTTGTATTTTTTGTAGAGATGGGGTTTTGCCATGTTGGCCAGGCTGGTCTCGAACTCCTGGGCTCAAGTGATCTGCCCACTTTAGCCTCCCAAAGTGTTGAGATTACAGCCATGAGCCACACCTTATCTCTCTCTTTTTTTTTTTCTTTAGAAAGGATACTTTCAAGAAAGTGAAAGATAACACATAGAAAATATTTACAAATCATATATCTGATAAGGGATTAATATCCAGAAAATATAAAGTACTCTTATAACTCAACAACAAAAATACATGCAAATCAATTCCAAAGGGCAGAGGACTTGGTTGAACATTTCTCCAAAGCAGATATACAAATGGCCAACAAACACATGAAAAAAAACCCTCAAAGTCATTAGGAAAATGCAAATCAAAACCACAATGAGATATTATTTCATACCCATTAGGATGGCTATTATCAAATAAAGGGAAAAGAACAAATGTTGGCAAGCAGGTGGAGAAATGAAGCCCTTACATATTGCTGGAATATAAAATGGTACAGCTGTGGTCTATGAAAAGGTTTGCTAATAAAATAAAAGAAATACAGTTTGATGGTTCCTCAAAGAGTTAAATATAAAATTACCATATGACCCAGCAATTCCACTCCTGGATACATACCCCCAAATAACTGAAAACAGCTGTTCAAAAACTAGCACACAAAGGTTCTATTATTCACCAAAGTCAGGGTAGAAACAACCCAAATGTCCATCAACTGAGGAATGGATGAACAAAATGTGATATATTCATATTACTTAGCCACAAAAAGAAATGAGGTACTGATAAATACTGCAACATACATGAACTCTGAAAACATGCTAGGTGAAAGGCCAACAGAAAAGTTTACATATTTTGATTCCATTTATATGAAATATCCGGAATAGGCAAATCCATGGAGATAGAAAAAAGATTAATGGTTTCTGGGGACTGGCGGAAGAAGAAGTGGGAAGTTACTGATTAATGATAAGAGGTTTCCTTTTGAGGGTTTAAAAAAGATCTGAGGCTAGATATGGCAGCTCACACCTGTAATCCCAGAACTTCGGGAGGCCAAGGTGAGAGGATCGCTTGAGCACAGGAGGTCAAGGGTACAGTGAGCCATGATCACATCACTGTACTCCAGCTTGAGAAACAAGAGTGAGATCCTGTCTCAAAAAAAAGACAGAAAAAAAAAATTTCTGGAACTAACCTGGACATGATGGCACCTGTAGTCCCAGCTATTTGGGAGGTTGAGGTGAGAGGATGACTTGAGCCAGGGACTGTGAGACCAGCCTGGGCAACATAGTGAGATCCCATCTCTTATTTAAAAAAAAAAAAAGAAGTTCTAGGAAGTAGATAGTGTTGATAGCTGCACAACATTGTGAAGGTACTTAATGTCACTGAATTAATGCTTCAAAATGGTTAAAATGGCAAATGTAATGTTACATGTATTTTATCTCAATAAAAGGAAATGAAATATCTTCCTAAAATGACACCATAAGGGAGTATATCCATGAAATATGAGTACTTTGGCTAATAACAATCATAGCTCTTCAAGTTGTATTCTACCGAGACTAACACAATGTCAATTCTACCGAGACTAACAAATGTCAAGCTAAAGTCTTTACTAAATTTTTTCAAGTACTGTAACATTTTTAGTGTGTCGGGGCTCAGAAACTTTCTATATTTTTCATAATTATTTTTGATACTAAGTAGTAGCAATGAAAACAAATTATATTTTCATGCTCACTGCAATCAAACTGGACCTTTAAAGAGTATAGCCGGCTGGGTGCCGTGGCTCAAGCCTGTAATCTCAACACTTTGGGAGGCCAAGGTGGGTGGATAATGAGGTCAGGAGTTCAAGACCAGCCTGGCCAAGATGGTGAATCCCCATCTCTACTAAAAACTACAAAAAAATTAGCTGAGCATGGTGGCACGCAACTGTAATCCTAGCTACTCGGGAGGCTGGGGCAGGAGAATCGTTTGAACCCGGGTGGCAGAGGTTGTAGTGAGCTGAGATCGCGCCACTGCACTCCAGCCTGGGCGACAGAGCAAGACTCTGTCTCAAAATAAATAAATAAATAAATAAACAGGCCGGCGCGGTGGCTCATGCCTATAATCCCAGCACTTTGGGAGGCTGAGGCAGGTGGATCACTTGAGGTCGGAGTTCAAGACCAGCCTGGCCAACATGGTGAAACCCCATCTCTACTAAAAATACAAAAATTAGGCAGGTAAGGTGGCAAGTGCCTGTAATCCCAGCTACTCGGGAGGCTGAGGCAGCAGAATCACTGGAACCCAGGAGCCAGAGGTTGTAGTGAGTGGAGATCACGCCATTGCACTCTAGCCTGGGCAACAGAATGAGATTCCGTTTCAAAAAAAAAGAATATAGCCTAAAATTTTAAATATCCCACTCTAAGAGAATATGGAGTTTAATAGAGGTAAAATGCCATGGTGTCTGAAGTTCTATACCCTTGGAAACCCAAGAATATCCAAAAAATGTACGACTCCCAAAGAACTAGTCTCTCCAAACCTACTTTTCCAACCAAGAATTCCTTTATGACCACTCCCAGGAGAGGTGAGAAGATATTATATGTCAAGGAACTGTTATTTTTATAACTGATAGAAATAATGGCACATGTCCTTGGGAAAGTGTCTCCAATTGCAGGTCCAGAACTCTCTATGGCCACATGTAGCAGCTGGGAAGGAGAAATTATGAATGACCTTGTCTTGACCTCCTCCTGTTCAACTGAAGTGACCTGAGGAAGAAGAGCTTTGTCCTTGGGAATGCATGTTAGCAGGCAGCCTTCCTAGAGATATGGAGGAGCTGTTATTCCAGATACTTACTTCTAAAGAAAGGGATTCTTGGTACTTACTCGTTTGCAGTACCAAAAATCCAGGCTTGATACATACTCCAGGGTAACTTCTTTGTCCTGGATCATTAGAGTTCCCTGTAAAGACAAAGACAGAAGCCATCAACATCAACCCTTGGAGAAACAGACAGA
The DNA here is from genome assembly GCF_029289425.2 of Pan paniscus. Classification (NCBI taxonomy): domain Eukaryota; kingdom Metazoa; phylum Chordata; class Mammalia; order Primates; family Hominidae; genus Pan; species Pan paniscus. Next base: position 50,032,015 of record NC_085926.1, on the reverse strand, counting down.
GACAGAAAGGCACAGAGAGCCTTTCCAATCCCCAAGCTGAAACATTTTATAAAGAGTGAGCTTAATTCACTGGTGAAAGGAAATGGCTGTTTTAAGCCACAGACCTGGGGCAGTGTTGCAGAGCAAGCTTTAGCTTAGGAAAGGGGAGTACGAGAAGGTGAAATCAGTCTTCGGCCTTGGTTCCTGCAGGTTAGGGTGCTGTCCTTGGGCAGGCTATGCCCAGTCTACTTGTCCAGAGGTCAGGTAATGCACTCTCTTGAATCCCAGCAAGTCCCCCACCTAGCTCAGGAGCTAGCACACTATCAAGAAGTAAACTGTTCCTTCTGCACAGAGGCAGAGGAGCCCTCTTCTTTTCCACAGCTATCTCACATCTCCTTGGAAAGGTAGTAAGGGCTATAACTTTAGCGCCTGAAAATTTTCTTTGAAACACTGGCTGTATGGCAAAAGCACCAGGAAGACATACAACATTGAAGACAGGAAGAAAGGAGGAAGGTGAAAGCTTCACAGCAAGTTACATCCTTACAGCAGGAAACTGATTGGCTGGTGGGAGCAACAGTGGCGGCGGCGGTATCACTCTGGCTTGGAGCCTATAGAGTGAGCTAGCCCTGAGATCTGAGGAGCAACCATTGGCAAGTAAGCCTTTGGGAAAGTCTGGCACAGGAACAGGTGGGAAAAGGGGCTCAACAAGCCTGTTAAAGAGCTCCCTTGCCTCTCCATTTTGGACAAGTCATGAATTCTATTTCACATTAAAATAAAGTTTTGTTTAATAAACACTAGGCAGCAGGTATGTGTTGGTGCAGGGGAAAAAAATTCTCTGCCTACTGACAAGGGACCCTCACCCACACTTGAAAGTGAACTAACCGAGAATGCGACTCTGGAACTAGCCCCTGCGCTGTGTTCATTCTCCGCCCTCTAGGGTCCTCTGTGTTTCCTCAGACAGGGCTCTGAGTTATACAAGCCATTTCTTTGCAATTGGACCTCAGTTTCTTGCTTGAATCCATACATCTGTCAAATAATGCTTTACCTCTCTGCTTTTCACATCAAAAAAGTCAAGAGAAATACACAGGATAAAATTATTGTCTTGTCAAAACCAAGGAAAATTGCCCATCTACCTAGGTCTTAGCATCTGGTCTGAGACACTATTCCCTGGCTTGTTCTCAAGGCTAAGGACAATGATAATAAAAATCGCTAACATTTACTAAGCACTTACTCAGAGCCAGAAACCACAAAGTACATTATCTTATTTAATCCCCTAAATGATCCGATGAAATAACATTATCTACACTTTACAGATGAGGACCTATGTTCACAGAGGTGGGGTCACCCAGGTGGTGAAGGGCACAGCTGGACTTACATCTGGGCTGTAGAGAAGGGATCTCCTGTTTCATTTTTCTTTTTCCTTTTGTTTTGACTGAGGGATCTCCTGTTTCATTCACCAGCTTCTGCTCAGTATTAGGGACAGGTAATCTGGCCTTAGGGACCAATCAGAAAAGAGACAGGCTCTGTATGCAGGGAAGGATCTGGGAAGGACCACGCTATCAAGCTCCACCAATGCAGGAAGTTAGTCAAGATGAAGCGCCCCCTCCTTTTTTTTTTTTTTTTTTTTTTTTTCCCTGAGACAGAGTTTCGCTCTTGTTGCCCAGGCTGGAGTGCTATGGCGTGATCTCGGCTCACTGCAACCTCCGCCTCCCAGGTTCAAGCGAGTCTCCTGCCTCAGCCTCCCAAGTAGCTGGGATTACAGATATGTGCCACCACGCTTGGCTAATTTTGTATTTTTAGTAGAGACGGGGTTTCTCCACGTTGGTCAGGCTGGTCTCGAATTTCCAACCTTAGGTGATCCGCCCACCTCGGCCTCCCAAAGTGCTGGGATTACAGGCGTAAGCCACTGCGCCTGGCCGTCTTTTTTTTTTTTTTTTGAGACAGAGTCTTGCTCTGTCACTCACTCTCGAGTACAGTGGCACGATCTCGGCTCACCACAACCTCCGCCTCCCAGGTTCAAGCAATTCTCCTGCCTCAGCCTCCCGAGTAGCTGGGACTACAGGCGCACACCACCATGCCTGGCTAATTTTTGTATTTTTAGTAGAGATGGGGTTTCACTATGTTGGTCAGGCTGGTCTCGAACTCCTGACCTCGTGATCTGCCCGCTTTGGCCTCCCAAAGTGCTGGGATTACAGATGTGAGCCACTGTGTCCAGCCTAAGATGAACCCCTTCTAAGCCCAGAGACAGGATATAACATCTTTAAGAGCATGGACTGTAGGCTGAGTTCCCTAAATTTGAATCCTGCCTCTACTCCATGACCTTCAGCAAGGTCCTTAACTTCTTTGTGCTTCCATTTCCTCATCTGTAAAGTAAGGACAACAGTACCTACTTCTTAGGGTGGTTGTGAAGATTAAGTAAATTCATACAGGTAAAGAGCTTAGCATAGAATATAGTGAGGGCTCAAGAAATGTTGATCATTATAAGCCCGAGGAACCAAAAAAGACCAGCATCAGCAGGTGGGAGTCAAACAGCCACTCATTTCACCTTGCTTGCTTGCTAGGTAGGAATATTCCACCACCCATTTTAATCTCCTGAAAGACTAAGCTTTCATACGGAATGGTCACTACACATCAGAAATTGTATCTTTACGACAGTACTTTGTGTTGTCAAATTACTGGTCCAGATCTTACAGTCTACTTAATCTTGCTGGCCTTTTATTTATTTTCAGCAACAAACAGTATCTGGTACCAAAAAGGAGCTTAGTAAGCTCTTGTTGAATGAATCAAAGACTGAATAGAGCCAACTATCCCTGGAGGACCTGGTGCTTGGTACACAGTGGCTCTGGAGGGAGATACTGCTGTTAGAGCATACATCTGTATACCCAATCCATAAAACATGTGGGTTGTCATTTGAACAGTGAGTAAGAACAAGGCACTACTGTCAATTTCAGTCACCTGCAAATTCTGATTTCACCAACTGGAGGCATTAATGGATTCAGGTATTTCTAAGGCACTTTATACTTCTCAGACAACAAAAATGTTCCAGTAGCTGTGGATGACCTTTTGTTGAGGGCAGGGAACTCCCCTTGCCAGGAGTCCCCATCAGCATGTCAACTTTGAGATTACTTTTACCTCATGTGTTACAAAAGCAATGATTTCTTATTCTCACAGAATCATCTATAACTCGGGCAGTCCTTTTTCTCAACCTGCACATAGTTAGACGTAGGACAGTGACCACTGCTAAAGAATGTGAAATGGTTTTAACATCACTGTTGAAGGGTAGCCAATTGTTTCTTTTTCTCTCTTAAAAAAATTATTATTATTTTTCCAAAACCAGAAAGGGTCAATATAGCCAATTGTTTAAAAAGAATAGGTAGTCATAGGACAAACCTGTATGAGAACAATTTATCTATGATTTGATTCCCCAGCTGCTATTATACACAGGCAACTCAGATATACCAAGCACAGGTATGACATACATACACTGCACCCCTCCCCATTGCTGCCTTTCTCTGGATTTCAGAAAACAGAGACCTGTCAGTGTCTCCTAGGAAAGTAACCTGTAGGGAGTTAGACTAATGAATGGGTAGGATGATGCAATCACCTTCAGTAGATGTCCATTCTTTTCTTTTTTTTTGAGACGGAGTCTCGCTCTGTCGCCAGGCTGGAGTGCAGTGATGCGATTTTGGCTCACTGCAACCTCCGCCTCCCAAGTTCGAGCAATTCTCCTGCCTCGGCCTCTCGAGTAGCTTGTATTTTAGCAGAGATGGGGTTTCACCATGTTGGCCAGGATGGGCTCTACCTCCTGACCTCATGATCCACCCGCCTCAGCCTCCCAAAGTGCTGGGATTACAGGCATGAGCCCCAGCGCCCAGCCGTGGATGTCCATTCTTAATTGCCTATTATCTATTAGAGTATCTTCACACATTAGAATATTTATTCATCTTTTGATTTATTGAGTTATTAAGCTACTCAAGCAAAGGAGTCATGAAAGCCATGTGTCTGATTAACCAGGTCTGGCTCCTAAAGAGGTACCATATAGGCCAGGCAGGGTGGCTCACCTGTAATCCTAGCACTTTGGGAGGCCGAGGCGGGTGGACTGCCTGAGCTCAGTTCGAGACCAGCCTGGGCAACACAGTGAAACCCTGTCTCTACTAAAATACAAAAAATTAGCTGGTTGCGGTGATATACACCTGCAGTCCCAGCCAGTCGGAAGACTGAGGCAGAATTGCTAGAACCCGGGAGGCGGAGGTTGCACTGAACCAAGATCACGCCACTGCACTCCAGCCTGGGTGACAGAGTGAGACTCCGTCTCTTTAAAAAAAAAAAAAAAAGGCTGGGCACGGTGGCCCATGCCTGTAATCCCAGCACTTTGGGAGGCTGAGGTGGGAGGATCACAAGGTCAGGAGATCAAGACCATCCTGGCCAACATGGTGAAATCCCGTCTCTACTAAAAATACAAAAGTGAGCTGGGTGTGGTGGCACCTGCTTGTAATCCCAGCTACTCGGGAGGCTGAGGCAGGAGAATCGTTTGAACCAGGGAGTCAGAGGTTGCAGTGAGCCAAGATCATGCCACTGCACTCTAGCCTGGCAACAGAGCCAGATTCCGACTCAAAAAAAGAGGGGCCATATATATATATGTGTACATACATATATGTATGTATGTATGTATATGTATATGTATATAAAAAGAAGAGAGATAGATCTCTCTTTTTTTGAGGCAGGGTCTTGCTCTGTTGCCCAGGCTGGAGTGGCATGCAGTGGCATGATCTTGGCACACTGCAACCTCTGCCTCCCAGGTTCAAGCGATTCTCTTGTTTCTGCCTCCCAAGTAGCTGGGATTACAGGTGTGCGCCACTACACCGGGATAATTTTTATATTTTTAGTAGAGATGGGGTTTCACCATGTTGGCCAGGCTGGTCTTGAACTCCTGGCCTAAAGTGATCGCCTGCCTCGGCCTCCCAAAGTGCTGGGATTACAGGCATGAGCCACTGCACCCGGCTAAGAGGTACCATATATTAGAAAGTAAAACCAAAGACAACTCCTCCTTTCTCAGCAGTGTTAGATTAGGCTTAAATTAGACTAAAACCTGCTAAAATCCTTTCCAGCCCAAAGCCATCACTTAGCAAAGTCACACATAGATATTACTAAGTACATTTCAAGAAACCTTAATATGAAGCTGCAAAAAGCTAGATATTTGCACTCCAGAATGGCAAATCAAGTCCTTATTCTCCACCTAGAGACACCACAGAGGAGCAAACTCTGGGTCTGGAGGGCTGCTGATTGAACATCTACATTCCCATTTCCTTTTTCATCAGCTGCTCTTAGAGACTTCATGATCTCATTTTGTGACTGCCTGTCAGAAGGACTAGGGTCAGAGTGTTGAAACTCTACCATATGCTCCCATTCCGTTGGCTCAAAACCAATCATCAAGGATAGCCTTTTTTTTAAAAAAAAAAAAAGACAGGGTCTCGCTTCTGTTGCCCAGGTTGGAGGCTAGATAGAGCACAGTGGTGCAATCATGACTGACTGCAGCCTTGACCTCCCAGGCTCAAGCAATCCTCCTACCTCAGCCTCCCTAAGTAGCTGAGACCACAGGTGCACACCACCATGCCCGGCTAATTTTTAAATTTTTTTGTAGAGATGGGGGTCTCACTATGTTGCCTAGGCTGGTCTCAAACTCCTGGGCTCAAGTGATCCTCCTGCCTCAGCTTCCCAAAGTGTTGAGATTACAGGCGTGAGTTATGGTGCCCAGCCTCAAGGATTCTTAAAATACTGGGAGGTACAAGAGAAAATGGAAAGAAAACATTTCTGGACAGCAGCTTTGCATCTTTGTTAAAGATCTTCAATGCAAGCTCAGTTGTAGTTATACTTTGTACTGAGAAAATGACTGCTGTGTGATCTTCCCATTACAACATAGAAAGCGATAAACAGTATCAAAAGGCAGGGAAAAAGTATATGAGCTTTGTGAATACAACTCACATTGAAAAGTCACAATTACTCTTCATTGTTTTGTGTTTCTTCCAAACACAGTATGGGAGTATCAGGTTATTGGTGGCTGAGAACTGGTACTGTTTATCAGAGATAGTATCTTTATTCACAAAGCAATTTACAGTTTACAAAGGCATTCTTCACAATATCATCTCATTAGATCCTTACAAATAGGGCATATGGATGGCTGGGATACATGGAGTAGTCTGCCCAAGAATACAGAGCTAATTAGCAACACATACAGTACTAAAAGTCAGGTTTTCTTTTTGCCATATTGTCTTTGTTTTTAAATTCCAGAGAGTCAGTCCATTCATGACACTTCCCACATCAAAGAGGTAGCTTCTGATGAAAAGATACAGTAGAGTCTAAAGACGTTTGCAAGAAATGGACTCATAGGGAGTTTTTAGAGAGACTGCCACAAAGCCCTTGTTTCTTGACAGCACTGCCAATCCCTCAAACTGGTCTGCTTAAGATGGGCTTTCTGTTCTTAAAACACCTACAATTGCTTTAGGTGCTGTGTCTAAGATAAAGAGTGCTACTAGTAAATGGCTGCTACCAGGAGTTTCAAGAACCATGTCAAATGGACCTGCAGAAAGAGCAAAGCCCAGGGAAGAAAAGTAACAGGTTTAAAACAGATGTGTCATTTCTCTTAGTATAAAAGATTACTTTTTATAGAAATCCTTTGTAAAGCAGTCAGGCTCATTCTTTATGGTACAAGGATATGTTATAGTTCAAATATTTTTTAAAACCCACTATTCCCAAAGGCCAAACCAAAATGAGACAGAAGAGGGAAGGAGGAGATGGAGGAAGAAAGAAAGTACAGTGGCTAAGGGAAGTACAAAGAATGCCCTATGTCAGCTCTATAGCTCTGCCTGTTGGCCTTCTCCATGTCCTCCATTTTGACTAGACTTTTTACCCAACAGGATCTGAGCTGCACTTTGAGCATCCAGGAGATAAGGCCCCACTGGGACTTCCAGTGAAAACACAATCCTACTTCAGTGTCCAATGTAAGGTTGAGGGGCATGAAGACACTGCCCTGTCAGCTGCCACTTCCTATCTTTTCTTGACTAGATGAAAGCACAACAAAAACTTTTACTAAAATGTTCTTGACAGCAAACGTTTTAGACTATATGACGCCAGCAACAACCTGCATCAAGCCAAAATCTTATTTGTGTTCTCTGAAGCAAAACGGCTGTTTCACTGAGCCCCAGAGCCCCACCCACTTGGATCAGAGCTGGCAGAAGTCAGGGTCTCAAGATGAACTCTGCGGCTGGGCACAGTGGCTCACGCCTGTAACCCCAGCATTTGGGGAGGTCAAGGCAGGTGGATTGCTTGAGCTCAGGAGTTCGAGACCAGCCTGGGCAATGTGATAAAACCCCGCCTCTACAAAAAATACAAAATGGTAGTGTGCGCCTGTTATCCTAGCTACTCTGGGGGCTGAGGTGGGAGGGTTGCTTGAACCTGTGAGGTCGAGGCTGCAGTAAGCCAAGCTCACGCCATTGCATTCCAGCCTGGGTGACAAAGTGAGACCCAATCTCAAAAAAAAAAAAAAAAGAACTCTGCTCTGGGAACACAATACACTCCAAGCCAGACCCTGACATAAGAAAATGTAAATATACACATATATATGTATATATCTATATATATATAGATATACGTGTGCGTATATATCTATATATATAGATATACGTGTGTGTGTATATATATATATGCATGTGTGTGTATATATATATATATATATATATATTTTTTTTTTTTTTTTTTTTTTTTTTTTTTTTTTTTGAGAAGGAGCCTTGCTCTGTCACCCAGGCTGGAGTGCAGTGGTGCGATCTCAGCTCACTGCAAGCTCTGCCTCCCGGGTTCATGCAATTCTCCTGCCTCAGCCTCCCGAGTAGCTGGGACTACAGGCACCCATCACCACGCCTGGCTAATTTTTTGTATTTTTAGTAGACACGGGGTTTCACCGTGTTAGCCAGGATGGTCTCGGTCTCCTGACCTCGTGAGCTGCCCACCTCGGCCTCCCAAAGTGTTGGGATTACAGGCGTGAGCCAGGGCACCCGGCCGAGAACTTAAATATTTTAAAGGTGTCTGGTGCTAAGAATATATTCCACCCACTTCGCTACCACTCCTTGCAGGTCTTACATGCATTTTAAAGTAAGATTCAGGTTCTAGAAAACGCCTCCTATCATGATGAAAGAAAATCAGGGATCCGTAGTCTTGGAGGTAATTCCATGAGCTTGGCTCCAGGAACATAGAAAGAACAGTGCCTACCAGGGGATCCACACGTCTCTCCTATTCTAAGGTTCCATTACATTTGTATTTGTGGCAAAAACAAAGAGGCAAAATATATAAATAAGCAAGTAAGTAAGTAATCAAAAGAGCCTCAAATCTTTTCTCTCCTTGTGAGAAGACAAGACTCTATCATAAAGACTGAGACTGTGAGGCAGACAGGGCATTCAACAAATTCCTTCATCACAGAATCTCCGTACATTGCTTCTTACAATTTATAAACTCCAACTATTAGCACTCAGAACAACTGAAAAACTGAACCACTAAAATGCAGATTTTTAAAAAACTTTTCAGCTTGTTATAATTTTGTATCTTTTAGAGCAATGGTTCACCTAACATTTATAAAAACCTTAGTCAAAATTTCTCTGGTTAATAATTTATTTCTGTATGCTGGGTGCGGTGGCCCATGCCTGTAATCCCAGCACTTTGGGAGACCAAGAGGGGGGGGGCGGTGGATCACCTGAGGTCAGGAGTTCCAGACCAGCCTGGCCAACATGGTGAAACCCTGTCTCTACTACAAGTACAAAATTAGCCGGGTGTGGTAATGGGCGCTTCTAATCCCAGCTACTCGGGAGGCTGAGGCAGGAGCATCGCTTGAACCCGGGAGGTGGAGGTTGCAGCGAGCCGAGATTGCGTGATTGCACTCCAGCCTGGGTGAAAAGAGCGAGACTCCATCTCAAAATAAATAAATAAATAATAATAATTTATTTTCACAAAAAGATATGGCCTAATTCTTGGTGGAAGTAAAATATCACATTTTGACATATTTTACTGATAATTCTCAGAATTCCCTTCAGAATTCAGAATTCTATAACCTCTATCTTATTTTTTCCTCTTTCCTGAGTTGATTCCAATCACATAGCAATGAAATAAAAATACTCACAAAGTAGAATATGTACAGAAACAAGATACAGCTTGTTCTTTTCTGACAATTGAATCAGTTAACCCTAAAATAATACTTCTGAATACATACTGTTCAACTAATATTTTAGGGAGGTGACTATGCCCCCCTGCTTTTTTTGAGACAGGGTCTTGCTCTGTCACTCAGGCTAGAGTGCACTGGTGTTGTATGATCATAGCTCATTGCAGCCTTGATCTCCTGAGCTCAAGCAATCATCCCACCTCAGCTTCCTGACAAGCTGGGACAATACGTGCATGTCACCAAGTCTGGCTAATTTATTTTATTTTATTTTATGCAGACATGGGGTCTTCCTATGATGCCCACGCTGGTCTTGAACTCCTGGGCTCAAATGATCCTCCTGCCACAGCCTCCCAAAGGGCTGGAATTACAGGTGTTAGCCATCATGCCCAGCCAATTCTCTTCTTAGGCAGAAAGCTATTGACCCAATGCCACTCAGAAGTACCAAGACTAAGAATGGAAGCTTTTTGGGAGGCCGAGGTGGATGGATCACAAGGTCAAGAGATCGAGACCATACTGGCCAACATGGTGAAGCCCCGTCTCTACTAAAAATTAAAAAAAAAAATTAGCTGGGCATGGTGGCATGCGCCTGTAGTCCCAACTACTTGGGAGGCTGAGGCAGGAGAATCACTTGAACCCAGGAGGCGGAGGCTGCAGTGAGCCAAGATCGCACCACTGCACTCTAGCCTCGCGACAGAGCAAGACTCCCATCTCCAAAAAAAAAGAAAGGAAGCTTTAAGTCAGAAAAGGTTCACTGGGATACATGGGATACAAGGTTAGGTCCCTAATCCTTTTTGTTCTACTTATTTTCACAAGCAAATAACACAAAGAATTATCAAACTTCAGCCCCTGATAAAAATGAGGGCTGGCTTCTAACATTGAAGACATGCTATGGTTAAATTAGCCAATATTTGGAAAGCAGCATTTACTGAGCTATAATATCATGGCTGCTACAATATAATGGCTATAATATCTTAACTTTTTTTTTTTTAACAGCAGATATGTATAGAGTGAGGGAATGATTCCTGCACGAAGAAGAAATTTGTAGTAATCCAGGAGTTAGGGAGAAGACAAAGCCAGCATGTCACTAACTATATCCCTGCTGGAGTTGGGATCATGTGCTACAAAGGCATAGCCCATAGCTAGTCATCAAGAAACTCTCCTGATCAGACCTGTATGCCTTGGCAATCTATCACAGACGTAACCCTTGGATGCCTTTAAACACCATCAGACGTTAAGACATACCATCCAGTTTATTAAAAGGCATCTCTTGTAGTTTGAAGGCTATAAAAAGAAAATACGTTTAAAAAGGGAGACCCTGCTGGGCGCAGTGGCTCATGCCTGTAATCCCAGCACTTTGGGAGCTGAGGTGGGCGAATCAACTGAGGTCAGGAGTTTGAGAACAGCCTGGCCAATATAGTGAAACCTGGTCTGTACCAAAAATATAAAAATCGAGCTGGGCGCAGTGGCTCACGTCTGTAATCCCAGCACTTTGGGAGGCCAAGGTGGGTGGATCACAAGGTGTGGAGTTCAAGACTAGCCTGGCCAAGATGGTGAAACCCTGTCTCTATTAAAAATACAAAAAAATTAGCCAGACATGGTGGTGGGCACCTGTAATCCCAGCTACTCAGGAGGCTGAGGCACGAGAATTGCTTGAACCTGGGAGGGGAGGTTGCAGTGAGCCGAAATCACGCCACTGCGTTCCAGCCTGGGCAACAGAGTGAGACTCTGTCTCAAAAAAAAAAAAAAAAATTTAAATAAAATCATAAAAAGGGAGACCTTTGAACAGTATTAGGAAGCGTGCTGCAGTTTCTTTTTTATTTTATTTATTTTTTTTGAGACGGAGTCTGGCTCTGTCGACCAGGCTGGAGTGCAATGGCGTGATCTCAACTCACTGCAAGCTCCGCTTCCCAGGTTCACACCATTCTCCTGCCTCAGCCTCCCAAGTAGCTGGGACTACAGGCGCCCGCCACCACGCCCGGCTAACTTTTTGTATTTTTAGTAGAGACGGGGTTTCACCGTGTTAGCCAGGATGGTCTCGATCTCCTGACCTCGTGGTCCGCCCACCTCGGCCTCCCAAAGTGCTGGGATTACAGGTGTGAGCCACTGCACCCTGTCCTGAAGTTTCTATTATACAGAGTAGCCTGTAAGTCTGGCTTTTCCAGGGCACTTTTAACTGTTCTCTATCCTGTTGAAAGGCTATGTGTTGGTGCACTTGTCTTTCAGGTCACCTGCTTGGCCCTCTTCCAAGTGTACTTTCCTTCCTTTCATTCCTGTTCTAAAGCTTTTAAATAAACTTTCTCTCCTGTTGTAAAACTTGCCTTGGTCTCTCCTTCTGCCTTATGACCCTCAGTCAAATTGTTTCTTCTGAGGAGGCAAGAATTGAAGTTGCTGCAGACCTGTACGGATACAGATTTGCTGCCCTTAGCAGATAGACAGATAAAGAGAGGGGAGGGGAGGAGAGGGGAGGGGAGGGGAGGGAAGATGAGAGGAGAGGAGAGGAGAGGGAAGATGAGAGGAGAGGAGAGGAGAAAGAGAAACAGATTTTTTTCTTTTCCTAGCCTATGTTAGAAGCCATAGCAAATTAGTGAAAGGGACAAAGAAGCTGAGCCTGCTTCTTTAGCCATGATATATCAGTACTGTTCCTTAGAAGGAAAACTGCCCTTGCTATAGACTGGAATTTTCTCTTTTCAGAATAAAAGTTTTGGTTCCTTGTCCAATTATTCATTGCCTTTTTTTTTTTTTTTTTGAGACGGAGTCTTGCTCTATCGCCCAGGCTGGAGTGCAGTGGTGTGATCTCGGCTCACTGCAACTTCCGCCTCCCGGGTTCAAGCAATTCTCCTGACTCAGCCTCCCTAGTAGCTGGGATTACAAGCATGCGCTACTACACCCGGCTAGCTTTTGTATTTTTAGTAGAGATGGGGTTTCGCCATGTTGGCCAAGCTGGTCTCAAACTCCTGACCTCAAGTGATCTGCCGCCTTGGCCTCCCAAAGTGCTGGGATTACAGGCGTGAGCCACCACACCTGGCCACCACCATCTGAAATTCTTATCAGGAAAACTGCAGAATGGAAAGAGTTATTTAACACTGCTGGAAGTGAAGAGAGACAAAAAGAGAGTGAGAAAATATGCCAACAGGTCATATAAAGTGCACCGTGAGCATGTACAATGAACAAAGCTGGATGGGAACCAGAGAAAAAAAAATGAAACACCACACTAAGAAGTCTAGGCTGAGCGTGATGGCTCACGCTTGTAATCCCAGCACTTTGGGATGCCGAGGTGGGGGGATCACTTCAGGTCAGGAGTTCCAGACCAGCCTGGCTAATATGGTGAAACCTTGTCTCTACTAAAAACACAAAAATTAGCTGAGTGTGGTGGCAACAAGAGTGAAACCCTGTCTCAGAAAAAAAAAAAGGAAGTATAGAAACAAATAAAAAGAAGACATAGTCTTATTAAGATGGGCCTGGCAGAAATGGTGTTTCTAGACAGGGGGCATTTGATCTCTGTCCTTGTATGTTTATGTATAATAAGGTTTAGGAAAAACACACATAGAAAAACTATATCCGGCCAAGCGCTGTGGCTCAGTCCTGTAATCCTACCACTTTGGGAGGCCAAGGCAGGGGGATCACGAGGTCAGGAGATTGAGACCATCCTGGCCGACATGGTAAAACCCCATCTCTACTAAAAATACAAAAATTAGCTGGGCGTGGTGGTATGCACCTGTAGCCCCAGCTACTCGGGAGGCTGAGGCAGAATTACTTGAACCTGGGAGGCAGAGCTTGCAATGAGCTGAGATCACGCCACTGCACTCCACCTGGCTACAGAGCGAGACTCCATCTCAAAAAAAGAAAAAAAAGAAAAAACCATATCCAAAGCTGCTCAGGCAAAACATGTTCTTTACCATACAGTAACTTAGCTTCTGAATCTACTGACCTGGCATTCAAACTTCATATACTTACATCAGTGCTGGGATGTTCCACAGCATATGCTTTAGTTACTAATCACCAGCCTATGGGTCATTTTAAAGAATATAAAAACAGAAGTGAACATTTTTATTATATTTTATTTATATATTTAATTATAAACTTAGTAGTTTTGTACTGTTTTGTTTTAAAGCATCAGGTTTCAGGAGCTCAAGATTATAGTGAACTACGGATCATACCACTGTACATATGTGAGGCCCCGTCTCTTTTTCTTTTTTTTCTTTTCGAGACAGAGTCTCACTCTGTCACCCAGGCTGGAGTGCACTGGCACAGTCTTGGCTCACTGCAACCTCCGCCTCCCGGGTTCAAGCACTTCTCCTGCCTGAGCCTCCTGAGTAGCTGGGATTACCGGTATGCACCACCATGCCCAGCTAATTTTTGTATTTTTAGTAGAGACTGGGTTTCTCCGTGTTGGCCAGGCTGGTCTCAAACTCCTGACCTCAGGTGATCTGCCCACCTTGGCCTCCCAAAGTGCTGTGATTACAGGCATGAGCTTGGCTTCCCTGTCTCTTCTCTATTTCTTTTTCTTTTTTTTTTGAGACGGAGTTTTGCTCTTGTTGCCCAGGTTGGAGTGCAATGGCACGATCTCGGCTCACTGCAACCTCTGCCTCCTTGTTTCAAGCAGTTCTCCTGCCTCAGCCTCCCGAATAGCTGGAATTACAGCCATGCGCCACCATGCCCGGCTAATTTTGTATTTTTAGTAGAGACAGGGTTTCCCCATGTTGGCCAGGCTAGTCTCGAACTCTGACCTTAGGTGATCCACCCGCCTCGGCCTCCCAAAGTGCTGGGATTATAGGCGTGAGCCACCGTGCCCGGCCCCCTGTCTCTATTTCTTAAAAGAAGCATTTGGCTGGTGATAATTATATATTTAGTATTTTTTAAAATTATTATAAGAATAATTAATGTTTGGAGAAACGAGTTCTGTAACCGGAAAGAATCTGGTTCTCATTCTGGGAAATTAAGAGACTACTAATAGTCTCCCAATGTCTATTTGCTCTCTTACCTTGGGAGCAAATCCCTGCTTTTTTTTTTTTTTTTTTTTTTGAGATGGAGTCTCGCCCTGTTGCCAGGCTGGAGCGCAATGGCGCGACCTTCGCTCACTGCAACCTCCACCTCCTGGGTTCAACCAATTCTCCTGCCTCAGCCTCCTGAGTAGCTTGGACTACAGGCACGCAACACCACGCCCAGCTAATTTTTGTATTTTTTTTTAGTAGAGATGGGGTTTCACCATGTTGGCCAGGACGGTCTCCATCTCTTGATCTCATGATCCGCCCGCCTCGACCTCCCAAAGTGCTGGGATTACGGGTGTGAGCCACCGTGCCCGGCCTGGAAAATTAAGAGACTACTAGTAGTCTCCTAATGCCTATCTGCTCTCTTTACCTTGGGAGAAAATCCGCTTTTTAACTGGGCACATAGCTGCCTAAAATAAAGACGTTCTGCAGCCCTCCTTGAAGCTGAAGTGTGGCTATGACTAAATTCTGATCAACTGAACATAACTAGAAGTAATGCTTGAAACGCTCAAAAGTATCCTTTTTAAAAAAATTTTTGTGGATACATAGTAGGTGTATTTATTTATGGAGTACAGGAGATGTTTTGATACAGGCATGCAATGTGAAATAAGCATATCATGGGGAATAGAGTATCCATCCCCTCATGCATTTATCTTTTGAGTTACAACCAATCAAATTATACTCTGCATTATTTTATTTTTTTCTTTTTATGTTATTTCAAAATGTACAATTAAGTCATTATTGACTATACTCACCCTACTGTGGTATCAAATAGTAGGTCTTTTTTTTTATACTTTAAGTTCTAGGGTACATGGTGCACAATGTGCAGGTTTGTTACACATGTATACATGTGCCATGTTGGTGTGCTGCACCCATTAACTCGTCATTTACATTAAGTATATCTCCTAATGCTATCACTCCCCCCTCCCCCGCCCCACAACAGGCCCCAGTGTGTGATGTTCCCCGCTCTGTGTCCAAGTGTTCTCATTGTTCAATTCCCACGTATAAGTGAGAACATGTGGTGTCTGGTTTTCTGCCCTTAGATAGTTTGCTCAGAATGATGGTTTACAGCTTCATCCATGTCCCTACAAAGGACATGAACTCATCCTTTTTTATTGCTGCATAGTATTCCATGGTGTATATGTGCCACATTTTCTTAAACCAGTCTATCATTGATGGACATTTGGATTGGTTCCAAGTCTTTGCTATTGTGAATAGTGCCGCAATAAACATACGTGTGCATGTGTCTTTATAGCAGCATGATTTATAATCCTTTGGGTATATACCCAGTAATGGGATGGCTGGGTCAAATGGTATTTCTAGTTCTAGATCCTCGAGGAATCGCCACACTGTCTTCCACAATGGCTGAACTAGTTTACAGTCCCACCAACAGTGTAAAAGTGTTCCTATTTCTCCACATCCTCTCCAGCACCTGTTGTTTCCTGGCTTTTTACTGATCACTATTCTAACTGGTGTGAGATACATATAGGCGTGAGCCACCTATATCATTGTGGTTTTGATTTGCATTTCTCTGATGGTCTTACTCATTCTATCTTTTTTATACCCCTTTACCATTCCCACCTTCCCCCCAGCCCCCTAACTACCCTTCCCATACTCTGGTAACCATCCTTCTACTCACTATGTCCAGGAAGTATCCTTAAAGACAGGGCCCATTTTCATCCCCCTTCCTTCCCATTGGTTGCTAAATAAAACTGATAACTGACACTCAAATAGCCATCTTGAACAATAAGATAGAAATCACATGTTAAGATGGGGCTACATGGTTGAAAGAACCTGGGTCCCTGATCATGACCAAACCACCATAAGAAAGCCTGGACAGCTCAAACTTCATTTGCATTAGAGAGAAATAAACTTGTTTAAACTGCTTTTATTTTTAGTTTTCTGTCACTCCCAGCCAAATCTAATCCTAACCAATACAGACGCTTTTGAAAATTACTGGTAAGAGGCAGAAGGAAGTATTTTGCTTAAAATTCATAAACTATAAAATAAACAGAAAGTTGTAGGAAAAAAGTAGGTAGTGGAACAAAAGGTATAAGAAATGACAATGAAAAAACCTGTGGAGCTCTGTTTGTGTATTTCTAGAGGTCCTACTGTCACTTGACACTTAATGTATCCAACCAATTATTCTCCCTCCCAAATGCTTTCCTCTTCTACATGCTTTGTATCTGTTCAAGGTACAACCATTTTTTTTTTTTTTAGACAAAAAGAGTCTCACTCTGTCACCCAGGCTAGAGAGCAGTGGCATGATCATGGCTCACTGCAATCTCGACTTCCTGGGCCCAAGTGATTCTCCCATCTCACCCCCGCCCCACCCCCCAGTCACTGGGACTACAGGCACGTGCCCCCATGCCCAGCTTTTATATATATTTGTAAAATTTTTATAGAGACAAGGTCCCACTACATTGCCCAGGCTGGTCTCGAACTCCTGGGCTCAAGCAATCCTTCTGCCATGGCCTCCCAAAGTCTCACTCTGTTGCCCATGCTGGAGTGCACTGGTGCATCATGGCTCACTGTACTCTCGACCTCTTGGGTTCAAGAGATCCTTCCACCTCAACCTCTCTAGTAATGGGAACTACAGGGGCACACCACCATGCCTGGCTAAATTTCTTTTTAAAAATTTTTTATAGCGATGAGGTTTTACTATGTTGCCCAGGCTGGTCTTGAACTCCTGGGCTCAAGCAATCCTCCTGCCTCGGCCTCCCAAGTGTTGGAATTACTCCTTTATTTATTTATTTATTATTATTATTTTTTTTTGAGACAGAGTCTCGCTCTGTTGCCCTGGCTGGAGTGCAGTGGCACGATCTCGGCTCACTGCAACCTCTGCCTCCTGGGTTCAAGTGATTCTTCTGCCTCAGTCTCCTGAGTAGCTGGGCCTACAGGTACACGCCACCACGCCCAGCTAATTTTTGTATTTTTAGTAGAGACGGGGTTTCGCCATATTGGCTAGGCTGGTCTCAAACTCCTGACCTCGTGATCTGCCCGCCTCAGCCTCCCAAAGTGCTGGGATTACAGGCGTGAGCCACCATGCCAAGCCAGTATGATTCCTTTAACCTCTGAGTGGCCTTTGATTCTGCCCTCTCTCTTGTAACTTCCCCTCTGATATCCAGTGTTATCAAATCCTAGAGATTCTTTGTTTAAACTCTTTCAAACCTGATCTCTTCCTTCCACATCTACTCCTAATCCCTAATGCAAGGCATCAACTTCTCACATATCAACTGCTGCTCTACATCCTAAGGGACCCTTTTCTCTGCAGTTTCTCTTTTTAAGTCTACATACCACCACAAGAAGATAGTATCATTTTGATACTGTTACATTCTTGTAATCCACCATGTCATCAAATTAAACTTTTAAATGCAAGGCCCTAGACAACCTAAACTGACCTACCTTGTACCTTCCAAGTCATTTCATTCACTACATTCCCGAGTAAAAGAACAAGAATCAGACAGAAATTTGAAAGCTAAAATGAACAAACAAGAATATATGGCTAGCTCCATCAAAGGAGAAATAGTATCTACTAATTGCTATCTCAGAAAATACAGTAGAAACCTAACAGAAATATCAGAGCCTAGCAAATAAGGAGGTCACTTGGGTTGGGGGGGTCAAGACCACATTTTACAGAAATTAAAAAGATCACTAGGGCTTATGAAGAATAAAACAGAGCCAAAACCACTTTATGCAATATGTATTAACCCAATTCACAAATATTTATTTATTTAGCTTATCATATGTTGCCAGGTCCAGTTCTAACCTTTTTAAGCAGTAAAGAAAAGAAATAGTCCCTGCTTTCATGGACCTTTCAATCTAATGAGGACATCTGTTGACCACCTATTTGCTAGTCATTACCCAAGCATTTTTTCTGGTTTAGCTAGTTATTCCTTTATATCATATCTCTCATGACTCTAAGATTACCCTGAACTACCCAAGCATGTCTAACAATGGAATGCCTCCTTTATTCCAAGTACACAGGAAGAGCCACAAGAAGTATTTTACTAGGAAAAGTGCCTAAACTAACGTTCTCTGGCCTTAAAGGGTGCCAGCTGAGCCAGGAAACCTGACAGAAACAAATGCAAACGTGTCTCTGGGCTGATGCTCTGTTTGTAGAAAACCCAACATATCCTGCATTGCTCTGCATTCACAGTACGCAGGAATCAAGTCAAAGAAAAAAGATGACCACTACCCTATACTTCTTAACTCAGGAACTAGACCATATGAGCACTAACAGACACACAGGCAGAAACAATAAATATGCTATTCAATGGTTGACTCTGAACAGGAGAATCTGTAAGGAATGGAAGGAAGAAGACTGCTATTCAACTGTCAACTGCAAACCAAGCCCTTGATATGCTCAAAACCCAAATATTTAAGACTGACACATGTCCACAGTACCAAGTGCCTCAAAACATCTAGTAAAAAAAAAAAAAAAACAAGTACAAAACCCCAAACCAAACACAGCCCAAGAGAGAATTCAAATGGGTAATGCAAATATCCAAAGGCTTCCAAACCAGAATTGAAACCTGGTTATCTAATGTATGAGTATGCCATGTTTTCAACACTACACCACTCCAACACGGGGCTTACTAGGCTATGCATCTGGAGATAGCTGGTAAAAAGCTGGAAGTTTTAGCATTGTGGCTCTTTGGTATATATCGAAGAGAACTGAAAATGTGTCCACACAAAACCTTGTACACGAATGTGAATAGTATTATTCATAATAAACAAAAGTGGAAACAACCTAAATGTCTACCAATTAATGAACAGATAAAGACAATGTGGTATATCCATATGATGGAATATTATTTAACCCTATAAATTATTTAAGTACTGATTCATATAACATGGATGAACCTTAAAAACATTAGGCTAAGTAAAAGAAGCCAGTCACAAAAGACCATATGGCATATTATTCCATTTATATGAAATATCCAGAGCAGGCAAATCTATAGAGACAGAAAGCCGACTAGCAGATGACTGGGGGTAGAGAAGGAAGTAGGAGAAAATGGAGAGTGACTCTTAATGGATATATAGTTTCTTTTTGTTCCCAGAAATGTTCTGGTATCAGTGGTGATAGTTGCACAATTTTATGAATATACTAAAAACTACTAAATTGTACACTTGAAAGAGGTAAGTTTTATGTTATGTGGATTATAACTCAATTACAACAAATATAACACAACAAAAAAAGCTTTCAGGGCTGTAAGACTACTGACAAAGCAAAGACATCTGGTTATTTCATTCTTCCCTTTTTGCCCTATTCTGGCCCAGATGAGCACCACTTAAACCTACCCCTCCTACCCCAAGCCTCTAAGTGAACACTCTGCCTCCAGCTTTTTCTCCTCCTAACCATGCACACCACTGCAAAACTCATCCTCCTTATCACATCCCAATTCTTACCCAAAGCTCTAGCTCCCATTTACCATATTATAATGGAAAATTGGAGGACTCCAGAAGGGTACATCAATTTTCTCAACAGGAAGATGGCCAAAAAGCTATCTGACGACCCAGGAACAAATAAACTTTTAGGGATGCGAATGAAATCATCAAATCATCAAATGCCTACCTATGCTATTTTTTTTTTTTTTTTTTTTTTTTTGGTGAGACAAGGTCTCACTCTGTCACCCAGGCTGGAGTGCAGTGGTGCGATCTCTGCTCACTGCCTCCCAGGTACAATCTCCCACCTCGGCTTCCCCAATAGCTGGGACTACAGGTGCACACCACCACACCTGCCTAATTTTTGTATTTTTTGGTAGATATGGGGATTCACCATGTTAGTCAGGCTGGTCTCAAACTCTTGACCTCAGGTGATCTGCCTGCCTCGGCCTCCCAAAGTCCTATATTTTTTTTTCTTTTTTTTTTTTTTTTGAGAGACAGAGTCTTGGCCAGGCATGGTGGTTCACGCCTGCCTAGTCCCAGCACTTTGGGACTCTGGCTTTACTAAAAATACAAAAAATTAGCCAGACGTGGTGGTGCATGCCTGTAGTCCCAGCTATTTGGGAGGCTGAGGCAGGAAAATGGCTTGAACCCATGAAGCAGAGGTTGCAGTGAGCTGAGACCGTGCCACTGCACTCCAGTCTGGCAACTGGGCGAAATTCTGTCTCCAAAAAAAAAAAAGGGCCGGGCACAGTGGCTCACGCCTATAATCCTAGCACTTTGGGAGACCAAAGCAGGTTGATCACTTGAGGTCAGGGGTTTGAGACCAGCCTGGCCGACATGGTGAAACCCTGTCTACTAAAAATACAAAAATTAGCTGGGCGTGGTGGTGGGTGCCTGTAATCCCAGCTACTCGGAAGGCTGAGGTAGAAGAATCGCTTGAACCCGGGAGGCGGAGGCTGCAGTGAGCCGAGACCGTGCCACTGCACTCCAGCCTGGAAGACGGCGAGATTCCGTCTCAAAAAAAAAGAAAAAAAAGAGAGACAAAGTCTCCCTCTGTCATCCAAGCTGGAGTGTAGTGGTCTGATATTGGTTCACCGCAACCTCCATCTCCAAGCAGTTCTGCCTCGGCCTCCTGAGTAGCTGGGATTATAGGCGCCTGCCACCACACCCAGCTAATTTTTGTATTTCTAGTAGAGATGGGGTTTCACCATGTTGGCCAAAGTTCTATACTTAATTTATCAATTAGTCTTATATATTTAAATGATAAAATGAAATAATGTGGTCTTAATTACTGCTGTAACCCTGATACCTACACTAGGAGACATATATACAGAGCAGGGGGAATCAATAGCTGTTGAACAACTATATGTAGGCAGCAATCAATGAAAACTTGAACAGTGGGGCACAGTGGCTCACGCATATATTCCCAACACTTTGGGAGACTGAAGCAGGAGGACGGCTTAAGGCCAGGAGTTCCCAACCAGCCTGGGCAACATAGTGACACCCTGTCTCTTAAAAAAAAAAAAAAAAAATTAAAGTTGTATATATATAAAAGGTTAAATTTCTAGGTGGCAGACAGAAGATACATAGAAAATCCAACAAGCACATTCACAGGTAGGTATATATTAACATGAATAAGTGCATCTACCTATTCGCCAAGAGAAATAACAATTCCATGGTGTTTTGTTTTCTTTTTTGAGATAGAGTCTCGCTCTGTCACCCAGGCTGGAGTGCAGTGGTGTGATCTCAGCTCACTGCAACCTCTACCTCCTGGGTTCAAGTGATTATCCTGCCTCAGCCTCCTGTGTAGCTGGGATTACAGGTGCCCATCACCACACCTGGCTAATTTTTGTATTTTTAGAAAAGACGGGGTTTCGCCATGTTAGCCAGGCTGGTCTTGCTTCTGACCTCAGGTGATCTGCCCACCTCAGTCTCCCAAAGTACTGGGATTACAGGCGTGAGCCACCGCGCCTGGCTGAGAAATAACAACTTTGAAAAAACATCATTTGCCATAGCTCCAAATGGAAGAAAAAAAGACCCACAGTCCATCTAGAGTGGAATTTGAATAAATTGTAATACATTCTTAGACTGGAAAACTGTTTTCTTGTTTTTTTTTTTTTGTTTTTTGAGACGG
The DNA here is from genome assembly GCF_029289425.2 of Pan paniscus. NCBI lineage: Eukaryota > Metazoa > Chordata > Mammalia > Primates > Hominidae > Pan > Pan paniscus. Next base: position 50,010,321 of record NC_085926.1, on the reverse strand, counting down.
AGTCTTGCTCTGTCGCCCAGGCTGGAGTGCAGTGGCGCGATCTCGGCTCACTGCAAGCTCCATCTCCCAGGTTCACGCCACTCTCCCGTTTCAGCATCTCAAGTAGCTGGGATTACAGGTGTCCTGCCTCAGCCTCCTGAGTAACTGGGACTACAGGGGCCCGTCACCACACCCAGCTAATTTTTTGTATTTTTAGTAGAGACGGGGTTTCACTGTGTTAGCCAGGATGGTCTTGATCTCCTGACCTCGTAATCTGCACGCTTCAGCCTCCCAAAGTGCTGGGATAACAGGCGTGAGCCATCGTGCCCGGCCAAAAACTGTTTTTTTCATTCAGGTGGTGGTTAACCAGGTATATCCAACTTTGGAGTAATTCACTAAGCAATGAAAATGAACAAATCGCAGTTACACACAAGATGAATTTCAAAAACAATACTAAGTATAAAAGTCAGGCAAAAGAATACATCTTTTGTGATTCTAATTACATAAGGCTCAAAAGAAAGTCAAAAGACTGTGGTATTAGAACTCAGTGACTACCTGTGGGAGGGATGAAAAGGATAATGACCAGGAGGGGCAGGAGGGGCTTCTGCATATGAAGCAGTGTTCTGTTTTTTTCATTCAGGTGGTGGTTAACCAGGTATATCCAACTTTGGAGTAATTCACTAAGCAATACACTTACGACATGATATCTTTTCTGTATGTATACGTCAATAAAAGGGAGGGGAAATAATTATTTAGAAGGACTGTTCTTTCCATTTGCACACTTCAAAAGTCTATTTTATTCAAGCTCTTCATGTGCTACATTTACATCATCAATAGAGCCATTTTAGATAACCTAGCAATTTTCTAAGCCACATCATTTTAAAATGTCACAGAAGTTGTTTAAGATAAACTACTTTTTGAATCTGTGGATAATGTCATTATGGGAAGTTTATCTTAAGCCACAAGTACCCTTTGGCATAAAATTACGACAAACGATTCTTTCATTGGTCCTGTAAGTGAATTTGAATACTTGTTTTATTAAAAATATCACACCTGGCTGGGAGCAGTGGCTCACACCTGTAATCCCAGCACTTTGGGAGGCTGAGATGGGTGGATCACCTGAAGTCAGGAGTTCAAGACCAGCCTGGCCAACATGGTGAAACCCCATCTCTACAAAAATACAAAAATTAGCCAGGCATGATGGCGGGTGCCTGTAATCCCAGCTACTCGAGAGGCTGAGGCACGAGAATCACTTGAACTCGGAGGTTGCAGTAAGCTGAGATCACATCATTGCACAGCCTGGGTGACAGAGCAAGAATCTGTCTCCAAAAAAAAAAAAAAAAAAATCACCAAACATTTTATTTGTGAGCGTATAATGCCAGAGTAATCACAGCAATTATTAAATTTACCTCCTTTTAAAACACGGTATTCTACTAGACCTCTGTAAGCACCCAATACTAGCACGGACTGCGGTCACTACTTAATGCATCTTTTTCAAATACTTTGTGGCTCAAAAGAAGTAACAGAAATTAGTCAGGTGTGGTGGCAGGCACCTGTAATCCCAGCTACTTGGGATGCTGAAACAGGAGAATAGCTTGAACCCAGGAGGCAGAGGTTGCAGTCAGCCGAGATCGCGCCACTGTACTCCAGCCTGGGCAACAAGAGTGAAACTCTGTCTCAAATAAATAAATAAGAAGTAACTGAGAGAAAACTCCACAGGAGCTAAGACTTTATAAAAGCAAGAAGAAGAAACAGAAAAAGAAGAAAGAAGAAGAAGAAAGCAGGAGGAGGAGAAGGAGGAGGAAGAACGTGAAAGATTCTGAGGGATAAATTCTTGGGAAAACTCATCTCGTATTCAGCGAATATACTCATTTTCAACTTTTCAAAAAAATCTTTTTTTTGAGACAGGGTCTCGCTCTGTCACCCAGGCTGGAATGTAGTGGGGCATGCTTATAGCTCACTGCAGCCTCAACCTCTTGGGCTCAAGCTATCCTTCCATCTCAGCCTCCCTAGTAGCTGGGAATACAGGTATGTGCCACTGTACCTGGCTAATTTTTGTACTTTTGGTAGAGATGGAGTTTTGCTACATTGCCCAGGCTGGTCTTGAGCTCCTGGGCTCAAGTGATCAGCCCACCTCAGCTTCCCAACGTGCTGGGATTACAGGTGTGAGTCACTGCGCCCAGCCCCCAAACTCCCTTATATCCCACATATATTTACCTTAAGACTAGACAGGCTAAGATATCCTATTTTTCATTTTTGGCTGAATAGATATATTAAGAACCAACAAGTCACAAAAGAAATATGAATAACTAATAATCAAATGTAAAACTATTCTGCCTACTAATAACCTAAGGGAGAAAAACTAAATCATTGGTCAGGTGCGGTGGCTCACGCCTGTAATCCCAGCACTTTGGGAGGCCAAAGTAGGCAGATCACCTAAGATCGGGAGTTCGCGACCAGCCTGACCAACATGGAGAAACCCTGTCTCTACTAAAAATACAAAATTAGCCAGGCGTGGTGACATGAGCCTATAATCCCAGCTACTCGGGAAGCTGAGGCAGGAGAATCGCTTGAACCCGGGAGGCAGAGGTTTTGGTGAGCTGAGATCGCGCCATTGCACTCTAGCCTGGGCAACAAGGGTGAAACTCCATCTCAAAAAAAAAAAAGAAAGAAGAAAAACTAAATCATTATCTTCTTCACTACACTAGCAACATTAAAAAAATTATTAAATATTTCAAACACAACAGGCGATTAGAGAGTAACAACCAACCATGTACTACTACCCAATACAAGTAAGTATTTTGTTAAAATACACTTGACACTGGTTGGAAGGCAGGGGAGACAAGTGCTCTCAAACACTGTTAGTAAAATAATAAATTAGGAAGTATCTGGATGGAATTTGAATACATTTATTAAGTCATAAAATATGCTGATTTCTTTTTTTTCCTTTTTGAGACAGGGGCTCACTCTGTCACCCAGGCTACAGTGCAGTGGCATGGTCATGGGTCAGTCACTGCAGCCTTGACCTCCCGGGCTCAAGCGATTCTCCTACCTCCCTTCTCTAGAGAAGCTACGATAGGTACAAAAACATGCTTCTAAATAACACACAAGCTAAAGAGGAAATCTCACCCGGCTAGGCAGGAGAATTTCCTGAACCCAGGAGGTAGAGAGGTTGCAGTGAGCCAAGATCGTGCCGCCACACTCCAGCCTGGGCAACAAAGTGAGACTCTGTCTCAAAAAAAAAAAAAAGCACTTAAATTCCTCAGTATGGAGATGAATATATCAAAATGATTTTTAAAATGTATGTATGTACATAGGTATGTATTTTATTTGTTTATTTATTTATTTAGAGACAAAGTTTTGCTCTGTCACCCAGGCTGGAGTGCACTGGCGCAATCTTGGTTCACCGCAACCTCCGCCTCCTTGGGTTCAACCGATTTTCGTGCCTCAGCCTCTTGAGCAGCTGGGATTACAGGCGTGTGCCACCACACCCAGCTAATTTTTGTATTTTTAGTAGAGACGGGGTTTCAACATGTTGGCTAGGCTGGTCTCAAACTCCTGACCTCAGGTGATCTGCCTGTTTCGGCCTCCCAAAGTGCTAGGATTACAGGTATGAGCCACTGCACCCAGCCTTAAATGTATTTAATGACAAGGAAGTAAGTCCACAATATTTGAAGTTAAAGAGTTATAAAACCATTTGTACAAGATTCTCCTATCCTACAGATAGATACACAGATAGATGATACATGCATAGAAAAATCTGGAAGGATACGCATCAAAATAACAGCAGCAATCTAATCAACATTTGTAGAATATTTCATCCAGCAACAGCGAACTACATATTCTCTTCAAGCTCACGCAGCACATTATGGGCCATAAAACATACCTTTTCCAGTTTAAAATGACAGAAAAAATAATATATGCTCTCAGATCACAATAGAATTAAACTAGAAGTCAGTAACAGTAATATAGTTGTAAAAATCCCAAAGTATATGGAGATTTAAAAACATACTTCTAAATAACACACAAGCTAAAGAAGAAATCTCAAGAGGAATTTAAAAATATTCCGAATTATGGTCAGATGCTGTATAATGACATCTCAGTCAACAATGGGCTTGCATATATGATGGTGGTCCCAAAATACTGAAATACTGTATTTTCACTGTACCGTTTCTATCTTTAGATACTACTGTGTCACAACTGCCTATCATATACAATATGGTAACAAGTTGTACAGGTTTGCAGTTAAGGAGCAATAGGCTAAATGATATAGCCCAGGTGGGTAGCATCTAGACTAGATGCTTTCTTCCCACTAACATCAGGAACAAGACAAGGATGTATTCTCAACAGCTCCTTTTCAGCTAGGTGTGGTGGCTCACACCTGTAATCCCAGCACTTTGGGAGGCTGAGGTGGGAGGATCACCTGAGCCCAAGAGCTGGAGACCAGTTTTGGCAACATAGCGAGACCCTATCTCTATAGGAAGAAAAGAAAGAAAAAGAAGAAAAGGAAAAGGCAAGGAAAGGAGAGAAAAGAAGAGAAAGACAGCTCCTTTCAGCATTGTACTAGAAATCCTAGCTAGTGCAATAAGCCAAGAAAAGGACATAAAAGGTATATGGATTAGAAAGGAAGAAATAAAATTGTCTTTATTCATGAATGACATGACTGTCCAATAGAAATACCCAAAGGAGGCCAGGCATGGTGGCTCATGCCTGTAATCCCAGCAATTCAGGAGGCCAAGGTGGGGCAGATCACCTAAGGTCAGGAGTTCAAGACCATCTTAGCCAACATGGTGAAACTAAAAATACAAAAATTAGCTGGGTGTGGTGGTGCGTGCCTGTAATCCCAGCTCTGCAGAACGCTGAGGCAGGAGAATAACTTGAACCTGGGAGGCGGAGGCTGCAGTGAGCTGAGATCGTCCAACTGTACTCCAGCCTGGGTGAAAGAGCAAGACCTTGTCTCAAAATAAATAAATAAATAAATAAAAATAAAAATGGCTACCATCCAAATGCGGGCAAGGATACAGAGCAACAGAACTCTAATTCATTGCTGGTAGCAATGCAAATTGTAATCGCTACTTTGGAAAAACTGTTTGACAGTTTCTTACAAAACTAAACATACTCTACAGGCTGGGTGCAGTGGCTTACGCCTGTAATCCCAACACTTTGGGAGGCCGAGGTGGACGAATCACGAGGTCACAAGATCAAGACCATCCTGGCCAACATGGTGAAACCCTGTCTCTACTAAAAATACAAAAAATTAGCTGGGCATGGTCATGCACCTGTAGTCCCAGCTACTTGGGAGGCTGAGGCAGAAGAATCACTTGAACCTGGGAGGCAGAGGTTGCAGTGAACCGAGATCGCACCACTGCACTCCAGCTGGTGACAGAGCGAGGCTCCGTGTCAAAAAACAAAAAACAAAAAAAAAAAAAAACAGACTCCTACCATACGATCCAGTAATCATGCCCCTTGTATTTACCCAAACTAGTTGAAAACGTATGTCCGTACAAAAACATGCATATGGATATTTATTGCAGCTTTATTCGTAACTGTCAAAACATGGAAGCAACCAAAATGTCATTTAGTAGGTGAATGAATAAACTGTGATATATCCATACAATGGGATATTATTCAGTGCTAAAAAGAAATGAGCTATCAAGCCACAAAAAGACATAGAGGAATGAGACTACATAGAGAAATGTACTACTAAATGAAAGAAGCCAATCTGAAAAGGCTACATATTGTCCAATTCCAACTATATAAAATTCTGCAAAAGGCAAAACTACACGGACAATAAAAAGTTCAGTGGTTGCAGGGGTTTGCAAGAGGAAAGAACAAACAGGTGGAGAACAGAGGGTTTCTAGGGCAATGAAACTATTCCGTATGATACTGTAATGGTGGATATATGACATACATTTGTGGAAACCCATAGAAGGTACAACACCCAGAGTGAACCCTTGATAATGATGTATCAATGTTGCTTCACTGATTGTAACATATACACTATACTGCAGGATGCTGATAGTTGGGGAGGCTGTGTATGTAATGTTGGGAGAAGGGTGGCAGGGATAACTATACAGGAACTGTTCATAGCTTCATGTAAGAACAGAAATTGTAAAACTACTAGAAGAAACTATAGTTGGAAAGCTCCACAACACTGGTCTAGGCAATGATTTCTTGTGCATGACCCCCAAAGGCCAGGCAACAAAAGCAAAAACAGACAAATGGAATTGCGTCAAACTAAAAAGCTTCTGCAAAGCAAGGAAACAATTAACAAAGAGAAGAAACAATGCACAGATTGAGAGAAAATACTTACAAATCTTCCATCTGATAAAGGGCTAATATCCAAAATGTACAAAGAACTCAAACTACTCAATAATGAAAACAAATAACCCTATTAAAAAATGGGCAAAGGACCTGAATAGACATTTTTTTTCTTTCTTTTTTTTTTTTTTTTTTTGAGACAGAGTCTTGCTCTGTCGCCCAGGTTGGAGTGCAGTGGCGCGATCTCGGCTCACTGCACGCTCCATCTCCTGGGTTCACGCCATTCTCCTGCCTCAGCCTCCCACGTAGCTGGGACTTCAGGCGCCCACCACCACACCCAGCTAATTTTTTTGTATTTTTAGTAGAAACGGGGTTTCACCATGTTAGCCAGGATGGTCTCGATCTCCTGACCTCGTGATCCACCCGCCTCGGCCTCCCAAAGTGTTGGGATTACAGGCGTGAGCCACTGTGCCCAGCCCAGACATTTCTTGAAAGAAGACATACGTGCATTCCTGGCCTTATGGCTAAAAACAAAATTTTTAAAAGAAGAAAAAAAATTGCCAAAAAATATATGACAAAATGTTCAACATCAATAATTATCAGAGAATCACAAATTAAAACCATAAGGAGCTGGGCATAGTGGTTCATGCTGGTAATCTCAGCACTTTCAGAAACCAAGGTGGGTGGATCACTTGAGCCTAGGAGTTCAAGACCAGCCCGGACAACATAGTGAAACCTCATCTCTACTAAAAATACAAAAGTTAACTGGGTGTGGTGGCACATGCCTGTAATCTCAACTACTCAGGAGGCTGAGGCATGAGAATTACTTGAATCTGGGAGGCAGAGATTGCAGTAAGCTGAGGTTGTACCACTGCACTCCAGCCTGGGCAACACAGCGAGACTCTGTCTCAAAAAAAAAAAAAAAAAAAAAAACGCTAGGCATGGTGACACACCAGCTACTTGGGAGGCTGAGGTGGGAGGACTGCTTGAGTGCAGGAAGTTAAGGCTGCAAATGAGCTGGGATCACGCCACTGAACTCCAGCCTGTGTGATGCAGCAAGACACTGTCTCAAACAAACAAACAAAACCATAATGAGATGTCACCTCATACTTGTTAGCATGGTTACTATAAAAAAGATGAATGGTAACAAGTGTTAGTGAGGATATGGAGAAAAGGGAACCCTTTACACTGTGAGAATGTAAATTAGTACAGATATTTTGGAAACTGTATGGAGGTTCTTAAAAAAAAAAAAACTAAAACGAGAATCACCATATGATCTAGCAGTCCCACTTTTGGGTACAGTATATATCCAATGAAACTGAAATCATTATGTCTGAGAGATACCTGCATTCCCATGTTCACTGCAGTACTATTCACAATACCCATGATATCCATTCATCCATTGCCCATCAATGAATGAATGGATAATGAAAATGTGGTATGTAAGCACAATGAAATACTATTTGGCCTTAAAAAAGAAGGAAATTCTGCCATTTGCGACATGTGGAAAAACATGAAGGACACTTAGCTAAGTGTATTATAAACTAGGTACAGAAAGACAAATACTGCATGATCTCACATGTGCAATCTAAAAAAATCAAATATTCAGACAGAAGTAGAGAGCAGAATGGTGGTTTACCAGAGGCCGTGGGTGGAGAAGGCGGGTGGAGGAGAACGGGAGAATGTTAGTCAAAGAGTATAAAGTTTCAGTCAGACAGGAGGAAGAAGTTTTAGTGATCTATTGCACAGCATGGTGACTATAGTTAATAACAATGTATTGTATCTATTTCAAAATTGCTAAAAGAGATTTTAAATGTTCTTACTACAAAGAAATAACTACATGAGGTGATGGATATGTTAACTAGTCTGATTCAATCATTCTACAATGTACACATGTATCATAACATGGGTATTCCATAAACGTATACAATTATCAATTAAAAATCATTCTATAATGTGCACATGTATCATAACATGGGTACTCCATAAACATGTACAATGATCAATTAAAAATAAAATAAAAATTGGCCGGGAGTGGTGGCTCACGCCTGTAATCCCAGCACTTTGGGGGGCTGAGGCGGGTGGATCACGAGGTCAGGAGATGGAGACCATCCTGGCTAACATGGTGAAACCCCGCCTCTACTAAAAAAATTCAAAAAATTAGCCGGGCGTGGTGGCACGCACCTGTAGTCCCAGCTACTCAGGAGGCTGAGGCAGGAGAATGGCGTGAACCCAGGAGGTGGAGCTTGCAGTGATCCGAGATCGCGCCACTGCACTCCAGCCTGGGCAACAGAGCGAGGCTCCATCTCAAAAAAAAAAAATAATAATAATAATAATAAAATAAAAATTTTGCCGGGTGCAGTGGCTCATGCTTGTAATCCCAGCACTTTGGGAGGCTGAGGCGGGCAGACCATAAGGTCAGGAGTTTGAGACCAGCCTGGCCAATATGGTGAAACTCCGTCTCTGCTAAAAATACAAAAATTAGCCGGGCGTGGTGGTGGGTACCTGTAGTCCCAGCTACTTGGGAGGCTGAAGCAGGACAATCACTTGAACCTGGCAGGCAGGGGGTTGCAGTGAGCCAAGATGGTGCTACTGCACTCCAGCCTGGGTGACAGTGTGACTCTGTCTCAAAAGAAAAAAAAGTAAAAAAGAAATAAAACAAAAAATTTAAAAATAATTTTTTTTTTTTTTTTTTTTGAGACAGTCTCGCTCTGTCAGCCAGGCTGGAGTACAGTGGCGTGATCTCGGCTCACCGCAACCTCCACCTTCTGGGTTCAAGCAATTCTTGTGCCTCAGCCTCCTGAGTAGCTGGGACTGCAGGTGTACGCCACCACGCCTGGCTAATTTTTGTATTGTTTTTTCATTCATTAATGAACACATATTACCTAGCACAGAGCTTCAAACACAAGAGGTGCTCAGCACTTAACTGTGTTAACAAAAGTTAAAATGAGTTGCTTACTGATATTTCCAATGTGATTCCCAACAGCCCAATCACTATTACACAGCATTCTATATACAGAGCAGTTCCCCTTCACAGCAAAGTGATATTGTATTAAGATAAAATATATGCATCTTTTACTTTGAGGTCAGTCCCCTTAACTATATCAGCATACAGGATCCAGTAGATGGCCCTGTGAAATAAAGCCTAATGAAAAGATGATCCAATAGATTCAAATGTTTTAATCAGTATAAAGAAGGATGTGAAAATCTGCACTTGCATTTTCAATATTCCCTGGAAAACTATCTGAAATATGAAGTAACATCTATTTTGAAAACTCTCAACTTGTTTGTTTTTTCTAGTAATTGCTGCCAAATATGTGTAATCTTCTGACTACTCCCTCATTCTGCTGGATGACAGACTACCTTAGTGATAGTATATTTTAAGAATGTTTATTACCTTTGATTATTTAAAGAACTTATTCTGGTCCACATATCAAATAGGTCTTATTCTACAGCTCCTACCCCAAGGACACAGGCTAAGCTCGTGACTGGTAGTCTGGAGTGCCGTGCCTGCACTCTCACTACACAGCATTCCCACTATATTCCCAAACCCCCTTGCCAATCCTCACTCTGTTGGGACCAGGAATAAGGCAAGGAAAGAGATAACTGATTATTATAAGACAATCCACGGCAAGCCAGGTCATCCTTTCTGACTAACCACAACTCTTGTCTCCTTACACCAGTATTTTTCAACCTCAGCAATAGAGATTTTTGGGCCAGATGATTCTTTGTGTGGAGAGCTGCCCTTTGCACTGTAGGATGTTTAGCAGCATCCCTGGCTCTATTCACTAGATACCAGTAGCACCCTCTCCCAGTGGTGACAACCAAAAATGTCTCCAGACATTGCCAAATGTCCAGTGGTTGGGGAGAAGAGCATGTCAAAAATCACTGCTTGAAGCCCCTGTTTAAGAGCCACTGCCTGACGAATAACATTATTAAGGCCACTCAGGAAAGTTTGCTTCCCCTTTGCCATGGTTGCTGCTGCTTCTCAGTCTAAAGCTGACTAGCACATAGTCCCTCCTCTTTTTGTATCAGGCATCCAAATACCCGCTGTCTCATGGAAGAACATATTTTTGAGACAGAGCCTCGCTGTCGCCAGGCTGGAGTGCAGTGGTGAAATCTGGGCTCACTGCAACCTCCACCTCCAGGGTTCAAGCGATTATCCTGCCCCAGCCTCCCGAGTAGCTGGGACTACAGACATGTGCCACCATGCCCAGCTAATTTTTGTATTTTTAGTAGAGATGGGGTTTCACCACGAGGCCAGGATGGTCTTGATCTCTTGACCTCGTGATCCGCCTCCCTCGGCCTCTGAAAGTGCTGGGATTACAGGTGTGAGCCACCGCGTTCGGCCTATTCACTGTTTTTTTTAAAAGACCTATAAAAACCTCACAGTGCCCAGGAGTAGAAGCTTTAGATGTTGCCCTACTTCTTGACCTCCAACCCCAGCACCTGACAAAGCCCAGTGGGGGACCTCTTGGAGACACTGACAAAGTAAATCCCAATCACCTTCCACATACATCATCCACTCAACCCAATGGAAATTCACACACCATCCACAGCATCCATTAAGCACCTCCATCCAACCTCAAAGGAAGAGTCTGGTGGGAGGTCAAGTCAAATGATGTCCCTTTTTCAATGAGAACAGATCATAACTATTCAAAAATCTGCATTCAAATGTGCTAAGAAGAATCTGGGTGGGCCTGGCACGGTGGCTCACGCCTGTAATCCCAGCACTTTAGGAGGCCCAGGTGGGCGGATCACCTGAGGTCGGGAGTTCAATAACAGCCTGACCAACATGGAGGAACCTGGTCTCCACTAAAAAATATAAAATTAGCCAGGCGTGGTGGTGCATGGCTGTAATCCCAATTACTTGGGAGGCTGAGGCAGGAGAATTGCTTGAACCCGGGACGGGGAGGTTGTGGTGAGCCGAGATCGCGCCATTGCACTCCAGCCTGGGAAACAAGAGCAAAACTCCGCCTCAAAAAAAAAAAAAAAAAAAAAAAGGTAGAATCTAGGTGAAAAGAACACAGGAATTTTTGCAGCTTTTTTATAAGTCTGAAATCACTTTTGTAAAAAATTGGAATGGGCCAGGCACGGTGGCTCACGCCTGTAATCTCAGCACTTTGGGAGGCTGAGACGGGCGGATCACAGGGTCGGGAGATTGAGACCATCCTGGCTAACACGGTGAAACCCCGTCTCTACTACAAATACAAAAAATTAGCCGGGCGTGGTGGCAGGCACCTGTAGTCCCAGCTACTCGGGAGGCTGAGGCAGGAGAATGGCGTGAACCCGGGAGGTGGAGGTTGCAGTGAGCTGAGATCACGCCACTGCACTCCAGCCTGGGCGACAGAGTGAGACTCTATCTCAAAAAAAAAGAAAAAAAAAATTGGAATGGACTGGGCATGGTGGTTCATGCCTGTAATCCCAGCACTTCAGGAAACCAAGGTGGGAGGATCACTTGAAACCAGGAGTTCAAGACCACCTTGGCAATAGATTGAGACCTCGTCTCTAAAAAAAAAAAAAATTAAAAAATTAAAAATGTAAATATATCCCCAAACAGGGATCCGATTGAGGTAATGAAAATGTTCTAGACCAGGCATGATGGTTCACACCTGTAATCCCAGCACTTTGGGAGGGTGAGGCAGGAAGGATTGCTTGAGTTTAGAAGTTCAAGACCAGCCTGGACAATATAGCAAGACCTTCTCTCTACAAAAAATAAAAAATTAGCTGGGCACGATGGTTCCAACTTATAGTTCCAGCTACTCAGGAGGTTGAGGTGGGAGAATTGCTTGAGCCCGGGAGGTGGAGGCTGCAGTGAGCCATGGTCATGCCACTGCACTCAGCTTGGGCAATAGAGCAAGATCCTGTGTCCCAGAAAAAAAGAAAAAGAAAAGAAAAAAAGAAAGAAAAGAAAAATGTTGTAAAACTAATTATAATAATAAATGTACAACTTGGTAAATTTACTAAAAAATCATTGAATTGTACAGTTAAAATGAGTGACTTTTATGACATATAATTTATGTCAATAATGTTTTCCCCCTTAAAAAAAGAAAACCTACAACTCTCTGTATACTAAGAGGGTCAAAGATGATAGCCATAGTGTCAATGCTGCTTGAAAGAGGCCTCTAAGAAAGACATATGTGGAGAGCACACATTCTAGCTGCAATCCAGTCTTTTCCCATGGCTTTGAGCTTTGATTAGCAATTTCAGGAAACCAGGAAAGGTCTACATTGACAACTACAAACCATCCGATTACAGGAATCTCCCCTAAAAATTAGTCCAAGGATTTCTTAATGTTATTTTCATTTTCGGTCTACTTCAAAATAGTCCTTTATTTTTAACTGTGAATAACTCAAAGCAGAAAGTCCATTCAACCTTACTGAGCATAAACTACATAACCAGTTCAAATGGAGCCTGTTACCAACTCCATCCATAATCTTTCAGATGTTTAGCTTAAATGTTCCTCTGTGGTAAGTAGATACCATTAGCAAAAAAATTCTTCATGCCTTTTTTTTTTTAAGAGACAAGGTATTGCTCTGTCATTCAGGCTAGAGTGCAGTGATCTAATCATGGCTCACTTGAATTCCTGGGCTCAAGTGATCCTCCCATCTCAGCCTCCTGAGTAGCTGAAACTACAGGCATCAGCCACTGTGCCCAGCCCTCTTGATGCATTTTAAGACCATTTTACTCTAACTTCCTGACAAACTGATAGACAATCTTTTTGGGGGGCTGGGGTAGGGTGGAGGGTGGTAAATGAATCTGTACTTTATTTTAGATCTGGACTCATTCCCATTGTGCTGGAACCCTAAAAAAACTTTTTTTTTTTTTTTTTTTTTTTTGAGACAGTCTTGCTCTGTCGCCCAGGCTGGAGTGCAGTGGTACAATCTCAGCTCACTGCAACCTCTGCCTCCTGAGTTCAAGCAATTCTCCTGCCTCAGCCTCCCGAGTAGCTGGGACTACAGGAACACACCACCATGCTGGGCTAATTTTCGTATTTTTGGTAGAGACAGGGTTTCATCATGTTGGCCAGGCTAGTCTAGAACTCCTGACCTCAGGTGATCTGCCCGCCTCAGCCTCCCAAAGTGCTGGGATTACAGGTGTGAGCCACCCCGCCTGGCCTTAAAAAAAGTTTCATACTACATTTAAAGACTTTTTTAAAAATTGAGATAAAATTCACATACCATAAAATCCACTGTTTTAAAGTATATACAATTTAATGGCTTTTAGTACATGCACAAGCTTGGTCAACCATCATCACTATTTAATTCTAAAATATTTTCCTCATCCCAAAAAAGAGACCCTGTATCAATCAGTTATCATTCTCTATCCTCTCCTGCCACCCCCCCACTCCCCCGCCACCCTTGTGCCCAGTAACCACTACTCTACATCCTGTGATACACCACCTTTTCTCCTACATATTTTCCTTTGGAAATAGCATTTGCAAAGATTAAGCACAAATTTCACTTGACCACAGATTTTGGTAATATATACATCATTAATATACAAAATTAACCTCACAAATCTCACCCTGTGAGATTAAAACTAATTATTCTGGCTGGGTGCCATCACTCACGCCTGTAATCCCAGCACTTTGGGAGGCCGAGACGGGTGGATTGCCTGAGGTCAGGAGTTCGAGAGCAGCCTGGCCAACATGGTGAAACCCTGTCTCTACTAAAAATACAAAAATTAGCCAGGTGTGGTGGTGTGCCTGTAATTCCAGCTACATGGGAGGCTGAGGCAGGAGAACCACTGGAACCCGGGAGGCAGAGGTTGCAGTGAGCCAAGACTGTGCCATCGCACTCCAGCCTGGGTAACAAGAGCAAAACTCTGTCTCAAAAAATAAATAAATAAAAATAAAAATAAATAATAATTATTCTAGGCTGGGTACAGTGGCTCACATCTGTAATTCCAGAACTTTGTGAGTCTGAGGCAGGACTGCTTGAGTCCAGGAGCAAAAGGCCAGCCTGGACAACACAGTGAGATCTCATCTGTACCTCCCCTCTACCCCCTCAAAATTAGCCAGGTGTGGTGGCGCACACCTGTAGTCCCAACTATTCAGAAGGCTGAGGTGGGGAGGATGGCTTGAGCCCAGGAGGTTGAGGCTGCAGTGAGCCATGATCATGCCACTGCACTCCAGCTTGGGTGATAGAGCAAGACCCTGTCTCAATAAAATAAAATATAAAATAAACATTATTCTAGATAAACTAATTATCAGTTCATCAATATCCTTAACAAGAAATGTGCACACATAATCTATGCACTAGAGGATGAATGACAACACTTAAACACCTGTGGAGAGGGGGACATAAAGATATACTGTAACCTCCAAGTTCAACTTGAATGAAGAAGATACCTAATAACACTCAATGTCACCTGCAGCCTACAAGAATTTTCTGATAAAAGAACTACCTGCAATGCTACCTGCAGAAACAACAGGCTGTTTACTGTAGGAAGGCAGGTATGGTCATGGTCTTCTGCCCTCACATGCCTGAATGCTTGTGCACTCATTCCTTAGACACTTCACGACAGGTGTTACCCCAACTCTCTTGCTGTCTGTCTAGAAATCCCGAGAGGTCCTGAACAAAAGCACTATGTGAACTGGCTGTCTAAAATCAAGCTGCCACCCAAAGCAGCACTGCCTGCCACTTTCAGCCAACTCTGAATCCGAAGAGGTGGATAAGGAGCCAGGGAAAATGAGAAGTTGGTACAACCAAGCAGAGTCCAGTGTTATGAATCACCCTTTACTACAGAGCACTTACCACATGCCAGTTATCATGCTGATCACTTTACATATATTACATACTCTAACCTCACAACTGCACTATGGGTGGTATTATGATCATCCTCTCATTTTATAGATGAGAAAACTGAGGTTCAGAACTTACAAAAGAGAGGCCAGGCACGGTGGCTCACGCCTATAATCCCAACACTTTGAAAGGCCAAGGTGGGTGGATCACCTGAGGTCAGGAGTTCAAGTCCAGCCTGGCCAACATGGTGAAACCCCATCTCTACTAAAATACAAACATTAGCTGGGCGTGGTGGTGTATGCCTGTAATCCCAGCTACTTGGGAGGCCAAGGCAGGAGAATCGCTTGAACCCGGGAGGTGGAGGTTGCATTGAGCCCAGATCACACCACTGCACTCCAGCTTGGACAACAGAGCAAGATCCGTCTCAAAAAAAAAAAAAAAAAAAGTTACAAAAGAGCCAGGAGGTAATGAAGCTGGAATTCTAAATCTTTCTGTGCTACGAACCCTATACCATCTGAACATACATAAGGTCATAAACCAGAGTTATAATCAAGATGGCTAACTGAACTATGCCTTTGTACGACCCCTGAACTAATGAGATGTGACAACACAGAAGCACGGGGTTAAAACATATAGGTATATTTCCAATTTAGAACAAATTAAGAACTAAACTACTTTAATCCATAGAAATAAACCATGATTTGTGACAAAAATAATTATAAACCCATTGTAGGACACATATCAGAAGGTTCCCTTAAAACTGCCAAATGATAAATGTTTATTTTTCAAATTCGAGAGAATTAAAATGAGTCCAGTTTAGAGCACCTCTCATAATTAAAGAGCCTGAGATGTGGCAAATAATGGGCTGGTTATCAGAGCTTAGGGTGTTTTGCTTTGAGAGACAGCATCTCATTCTGTTGCCCAGGCTGGAGTGCAGTGACACCATCACAGCTCACTGCAACCTTGAACTCCTGGGCACAAGTGATCCTCCTACCTCAGCCTCCAGAGTAGCTAGGACTACAGGTGTGCACCACCGTACCCAGCTAATTTAGAACTTACGGTTTTAAAGCCACAGGCTAGATTTCCTACATGGCCTAAACATACTCCATGTGGTACTGTCTGTCTCCTGCTCTTTCTCTTTAGAAAATTTAAGATTCTTATGGCCGGGAGAGGTGGCTCACGCCTGTAATCCTAGCACTTTGGGAGGCCGAGGCGGGTGGATCACGAGGTCAGGAGATCGAGACCATCCTGGCTAACATGGTGAAACCCCGTCTCTACTAAAAATACAAAAAAATTAGCCAGGCGTGGTGGCAGGCGCCTGTAGTCCCAGCTACTCAGGAGGCTGAGGTGAGAGAATGGTGTGAACCCGGGAGGCGGAGCATGCAGTGAGCCGAGATCACGCCACCGCACTCCAACCTGGGCGACACAGCCAGACTCTGTCTCAAAAAAAAAAAGAAAATTTAAGATTCTCTCTTGAAGGCTAAGGCAGCAGAAACTCCTACTAAGGGCCG
The DNA here is from genome assembly GCF_029289425.2 of Pan paniscus. Lineage (NCBI taxonomy): Eukaryota > Metazoa > Chordata > Mammalia > Primates > Hominidae > Pan > Pan paniscus. The sequence continues at coordinate 49,993,823 of NC_085926.1, read as the reverse complement.
GACATGGTAGCTCACTCCTGTAATCCAGCATTTTGGGAGGCTGAGGTAGGCAGATCGCTTTGACCTCAGGAGTTCGAGATCAGCCTGGGCAATATGGCAAAACCCCGTCTCTACAAAAATACAAAATTAGCCAGGCACGTTGTCTGTAGCCACAGCTACTTGGGAGGCTGAGGCATGAGAGTGGCTTGAGCCCCAAAAACGGAGGTTGCAGTGAGCCAAGATCGCACCACTGCACTCCAGCCTAGGAGACAGAATGAGACCCTGTCTCAAAAAAGGAAAAAAAAAAAAAAAACTCCAACTAGGGAAGCTGGAAGGAGTCCCCTGATAATCCGTATCAATCAACAGGCTAAATGAGAAGTATTGTTGATGGGAAAAAAAAAAATCCTCCTAGGCACTGCCACCAAATCCTCTTTTTCCCATATACTCTATTAAGCCAAGACCAGAGCTGCTGTAACTTAAGACTTTGCTTCAGATGAGAAGTTGTGTGAAAACAACAAAGATGCACTCAACATTCACTTTGTGCCAGCCCCAGTTCTTTTTTTTTTTTGAGATGGAGTCTCGCTCTGTCGCCCAGGCTGGAGTGCAGTGGTGCGATCTCGGCTCACTGCAAGCTCCGCCTCCCAGTTCACGCCATTCTCCTGCCTCAGCCTCCCAAGTAGCTGGGACTACAGGCGCCCGCCACCACGCCCAGCTATTTTTTTTGTATTTTTAGTAGAGACGGGGTTTCACCATGTTAGCCAGGATGGTCTCCATCTCCTGACCTCGTGATCCGCCCGTCTTGGCCTCCCAACTTGCTAGGATTACAGGCATGAGCCACCGCACCCGGCCACCAGCCCCAGTTCTAATCACCTTACATGCATTAACTTATTTAATCCCTAGATGTGTGTGAGAGTACGTTAAAACACAGAGAGGTTAAGCCACTTGTTCAAGTACACCTTAGAAAGTGATGGAGCCGAAATGCAACCCCCGGTAGTCTGCTTCCAGAATACTATGTTATACTGCTACATTATACTGCTTCCTGTCCAGTCGAGTCTCAATCACTTGGCTGGGCACAGTGGCTCACATGTGTAATCCCAGCACTCTGGGAGGCCGAGGCGGGCGGATCACCTGAGGTCAGGAGTTCAAGACCAGCCTGGCCAACATGGTGAAACCCCATTTCCACTGAAAATACAAAAATTGGCCGGGCGTGGTGGCACATGCTTGTAATCCCAGTTACTCGGGAGGCTAAGGCAGGAGAATCACTTGAACCCAGGAGGCAGAGGTTGCAGTGAGCACCTCTGCGCTACAGCCTGGGCAACACAGCCAGACTCCATCTGAAAAAAAAAAAAAAGTCTCAATCAGTGGATAAATCGCACCCCTGCGCTACAGCCTGGGCGAACCAGTGAGACTCCATCTCAAAAAAAAAAGTCTCAATCAGTGGATAAATAGCCAAAATGTGTAATCAAGTCATCGATCCTTAAACTCACTTTTAATTTTCTTGAATACCCCAACTCTCTTGAGAGCGAGACTCTTCAATAACTCTTGGTTTGTACTCATTAATTGTTTTAATTTTTTTTTCTAGCTAGGATATGAACCTATACACTCATTTTAGAATGCAGTTCCCCATGTTTCTACTACTACCCTTCTGAGGGTGATAAGGAAAAAGTACTGAAATTGAAGTTTCCAGCAAGAATGGCATGATTTCAGCCATAAGTTATACAGTTGAGCTCTGGCTAGGATGCTGGATACTCCTCAATGAAGTGTTTTTGGGGTGATAGCTGTTTAGGTAACACTACAACCTTCAACCTACAGATTATTGGTTTTGTTGCTTGGAATGCACACAATTTAAGTACTAAAGTGTTTCAGATAGTATTATGTCTTTACTACCAATTTAAGTTTCCAACAAACTAGGTTCTTCAATTTTTTCCATCATGGCCTCACAAATAGCATTCTCATCACTAAAAACATAAGCTTTCTCTGTTGCTTTTTTTTTTTTTTTTTGAGGCAGGATCTCTCTGTCGCCCAGGTTGCAGTGCAGTGGCACAATCACGGCTCACTGTAGCTTTGACCTCCCAGGCTCAAGCAATCCTCCCACTTTAGCCTTCCAAATAGCTGGGACAATAGGCATGTGCCACTACACCCAGCTAATTTTTAACAATGTTTTGTAGAGATGAGGTCTTGCTATGTTACCCAGGCTGGACTCAACTCCTGGGCTCAAGTGATCCTCCTGTCACAGCCTCCAAAAGTGCTGGAATTACAGGTGTGAGCCATCACAGCTGGCTTCCCTATTGCTCTAATTTTAATCACAAGGACAGACCACATTTGAGATTTGGTTTCCTATATATACCTTCAAAAACACTCTTGTATCTTCAATAACCCAAACTCTCTTAATTTTGTTGACACACACACACAAAAACACTATTTCATAAAACTTCATGTATTCCACAGCTTTCATTCCTCACACCAGAAAAAGTCAATGTTTAAAGGAATTTTCACATCAGATGATAACAGAACCCTTTTTCTTTGCACTTTAGAAAGACTGATAGTGTCATACAAAAAGGTGAGTAAGGCTGGGCGCAGTGGCTCATGCTTATAATCCCAGCAATTTGGGAGGTCCAGGTGGGAGGCTCACTTGAGGCAAGGAGTTCAAGAGCAGCCTGAGCAACACAGCAAGACCTCATCTTTACGAACAGAGTTTGTTATTTTTTTAATTAGCCGAACATGGTGGCAGGTGCCTGTAGTCCAGCTACTCAGAAGGCTGAGGTGAGAGGATTGCTTAAGCCCAGGAGTTCAAAGCTGCAATGAGCTCTCATCGTACCACTGCACTCCAGCCTGAGCAACAGAACAGAACCCTAAGTCTCAAAAAAATAAAAATTTAAAAATAGGCCAGGCATAGTGGCTCACACCTGGAATCCCAGTGCTTTGGGAGGCCGAGATAGGTAAATTGCTTGAGTCCAGGAGTTCAAGACCAGCCTGCGGAATGTTGCAAAATCCTGCCCCTACGAAAAAAAAAAAAAAAAAAAAATAGCCAGCTGTGGTGGTGGTAGTTCCAGCTACTAAAGAGAACTGAGTTGGGAGGATCACTTCGGCACAAGAGATCGAGGCCGCAGTGAGCCATGATTGTACCACTACACTCCAGCGTAGGTGACAGAGGGAGACCTTGTCTCCAATAAGAGGAGAGGGGAGGGGAGGGGAGGGGAGGGGAGAAAAAGGAAAGAAAAAAAGAAAAAGAAAAAGGAAAGGAAAGGGGAAAGGAGAATAAAAATTTCAGAGAAATAAATACCTCTCCCAGAGTTATCTTCTATAAGGGCACTTTAGTGACTAATTTGGCCAAATAATAGACAATAAGCATCACACCAGCATACTTGAGAACATAAAATGCTAATCCCTGCATACCAAATGCCAACAGTCTGAGAGGGCTAGTACTCACAACTGGGCAACCAATGAAAGGGATTAACATTTTAACACAATACTTCTTACTCCCCTCCCCAAGTCCCAGTGCAAGGGCACACAAAGCAGAAGGAAATAATATGTACCCTCAATCTCCCAGAGACTTGACAACAAAGAAAGCCAAGGGCATATGACAGGGCTAGAAATACACTTTGCAGGAAGGGTGGAACGAAAGGCTCTGCCTGACAGTGCTTGCTGGCTGCCCCCTTCTCCTAGACGGAAATGGTGATGGTACAGGCTAACAGATTCATACCTTCATACCTGTTGGAAATTATTTCTCCAGATAGACAGCTGCTGCCTAAGTGATACCCTGATCGGTCACCACAGCCACAAAGCTCAGTACTGCTGCAGGGCATCCTACTGTTTAACAGCTTGATCTAGGCACTGGGAAAAGGCTAGACGGACCTTGGTTATCATCTTGAGCAACTTCACGAAGGCACACATACCCAACAATATTTGACAAAGCAAGCTAGCAGAAAATTCCTTTATTTCCATCCCCTAGGCCTACAAGTACCAGCCAATGATAAATAAAAGACATTTCACATCAAGAGTCGGAATAGCAAAGAGTTACAAAAAAACTCAACTCAAAGTACTTCGGAGTAACCTTCTCAGAGGCACACACACACTCAGGCTCTACTAAGAGTTGCCAAGCAGATCGTGGTGACTCAGAATCCATACCAATTTGGTCTGTAAGTAAAACTGGGGGAAAGGATAGACAAAGACTTTTTTTTTTTTTTTTTTTTTTTAAATTTAGACAGGGTCTCACTATTTACCCCATGCTCATTTCAAACTCCTGGGCTCAAGTGATCCTCCAGCCTTGGTCTCCCAAAGTGGTGGGATTATAAGCTTGAGCCATAGTGCCCGGCCTACAAACACATTTTATCTTCCACAAATATTTATTTTATTTATTTATTTATTTATTCAATTTTATTGTTTTCTTGAGACGGAGTCTTGCTCTGTCAGCAGGCTGGAGTGCAGTGGTGCAATCTTGGCTCACTGCAACCTCCACCTCCTGGGTTCAAGCAATTATCCTGCCCCAGCCTCCCAAGTAGCTGGGACTACAGGCGTGCGCCACCACACCCGGCTAATTTTTTTGTATTTTAGTAGAGATGGGGTTTCACCTTGTTGGTCAGGATGGTCTTGCTCTCCTGACCTCATGATCCGCTCGCCTCAGCCTCCCAAAATATTTACTTTATTCACCCTGAGGAGACAGGACTTCTTCCCTCACATTCTTATGTCTCTCATAAGATTGTTTACTATGTCATAAGGAGTTTAATCCACATCCATTTCCTTAAAGAATTAGTTTTATTAAACTTCAGATATAAAAATAAATTTATTTTCTTATAATTATAATTGAAGGCCAGGCACGGTGACTCGTGCGTGTCATCCCAGCACTTTGGGAGGCCAAGGTGGGCAGATCACCTAAGGTCTGCAGTTCAAGACCAGCCTGGCCAACATAGTGAAACCCCATCTCTACTAATAATACAAAAATTGGCAGGACATGGTGGCTCACACCTGCAGTCCCAGCACTTTGGGAGGCCAAGGCAGTCAGATCACCTGAGGTCAGGAGTTCCAGACCAGCCTGGCAAACATGGTGAAACCCCATCTCTACTAAAAATACAAAAATTAGCCAGGTGTGGTGGCGGGCACCTGTAATCCCAGCTATTTGGGAGTCTGAGGCAGGAGAATCACTTGAACCCAGGAGGTAGAGGTTGCAATGAGCTGAGATCGTGCCACCGCACTCCAGCCTGGGCAACACAGCGAGACTCCATCTCAAAAAAAAAAAAAGAAAAAAAAATTTACCCAAGCATGGTGGCGCATATCTGTAGTCCCAGCTACCTGGGAGGCTGAGACAGGAGGATCTCTGGAACCCGGGTGGTGGAGGTTGCAGTGAGCCAAGATTACGCCACTGCACTCCAGCCTGGCTGGACTCCGTCTCACACACACACACACACACACACAATTTATAATTGGAAATTACTTGACATGTGGAGGAGGGTAAGAGAGAGAAAGAAGGACACTGAATTTCAAATCAATTCAAATGCTACCAAGTGCTAGGTACTATAGTAAGTGTTCTGGATACATTATTCGCCAAGAGTCACAACTTAAATGTATGTCACTCCTCAAGAAGTTTCCCTGACCACCCCTCTAAAATTGCCACCATGATGCATTCTCCCAATACCCTGCTTCATTTTCTTTATAGGACTCAGCTATCAGCTATTACATTGAGTACTTAGCACAGAGGCGAACGACTTAATCACATTCACTGCTTATGAATTAATGAGTGTTCTCAAAATTGGACAGACTGTCAGAATAGGATCCACCGAAAGCACACAGATTGGAAGTTTTTTTCTTCTCTCCAAAATTGGCATGTAGCAGTTTCTGACACATGATTAGTACAGTTGTCCCTTGGTGTCCACAGGGGATTGGTTCCAGGACCCACAAGGACACAAAAATCTCAGGATGCTCAAGTCCCTTATATAAAATCACATGGTATTTGCATACAACCTACACACATCCTCCAATATACTTTAAACCATCTCTAGATTACTTATATCTAATACCTAATAAAGACTATATAAATAGTTAACTGTACTTTTTTGTTTTTTGAGACGGGGTCTCACTCTGTCACCCCAGGCTAGAGTGCAGCAGAGTGATCACAGCTCACTGCAGTCTCAATCCAGACTCAAGTAATCCTCTCATCTTAGCCTCCCAAGTTGATAGCCACCACACTTGGCTAATTTTTTCACTTTTATTTTTTGTAGAGATGGGGTCTCCCTGTGTTGCCCAGGCTGGTCTCAAACTCCTGGCCTCAAGCAATCCTCCCACCCGGGCCTCCCAAAATGTTGGGATTACAGAGTAAGCCACCACTCCTGGCCTGTATTATTTTTTATTGTTGCAGTGTTAATGCATTTTTTTCCTGAATATGTCCAATCAGCATTTGGTTGAATCTATGGGTGTGGAACCTGTGGATACAGAGTGTCAACTGTATTTGGTAAGTGATTCAGTGATGGACACTGAACAAATGGTCAATGAGAATCCTCTTAAGTCTAGGGGATATGGTCCTAAGCCTGTCATTCTTTAAGGATCTGACAAGCTTAAACTACTAACAAGGTAAGGATACATCAAAAGTCTTCTCTAATGAGTGCTTGCTCCCAAAGCATTTAGAGCATGTCATCTCCATACCCATAAGAGGAGAACTTGGCCAAGAAGAGAAAAGTACGTATAATGAGCCACACTGAGTTAAACAAAGCTGAACAAAGCATCAGGCTACAGAAGAAGAAGAGTTCTCATCCAATAACTACTCTTCTCTGGCAGAGCCTTCTTTTAAGATTCTGGGCCTGGCTGGGCACGGTGGCTCATGCCTGTAATCCCAGGACTTTGGGAGGCCGAGGCAGGCAGATCACCTGAGGTCGGGAGTTCGAGAGCAGCCTGACCAACATGGAGAAACCCCATCTCTACTAAAAATACAAAATTAGCCGGTGTGGTGGCGCATGCCTATAATCCCAGCTACTCAGGGGGCTGAGACAGGAGAATCGCTTGAACCAGGGAGGCGGAGGTGGCAGTGAGCCGAGATCGCACCATTGCAATCCAGCCTGGGCAACAAGAGCAAAACTCCGTCTCAAAAAAAGAAAGAAAGAAAGAAAGATTCTGGGCCCACTGTATTCACACTGTTAAGTATAGGCAGTGGGTACATTAAAAAAAAAGAAAGAAAAAAAACCACATCAAACTATATTCCTAAGTTTCTTTTCCTACTTTACAGATGGAGGAACTGAAACAACCCAAAGAAAACAACTTTCCCCAAGGAAGCACCATAACAAGAAGGATTCTACCCATTTATTAATTCCTCCCAAAACTACCAGGTAGGGTTCTATTAAAGACATAGATGAAAAATCTAGGTGGCAAGCTGAGTAACTCCAGATAGTTCAAACGTAAGGTGAGTACAGATTCTGATTCACCAGCTCTGACTATACGCAGCCAAGGACTTGAGTATGCAACTCCAATTGGCAAAGAACAATGATGAATGCAATAGACACCAACAATCCACTCCTCTCTCTTCCCTGATAGCTCTCTTTTGGAAGTAGCCCCTGCAGGCAGGATCTGATGCCACAGAAGTCACCATCAGAGGTTTTCACCCTAGGTCTGGGTGTAACTATTGACCTAGAATTTCTGTGCTAGGCAGATCCTTGGGGTCACAGACAATCAAGGATCATTCTTTGCATCAGGATTACCATCTCAGTCACACTCCAAAAGGAAACACTCCAGATGTGTCTTTTTTTTTTTTTTTCCAACTATTGTCTTTGGAATCTAGTCCAAAAGCAACTGGGCTCTAGCTTTTAAAATGCACTCTGTGCCCATTAAGTTTTCTAGAGAAAGCTTTCCAGCCTTTTTAAAGATTTTCCTCACAACCGATGGTTGGAATGCAGTATGCTCCACAGACAGACTTCTTGTACCTTTCCAAAGTAAAATCATTTGAAACCCTCCCTCCCCATATATAAAAAAATATATCCTTCCAGCATCATTTGACCGAAGTATAAAGCAACCTGGTTGGCCTCCATGCATCCGATGGCATCTTCCAAGAGTGAAAACTCCACGCAGACATAGCCATAGTCGTAACCTGGGGACAGCATTTAAATACAGACGGGAGTGGTGTTAGTGCCTTGCAAACACAAAAGACACACTTAAATCCCCTGTTTCTGAACCCCTTAAACACAAGCCCTCCCAACTAACCCCTCCCTCCCCTACACTAGGTAAAGTTGCTACCCCAAATAGAAAAAAGTATTGAAGAAAAGTCTCGATGTTTCTGGACTTTGAGATTCATTCCAAAACAGCCTTTTCTATTAACCAAGAAGATCCTTTGCCCTCTTTAGCACTGGTGATCTGGTGAAGGTACCCCAGAATTGGGTAATCCCACAGAGAGTTCACGTGGGGACCCGAAACATTTTAACCACAGGCTAAATCTTCTGGAAAAACAAAGTCGACAAGAGCAAGAAAGTATCTGGAAAAAAAAAAAAAAAAAAAGGTATCCCGAGAGAAGAAAAAAAGCAATTATCCCCAGGCTATGCTAATAGTCACCACTTTTCAAGCAGAAACCACCTTCAAAGACAGAAGTGCTGACAGACTGAGGCAACTATTCTGTTTGGATACCACAGGAGGCTTCTGGTTGGCAGGGGACAGACCATTTCAGGTCTCCTCTTTTTTTCCTTGTTTCAACTCAAGTCATAAACCAGCTAAAATCTTTATAAAAGGAAGAAGGTGTAAAAGCATAAATAAGTACAAATAACTATGTCCAAAATTGTGCTTATGCACAAAGACTGGTGGTGGGGCAAGCTGGGAGAAAGACAGCAGTTGTTAGCAATCAATACATGTTTAAGAACTGTACAAACCATTAGAGCTATAAAATACCCTTCACCTTACTCCTAAGCAAGTGTCATTTGCAGCACAGGCCTGAGAGTTGTATGACCCACGAGACTGGGAAGTCCTGGGATTTATAGGTTGCTGAACTAGAATCTAACCAGTCCTATAATTTCCCTGATACTGCCACCATGTGACTACAAAAATACACTTGTCAATGCAATGCTCCCCAAGTGGCTTCCATGCTTCCTCCACTGCCTCAGAGGATAAAGAAGCTCATCTCTAGGAATCACACTGTGTAAATGGAACAGCAAGAAAAAGATGTGATGTTCAGATGAGAAGCAAAACTCAGGCAAAGAAAAACACAAAACCCTATGATAATTTTGACCACAAAGTATATATAACAATAGGAAACTGATATCACTGAATCAATATCAAAGATCAATAAAACTAGAACAATAGAAAGTATAAGTTTAAAAACATACCACATTTGGTGAAATGAGTTAAGATTCCTTGTCACATGAAATGAATGGCTTCAAAATGTTTTACTAATAACAATAAACTTTGATTTTAGACTTGTTAAATACTCCAAGTTAACTATGAAACATTACAATGGTATAGGTTGATTCTTGTTTTGAGTTTCAGAAAATGACTAGGAGGAAGAAAAACAATCTACTAGAAACCTCAGCACTACTGTAGGATGAGAAATAGATTTTCTAATCTACTTTTAGTTTTGACCAACGTGGATTAAAACTAACCCCTCCAAACTTACCACAAAATCAGTCTCCTCTGCTTAATAACTCTTTGAAGAAATAAAAGTACTTTAGAGAAACAGCATGCATATCCTATTAACAATGGAAACTGCTTTGTTACTTAATTCCTTTCAAGTGAATCTTCTTGATCAAACTCATTGAACACCTAATACATAAATCACTCTGCATTTTATAAACAGCTCTGAATATTCTTGGGAAACATTACAGAATAACAGAAGGAACTAAGACACCTGTTAGCACCAAATATCCACTGCAAACACTCAAATGCATGTCCACAATCAGAAAGGGTTAGTCATGGAACAAACAGGTGTACTCTCTAGTGTGTTGATTACCGCTACAGAACATATCAATGGAGTACCCAGGTGTGTGGAAAGCAACCCTCTCCATAGCTGCCCGGATGAAAAACATAGAGAACTAATACCAAAACTGGCAAAGCCCTAAGTTTCCTTTCTGTGCTTAAAGAAGTAACTACTGTGGCCCAGAGGAGCACACAGAATCTGTGGACAGAGAGAAAAGATTCATGACAACGTTCATACTTTGCTAAAGGACAAGTAGACATTGGGAAGAAAAAGATACAGAAAACATTATGAGCATCTAATATAGCATTTCTAGACATCAACCCTGCAATACTATATGTTGACAACATACTTCAGATTTAATATTATATTCACAAGCCCAACACTAAATTTATTCTGACTGAAACTTTAGCTATCAAACAAGAACAGAAATTTAAGGTTTAACTATACTGCCTAAAACGTTAAAAAAAAAAAAAAAGGTATTTTGTGTGTTCAAGACTCATGGTTGTGCCATAAGGATTTTCAGCAATTAGCAAACTAGCCTATGAAAGTAAGTAATATTTACATAAAACTTGTTCGTTCAAAATTTTATTCTAAATACTTTGTATATACTGATTTAATATTCACAATACTATCTTAAGAGGTAAATATTATTAACCTGATTTTAGCCATGTAGAAGAAGGCAAAGAAAGGATAGGTAAACTGATCAAAGTAACCAAGTAAGTACCAATACTGAGCTTTAAATGCAAGCAGTCCAGATTCAAGTTGATGTTTTTAACCACTACACTCTAGCCTCTTACTCTTCAATAAGATCATAGACCAATTTAAATAATCTTAATTCTAAACTCTAGAAGCCTAGTTACAGAAAGGGTCCCATATGCCTGAAAACATACATCTATGCCCCTGTTAAGAAATAAGCCTAGTTAAGAAATATTCAATTTAGCAGCATAACAGTTGCTTCTATTTTAAATATCTATGGCAGAACTATTGTGAGTAGACCTGAGTATGCAAATTAGAAAGCATTCTAAGGAGCTGATTATACTAGCTCCCAAAATTCTTCTGAAAAGACGAAAACTAAAATGTCTTGTTATAAATGACAGCTACAAAAATTGTATAGCAATATGGAAAGATACTTGATATAGTATATTTTAAGAGCCTTAAAAATGAATATACCCTTATGGATAATTATGTAAAATGTATATAGGGAAAAAGGGCTGGAATTAAATTGCATCTAACTCAAGGGTTAGAGACAAAAGTCAGCATGTAAGATAAAAACCATGCACTGTCAAAAATCATACTTGAAGACCCCAAGGTGAAGAACAACATACCATCTTTCAATTTAGGTAAGTCCAACATTGCCAGTTTTTCCTCCAGCGCTGCAACAGATCACTTTTCCTTTGGTTGACACCAGATGAAGAGGTTGGCTTGCATTTAAGGGCCATAAGGTATGAAAATATATTGCTTTAAATAACAGAATCACAGCCAGCACAGTGAATGCCCACTCAGAGAAACTTAGAAAAGGAGACAAACTGAAGCCACAGGCGAGTCTCATCCCCACTGCCCATGCTCACTCCAGGAGTGAGAAAACAGGGTGTGGGAAGTGGGGAGGGGGATACAGTTCAAATAAGCACAGGTGGACATACAAAAATCAGAAAATGCATATAATGCAACACAACTGTATACCAAAATGATTACAGTGGTTGTATTGCTATAGTGGGATAATCAGAGACTTTTTTCTTTATTTCCCAAATGTAATTTTACAATTCACAGAAAAGGCACAGAAGATATTCTACCCAGAGACCTAAACATTCTGCCAACCAACTTTGGGATTAGAATTGCTAGGAACCATATGGAATCATCAAGATGGTAAACTCAGTGTTAACCTTCCCATGGACAGACTTATTTTTACCAATGAGAGTAACAAAAAAATCTACTTTATTACCCCTTTCTTCCACTGTCACATGCTGGGAAGAAGTCTGGAGGGTCTTTGTGCTTATTTATATGACTATTACAAAACACAGCTAACTAAATTTTCTAACCTAAATTTACAGATCTCATAGAAATGTGAATACTCCTTATACTTTTTTTTTTTTTTTGAGACAGAGTCTTGCTCTGTCACCCAGGCTGGAATGCAATGGCACACAATCTCGGCTCATTGCAACCTCTGCCTCTCAGGCTCAAGCAATTCTCCTGCCTCAGGTACCTGCAGTAGCTGGGACTACCACGCCCAGCTAATTTTTGTATTTTCAGTAGAGACGGAGTTTCGCCATGTTGGCCAGGCTGATCTCGAACTCCTGAGCTCAGGTGATCTGCCTGCCTCAGTGCTGGGATTACAGGCGTGAGCCACCGCACCCGGCCTCCTTATATTTTTTTTAGGCAAATGAGAAGAATGAGAACAGGGCAAGGGGAAAAAATCTATAAAGGTAACAAATTTCACGTCTTCTCTATCTTCATTAACCATGTGGTTGCCTGTTTCCCAAAAATGTATCTATGATAAAAGCCAACCAGGTGGTTACAGGAGAATAAGGTACACAAAACAAAACCCTGATAAATAGTATTCAATCTCAGAACTAACTCTTCAATCTCTGCCCCTAGAAAAGCTGACTCACGAGATACTGACAAACATAACCCTGCATGGTATAAGTCAATTATTAGTCTATAACAGGCCCAATTTTCATAATAATTATAAGGAATATTTGTTTAGGTAAATGAGATGGATCTTCAAACTGTTCTAGGAAAACCCAATGAACATACCCAAATCCAGCTGAATTTCCCATCAAGAGAGTATTGGTTGACATTGAAAAAGCCCAGAATACACATCCAGAAAGTAAAACGGGGAATCAGGACTTTAAAGAACACAATTAGCAGGAAGGTTTTTTTTTTCTGCTTTTTTTTAAGAAGTCTTTGTCAGAAGGAGTTTATTTTACTGCTATCTTTGAGAGGAAAACACACACACACACACCCCACAGCCTTTTTCTCCAAACAAAAAGTATTATTTTTGTGAGAACAAAGCATTTTGAATATAAAAGGCACCATGAAACATCAATAGATTGAAGAGGTCTTACTTCTATAGGTCCTGTTTTCCTAATTCCATTTCATTGATAATACAGGGTTTTAGAAAAGTAAAATATCAAGTTAGAGATTTTAGCAAAACCGAAACAGAATTGATCCAGGTATCTGAATTCCTGTCAGTGGGAATAACAGAATAAAGGAGGCTTTGTGCGCAAGATTTCCAACAGGTACTTTGCTCTGTTAAAATCTCATGCGAGGCTGGGTGTGGTGGCTCGTGGATATAATCCCAGCACTTTAGGAGACCAAGGTAGGAGGATTACTTGAGCTCAGGAGTCCCAGCCTCGGCAATATAATGAGACCTTGTCTCTACAAAAAAAACAGAAAAAATTAGCCAGGTGTGGGAGCACGCACCTATAGTCCCAGCTACTTAAGAGGCTGAGGTGGGAGGCTCACTTGAGCCTGAGAAGCCAAGGCTACAGTGAGCCATGACTGGCCTACTGCACTCCAGCCTGAGCAACAGAGTGAGACCCTGTCTCAAAACAAACAAACAAACACACAATCCCACTCGAATTACGAAAATTAGGAAAATATCTGACTCATATGTCAGATATTATCATCAGGGAAGGATAAAATTGGTCCACATGAAACCCATCACCTTGAAATCTTTTTTTTTATTTGAGATGGAGTTTCACCTTTGTCGCCCAGGCTAGAGTGCAATGGCACGATCTCGGCCCACTGCAACCTCTGCCTCCTGGGTTCAAGCGATTCTCCTGCCTCAGGCTCCCGAATAGCTGGGATTACAGGCATGCAGATTATTAGGCATGAGCAACTGTGTCCAGCCCATCACCTTGAAATCTTATAAACACTTTCAATTATTTCTCCTTCAGCTATGCATACAAGGGTTGTTTTTTTTTTTTAAAGAAAAATGAAAAAAGGAAGATATACACTGATGATTATTTCTTAAATTTTTTTTTCTTTTGAGACAGAGTCTCACTCTGTCGCCCAGGCTGGAGTGCAGTGGCGCAATCTCGGCTCATTGCAACTACCGCCTACCAGGTTCAAGCAATTCTCCTGCCTTAGCCTCCTGAGTAGCTAGGTTTACAGGCATGCGCCACCATGCCCAGCTAATTTTTGTACTTTTAGTAGAGATGGGGTTTCATCATGATGGCCAGACTGGTCTTAGAAACTCCTAACCTCGAGTTATCCACACGCCTTGGCCTCCCAAAGTGCTGGGATTATAGGAGTGAGCCACCTGACCTAAATTTTCAAAAACTACACGTGGATCTATCTTATTTTATTCTGTATCTGTGCCAACTGGTTATTTAAAGAAAAAAATTCGTTTGTTTTTTGCTTTAAGTCCAAAATTAATCGCAGGGCCACTCCATCTTGATGATGGTTCCTCAGGCCCAGGATAACATTTGTTAGGAAACACTCACCCTTACTCAATTTATTTCAATTCCACTGGCAGTAATGGTGTCATATGAGCACAATGAAGAGCAACATCTTTGCCCCAGAGTTTAATCTAATGGAAGTCATGACAAGTACAAACAGTCATAGATCACCTCAAGATGTTACATAAGTCAAAAGGGGGAGTAATTATTCTTTAAAGAGCCAGTAATCAATCTCATTCAACTTTTGTTCACTTAAAAACAAACAAACAAATATACTCAATCTGCAAAGCAACAATCAGGAAAAAGAGAACCTTTGCAAATCTGCTTTTCCCCAAGCAAGAACACTTCAGTCTGGCAGAAAAGATGGTGCAGGCATGACAGAAGGATCAACCAGAACAGCAGCATCAATACTGCAGAACTGTCTATGCAGAGAGGTGACACCAAAAAAACAGAGGTCCCAGATGAGGGACTGTGATCTTCTTTCATTTCTGTATCCCTAAACCTAGCATAATATCAGGTACATCAATTATAATGACCATCATCACTAGAATAACACACAAGAAAAGTAGCTTCTTAGTTCTGTACATTTGCAGAAGCTACAACTAACTCACCATGTGATTGCAGTCAAGCTACGTCTCTCTGGGCCTATGTTATTCCATATGCAAAGCAGCAAAGATGATAAATCCTTTGCAGGGTGGTTTCAGGGATGCAATGAAATAAGCATTATCAGAGATCAAAGATCAGACAGCTGCCTCTGCATTACTGCTTCTCAAATATGTCCCAGTACTTTAGCAGCTGAAAGGCAGTACGAATTTCCTGACTTCTAGTGTATACTAACAACATATCTGCTGCCTCCATAGATTACATGGCTATTTTTATTTTGACTAGGAAGAAAAACATGGCCCATAAACATTTTTTTTCTACTGCCTTAGCCCTGGTGCAAATAAAGGGCAACTCAACACTGTTCTAAAAGGCTCTGGGACCAAGTTCAGTGGCTCACGCCCGTAATCCCAACATTTTGGGAGGCTGAGGCAAGAGGATCGCTTAACCCCAGGAGTCTGAGACCAGCCTGGGCAAACACTGGGACACCATCTCTACAAAAGGTTTTAAATCAGCCAGGTGTCGTGGTACACACCTGTAATCCCAGCTACTTGGGAGGCTGAAACGGGAGGATTGCTTGAGCCTGGGAGGTTGAAGCTGCAGTGAGCCATGACTTTGCCACTGCATTCCAGCCTGGGCTACAAAGCAAGACTCTGCCTCAAAAAAAAAAAAATAAATAAATAAATAAATAAATAAATAAAATAAAATAAAATAAAGGCTCTGGGATGATTCCATAAAGCTGGTTTCTAAGCTGGAAGTTTGCTCAGGATGACAGCAAATCATAATGGCCCAGATATTCACCTATTCCAGAAGTGAACAAGCATCCAGAGAAGGATGAAACAACTGACATTAGGTGAGACTTGAAACGACCTAGCCATGAGCTAAGGTACATGAGGTTAATACAGCAGAGATGGGTTAAACGGCAACCCCACTGGGCCACTTATGCCCTGTAACCGATATCCAGTGCCCAACTAAAGGCACTAGACACCAGCTGGAGCTGGCTTTTGGGGTCCCATTCTGTGGTATCACAGAAAGATACTTGGTCTGTCCCAGGTTCCTGGCATACAGCTCCTAAAACCCTTGGAATTTCCTGAGTGATAAGGGTGATAGGAGTGTTTTTTGTTCTAATAAGACAACTCTTGGAAAGCCCCTAGATAGCTTCAGGATGAGGGCTACCTAGAAAGACAAAGCCTTGACCAGAAGTTCAAAACTTTCAGTACCACCCACCAACTTCTGATGAGCGGAGAGGGGCTTGAGCAAATCACCCACTGTCAATGATTTAATCAATCCTGCCTACATAATGAGACCTCCATAAAAACAACTACACAAAAGGGCTCAGAGAGCTTCCTGATTGGTGAACACATCTACATGCTGGGACGGTGGCATATTCCACAGGACAGAGACTCCTACACTCAACACTCAGGACCCTCCTGGATGTTGCCCTATCTATCTCCTCATCTGGCTAATTGTATCCTTTATAAAAAACTGATAAACATAAGTTAAGTATTTCTCTGAGTTTTTTGCAGCCATATTAGAAAGTTATCAAATCTGAAGGGGCAGACTGTGGGAACCTCCAATTTTGTAGCCAAATCAGACATAAGTGTAGGTAACCTTGGGACCTGATAACTGATCATTGCAATTGGTGTCTGAAGTAAGAATGGTCTTATGGGACAAAGCCCTTCAACCTGTGGAGTCTGAAGCTAACTTCTGGTAGTCGGTATCAGAATTACCTGGTATCAAGAGGGGAAAAAAACTTTTATCATCTCTCTGCCTACATGACACAGGAGGCAAACATTGTTCAAAACATCATTCCTGAACATGTTCAGACATCCATCTATCAATTCACCTGGGGCTTGTTTTTCCCCCCACTTAATGCCAGGTCAAGCAAATACCACTGAAATTTCCTTATAGCACTTGTCCTCCAGGCAGCCATTTTAAAACACAGGCCTATTCTTAGTTAAGGTTTCCCCCACAAAAAAAGATTCATTTGATAAATACGTATGTACATCTGTCAAACATATTCATTGTCTGATAAACAAAGTACTTTCTAGTGCTCTTTATTAATACAGAGGCTAAAAAGAAAAATTTTATTTTCTATTATAACAAACAATAGTGTTTTAATTACAGCCATGTGCTGCTTAACTACATTTTGATCAACAGCAAACTGCATGCATATGAAACAATGGTTCCATAAGATTATAATGGCACTGAAAAATTCCTATCACCCAGTGACATCATAGCTGTTGTTGATTTGGTGGCACAATGCATTACCTTTTCTATATTTAGATACACAAATGCCATTGTGTCTCAATTGCCTATGGTGTTCAATACAGTAACACACTGTACAGTTTTGTGGCCGAAGAGTAACAGGCTATACAATATAGCCTAGCTGTATAGTAGGCTATAACATCTAGTTTGTGTAAATATACCCTATGATGTTTACACAATGAAAAAAATCACTTGATCCATTTCTCAAAATGTATTCCTGTCATTATGCAATGCATGACTGTATTTAATAATAATACAAATGAAGGAATAGAAAATTCTGTTCCCTCAATGTAGTATTACTCCATAGTTTTAGAAATTAAAATAAAAGGCCAGGTGCAGTGGCTCACAACTGTAATCCCAGCACTTTGGGAAGCCAAGGCGGGCAGATCACTTGAGGTCAGGAGTTCGAGACCAGCCTGGCCAACATGGTGAAACTCCATCTCTACTAAAAATACAAAAATCAGCCAGGCGTGGTGGTGGGCAACTGTAATCCCAGCTACAAGGGAGGCTGAGGCACGAGAATGGCTTGAATCTGGGAGGCGGAGGCTACAGTGAATCGAGATGATGCCACTGCACCACTCCAGCCTGGGTGACAGTGGGAGAGACTCTGTATCAAAATAAATAAATAAAATAAAATAACGTCTGTTAGCACCTTTTTGGGGAAATTTTCTTGGGAGGTTTGACTTAATACTTTATTTCTAGAGTTGGCATATGCACGTTAACTCATACTTTGGAGTTGAAGAAACATATCCCTGTACTTACACAAATATTATTATTATTTATTTATTTACTTATTTATTTATTTATTTATTTTGAGACAGTTTCGCTCTTGTCGCCCCAGGCTAGAGTGCAATGGCACAATCTCAGCTGCAACCTCCACCTTCCGGGTTCAAGCGATTCTCCTACCTCAGCCTCCTGAGTAGCTGGGATTACAGGCGTGTGCCACCACACTAGGCTAATTTTTGTTTTATTAGTAGAGATGGGGTTTCACCATGTTGCCCTGGCTGATCTTGAACTCCTGACCTCAAGTGATCCACCCGCCTCGGCCTCCCAAAGTGCTGGGATTACAGGCATGAGCCACCGGGCCTGGCCCACAAATATTATTTAACTGATTGGCATATAACCTATATTGCTGCCAGAAACTTCTGTAGCATGGAGTACAATATAATATACCTGAATAATATTTTCTTTGACTTTCAGACAAACAAAGGCAGGAAGTTGTTTCGTTTGGTGCACAAACCCAGTTGATAAGTCATTAGGGAAAATCTAATGAAGATTTTGCTATGTGATGATTTTCCTACCCTGTCACAATCATTCAGGGACTTTTTTAAAAAAAAATGACATTATCTAGTCATCTTTCACCAGAGCTATGAATTCCTGCTAGTCCACAGCCCACTCAACACAGCTCCTGGACAAGGAGATTTTTTTTTCTTTTTTTTGAGATGGAGTCTCACTCTGTCACCCAGGTTGGAGTGCAGTGGTGCAATCTTGGCTCACTGAAACCTCCACAATCTTCTCAGCTCAGCCTCCGGAGTACCTGGTACCACAGGCGTGTGCCACCACACCCAGCTTATTTTTGGCAGAGATGGGGTTTTGCCATGTTGCCCAGGCTGGTCTTGAACTCCTGAGCTCAGAAAATCCACCTGCCTCAGCCTCCCAGCATATAGGGATTACAGGCATTAGCCACCATGCACAGCCAGATTTTTCTACTACATATTTGATAATTATGAAAACTCACTACTAATAAATGCAAAAGCATCTGTGGGCATTCAAATTAAACACCAGACAAAGGGAAGATTTTGTTTTGTTGTACTTTTTCCTGCTCCTTCTACCTCTAAAGCAAATGAATGAACCATAAAATATATAGATCAAGTCGAGGAATATCTTTTTTCTCTTTCCAGGCCAAATCTAGTTCTAAAAAATAGTGGTTTAAAAAAAAAAGAAGGCCAGGCGCACTGGCTCACACCTGTAATTCCAGCAATTTGGGAGGGCAAGGCAGGACGGTTGTTTGAGCTTAGGAGTTCAAGACCTGCCTGGGCAAGACAGTGACCCCCATGTCTACAAAAAATACAAAAATTAGCCAGGTGTGATGGTGGGTACCTGTGGTCCCAGCTACTTGGGAGGCTGAGGTGGGAGGATCCCTTGAGCCCCGGAGATTGAGGTTGCAGAGACAAGAGACTGCGCCACTACACTCCAGCCTGAGCAACAGAGTAAGACCCTGTCTCAAAATACTTTTTTAAAAAGCAGTAGGCCCAACACAACCAAGAGAACAAGGAATCCCACAGCAAAACCAATACTCAACAAAATCAGTAGAGTCCCACAAATGATATAACACCATCATTTCCCTGTCTTGATTACCAAAGTATATTTTGAGATGGCTTGGAAATCAGGTTTCAGATTGTTCTAAACATCTCAAAGTGCTCCTGATCATTAAAAACATTCTCTTTGATGACCGGGCGTGGTGGCTCATACCTGTAATCCCCACGCTTGGGAGGCCAAGGTGGGTGGATCACCTGAAGTCAGGAGTTCTAGACCAGCCTGGCCAACACGGCAAAACCCCATCTCTACAAAAAATACAAAAATTAGCTGGGCATAGTGACAGGCGGCTGTAATCCCAGCTACTCAGGAGGCTGAGGCAGGGGAATTGTTTGAACCCAGCAGGCAGAGGTTGCAGTGAGCAGAGATCGCATTATTGCATTCTAGCCCAGGTGACAGAGTAAGACTCTGTCTCAAAAAAAAAGAAAAAAGAAAGAAAGAAATTTACAAACTCAGCCAGGCACAGTATCTTATGCCCGTAATCCCAAGACTTTGGGAGGCCGAGGTGGGCAGATCACTTGAGGTCAGGAGATCGAGACCTGCCTGGCCAACATGGTGAAACCTGTCTCTACTAAAATTACAAAAAATTTAGCTGGGCGTAGTGGCGGGCACCTGTAATCCCAGCTACTCGGGAAGCTGAGGCAGGAGAATCACTTGAATCTGGGAGGCGGAGGTTGCAATGAGCCGAGATCATGTCACTGCACTCCAGCCTGGGCAACAGAGCAACACTGTTCCAAAAAGAGAAAAAAAAAAGGAAATTTACAAACTCTTAAATACACTGTAAGGTGGAAAATACTATTTTTAAAAAATATATGCATCAGAGGCCAGGCATGGTGGCTCATGCCTGTAATCCCAGCACTTTGGGAGGCTACTTAGGAGGCTGAGGCAGGAGAATTGCTTGAACCCGAGAAGCAGAGGTTGCAGTGAGCCAAGATCGTGCCACTGCACTCCAGCCTGGAGGACAGAGAGAGACTCTGTCCCAAAAAATAATAATAAAATAAGGCTCACACCTGTAATCACAGCATTTTGGGAGGCTGAGGCAGGTAGCTCACTTGAGCTCAGGAGTTCAAGACCAGCCTGGGCAACATGGCAAAACCTCGTCTCTACAAAAAATACAAAATAATTAGGCATGGTGGTGCATGTCTATAGTCCCAGCTACTAGGGAGGGTGAGGTAGGAGGACAGCTTGAACCTGGGAGGTTGACACTGCAGTGAGCCGTGAGCATGCCAATGCACTCCATCCTGGGCAATAGAGCAAAACTCTGAAAGAAAAGAAAAGAGAAGAGAAGAAAAGAGAAGGGGAGGGGAGGGGAGGGGAAGGGAGGGAAGAAGAGAGAAGAGAAGAGAGGAGAAGAGAAGAGAAGAGAGAGAAAGAGACAAAAAGAATGGCAGGTAACACTAAAGAATAAATCACAACTTCTTCACAGTTAGAGAGTATGGTTTAATGTTTTGGGGTTTTTTTTTTGTTTTTTTTTTTTGAGACGGAGTCTTGCTCTGTTGCCCAGGCTGGAGAGCAGTGGCGCTATCTCGGCTCACTGCAAGCTCTGCCTCCCGGGTTCATGCCATTCTCCTGTCTCAGCCTCCCAATTAGCTGGGACTACAGGAGCCCGCCACCACGCCTGGCTAATTTTTTGTATTTTTTAGTACAGATGGGGTTTCACCGTGTTAGCCAGGATGGTCTCGATCTCCTGACCTCATGATCCGCTCGCCTCGGCCTCCCAAAGTGCTGGGATCACACGCGTGAGCCACCGCACCAGGCCAGTTTAATTTTTTAAAATGGGCTGGGCGCAATGGCTCACATCTGTAATCCCAGCACTTTGGGAGTCTGAGGCGAATGGATCACTTGAGGTCAGGAGTTTAAGATCAGCCTGGCTAACATGGTGAAACCCCGTCTCTACTAAAAAAAAAAAAATACAAAAATTACTTAGGCTTGGTGGCAGGCGCCTGTAATTCCCGCTATTCGGGAGGCTGATGCAGAAGAATCACTTGTACCTGGGAGGTGGAGGTTGCCAGTGAACCAAGACCGTGCCACTGCACTCCAGCCTGGGTGACAAAGTGAGACCCCATCTCAAAATAATAATAATAATTTTTAAAAATGAAAATATAACATTTTCTATACATAACACAATGTACTCAACTGAGACTAAGAACAATCAACTCATTCTTAAGGCCGGGCATGGTGGCTCATGCCTGTAATCCCAGCACTTTGGGAGGCCGAGGTGGGCGGATCACAAGGTCAGGAGATCGAGACCATCCTGGCTAACACAGTGAAACCCCATCTCTGCTAAAAATACAAAAAATTAGCCGGGCGTGGTGGCAGGCGCCTGTAGTCCCAGCTACTCGGGAGGCTGAGGCAGGAGAATGGCGTAAACCCAGGAGGCAGAGTTTGCAGTGAGTCGAGATCGCGCCACTGCACTCCAGCCTGGGCGACAGAGCGAGACTCCGTCTCCAAATAAAAATAAAAATAAAAATAAAAATAAACTCATTCTTAAAAGAGTGAATACATACAATTCAGTGGTATATTGACAAAGTAGTGCAACCATCACCACTATCTAGTCCTAAGAAGGCTTATATTTAAATCAGACAGAAGACCTAAGAGATAACCTAAGCAAGAAACATGGAACCAGGCAAAAATTAATTTACACTGCAAGGGTAGAGAATGTAACCTAGGAACAGTGAGCAGCATAGGTCGCATCAGATGTTCTGTTGCAAGCAGAAAGTTAAAGGAAGAAGCCAATGTCAATGTATTTTTAAATCCTGTAAACAGTTTTTATAGATGGCCTCTATCTGGTGCTCATTTAAGGTAATTATATAAATAAATTCCCCTGCCTAGACTGAAGCTGGGAGTCAAGCAGCCCTTGCACTATACAAGCTGAGTAATGACCCTTTTCTTCTTGTCACTGTAGCAGAAGTACCTCTTCAGTGACTTCTAACTACCAAAAGGCATAGGAAGCCCCATACAGCCTTATCAAACCTGGAAGACTCAGCCAAGGCTACCTGAGCATTTGGCAAAAGAGGTAAGTGAGGACTATAGAAGCCAACAGCAATTCTATCTAAAGAAGGGTGAGGGAACTCAGCAAGGCAGTGGAACTGACAGAGGGCTGTAAACAGAGTTCAAACACCTTCCCCAACCTCAGAGAGGCAAATTCCATCTCAGCTAAATGGTTTTCAGGAAAAGAATATAACCTGCCTGTGTCTCAAAACTGGTAATTGGCATCCTCTTCCTCAGAGCCATTTAGCTGAGATGCCAGAAGATGCAAAATCTGAAAATTTCTTTAATTAGTATCCTTCTTCTTGGCTTTATCAACTGCCGAGAATTCTGTGCTCAGGACCGTGTCCTTGTCAACAAACAGTAAGGCTGACTACAAGATTTCTGCCTTGAAAATTTATGTTATGTTGTGATGTGATGTGATGTGATGTGATCTCAGCACACTGTGACCTCTGCCTCAGCCTCCTGAGTAACTGGGATTATAGGCATACACCACCAGCCCGGCTAGTTTTTGTATTTTTAGTAGAGATGGAGTTTTGCCATATTGACCAGGCTGGTCTGTAACTCCTGGCCTCAAGTGATCCACCCATCTCGGCCTCCCAAAGTACCAGGATTATAGGCGTGAGCTACCATTTTATTTTACATTCACCATTTTATTTTTTTGAGACAAGGTCTCTCTCTATTGCCCATGCTGGAGTGCAGTGGCATGATCTTGGCTCACTGCAACCTCCACCCTCACCTCCCTAGCTCAAGTGATCTTCCTGCTTTAGCCTCCTAAGTAGCTGGGACTACAAGCATGCACCACCACATCCAGCTAATTTTTTTTGTATTTTTTTTGGAGAGATGGAGTTTCACCATGTTGCCCAGGGTGGTCTCGAACTCCTGAGCTTGAGTGATCCACTGGCCTTGGCCTTCCAAAGTGCTGGAATTACAGGTTTGAGCCACTGTGCCCAAAGGGAAATTTTAAAAATAAAATAAATAAGCCAAATCCCAGGTCATTCCAAAAATGACCAAATTAACCCTTGTTCCAGGACCTCTCTCACCAGGATCACCTGATCCCTGCAGCACTGAATCACAGATTCTTCCCTAGGCCAGCCAAAGCGTCCATCCACTGCCTCCACAAGACTAGCCCAGCCCTATTAGTGTCTCCTGCCTTCCTAAACATTTTGATTTTTTAAGCTCAGCCACCTTAAGGAAACTAAGTTTCCTTAAATTTCAACTGCCACATCCTCCCCGAAGGTTGTATCAAACCTGATAGGACTCCTGGTTAAAAACAAGAACTTCTGCTGTTTTAGAGATGTGACAAGTAAAAATGATATTTTTCAATCAGCCTATCGTCATCTTTTCCCTAAGAAACTAAAACTGTTTACATATTTTGTAAATGCCAAAAACACTGCAAAATGTGTATTTGCACTTTTCAATTATAATTTTTTTTCTAAATGATGTTAAGCTATTCTGTCTTTAGCTCCTCCACTTGGGATACCATAAACTATGCACTTTTTTTTTTCCTTTTTTTGAGACAGAGTCTCACTATATTGCCCATGCTGGTCACAAACTCCTGAGCTCATGTCTCGGACTGTTGAGTAGCTAAGACTACCCGCACACATCACCACACTCGGCTACTGTGCATGTTTTATATCATCAGTGTCAATTCTCGAGTTTCACAATGGATTTCTATCCCTACATTGAAAGATTCCCTCTGGAATTTTCTTCATAAGGAAGTTACTTCTGTTATATTGACACAGAAGTAAAGACTCAAAATATTTCAATTGTGAATAATGAAAGGACATGAGCCTGTTACCCTTAAGAAATGTAAAGGGCAGCTGGCCTCAGTGTCTTACAATTGTAATCTCAGCACTTTGGGAGGCCAAGGCAGGAGGATTGCTTGAGCCTTGGAGTGTAAGACCAGCCTGAGCAACAGCGTGAGACCCTGTCTCTACAAAAAAAAAAATTTAGGCCAGGCGTGGTGGTTCATGCCTGTAATCCCAGCACTTTGGGAGGCCGAGGCAGGTGGATTGCCTGAAGTCAGGAGATTGAGACCAGCCTGGCCAACATGGTGAAACGCTGTCTCTACTAAAAATACAAAAATTAGCTGGGCACGATGGCAGGCCTGTAATCCCAGCTACTAGGGAGGCTGAGGCAGGAGAATTGAACTCAGGAGGCAGAGACTGCAGTGAGCTGAGATTGCACCACTGCACTCCAGCCTGGGTGACTGAGAGAGATTCTGTCTCAAAAAAAATTTAAAAATAGGCCAGACACGGTGGCTCACATCTGTAATCCCAGCACTTTGGGAGGCCGAGGTGGGTGGATCACCTGAGCTCGGGAGTTCAAGACCAGCCTGGCCAACATGATGAAACCCCGTCTCTACTAAAAAAATACAAAAAATTAGCTGGGCGTGGTGGCGGGTGCCTGTAAGCCCAGCTACTTGGGAGACTGAGGCAGGAGAATCGCTTGAACCCAGGAGGCAGAGACTGTAGTGAGCTGAGATCACGTCACTGCACTCCAACCTGGGCAACAAGAGTGAAACTCTGTCTCAAAAAAAACAAACAAATTTACATTAACCAGGCATGGTGGCACACGCCTGTAGTCCCAGCTACTCAGGAAGCTAAGGTGGGAGGACTGCTTGACAGGAGGTCAAGGGCAGCCTGGGCAACAAAGCAAGACCTTGTCTCTACCAAAAAAAAAAAAAAAAAAAAAAAGAAAAGAAAAGAAATGCAGAAGGTACAGGGCCTTTGCTACAACGTCACTTTCAGTAGACCCAAAATGCCAGGCAACAGACCAAGTGACTGACCTAGTCATTGCAAATACTCACTTTCCAAGAAGAATTTTCCTTCCCAAGAATACAGAGACTGTCCATTCACCACATGAACACTGACGGGCTAAAGCAAGATATTGCTTCTTCCTACTAACACCACCTTAGTAATCCTCTAACTTTGTGACATTAGTTAATAAACCAGTACTAAAGTAATTCTGTAGCACTTCAGTTACTATAATTACTTTCTATGTTTGAGCCTTATTAGGAAACATAATCCAGAAGCTGTATCATTTTTGCTTAAATGATATAAATCCCTTTTGGAAAAATATCACAGCAAGCTTATATACTACGTAGTATGCAAACAAACCTAAAAATCAAAAGCAATTCTGCCTGCATTCATATGTCACAGAAACACTGTGTGAATGAGAAGATCTACAACCATTCCAAGATCTCTGGAGGAAGTATACTATATATAAACAGAAAAAACAACTAAGTTATATGTCCTTAGTTACATATAACTAAAGTCATAAGATAGTACCAACACTACTCCAGCTCCTTCTCCTGCTATGCAGAGCAGGAGAACTGATATTAGGTAGGCAAGGCATGTGATCAGCACTGGCTCCTAAAGCACATAAGCATTAGCTTTGTCTACTTACAGAAGGTCCACTTGCTTATTATTAAGTCACTTTTAAACTATACAAAAGTTCTAGAATAAAGAATCTAAACAAACACTTTATCTACTGCCAGTGGTCCTCAGGGTACATTAAAAATATCTGGAGGACTTCTTAAAAGCACAGGCTACTGGGCCCCACCCCAGAGTTTCTGATTCAGTAGGTTTAGGATGGGGCTTAAGAATTTGGATTCCAACAAGTTCCCAGGGGGTAAAGAGATGATGATGGTCCAGGATCCACTCTGAGAACCACTGCTCTATAGTTTACTTGACATAAGCTGTTGATTGCAGTCTTCAGCTTACAAGGTTTCTGCTGATCATTTAAAAATAAAATATAGGCCGGACGCAGTGGCTCATGCCTGTAATCCCAGCACTTTGAGAGGCCGAGGTGGACAAATCATGAGGTCAGTTTGAGACCAGGCTGGCCAACATGGTGAAACCCCGTCTCCACTAAAAAATACAAAAAATTAGCTGGGCATGGTGGCAGGCGCCTATAATCTCAGCTACTCCGATGGCTGAGGCAGGAGAATCGCTTGAACCCAGGAGGCAGAGGTTGCAGTGAGCCAAGATCGCGCCACTGCACTCCAGCACTGGTGACAGTGCAAGACTCCGTCTCAAAAAAATAAAAAATAAAATAAAATAAATCAGTTTTGTCAGTTTTTCAACTTTTTATTGGAAATAATTTCCAAGTTACAAAAAAATTGCAATAATAATAGTACAGGGAAAAGATTCATATATGCTTTACCCAGGTTCAACTTTTTTTTTTTTTTTTTTTTTAAGATGAATTCTTGCTCTGTCGCCCAGGCTGGAGTGCAATGGCGTGATCTTGGCTCACTGCAACCTCCGCCTCCCGAGTTCAAGTGATTCTCCTGCCTTAGCCTCCTGAGTAGCTGGGATTACAGGCACCCGCCACCACGCCCGGCTAATTGTTGTATTTTTTAGTAGACAGGTTTCGTTCGCCATGTTGGCCAGGCTGGTCTCAAACTCCTGACCTCAGATGATCTACCTGCCTTGGCCTCCCAAAGTGCTGGGATTACAGGCGTGAGCCACCGCGTGTGGCCCCAGATTCAACTATTAATAACATTGTGATCCATCTACTTTATCAATACTCTCTTCCTTCCTTCTCCATTTATAGCAAGTATTATTTTCGAAACCATGAGAGAAAGCTGCATACATCACAGTACTTTACTTCTAAAAACTTCATTATGTATTTTCTAAGAATAAAGATACTCTCAGCCGGGCATGGTGGCTCACGTCTGTATTCCAGCACTTTGGGAGGCCAAGGTGGGCAGATCACCTGAGGTCAGGAGTTCAAGACCAGCCTGGTCAACATGGCGCAACCCTGTCGCTACTAAAAAAAATACAAAAATTAGCTAGGAGTAGGGGCAGGCGCCTGTAATCCCAGCTACTCAGGAGGTTAAGGCAGGCAGAATTGCTTGAACCCAGGAGGCAGAGGTTGCAGTAAGCTGAGATCGCGCCATTACGCTCCAGCCTGGGTGACCAAACGAGACTCCGTTTAAAAAAAAAAAGAAAAGAAAAAAGATGTTCTCTAACATAACCACAGTAGTTATCAACTCGGGGAATTTAACATTGATACATCATCACCACAATCAAGATATAGAACAATTCCATTATACCCAAAAATTCCCTCATGCTTCCGCTTTATAGTTAACTCCTCCCCCAATAACCTGGCCACCACTATTTCCAATCCCTAAAATTTTGTCCCTTCCAGAATGTCACATAAGTGAAATCACACATACACATATAGTATGTAGCCTTTTTAAAAAATTGTAAGCTGGCTGGGCACAGTGGCTCACGCCTGTAATGCTAGCTCTTTGGGAGGCCCAGGCAGGTAGATCACCTGAGGTCGGAAGTTCAAGACCAGCCTGGCCAACATGGCGAAACCCCGTCTCTACTAAAAATACAAAAAATTAGCCAGGTGTGGTGGCACACACCTGTAATCCCAGCTACTTGGGAGGCTGAGGAAGGAGAATCGTTTGAACCCGGGAGGTGGAGGTTGCAGTAAGCCGAGGTCATGCCACTGCACTCCTGCCTACACGACGGGAGCAAGATTTCATCTCAAAAAAAAAAAAAAAAAAACAAAGTAAGCAAATACACATCAAATAAAATGCATCATTTTAAAGTGTACAATTCAGGAGCATTAAGTACATTCAAAATGTCATGCAACCATCACTACTACCTAGTTCCAGAACACTTTTATCAGCCCCAAAGAAGTACCATAACCATTAGGGAGTCGTTCCCCATTCCCACTTAGCCCCTGGCAACCACCAATCTGCTTTCTATCTCTACGGGTGTGCCTTCTCTAGATATTTCATATAAACTGAATTGCACAATATTTGGTCTTTTGTGTCTGGCTTCTTTTATAATGTTTTCAAGGTTCATCCAACTTGTAGCATACATCAGTATTTCATTCCTCCTTATGGTAGTGTATATATCCTTATGAGTCTAGTTTCTTTCACTCAGCATATTGCCATTGAGATTCATCCATGTTGTTAGGTGCATGAGTAGTTTCTTCTTCATTGCTGAGAAGTATTCCATTTTATATATATACTAGTTTGTCTAGTCACCAAAAGACATTTTACTCCTGGTACTTTTTCCAGAAATAATCATATAATTCAAGGTAATTTACAATTCATGGGGTTATAATGTATTTGTAAATGGCAAATGAAAAATTCAAATATACACAACATATATAGATCCAAAATCTCTTATCTACAATTCCAAAATCCCATAAATGTCAAGTTTTTTGGTAAAATTCAACAAACTCATTTTGAGGCAAATCCTGGCCTATAGTATGAGTCTTTATTTACTCCTGTTAGTGAGAATATTAATAATTTTGCAGCGTAAGTATTATGTCTGAGTACACATTCCCCTGGGAGATATAATTCCCATATGATCTATGTAAACTACATTTCTATAACTTGAAAAATTCATAAGCTCATTTAACCTCACAGGTTCTAGATAAAATTGTGACCCTGTACTTATACAGCTCTAGAGGAGACAAAAATTACACTAATACATTACTAGAGTCAACGAAGAGGCGTTAATCTTCTCTCCTGTGTTATAGATCAGCCCTCCATTACATCAACTAACAGGACAGACTGTACTCCACAATTCCCCTCTTATGAGCAATATCCATCCTGCATGGTGTCTGCAGGTCATCACTCAGCCTAAAATATTTATTACCAGTTTTCACCTATGAATGTCACCTTTTTGGCTGTGCATACTGGTTCACATCTGTAATCCCAGCACTTTGGGAGGATGAGGCAGGAGAATCACTTGAACCCAGGAGTTCAAGACCAGCCTGGGAAACATAGTGAGACCGCACCTCTACAAAAAGTTTAAAAATTAGCATGCCATGGTGGTACGCACCTGTAGTCCCAAATACTCTGGAGGTTGAGACAGAAGGATCACTTGAGCCCAGGGGTTTGAGGTTACAGTAAGCTATGATCGTACCAATGCACTCCAACCTGGGCAACAGAGTAAGACCCTTTCTCTTATAAAAAAAAATTTTAAAGTCACTGTTACTACTAAGATTCACATTTTTTTTTCTTTTTCTTTTTAAGAGACAAGGTCTTGCTATGTTGCTCAGGCTGATCTCAAATTCTCAGGCTCAAAAAATTCTCCCATCTCAGACTGCCAAGTAGCTAGGACTACAGGTGTGCAACACCATGCCTGACTACCACATATGATCTTTTAACAGTAAACACTATAGTTCTTAGAACATCTGATTGTTCCAAGACATATTCTTCAACAGATATGTAAGACCTAAGCTGCACTGCTGTGAAACCTACACTACCCTTTAATGTTCCTCACCTGAGGGGAAATCACAGCTGCTCTTCACATACACCATAAATAATAATCTATTCCATGCATATAGGGAACCTACTGAGTGTCAAGCACTGGTGGAAACAAGAAGGAATAAGGCTCCTGCTGACATTCCTCTCTAGTGAGAGAAATAAGATACACAAAACCACGGAGAAAAATATCAGTGATAGATCCAATACCACTGACAGATTCAATCCAATCAGTGAACAGTGATAGATCAGTGATAGATCCAACTGAAAAATACCAGTGATAGAAATATCCAATCAGTGATAGATCCAAACAAGGATATGATGGAAAACAACTGCCCGATGATTTTAGATTTGAGGGTGACACAAGGCCTCAGAGACGTGAAACTGAAGCCAAGAACTAAACCCCAGAAGACAAGTAAAGATCAGAGAGAAGAGTAGTGCAAAGACCCTGACACAGAAAGAAGTTTGTATTGGTCAAAGACAAGAGAAAAGCTCAGTGTGGCTACAGCAAAATAGGGTAGGTGGAGGGCAGTACTGAATGAGATCAAACAGCCAAGGGTCAGCTCACGCATGGGTTTGTAAGACAAAAGAAGAAGCTGGGAATTTCTTCCAAGTGAAGATGAAGGCCCTAAGAGGGTTTTAGACATGGGAGTAACATGATCTGGCTGATATTGTCAAAAGTTCATCCTGTTTGTCACATAGAGATGTAATATAAATAACATGAAACTAGCAATCCAATTCTTTCACTAAAAAACAAAAATAAAAAACACAACTTAATAGAATGCCAAGAAAAGATTGTATTTGCTGAAAGGTATTTTTCGTTTTATTTTTAAGCACTGCCCTGAATGATTTCCCATGTGTATCAATGTCTTCAGTCTGCCAATTCTAATAGCTACCACAATCGGCAAATTTAAGAACTTCCTCTCTAGACCTTATATGTTAATATAATTTTTACTGTCCTGACAAATTTGACAATTAGAAAGTCAATGAATACTAAAGAAACTGGAGTTTGAACTGCTATTTAAATATTAAGACATCTCCTTTCCTAAACATATCAATACTTAATGAAAGCACAGTTCATGAAACAAGACTGAGGTTATTATCCTGAGAGTTAAAAAGCATCTCCAGCCTGTAAATTCTACCTTGAGTTCCCAAAGAAAGCATATATAAGGCATATGCAAAAAATAAATATAACCAACATAAGTGAGATACCAAGAATAATAATATATCTACTCTTACTCACGCTTCCACAAATTCAGGGTTGATGTTTTTAAAACAAATAAATAATTGGCTCTCTGAGAAATAATACTTCTGAGCTTGTTCTCAAATTACAGAACAAATTATTTCTGAACTTAACACCATATTCTTTCAAGCACCAAAATTTATTTTGTGGATAATTTTCCTCTGCAGAAGCATTCTGAAGAAGTTATCTAGTTAATGCAAAATTTTTATCCCATGATAAACTGCTAATAGTAAATTATATCCTCAAAATATGACATGTTCTTACTTGAAGATGTCTTTAACTGAATTACTGAAATTCTAAGTTCTGTGAAGACTCATGCTCTATTCCCTTCCATTTAAAATTCTGCAAAATAGGTCACCTAAAGATTACCTTTATTTTTAAATAAATAAACTTATTATTATACATAGTTCTAAAAATATCGGTCAAAAACCTTGAGTTATTGGCATTTCACCTTTGCCTACTTTTACTGTAGTAAGATTTAAAGGAAATGACTGAAATTGGTGCTGTGAAATACAACTAGGAGGATATTCTGAAAAGTTTAATCTACCATTCAGACCACAGAACAGATGTCAAAGGGAAAGCTCTTCTGGATCTATTCATGGATTTCAACAAAATAACTGTAACAGGACTCCATTCTCAAAGCAAAACTGAAAATTAAACCACTAATTTGTACAATTTCTCTGGGAAGTCATAAATTTTACTGAAGCAATGAATGTAAAATTTTACATACAACAAGCTTATTAAATCCTATTAGGCTCAAGCATAAACATTCCACCACCATGAAGAACATGCATAGCAAGTTTAATAATTATATAAAATATATTCAAGGCAATTGCTGCAACACTCTATATATCACAGGCATTCAGAAGAACTGGAACATGCATCCTCATCACCCATGTGTGGACAAACATCCACAAAGAACCACAGCTAAAACTAAAGCTGGTTGTTATTTGGAGGCACCAATGGGAGGCTTCTGGAAATTTTAATTGTGGTTTCTTGAAACAAATTTTAAGTAGCACATGATGCAGAGATCTGACAAAGACCCTTCCTAACCCAAGGCCATATGCAAGTCAAGAAACTCACCTGTGTTATACTCCTTCAACTGCAAGTTCTTTACAGGCATGCCATCAGGAGTCCGAAAAGCATTAAGAATCTGCAAAAATATGGCATTTATACAAATGATACAAATCATAATCAAACACTGAATGTCAGATTTTCCCTAACAGTTTTTATCATACATAATTTAAAGCCATGATTACTTTGGAAAAGCAAAGTTAAACTATGAACACTCAAGGCATTCACATATTGAATGAGTAGAACATAATTATTCAAAAATTGGCGGGATGCAGTGGCTCCTGCCTATAATCCCAGCACTTTGGGAGGCCAAGGTGAGAGGATTGCTTAAAGCCACATGTTTGAGACAAGCCTAGGCAACATAGTGAGACCCTATCTCTAAAAAAAAAAAAAAATTCTTAATTAGCCAGGAGAGACCGGGCGTGGTGGCTCACACATGTAATCCCAGCACTTTGGGAATCCAAGGCGGGTGGATAACCTGAGGTCAGGAGTTCGAGACCAGCCTGGCTAACATGGTGAAACCCCATTTCTACTAAAAATACAAAAACTAGCCTGGTGCGGTGGCACACACCTGTAATCCCAGCTACTTGGAAGGCTGAGGCAGGAGAATCACTTGAACCTGGAAGGCTGAGGCTGCAGTGAGCTGAGATCATGACACTGCACTCCAGCCTGGGCAACAGAGCGAGACACTATCTTAAAAAAAAAAATTGGCCGGGCACGGTGGCTCATGCCTGTAATCCCAGCACTTTGGGAGGCCGAGGTGGGCAGACCACAAGGTCAGGAGATTGAGACCATCCTGGCTAACACGGTAAAACCTCGTTTCTACTAAAAAATACAAGAAATTAGCCAGGCGTGGTGGCGGGCACCTGTAGTCCCAGCTACTTGGGAGGCTGAGGCAGAAGAATGGCGTGAACCCGGGCACCTGTAGTCCCAGCTACTTGGGAGGCTGAGGCAGAAGAATGGCGTGAACCCGGGAGAAGGAGCTTGCAGTGAGCCAAGATCGCACCACTGCATTCCAGCCTGGGCGACAGAGCGAGACTCCATCTCAAAAAAAAAAAAAAAATTAGCCAGGAGTACTGGCTCACACCTATAATCCCAGCTACTTGGGAGGATAGTTTGAGCCCAGGAGTTTGAGGCTGTAGTGAGCCTTGATTGGGCCATTGCACTCCAGTCTGGAGTACCCTGTCTCAAAAATAAATAAATAAATATTTAAAAATTCTCAGGTACATAGGAAAAGCAGGGCCAGAAGCGGTGGCTCACATCTGTAATCCCAGCACTTTGGGAGGCCGAGACAGGCGGATCATGACGTCAGGGGATTGAGACCATCCTGGCTAACACGGTGAAACCCCGTCTCTACTAAAAATACAAAAACTTAGCCAGGCGTGGTGGCACATGCCTGTAGTCCCAGCTACTCAGGAGGCTGAGGCAGGAGAACCATTTGAACCCGAGAGGCGGAGGTTGC
The DNA here is from genome assembly GCF_029289425.2 of Pan paniscus. Lineage (NCBI taxonomy): Eukaryota > Metazoa > Chordata > Mammalia > Primates > Hominidae > Pan > Pan paniscus. Next base: position 49,960,373 of record NC_085926.1, on the reverse strand, counting down.
AGTGACCCAAGATTGTGCCACTGCACTCCAGCCTGGGTGACAGAGCAAGACTCTGTCTCAAAAACAAACAAACAAACAAACAAAATGCTGGGCGTGGTGGCTCATGCGTGTAATCTCAGCACTTTGAGAGGCCGAGGCGGGTGGATCACTTGAGGTCAGGAGTTCAAGATCAGCCTGACCAAGATGGTGAAACCCCATCTCTACTAAAAATACAAAAATCAGCTGGGTGCAGTGGCAGGTGCTTGTAATCCCAGCTACTTGGGAGGCTGAGGCAGGAGAATCTCTTGAACCCTGGCGGCAGAGGTTGCGGTGAGCCGAGATCGCGCCACTGCACTGCACTCCAGCCTGGGTGACAGAGTGAGACTCTGTCTCAAAAAAAAAAAAAAAAAAAAAAAAAAAGAAAAGCAGAAGAGCATAACCTTCAAAGGCTTAAGCTCTGAAATCATACTGTGTGCATTCCAAGCTCTCTGCTCACTTGCTGTGTAACCTTTTAGTGTCTAGTTTCTCATGTGTTAAATATAAAATGATGTACTGGGTTCATTACAGTCCAGGGCCACAGCACTTCCTCAGCATGAACTGCCTGGGCAGTTCATTTCCCCATATTCATATAAACTGTTCTCTCACGGCATTCAAGCCTGGGCTCGAATACCTCTTCCTCAGTGATGTCTCCCTAACTACACAATACAAAAAACAGCCCCATTAGCATGCATGCCCGTGGTCCCAGCTACTCAGGAGGCTGAGGTGGTAGGATCGACTGAGCCCAAGAGGTAGAAGCTGCAGTGAGCCGTGATTGTGCCACTGCACTCCAGCCTGGGCAACAAAGTGAGACGCTGCCTCAAAAAAATCAAAAATGGGCTGGGCGTGGTGGCTCATGCCTGTAATGGCAGTACTTTGGGAGGCAGAAGCAGGGAGATAACCTGAGGTCAGGAGTTCAAGACCAGCCTGACCAATGTGGTGAAACTCCGTCTCTACTAAAAGTACAAAAATTAGCTGGGTGTGGTGGTGTGTGCCTGTAGTCCCAGCTACTCGGGAGGCTGCGGCAGGAGAACTGCTTGAACTGGGGAGGTGGAGGTTGCAGTGCACCAAGGTCGCGCCACACACTCCAGCATGGGCGACAAAGCAAGACTCTGTCTCCGAGTTACAGGCCGAGCTACCATGCCCCGCCTGTACTTTAGTTTTCTTCAGAGTATTTATTTGCTGACTAAAATTGTGTAATCCTTTTGCTTGCTTTTTCATTATCCATGGAGGCAGTGACTTGATAATATACACTGCTGTGTCACTCGGTATCTAGAACAATTACATACAGTAATGCTTAATATTTAGAGTGATTATATTAAATATGTGATAATTAAATGAACTAATGCTTGTAAGTATCACACAATGCCTGGCACAGAGCGAGCACTGCCATAAGTTCAGACTTAATTTAGTCAGCCAATCCTTTGATACAGGGCAGTTAGGCAGTTTCTAGTTTTTACCATTGTAAATAAACTGCATCCTTATGTACGTACTCCAGAAATAATATGCTCTAAAGGATGTGATCAGGTCTAAAGAGAGCAATCATTTGTCATAATTTTTTTTAACCTCACCTCAGTGAGTGCATGTATAAATGGTGAAATCTGAATAAACTTTATGTATTATACCAGGGTCAATTTCCTGGTTTAGATACTATACCACAGTTGTGCAAAATATTAACACTGAGGGAAGATGGAAAAAAAATACACAAGACTTCTCTGTGCATTTCTTTGCACCTTCTTGTGAATCTACAATTTTTCAAATTAAAAGGTTTTTTTAATTTTTAATTGACACAGAGAAACAGGAGAGAAGACATGCCTTACCTCTTCTTTTGTGGCATTTTCAGGTACCCCACTTAATCGAATAAGCCTGCTGGGTTTCTCCTCACTTGGGCCGGTCCTATAATCTTGATCCTTAAATTGAGAATGAAAAATTATTTCACAAATATACTTTACTGTACAAAACACAAATCAACATGAAATTTAGCCACTCAGGATCAAAAATGATAATGACATGTCACGTGAAGATATAAAAAATTACAATTTTCTCTATTGTTCTGAGTGCCAGAATGTGACTTCAAATCATAAGAATGTAAATGTGCTAAGACCAAGTCTCACTGAAAGAGTCCTCAAAGTAAAGCAAAACATTACGAGAGACAAGACTGAGTAAGACTTTAATAACCAGAAAGACACACTAACATAGTCTCAAAGCAGTAATTTTCTCAGCCTGGCCAACATGGTAAAACCGTCTCTACTAAGAATACAAAAATTAGCCAACTGTGCTGTGCACGCCTGTGGTCCCAGCTACTCAGGAGGCTGAGGCGTAAGAATCACTTGAACCTGGGAGGCAGAGGTTTCAGTGAGCCAAGATTGTGCCACTGCACTCCGGCCTGGGTGACAGAGCGAGACCCCCGTCTCAAAAAAAAAAGAAAAATTTCCCTGGTCTGAGAGCTGGAGAATGGGCTGTAAACTAGCAGTACTTCATACCTCTGGTGAGAGAAGATGACTAGATAATGTCTTTTTTTTTTTGAGACAGAGTGTCGCTCTGTCGCCCAGGCTGGAGTGCAGTGGCACAATCTCAGCCCACTGCAGCCTCTGCCCCCCAGGTTCAAGCAATTCTCCTGCCTCAGCCTCCCAAGTATTTGGGATTACAGGCGCCCACCTCCACACCTGGCTGGTTTTGGTTTTCGTTTTTTTTTTTTTTTCAGATGGAGTTTCGCTCTTGCTGCCCAGGCTGGAGTGTAATAGTGCAACCTCTGCCTCCCCGCAACCTCTGCCTCCCAGGTTCAAGGGATTCTCCTGCCTCAGCCTCCCGAGTAGCTGGGATTACACACATGCACCACTACGCCCAGCTAATTTTGTGTTATTAGTAGAAATGGGGTTTCTCTGTGTTGGTCAGGCTGGTCTCAAACTCACGACCTCAAATGATCCACCTGCCTCAGCTTCCCAAAGTGTTGGGATTACAGGCAAGAGCCACCACGCCTGGCCTAATATTTGTTATTTTTAGTAGAGATGGGGTTTCACCATGTTGACCAGGCTGGTCTTGAAATCCTGACCTCAAATGATCTGCCCACCTTTGCCTCCCAAAGTGTTGGGATTACACGCATGAGCCACTGTGCCTGGCCTTATTTTTCTTCCCCACCCTCACATTCTCTCCTGAGGTTGCACCACACTGGTCTCAAGTTCCTGGCCTCAAGTGATCCTCCCACCTCAGCCTCCTAAAGCACTGAAATTACAAGCATAGGCCACTGTACCCAGCCAAATCTACTTTAAAAGAGAATACCTTCATTGTAAAATTACCAATATAACCCTCCTTGCTTAAATCATATATTCAAGAAGTTTAACATTTAAGTTAATTACGTTAGCTGCAAGAGGATAGTTGCAACATTAATATCAGCTCTTCACAACTAGGGAGACTCCTAAGTATTCTCTCAATGAATTTAAATAAGAAAATGATCCCTAAACAATCACAGGTCTAACTAAGCGAGAGTTGCAAGAGTCAACTCCCAAAGACATATACTTTCAAACTAAATTATCCCAAGGCATGTAAATCAGCATCATAAAACAAAATAATGAATTGAACCCAGGAATTTGAAACCAGCCTGGGAAATATGTTGCAACCTTCTGTCTACAAAAAAATACAAAAATTGCTGGCCAGGCATGGTGGTGCATGCCTGTAATCCCAGCTCTTTGGGAAGCTGAGAAGGGTGGATCATTTGAGATCAGGGGTTCCAGCCCAGCCTAGGTAACATGCCTAAACTTCATCTCTACAAAAAATACAAAAATTAGTCAGATTTGGTGGTGCACAACTACAGTCCCAACTACTCAGGAGGCTGAGGCAGGAAGACTGCTTGAACACGGGAGGCGGAGGTTGCTGTGAGCCAAGATCGTGCCACTGCACCCCAGCCTAGGCAACATGGTGAGACTCCATCTCAAAAAAGAAAAAAAAAAAAACAACTAACTAGGCATGGTGAAATATACCTGTAGTCCCAGCTTCCTGGAAGGCTGAGGCGGGGGAACCCCTTGAACCCGGGAGGTAGAGGTTGCAGTGAGCTGGGATCGCACAACTGCACTTCAGCCTGAGCGACAGAGCAAGACTCATTCTCAAAGGAAAAAAAAAAAAACTAGCCAGGCATAGTGGCTGGCGCACATCTGTAGTTCCAGCTACTCAGAAGGCTGAGGTGGGAGGATCGCTTGAGCCTGGGAGGTCAAGGCTGCAAGGAGCCATGATTACACCACCGCACTTCAGCCCGAGTGACAGAGCGAGACCGTGTCTCAAATATATATATATAGTTCCTTCATATATACACACACATATATACACAAACGGAAAGTGAAGCAGGAAGAAAAGAATAAAAGAAAAAAGAAATATATATATATACATATATATTCATATATATACACACACACATATATGATCTGAGCTGAGGACCTTTTCTCTAGAGATTTACATTCCTACATTCCACTCCTGAATACAAATTTTGCTTACTAATGCTTATGCAAAGATAAAAATAAAATGAAAAAAAAAAAAAAAAACTGGCCAGGCACGGTGGCTCATGCCTGTAATTCCAGCACTTTGGGAGGCCGAGGTGGGCGGATCACGAGGTCAGGAGTTCGAGACCAGCCTGGCCAACATGGTGAAACCCCATCTGCACTAAAAATACAAAAATTAACTGGGCATGGTGGCACATGCCTGCAATCCCTGCTACTCAGGAGGTTGAGGCAGGAAAACTGCTTGACCCTGGGAGGCGGAGGTTGCAGTGAGCTGAGATTATGTCACTGCACTCTAGCCTGGGTGACAGAGCAAGACTCCGTTTCAAAAATAAATAAATAAATAAATAAATGTCATCCTTCACAAAAGTCTTATTTAAAGAAAAAAAAAAAAGCAGGCCGGGGGCGGTGGCTCACACCAGGCGTGGTGGTGGGCGCCTGTAGTCAGTCCCAGCTACTCAGGAGGCTGAGGCAGGAGAATGGCATGAACCCAGGAGGCGGAGCTTGCATGAGCAGAGATCGCACCACTGCACTCCAGGCTGGGCGACAGAGCGAGACTCTGTCTCAAAAAAAAAAAAAAGGCAATCCACCCCATCAACATACCTGAAGGTCCCGTTGGGCATCTCGGGCAGTTTTGCCCTCTGGAAAAGACTTGCTCTGGCCATAGCCAAACATCTGGCTTCCTGGCAGCCTATGATCCACATCACGGTACTCCATGCTTCTGTAATCGGTGTCTTGCCGCCCAAGAAAGTCCAGACCGCCTTCTTCTTTAAACAGACCAGCATCTGAACTCTGCTCTTCACGTCCAGAAAGCTGTGACTTATCTTGGTCTTGAACTGGACTTTGGCTGTTCTGAAAGTCTGCTGGAGACTCATGTTCAAAGGCTACACCTTGTGTTTCTCCTTCTCTTGTTTCTGAATGCTCAAATTCTCCCTTCTGAATGCCAAAAGCAGGCCTTTCTATCGTATGGTCATGTGTGGATTCTTCTCTCCTGTTCACATTCATACCAGAATGTTCTCTATCTTGTGTAGAGGGCTGAATGTAATCCAAAATATTTGGATCCACAGGGGGCATCTCCCTATCTTTAAATTCCATACAAGATCCCATCTCTCTGCCCCTAAAATCCTGATCAGTCCTAGATCGGTGTCTACCTCTGAAATCTGAATGTGGCGTATCCCTGTCCCTAAAGTCTAGATCAGTAGTACCTGAACCTCGGCCTCTAAAGTCTACTTGTGTTCCGTCTTTGTCTCTAAAGTCCAAATCAGATACATCTCTATTCCTAAAATCAGAACGGGACTGTTCTCTGGCCCTAAAATCCAAACCTGATAAATCCCTTCCCCTAAAATCTGCATGGGATCCATCCCGGCCTCTAAAATCTAAATCATAAGTGCCCCGGCCCCTGAAGTCAGATGGAGGAGCATCCCTACCTCTGAAGTCAACAGCGTGAGCATCCCTGTCTCTGTAGTTCATATGAGGTGCCTCCCTACCTCTATAATCCATAGAAGTACCATCTCCACCCCTATAGTCCATAGGTGGTCCTTCTCTATCCCGAAAATCACCAGAATGTATGTCCCTACCCCTGAAGTCCAACTGTGATGAATCTCTGCTCTGGAAATCAGAAGACGAAAAATCTCCCCCCCTGAAATCATGTCCAGGTCCCTCCCCTCCTCGATAGTCACCATGCGGTCCGTCTCTAGCTCCATAGCTGAAAGAATGCTCCTCTACATTTGCAAAAGGAGGCCCCGAATGCCCCTGGAAATCAAAGGGAAGTGAATCTCTGCCAGGAAAGTTGCCAGAGTGTCTCTCTTGAGCATGACTCTTAAGGGGAGGAGGAGGATAATCCCTGTTCCACCCGGGAGCAAACCTTTCTTCTTGGCTCCCACTGTAGAAACAAAGACAGTGTTATTCATATTGTCCAGAGAGTTTGAAATCTACACACCAGCATATTCTTCTCTAATCACAGCACATTCTTCTGTAAACATTTTTTTTTTTGGCAGAGTTCTGTAACAAGGTCCTAGATCTGCAGAAAACAGCAAAGTTTTGCTATTTTAAGACGAAGTGGCGGAGTAAACTTTTATGCTCCCATTTCAGAACACGAGGAAAGTCAACACAAGGTTTTCAACATGACTGCTGCTGAAAAAGCTTTCACCCAGTCCTGCAACAGGGAAAATCCGCAATACCAAATAAGCTAACAATGGTGACATACTACAAAAATTTCCATTTCCTACAGCCAGGGAACTTAAGAATTCCAAGGTCAACATGACGATTCCTATATATCAGAAAAATCAAAGCACTGTAAATTTCTTACAGTAAGTTTCAGGAGGTATCTTTCTCACGCTGCATCCAGCGGTAACATTCAAAAATATTTTATTACAGATACAGCATGGACACCACCCAATCAAAATGGATGCAGGCCCAAAAAGAAGAAACACTGGTTGTAAATCACCAGTAGGAACAAGCACACCAGTGTTCACCAGCTGAGCATCAGCCCTGGCTGCATCTAAATCCCAGTTCTACAGTGGCTCCACCAAGAAGCACTCTAACCTGGGTCCTATTGTAACTACCCAAGGGTATCATAGAAGGTAGAAGGTAGTATGAATCATGCCACAAAGCATGTATAAGTCATCTAAGCCACGCAACAGCATCCAGGGGCTCAATGCTGAGATAGACCTAGAGAGAGCATTAGGTCTTCAAGCATGATCCCCATGACCCAAATGAAGAAGCTGATATTCCATATTCCAATGTCTCATGCTACTTTTTCATGGCAATAAAATACATTTTAAAAATAGACATAGTATTAAATTTACATTCTCAATTTATAGAACTCAAGAGATAAACAAGATGTGACCTAATCTTTCATACTACCCAACTTCTTCCCTTTGCCTAATCTCCAGGGCATTTTACATGTTTTGGCTTCAGTCCAAGATTCCCTAAACTAGTTTAAGTAGGCAATTAGGCACCTAGGATCCTAGGCAGGGAGACATGAAAAAGGAAAACATGAAAAGACCTGAAGGGTCATCTGTTATTCAGCAGTAAAACAAAAGCATTAAGATATTAATACCAACTCAATTCTTGCCTCCCAGAACATATAGGGTCTATCATAAGGCCCTTCTGAGCTCAGACTATGCTACTATACTAAAATTCAAAGGACAACTGATTCTGGGTCACTCAGTTCAAGAGAAATAGTTGCAATGCCAAACCCTTTCTTTCTCTTTTTCTTTTTTTTTTGAGACGGAGTCTCGCTCTGTTGCCCAGGCTGGAGTGCAATGGCATGATCTTGGTTCACTGCAGCCTCTGCCTCCTGGGTTCAAGCAATTCTCATGCCTCAGCCTCCAGAGTAGCTGGGATTACAGGCATGCGCCACCATGCCCAGCTAATTTTTTTATTTTTAGTAGAGATGGGGTTTTACCATGCTGCCCAGGCTGGTCTTGAACTCTTGACCTCAGGTGAGTCACCCGTCTCTGTCTCCCCAAGGTTAGGGTTACAGGCGTGAGCCACCATGCCCGGCCAACCCTTTCTTAAAGTAACAGGAATTTAACAACATTAACCTAAACACTAGAATGATGTACATTTAATGGATTTTCAGAACATGATGTCTTCCACTGACCCCCATTAACACTGGTTATGTCTATGTGCTTCATCATAAGAGGAGCAAGTTTAGATGTTCTTTTTTTTTTTTTGAGACGGAGTCTCGCTCTGTCGCCCAGGCTGGAGTGCAGTGGCGCGATATTGGCTCACTGCAAGCTCCACCTCCCGGGTTCATGCCATTCTCCTGCCTCAGCTTCCCGAGGGGCTGGGACTACAGGCGTCCGCTACCACGCCCAGCTAATTTTTTTGTATTTTTTGTAGAGGCGGGGTTTCACCGTGTTAGCCAGGATGGTCTTGATCTCCTGACCTCGTGATCCACCCGCCTCGGCCTCCCAAAGTGCTGGGATTACAGGCGTGAGCCGCCACGCCCGGCCTAGATGTTCTTCTTAAGCAATACAATTTAACACTAAAATTAAGATGTTACCACTAAATACAGTGTCTCTCATGTTTAAAATCATTCAAGTCTTTCTTGCAGGAAGATTTAAGCTTCATCAGACACTCATGGGATGAGGACTGAGGTATGAAATCTACATGTTTTCTGACCAGAACACATCCAACATGGCCTAAAGATTATCTTACTCTTCTAAATTAAGATCAAATAGATTTAGAGTAACTTACTGTAGCAGGGTTCTTAGATTTGTATTTTATACAGACTAATCAAGAAACCATTCTACTAATATAAAATATCAGTAGTTATGAAAATTATTTTCAACCAAATAAAAACAAATTTTAAAAGAAAAGTTCAAAGGAAATGTAACAAAATCATTTTCCTATATCTGTTTTGGTTCAAATTAGTTCCCAAAAACTGTCTCCCTCCTAGTCAAAGATCTTAAAAAACAGCATATAATGACTTACATTTAAACTAAAATTAAGGTGGGAAAATATAATTTTAAATAAGTTTAAATGAGTCAAAGACAAATGTTCTAAATTTGAAAAAAGTTAGACAATAGAGCTAAATTAACCTAACATTTCTGAATGCTTACCTAAACCACGTTAATTCTATAAGAAATAGCCTTACTTACAAAATAGTTACCCATAAATACAAGTAATAAGAGGATAGATTACAACCTAAATATTTTTAAATGGTAACGTACAACCCCATTGATCTAGATGAGAGGTCAGGAAACTTTTTCCATGAAGAGCCAGTTCGTAAACATATCGGATTTTGTGGGTTATACAATCTCTGTTACAACTATTCAACTCTGCCATCATAGCATGAAAGCAGCCATACACAATCTGCAAATGAGTAAGAGTGGCTGTTTTCCAGTAAAACTTTATTTACAAAAACAGGCTATCAGCTGTAGTTTGCTGAACACTGATCTAATTCTTAGTATTTTGAAAGAAAAAAAATACCCAACATCACACAGTTGTTTTAATTTAAAGACCAATCTCTGTCATTCAGCATTTATGAAATACTAGTTTTACTAAACATTATATGGATTTTCTAAACTCAGTTCTCTACCTAAATTTTTCATTGGAACTCCAAGCTTCAGAACAATGAATGAGAACATCTGTTGCATTTAAGTAATAAAATCTTGCAGATTGCCAATCCAAATGGCAGGTGCGGTGGCTCACACTTATAGTCCCAGCACTTTGGGAGGCTGAGGTAGGTGGATCACTTGAGGTCAGGAGTTTGAGATCAGCCTGGCCAACATGGTGAAATGCCATCTCTACTAAAAAAAAAAATTCAATAATTAGCCAGGCATGGTGGCATACACCTGTAGTCCCAGCTACTCAGGAGGCTAAGGCAGGAGAATCACTTGAACCTAGGAGGCAGAGGCTGCAGTGAGCTGAGATCATACCCCTGCACTCCAGCATGGGCAACAGAGTGAGACTCCATTTTGAAAAAAGGTAAAAAAAGGAAAATGTACTAGTAATAGAAGTTTCAACTGGAGCAACAATACTTATGAATGCATACATTTAAAGGTCAGATTTATTTGCTATGTACCAAGTAAAACCAAAAAAGTCACATTCATATAGCATCTCATTAATTGTAAACACAATACGAAAAATGTTTAAATACTAGTTAAAATACAGTGTGTATGATACTAGCTATAAAAAAATTAATTCCCTACAAATTTAAAATACAATCTATTTACAACTAAATGCTACCACTTTCTCCACTCTTCTTGGTACCAAGTAACCCCTAAAATTGAAAGGTGGCTTAGCAAACTGCATCAACATGCCACAGACAAGGCACAGCTCTGAATTCTAGACATAAATTAGTGAACTCAATACAACTTTTATAAACATTTATGTAAATTTTGCTAGCTTTCCTTACTAGCCAAATATGTATTCCTTTGCTAAGAGACAAAAAGAAATAAAATATTTGGGTATTTTTTAATATTAAAATAATGAAATTAGCCAGGCATAGTGGCACGCGCCTGTAATCCCAGCTACTCAGAAGGCTGAGGCAGGAGAATCACTTGAACACGGGAGGCGGACGTTGCAGTAAGTCAAGATCGCACCACTGCACTCCAGCCTGGGAGACAGAGCGAGACTTGTCTCAAAAAACAAACAAATAAATAAAAATTTAAAATGCTATGTGACAAAACATTTGGCATGCTGGGTATTCAGGCTCACAATCATTTTCGAAATTATTTTCCAAATTGAGTTTCTATTTTTCTTTTTTTTTCTTTTTTTTTTTTTTTTTTTTTGTTTTTGAGACAGAGTCTTCCTCTGTCTCCCAAGCTGGAATGCAGTGGCACAATCTCGGCTCACTGCAAGCTCCGCCTCCCAGGTTCACACCATTCTCCTGCTTCAGCCTCCCGAGTAGCTGGGACTACAGGCAGCCGCCACCAGGCCCGGCTAATTTTTTTTGTATTTTTTAGTAGAGACGGGGTTTCACCGTGATAGCCAGGATGGTCTCGATCTCCTGACCTCATGATCTGCCCGCCTCAGCCTCCCAAAGTGCTTGGATTACAGGCGTGAGCCACCGCGCCCAGCCGAATTTCTATTTTTAAAAAATCAGAAACTATTTCTCCACAGAGAAAATATCTTTATTTATAGTAGGCGAAAATGTTACACATTTATAATTAAAATACTGGCAATTTCAATATTCAAATTTGAGAACTTACCGAAAAGGTCCAGCTCTGTTAGCAGGTCGAGAATCCCCCCACATCTCTTTTTATCAAGAGGGCCCCAACAAGTAAATCCTTTTTCTACCAAATTCTGGTTATAGCAGTACCTGTACAAAATAAACCACAAAAATTAGTACTTTAGAATGTGAACTAAAAGCTAAACCAGTTTCCCACTGCTTGGTTTATGAGGGACCACATCAGCAGCAATGATTTTGAAGGTCTTTCTTTTCTTTTTTTTCTTTTTTTTTTTTGAGACGGAGTCTCGCTCTGTCGCCCAGGCTGGAGTGCAAAGGCATGATCTCAGCCCATTGCAACCTCCGGGTTCAAGCAATTCTCCTGCCTCAGCCTCCCGAGTAGCTAGGACTACAGGCGCCCGCCACCACGCCTGGCTAATTTTTTGTATTTTTAGTAGAGACGGGGTTTACTGTGGTCTAGATCTCCTGACCTCGTGATCCGCCCACCTAGGCCTCCCAAAGTGTAAGATTACAGGCGTGAGCCACTGCACCCGGCCTTCTTTTTTTTTTTTTTTAAGAGATGGAGTCTTGCTTTGCTGCCCAGGCTGAAGTGCAAAGGCACGATCTCAGCCCACTGCAACCTCCGGGTTCAAGCAATTCTCCTGCCTCAGCCTCCCAAGTAGCTAGAACTACAGGCGCACGCCGGCCGCCCAGCTAATTTTTTTGTATTTTAGTAGAGACGGGTTTTCACTGTGTTACCCAGGCTGGTCTCAAACTCCTGAGCTCAAGCAGTCCGCCCGCCTCGGCCTCCCAAAGTGCTAGGATTACAGGCATGAGCCACCGCGTCCAGCTGGAAGTCACTTTTAAACACTTACGTCACTTACATATTAAATTTATAATAAGAAAAATACTTTTTTTTTTTTTTTTTTAAAGACAGAATCTCTCTCTGTCGCCCAGGCTGGAGTCCAGTGGCACTATCTCAGCCCACTACAACCTCTGCCTCCCCGGTTCGAGCGATTCTTCTGCCTCAGCCTCCCGAGTAGCTGGGACTACAGGCACGCGTCACCATGCCCGGCTAATTTTTGTATTTTTAGTAGAGATGGGGTTTCACCATATTGGCCAGGCTGGTCTCAAACTCCTAACATTGTGATCCACCCACCTCGGCCTCCCAAAGTGCTGGGATTACAGGCGTGAGCCACCGTGCCCGGCCAGAAAAATAAGTTTTTAATTAAAATGTATACTCTGGGGTCGGGCACGGTGGCTCATACCTGTAACCTCAACACTTTGGGAGGCCAAGGCAGGCAGACCGCTTGAGCCAAGGAGTTTGAGACCAGCCTGGGCAACATAGCAAAATGCCATCTCTACAAAAAATACAAAAATTACCAGAACTTTGGGAGGCTGAGGCAGGTGGATCACCTGAGGTCAGGAGTTCGAGACCAGCCTAGGCAACATGGTGAAATCTCATCTCTACTAAAAATACAAAAACTAGCCAGGTGTGGTGGCAGGCACCTGTAATCCCAGCTATGCAGGAGGCTGAGGCAGGAGAAACGCTTGAAACCGGGAGGCGGAGGCTACAGTCAGCCAAGATCATGCCACTGCACTCCAGCCTGGGTGACAGAGCGAGACTCCATCTTAAAAAATATATATACAAAAATTAGTCAGGCATGATGACTATGTGTAGTCCCAGCTTCTTGGATGGCTGAAGTGGGGGAGGATCGCTTGAACCCAGGAGGTTGAGGCTGCAGTGAGCCAAGATCGCACCACTGCATTCCAGTTCAGGAAACAGAGTGAGGCTGTCTCAAAAAAAAAAAAGGTACTCTGGGCACCATAAACTTTTCAATGTGCTATGAATGCTTCACATTTACTAAATGAAATAAGTATTTACTGATTTTTCTAGCGCTCACTAGCCCTTCCTTTTTGGAAACAGCACTGCAGTATCAACCCCACTGTCTCAGACCTGATCGGACACCATCCAGCATGAGCAATCGGAATAATCTATTACCCTCACCACAGTCATTGCTTTGAAGACAGACATGTAACTCAAGTCAAGATAAGAAGTTATTTCCAGGACCTTTGTTATAGCTACTGAAAAAGAGGCAAATCTTCATGACCTTGGATTTGGCAATGATTTCTTAAATATGACCCCTACAGCACAAGGAACTTTAAAAGAAAAAGTAGATAAAGGGACTTCATCAAAATTAAAAACTTCTGTGTATCAAAGGACACTATCAAGAGAGTACAAAGACAGCCCATAGGTCATCAAAATGGCAGACTAGGAAGTTTCAAGGTCTCATTCCTTCATAGAAACATCAGAAAAACAAGTAGTAACTGTCTGAACCAAATTTGACAGTTTTAGAAAAGAGTCAAAGGTTTACAAGCAAATATCCAATGAAGAAAAAGCCATCTTCAAAACAGAAGGAAAGTTCTGTGGTGTTTTACTCAACCTTGCCCTACCCCCTCTCCAGCATGGCAGTGTTTTTTGTCTTAAAGCAGTAGAAGCCCAATTCCCAGCTCCCTCCCTCAAAGAGCAAAGCAGACGTTATTTGCAAACTATCGTACATATCTGTTCTACCCTGTCTGCGGGGGTATTTGAAGGACAGACATAAGGTGCATGTTTCTATTTCAACCTAATACAAAACTCAGGCAGAGAAAGCAGCAGGTATTGCTAATGAAAGCTGCAAAGCAGACTACAGACTAACAGGCACTTGGGGCAAGAGATTACAGATAGATGCCCACAGAAGTTGAGGTGAAACTCTTTGGCAAATTAGGACATTCCAAAGCAACATGTATATGGTGAAATTTAGAAAGCCATATGAATGCCAAGGCAAAATGTATGATCATACAAGACCTAGGCCGGGCGTGGGGGCTCATGTCTGTAATCCCTGCACTTTGGGAGGCTGAGGCGGGTGGATCACTTGAGGTCAGGAGTTCGAGACCAGCCCGGCCAACATGGTGACACCCCGTCTCTACTAAAAATACAAAAAATTAGCCAGGTGTAGTGGCAGGCACCTGTAGTCCCAGCTACTTGGGAGGCTGAGGCAGGAGAATGACTTGAACCCCGGAGGCGGAGGTTGCAGTGAGCCGAGGTCACGCCACTGCACTCCAGCCTGGGCAACAGAGCAAGACTCTGTCTCAAAAAAAAAAAAAAACCCTAAATATAAATTGCCAACCAAGAATTCTGTAAATGGCAACACTGTCCTTCAAAAAATAAGGAAAAACATTGGCCGGACGAGGCGGCTCACACCTGTAATCCCAGCACTTTGGGAGGCCGAGGCGGGCGGATCACAAGGTCAGGAGATCGAGACCATCCTGGCTAACACAGTGAAACCCCGTCTCTACTAAAAATACAAAAAAAAAAAAAAAAATTAGCCAGGCGTGGTGGCAGGCACCTGTAGTCCCAGCTACTCACGAGGCTGAGGCAGGAGAATGGTGTGAACCCAGGAGGCGGAGCTTGCAGTGAGCTGAGATCACGCCACTGCACTCCAGCCTGGGCGACAGAGCGAGACCCCATCTCAAAAAAAAAAAAAAAAAGGAAAAAAATCAAGACATTCTCAGATAAACAAAAGCTGAGGGAGGCTCATTACCACTATACAGACCTTGTAAGAAATGCTAAAAGGGAATTCTTCAGTCCGGGCACGGTGGCTCACGCCTGTAATCCCAGCACTTTGGGAGGCCAAAGTGGGTTGGTCACGAGGTCAGGAGTTCGACACCAGCCTGGCCAAGATGGTGAAACCTGTCTCTACTAAAAATACAAAAATTAGCCAGGTGCAGTAGCAGGCACCCGTAATCCCAGCTAGTCAGGAGGCTGAGGCAGGAGTATCGCTTCAACTTGGAGCGGGGGTTGGTTGCAGTGAGCTGAGATCATGCCATGGCACTCAGCACTCCAGCCAGGGCCACAGAGTGAGACTCCATTTTTACAAAAAAAAAAAAAAAAAAAAAAAGGAATTCTTCAGAATGAATTTTTTTTTTTTTTGAAATGGAGTCTTGCTCTGTTGCCAAGGCTGGAATGCAGTTGAGCGATCTCGGCTCACTGCAAGCTCCACCTCCTGGGTTCATGCCATTCTCCTGCCTCAGCCTCCCGAGTAGCTGGGACTACAGGCGCCCGCCACCACGCCCGGCTAATTTTTGTAGTTTTTTTTTTTTTTTTTGAGACAGAGTCTTGCTGTCTCCCCCACCGCAATGCCAGCTAATTGTTTTTTTTGTTTTGTTTTGTTTTTTGTATTTTTAGTGGAGACGGGGTTTCACCATGTTAGCCAGGATGGTCTCGATCTCCTGACCTCGTGATCCACCCACCTCAGCCTCCCAAAGTGCTGGGATTACAGGCGTGAGCCACCGCACCCTGCCTTTTGTGTTTTTAGTAGAGACGGGGTTTCACTGTGTTAACCAGGATGGTCTCGATCTCCTGACCTCGTGATCCGCCCGCCTTAGCCTCCCAAAGTGCTGGGATTACAGGCGTGAGCCACTGCGCCCGGCCCAGAATGAATTTTTAAAAGCTAGACGTGAAGCCATGTGAAGAAATAAAGATCTCGGCCGGGTGCAGTGGCTCACACCTGAGGTCAGGAGTTCAAGACCAGCCTGGCCAACATGACAAAACCCCGTCTCTACTAAAAATACAAAAATCAGCCACGTGTGGTGGCGTACAACTACAGTCCCAGCTACTCAGGAGCCTGAGGCAAGAAAATCTTTTGAACCCGGGAGGCAGAGGTTACAATCAGCTGAGATTGCGCCATTGCACTCCAGCCTGGGCGAAAGAGCGAGACTCCATCCCCCAAAAAAAAAGAAAGAAAGATCTCTGGTAAAGGCAAATACAGGGGCAACTGTAAAAACTAGCATTATTGCAATTTTGCTTTGTAACTCCTACTTTTCACTTTCAACGTGATCTAAAAGACAGATGCATAAAAAATTATTAATCTAGGTTACTGAGATACGATTTACAAAGATGTAATCCATGACTTAACAGAAAAGGGAAGAGAAAGGAGCTGGATAGGAGCAGAGATTTGTATACTACGGAACTTAAGTTAGTATAAATTCAAATTAGATTATAACTGTGAGATGTTAAGTGTAATTCCCATGGTAACTGCAAAGAACATATCTTTAGAATATACACATAAGAAAATAAGATTGCCTGCTTATGCACTAGAAAGAAAAAAAAAGAAAATGAGAAGGGGCTAGGCACAGTGGCTCATGCTTGTTGTCCTAGCACGACAAGCACTGGGAGGCTGAGGCAGGAGGATTGCTTGGACTCAGGAGTTTGAAACCACCATTGGCCATATAGTGAGACTCTCTCTACTTCAAAAAAAAAAAAAAAAAGAAAGAAAGAAAATGAGAAGAAAGTCAAAACATTTTCGCAACAGGCCAGTGGCTAACATCTGTAATCCCAGCACTTCAGGAAGCCGATTGCTTGAGGCCAGGAGTTTGAGACCAGCCTAGGCAACATAGCAAGACCCCATCTCTATGAAAAATTTAAAAAACAAAAAAGGCAGGTGGCACATGTCTGCACTTCCAGTTACTTGCAAAGAATGAAGCGGGAGGATTGCTTGAGTCCAGGAATCCAAGTCTGCAGTGAGCTATGATCTCACCACTGTTCTCCAATCTGGACAACACAGTAAGACCCTGCCTCTTAAAAAGAAAAAATAAATAAAAAATAAAAAAAGCAGGCCAGGCGTGGTGGCTTACGCCTGTAATCCCAGCACTTTGGGAGGCCGAGGCAGGAGGATCACCTGAGGTCTGGAGTTCGAGACCAGCCTGACCAACATGGAGAAACCCCGTCTCTACTAAAAATACAAAATTAGCTGGGCATGGTGGCGCATGCCTGTAAATTCAGCTACTCAGGAGGCTGAGGCAGGAGAATCACTTGAACCCAGGAGGCGGAGGCTGCGGTGAGCTGAGATTATGCCATTGCACTCCAGCCTGGGCAACAAGAACGAAACTCCATCTCAAAATCAATAAATAAATAAATAATAAAAAATAAAAATAAAAAAATAAAAAAAGTGTGGGCCAGGCGTGATGGCTTACGCCTATAATCCCAGCACTTTGGGAAGCCAAGGCAGGAGGATCACCTGAGGTCAGGAGTTCGAGACCAGCCTGACCAACATAGAGAAACCCCATCTCTATTAAAAATACAAAATTAGCCAGGCATGGTGGCACGCCTGTAATCCCAGCTACTCGGGAGGCAGAGGCAGGAAAATGCCTGAACCCGGGAGGCGGAGGTTGCAGTGAGCTGAAATCATGCCACTGCACTCCAGCCTGGGCAACAAGAGTGAAACTCCGTCTCAAAAAAAAAAAAAAGCGGGGGAGGGGGCAGAAAGTGGCTAATGCCTGTAATCCCAACACTTTGGAAGGCTAAGGCAGGTAGATTGTTTGAACCCAGTTTGCGACCAGCCTGGGCAACATGGTAAAACCCTAGCTCTACAAAAAATACAAAAATTAGCCAGGCATGGTGGTGGCACACCTATACTACCAGCTACTCAGGAGACTGGGACAGGAGGATCACTTGAGCCCAAAGTCGCAGTGAGCTGAGATTGTGGCACTGCACTATTTTGCTCACCAAAGCCTAGGCAACAGTCTCATGCTCTCAAAAAAAAAAAATTTTTTTTTCACTACCAAAAAAAAAAAAATCAGCTAAACATAAAAGTAGTAGCAAAATGGCAAAAGTCCTTATCAGTAATTACTTTAAATGTAAATACTTTAAACTCTCTAATCACAAAATATTGGCAGAATATATATACATATATACACACACACACACACAGAGAGAGAGAGAGAGAGAGAGAGACACAGAGAGAGAGAGAGACAGAGTTTTGCTTGACACCCAGGCTGGAGTGCAATGGCTAACTGCAACCACCGCCTCTCAAGTTCAAGCGTTTCTCCTGCCTCAGCCTCCCAAGAAGCTGAGATTACAGGCGCCCGCCAGTACACTCAGCTAATTTTTGTATTTTTAGTACAGACGAGGTTTCACCATGTTGGCCAGGCTGGTCTCAAACTCCAAACCTCAGGTGGTCCACCCGCCTCAGCCTCCCAAAGGGCTGGGATTACAGGCGTGAGCCACTGCGCCCAGCCTAGGATACATTTTTTAAAAACTGTAATCCCAGCTACTCGGGAGGCTAAGGCAGGAGAATCACTTGAACCTGGGAGGCGAAGGTTGCAGTGAGCCAAGATCATGCCACTGCACTCCAGCCTGGGCAACAAGAGCAAAACTTTGTTTCAAAAAATATATATATAAATATTATAAAGCCTAAATGCACATTCAATAGAGACCCTATCTCTACAAAAAATACGAAAATTAACTGGGTGTGGTAGCAGGTGTCTGTAGTCCCAAATACTGCAGAGGTTGAGGTAGGAGGATCCCGAGGCTTGATCCCAGGAGGCAGAGGTTGCTTAAGCCAAGATCACACCACTGCACTCCAGCCTGGGCAACAGAGCGAGACTCAAGTCTCAAAAAAAAAAAAAAGAAAGAAAAAAATACTATGCGGCCCTAAGAATAAATAAAGTAGCTATGTTAATTGATACAGGATAAGCTATTATGTATTAAGTTTTAAAAACATGTGCAAGGCCGGGTGCGGTGGCTCACGCCTGTAATCCCAGCACTTTGGGAGGCCTAGGCAGGTGGATCACGAGGTCAGGAGATCGAGGCCATCCTGGCTAACACAGTGAAACCCTGTCTCTACTTAAAATACAAAAAAATTAGCTGGGCGTGGCAGTGTGCGCCTGCAGTCCCAGCTGCTGGGGAGGCTGAGGCAGGAGAATGGTGTGAACCTGGGAGGTGGAGCTTGCAGTGAGCTGAGATCGCGCCACTGCACTCCAGCCTGGGTGACAGAGTAAGACTCCGTTTCAAAAAAAAAAAAAAGTGTGCAAAATATTTGTAACCTGATAATATCTGTGCAAAACAGAAAATAATATATACAACAAAGTATATATATACTGACTTGGAATTGGGACTGACACTTCCCAATTCCAAAACTCACCACAAAGCTACAGTAATCAAGACAGTGTGGCACTGACATAGTATAGACATACAGACCAAGGAAACAGAATTAAGAGTCTATAAATAGGCCAGACACAGTGGCTCACACCTGTAATTCCAATACTTTGGGAAGCTGAGGCAGAAGGATGGCTTGAGCCCAGAAGTTTCAGACCATCCTGGGCAAATATTGAGACCTTGTCTCCACAAATTTTTTTTTTTTTTTTTTGAGATGGAGTCTCGCTCTGTCGCCCAGGCTGGAGTGCAATGGTGCAATCTCCGCTCACTGCAACCTCCGCCTCCAGGGTTCAAGCAATTCTTCTGCCTCAGCCTGCCAAGTAGCTGGGACTACAGGCACATGCCACCACGCCCAGCTAATTTTTGTATTTTTTTAGTGGAGACGGGGTTTCACCATGTTGGCCAGGGTGGTCTCAATCTCCTGACCTTGTGATCCGCCCGCCTGGTCCTCCCAAAGTGCTGGGATTACAGGCGTGAGCCATTGCGCCCGGCCTACAAATTTTTTTTTTTTTTCTGAGACCTTATCTCACTCTGTCACCTAAGCTGGAGTGCAGTGGCACATTCTCGGCTCACTGTAACCACTGCTTCCCTGGCTCCAGCCATCCTCCCACCTCAGCCTCCTGAGTAGCTGGGACTACAAACGTGCACTACCATGCTCAGCTAATTTTTTTGTGTATTTCTGGTAGACCTAGGGTTTCATTATGTTGCCCGGGCTGGTCTCAAACTCCTGATTCAGGTGATTACCCTGCCTCCACCTCTCAAAGTACTGGGATTACAGGTGTGAGCCACCCTGCCCAGCCTACAAAAATTTTTTTTTAATTAGTCAGGTCCAGCTAGGCGTGGTGGCTCACGCTTGTAACCCCAGCACTTTGGGAGGCTGATGCAGGCAGATCATCTGAGGTCAGGAATTCAAGACCAGGTAGGCCAACATGGTGAAACCCCGTCTCTACTAAAAATACAAAAATTAGCCAGGCATGGTGGCACATGCCTGCAATCCCAGCTACTCAGGAGGCTGTGGCAGAAGGATCACTTGAACCTAGAAGGCAGAGGTTGCAGTGAGCCGAGATTGTGTCATGTCACTGCACTCCAGCCTGGGTGACAGAGTGAGACGGTCTCAAAAAAAAAAAAAAAAAAAAAAAAGGCCAGGTTCGGTGGCTCACACTCACACCTGTAATCCCAGCACTTTGGGAGGCCAAGGCGGGCAGATCACGAGGTCAAGAGATCGAGACCAGCCTGGCCAATGTGGTGAAATCCCGTCTCTACTCAGAATACAAAAATTAGCTGGGCGTGGTGGCACACGCCTGTAGTCCCAGCTACTCAGGAGGCTGAGGGAGGAGAATCACTTGAATCCGGGAGGTGGAATTTGCAGTGAGCCAAGATCGCTCCACTGCACTCCAACCTGGGCAACAGGGCAAGACTCCATCTCAAAAAAAAAAAAAAAAATTAGCAAGGTGTGATGGCACGCCCCTATGGTCCCAGTTACCTAGGAGGCTAAAGTGGGAGGATCACTTGAGCATGGGAGTTTCAGCCTGCAGTAAGCCATGATTGTACCACTGCACTCCAGCCTGGGCAACAGAGCAAGACCCTGCCTCAAAAAAAAAAGAAAAGAAGAAAAGGTAAGCTGTGCACATTGGCTCATGCCTATAATCGCAGCACTTTTTGAGGCCAAGGTCAGAGGATCACTTAAGACCAGGAGTTCAAGACCAACCTGGGCAACACAGCAAAACCCCCATCTCTACAATTTTTTGGTTTAAATGAAAAGACATCCCACAGAATGGGAGAAAATTTGTGCAAATCACATATTTGGTAAGTGACTTGTATCTAAAATATATAAAAAATGATTTCAACTCAGTAACAAAAAGAAAAATAAGCCAGGAGCAGTGGCTCACGCCTGTAATCCCAACACTTTGGGAGGCCAAGGCAGGTGGATCACCTGAGGTCGGGAGTTTGAGACCAGCCTGACCAACATGGAGAAACCCCGTCTCTACTAAAAATACAAAATTAGCTGGCGTGGTGATGCATGCCTGTAATCCCAGCTACTCGGGAGGCTGAGGCAGGAGAATCACTTGAACCCGGGAGACAGAGGTTGCGTTGAGTCGAGATGCACCATTGCACACCAGCCTGGGCAACAAGAGCAAAACTTCGTCTCAAAAAAAAAAAAAAAACAAAAAAAAAAACAAAGGATAAGTAACCTAATTTAAAATATAGTAAAGTGGCTGGGCACAGTGCTCATGTCTTTAATCCCAGCACTTCAGAAGGCTGAAGTGGGCAGATCACTTGAGGTCAGGAGTCTGAGACCAGCCTGGCCAACATGCCAAAACCCTGTCTCTATTAAAAATACAAAAATTGGGGCCAGGCGCAGTGGCTCATGCCTGTAATCCCAGCACTTTGGGAGGCCAAGGCGGGTAGATCACGAGGTCAAGAGATCTAGACCATCCTGACCAACATGGTGAAACCCCATCGCTACTAAAAATACAAAAATTAGCCATGGTGGCACACACCTGTAGTCCCATATACTCGGGAGGCTGAGGCAGGAGAATCACTTGAACTCGGGAGGCAGAGGTTGTACTAAGCCAAGATCGTGCCACTGCATTCTAGCCTGGGTGACAGAGCGAGACTCCGTCTCAGACAAAAAAATTAAAATAAAAATAATAATAATAACAAGGCAGGGCATGGGGGCTCACACCTATAATCCCAGCACTTTGGGAGGCCGAGGCAGGTGGACCACAAGATCAGGAGATCAAGACCAGCCTGACCAATATGGTGAAATCCCGTCTCTACTAAAAATACAAAAATTAGCCAGGCATGGTGGCGGGCACCTGTAGTCCCAGCTACTTGGGAGGTTGAGGCAGAAGAATCACTTGAACCTGGGAGATGGAGGTTGCAGTGAGCCGAGTTTGTGCCACTGCACTCCAGCCTGGGCGACAGGGCGAGACTCCACCTCAAAAAAACAGAACAACAACAACATAATAATAATAATAATAATAACTGGAGGCTGAGGCAGGAGAATCACTTGAACTTGGGAGGCAGAGGATGCAGTGAGCCAAGATCGTGCCACTGCACTCCAGCCTGGGCAACAGAGTGAGACTTCATCTCAAAATACATAAATAAATAAATAAATAATAAATAAAATAAAATATAGTAAAGGCCAGGCACAGTGGCCCTTGTCTGTAATCCCAGCACTTTGGAAAGCTGGAAAAGGTAGATTGCTTGATGCTTGAGCTCAGGAGTTCGAGACCAGCCTGGGCAACATGGCAAAACCTTGTCTCCACACACACACACATATACACACACACAAATCAGCCGGACAAGGTGGAACACATCTGTAGTCCCAGCTACTGAGGACGCTGAGGTGGGAAGATGGCTTGCGCCTGGGAGGCAGAGGTTGCAGTGAGCCAAGATCACACCACTGTACTCCAGCCTGGGCAACAGAGCAAGACCCCATCTCAAAAAACAAACAAACAAAAAGAAATAGTAACTGCTGATTCATCCCTCACACCATCCCTGACAACTATTTTCTGTTTCTATGATTTTCACTACTCAAAGTGTCTAAGTGAAATTATATGGTATTTGTCTTTTACATGACTGGCTTATTTCACTTAGCATAATATCCTCAAGGTTCATCCATGTTGTAGCATATGTCAGAATTACCTTCCTTCCTAACACTGAATAATTTTTCAGTTATATGTACATACCACATTTTCCTTATCTATTCATCCATCAATGAATAGTTGGGTTGCTTCCACATTTTAGCTAATGTGAATAACGCTGTTATGAACATGGGTACAAATATCTCATCGAGACTCTGTTTTTCTTTTTCTTTGTTTTCAATTATTTTGGACATATATCCAGAAGTAAAATTGTTAGATCACATGGTAATTCTATTTTTAATGTTTTGCCTTTCATTCTTTCTGTTTTTTTTTTTTTTGAAACAGTCTCCCTCTGTCACCCAGGCTGGACCACAGTGACATGATCTCAGCTTACTGCAACCTCCATCTCCCGGATTCAAGCGATTCTCCTGCCTCAGTCTCCCGAGTAGCTGGGATTACAGGCATGCACCACCACACCCAGCCAATTTTTGTATTTTTAGTAGAGACGGGGTTTCACCATGTTGGCCAGGCTGGTCTTGAACTCCTGACCTCAAATGATCCCGCACCTTGGCCTCCCAAAGTGCTGGGATTACAAGCCTGAGTCACCACGCCTGGCCTTGCCTTTCACTCTTGATTAATAAAAACATTCCTAACAAATGCTTTCACTCTGGTCTATCTTGCAAAGAACCAGGAATTGCACCTCTAGCAGCACAGTACCAATATCCCAGGCCATCCTTCTTAATCATGACTTTAGCTCCAAAAAACAATGAAACAGAACCAGGGGTCTTATTCTAGTAGTTTTAGCTGTGGTATGCAGCAGCTTGATCCTGCTTTAAACACTCTTAATTTTTTCCCAAAGTAAATGTTGTGGGCTACACAGGACATTCAGCTAAGAGCATCAAGGAGACACCAAGAAGCAAGGGTTACTCTGACCGCCTACCCACTCCCTGGATCCAACTACAAGCTTTTAAACAGTAGCAACTTTAATATGCACTCAAGAACTGGAATTAGTGGCTGCTAGAAGCACCCTTGCTCCCCAAAATATCTCGATTTGAAAATTTTAAGTGTAGTCTGGGCCAGTGGCTCATGCCTGTAATCTCAGCACTTTAGGAGGCGGAGGCAGGCAGATCACTTGAGACCAGGAATTCAAAACCAGCCTGGCCAATATGGCGAAACCCCATTTCTACTAAAAATACATAAATTAGCTGAGCGTGGTGGTATGCACCTGTAGTACCAGTTACCCAGAAGGCTGAGAATAAAATAAATAAAATAATAAAAAAAAAGGCTGGGCGTGGTAGCTCAGGCCTGTAATCCCAGCACTTTGGGAGGCGGGCGGATCACGAGGTCAGGAGATCAAGACCATCCTGGCAAACACGGTGAAACCTTGTCTCCACTAAAAATACAAAAAATTGGCTGAGCGCTGTGGCTCACGCCTGTATTCCCAGCACTTTGGGAGGCCAAAGTTGTCAGATCACAAAGTCATGAGATTGAAACCATCCTGGCCAACTGTTTCTACTAAAAATACAGAAATTAGCAGGGCATGGTGACAGGCGCCTGTAGTCCCAGCTACTCGGGAGGCTGAGGCAGGAGAATCGCTTGAACCCGGGAGGCAGAGGTTGCAATGAGCTGCGATCGTGCCACTGCACTCCAGCCTCGGGGACAGAGTGAGACTCCATCTCAAAAAAAACAAGCAAACAAAAAAAAATGTTGTCCTGAAGGATTTTCCTCTCTGGGAGAATGTACTTCTGTTAAGTTTCAAATGAAGTGTTTTCTTTGATAAAGTAAGAGGGGGTAAGTAGGGGGAGGTAAGTAAAAAGAAGAATCAACAAGACCTATTCTTTTTATTTCATAATTTTTTATGATTCAGCAAAGCATTAACAAATGAAGAAGATTAAAGAATTTAAAAAGAAAAAATAAAAATAATAAATTCTTTTATAATTATGGTAAAATATTTGGGTATGACCAGGCGTGGTGGCTCACACCTGTAGTCCCAGCACTTTGGGAGGCCGAGGCCAGCGGATCACAAGGTCAGAAATTTGAGACCAGCCTGGCCAATATAGTGAAACTCCATCTCTACTAAAAATACAAGAAATTAGCCAGGCGTGGTGGCAGGTACCTGTAACCCAGCTACTTGAGAGCCTGAGGCAGGAGAATTGCTTGAACCCAGGAGGCAGAGGTTGCAGTGAGCCAAGATCACGCCACAGCACTCCAGCCTGGGCGACAGTGCAAGACACCATCCCAAAAAAAAAAAAAAATTGGGTATGTAAATAGTCTCACTCTGTTGCCCAGGCTGGAGTGCAGGGTGCAATCTCAGCTCACTGCAACCTCTACCTCCTGGGTTCAAGCAATTCTTTTTTTTTTTTTCTTTTTTGAGACAGAGTCTCACTCTGCCGCCAGTCTAGAGTGCAGTGGCGCAATCTTGGCTCACTGCAACCTCCACCTCCTGGGTTCAAGTGATCCTCCTGCCTCAGCCTCCCAAGTACCTGGGACTAGGTGCGCACCACCACACCCAGCTAATTTTTTGTATTTTGAGTAGAGACTAGGTTTCATGACATTGGCCAGGATGGTCTCGATCTCCTGACCTGCCTCGGCCTCCCAAAGTGCTGGGATTACAGGCGTGAGCCACAGCACCAGGCCTCAAGCAATTCTTGTGCCTTAGCCTCCTGAGTAGCTGGAATTACAGGCACACACCACACCCAGCTAATTTTTGTATTTTAATAAAATCGGGGTTTCACTATGTTGCCTAGGCTGGTCTCGAACTCCTGAGCACAGGCAATCTGCCCACCTCAGCCTCCTAAAGTGCTAAGATTATAGGCGTGAGCCACCGTGCCTGGCCTATTTTAACCATTTTTAAGTGTACCATTTAGCTACAGCCATCACAACAGTGCAGTAAGGACATAAAGATAGACATAAAGACCAATCAACTGAATGGAGAGACCAGAAATAAATCCTCACATATATGGTCAATTTTCTTTTTTTTTTAAGACAGATTCTCATGTCTCGCTCTGTCGCCCAGGCTGGAGGGCAGTGGCGCAATCTCAGCTCACTGCAGCCTCCACCTCCCTGTTCAAGCGATTCTCCTGCCTCAGCCTCCCGAGTAGCTGGGATTACAGCCAGGCACCACCATGCCCAGCTAATAGTGGTATTTTTAGTACAGACAGGATATTGCCATGTTGGCAAGGCTAGTCTTGAACTTTAGTCAACTGATTTTCAACAAAGGTGTCAAGACCATCCAACGGGGAAAGTACAATCTTTTTCCCAAATGGAAAATCGTACTCCGAAAACTGAATATCCACATGCATAACAATAAAGTGGGACTCTTACACAACAAAAATATATAAAAAATTAACTCAAATTGGATCAAAGACCCAAACGTAAGCGCTAAAACTATAAAATCTTAGGGGAAAAATTTCATGACTTTCGATTGGTAATATTTGCAGATGAGGCACAGATTTTAAAAAAAGAAGATAAATTAGACTTCATCAAAATGAAAACCTCTGTGCATCAAAAGACACTATCAACAGAGTATAAAGACAACCACAGAGAGAAAATATTTGTAAGTCAAATATCTGACAAGGAATTAATATCTAGAGTATATAAAGGACTCCTAAAACTCAACAACACAGACAAAAACCTAATTTTATTTTATTTTTAGAGACTGGGTCACTCTGTCACCCAGGGTGGAGTCCAGTGGTGCAATCACAGCTCACTGCACCCTCAAACACTTGGGCTCAAGAGATCCACCTACCTCAGCCTCCCGAGCAGCTGGGAATACAGGTGTGCACCTGCACACCCAGCTCAAACCCCCCCCCCTTTTTTTTTTGAGACGGAGTCTCGCTCTGTCACCCAGGCTGGAGTGCAGTGGCTCAATCTCTGCTCACTGCGAGCTCTGCCTCCCAGGTTCACACCATCCTTCTGCCTCAGCCTCCCAAGTAGCTGGGACTACAGGCGCCTGCCACTGCGCCCGGCTAATTTTTTTTTGTGTGTGTGTGTGTGTTTTTAGTAGAGACAGGGTTTCACCGTGTTAGCCAGGATGAAAAACCCCATTTTAAAATGGTCAACAAAAGACATGAATAGATACTTCTCCAAAAGAGGATATGCAAATAGCCAATAAGAACATGAACAGATGCTCAACATCACTTATCATCAGGGAAATGCAAATCAGAAACCACAATAAGATACCACTTCACATCCACTAGGATAGCTACTAATGAAAAAAAAAAAAAAAAGAAACAGAAAATAGGCCGGGTGAGGTGGCTCACACCTGTAATCCCAGCACCTTGGGAGGCCAAGGTGGACAGATCACTTGAGGTCAGGAGTTCAAGACCAGCCTGGCTAATATGGTGAAACCCTGTCTCTACTAAAATACAAAAATTAGCCAGGCGTGGTGGCACACGCCTGTAATCCCAGCTACCCGGGAGGCTGAGGCACAAGAATTGCTTCAATCTGGGAGGCAGAGGTTGCAGTGAGCCGAGATCATGCCACTTCACTCCGGCCTGGGCAACAGAGTGAGACTCTGTCTCAAAAAAAAAGAAAATACCAGGCGCGGTGGCTCATGCTTATAATCCCAACACTTTGGGAGGCCAAGGCTGGCGGGTCACCTGACATCAGGAGTTCAAGACCAGCCTGGCCAACATGGAGAAACACCATCTCAACTAAAATGCAAAAATTAGCTGGGCACGGTGGCGGCTGCCTGTAATCCCAGTTACTCGGGAGGCTGAGGCAGGAGAATCGCTTGAACCCGGGAGGTGGAGGCTGCAGTGAGCCAAGATTGTGCCACTGCACTCCAGCCTGCGTGACAGAGCGAGAATCTGTCTCCAAAAAAAAAAAAAGAAAGAAAATAACAAGTGTTGGCCAGGATGTGGAGGATGCAGAGAAACTGAATTGAAACCTATATTACACAGTATGCTAGGACTGCCATAACAAAATACCATGGAGTGGAAGGCTTAAGCCACAGAAATTATTCTCACAGCTCTGGAGGCTGGGAGTCCAAGATCAAGGTGTCAGCAAGGTTTGTTTTAGGTGAGGTCTCTCTCCTTGGCTTGCAGGCAGCCCCCTTCTACCTCTGTCCTCATGCAGCCTTTTCTCTCTGTACACGCACTCCTGGTATCCAGTCCTTTTCTTACGAAGACAGCAGTCCTGCTGGATTAAGGTCTCATCCTTCTATCTTCTTTTTTTTTTTTTTTTTTTTTGAGATGGAGTCTCGCTCTGTCACCCAGGCTGGAGTGCAGTGGCGCGATTTTGGCTCACTGCAAGCTGTGCCTCCCGGGTTCACGCCATTCTCCTGCCCCAGCCTCCCCAGCAGCTGGGACTACAGGTGCATGCCGCCACGCCTGGTTAATGTTTTGTATTTTTAGTAGAGACGGGGTTTCACCGTGTTGGCCAGGATGGTCTCGATCTCCTGACCTTGTGATCCGCCTGCCTCAGCCTCCCAAAGTGCTGGGATTACAGGCATGAGCCACCCGCACCCAGCCCCTTATGATATCTTCTAACTTTTTAATTTCTCTGTAAAGGTCCTATTTCCAAATACAGTCACACTGGGGCTTAGGGCTTCAACACGTGAATTTTCAGGGGGACACAATTCAGTCTATAACAAAACCTTTGTACACTGCTAACAGAATGTAAAATGGTGCAACCAGTGTGGAAAACAGTAAGGCAGTTCCTCAAAAAAATGATACATAAAGCCTGGGCAACCTAGCGAAATCCCACAGCTACAAAAAAATAAAAAAATTAGCTAGGCATGGTGGCATGCACCTGTAGTCTCAGCTACTTAAGAGGGTGAGGTGAGAGGATAGCTTGAACTGAGAAGGTCAGGGCTGCAGAGAACTGTGACTGCACCACTGCACTCCAGCCTGGACAACAGAGCAAGACCCTGTCTAAAAAAAAAAAAAAAAAATTGGCCAGGCGCAGTGGCTCACGCCTGTAATCCCAGCACTTTGGGAGGCCAAGGCGGGCAGATCATGAGGTCAGGAGATGGAGACTATCCTGGCTAACACGGTGAAACCCCGTCTCTACTAAAAATACAAAAAATTAGCCGGGCGTGGTGGCGGACGCTGTAGTCCCAGCTACTCGGGAGGCTGAGGCAGGAGAATGGCAAGAACCCAGGAGGCGGAGCTTGGAGTGAGCCGAGATCACGCCACTGCACTCCAGCCTGGGCGACAGAGCAAGAATCCGTTTCAAAAAAAAAAAATTTTTTTTTAAATTACACATAGAATTACCATTTGCTCTGTCAATTGT
This sequence comes from Pan paniscus, assembly GCF_029289425.2. Taxonomy (NCBI): domain Eukaryota; kingdom Metazoa; phylum Chordata; class Mammalia; order Primates; family Hominidae; genus Pan; species Pan paniscus. The sequence continues at coordinate 49,931,444 of NC_085926.1, read as the reverse complement.
CGATTCCATTTCTGAGTATATATATTCCCAAAAGAAATGAAAGTAAAGACTTGATATTTGTGGCTGGGCACGGTGGCTGACACCTGTAATTCCACCACTTTGGGAGGCCGAGGCAGGTTGATTACCTGAGGTCAGAAGTTCAAGACCAGCCTGGCCAACATGGCGAAACTCCTTCTCTACTAAAAATTAAAAAATTAGCTAGACACGGTGGCGCACATCTGTAATCCCAGCTACTCGGGAGGCTGAGGCAGGAGAATGCCTTGAACCCAGGAGGCAGAGGTTGCAGTGAGCCAAGGTCATGCCACTGCACTTCAGCCTGGGTGACAAGAGCGATACTGCCTCAAAAAAAAAAAAAAAAAAAAAGATATTTGTACACTGATATTCATAGCACCATTATATTCACAAGAGCAAAAAGGTGGAAACAACCCAAATGTCCATCAATAGATAAATGGATAAACAAAATGTGGTATATACGTATAATGGAATATTACTCAGCCTTGAAAAGGAATAAAATTCTTATACATACTACAAGATGGATGAATCCTGAAGATATTATGCTAAGTAAAATAAGCCATACACAAAAGAACAAATATTATATGATTCCACTTACATGAGATACCTAGAGTAGTCAAATTCATAGAGACAGAAAGCAGAATGGTGATTGTCAGGGGAGGAGAGAATAGGGAGTTACTATTCAATGGGTACAGAAACTCAGTTTGGGAAGATGAAAAAAGTTCTGAAGCTGGATTTTTATTATGGTTGCACAAAAAGAAGAATGTACTTACTACTACTAAGTAGCACACTTAAAAATGGGTAAAAAGGTGCAAACAAGCAAAAACCAAGAAAACACAACGAGATACCACTTCACACCCATTAGGGTGGCTATTATCAAAACACACAAATAAAAAACCACATATACACACACAAATTTATCAAAAAAGGAAAAACAGAAAATAAGTGTTGGGGAGGATGTGGGAAAATTGGAACCCTTGTGTATTACTGGTGGGAATGTAAAACGATGCAGCCATTGAGGAAAACAGTATGGTGGGTCCTCAAAAAGCTAAACATATAATAACCAAGTATCAACTGGGTGCAGTGGCTCATGCCTGTAATACCAGTACCTTGAGAGGCCAAGGAGGGAAAATGGCTTGAGGCCAGGAGTTTGAGACCAGCATAGGCAACATAGGGAGACCCTGTCTCCACAAAAAAATTAAAATAAAAAAATTATGGGCCAGATGTGGTGGCTCATGCCTGTAATGCCAGCACTTCGGGAGGCCAAGACAGGAGGATCACTTGAACTCAGGAGTTCGAGACCAGCCTAGACAACAAGGCAAGACTTCATCACAAAAAATAAAAATTAAACAAAAAAATTAGCTGGTTGTGGCAGCCCATGCCTGTAGTCCCAGCTACTCAGGAAGCTGAGGCGGGATGACTGCTTAAGCTCAAGAGTTCGAGGCTGCAGTGAGCCATGACTGTGCCACTGAACTCCAGCCTGGGCAACAGAGCAAGACCCTGTCTCAAAAAAAAATAAATAAAATAATTAATAATAATAATAATTACCATATAGCAATTTCCCTTCTGGGTATATACCCAAAAGAATTCAAAGCAGGGACTCAAAGAGATATTTGTACACCAATGATCACAGGATCATTATTTACAATAGTCAAAAGGCAGAAACAACCCAAGTGTCTGCTACAAATGAATTAATAAACAAAATGTAGTGTACACACACAACGGATTAAGCCTTAAAAAGGAATGAAATTCTGATACACATTACAACATGGATCAACCTTGAAACCATTACACTAAGTGAAATAAACCAGACACAAAAAAGGACAATACTGTATGATTCCATTTAGTATTTGCAGTACCTAGAACAAGCACACTCATAGACAGACACAAAGTAGATTAGAGATTAAGAGGAGGAAATGGGAAGTTAACTTGTTTAATGGTTACAGTTTCTTTTTTTCTTTTTTTTGAGATGGAGTCTGGCTGTGCAGCCCAGGCTGAAGTGCAATGGCATGACCCCAGCTCACTGCAACCTCTGCCTCCTTAGTAGCTGGTGTTACAGATGCATGCCACCATGCATGGCTAATTTTTGTATTTTTAGTAGATACGGGGTTTCACCATGTTGGCCAGGCTGTTCTTGAACTCCTGAACTCAAGTGATCTGCCCACCTTGACCTCCCAAAGTGCTGGGATTACAGGCGTGAGCCACCATGCCCTCCCTGGTTACAGAGTTTCTGTCTGAGATACTAAAGTTTCAGAAATAGTGGTATTGCTTGTACTACATTGTGAATGTAATTAATACCATTGAATTGTATACTTTTTTTTTTTTTTGAGATGGAGTCTCGGAGTCTCGCTCTGTCGCCCAGGCTGGAGTGCAGTGGCCCAATCTCGGCTCACTGCAAGCTCCGCCTCTCAGGTTCACACCATTCTCCTGCCTCAGCCTCCTGAGTAGCTGGGACTACAGGCGCCCACCACCACGCACGGCTCATTTTTTGTATTTTTAGTAGAGATGGGGTTTCACCATGTTAGCCAGGATGGTCTCGATCTCCTGACCTCGTGATCCGCCCACCTCGGCCTCCCAAAGTGCTGGGATTACAGGCGTGAGCCACCGTGCCCGGCTGAATTGTATACTTAATAATGGTTTAAAGAGCAAATTTTGTTAAAATATACATAAACATACATAAAAATATATATTTACCACAATTTATTTAATTGATTTGTTTTTTTTTTTTTTGAGACAGTCTTGCTCTGTGGCCCACGTTGGAGTGCAGTGGCACTATCTCCCCTTACTACAACCTCTACCTCCCCGGCTCAAGCGATTTTTCCATCTCAGCCTTCTGAGTAGTTAGGGCTAACAGGAGCATGCCACCACGCCTGGCTAATTTTTTTTTGTATTTTTTGTAGAGACAGGGTTTTGCGATGTTGCCCAGGCTCACAATTTGTTTTAGAAATACTATAATAGGGCCGGGCACGGTGGCTCACGCCTGTAATCCCAGCACTTTGGGAGGCCAAGGCAGGTGGATCACCTGAGGTCAGTAGTTCAAGACCAGCCTGGCCAACATAGCGAAACTCCGCCTCTACTAAAAAAATACAAAAAATTAGCTGGGCATAAGGCGAAATGCTGCCTCTACTATGTTGGTTTTTGTTGAGTTATGCGGGGTTTTTTTTTGGGTTTTTTTTTTCAGACAGAGTTTCACTCTTGTGGCCCAGGCTGGAGTGCAATGGAGCAATCTCAGCTCACCGCAACCTCCGCCTCCCGGGTTCAAGCGATTCTCTTGCTTCAGCCTCCCAAGTAGCTGGGATTACAGGCATGTGCCACCATGCCCGGCTAATTTTGTACTTTTAGTAGAGACGCGGTTTCTCCATGTTAGTCAGGCTGGTCTCGAACTCCCCGCCTCAGCCTCCCAAAGTGCTGGGATTACAGGTGTGAGCTACCGTGCCCGACCCTGGCTATCTTATTTTTTGTAGAGTAGGGGTCTCGCCATGTGCCCACACTGGTCTCCAACTCCTGGGCTCAAGCAATCCTCCCACCTCAGCCTCCCAGAGTTCTGGGATTACAGGCGTGAGCCACCAGGCTCGGCCTGGTAATAGAATTCTATAAGGAAAGGTGCTACAACTATCCACAGAGACCTGGGACCTGTCCTGCAGGTTAGGTATCTAGTTAGATGCTAGTTTCTGAGACAAGGTTCAAATTCAACTTTTGTGTTTCACCAAAATGGTAACATATTATTTAGTTACTTTCTTCACTGCCAGTCCTACCATCACGCACCAGCTCTTAACACCTCTCGTTACAGACCTCACAAATTCAGTAATGGTGACATATTTAAATCATTCACACTGGTGGCATTTCTCAATAGGAAGGTGGAAACTAGCAAGCCGAGGGCACAATCCAGGGTTCAGAAAATGAACCAGGTGACCATGTCTGCATGTCTACTGAACTCCTTCACTTAAATCCGGCTACTCTGACCTTCACAAGCAAACCTGGAATATGCAAAAAATACAATTACGCTCACGGTTTATGTACCCTACGAAACAGGGCCCTTCCTTTAAAAAAAAAAAAAAAGGCATTCCCAAAGTTGAACCCATTCGCCTAACGTCAATTCTAAAATAAAGAGAAAAACATCTATTTACACCGCTAATGGAATCTAAAGCGTGAATACGATAAAACATCCTTCTCCTTCATTGCCTAACGGGCGCAGAACCCACCAGACCACTCTCCCGCTTCCAGGTTCTACCGCCCCGACGACCGGGCTCGGAGCTCTTGTGCCCTCCGGTCCGGCGGAGCCTCCCTTGTGTCTGTCCAAGTCTGAGGACGAGACTACGTGCTAAGCACAAGCGCTCCCTACCTAGTGATGCCACAGAATTGGATCTGAAACAGGAAAACCGCAAGAACAGCCCACTTACAGCTCCGAAGACTAGGAGCACAGAGCCGCAACCACGCGCCGGCCCCAGCCTCACAGCTGGCCGCTCCGCGGCGGGACCGGTAATCTACCGCCGCGCCGGGCCCCGCCCCAGGCCCGCGACGGTTCCGGGGCGTTCCTGCCACGGGCGGCGCCTCCCTCATCTCACCGTTGCTTGGTCTTCTTCCCGAGCGAGGCCGCAGCCGCCCCGCGACACTGAAGCCACAGCTTTCAGGCTGCGCGGGCCTGCGATGTCTAGAGCGGGCCTGTCTGCTGGCTATTCCCTGGCAGGCTCTGGCACGCCTCCCCTCCAGTCCCGGGCCCTTACCTAGGCGGCGAAGCCTCCACGGCCCGCTCCTCCTTCTCCTCAGCCTCCGCCACCGACCCAGCGCCGCGGACACCGGAACTTCCTCCGCGCGGGGCCACTGCTACCACAAAGGCGCCGCGCTGCTGCCTTCAGCGCTCGGCCCGCTGGGAGATGAAGTACAGCTGCCGGTCCCGCAGACTCTTACTCCCGCCGTTCCCCGCGCGCAGGGGACTTGCCTTCTGGGGTGGGACGTAAGAGCACGCTGTCCATCGCCATCCAATAAGAAGGCGCGCTTACCCGCCCTACTCCGCGTGACCTGCTGGGAGTTGTGGTTTGGCCTCTGCCCTGTGACACCTGGTCCTCTTGTGCTTTCCTCTCAGTTGATTGAGGCTTACAGTTTTTTGGTGGCTTGACTTTCCTGAGGTTTGCTCCCTGCCAGCAGCTCGGGTACGGCCCTGGCCTGCCTAGCTCGAGGCCTCCTTATTGTCCGTTAGTGTGAGAGAAATGGAAGGGAGCTTCTTCGGGAGTAAGTTTAAGCCATCTCCAGCTGGTTGGCGGGGCGCAGTGGCTCACGCCTGTAATCCCAGCACTTTGGTAGGCCGCGGCGAGTGGACCACCTGAGGTCAGGAGTTCTAGACCAGCCTGGCCAACATGGTGAAACCCCATCTCTACCAAAAATACAAAAATTACCCGGGCTTGGTGGCAGGTGCCTGTAATCCCAGCTACTCGGGAGGCTGAGGCAGGAGAATCACTTAAACCCGGGAGGCAGAGGCAGAGGTTGCAGTGAGCCGACACTGTGCCACTGCACTCCAGCCTGGACAATAGAGCAAGACTCCATCTCAGAAAAAAAGAAAGAAAGAAAAAGGCCGGGCGCAGTGGCTCATGCTTGTAATCCTAGCACTTTGGGAGGCCGAGGTGGGTGGATCACGAGGTCAGGAGTTCAAGACCAGCCTGGCCAAGATAGTGAAACCCCATCGCTACTAAAAATACAAAAAGTAGCTAGGCGTGGTGGCGCATGCCTGTAATCCCAGCTACTCAGGAGGCTGAGGCAGAGAATTGCTTGAACCCGGGAAGCACAGGTTGCAGTGAGCCGAGATCGCGCCACTGCACTCTTGCCTGGCAACAGCACAAGACTCTGTCTCAAAAGAAAGAAAGACAGAAAGAAGTTGGGCGCAGTGGCTCACGACTGTAATCACAGCACTGTGGGAGGCCGAGGCGGGTGGATCACGAGGTCAGGAGATCAAGACCATCCTGGCTAACACGATGAAACCCTGTCTCTACTAAAAACACAAAAAATTAGTGGAGCGTGGTGGCGGGCGCCTGTAGTCCCAGCTACTCAGGAGGCTGAGGCAGGAGAATGACCTGAACCCGGGAGGCGGAGCTTGCAGTGAGTCGAGATAGCGCCACTGCACTCCAGCCTAGGCGAAAGAGGGAGACTGTCTCAAAAAAAAAAAAAAAAATTACCCGGGCTTGGTGGCAGGCGCCTGTAATCCCAGCTACTCGGGAGGCTGAGGCAGGAGAATCACTTAAACCCGGGAGGCAGAGATTGCAGTGAGCCTAGACTGTGCCACTGCACTCCAGCCTGGACAATAGAGCAAGACTCCGTCTCAGAAAAAAGGAAGGAAAGAAAGAGGCCGGGCGCAGTGCCTCATGCTTGTAATCCTAGCACTTTGGGGGGCCGAGGCGGGTGGATCATGAGGTCAGGAGTTCAAGACCAGTCTGGCCAAGATGGTGAAACCCCGTCTCTACTAAAAATACAAAAATTACCCGGGCATGGTGGCGCATGCCTGTAATCTCAGCTACTCAGGAGGCTGAGGCAGAGAATTGCTTGAACCCGGGAGGCGGATGTTGCCGTGAGCCGAGATCGCGCCACTGCACTCCAGCCTCGCAACAGAGCAAGACTCCGTCTCAAAAAAGAAAAAGAAAGAGGTTGGGCGCAGTGGCTCACGTTTGTAATCCCAGCACTTTGGGAGGCCGCGGCGGGCGGATCACGAAGTCAGGAGATCGAGACCATCCTGGCTAACACGATGAAACCCTGTCTCTACTAAAAATACAAAAAATTAGCCGAGCGTGGCAGCAGCCGCCTGTAGTCCCAGCTACTGGGGAGGCTGAGGCAGGAGAGTGGCATGAACCCGGGAGGCGGAGCTTGCAGTGAGCCGAGATTTGCACCACTGCACACCAGCCTGGGCGACAGAGCAAGACTCCGTCTGAAAAAAAAGAAAGAAAGAAAAGGGGCTGATGGCCGTGCATCCACAGAAGGCCCTGGCTCCTGGCCCTCCCAGCCCTTCTACCTGAAACCTGACAATAGGTACAACAGAAAAACTTGGATTAGAGAATCAATATGTCACGGAGGCTCATCCCCTTTTCCTTTATCTCCATGCATTTGCTCATAATCTATTCTTTTTCTTTCTTTCTTTCTTTCTTTCTTTTTTTTAGAGACAAGGTCTCACTATGTTGCCCAGGCTGGTCTCGAACTCCTGAACTAAAGCAATTTCCTTCCCCTCCACTCAGCCCCTTTTCCTTCTGATGAGTTTCCAAATTATGTATTCCCTGCTCAAGAATAGCAGACAGGCCATTGCGGTGGCTCATGCCTGTAATCCCAGCATTTTGGGAGGCCAAAGTGGGCGGGTCACCTGAGGTCAGGAGTTCAAGAGCAGCCTGACCACCATGGTGAAACCTCGTCTCTACTAAAAATACAAAAATTAGCCAGGCACGGTGGCAGGCGCCTGTAATCCCCAGCTGGTCGGGTGGCTGAGGCAGGAGAATCGCTTGAACCCGGGAGGTGGAGGTTGCAGTGAGGTGAGATCACACCAGTGCACTCCAGCCTGGGGGACAGAGCAAGACTCCATCTCAAAAACAAACAAACAAACAAACAAAAACTTCATCTGTGTTAAAGGTTCAACCCATAAAGGAAAAGCCACCCAGCTTCCACAGGTCTTGCTAGCTCTTGGGCAATAAATCTGGCCAAGACTGACTTGTGCAAGGTCACAGAGGAGCTGGAAGGAAACTGCAAGTCAGCAATCTAGCAGAAAACGGGGCAACACAACTCGGTTTGCAGCTCGTTTCCAGCATCTTCAACCTAATGTTCTTCCAACTGCCAGCTTGAAGTTCTTAGGTGTACTGTCTACATTGTTGAAAGACTTGCTAGTCTTGGCCATCTGGTGTTCCTGTCAGTGGGCCCTTAGGGAAGGTAACCTGATTTTATAACCTAAATTCAACATTATGGGATCAAAAAAGTCTTCTGCAAGAAAAGCCCATTAAACATTCAAAAATAAAGTACACTTAGGCCAGGAATGGAGGCTTATGCCTGTAATCCCAGCACTTTGGGAGGCTGAGGTGGGTGGATCATGAGTTAACAAGTACAAGACCAGCCTGGCCAACATGGTGAAACCCCGTCTCTACTAAAAATTCAAAAATTAGCTAGGCATGGTGGCACACACCTGTAATCCCAGCTACTCGGGAAGCTAAGGCAGGAGAATCACTTGAATCCGGGAGGCAGAGGTTGCAATGAGCCAAGATCGCACCATTGCACTCCAGCTCTGGGCAATTGAGCGAGACTCTGTCTCAAAGGCTGGGCGTGGTGGCTCATGCCTGTAATCCCAGACTTTGGGAGGCTGAGGCAGGCAGATCACGACGTCAAGAGATCGAGACCATTCTGGCCAACATGGTGAAACCCCGTCTCTACTAAAAATACAAAAATTAGCTGGGCTTGGTGGCGTGTGCCTGTGGTCCCAGCTACTTGGGAGGCTGAGGCAGGAGAATTGCTTGAACCCTGGAGACAGAGGTTGCAGTGAGCTGAGATTGTGCCACTGCACTCCAGCCTGGTGACAGAGACTCCAACTCAAAAAAAGAAAAAAAAAAAGATACACAATCTCTCTGGTGGTGGTAGTGCTATGGAGAAAAATAAGGGAGGGAAGGAGAGTGAGGAGTTCTGGTGGGAAGTTGTAACTTTAGAGCAGTGAGGGAAGGCCTCACTGAGCTCTTGGAATAAAGACCCAAAGAAGATGAGAACCAAGCTATTGGGATACCTGGGGAAAGAATGTTCTGAACAGAAAGAATAGCAAGGCCAAAGGCCCTGAGGTATGAGCATGACTAGAATTTTTAAGGATCATTAAGGAGTCTGGAACAGAATTGTTTTGGAGAAGTGTGATGAGACAAGTCAGTCTTGGTCAGAAAGGTGTGGAGGTTGCAGTACAGTGGCACGATCATAGCTCACTACAGCCTCGAACTCCTGGGTTCAAACAATGTGGTTGGATTATTGCAGCAGTCTCCCAACTAGCTGTTCTGCTTCTCCCCTTTCCCACCTTCAGTCTGTTTTCCACACAGCAATCAGAGGAATCCTGTTAACATGGAATTCAGGTTATGATATCTCTCTGTTCAGAGCCCTCTAACAACTTTCCATCTCCCTCCTTACAGAAACCAAATTCAGCAGCCTACAAGACTTGGGAGAAGCCACAATCATGCCACTGTATTTCAGCCTGAGCAACAGAGCAAGACCCCATCTCAAGGAAAAAAAAATTCCAGCCACAGAAGGATGGTGCTTGCAGCAGTGTGGCCACAGTAGAAACAGGAGACAGACCTGTTGGACTGGAATGAAGGAAGATAGGGAAGAATTTGGGAGAAACAGTTTTGGTAGGAAGAGCAGGAGCTCAGTTTTGGGTAGGTAGAGTTTTCTGATAACCAGTAGACAAGTGAGATGTGGAGCTGGAAGTCGGTGCCATCAGTCTGGAGTTCAGGATAAAGATCAGGACTAGAGATGCAAATCTGGGAGGTATCAGCATGTTGCTAATATATAAAGCCACAGGCCTGGATGAGATAACCAAGGGAGTAAAGGAGTAAGCAGAGATGGGAAAGCAAAGTTTAAGCCTTGAACACCTAGGCCACACCAGTGCTAACAGGTTTCAGGGAAGAGGAGGAACAGAACTATGGGTATTTTGGCCAGGTGCGGTGGCTCATGCCTGTAATCCCAGCACTTTGGGAAGGCCAAGGTGGGTGGATCACCTGAGTTCAGGAGTTTGAGACCAGTCTAGCCAACATGGTGAAACCTCATCTCTAATAAAAATGCAAAAATTAGCTGGGCATGGTGGCAGGCACCTGTAATCCCAGCTACTCAGGAGGCTGAGGCAGGAAAATCGCTTGAACCTGGGAGGTGGAGGATGCAGTGAGCCAAGATCACACCACTGCATTCTAGCCTGCGCAACAGAGTGAGACTGTCTAAAAAAAAAAAAAAAAAGAATTATGGGTATTTTGACTTTGCTTCTCAAACTAGGCCTTTACTGATGGATCTTTCACTTATCAGATAATACTTTATCCTCTTAAGAGGTATATACCATATTAAGGAACTAATTATTATTGGTTTAGGCCCAATCTCCTTGGGTAATAATAATTGCTACACTTTATCAAACCACGTGCCTGGCATGGTGCTGGCACTTCATCTATGATTTCATTTAATCCTCGTAATAACTATATGACATTATCCCCTGTTTTTTGAGATGGAGTCTCGCTCTGTCGCCAGGCTGGAGTGCAGTGGCACAATCTTGGCTCACTGTGACCTCTGCCTCCCCGGCTCAAGCGATTCTTCCATCTCAGCCTCCCGAGTAGCTGGGACAATAGGCACATGCCACCACACCCAGCTAATTTTTGTATTTTTAGTAGAGACAGGGTTTCACTATGTTGGCCAGGATGGTCTTGATCTCTTGACCTCATGACCACCTGCCTCAGCCTCCCAAAGTGCTGGATTACAGGCATGAGCCACTAGCCTGGCCAATATTATCCCCTTTTATAGTTTTTTTTTTTTCCAAGACAGTCTTGCTCTTTCACCCAGGCTGAAGTGCAGTGGCGCGATCTCGGCTCACCGCAACCTCCGCCTCCGCCTCCGCCTCCACCTCCAGGGTTCAAACGATTCTCCTGCCTCAGCCTCCTGAGTAGCTGAGATTACAGGCTCACACCACCACGCTCAGCTAATTTTTTGGTAGTTTTAGTAGAGACGGGGTTTCAGCATCTTGGCCAGGCTGGTCCTGAACTCCTGACCTCAGGTGATCCACCCACCTCGGCTTCCCAAAGTTCTGGGATTATAGGCATGAACCACCACTCCCTGCCTCCCCTTTTATAGTTAAGGAAACCAGAGCCCAGAAAGGTTAAGTAACTTGCCACAGCTGAAAAGTGAAGGCTGAAGAAATGTAACAATTAGATGTCTTGTTCTTCCCCATATTTCTTCTCTTTTCTAGCTTTAGTGAAGATGTCAGAACCTGAGGTGCTGCAAGGTTATAGCTCAAGTGTATCCTTGCTGGGTGTGTAGTCTTAATTACTCAGGAGACTGATGTGGGAGGATGGCTTGGGCCCAGTAGTTCCTGGCCAGTCTGGGCAACATATTGAGACTCTGTCTCAATATAAAAATAAAAACAGTCCAGGCACAGTGGCTCACACCTGTAATCCCAACACTTTGGGAGGCCAAGGTAGGAGGATTGCTTGAGCCCAGGAGTTCCAGACCAGCCTGGGCAACATAAGGAGACGCCATTTCTACAAAAAATTTAAAACTTGCCCAATGTGGTGGCACACACTTGTGGTCCCAGCCACTCGGGAGGCTGAAGTGGGAGGATCACTTAGGCCCAGGAGGTCAAGGCTGCAGTGAGCCACTGCACTACAGCCTGGGTGACAGATTAAGACCCTGACTCAAAAAACAAACAAGGCCGGGCATGGGGGCTCATGCCTGTAATCCCAGCACTTTGGGAGGCCAAGGTGGGTGGATTGCCTGAGGTCGGGAGTTCGAGACCAGCCTGACCAACATGGAGAAACCCCATCTCTACTAAAAATACAAAATTAGCCGGGTGTGGTGGCACATGCCTGTAATCTCAGCTACTTGGGAGGCTAAGGCAGGAAAATCGCCTGAACCCGGGAGAAGGAGGTTGTGGTGAGCCGAGATCGCACCATTGCACTTCAGCCTGGGCAACAAGAGTGAAACACCGTTTCAAAAAAAAAAAAAAGTGGATTAAAACAAAGTTTTAAGTAATAACCTAAGATGTTTCAGTAAGTACCCACCATGATTTGCTCTGCGAGAATGTCTTAGGCACAAGTCTTAGCGAGAAATATATGAGATATATGGCCACTTGCTTAGCTAAGTAGATGTAATACTTCCAGATGACAGTAGTACTATCTGGTGGAGCTGATGTGCTTAACAGGAATAATAAGACTCTGGAAGAAATCCTGAGCTAAACATGGAGACTGTCAAGAACTAGTTAGGTAGAAAACTTTAAATTTGGTCAGGCGCAGTGGCTCACACCTGTAATCCCAGCACTTTGGGAGGCCGAGGTGGGTGGATGCGGATCACAAGGTCAGGAGTTCGAGATCAGCCTGGCCAACGTGGTGAAACCCCGTCTCTACTAAAAATACAAAAATTAGGCTGGGCGCAGTGGCTCACGCCTGTAATCCCAGCACTTTGGGAGGCCGAGGCGGGCGGATCACAAGGTCAAGAGATTGAGACCATCCTGGCCAACATGGTGGAACCCCATCTCTACTAAAAATAAAAAAATTAGCTGGGCATGGTGGTGCATGCCTGTAGTCCCAGCTATTTGGGAGGCTGAGGCAGGAGAATCGCTTGAACCTGGGAGGCTAAGGTTGCAGTGAGCCGAGATAGTGCCACTGCACTCCAGACTGGGTGACAGAGCAAGACTTCATCTCAAAAAAACAAAACAAAACAAAAAACTGGCCGGGCGCAGTGGCTCATACCTGTAATCCCAGCACTTTGGGAGGCCGAGATGGGTGAATCACGAGGTCAGGAGTTCGAGACCAGTCTGACCAACATGGTGAAACATGTCTCTACTAAAAATACAAAAATCACAAAAATTTGCCGGGCGTGGTGGTACGCACCTGTAATCCCAGCTACTCTGGAGGCTGAGGCAGGAAAATCGCTTGAACGCGGGAGGCGGAGGTTGCAGTGAGCTGAGATCACGTCACTGCACTCCAGCCTGGGCAACAGAGCGAGACTCCATCTCAAAAAAAAAAAAAAAAAAAAAGAAAACTTTAAATTTGTCTTCTGGGTGGGGTGTGGTGGCTCATGCCTGTAATCCCAGCACTTTGGGAGGCTGAGGCGGGTGGATCATGAGGTCAGGAGTTCAAGACCAGCCTGGCCAAGATGGTGAAACCCTGTCTCTACTAAAAATACAAAAATTAGCTGGGCGTGGTGGTAGGTACCTGTAATCCCAGCCACTAGGGAGGCTGAGGCAGAGAACTACTTGAACCCAGAAGGCAGAGGTTGCAGTGAGCTGAGATGGCACCACTGCACTCTAGCCTGGGTGATAGAGAGAGACTTCATTTGAAAAAAAATAAGTAAATTAAATTAATTTGTCTTCTATGGAGATGAATTCTATAGGGTGTAAATTCAAGTAAATGAAATATAGGCAGGATATTAGCCAGGCATGGTGGCTTATGCCTGTAATCACAGTACTTTGGGAGGCCAAGATGGGAAAATTGCTTGAGGCCAAGAGTTCGATACCAGCCTTGTCAACATAGCATAGTGAAACCACCATCTCTAAAAAAAAATAGAAAAAGAAAAAGAAAAAGGAAAGGAACATAGCCAGGACATTTCTGTACCAAGCAGAGAATGTTATATCTTGACTTAAACTCTCCTTCCTTCCTTCCTCCCTCCCTCCCTCCCTTCCTTCCTTCTTTCTTAACTTTCTCCTTCTTGTTGTCCATGATCATGGCTCACTTCAGACTTGATCTCCTGGGCTCAAGTAATTCTTCCTGCTTCAGCCTCTGGAGTAATTGGGATTACAAGGCTGTGCCACCAAGCCCAGCTCATGGCTCAAACTCTTATAGTGTAATAATTAGAGAAAACAACTGTATAAATGATTCTTGCCCTAAGGGAGGGAACTTGGACTTCTGAGCTAATGAGGAGATAAAATACTGAGTGACCTGTGGAGACCTGGAGAGACTCTCAGTTAAGGAATAGGGCATTTTCTTATGTCCTTACCTAAAAGTGGGGGACATGGGGGTGAGAAAGCTTCCCTTAGACTATGTGCAAGAACTTGATAGCCTTATGCAAAGCCATCTTCAGTGAAAGGCCACAGCTTTGTCACCATGTCAGTCACAGGCCAGTGTTGTGGAAGCAGGCTACAGGTGGCAGCCATCTGAGACTGGAAGAAAAGCCCAGGGGCGGAGCTCTACCCTAACTCCAGTGTAGGGCTTAGAGAGGAAAAGGACACTGCCCCCAGGTGCTTGTGGAGCAGCAGGGAAAGTCAGAGGAGTGATCTGACTTTTTTTTTCATCCTATTAACTTTTGGGAGAATTAACCATAAGGCTGTAAAGTGAATTAATTGCTTCAGAAAAGAACATGAGCAGTGGTGCCAATCCCTAATTTTACTTTTTAAAACCATCTCTAAAAATTAGGGTCTTTTGGGAGAGCCTGTTGTTGACTGTTTTCCTGTTGTTTTTATTGCTTTGCATCTAGGAAATTACAAACAATGATTCTTTGCAATGGTAAATCACCTGGGGAGCTTTTAAAACAATAGTGATGCCTGGCTCCCCAACACTCCACCCTACTCTAAATTCAATTAAATCAAAATCTCTAGGGCTGGTGTCCAGGCATTAGTTTTTTTGTTGTTGTTTTTGAGACAGGGTCTCGCTCTGGTGCTCAGGCTGGAGTGCAGGGCATGATCATGGCTCACAGCAACCTCGACCTCCTGGAATCCCACTTCAGCCTCCCGAGTATCTGGGACTACAGGCACACGCCATCAAGCCTGGCTAGTTTTTGTATTTTTAGTAGAGATGGGGTTTCACCATGTTGGCCAGGCTGGTCTGGAACTCCTGACCTCAAGTGATCCGCCCACCTCGGTCTCCCAAGTGTTGGGATTACAGGCGTGAGCCGCCTCGTCCGTCCTAGTTCTTTTTTTTTTTAAAGCTTCCCGGCTTATTCTATGTGCCGTCAGAGTTGAGAACTACCGTTCTAGAGCATTATACTGATACATTAAAACGTGGCTACAAATATGTTTTTAGAAACAATTAGTGCGACTTTTGCGCATGCCCACATCCTTTACAGCCTGTGTGGCTGGGCCCACTAATGACATTTATCCAGTCCCCTAAACTTGCACTGTCCTTCCACAATCAGTGGGAGAAACAATCCTAACGTCCCTTTCTCTCACTTGAAATGAACTGCTAGCTGGCTCGGACGGAGAGGCCCAGAGTCCAGGGCTGTTCTGTGTGGGACTCTAGACTCGGAGGAGGCGCCCAGGCCCCTATAAGGCGGCGCCGGATGAGGCAATCGCGGACCCGGGTCAGGACCTGCCCACGGCTCTGCTGGGACTAGGAGCCCAGAACCAGTCCCTCGGCGCCGCAGGCGGCCAAACGCTAAGGACTACATTTCCCACAATGCACCCCAGGGGCGGGCCGAGTCGGGCTGAGCGGCTGGAGCTGGGCCTTGGCCGCGAGAGGCCGGCGAAAGCTATCTTCCTGCACCGGCGGCCGGGTGAGGGCGGTGGGAGGGCGCGGTGCCTGCGCTGTGGCCATGTCTGTGTACGCAGGGGGCCGGGGCCCCGCGAAGCTGTGCCCTCAGGCCGGCCCCGGCCGGACACCCTTACCCCTCCATGGGTCCGGCAGAGGGCAGTGACCGGCACCTTCTGTGCGTCCTGGACCCCTCTGAGAAACAGGTGAGTTGACTGCCAGCCCACGTGGCCTGGAGGCACCTAGAGACTGGAGAGCTGTCATCTTTGGAGGGAGGGGCTTGAAGACGGGGGCCTCCAGCCATCAACGCTATCGTTTGCAATGGGAAGACTGTGTCTCCCTGCGGTCCCTCAGCCGGCTAGCCCCCAGCTGGGGAATACAAAAGGCGAGATCTGGAACCCATCCTTTGGCTGGGAGGGCGAGATCCGGTAGGGGGCAGTGGCCAGGTAGGACTCTCCCCACTCCCCCACCCCCGCCCCGCCAACAAACGTACACATATTTGGCCGGTAGAGTCTTCTCAAAAAGCAACAGAGGTAACTGGGATGAGCGGGGCAGCACCTGGAAGGGGCTTGGGTCTTTGCTTTGTTGTTTTTAGACGGAGTTTCACTCTTGTTGCCCAGTCTGGAGTGCAGTGGTGTGATCTCAGCTCTCTGCAACCTCCGCCTCCCAGGTTCAAGCGATTCTCCTGCCTCAGCCTCCCGAGTAGCTGGGATTACAGGCATGCGCCACCATGCCCAGCTAATTTTTTGTATTTTTGTATTTTTTTAGTAGAGACGGGGTTTCACCATGTTGGCCAGGCTGGTCTTGAACTCCTGACCTCAGGTGATCTGCCTGCCTCAGCTTCCCAAAGTGCTGGGATTACAGGCATGAGCCACTGCGCCTGGCTGGACTTTGCACCAGTTTGCCTGGTGCAACTGGGTTGTCCCTTGTACTGGGTGAGCCACCCTTTCTGGGCACAAGTTTGCAGAGGGAGAGTGAGCACCCTTTGTCAGGGAGGGAAGTAACCGCCAGAAGTGACAAGGACCAGACTGTGATCTCAGCATGGAGTAGGCATCCTGCTGAAGCAGCCATAGCACAGCCTCACCTGGGCCTTGTCTGCCACACATCCTGTATCCTGGCACCTCCTTTCCAGACAGGCCGCTCCAAAGGGTTAAGGTGAAATGAAGTGCTATCCAAGCAAGAAGAGGGAGCAGGAGTGGTAGGGAGTCAGTAGGGAGGGGCTTCTGAAGGCCTTCTCTGCTCCAAGGCTGCCTGAGTGAGAGAGGCACACTACAAGGGCTGATTGAGCCAACTTGTTTGGTGACATTGCTCACAGGCATAGCAGGGCACTTCTAGGAAAAGCAAGGCCTGGGGCTTCTAGAGGGGTTGTCTGAGAAGGGTTCCCTGAGAAGGGGCATTTGGGGCTGGTTCTAAGAGACCTCCTTTGCCTAACTTCTTCAATTCTAGCCTCCCAGGAGCTTCAGTTGCACAGTTGTGGCTCCAATGGGGGTTGGGGTGGATTTTGCTGTGATTCACTCAGCCTCCCTGTCTGAGTTTCCAGAGTAAGTATTCAGAGAGCTGTTTGCTTCATCAGGCCTCTGGCTGGACCCCAGACTGACCTAGGAGATGCTGAGATACTGTATGATCTCAGGTGGCAGGAGAACTATTGTGAAGGAAGCATCCACTAGCTCTGGCCAGCTGATCCGGCCCCCGCCAACCCTTCCCCATGCAGGTACCATGCTGGGTACCACTCAGCCACACTGGGCTTAGTCAGCTAAAGCCCACAAGGGATCAGTGGAGAATGGGCCCTGAGGACAGAATAAGTAAGCTATTGTAGACCTTGTTTGGGTCTTTGAACCAAAAGTGCAACGTCACAGAGCAGTGGCATGTGGCAGACCAAGGAGTTTTTTGGGGTTTTTTTGTTTTTTTTTTTTTTGTTTTTGAGACAGAGTTTCAATCTTTTGCCCAGGCTGGAGTGCAATGGCGCGATATCAGCTCACTGCAACCTCTGCCCCCTGGGTTCAAGTGATTCTCCTGCCTCAGCCTCCTGAGTAGCTGGGATTATAGGTGCCTGCCACCACACCTGGCTAATTAAGGAGTTTAATTTAGGAGATACTTCCAAGAGCAGCAGAGAGCCCGTTGTCTATTCCTGCAACTCCAGAGCCAGTGAACAACCAGTTAGCCTGGAGGAACTCCCAGCTGTCTATAAGACAGCTCTTTGACCTGACTCCCAACTGTCTATATGATAGCCCTAGCCTGAAGGTGAGTCGCTTCAGGCTTGGGCCCACCTGGCTTTGCAAGGTCAGAAGCGTATTTGCCCATATGCCACTGTAGGCCGAGCAAAATCTCAGAGGCCTGATTTACATGGCACAGACCACTGGATTCATGTGGTATTATAAGTGCAGTCACACATGGACTGAATGCTAAGTAAGAATAATCAGGATGTGCTAATGGGAGCAACTGAGTATGTAATCAAATTACATGGATTATTTCATTTAATCTTCCCACAACCCAAGGAATCAATACTACTATCCCATTTTATAAATGAGAAAACTGAGACCAGGCCAGGTTAATCCAGGTCCCTCTAACTTCGGAGCCATTGTTCCTGAACACCTGAGTAGTACCAGTGATAAGTCTTCCCCACAGGCAGGGGTTTCCAGAGGCCACATCATAGGTGTGACAGAGCTGGGCATTCTTCAGAGATCTTTCAGTTTTCCCTTCCATTTTTCTTTTTTAATTGCCTGAGGGATAAAAACACAAGTTCAGCTGGGCGCGGTGTCTCATGCCTGTAATCCCAGCACTTTGGGAGGCCGAGGCTGGTGGATCACCTGAGGTCAGGAGTTTGGGACCAGCCTGGCCAACATGGTGAAACCCCATCTCTACTAAAAATACAAAAATTGGATGGGCATGGTGGTACACACCTGTAATCCCAGCTACTCGGGAGGCTGAGGCACAAGAATTGCTTGAACCCAGGAGGCAGAGGTGGCAGTGAGCCAAGATCACGCCACTGCACTCCAGCCTGGGCGACAGAATGAGACTCCATCTCAAAAAAAAAAAAATCTCCCTCCCAAAGATGTCTGTTGGCTGGATGTGGTGGCTCACACCTGTAATCCCAGCACTTTGGGAGCCCTAGGAGGGAGGATCTTCAGTTCAGGAGTTTGAGAACAGCCTGGACAACATACTGAGACCCCATCTCTACAAAAATAAAAATTAAAAAATTAGCCAGGCGTGGTGGCACGTGCCTGTAGTCTCAGGTACTCAGGAGGCTGAGGTGGAAGGATCATTTGAGCCTGAGAGGCCAGGGCTACAGTTAGCTGTGATTGCATCACTGCACTCCAGCCTGGGTGACAGAGTGAGATTCTGTCTCAAAAAAAATAGAACTCCTCCCGCATGTGGCTTAAAGCCATACTGAAATTTGTGGCAGGTCACAGGGTAACCTTCAATCCAGAGAAATAAAGCAGGGCAAGAGGGGTAAGGAGCAGGGATATTGATAAGGTAATGCTTGAGCAGCAACCTGAAGGGAGTGAGGGACTGAGTCACATAGATAACTAGCTCAGGCAATGGAGTAGGTGAAGTGGGGTGCAGGGGGAAAGTTCAGCAACGGCAAAGTTCTAAAGTTAAAGAGTGCCCAGGAGGCTTAAGGAAAGCCAGGAGGCCACTATGGCTGGGCTGAATCACAGTTAGTGGGGAAAAAGGATAAGAGATGAGGTCAAAGAAGTAATGGGGAAGGAGTTATGTTGAGTGGGGCCTTGTGCACCACTGTGAGGAAATTGGCTTTCTCACTGAGTAAGGTGGGACCATTACAGAGTTGTGAGCAGAGGAACTGCATGACCTGAGTTCTGTATCAAGAGAATCACTTTGCTGTAAGAAGCACAGATTATGCAGGGACAAGGGCAAAAGAGGGGAGACTAGATAGGAGATTACTGCAACAATCTCCTAGAGAGACACTGGTGGCTTTGACCACAGTGGTAGTTGTGGAGGTGACAAGTGGTCAGATTCTGGATATAGGCATTTCCCACTTAACATCAGTAATCTGTTTCATGAAAATTGGACATTCTGTGTGAAATCTTCAACTTAATATATTTTCCATTGATTGATTGATTGAGACAGGGTCTTGCTGTGTTGCCCAGGCTGGAGTACAGTGGCACAATCACGGCTCACTGCAGCCTTGACCTCCTGTACTCAAGCGATCCTCCCACCTCAGCCTCTTAAGTAGGTGGGACTACAGGCATGAGCTGCCCCACCCAGCTGATTTTTTATTTTGTAGAGACAGGGTCTCACTATGTCAGCCAGGCTGGCACTCAGTAATTTTCTATCAGTTCTATTTGGAATGTAATTTGAAGCTTTAAATGCACATTACTTTGTTAAAAATATAGATAAGATTTTAATGATGTAAATATACATATTTTCTGTATAAACATACACTGGGCCAGGTGTGGTGGCTCACACCTGTAATTCCAGTACTTTGAGAGGCTGAGGCAGGCAGATCACTTGAGTCAAGGAGTTTGAGAGCAGCTTGGGCAACATAAGGAGACCCTGTCTCTACAAAAAATTAAAAAATTAGCCAGGCATGGTGGCACATGCCTGTGGTCCCAGCTACTTGGGAGGCTGAGGTGGGAGGATCACTTGGGCCTGGGAGGTTGAGGCTACAGTGAACCATGATCACACTATTGCACTTCGGCCTGGGTGGCAGAGTGAGACCCTGTCTCAATAGATAAATAAATAAACATAAGCTGAATCAATATAAGTTTGGTATATTAGTTAACTATTGCTGTGTAACAAATTATGCCAAAACTTAGCAGCTTAAAACGACAATATTTATTATCGCATACAGTTCTTGTGGGTCAAGAATTTGGGAGTGGCTTAGCTAGATGGCTCAAGCTCAGGGTCTCTTATTACATTGAAGTCATCTGAAGGTTTGACTGGGCCTAGATGATCTGCTTCTGAGATGACTCACTCATGACTAGCAAGTTGGTACTGGCTGTTCACAGGAGGTCTCAGTCCCTTGCCATGAAGTTCTCTCCATAGAGCCGCTTACATGTCCTTACAACATGGCTGATGGCTTTCCCTAGAGGGAATGATCCAAGAGAACAAGGCAGAAGCCACAATGTCTTTTATGACCTAGCCTCAGAAGTCACACATTGTTTTTTCATTTTTTTTTGAGACAGGGTCTGCTCTGGCACCCAAGCTGGAGTGCAGCAGTGCGATCTCAGCTCACTGCAACCTCTGCCTCCCCCCGGGTTCAAGTGATTCTCATACCTTAGCCTCCCAAGCAGTTGGGATTACAGGCGCCCGTCATGACACCTAGGTAATTTTTGTATTTTTAGTAGAGATGGGGTTTCACCATGTTGTCCAGGCTGGTCTCAAACTCCTGACCTCAAGTGATCAGCCCATCCTGGCCTCCCAAAGTGCTGGGATTACAGGCATAAGCCACTGTCCCCAGCCACACATTGTTATTTACACAGTGTCCTATTGGTTGCATAGGTCAGCCCTGCTCAGTGTGGAAAGGGAGTATGCAAAGTCGCATAGCAGGAGTTGAGGATCACTAGAGACCATCTTGAAGGCTGACAACCAAGCTGGATATTAAAAACAAAAAGGCATTCTATGGTGAAAATGTTAACTAGAGACATTTTGCTGGATGTGCCTATATTCTGAAATAGAGCTAACAGGATTTGCTGATGGTTTGGTATATGAGGTGTGGGAAAAAAAAGAGAGGCCTAAGGGATGACTCCAAGGTTTTTTGTTTTTGTTTTTTCCTATGAGACAGAGTCTCGCTCTGCCACCCAGCCTGGAGTACAACGACACGATTTTGGCTCACTGCAACCTCTGCCTCTCCAGTTCAAGCAATTCTCCTGTCTCAGCTTCCTGAGTAGCTGGAACTACAGGCACGTGCCACCATGCCCGGCTAATTTTTTGTATTTTTAGTAGAGACAGGGTTTCACCGTGTTAGCCAGCAAGGTCTCGATCTCCTGACCTCATGATCTGCCTGCGTCGGCCTCCCAAAGTGCTGGGATTACAGGTGTGAGAAACCGTGCCCGGCCGACTCCAAGGTTTTTCACCAAACAACTGAAAGAATGAGATTGTCTTTCTTGGCCAGATGAGGTGGCTCACACCTGTAATCCCAGCACTTTGGGAGGCCAGGGTGGGCAGATCACAAGGTCAGGGGTTTGAGACTAGCCTGGCCAACATGGTGAAACCCTGTCTCTACTAAAAATACAAAAATTAGCCAATGTGGTGGCACACACCTGTAGTCCCAGCTACTCGGGAGGCTGAGGCATGAGAATCGCTTGAACCTGGGAGGTGGAGCTGAGATTGCGCTGTTGCACTCCAGCCTGGGCAACAGAGCAAGACTGTCTCAAAAAAAAAAAAAAGAGCTTGTCTTTCTTTCGTTCTTTCCTTTCTTTCTTTCTTTCCTTCCTTTCTTCCTTTCCTTCCTTTCCCTCCTTTCCCTCCTTCCCCTTCCTTCCTTCTTCCCTCCCTTCCCTCCCTCCCTCCCTCCCTCCCTTCCTTCCTTCCCTCCCAGAGTCTCGCTGTGTCACCCAGGGTGGAGTGCGGTGGCGCAATCTCAACCTCCACCTCCCGGGTTCAAGGGATTCTCCTGCCTCAGCCTCCCGGGGTAGCTGGGATTACAGGCATGCGCCACCACACCCGGCTAATTTTTTGTATTTTTCATAGAGATGGGGTTTCACCGTGTTAGCCAGCATGGTCTCGATCGCCTGACCTCATGATCTGCCTGCCTCGGCCTCCCAAAGTGCTGGGATTACAAAGTGTGAGAAACCGTGCCCGGCTGACTCCAAGGTTTTTCACCGAACAACTGAAAGGATGAGATTGTCTTTCTTGGCCAGGTGTGGTGGCTCACACCTGTAATCCCAGCACTTTGGGAGGCCAAGGCGGGCGGATCACCAGGTCAGGGGTTTGAGACCAGCCTGGCTAACATGGTGAAACCCTGTCTCTACTAAAAATACAAAAATTAGCCTGTGTGGTGGCACACGCCTGTAGTCCCAGCTACTTAGGAGGCTGAGGCACGAGAATTGCCTGAACCCAGGAGGTGGAGCTGAGATCGCACTGTTGCGGTGAGCTGAGATTGCACCATTGCACTCCAGCCTGGGCAACAGAGCAAGACTGTCTCAAAAAAAAAAAAGAAATTGTCTTTTTTTCTTTCGTTCCTTCCTTCTTTCCTTGCTTCTTTCCTTTCTTCTTTTCCTTCCTTTCTTCCTTTCCTTCCTTTCCCTACTTTCCCTCCTTCCCCTCCTTTCCCTCCTTCCCCTCCTTCCCCTTCCTTGCTTCCTTCCTTCTTTCCTTCCTTCCCTCCTTCCTTCCTTTCCTCCTTCTTTCCCTCCCTCCCTCCCTCCTTCCTTCCCTCCCTCCCTCCTTCCTTCCCTCCCTCCCTCCTTCCCTCCTTCCTTCCTTCCTCCCTTGACAGAGTCTCGCTCTGTCACCCAGGGTGGAGTGTGGTGGCACGATCTCAACCTCCGCCTCCTGGGTTCAAGCTGGAGTGCGGTGGTGCGATCTCAACTCTGCCTCCAGGGTTCAAGCGATTCTCCTGCCTCAGCCTCCCGGGGTAGCTGGGATTACAGGCATATGCCACCACACCTGGCTAATTTTTTTATTTTTAATAGAGACGGGGTTTCACTGTGTTAGCCAGGATGGTTTCGATCTCCTGACCTTGTGATCTGCCCACCTCGGCCTCCCAAAGTGCTGGGATTATAGGCGTGAGCCACTGCTCCCGGCCGTCTTTCTTTCTTTCTTTTTTTTTTTTTGAGACAGAGCTTTGCTCTTATTGCCCAGGCTGGAGTGCAATGGCGTGATCGTGGCTCACTGCAACCTCTGCCTCATGGGTTCAAGTGATTCTCCTGCCTCAGCCTCCCAAGTAGCTGGGATTACAGGCATGCACCACCACACTTGGCTAATTTTGTATTTTTCGTAGAGATGGGGTTTCACCATGTTGGCCAGGCTGGTCTTGAACTCCTGACTTCAGGTGACCCACCCACCTCGGCCTCCCAAAGTGCTGGGATTACAGGCATGAGCCACTATGCCCAGCCATGAAATTGTCTTTTACTGAGATGGTGAAAACTCTGGGAGAAGTGGTAAGTGCCTGTAGTCCCTGCTACTCGGGAGGCTGAGGCAGGAAGTTCACTTGAGCCCAGGAATTTGAGGCTGTAGTGCATGGTGGGGTGGTGATTACACCTGTGAATAGCCACTGCACTCCAGACTTGGTGACAGAGCAAGACCCCATCTCTTAAAAAAAAAAAAAAAAAAAGTGCTACCACGCCCGGCTAATTTTTTGTATTTTTGGTAGAGATGGGTTTCCCGTGTTAGCCAGAGTGGTCTCGATATCCTGACCTGGTGATCCGCCCACCTCAGCCTCCCAAAGTGCTGGGATTACAGGCGTGAGCCACTGCACCCGGCCTTTTTTTCTTTTTAAAGACAGGTTCTCTACCAGCCAGGCGTGGTGGCTCAGGCCTGTAATCCCAGCACTTTGGGAGGCTGAGGCAGGCGGATCACGAGGTCAGGAGGTTGAGACCATCTTGGCTAACACGGTGAAACCTCGTCTCTACTAAAAAATACAAAAAATTAGCCGGGCGTGGTGGCGGGCGTCTGTAGTCCCAACTACTCGTGAGGCTGAGACAAGAGAATGGCATGAACCCAGGAGGTGGAGCTTGCAGTGAGCTGAGATCGCACCACTGCACTCCAGTCCAGGCGACAGAGCGAGACTCCATCTCAAAAAAAGAAAAAAAAAAGGAGACAGGGTCTCACTCTTATTGCCGAGGCTGGAGTGCAGTGGCACGATCTTGGCTCATTGCAAGCTCTACCTCCCGGGTTGCTGTGATCCTCCCACCTTAGCCTCCTGAGTAACTGGGACCACAGACACGTGCCACCACGCCTGGCTAATTTTTGTATTTTTGTAGAGGCAGGGTTTGCCATATTGCCCAGGCTGGTCTTGAACTCCTGGGCTCAAGTAATCTGCTTGCTTTGGCCTCCCAAAGTGCTAGGATTACAGGTGTGAGCCACCATACCCAGCTAGGAGCAACTTTTTAAGGAGATGACCTTTTTTTTTTTTTGATGCAGAATCTGGCTCTGCTACCCAGGCTAGAGTGCAGTGGCACGATCTCGGCTCACTGCAACCTCCGCCTCCCACATTCAAACAATTCTCCTGCCTCAGCCTCCTGAGTAGCTGGGATTACAGGCATGTGCCACCACACCCAGCTAATTTTCATATTTTTAGTAAAGATGGGGTTTCACCAGGTTAGCCAGGCTGGTCTCAAACTTCTGACCTCGTGATCCACCCTCCTCGGCCTCCCAAAGTGCTGGGATTACAGGTGAGAGCCACCACGCCTGGCCAGGAGATGGCCTTTTTAAGGAGTTCAGTTTGAGGCATATAACCTTGAGATAACATGAAGTAGACAGTTAAATGTGTGTGCCTCTTTAAGTCAGAAAAGATATTGGGGCTGGAGATTAAAAAAAAGTATGAATATGTAGAGGGAATTTAAAACTATGAGACCAAATGAGATCACCCAGGGATTGAGTGAAGACAGAGAAGAGGTCCAAAGACTGAATTCTGTGCCCCTTTACAGTAAGAACTGCAAAAAGGACTCAGAAGGAGTAGTCCATGAGGTCAGAAGAGAGCCAAGAAAGGAGTGGTATGCCATAAAAGAGGAGAAAATGTTTCAAGAGAGAGGAAATAACCAAATTATCTATTGTTTATGGGTGAAGTAAGATGATCCTGG
Source organism: Pan paniscus (assembly GCF_029289425.2). Classification (NCBI taxonomy): domain Eukaryota; kingdom Metazoa; phylum Chordata; class Mammalia; order Primates; family Hominidae; genus Pan; species Pan paniscus. The sequence continues at coordinate 49,906,585 of NC_085926.1, read as the reverse complement.
AGGTCGTTGGTGACCTTGATGGGAGCAGTGTTGATGGAGTAATGGAGGTGAGATTCTGTTCAGAACTGGTTTAGAGAGAATGGGAGAAATGGAGAGGCTATGGCAGAGACAATTCCTGCTTTCCAGATATCCGTGAGCTCCATATATTTCCCAGTCCCTCTGGCCACATCACTGGTTCTGGCCAATGTGAGCTACGAAGTATTTAAGAGCTGGTACATGATCCTCCATCTCTGTCTTCCCCTGCCAGGTGATGTGGAAGGCATGTGTTCCGAATGGCTTCTATAGGGTGCTAGTGGCTTGGATTCCTGAATCACTGCTTGGAAGGGAGCTACTCTGAATTGCTACCAGTCCCACAGTAGATTTTATGTGAGCAAAAAATAGGTCTTTGGGGCTGGGTGCGGTGGCTCATGCCCGTACTCCCAGCACTTTGGATCCGTGAAGGTGGGCGGATCACCTGAGGTCAGGATCACCTGAGACCAGCCTGGCCAACATAGTGAAACCCCGTCTCTACTAAAAATACAAAAATTAGCCAGGTGTGGTGGTGGGCGTCTGTAATCCCAGCTGCTCGGGAGGCTGAGGGAGGAGCATCGCTTGAACCCAGGAGTCAGAGGTTGCAGTGAGCGGAGATGGCGCTGCTGCACTCCAGCCTGGGTGACAGAGTGAGACTCCGTCTCAAAAAATAAAAAAAGATCTTTGGGTATAAAACCTCTAGCATTTGGCATCCATTTTTTACACAGAATAGTCTAGCCTACCTGACTAATGCAAACTCCAAATATTATTTGCCATTTTGAGGGGGTTTGTTTGTTTTTTTATAAAGGGCAACAAAAAAATGGGTTGATAGCTAGTGGGGAATGTAGAGTTTGTTTTGTTTTAACTTTGAAGTAAAACAAACATATAGAAAAGTTCACAAATCATAAGTATAGCCCAGTGAATTATTACAAAGCGAAAACCCCCAAAATTGTTTGGTTTTTGTTTTTGAGACAGGATCTCACTCCCTTTACCCAGGCTGGAGTGCAGTGGTGTGATCACCACTCACTGCAGCCTGGACCTCCTGGGATCAGGTGATTCTCCCACTTCAGCCTCCCAAGTAGCTGGGACTGTAGGTGCATGCCACCACACCTGGTTAATCTTTTGTACTTTTTGTAGAGATGGGGTTTTACCATGTTGCCTAAGCTGGTCTCAAACTCCTAGGCTCAAGTGGTTTGCCCACCTAGGCCTCCCAAAGTACTAGGATGACAGGCATGAGCCACCAAGCCCTGCTGGGAGGGGATTTTGAAGACAAGAAATATCACCATATTGGTAATGGATAAGGGAGAAGGGGAAACTGATGAGGAGGGACAGCTGCTGAAGCCATGTACCTGAGTAGGTGAGAGGGGCTGGGCTCTGGTGTACACATGGAGGAGTTAGCCTCTATGGAGCATGAACAGCTCATCTTTAGTAAGAAGAGGGGGCCAGGCACGGTGGCTCATGCCTGTAATCCCAGCACTTTGGGGGGCTGAGGCGGGTGGATCATTTGAGGTCAGGAGTTTGAGACCAGCCTGGCCAACATGGTGAAACCCCGTCTCTACTAAAAATACAAACATTATCCGGGCGAAGTGGTGGGTGCTTGTAATCCCAGCTACCTGGGAGGCTGAGGCAGGAGAATCGCTTGAATCTGGGAGGTGGAGGTTTTGGTGAGCCAAGATCGTGCTCCTGCACTCCAGTCTGGGCCACAGAGTGAGACTCTGTCTCAAAAAAAAAAAAAAAAAAAAAAAAAGAGGGAAGGCCTATTCTGGCAGATGAGGTAAGCTGGTGGTGGTAATCTCCGGAAGTTCTTTTTTTTTTTTCTTTTTTTTTGAGACAGAGTTTCGTTCTTGTTGCCTAGGCTGGAGTGCAGTGGCGTGATCTCGGCTCACTGCAACCTCTGCCTCCCAGGTACAAGCAATTCTTCTGTCTCAGCCTCCCAAGTAGCTTGGATTACAAGCACGTGCCACCACACCTGGCTAATTTTTTTTTATTTAGTAGAGATGGGGTTTCACCATGTTAGTCAGGCTGGTTGAGAACTCCTGACCTCAGGTGATCCACCCACTTTGGCTTCCCAAAGTGCTGGGATTACAGGTGTGTGCCACCGCGCCTGGCCTTCTTGTTTTTTTTTTGAGACGCAATTTTGGTTTTGTTGCCTGGGCTGGAGTGTAATCTCAGCTCACCGCAACTTCCACCTCCCGGGTTCAAGTGATTGACCTGCCTCAGCCTCCTGAGTAGCTGGGATTATAAGCATGCTCTACCATGCCTGGCTAATTTTTTGTATTTTTAGTAGAGACGGGGTTTCTTCATGTTGGTCAGGCTGTTCTCAAACTCCCGACCTCAGGTGATCTGCCCGCCTCGGCTTCCCAAAGTGCTGGGATTACAGGCGTAAGCCACCACACTCGCCCCGGAAGTTCTCTTCTAACGACTTCTGCCTTCTCGGTGAAATGGAAGGCAAGGTCATTTGCTGATAGTGCTGAGTATGACCATCAGGGAAGGAGATGATGGACATTTGAAGAGAGAAAAGGTGTGAAGTTGACTAGAGGAGTAGGAAAGTGAGGAGACATAGAAATGTAGGGCATTCCGGCCAGGCGTGGTGGCTTACGCCTGTAATCCCAGCACTTTGGGAGGCTGAGGCGGGTGGATCACCAGGTCAGGAGATCGAGACCATCCTGGCTAACACAGTGAAACCCCGTCTCTACTAAAAATACAAAAAGAAATTAGCTGGGCGTGGTGGTGGGTGCCTATAGTCCCAGCTACTCGGGAGGCTGAGGCAGGAGAATGGCATAAACTGGGGAGGCAGAGCTTGCAGTGAGCCAAGATAGCGCCACTGCACTCCAGCCTGGGCGACAGAGCCAGACTCCGTCTCAAAGAAGAAAAGAAAAGAAAAGAAATGTAGGGCATTCCAGGCCGGGTGCTGGCTCACAGCTGTAATCCCAGGACTGTGGGAGGCCAAGGCAGGCAGATTGCTTGAGCCCAGGTATTGGAGACCAGCCTGAGCAACATGGCAAAACCCTAATTCTACCAAAAAATACAAAAATTATCCACGCATGGTGGCTCACGCCTGTGTTCCCAGTGACTCAGGAGGCTGAGGTAGGAGGATTGCTTGAGCCCAGATAGGCCTGGAAGCCCTGGCCACAACCCTGGTACTGTCAGGAGCAGCTTACTCTTGGCCTGCACTTGGGCAGACTCATCTCTCAGAGCCCACTCTGGCTTTTAGGATAGCTTTGGAATTACTGGTCTATGAGATTTACGTGGCCTGTGTGTTCTTGCGCAAGACTTAGACATGCCCTAGTTTCCTTGGCATTCAGCATCCTGGGCCTTGTGGTGTTGCGGTGGTTGTTTTGGATTGCTCCTCTTAGTCTCAGTCTCAGAGGGGATCTCTGTGGATGCTACCGCAGGTTCCTGTTGAGGGCATGCAGCCTCTTAGTTCCTCTGGCCCACTGTCTGACAAGGCAGCCTGCGCCTTTTCCTTCTGGGCTCTGACTCTTGCTGGGAACCATTACTCTTGATTGTCCTGATGGATGGGATTGGGGGCCTAGAAAATCCCCAGATTATCTCCCCAAACTTCTTTCTTTGGTTTTATTCTGTGTGGGGTGATGCTGTTGGCAGTGGTGCCCAACCCTCCATGTGCTCTGTGGTCCTTCAGGCTCAGTGCAGGAGTGGCCACCAGGCCAGCTGTCAGGATACAGGCTCTGCTTCCCTGTCTGTTTGCACGTGGAGCTTCTGCAAAAGATTCAGTTAAAGAAAGAATTACATAGCTTAAAGGTGACAAAAAGAAGAGGTTGAAAATTAGTTCTTTGGGCACACACATAGGAGCTGCCTGACTGGAGCTATGCCAGGTCCAGAGAGAATGTTCTTGGACACAGACTGGCTGACGCCACACAAATGCTACTGATGGTGATGCTATCTGTTTGGGACCACCCTTTTCATGAACTTTTTTGAACACCTACTTTATGCCATGCTTCCAGGGAAGAGTCATTTGCCCAGGGTTACACAGCTAGGAGGGGACAAGAGCTCAGTTATTCCCACCAGACTCTGTGTTCTGGGATGCAGGCTCAGGTCTACTTTGCTCACACTAACACCAGTGCCTCCTGGGCCCCTGGCCTGCCTGCAGTGTTTGCCCCATGAGTCTCTGCCCTTCTAGTCCATCCAGCTGGATCCCTCTTTCTTAAAGGATTGGTACCTGGAATGGATCCCCTCTTGGGTGAACTGTATGTTGCCTGACAAGTGAGGATCCTTCAGCCTGCCATTGAAGGACCCTAGAGGCCAAATAAGCCTTGCTACCAGCCTCGGTGAGCCACCCAGCTAGCTCTGTTACCACTGACATTCACTTGTGGCCACCTCCACCTGGGCCTGGGGCTGTGGAAGGACAAGGAGATCCGGCTGAATCTATCCTGGCCATTACATGGGCACTGAGAGTTGACATGTCTATAGTTGTTTTTAATTGTTAAGACAACTCCTTGTGCCAAATTCAAAAGGTACAAAAGGATATTTAGAGAAAAGCAGGGCTGCAGCCTGAAGACAAGCCTGTTGCCTGTGTCTCACTTTTTTATCTGCAAACACCTAGATATCCAAAAAGAACTATTGGTCAACTTAGTTAATTTTTATTTTTATTTATTTTTAGTTTTAGTTTTTTGAGACAGGGTCTCACTCTGTTGCCTAAACTGGAGTGCAGTGTTGTAGTCACGGCTTACTGCAGCCTTGACTTGCTGGGTTTATGTGATCCTCTCATGTTAGTCTCTCTAGTAGCTGGGATTACAGGCACATGCCACCATGCCTGGCTAGTTTTTAAAATTTTTTGTAGAGACAGGGTCTGACTTTGTTGCCCTAGCTAGTGAACTACTGAGCTCAAGTGATCCTCCCTCTTTGGCCTCCAATCTTTGCTAAGATTACAGGAGTGAGCCACTGGATACAGGATACAGAGTTGTTTCAACTCCCAGATCCAAATCCAGCACTTCTTTCCTGTAGTAACATTGGGCAAGCTCCTTAAGCTCTCTCAGTATCAGTTCTTTCATCTATAAAGCTAGCCTGACAGGAACACATGCCTCATAGAGGCGTGATCAAGATTAGGTAACTTAATCCACAGAAACTTCTTAGCATGATACGCTGACACTGAATAACTGTTAGCTGCTGCTATCAGTTTGTTTAATTATTTACATTTTATGTACATTTTCTAAAAGACCAGGCTGGGCATGGTGGCTCATGCCTGTAATTCCAACATTTTGGGAGGCTGAAGTGGGAGGATTGCTTGAGCCTAGTAGTTTGAGACCAGCCAGGGCAACATGAAAAGACCTTGTCTCTATAAAAAATACAAAAATTAGGCCGGGCGCAGTGGCTCACACCAGTAATCCCAGCACTTTGGGAGGCCAAGGCAGGCGGATCACAAGGTCAGGAGTTCAAGACCAACCTGGCCAAGATGGTGAAACCTTGTCTCTACTAAAAATATAAAATTAGCTGGATGTGCTGGCAGGTGCCTGTAATCCCAGCTACTTGCGAGGCTGAGGCAGGAGAATTGCTTGAACCCAGGAGGTGGAGGTTGCAGTGAGCTGAGATCGCACCACTGCACTCCAGACTGGGTGAGAGAGCAAGACTCCATCTCAAAAAAAAAAAAAAAAAAAAATTAGGCAGGCGCAGTGGCATGTGCTTATAGTCCCAGCTATTCAGGAGGCTGAGGTGGGAGGATGGCTTAAGCCCAGGAGGCAGAGGTTGCAGTGAGCCAAGATCATGCCACTGCTCTCCAGCCTGGGCAAGAGAGCCAGACCTGTTTCAGAAAAGAAAGGTGGGGCACGGTGGCTCACACCTGTAATCCCAGCATTTTGGGAGGCCGAGGCAGGCGGATCACTTGAGGTCGGGAGTTCGAGAGCAGCCTGACCAACACAGAGAAACCCCATCTCTACTAAAAATACAAAATTAGCCAGGTGCATGCCTGTAATCCCAGCTACCCCGGGAGGCTGAGGCAGGAGAATCTCTTGAACCTGGGAGGTGGAGGTTGCGGTGAGCCGAGATTACGCCATTGCACTCCAGCCAGGGCAACAACAGCGAAACTCCATCTCAAAAAAAAAAAAAAAAGAAGAAGAAGAAAAGAAAATTAGCTGGCTGTGGCATGTGCTACTGGGAAGGCTGAGATGGGAGGACTGCTTGAGCCCAAGTCAAGGCTGCAGTGAGCTGTGTTGGTGCCATTGCACTCCAGCCTTGGCAACAGAGTGAGACCCTGTCTCAACAACAACAACAACAACAATCTGCCGAGAGGGGCAGATCACTTGAGGTCAGGAGTTCGAGACCAGCCTGGCCAACATGGTGAAACCCCGTCTATACCAAAAAATACAAAAATTAGCCACGCATGATGGTGCCCACCTGTAGTCCCAGCTACTTGGGAGGCTGAGGCACGAGTATTGCTTGAACCCCGGAGGGGGAGGCTGCAGTGAGCCGAAATTATGCCACTGCACTCCAGCCTGGGCGGCAGAGCGAGACACTGTCTCAAAAAAGAAAAAAAAAAAAAGACTAGAAGGAAATACACTAACGTATGAACAGTGAAAGATCCTGAATGGTAGGAAAATCTTGATATTTCTTTCTACTTTTCTGTGCTTTCCAAGTCTTTTTTTTTTTTACAATGAATATGTCTTCCTTTTATAATCAGAAAAGGAACAGTATATATTTTTTTGAAAGGAATTCTCAGAATCCATTTTCTAGAGATTTGAGTTAGTGGAGTCCTGATAAAGGACACTTTCCTGTACTTACTACCACTGTTGATTATGCCTGTGACCCTGCCAAAAGCCATTGATGTTGCATTTGTTTGCCCCACAGGAGAGCTCAAAGGATGGCTACTGACATGCAGAGGAAGAGAAGCAGCGAATGCCTTGATGGCACATTGACTCCTTCTGATGGACAGAGTATGGAGAGAGCTGAGAGCCCCACACCAGGAATGGCCCAGGGAATGGAGCCAGGTATGGGCAAGTGTACAGCCTCAGCCAGCTGCCAACCAGAGCAGTCTCCAGGGGGAATTAGGATTCCCAACCACTTTTTCCTTTCCACTTATTCATGCATTTGTCAGTCACTCATTGGATATTCGTCAGGTTCTGGGGATAAGGCAGGAGGCCAGGCTCATTCTGCATCTGGCTTTCCTCTCCACTTCATGTTATGCTGCTCGCCCTGAGCTTTCTGGCTGCCATTGTGGGCTCTTCTGTTCCCTGTGTCTACAGCGCACCTCCCTGGCTCCTTCTCCCCTCCTCACGAGTTAGGCCTGCTCTGACCATGCTCTGTATAGCACACTAATTATTTCATAATTTTATCTCTTTATGCATATATTGCCCATCTCTCTCTTCCACAAGATTGTGAACACTTTGAGCGCAGGGCAGTTATATCCCCAGTGCCTGGTACAGGGCTGAATTCGCAAGAGAGACTCAAAATATATCTGTTAAACTATTTTGTCAAAAAATCAATAAAGGAAGACTGACCTGGTCCCTGCCCTGAGGCAGTCACAGGCTGTGGCGCCATTATAGTGGGGTCAGTCAGGAGCTATGGCCTGAGTAGGGTAGGGGAGCTTTCTCCCAGAGAGAGAGATTCATTGAGTATGGGCAGTGCTCCAGACACAGGGTGAGGTGCTGCGTTCCGGCACCTTACTGGGTACCATTGTAGTTGGGGAGAAGGACAATAACTGGCAAGTGCCACAAGAGAAATCAAAAAGGGATATATAGAGTGCCTGGGGTTGGAGGTCAGTAACTAACATCTTCCCTGAGAGCTTAAGTGTGACAATTAGCCGGCCACTTGGGGAGGTAGGAGAGAGCTGACAGCAGGTGTGGAGCTCCTGAGGCAGGTGGGGGTGTGTTGAAAGTATCTGAGAGCAGATGGATGTAGGCCAGTGTGACCAAGATGGGCAAGGGAGTGGGGTGGGAGATGGGAATGAGAGGTAGGCAGATACCAGCCACCACTGCTGCCATGAGTGGTTTGGGTCTTCTTTCCAGTACGATGAGAGGAGACTGGTGGGCTGTAAGTTGCAGAGAAGCATCATCCATGGCAGACAGTGGCAGAAGGGAACAGTGGCTTGATCCTAACAAGACAGGCAGTCATGCTGGAGTGACCACGTTAGGCACCTTGCTGGTAGGAGTGTCTGCCACTAGCTACCCCTCTAAGCACCAGTGCTTTTGGCCTGCAGGTGCGGGGCAGGAGGGTGCCATGTTCGTCCATGCCCGTTCCTACGAGGACCTGACTGAGTCAGAGGATGGGGCAGCTTCTGGGGACAGCCACAAGGAGGGTACCAGGGGTCCCCCGCCGCTGCCTACAGACATGCGCCAGATCAGCCAGGACTTTAGCGAGCTAAGCACCCAGCTGACGGGTGTGGCCCGGGACCTGCAGGAGGAGATGCTGCCAGGAAGCTCTGAGGATTGGCTGGAACCCCCAGGGGCAGTTGGGCGACCAGCCACAGAGCCCCCCAGGGAGGGCACAACCGAGGGGGATGAGGAGGATGCCACGGAGGCATGGCGCCTGCACCAGAAGCATGTCTTTGTGCTGAGTGAGGCAGGAAAGCCTGTGTACTCCCGCTATGGGTCTGAGGAGGCACTTTCCAGCACTATGGGTGTTATGGTGGCCCTGGTGTCCTTCCTGGAGGCAGACAAGAACGCCATCCGCTCCATCCATGCAGGTGAGCCACCTGGAGAGGGAATGGGGCGGGCTCCCCTGGCCAAGGTTCATTCATAGCAGGTTTTGGACCCCTGCAGACCAGAGGGCTGGGATGTGCTGTGTGACTGAGGGTAAGTCCCTCTACCTCTCTGAGCTTCAAGGTCCTCACCTGAACAGAAGATAACAACACTGCTGGCCTCATGGGGCTGCGGCGAGGACCAAAGTTGCCTCTGACATGGGCTTTGCCTTTGGAGAGAGTGAGAATCCCCCTGGGGAGGCAACAACAACAACAACAACAACAACAAACTCTATCTTAATCTATCTATGTATCCATCTATGTATCTATCTATGTATCTATGTATCTATCTATGTATCTATGTATCTATCTATCTATCTATCTATCTATCTAGTCTATCTATCTCCCAGGTCCAGAGCTCCACCCAGCCAGCCCTTGCCAGTTGCCAGTTGACTTAGCACTTAGCATAAGAATGTGTGTTTCAGAGGGAGCTAGTCTTTGAAGCAAGTGGCAGGGATAGGCCCTGAGCCCTCAGGGAGAAGGAGCAATGGGTTTTTATCCTGAACATCCTTAAACCCCTACTGTGCGCAGAGCTCTGAGCGAGGAAAGGATGGGGAAAGCGAAGAGCTGCGCTGGAAGGCGGTTTTCGGAGGGAGTTGCCGCTGAGGCTGACATCCTTCTTTCCTGTCCCGCCCTCAGATGGCTACAAGGTAGTATTCGTGCGCCGGAGCCCGCTGGTGCTAGTGGCGGTGGCTCGTACGCGGCAGTCGGCACAAGAGCTGGCGCAGGAGCTGCTCTACATCTACTACCAGATCCTAAGCCTTCTTACCGGTGCGCAGCTGAGCCACATCTTCCAGCAGAAGCAGAACTATGATCTGCGGCGCCTACTCTCGGGCTCAGAGCGCATCACCGACAACCTGCTGCAGCTCATGGCACGAGACCCCAGCTTCCTGATGGGGGCGGCACGGTGCCTGCCCCTGGCGGCGGCCGTGCGCGACACTGTGAGCGCCAGCCTGCAGCAGGCGCGTGCGCGCAGCCTGGTCTTCTCCATCCTGCTGGCCCGCAACCAGCTCGTGGCACTCGTGCGCCGAAAGGACCAATTTCTGCACCCCATCGACCTGCACCTGCTCTTCAACCTCATTAGTTCCTCCTCGTCCTTTCGCGAGGGCGAGGCCTGGACGCCCGTGTGCCTGCCCAAATTCAACGCAGCCGGCTTCTTCCACGCACACATCTCTTACCTAGAGCCTGACACCGACCTCTGCCTGCTGCTTGTCTCCACTGACCGTGAGGACTTCTTTGCAGTCTCTGACTGCCGCCGCCGCTTCCAGGAGCGCCTTCACAAGCGCGGAGCCCACCTGGCCCTACGAGAGGCACTGCGCACACCCTACTACAGCGTTGCCCAAGTGGGCATCCCTGACCTGCGTCACTTCCTCTATAAGTCAAAGAGCTCGGGACTCTTCACCAGGTGAGGGAGGGCCTTGAGGGCACTGCTGTAGCGGGACAGGGACATGTGGAGTCGGGAGGCTGTTTGGTCCTGAGCTCTGAGATGTAGCCCTGAAGCTGTCCCTACCTTTGGAAGCAGACCAGTGTGCTGGGCCTGTTTTACTCTGGCACCAGAGACCCAGACTCTCCATCACCCCATGAGCATACCCTCTCTACTTTATTAACCAGAAGGCCTGGAAATGCCCAATATACCCAGAGAAGGAAACTGGAACAGAGGTCTCTGGGGTCCCTTGCCCTGGAGCAACTCTACTTTAGGGGTCATTTTGGTCCAGCCCAGGAAGCACAGCCCTCCTCCACCCACTCCCCCAGCAGAGGGGCTGGGAAGATATGGCCTCCCTTTGTCCCTTTTGGCCCACAGGATTCCTAGCTCACCTTTCCTCTACTCCAGATCTGTCACTCTGTCTTGGACATCTAAACTCAACCTGGCCTCTCCAAAGAGGGGTCACCAAAGACACTATGAGCTTAGGGGGTGAGAGGGGACACAGCTCTAGTCTCAGTGGGCCCAGCCCTGTCCTGGGGTGCCTGCTATGGTGGGGAGACAATGCCCTGTCCTAAGGGAGCATCTGGAGGGTAGGACATAAGATAGAGTCTTCCTGGATAGGAATAGGTGTTTCTAAATCTCTAGAGAAGACAGTGGAAGTCATTCCTTTGCAAACCCACTCCCTCCACCCTGTCTGCAGCCCTGAGATTGAGGCCCCATACACCAGTGAAGAGGAGCAGGAGCGGCTGCTGGGCCTCTACCAGTACTTGCACAGTCGTGCCCACAATGCCTCTCGCCCACTCAAGACCATTTACTACACGGGCCCCAACGAGAACCTCCTGGCCTGGGTAAGGCAGCCCTGGGATGGGCTGGGCTTTATGGAGGTCCTAGGTATGGGCCATGAGGGGCCTCTAACCTAGATGACGACCCTTTGCCCCTTCTCCAGGTGACAGGCGCCTTTGAGCTCTACATGTGTTACAGCCCCCTGGGGACCAAGGCGTCAGCCGTCAGTGCCATCCATAAGCTGATGCGCTGGATCCGCAAAGAGGAAGACCGTCTCTTCATTCTCACGCCCCTCACCTATTGATGGGAATGTGTGCAGGCTCAGCCTTCCTGGACACACTAGGTGTGGGAAGCCATAGGAGCCTCCAGATGGGGGCTGGCCTCTCTTGCCCAGCCAGCGGGCAGGGACTGTGGGTTGGTGAATGCATTAAAGTGCTTTGGGGAAGACACTTGTCAAGCTCTGTCACTTGTCCCTTCGCCCATCCACCCTCACTCACATACAGACACTGGATCCTCCTCCCTAGCTCCTGCACAGGGACACAGGCACATTTGAGCCCCTCTCCTCCCTCCCTTGCACCAGCATGAGGCCACACACATTCTCAGTTGGATCTTGGGCTGGGGCCGTTTTGGTTCAGTTGAAGTCCTACCATATGTAAAAAGTTCTCAGGCACCATACTGCCCTACCCTACCCCCACCCCCATATTCAGTCTGAGCTTCTGCTGTCTGCCTCTCTTATCACTCCTGGGAGGGGCCCCCTGCTGCATGCCACAAAAGACTACTCAACCACCTTCAGAGCCCTCGCTGTGGCTCTGTTTAATGGGTTGCTGTAGTTCAGCAGAAGCTGAGTTGAGTAAGATACAGATGGTCAAAATGGGGGGAGTCTGAGCCCTGGTACTGGATGGAGCCCCTGGTGAGGCAACCCAGTCTTCAGCTGAAATTCAGAATCCAGTCTCCCTTTAGCTGCAGGCCTCTGAGGAAACTGTCCCTGCTCAGGCCTTCCCATGAAGGGCTGTATGCCTCAGTTCTCCTACCTCAGCCAGTGCATTCCTCCAAATGGTCCTCAAGAGTGAGCTGAGGGTCTGAGAGAAGGCCCAGTTGACCCTCTAAGGCAGAAGTGGGCCTGCCATAATAAGAGCTAATACTACTACGTGCACTCGGCCCTCCTTAGTCACCCTAGTCCCTGGCATGGCATAGGCAGACCTGCATGGGGCACCATGGACATCCAGGAGGCTCGGCAGTGAAAGCCCAGCCCCATTTACTCTACCACAGGACCCAGGGCACAATGCAGAGAGCTTCCACTTTGCTGCTGGGGGATCTTCTAGTTCTGGCCCCAGGGAACACAAGGCCTAGGAAGTACTTATTGGAGAAAACTGTCCTCTGAATGTGGTCTTCAGACTGTCAGAGAGAATCACCCTCATGCAGTTTCTGAGAGTTGAGCCAATATTTTCTGCTACTAAAATCAAGCCATATTGAAGAATGAGCCTGTGTGGGTGACATGGACCCAGGGTACACTGGAACAGTTGTATTTATTGTCCCAGAAAATGGCAGCACAGCCCCTGCCCTTGGCCCCACCGTGGCTCACATTGGAATGGGCATGGCAGCAGGCTACCAGCCCAGATTCCAAAGCCTCTGGGGAGCAGCCATAGGCTTGGTGGGTGCTGTTCACCCTGCACACATGCCCTGGGTCTCTTTTATGCCTGTTTTCTGCTTTTGTTCCTCCCCTGCTCCTAGTAAGAACACCAAACCACTGCCTCTGGGGCCTGGGTGATGCCAGGCCAGCTGTCCCTGATTGTTACTGGCATTCTGGTCAACAGTGAGCCCCTAAGTGCCTCTTTTGGTTGCCCTGACTCTTGTAGGTTTCTAAGCTTCTGTGTAGTTCAGCATATATTCTGGGGAGATCATAGTTGGATAAATGTGTATACCTAGGACTATAGGCACCTAGGAGTGTGGGGTGTACCTGCTTGGAGATCAGGGGTGGGAAGACAGACAAATAGGGAAGGTGTTCGTAGTGGAGGAGCCAGCATGTGCAAAGGGAAGGACCTGGTAAGAACCTAGTACAGGCCGGGCATGGTGGCTCACGCCTGTAATCCCAACACTTTGGGAAGCCAAGGATTGTGTATCACTGGAAGTCAGGAGTTCCAGACCAGCCTGGCCAACATGGTGGCCTGTCTCTACTAAAAATACGAAAATTAGCTGAGTATGGTGGCGTGCGCCTGTAGTCCCAGCTACTCAGGAGGCTGAGGCAGGAGAATCGCTTGAACCCAGGAGGCAGAGGTTGTAGTGAGCCGAGATTGCGCCACTGCACTCTAGCCTGGGCGACAGAGTGAGACTCCGTCTCAAAAAAAAAAAAAAAAAGAACATAATATAACTTGTTTGCAGTGAAGCTGGAGTGGTCCACACAAGGGCTGGGGTTCTCAAACTCCAGGTAACCTGCAGTGTGATGTGGTGATATTACAGTTAGAGAGACTCCCTTGCTACTGCTAAGGTGATCTTGGGATTAGAGAAAGAGGTTAGACCTAGTTCTCTAGAACAGTGTTCAGAGGGGACTGAGAGCTCAAGGAGGGAAAAGTGGCTAGTATTCCTTCAAGATGTCAGGTGCTAGGGCAGTCGAGCAGGTTCTTAGCCAGCTATGTTAGCTTGGGGGTGCCCTTGTACTTGGCACTTAAGAGTCCCATTAGCTGACCTCCCCCACACACCTTGACTGCCCCCTCCTATAGAGGCGGCAGATGGCGAGAGGGGGAAGGGGTGCTCCTGTGTACCCCTGCTGTTGAGAACCAAGGCTGCCTTACAGGGGACCTCAGCCTGGGGACAGCCATTAGCGTGGCCACACGGTGGCAGCGGAGAACTAACGGATGGTTGCCGCAACCCCACCCCCAAAAAGGGGTGGGTGGGGTGATCTAAGAGGGCTTGTGAAGTCTTCTCCCAACCACCAGAGATCCCTCTGAAAGTCTGGAGGTGGGATTTGGGTCACCAGAACCCCTGTCTGTGCGCCAGGCTGAGAATGTTTCATTTTAGTTTTGCCTTGCCTATCTTTAGATGTGTTGACTGTGGAATGCAGGAACCACGCCACGGTTTTCTCTGGGTGTTTATTCATTTCCTGGCCAATTCTGCTTTGGAAAAGGAGTGTCTTTTATGTCACCTCAGGGCACAGTATCAACCCTGCACTGGGTGTGGCTGCCCCCAGTTCCATTTCCTCTTTCAGTCTTCAGGTGCTCATGGAGCTCCAGGCTGGAAGGAGGGGGAGTCCTGCACTGGGGATGGAGGAAGTGAAGTATCCAGAGTAAACTGTGCTGGGGTGAGTGTAGCACTGGGTCTGTGAGACCCAGGAGAGGGGACTGGCAAAGTCTGGATCAAAAAGGCTTCCTGGAGGAGGTGCCATTTAGGTGGCAAAAGGAGAAAAGGGAAAGAGTGCTCCTGGAAGGAGGAACAGCACTTACAAAGGTCAGGTTAGGAAGGGGATGCAGGCACAGAAGTATGAACTGAAAGGGGAGTGAGGAGATATAGCTCCCCAAGCCAGGCTAAATCCTGTTGGGCTGAGAGCTCCTCTCTCCCCCAGCCTCCTTATCTACAGCCTTGGGGCCCATAGTTCACAGCCCAGACCCACCCTGTGGACCTTCCCTTTCTTCTAGGGTCCAGGCCTATCTAACTGAGGGGGCTGTCAGGCTAAGGTTGTCCCCCAGGGGCCTCAGTCTAGTGTTGGGGGACCAGTTACCAAGGGGCAGCTGCTGAGATCCAAGTGTGGGACTAGGCTCCCCCACCCCTACTCCTCATAAACAGAAGAGAGAACTCTGGGAAATCACCTAGTCGGAACTACATTTTCTTTTTCTTTTTTTGGAGATGGAGTCTCGCTCTGTCACCCAGGCTGGAGTGCAGTGGCACAATCTCAGCTCACTGCAACCTCCACCCCCTAAATTCAAGCTATTCTCCTGCCTCAGCCTCCCTAGTAGCTGGGATTACAGGCACCCACCACCACGCCCGGCTAATTTTTGTTTTTAGTGGAGATAGTTTCACCATGTTGGCCAGATCTGTCTGTTCACCATGTTGGTCTTGAACTCCTGACCTCAAGCGATCCACCCGGCTCGGCCTCCCAAAGTGCTGGGATTACAGGCGTGAGCCACCACGCCCGGTCACATATTTTATTTTAAAAACATTTTTAGCAGTTTTTTTGTTTTGTTGAGTTTTGTTATGTTGCCCAGGCTGGTCTTGAACTCCTAACCTCAAGCAATCCTCCTGCCTTGGCCCCTCAAAGGAGTGCTAGGATTACAGGCATGAGCCACGGTGCCCAGCCCAGAACTACATTCTCATTGAAGAGAATAAGATCCAGCAAGGCCTACAGAGCATGTTGGAAGTGTCCTGAGAGCCAAAGCCCATGATTCCTCCATATCAGGGGGGCACTGGGTAGAGCCAGGAAGGAAGGGGGAGTCCCCAAGGCCCATACTGTGGACCCCATTATACAGCTTCCATATACTTAGGCTGCAGAGGAGGTATGGGCCTCCACTTATGTGCCTCTCTGACTCTGAGGTCCAGTCAGCAAGGCCAAATCCCATCCTAAGACCCTTATGGCCCTGGGAGAGCAGGGCATAACACACCTTCCTCTGACACCATCTTGTCGCTGATAGCTCAGGAGAAGCACATGGAAGAATGGTCCCGGCCGGGCGCGGTGGCTCACGCCTGTAATCCCAACAGTTTGGGAGGCTGAGGCGGGCAGATCACCTGAGGTCAGGAGTTTGAGACCAGCCTGGCCAACACTGTGAATCCTGTCTCTACTAAAAATACAAAATTAGCCGGGTGTGGTGGTGCGCGCCTGTAATCCCAGCTATTCAGGAGGTTGAGACAGGAGGAGGTTGAGGCTGGAGAATCGCTTGAACCTGGGAGGCGGAGTTTGCAGTGAGCCGAGATCGCGCCACTGCAATCCAGCCTGGGCCACAGAGCAAGACTCCTTCTCAAAAAAAAAAAAAAAAGGACAGTCCTTTCCCACAAAGGGTGGCGCCCCATAACATCTCTTGTTAAGTGCCCCACATCTCCCCTCTGGTCTTCCACACAATCCTGGTCTCTGTTCTCCACATGGTGGGCCCCCAGGCCACCTCTGGGCACCAGCCACTGAGGGTGTTGCTACTAAGTGCAAACTAGTTCCACCGCAAGCAAAGAGCCCAGTGTCCTGCCCCCCTTCTCGCTGCGAACCAGTCGGTAGTGGGGGGATGGGATGGGACGGCTCAGACTGGCTCACCTCTCTCCAGGCCACACCATGCACATCCACCCACAGGCCGCTGAGAAAAAGGCGCCAAGACGCCAGGTGAAGGTACAGTAGCCAGGCTTCCAAGGGCCGGAAGAGTCGGATGGGCGGAGGGCCTGGGCTAGGCCACGCCTTCCTCGCGGCCCCGCCCCCACGGCCCGACTCCGCCCGCCCAGCCCGGCGCCCTCGGGTCGGCTGAGCGCTAAGCGCCAGTGTACAGCGGCGGCTGGGGCGGCAGGTGAGGCGGCTGGGGCGTTGCTGTTGTGCGTCCGCAGGCGTCAGGTGCTCAGACCCGAGGGCCGGGAAGGGATTTGGGTTTCACAGGAACCTGGGGCGGCAGGTGAGGCGGCTGGGGCGTTGCTGTCGTGCGTCCGCAGGCGTCAGGTGCTCAGACCCGAGGGCCGGGAAGGGATTTGGGTTTCACAGGAACCTGGGGCGGGGGTCCGCTATCTTGGGGCTGTCGGGACCGCTGCTTAAAGTTGGCCCAGTCCAGACCTCGAGTCGGGCCCCCAGCCAGGCCCACGCCCAGGTCCAGGCCCAGGCCGGTAGGGATCCCCTAGGGTCCCAGCTCGCCTCGATGGAGCTCCTCCCGCCGCTGCCTCAGTCCTTCCTGTTGCTGCTGCTGTTGCCTGCCAAGCCCGCGGCGGGCGAGGACTGGCAGTGCCCGCGCACCCCCTACACGGCCTCTCGCGACTTTGACGTGAAGTACGTGGTGCCCAGCTTCTCCGCCGGAGGCCTGGTACAGGCCATGGTGACCTACGAGGGCGACAGAAATGAGAGTGCTGTGTTTGTAGCCATACGCAATCGCCTGCATGTGCTTGGGCCTGACTTGAAGTCTGTCCAGAGCCTGGCCACGGGCCCTGCTGGAGACCCTGGCTGCCAGACGTGTGCAGCCTGTGGCCCAGGACCCCACGGCCCTCCCGGTGACACAGACACAAAGGTGCTGGTGCTGGATCCCGCGCTGCCTGCGCTGGTCAGTTGTGGCTCCAGCCTGCAGGGCCGCTGCTTCCTGCATGACCTAGAGCCCCAAGGGACAGCCGTGCATCTGGCAGCGCCAGCCTGCCTCTTCTCAGCCCACCATAACCGGCCCGATGACTGCCCCGACTGTGTGGCCAGCCCATTGGGCACCCGTGTAACTGTGGTTGAGCAAGGCCAGGCCTCCTATTTCTACGTGGCATCCTCACTGGACGCAGCCGTGGCTGCCAGCTTCAGCCCACGCTCAGTGTCTATCAGGCGTCTCAAGGCCGACGCCTCCGGATTCGCACCGGGCTTTGTGGCGTTGTCAGTGCTGCCCAAGCATCTTGTCTCCTACAGTATTGAATACGTGCACAGCTTCCACACGGGAGCCTTCGTATACTTCCTGACTGTACAGCCGGCCAGCGTGACAGATGATCCTAGTGCCCTGCACACACGCCTGGCACGGCTTAGCGCCACTGAGCCAGAGTTGGGTGACTATCGGGAGCTGGTCCTCGACTGCAGATTTGCTCCAAAACGCAGGCGCCGGGGGGCCCCAGAAGGCGGACAGCCCTACCCTGTGCTGCGGGTGGCCCACTCCGCTCCAGTGGGTGCCCAACTTGCCACTGAGCTGAGCATCGCCGAGGGCCAGGAAGTACTATTTGGGGTCTTTGTGACTGGCAAGGATGGTGGTCCTGGCGTGGGCCCCAACTCTGTCGTCTGTGCCTTCCCCATTGACCTGCTGGACACACTAATTGATGAGGGTGTGGAGCGCTGTTGTGAATCCCCAGTCCATCCAGGCCTCCGGCGAGGCCTCGACTTCTTCCAGTCGCCCAGTTTTTGCCCCAACCCGGTAAGCTGAAAGAAGGGGCCCTTACTTGTGAGCTGCATGCACATGGCTGAACACAGGCTGCTTCCCTTCCATCACTGAGGGGATCTGGGGGCGCGGGGGGGGGGGGGGCAGGCGGAAAGAAGCATTCTCTCTCACCCAGTTCCTAAGTGCTGGGGTGGTGTGAGAAACCAGCCAGACAAAGGCTACACTGGAGGCTTAGCTCCCAGGCTGGCCCTTGTGGCTGCCTCATTTTGCTCTTTCCCCTACCTGCCCATCATGGCCTCTGGTTTTTTAGGTAGTTTCCCTGGCTATGTGAGGATAGGGTTACATAACCATGTCTGTGTTAGCATAGCTCCTGAATGCTGGGTAGAATGATGGGCATTCCCTCCTACTTGTCCACCACCCATATCCTCAGGGACACACGCAGAAAAATAGCACTCCCCCCTCCCCTCCCCCACCCCCGCCACCACCACCACCACGCACAAATACACAGGGAGATGCTCACAGATTCACAGACTCACAGCTGCTTGCCAACAGTTTCACTTTCCCTTGTTTTGCTCTGCTTTCCAAAGGGGGTGGGACGGGAGTTGTCAGAGAATCTCCCCTTCCTCCACACCCCCTCCCCCCACCCACCCCCATCCTTCTGCCAGCCACCACGTTCCAGGGAGCCTCCTGGGCCTTGGAAGTTGGGAGCTTGTTAGGGAGCCTGCATGTCCTGGGCTCCACTAACGTTTTTGCCATGATTGGGGGTGATTGGGGGAGTACCCAGAACTCATGGAATGGCAGCTTGGTTCTAGAAGGTTCTGGGAGCCTCACTCTAGTCTTGTGCAAGCAACTATAAACATCTGGGGATAAGTAAAGGCCTAGGAAGGGCTGGTTGGAATTGGTCCATCCCAGACTTTTTTTTTTTAACTGTATTTGGAGCCCTACCCCAGGCAGGAAGTCTCAAAGCCTGTGCTGAACTGGGGGCTCCTTCCAACAGACTCTATCTAGGTTCTCTCCAGCCATCATGTAGGCAACAGCAGTAAGATTGGACCAAGGAATGGGACCCACAGCTACTGTTCTTAGATTCTCTAGCTATCATCCTGTGGCCCTGGGCCTGCTGTGACATTCTCGAAAGACTCCTTTCCGCTCCTATTGATGCCTCGGAGATGGGAGGAGAACTTACACCCAATGTGAGGTTGGGGTCTTTAGCCTCCCTCCCTCTGCTGAGTACATCTGGGTTGAGAGGCCCTAGGGTTGGGGACTCCTTGTCTGGGCCTGGGCAGGCCTGCCTGGCCCCTTCTCCTTCCCAATGGGGAGTCAGAACCTCTCCCCAGCTTGCCTAGTGGTCAGTGGGTCAGAAGACACCCAGCACGGCTGGGCAGTGCCAGGCTCCAGGAAGACTAATCTTGGTCCCTGCTCACAGGCTGGCCAGGCCCCCAGGAGGTGTGTGAATCACCCCGTGCAGTGTTTGCCCAGCAACTCTGGGCATGCAGCCACTAGGGCAGCACCCACATAGTGGTTGGCCTCAGGAGGCCTGAGGGACTCAGAGCTGGTGCCTGTCCTCCATGGGACATTGGACACTTATGTGTTTTCAGGAGCCGGGGGCCCCTACCTAAGCCTGGGAACCTAGAGCTAAGGTCCTGGGGCTAGGGACAAGCAGGCTAGGGTGTGGGCCTGACTAAGGTAGGGCTCTATTCCCCTTCAGAGCCCCACCTGTCCCTGAGTCATGCTAGAAACACCTGGCAGCCTTCCAGCTCGGGCCAAGCCAAGCCGATTTCCTGCCTCAAGTGAGGACAAAATCCCAGTCCCCACCCACCCCAAGCTGTAGGCACAAGGTGTATGGGGTTTCGAGGCTCAGCTCCACATCTACTTTTGCCTCCAGGGCTACTAATCAGTGCTGAGGTCTCAGGACTGGGTTAAGTCTCTGTGGTCTGATGGAGCCTTCAGAGGCTCCTGCTTCGAGGAGTGCCCTCCGGGCTGGTGAGGGAGAGTCCTAAGCACCTAGGGCTGGCTACTGAGCCCCGTCTGCACCTCGCACTCAGCTCCAACACCAAGAGTTCATACCCTGGTGTACTGGTTTCCCAGAGCTTCCACAGTCCTGCCCTGGAGCGTGATTGCAGCCCCCAAAAACACCCCCTTGCTAAAAGCAGGGGAGAGGTTAGTACCCCCTAGCTTCCAGAACTTAGTTCTGGCACCCAGGCTGTAGGGGTTTGGTTTATCCCTTTTGTACCCTGAAGGGGGGTATAGGAAGCAGCCAGGAGTACAGGCAGACCTTTGGAGTCTAGGGAGAAGGACCATGTCCCCAACCTTGTGCTGGCCAATTAACTCCAGCATTCAGCCCCTTATGCAAGTGGGGAAACCGAAGCCCAGAGGAGACAGGGTTTGCTGAAGTGCACACAGAGAGTCAGAGAAGAGCCAGCAGGGGGCAGGAGAAGACTCTTGCGGAGCTGAGACTTCCAACTGGGCTCTCCTCTTGAGGGTCTATGATGCCTTGGACCAGAGACCAAACCTCTTGAGCCTGTTTCCTCATCTGTGAGATGTACGGGGTGGGCCAGGCACCGTGGCTCATGCCTGTAATCCCAGCACTCTGGGAGACCAAGGCGGACTAATCACAAGGTCAGGAGTTCAAGACCAGCCTGGCCAACATCGTGAAACCCCCATCTCTACTAAAAATACAAAAAATTAGCCAGGGGTGGTGGCGAGCACCTGTAATCCCAGCTACTCGGGAGGCTGAGGCAGGAGAATCTCTTGAACCCAGGAGGTGGAGGTTGCAGTGAGCTGAGATCACACCATTGCCCTCCAGCCCCAGCAACAGTGTGAGACTCCGTCTCAAAAAAAAAAAAAAAAGATGTACGGGGTGGTTGTGAGGATGGAATGGGGGTAACTCACCATCAGGATGGGCATGGCAGGGTGGGGCAGGGAGAATGAGGAGTGGACCTTCCAGCCTGGGCCTTC
The DNA here is from genome assembly GCF_029289425.2 of Pan paniscus. Classification (NCBI taxonomy): domain Eukaryota; kingdom Metazoa; phylum Chordata; class Mammalia; order Primates; family Hominidae; genus Pan; species Pan paniscus. The sequence goes on along the minus strand of NC_085926.1, from coordinate 49,885,722 downwards.
TCCCTGCCCTTGCTACACTGAGAGCCCTGTGGGGGCAATGTGGGATGGTAACCGGCAGGCCCAGGGCCTTCTCCAGTCAGGCCAGGTGAGGGGTGAGAGTGTTGGGCTGCTGTGGCCACTGACAAAGGCCCCAGAGGGTCGGGGCACAAGGCTGAACCCTGACTCCTTCCCTTCCCTGACCTTTCCCAGCCTGGCCTGGAAGCCCTCAGCCCCAACACCAGCTGCCGCCACTTCCCTCTGCTGGTCAGTAGCAGCTTCTCACGTGTGGACCTATTCAATGGGCTGTTGGGACCAGTACAGGTCACTGCATTGTATGTGACACGCCTTGACAATGTCACAGTGGCGCACATGGGCACAATGGATGGGCGTATCCTGCAGGTGGGTCCTCATCCCCACAGTCCCCTAGCCCTGGGTCCTTGTCTCCATCCCCATTTTGCTCACGTCTGACCTGTCCTAGGTGGAGCTGGTCAGGTCACTAAACTACTTGCTGTATGTGTCCAACTTCTCACTGGGTGACAGTGGGCAGCCCGTGCAGCGGGATGTCAGTCGTCTTGGGGACCACCTACTCTTCGCCTCTGGGGACCAGGTGAGGTGGGCAGGGGCAGGGCCTGGGGCCAGGGTTGTGGGATCACAGACTCTCCATCCAATCCAGGGAGGCATTGACATACAGGCCCTACCACCCTAGCCTACTGTGTACCGGGAGGGTCTATAGGGCCCAATCTCTCCCTCCAGGCACCCCTGAGTCACCTGTCTTTCACCCACAGGTTTTCCAGGTACCAATCCGAGGCCCTGGCTGCCGCCACTTCCTGACCTGTGGGCGTTGCCTAAGGGCATGGCATTTCATGGGCTGTGGCTGGTGTGGGAACATGTGCAGCCAGCAGAAGGAGTGTCCTGGCTCCTGGCAACAGGACCACTGCCCACCTAAGCTTACTGAGGTATGGCTTCCCTGGCAGGGCACAGGTAAGAGTGGGACAGGCTGGGCCTGGGGTGGTAGTCAGCAAGTCTTGATCACAATTTTTCTCAGGTCTGGGGGGTGTCCTTCATATCTACAAGGAGGGCATTCTTGTCAGAGGGGATGCCACATGCAAAGACTTGGAGGCAGGAAAGTGCTTGAATGCAAGTGACTCCAAATGGCTGGAGCGTGGGGAAGGCAAGGGGTATGGCAGGAGACTTTGGGGAAGCAGGTGGGGCTGAGAGAGCCCAACCCCACATGAGGACTCAGGCTGTTTCCCCCATTTCAGTTCCACCCCCACAGTGGACCTCTAAGGGGCAGTACAAGGCTGACCCTGTGTGGCTCCAACTTCTACCTTCACCCTTCTGGTCTGGTGCCTGAGGGAACCCATCAGGTCACTGTGGGCCAAAGTCCCTGCCGGCCACTGCCCAAGGACAGCTCAAAACTCAGGTACAATCTGGTCCCTCCCCTCCCTTTCCCTGAAGGGGACAACCAAGCAGCCCCTTCCCCATGAGACCCTGTTCTCTGCTTATCAGAGGCAAGGGGGGATGGGGGAAGCTGCAGTGGTTCTGACTGCTTTGTGTCAGGGGAGATGTCTCTGTCCCTTTTTGAGCTTTCATGTGCCCTTCCTGTCTGTTCACTCATGGACCAGCCAAGGTTAATCTCTGCCCCACCAGAACCTTCCTTCCATGGAGGGAGGCATGGGTGGAGAAATGCCATTCTCTGGCTCATGGAGGGAGGCACAGGGTGGAGCCCTGTGGCTTGTGGCAGGCATGCATCTAGGCCTGTGTAATTCCTGGCTGACCTCAGGGGTTCCCCTGGTGCCCCAGACCAGTGCCCCGGAAAGACTTTGTAGAGGAGTTTGAGTGTGAACTGGAGCCCTTGGGCACCCAGGCAGTGGGGCCTACCAACGTCAGCCTCACCGTGACTAACATGCCACCGGGCAAGCACTTCCGGGTAGACGGCACCTCCGTGCTGAGAGGCTTCTCTTTCATGGTGAGGCTACCTTGCCCTGTCTGTGCCCTTGGCCAGTGCATGGTACGGGAAGGGAGGGGCTTGGAGTGGAGGACCTGCCTAAGCCACCTCTATGTCCTCTTAGGAGCCAGTGCTGATAGCAGTGCAACCCCTCTTTGGCCCACGGGCAGGAGGCACCTGTCTCACTCTTGAAGGCCAGAGTCTGTCTGTAGGCACCAGCCGGGCTGTGCTGGTCAATGGGACTGAGTGTCTGCTAGAACGGTAAGTACCACCAGGCAGGCATGGGAGGCCGCAGGGTTCTATCCAGGTGGGGACCCGGATTCTGTCAGGATGGAGGGAAGAGTGCTTGTTACATGGTCAGTGTGGTGTGGAGAGCAGGTCCAGGAAGAAAAGACTACTGCCCTCTTCAGCCCAGAGGCAAGAGAGCCCATCACAGAGTCCAATGGCTCCAGCCAAGGCTGTGGGGAACCTGTTCCCTCCTTACCCTGTTGGGATGTCTTCCTGGGACCACCTTATTTTCAGACAGACCATGGAGTGGGGCAGGTGGGAGAGATAACAGACGAACTGGGAGAGGTCAACAGGCCCCTGGAAGAAGTGGGCCTGGCCATCACAAAGAGGGTAACCTTGAGCCCAATCTCTTGTTCCTGTAGGGTCAGTGAGGGGCAGCTTTTATGTGCCACACCCCCTGGGGCCACGGTGGCCAGTGTCCCCCTTAGCCTGCAGGTGGGGGGTGCCCAGGTACCTGGTTCCTGGACCTTCCAGTACAGAGAAGACCCTGTTGTGCTAAGCATCAGCCCCAACTGTGGCTACATGTAAGCACTGCCTCTTTGCCCACTCTGGCCTCTGGGGAATGAGAGAGCCAGCTTTGGAGAACACCCAAAGCCTACCACCCTACCCTCTTCCACAGCAACTCCCACATCACCATCTGTGGCCAGCATCTAACTTCAGCATGGCACTTAGTGCTGTCATTCCATGACGGGCTTAGGGCAGTGGAAAGCAGGGTGAGTGAGTGCTGGCCAGGAGGGAGGAAGGCTGGATGAGTTCCCTGAGCTGCAGCCCAACCTCGTGCTGGGCTGAGGCGAGGAGCAATCACAGGTGGGGTTCCTGGCTAATCACTCTCATATTGGTCCCAGCAGTGTGAGAGGCAGCTTCCAGAGCAGCAGCTGTGCCGCCTTCCTGAATATGTGGTCCGAGACCCCCAGGGATGGGTGGCAGGGAATCTGAGTGCCCGGGGGGATGGAGCTGCTGGCTTTACACTGCCTGGCTTTCGCTTCCTACCCCCACCCCATCCACCCAGTGCCAACCTAGTTCCACTGAAGCCTGAGGAGCATGCCATTAAGTTTGAGGTAAGTGTAAGGGATAGGGGCAGGGACAGTTGGGGATCTGAAAGTAGGGGCCAGCCTACAGGCTGGTCCTCATGACCCTCTCTGCAGTATATTGGGCTGGGCGCTGTGGCTGACTGTGTGGGTATCAACGTGACCGTGGGTGGTGAGAGCTGCCAGCACGAGTTCCGGGGGGACATGGTTGTCTGCCCCCTGCCCCCATCCCTGCAGCTTGGCCAGGATGGTGCCCCATTGCAGGTAGGCAGCCCAGCTGGACCTCCCTGGGAAACACGGGCAGAGGGCCTACAGGCTGGGCCTGAGTTGCCACCTGCCCCCAGGTCTGCGTAGATGGTGAATGTCATATCCTGGGTAGAGTGGTGCGGCCAGGGCCAGACGGGGTCCCACAGAGCACGCTCCTTGGTATCCTGCTGCCTTTGCTGCTGCTTGTGGCTGCACTGGCGACTGCACTGGTCTTCAGCTACTGGTGGCGGAGGAAGCAGCTAGGTGAGCTCTCTGCTCCTACCTTTAATCAGCCCCTACCCCCAACTAATGGCATCTTCAAGTCCCTACATCCTCTCTCTGCCCAGGACTTAGGGATCTAAGTCCTCCCCAGAGGGGTCGGCCCCTAGGAGCTTGGAAAGCCAAGCCACCAAGGATTCTCTTTCCACAGTTCTTCCTCCCAACCTGAATGACTTGGCATCCCTGGACCAGACTGCTGGAGCCACACCCCTGCCTATTCTGTACTCGGGCTCTGACTACAGAAGTGGCCTTGGTGAGATAGTGGAGGCACGAGAAGCTAAAGCCACCCCCTGTCCCTACAAGCTCCTCATTCCCTCTCCCCACAGCACTCCCTGCCATTGATGGTCTGGATTCCACCACTTGTGTCCATGGAGCATCCTTCTCCGATAGTGAAGATGAATCCTGTGTGCCACTGCTGCGGAAAGAGTCCATCCAGCTAAGGGACCTGGACTCTGCGCTCTTGGCTGAGGTCAAGGATGTGCTGATTCCCCATGAGCGGGTGGTCACCCACAGTGACCGAGTCATTGGCAAAGGTGTGGGGGCCAGGTGGGGCTGGGGCAGAGATGGAGTCTCAAGATGACATAGGCTAGGCCAGGCGTGGTGGCTCACGCCTGTAATCCCAGCACTTTGGGAGGCCGAGGCGGGCAGATCATGAGGTCAGGAGATCGAGACCGTCCTGGCTAACAGGGTGAAACCCCGTCTCTACTAAAAATACAAAAAATATTAGCCAGCCATGGTGGCAGGCGCCTGTAGTCCCAGCTACTTGGGAGGCTGAGGCAGGAGAATGGCATGAACTCGGGAGGCGGAGCTTGCAGTGAGCCAAGATTGCACCACTGCACTCCAGCCTGGGCGACAGAGCGAGACTCCTTCTCAAAAAAAAAAAAATGACATAGGCTAAAGGGACAGTTGGAACAGATTCTGCTCTAACCTTCTCACCAACCTGTGTGACCTTGGGTATACCACTTAACCTCTCTGAGCCTCCATTTGCTCATCTGTAAAATGGGGATGAGAAAAGTTCTGTCTTCAGTGGGTTCTGGTGTGGATCAATCAGGCATAGGAAGATTGTAGCCTCTGCCATCAAGTGGCTGCTGTTTGTTTTTGGTTTTATTTATGGTTTTGTTTTTGTTTTTGTGACAGGGTCTCACTCTGTTACCCAGGCTGGAGTGCAATGGCACAATCATGGCTCACTGCAGCCTCGACCTCCCCAGCCTCAGGTGATCCTCCTGCCTCAGCCTCCTGAGTAGCTGGGATTACAAAAATTAGCACCTGGCTAATTTTTTGTTTGTTTTTTGTAGAGATGGGCCTCGAATCATGTTGTCCAGGCTGGCCTCGAACTCCTGGACTCAAGCAATCTGCCTGCCTAACCTTCCCAAAGTGCTGGGATTACAGGCATGAGCCACCGAACCCAGCCTGTTTTATTATATTTATTTTATTTTATTTTTATTTTTATTCTATTTTATTATTATTATTATTATTTGAGACAGAATTTCACTCTTGTTGCCCAGGCTGGAGTGCAATGGCGCGATCTCGGCTCATTGCAACCTCCTCCTCCCGGGTTCAAGTGATTCTCCTGTCTCAGCTTCCTGAGTAGCTAGGATTACAGGCGCCTGCCACAACACCCAGCTAATTTTTAGTATTTTTGGTAGAGATAGGATTTCACCATGTTGGCCAGGCCGGTCTCAAACTCCTGACCTCAGGTGATCCGCCCGCCTCAGCCTCCCAAAGTGCTAGGATTACAGGCATGAGCCACTGCCCCCAGCCTATTTTATTTTATTTTATTTATTTATTTTGAGAGGGTGTCTCGCTCTTTCACCCAGGCTGGAGTGCAGTGGCGCCATCTCGGCTCACTGCAAGCTCCGCCTCCCAGGTTCATGCCATTCTCCTGCCTCAGCCTCCCAAGTAGCTGGGACCACAGGCGCCTGCCACCGTGCCCGGCTAATTTTTTGTATTTTTAGTAGAGATGGGGTTTCACCGTGTTAGCCAGGATGGTCTCGATCTCCTGACCTCATGATCCACCCGCCTCGGCCTCCCAAAGTGATGGGATTACAGGTGTGAGCCACCGTGCCCGGCCTATTTTATTTTTTCAAGATGGAGTCTTGCTCTATCATCCAGGCTGGAGTGCAGTGGTGCAATCTTGGCTCACTGCAACCTCCCCCTCCCAGGTTCAAGCAATTCTCCTGCCTCACCCTCCCTAGTAGCTGGGATTACAGGCGCCCGCCACCACACCTGGCTAATTTTTGTATTTTTAGTAGAGATGGGGTTTCACCATGTTGGCCAGGCTGGTCTCAAACCCAAACCCCTGAACTCATGATCCGCCCGCCTTGGCCTCCCAAAGTGCGGGGATTATAGGTGTGAGCCACTGCACCTGGCCTATTTATTTTATTTTATTTTTTGAGATATAGTCTCCCTCTGTTGTTCAGGCTGGAGTGCAGTGGCGCAATCTTGGTCACTGCAACCTCTGCCTCCTAGGTTCAAGCGATTCTCCTGCCTCAGCCTCCCTGAGTAGCTGGGACTACAGATGCACACCACCACACCCAGCTAATTTTTTTTTTTGGTATTTTTAGTAGAGACGAGGTTTCACCATGTTGGCCAGGCTGGTCTCGAACTCCTAACCTCAGGTGATCTGCCTGCCTTGATCTCCCAAAGTGCTGGGATTACAGGCATGAGCCACTGTACCCAGCCTATTTATTTATTTATTTATTTATTTATTTATTTTTGAGACAGAACCTCGCTCTGTCACCCAGGCTGGAGTGCAGTGGCATGATCTTGGCTCACTGCAACCTCTGCCTCCCGGATTCAAGTGATTCTCCTGCCTCAGCCTCCTAAGTAGCTGGGATTACAGACGTGCACCACCAAGCCCGTCTAATTTTTGTATTTTTAGTAGAAATGGAGTTTCATCATGTTGGCCAGGCTGGTCTCAAACTCCCGACCTCAGGTGATCCGCCCGCCTCAGCCTCCCGAAGTGCTGGGATTACAGGCGTGAGCCATCGCACCTGACCCTGCTTTATTTATTTATTTATTTATTTATTTTTATTTTTTTGAGACAGAGTCTCACTCTATTGCCCAGGCTGGAGTGCAGTAGTGCAATCTCGGCTCACTGCAACCTCTGCCTCCTGGATTCAAGCATTTCTCCTGCCTCAGCCTCCTGAGTAGCTGGGATTACAGGGGCCTGCCACTGCCACCACACCTGTCTAATTTTTGTAGTTTTAGTAGAGACGGGGTTTCATCATGTTGGCCAGACTGGTCTTGAACCCCTGACCTCAGCTGATCCTCCCGCCCCAGCCTCCCAAGTGTTAGGATTAAAGGCATGAGCCTTTTTTTTTTTTTTTTTAAATTTAAAAAAAAGACAGCATCTCACTATGTTACCCAGGCTGGCCTTGAACTCCTGGGCTTATGCGATTCTCTTGCCTCAGCCTCCTGAGTAACTGGGATTACAGGCGCACTGCGCTTGGCTTCTGCTGCTTTTCTTTGAGGGGGATGGAGTCTCGCCCTGTCTCTCAGGCTGGAGTGCAGTGACACGATCTTGGCTCACTGCAACCTCTGCCTCCCGGGTTCAAGCTATCCTCCTGCCTCAGGCTCCCAAGCAGCTGGGACTAGAGATGGGGTTTCACCATATTAGCCAGGCTGGTCTCAAACTCCTGACCTCGTGATCCACCCGCCTTGGCCTCTCAAAGTGCTGGGATTACAGGTGTGAGCCACTGCACCCAGCCCTGCTGCTTTTTTAAAATGTCAGAGTGGGCCGGGTGTGGTGGCTCACACCTGTAATCCCAGCACTTTGGGAGGCCTAGGTGGGTGAATCACAAGATCAGGAGTTTGAGACCAGCCTGGCCAACATGGTGAAACCCAGTCTCTACTAAAAATACAAAAAAATTAGCTGTGTGTAGTGGCAGTTGCCTGTAATCCCAGTTACTCAGGAGGCTGAGGCAGGAGAATCACTTGAACCTGGGAGGCAGAGGTTGCAGTGAGTTGAGATTGTGCCACTGCACTTCAGCCTGGGCAAGAGTGAGACTCGGTCTCAAAAAATAAAAATAAAAATTAAAAATAAATAAAATGTCAGATTGGCCAGTTTAGTGCTCTGAGGTCTGGTTGCCAATGAGAATGTGTGGTGTGAGCCTTGGGCCCTGGATCCCCTCTCATCGACTCATTATCCACCTCACACCAGGCCACTTTGGAGTTGTCTACCACGGAGAATACATAGACCAGGCCCAGAATCGAATCCAATGTGCCATCAAGTCACTAAGTCGTAAGTGGGGCAGAAGATGGGAAGGCAGAGGGAGGGGCCTCAGGCTGGGAGGATTCTTTTTCTCTGTGTTCCCACCTTACTGAGTGACCCTGAGCAGGAGACCTTCATTTCCCATTTCCCCATCTGAGCCTTATAAAGGGATGCCCTGCCCTGTGCCTGACTTGCGCTGCTCTGCAGGCATCACAGAGATGCAGCAGGTGGAGGCCTTCCTGCGAGAGGGGCTGCTCATGCGTGGCCTGAACCACCTGAATGTGCTGGCTCTCATTGGTATCATGTTGCCACCTGAGGGCCTGCCCCATGTGCTGCTGCCCTATATGTGCCACGGTGACCTGCTCCAGTTCATCCGCTCACCTCAGCGGGTCAGTGTTCATCTGGCTCTGGGTTGGGGGCTGGGCAGCAGCTGGAGAAGGAGCTGCTGTGCCCTTGCCCACCAACCCACCTGTGCCCCCAGAACCCCACCGTGAAGGACCTCATCAGCTTTGGCCTGCAGGTAGCCCGCGGCATGGAGTACCTGGCAGAGCAGAAGTTTGTGCACAGGGACCTGGCTGCGCGGAACTGCATGTGAGAGTCCAGAGTAGCTGGGGTGAAGCAAAAGGACAGGGCATGAGGGTGTGCGGTGCTCAAGGCCGCCTCAGGGAAGGGCCCACTCCAGCCTTGTCCTTCCCTCTCTGCACCTTACTTTTTTTGTCTGCCCAGTGCAGACTTGGACTGGACACTGTGGCTTTGAAATTTGGCCAGGTGCGGTGGCTCACGTCTGTAATCCCAGCACTTTGGGAGGCTGAGGAAGGCGGATCATGAGGTCAGGAGATCGAGACCATCCTGGCTCACACGGTGAAACCCCGTCTCTACTAAAAATACAAAAAGATTAGCCAGGCGTGGTGGCAGGCCCCTGTAGTCCCAGCTACTCAGGAGGCTGAGGCGGGAGAATGGCGTGAACCCAGGAGGCAGAGCTTGCAGTGAGCGGAGATCGCGCCACTGCACTCCAGCCTGGGTGACAGAGCGAGACTCCGTCTCAAAAAAAAAAAAAATTCTGTAAGGGCCTAGAACAGGTGGGTTCAGGGCCTGGTAAGGGCCAGTCCTAAGTGTGATCCTCTCCCTACCCCTAAGGCTGGACGAGTCATTCACAGTCAAGGTGGCTGACTTTGGTTTGGCCCGCGACATCCTGGACAGGGAGTACTATAGTGTTCAACAGCATCGCCACGCTCGCCTACCTGTGAAGTGGATGGCGCTGGAGAGCCTGCAGACCTATAGATTTACCACCAAGTCTGATGTGGTGAGGCCCCACCTGCCCTACAGTCCACATGGCTTTGGCACCCAAGAACACTGGGCCTCACCCATTCAGCTCTGAATGATCTGAGCCCAGGGAGTCCCCAGGGTAGATGACCCCCACAGCCCATCTGCCCACCTCTTGGGCAGATGTAAGATGGAATCTGACACCTGCCAGGGCTAGAGGAGGCTGGGAACTCACTGGCTCCTCACAGATAATCCAGGGCCTGCCCAGCCCCAACTCTGGGTAGGATGAGGTAGTGGGAGGAGACAGAGGAAAGACACGGGTGATGTATTGAGGAATGAGCTCTCAGTGGAGGGTAGGGTCTTCCATTTCCAGCTGAAGGACTCTGGGAGGTAGAAGCCCTGGGGGACCCACCTGCCCCCAAATTTGGGGTGAGTTGAGTCCCCTCACCTCCCCCTTTCCACAGTGGTCATTTGGTGTGCTGCTGTGGGAACTGCTGACACGGGGTGCCCCACCATACCGCCACATTGACCCTTTTGACCTTACCCACTTCCTGGCCCAGGGTCGGCGCCTGCCCCAGCCTGAGTATTGCCCTGATTCTCTGTGAGTATGTGGAGGTGGTAGTGGGGAGGGAACTGGGCCCCAGAGACATGGAAGAGACAGGAGACAGAGCTCCTGCCTGGCTTCCTGACTGAACTTCTGGTTGACTAGGAAAGGGACTCTCGCTGGGCCTCAGTTTCCTCATCTGTGAACTGGTCCCACCCTCATGCAGAGTAGGACCCTGGGAGGACCTCACAGTTGCCATGGTAACAGCATTCTGAGCTCAGAGTTGGGGTTGAGGCCCGTGGTTTGATTTTTCCAGTGCTCCTCCTACCCGACTCCCACTCACGGGGTCTGCTTTCCACCTTTTCCTCTCATTTAATCTCGAGGAAAGATTCCATAACCCCCACAGCAACCCCCTCTGGATCTCCAGGTCAGGTTTTTTCACTGTATGTGGTTTCAGATTCCCCATTCCTGGAGGGATGGCGGCAGCTGCATTGTCCTCAGTGCCTACAGGGTGGGTTCGGTGCTGAGGTTCAGCTTCATATGCAGCAGGTGTGCCTGAGCTGTGGCTAGGTCTGCTGGGTTAGAACAGAGAGAACCAGGACATAGGTAAAAGTAGTTAACGCCTCCTGTCTCAGGCTGTGCTCCAAGAAGGATGCGAGTAGCCCTTCCTCACAGTCCTACCTGCCTTGGGTTTGCTCTTACTATTCACTTCTTTAATTCACTGCCTACCTGTATCCAGATTGGGCTCCTGGAAACAGACTCAGCTGGAGATTTATGTACGGGGATTTACTGAGAGGTTGGGGGCAAGGGAAGAAGGACTGGGCAGGAGAAATGTCACAGAAACTGCAGCCCATCCCACAGGGACTGCTTGAACTGGGATGACCCACCACAGTTTTCTGAAATTGAGACCAACAGGCCAGGTCTTTGTACCAGGCATTAATCAGTTACTAGTCACAGGCTGTCCCTGGTGAGTGGATGTGAGCTTGGCAGAGGCAGTTCTCTTCTGCCTAGGGCAATTCCTAGAGAGAGCCTCAGTCAAGAACCATCAGCAGGCAACACTCCTAGCCACTGGGAAAGTAAAGGGGGATCTGGGTGGCACACCATAGGGTCCACTTCAGCAGTCCAGCCCTTCTCCTCTCTGGGCCTCAATTTCCTCATCTGTAAAGTGGAGACAACAGTACCACCCTCCGAGAGTCTGAGAATTATATGAGATATTGTGTGTAGGGTAGAGTATTATTTCAGGCAGGAATGACATCCCCAAGATAATGGGGCAGGCACTAGGACCCAGCAGGTAAACCTGGGGAACCTCTGCTTCAGGACCAGGGTGCCACTGGTGCTGCCCCAAATGCTCTTGCTTCAGAATTTTTTTTTTTTTTGAGACAGAGTCTCACTCTGATGCCCAGGCTGGAGTGCAGTGGCGCAATGTTGGCTCACTGCAACCTCTGCCTCCCAGGTTCAAGTGATTCTCCTGCCTCAGCCTCCTGAGTAACTGGGACTACAGGCGTGTGCCACCACGCCCAGTAATTTTTTTTTTTTTTTTTTTGAGATGGAGTCTCGCTCTGTTGCCCAGGCTGGAGTGCAGTGGTGCAATCTCGGCTCACTGCAAGCTCCGCCTCCCGGGTTCACGCCATTCTCCTGCCTCAGCCTCCCGAGTAGCTGGGACTACAGGCACCTGCCACGACACCCGGCTAATATTTTGTGTTTTTAGTAGAGACGGGGTTTCACTGTGTTAGCCAGGATGGTCTCGATCTCCTGACCTCGTGATCCACCCACCTTGGCCTCCCAAAGTGCTGGGATTACAGGCGTGAGCCACCACGCCCAGCTTCGCCCAGTTAATTTTTGTATTTTTAGTAGAGATGGGGGTTTCACTATGTTGGCCAGGCTGGTCTCGAACTCCTGACCTCGTGACCTGCCCACCTCAGCCTCCCAAAGTGCTGGGATTACAGGCATGAGCCACTGCCCCCGGCCACTTCAGGATTTTTAATTCCTGCTTTGCTGGACCCAGGCTTCCTTCCTGGAAGAACTGTGATGATGACCATTGTACCTCGTGAGCTGGGCCTTGTGCCTAGCACTTCACAGGCATCAGCCTATATGCCTACTTCTCTGTGATCAGAGGAGGACCCAGAGGCACAGAGAAGTTAAGGAACTTATCCAAGATCACATAGCCCAGGCCACAGGGCACAGGAGCCCAAGCTCTTAACACCTGAGGTAGTTCGACCTCTGCCAGGGTGGGGAGGCAGGACTGGAACAGTAATCATAGGGATGAGAAGAGCTGCCCCTGATTGGGTAGTGCTAGGTACTAGGTCCTGTCATCTATCCTCATCCCTGTGTGGCCTGCCAGAGGTTTAACAGCAAGTGGGTGGCCCAGAATCCTTGGGTGGAAATTGCCTTAACCTGACATCCCTTTCCCCCAACAGGTACCAAGTGATGCAGCAATGCTGGGAGGCAGACCCAGCAGTGCGACCCACCTTCGGAGTACTAGTGGGGGAGGTGGAGCAGATAGTGTCTGCACTGCTTGGGGACCATTATGTGCAGCTGCCAGCAACCTACATGAACTTGGGCCCCAGCACCTCGCATGAGATGAATGTGCGTCCAGAACAGCCGCAGTTCTCACCCATGCCAGGGAATGTACGCCGGCCCCGGCCACTCTCAGAGCCTCCTCGGCCCACTTGACTTAGTTCTTGGGCTGGACCTGCTTAGCTGCCTTGAGCTAACCCCAAGCTGCCTCTGGGCCATGCCAGGCCAGAGGGCAGTGGCCCTCCACCTTGTTCCTGCCCTTTAACTTTCAGAGGCAATAGGTAAATGGGGCCCATTAGGTCCCTCACTCCACAGAGTGAGCCAGTGAGGGCAGTCCTGCAACATGTATTTATGGAGTGCCTGCTGTGGACCCTGTCTTCTGGGCACAGTGGACTCAGCAGTGACCACACCAACACTGACCCTTGAACCAATAAAGGAACAAATGACTATTAAAGCACAAATTGTGGCAAATAGTGTGAAAGAATGACAGGAGGCTGCTATAAATAGCTGAATAGAGAGGCAAGGGAAGCCTCCCAGGAGGTGACATTTTGCTGAGGCCTTATCAACCGGGGAAAAACCACCAGAAACAGTGTTGAGGAAAGAGGGTTTTTGGCAGAGAGTCACACGTGCAAAGACCCTGAGGCTGGAAAGGAGTTGGATCAGCAAGAAGGATCTTGAGAACAGGGAGGGTGAGCAAGGCCCAGATCCAGGTCCTAGGGCTCTGGGGACTGTTAGATGGAACCAAGGAAGTAGGCTGAGTACCCAAGCATGCAGTGACCAGGATGGTTTCTTCCATGGCTCAGGCTGCCTCCTCCCCTTTCCCCAGCCCTAGCACTTCTCCAGGGCTCCCTGCTCGATCTGCAGTGCCCACCGTCACACCATCCGGGATGGAATGGGGCCTGCCATCTGGGGCATAGAGGCTTGGGTCCCAGCAACACTGCCAGCATTGATCGCGCTTGTAGCCTTAAGAGAGACAAGCCAGCAGCAAGGCCTCAACTCCACACTTTCAAGGAGCCAACTTCTGGCCAGGTGCGGTGGCTCATGCCTGTAATCCCAGCACTTTGGGAGGCTGAGGCAGGCGGATCACTTGAGGTCAGCAGTTTGAGACCAGCCTGACCAAGATGGTGAAACCCTGTCTCTACTAAAATTACAAAAATTAAGCTGTGTGTGGTGGTGCACGCCTGCAATCCCAGGTACTCAGGAGGCTGAGGTGGGAGACTCACTTGAACTTGGGAGGCGGAGGTTGCAGTGAGCCGAGATCGGGTTACTGCACTCTAGCATGGGCGACAGAGTGAGACTCCATCTCAAAAAAAAAAAGGAGCCAACTTCAAAGTGCCAACTGCCCAGGCTATTTGTACTTGTAAAGGCCACTGCACAACAGCCCCTAAAGGGGCGTGCTCCTCTGAGAGGGAGACTTGCCCCTCCTCCTCTTCCTCCCTACACTGACTGCTGAGGGGGTAGCTGGGGTGCCAGGGTGCCTGGCCCAGGACCTGGATCACAGTGTTTCTTCCCCCTTGCTCAGGACCCCCATAGCCTCCATCCCTTCAGTTAGGAGACCCCAGCTCACCCTAAGAGGGTAGGCTTCCTTCCCTCGGAGCCCACAGCTCTGTGCCCTGTCAGACATGGAACCCTGGGTTTGGAGCAAGAGCTCCCTGCTAATCAGAGAGAGAGTCTCCTTGGGACCAGAGCTGCCCAGCTTTCTCCATCCAGCTGCTGCTCGCTCTGCCACCTCAGGCCAGAGAGAAGTCCAGTCCTGGGGACTCTAAGGACTCTGAGGACAGGTGGGTAAGGCTTAAAAGGAGATTCTTGCTTGAGTGCAGGGATCCAAAGATCAGGAACCTGTGTGCTGAAGAGGGGCAGAGACGGACTATCTGTCTGTTTACCGCTGTACCTTGGATGACTCTCAGTGCCTCAGCAGGCACTGAGGAGGTTGTAGGCTCGCATGCTTGGCCACTGACCCTTTGTCCCTGTGTGTGCAGGAGACACTTGTGTTACCCCGGAGGCTGCGAGGGAGGTAAGTGGCGTATCCTGGGGCCCATCCCCACCTCAGTTGGAAAGGACTGCCTTCATCCCTTCAACTTGTAGTTCTCCCCTTTAACCCCATGCTGGGGTTCTAAGGATCACCCAAATCTCTTAAGCCCAGGAGCTCCTTCCCCATTGAGCTTCTGCAGCTCATGGACCACTGGCTTATCTGTTCACATGAGGGGCTCAGAGAGAAAGGGAGTCTCTGGACAAGAAGGGAGCTTAGCATGGGAAAGGCTCCCAGAGAAGAGAGATAGGAGAGAAAGAGGGTGTCAGGTGCAGCCAGAATGTAGGGCTTTGGGCCTGCTTCTGGGCCAAGGGCCTCCAGGGCCAGAATTCTCCAGGGAGGGGCCCCAGTTAGGCACTTGGGGCCCTGGATTGTGACACAGCTGCCCCCACTCTCAATTTCTGCAGCCCCTAAGCTCTGAGCTTCATTCTCAGAGCCATCTGATAGTCCCAACCCCATCTAGGGTGTCAGGAGCTCGGACTGTTTTAGGGCTTCAAATCAGTGACTGGGCTACCAGGGAGAACAGGGTAGGGAGGGTCAGTTCTAGGTCCCTGGATGGGCTGGGGGACCATGTGGCTTCCAGGGCTGATGAAGGCTGGGCTGCCTCTCCTCTAGGGGAGGCCTGGGCAGTAGCTCAGGTATGGTGGGTGGCCAGTGCAAGAGGAGGGTTGCTAGTGGCCATGGGAGGCCTGGGCCTGCCACCAGGGTGGAATGGTGTGGACAGAGGTTTCTCCTAGGGCTTTTGGAGACCAGCCTTCCAACCAAGAGCTATGAAGAGTAGGTACCTCTCTGTCCCATCTCCCTCCATCTCAGCCCAGTAGGGCTAGGGGCAAGCAGATGCTAATAAAGGCTGAGCAGGCCAGGGTGGGAGCTGGCGCTGAGGAGGCAGCAGATGACTCACACCTTCCTGACTGCCCATTGGTGTCATTGTTCTCTGGAGCCTGGAGGGCGTGCATGGGGCAGACTGACCTGCTTTGATGGGGTACCATGAATCTGGCCTAAGATTCCCCTTATGTCTCGGCCTCAGCCCCAGCCTTTCAGGGAATATTCTGAGGGACCCAAAGGCTCTCTGGGGGTCTATATCAGGCTAGGTCTCTAGAAAGAAGTACCTGAGACTAGGTAATTTGTAAGAGGTTTACTTGGCTCACAGTTCTGCAGGCTGTACAGGAAGCATTGTGCCAGCATCTGCTTCTGGGGAGGCCTCAGGAAGCTTACAATCATGGCAGAAGGCAAAGCGGGAGCAGGCACTTCACGTGGTGGAAGGAGGAGGAAGAGAGAGAGAGAGAGAGAGAGAGAGTAGCAGGAAGGTGCCACATACTTTTAAATGACCAGATCTCAAAATAACTCACTGTTATGAAGATAGCACCAAGATGAGGCATCCACCTCCATCACCCAAACACCTCCCATGAGGCCCCACCACCAGCACTGGGGATTACAATTCAGCATGAGATTGGGGTGGGGACAAATATCCAAACTATATTAGGGTCATACCTGTGGGCTCCAGATATAGCCCCATTCCAAACCCAGTCTCATTGTTGCTCTATGGGAGCTCAGGGGCCAGGCCTGTGGTGGTTCCTATTTTCAGCTCAGGTGGTAGGAGCTGAGGGAAGTTGCTTATTCCTTGGTAAGGCTCAGCATGTGCCAAAGCAGCGGGACCAGTGAGTACCAGAGACTCCCAATGCCAGAGGCATCTTCACCATCTCACCTCACCACTCTCTTTCAGTTTGGTTTAACCACCTGCATACTCTTTTTTTTTTTTAGACAGAGTCTCACTCTGTCACCCAGGCTGGAGTGCCATGGCATGAACTTGGCTCACTGCAACCTCCGCCTCCTGGGTTCAAGCAATTCTGCCTCAGCCTCCTGAGTAGCTGGGATTACAGGCGTGTACCACCATCCCTGGCTAATTATTTTTTATTTTTAGTAGAGATGGGCTTTCATCATGTTGGCCAGGCTGGTCTGGAACACTTGGCCTCAGGTGTTCCGCCCAGCTTAGCCTCCCGAAGTGCTGGGATTACAGGCGTGAGCCACCTCACCTGACCAACCACCTGCATACTTTTGTAGCCAGTCTTGCACTGGGCAAACGTTTGGGATCTGGAGATGCATTAGGGAAGGCAGGGGGCTTAAAGCAGCAGGCGGTCAAGATCATGGGATTCAATCACCCTTGAAACTAATTATCCCTTCCTCATGCCACAAGTCCCTCGTGGGACACTGCACCCTGGACCATGGAGAATCAGAGGCCCCAAAGGAGTCAGTTCCACCCGTGGGCTCCATGGAAGTGGCAGCTTTAGCCAAGCATTAATCCTGCTGACATGTCCCTCAAAGCCAGGGAGCCTTCTCTTCAAAGAGGGAAAGGAATCTTTTGGGTGGCTCCAGTCACCCTGTTCACATGGGCTCCTGCCCTGGTCTCTTCGACCCAGTCATCTGTTTAATTTAAAGTCACTCCCACTGTCCACCGGACCTGGGTTCCATAGGAACCCTGAAGGAGGGCAGCTCTGCTCACATTCCCTCTGCAGGCGTGACTAGAGGTCAGCTCTGCTCAGCAGTCATGAAGCCATGTGTGCTTTTGGCAGTACCACCTTTGCCTCCACTTTTGCTGGCTTCTGGATGTGGGGGCCGTTCCCAGGGAGGGTGAGGAGCTCTCCCAGCCCCTAAGACAGCTGTGGGCAGCAGTCAGGGCGGCTGTGCTGTTGCCTTTCCTCTGGGCTGATGCGGCTGGCCACCTTTCACGCAGAGTTACGTAAGCTCGAGTCAATTGGGGCTCAGAGCAGTTCATTGTGGGCTATTTTTAAGCTGCAACACATCACAGCAGAGGGGTCACTGCACTGCCGGCTTGCAGGGAAGGTTGTTTAAACATCTGTTATTTAAATTTCCCTGTGCCTTAGAGCTCAGAAGCCATATCCTGCTAGTACTAGTGGGTTCTGCCTTCCACATTTCAGAATAGGAGTGGATTATCTCCCCTCACCCTGCCTAAGGTTCCCCTAAGGCTGGGGTTCTCTGGTACTTCCTGTCTTCCTCTGGGGTCAGACAGGGGGGCCATGGAGCAGGAGGTGCCAGCTCCTTTAATCATAGTCCTGCCTCTGTGGAATGGGTGTATCCTGGCCAGGAGAAATGTCAGGGAAGCAGGAGGTCTAGGTCTAGGGTTCACAGGTCACTTGGATAGCTCCAGGGAGGAAGGTAAGGAGAGGAAGGTAAGGAGTGTGGGCCATAGAGCTAGGAGACCAAGAGTGCATTCCTTCCTCCTTGGGGGGCCTCAGCTTCCCATCGGCACCAAGAGAGGGTTGAATCAAGATACTTTTGAGTCTGTTCAGAAGCCTGCCTTTGCTTGAGCTGTGCTCAAGAGGGAGGGGAATGCCCTCCCTCTGCAGATCTAAATGCTACCCATCTGTCACCTCTCGGGTAGAAGGGCTGATGTATGAACCCCTGGACAGTGGCTGGTGTGCGAACCCGTGGGGAAACATGCCTCCCTTTTTGCTCCATTATCAAGTGAAGGGCTGCACTGGGAGTCCTTTAAGGCTCTTTCTGATCCTAGCTTTTTGGAGATGTCCAGACCCTTCCCAATGCAGTAGAAGGCAGGCAGACCGGACGGGTGCAAGGCCAGGGGCTTGACAAAGCTAGCTGCCTCCTGAGAACACAAGGGAGCCGAAAATAGGTCTGTATTGAAGCAGGTGTGGGAGCCAGCTGTAGAGCTCCTAATAGGGTGTGGCGCTGTGCCTCTCCCCTTGACGCCCTTCTTGCCACCTCTCTACTATCCTCAAGACCTCCTAAGTGGGAGGGTTCCAGCCTGATCCACAGGGGAGAAGGGTTTCTCACGGTGATTTGACCCTTGACCCTCTCTGCAGAGGTTGGGGCCTTCCTAGCAAGCCTGCCTAGAGGGGTGAGGTGAAGTGTGAGGAGAAGGTCATGCAGGACTTGCCCTCACAGGGACGCCATCTGGCCTCATCCACAGACTAAGCTCCTCCCAGCTCCTCCTTGCCACCTCCCTCCCACCCCACAGCCCTCAGCCTGGGGAATGGGCTCAGTCTGGGGGAGGGGCTCTCCAGGTTGCCATGGAAACACGTTGGCCCTCCTCACTTCCCAGATTCAGAAATAGAATTGGACGCCCTTCTTCCTGGTGAGACACTATTTAAAAACATGTTGGGGGAGGGGCCGAGGGGCGCTATCCCTAGGGGCTGGGAAGAAGGGACCCAGCCTGAAAGCCTCTTTATTTGCCCTGCTGCTCCTCTCCCCAGCTGGATGAGATGAGCAGGCTTTGGCCAGCTATGAATTCTGAATACGAAGGATTCAGTCTGGCCCATACTCAGCACCACCAGGTTCCTGGAAGGGCCTCCTCTCAGGCTTGAGCTACCTGATAAGCTGTCAGGAGGAGGAGCAGGTCCATGCAGGACCCAGCTTGGGTGTAGGGCTTGCTGCTGCAGAACCCACAATGGAGTCATTTTAGCTCCCCTCCAGCAGGGTCTGTGACTGCCTGGCCCTGAGCATGGCACCCAGTGGTGGCAACACAGGATCCTGAAGTATGAATCCAGAGCCTGGTGGCCTGGCTTCAGATTCTGGCTCCACTACACACTAGCTGAGACAGACCTCTCTCCCTTTCTTTCCTTGCCTTGATTTCCTTATTTGTAAAATGAGGTATGACAGTGCCCAGCTCATTGAATTGCTGTGAGTCTGGGTTGTGAGTGCTCCACATTGTGCTGGCACAGAGGAAGGACCCCATCAATATCAGTTATTGTTATTATTACTATAAGGGGTGTTTGCTATAAGGACCTTTGCAGCCAGACATGGTGGCCCATGCTTGTAATCCCAGCACTTTGGGAGGCCAAGGTGGGAGGAAGCCAGGAGTTTGAGACCAGCCTAGGCAACAAAATGAGAACCCTTCTCTATTAAAAAAAAAAAAAAAAAAAATTAGCCAGGTGTGGTGGCTCACACTATCCCAGCTACTCAGAAGGCTGAGTGGTGAGGATTGCTTGAGCCCAGGAGTTCAAGGCTGCAGTGAGCAATGATAATGCCACTGCACTCCAGCCTGGGCAACAGAGTGAGACCTTGCTTCTAAAAATGAAAATAAAAATAAGGGCCTTCTCTATCCTGGCTGCTTCCTTTGGGCCTTCTTTCATGGGCTAGACGCTTCAGCCAGTTCTGCTCCCTTCCCCCAGGAGACCTCAGGCCAGTTGTTTACAAAGGACCACAGTTCTGGAAAGGAGTATTATGCCCCACCTCTGCAGGAGGTGGACGATGGCTCAGTGGTGAGACAGGCCAGGGGCTCTCAGGACCTCTCTCCATACCTCTCCAACCCTCCAAGGCACAGTCCAGCTCAAATGCTGCACGGGCACTAGAGGCTGTTACTAGCATCTCTGTTGTAAACAGAAAACTAGCTTGCTTAAGCCAAAGATTAATGACATTAATAGTGGGCAGCAAGTATGTGTGTACATGAATGTAGGCACACATATGCACAGGCAGACCCTTGGGCTTTGGACGTTCGCATGAGAGGATGAGCAGCTCCCCCTTGGTGTCCAGAGCTATCGGTTTCCACTCTTTTTTAACTTTTTTTAAAAAATCATTTTTAATCCTAGCACTTTGAGAGGCCGAGGCAGAGGGATCACCTGAGGTCAGGAGTTCAAGACCAGCCTGGCCAACACGGTGAAACCTGTCTCTACTAAAAATACAAAAATTAGCCTGGCGTGGTGGCGGGTGCCTGTAATCCCAGCTACCTGGGAGGCTGGGACAGGAGAATCACTTGAACCTGGGAGGCAGAGGTTGCAGTGAGCCAAGATCGTGCCATTACACTCTAGCCTGGGCAACAAAGGGAGACTCCATCTCAAAAAAAAAAATTATTTTTATAGAGACGGGGTCTCGCTTCGTTGCCCAGGCTGGTCTCAAACTCCTGGGCTCAAGCAATCCTCCTGTCTTGGCCTCCCAAAGTATTGGGATTGCAGACGTGAGCCACCACACCTGGCCCTGTCCCCATTCTTAACCAAAGGCAGCATCAAGGGAAGGGGGGTGGGAGCCCAGGGGGCCTGAGATGTGGCAGAGCCTGGCTGTGCCCAGTGCCAAGTTAGCAAGCTGCAGATGCAGCACCTTTGTGTTAACTTTTGTCCCTGGTCACAGAGCCTCACACCCCACAGCCAACTGTAAACACTATTTTTAACCTCTGTGAAAACAGTTTCAGAGAACAAACCTACAGTTATATTGTCCACAAACCTGTTTCCTGGGTGGAAAGACTGAGGCCTGAAAGAACACAGCCCTGCCAGACAGAGGGAGGAGGCCCAGAGCTCAGATCTGGTGGGAAGGAGGAGGGCCTGACCCTACCACAGGTTAGAACCTCCAGACCTGGGCCTGTGGCAATGTGCAGCTCTCCAAACTGTTGCCTAGGCCTGTCCTTGTGGCTATAGGGCAGCTCTGAGCCTAGGCTGCTGCTCCAGGCAGGTTCCACTCCTCCCTGCCCCCCTTTTTTTCTCTCTATTTAAGAAATGGGGCCGGGCACGGTGGCTCACGCCTGTAATCCCAGCACTTTGGGAGGCTGAGGCGGGCGGATCACGAGGTCAGGAGATCGAGACCATCCTGGCTAACACGGTGAAACCCTGTCTCTACTAAAAATACAAAAAATTAGCTGGGCGTGGTGGCGGGCGCCTGTAGTCCCAGCTACTCGGGAGGCTGAGGCAGGAGAATGGTGGGAACCCGGGAGGTGGAGCTTGCAGTGAGCCGAGATCACGCCACTGCACTCCAGCCGGGTGACAGAGCGAGACTCTGTCTCAAAAAAAAAAAAAAAAAAAAAAAAAGAAATGGAGGGTGGAATTGCCCACCTGGTCTGGTAGCTTATATTTCCTATGCATCGCCCCATCTAATTCGTTGTCTGACTTGTCCTTGCTGTATATGCAGCTCTATGCCCACTGTGTACTCAGTCCTCCACCCACTATGTCCCCACTGTGGGGCTAGCCCTGAGACCACTGTGGTCTTACCATCCTGTAATTGCCACTTGGCTAGCCCTGTGGCTGCTGTGGTGCAGCCCTGTGCCCAGAGCTCTGCCCCCATTATGGCCAAGATGAAGCTGACACAATGTGACAAGAGCTAGAAATTCTGACTTGAGGATTCTGAGCAGAGGCCCCACCCCCACCCCTGCCACCCCCATCCCTACCCCTGCAGGATACTGGTCCTGGGCTTCAGGGACATGTGGCTCTGGGGAGGGGGCTCCATGAGGCACAGGCAGAGGAGAACCATCTGGAGCAGCAGAGACTGCCAAGGAGCTGCTGTCCCTGGAGCGGGAGCCGGGGAACATAAGGAGGGGAGCTTGGGACTGAGCTTGGGTCCCTCACCCACTTCTGCCTCCCAGGGTTAAGTGGTGAAGGGACTTTGCACACCATCCAAAGGTCCTGTGCCAGGGGCTTCCTCAGAGTCTCCCCTGCCTACCTTTTTCCTCTGGCCTTATCCTGACAGTTCCTGGCCCTCACTGTGGGACTAGCCTGGGCAGAATGTGCACCTGGCTGGGAAGGATAGGGGAGGCTGGCCTGCAGCTGACTGACTTCACTGGTGTCCCCTGGCCCCCTGCCTCCTAAAGTTCCCTGGGCAAGCCTCCATTCTTCAGGAGCATGGGGGCCCTGGTTTCCTACACTCTGTCACTCCCCAGGTCACTGTGATGTCACCCCTTCCCAGAGCCACATGTCCCTGAAGCCCAGGACCAGTATCCTGCAGGGTTAGGGATGGGCGCAGCAGGGGTGGGGGTGGATCCTCTGCTCAGAATCTTCAAGTCAATCCCCAGGGGGCTGTGATGTGTAAGGTCACCATGGCAATGGAGTGGGGGCAGGGCACCTAGGGCATGGAGCAGGAGGACTATGGAAGCCACCAAGAAGGTGGGGGGCCCTGATCCATCGGGTCCCCAGGACCACCCCTCAGCCGGCAGCCAGCAGCTGGGGAGTGGCCTCAGAGGGTCTCAGGGACCACGGATAAGCTCAGAATCCCTATACTTCAAGCAGGGGTTGTCATTGTCTACCAAGACCATCACTGATGGTGCCTGTGGCCCAGCCTCCCAGGCCTGCATCCCTGGGTCCATTTGCCAGCTACTCCAGGATCCTGCTTGGGTTAGCTCCCAGTGCTGCTGTGAGCAGGCCTCCCAGGATGCCCCGAGACTCTCCTCCACTAGTGTATCTTCAAGTCCCATTGTGGGAGCCCAACAATATCTCATCATGGAGGATGTGACCCTGACCTTACTAGAGTGCATGCACAGTGACAGCACCAGTGACATAGCCCAGTGTGGACCCTGCCGCCTTCGGTTTCAGGTGCAGAATTTGGGGGAAGGCAAGCGTCCAGCTAAGGTCCTGGTAGGCTGGGGCAAAGGCCCCTGCAGCTCCGACCAGATAGCCTCCTTGGGCAGCAGGAAGAGTCGGTGGCTGCCCTTCCTCCTCTCAGGAGAGAATGGTGCTCCCGAAGCCCAAGGTGCTCTTCTGGCTCCAGCTCAGGATCTAGCCCAAGATCAGGACCAGGGTAAGTGTCCAGCTCAGGCTGCTGCCCTAGTTACACATTCTTTTTTTAAATTTCTTTCTTTCTTTTTTTGAGATGGAGTTTTGCTCTTGTTGCCCAGGCTGGAGTACAATGGTGCGATCTCAGCTCACTGCAACCTCCGCCTCCTGGGTTCAAGCGATTCTCCTGCCTCAGCCTCCCAAGTAGCTGGGATTACACGTGCCCACTATCACATCCAACTAAGTTTTGTATTTTTAGTAGAGACTGGGTTTCTCCATGTTGGTCAGGCTGGTCTCAAATTCCCAACCTCAGGTGATCCACCTGCTTTGGCCTCCCGAAGTGTTGGAATTATAGGTGTGAGCCACCGTGCCCGGACTTACACCTTCTTTTCTGTCACTGACTCCTCCAATTCCAGCTTGGGCTACGACTCCAGCTCTGGATGTTACCCCAACCCCCACTGCAGTTGAAACTGACATCCATACCATTGATCACCTGACTGACACCACTGCAGTCACCAAGGGCCCATCTCAAGACCTCCTTCTCAGGAAGTGTGGCAATCAGTGGTCAACTGTCTTGGAGTCTTCCAAAATAGTCGCATCTTGCCAGGACAAAGTGAATCTCCACTCTAAAGAGGAGCCTCCCATCCCAAAGCCTACTCTAGAAGAGCGCCCAGACCATGCCCAGGAGAAGGAGGTTACCAGAAGGAAGGTGCCAACTGAGGAGGCTGAGAACCCCATGAAGAAACTTCTAGTCTCTACCTCCAGGCCAGGCAGCCCAATGCCAGGCCCAGAGCCCCCAGTTATCTCCAAGTCCCAGAGGAGTAGCCAGGAGATTTGTAGCTCTCAGTCACAGAAGCAGCTCCCCAATGTCTGTGACAATACCAGCTCTAATGTGCCGCTGTCTGCCTACCAAGTAACCTGCCACAAGCAGTCCCCATTCCAGTCTCCGAAGGAAGCCATGCAGATCCCCCTCTCCAGTGCCCCAACCTGCCAGCTTCAGGAAGTTGTGGAAGACCGTGTGCTGGTGTTTGATATGGCCACAGGCAGCACCAGGATGGGGCTGCTGTGCCATGACCCTGTGGGCTCACGGGCAGTGCTTGTGGGCCTCATGCCCAGCCACCCATCCATGTATGTCCCTGAAAATATGCTGTCCACCCAGCTGTTGGCCAAACCCATCCTGTCTCCTGACAGCAATCACTCCAGCTTTTGGTCTATCACACCCATGCTGTCCAGCCCGGTGCCCTGCAGCCTCTCATCTGGCAGCTACCGAGAGGTAGCCCTGATTCCCAAGGAGGCCAGGCTCAACCTGGAGTCATGGGACTCCCCTGGTACTGAGACACCCATCAGGGTTGGGATGCTGACTGGGCCTGTTCCACTGGGGATGCCCCTTCAATTTGATGAGAGGATACTGACCCATGACCCTAATACTAGCTGGTCCAAGCCTGATGGTGAAAAAAATGAACCTAGTCATACCATCTGGATGCTAGACCCTTCCATGGCACCCTCTAGGATGCCACATGCCTCCATAGTCCAGACCAAGAAACTGCAGTGGATGAACTCAGAGCCTGCTGCACCAGCCGATACCCAGGAAGTGCCCAGATCCCTCCTCCAGGAAGACATAGGCAGCCACGAAGAGGTCATTCCTGCTCACCCTGATAACCCTCAGGCCAAAGATGCTGGACAGACTCTCCTCACTGGGCAGATCCTCCTTGCTGGACAGCCACCCCTACCTGAGCACCCCCTTACTGATCAACCCCCTCTCACTGGGCAGACACCCCTTGCTAGGAATCCCTCTTTATCTAAAGAACCCCCCATCACCAAAGAGCCCACTCTTTCAAGATGGTCCCCCAACCCTGGAGAACCTGGCCAGGTCTCCACCCAGGAAGATGAGCCCTTAGGCCTGCCTACTCATGTAGGGGTATTTCAGGTGCCCCTGACCCCTGAGGAGACCTGTATCTATATGAGTAGAGACAAGGTTGGCATCAGTAATACTCAGCACTCCATCACGCATCAGCAGCAACCTGGCAACTCCCCTAGGACCCAGGAGGAGCAGCTTCCCTTGATCACATTTACCACACCTGGCACTGGACGCAAGGTCTTGCCCATGGCCATGGTGGCCACTGAGCCCCAGAGTGCCCCATTCAAGCTGACAGCTGAGGATCTTACACACTTATCAGTAGTTGCACACCTTGAACTGCCCCACGGGGCCTGCTATGAACTGGTGTCCACCATGGATGCTCTGCCAGTTCGGTCGCCAGTGCTCTGCTGCCACTCACTGGGACCCTTCCAGGACATGGCGGCCGTGGTGATTGATACAGGCACAGGATTCACCAAATGTGGACTGGCTGGAGAGGACCATGTCCTCAGTGTCATACCCTCACGAGTTCAGCTGCTGCAGCACCCAGCCCAGGGCCAGCCACGATATGCAGTGCCTGAAAACCAAGTGGGATCCTATTCAGTGCTGAACCGTGGTGTGGTCTATGACTGGGATGCACTAGAGGTGCTATGGCAGCACCTGTTCTATTGCAGGCTGGGTGTGCAGCCCGAGAAGCTGTCTGTGCTCGTAGCCGACTCGCCTATCTCACCACTCACCAACCGAGAAAAGGTGGCTGAAATACTCTTTGAGCATTTCCATGTCCCAGCCATGCAGACAGTGCATCAGGCCCTGCTGGCGCTCTATGCTTATGGACGTACCACTGGACTGGTGCTGGGCAGTGGCCATGGCACTTCCTATGTGGCACCCATCCTCACTGGGGATCTGGCCCCACTTGACACCTACCGGCTGGATGTGGCTGGTGCTGACCTTACTGACTACTTGGCCCAGCTGCTGCAGAGAAGTGGCCACTCACTGCCCCAGGCAGGACTGATCAACCAGATGAAAGGGGCCTGCTGCTACGTGGCCATGGATGTGGCAGCTGAGAGGGCCCACACCCAGGCGCAGGCCGAGGTGGACTTTGTGCTTCCAGACAAGCAGGTTATCACGCTGGGGCCTGAGCGCTTCTGCTGCCCTGAGGCCCTCTTCCAACCCAATCTGATAGGTCTCAACCAGCTGGGCCTTCCACAGCTGGCCCTCCTAAGCATCAGCCGGTTGGAGGCCAAGCAGCAGGAGCAGCTACTGGCCAATGTGGTACTGGACGGTGGCAGCACCCTCATGAGTGGCTTCCCTGAGCGCCTGAGACAGGAGCTGGGCCCTGGTGCCACTGTGCTGGGGTCTCCCCACCGTGCAGTTGCTGCCTGGCTTGGGGGCTCCATCATGGCATCCCGGAGCTCTTTCCAGAGCCTGTGGCTCAGCTGCCAGGAATATGAGGAAGAGGGCCCATGGGCTATCTATAAGTACCAGCTGTGAGCATATAAAAGTTCTGGTTCTGCTTTCTTTAAGCACCGTGGCATGTTTCAGCCACAGGGTGGTGTGGGAAAAGCAGGAGTCCAGGCATGGGGTCATGGATGGGGGCCCTGGCTCTCTCCCAAGGCATGCCCTGCCTCTGCACTCTGGAACTCCATGGGCCCTGGCAACCTACCCTTTCTAGACAGCCCCGGAGCCCCTTGACTGGCATTGGCTCTGATCTGGCCTGACCTTTACTGCACCCCAAGGGCAACCACAGACAGTGGCTGCTGTGGGTTTTGCCCTGTTGCCCTGACGACAAGTGCAATTACCCTTGATTGCCAGCTTGTTGCCATGGCAATTTCAAACATAATGTAATAACCCACACAGCCTGGAGTGAGTCACAAGGTGGGGGGCGGGGGGCAGCCCCCTCCCCTGGCTCCAGAGGAAAAGACTGCTTGCCCTTCCCCATTGTGGGCCCTCTTCTGGGGACTGAAGCCAAGCAACATGGACAACAGTCAGGCAGTTTCAAAGATGGCTGGGGGCCTGGGGTGGGAGGGTTCTGTGAGAGTTCAGGCTTCTTGGGGAGCTGCACTGGTAATCTAGGTACCTCCTAGAGTCTGAACCTTTGCTGGAGCGCTATGCTGGGTTAGCAGGGGCTTCTATCAGCCAGCCAGAATCTAAGGGCATAGGAGTGCCGGCCTTTGGCACCCTAGGGCTGGGAGTTGGGGGCACAGATAAGTCCTGGATCCTGGGTAGGAGGCCCAACCTGAGCTGGGGGATGAAGCTCTGTGGATACTGCGGCTCGCACCTTATTCTGCCCCTCTGACTTTCTAGCTTTGGTGGGAGCCAGAACTACGAACTTGGGCCCTCTTCTCCTCCTCAGCCTCCCAACCCAGGCAGCCCCTATCTTCAGGGTACAGGCCTCCTTAGGAGGGTCCTCATAAAGGCTACTAGGCAATGCTAATCTGGATTGCCTCTGCTCTTGTTCCAAACTCTGGTCTGTGCTAAAGGGCCTCCTGCCATCACTCTGGCCAGTGGAGTGGTGAGAAATCATGTCCCCTGACCCCGTCTGGCTTTGAATAGTGGAAGTAAGAACAAAGCTCAGCATTGGTCCCGTCCCTGCCCTGGAAGAGCTAAGAGGATGGCATTCAGCTGATGTTACTATCTCCTGCCTGAAAGGCAGCTGGAGGTTGAAGCCAAAACATTGAAGCCGGTCCTACCCTGCCTGTTCCTTCCTGTCTAGGGGCTGAGGGATAAGCCATGGCTCAATCCTAGCCCTGGGTTCTTGTCTTCAGATTGCCCTCCGCAAATGGCAAAGACTTGTCTATCTTCACATACACCAGAGATCAAGGGGCTGCTCTGGTGGGGAGCCTGAAAACAGCCAATGATGTAGGGTCAGCACAGACCCTGCCCACCGCTGGACATGGTCCAGCCCCCTTCCCATGTCCAGCTCTCAAAGTCTGATTCAGCCTCCACAATCCTGAGACTTGTGTCAGGCAGGAAGGGGACTGATAACTCCAGGGACCAGCTACAGCGTCCACACACACGTGCCAGCAAGCATGCCTGGGTGCACAAAGAATGCAGACACACGTGCCCCTGGGCACCACTGCGTACACTGTGCTGTTGCATCTCCCTCGGCAAAAGAGAGCATACACAACACGTACACGTGTGCACACACACCCTGCCACGTGCTCTCACCCACATGCACAGAGCGTGCTTAGGACCAAGAAGAGGTGGAGTACTGCCAGCAGCAGGCAGGGCGCTAAGGAGCCACCCCTTCCCCTGCCTAAAAATCCCCATTCCAGCTTCTCATTGACCCCCATGCCTGGATAGCCATGACCCTCAGGAAAGACAGAAAACATGTATGTGGCATGTGTGGGGTCAGCAAGCTACAGCTTGGCTACACCATAAAACTCAGAGACCCATTGTTTCAATAATAGTGGGCAGATGGCAGGAAGGACTCAGTGCCAGGCCATTCATTCATTCTGCAGACATCAGCCGAGCATACTGAGATGAGAAACGGGTTCTGCCTTGCAGATACCCAGCCTGCCAGGAGATTCCTACCCAGTGGTGGGGTGGGTCCCATAACCCGAGACCACTCAGAGCCCAGGGACCCCAGAAGTGGCACCAGCCTGGCCTAGAGGAGGTAACACCAAGCCAGGGAGGAAGGTGAAGGGCTCAGTACCCCCTCTGGAGGAAAATTTTGAGGAACCTTGTTTGAGGCGGTCATTTCCTAAGCTAGCCTTCAGTCTGAGCCCCAGCCCCAGCTTCTGGACTTGGACAGTCCCTCCTGTCATCAGCCATGGGTGGCCATGCAGGGCAGCCTTAAGATGGCTGAGGGTTTGGGGATGACCCCAACTCCCTCTCCCACAGCAGGGTCAGGAGGCTCACTGGGAGGAGTGAGGTGGGATAAAACCCAGCTCCAGACACTGAGAGGCCTGAGTCTGGTCTTCAGATACTGGCCTTAGGATGGTCCTCAGGGCTTGTGAGGGGTGTGGGTCAGGCTTTGGGTCCGTGAGCCTCACTGACAAGGGACAGAGAAATGGCCAAGGACTTCCTTTAAAGCTTCCTCCTGGTGGTTCTGAGCCTCCTCCCTCTGATTAGCACCCAGGCCAGGTGGGATACCTTGGTGCCACAGTTCTCCTGTGTCCCCATATCCCAGGCCAGGCCACTAGAGTGATACAACTCATGAAGTGTTTGACAGTGATTAGACTGAAAAGAAAGCAGAGGCCACACCATGTCACAGGTGACTTTTATAGTTTGGGAAATTTGGTGCCACACAGGAAGGGGCTGACTGTGCCGCCACCCTTGCTGGTACTTATGTTTGGGAAAGACTCTGGCCTTGCAGGAGTTGGGGATGGGGTGGGATAAGAGACTTTGCTACTACAGTCTAGGGCCCTCACTGTTTTCACACTGACTACCTGCAAACACACACCTCTGTGTGTTTACTGCTCCTAGCTAGGGGATGCGTAGCTAGGGGATGCTAGAGGATGCTACACTGACTACCTGCAAACACACACCTCTGTGTGTTTACTGCTCCTAGCTAGGGGAGCCTGCCCTAGCCCGACTGCCCATCTGGTTTTTCTAAGTTGGTCCTGCCTTTTGGGTCGGGTTCGGGGAGCTGGGCAAAGCCCCGTTCCCTAGAGACTAATGACTGGCAAGCGATCCTATGCAGCTCCAGGACTCAGGCTTTCCCCCAACTCTCCACTCACCACCCCTTACATTGGGCATAGGAGGCCTCCTCCGGCCCCAGGCTGAGGGCCTAAGGGAGCCATTGAGAACCTTGGCCAGGGCTAAGCAGGCCAGTGCTCACCAGCACCGCTGCCATCCCGCGCGCTCCTGCTCTCCAGTGGGATTCTGCCCTTAAGGCTCCGCCAGGGTCGGGGCGGGGCCGGTTGGGAGGCCCCGCCCCCAGCCCGCCCCCGGCCCGGGGTGCGAATCCGGTGCCGGCAAGCGGCTGGCGATGCTGGAGGTTCGCTAGCCGAAGCGGCTGCATCTGGCGCCGCGTCTGCCCCGCGTGCTCGGAGCGGATTCTGCCCGCCGTCCCCGGAGCCCTCGGCGCCCCGCTGAGCCCGCGATCACTTCCTCCCTGTGACCAACCGGCGCTGCAGGTGCGGGGCGGGCCGGGCTGGGGGCGCTTCCCGAACGCAGGTTGTGGGGCCTTGGGGGATTGTTTCCCTGGCTCGAGGTTCGGGATGCAGAGTGCGCGGGGGCGCAGCGAGGGCTCGAGGTCCTGGCGGGGTCAGAGCGCGCGGGCTTTGCAGATTTGGGGGAGGGAGTGCGGGGTCGGGCTAAAGTTCCCCATTACCTCGGACGGCTTGGGGGTTCTGGGGGGAAGCTTCTGCGGCTCGGAATTGTGAAAAGATTAACCCTCGAAGATTCGTGGTCCCCCGTGAGGATAGGGGCCGAGAGCTGAGCCGTCCCTCCCCGTTCCCAGAGCCGCCTCCAGCCCCTCCCAACTGTCCCCGGGCCCCTTCCCTCCTGCTTAGCAGTCACTAATTTCCATGACAACGGAGAGTTCTTTATGGGCGACAACCCGGAGGGGGCTGGGCGGGGCTGCCGCGGGGTGGGGGAGGAAGCTCCAAGCCCCTGGGGACCAGCAGCCCCCCAGCCAAAATTCAGCTTCCAAGCCTTCACCTGGGTGCCAGCTGGGGGTCCAGTGCATGGACCCACGTGCACGGTGGGGGTGGGGGCGCACATGTTCCTGCTGGGAGGTGCGGGGCTTGGTGCTCACACGTGTGCTTTCCGCATGTGTGTTGCTGTGCCAGCGGGGGCGAGCCAGCAGCACTTGGGAAAGGGGTCAGGGTGGCACCACGGTGGGGAGCAGGGCCCCTGGCTGGAGGTGGCTGGGATAGTGACAGCGTGAGCTTCTGCCTTCCCCAGCTTGTACTGTCTGGCAGAGACCCTGGGCTCTTGAGCCCCAGCCCCCTCCCCGCATAGCTCTGCCAAATTGCTTTTGTCCGCACCTCCCAGGCAGATCCTGCTCCACCACGTTCCTTCCTAAGGATCAGGGCCCTCTGTCCCACACTAAAAGCTCAGAGTCTGCAGTAGTCCAGTCCCTGTGCTGTACTCCCCTTACCCCCAAGTCCAGGCTTTGAGCCCCCAGGACTACCTTTAGAGACCTGGTGCCCTCCCCCACCCTCAGAGTTGATTCCTGGCAGCTCCAGCGACTTCTGAGCCTCAGTTTCCTCAACTGGGGAACTGGTGTCTCCACTCAGAGTCAGGTTGGTTTCCAGGGTGGGGCAAGGGTCTCCCTTTTCTAATATTTGGTGTGGACCCTTCAGGTGCCCTCCTAGGCTGGCTGTTCACATATCTCTGATGGCCCTACTCTCCAGCCCCATGCCCTGGCCACCATTCACAGGCAGGCAAGCAGTCCTCTGCCCTGGGAGAAGGCCAGATTCCATGGTTTCCATTAGGGGAAACTGAGGCATGGGGAGGGGAAGGGCTGTGTGGTTATCCTGTTTCTGGGTTGCTTGTGGTGCCGTTTCTGGCACTCATGGCAGGATCTGCTGTTGGGGGTTGGTGAGAGGGAATTAAGCAGAGCTGTAAGAGGGGCTCTGGGGACCCAAAGCCTGGAAAGGATAGCAGATGGGGGAGGGGTTGGCTGGGAGGGTCTAAGTACAGCTGGGCCAACTGAGAAGAGGGACTATAAAGGGAAGCAGCCAGGCATCCGAGCCTCATTTCCATACCCCTATGCGTCTGCCTTCAACATGTTGGACCTGCTTTACCTAAGCTGCCGTGATGGCAGAGAGACGGGCTGGGAACTGTCCTGACTGGGGGGCTGCAGCAGCTGGCCTCCTCCCCACCAACATGCTCCAAGGAGCTGGCCTCCTTTTGGCTGTGCCTCCTACACCAAGTTCAGTGTATGTTTGGGGGATACAGGAGGGTGCAGTCTCGAAGGTCCCAGTACCATGGATAGCTCCTGGCCCAGGGATTTAGAGCACATCGCCATGGAGGCCTTAGGGCTCTGCTGGGCACCCATCCGCCCCCTTCAGAACTCCTGTCCACCTCCCCTTTCCTGCCCTTTGTGCCTGTGTCCCTTTTACTTTGTCATCTCCTTGCTCCTCTTCCATCACAGGTTCTGTCTTTGTCTGTGTCTCTGCCCCATTCTCTTTTTTCTAAATTCTCTCCATCTCCCCACCTCCCCTTTCTTGATGGGGACCTGGGTCACAGAACCTTGAAGAAGCAGCCAGGCTAAAGTCTCAGGAAATTCTTGAAGAAGGGACCTGACCAACACATCTCCCCTCCCCCTCCCCTTGTTTTAAAACTTCCATCACCATAGCAACCCTTTACTCTAGTGCCTTCCTCTGCATTTCCCCTCCTCCACCCACAGGGAAGCAGAGCCTCCAGTGGATTCTCCTTCAGGGGTTCAGAGATTTGGACCCCAAGTGCTTGGGAGGAGACAGCTGGCCTTTGGCTTTGCCTGCATGTTGACGGCTAAACTTTCGGGATGTAGCACTGGACTGCATGCCCACCCCCAAAACTGGAGAGACCTCTCCACAATACTCCCTCATTAGATGGGCAAAATTCAGCTGTAGGAACTTCTACCATGATTTAGCTTGAGCCGGAGGCTCAGTCAGGGCAACCCCTTGACCGGTCCCCTGAGGCAATTGGATGGTGGTCTAGAAGCTTGGCCCTTGTTCTTAACAGACCTTGAGGGAGGTCTTCAGCTCCCCTGGTCCTGTGGGTGACACCTCAGCTGTGAGTTAAGCAGGGCTTGGGCTTTAGCATGTTCATTGCAGCAGGAAACCCAGCCCCAGCCCGTGAGAGAGTAGAGCAGCAGAGAGGAGGGGGTGCCTGCAGGCTGGTGTTCACAGCTGCCACTAAATTAGGAGGTGTTGCCTACAGTTGTTGGGAGGCAGCTGGAGGCCTCTTGGGCCCCTCCTGGCCTCCCTAGATTTACTGCAAGCTCTGGAGCCCCACGTGGCAGGGGACCAAGGTAGCAGGAAACTCTGTTTATGTCTATGAAAGATAGGGCCTGAACCAGGATGATCTCAGCGGAGGAGGGGACAGGACCCCAATGTGGGGCCTCCGGACCTCTTGGCCTTTGTCCCGTTTGGGCTTTCCCTGGGCCAGACTTACCTAAAGATGCAGCAGAGTCCCTGGGGGACCATTTATCACCAGGGCACCAATAGAGGACCCCTCAGGATTGCTGGAGGCTCAATTCCCTGAGTCCAGTGGTCAGGCCCTGGGAGCAGGCCATAACTGGGGAGTGCTTGGCTCTCAGGCTCCATGAGAGCCAGCTGGAGGGCAATGGCGGCACCAGGGCCTGCACTCCCCACAAGCTCCCTTTGGGCAGCCCATAGTGCATACTGTTCAGTTCCTCTGCAGAGAGTGGAGGGAGCCATGTCTCCAGGGAAATGGCTGCTGTGGAGCTCCCGTGCCCTTCCATGGCCTAAGTGTACCTGAGGAAGAGCTCAGATCCTGTGTTGCTGAGAGGAGAGCTCTCCATTGTTGGGTGTTGGGTCTGGGCCATGGGGGTGAAAAATACAAACCCCTTCCACTTGGCCTCCTCTCTTTCTGAGAGCTGTCCCTTGGCTGTTCCTCCCAGGTCTCCTTTGTTGCAAGCAGGTGCCCAGGGCTTGGTGCACACACCCGAAACCTCCCAGGGAGCAACAGTGGATAGCAGATGGTGGAGTGGGTGTGGGCAGAGGGAACCAAGGTGCTAATTGAAAGCCAGGCCCCTCTTTCTCCTCTCTTTGCCCTGGGGCCAAGTCCAGGGCCCCAAGCCAGTATAGTTAGACTGGTGAGGAGGAGGAGGAGGAGGAGGAGTGACTGGCTGAAATTTGGGCAGCCATAGTAGGGGGCAGGGGAGACAGATCTGTTCCCATCTCAGCCTTGAGGCTTCAGGACATGGCTCCAGGCTGACATTACGGGGTGGAGGCCCAGTTTTCTGTGCCTTTCATGGGACAGACCCCCATGACCAGCCCTGGACCCCAGTGGGCACGAATGCATATGCAGAGCCGAAAGCTGGGGCCAGGATCAGGGACAGGCATGCACAAAACCTCCCACCCACACCACACTGGCAAAGCTGGGAGCTGTTGGAGTGGGGTGGGGGGTGGGGCATGGAGGTTGTGGAAGGTATCTCAGAAAAGGGCCATTTTGAATCTGGCCTTCGAGCATCAGGATTGTTTTGGACATTGTGTTGCACAAACCACCTTATAATGTCAGAAATCACAATGAAAGAAGAGATTCAGTTCTGCTCTCAGCACCTCGCTCATGTGGCAGCTGCTCCACAGGAAAGCCAAGGTGGGCAGAGCTCTTGCCAGTGCCCACACTTCCTACCATTGAGTGGACACAGTTGAGCTGGCGAGTCACCTGTGGTTGGACATTTAGGTAGTTGCTGAATTTTTTTTAATGTTATAAATAACTCTGCTGTGACAAATAGGAATCTGACGGGAGGCTTTTGGGGGAAGGGCACTCTTGCCAGAGGGAATGGTGTAAGCAAAGCAACAGAGCTGGGGCACAGGTCCCTCCCAGCCTTCTTGGGAGACTGCAGGCTAAGGTACCATCCTCCTGCCCAGTACACGGCCCTCAGACTGAGATGACTGTTGCAGGCCCCCTCCCGCAGCTGTTATGGTGTGAAAATGTGTAGCCGGCAATGGTAACTGGCTATGCCTCTGCTCTCAGCTGTGAGGATGGGATTCTGGCCACATGCTTCTCCCCAGTGGAGGAGTGCAGGGTTGTGCCCATGGTGGCAGACATGCAGTCAGTGACGATCTTCAAAGCCTCTCCTTTGTCTCTGCTGTGCCTCGCAAGATGGCTTAAACCCTGTCTGGAATAACGCTGATGAAATGCATTTGTATTCCCTGAGCCCAAGCAACCCAGATGAAGGAATGATAGAGTTTGTTCCCTAATGCTGAAGGCAAATCTGAGGGAGAATTTCCAGGGCTGTGACTCCTGGGAATCACAGCCTGGTGGCTGGCTTCTGCCTGGGAGGAAGCAAGTAGCAGCCAGGGTTGGCCATGGGGCTTGTTTGGGTCCTGGTCTTTGACTTTGGCTGGCAGAGTTCATCTTGCCAAGCTGCCTCCTTTGCCTCCTCCCTTCTCCACTACCTTGAGGCTGTGAGTGCCTTCAGGTCAGGGAGCATCTAGGTACCCCCAGGCCCTAGCTCAGGCCCTGCACACAGCAAGTGCTAATTGGCATGGAGGGAAAACAT
Source organism: Pan paniscus (assembly GCF_029289425.2). Classification (NCBI taxonomy): domain Eukaryota; kingdom Metazoa; phylum Chordata; class Mammalia; order Primates; family Hominidae; genus Pan; species Pan paniscus. The sequence goes on along the minus strand of NC_085926.1, from coordinate 49,850,960 downwards.
GCACAGTCAGCAGAGGCAGAGCAATTTCAGCGCAGCCTCAGTGCAGAGCTTGCTGTAGCCCCAGTGTCACACTGACCGGGTATTATGGAGGCACACCCTGGCGTCAGATCTGTGAAGGTCTAGTCACTAACCCCCCACCCCCAGCTTTGAGCATGGGCTATGAGTGCCTTTTCCTTTGGACACTGGAGTCAGCCCCCCTAGCACTACAGATGAGGATTGGGCTGTAATAGGCAGATTGCAGACCTGTGGGACACCGTGCCCCAGGTGGAAAAAGTGCCTAGCGCTCACTGAGCCAGCTATATCTGTTCTGTTTGGGGGCCTTGCACCTGGACCTGACAGCCCAGGTCCCCTGTGGGCCCCAGTGGGCATGAATGCATATGCAGAGCCGAAAGCTGGGACCAGGATCAGGCTTGTTTTGCTCTTCCTGACCAGTACACCTGCATACCTCCTGGCAAATCTTTTCCTACCGAGTCCTAATGCTGCCTCCAAAGCTTTACCTTGCCTCTCCACCCAGATTATCCCTCTGAGGAATCCCCCAAGCACTGTGCCTGAGTGCAGTATTTACTAAATTCATCGAAGCCATTATAGTAAAATAGTAAAAATTCGCACAGAAAATTAGTAAACAGAAGATATGTCTGCCTTTTTGACATCCAATTCTTTGCCCAGGAGAGAACTCTTATTTCCTTCAGTATTCTTCCAGAAAAGAGTTTGTGAGGGTACATCAGTATGTAAACTTTAAAAAATTTACCCAAGCCAGGTGTGGTGGCTCATGCCTGTAATCCCAGCACTTTGGGAAGCTGAGGTGGGAGGATCGCTTGAGCCCAGGAGTTCAAGAACAGCCTGGGCAACATAATGAAATCCTGTATCTACAAAAAAATTTTTAAAAATTAGCCAGTTGTGGTGGTGTGCACCTATGGTCCAGTCCTAGCTACTCAGGAGGCTGAGGTGGGAGGATCGCTTGAGCCCAGGAGGTTGAGGCTGGAATGAGCTGTGATCGTGCCACTGCATTCCAGCCTGGGTGACAGAACAGCTGGGCATGGTGCGGGTGCCTGTAATCCCAGCTGTGGTGGGAGGATCGTTTGAGTTCAGGAGCTCTGGGCTGCAGTGCGCTATGCCAGTTGGGTGTCTACACTAAGTTTGGCATTAGTATGGTGACTTCCTGGGAGCTAGAGCTCATCAGGTTGCCTAAAGGAGGGGTGAAGCAACCAAGGTCAGAGACGAAGCAGGTCAAAACTCCTGTGCTGATCAGTAGTGGGCTTGTGCCCATGAATAGCCACTGCACTCCAGCCTGGGCAACATAGTGAGACTTGTCTCTAAAAAAAGAAAGAAAGAAAGAAAAGAAAAGAAATAGGTCTTCCAGAATCCCCCCATGTGTCCTGAATCAATCATAACCCCTCCTTTTCTCTTAGAAGGGACCATTATCTGACTCTGCTTATTTCCTAGCTTTTCTTTATAGCTCTACTGCTGTGTTTGTATCCCCCGTACGGGTTTGTTCTGCCTGTTTGAACTCTATCAATAGACTCATACTATATGTATTCTTTTGTGTCTTTTTGCACTTAACACTGTGTAAGAGTCACCAGGTGGTTGGGTATAGCTGTAGCTCCTTTGTTTCCATTGCTATATAATATTCCATTGTGTGACTCTACCACGATACATCCTGTTGGTGGTGGTATTTGGTCTGTTTTCAATTTTTGGCGATTATGTATATGGCTACTATGAGCATTGTATGACTGTCCTGATGCACGAATATGTGCACTTCTGTAGGCACGTATTTAGGAGTGCAATTGCTGGTTCATAGGGTATGTTTGTTTGACTTTAGTGGTTTTACCAAACTGCTTTACAAAGGGGAGTTTGCCCTCTCCTAGCAGTGCTCACGTTCTTCATATATCCACTAACACTTGTTAGCTCTAGACCTTCAGAGATGACTAGCAGGTGGGTGGGTGGTTATAGCCCCCTTCATCTGTAAAATAGCTGAAATTTAAATAAACTGTTTGATAAGCCTTTTTTTTAATGTATAGAATACAAAACTATTCCCTTATGTATCAGTTTAATACATTTTTTCATATGTAGGCTGTTGCAGTTCAGGCAGCCAAGCTGAGTAGCTGGATGTCTAGCCAGAAAAGCAGGGGTAGGATCTAAGCCTGCCTATCCTCTAGCCCCTCCTGGTATGGTCTCTGCCCCTAGCTTGGCCTGAGCCAGGTTGGGGTCTCCCAAAAGCAGCCCCTATGTTGTGGGGAAGTGGAGAGTAGTACAGCTAAGCCAGACCCCATTGTGCCCGCAGGTTAGAGCCTGGCAATGCCGTTTGGGTGTGTGACTCTGGGCGACAAGAAGAACTATAACCAGCCATCGGAGGTGACTGACAGATATGATTTGGGACAGGTCATCAAGACGTGAGTGCTGGGCCTGTCAGGCAAGGCTGGGTGGGCTGGTGAGCAGGGGCTAGGGAAGTGGCAGTGGAGTGCAGCTGATGCTAAGGCCAGGCCTGAGTGGGTGCCTGTCGGCTGCAGTGAGGAGTTCTGTGAAATCTTCCGGGCCAAGGACAAGACGACAGGCAAGCTGCACACCTGCAAGAAGTTCCAGAAGCGGGACGGCCGCAAGGTGCGGAAAGCTGCCAAGAACGAGATAGGCATCCTCAAGATGTGAGTTTGAGGCCTGGGATTGGGGTGGGGTGGGAGGCAGCAGGGAACGGCTTAGAGGGCAAGTGGCCTCAGGCAGTCCCAGCCTCTGGCCAATTAGTCTGCTGTGGCCACTGTGGCGACCACAGCCTCTCCCAGGGGTTCATCCAGCCCTAACTACTGGCTCCCCTCCCTGTCGCCAGGGTGAAGCATCCCAACATCCTACAGCTGGTGGATGTGTTTGTGACCCGCAAGGAGTACTTTATCTTCCTGGAGCTGTGAGTGTGGGTCTGGGGACCCAAGATTCCCCAGCGCCCAGGGCTTTCACCTGTCCCACCCTCTGCAGCTAAGGAAACCCCCTTTCTGGACCCTTGGCGTCCCAGGTCCCTGTGCCTTGCTCAGCCAGCTGCCTGGCGTAGGCAGCTCACCCAAGTGCTCCTGCCCTACCCCTGATTCTGCCCACGCCAGGCTCAGGGGCTGGTGTCCCTCAGGGCCACGGGGAGGGAGGTGTTTGACTGGATCCTGGACCAGGGCTACTACTCGGAGCGAGACACAAGCAACGTGGTACGGCAAGTCCTGGAGGCCGTGGCCTATTTGCACTCACTCAAGATCGTGCACAGGAATCTCAAGGTGAGGGCAGAGCCAGAGTCAAAGGGCCAGTTGGCAGCTGGGCTGGTGCTGGGGTGGGCAGCACCTCAGGGCCTTTGTCTAGCCTCCAAGGTCCTCATGGTGTCTTCTGCTCACCCACATGCTATTCTCACACCACAGCTGGAGAACCTGGTTTACTACAACCGGCTGAAGAACTCGAAGATTGTCATCAGTGACTTCCATCTGGCTAAGCTAGAAAATGGCCTCATCAAGGAGCCCTGTGGGACCCCCGAGTATCTGGGCAAGCAGGGGGTGGGGCAGGGGCAGGGGGATAATGGGGGGCAGCCTTCAGGGAGCTGCTCTGGGCAGGGGGAAAATGTGCTCATCTCAGGAAGCTGGTGTGGATGGTACTGGACCTGGCTAGGCCTGATACTGACCAGCAGATGGGCGCTGTGTTTGTAGCCCCAGAGGTGGTAGGCCGGCAGCGGTATGGACGCCCTGTGGACTGCTGGGCCATTGGAGTCATCATGTACATCCTGTGAGTGGACAGATGGACAAGCAGGCTTGCAGTCAGATGGGGTGGGGGCATGTGTCTGTGGCCTTTCTGTGTGACCCTTCCCCCATGCAGGCTTTCAGGCAACCCACCTTTCTATGAGGAGGTGGAAGAAGATGATTATGAGAACCATGATAAGAATCTCTTCCGCAAGATCCTGGCTGGTGACTATGAGTTTGACTCTCCATATTGGGATGATATTTCGCAGGCAGGTGAGGAGGTGCCTGCCCAGCACTTGGTAGAACGCAAGGGAGTGGGGAGGGTGTCCTGCTCTCATCTTCCTCTGTGGTATTCTGCTTCTGTCCCCCAGCCCATTTATCACCTCTAGACATTGAGATGGGGTGCCCATGACTATCCCCTCCTTGGTTTTGTCCACAGCCAAAGACTTGGTCACAAGGCTGATGGAGGTGGAGCAAGACCAGCGGATCACTGCAGAAGAGGCCATCTCCCATGAGTGGTGAGCAGGGTCCAGGGGAGGGTGGGAGAGGCCAGGGTCCCCCTCACACCCAGCAGCCCCATCTTTGAGGCCTAGAAGGGGTGCAGGTACCTAGAGCTCAGGGCAGCCCAGAGGCTCTGCCTGGTAGTCCCTGGATGCCACATAGAAGGGCTGGGCAGAGTCTCCACAAAGGCTCATTCTCTCAGATCCAGACACACTTGCACCCTTTCCAGGATTTCTGGCAATGCTGCTTCTGATAAGAACATCAAGGATGGTGTCTGTGCCCAGATTGAAAAGAACTTTGCCAGGGCCAAGTGGAAGGTAAAGCTTGGATAACTCCCTTCTTGGCTCTATCCCAAGTATTGCTTCTGGCACTCAGTTTCTTGCCTGCATCACACCCCTGCAGCCACACACAAGCTTTTCTCAGGCCATCAGGTGTGGGTGTAGCCACTGTGATTACCTTAAGTAGGAGTGCTGAGCAGCTGAGTACTTGGCCCTAGGGTGGATGGAGGTGGCTGCGGGTACTATGGAAGGAGTTTGGTTTGGTCACTGCCAAGCAATGGATCCAGCAAGCCTCACCCTTAGCCTTTCTCCACTGTGCTCCTTTCAGAAGGCTGTCCGAGTGACCACCCTCATGAAACGGCTCCGGGCACCAGAGCAGTCCAGCACGGCTGCAGCCCAGTCGGCCTCAGCCACAGACACTGCCACCCCCGGGGCTGCAGGTGGGGCCACAGCTGCAGCTGCGAGTGGAGCTACCTCAGCCCCTGAGGGTGATGCTGCTCGTGCTGCAAAGAGTGATAATGTGGCCCCCGCAGACCGTAGTGCCACCCCAGCCACAGATGGAAGTGCCACCCCAGCCACTGATGGCAGTGTCACCCCAGCCACCGATGGAAGCATCACTCCAGCCACTGATGGGAGTGTCACCCCAGCCACTGACAGGAGCGCTACTCCAGCCACTGATGGGAGAGCCACACCAGCCACAGAAGAGAGCACTGTGCCCACCACCCAAAGCAGTGCCACGCTGGCCACCAAGGCAGCTGCCACCCCTGAGCCGGCTATGGCCCAGCCGGACAGCACAGCCCCAGAGGGCGCCACAGGCCAGGCTCCACCCTCTAGTAAAGGGGAAGAGGCTGCTGGTTATGCCCAGGAGTCTCAAAGGGAGGAGGCCAGCTGAGTAGGCAGCCTGGTGAGGGGGGGCGGGGGATGGGCAGGAGGGTGGGAGAGTGGATGAGGGGCTTCTCACTGTACATAGAGTCACTGGCATGATGCCCTCGCTCCCCCATGCCCCCACATCCCAGTGGGGCATAACTAGGGGTCACGGGAGAGCAGTCTCGTCTCCTGTGTGTATGTGTGTGAGTGGTGGGCAGGCCAGTGGCAGGGCCGGCCCCAGCCCCTGCATGGATTCCTTGTGGCTTTTCTGTCTTTTGCTAGCTTCACCAGTTTCTGTTCCTTGTGGGATGCTGCTCTAGGGATACTCAGGGGGCTCCTGCTCTCCTTCCCCTTCCCTTCTTGCCTCACCATTCCCCTAGGCAGGCCCTGCAGGTCCCACACTCTCCCAGGCCCTAAACTTGGGCGGCCTTGCCCTGAGAGCTGGTCCTCCAGCGAGGCCCTGTCAGCGGTCTTAGGCTCCTGCACATGAAGGTGTGTGCCTGTGGTGTGTGGGCTGCTCTAGGAGCAGATACAGGCTGGTATAGAGGATGCAGAAAGGTAGGGCAGTATGTTTAAGTCCAGACTTGGCACATGGCTAGGGATACTGCTCACTAGCTGTGGAGGTCCTCAGGAGTGGAGAGAATGAGTAGGAGGGCAGAAGCTTCCATTTTTGTCCTTCCTAAGACCCTGTTATTTGTGTTATTTCCTGCCTTTCCGAGTCCTGCAGTGGGCTGCCCTGTACCCTGAACCTCATGAGCCTCTAAGGGAAAGGAGGAACAATTAGGACGTGGCAATGAGACCTGGCAGGGCAGAGTACAAGCCCAGCACCCAGTGTTCCAGCCTTACTGGGTCCTTACCCTGGGCCAAACAGGGAGGGCTGATATCTCCTTGCTCTTCCTAGATGCCCACCCCCTACAATCTCAGCCCACAAGTCCTCTCCACCCTAGGGGGCTTGCTGCATGGCAATAACTCATAATCTGATTTGGAGGTTTGCCCTTTACAGGGGCAGATTTTCTGCTCAGTTCAACAATGAAATGAAGAGGAACTCCCTCTTTCTACAGCTCACTTCTATCAGAGGCCCAGGTGCCTCAGAGCCACATTGAGTTGCTTTTTCTGGGATGAGGAAGTAGAGTTAAACTCCCCAGTTTCCTGAGGGAGGCTCCTGACAGGTGCCCTTTGTCAGACCCTACCACAGCCTGGATAGGCAGCCACATTGGTCCTCGCCCTTGCTCGGCACTCCGTGGTGGTCCTGCCCTTCTCCCTGCATGCCTGTGGGTCTGCTCTGGTGTGTGAAGGTCAGTGGGTTAACTGTGTGCCTACTGAACCTGGCAAATAAACATCACCCTGCAAAGCCTCTGGCCACCCTCTCGCCTTTGCTTCCTCTGTCCTACTGGGGAGGAGCCCCTGGAAGGCAGTGGGGAGGGGAGAGGCTGGGAGCAGGTTCACAAGTAGTGGCCGGGAGTAGTAGTGAACAGTGCCCTGTGGATTTCTTGGGCTAAGGGTGAAGATCATCCTCACCACAGTGTATTCCTCAATGGTGGTGGTGGTGGGGGTCCTCTGGACTCTAGAAATCCATGTGAGTAGTGGGTCTTGGGCTGCATTTGGACCAAGGAATACTCCCTGGGCTGAGAGCTCAAGTAAGGGCTGCTGTTTTTGACTCCTGTTGACCGAGGAGCCTTACTCTTGATTTAGGCATAGAGCTGGAATCTACCTGGGCCAGCCACCACAAGGACAGACCCTGCTCATAGCCAAAGATAGCTTCCCTGAGCTAGGGAGAGGGTGTAGGGTGAGCAATGCACAAAGATTCTATGCTGCTCTGTGTTGATTCCTTCTTTCTGTGAACACCTGTGCTTTCCACCTATGCCCCAAATGAAATCTCACTCTGGGTCTATTTCAGCTGGAGCAGATCAGCTTTATATTATGGGACTATGCACAGGGTTTCTTCTGGGTAGAGGGAGTAACACTGCCACAGATACTAAGCCTAAAAACCCAAAAGTTGACTTACTCCAGCCCAGGTGGGCCTGGGTGAACTCACCAGGGATGCTGCTCTCTGGGAGGACCTCAAAGATAACCTCCTCAAAGATAACTTCTCTGATGTGGGAATAATAAAAAGGATTTGTTAGTCTCTAGTCTTTGAAGCATCTGGGCCTCCAAAATTCCAACCCTACTACAGTCTCAAGCATAACTGATCCTCCTGAGAGCTAAGAGCTAAAGTCAGGGTACTGGCCCTAGTGTCTCCAAACTCAAGGATAGTCATATCTTACTTGGATGAAGCCAAGGTTGGCCTGGGGTGACCTGAGGGACTGGGGCCTATGTGTCCATCTTTCTAGAATCGCCCGGAACTGAGGACTGAGAGGGTAGAGTATTGTGGTCTATGGGAACTATAGACCATAGCGCATGGTCCATCACTGTCCAGAGCCCAAGGGACCCATCGGGACCATTGTTCTATTCCCTTGCGGCTGCGGTTTTCTCTGCCTTGGCCCAGCCTGCCTCGCGCCAGCTCTGGCATGGGACCACAATGCGCTGCCTTGCCCTGGAAAAGGGTCCAGCTGGCAGCCTCGCTGCTCCCCGCCTTGATATAATGCTGCGCTCTCAAGTGGCAGGTCGAGTCTTCCCAGATGACGCCTGAGAGCGACCGCGCTCCGCCCAGGATTCTCTACGGCCTCGGGGCCGCTAAGCCCCGCCCATAGTTCCGCCCACCCGAGGATTTGTTCAATCCAGGCGAAGTATTCACGCTCCGCCCAAAGTTTTGTGTTGTCACTTCCGGCCCGCTCCAGGAAGTCGTGCTGCGGAGCCAAATTTGAAGCAAGCGGAGGCGCGGGGGCGCGTCTACGAAGCCGGACCTGTAGCAGTTTCTTTGGCTGCCTGGGCCCCTTGAGTCCAGCCATCATGCCTATCCGTGCTCTGTGCACTATCTGCTCCGACTTCTTCGATCACTCCCGCGACGTGGCCGCCATCCACTGCGGCCACACCTTCCACTTGCAGTGGTGAGTGACTGCAGTGTTGGGGCCCGGTGTTTGCCCGGGTACCGCTTCAGGGCCGTGAGGTGTCGGGCCTCCAGGCGGTCCAACCCCGGAATCCAGACAAGTGATGAGAACCTTCCTCCTAGACGAGGCCCCACGGGAGCTTCCCAACCTGGGCAGAAGTGGGTCAGGACAGGCTTTCTGGTAGAGGTGATAGCTGAGCTAAGCCTGAGGGGGACTAAGATGGCTCAGTGAAGATAGATGCTTCCTTGATCACCTATACAAACAGATGTGATTTCAAAACCGTTAGCCTGGGCAAGGGTGAGCTTTCACCACATCAACAAGTCCTTTTATTTCTTCCAGATAGAAACCTGCTAGGCTTCTGGCTACCCAAGAGAGTTTGCTGTGCCTTACTTGATGGTTTGGAATTATTCTACCCAGAGTCATCTCACTGTCCAGACACCCCAATGTATTCGCCATGTCAGCAAACCCGTTTAACATGGGGAAGGCAAGGAGATGCTCCCCTATCCAGGGGTCCTGCTGACCGTGTAGGGCCATTCTGTTGAGTGTACAGCTAGTGGGGAAAGATTCCCCTAGCAGATGTGGACAGGCCGGTTTGGACCTCCTAGCAAAAGAGATAAGGCAGCGTTACCCCTGGGAATGGTGGGTGATAATAATCACAGGGTCTTGTGGGGCTAAAGGCCCTAGGAAGCAGAAAGGCAGGCATGACGCTGATGGCTGCTGGCTTACTTGCAAAGCTTTGTTTAGGCCTGTGTTGCTGACAGCCTGAGCCCCATGCTGAGGGAGCCACTGCTGTTTGGTTAGACTAGAAATTAAGCTCGCCTCTAAGCGTACTCTACTTTATTTTCTGTTTGCCTACTCTATTTTCTTCTATCCTTTTACTTTATTTATTTATTTTTATTTTATTTTATTTTATTTTTGAGATGGAGTCTCGCTCCTGTCATGTAGGCTGGAGTGCAGTGGCGTGATCTCGGCTCACTGCAACCTCCACCTCCTGAGTTCAAGTGATTCTCCTTCCTCAGCCTCCCAAGTAGCTGACATTACAGGCGTGCGCCACCACGCCCAGCTAATTTTTGTGTTTTTCATAGACAGGGTTTCTCCATGTTGGCCAGGCTGGTCTCGAACTCCTGACTTCAGGTGATCCACCCGCCTTGGCCTCTCAAAGTGCTAGGGCCTATCCTTTTACTTTAAACTTTTCTGTGTCCTTGTGTTTTACATGTATCCCTTGAAACAGCATTTATTTTTTTTTTATATATTAAAAAGTACTTTAGCTTACTGCAAAGATCTTTATTTTATTTTATTTTGAGACAGGGTCTCACTCTGTTACACAGGCTGCAGTGCAGTGGTGCCATCTCGGCTCACTGCAGCCTCTACCTCCTGGGCTAAGGTGATTCTCCCATCTTAGCCTCCCAAGTAGCTGGGACTACAGGAGCCTGCCACCATGCTTGACTATTTTTTTTTTTGTATTTTTAGTAGAGATGGGGTCTTGCTATGTTGCCCAGGCTGGTCTTGAACCCCTGGACTCAAGTAATCCACCCACCTCTGCCTCCCAAAGTGCTAGGATTACAGGTGTGAACCACCGCACCCAGCCTTGGAAAACAACATTTAGTTGGACTTTTAAAAATCCAGTCTGATAATCTTTGTATTTAACTGGACCATTTAGTCTACTTAAAATTGTTGCAATTACTGATTAAATAAAGAGTAAACATATTGTCTTTAGTCGATTCTGTTTTGTCTTGCCTATTATATCTTATTCTCTCCTTTCTTGCCTTGGTAGGAATTGGTTAAATATTCTGTATTTCTCCATTTTTCCCTCAGTTAGTTTGGTCGTTATATACCCCATTTCCATTTATAAGTGGTTATCCTAGAAATTAAGGTATGTATCCTTAACTTACCAATTTCAAGGTTAATCAACACCTTTCTCATTTTCGCAGGCAACTCAAAGAGCTTAGAATACTAACATTCTCTTCCCACTTCTACGTTATTGTTGAATATTTTAATTGTGTGTATGTGTGGTATTTTTTTTGTTGGTGTTGTTTTTGAGACAGAGTCCTGCTCTCTTGCCCAAGCTGGTCTGCAGTGGTACAATCTCTGCTCACTGCAGCCTTGACCTCCTGGACTCAAGCGATCCTCCTGCCTCAGCCTCACAACTAGCTGGGACTACAGGTGCATGTCACCATGCCCAGCTAATTTTTGTTTTTTGTAGAGACAGGATTTCACCATGCTGCCCAGGCTGGTTTGAAACTCCTGTACTCAAGTGACCCACCCTCCTTGGCCTGCCAAAGTGCTGGGGTTTACAGGCATGAGCCACCACGACCGGCCAATTGTATGTTTTTAAGTAAAGTTTTTGTTTGGAATAATTTTTTTTTTTTTTTGAAACAGGATCGTGCTGTGTCGCTCAGGCTGGAGTTTATAATTGTTTCTTCTTGCAGGATTGAACTTTTTTTAAATGTTCTTCTTTGTCCTTCTTTGTCTCTTGTAACTTTAATTCAAAGTCTATCTTGTCTAATTTTTTTTTTGAGATGGAGTCTCGTTCTGTGGCCCAGACTGGAGTGCAGTGGCGCAATCTTGGCTCACTGCAACCTCTGCCTCTTGGGTTCACGTGATTCTCCTACCTCAGCCTCCCGAGTAGCTGGGATTACAGGCACACACCACTGCGCCTGGCTAATTTTTTTTGTATTTTTAGTAGAGGCAGAGTTTCACTATGTTGGCCAGACTGGTCTCAAACTCCTGACCTCGTGATCCACCCACCTCGGCCTCCCAAAGTGCTGGGATTACAGGCGTGAGCTACTGTGCCTGGCCTATCTTGTCTAATTTAAAGTCCATTTTATCTGCTATTAGTATAGCCACTTCAGCTGTCTTTTGGTGACTGCATGGTATATTTTTTTTCATCTGTTTTATTTTATTTTATTTTATTGTTTTTAGAGACAAGGTCTCGCTATGTTAGCCAGGCTGGTCTCAAACTCCTGGCCTAAAGCAATCCTCCTGCCTTGGCCTTCCAAAGTGCTGGGAATACAGGTGTGAGCCACCACACTCGGCCCTTATCCAACTTCTAGCTTCCGTTGTAGCTATTGAAGTCAGATTTTAGTTTATCAGTTACTCCTTTAAGCATACTTTGGAACTTTATTCTCAGACTCTCATTACCTTTAGAATTTTCTCTGATTTTGGCTTTCTGCAGTTTTAGTATAGTGTATCCAATATGAATTTCTTTTTACCTTTTTCTTTTTTTTTGAGACAGAGTCTTGCTCTGTTGCCCAGGCTGGAGCACAGTGGGACAATCTCAACTCACTGCAACCTCCACCTCCCTGGTTCAAGCAGTTCTCCTGCCTCAGCCTCCCGAGTAGCTGGGACTAAAGGCATGTGTCATCATGCCCGGCTAAATTTTGTACTTGTAGCAGAGACAGGGTTTCACCATGTTGGCCAGGCTGGTCTCGAACTCCTGACCTCAGGTGATCTTCCCACCTTGGTCTCCCAAAGTGCCGGGATTACAGCCATGAGCCACTGTGCCTGGCCGAATTTCTTTTTACAAATTCTGCTCGGGATTCATTAGATTTCTTTAACGTGTAGAGCAATTTCTTTCTTTCTTTTTTTTTTTTTTGAGACGGAATCTCGCTGTGTCACCCAGGCTGGAGTGCAGTGGCACGATCTTGGCTCACTGCAAGCTCTGCCTCCCGGGTTCACGCCATTCTCCTGCCTCAGCCTCCCGAGTAGCTGGGACTACAGGCGCCTGCCACCATGCCCAGCTAATTTTTTGTATTTTTAGTAGAGATGGGGTTTCACTGTGTTAGTCAGGATGGTCTTGATCTCCTGACCTCGTGATCTGCCTGCCTCGGCCTCCCAAAGTGCTGGGATTACAGGCGTGAGCCACCGCGCCTGGCCGTGTGGAGCAATTTCTTTAATCAGTTCTGGAAAATTATCAGCCATTATCTCTTCATATATTGCCTCTATTCCATTAACTTTTTTATCCTGTGTTATTATTTATTTTTGAGGTAGAGTCTCGCTCTGTCACCCAGGCTGGAGTGCAATGGTCCGATCTCGGCTCACTGCAACCTCCACCTCCTGGGTTCAAGCAATTCTCCTGCGTCAACCTCCCGAGTAGCTGGGATTACAGGCGCTCGCCACCGTGCCTGGCTAATTTTTGTATTTTTAGTAGAGACGGGGTTTCACCATGTTGGCCAGGCTGGTCTTGAACTCCTGACCTCGTGATCTGCCCGCCTCGGCCTCCCAAAGTGCTGGGATTACAGGCGTGAGCCACTGCACCTGGCCTACCTAAAGTCTTTGTGGGCATTTCTTCTGGTTTGTTTTCATAGTGCTTTTTTCTCTTGTGTACCTGTTTACTTAAAAAAATGTTTTTTTGGCTGGGCACGGTGGCTCACAACTGTAATCCCAGCACTTTGGGAGGCCAAGGCTGGTGGATCACGAGGTCAGGAGATCGAGACCATCCTGGCTAACATGGTGAAACCCCGTCTTTACTAAAAATACAAAAAAATTAGCCGGGCATGGTGGCGGGCGCCTCTAGTCCCAGCTACTTGGGAGGCTGAGGCAGGAGAATCGCTTGAACTCAGGAGGCGGAGGTTGCAGTGAGCCGAGATTGCACCACTGCACTCCCGCCTGGGTGACAGAGCGAGACTCAGTCTTAAAAAAAAAAAAAAGTGTTTTTTTGGCTAGGCATGATGGCTCACCCCTTTAATCCCAGCACTTTGGGAGGTGGCTGGATTGCTTGAGCCCAGGGGTCCAAGACCAGTCTGGGCAACATAGTGACACCCCATCTCTACAAAAAAGTGAAAAAAATATAAATTACCTGGGCATGATGGCCTGTGCCTGCAGTCCCAACTACTTGCAAGGCTGAGGCAGGAGGATCGCTTGAGCCTGGGAGGTTGAGGCTGCAGTGACTCATGATTGTGCTGCTGCACTCCAGCCTGGATGACAGAGTGAGACCCCATTTCAAAAAAAGAACATTTTAAAATTGAAGTATAATATAGTTCAGAAAAGTACACATATTCTAAGTATATGGCTTACAGAATGTTTACAAATTGAACATACCTATGCAGCCAGAATTCAGATCAAGAAACAGGGTATGGCTGGGCGTGTTGATTCACGCCTGTGATCCCAGCACTTCGGGAGGCTGAGGTAGGCAGATTGCTTGAGCCCAGAAGTTCTAGAACAGCCTGAGCAACATGATGAAATCTCTACTAAAAACACAGAAAATTAGCCGAGCATACTGGCATGTGCCTGTGGTCCCAGCTACCCAGGATGCTGAGGTGATCATCACCTGAGCCTGGGAGGTAGAGTCAGCTGTGAGCCATGATTGCTCCACTGCATTCCAGCCTGGGTGACAGAGTGAGACCCTGTCTCGAAAGTCCCCCCACCAAAAAAAAAAAAAGAAAACAGGAAAACGCAGGCTATTGGCCGGGCATGGTGGCTCATGCCTGTAATCCCAGCATTTTGGGAGTCCGAGGTGGGTGGATCAGGAGTTTGAGAGCAGCCTGGCCAACATGGTGAAACCCTGTCTCTACTAAAAAAATATAAAAATGAGCTGGGCATGGTGGCGTGCACCCCGTAACCCCAGCTACTCGGGAGGCTGAGGCAGGAGAATTGCTTGAACCTGGGAGGCGGAGGTTGCAGTGAGCCAAGATCGTGCCACTGAACTCCAGCCTGGCTGACAGAGCAAGACTCTGTCTCAAAAAAAAAAAAAAAAAAAAAAAAAAGCAGACTATTATCAGCTCTAGAAACCTTCTAGAAACCTCCTTATATGCTCTTCCAACCCCTACCAACACCTCCCTCCACCTCCCCATATTAAGATAGCTACTGTCTTGACTTTGAGAACATAGATGAATTTTGCCTACTTTTTTTTTTTTTTTGAGACGGAGTCTCACTATGTCCCCCACGCTGGAGTGCAGTGGCGTGATCTCGGCTCACTGCAACCTCCACCTCCCAGGTTCAAACGATTCTTCTGCCTTAGTCTCCCAAGTAGCTGGGATTACAGGCGTGCGCCACCACACCCGGCTAATTTTTCTATTTTTAGTAGAGATGGGGTTTCACCATGTTGGTCAGGCTGGTCTCAAACTTCTGACCTCATGATCCACCCGCCTCGACCTCCCAAAGTGCTGGGATTACAGACGTGAGCCACTGGGCCTGGCCTGCCTACTTTTAAACTCTGTGTAAATAGAATCATACAAAATATAACTTTTTGTGTCTGGCTTCTCTTCCTCAGTGTTATGTTTTTGTGATTTATTCATAATATTGTTCTTAGTTGTAGACTCATTTCTTGCTGTGTAGTATTCCACTGCGCCTGGTTACTCTTGATTATATGTTGTACATGGTATTTGAAAACTTATGGGAATTTTAGCTGGGCATGGTGGTGCACGCCTGTGGTCCCAGCTACTCGGGAGGCTGAGGTGGGAGGATTGCTTGAGCCTGGGAGGCGAAGGTTGCAGTAAGCCAAGATCACGCCACTGCGCTCCAGCCTGGGTGACAGATTGAGACCCCATCTCAAAAAAAAAAAAAAAAAGAAAGAAAAGAAAAGAAAATGTACTTATAGGAATATTTGAGGCCAGGATGATGGTATCATTTTCCAGAGAGGACTTAGTTTCTCCCTGGTCCCTAGGAGTAGGGGAGTCTACTAGTAGGAGACTAATTAAAGTTTAAGGCTTGAGCTTTGCTGGACCACCTGCATAGATGATGCAAAGCTCGGCTGTGTTTTGCTTTTACCACTACTTACTTTTTTTTTTGAGATGGAGTCTCGCTCTGTCGCCCAGGCTGGAGTGTAGTGGCACAATCTCAGCTCGCTGCAATCTCCGCCTCCCAGGTTCACACCATTCTCCTGCCTCAGCCTCCCAAGTAGCTGGGAGTACAGGTGCCTGCCACCACGTCCGGCTAATGTTTTGTATTTTTAGTAGAGATGGAGTTTCACCATGTTAGTCAGGATGGTCTCAATCTCCTGACCTTGTGATCTGCCTGCCTCAGCCTCCCAAAGTGCTGGGATTACAGGCGTGAGCCACTGCGCCCGGCCACTTTTTTTTTTTTTTAATTAAAAAAATTTTTTTGATTGGGCACAGTGGCTTATACCAATAGTTCCAGCACTTTGGGAGGCTGGGGTGGGAGGAGCACTTAAGCTCAGGAGTTGAGACCAGCTTGGGCAGCACAGTGAGACTCTGCCTCTATTCTGTAAAAAACAAAAAAACAAAAAATTTAATTTAAAAAAATTTTATGGCTGGGTATGGTGGCTCATACCTGTAATCCCAGCACTTTGGGAGGCTGAGGCAGGTGGATCACTTGAGGTCAGGAGTTCAAGACCAGCCTGGCCAACATGGTGAAACCCTGTCTCTACTAAAAACAAAAATTAGCTGGGCGTGGTCGCGCATGCCTGTAATCCCAGCTACCTGGGAGGCTGAGGTAGGAGAATCATTTGAACCAAGGAGGCGGAGTTTGCAGTGAACCAAGATCGTGCCACTGCACTCCAGCCTGGGCGACAGAGCAAGACTCCACCTCAAAAAAAAAAAAAAAAAAGTTATGAGTACATAGTAGGTATACATATTTATGGGGTTTATGAGATATTTTGATGCAGGGATACACTGTAATAATCACTTCAGGGTAAACAGAGTAGCCATCACCTCAAGCATTTATCATTTTTTTGTGTTACAAACATTCCTATTCTTTTAGTTACTTTAAAATGTACAGTAGATTATTGTTGACTGTAGTCACTCTGTTGTGCTATCAAATACTAGATTTTATTCCTTATATCTAACTTTATTTTTGTACCCTTACTTACTTTTATTTCTGGTTGATCCTTACCTTGAAAGTGTAGTCTTTGGGATTCCAGCTTAAAATGGGGGTGTTATCAGAGTCCTCATCTCTGAGGGCCCCTGAGCTTTGACTATGATCTCTCCCAACCCCAGTCAAAGCCCAGAATGTTGCCTAAAGGACAGCTTTTGGCCAAGCCAACAGGGCCAAAAAAAGGGCCAGCTGGTTGGAGTCCTGAGTACCCATCAGGCCTTGCGGGAGGTGCTGTAACTGCCTATGCTACTGTCCTCTTATTTGGGCAGGCATTGGGTCAAGGAGGAGCAGGACAGACCCTTTCGTGGTCAGAATGTTTGCCTGGCTTATGTCCCCAGACAAACCAGGGCTCATCAGTCTATTGTTCTGCTTTTCATTCCAGCCTAATTCAGTGGTTTGAGACAGCACCAAGTCGGACCTGCCCACAGTGCCGAATCCAGGTGAGAGTATTGGGGTGGGACCACCTCAACTGAAGAGATCTCCTTAGCAGAGAGCAGGAATGTGAAAAGAGCTCTGAAACTGCAATATCTCTGACCTTTTTTGGACCCTCCTGGTTTAAGGCCAGTTGAGCCTCACTTGTGCCCTTGAGTGTTTGGGAGGTCTGCTTACACCCACAGGTAGCTGGCAGATGGATTTGTTGCCTGGGCCAGTTTTCACTTGGGTAGATTTGGCTGGCCTCCTTCCCTGTCTTTTCATCAGTGACTCCGCACCTAGAGTTCAGGTATCTTTTGAGCACTTAACCATGTAGGTCTGTAGTAATATGACTTCAGTGACCACGAAACCAGCAGCCCCAACTTGGGGTACCTGCAGGAGTAAAGAGGTCTTTTGACTCTAAAGGATGTACTTTGAAAAATTAGGTCTGAGAACAGGCCTGACATGCATGTCAGGCAGGTAGTCAGACCCATGTACAACACTCTCCTCCTTGCGCATGACCCAGCTACACAATCATACTCTTATCTTGTTCTCCCATCCAGGTTGGCAAAAGAACCATTATCAATAAGCTCTTCTTTGATCTTGCCCAGGAGGAGGAGAATGTCTTGGATGCAGAATTCTTAAAGGTACCCAGAATTTATCTGATTCTACTGAACTCCAAGCCTTGTGCGAGTTCACTTTTCTTTTTTCTTTTCTTTTCTTTTTTCTCTTTTCTTCTCTTCTCTTCTCTTTTCTCTCTTTTCTTTTCTTTTCTTTTTTTAGAGACAGGGTCTTACTCTGTTGCCCACACTGGAGTGCAGTGGTGCAATCATAGCTCACTATAACCTCAAACTCCTGAGTTCAAGGGATCTCCCCACCTCAGCCTACCTAGTAGCTAGGACTGTAGGGGTGCACCACCATGCTCGGTTAATTTTTTTATTTTATTTATTTATTTATTTGTTTATTTTGAGATGAAGTCTCACTCTGTCACCCAGGCTGGAGTGTAGTGGCGTGATCTTGGCTCACTGCAACCTCTGCCTCCTAGGTTAAAACAATTCTCCTGCTTCAGCCTCCCGAGTAGCTGGGACTACAGGCGCGTGCCACCATACCCGGCTAGTTTTGTGTTTTTAGTACAGACGGGGTTTTACCTTGTTGGCCAGGCTGGTCTCGAACTCCTGACCTGAAGTGATCCACCCACCTCGGCCTCCCAAAGTGCTGAGATTGCAGGCGTGAGCCACCGTGCCCAGCCCTAATTTATAAAAAAAATTTTTTATAGAGATAGGGCCTTGTTATGTTACCCAGGCTGGTCTTGAACTCTTGGGCTCGAGCAATCCTCCCACCTTGTCCTCCCAAAGGGCTGAGATTACAGGCATGAGCCACTGTGCCTGGCCTGGGAGTTCACTTTCTATTTCCACATAAGTGGAGGGTTCCTGGAATATGGAGATGAAGTTATAGAGGTGAGACTTGGCACAGTTTTCAAGGTGGGGACACAAAAATCAGAGGACAAGTGATGAGACACAGTCATCAGAGAAATGCACTGTGAGGGAAGAGGGGAGCTGCTTGACTGTAAACCCTCCCTTTGGGATTTCAGGTCAATTCCAACCTGAATTCTCTCCTGCGGTCTTGTCTCCTCATCTTTTAAAGAACCTACAGCCATCCTGTACAGCCTACTTTGCTGCTTGGACAGTTAGTGACAGATTAGAAAACTCTTCTACTCCCCAGCCACGGGAGATTTTTGGATTCAGTGTTCCCTAGCCTGCCTGTGCCTCAAAATTGCCTGGGGAGGCTGGGCGTGATGGCTCACGCCTGTAATCCCAGCACTTTGGGTGACCAAGGTGGGCAGATCACTCGAGCCCAGGAGTTCAAGACCAGCCTGAGCAACATGGGACCCCATCTCTATTAAATAAAAAAAGTTAAAAGAAAAAAAATTGCCTAGGGAGCTTGGTATAAAGTCAGATGCCTGGGCCTTCCCCAGACCAGAGCTCTTGGAATCAAGATTTGCAGCTCAGGTGGGAATGGATATATTAGGGGAAAGTGGGTAGTTTCCCTCCTATATGTCTAACTGCTTCCCCTCCTAATCTAAAATTTAGCTTTTTTTGTGTGCAAGCAGGCTGCGTTGGCAGAGAACTCTTGAGGAAGTTGGATTTGGGTTCACAAATGATCCCTGGACTCTGAGGGTTAATTTGCTGGGTATCTGTCAGATCAGAGTTCATTTGGCTCTGGCCCCAGGGTGTCATGATGTCCTTGGAACCTCACTGCTTCAGGAACATGGAGCTTTTGTGCTTAGAGCAAGCATGTTCATCGTCATGGTAACTGCTCCCAGTTTTAAGTAGTGTCTTCCCTGTGATGAAAGCAACAAAGGCAGTTTCATTTATTTCCAGCTTTCAAAGCCAGGTTTGTGAGACAGGTAGCAACATCTTGGGTAGTTTGGAGCAAGGGCTTGGAAGCCCCTGCTGGAGTGTGGAAGAAGTCAGGGGACTATGGGTAGTGGTGCAGCAGCCATGGCCTGGTATCTGTTCTCAGGCAGCCCTTGCGTGCTCTTCCTTACCCACCACCTCCACTCCCAGCTGTTCAGCCTATGCTAACCAGCCCAGCCACCAGAAGCTCTTGCCCCCAGAGTCCTAGGTGGAGAGTTTGACAGTAGGGGCTTGTTTACCCACTGGGCCTGGCCATACTATTGGTCACATGTGAAATTCTGAGTCTTCTGTTGATCTTAGACAAGTGATCTACAGTAAGGTTTGCCTGGATTCCATCTAGCTACCACCCTGGACCCTTGGTCAAGCGTTTCAGTTTTGTAAAACCTTGGATTTCTTTGTTATGGAGCAGGCACCTCTCTTGCTCATGCGGATGTTGAGTTCTGTGGCATCCTGAACAGGAACTGGGTTCAATTCTGCCACAGCTTCTCAATGATTCTGTGGCATGGCTGTGAAACATTTGCAGGGGCTTTGAGAGGCTCACTTGATCCTCACAATAGTCTAGTTAGAGACTAGACACATGGGAGGTTTCATCCAGGGGTACAAAGCTGTCCTGGCATAGCTACCTCCATTGGATACTAGGTCTGGAAGGTTTGTGGTACACAGAGCCAGTTCAGAGCTTGGAGGAAAGTCGACTATGAGTCAGGAAGACCCAGGGTGGAGAGGAGGAGTAGTCACCCAAGGTCCTTGGCCATTCCTGTTGTGTGTCCCTGGTGAGTCAGCTGATGCCCAGAGGGAATGAGACCAACATAGAGCAATGAGGCCAAGGAAGTGATAGAAACTTCTGCTATGGAGACTGATCACAGGGGCCCTACTTTAACTTCCCTTCCACTATTCTACCTCTTTACCTGTCCTGGGGCCTTGCCCCTGAGATTGTTTTCCTCCATCTTACCTACTTTTCAAAAGGGCACATAGAGCTACAGCAGTGCTTATCTTTCCATTGTTAGCTTAGCTTGGCCTTGAGGCACTGCAGGATTCATGCCCTAGAAGGCCTCATTGTTCAATCCTGGGGCTCCCCACAGCCTTATGGGAGACCACGTGGAGGTCAGCTATGATGATTTCCTGCTGCTTATTGTGGGTATTGCCTTTCAGAATGAACTGGACAATATCAGAGCCCAGCTTTCCCAGAAAGGTGAGTTAGCAAGAGACGAGGGGTGCTGGGAAGCCCCTGACTTGGATGCTGGAGGAAGGGGGCCCTAGGAGGAAGGTTTCAAACCGTTTGGGAGAGCCAGGGCCTTTCCCTGCTTTGTATGTCCAAGAGTCCTGCTAGCTGTTGTGGTGGGCAGAAAAAGAGAGGGAAGGGAGGTGACTGAAGCTGTTCACCTAGACCAGGTGAGCCTCTTGTCTCTGAGTGCAGCTTCTTGCCCAGGAACCAAGATGGGAGGGGGTTACCTGATGGGACTGAATATCTTTGGGAGAGGGCTCAGCTGCTGAGTTTGGCTGGAACCTGCTTGAGTCCTGGGTTGATGAACTAACTGGACCCATGGCAGGTAGGGAATGGGCAGTAAAATATTTTCCTAAGTAGTTCAAGCAGCAGAAGGTGGGCTTTTCCCTGAATGAAGGCTCTGGCTCAGCTTCTCTGGTTTGGCACATCCCAGAGAAAGAAGCGGGCCACCCAGCTTTCAGGCCTGAGCCTTGTTTCTCACCTGCCTAAGGGATGAGGCACTGAACCCAAGGGCCCAAGTTCTTCTGCTGATGGATGGACAGGCCTTTCCCTTTCCTCCGCCCTCTACCCCTGCTCCAGACAAGGAGAAACGAGACAGCCAGGTCATCATCGACACTCTGCGGGATACGCTGGAAGAACGCAATGCTACTGTGGTATCTCTGCAGCAGGCCTTGGGCAAGGCCGAGATGCTGTGCTCCACACTGAAAGTAGGTCCTCAGGTTTTATGGGTACAGAATTCATAGGGAGGTATTGCCCCAGAGCTGGACTCCCCATTCTGGGCTTATCTTCTGGTTCTGCTCCAGTCAACACCTTGGTTTGGGGAGTTGTAAAATAGAGGCAAATCACTTCTTCCCCTTGCCCTTCCATACTGTATCCATCCATCCCATAAGAAAAGGGCCATATTGGCTATACTTGTGGGTTTTGTACTAGGTAGTTTGAAGAGGCAAGGCCTTCCCAGTACCTCACAGAGGGGATGCTCAACTAAGACCTCAGTGAGGCTGGGCCATATTTCCGAAAGTGGTTCATACTCTACTGATGAGGCCAGCCTGAAGAACCTTCCATTAGCACTCTAGTCCTTGGCTGGGCTGCTCTCCTGAGCCAGATCAAACAGCATCCTAGGGAGGAGCAAGGGCCTTTGAAGTCAGCTGTGCTGAGCTGACCAGCCAGATCAAAGTCTGCAGAGTGAACAGCCTTAGACCCAGATGAATTTTGCATCAGCCTGGGTTGGTGAGCCTCTTGCTCTCCAAGGGGCATGAGAGGCGATTGATCTGAACCCACGATTGATATTCTGGCCTTGTAGGCAGGAGCAGTCCTTGCTGGATGCCATTTGAAAGGGAAAGGGAGCCATCCTTGTGAACAGACAAGGCCCCAGGATATTCATTGTCTCTGTTCCTGCTTGGGGGCTGGGCTGGATCACATGGTCTGGCTGGTGGGAGGGAGCAAACTGGCACCTGGCTGCAGAGCAGGAGTCTCTCATGGTATTCTCAGGTCAGAGACAAGTGGTCTTAGGCTGAAGGCAGCCTGGCCAGCTTCCCCTGGCTCAATTATTCATTCTTGGCAACTGTCCATGGGTCTGGGTGTTGGATGGTGAGGCCTGGGTTTGTGCTCTGGACTTCTTCAGCCACCTGCACAACATGTACCATGAGGCCCAGACCACTGGACCTTGGCAGCCCACAGTGGGCCTGTAAATGCTGGCAGTGGGCTGTGTCTACTGTAAGATACCTTTCAGGAGGAAGCAGGCAGGGAGGTGAAGAAGCAGCTGGCTTAGAGCCTTTTAGAAGAAGAAGCACAAGCGAGAGTGGGACCCAGGAGCTTTACCTCCTGGGGTTTGGGAGTACATGGTTATCAGCATTTTCAAAACATATGCTGCAGAGAGTTCTGGAGCAGAGTTTTCCTAGTGACTTTAGCAATGGCTCCTGAGGGCCTCCAAGCATCAGGTATGGGTGTATTTGCTCTTCAGAAGCAGATGAAGTACTTAGAGCAGCAGCAGGATGAGACCAAACAAGCGCAAGAGGAGGCCCGCCGGCTCAGGAGCAAGATGAAGACCATGGAGCAGTGAGTTTGGAGCTGGGTCCTGCACTGTGCCTTTGCCCCCAGGGCCTGCAAGTGGTACAGTTCTTAGGACTGCAGCAGGGAGTGGGATTGGGTCATGTCCGAGGCTCAAATCTCCATAGGCCATGGAGGGCTCAGGTCAGCTGGGTGTGGGCACAGATCTTAGCCTCTATGAACTCTTCCACCATTCCAAGGAATGGGAGCCCTTGCCACATTCCTCCCTGTCTCTGCTGCCTGTGGCCAGATGACCTGGTGGGTCTTTCCCTCCAGGAACCTCTCTCCAGGAAATCCCTGACCTTGAGACCCTCTTTCAGCACCTCTTCTTTCTCAGCAGCATCCTTGGAGCTATGCTCATCTCTGCCACAGGGCCTTTCCTTGGGCACACCCACCTACTAAAGCATCCTAGCAGCCTAGCCTGTTACCTTAGCAACGGCAGCAAAGGAAGGCAGAGCGGCACTGGGTACCTACCCATCAGCCTCCAGATTGCAAATGCCGTGGGCTGGGTGTATTTTTCAGGATTGAGCTTCTACTCCAGAGCCAGCGCCCTGAGGTGGAGGAGATGATCCGAGACATGGGTGTGGGACAGTCAGCGGTGGAACAGCTGGCTGTGTACTGTGTGTCTCTCAAGAAGTGCGTACTGTGGCCCCTCTCAGCAAACACAGGAGATAGGCCATGGGGCCCCAGCCGTGTCATTGCTCCCCATCTCTTGTAAAGCAGATGGAACTAAGGGGCAAACTCTGGAGCCATGCTGCCTTTGTTTGAACCCTGATTCCACCTTTCAGCAACTATGTGGCCTGCTGCCAGTTTCTTGGCCTCTTTGACCCTCAACTTCCTGAATGGAAATAGTAGTAGACCTGCCTCATAGGATTGTTGAGGATTTAGTGTGAATCTTAAGTGCTGTTTCTAAGGGAGTTGACCTAGCTCTCTGGGCTATAAGCCCCATTGTGATTGATATGTAGAGCCTGTTCCCCATTAGCACTATGATCCTGCCTGGCTTGGATCAAACTCTACTCATATTCTTCACTCTGGTGGGTGTAAGGTTGGCAGGAAGGGTGGAGGGCCACTTAGCTGAGAGGCATAGAGGATCCAAGATGCCTCCTTTAAGACCAGGTG
Organism: Pan paniscus; assembly: GCF_029289425.2. Taxonomy (NCBI): domain Eukaryota; kingdom Metazoa; phylum Chordata; class Mammalia; order Primates; family Hominidae; genus Pan; species Pan paniscus. Next base: position 49,827,644 of record NC_085926.1, on the reverse strand, counting down.
GTTTAGGGAGCCCCCTAGTGAGACTGGGGCTTTCTGCATGCCCTCTCAAGTCACCAGTGCCTGCAGGACAGGCAGGAGGAAATAGTCACTTCCTTGCATTCTCTGCAGGACCCTCCACAGTGCCACCTGGTACTTATTGGGCTCAGGTGTCAAAGTAGGAATGAGAGTGAGTTGAGGGGTTGGGCAGTGCTTTGTGTTAGATTAGTGCTGTGGCTCAGTCTGACCTGCAGGTATTCTTTTCTGGCATCTCTTTCCATGGCCACATTGCAGAGAGTACGAGAATCTAAAAGAGGCACGGAAGGCCTCAGGGGAGGTGGCTGACAAGCTGAGGAAGGATTTGTTTTCCTCCAGAAGCAAGGTAACTTAGCAGTGAACAGAGGTTGAAGGAGAAGTGGCTCTCCTTTTGTCATGTTCACTCTGGTCTCCTGAGCAAGGCCATGGGACCTGATGGCACAGCTGACTCCCTGGGGCAGCTGGAGGACTTACAGAGATTTGTTACCAGTCCTTACTGGGCATTGGCCTGAATATGTGGCTTGTCCACTAGGGGTGGACAGATCACAGAGGTATCCCCCAACATGTGGACACTGATGCTCCCCTCTGCTCTTCCTGGCTCCTGGGTACCTCTCAGCTGGCTGGAGAGCACAGGCCTCAAATGTGACAGCGTCAGAGGCCTATTTTTGTACCACATCTGGAGTAGGAGGGCTCCTGGAACCTGATTCGGTCAGCACAGCTGCTTTTACTTCTGGCATGGTGCATCCACAGGCTGCAGGATGCAGGAAGCAGCCTTTGCTTCTAGGCAGCTCCGGATGTGCATTGCCAGACTGAAGCCTAGCCTCAGAGAGCTGGGATCTCTGCCCATATCTCTGGTCTCTTCTGGGCTACCTTGATCACTCCCTGGGGAGCAGCAGGAGGGGGCAGGGCACAAGGCTAGCACTTGGCTTGTCTTTCATTCCCTACACTTTCTTATAGTTGCAGACAGTCTACTCTGAATTGGATCAGGCCAAGTTAGAACTGAAGTCAGCCCAGAAGGACTTACAGAGTGCTGACAAGGAAATCATGGTGAGGGACATCCCTGGCTTGAAAGGAATGAGGGGTGGTTTGTGTGCCCTCCCAGAGCAGGGCTGGGCTATCTCTGCCCAGGACCCTTGCACCAGTCAGTGGTGGTTCTGGGCCCCTGCATCCTCCTGGGTCAGGGTGTGCCCCTTGGCCCTGGTCCAGACTGGAGCCTGGGCCTCCTCAACAGAGGGCAGACAGAACCATGAGTCTTCCCTCATAGTCTGTCCTGCACTTACATCCCTGAGGTCCCTTATCAGAGGAGGGGCTCTACCTGGGGCTTGGCCTCCTGAGCCTAATGATGAGGTATCAGGCCTTGCTCTGTTCCCAGTGGGCTGGCCTTTCATGCATGCTGCTCATGTCCTCTGCATTATCTCCGGACTTGATGCCTCAGCCTTTCTCTCACACACTTTTCTTTCCCTCCCCAAGAGCCTGAAAAAGAAGCTAACGATGCTGCAGGAAACCTTGAACCTGCCACCAGTGGCCAGTGAGACTGTCGACCGCCTGGTTTTAGAGAGGTTTGTTGAGCCTTGGGCGGTACAGGGGTCACAAGGTGGGAGAGCTTTCTGGTAACAGTCTTTACTCCTCCTGGCTTTGGTGGGGTGGGTGACCTCTGTGGACCTGATGTCTGCAGACAGCCTGCCCTGGGAGCCAGCCAACATTTAGCTGGCAAGCAGCCTTGAAGCAAATTAGGCTCTGACACGGAGAGGCCAGAGAAGGTCAGAGGACCTAGAAGTGGTCTGAGAATAGGGCAGAAGCACTGACTGTCTTGGGGCATCCTGTTTATGGAGTAGCTCCCCACATTTATCTGTCCACCCCAGATTTTGAAACAAATATGAAACCACTGTAAAATAATTCCCTTAGTGCCAGGAGTGCGTGCTTTAAAGCTGCCAGCAGAGGGAGCTACGAGGCAGAAGGATTGGTGTCCCTGCAAGCATGGGCATCCATTTCTGCTCCTGAGAGTTTCACAGAAGCAGACTAGCTGAGAGCATCCTCAAGGCTACCTCCTGCCTGCCGGAAGTCCCCAGCAAGGACCCAGACGGAAAGCACACAACTCCTGTCAGTGGCCCCAGTCTTTTTTTTTTTTTCCTTTTTCTTTTTTTAATGGAGTCTTACTCTGTTGCCAGGCTGGAGTGCAGTGGCACTATCTCGGCTCACTGCAATCTCCGCCTCCTGGATTCAAACGATTCTCTTGCCTCAGCCTCCTGAGTAGCTGGGATTACAGGCGCGCACCACCACGCCTGGCTAATTTTTTGTATTTTAGTAGAGACGGGGTTTCGCCATGTTGGCCAGGATGGTCTCGATCTCCTGACCTCGTGAGCCACCTGCCTCGGCCTCCCAATGTGCTGGGATTACAGGCGTGAGCCACTGCGCCCAGCCCAGTCTTTAATCTTTTTTTTTTTTAGATGGAGTCTCACTCTGTTTCCCAGACTGGAGTACAGTGGTGCGATCTCGGCTCACTGCAACCTCCGCCTCCCAGGTTCAAGCGATTCTCCTGCCTCAACCTCCTGAGTAGCTGGGATTACAGGCATGTGTCACCACGCCCAGCTAATTTTGTATGTTTTGTATGTTTTGGTAGAGACGGGTTTCACCATGTTGGCCAGGCTGGTCTTGAACTCCTGACCTCAAGCAATCTGCCCACTTGGGCCTCCCAAAGTGCTGGGATTACAGGTGTGAGCCACCATGCCTGGTTGCTTTTGTTTACTTTCTTTACCTCTTCAGGGTGCTGGAAGGCCTGGACTCCTACAGCAGGTCCTTGATGAGTGCCCACTGCATGGCAGACCTTCTCTGTTCTCTTGGAGCTTATGTTCCAGTGGGATAGATGAGCTGGGAGCTTAGATGGCTAAGCCCACAGCCCACCAGCTATATACTACATTATAGAATCTGGTCTGTAGCTCCCAGTTGGGGACGGGCCCACCTCATTCTGAGTAAGCTTCATGCCAGGGCCTGCAGCCCATCTTGGTACAGGGAGGACAGCAATGGTCTCCCTTGGCTTTCAGGCCAGCAGGACACTAAACTTGACAAGCCTTCTTCTGTAAGCTGGGCTGGGCTTCTCATCAAGCCACATGAGGATGACTTCATTCATTTTTGTCTCCAGTATTTTTCTGGGCATAAATATTGAAGTGGTTGGCTGGGTGCATTGACTCATACCTGTAATCTCAGTGCTTTGGGAGGCCAAGGTGGGAGGATTGCTTGAGTCCAGGAGTTCAAGACCAGCCTGGGCAACATAGTGAGACCGTGTATCAAAAAACTTAAAACTTAGCCAAGCATGGTGGCACACACTTGTAGTTCTAGTTACTCAGGAGGCCAAGGCAGGAGGATCACTTGAGCCCAAGAGTCGAGCTATGATTGTGCCACTGCACTCCAGCCTGGGAGACGGAGTAAGACCCCGTCTCTCTTGGAAAAAAAAAAAGTCCGGGCGTGGTGGCTCACACCTGTAGCCCCAGCACTTTGGGAGGCTGAGGTGAGTGGATCACCTGAGTTCAGGAGTTCGAGACCAGCCTGACCAATATGGTGAAACCCCATCTCTACTAAAAATACAAAAATTAGCTGGGTGTGGTGGCAGGCGCCTGTAATCCCAGTTACTTGAGAGGTTGAGGCAGGACAATCGCTTGACCCTGGGAGGTGGAGGTTGCAGTGAGCCGAGATCGTGCCACTGCACTCCAGCCTGGGTGACAGAGAGACTCCGTCTCAAGCAAAAACAAAAAAAAATTACAGTGGCAGGTCTGTTTGTTTTTAGCAAAAGCCCTTCTTTTAACTAGGCATTAGGCAGCACCAGCACAGTCTATTCTTGTGTTTGTTTGTTTGTTGGTTGGTTGGTTGGTTTGTTTGTTTTGAGATAGGGCCTCATTCTGTTGCCCAGGCTGGAGTGCAGTGGTGTGATCACAGCTCACTGCAGCCTCAACCTCCTGGGCTCAGGTGATGTGATCCTGCCTCAGCCTCCTGGGTAGCTGGGACTAAAGTGCTGGGATTACGAGCGTGAGCCACCATGCCCAGCCTAGGCACAGCCTCTTCTAAACTCATAGCCTCAAGCTCTCAAAAATAGTTGTTGAATCCTTAGCAACAGCATTGCCCTGTCTTCTTTGTGTTCTGATGGCAAGACCCTCACAACTACAAGTGACCTCAAAGACTCTGCCTCTACCTTTCTCCTGTGACTGCTAATGTGTTACTAGAGAGGTCTGGAAGAAGTCTTAAGTTTTCTTGGGCCACCTACTCGGGAGGCTGAGGTGAGAGGATCACTTGAGCCTGGGAGGTCAAGACTGCAGTAAGTGATGATCACGCCACTGCACTCTAGTCTGGGCGACAGAGTGAGACCTGTCTCAAAAAAAAAAAAAAAAAAAAAAAGTCATGTCAAGGAAGATGGAAGAGTAGAAAGCTCCAGGAATCCATCTCTCCATGGCAACAGTTGATCTGGTTGAAACCATCTGAAGCAACCACTTTGGAAATCTGGTCTAGTAGAACATTTCCAGTATCCAGGGGAGAGGTTGATGAAGAAGCTGGTAAACTTCAGTAAATTTTCGCTGTTCTCATAGCAGCTCCACCTCCTGGGCTCAAGTGATCCTCCTGCCTCAATCTCCTGAGTAGCTGGGATTGACTACAGGCATGCACCACCACGCCCAACTAATTTTTTGTAGAGGCAGGGTCTCACTTATTGTCCAGGCTGGTCTTGAACTCCTGGCCTCAAGCGATCCTCCTGCCTGGGCTTCCCAAAGTGCTGGGTTACAGGCGTGAGCCACCGCTTTGCTTTGCTTTGCTTTTTCTTTTTCTTTTTCCTTTTCTTTTCTTTTCTTTTTTTTGAAACAGTGTCTTGCTCTGTTGCCTAGGCTGGAGTACAGTGGTGCAATCTTGGCTTGCTGCAACCTCCGCTTCCCGGTTGAAGAGATTCTCCTGCCTCAACCTCCCCAGTAGCTGGGATTATAGGCACGCACCACCATGCCCAGCTAGTTTTTTGTATTTTTAGTAGAGATGGGGCTTCACCATGTTGGCCAGGCTGGTCTTTAATTCCTGATCTCAAGTGATCTTCCCACCTCGGCCTCCCAAAGTGCTGGGATTACAGGTGTGAGCCACCACACCCAGCCACCACCATTTCTTAATTTAAAATTAGGAAAATTAATAAATCTCTGGCTGGATATGGTGGCTGTACTAAAAATACAAAAATTAGCCAGGTGTGGTGGTACACGCCTATAATCCCAGCTACTTGGGAGGCTGATGCACAAGAATGGCTTGAATCTGGGAGGTGGAGGTTGCAGTGAGCCAGGATTGTGCTACTGTACTCCAGCCTGGATGACAGAGCGAGACTGTCGCAAAAACAAAAACAAAAAAAAATTAAGAATTTTTTTTTTTTTTTTTGAGATGGAGTCTTGCTCTGTAGCCCAGGCTGGAGTGCAGTGGCACGATCTCGGCTCACTGCAAGCTCCGCCTCCCCGGTTCACGCTATTCTCCTGCCTCAGCCTCCTGAGTAGCTGGGACTACAGGTGCCCGCCACCACGCCCGGCTAACTTTTTGTATTTTTAGTAGAGACAGGGTTTCACCATGTTAGCCAGGATGGTCTCCATCTCCTGACCTTGTGATCCACCCACCTCGGCCTCCCAAAGTGCCGGGATTACAGGTGTGCGCCACTGTGCCCGGTCAAGAAGTTTCTTAAGTTTTTTAAGAAGCTTCTTAATTTTTATAACTTTTTACTGCAGCAGTATTTTTTATTGTAGTAAAATATAAACAAAACTCACCATTGTAACCATTTTTAAGTACATTTCTGTGGCATCAAGTACATTTAATTGCTGTGCAACCATCACCACCATCCCACTCCAGAATGTTTTCATCTTCCCAAAGTGAAATTCTATACCCATTAAACAATAACTCCCCTTTCCCCTTTCTCCTCAGCTCCTTCACTTACCATTCTTTCTGTCTCTATCAATTTGACTACTTTAGGAGCCTCATATAAGTGGACTCATACAATATTTGTCCTTTTATTACTGGCTTATTTCACTTAGCATAATGTCTTCAAGGTTTATCCATGTAGCATGTATTAGAATTTTCTTCCTTTTTAGGGCTGAATCAGTAATCATATTTAATTTTTTTTTGAGACAGGGTCTTGCTCTGTTGCCCAGGCTGGAGTGCAGTGGCACGATCTCGGCTCACTGCAACCTCCACCCCCTGGGTTCAAGGGATCCTCCCACCTCAGCCTTCCAAGTAGCTGAGATTACAGGCATGTGCCACAATGCCCAGTTAATTTATTTAATTTTATTTTTTGTAGAGATAGAGTCTTAATATGTTGCCCAGGTCAGTATTGAACTCCTGGCCTCAAGCCATCCTCCCACCTCAGCCTCCCAAATTGTTGGTATTACAGGCGTGAGCTACTGTGCCTGGCAGTATTCATGTTTTAAATTTGCAAGCATTCTTTCTTGCTCTTTGAGTATGTCTGTTTTGCAAAGCATCATGTTCTTGTTTTATGGTCTCATATTTCTGTTTGTCTCAGAGTCAGTATTTGTGCACCATGGACTTTTTCCTGGGCTCCCCTCCCATACCTGGTGGTCCTTGGCTACTTTGGAGGCCAACCTATGTGGGTAGGGTTTGGGGGGGATGTGCAGACTGCTGGCATCATGTTGAGTCTTACCTGAACCCAGGATGCAGAAGGCTTTACTGTTGGGTCCAATAATATTGGCTGCCCTAGGTCATTGTACATAGTTTGTTTAGTGTCTTTGAGAAAAGCTCTTCTATTTATTGGCCCAGGGCAGCAGCCTAACTGCCTAGTGTTCTACCAATGCAGATTAGGATGGGGTGGAGCCAAGCTCACAATTTCATCAGTGTTCCAGTTTTCAGGCCTGTTTAATGCTTTTGCAAGGCCCTCCCTTTCCTTCATGGACCCCCTCCTTGTGGATTCTGGCTGCTGTGTCAGTCTCTTGTCCCCTGGCCATGCTTTGTCTCCCAGAATTTTTTGGAAATCTCTGGGGGCTGATGGTGGTTGCCCCTTCTACTTGTTGCAGTAGGATTACCCTTCATACCTGTCATTTTAGGGAGGCATCAGCATGTAGCCACCACCCCCAACTACAGAGTCAATGTTAGGAAGATCTCTCTCATGGGCCCCAAGGGCCCCTGAACTCCAGGCTAGAGACAGCCAGGGAGACCTTTCCTTAGGGTAGGGTAAGGCCGCCAGGAGCCATGAGTTCATGGAGGAGATGTTGACTAATCCCATGCCACGCAGGCAATGGGCTGCTCAAGGCCTTAGCTCTGTTCTGGAAAGGGGAGCTTTGAGTGTCTTGCCTGGCTCCCTGAGGCCTCTGGCATGAAGCCCTGTAACTTGACCATGGGTGGGTGTCCCAAGGGTGATAGTGTCACTCAGGAGGGCCTCAAGCCAGCCTCAACCAGTGAGGGAAGGACTACTAAGCCCTAGGTTCTTTCTCCTTGTAGGACAAACAGAAAGTGGGAAGGAAAGAAAGTGGACCCCTGGCAGAAAGGGAAATAGGCTTCAAGCTCATAAAGGAAGAAGAATATAGAAACAGTCTAAGACAAGGCCGGGCGCGGTGGCTCATGCCTGTAATACCAGCACTTTGGGAGGCCGAGGTGGGCAGATCACGAGGTCAGGAGAGCAAGACCATCCTGGCTAACACGGTGTAACCCCATCTCTACTAAAAATACAAAAAATTATCTGGGCGTGGTGGCGGGCGCCTGTAGCCCCAGCTACTCAGGAGGCTGAGGCAGGAGAATGGCTTGAACCCGGAAGGCGGAGCTTGCAGTGAGCCGAGATCGCACCACTGCACTCCAGCCTGGGTGACAGAGCAAGATTCCGTCTCAAAAAAAAAAAAAAAAGAAACAGTCTAAGAGGAGAAGAAATGTGTCCATATGATCCAGATGTGGATATGGGGAGTGAGGGAGGCACCGTGAGAACCTCCTGAGTCTTGAGTTTAGTGTTGTGGATGACCAGGAGGTGCAAGTGAATAAGCCTGGCTTGCCTTGAGCTTGGGCACCACTAGGCAACGCCTTAAGGGATGGCTGGGAGTAGAAAGTCCTGCCTTGAGCCACCTGGAGGGTAAAATTTACAGGACCCAGCGAGATCCTGCCTGCCTCTTGAGTTTACCTTTCCTAACCTGAGCCTCAACTTGCTGGGGTTGGTAAATGGTGGCAGAATATGGATACTGCAAAAAAGTTGGCATGAGTGGTCCTGGCTGCTGTGGTTCCCAGAGGAGGAAGCAAAGCAGCCAGCCTAGAGTTGGTTTGAGGTGGGTTTGTGCAGTCTTCATTTTAACTTGCAGGCGGGGACAGAAGTAGAGCTTCTAGGGTCCTGGACAGGGAAAGGAAGAAATAGTCCAGGCTGCCTGGATTGCTTAGCCACCCAAATCAATGCAGGTAGCCTTCCTCCCTCTGATGTGTACACCCCAGTGGAAGTGGGATTGTGGTGCAGCTCTGAAAAGTTCCTGAGGAAGGAAAGAGAGAAGGCATCTTTGGAGCTACCCTTGCCATTCCCCAGGGTTCTCTTTGTATGACAGGAAGTGGGGAGCCCTGCCAGGTCTGGGTGGGCTGGAAGAATCCTGTTGGCTGTAGTTTTTAATAGAATAAAACTTCACTCCCCCCCCCCCCACCCCGCGTTATAAAAGTAAAAACACACTCATTGAGAATTTGGAAAATAGGGAGTTATCATAGAGGTACTTACGGTTGACATGTGGAATATTTCCTTCTCCTTTTTCTGCATGTGGGAGTGGTGGGGGGGTGCCAAATCACGTAATTGCACTATACATGGAGTTTTGTGTGCTTTTTAAATTAAATTAAATTTAAACTTTTTTTTTTTTTTTTTTCTGAGACGGAGTCTTGCTCTGTCGCCCAGGCTGGAGTGCAGTGGCGCGATCTCGGCTCACCGCAAGCTCTGCCTCCCGAGTTCAAGCGATTCTCCTGCCTCAGCCTCCCGAGTAGCTGGGACTACAGACACAAGCCACCACACCCAGCTAATTTTTGTATTTTTAGTAGGATGGGGTTTCACCATGTTAGCCCGGGTGGTCTTGATCTCTTGACCGCTTGATCCACCCGCCTCGGCCTCCCAAAGTGCTGGGATTACAGGCGTGAGCCACTGTGCCTGGCCGAGAGTAGGGCTTTCTTGAGGGGTGGCCTTGAGTCAGGAGTGGGCTCCAGGTCCCTGGAGCTGAGTTATCTCTGATGCTTCAGGAGCTGTTGTCCTGGGTTACCACTGTGGCCCCAAGTAACCAGGTCATCTCTGCCTTCAGCCCAGCCCCTGTGGAGGTGAATCTGAAGCTCCGCCGGCCATCCTTCCGTGATGATATTGATCTCAATGCTACCTTTGATGTGGATACTCCCCCAGCCCGGCCCTCCAGCTCCCAGCATGGTTACTACAAAAAACTTTGCCTAGAGAAGTCACAGTGAGTGATAGTCCCTGGCACTGTCCATGGGCTGGTAGGGGGATAGCTAAGACAGCTCTGCAGGCCCTGTGCTGTTAGCTCTGAGTGGCTGATGGGGCAGTGAGGGTTGCCTAGGCTTGGCCATGGCTTTGGTTCCAGCTACCTCTTGTTCCCTCACCTGAGCACTCAATCTGTGCAAACCCCTTCTCTTGTCTCATTATTCCTCACCATCACCTTTCAAGGCAAAGGTATTGGAATGCAAGTTAGAGAGAATGCAGTGATGCCAGAAGGGGTGGGTCTGGGCTGGAGAGGGTGCTCCCAATACCTTGAAGGCCTGCCCACCAGAGTCCTGAGCGAGGGACTCTGAACTTCCTCTTCTATGTTTGCCTCTGAGGCTCATGCCTGAGGGAGGATCATCTCAAACCACAGAGCCCAGGGCCTTACCACCCAAGGGGGTGACCCACAGGGGCAGGCATGAGAAGCTGTCTGGAATTCCAGTGGGGCAGGTGGAACCTGCTCTGGGGTACAGTGGGACCAGAAAAAGGGAGGCTGTCTCCTTGGCCAGGTTTGCCAAGTGTAATTCACTGTGGAGACAAGGACTATACTCATTCATACAGGTACTGTTCAGGTGAGGCTGGTCAAGGGCTGGGCAGGTTTCCTCTTTTTCAAAGACTTTGTACAGAGAGAAAGAAGAGAAAGAGAAAGAAACTGAGATGCTAGACAGTGGAGGTGGAAGGGAGCAAGAGGGCAAGCCAGCTGGGCTGTCTTACCTCCCAAACCTCAGGGGGCATGGGCAACCCTGTTGTAGAGGGCGAGGCCTGGTAGCAATGAGAAACAAACCTAGGACCCGTGGGCTGTAGTCCTCAGGGATCCTGTCAATGTCTGCTGTGTACTCTGGCTTCCTCCCATTGCCCCTCTTCCGCTGTAAAGGTTGAAGGTGGACACCTGGGGTCTTCAGGCTGCCAGGCCTTTCAGAGACATTTCCACCACCTTCATGGCCTGTGGAGGTAGTGAAGGAGGTAGTGAAGTTCTGAGTCCCTAACTCAGCTCGTCCTTCCTGGAGCCTTGGTTGTCATGTAGCCTTACCACAGGCCGTTAGGGCAGGAGCAGAGGAGTCAGTCACCAGGCCCTGATCCCACTCTTGTCCTTATGGCTTGAGAAGCCACAGGGCCAGCCTTAGATCACCATCTTCTCACCCACCAGGGAAAATGCCAGGAGAGGGTATCCAGCTGCTGGGTTCCCCAGGAATTGGATGGAAATACAGTTTCTGGCTCTGGGGCTGGGATTGGGAGACCAGGGCCTGGGGCCATGCGCTATTCTGCCCCAGGCCCTTCTTAGACACACTCTCTAGGGAGATGGCTTGGCCCTGTGTTCTGAGAGGATTTTGTGGGCTACTTTACTGAAAGGCTAACTTACTGAGGCTCTCGTGGAGGTAGTGTCCCCTCTCTGGGAAGACAGGACTAGGCCTGAGCTCATTAAATTTCTTTTGCTCGTATCAGGGCATGACTGGCTTTCCTCCCGTGGGTGGTGAGTTGATTGGGCTCTTCAGCCCCATATAGAGCCTGGGACATGGTGAGGTGCCCGAGGACTTGAGGAGCGTTGGAATTTGGCCTTGAGTGGAAGCCACAGGATTGGGACATGGTCCAGTCATCCCCAGTCATCCCTGTCTCTGCCACCCTACTGGCTGTGGCTGTCCAGCTGTTAACAGACCTGCACTTGGGGTGGGATCACTGAGGTGCCTTGCCCAGAATGCAGGCATGGCAGCAGCAGTGCCACATGGTAACTCCCCAAGGGGCGTGTGCTGAGCCTGGTTCACCTGCCCCCATGTCTTGCTTACCTACCCCTTGCCTTCTCTCTCATTCTTGTAGCTCCCCAATTCAGGATGTCCCCAAGAAGATATGCAAAGGCCCCAGGAAGGTAAGAGCTTTCTAGAAGAAGCACAGTCTAACCTTTGGCAGGACTGGACTTTTGGGAGGGCACGGTCTTGCCAGAGCCTTGTCACTCCTGGTCCAGGACTGAGGTACTTCGGAGCCACCCTTGGGATTGTACTCATTATCCCTCCTGCCTCCTAGTGAGGCATCAGAGATCCTGATCTTGTTCCACCACCACTACCCTCCCTCCTTTGCTGACATCCAGCTCATCAAGTCTGGCCCTGGGGTCTTCCCTGCAGGAGTCCCAGCTCTCACTGGGTGGGCAGAGCTGTGCAGGAGAGCCAGATGAGGAACTGGTTGGTGCCTTCCCTATTTTTGTCCGGAATGCCATCCTGGGCCAGAAACAGCCCAAGAGGCCCAGGTCAGAGTCCTCTTGCAGCAAAGATGTGGTGAGTATGGCTTCCCACAGTGGCAGGAGCCAGCCCTCTTGGGTAGAAATGGGTGGCCAGCCCCCCAGCCCATTAGCCTGGCCCACTCATCTCTTCCTTCCACCCTAGGTAAGGACAGGCTTCGATGGGCTCGGTGGCCGGACAAAATTCATCCAGCCTGTATCCTTTTCCCGTGATGTTGAGCTGAGCTGAGCTGTGGAGCCCGTACTATGCCTCACCTATACCCCCAGCCTGCCAGTGCCAACAGCCTCAGGTGTGCAGTGCTGGGCCTCATTCTGTGTATCAGGGCCGCCCACCCCCGGCTCTGAGCCTTTCTTGCCCTGCATTGCAGTCCTTTCTCCATGCCTCTTCCTTGACAGCTCCTCCAGACTGACACAGTCATGATCCGCCCATTGCCTGTTAAGCCCAAGACCAAGGCTAAGCAGAGAGTGAGGGTGAAGACAGTGCCTTCTCTCTCCCAGGCCAAGCTGGACACCTTCCTGTGGTCGTGAGAACAGTGAGTCTGACCAATGGCCAGACACATGCCTGCAACTTGTAGGTCAAGGACTGTCCAGGCAGGGGTTTTGTGGACAGAGCCCCACTTTCGGGACCAGCCTGAGGCGTAAGGGCAGACAAACAGGTGAGGGTGAGTGTGACACCCAGAGACTGCTCTTCCTGCCCTCACCCTGCCCCACTCCTACGACTGGGAGCTGACATGACCAGCCCACTGATCCTGTCAGCAGGTCCTGCTCCTGTTGCCAGGCTCCTGTTTATAGCCATGATCAGATGTGGTCAGACTCTTTCTGGGCCTGGAGACCACGGTCACTTGTTGACTGTCTCTGTGGACCAGAGTGCTTGAGGCATCTCAGGCAGCCTCAGCCCAAGCTTCTACCTGCCTTTGACTTGCTTCTAGGCATAGCCTGGGCCAAGCAGGGTGGGGAATGGAGGATAGCATGGGATGTATGGAGAGGATGGAAGATTTTCATGTAAAATAAAATTAAAAAAAAAAAAAAGAATGTCTTCTTCCTGGTTCTGAGAATGTAAATTTGCACCAACACTTTAGAAAACTGTTTGGCATGACTTTCTAAAGCAGGAACATTACCAAGCCTCAGATCCAGCAGTTCCTTCCCTAGGCATATGCCTTCTCATGGGGCGCAGGAAGACTCTAGAAAGAATGAGATCACTGCAGCTTTTCTCACAGTCTCTAACCTGGGCATAGCCTAAAGGCCATAAGTAGGAAAGTGAACGAGTAAATGGAAATCTATCTATACAGTGTACTCACAGCAAATAACCAGCGACCACTACCTTCCGTTCCTACCCACGTTTAAACGCTACCAGCCAAATTGCTAGCTTTTGACTTTTGGCTGCAAAGGCACTTTCTTTCTTTTCTTTCTTTTTCTTTCCTTTTTTTTTTTTTTTTTTCTTTCTTTTTGCAACAGGGTCTCCCTCTGTCTCCCAGGCTGGAGTGCAGTGGCACAATCACAGTTCACTGCAGCCTCAACCTCCCAGGCTCAGGTGATCCTCCCACGTCAGCCTCCTGAGTAGCTGGGACTGCAGGTACATGCCACCACGCCTGGCTAATTTTTTTATTTTTATTTTTTGTAGAGACAAGGTCCTGCTATGTTGCCCAGGCTGGTCTCAAACTCCTGAGCTCAAGCGATCCTCCTGCCTTGGCCTCCCAAAGTGCTGGAATTATAGGTGTGAGCCACCACGCCCAGCCAACGGCACTTTCTTCTAAAGTGCTTCTTCCCTTCTTGACCCCCAGCCTGGGTGAAGTCCCCTAAATTTCCCTCTCCCACTATTAGGTAGGAGTTCACCTGTTTTCCCAGGACCCAGCATGGGCCTGGCACGGGGAGTAAGAGGCACAGGGAGTGAGTGAGTGCTGCAGTGGAGGTTGCCCAGCTGATCTCTAGCATATCTGGAGGAGTATGGGGCTTTGTGGCAAGGAGGTGCCATTCTTGGTTATGAGTTTTCACCCCTCTGCAGCTGACTTGAGCCAAGGAGGTTTAGTGATGCAAAGCGAAGCATCAGGTTAAGAGTGTAGGGGCTGGCTGCTAGCACCGTCCTTACCAGCTGAGTGATCTTAGGTAAATTACCTGGCCTCTCTGTGCTCAGCTTCTTTTTTTTTTTTTTTTTTTGAGACATAGTCTCAGTCTGTTACCCAGGCTGGAGTGCAGTGGCATGATCTCAGCTCACTGCAACCTCCACTTCCTGGGTTCAAGTGATTCTCCTGCCTCGGTCTCCTGAGTAGCTGGGACTACAGGCACGTGCCACTGTGCCCAGCTAATTTTTGTATTTGTAGTAGAGATGGGGTTTCACCATGTTGGCCAGGCTGGTCTCGAACTCCTGACCTCAGGTGATCCACCCACCTTGGCCTCCCAAAGTGGTGGGATTACAGGCATGAGCCACCATGCCTGGCCCCTGTGCTCAGCTTCTTTATCTGTAAAGTGGGGATCTGGGCCAGGCATGGTGGCTCACACCCATAATCCCAGCACTTTGGGAGGCCAAGGCAGGTAGATTGCTTGAGCCCAGGAGTTCAAGACCAGCCTGGCCAACGTGGTGAAACCCCATCTCTCCAAAAATTCAAAAATTAGCTGGGCATGGTGGTGTGCCCCTGTAGTCCCAGCTACTTGGGAGGCTGAGATGGGAAGATCACATGACCCTAGGAGGCAAAGGTTGCAGTGAGCCGAGATCATTCCACTGCACTCCAGCCTGGGCGACAGAGCAAGACTCCCAAAAATAAAAATAAAGTGGGGATCTGTGTTGCATATAGGTTAAGAACTTATGGCAGCTAGGTGAAATAAGCCAGACACAAAAAGACAACTATTGTATGATTCCACGTACATGAGGTGTCTAGAACAGGCAAGTTCACAGAGACAGAATAGAAGTTAGCATGGGATAGAGGGAGGGGGCAGGGGAATTATTGCTTGATGGTCACAGAGTTTCTGTCTAGGGTGATGCAAAAGTTTTGGAAATAGATAGGTGTGATGATTACCAAAAAATGAACTTGTGACCTGAATACATGGATATCTTGTGTTCATGGATTGGAAGACTTTAAAGATGGCAATAACCCCCAAAGCATTCTACAATTCAATACAATCCCTATCAAAATTCCAATGGCCTTTTTTTTTTTTTGCAGAAATTTGAAAACTGATTCTCAAATTTATATGGAATTGCAAGAGGCTCTGAATAGCCAAAACATTTTTTAAAATTGTTTTAAAGAAAAGATAAAAGTTGTTCCCAATTTAAAAACTTAACTACAAAGCTATAGTAATCAAAAGAGTGTGGAGCGAAGGCATGCATAATGGTGGAATTGGAAGCTCTAGGGGTTGGTTCCTGAATCAAAGCAACCATTGAGCTGAAAAGAGCAGTGATTGTAATCAACTGTTTCAGAACTCGGAAATTTAACAAGGGGGTTGCTTGATGAAGAGAGTAGTGTGAATCAAGCAGCTACTTCTCCCATTCCTCAGCCCCATCCGGCTGTGGGGATAGCAGCACCAGTTCTGAAAGCAGCTGACTGGTGCCAGAACAGGCACGGGAACCTTGCCCTCCAAAAATGTTGGGGTTGTGCGCTTTGACGGACCTGGAGGTACTCTGAGATGCTTGCCTTGGTTTCATTCAGCCTCTTAGATGCAATTCCTGCATTAATACCCCACCCCACCCCACCTTGGCAACATATCAGAAGATTTAAAGGACTCGTGCCTTTTTTTGTTTGTTTTTTAAGCCAGAAAATCTTTGTCAGCTCACTCACTGGCTGACTACAGAGATAATAGAGGCCGGGCACAGTGGCTCACACTGTGGGAGGCTGAGGCAGGAGGAATACTTGAACCTAGGAGTTCGAGACCAGCTTGAGCAAAATAGTGGGACCCTGGCTCCACAAAAAATTTTAAAAATTAGCCAGGTGTGGTGGTGCATGCCTGCAGACTCCCAGCTACTAGGGAGTCTGAGGTAGGAGAATTGCTTGATTCCAGGAGTTGGAGACTGCAGTAAGCAGTGATTACACCACTGCAGTTCAGCCAGGGCAACAGAGTGAGATCCTGTCTCATAAATAAATAAAAAATTAGGTTGCTGCAAAATAAAATATTAGATTGGTGCAAAAGTAATTGTGGTTTTTACCATTACTTTATAAGAGATAACAAACTTCAGTGACCACACACACACAAGAGACACACACTTTGCATAAATAGTTTGGAAAAAATCACAGATGGCTCCAGCCCTCAACAAGCAAAAATTTAGGTCAGGCACAGTGGCTCACACCTGTAATCCCAGCATTTTGGGAGCCCGAGGCAGGCAGATCACCTGAGGTCAGGAGTTCTAGACCGTCTGAGCCAACATGGTGAAACTCCGTCTCTACCAAAAATACAAAAAATTAGCCGGGCGTGGTGGCACATGCCTGTAATCCCATCTACTCAGGAGGCTGAGGCAGGAGAATCACTTGAACCCGGGAGGCAGAGGTTGTAGTGAGCCGAGATAGCACCACTGCACTCCAGCCTGGGCAACAGAGTTGCCAGTGTCAAAAAAAGAAAAAAAAAAAATTAATCCCTGAGGAGTCGGAGAATAAGATTTCCAGAGTTACCACAAAAAAATACTCAGAATATTCAGTTTGGGGTGGTTTTTTGTTGTTCTATTTTTATTGTTTTTTGTTTGTTTGTTTGTTTTTTGAGACAGGGTCTGTGTCATCCAGGCTACAGTTTCCCGAGTAGCTGGGACTACAGGCATGTGCCACCACATCTGGCAATTTTTTTTTTTTGAAACGGAGTTTCACTCTTGTTGCCCAGGCTGGAGTGCAATTGGCGCAATCTCAGCTCACTGCAACCTCTGCCTCCCAGGTTCAAGCAATTCTCCTGCCTCAGCCTCCTGAGTAGCTGGGATTACAGGCATGCACCACCATGCCCGGCTAATTGTTGTTGTTGTTGTTGTTGAGACGGAGTCTCGCTCTGTCGCCCAGGCTGGAGTGCAGTGGCGCAATCTCGGCTCACTGCAATCTTTGCCTCCCGGGTTCAAGCAATTCCCTGCTTCAGCCTCCCAAGTAGCTGGTATTACAGATGCCTGCCACCACACCTGGCTAATTTTTGTATTTTTTTTAGTAGAGATGGGGTTTCACCATCTTGGCCAGGCTGGTCTTGAACTCCTGACCTCGTCATCCACCTGACTCAGCCTCCCAAAGTGCTGGGATTACAGGCGTGAGCCACTGCACCTGGCCTAATTTTGTATTTTTAGTAGAGATGGGGTTTCTCCATGTTGGTCAGGCTGGTCTTGAACTCCCAACCTTAGGTAATCCGCCTGCCTCGGCCTCCCAAAGTGCTGGAAGTGTGAGCCGCTGCGCCTGGCCTAATTTTTTTTGTAGTTTTAGTAGATATGGAGTTTCACCATATTGCCCAGACTGTTCTCAAACTTCTGGTCTCAAGGGATCCGCCCACCTCAGCCTCTCAAAGTGCTAGGATTACAGGTGTTAGCCACTGTGCCTGGCCAGAATATTCAGTTCTCAAAAAAATCATAAAGCATATGAAGAACCAGGGAAGTATGGCCCACTCACAGGAAGAATTTTTTTTTTTTTTTTTTTTGAGATAGAGTTTTGCTCTTGTTGTCCAGGCTGGAGTGCAATGGCACGTCCTCTGCTCACCGCAACCTCTGCCTCCTGGGTTCAAGCAATTCTCCTGCCTCAGCCTCCCAAGTAGCTGGGATTACAGGCATGCGCCACTATGCCCGGCTAATTTTGTATTTTTAGTAGAGACAGGGTTTCTCCATGTTGGTCAGGCTGGTCTTGAACTCCCAACCTCAGGTGATCCGCCCGCCTCGGCCTCCCAAAGTGCTGGGATTACAGGCGTGAGCCACCACGCCTGGCCACAGGAAGAATTTTTTTGACAAACTATCCCTGACAAACTCTAGAGCTGAAAAGTAAATAGGTTTTCAGTGAGCCAAGATCGCGCCACTGCACTCCAGCCTGGGTGACAGAGCAAGACTCTGTCTCCAAAAAAAAAAAAAAAGAAGAAGAAGAAGAAGAAGAAGAAAAAAAAAGTCATCACCAAACCACGGTCACCTAGATTTTCCCCTATGTTATCTTTTAGGAGTTTTATAAGTTTTGTATTTTACATTTAGGTCTATGACCCATTTTGAGTTAATTTTTGTGAAAGGTCTAAGATATGTCTAGATTTTTATTTTGATTTTTGCATATGGATGGCCAATTGTTCCAGGACTATTTGTGAAAAGACTACTCTTTATTGGATTGCCTTTGCTCCTTTGTCAAAGATCAGTTGACTATATTTGTGTGGGTCTGTTTCTGGGCTCTATTCTGTTTCATTGGTCTATTTTTGCTGACACCATACTGTCTTGATTTTCTTTCCTTCTTTTTTTTTCTCTTTTTTTTTTTTTTTTTTTTTTTTGAGATGAAGTCTCACTCTGTTGCCCAGGCTGGAGTGCAGTGGCGCAATCTCAGCTCACTGCAACCTCCACCTCCCGGGTTCAAGCAATTCTCCTGCCTAAGCCTCCCAAGTAGCTGGGATTACAGGCAGCATGCCACCACGCCCAGCTAATTTTTGTATTTTTGGTAGAAACAGGGTTTCACCATGTTGGCCAGGCTGGTCTCGAACTCCTGACCTCAGGTGATTTGCCTGCCTCAGCCTTCCAAAGTGCTGGGATTACAGACATGAGCTGCCACACCTGGCTCCCCCTCCTTTTTTTTTCTTTTTAAATAGAGACCAGGTCTCACGTGTAGACAGGTTGGTCTCAAACTCCTGGGTTCAAGTGATCCTCCTGCCTCAGCCCCCCAAAGTGTTGGGATTACAGGTGTGAGCCACTATGTCCAGTCCTTACTGTCTTGATTACTGTAGCTTTATAGTAAGTCTTGAAGTCAGGAAGTGTCACTCCTCTAACTTTGCTCTTCTTCAGTATTGTGTTGGCTATTCTTGGTCTTTTGCTTTTCCATATAAACTTTGGAATTAGACCGGGTGCAGTGGTTCACATCTGTAATCCCGGCACTTTTAGAGGCCGAGGCAGGAGGATCGCCTGAACCAAGGAGTTTGAAACCAGCCTGGGCAACATGGCGAAACCCCATCTCTAAGAAAAAATACAGGCTGGGCGCTGTGGCTCACGCCTGTAATTCTAGCACTTTGGGAGGCCAAGGCAGGCGGATCACGAGGTCAGGAGTTCGAGACCAGCCTGACCAACATGGTGAAACCCCGTCTCTAATAAAAATACAAAAATTAGCTGGGTTTGGTGGCGGGCGCCTGTAATCCCAGCTGCTGGGGAGACTGAGGCAGGAGAATTGCTTGAACCCGGGAGGCAGAGGTTGCAGTGAGCCGAGATAGCGCCATTTTACTCCAACCTGGCCAACAAAGTGAGACTTTGTTTCAAAAAAAAAAAAAAAAAGGAAAACAAATAACTCAAATTTTATTTTTATTTATTTATTCATTTTGAGACAGGGTCTCTCTATGTCACCCAGGCTGGAGTGCAGTGGCGTGATCTCGGCTCACTGCAACCTCCACCTCCCAGGTTCAAGCAATTCTTGTGCCTCAGCCCCCTGGGTAACTGGGATTATAGGTGTGCTCCACCACACCCATCTGATTTTTGGCATTTTTAGTAGAGATGGGGTTTCGTCATGTTGGCCAAGTTGGTCTCAAACTCCTGGCCTCAAGTAAGTCTCCCACGTTGGCCTCCCAAAGTGCTGGGATTACAGGTGTGAGCCACTGCATCTGGCCATATCACCTAATTTTTTAAATGGTCAAAGATCTGAATACACATCTCACCAAAGAAGATATACAGATGGCAAGTAGGGATATGAAAAGATGTTCAACATTATATGTCATCAGAGAACTGCAAACTAAAACAGTAAGATAGCACTGCCTACCTATTAGAATGGCTAAAATCCAAAACACTGACACCACCAAACGCTGACAAGATGTGGAGCAATAGGAATTCTCATTCATTGCTGGTAGGAATCCAAAGTGGTATATGGCCATTTTGGAAGACACTTTGGCAGTTGTTTGTTTGTTTGTTTGGAGACCGAGTCTTGCTCTGTAGCCCAGGCTGGAGTGCAGTGGGGTGATCTCACCTTACTGCAACCTCCACCTCCTGGGCTCAAGTGATTCTCCTGCCTCAGCCTCCTGAGTAGCTGGGATTACAGATGCTTGCCACCACACCTGAACAATTTTTGTATTTTTATTTATTTATTTGAGAGGGAGTCTCGCTTTTGTCACCCAGGCTTGAGTGCAGTGGCGTGATCTCGGTTCACTGCAACCTCCATCTCCCAAGTTCAAGTGATTCTCTTGCTTTAGCCTCTCGAGTAGCTGGGATTACAGGCGCCTGCCACCACACCTGGCTAAATTTTGTATGTTTAGTAGAGACAGGGTTTCACCATGTTGGCCAGGCTGGTCTCGAACTCCTGACCTCAGGTGAACTCCCTTCTTCCACCTCCCAAAGTGCTGGGATTACACTGCGCTCGGCCCTGTATTTTTTATTATTATTATTATTATTTGAGACAGAGTCTCACTCTGTCACCCAGGCTGGAGTGCAGTGGCCCGATTTAGGCTCACTGCAACCTCTGCCTCCCGGGTTCAAGTGATTCTCCCGTCTCAGCCTCCCGAGTAGCTGGGACTATAGGCGCACACCACCATGCCTGGCAAATTTTTTTGTATTTTTAGAAGAGATGGGGTTTTCACCATGCTGCCCAGGCTGGTCTCAAACTCCTGAGCTCAGACAATCCACCCACTTAGGCATCCCAAAGTGCTGGAATGACAGGTGTGAGCCACCGTGCCCAACATAGCCACTACATCCGCGGCATTTTTACAAAGCTAAACGTAGTCTTAATCCCGGCATAGTCACCACACCCACGGCATTCTTACAAAGCTAAATGTAGTCTTAATGCAGCAATTGTGCTTTTCATTATTTTCCAAAGACCAAATGAGTGTTTGTTTGTTTGTTTTTGAGACAGAGTCTTGCTCTGTTGCCCAGGCTGGAGTGCACTGGCGTGATCTCAGCTCACTGCAACCTCCGCCTCTTGGGTTCAAGCAATTCTCCCTGCCTCAGCCTCCCGAATTACAGGCACTTGCTACCATGCCCGGCTAATTTTTGTATTTTTAGTAGAGATGGGGTTTCGCCATGTTGGCTAGGCTGGTCTCGAACTCCTGACCTCAGGTGATCTGCCCGCCTCAGCCTCCCAAAGTGCTGGGATTACAGGCGTGAGCCACTGCACCGGGCCCCAAATGAGTTTTTAAAAACCCAAAGCTAGCAAATGAGTTTTAAAAAATGATGTTCACACAACACTCAGTACATAAATATTTATGGCAGCTATATTTATAATTGCCAAAACCTGGGAGCAACTTCAATAGGGGAAACTATGTGTGTGTAGAGGAAGGGGTCTATAGGAGCTCTCCACGTAGATGCTTATCACTGGACTGGAGGCAGCAGCTGCTATGAGAAAAGTGAAAATTTACTGAAGTTTACCAGTCTCTTCATCAACCTCTCCCCTGGATGCTGAAAATGTTCTACTAGACCAAATTTCCAAAATGGTTGCTTCAGATAATTTCAACCAGCTCAGTTTTTGCTGTGGAGAGATGGATTCCTGGAACTCTCTGCTCCTTCATCCTCCTTGGTAAGACTTTATTTTGTTTTTGAGACAAGGTCTCACTCTGTCACACAGGCTGGAGTGCAGTGGCATGATCATGGCTTACTGCAATCTTGACCTCCCGGGCTCAAGCGATCCTCCCACCTCAACCTCCTGAATAGCTGGGACTAGTGGTGCACACCACCACACCTGGCTAGAGGTTTTTTTTGGTGTTTGTTTGTAGGGACAGGTTCCCACTATATTGCACAGAGTGGTCTTGGACTCCTGGGTTCAAGTCACCTTCCTGCCTCATCCTCCCATGGTGCTGGGATTACAGGTGTGAGCCAGCATGCCCAGCTCACATGACTTTCAAACAATACATCCTTAATCAATAGGTCAAAGAAGAAATCAAAAGGGAAATTAATAACACTTTGAGATGAATAAAAATGAAAATACACCAAAATTTGTGGGATGCTGTAAAAGATGAACTGAGAGGGAAATTTATAACTGTAAAGACCTGTATTTTAAGAAAAGATCTGGCTGGGTGCAGTGGCTCATGCCTGTAATCCTAGCACTTTGGGAGGCCAAGGTGAGAGGATCACTTGTGCCCAGGAGTTTGAGACTAGCCTGGGCAACATGGTGAACCCCCCATCTCTACCAAAATAAATATACAAAAATTATCCCGGTGTGGTGGTGCAGGCCTATAGTCCCAGCTACTTGGGAGGCTGAGGTGGGAGGATCACTTGAGCCCGGGACACAGAATTTGCAGTCAGCAGTGATCATGCCACTGCACTCCAGCCTGGGCTACAAAGTGAGGCCCTGTCTCAAAAAGCAAACAACAAAAAGATCTAAAATCAGTAATCTCACCGTATACCTGAAAGAACTAGAAGAAGAACAAACTAGTCTAGGCAAGGTGGTTCACACCTGTAATGCCAACACTTTAGGAGGCCGAGGCAGGCGGATTACTTGAGTCCAGGAGTTGGAGACTAGCCTGGCCAACATGGTGAAACCCCAACTCTACTAAAAATACTAAAATTAGCTGGGCATGGTGGCACGGGCCTGTAGTCCCAGCTACTCAAGAGGCTGGGGTGGGAGGGTTGCTTGAGCCCAGGAGGTTGAGGCTGCAGTAAGCTGTGATCGTGCCACTGCACTCCAGCCTGAGTGACAGAGCGAGACCCTGTCTCAAAAAAAAGAATTATAAGAGGGTATGATGAACAATTCTATGCCAACAAATTATATAACATAGTTGAAATGGATAAATTCCTAGAAACACAAAAACTAAACAAACTGTCTCAAAGAAGAAATAGAATACCTTACTATAACTAGTAGGGGTATTGAATCAGTCATACAAAATCTCAGCCGGGCACAGTGGCTCACACCTGTAATCCCAGCATTTTGGGAGGCCGAGGCAAGCAGATCACTGGAGGTCAGGAGTTCGAGACCAGCCTAGCCAACATGGTAAAACCCCCGTCTCTACTAAAAATACAAAAATATTAACCAGGCTTGGTGGCACATGCCCATAATCCCAGCTACTTGGGAGGCTGAGGCAGGAGAACCACTTGAACCAGGGAGGTGGAAGTTTCAGTGAGCTGAGATTGCGCCACTATACTCCAGCCTGGGCAACAGACCGAGACTCTGTCTCAAAACAAAAAAAAAGAAAAAAAAATCTCGGCTGAGCATGGTTGCTCACGCCTGTAATCCCAGCACTTTGGAAGGCCAAGATGGGAGGATCACTTGCTTTCAAGAATTTGAGGCCAGCCTGGACAACATGGTAAGACCCCATCTCTATAAAATTTTTAAAAATTAGCTGGGCGTTGTGGTGCACGCCTATGGTCTCAGCTACTTGGGAGGCTGAAGTAGGAGAATTCCTTGAGCCCAGGAGGCTGCAGTGAGCCATGTTTGTACCATTGCACTCCAGCTTGGGAGACAGAGTGAGACCCTGTCTCAAAAAAAAAAAAAAAAAAAAAAAGAAAAATTTATTTGGCTTACAGATGTCTGGGCTGTACAAGAAGTGTGGCAGCAGCATCTGCTTCCGGTGAAGGCATTAGGCTCCTTCTACTCAGCAGAAGACAACATGGAGCTGGCATGTGCAGAGACCACATGGTAAGAGAAGAAGCCAATGGGGGAATGCAATGGGGGGACGGGGAGACACACACTTTTTTTTTTTTTTTTTTGAGATGGAGTCTCGCTCTGTCACCCAGGCGGGAGTGCAGTGGCGCGATCTCGGCTCACTGCAAGCTCTGCCTCCCGGGTTCACGCCATTCTCCTGCCTCAGCCTCCCGAGTAGCTGGGACTACAGGAGCCCACCACCACGCCCCGCTGATTTTTTGTATTTTTAGTAGAGATGGGGTTTCACCATGTTAGCCAGGATGGTCTCGATCTCCTGACCTCGTGATCTGCCTGCCTTGGCTTCCCAAAGTGCTGGGATTACAGGCATGAGCCACCATGCCTGTCCCTTTTTTTTTTTTTTTTTTGAGACAGGGGCTGTCACCCAGGCTGGAGTGCACTGGCGTGGTCATGGCTCACTGCACTTTTCACCTCGGGCTCAAGAGACCCTCCTACCTCAGCCTCCTCAGTAGCTGGGACTAAGGAATTACACCACCATGCCCAGCTAATTATTTTTTTTTAAGATGCAATCTCACTCTGTTGCCCAGGCTGCAGTGCAGTGGTACAATCTCAGCTCACTGCAACCTCCGCCTCCTGGGTTCAAGCGATTCTCTTGCTTCAGCCTCCTGAGTAGCTGGGATTACAGATGCCTGCCACCAGGCCCAGCTAATTTTTGTATTTTTAGTAGATACGGGGTTTCGCCATGTTGGCCAGGCTGGTCTCGAACTCCTAACCTAAAGTGATCCGCCCATCTCGGCCTCCCAAAGTGCTGGGATTACAGGCATGAGCCACCGTGCCTGGCCCATGCCCAGCTAAGTTAAAAAAATTTTTGGCTGGGCGTGGTGATTCATACCTGTAATTCCAACAATTTGGGAAGCTAAGGCAGGCAGATCATTTGAGCTCAGGAATTGGAGACCATCTTGGACAATATGGCGAAATCCTGTCTCTACAAAATATACAAAAATTAGCTGGGTGTGGTGGCGCTGTGCCTGTAGTCCCAGCTACTCCAGAGGCTGAGGTGGGAGGATGGCTTGAGCCCGGGAGGCAGAGGTTGCAGTGAGCCAAAATGGTGACATTGCACTCCAGCCTGGGCAACAGAGCCAGACCCTGTCTCAAAAAAAAAAAAAAAAAAGCTCTAAAAATAGATAGTGGTGATAGTTAGTTACACAACATTGTGAATGTACTTAAATGTCACTGAATTATACACTTAAATGTTTAAATGGTAAATTCTATCTTATGTATATTTTACCACAATTTAAAAATTTTATCTATTTCTATTTTAATGAGAGTTTTAAAAAGCAGGAATGGATATTGAATTTCCTTAAATACTCTTTGGAGTCTATTAAAGATAGCATTTTACTTCAAAATCCAGCCCTGGTTTCTGTACCTAGTACTTCTGTCACACCAGTAAATGTTATTGAATGAAAACAAACAAAAGACCATAAAGACATACCTCTTCACGTTCACTAGGATTGGTGTCATTTTTTTAAAAAAAGGAAAGAAAAATAACCAGTATTGGCAACAGTGTGGATATATAGAAATTTTTGTATATTGCTGGTAGGAATATAAAATAGGGAAAACGGTTTGGTGGTTCCTCAAAAAGTTCAACATAAACCCAGGCGCGGTGGCTCATGCCTGTAATCCTAGCACTTTGGGAGGCTGAGGTGGGAGAACTGTTTGATCCCAGGAGTTTGAGACCAGCCTAGGCAATATGGTGAGACCTCATCTCTACAAAAAATTAGCTAGGCATGGTGGCGCATGCCTGTAGTCCCAGCTACCTGGGAGGCTAAGACAGAAAGATCACTTGAGCCTGGAAGGGAGTTTGAGGCTGCAGTGAGCCCAGATTGCACCACTGCACTCCAGCCTGGGTGACAGAGTGATATCCTGTCTCTAAATAAATAAATAAATAAATAATAAACAAACACAGAATTACCATATGACCCAGCAACTCTACTCCTGTGTATATGCCCAAAAAAACTGAAAGCCCAGGCGCCGTGGCTTACACCTGTAATCCCAGAACTTTAGGAGGCTGAGGCACTTGACCCCAGGATTTTGAGACCAGCCTGGGCAACATAGTACTTGTTCAAGAATCAGGCTGGGCACGGTGGCTCACACCTGTAATCCCAGCACTTTGGGAGGGCAAGGTGGGAGGATCGCTTGAGGCCAGGCATTCGAGACCAGCCTGGGCAAGATAGCAATACCCACCCCCAATCTCTACAAAAGCAAGTAATTAATTAGGAAATTAGCCAAAGCCAGGTGCGGTGGCTCACGCCTGTAGTCCCAGCACTTTGGGAGGCTGAGGTGGGCAGATTGCTTGAGTCCAGAGATTCGAGACCAGCCTAGGCAACATATCAAAACCCCGTCTCTACTAAAAGTAAAAAAAGAAAAATTGCACTTTGGGAGGCCAAGGCGGGGGGATCACCTGATGTCAGGAGTTCAAGACCAGCCTGGCCAACATGGTGAAACCCCATACAAAAATACAAAAGTTAGCCGGGCATGATGGCAGTGTCTGTAATCCCAGCTACTCAGGAGGCTGGGTCGGAAGAATCATTTGAATCCAGGAGGCGGAGGTTGCAGTGAACCAAGATTGTGCCATTGCATTCCAGCCTGGGTGACAGAGCGAGCCTCCGTCTCAAAAAAAAAAAAAAAGAAAAATTAGCCAGATGTGGTGGTGCATGCCTGTGGTCCCAGCTACTCAGGAGGCTGTGGTGGGAGGATTGCTTGAGCCCAAGACACTGAGGCTGCAGTGAGCCATGATCACACCACTGCACTCCAGCCTAGGCAACCAGAGTGAGACCCTGTCTCAAAAACAAACAAACAAACAAACAAAAACTACTTTAACAGGGTGTGGTGGTGCACACCTCTAGTCCCAGCTACTTGGGAGGTTGAGGCAGCCGGATCACTTGAGCCCAGGAGATCGAGGCTGCAGTGAGCTGTGATTGTGCCACTGCAGTCCAGCCTGGGCAACCGAGTGAGACTGTCTCAAAAAGAAAAAAAAAAAAAAAAAGGACATAGCAGCACTATTCACAAATCCAAAAGTTAGAAATAACCCAGATGTCCATCAACAGATGAATGGATAAACAAATTGTGGTATATACATATAATGGACTGTTATTCAGCCATTAAAAAGAATGAAATATTGATACAGGCTATAAACTCTATGAACATTGAAAACATTCTAAGTGAAAGGAAATAGACATAAGAGGTCACATTTTGCGATTCTTTTTTTTTTTTTTTTTTTTTTGAGACTGAGTCTCACTCTGTTGCCCAGGCTGGAGTGCAGTGGCTCGATCTCAGCTCACTGCAACCTCCATCTCCCGAATTCAAGCAATTCTTCTGCCTCAGCCTCCCGAGTAGCTGGGATTACATGTAGGCATGCACCACCATGCCTGGCTAATTTTTGTACTTTTAGTAGAGATGGGGTTTCACCATGTTGGTCAGGCTGGTCTTGAACTCCAGACCTCAGGTGGTCCGCCCGCCTTGGCCTCCCAAAGTGCTAGGATTACAGGTGTGAGCCACCACGCCCGGCCACATGTATGGTAATTATTGAATGTGTTTGGTATGTTCGTTGTGGGTGATGAAATATTTTGGAACTAGATAGACGTGATGGTTGAACAACACTGTGGATGCACTAAATGCCACTGAATTGTACACTTTAAAATTGTTAACTTTATGTTACATGAATTTCACCTAAATTAACAACAACAACAAAAAAGAACTTAAGACAGCACTTGGTTTGGCTATTACGTAGTTTCGTGACAAACAGTGGTCCATCTCCCAGAGAACTGGCCCCAGGTTCCTAAGAAGGCAAAAGGAGACACAGGACCTCTCTGCACTATTTTTTTTGCAACTTCTTATGAGTCTATAATTATTTCAAAATAAAAGTCTAAAAGGAAAATAAGAACATGTGTGAATGTGGCTGCCCCATGCCTCCCACCCTCAGGTCTGACACTCAGAGACTGATCACCTCTTGGGAGTCCTGGAACTCATCCCAGGTTTTAGACCCTGAATGGCCTGTCTGGGGCTGGCGTCTGGAGGCAGGATCAGGAGCCAGCTCAGAGCATAGTTTAACTTTCACTTTTCTTTTCTCCAGAGGAGCCAGGAAGAGAGCTGTGACCAGCAGCGTCCCTTATTCACTTGGCCTTGGTTCCTGTTTGCACTGGCTACAGCAGGGCACTGGCCCCTACTGTCACCGCCACCTAAACAAAGACCCTATCTCTGAGCGCTGCAGCCTACTGTTCAGCCCCAGGTTTGAGGATGGATGCCCTGGACGCTTCGAAGCTACTGGATGAGGAGCTGTATTCAAGACAGCTGTGAGGCCCGAGGTTGGGGGTGGAGAGTGGGATGGTCTTCAGACCTTGATCTACAACTGCTTGCCTTCTGCTTCCCATCCACAGGTATGTGCTGGGCTCACCTGCCATGCAGAGGATTCAGGGAGCCAGGGTCCTGGTGTCAGGCCTGCAGGGCCTGGGGGCCGAGGTGGCCAAGAACTTGGTTCTGATGGGTGTGGGCAGCCTCACTCTGCATGATCCCCACCCCACCTGCTGGTCCGACCTGGCTGCCCAGGTAAGTGTCCTGGGGGGCTATGGGCTGCCAGACCAAGGTGGGGGCACGGCCCAAGACGAGTGTCTTTGCTCAGGCTGCACTGGCTCTCTCCCTAGTTTCTCCTCTCAGAGCAGGACTTGGAAAGGAGCAGAGCCGAGGCCTCTCAAGAGCTCTTGGCTCAGCTCAACAGAGCTGTCCAGGTCGTCGTGCACACGGGTGACATCACTGAGGACCTGCTGTTGGACTTCCAGGTCAGCTCAGGCCTGCAGCCCTCAAGAGCAGGAAGGGCTGGGCAATGGTTTTGGCCTTGCTGATCACTGTGTCCACCCAGGTGGTGGTGCTGACTGCTGCAAAGCTGGAGGAGCAGCTGAAGGTGGGTACCTTGTGTCATAAGCATGGAGTTTGCTTTCTGGCGGCTGACACCCGGGGCCTCGTGGGGTGAGTAAGACTGCCTGCCCAGCCTACCATATTATAGCCAGCAACTGGCCTCATGCTGTCCTCAGCTCCAGGCTTGCTCCAGTGCCCCTCCAACCAGCCTCAGGTCTATCCCAGCATGCCTTTCTGATTCTGGTCCCCAGTCCTGCCCTCTGGTTCCTCCAACCTAGCCTCCAGACCTGCTCCAGTAACCCTCTCAAATTCTAGTTCCCAAGCCTCTCCTTGCATTCCTTTCCCAATTCTGGCCCTCTGGCCCTGCCCTAGTATCCCCTATCCTTAAGTACAATCTGTAAGCCGCCTCAGTGACCCCTACCACCCCATCTCAGGCAGTTGTTCTGTGACTTTGGTGAGGACTTCACTGTGCAGGACCCCACAGAGGCAGAACCCCTGACAGCTGCCATCCAGCACATCTCCCAGGTGGGTGCTAAGCTGTAGGCATTCACCTGCTGACCAAGGAGAGGCTGCCAGGGCCTGTGGAAGGCAGGTCCAGGCAACCCTGAGCCAAGCCTCCTCCTACCCAGGGCTCCCCTGGCATTCTCACTCTGAGGAAAGGGGCCAATACCCACTACTTCCGTGATGGAGACTTGGTGACTTTCTCGGGAATTGAGGGAATGGTTGAGCTCAATGACTGTGATCCCCGGTCTATCCACGTGCGGGGTAAGCCAATCCCATTCCAATTCCAGGCGCAGGGCCCAAGCCTCCACTGGAAGTGAGCACAGCCTGGCCCTTGGGATGGGTTTTTCTCCCTCCACCTTCTACAAGGTGCAGCAAGGTCTGGGACACAGATGCAAGATAGGATGGGGTGTGGGAACTACTCAGGCTCAAGGATCATTACTGACTAGACTGGAACTCCCTCAGAGGATGGGTCCCTGGAGATTGGAGACACAACAACTTTCTCTCGGTACTTGCGTGGTGGGGCTATCACTGAAGTCAAGAGACCCAAGACTGTGAGACATGTGAGTGCAAGTGCATCTGAGGTAGGGGAGCTTGGTCGCCTTGAGGGGCCCATAGCATTCTGGACTAGACCCTGAGCCAGGTGCCCTTGCAGAAGTCCCTGGACACAGCCCTGCTCCAGCCCCATGTGGTGGCCCAGAGCTCCCAGGAAGTTCACCATGCCCACTGCCTGCATCAGGCCTTCTGTGCACTGCACAAGTTCCAGCACCTCCATGGCCGGCCACCCCAGCCCTGGGATCCTGTGAGTAGTCCTGTTGCTCCCACCCCCAGCCTCTGTCATTTATTGGGGTCCCACCTGCCAGAGGCAACAATGACCATTCACAAATCCAAGTTTGATCTCCCAACACTGCAGCCTTTAGAGTAGAGACTGGTTCCATGGAAATGCCAGGCACACATCCTGGGGACTCCTGCTACACCCCGACCCCTCAGATCTGTGCTGGAAGCTGCACTCACATTAGTGAAGCCTCCTGGACTGCTGTCTGGTACTGGGCATCCTCTGGTGGTGCTGTGCAGGCTGGCAGCAGGGCCAGGCCTTCCCACCCAGGCTTCTGCTTCCTCTTCTGTGGAACAGGGTGGATGGAGGGTGGCTGGAAGGATTTGAGTCAGGAGTAGAGCTCAGGCTGGGGCTACTATGCCCACAGAGTCCTACCAACAGGTTGATGCAGAGACCGTGGTGGGCCTGGCCCGGGACCTGGAACCACTGAAGCGGACAGAGGAAGAGCCACTGGAAGAGCCACTGGATGAGGCCCTAGTGCGGACAGTCGCCCTAAGCAGTGCAGGTGTCTTGAGCCCTATGGTGGCCATGCTGGGTGCAGTAGCTGCCCAGGAAGTGCTGAAGGTGGGCAGAGGCATAGGTGTGGGGGGTACTGGGAAGATGTGGAGATCAGTGTGTGTGTCAGAGGGCACCCAGCGCTAGAGAGCAGCCCTGGAGCCTTCACCAACCTGGGTGAAGCCTCCAGCCAGGATCTGAGGGGGGTCAGGAGGTGGCAGGAGTGCCCAGCCTGAAGTGCTGCCCCTAGGCAATCTCCAGGAAGTTCATGCCTCTGGACCA
This sequence comes from Pan paniscus, assembly GCF_029289425.2. NCBI lineage: Eukaryota > Metazoa > Chordata > Mammalia > Primates > Hominidae > Pan > Pan paniscus. The sequence continues at coordinate 49,797,315 of NC_085926.1, read as the reverse complement.
GTGGCTTTACTTTGATGCCCTCGATTGTCTTCCGGAAGATGGGGAGCTCCTTCCCAGTCCTGAGGACTGTGCCCCGGTGAGAGCCTGGGATAGGGGTGCAAGCCTTGTCCAAAATCAGGACTAGGGGAGAAGCATGAGGAATGCCCTCCAGGTCCTGATTCAGAAAACTCAGTATAAGAAGGAGATGCAGGCCAGTAGCCATCACTGACCCCTGTCTCTGTCCCCTAGAGAGGCAGCCGCTATGATGGGCAAATTGCAGTGTTTGGGGCTGGTTTTCAGGAGAAACTGAGACGCCAGCACTACCTCCTGGTGAGCTGTGGGGTGAGACTGGGGGTGCCTTTGGGAGAGCCAGCCCAGCCCCTCTGGCTAAGGCTGTTCCTGCCAACAGGTGGGCGCTGGTGCCATTGGTTGTGAGCTGCTCAAAATCTTTGCCCTAGTGGGACTGGGGGCCGGGAACAGCGGGGGCTTGACTGTTGTTGACATGGACCACATAGAGCGCTCCAATCTCAGCCGTCAGTTCCTCTTCAGGTCCCAGGACATTGGTGTGAGTGCTGACCCCTCTCCACACTCCTGCATCCCAGACCGTCCTCCCATACAGCTTCCCACCCAACATCTTCCTGCCTTCTTCCCAGAGACCCAAGGCAGAGGTGGCTGCAGCAGCTGCCCGGGGCCTGAACCCAGACTTACAGGTGATCCCGCTCACCTACCCACTGGATCCCACCACAGAGCACATCTATGGGGATAACTTTTTCTCCCGTGTGGATGGTGTGGCTGCTGCCCTGGACAGTTTCCAGGCCCGTGAGTGCTTGACTTCGGAGGTCAGTCCCTTGCCCACAGCTGTGCCAGTCCCACTTCTGACCCACTGCTCCCTTGCCAGGGCGCTATGTGGCTGCTCGTTGCACCCACTATCTGAAGCCACTGCTGGAGGCAGGCACATTGGGCACCTGGGGCAGTGCTACAGTATTCATGCCACATGTGACTGAGGCCTACAGAGCCCCTGCCTCAGCTGCAGCTTCTGAGGATGCCCCCTACCCTGTCTGTACCGTGCGGTACTTCCCTAGCACAGCCGAGCACACCCTGCAGGTAGGAAGCACCCTGGAGACTCCCACCCCACCCAGCTCAGCCCTCAGCTACAGACCTGTTCTCCACCTGACACCTCATTCTTCCTCCCTCCTCCACAGTGGGCCCGGCATGAGTTTGAAGAACTCTTCCGACTGTCTGCAGAGACCATCAACCACCACCAACAGTAAGGCCACCAACAGAGGCAGATGGGAGTCCAGGGCTCCAAGCATGAGTCTGCAGGACTCAGTCTCACACTTCCTCCTCTCTCTGCAGGGCACACACTTCCCTGGCAGACATGGATGAGCCACAGACACTCACCTTACTGAAGCCAGTGCTTGGGGTCCTGAGAGTGCGTCCACAGAACTGGCAAGACTGTGTGGCGTGGGCTCTTGGCCACTGGAAACTCTGCTTTCATTATGGCATCAAACAGCTGCTGAGGCACTTTCCACCTAATAAAGTGTGTGGCTAGGGGTTGGGACGCTGGGGGCTCAGGGGGACCAGACTGAGCCCAGCAGCTTCTACTTACCTACCTAGGTGCTTGAGGATGGAACTCCCTTCTGGTCAGGTCCCAAACAGTGTCCCCAGCCCTTGGAGTTTGACACCAACCAAGTGAGTGGGATTCTGTAGGGAGCTCCAAGATAGAGATGTGGCCCCTCAGAGCAGAGGTAGGCATTTCTGCATTCTGCAGAGATGCACAGATGCCCAGAGAGAGCCATGCTTGTGCATATATGGGTGTCTACATGTGAGGCAAAGGCAGGCACTCAAACAGATCCACAAATGGACAGTGACCCCCACCCCATGCACCCATACATGGGTGCTCACTCGCACCCATGCCTCTGTTCCTGCTCTTGGTCTGGCTGCAGGACATACACCTCCTCTACGTACTGGCAGCTGCCAACCTGTATGCCCAGATGCATGGGCTGCCTGGCTCACAGGACTGGACTGCACTCAGGAAGCTGCTGAAGCTGCTGCCACAGCCTGACCCCCAACAGATGGCCCCCATCTTTGCTAGTAATCTAGAGCTGGCTTCGGCTTCTGCTGAGTTTGGTGAGGCTCCTGGCCCCGGCCCCTCATGCTGTCTTTCAAAGGCCTGAACCTGTCCTGTCCTCAGCCTGTGCTGCAGAAGGAAGATAGGGCCTAGGGGATCTACAGCCAATTTGCTACCTCTCAGGCCTCCTAACCTCACTCCTCCATAGTTTCAGGCTTATCCTCTGGTCCCTCAGTAGGTCTTCTCCCTGCTGCCTACCCCACATCCCAGTTCTTGTGGCAGATTCTTGGCAAAATAAATAAGTAAATAAATAAAGTCCATTGGTTCCTGGGGAGTGTCTAGCTATGGCCTGCAGGTGAGGACAGGGTCACAGAGGTCATGAGCACACATGGGTGAAGACTGGGGCTTCTAGAGGGGAGATTGTAGCATTAATTAAGGGGGCTTCTTGATTTGATCAGGGAATAGTAAGTGACAGGCTTGGCAAAGACCAAGAATAGGCACAGGGCTCCAAGAAGAGTGCAGGAGACAGGGGCTAAGGACTGCCTCAACATCCCCTCCCCTGACAGGCCCTGAGCAGCAGAAGGAACTGAACAAAGCCCTGGAAGTCTGGAGTGTGGGCCCTCCCCTGAAGCCTCTGATGTTTGAGAAGGTGGGTGCCCAAGTGGCAGTGAGGAGTGGGGCTGGGGAGTTTGTGGAGAAAGGTCAGGAGCTAATAAGGTAGTTTTGGAGCCCCTTGGCCTGAATTCTCCCAGCAAGACCCTGGAAGCAGCTCACATTCCCTGAACCTCAGCCTGTCTGATCAAGAGGAGATGTGGGGCAACCCCCCGACAGAACTGTGTGGAGACTTGTGCAGTGACACGCAGTGGGCCATGGTGAGGGGCACAGCTGCAGTGTTAACACTACTTTGACTTGGGCCTTACAGGATGATGACAGCAACTTCCATGTGGACTTTGTGGTAGCGGCAGCTAGCCTGAGATGTCAGAACTACGGGATTCCACCGGTCAACCGTGCCCAGGTAACCCCACCCCTTGAGGCTTGGGCCTGGAGGTGGAGGGCAAACTCTGGCCCTACGCCTTGGGCCCAGACCAAATCTCTTGTCCTTGGCAGAGCAAGCGAATTGTGGGCCAGATTATCCCAGCCATTGCCACCACTACAGCAGCTGTGGCAGGCCTGTTGGGCCTGGAGCTGTATAAGGTGGTGGGTGGGCCACGGCCTCGTAGTGCCTTTCGCCACAGCTACCTACATCTGGCTGAAAACTACCTCATCCGCTATATGCCTTTTGCCCCAGCCATCCAGACGGTGAGCCCATGATACCCCACCCTTAGCCCTACTAGGCCTGGGTTTCCCCTGCACCTGCCCATACAGGCCCCAATCTAGCTGCCGGCTCTCACTGAAACTCAGACTGTGCAGAAGTCCTGAAGACTCCCTCCAGCCCTCTTCCTGCTATGAAGCCAGGCTGGGACCTGTCAGACACAGGAAGCAGCCATCAGCCATCCCCACCCCCAATCCTCCAAAGCCCAGGATCTGGGGGAGCTGCAGCTTTAACTCATTAGTGGAGCCAGACATCCCCCGCAGTCCCCTCCTTCCTTGGAGTACCCCTGAGGGGTAGGTAGTGGGGAGGGGACCAGGGCATCAGCCCCAGAAAGAGTCTAGCTTCCCCCTGCATGGTACGGGGGCCCTGGCCTACCTCCTACAAGCTGAGTTAAAAGGTAATAGGCTTGCCACTAGAGGTGTGGGGTCTGCAGCCCTGAGTGTATTTGTGTCACAGTTGTGAGTGCAACTGGGGTCTGGGCATCCCCGGAGTGTGGGTATGGAAGGAGCAAGTTTGCACATCTGTGCATCAGATGGGAGTGCAGGGCTCCCATCTTCCTGTGTCCTCAATGTGGGCATGCATGGAGATGCATGTGGGCACACGTGTGTGTTCCTGGGCTTGTGGGCATTTGTGTTCCTGTGACTGCAGCGCTGTGAATGCCTCCAGCCTTGTGCCCAGGCTCTGCAGTTGGCATTTCCTTGGGGCAAGGATGAGGGTAGAAGGAATGCCCTCACGAGGGGAGAGGGCAGAGGTCATGGGCCAGCACTGGGTTTCTGCTGAGCAGCCTGGGGTCCCTCTGGACTAGCACACAGAGCCCCTTTGTGAGGCACCCTGCCTCTAACCAGCATACAGGCTGCCTTTGTCCACAGAGTGAAGCGGGTGAAGGAGAAGCCCCCATCTCACCTCTAGCCTAGTCTCAGCTTGACCCCAGTGTGTTTTCTCAGGGGCTGATAAGCACCCCCTGTCCTGGTCTCTAGATACCTGCCAGCCATCCTTCTGTCCTTAGCTCTAGGTCCCAGAACCCCAAGACTCTTGGAAGGAAAGAGGGGACAGGAGGAGGAAGCCTCTATGCATTGTATCCCTGCTGGGGTCTCTGGGACAGTGGGGCCCTGGTGGTCACTGTGCCCTTTGCCCCTGTGTCCCAATGAGTAGCCCAAGGCACTGGCAGTACATACAAGATTGGGGGACAGGATGTGCACCCCAGCTCCCAGCCTTGTCTTTGAGGAACAAGCAGCTTTATCAGAGGCTGCAGGGGCCCTGCTCTGGGTTTCCTCAGGAAGCACCACCCCCTCATCCCCCACTCTCACAACTGGCCCATGTGATGGATTGTCTGTTTCCCTGTGCGGGCCCCATAGCCCCATTTCCTGTGCTGGCCCCGGCCTGGACGGGGAGGGGGCTGAGACTCTGGGCCCAGATCCCACCTCCCCCCCGCCCCCCACCCCCTGGCTCCTGTTTCCTGCTAGTCCAGCTCTTCCCCTAGGAAAGGCTGCTGGTAACTGGGATGGGGGTTGGGGGGAGGTAAGAAGTCTCTGACTCCTCCTCTACCTCATCCCAGTTCCATCACCTGAAGTGGACCTCTTGGGACCGTCTGAAGGTACCAGCTGGGCAGCCTGAGAGGACCCTGGAGTCGCTGCTGGCTCATCTTCAGGTGTGTCCTGTTGCTACCCCAACCCCCAGGCTCAGCCCAGCCCGGCCCAGCTGGTGTCTGACCTTTCTCTTCTAGGAGCAGCACGGGTTGAGGGTGAGGATCCTGCTGCACGGCTCAGCCCTGCTCTATTCGGCTGGATGGTCACCTGAAAAGCAGGCCCAGCACCTGCCCCTCAGGTGAGCCCGCTTGGGGCTTTAGACAGGCCCCACCAGTCCCTGGAGGCTGGGGCTAGGGACCACACTGCCTTTTGTCTTCCCAGCCCCATTCTGGGCCCCTCACACCTTCCCAAGCATTCTTTCCCCAAATGGAGCCAGCAAACAGGCTGGAGGTGGGGTGAGGGCCGAGAGCCTGAGGAGGAGTCTTCAGGAGCTGCCTATTTGGCCAGCCCCACGGGCTCCCCACATGCTGCACAGCCCCCCTTTCACAGCCCACTCCCAAGGGACCCATAGCTTCCTGCCTCCTGCTTGCCTCATCAGCTGCTCCTAAAATAGTTTCAGATGCTTCCTGTCTTGAGCAGCTCCTGCTCCTGGCTTGGGCTCCTGACGGCCTGCCAGCACCCTCTCTAGTCCATGCCAGGCTGCCTTCTGCTTGCCACGGCTCACCTCTCCAATCTCCCCTAAACCCCACCCCCACCAGGGTGACAGAACTGGTTCAGCAGCTGACAGGCCAGGTACCTGCTCCTGGGCAGCGGGTGTTGGTGCTAGAGCTGAGCTGTGAGGGTGACGAGGAGGACACTGCCTTCCCACCTCTGCACTATGAGCTGTGACAAGGCAGCCACCCTGTCACCTAGCTCAATGGAGCCCTGGATCCCAAGCCCTGCACTGTAAGCCCACAGTAGGCACTCAATAAATGATTGTTAAAGGAAGGCATTGCGGAGAGGACGGACGATAGAAAACAGTGCACTAATGCACACAGGTGTGACATGGGCATGACAGGGACCTTCACACAGAGAAAAAAAGCTCTTCAGAAGATTTGTCTGCCTGGGCAGTGCCTCACAGGGCTGGGGCTGCCTCTTAGTGCCTCAGGGGTATGGAGCCAGGACAGTCTAGAAAAAAGGCTTTTATTGTCCCAGGCTGGAGGGCAGGGTCAGAGGTAGCTGACATCATTGCAGATGATGGGCTGGCGGCTACGACAGCTCATGAGAGCTGCAAAGCGTGAGACATCCGCAGGCAGTTCAGGTTCTGGGCGAGGTGGGCATGACAGCCGCTTTCCTGCCATAGCTGTCCGCCGAGCCCTGGCCAGCCGGCGCCGAAGCTGCTCAGAGAGGCCAAGCAGGAACTGAGGGGGCCGAGCACGGGCACGGTGCCCACCTCCGTCACCCCCTTCACTCCCTGTCTCAGGCAGCTCCATCCAGTTGTGCACCAAGTCAGCAAAGCAATTGTCCCCTAGTACCAGGGGCTGGCGACTGCGACCCCTGTTCAGTAGGGCTGCTGTCCAGTCCTCTGCTTCCAGTCCCTGCCAGTGCTCCAGGCAGGCGTCTGGGGTGGACTTGGGCCGTGGACGGTGGACAGGTGGTACACTGGCTACAGGGGCCCTGCTGGGCATGGGGAGGCCACTGACTGAGAGGCGCTGCCTACGAAGGGGCTGTGCTGAGGGTGCTGGGCGCTGGGATACAGGCAGTTCTTCCTCTCGCCATGTGCTGCCTGACACCTCCGAGAAGCCAGAGTCCCAGTCCAGGGCATGCTCCCTGGGGCCTCCCAAGGCTGCATCCCTGTCTTCTGTCACCACTGCTTCCTCCTCCTCCTCTTCCTCCTCCTCCACACAGCAGACTGAGTCCTCTTCCAAGGCACCCGAGGCCCTAAGCTGGTGGCTGGGCTGCACATCTGGGCCAGTTTGGGAGGTTGGCTGCAGGGGACCAGGCATTGAGGGTGAGCCTGTGTCCCGACCACACAACTGAGGGGAAGAGAGGGCAGAAGTCGGAGAGGTATCACTTGTCACCAGGCCAGCCCAGAGAACAGAGGGTCCAGGAAGGTTAGATAGGCCTGCTGGCCTGGGCAGCAGGGTGTTAGTGAGCACAGGGCAGGCATAGGGGTGCTGGCACTCGAAGCTGGTGTGGTTCTCATCCACCGACCTGGTGGCAGTCTGGCAGGCTGCAGCATGCAGGGCCGGGCAAGTCGGCACCCGCCACCAGGGCGGGCGGGCAGGCAGGCAGGGTTGCGGGCCTGAACGGGGAAGTAGGTCCTGCCCAGGACTGGAGGGGCATCCCGTGCCTATTGGGGGATTCAGCTCCCAAAGCCCAAAGCGTCTTTCACAGAAAGAGCGCTTGCTAGGTGAGGGGTAGAGAAGGGAGGCATAGGCCAGCCTGAAGTAGGGGGCGTTCACAGCAGCGCCAGCACCTCGTTAGTCCCTTGCCGCCCCATGCCCCGCCCCCAAAGAAGTCCCCCTTCCACTCTCTCCTCCCGCGCCGTTCCAGCAGCACGGCCAGCTGGATGCTGTTATCTGATGCTCAGCTCAGTTCCCAACCGTCCGAAACCCGACGCGGGCCATCTGAGCCATATGCGCCACGCCGCCCCCACCCCGCCTCGGACCGGCACGCTGGAGCCACCCCGCACCCGTCTGTTGTTCCGGCCGGGCGGCAGCCTGGCATCCCGCACGCGTCCTCACTAACCACACCCGCTCCCGAGCCTCACCAGTTCCCAGCGGAGCTGGCTAAGGAAGCTGTCAAGCCGAGCGCTGTGCATGTCCATGCCAGGGCCCCCACCGAACCTACTGGCTCCTCTTGGAACCCCGGCGGAGCCGCGCGGAGAGGGCTGGGAGGGCCGGCCAGCGGCGCCCTCAGCCTCCGCCTGCCTGCGCTACTCCTCGCTCTCCGTAGCTCCCGCCGCCGCCGCCCCGACATCTGGCAGCCTTGCCCCGCCCCGGCCCCGCGGCCAAAGGGGGCGGGGCTAAAACCCGGCGTCCCTCCCGACTCCGCCGCGGTTCTGGGTGGGAAGGGCGGGGTCATAACTTGAAGCCGGACAGGGTCGGTACGGGGACCCCCGAGCCCCCAGACTGTTGAGTGGACCCTGCGTTTGCTGCGTGACGCAGGACAGGTCGCCTCCGTGCGGGGGCCTCATCCTCCCCGTTTGTTCAATGGTGAAATAGCGGTCCCTCCCACGGGGCGCCGTGCTGCGCCCGCACATAGGCAGAGCACCCCGGATGGTCGGACCCAGAGAGGTTGTGGACCCTCGGGGCCTGACCCACGGGACCCATTCATGAGGCTGGCCTTGGCACTCCCTGAACGGGATGGAAGTGGGGTTCAGCCCGTCTGAGGACTCAAGAGAGGGCGGGACTTTGTGGCAGCGCACCGGCGGGGCCTCAGCCGCGTCCCAACCGAGCTAGACGGGACTGCCCTCTAGTGGGGAGTGCTTGGCTAGTCGCGAGTCCAGCGGCGACGCGCGACCGTCGGCATTCCCTCTGCCGGTACCAGGTGCAGACTGAGGGTCGGTGCTGAGGCTGCTCTATCAACACAGGCTAGGCTCAAGGGTAGTGTGGCTGCAGACAGACTGGACATACTAGCAACAGGAAAATACAAGGGAATGAGGGCCGTGGGCTAGCTTGGGGAAAGTCAGTCTCACAGGAGGTGACATCAGGATGCAATCAAGAAGAGGGGCATTCTGGCCGGGCGCGGTGGCTCACGCCTGTAATCCCAGCAGTTTGGGAGGCCGAGGCGGGCGGATCACGAGGTCGGGAGATCGAGACCATCCTGGCTAACATGGTGAAACCCCGTCTCTACTAAAAATACAAAAAAATTAGCCGGGCGTGGTGGCGGGCGCCTGTAGTCCCAGCTACTCCGGAGGCTGAGGCAGGAGAATGGCGTGAACCCGGGAGGCGGAGCTTGCAGTGAGCGGAGATCGCGCCACTGCACTCCAGCCTGGGCGACAGAGTGAGACTCCGTCTCAAAAAAAAAAAGAAAGGAAGAAGGAGGAGGAGGAGAAGGAGAAGAAGGAGAAGGAGAAGAAGGAGAAGAAGAACATTCTAGGCAGAAGGAGCAGCCAGGGAAAAGACCCCGAGGGACAGGAGCTGGACAGGGCCAAACATAAAGAAGGCCCAGGTGTCTGTGATTGGTGGTGGTGGCAGGAGGGAAAAGGTCAGCAAAACCAGGCTCTAACGGCCTTAGAGCAGAATCTGGGTTTTGTTCTTGGTGTGATGAGGAGCAATGGGGGCCTTTGAGCAGGAATGACCTGGGCTAGCCCTTGTTTTGATAATCCCAGCTGCTTTCAGAAAAGGATTCTGCAATAAGAGTGGAAGTCCCTGCCTTCATCCAGGCAACGAAGGGGAGGGCCTAGGCCTGGGCAGGGCAGGTGCACTGAAGGGGGTCACTTTGGGGTATGTTTTGGAACTAAAATCAAGTCTTGCTGATGCATGGATGTGGGCAGGAAAAGAGGCATCAAGCATGACTCCTACATTTCTGGCATTAACAGCTGGTTGGATGAAATTGCCATAAACTGATCTGGGAAAGACTGGAGAAGAGTGGGTTTGGAGAGGAAAATCCAATGATCATTTATGGACACGTAACCCTTGAGATGCCTGTTAGACATCCAAGAGGAGTTGCAGAGTCAGCTGCTAGGTGTATGACTCTGGACTTCAGGAGAGAGATCAGCACTGGAGCCTTGGATCTGGGAGGCATAGTGAGTAAATGGATGGTATGTAAGGCCATAGGCCTGGATAAGGTGGGGTGGGAGGAAATGAGTGTAGTCAGAGGGAGACAGCAATCGGGACTGTGCCCTGGGACATTCCATGAGGTGGAGGTAGGGGAGATATGAAGCAGAACTATCAAAGAAGCTGAGCAGGAACAGCCAGGAGAAATCTGAGAATGTGGGGACTCGGGACCCAAGGGGAGCAAGCATTGAATGCTGCCTAGGCAGTGAGGGTGAAGAACAAACCACTGGATTCGGCAGTGCATAGGTCATTGGGAACCCTGACAAAGGGCAGTTTTGTGTAGAGAGGGACAAGCCTGATTAGAGTGTGTGGAGAAGAGAGTGAGGACTGAAGAACTGGAGATGGCAAATAAAGACAACCGTTTTTTTTTTTTTTTGAGACAGGGCCTCACTCTGTCACCCAGGCTGGAGTGCAGTGGCATGATCTTGGCTCACTGCAGCCTCGATCTCTGGGGCTCAAGTGACCCTCCTGTCTCAGCCTCTCAAGTAACTGGGACTACAGGCATGTGCCACCACACTCAGCTAATTTTTTTTTTTTTTTTTTTTTTTTTTTTGTAGAGACAGGGTTTCACCATGTTGTCCAGGCTGGTCTCGAACTCCTGATCTCAAACGATCCTCCTGCCTCAGCCTCCCATACAGGCATAAGCCACCGTGCCTGGCCAGAAAACTTAAAAAAACTGACATATAAATACAATAAATAGACAGATCTCAAAGTTACAGCCCAGTAAATGTTAAAATCTGTAGACACTTGTGCAGCTGCCACCCAGATATAGAACATCCTCAGCAAGTCCTGGATGCCACCTGGTGCCCTATCCAATTGATATTCCCAACGGTAACCAGTATTTATATTTCTATCATAAAGGATTCCTTTTGCTTGTTGGATGTAGACAACTTTTTTTTTTCTTTTTTCTTTTTTTTTGAGACAGGGTCTTGCTCTGTCACTCAGGTTGGAGTACAGTGGCACAATCATGACTCACTGCAGCCTCGATCTCTTGGGGTTCAAGCAATCCTCCTACCTCAGCCTCCAGAGTAGCTGGGACTACAGGCCTGGATCACCACACCCAACTAATTTTTTGTAGAGATGGGGTCTCACTTTGTTGCCCAGGCTGATATTGAACTCCTGAGCTCAAGCGATCCTCCCACCTCAGCCTCCCAAAGTGCTGGGATTACAGATGTAAGCCGCCACACCCAGCAAGTTTTGAGAGATTTTGTTGACGATTGGGCTCATTTTTTATAGGCAGATAATGTTCTAATGGAGGGGGTCCAGCTGGAGTTGAGACTCTGTGGGGTAGCAGGTCCTGGGCCAAATTTTCCTGGGTGCTGTGCTTGCTCTATCTCCACGGATTGCATGACCAGTTTCCTCATCTGAACCTTAATCCTCCTCCCCTTCCATGCCCTCAGAGTTGTAATGAATGGGGGCAATGGAAAATGGGATATTCTGAGCCTCTGGAAGCCTGCCAGAGGTCTAGAACTCAGTCACCAGGGATGGGTGGGGATAGAATCTGGGAGGCCCAGGAGTCCCGTCTGCCCAGCTATGTTTGAGCAACTGACCTGGCAACAGGGTGAGTCAGACAAACAGCCTAGCTTTCTGAAGCCTCCTCTGCTGTCTGTGTCTTCAGGTCATCATGGTGCTGCTCAGGCTCCTCGTGTTCCTCTTTGCTCCGGTGGTCTCTGGTGAGGAGGTGGTGGGTGGGGGAACCGTAGTTTTCCCTTGGAGTCCTGACCCTTCCCAGATAAGCTACCATGGAGGACAGGGATTGGGGGAGAGGTAGGGAAGTGTAAGAATCTGAACCCCTGGCCCTCACCCCTTCTCTTGGCCACTTCCTCAGTCAAGTTCTCACTCCCCATCTGTGAAATGCTGGATGCTGGATACAAGGAAAGGCCTTAGCTGCTTGGCCCCATGGCATGGCCAGGCCCTGTGGCAAAAGGATAGGACTATGCTAGTATGTGTGGTTCCATCAGCCTGGGGGCCTCCAGCCTGAATTCTCTGCTCTTCACAGACCTCTGCAGCCTGCCCTGCTTTATAAATGTCTCTGAGAGCCAGGGGCCTGGCACAATCCTTCAGTTTTTATCCTTCAACTGCTCCTCCTACACGCCCACACCCACCCTGGAGTTGCTCAATGTCCAGCCACCCACCACCTTCTTCAACCCACCCAGCTTGGCCAGGTGGCAAGGGACCTATGTGGGCAAGGTACGGTCATGTGTACAGCTGGGGACTGTGGGGGCACAAGGGCAGACCTAAAATTTCCAAGCCCCACATGGCACTGTCCACCCACCCCAGTTGACCTTGAGCAGCTCTGCTCGGTTGGATGCCCTGATGGTGAACCACTACAAGCTGCAGCTGAAGTTCACATGTGGCAACCATGTGATGGAGGGCTCACTCTCTGTGGATGTGCAGCGGGACCTTAGCCATATCCAGTGTGCTGGTCAATTTGCCAGCCCAGGTGAGGCCAGGGGCAGCCGGCAGGGTGGGGGCAGCCATGGCCTGAACAGATCCTCCCTGACCTCCACTCTGGCCAGCTGGGGAAATGATTCAGGTGCCAGAGACAGTCACACCTGGGGCTCGGCTGTACACTCTGCTCCTCCCAGGCCTAGAACTCCACGGAGCGCAGGTAAGCCCAGAACATGGGACGGTGGGTGACAGGATGGGGGTGGGGGGATGGAGATAATAAATTAACCCCCACCTGGCCAGGCACAGCCTGAAGAGGAACCTTGCAGCAGAGGCATAGATGAGCCTCTACATGATGTATGTTCTTGGAGAGAGCTGCTGAGGGCTGCTCACTCCCCAGTGACCATGGCTGTTCCCACAGGACATCTCAGGGGCTGAGTTCTTTTTTTTTTTTTTTTTTTGAGACGGAGTCTTGCTCTGTCGTCCAGGCTGGAGTGCAGTGGCGCAATCTCGGCTCACTGCAAGCTCCACCTCCCAGGTTCATGCCATTCTCCTGCCTCAGCCTCCCGAGTAGCTGGGACTACAGGCACCCGCCACCACGCCCGGCTAATTTTTTGGTATTTTGTAGTGGAGACGGGGTTTCACCGTGTTAGCCAGGATGGTCTTGATCTCCTGACCTCGTGATCTCCCCACCTCGGCCTCCCAAAGTGCTGGGATTACAGGCATGAGCCACCGCTCCCAACCAGGGGCTGAGTTCTTTCAAGATCTGCTATGTGTTCTCAGTTCTTTATGACAATTCTGTATCATTTCTGTAATCAAAAAAAAAAAAAACATGTAAGTAATGGCCAGGCACGGTGGCTCACACCTGTAATCCTAGCACTTTGAGGGGGCTGAGGCAGGTGGCCTCAGGAGTTCGAGACTAGCCTGGCCATCATGATGAGACTCTGTCTCTACTAAAAATACAAAAATTAGCCAGGCGTGGTGGCGTGTGCCTGTAATCCCAGCTACTTGGGAAGCTGAGGCAGGAGCATCGCTTGAACCCAGGAGGTGGAGGTTGCAGTGAGCCAAGATTGTGCCACTGCTCCAGGCTGGGTGACAGAACAAGACTCTGTCTCAAAAAAAAAAAAAAAAAAAAGTATTTAAAAACAGTAACTGGCTTAAAAGCAAAAAGGATTGAGGACTGCGGCCAGGGCTTGGGCTAGAAGTCAGGAAGCCCAGGCTGGGATAAGGGTCAGTGGTGAAGCATGAGAAAACTGGGTGTCAGGCTGGGCACAGTGGCTCACACCTGTAATCCCGCATTTTGGGAGGCCGAGGCGGGTGGATCACTGGAGGTCAGGAGTTCGTGACCAGCCTGGCCAACATGGCGAAACCCTATCTCTACTACAAATGCCAAAATTAGCCAGGCGTGGTGGCGGGCACCTGTAATCTCAGCTATTCGGGAGGCTGAGACTGAAGAATCACTTGAACCCAGGAGGTGGAGGCTGCAGTGAGCCAAGATTGCGCCATTGCATTCCAGCCTGGGCAACAAGAGTGAAACTTTGTCAGAAACAGAAAGGAAGGAAGGAAGGAAGGAAGCAAAGAAGGAAAGGGAAGGGAGGGAAGGAAATTAGCTGGGTGTGGTGGCACAGGCATGTAATCCCAGCTATTCAGGAGGTTGAGGCCGGAGAATCGCTTGAACCCAGGAAGTGGAGGTTGCAGTGAGCTGAGATCACGCCACTGCACTCCAGCCTGGGCGACAGAGAGAGACTCTGTCTCAAAAAAAAGAAAGAAGGAAGGAAGGAAGGGAGGGAGGGAGGAAGAGAGAAGGAAAGAAAGAGAGAAAGGAAGGAAGGAGAGAGAAGGAAAGAAAGGAAAGAAGGAAGGAAGGAAAATAAATTGGGTGTAGGCAAGTGCCTGCTGGGTTGCTGGAGGGTTGCTGCTGGGTTGTCGATGGGGGTGCTCAGGGCACTGGGGGCTGAATGTGGTTGCCAGCATCTCTGTTCTGTCAGATGAGCATTATCAGTGCCCAGGACCTGCCACACTTCCCTGGACCTTTCTCCATCAATGAGCAAGGTTGGCTGCAGGCACCATCCCAGGGCCTCCTAGGCCAGGCTCAAAAGGTGAGCATGACCTGGAATCTGAGGGTGTTTATGGATTGGGTAGAGTGCCTACCTTTTAGAAATTTGTTTATTCTTGGCCTCCTTGGCCTCCTTGACTAATACTGACTCTCTCAGACCTGGACCTGCTGCTGCATGCTGTCTGTCCTCCCACCTTAGCTTGGTTCTGTGCTGGGCTCTGGAGTTCTAGAAAGAAGAGGAATCCCTCTCTCTGGGAATTCACAAGCCCTCTAATAGAAAGAAAAGTGTTTAGGGCAATCACACAGTAAGAGAAAGTCCTGGGTAATGGCCAGGCACAGTGGCCCACCCACATAATCCTAGCACTTTGGGAGGCCAAGGTGGGCGTTGTCACCTGAATTCAGGGGTTCAAGTCCAGCCTGGCCAACATGGAGAAACCCCGTCTCTACTAAAAATACAAAAATTAGCTGAGCATGGTGGCGCATGCCTGTAATCCCAGCTACTCGGGAGGCTGAGGCAGGAGAATTGCTTGAACCCAGGGGGTGGAGAGGTTGCAGTGAGCCAAGATCATACCACTGTGCTCCAACATGGGCAAAAAAAAAAAAAGTTCTGAGTAAAATGGTCAGTGCAGTCTGGAGGTGGCTTTCAGCAATTCTAAGATGATAATTCACATTGTCAATGATTCAGATATCACTCTTGGGTTGTTTGTATCCTAATGGAATAATTGATGGCCCAAAGGTATGGGGCTTAAAGGAATACTTGTCAGCAGAGTGACAGGTCATGGGGATCATGGGGAAGAGTGGAAGTTGAAGATCCTTTTGGAGATCCTAAGTGAGGTTGCCTATTTAAGGGGAGGACTGGGCATAGACAAAGAGGTGGACACACACAATCTGGCTCCTTTTCTGTTCTGGGTGCACCACAGGTCTTCCAGCTGCAAATCTCAGTGTCCTTTGGACAAAGGCAAAGCTGCCAAGGGATGGTGATAGTGAAGGTTTTGCCTGTTCCCTCCAGCCAGGTCTCCTTCCTGTAAGGCTCCCCTACCCTGGAACAGTGAGGGAGGAAGGGCCTAGCCCCAGGGAATCAGGTAGGGTGAGGCTGCTGGAGCTGAGTCCCAGCCCTGACAGGAGGGGGCCCAGGGAAGGAAGCTGTGGACCCACAGGTTGAGCAGGAATGGGCAGGAACCAGTGCCCCCCTTTTGGTCCAGCGAGCAGGCTCAGAATATCACCATCCCTGAGAACCTGGCCCCCGGTAGTGAGGTGGTTCAGGTCCAGGCCCGGGGTGTCGACCTGCACTATGAAATCCTGTCTCCGGTGCCCAGCCCACTCTTCTCCATTGGTCGTGGTGAGAGCTGTTGGGGGGTGGGGGCAGGTACTGGGATGCCTCTGTGGCTGGTCCAGAGGTGACCCATAGTACCTCTTCACCTTCCTGTTTGGGGGCCTGGTCTTGGAGAAGGCAGCAGGAGGGCCAGGCTCAGCGGCCTCCTTTGCCTATGGATCTGGTGGGCTGGCGGGAGTGGGACTGAGCTGGGAGCGGGGCTGATCTCTGTGTTCCCTGACCCCTGACCTCTGTGTTCTCTCACCCCATGCAGCAGACGGTGTGGTCCGGACCACCACGCCCCTAGAGTTAGCTCGCACCTCAGGCACCGCGGTCTCCAGGCTGCAGGTGAAGGCCTTTGAGCAGGGCCGGCCGTGGGCCAGTGCCAAGCTCAATCTCACCATGAATGTGCAGCTGGTCAACCTCTGGCCTCCACGCTGCCTCCCAGCGCTTCTGGTGTGAGTACACGGGAACCATACTTGGGCTGCTGGGGTCAGAGCCATGACTCAGGGTACTGCCAGACTCCTGCGTTGCTGCCACTGCATACTCTCAGGTCCCAAATCCCGGAGACTGCACCTGTGGGCACCGTGCTGAATACTCTCACTTGCGAAGATCCGGACTCTGTTGGTGCCACCCTGGACTACAAGCTGTGGTTCCGCAGCTCTTCCAACCCTGCCAGCCTCTGCCTTTATGACAGAGTCCTTGAGGTGCCCAGCCCCAGCTCCCAGACCCACTTGCAGGGTGCTTGCAGTGGGAAGGGGTGGGTGGGCCAAGGGTCTCTGAGACCATGGGAGTGGGGGTGGAGGGATGGCTGTCGAGCCAACCTGTGTTGCAGTCTGGAAAACAGGATCCAGGCAAGATATTTGCGGATGCCCTGGCCTACAGCAGCCCCGTGTGGCTCAGGGCTCTCTCAGGCCCTGGCTGGACCTCACTTTCTAGCCCCTTTGGCTAGGTGAATGCCACACTGGACTGTGACACTCCTGGAGCCTGCTTCCAGCATGCAGCCTCCATCCTGGTGCTTGATGGTGGCCAGCCCCAGATGACCAGTGAGTGACCACACCCGGCCTGGACACCCAGGACAAGGCTGTTCTGTCCTCCCGCTTCCCATGCTCAGGACAGGGTCATCTCTCCTCCTTCAGAATCCAGTAGGGCAGGGTTGTCACCATTTCAGACCCTGAAGATATATCTCTTAGACCCCCAGCAGGGGAAGGCTTCTGCCCTCCCTTTAGACCCTCTCACTCTCTTTTTTTTTTTTGAGACGGAGTCTCGCTCTGTCACCCAGGCTGGAGTGCAGTGGCACGATCCTGACTCACTGCAAGCTCCGCCTCCCGGGTTCACGCCATTCTCCTGCCTCAGCCTCCAGAGTAGCTGGGACTACAGGTGCCGGCCACCACGCCCGGCTAATTTTTTGTATTTTCAGTAGAGACGGGGTTTCACTGTGTTAGCCAGGATAGTCTCGATCTCCTGACCTCGTGATCTGCCCGCCTCAGCCTCCCAAAGTGCTGGGATTACAGGCGTGAGCCACCATGCCCAGCAGACCCTCTCACTCTTTAGACCCCCAGGGCAGGGCCCTGTCTCCCTCCTCAGACCCCCAGTTCAGGGATAGTTACCCCAGGCCAGCTCCTTGACTGCCAAATGACTTCCAGCTGAGGTGCCGGTACTGGTGATGGTGACACCCATCAACGAGTTCTCCCCAGCCTGTGCCCCTCGCACGTTCCGGGTTCAGGAGGATGCGGCGCCCCACACTCTACTGGGCTCCGTGGTGGGCACGGATATGGATTACCCTCATGACAACATTGAGTACTACACCCCTGGTGGTCCTACCACCTTTGCTGTGGACCGTCTCAGCGGTACATCCACCCCAGGGCTGGGATGGAAACGGGGAGCCAGAGTTGGCCCTGCAGGCTGAAGCTGTGGTCTCCCCCTCTAGGGGAAGTTCACCTCCTGGGACCTTTGGACTATGAGCAGCAGAGGCTGTACAGGCTCACTGTCCTTGTGATTGACCATGGCCAAGACCAGAACCCCAACCATCACCGCTCAGGCTCCTGTACCATTACCATCGAGGTTGAGGTAATTGTGTCCTAAGGCTTTGGAAATAAATACTTGGAAAGACAGGAGTTCAGATTGCCCTGTGGTATTCTGCTTTTCCACTCTGTGCCTTGGTTTCTTCCACGAGTTGGCTGGAGAAGAGTGGGGCCTAATTGAAAGCTCTGGAGCCTGTTGTGTGATGCCTTGATCACTTGATGCCTAGGCTACGGCTGTGGTGAGAAGAAGTTGAGGGGCTGGCTCAGAGGTTTAGGGAGTGGGTTCCACCCACTCCTAACCTGGTTCCTTTCTGCAGGATGTGAACGACCATGCCCCCGAGTGTGAGCCCCCATTTCAGGAACTCACCATCTATGCTCCTCTGGGCCGTAGCATGGAGGTGACCAAGGTGTCATGCCGGATCCCTCAGGAACCACAGCGCCTGACCTACTCCTATAGCATCGTGGGAGGTAGGGTACATGGGCACCACCAGGTTGTGAGTGAGGGGCAGGCCAAGGCCAGCAATGGTCTCTTCCTCCTGTCATTCTGCTTTCAGGGAATAGCCAGAACCGATTCATCCTGCAAGGGGCCATCCTGGTGCACAGTGACCTTGTGTTGGGGCCGTTCTGGCCAGAGCAGCCCCGTACCTATGAGCTACTGATCTGTGTGGCCGATGCAGGCCCCTCCACCCCCCACCTCAGCACCACAGCCACCATTATTGTGCATCTAGTTCCCCGGAGGGCCAGCACAGTGGCCACCAGCACCCACAGAACCATAGTGAGGAGGCTCTTTGGGCCCTCAGCAGGGTGGGAAGGGTGGACCTTGGAGAGTGAGGAGACCCAGTTTTTCAGGTGGAACTATGGGGAAGGCAGTTCAGAGGGAAGCGCAGAGTGCGGAGAGCCCAGCAGTGTTGAAGAGCAAATCATGGGTGTGGGGTGGCTTAGCCCAGGGAGGGGTTGGAAGGCTGGATGGTCAGGGCATTTTGGCAAGGCAGTGGTGAGGCTGTGGCCTCCTTTTCAGGTACCCTCAACGATGACACCCATGCTCGTGACAGACACAGAGGCTTTCTGGCAGCCACAGCCCTGGTTTGTGGTGGTGTTGACAGCAACTGGTGCTCTTCTCCTCTTGGCCCTAGGCTGGCTTCTTGGCAGGCTCCTCCAGGGGTAGGGATCCTATCCTTGTGCTCCCTACTTGCCCCCAACCCACCTATGGACCCCAGTTGTGATGGGTGGTTTCACCCAAGATTAGATAACAATGCCCAAGTAGGTGGGTGACGAACTGATATTGAGGAGGGCTACTCTCCCTCCAGAGGTCTTTAGATTAGGGTCAGAGAGACACTGGGAGGAAGCAACTTCCATCACCGGCAGAATCCAGTCTTGGAATGGGAGGAGGGTAGATAAGCTCAGGGCTTGAAACTGTGAGTCTGTCATACATTGGGCATTTACCCCTATTCCTGACTTCTGCCCTCCACTGGAAAGCTTTCCTGCTCCTGTAGACTCTGAAGTTCCTTGTGGACATAGGACTGAGCCCAGGGAAAGGGGATGTAACAATGTGGGCACTGCATACAGACATTGGTTGTTCCCAATATAAAGGAATGGGTGAATGGTGCTGGTTCCTGGAGCCAGTAGGCCTGCTGCCCTCACTGCTTCGTTACTCCTCCTGGCATTTTAGGTTGGCCCAGCTGCTGCAAGCACCCAGCAAACCAGCCCAGGCTTTGCTGCTAAACAGGTCAGTCTCCTTTGCATACTTCTATGCCTGGGAGCCCATCTCTTAAACTCAGGTTGGGGCCCAGAGCCTTGCCCTGTACTCTTGCTTGTACTTTGCCCCAGCATCCAGGGAACTGAGGGATCCATCGAGGGTTTCATGGAGGCACCGAAGATGGAGATGTCCCAGGCACCCAGCAGTGTCATGAGTCTGGTATGTCAGCTCACCATCTCAAGTAGTGGGCACCAAGGGTGCTTCAGAGTACTCCCCTGCCCCCTCCAAGCCTTTTTTCCCATGCCCCTTTTCCCATGAATGGGTATCCTTGTGGAAATGCCCACACTAGCACCATCAGAATGGAGGAGGCAGGTGGGGTTCTGGCCCCCTAGGGGCAGGCCTTCATCTGCTCCCCTGTGGGCAGGGTTCAATTCATTGCACCTTTTTTTTTTTTTCCCTCAGCAGCATTTTGATGGCAGAGCAAAGGACTCCCGTGAGTCCCCCTCTTCCTAAACTATTCTCTGCCTGGGCCCTCACCCCATCTGAGTATCTCCTCCTCTATTTACCCCATCTCAATATCTCCTCCTACTCCCAGGAACCCACCATCTATCTGCTTTTTTCCTGAATGGGGTCTGCTCTCATCCCCACTCACTCTTCATCCATCCTTTGCCAAACGTCTAGGGGGTCAGGAGATGACTCATATCTGGTCTGGTCTCTGCCCACAACGGGAGGAGGGATGATGGTGAGGGGAGAGGCCCCCAGATAGTCCAGTGTCACCAGTGATTTATGGGAGAGTAATCTGGTATTGCCTTAGGGAAGCTGGTGTCCAGTGTTGGAGAATCAAGGAGGCTTCCTGTGCATTTGAGTCAGAGTTGAGAGAATTTGCTGAGAAGGGAGGGAGGGGACAGGTTAGATTCCAGCGAAGGTGGGATGTCACACTGAGGGTCCTGGAGGAATAATCTCCTACCCTTAAGTAAGGGGGAGGGAGGCAGTTCTTCTGGGGCCAGCAGCACCCCCTGCTCTCCTCTCTCTCCTACCAGTTTTAGGTACAGGAAGAGACTACCTGTTTAACACACACACAGGAGCCCGGCGCTGGCTCTGAGGCCAAGTAGCTGTCTTACTATGTGTGGAATTTCTTTTTCACACCATCATGGGCTGTATTTTCAAGTTGATTCATAATAAACAAAATTACAAAAAGAAAAGTTCTAGCCTTGTAGCCAACGTGTGGGAGAAGCTCTGAAATCTGTGCCTCCTTGTTCTCACTTGGACAACTCCCTACCTTGTGAACAGACTCTAGGGAGCAGTAAGGTTTTCCTTTTCTCTTTCAGGGTTTTTTTTTTTTTTTTAGACAGGGTCTCACTATGGTGCCCAGGTTGGAATGCAGAGGCTATCCATAGGTGTTATCATAGCACACTATAGCCTCTAACTCCTGGCTTCAAGAGAGCCTCTCATCTCAGCCTCCTGGGTAGCTGGGACGATGGGCGCACCACTGCACCTGGCTTTATTTTTCTTTTAAGAAGGTATTGTATGATGCTCAGACTGACAGTGTGACTGATGCTCTATAGAAGTAATATGCTATCATCCTTGTCAGTGACTGAGGGGCCTCCAATCAGCATGTCTCCTCAGGGCCACCTGCTTCCTTTTCCTATCCAGAAGAGAGAGAACAATGCTGCTTGTGTGTCTGTGTGTGTGTGTGTGTATGTGTGTGAAGGAGAGAGAGAGAGAGAGGGGGAGAGGGGGAGAGAGAGAGAGAGAGAGAGAGGAGATAGGGTCTGGCTGTCTGGCTTTGCTGCCCAGGCTGGAGTGCAACGGTGTGATTGTGGCTCACTGTAGCCTTGACCTCCCAGGCTCAATCGATCCTCCTACTCAGAATCCCAAGTAGGTGGGACTACAGGCATGGACCACCATGCCTGGCTAATTTTTAATTTTTTTGTAGAGATGGGATCTCTCTATGTTGACCAGGCTGGTCTTGAATTCCTGGGTCCAAGCCATCCTCCCCCTTCAGCCTCCCAAAGTGCTGGGATTACAGGTGTGAGCCACCGTGCCTAGCTCACTGTTGCTTTTGTTGTTGTTGTTGTTGAGATGTTTCTCTTTTTAATTTTTTTCTTAATTTTTAATTTTTGTGGGTACATAGGTGTATAAATTTGGAGGTACATGAGATGTTTTAATAAGGCATGTAATGGTTAATAATCACCTCATCGAAAATGGGGCATCCATCCCCTAAAGCATTTATCCTTTGTGTTACAAATAATCCAATTATACTCTTTTAGTTATTTTAAACTGTACAGTTAAGTTATTATTGACTACAGTCACTCTGTTGTGCTATCAAACACTAGGTCTTATTCATTTTTCTTTTTTTTTGGTACCCATTAACCGTCCCACCTCCCCACCCCTTCCAGACTCTGGTAACTATCCTTCTACTCACTATCTCCATGAATTCAATTGTTTTGTTTAAATCTTTTTCCTTTTTTTTTTTCTGTGATGTAGTCTTACTTTGTCACCCAGGCTGGAGTACAGTGGCACGATCTTGGCTCACTGCAACCTCTGCCTCTCATGATCAAGCAATTCTCCTGCCTCAGTCTCCTGAGTAGCTGGGACCACAGGTGTGCACCACCACGCCCGGCTAATTTTTTTATTTTTTATTTTTAGTAGAGATGGAGTTTTCCTATGTTGGCCAGGCTGGTCTTGAACTCCTGACCTCAGGTGATCCTCCTGCCTCAGCCTCCCAAAGTGCTGGGATTACAGGCATGAGCCTCCGCACCAGCCAATCTCACAATCTCATTCTTTTTAATGGCTGAATAATATTCCATTCTGCATATGTACCATATTTTCTTTTCTTTTTTTTTTTTTTTTTGAGATGGAGTCTCGCTCTGTTGCCCAGGCTGGAGCACAGTGGCGCGATCTCGGCTCACTGCAAGTTCCACCTTCTGGGTTCACGCCATTCTCCTGCCTCAGCCTCCTGAGTAGCTGGGACCACAGGCGCTTGCCACCACGCCCGGCTAATTTTTTGTATTTTTAGTAGAGATGGGGTTTCATCGTGTTAGCCAGGATGGTCTCCATCTCCTGACCTCATGATCCGCCCGCCTCGGCCTCCCAAAGTGCTGGGATTACAGGCGTGAGCCACCGCACCTGGCCCATATGTACCATATTTTCTTTATCCATTCACCTGTTGATGGACACTTAGGTTGCTTCCAAATCTTGGCTATTGTGAATGGCGCTGCAGCAAACATGGAAGTGCAGATATCTTTTTGATATACTGATTTCCTTTCCTTTGGGTACATACCCAGCAGTGGGATTGCTGGATCATGTGGTAGCTGTATTTTTAGTTTTCTGAGGAACCTCCGAACTGTTATCCATAGTAGTTATACCACTGTTGCTTTTTGAGGGCCCCATCAAACTTCAGGGCAATTTGCCAACTGTATGTGGAGGTTTTCTTGGGAAGGATCTGGAGCTTTTGCACTGCGGTGAGGGGTGATGCAGACTTGAGAATCCTGTGGCATGGCTGGTCCTGGAGGATTAGCAGAATCCCCCTTTTGAGGGTTGTTGGCTTTTCTTCCTGATCTGTTTCTTCTGGTTCCTCTGCTCTCACATCTCCCTGTGTTGACCTGAGCTATTGCATGTAGCCAAGTGGCCTGCAGCAATCTGCTGGTGGGCAGGTCTTGCTGGATGCAGTGTTGGCCCACTCTCCATGCCCAACCTGACATCAGGTCTCAGGCTTCTGCCAGCTCTCCAAGAGGACCTTACTGTGGTAAATCCAAGTTATCACAGTCTTTACTCGTCTGTTGAGTCTGTGGGCCTGAACCCCCTTAGGGTACTGGAGAACCTCCCTTTCTTTTTTTTTTTTTTTGAGACAGAATTTTGCTCTGTCACCCAGGCTAGAGTGTGGTGGCGTGATCTCAGCTCACTGAACCTCTGCCTCCCAGGTTCAAGTGATCCTCCTGCCTCAGCCTCCTGAGTAGCTGGGATTACAGGCACCTGCCACCACGTCCAGCTAATTTTTGTATTTTTAGTAGGGACAGGGTTTCACCATTTTGGCCAGGCTGGTCTCGAACCTCTGACCTCAAGTGATCCACCTTCTTTGGCCTCCCAAAGTGCTGGATTACAGGCATGAGCCACTGCGCCTGGCTAGGAGGACCTCCCCTTCTGAACCAGTTATGGTATCCCAGGGCCAGGAAGAAGCTGAAAGCCTTCTGTGGGAACAAAACAAAGCAAAACAAAAACGCTTCATGGGGCTTCCACCAAAGTTAGTGTTTTAAGGCACGCCTCAGGAACAGCAGCTTGGAAGCAGGTTGTTCCAGGAAGTGGTTGTAGGCAGATTTTTCCTGAGTTCTTTCCCTGCTCTGAGGGTTCATTAAATCTTCCTCTGAGAAGCTCCACTTTTATCTTCATTTTACAGATGGGACAACCAAAGCTAAAGAGAGGCTAAGGCTCAAAAGTCACAGTTAGCTAGTTGGGGCATTTGGGTGTGGGCCCAGGCCACGTAACTTCATCTGTTGTTCTAAGCCTGAAGCCAAGCCCAGAGTTAGGTGTTCTGTATGGGGAGCAAGGTGTGACCATCTTCCTGGGACCATTAGTCTGCCTGGGAGGCCGGTCATGACAGTCCAGGGCAAAAGATGCTGTCACAGGATCTCAAGACAAGATGCTCTAGGGCAGAGAAAAGGGAGTGCCCGCTGTGTGTCAGGACTTGGGCTAGGCTCTAAACCTCAGGCAGGAAAGCATGGGCAATGAGCCAGAGGCTGCTGTGGCAGCACAGACTGCTGTACCTCGAGGCTAGTAAGGGACAAAGCGTGGGAAGCTGGGATAGAGGCTCCTCACACTCTGAAACCAGCAGGAGGAGGTGCGAGACCCAGCACCTCCATTTCTAGAGGTGGCGTGACCTTGGCTCGGCCTCCCCTCTCTGAGCCTCAGTTTCCTCTCCAGAGTGAACTGGGGGCTGCACCCCCCTTCTCCCAGAGTGGGGGACAAAAAAACGAATAGCACACCGCTGAGATTCCCTGTGTGTGCGCAAGTGTATGACAAAACGCCGCCGGTACCGCACGAGGACCAGGGACGCAGAGAGGCCAAGGGCGCTCCGGCCTCGGAGTATCCAGCGAAAACTCTGCCGCCAGCCACTCCGGGAACGAAGCGCATGCGCCAACCCATGCCGTCACAGTCACGTGCCCCACGCTTTCGGCAGGGGCCCTGAGAGGCAGACTCTGACTGACAGGTGAGCTGACCTGTCAGCAGGAAGCACTTCCCCTGGCGACAAGCAAAAAGACTGTTGATTGGGGATAGCACCCCCTCGGGGGCGGGTTCTTTGCAGTCCTGGTTACTATGACGCCCGGCCCCCGCCCCCTCGGCTAGCCGCCATCTTGTTGTTGATCCGTACCCAGTGGGCAGCGCCGGGAGCTGGACCAAGCGGCCGGTGAGAGGCCGCTGTAGCGGTGCTCAGCCACCTGTGCTGCCTGCCAGGGGGCGGGCCGAAACCTGGAGGCCCGGGGGGCCCAGCTCCCGTAGGGAGCCGTGGGCGCTCGGTGCCCGAGCCGGGCAGGTGAGTGACAGGGGCCGGGCCGATAGACCGGCCTGACGCCCGCGGGGAGGGCGGTGGCGGGCGCGGGGTTGGAGTGGGCGCGCGTGGGGTCGGGGCTCCGGTGGGGCCATCACTGGAACATCGCTCTAGCGTCCTGACCGGCCGCCCGCCGAGCCTCCTAGATGCTGGCACCGAAGCCGGGGGGACAGCCGGTGTGGAGGACGGAGAGCGCCAGTGCCTGAGGGCTGGCCGGCTAGTAGCGGGAAACCAGCTTCTCTGACCGAAGCTCTGGACTCCGCTGATCCGGAGCGCTGAAGTGTGTCCAGTGCCACCCTGATGCTCTCCTGGGAGTTATGTTGCTCCTGGCTGAGAAATAGACTTACCTCTTTCTTAGATAGCGTTCCTGCGAGTGATTTTCAGGACGCTGGATGCTAAGACTAGACGAAGCAAGCCAAAGCCCCCGCGAGCCAGGCAGGCCGGTGTCACGGCCCTATGATTATGGCAAGGGGGACCCTCTGCCTGGCTGCTGCTTCCTGAGACCCGTTCGGAACCTCACGTGTACCTCGAAGCTCACCGTTTTCCTCGCAAAGAACCTGGTTAAATGTCCATAATGGCTGAGTTTTATTTTGGAACATAATTTCTTTGGTTCTTCACCACCACTTTTTGGAGAGTGGTAATGTCTTCCTCTTTTTGCTTTAGGAGAAAGTGAATATTATGGTGATTACTTGATTTTATCTCCTAAAGGGATGCTCGCCATAGGAGACAAAGGAAACGTAGGAGTGTCTTAGAATCGGAAAAAGAAACTTGTTTTTGTTGTGGATGATATCGAACTGGCAAATTAACTTTTTTTTTTTCTTTTTTTTCTTTTGAGACAGAGTCTCTCGCTCTGTTGCCCAGGCCGGAGTGCAGTGGCGCGATCTCGGCTCACCACAGCCTCCACCTCCCGGGTTCAAGCGATTATCCTGCCTCAGCCTCCCGAGTAGGTAGGACTACAGACACGCGCCACCATGCCCGGCTAATTTTTGTATTTTTAATAGAGACGGGGTTTCACCATGTTGGCCAGGCTGGTCTCGAACTCCTGACCTCGTGATCCACCCTCCTTGGCCTCCCAAAGTGCTGGGGTTACAAGTGTGAGCCACTGCGCCCGGCGCAAATTAACTTTTAACAGTACTAAAATTATCTTGCTCAGTGAAAACACCTTCAAGCCCCTTTCCTGTGAATTTGGGCAAGTTGGAGATCCTCAGTAGAGTGTGCAGGTCTAGGAAGAGTTCTCATTGCTCCAAAACACATTTCTCTTGACCTGTGGCCTCTTTGGTTCTTTGTACAGTCTTCTTGTATGTGGTCATAGAATATGCCTGCATGAGATGACTAAGAAGTCAAGCGACAATACTTTGTGCACTTTTTGTTTTGTTTTGTTTTTTTGAGCTGGAGTCTTGCTCCGTTGCCAGGCTGGAGTACAGTGGTGCCATCTCGGCTCACTGCAACCTCTGACTCCCTGGTTCAAGCAATTTTCCTGCCTCAGCCTCCCGAGTAGCTGGGACTACAGGCACGTGCCACCACACCTGGCTAATTTTTGTATTTTCAGTAGAGACGGGGTTTCACTATGTTGGCCAGACTGGTCTCGAACTCCTGACCTCATGATCAACCCGCCTCCGCCTCCCAAATTGCTGGGATTACAGGCGTGAGCCACCGCGCCAAGCCTACTTTTTTTTCTGAGATGAAGTCTCGTTCTCTCACCCAGGCTGGAGTGCAATGGCACAATCTCAGCTGACTGCAACCTCTGCCTCCTGGGTTCAAGCGAGTCTCCTGCCCCAGCCTCCCAAGTAGCTGGGATTACAGGTGCGTGCCACCATGCCTGGCTAATTTCTGTATTTTTAGTAGAGACCTGGTTTCACCATGTTGTTCAGGCTGATCTCGAACTCCTGACCTCCTGATCCACCTGCCTTGGCCTCCCAAAGTGCTGGGATTACAGGCGTGAGCCACTGTGCCTGGTCACTCGCCTAGCCTACTTTGTGCACTTCTATCAGGATCTTGTCACCTCTGAATGTATAATTTTGAAAGAGGCCAGGTGCAGTAGCTCATGTCTGTAATCCCAGCACTTTGGGAGGCTGAGGCGGGCGGATCACCTGAGGTCAGTAGTTAGAGATTAGCCTATCCAAAATGGCGAAATCCCATCTCTACTAAAAATACAAAAATTAGCTGGGCGTGGTGGTGCATGGAGGCTGAGGCAGGAGAATCACCTGAACCCGGAAAGCGGAGGTTGCAGTGAGCTGAGATCGTGCCACTGCACTCCAGCCTGGGTGACAGAGTGAGACTCAGTCTCCAAAAGTAAATAAATAAATAATAAATGAAATAATAATTTTGAAAGAAACCAGCTCCTTGGTCAGGAGATCCTTTAGGAAAGCAGGTGCTAAACCCAGAGGACGCTGGCAGCTTGTTGCTGTTCGACTGAGTTTATACTGCACTTGTGAGGCAAGGGAGAAGTTGAGTAGTCTTTAGTTATTTATTTCATTGTCCTTCAGGGCCATTTTTTGAATCTTTAGTTCATTTTAATCTTGGTAAGACCAGTTCCTCGGGCAGTTCTTGAAAGGAGGGGGATATTAAAATATTAGCTTTTCTTTCTTTTTTTTTTTTTTTTTTGAGACGGAATCTCGCTCGGTTGCGCTGGCTGGAGTGCAGTGGCATGGTCTTGGCTTACTGCAAGCTCCACCTCCTGGGTTCACGCCATTCTCCTGCCTCAGCTTCCCAAATAGCTGGGACTACAGGCACCTGCCACCACGCCCGGCCAATTTTTTCGTATTTTTAGGAGAGACGGGGTTTCACCGTGTTAGCCAGGATGGTCTCGATCTCCTGACCTCATGATCCGTCTACCTGGGCCTCCCAAAGTGCTGGGATTACAGGCGAGAGCCACCGCACCCCGCGAAAATACTAGCTTTTCAAAATTGTCCCAAGCCCCTGCTTTTTTTTTTTTCTGAGACAGGGTTTCACCATGTTGGCCAGGCTGGTCACTCCTGACAGGTGATCCACCTGCCTCAGCCTTGGCCTGGGATTACAGGGGTGAGACACCACACTGGCTGTCATTTGCATTTTTAAAAATTACTTATGTAGAGATGGGGTCTCAGTTGCCCAGACTGGGCTTGAACTCCTAGTCTCAAGTGATCCTCCTGTCTTGGCCTCCCAAAATGCTAGGATTACAGGCATGAGCCACCATGCCTGGCCTTTTTTTTTTTTTTTTTTTTTGAGACGGAGTCTCACTCTGTCGCCCAGGCTGGAATGCAGTGGCATGATCTTGTCTCACTGCAACTTCCGCCTCCTGGGTTCAAGTGATACTCCTGCCTCAGCCTCCCGAGTAGCTGGGACTACAGGAGTGCGCCAGCACGCCTGGCTAATTTTTTTTTTTTTTTTTTTTTTAGTAGATCCGGGGTTTTGCCATGTTGGCCAGGCTGGTCTCAAACTCCTGACCTCAGGTGATCCACCCACCTTGGCCTCCCAAAGTGCTGGGATTACAGGTGTGAGCCACCACACCTGGCTACGCCTGGCCTTTTTTAAGAGACAGTCTCTTAAAAACCTCCTAGGCTGGAGTGTAGTGACACAATTGTAGCTCACTGCAGCCTCCAGCTCCTGGGCTCAAGTGATCTTCTTGCCTCAGCTTCCAAAGTAGCTGGGACTACGCACATGCGCCACCATGCCTGGCTAATTTTCTTTGTCTTAATTTTTTTGTAGAGATGGGGGTCTCACTATGTTGCTCAGGCTAGTCTCAAACTCGTGGGTGCAAATGATCCTCCTGCCTCGGGTTCCTAAAGTGCAGGCATGAGCCACTGTGCCTGGCTTGTGATGGGCATTTTTAAGTGCAAATGTGTCAGACTGTTGTTATAATAGTAGACCCTCCAGGCCGGGCGCGGTGGCTCAAGCCTGTAATCCCAGCACTGTGGGAGGCCGAGGTGGGCGGGTCACTAGGTCAGGAGTTCCATACCAGCCTGACCAACATGGTGAAAAACCGTCTCTACTAAAAATACAAAGATTAGCCAGGTGTGGTGGCGTGCACCTGTAATCCCAGCTACTCAGGAGGCTGAGGCAGGAGAATCACTTGAACCTGGGAGGTGGAGGTTGCAGTGAGCCGAGATTGCGCCACTGCACTCCAGCCTGTGCGACAGAGCTAGACTCCATCTCAAAAAAAAAAAAGAAAAAGCAGACTTTCCATCCACTGTTCTTTATCTTTGCATAATTTATCTGTAAACTTTAGTATTTTTATTTACTTAATTTTTTTTTGAGACAGGTCTTACTCTGTTGCCCAGCTGGAGTGCAGTGGCATGATCATAGCTCACTGCAGCCTGGAATTCCTGGGCTCAGGTGATTCTCCTGCCTCAGCCTCCAGAGTAGCTGGAACTACAGGTGGGCACAACTGTGCTCAGCTAATTTTTAATTTTGATTTTTTTTTTTTTAATGGACATGGTGTCTTGTTTGTTGCCCAGGCTGGTCTCTAACTCCTGGGTTTGAGTGATCCTCCCACCTCGGCCTCCCAAAGTGCTGGATTATGAATGTGAGTCACCTTGCCTGGCCAATTTCAGGAGTTTTTCACACTGCACAGACTACGGAGATCCTGCACTGAAATCAGGAACTGCTACAGGCTTATGGGATGAGATCTGATGTCCTAATGTGGCATTTAAGGTGATACAGTCCAACTGGCTCCAGCCTACCTTCTCAGGGTTTATCCTAATCCCCACTAACCAAATGGTTTGCTAAACATTCCATACATACTCTTTCTCTGCACAAATCCTCTCATGGCTGAATCCAGTGACCTATGGCCTGTGGAGATGACCTTTTGCTTCAGCTTTTCCCTTGTCCATAGTCCAGCTCCATTTCTACCTACCTTCTTTATAAAACGTCTCCAAAACATTTCTGCTCCTGGGGATATATTCCATACCCTTTGAACTGCAATTACATTATTGCTCTGAAACAAACATCAAAATAGTATTTGCTCT
The DNA here is from genome assembly GCF_029289425.2 of Pan paniscus. Lineage (NCBI taxonomy): Eukaryota > Metazoa > Chordata > Mammalia > Primates > Hominidae > Pan > Pan paniscus. Next base: position 49,767,697 of record NC_085926.1, on the reverse strand, counting down.
TTTAAGAATAATTTTTTAGGCCGGCACAGTGGGTCACGCCTGTAATCCCAGCACTTTGGGAGGCCACAGCGGGTGGATCACCTGAGGTCAGGAGTTCGAGACCAGCCTGGCCAACATGGTGAAACTCTGTCTCTACTAAAAATACAAAAAATCAGCCGGGCGTGGTGGCGGGTGCTTGTAATCCCAGCTACTTGGAAGATTGAAGCAGTAGAATCACTTGAACCTGGAAGGCAGAGGTTGCAGTGAGCTGAGATTGCGCCACTGCACTCTAGCCTGGGCAGCAAGAGTGAAACTCTGTCTCAAAAAAAAAAAAAAAAAAATCTTTTTTGTTTCCTCTGGTAGGGCCTAATAATCCTTTTCTGACAGGGACTGTATTTTACACTTTTTGTGTCTTTTTGCGCCTGTACGTAGTAGATGAGGACCAAATATTTATAAAGATGTACTAGATTTGTCTGAGTTGGAAACACCTTTTGTAATTAAACAGGGAAATAGAAGGGAGTGGGCAAGTAGAAGTGGGGATTTGGTGGCTATGAATTTCTGCCTCCACCCTGCCTTGCCTTGAAGTGCTTGCATATGTTAACTCTAGTGCTTTATAGAGGCAGGCCCATCCCTTAGTGCTGCAGAACAGAGACAGAACTTGCTCAAAGGGCAGAACTAAGGCCTGGAAAGAGCCCTTCCTGGTTAAAGTGCCACTTTTCTAGGAAAACATTTCTGTGAGCATGGCACTGGATGCAAACATTTTTAGGCCCTTTTCTTTGTTGTGGCTTGATCTCACTGCCTCCTTGGGCTGCTGTAAATGGCAGTATTTGCTGCCTGCCCTCCTCCCAGTGCCCCCCTGACACTATAAGGAACAGTGATGGGCAGAGCTGGGGAAAGACTGCACAGTACACTCTTGTTTCTGACTTGGAAAAAGGAAGCAGTCAGGCATTTTGTGTCTTTGTGGCTCTGGATCTGTGCTTTTGCACTAATTTTTAAATATAGGTTTTCATTTCTCCTACTACAGCAGAATTTGAGCAATAGATTCTGGGTAGGAAAGCCTAAGACTGTGTGTGTGTGTGTGTGTGTGTGTGTGTGTGTGTGTGTGTGTGTGTGTATGAAAGATGATAAAGATTCTCGTGTGCTACTGTGGTTTGAAGTTACGTTTATTTAGAAGACGTAACAAATGAGCTTTGATGGGAACACATGTTCACTTCAGTGCTGGATCTCTGTTAGGGACTTTGTTTTGTTGAGTGCCTAGAAAATCTGCTGATCTCTTTTGTAAAATTTTATTTGTGGGTTTAGCTTATTTATTCCTGTCTCATTATATAAAAGGAGGGCAGGGTAGGGGAGCAGGTCTAGGACTGGACTCTTTTCAAGTCTAAAATTCAATGTTGATGAATAAGAGCATCTTATAAATACATAAAAATCTAGGTGTAGGCCAGGTGCCGTAGCTCATGCCCGTAATTCCAGAACTTTTGGAGGTTGAAGCAGGCAAATTGCTTGGGCCCAGGAGTTTGAGACCAGCCTGGGCAACATAGTGAGACCCCATCTCTGCAAAAAAAAAAGTAAAAGTTAAACGAGCATAGTGGCATGCACCTGTATTCTCGGCTACTTGGGAGGCAGGGGTGGGAGGATTGCTTGAGCCCAGGAGGTTGAGGCTGCAGTGAGCCTTGATTGTACCACTGCATTCCTGCCTGGATGACAGAGCAAGACCCTGTCTCTAAAAAGAAAAGAAAAATTTGGGTGTATTATGATTGAATGAACAATCATTAAACAACCTACTCTGTAATAAAAAAAATCAGATGATGTCGTATGTTGATGGAAATATGGAGAAATTAGAGACCTCATACATTGTTGGTGGGAATGTCAAGTGGGCCACTTGGGAAAACAGTCTTTATGTGGTTAAACATAGAGTTACCATATGACCCAGCAATCTCCCTCCTGGCTATCTACCCAAGAGAAATGAAAACAAATGTTCACACCAAAACTTGTACATGAATGTTTATGGCAGCATTATTCATAATAGCCAAAAGGAGAAGCAACCCAAATGTCCATCAACTGACAGATAAAATGTGGAGTATACATACAAGGGAACATTACTCTGCAATAAAAAGGAATAAAGTGTGATACATGTTACAACATGGATGAACCTTGAAAACATGTTAAGTGAAAGAAGTCAGATACAAAAGTTCACATTTACATGATTCCATTTATGTGAAATATCCAGAATAGGCAATTCTATAGAAACAGAAAGTACATTAGTGATTGCTTAGGGCTTGGAGGTGGTTGTAGGAGATAGGGAAAAAGATAGCTTAAGAGTATGGAATTTCTTTTTGAGATGATTAAAACATTCTAAAATTGTGATGGTTGCTCCTATTTCTGAATATTTTATACTTTTTTAAAATTTTATACTTAAAATCATTGAATTGTACACCTTAATGGGTGAACCGTATGATGTGTGAATAATACATCAATAAAGCTGTTAATTAAAAACATATTGGCTGGACATGGTGGCTCATCCCTGTCATCCTAGCACTTTGGAGGCTGAGGCAGTAGGATCACTTGAGCCCAGGGATTCGAGACCAGCTCTGGAAACATAGCGAGACCCCATCGATACAAAAAATAAAAAAATTAGCCGGGCGTGGTGGTGCGTGACTGTAACTCCAGCTACTAGGGAGTCTAAGATGGGAGGATCGCTTGAGTCTGAGATTTTGAGGCTGCAGTGAGCTGTGGTTGGGCCACTGCACTCCAGCCTGGGTGACAGAGTGGGACCCTATCTTTTTTTTTTCTTGAGATGAAGTCTCGCTTTGTCGCCCAGGCTGGATTGCAGAGGCACGATCTCGGCTCACTACAACCTCTGCCTCCCAGGTTCAAGTGATTTTCCTGCCTCAGCCTCCTGAGTAGCTGGGATTACAGGCACCTACCACCATGCCCAGCTAATTTTTGTATTTTTAGTAGAGACGAAGTTTCACCATGTTGGCCAGGCTAGTCTTGACCTCCTGACCTCAAGCCATCCACCTGCCTTGGCCTCCCAAAGTGCCGAGATTACAGGCATGAGCCACCACACCTTGCCAAGACCCTGCCTTTTTTTTTTTTTTTTTTGAGACCGAGTCTCACTCTTGTTGCCCAGGCTGGAGTGCAGTGGCGCGATCTCGGTTCACTGCAACCTCCACCTCCAGGGTTCAAGTGATTCTCCTGCCTCAGCCTCCCAAGTAGCTGGGATTTACAGGCATGTGCCACCACGCTCAGCTAATTTTTGTATTTTTAGTACAGACGGGGTTTCACCATGTTGGCCAGGATGGTCTCGATCTCCTGACCTTGTGATCCACTCGCCTTGGCCTCCCAAAGTGCTGGGATTACAGGTGTGAGCCACCACACCCAGCTGAGAGACCCCGTCTTAAAAAAAAAAAGTCATTTCACTGTTAAAGAAAATCCCCTGCACACCAGAAATGGCCAGCTGATCTCTGATCTTTGACCTTTATGCTTTATCATTTTTTGTTTGTTTGTTTGCCACAGAGTCTCGCTCTGTCGCCCAGGCTGGAGTGCGTGGCGCGATCTCAGCTCACTGCAAGCTCCGCCTCCCGGGTTCACGCCATTCTCCTGCCTTCGCCTCCCGAGTAGCTGGGACTACAGGCGCCTGCCACCACGCCTGGCTAATTTTTTTGTATTTTTAGTAGAGACAAGGTTTCACCATGTTAGCCAGGATGGTCTCGATCTCCTGACCTCGTGATCCGCCCGTCTCGGCCTCCCAAAGTGCTGGGATTACAGGCGTGAGCCACCACGCCTGGCCCTTTATCATTGTTTTTAAAGAAATTTCCAACTTTATTGTGGTATAATTTTTCTTTTTTTCTTTTTTTTTTTGAGATAGAGTCTCGCTCTGTCTCACAGGCTGGAGTGCAGTGGCGCAATCTCCACTCACTGTAACCTCCACCTCCCAGGTTCAAGTGATTCTCCTGCCTCAGCCTCCCGAGTAGCTGGGAGTACAGACACGTGCCACCACGCCCGGCTAATTTTTTGTATTTTTAGTAGAGATGGGGTTTCACTGTGTTAGCCAGGATGGTTTCGATGTCTTGACCTCAGGCAATCCACCCACCTCGGCCTCCCAAGGTGTTGGGATTACAGGCATGAACCACTGCACCTGGCCCAACAGATGTCTATTTCACTTCATTGAAAAGATTTCTTTTTTTGGAGACAGAGTCTTGCTCTGTCACCCTGATTGGGGTGCAGTGGTACCATCTTGGCTCACTGCAACCTCCGCCTCCTAGGTTCAAGTGATTTTTGTGCCTCAGCCTCCAGAGTAGCAGGGATTACAGGCATGTGCCACCACAATGGACTGATTCTTGATTTTTTTAGTAGAGATGGGGTTTTGCCGTGTTGACCAGGCTTGTCTCGAACTCCTGACCTCAAGTGATCCACCCACCTTGACCTCCCCAAGTGCTGGGATTACAGGCATGCGCCACTGTGCCCGGCCCAGTGAAAAGATGTCAGTTAGTCATAGAAGGTACTCTTATTTCCCTTTCCAGTCAACCCCAGCCTGCTTCCTTGGACACAGACAGGTGCCAATCTTTCTATCACTGTAGATTAAATTTGCGTTTCTTAGAAGTTTCACATAAATGGAATCATATTAATATACAGTTGATCCTCATTCACAGAGTTTGTATTTTCAAGTTTGCAAACCTGCTAAAATTTACTTGTAACCCCAAAATCAGTACTTTTGGTGCTTTTGCTATCATTTATAGATATGCACAGAGTGACAAAAATTTTGAGTTGTGTGTTCCTAGCTGAGGTTAAACAAGGCAACATGCTGCTGCCTTCTTTTCAATTATCATACTGTAAATAAGTGTCCTTTTCTTGGTCTATTTAGTACCATGGTTTTTTGCATTTATTTGCTTTTTTTTACTGAGACTGAGTCTTGCCCTGTCACCCAGGCTAGAGTGCAGTGGTGCTATCTCGGCTCACTGCAACCTCCGCCTCCCGGGTTCAAGTAATTTTCCTGCCTCAGCCTCGCGAATAGTTGGGATTACAGACACGCACCACCATGCCTGGCTAATTTTTGTATTTTTAGTAGAGATGAGGTTTCACCATGTTGTCCAGGCTGGCCTCGAGCTCCTGGCTTCAAGTGATCTGCCCATCTCGGCCTCCCAAAGTGCTGGGATTACACGCATGTGCCACTGCACCTGTCCTGATTTGCTTTTTGTTGGTGATTTTTAATGTTTATTTTCATTTTTATTTATTTTACCAGAAAATAAACACTAACTTTATTAATGTAATAGCAACAGAAAGGGTTTCCAGTTTCTCAGAAGGAAAATAACATGACAATAGCGCAAGTGTTAAAAGAGTAAATGGCTACATTTCTTGTTCTGATAGCTTCCCACCATACACCAAAGGTTCTTCAAGGACAGCTGCCACCAGAGCTGCTGCAAGATCATGTTTTTCACTGGGTGTAGCTTCACAGTCAACTCCTCAAGCAGAAGACTAAAATATTATTTCTTAGAAGATCTTGGTTGAGGGAGAACATATCAATATGGAGAACAGATCTTTGCTTCTCAAATTCAAGAAAAACCATTAACTAATCTATCAATTTTTCTCCAATAAAGTGTGCCAGAGTGCTCTGTGAAGAATCCTTTTCCATCCCTACCACATGTCTGGGTGAAGGGAGAGGAGGGTTGGTAAGCTGCCAGTACACTAGCAGGCACTCCTGGTGATGCTCTGGGCTCTGCTCCCTTTCTGCCGGGAGTAGCAGGCATCTTTTCTAGCCGCTGCAGCAGCTTGATGTTGTGGGGAGGAAGGGGCCACCCACCAATCACCTCTTCTTGAAGCTGCATTTTTTGTGTTCATAGAAGAGGTCTGTCTTAGAGCTCCCCAAATTGACAATCTTTGGGCAGCCATCTCTATCCTTCTCCTAGATGGTGCACTCCTTACAGTAATAGGCACCAGAGACCCCAGGGCCTCCACAGATCACACAGCACCCATGCTAAGATACGTAGTTACACTCATCACATAGCACACCATAGTGCAGGGACGCACAAAGGAGTCACAAATCACACTTGCTGTCACATTTTTCACACAATCTTCCGATGACAACACCAGCTGGCTTGCAGCAAAAGATCAAATTAGGATGATGTTTAGCCATAGTTCCCAATGAAGCCGGCTGCTAGAAGCCTATTTTTTTATTTTTTCGAGACTGCTTACAGGTTGTTAGCCACTGCGCCTGGCCTTGTTGGTGATTTTGATGCTTAAAATGGCCCCCAAACATCGTATTGAAGTGCTGCCTGGTGTTTTTAAACACAAGAAGGCTTTGATTACCTTACAAGGAATGTGTAGGGAAGTTTTGTTCAGGCATGAGTTATAATGCTGTTAACTATAGTTCAGTGTTAATGAATCAGTTATTTATATTAAATAAGGTGTTTTTAAACAGAAACATACCTAAAAGGTTTTATATTGTATGTATGTAGATCTGGAAGGTTATATATTAATTGGTTAATGAAAATATGACTAGATCATCTTCTACTGGCTGAGAGTTTATTAAACAAAAAAAAAAAAAGAAAATATGACCAGAGGCCTACAGGAACTTAACCATTTATTTTGTCTAGGTGCAGTGACTCAGTATTCAATAACTCAGTGTACACAATGACTTTATAAAACATAATTACCATCAGTAATGAGAATTGACTGTATAGTTTCTTGTGTCAGAGCCCTAGCTAAGTGTTCTAGACTTTAATGTCTGGGAGCCACAGACGGTGCTTTTGTTGATAAGTATTCATCCCTTAAATTCCCTCTCCCATTAAAAGTCATTTCCACGGGTCACCTATTATGCATAGCTCAGTTTGTAATATTTCATTGTTTTACCATTAACTTCTTGGGCCATACTGACTTTCAGTTCTCTGAAGGCAGGAATTATTTTTGTCTTGTTAGTAATAATATACTACGTGGTCTTACTCTGTAGATATTCAATATGTATTTGATCATGTAAGTACTTAAAAATTTTTTTTTCTTTTTTTTGAGATGGAGTCTAGCTCTTTCGCCCAGGCTGGACTGCAGTGGCACTATCTCAGCTCACTGCAAGCTCCACCTCCTGGGTTCACACCATTCTCCTGCCTCAGCCTCTCGAGTAGCTGGGACTACAGGCACCCACCACCGCACCCGGCTAATTTTTTTTGTATTTTTAGTAGAGACGGGGTTTCATCATGTTAGCCAGGATGTTCTCGATCCTCCTAACCTCATGATCCGCCTGCCTTGGCCTCCCAAAGTGCTGGGATTACAGGCATGAGCCACTGTGCCCGGCCTGCAAATTTAAATTTAATGGTCCCTGACTAATTTGGAGACTTTATAGTTGCAATTCGGACAAAAAATTGGTTTGGTGGTGAGTATTCTGGTTTTATGTGTGTGTGTGTGTGTGTGTGTGTGTGTGTTTTAGAGAGAGTCTTGCTAATGTTACTCATGCTGGTCTCGAATTCCTGGGCTCAAGTGATCCTGCTGCCTCAGCCTCCCATGTATACCACCATGCCTAGCTAGTGAATATTCTGAAACTTATTTATAAAGACTTATGCTCAACTTGAAGATGTTGTATGGATCAGGGTCAAGCAGCATGCTAGGCAGGATATACATAGGCTATTTTGGTTTACTGTTTTTGGTACTTTACCTGGAGACAGTGCAGCAAAAATTAAAGTGAGTTCATTAGCATAGAAAATATAATGAATATTAAAAAGCTTCTTCTCTATTTGGGAAGATGTATTATAAAATATGTGGCTATCTTTTTTATTTATTTATTTTTGAGATGGAGTCTTGCTCTGTTGCCCAGGCTGGAGTGCAGTGGTGCGATCTCGGCTCACTGGCTCACTGCAAGCTCCGCCTCCCAGGGTCACGCCATTCTCCTGCCTCAGTCTCCTAAGTAGCTGGGACTACAGGCGCCCAGCTAATTTTTTGTATTTTTTAGTAGAGATGGGGTTTCACTGTGTTAGCCAGGATGGTCTCGATATCCTGACCTTGTGATCCACCTACCTCGGCCTCCCAAAGTGCTGGGATTACAGGCGTGATCCACCGCGCCCGGCCAGTATGTGGCTATCTTACATATTTTGCAGGTGTCTCTAAGTGCTGACCTTGGTGCCAGGGAGCCCATATTAAGTTTGAGTAATTTCATGAAGCAGAGTGTACCAGGCAGGACCACTTGGACCCTTAAGCATATTAACTTGACTGTTTACAGTATTACTTTTCATTGGTAGAATTGGGACTATATACAAAATTATTAATTGGCCAGGTGCAAATGCCTGTAATTCCAGCACTTTGAGAGGCTGAGGCAGGAGGATCAGTTAAGCTTAGAAGTTCAAAACCAGCCTGGACAACCCAGCAAGGCCCGCTTATCTACCAAAAAATAAACAATTAGCTGGGCATGGTGGGACATGCCTAAAATTCCAGCAACTGGGGAGGCTGAGGTAGGAGGATCACTTGAGCATAGGAGTTGGAGGCTGCAGTGAGCAGTGATCATACCACTGCATTCCTGCCTGGGTGAGAGTGAGACTCTGTCTTTAAAAAAAAAAAAAAAGCTCAAGAGTTCAAGACCAGCCTGGGCAACGTAGTGAGACCCTGTCTCTATGTAAAAAAAAAATAGAATTATTAACTGTAACAGAGACTGGAGTAATGAGAAATTGGCTAGTCAGAAGTAGAGAGAGGCTGGGTGCGGTGGCTCATGCCTGTAATCCCAGCACTTTGGGAGGCTGAGATGGAAGGATCACTTGAGTCCAGGAGTTTGAGACCAGCCTGGGCAACATGGTGAAACCTTGTCTCTACAAAAAATAAAAAAATTGGCTGGGTGTGGCAGCATGTGCCTATAGTCCCAGCTACTAGGGAGGCTGAGATGGGAGGATTGCTTGAGACCAGGAGATGGAGGCTGCAGTGAATCATGATCGTGCCACTGCACTTTAGCCTGGGTAACAGAGTAAGACCCTGTCTCAAAAAAGAGAACGCTCTAGAATATAAGAAGACAATATATGTATATATAGCCTTCTATATATACATATTTTATATATTATATAGTCTTCCTATATATTATATATATATTAAGTTAAAAAGGAAGACTATATAACATATATATTACACATATATATTACATATATATGTGTTACACACACACACACATATATATATATATATTTTTTTTAAGGGAAAGGGTCTTGTTTTGTCACCCAGGCTGGAGTACAGTGGTGCAATTATAGCTCACTGCCACCTTGAACCCACCTTGGGCTCAAGGGATCTTCCCACCTCAGCTTCCCAAGTAGCTGGGACTACAGGTGTGCACTGCTGCACCCAGCTAATTAAAAAAATTTTCTGTAGAGGTCTTGCCATGTTGCCCAGGTTGGTCTCAAACTCTTGGGCTCAAGCGATCCTTCCTCTTTGGCCTCGCAAAGTGTTGGGATTACAGGTGTGAGCCACCACGCCTGGCCACTCTTGAGTAAGGTTTCTTTCACACAGTGTAGTGTTTTAATTTATACATGCTGTTGTCTGTATCAGTAGTTTATTTTTATTGCTATATAGTATTTCATTGTATTAACACTACAGTTTGTTTATTCTGTTGATAGATATTTGGGCTGTTTCCAGTGTTTGCCTTATGAGTAAAGCTTTTATGAACTTTTTTGCACAGGTTTTTTGTGTGGACATACACATTCATTTCTCTTGAAGAGACTAGAATTGCTGGGTCATAGGATAGATGTATGTTTAGCTTTATAGGAAACTGTAACACCTTTTCCAAAATGGTTGTACCATTTTTACACTCTTACCAGTAATGTATGAGAGTTGTGGTTGTTCCACATTTAGCAACATTTAGTGTGTTGTAGTGTGTTTTTAATTTTAGCCATTTGGGTGAAAGTATAGTGGTAACTCATTGTGGTTTTAATTTTCACTTACCTGAATGCTAATGATATTGAGCACCTTTTCCTGTACTTAATGGTCTTTGTGTATCTTCGTTTGTGAAGTATGTATTCAAATCTGTTGCCCATTTTTTTTTAAATTGGCTTTTTTATTTTTTAAAGAAATGTATCTTTTAGAGATAGGGCCTCCCTATGTTGCCCAAGCTGGACTTGAACTTCTGGGCTCAAAGGATCCTTCTGCCTCATCCTCTCAAGTAGCTGGGACTATAGGTGTTCACCACTGTGCCTGGCAGGGTTTTTTTGTTTTTTGTTTTTTGTTTTTTTGTTACTGAGTTTTAGGAAGGTTTTTTGTATTCTGGATACTATATTTTTTGTTTTTTGTTTTGTTTTTTTAGAGACAGGGTCTTGCTCTGTTGCCCAGGCTGGAGTGTAGTAGCGTGATCATAACTTAGTGTACCCTCTAACTCCTGGGCTTAAACGACCCTCCTGCCTCAGCCTCCCTAGTAGCTAGGACTACATGTGCATACTACCATGCCCAGCTTATTTTCTTTTTAAAAATTTTTTGTAGCAATGGAGGTCTCAGCATATTTGCCCAGGCTGATCCTGAACTCCTGACCTCAAGCATTCCTCTTGCCTGGGCCTCACAAGATGCTAGGAATACGGGTGTGATCAAGACTCCATCTCATAAATAAATAAATAATCAGAGGTTTTCAATTTTGATGATGTCCGATTTATCAATAATTTCTGTTATGGTTATTGCTTTCTGTGTTCTGTCTGAGTGTCTGAGGACACCTTGCCTACCTCTTAAGTGTCGGACATTTCTAGCAAGGCTTGAAGTCAGGTAGTGTAAATCATATAACTTTATTTTTTTTGAGACAGGGTCTGGTTCTGTCACCCAGGCTGGAGTGCAGTGGCATGATCTCCGCTCACTACAGCCTCCACTTCCTGGGCTCAAGCCATTCTCCCACTTCAGCCTCCCGCGTAGCTGAGACTACAGGTGAGTTCTGCACACCTTGGCCTCCCAAAGTGCTGGGATTATAGGTATGAGCCACCATGCCCAGCCTAACTTTATTTTTTGTGTTTTCACCTATAAGCTTTCTAGTTTTAGCTTTTACATTTTGGTCTCTGAGTCATCCTAAGTTAATTTTTGTTATTGTGTGAGATTGGGGCTGGTGTTTCTTTTTCCCCCACATAGATAACTGATTGTTCCATTACTAGCAACATTTGTTGAAAAGACTTGTGTATTATCTATTGCTCTGTAACAAATTATTCCAAAACTTAGCAGTTTAAAACAGCAAACAGTTATTACCTCAGTTTCTGAGGGCTAGGAATTCAGAAGTGGCCCAGGCTAGAGTGAAGTGGTGATCACAGCTTACTGCAGCCCTGGCCTCCTGGGCTTGAGTGATCCTCCCAACTCAGGCTCCCAAGCTGGAACTACAGGCATGCACCACCATGCAGGGCTGGTTTTTTCTATGTTTTTGTAGAGATGGGGTCTCACTTTGTTGCCCAGGCTGGTTTTGAACTCCTGGGCTCAAGTGATCTTTCCCTGTTGGCCTCCCAAAGTGTTGGGATTATAGGCCTGAGCTACCATGCTTGGCTTAGAGGATCTGTTTTCAAGATGACTTATTCATAAAGCTCTTTGCAGGAAGCCTCAGTTCCATATCGTTTGTCTCTACCCAGGGCTTTTGTTTGTTTGTTTTTAAATTTTCCCTACTTTAAAGCTAACAAGTTATACACAGGGCTCTTTGAGTTTCCTCATGGCGTGCAGTTATCTCCTACAGAAATGATCTAAGACAAAGTAAGGAAGAAACCATGAAGCCTCTTATGACCTAGTCATACACTATCACTTCTGCCATATTCTTTTCATTAGAATGAGTCACTAAGTCTAGCCTGTACTCAAGGAGAGAGGAGGATTTCACTTTTTAGAGGGAAGAATGTAAAAAAATTTGACATAGTTTAAAACTACCAAAATTTTCTCTCCCCATTGGTTTGCTTTGGTACTTTTGTCGAAAAACAATTGACTGTTATATCCTGATTTGTCGCTGGCAAAAAACCCAAAAACAATTGACTCTGTAGATATGGGCCTGTTTGTGAAATCTGTGTTCTGTTCCATTGATCTATTTGTTTATCCATATGCCAGTACCCCACTACTGTAGCTTTATAGCAAGTCTTGACATGAGGCAGTGTAAATAACCCAACTTTATTGTTTATCAAGATTTATTTGAATATTACAATTTCTTTTTATTACCATATAAATTTTAGAATTAGCTTGTCAATTTCTGTAAAAAAGTCTCCTGCCATTATGGTTGAGATTCCACTGAATTTATAGATTCATTTGGGGAGAATTGACATCTTAACTATATTGAGCCTTCTAATCCATGTGCTGTGTGAGGCATATTTCTTGATTTATGCCTTCTTTACTATCTTGCTACATTATTTCATTGTTTTTAATGTAGAATTCTTTCACGTTTTGTTAAATTTGACCCAAGACATTTGATTTTTTTGATGCTATTGTAAATGAAATTTTTAAATTGTAGTAAATATACATGAGAAAATGTAGAATTTTAACTATTTTGAAGGGTATGATGCAGTGGCATTAAATACATTCACAATGCTGTTTTGAGAACTACTTTCATCATCCCAAATAGGAACTCTACCTATTATATAGTAACACCCCATTCTCACCTCCCCCAGCCCCTTGTACGTTCTTAATAATCTTTTTGTCTCAATGAATTCGCCTATTTTATTTTATTTTTGAGACAGTCTCACTCTGTCACCGAGGCTGGAGTGCAGTGGCCCAGTCTTGGCTCACTGCAGCCTCCGCCTCCCAGGTTTAAGTGATTCTCCTGCCTCAGCCTCTCAAGTAGCTGGGATTACAGGTGCCCGCCACCACGGCCGGCTAATTTTTGTATTTTTAGTAAAGATGGGGTTTCACCATGTTGGCCAGGTTGATCTCGAACTCCTGACCTCAAGTGATCCGCCTGCCTCAGCCTCCCAAAATGCTGGAATTACAGGCTTAAGCAACCGTGCCCAGCCCTGTTTTATTTTATGTAAGTGGAATTATAATTATATAATTTTTTCCCTTTTGTGCCTGGCTTATTTCACTTAGCAAAATGTTTTCAAGATTCATCCATGTTGTGACATGCATCAGAATTTCATTCCTTTTTAAGGCTGAATAATATTTCACTGTATGTATATACCGCATATCTTTATCCATTTATCTGTTGATGGACATGGGTCATAGACACCATTTGGTTATTGTGAATAATGCTGTGAACATTGGTGTATAAATATCTGTTTTGGATTCCTCCTTTCAGTTCTTTTGGGTATAGACCTAAAAGTGGAATTGTTGAATCATATGGTAATTCTATGTTTAACTTTTTGAGGAATTGCCATACTGTCTTCTTTACATTCTCACCAGCAGTGCACAAGTGTTACAATTTCTTCATATCCTTGCCAACACTTATTTTCTATTTTTTTTTTTTTTAATAACTTGGGTGTGAAGTAGTTTCTCATTGTGGCTTTGATTTGCATTTCCCTAATGACTAATGAAGTTGAGCATCTTTTTGCATATTTTTTGGCCATTTGTAAATCTTCAGAGAAATGTCTATAAGGCCTTTGCCCATTTATGAATTGGGTTATTTTTGTTGTTGTCGAGTTATACAAGTACTTTATATGTTCCATATATTAATCCTTTATCAGATGTATGATCTGCAAATATTTTCTGCCATTCTGTGGGTGATGTTTTCACTCTTTTTAAATTAATTAATCGTTTTTTTAGAATAGAGATGGGATCTCACTATATTGCTCAGGGTGGTCTCAAACTCTTGGGCTTAAGTGATCCACCTGCATCAGCCTCCCAAAGTGTTGAGATTACAGGTATGAGCCACTGTACCCAGACGAATTTTATTTTTTTAAGTAGTTGTTGTTATTATTATTATTTTTTGAGATGGAGTCTCACTCTGTCACCCAGCCTGGAGTGCAGTGGCGTGATCTCTGCTCACCACAGTTTCCGCCTCCCAGTTCAAGCGATTCTCCTGTTTTAGCCCCCCGAATACCTGGGATTACAGGCACGTGCCACCACAACTGGCTACTTTTTTGTATTTTTAGTAGAGATGGGGTTTCACCATGTTAGCCAGGCTTGTCTTGAACCCCTGACCTCAGGTGATCTGCCCACCTCGGCCTCCCAAAGTGTTGGGATTACAGGCGTGAGCCACCGCGCCTGGCCAATTATTATTATTTTTTAAGAGATAGGGTCTCATCCTGTCACCCAGGCTGGAATGAGTGATATGAATGTAGCTCACTGCAGCCTCAAACTCCTGGGCTTAAGTGACTGCCTGCCTGCCTCAGCCTTCCAAGTAGCCGAGACTACTGGTATGAGCCAGTGCAACTCAGCTGATTTTTTAAACATAAAATAAAAAATTTTGTGGAGATGGGATCTTGTTATGTTGCCCAGGCTGGTCTCAAACTGAGCTTAAGCAATCCTCCTGCCATGGCTTCCCAAAACTGTAGGATTTCAGGCCCTTGGATTTCTTTCTTTTTTTTTTTTTTTTTTTTTTTGAGACGGAGTCTTGCTCTTGTCACCCAGGCTGGAGTGCAATGGCACGCTCGCTGCAACCTCTGCCTCCAGGGTTCAAGTGATTCTCCTGCCTTAGCCTCCCGAGTAGCTGGGATTACAGATGCCCACCACCATGCCCGCTAATTTTTGTATTTTTAGTAGAGACGGGGTTTTGCCATGTTGGTCAGGTTGGTCTCAAACTCCTGACCTAGTGATCTGCTCGCCTCAGCCTCCCAAAGTGCTGGGATTACAGGTGTGAGCCACTGTACCTGGCCGATTTCTTTTTTTTTTTTAAGATGAGGTCTCGTTCTGTCACCCAGGCTGGAGTGCAATGGCATGATCTTGGCTCACTGCAACCTCTGCATCCCGGGTTCAAGTGATTCTCCTGCCTCAGCCTCCTGAGTAGCTGGGATTACAGGTGCCCACCACCACACCCAACTGATGTTTTAATTTTTAGTAGAGACAGAGTTTCACCAGGTTGGCCAGGCTGGTCTCGAACTCCTGACCTCAAGTGATCCACCTGCCTTGGCCTCCCAAAGTGCTGGGATTACAGTTGTGAGCCACAGTGCCTGGCGTTTCTTTTTTTTTAGACAGAGTTTCACTCTTGTCACCCAGGCTGGAGTGCAGTGGCGCGATCTCGGCTCACTGCAGACTCGATCTCTTGGGCTCAAGTGATTCTCCCACCTCAGCCAGACTCCCGAGATGCTGGGACTACAGGCATCTGCCACCACACCCAGCGAATTTTTGTGCTTTTTGTTTTTGTTTTTGTTTTTTGAGATGGAGTCTTGCTCTGAAGCCCAAGCTGGAGTGCAGTGGCGCAATCTCGGCTCACGGCAAGCTCCGCCTCCCGGATTGACACCATTCTCCTGCCTCAGCCTCCCAAGTAGCTGGGACTACAGGCGCCCGCCACCACACCTGGCTAATTTTTTGTATTTTTAGTAGAGACGGGCTTTCACCGTGTTAGCCAGGATGGTCTTGATCTCCTGACCTCGTGATCTGCCCGCTTCGGCCTCGCAAAGTGTTGGTATTACAGGCGTGAGCCACCACGCCTGGCTTTGTGTGTTTTTTTTTAGATATGGGGTTTCGCTGTGTTGCCCAGTCTGGTCTTGAACTCCTGGTCTCAAGTGACCCACCTGCCCTAGCCTTCCAAAGTGCTGGGATTACAGGTGTGAGCCACAGTGCCTGGGTAATGTAGATTTTTACATAGTTTATGTATCAGTTGACTATTAAGTGGTATATGAAAAAGAGATAAATGATAAACCAAAGGTACAGTGACAGTGGCCCTTTTTTTTTTTTTTTTTTTTTTAAGACGAGTCTCGCTCTGTTGCCAGGCTGGAGTGCAGTGGCGATCTCGGCTCCCTGCAACCTCTGATTCCCATGTTCAAGTGATTCTTCTGCTTCAGCCTCCCAAGTAGCTGGGATTACAGGCACGTGCCACCATGCCCAGCTAATTTTTTTTTTTTTTTTTTAAGTAGAAACAGAATTTGACCATGTTGGCCAGGATGGTCTCCATCTCCTGACCTCATGATCTGCCTGCCGCGGCCTCCCAAAGTGCTGGGATTACAGGCGTGAGCCACCACGCCCTGCCTACAGTGGCTTTTATGTTTACTTATGTAGTTACCCTTACCAGTGTTCTATATTTTTTCTTTTTATTTTTAGCTACTGTCTGGTGTCCTTTCATTTTAGCCTGAAGGACTCCCTTTAGCATTTCTTGTAGATCTGGTCTAGTAGTTAGCAACTCCCTTAGTCTTTATCTGGAAATGTCTTAATTTCTCTTTCATTCTTGGATAGTATTTTCAGATGTAGAATTCTTGGTTGACAGTATTTTCCTTTAGGACTTATATATGTTATCCTACTGCCTTTTGGAGGTTTCTGAGGAGAAATATGCTGTTAATCTCGTTTAGGATCTTTTGTACTTGAGGCATCAGTTTTCTCTTGCTGCTTTAAATATTCATTCTTGTCTTTTGGTTTCAATAGTTTCATAACACGTTTTTGTTTTATAATGTGTCTCATATGGGTCTCTTTGAGTTTATCCTATTTGGGTTCATTGGGATTCTTTTTTTTTTTTTTTTTTTTTCAAGACAGAGTTTCACTCTGTCACCCAGGCTATTGTGCAGTGGTGCAGGTTGCTCACTGCAACCTCCGCCTCCCAGGCTCAAGTGATTCTCATGCCTCAGCCTTCCTAGTGGCTGGGATTACAGGTGTGCACTACCACGCCAGGCTAATTTTTGTATTTGTAGTAGACATGGGATTGTGCCATGTTGGCCAGGCTGGTCTCGAACTCCCGACCTCAAGTGATCTGCTTGCCTTGGCCTCCCAAAGTGCTGGGATTACAGGCATGAGCCACCACACCTGGACTTCATTGGGATTCTTGAATGTATATAGTTGACTCTTGTACAGTGTGGGGGTTGGGGTGTCAACTCCCCACACAGTCAAAAAATCTGCATATAACTTTTGACTCCCTCAGAGCTTAATTACTAGTAGCCTACTGTTGACTGGAAGCCTCACTGATAACATACACAATCAATATATAATTTGTTTGTTGTATATATTTTAAAATTTTTCTCGTTTTAGAGACAGGGTCTTGCTTCGTTGCCCAGGCTGCAGTGCAGTGGTACAATCATAACGCACTGCAGCATTGAACTCCTGAAATTAAGCAATCCTCCCACCTCAGCCTCCTGAGTAGCTGAGACTATAGGTGTGCATCACCATGCCTGGCTATTTTTTTTTTCTTTGGTAGAAATGGGGTCTCACTATGTTGCCCAGGCTGGTCTCAAACTCCTGGGCTCAAGTGATCCTCTCACGTTCACCTCCCAAAGTGTGCAATTACAGGCATGAGCCACCACACCCAGTAGCTATAGGGTTTTCATAAATACCCTTTATTAAGTGAGGAAGAAGTTTCCTTCTCTCTTTAGTTTGTTGAGAGGTTTTTTTGGAAACAGTCTTGCTCTGTTGCCCACACTGGAGTGCAGTGGCGTGATCTTGACTCACTGCAACCTTTGCCTCCCGGGTTCCAGCAATTCTCCTGCCTCAGCCTCCCGAGTAGCTGGGATTACAGGTGCCCGCCACCATGCGCAGCTAATTTATTTTTATTTATTTTTAGTAGAGACGGGGTTTCACCATGTTGGCCAGGCTGGTTTCGAACTCCTGACCCCAAGTGATCCTCCCGCCTCAGCCTCCCAAAGTGTTAGGATTACAGGCGTGAGCCACCACACCCAACCTGTTGAGAGTTTTTAATTATGAATGGGTACTGAATTTTGTCAGGTTTTTTTCCTGTATGTATTGAGATGATTATATCTTATGGCTTTTCTCCTTATTTCTGTTAATATGATGAGTAGTAATACTGATTGATTCTTTAGATGTTTAATCAACCTTGCATTTCCCACTTTGTCATGAGGGATTCTTTCTATATATCATTGGAATTGTTTTGCTAAAAATTTTTGAAGATTTTTGTATCTGTATTCATGAAGGACATTGTTCTATAATCTTTTTTCTTATTTATTTTGTTAAGGTTCTTTTTTAGGTTTTGTTATTAGAAATAATTGACCTTGGCCGGGCACAGTGGCTCATACCTGTAATCCCAGCACTTTGGGAGCCCGAGGCGGGTGGATCACGAGGTCAGGAGATCGAGACCATTCTGGCTAACACGGCGAAACCCCGTCTCTACTAAAAATACAAAAAAAATTAGCCGGGTGTGTGGCGGGCGCCTGTAGTCCCAGCTTCTGGGGAGGCTTAGGCAGGAGAATGGCGTGAACCCGGGAGGCGGAGCTTGCAGTGAGCCGAGATTGCGCCACTACACTCCAGCCTGGGTGACAGAGCGAGACTCCATCTCAAAAAAAAAAAAAAAAGAAATAATTGACCTTGGCCAGGCATGGTGGCTCACGCCTATAATCCCAGCACTTTGAGAGGCCGAGGCAGGTGGATCACTTGAGGCAGGTGGATCACTTGAGGTCAGGAGTTTGAGACCAGCCTGGCCAACGTGGTGAAACCCCGTCTCTACTAAAAATACACAAATTAGCTGGGCGTGGTTGCGCGCTCCTATAATCCCAGCTACTTAGGAGGCTGAGGCAGGAGAATCACTTGAACCTGGGAGACAGAGGTTGCCATGAGCTGAGATTGCGCCATGCACTCCAGCCTAGGTCACAGAGTAAGATTATGTCTGAAAAAAAAAAGCAATAATTGACCTCATAAAACAAGTTGGGAACTACTCTCTTTCTCTCTCTTTCTGTTTTCTGAAAAAAAATTATGTAAGATTGATATTTCTTTCTTAAAAGTTTGATAGAATTCACTAGTGAAACCTAGTCTGGAGTTTTTTTCGTGGAAAGATTTTTGATCGCAGACTCAGTTTTCTTAATAGATATAGGAGTATTCAGATTATTATTATTATTATTATTATTTTATTATTTTGAGACAGAGTCTCGCTCTGTTGCCCAGGTTTGAGTGCAGTGGCACGATCTTGGCTCACTGTAACCTCTGCCTCCCGGGTTCAAGTGATTCTTCTGCCTCAACCTCCCAAGTAGGGCAAGTAGCTATGATTACAGGCGCCCGCCACCTTGCCAGCTAATTTTTGTATTTTTAGTAGAGACGGGGTTTCACCATGTTGGCCAGGTTGGTCTCAGTCTCCTGACCTCATGGTCTGCCTGCCTCAGCCTCCCAATGTGCTGGGATTGCAGGTGTGAGCCACCACACCCGGCCTGTTCTTTCTTAAAGATGCTTGTGGCTCTTGCCTGTAATCCCAGCACTTTGAGAGGCTGAGGTGGGTGAATCACTTGAGTACAGGAGTTTGAGACCAGTCTGGGCCACATGATGAAATCCTGTCTTTACAAAAAATACAAAAATTAGCTGGGCATGGTGGTGCATACCTGTAGTTTTAGTTACTCTCAGGGCTGAGCTGGGAGGATCGTTTGAGCCCAGGAAGCAGAGGTTACAGTGAGCCAAGATCGTGCCAGGCCACTTCAGCGTGGGCAACAGTGAGACCCCATCTCACCAGAAAAAATAAATGAAAGAGAGAGAGACAGGGTTTCACTCTGTCACCCAGGCTGGAGTGCAATGGTGCAATCATGGCTTACTGTAACCTCAAACTCCTGGTCTTAACTAATCTTGGTGCCTCAGCCTCCAAACTGGGACTGCATGTACCACCATGCCTGCCTAATTTTCATTTTTTCTGTAGAGACAGAGTCTTTCTCTGTTGACCAGGGTGCTCTTGAACTCCTGGCCTCAAGTCATCCTCCTGCCTTGGTCTCCTGAAATGTTGGGTTTACAGGTGCAAGCCACTACACCTGGCCTTTTTTCTAAGTTGTTAATGAGAACCTTAGGTTATTAATTAATTTTTTTTTTTTTTTGAGACGGAGTCTCGCGCTGTTGCCCAGGCTGGAGTGCAGTGGCACGATCTTGGCTCACTGCAAGCTCCGCCTCCCGGGTTCACGCCATTCTCCTGCCTCAGCCTCTCAAGTAGCTGGGACTACAGGCGCCTGCCATTGCGCCCGGCTAATTTTTTGTATTTTTAGTAGAGATGGGGTTTCACTGTGTTAGGATGGTCTTGATCTCCTGACCTCGTGATCCGCCCGCCTCGGCCTCCCAAAGTGCTGGGATTACAGGAGTGAGCCACCACACCCGGCCAGGTCATTAACTTTATAGGTTTTTTCTTTTGGAGATGGAGTTTCACTCTGTCGCCAGGCTGGAGTGCAGTGGCACGATCTCCGCTCACTGCACCCTCCACCTCCCGGGTTCAAGTGATTCTCCTGCCTCGGCCTCCCGAGTAGCTGGGACTACAGGCGCCCACCACCATGCCCAGCTAATTTTTTGTATTTTTAGTAGAGACAGGGTTTCACCATGTTGGCCAGGATGGTCTCGATCTCTTGACCTCGTGATCCATTCACCTCGGCCTCCCAAAGTGCTGGGATTACAGGTGTGAGCCACCACGTCCGGCCAGTTTTACAGGTTTTTTGCAATACTTTTAGACTTTAAAACGTTAGCATTGCTTTAGCTGAATCAGTATAGCATATATTTGAAAAGTGTTTTTTCATATATTACCTCACTCTGAGAAGTAGATAAGTAATCTCAAATCTGTTGACAGGGAAAATAGGTGAATTGGCATATTGAAGGGTACATAATTTGTTAATTGTGGCATTGATTTTTTCACATGGTTTCTGACTCCCAGAATCCTGAGAGCTCTGCATGTTCAGGCTGTTTAATTCCTGATGTCACATGAGAGTCAGGAAAGGAAGTTGAGGGAGTGGAGAAATTTGGAGAAATTTGGAAACTGCTCTTAAGGAATGATGTATCTTTGGAACCACCTCTCCGCTTTTTGCTTTTCACTTTTTTTTTTGAGACGAAGTCTCACTCTGTTGCCCAGGCTGGAGTGCAGTGGCACTATCTCGGCTCACTGCAACCTCTGCCTCCCGGGTTCAAGTGATTCTTCTGCCTCAGCCTCACGAGTAGCTGGGATTACAGGTGCCTGCCACCATGCCCGACTAATTTTTGTATTTTTAGTAAAGACGGGGTTTCACCGTGTTGGCCAGACTGTTCTTGAACTCCTGACCTCAAGTGATCTGCCCACCTCGGCCTCCCAAAGTGTTGAAATTACAGGCTTGAGCCACTGCGTCCAGCCTCCACCTGTCTGCTTTTCTAAGTTGGGAAGTTGTTGATGGGTTTGCGTAGGTGAAGGTTAGTCCCCATCTCTCTGAAACTATGGGTTGTCTATGAGGTGGACAGAAGTGCTTTTCTAATATTTAAAGTACTTAACAGTAATAATTAGGCTGGGCATGGTGGTTCAGGCCTATAATTGCAGCACTTTGGGAGGCCAAGGCAGGAGGATCACTTGAAGCTGGGAGATGGAGACCAGCGTGGGCAATAAAGTGAGACCTCATCTCTACAAAAAAAAGGAAGGGAAAATAGCTGGTGGCCTGTAGTCCCAGCCACTCAGGAAGCTGAGGTGGGAAGGATCGCCTGAGCCCAAGAATTCAAGTTGTAGTAACCCGTGATCATGCCACTGCATTCCATCCTGGGTGACAGAGTGAGACCCTGTCTCGAAAGAAAGAAAAAACAATAATTCTGGTATTTCACTAGAGGGTTGGAAGACAGCTGGAATCTAATCTGCTTGAAGCAGTCAAACCTGATAGCATTTTGTGAGGCATTATGCTGGTTGTTCACCTCTTGTTATAGGTTTTCTTCACGTATTTACTTCACATAGTCTACTAATTTCCATGTTGCTGATCTGCTTCTGGGTAACCTTTAATAAAGTCATTTTTTGTTGTTGTTGTTGTAGCTTTTCTCATCTAAAATTCTTTCATGAAGTCATAATTTCTGTAGAAATCTGGGTATGCCTTCTTTCTTGGTTCAGCCACAGCAAATTTACAGAGAACTACGGCTCCCAGGGATACAACGAATGCTCCAACAATATGAAACTGCAGACGTGCTGTGGTAGTTACTGTCCTTGATAGGTATGTCAGCCTCATTACCAGTGTTCTTCCTGGCTGATGGAGAAGTGGATGGCCAGCAGCTATTTCATAGTTGTATAATTCCTTACTCTGGAGAGTTTTCTTGTTTAAAGCTAGTAACCTTTTTTTTTTTTTTTTTTTTTTGAGATGGAGTCTTGTTCTGTCACCCCAGGCTGGAGTGTAGTGGTGTGATCTCAGCTCACTGCAACCTCCGCCTCCCAGGCTCAAGCGATTCTCCTGCTTCAGCCTGTCGAGTAGCTGGGACTGACTACAGGCGCCCGCCACCATGCCTGGCTAATTTTTTTGTACTTTTAGTAGAGATGGGGTTTCACTGTATTAGCCAGGATGGTCTTGATCTCCTGACCTCGTGCTCCACCTGCCTCGGCCTCCCAAAGTGCTGGGATTGCAGGCGTAAGCCACTGCGTCTGGCCACTAGTAACCATTTTTGATAGGGGGTCCTAAATAAAGCCCCCAGATAATCTAAAAAGGTCAATGCTGTGACCAGAGCTTTGGCTTCACCTTTCCTAGATGTACGAAATTTTATTGCCATGTTTTCCCTTTTTTAATAATAGGACACATGTGAATATTGGTAATATAAGGTAGTAGATTTGTACCTAAGATGAACTCCATGTATAAAACCAGTGTTATAGATAATTGAAATTAGCATGAGTGACAAGAGCTTTTATTTGTGTTCTGAAATGGAGAGAGAACAGTTTTTTTTATTTTTTATTTTTATTTTTGAGACAGGGACTCACTTTGTTACCCAGGCTGGAGTGTAGTGGCGCAATCTTGGCTTACTGCAACCTCCGCCTTCCAGGCTCAAGCAATCCTCCTGTCTCAGCCCCTCAAGTAGCTGGGACTATAGGCATGAGCCACCAAGCCTGGCTAATTTTTTTTTTTGTAGCGACAGTATTTTGCCATGTTGCCCAGGCTAGTCTCAAACTCCTGAGCTCAGGCGATCCACACATCTCAGCCTCCCAAAGTGCTAAGATTACAGGTGTGAGCCACCCTGCCTAGCAGAGATAGTAGAGGTTTTTCAAAAGATAACATGGTGAGGAGTAATTCCCCAGTAGGGAGGTGTGTACACCATTCTCCCAGTAACCTTAGAGCTTGTTTACCTCTGCCTTAGTCCTGTCAACTTGTCCCCACTGTGCTTAACGTTTTCAGTTAAGCTACAGTAGGATAGTGGTGAAGAAAAGGAGTCAGAGTTTACCATTCATGCCAGAAACCTAATCTGTGAGACCAGGCTTTTGCATCTATCTTTCAGTTGTATGGAAGCTTCTCTCTTCAGCGGGATTGGTGATAGGAAATAAGTCCAGGAAGCTCATCATTTCACATGTGAGCAGTTTAGACAGTTTAATTTTAAGTGCTCTGTGGTTTTGTGTTCCTTTTAGAACCATTTCTCCCATCCTTCTACATGTGTGCTTTCTAGATTTGACCATATTTTCATTCAGTTGTAAATGTGCTAGGTGAGACTTAGCTGATTCAGGGATGGCTCGCATGTACTATTTTGTCACAGCACAGGTAATCCAGTGGCTTCCTATTAAAGCATAATCATGAGCAGAGAATGTTTCAGCACCTTTGTTTCTCCTTTCTTTCTTTTTTCTTTTTTTTTTTTTTGAGATGGAGTTTTGCCCTTGTTGCCCAGGCGCTGGAGTGCAATGGCGTGATCTCGGCTCACCTAAACCTCTGCCTTCTGGGTTCAAGTGATTCTCCTGCCTCAGCCTCCCAAGTAGCGGGATTATAGGCACCCACCACCATGCCTGGCTAATTTTTTGTATTAGTAGAGACAGGGTTTCTCCATGTTGGTCAGACTGGTCTCGAACTCCTGACCTCAGGTGATCCACCCGCCTTGGCCTCCCAAAGTGCTAGGATTACAGGTGTGAGCCACTGCGCCCGGCCCTTCTCCTTTCTTTTTGTGCATTTCATTTTGATTTCCCCTGTATCACTTTGAACGTCAGTTCTGAAAATTCTTCACATATCTCCTTTCCCCCACTTCTTAGTACATTTGACACAGCTGATTTCAAAAGGGTCTTTACTAAAAAATGTATTTAGGGAAGCACATATTTCTAATCTTTAGGAATCCAGTAAAAACAGGAAAGAGGTTCAGTGGACTCTAGATTCTCTCCTTGACCTAAATTAATTCTGTTCTTGCTGTTCGTTGATGGGCTGGCACATCTCAGGTCCCCTGCTAAGTTTCCTTTTTTCCTTGTTCCCTGTTTGTTCTTAGCCAGGTGGCCTCAGGATGCCATGGTTTCCTAGCTCCTGTGATAGGACCCAGGAATCTAAACAATCTTTCATCTCTTCTTTAGAGACAAATGGCAACACAGATTCCCTCTCTTTCTTCTCCCAGATTACTCTAGACATCTATACACATTTCTGGTTTCTGAGGGATGTGCCAGTCCCTAGTAGCTTGGAAGGGCAGGTTCCAAGTGGGGTTGACAGCCCTGCTTACATGAAGAACACTCCCTATGTTTCCCTTCTCCTCACAGTACAGGAGGATTGTTCTCTCTCACCCTCATAACTATGCCTAATCTATATCAGTGTCTACAGTCTCATATACAAAGGGAAGAATGGGCTTGAATTTAAGAAATCATTGGATTCCCTTGGTTGTAAGATTTAGAGGACAAACGTGTTTTCATGTTGGTTTTCTGCTATAGTGTTTTTGTCCGTGATTTTTGAAGGTGTTTTGGTATCTTTTCCTGTCAAAGTCCATGTCAATGCTTTTTTATTTCTGAAATTAATTAGAAATTAGTTTTCATAAAATCCAGAGCTGTATAGCCCAAGTTTTATGTGTTGTTCTTTTCTGTTACAGTGACTTATCAGTTTATTTTCTCTTCAGCTCTTTTCAGTTCAATTAATTTTATTATTTTTCCTTTGGATTGTATCATACAGTAAAAAACAAATTAAAGACACATTTGCCAAAACCAAAAATACTGTTGCCAGAATTTTACTTAGCATTCCTGACTTACCAAGTTTAACTTTAATTACACAAATTTTATGAATTTTAAAAAGGGTATGATACTTTGTCATGGTACCTATAGTGCTTAAGTGGATATATTTAATTTTAGAAGAGGTAATAGAAATACTGGATTTATAAACTAATTTTTAATGAAATGTTGAGGAAATCTGCAAATATACCTGTGAAATGTGAAGGCACTAAAGATGCTTCACTTTATTCTATAAAAACATTGCAAATGTGGCTGGGCATGGTGGCTCATGCTTGTAATCCCAGCACTTTGGGAGGCCGAGACAAGTGGATCTCTTGAGCTCGGGAGTTCGAGACCAGCCTGGGCAACATGGTGAAACCCTGTCTCTACAAAAAAAAAAAAAAAAAAAAAAAAAAAAAGCCAGGCTTGGTGGCACACACCTGTGTTTTCAACTACTTGGAAGGCTGATGATATGGGAGGATCACTTGAGCCCAGGAGGTCGAGGCTGTAGTGATGTAGTGAACTGTGTTGTGCCACTGCAATCTAGTCTGGACAACAGTGTGAGACCCTGTCTCAAAAAAAAAAAAAAAAAAAAAAAAGATTGCATATCAAACCCAAGTGGTTAATCTGAGGTTGTAAAAATAATGTTGGCCAAATAATTTGGAATTCTAACTGAACTTCTTAGAGTATATACCTGCTGATCTGCATTTTTAGTGTGTGTCTGTGCCTGCCCAACTAAAGAATCTGGTGACCAGGTATTGTCTTGCAATTGCTGTAGAGACAGTGCCTTCCTAGCTCTTAAAGTAGTCCTGACCTTGTTCGCCACTATATCTGATTGCAGTCTCTTTTTCCCTGCCAAGGTTTTTTATTCATTGTCACTTTCCAGGCTTGCTGTGTTGTTGCATTAAAATAAACACACACAAAAAAAACTCATATGATTTCTCCTAAATTTGGTTCAACAAGTTCTTTAGTCTGGTTCTTCTCCTGACTATCATTATTATTGTCATTGAGACAGCATCTTGCTATGTTGCCCAGACTGGTCTTGAACTCCTGGCCTCAAGCAGTCCTTCCACCTTGGCCTTCCAAAGTGTTAGGATTACAGGTGTGAGCCACCATACATGGCCTGATTCATCTTTTTTTTTTCCCCCTGAGACAGGATCTGAATCTGTCACCCAGGCTGGAGTGCTGTGGCATGATTTCAGCTGATTGCAACCTCCACCTCCTGGGCTCAAGCCATCCTCCCACCTCAGTCTCCTGAGTAGCTGGGACTATAGGTGTACACCACCACGCCTGGCTAATTTTTGTATTTTTTTTTATTTTGGTAAAAGTGAAGTTTTGCCATGTTGCCTATGCTGGTCTCAAACTCCTGGGCTCAAGTGATCCTCCAGCCTTGGCCACCCAAAGTGTTAGGATTACAGGCATGACTACCACAGCTGGCCTGATTAATCTTTTATAGTTGAGATTATTTATGTGTTTGCCTGATTTTTTCCCCCTTTTTAATCTCTTTTGTATCATTGATAAAAACAGTCTAATTCTCCTCCTCATAGGCTGTCTTTTTCCTTCTGTATTTTGCTTTGATTTTGTCCTTGTTATTGTGGCTATTCTCATTTGGGTGCATTTAAACCTATTTTTCCTTCATATATCAAATCTTAAAAGAGTTAAAACACAATTTTATGTTCTTTTTATTTGCTGACTTGGAATTCTGTCATGTGGCCAACATATTTTGTTTTTCATAAAGCCACATGACCCGTTTGTTCTGGTTTTTGCTAGGTCTAGGTTAGAAATGTAAACTTTTTTGGTTTATAACCCTAATATTTTAAAACAAAAAGAACTTGTCCCTTCATAAACACTTTTTCATATGTTATATATTTACCCTACTATATACATCTGTTATGTATATCATAAACATACATATATTTATTCAGCCAGATTTATTGTGTAGTTACTATATGCCAGGTACTACTCAGGGCACTTAGGATACTCATATAACTGACATCATCATCATAAATAATAAACAGTAGACATCATCAGTAAGTAAAGTATGTAATATGCCAGAAGGGGATAAATGCCTTAATGAAGAAAAGAAAAAGAAGAGCCAATTAAAGGGGGTGGAGGGTGCAGGTGGTGTTGTATTTTAAACTAGGGAGGGTAGGATAGACCTTTCATTGAGAAAGAGACATTTTGATCAAAGACTTTTGAAGGAGGTGAGGGAGTTGGCCATGTGGTTATCTGGGGGAAGAATGTTTAGGCAGAGGGAATGACTAGTGCAAAGAACCTAGGGAATATATATATGCCTGATGTGTTTGAGGAACATCATGAAGGCCAGTATGGCTGGAGTGGGATAATAAGCAGTGGGGAGACAAGGGTAGGAAGTGAAGGCAGAGAGAAAATGGGGGTGGGAAGGAATGCAGAGCTTGTGGACTTTTTATTTTTTGACAGTCTCATGGCAAAAAGTGAAATGGCGGCCAGGCATGGTGGCTCATGCCTGTAATTCCAGCACTTTGGGAGGCTGAGGCAGGCAGGTCATCTTGAGGTCAGAAGTTTCAGACCAGCCTGGCCAACATGACAAAACCCCGTCTCTACTAAAAATACAAAAATAAAATTAGCTGGGCATGGTGGGGTGCGCTTGTAGTCCCCACCTACTTGGGAGGCTGAGGCATGGGAATTGCTTGAACCCAGGAGGTGGAGGTTGCAGTAAGCCAAGATCGCACCACTGCACTCCAGCCTGGGTGACGGAGTGAGACTGTCTCAAAAAAAAAAAAAAAAAAAAAGGCTAGGCGCGGTGGCTCACACCTGTAATCCCCAGCACTTTGGGAGGGCTAGGCGGGCAGATCACCTGAGGTCAGGAGTTAAAGACCAGTCTGGCCAACATGAGAAACCCCGTCTCTACGGTAGGAGAATCGCTTGAACCTGGGAAGTGGAGATTGAGGTGAGCCGAGATTGCACCATTGCCACTCCAGCCTGAGCAACAAGAGGGAAACTCACACACACACACACGCAAAAGTGAAATGGTTCCTTGGGTTTTTTTTTTTTTTGAGATGGAGTCTTGCTCTGTTGCCCAGGCTGGAGTGCAGTGGCGCGATCTCAGCTCACTGCAAGCTCTGCCTCCCAGGTTCCACGCCATTCTCCTGCCTCAGCCTCCCGAGTAGCTGGGACTACAGGCGCCCGCCACCACACCCGTCTAATTTTTTTGTATTTTTAGTAGAGACGGGGTTTCACTGTGTTAGCCAGGATGGTCTCAATCTCCTGACCTTGTGATCCACCCGCTTTGGCTTCCCAAAGTGCTGGGATTACAGGCGTGAGGCACTGCGCCCGGCCAACCCGGTCTTTAAAAAAAAAAATTTTTTTTAAGTTAGCCAGGCATGGTGAATATACTTGTAGTCCCAGCTATTTTGGAGGCTGAGGTGAAAGGATCCCTTGATCCCAGGAGTTAGAGGCTGCAGTGAGCCATGACCATATCATTGTACTCCAGCCTGGACGACAGACCCCAACTCTAAAAAGGAAAACAACAACAAAAAATTACATTTCATTAACATGAGAAACTTCTTTTTACTTGAATGGAGACATAATTCCTTTTGGAATTCAATGGTATGTTCAAGGAGTTTGTTATTATAACCAGAAAGTCAACCTAACTATTGTAACTTATATTTTTGCAGTAAAAATTTCTTTCCATTTGTTGCAATTCACCAGTGAGAAAAAAATCAGAATCTCAGCAAGTTCTTTTCATACATAGCGTTCTTTGCATTTTACGCAATAATTATCTTAAAATGTGTAACTAAAGTATTACAAAGCAAACAAAGGTCAGAGTCTCTATTGTAGCTGAGAGGTGCATAAACTCATAGCAGAGCAATGGAACCCCATAACCTCTTGGGGAGCAGATACTTTGCAGTTGGCTACCTGAATAAGATTGGGGCTCTATTAGCAATGAAGTAGCAGAGAAAGACGTTATGCAGGCAACCAACATCATCATCATCTACGGCCTTCTCAGACAGTAGTTTTCACAGTAGCCTCTGTGGACACCAGACTTCAGGAGTAACCTCTGGTTGATAAAAAAAAAAAGTCAGGGTTGGGCATGGTGGCTCATGCCTGTAATCCCAGCACTGTGGGAGGCTGAGGTGGGTGGATCATGAGGTCAAGAGATTGAGACCATCCTGGCCAACATGGTGAAACCCCGTCTCCACTAAAAATACAAAAATTAGCTGGGTGTGGTGGCGTGCACCTGTAATCCCAGTTACTCAGGAGGCTGAGGCTGAGGCACGAGAATCGCTTGAACCCTGGAGGCAGAGGTTGCAGTGAGCCGAGATCGCGCTACTGCACTCCAGCCTAGCGACAGAGTGAGACCTCCATCTCAACAACAACAACAAAAAGGAGTCAGAGCCGTTGCTATTTCCAGGGCTGGGCACTAGGCGAGGCAAGCCCAAGCCCTTTACCTGCATATGCAAATCCTGCAGGGTTAGGAGTGTGAGGAGACTTGGAGAAGTTAAGCGACTTATGAGGCTCCATCCACACCTTGTAAAGCAAGGCTTCACAGAGCTTGAGAGGGTTCTGGGGTACTTCCACTGTTTCAGATTTCAGGGTTATTAAGAAAGTACCATCAAAACAGAGTTACAGATATGTGGTATATTTACTCTTAGGAGACTATTTCAAACACAAAAACAATGCCATGACTTCATGTTGACATCATATGGAAACAAATACCAAATGTCTAGATAGACTGAAGAGTGGACTCTGCCCTCAGTCCTGTGGAAGCTGCAGAAGTTGCCACAGATCTCTCAGAGTCAGGGGAAGGGCTATTTCAATTTTTTTTTTTCTTTTTTGAGGAGTCCCGCTCTGTCACCCAGGCTGGAGTGCAGTGGTGCAATCTCGGCTCACTGAAACCTCCGCCTTCTGGGTTCAAGTGATTCTTGTGCCTCAGCTTCCCAAGTAGCTGAGATTACAGGCATGTGCCACCATGCCCAGCTACCTTTTTTTTTGTATTTTTAGAAGAGACGGGGTTTCGCCATGTTGGCCAGGCTGGTCTTGAACTCCTGACCTCAGGTGATCCGTCCGCCTCGGCCTCCCAAAGTGCTGGGATTATAGGCATGAACCACTGCACCTGGCCTATTTCCTTGACTCTCCTGCACCATTCTTCTGGGGCACCTGGCACTGTGACCCCTCTCTTTTCCCAGCCACCCAATGACTCAGGCTAGAAAATTTAGCACTCTCCTTGTGTCCATAGAAGCATTCCCAGGGAGAAGCACAGCCAGAGATAGGCCTCCTTCAGCCTGACCGGGGCCAGGGCAGAAGCCAATCTACAGTACTGAACAGGATCCACAGCTGCAATGACCACCTCCAGAGACCCTGACCTGCCCTCCACAATCCAGCAACTCTATTTTTAAGTATTTACTACATGGTGGAAACTGCCTTGGACTTTTGCTGTGGAAATAAGAGACAGTGGTTTGGTGGTGATGACAGTGAGTTAATAGATGACAGCACAGTGGTATATTGATATGGTAGAGCTGGCATAGGGTACCTTAGGAGTCATAGATGTGTGCACTATACTCAGGTTTGGAGAGAATGGAGTCTAGGAATACTACCTGGGGCAGAGTTGCCTTGACCTGAAGGCAGTATTGCCTTGTCCCAGGTAGTATTCCTAGACTTCATTCAGGATAACTAGGCAAAAAAAAAAAAAAAAAAAAAGAAGAAGTGTATGTGCATTAAAATAGTGCAATCTGGGGACTGGGAGTACAGAATAATTGATTTTGGTGATAGCAGTGAAATAAAACATAGCTAGCTGCCTGGGCAGCTTTGGGTTAAGATTTTGCAGTTTTGCAGTAGTTTTTTCTTTCTTTTTGTCTTTTTTGAGACAGGGTCTTGCTCTGTCACCCAAGCTGGAGTGCAGTAGTGCCATCACAGCTCATCAGTGGTATTTTGTACCCCATTTTGTCCATAATTACAAGGTCCAAGAAAAACAACAACAACAAAAAACCCGATGGTTTGTCTCTTACATATGGGACCATATTCCTGCTCTACTAATAGTTTTTCTTTTTTGGTCTTAATCTTTCTGATGTAGTCTTGCTGACTACATTCCTAATTTAAAAATACACTCAGTGTTAAGAAATTTGCCAACTACTTTAAATATTTTGAGAGAAAATTGACATTATAAAGAGGGAGTTTGAGTACAAGGAGCTTTTCCTTGTCCCACTGGTTGGTATAGAGTCAGACAGAAAGGGAATGGTCATAAATTGACAACCATAGATTTAAAGTAGAAGAAATCTGAAGCCTGAATTCCTTTGGGAAAAGCAAAACCTTAATGATCCTATAGCAGGGGTCCCAGGGTACTGGTCCATGACCTGTTAGGAACTGGGCCTCACAGCAGGAGGTGAGTGGTAGGCGAGCAAGCAAGCAAAGCTTCATCTGTATTTACAGCTGCTCCCCTTGCTTGCATTACTGCCGGAGCTCTGCCTCCTGTCAGACCAGCGGTGGCATTAGATTCTCATAGGAGCATGAACCCTATTGTGAACTGCACATGTGAGGGATCTAGGTTGAGTGCTCCTTATGAGAAACTAATGCCTAATGATCTGTCACTGTCTTCCATCACCCCAAGATGGGACCGTCTAGTTGCAGGAAAACAATCTTAGAGCTCCCAAGGATTCTACATTATGGTGAGTTGTATAATTATTTTATTGTATATTACAATGTAATAATAGAAATACAATGTACAATAAATGTACAGCCTCAATCATGCTGAAACCATCGCCCCCACACCCGTTCTGTGGAAAAGTTGTCTTCCATGAAACTGGTTCCTGCTGCCAAAAAATTTGGGGACCACTGTCCTACAGCTCAGCAATGAATGGCCTGCCTGGTCCTTGGCACCTTCAGTGGAGAATTTGGGAATCTCATGGGACCTAATTCCTCAGACAGAAACCCTTCCTCTGAGTGAAGGAGAGACCCTTACCAGTACTGGATATCCTAAGGAGTCTGAACAGAACAAATTCCCATTGCCTTCTGTTTTTTTCTGATCTCATCTTTGGGTGTGAAGTAAACCGGGGTAGGTGCTTTCCTGATGGTTGTAATGTGCTGTAGCTCTAAAATAAAATCCTTTAGATAACTCAGAAGGGAGGTGGGAACTAGGAAAGGCAGAGAATGTGGGCTTCTGTGCACAAGATAGATGGAAGAGGCCAAGGTTGCATCATTCAGCAAAAATTTAACCAACTGCCTTTCATGTGCCACGTAGTATTGTACGTGCTAGGGATACACATAGTAGGGAACAAAACAGAGTCCCTGCTCTCACTCATGGAGCTCCAGGGAATTTGTGACTCACCCAGTGTTTTGATTCCTTCTTCCTCTCTTCTTTTCTGTAGGACAGAAAAATAAGCTGAATAGAATCTGACCATTGGCTTTCACCTGGCCAGGACCTTCTATGTAGCTCTCCTTTTGTGGCCCATGTGCTGCATCCTCTGCCCTCAGTGTGCAACTGGCCCCCAACGCAATGTGTGTTTGTCAAACCATGGAAGTGGGGCAGTATGGCAAGAATGCAAGTCGGGCTGGAGACCGGGGAGTCCTCTTGGAGCCCTTCATCCACCAAGTAGGCGGACACAGCAGCATGATGCGTTACGACGATCACACTGTGTGCAAGCCCCTCATCTCCCGGGAACAGCGCTTCTACGAGTCCCTCCCTCCCGAAATGAAGGAGTTCACCCCTGAATACAAAGGTCAGTCACTGGCCAGTTTAATGAAAGCAGCAGCCTTGGGCTTATAGACCCCTTGCCACAGTTTTTTCTTGGTTTGTTTGCCATGATATATCATTGTAGGTCTTTTTTCTCAAAGCACGAAGTCACTTTGTTAGGTAAAATTAGAGGCTGAAAGCATCAGCAAGGTCTTTAGATCTTGAAAATTGAATTTATTAATAGGTAAAGCTGAGAAAAAGTCATAGCATTAAGTTCCATTGGTGGAAAAGAGCATGCTGTTGTCAGTGAATTTTCCCGTTTGCTGTGACACTAGTCTGGGAGAGAAGAGGGAACATTTCTCTCGTCCCGGAGGAGGAATGGATACTTCCCAAGTTAAAGCGGTTAGATAGCTGGCAGTGGGGCTGTGTGTAGCCTGTGTCTATATGTGCTGGGGCAAAGAATTGTTGGTAAGAAATGCAGGGACTTTCTGGGGCCTGGAAGTCCTGATATTTGAAGGAAAAATAATTTATTTTAAAATATAAGTCAACTTTATAGAAAAGAACCTCATGAATATTAATTATACCAGAATTAACTAACTTTATTTTAAAGTCTGATCTTTGTCAGTGTTTATAAATTTTTATGATTGCTCATTGTGTCTAAGTTTTTTTTTTACGTTCTGCTTTATAACTTTAAGTTGTATGATTTCAGTCAGGTTAACACTGTCCTTTACTTTGGAGAGTTTCAATTTAGAAAAACCAGTGCTATAGAATTGACTTTTTGTTTCCTTAACTTTTTTTAAAAAATTTTGGTAAAATGTACATAACATAACATTCACCATTTTAAAGTGTATAATTTAGTGGCATTAACACATTCACAATGTTGTATAGCCACTGTCCATTTCCTGAATTTTTCATCATCTGAAACAAACTCGGTACCTATTAAATAATAACTCCCCATTCTTCCATCATCTGATCCCCTGGTAACCTCTTGTTTACTTTCTGTCTCTACAGATTTGCCTATTGTAGATATTTCATAAAAGTGAAATCATTACAATTTTTGACCTTTTGTGTCTGGCTTGGTTCATTTAGCTTAATGTTTACAAGGTTCGTTCATGTCATAGTGTGTATTAAAACTCCATTCTTGGCCGGGCACAGTGGCTCACATCTGTAATCCTAGCACTTTTTTTTTTTTTTTTTTTTGAGAGTTTCTCTCTGTTGCCAGGCTAGAGTGCAGTGGCGCGATCTCGGCTTACTGCAACCTCCAACTCCCGGGTTCAAGCGAAGCGATTCTCCTGCCTCTGGGATTACAGACATGTGCCACCACGCCCAGCTATTTTTTGTATTTTTAGTAGAGACAGGGTTTCACCATGTTGGCCAGGATGGCCTTGATCTCCTGACCTCGTGATCCGCCTGCCTCGGCCTTCCAAAGTGTTGGGATTACAGGCGAGAGCCATCACGCCTGGCCAGTCCTAGCACTTTGGGAGGCCGAGGCAGGCAGATCACTTGAGGTCCGGGGTTCGAGACCAGCCTGGCCAATTTGGTGAAACCCTGTCTCTACTAAAACTACAAAAATTAGCTGGGTGTGCTGGTGCATGCCTGTAATCCCAGCTACTTGGAAGGCTGAGGCAGGAGAATCTCTTGAACCCAGGAGGTGGAGGTTACAGTGAGCCAAGATTGTGCCACTGCACTCTAGCCTGGGCAACAGAGTGAGACTGTCTCAAAAAAAAAAAAAAAAACACTTCTTTTTTTTTTTTTTTTTTTTTTTTGAGACGGAGTCTAGCTCTATCGCCCAGGCTGGAGTGCAGTGGTGCGATCTCGGCTCACTGCAAGCTCTGCCTCCTGGATTCACACCATTCTCCTGCCTCAGCCTCCCGAGTAGCTGGGACTACAGGCACCCACCACCACGTCTGGCTAATTTTTTTGTATTTTTATTAGAGACAGGGTTTCACCGTGTTAGCCAGGATGGTCTCGATCTCCTGACCTCGTGATCTGCCTGCCTTGGCCTCCCAAAGTGCTAGGATTACAGGCGTGAGCCACCGCGCCTGGCCCACTTCATTCTTTTTTATGGCTGAATAATATTTCATTGTAAGTGTATACCACATTTTGTTTATTCATTCATCTGTTGATGGACACCTGGGTTGTTTCCACCTTTTGGCTATTGCGAATAATGCTGCTGTGAACATTGTCTTACAAATGTCCATTTGAGTCACTGCTTTTAATTCTTTTGGGTATATGCCTAGGAGTGAAATTGTCAGATCATGTGGGAGTTCTTTGTTTACCTTTCGGAGGAACTGCCAAACTGTTTCCCACAGTGGCTGCACCACTTTGCCTTCTTACCAGCAATGTACAAGGGTCCCTATTTCTCCACATCCTTACCAACACTCCTTTTCTTTTCTTTTTGTAGCCATCCTAGTGGATGTGTGTGGTATCTGTGGCTTTGACTTGCTTTTTCCTAATGTCTAATGAATGATGCAGAGGATTTTTTTGTTATTGGCTGTTGGTATACCTTCTTAAAGAAATGTCTATTCAAGTCCTTTGACCATTTTGAATTGGGTTGTTTCTGTCTTTTTTTTTTTTTTTTTTTTGAGACAGAGTCTTGCTCTGTCGCCCAGGCTGGAGTGCAGTGGCACGATCTCGGCTCACTGCAATCTCCACCTCCAGGTTCAAGCGATTCTTCTGCCTCAGCCTCCCAAGTAGCTGGGATTACAGGCATGTGCCACCACGCCTAACTAAATTTTGTATTTTTAGTAGAGATGGGGTTTCACCATGTTGGGCAAGCTGGTTTCGAACTCCTGACTTTAGGTGATTTGCCTGCCTTGGCCTCCCAAAATGCTGGGATTACAGTCATGTGCCACCATGCCTGGCTAATTTTTGTATTTTTAGTAGAGACGGGGTTTTGCCATATTGGCCAGGCTGGTCTCAAACTCAACTCAGGTGACCTACCTGCCTTGGTCTCCCAAAGTGTTGGGATTATAGGTGTGAGCCACCATGCCTGGCCTGGGTTGTTTCTTAATTGGCAGAAAGAGGTGAACCAGTTTTTAGGACATCTCAAGCTTTTTAAATTTTATTTTTATTTTAATTAACCTCAGGGATTTTACTTATGCTTGGAATGTTCTTTCCAGTACCCTTATCCACACCTGCTCCTCCAACCTTTAGTTTATTAGGTCTCCCCAGACACTTCTTCCCTGATCATCCTATATTATATTCTGCTCTGGAAACCATATTTTCAGTGATAGAACCTTACTTAGTTTCTTCATAGCACTTATCACAATCTGTATTTTTGTCTATGTGTTTGTTTTTCACATTAGTATGGAAGCTCCTTGAAGGTATGGACTTTTTTTTTTGTCTTTTACACTTATGAGTTCAGGGCCTGGCATCTAGTAGATGGTCAGTAAATACTTGATAAATGAATGAGGCAAAGCTTATTTGCATAAATGTACAGAAGCCTTGAACTTCACATTTAGTACTGCAAGCACTAACAGTTGATGATTGTAGCTGGTCATACTAAATAAATGAAAATTTGTTTGTAAACCTGCCAAGATATGAAATATTATTGACACTTTTTCTTAGCTTAATTGAGCTTAAACACCTGTGCTGATAGCAGTAATTAGATGTGTGTATGTGTGTGGGCTAGTAATCATACATGTATTTCTTAGCTCCATGTGCTGAAAGGGCCTAAAAGCAGTGATACTTCAGTAGCAATCAGTATATCTAGTAACCAAATCCTGAGTTTTCTAAATACCATTCTTACAATAAAAAGAAACAGAGCTCCTTGGTGAAATGGTTGGTTCCTGAGTTCGGGCAGGAAAATTATAAGACAAGCCTAGAACATCTTATGGTGACAGATAGTAAAGAAGTGGTCAAAAATCATGTCAGAAGTACGAAGAGCTAACTTTAAAGGAATTGAAGGGCCCAATCTAGAAGAATTTAAACGACAAAATATCCACAAGTCTATACTGATAAATACATGGATATGAAGGGACAACTCTTCCTTATAGAATTCTAATTTCTTTTTTTTTTTTTTTTTTTTTTGAGACGGAGTCTCGCTCTGTTGTCCAGGTTGGAGTGCAGTGGCGCAATCTCGCCTCACTGCAAGCTGTGCCCCCCGGGTTCACGCCATTCTTCTGCCTCAGCCTCCCGAGTAGCTGGGACTACAGGCTCCCGCCACCAAGCCTGGCTAATTTTTTGTATTTTTAGTAGAGACAGGGTTTCACCATGTTAGCCAGGATGGTCTCAATCTCCTGACCTTGTGATCCACCTGCCTCGGCCTCCCAAAGTGCTGGGATTACAGGAGTGAGCCACCGTGCCCGGCCAGAATTCTGATTTATTTTGATTAATAAATATAGAAGGAATGATGGGAATAGAAGTCACCATTAGGCAGACAACACAGTAATACCATTCAGCACACACCATTAGGCATTACACACACCATTAGACATTACAACACAGTAATAATTGTGGCGCATTGTGCAGTGGTGCAATCATACCTCACTGCAGCCTCGAAACCATGGCTCGGCCGGGCATAGTGGCTCATGCCTGTAATCCTAGCACTTTGGGAGGCCGAAGCAGGCGGATCACCTGAGGTCAGGAGTTCGAGACCAGCCTCGCCGACATGGTGAAACCCTGTCTCTACTAAAAATACAAAACAGTTGGGTGTGCTGGCAGGTGCCTATAATCCCAGTTACTTGGGAGGCTGAGGCAGAAGAATCACTTGAACCCGGGAGGCAGAGGTTGCAGTGAGCAGAGACCACGCCATTGCATTCCAGCCTGGGCAACAAGAGTGAAACTATTGTCTCAAAAAAGAAAAAAAAAAAACAAAAAAAAAAACTATGGCTCAAGTGATCCTCCCATCCTCCCACCTCAGCCCCCCGAGTAGCTGGGACTATAGGCGCGCCACTACAACTAGGTAATTTTTAAAGTTTTTTGTAGAGACAGGGTCTTGCTCTGTTACCCAGGCTAGTTTTGAACTCCTAGCCTCAAGGAGTCCTCCCACCTTGGCCTCAGGTAGTGCTGAGATTTAAGAGATCGGATCTCACTATGTTGCCTGGGCTAGTCTTGAACTCCTGGTCTCAAGTGATGCTCCTCCATGAGGCATGATACCTCAGCCTCCCAAGTAGCTGGGATCACAGGTGTGAGCCACTGCTCCCAGCTGAAAGGTAAGTGTGTGTGTGTTTGTGTGTGTGTGTGTGTATTTTGTTTTTGTTTTTGTTTTGAGATAGGGTCTTGCTTCATTGCCTAGGCTAGAGTGCAGTGGTACGAACTTGGCTCACTGCAACCTCTACCTCCTGGGTTCAAGGACCTCAGCCTCCCGAGTAGCTGGGACTTACAGGTGCCTGCCACCATTCCTGGCTAATTTTTGTATTTTTAGTAGAGATGGGGTTTCACCATGTTGGTCAGGTTGGTCTCGAACTCCTGACCTCAAGTGACCCACTTGCCTTGGCCTCCCAAAGTGCCTGGATACAGGTATGAGCCACCGTGGCTGGACTGTGTGTTTTTTTAATATAAAATTTTAGTCCAATTTATTTATTTATATACTATTTTGAGACAGGGTCTCACTCTGTTGCCCAGACTGGAATGCAGTGGCACGATCTCAACTCACCACAGCCTTGACCTCCTGGGCTCAAGTGATTCTCCCACCTCAGCCTCTGGAGTAGCTGGGACCACAGGTGTGCACCGGCTCTTTTTTTTTTTGTATTTTGTAGAGACAGGGTCTCACCATGTTGCCCAGGCGGGTCTCAAACTTCTAAGCTTAAGTGATCTGCCTGCCTTGGCCTCCCAACGTGCTGGGATTACAGATGTGAGCCACCATGCCTGGCCCTGAAATAGATTAATTTGACTAATAATATCTTCCACTATGCTTCTATTTTTTTTTCTTTTTCTTTTTTGAGATGGAGTCTCACTCTGTTGCCCAGGCTGGAGTGCAGTGGCGCGATCTTGGCTCACTGCAAGCTCCGCCTCCCGGGCTCACGCCATTCTCCTGCCTCAGCCTCCCGAGTAGTTGGGACTACAGGCGTGTACCACCACGCCCGGCTAATTTTTTGTATTTTTAGTAGAGACAGGGTTTCACCGTGTTAGCCAGGATGGTCTCAATCTCCTGACCTCGTGATCCGCCCCCCTCAGCCTCCCAAAGTGCTGGGATTACAGGCGTGAGCCACCGCGCCCAGCCTATGCTTCTATTTTCTTTGACTAAATTGGGCTTCATTTGACTTAGAAAGAAGGGATTAATTTTAGTTTAATTGAATTGTACTTTTGAGCTAGCATATTTATTCTTTCCTAGTGAAAATGTAGCCTAAGCAAAGAAAATAAAGTAGATCCTAAGAATTTACTGTGGCTTTTATTTTTTTATTTTTATTTTGAGACAGGGTCTTGCTGTGTCGCCCAGGCTGGAGTGCAGGGGTGCAGTCATGGCTCACTGCAGACTCAAACTCCTGACCTCAAGCAATCCTCTCATATTATGGCCTTTAAAGATACCTGTTACTCAGTTTGAGAGGAGGAAGGTGTGAGGAAATACTGAACCAGTGCTAGAGACTGCCAACCCTTCCCTGGGAGGCACCTTGAAGTTCTAAATTGTCTTGTCCCAGTTCTGATGGTTGTAATTTAGAGAACACCTATCTGGAAGCAGGGCTCATTTACCTTTTAAGGGATTTTTTCCTTAGCATTAGAAGGACTCCATGAGCTGACAGGGCCTATAGTTTTATTTCTGGCTTTGGCATATTTATGGCAGAATGTTTGGCCTTCAGTGTTTTGAATGTGGATGGATAGGTGGCTGAAGCTACATTTATAAAGTGTTTGGGACTGTTAAAGTTTCCTAGCCACTTGGAGAAAGCAGTGTGTTTATTTCTGGCTTTGTTCTTATTTAGCAGCCTTAGAATATTTATTTTTCCAAATTTAGTATTCTTCTGATTATGTTTTGAAAGCAATAAAAATCACCCAGTTTCAAAACTGCACAAAGGGCTTGAATAGAGATTTTTCCAGAGAGGACATACAGATGGCCAATAGCACATCAACATGATTAGTCATTAAGAAATGCAAATCAAAACCAAAATCAGATACCACTTCATACCAGGTATCTTATTTTACCTAGTATGGCTATAATAGTTTAAAGAAAAAAGGGAAATAACTGTTGGCAAGGATGTGGAGAAATGGGAACATTGCTGATGAAAATGTAAAGTGGTGTAGCCACTGTGGAAAAGAGTTTGGCAGTTCCTCCCAAAGGTGAACACAGAAACCATATGATCCAGCAATTCCACTCCTACATATATATCCAAAACAATTGAAAACAGGGACTGTGGCCAGGTGCAGTGGCTCATTCCTGTAATCCTAGTACTTTGGGAGGCGGGCAGATCACCTGAGGTCAGGAGTTCAAGACCAGCCTGGCTAACATGGCAAAACCCTGTCTCTGCTAAAAAATACAAAAAGTAGCCGAGCGTGGTGGCAGGCACCTGTAATCCCCGCTCCTCAGGAGGCTGAGGCAGGAGAATCACCTCGGGAGGCGGAGATTGCAGTGAGCTGAGGTTGCACCACTGCACTCCAGCCTGGGCGACAGAGCAAGATTCCATCTCAAAAAAAAAAAGAAAAAAAAAGAAAAGAAAAAACAGGGATTCAAATGGATTGTTGTAAGCCAGTGTTCACAACAGCATCATTCATAATAGCTAAAAGGTGGAAACAACCCAAGTGTCCATCAATATAGATAATACATAACAGATGTGATATATACTTACAATGGAATACTATTCAGCCATAAAAAAGAATGAAGTTCTGATATATGCTGTGACACGGATGAACCTTGCAAACACTATGCTAAGTGAACTAAGCCAGACACAAAAGAACAAACATTGTATGATTTCACTTATATGAAATATGCATAATAGGCAAATCTGTAGAGATAGAAAGTAGATTTGGTTACTGGGGCTAGGAGGAAGGGAAAATGGGGAGTTACTGCTTAATGGGTACAGCGTTTTTGTTTCAGGTGATGAAAAACATTTTGGAAATAGATAATGGTGGTGGTTATTCAGTATTGTCAATGTACTTAATGCCCACTGAGTTGTACCTTTAAAAATGATTAAATGGCTGGGCATGGTGGCTCACACCAGTAATCCTAGCACTTTGGGAAGCGAAGGCAAGAGGATTGTTTGAGGCCTGGAGTTCCAGACCAGAATGGGCAACATAGCAAGCCTTGTCGCTACAAAAAAAAAAAAAAAAGAATTAAATGGCAAATTTTATGTTTCTATCGATCGATCTATTGACTGAACACCACAATTTATTTTTATTTTTATATTTTATAGAGACAGGGTCTTGCTGTGTTGCTCAGGCTGGTCTTGAACTCCTGTGTTCAAGCAGTCCTTCTGCCTTGGCCTCCCAAAGTGCTGGAATTACAGTGTGAGCCACTGAACCTGGCCCAAACACCACAATTTTATTTTATTTTATTTTTATTTTTTTGAGATGGAGTGTTGCTCTGTCGCCCAGGCTGATCTTGGCTCACTGCAACCTCCATCTCCCGGCTTCAAGTGATTCTCCTGCCTCAGCCTCCTGAGTAGCTGGGATTACAGGCACGCACCACCATGCCTGGATAACTGTTGTATTTTTAGTAGAGATGGGGTTTCGACATGTTGGCCAGGCTGGTGTGGAACTCCTGATCTCAGGTGAGGTCCCAGCTACTTGAGAGGCTGAGGCAGGAGGATCACTTGAGTCCAGGAGTTCGAGGTTGTAGTGAGCTATGATGGCACCACTGCACTCCAATGGGACCCTGTCTCTTAAGAAGAAGAAGAATATTATAAAGAACTTTAGGCCGGGCCTGGTGGCTCACGCCTGTAATCCCAGCACTTTGGGAGGCCGAGACGGGTGGATCACGAGGTCAGGAGATGAGACCATCCTGGCTAACATGGTGAAACCCCGTCTCTACTAAAAATACAAAAAAATTAGCCGGGCATGGTGGCGGGCGCCTGTAGTCCCAGCTACTCAGGAGGCTGAGGCAAGAGAATCGCTTGAACCTGGGAGGCGGAGCTTGCAGTGAGCCGAGATCACGCCACTGCACTCCAGCCTGGGCGACAGAGCGAGACTCTGTCTCAAAAAAAAAGAAAAAAGAACTTTAAGCCAATAATTATTCTACAACATAAAAGAAATTGACAAAACATAGGGAGATCCTGTCTCTACAAAAAATAAACCATAAATGCTTCTCACTGATTTTCAGATTATAGAGCCAACTGTGTACATCTGAGAGTATAAAAGCAGAAATGTAGCTGACAGACAAAAGGTGGGATGTGGAAGTGAGACCAAGTTACTTTTTTTTCCCTTCAAAACCTCCTCCTCAAGTTTCTGGATATATGTATTTTTAAATTGTATTAAGAACACTTGAGAGGGGTCTTATTTGTGTTTTAACTCACTAAGATCCAGAAGACACTACAAACAACCCGTTTGATTAAAATGGGCACAAAAAACTATTACGGATACAGCACGGCAAACAGAAGGATGTTTTATCTTCGAGATGCCAGGGGTGGAAGTTCTGTGTAGTGAGGCTGGGATAGCCTGATGCTCAGTGTGGGCAGAACACAGATTTTTTTGGACCGTCTTGGAGGGAGAAGTGTTGATGTCCCTTTGGCTGACACTGTCAGGCAGAAGGAAACTAGATCTAAAGGAGGACACACACAGGAAATGGCAGCATAAAGCACTTAAGTAACTAGAGGGTTAAGTGATGCCAGGTGTGGGTGTCACCTAGCGAACACAGTTCTTTTGAATGGTACAAAAAATTAGTAATTGAAAGTGAGAGGGCCAGATAAGAGAAGGGGAAATAAATATAGACTTATCCAGGAACAAAGGTAAGCATCAGATTTAGCTTGGGGATGGACGGTCATCTATTTTCTGGAAGTTGCTGTCTGCTGGCTGTTGTTCCGACATTGATCTGTAGTTGGTTCAGGGCAGGTGATGTCTTCATGCTGTGTGGGAAAGTGAGTGCCGACAGTCTGTGCTGCATAGACTCGGCCTGTGTTGACATTTGTTTACCAACTGCCCTTTTTTTAACAGGCGTGGTATCTGTCTGTTTTGAGGGGGACAGTGATGGTTACATCAACTTAGTGGCCTATCCTTATGTGGAAAGTGAGACTGTGGAACAGGATGACACACCAGAACGGGAGCAACCTCGGCGCAAACACTCCCGCCGGAGCCTGCACCGGTCAGGCAGTGGCAGTGACCACAAGGAGGAGAAAGCCAGCCTGTCCCTTGAGACCTCTGAGAGGTAAGAGGTACATGTCTCGTCCTGCTGGTACAAGCACTCAAGACATCTCCATAGTCCTGACACATCATGGGGAAGCAGGGCTCACAGTCAAGGTTGGATAAGATGACTGGTGTTCTTGGGATACCCACACAGGTGTAGCCTCTTCTCTGTGTCACATCACCCCAGTGGTGCCTCTTTCTGGGTATAGCTGTAGCTGGTTGAGAGAGGAAGTGAAGCTCTCTCAGCCGTTTGGAAGCAGGGACACCCTGTGCTGGTGACAAAAGGTTCTCTGGCTTTTCATTATGTCTTGCCACCCACAGGACAGAAGGTTGAAATACATTATTAGTTCGTAGCGAGGCTCCAAATGCTTTCTGACCTGCAGGATGTCCAAGCCCAAGGGCTATGAGTCCAACCAGGAGTTCCCTAATGGTTTTTGTGTCAGACCTCTGAGAATCATATCAGTCATTAACGCTTTCCCTGCAACTAAAATTTAGTTTCCGCTGTGTTGGAAATTGATTTTTCTTGTAAGTTCAAATTATGTTTTTTTGTTTGTTTTGAGATGGAGTCTTGCTGTTAGGCTGGAATGCAGTGGTGCCATCTTGCGTCACTGCAACCTCTCCCTCCTGGGTTCAAGCAATTCTCCTGCCTCTGCCTCCCAAGTAGCTGGGATTACAGGCGTGCACCACCACACCCAGCTAATTTTTGTATTTTTAGTGGAGATGTTATGTCACCATGTTGGCTAGGCTGGTCTCGAACTCCTGACCTCAGGCGATTCGCCTGCCTTGGCTTCCCAAAGTGCTGGGATTATAGGCATGAGCCACTGTACCAGCCTCAAGTTATGTGTCTTGATAATTTCATGCAAGAATTAATATGAACTCCCACTAGGATGGGTATAATCAAAAGGACAGACAATAAAAGTGTTGACAAGATGTGAAGAAATGGAACCCTCCTACACTGCTGGTAGGAAGGTAAAGTGGTGCAGCCACTTGGGAAACAATTTAGCAGTTCTTCAAAAAGTTAAACCAGGCTGAGTGCTGTGGCTCACGCTTGTAATCCTAATGCTTCAGGAGGCTGAGGTGGGAGGATCCTTTGAGGCCAGGAGTTTCAGACCAGCCTGGGCAACATAGTGAGACCCCATCTCTAAAAAAAAAAAAAGGCCAGGCTTGGTGGCTCACGCCTGTAATCCCAGCACTTTGGGAGGCCAAGGCAGGCAGATCACGAGGTCAGGAGATCGAGACCATCCTGGCTAACACAGTGAAACCCCGTCTCTACTAAAAATACAAAAAAATTAGCCGGGCATGGTGGTGGGCACCTGGATAGTCTCAGCTACTCGGGAGGCTAAGGCAGGAGAATGGCGTGAACCCAGGAGGCGGAGCTTGCAGTGAGCCGAGATCATGCCACTGCACTCCAGCCTGGGCAACAGAGCAAGACTCCATCTCAAAAAAAAAAATTAAATCCAAAAGTTAAACCAGTAATTCCACTCCTAGGTATATACCCAAAAGAATTGAATACATATATTCCCACAAAATTTGTACAAAAATGTTCTTAAAATTATTTCTATTAGGGTTGTTTCCAGTTTCTGGCTAACCCAAGTGTCCATCAACTGGTGAATGGATAAACAAAATATGGTATATCCATGTAATGGAATGTTAGCCCTAAAAAGGAATGGAGTGCTGGTACATGCTACAACATGGATGAATCATGAAAACATTATGTTAAATGAAAGAAACCAGACACAAAAGACCACATATGTACAATGCCATTTATGTAAAGTGTTCACATCAGGCAAATCTGTAGAGAGAAAAGGTAGGTTAGTGGTTGCTTTCTGTTAGTAGTTAGGAGCTGGAAGTAGTGGGAAATAGGGAGTGACTGCTAATGATGATGGTTTTGATTTTGGGGTCATGAAATGTTCTGAAAATTAGGTAGTGGTGATGTTTTACAATCTTGTGAATTCACTAAAAAACCACAGAATTGTAAAAAATAAAAAAATAATAATAGAATTATGAGCCAGGCATGGTGTCTCACGCCTGTAATCGCAGCACTTTGGGAGGCCGAGGCGGGTGGATCACCTGAGGTCAGGAGTTCGAGACCAGCCTGACCAACATGGTGAAACTCCATCTCTAGTAAATACAAAAAATTAGCCAGGTGTGGTGGCGCGGGCCTGTAATCCCAGCTACTTGGGAGGCTGAGGCAGGAGAATCACTTGAACCCAGGAGGTGGAGGTTGCAGTGAGCTGAGATTACACCATTGCACTCCAGCCTGGGCAACAAGAGCGAAAACTCCGTCTCAAGAAAAAAAGGTTTCAGTAAGATGCTTTTGTGACTTGACTTAGAAGCTGAAA
The DNA here is from genome assembly GCF_029289425.2 of Pan paniscus. NCBI lineage: Eukaryota > Metazoa > Chordata > Mammalia > Primates > Hominidae > Pan > Pan paniscus. Next base: position 49,722,729 of record NC_085926.1, on the reverse strand, counting down.
TTGGGAATTTCCTTAGATGAGACAGTACATAGTTCATCTGTGATATCAGATCAGTTCACCAATACATGCTACATACCTGTGCCCCTGAAGCTTTGTAAAGGCCTAGGACATTCCAGTTCTCCTCACTCAGTTTGGTGAACAAGGACATGCCCATGTCAAGTACAGTACCCCATGAGTGGATTATGTGTCATTTCCCATGTCCTCAGTCAGCAGATCCTCTTTGGCCAGGTCTGCATCTTTCATGCAAGGAGAGAGCTTCATACCCACTTCTTAGTAAGCAGGGTCTTCAAATGTCAAACGTTCTTTGGACAGATGGCTTCCAGTCCACAGAAGCACTTCTTCTAGTGCTTCCCCTTCACTCCCCAAGAGGCTGCTTCTTGACTAATGACTGTGGGACCTAACTTGGTCGTTCAGGTGACAAAGAATGTTCCCCAAGTCTGTAGCTGACAATTGATGGTTCTCTCTGAACAGCGCTTTAGGGTGGGCTTTTCCCCCCACTCTTTTTAGAGACAAGGTCTTGCTCTGTCACCCAGGCTAGAGTGCAGTGGCACCATCAGTGACTCACTGCAGCCTTGAATACTGGGCTCAAGCCATCCTATCCCCTCTCACCTCAGCCTCCCAAGTAGCTGGGACTACAGGTGCACACCACTGCACTCAGCTAATTTTTAAATTTTTTGTAGAGATAGGGTCTCACTTTGTTGCCCGGGGTGGTCTGAAACTCCTGGCTTCAAGCAGTCCTCCCACCTTGGCCTCCCAAAGCGTGAGGATTATAGGCATGAGCCACTGCGCCCAGTCTAGAGTGGGCTTTTTTTATTGTCCTCCAAAGGTACAGAGGTTGCTTCATGAGTCATCTGGTGAAAAGGTATAGAATAACATCACCTAGAATAACATCACTGTCTGCCTGTGTCCAGGTTCAAGGTCCTGCTCTGAAGGTGACAGCTCTACCTGTACTGACCAAACCTCTGTCTGATGTGTTAGCAGAGAGACCGTCATTCCAGGGGTGGGGCTTGTTTCTTCACAGAGCCAGGGCTGCAACACAAAAGGTGTGATACCAAGTACCGTGGGGGCTTCATCCAGACGCAGAGAACTTCTTTGGGTTTACATGGCAAATAAGTCAACCTTTCTGTTTCCTAAAGGGTTTCACAAAAAAAGGCATCTTTGAATGGCCTCAGCAGTGCTCTCACCAGAAGAAAGTAAGGGTTTTATCATTCTGAGAGGCACTGGTGGGCTCCTCTACTTTCAGTTAGGTGGAAATGGGGTCTCTGCCACTACCTCTTCACCAGTGTTGCACAGCTGACCCTTGGAGAGGGTCAGCATTTCCAGCACACACCAGCCCTGGTGTTAGCTTGAATCTGTGCGACTTATGCCACACAGTTAGAGGAGAGGCCTGCAGTTCTGGAGAGGAGAGTGGCATTTGAAGTTGCTGGGCGACAGAGCGAGACGCTGTCTCAAAAAAAAAAAGAAAGAAAGAAAGAAATTACCGTAATGTTCCACCTCTGCTCTGAGCTGCAGGCTTGCTCTGTAATTTGCAGGGCACATGGCTTCACCAGTAGTTTGGTTTTCTTGGCCTTTCAGTATGATAGACAGTATTGTTGGTTACTTCAAGCAAAGATTTTTATGTTGGGGCATAATGAAATTGTTGGCAAAGTTCCAGTATTTTCAGTTGAAGTTGCTTTCTCACAAAAACTCCTTTGTGGTTTTATTTATTTTATTTTATTATTTATTTATTTTTAAGACATGGTCTGTTTCCCAGGCTGGAGTGTAGTGGCATGATCATGGCTCAGTGCATCCTCAGCCCCCTGGGCTCAGGTGATCCTCCCACCTTAGCCTCCCAAGTAGCTAGCTGGCTGGAACTACAGGCACATGCCACCATGCCCAGCTAATTTTTAAATTTTTTGTACAGATGGAGTTTTGACATGTTGCCCAGGCTGGTCTTGAACACCTGGGCTCAAGTGATCCTCCTACCTTGGCCTCCCAAAGTGTTGGGATTATAGTTGTGACCCACAGTGCCTGGCCTTGACTTATTTTAGAAATAAAATTTCCTTCCTTGGCTGGGCATGGTTTGGTAGCATTAAGTACATTCACATTGTTGTGCAACTGACTCCCCATTCCTCCTTCCCCCAGCCCATGGCAACCACTTTTCTAGTTTCTGTCTTAATGGATTTGCAGTTACCTCACATGAGTAGAATCATGCAATATTTATCCTTTTGTGTCTGGCTTATTTCACTTAGCAAAATGTTTTCAAGTTCATATATGTTGTAGCATGTATAGGAATTTCATTCCTTTTTATTGCTGAATAATATTCCATTGTATGTATATCCCACATTCTGCTTATCCATTCATCTGTTGATGGATGCTTGTTTGTTTCTTCCTTTTGTTTATTGTGAGTAGTGCTGCTGTGAATGTTGACGTAAAGTGTCTGTTTGGATCCTTGTCATTTCTTTTGGGTGTATACCTAGGAATGGAATTGCTGAGTTATATATAAATCTGTGTTTAACTTTTTGAGAAACCACCAAACTGTTTGGTGGCTGCATCATTTTACATTCCCACCAGCAGTGTACGAGAATTCTAATTTCTTCACATACTGGACACTTGTTCCACTTTCTTCTTTGATTGTAGCCATCCTAATGGATGTGAAGTGGTATTTTCATCACATAATTTGACAAAAATGTTATTTTTCAGATAGTTTTAAGAGACATAAGATAGTTTTAAGAGACACAGGAAGAACACTACTCATAACATTTACTCATTTTTATTGGCTCATGGGACCTTCATGCAACCCATTAGCAGGGTCTGTGGGTCTGTCATTGTGGACAGATCTGTGCCCTGTGCAGCGGGACCCCAGAGGATGACTTGCCTGAGTTTCTTAGTGATGTGTATGTTCTTCCTTCTTAGCTCACAGGAAGCAAAGAGTCCAAAGGTGGAGCTGCACAGCCACTCAGAGGTCCCTTTCCAGATGCTAGATGGCAACAGTGGCTTGAGTTCTGAGAAGATCAGCCACAACCCCTGGAGCCTGCGTTGTCACAAGCAGCAGCTGAGCCGCATGCGCTCCGAGTCCAAGGACCGAAAGCTCTACAGTATCCTCGTTGCCTCTCCTTCAGGAGTGTCTACTGGGTCCATAGGTCGTGTGTTGGGGCACCATTCTGCCTATGGCTGAGGTCTTTGTCTAGGGTCCCTCTTTGGTTTAATCTCCCTTTTTCATGGACTCCTCTTCCTTCGTTTACTTTCATCAACATGTTTTTTTCCTGCCTTTTGGATTTGGTAAGGCCGAAGCTTAAAACTTGGCAGTCTAGAACAGTGTTGTCTGATAGAACTGTCTGTAATTCTGTGTGCTTTTCAGTATGGTAGCCACTGGCCACACTGAGTGGCTAAAATGTGGCTACTGTGACTAAGGCAGTTAATTTAAATTTTATTTTATTAATTAAAATTTAAATCATCACATGTGGCTAGTGTGGCTAGTGGTACCATATTGATCATGTCCACAATCACAGATCTGCGTGTGTGCCCATATGCGCTTGTGTGCATGTGTGTAGTTTTCCCCTCCCAAGGGATTAATAGTTTAAAGGTGATATATTTGACTTTGGTGAGATTTTTATCTGATGATAAACACCATAAAATAGATTTAAAATGTTAAAGATAGCTGGGCGTGGTGGGTCACACCTGTAATCCCAGCACTTTGGGAGGCTGAGGCAGGAGGATCACTTGAGACCAGGTGTTTGAAACCAGCCTGGGCAACATAGTGAGACTTCATCTCTACAAAAAATTAAAAAATTAGTTGGATGTGGTGGTGTGTGCTTGTAGTAGTCCCAGCTCTGAGGTGGGAGGATTGCTTGAGCCCAGGAAGTCGAGACTGCAGTGGGCCATGATTGCACCACTACATTCTAGCTTCTAGCCTGGGCAACACAGCAAGACCCTGTCTCATCTCCAGAAAAGATAAAAAAGTATTATGGCATGGGAATTCCTTTTTTTTTTTTTTTTTTTTGAGACAGAGTCTCACTCTGTTACCCAGGCCAAAGTGCAGCGGTGCAATCTTGGCTCACTGCAACCTCCGCCTCCCGGGTTCAAGAGATTTTCATGCCTTAGCCACCCCAGTAGCTGGGATTACAGGCGTGTGCCACCATGCCCAGCCAATTTTTGTATTTTTAGTAGAGACAGGGTTTCACCATGTTGGCTAGGCTGGTCTCGAACTCCTGACCTCAAGTGATCCACCTACCTTGGCCTCCCAAAGTGCTGGGATTACAGGCCTGAGCCACCACACCCAGCCTAGAATGGGAATTCTTACAATTGTTAGTGTTTTGAAGTAGTAGACAAATAACAACTGGATTATTCTAAGAAACTGAGGGAAAGTGTGCTGAACCTTTTGTACATAGTTAATTTTCACAGCAATCTTTTGAGGAAGGAACTCTCATCATTCCCATGTTATAGATGAGGAAGTGGAAGCACAGGGGGATTAAGTGTTGTGCCTAGAGGTAGTGAGTGGTCAAGGCAGGATTCCAGAGCCCATGCTTCCAGGGTGTTGAGATATTTCTGCAGCCTCCTTCATATTTTACCATCACATGTTTATAGGTAATAGCAGGCAACAGAATTGATTCAGGCCAAATTTAAAAGTTACTTTCAAAAGAATGAAATGTTCATCATCACAGTGATGCTGAGTGTCTATCCGCTAAGATGCGATTGCTCTGTAGCACCCAGAGATGGATTTGAGGGCTGGGCTGTGAGACCCAGTGACTTTGGCAGACATATGATAAGTCTGTACCTTTACACAAAAGTTCAAAGATAAGATTGTTGCAAATAGGATATATTGGAATGAAGACATGTATGTAAATGCCAGGGAGTTAGGACCATAGATCGTTTTGAGCAGAAGGTTATAGAACTATTAAGGGATAAATTTATATTTTATATATAAATATATTTATATATATAAATTTGAAACCAGTGAACGAGATCTCTCTCTCTCATTCACTGGTTTCAAATTTAGTGACAAATGGCAAGACAGAAATATAAATCCAGGCTCATGCCTGTAATCCCAGCACTTTGGGAGGCTGAGGTGGGTGGATCACTTAAGGTCAGGAGTTTGAGACCAGCCTGGTGAAACTCCGTCTTTACTAAAAATACAAAAAATTGGCTGGGCGTGGTAGCTCACGCCTGTAATCCCAGCACTTTGGGAGGCCGAGGCCGGCAGATCACCTGAGGTTGGGAGTTTGAGACCAGCCTGACCAACATGGAGAAACCCCGTCTGTACACAAAATTAGCCAGGTGTAGTGGTGCATGCCTGTAATCCTAGCTGCTCGGGAGGCTGAGACAGGAGAATCATTTGAACTCAAGAGGCGGAGGTTGCGGTGAGCCAAGATTGTGCCATTGCACTCCAGCCTAGGCAACAAGAGTGAAACTCCATCTCAAAAAAAAAAATACAAAAAATTAGTCGGGCATGGTGGCATGCGCCTGTAGTTCCAGCTACTTGGGAGGCTAAGGCAGGAGGATCACTTGAACCTGGGAGGCAGAGGTTGCAGTGAGCTGAAATTGTGCTACTGCACTCCAGCCTGGGCAAAGGAGCAAGACTGCATCCTAAAAAAAGAGAAAAGAAATGTAAATCCAGCTTTTTCTAAAGATTCCTATTTGGGAATGTTAGAATCTGGTTTCCTTGTTTTTGTAGTAGTGCTACCAAGATGTCTTCCTTATTTCTTAGGCCTGGGCAAGGTGCTGGCTTGAGTAGGGCCTTGGTTCACTGATGGTGAGGGATGTATCCAAATCTTTAGTTTGCATATTGCCTGCAAGATAGGTCTAAAGATAACATAGGCTGGGTGTGATGGCCCACATCTGTTATCTCAGCACTTTTGGAGGCCAAGGTGGGAAGATCACTTGAGGCTAGGAGTTCAAGACCAGCCTGGACAACATAGTGAGACCCTGTCTCTAAAAAAAAACATTAAAAATTAGGTAGGCGGCTGGGCGCGGTGGCTCATGCCTGTAATCCTAGCACTTTGGGAGGCCGAGGTGGGCGGATCACCTGGAGTCAAGAGTTCCAGACCAGTCTGGCCAACATGGTAAAACCCTGCTCTACTCAAAATACAAAAAATTAGCTGGGGGTGGTGGCGGACACCTGTAGTCTCAGCTGCTTGGGAGGCTGAGGCAGGAGAATGGCTTGAACCCAGGAGGCAGAGTTTGCAATGAGCTGAGATTGCACCACTGCACTCCAGTCTGGGTGACAGAGCAAGACTCTGTCTCAAAAAAAATAATAATTAAAAGAAAAATTAGGCATGCCTGTAGTCCTAGCTGTTCCAGAGGCTGAGGGTGGGAGGATCTTTTGAGCCCAGGTGGTCAGTGCTGCAGTGAGCTCTGGATCCAACCACTGCACTCCAGCCTGGGCAACAGAGTGAGACTCTGTCTCAAAAAAAAAAATAAAAAATAAAAATAAATAATAATAATAATAATAAGGCTGGGCACAGTAGCTCTCGCCTGTAATCCCAGCACTTTGGGAGGCCAAGGCAGGCAGATCACTTGAGGTCGGGGGAGTTCAAGACCAACCTGACCAACATGGAGAAACCCCGTCTCTACTAAAAATACAAAATTAGCCAGGCATGGTGGCACGTGCCTGTAATCCCAGCTACCGGGAGGCTGAGGCAGGAGAATCACTTGATACCAGGAGGCGGAGGATGCGGTGAGCTGAGATAGTGCCATTGCACTCCAGCCTGGGCAACAAGAGCGAAACTCCATCTCAAAAAAAAAATAAAATAAAAAATAACAAAAATAAATCAACATAAAAATACCCTAGAGCTTAGGTTAAAAAACCAAAAAACAACAACAAAAAAGTTTGTGATATATACATACAATGGAAAATTAGCCAGAAAAAGGAATGAAATTTTGATACATGCTTACAACATAAATGAATCTTGAATACATTCTGCTAAGTGAAATAAGCCAGACATTTAAAATGACAAATACTGTATAATTCCACTTATGAGATACCCAGGAAAGGTAAATGTATAGAGACAGAAAGTAGACTAGAGGTTCCCAGGGGCTGGGAGGAGGGAAAATGAGGAGTCACTGTTCAGTGCTATTTAATGGGTACAAGCAGGAAAATGGCTTGAACCCCCTGAGGCAGAGGTTGCAGTGAGCCGAGATGGCGCCATTGCATTCCAGCCTGGGTGACAGAACGAGACTCCATCTTAAAAAAAAAAAAAAAAATTAGGCATGCCTGTAGTCCTAGTTGTTCCAGAGGCTGAGGGTGAGAGGATCTCTTTTCATTTTGGGAAGATGAAAAAGTTCTAGCTGGGCGTGGTGGCTCACACCTGTAATCCCAGCACTTTGGGAGGCTGAGGCAGGCGAATCACAAGGTCAGGAGTTCGAGACCAGCCTGGCCAACATGGTGAATCCCTGTCTCTACTAAAAATACAAAAAATGAGCCGGGTGTAGTGGCAGGCACCTGTAATCTCAGCTACTCGGGCAGCCGAGGCAGGAGAATAGCTTGAACCTGGGATGCAGAGGTTGCAGTTAGCCGAGATCACTCCAGGGCACTCCAGCCTGGGTAACAGAGCAAGACTCCGTCTCAAAAAAAAAGAAAAGTTCTAGAGATAGATGGTTGTGATGGTTATACAACAAAGTAAATGTACTTCATGCCACTGAATTGTACACTTAAAAATGGCTGAAGTAAATTTTATGTATATTTTACCACAGTTTTTATTGGTTAAGAAGTAATAAGCCAGTGGTGTGAAACCCACATTTGAGAGTTTGAGACAAGTACATACTGCATTAGGTAAAAGCCCCCTTTTATAGAAAAACTGGGTTGTGCTTTCCTGGCTGGGGCTGATGGTGAGTGTGGTTGTCATTCTCCTTGACCGTGGCCCAGAGTTCCTCCTGCTTGAGAACGTGGTGCACCACTTCAAGTACCCCTGCGTGTTGGACCTGAAGATGGGCACGCGGCAGCATGGCGATGACGCATCAGCTGAGAAGGCAGCCCGGCAGATGCGGAAATGCGAGCAGAGCACATCAGCCACGCTGGGCGTCAGGGTCTGCGGCATGCAGGTGAGTTACCTCTGCTCAGAGCCTAGGTGCTGCCACTTGCATGATTTGGGTTGTGCTCATACCTGCCTGCCATCTATGCCAAGTGTGTCCTCCTGAGCCCTTCTGTCCTTACCTGTTGACTTTGATATGGGCCTCAGGTGCAGGACCACTGTGAGAGTCTGCTGCCTCGACATTGGGACAAATAAGACTCTTGCCTGTCAACAAGATGTTCCAATGTTGGAGGAGGGCTCCAAAGCTGGGGGCAGGGAACCCATAGGCCTGGTATTGCTTTCTCTTGGTTCTGCAATGGGAAAACCCAGGGTGAATGTGGCCTGCCTGGTTCCACTTAGATAGGTGAGCAGAAAAGCTCAGGTTGGTCAAAGTCCCTTCCAGACAGTGTTTGCCCAGGGCACTGTGAGCTCTTCAGACTTCCCTGGCACTCACCCTGTCTGCCTCCTGGGGTTTCAGGTGTACCAGCTGGACACAGGGCATTACCTCTGCAGGAACAAGTACTATGGCCGTGGGCTCTCCATTGAAGGCTTCCGCAATGCCCTCTATCAATATCTGCACAATGGCCTGGACCTGCGACGTGACCTGTTTGAGCCTATCCTGAGCAAACTGCGGGGCCTGAAAGCTGTGCTGGAGCGGCAGGCCTCTTACCGCTTCTACTCCAGTTCCCTGCTTGTCATCTATGATGGCAAGGAGTGCCGGGCTGAGTCCTGCCTGGACCGCCGGTCTGAGATGCGTCTCAAGCACCTGGACATGGTGCTCCCTGAGGTGGCGTCATCCTGTGGCCCCAGCACCAGCCCCAGCAACACCAGCCCCGAGGCGGGTCCCTCCTCTCAGCCCAAGGTGGATGTCCGCATGATTGACTTTGCACACAGCACATTCAAGGGCTTCCGGGATGACCCCACCGTGCATGATGGGCCGGACAGAGGCTATGTGTTTGGCCTGGAGAACCTCATCAGCATCATGGAACAGATGCGGGACGAGAACCAGTAGGCCTGTTCTGGGCCCCCAGAACCCCTTCCTCTCCACTGCAGGCAGGGACCATTGTTCTGAACTTGCTGTGAGGACACACAGACTTGCTTTTAAAGGGTTATATTTCTCTTTGGTGTAAACTAAAAGAAATGTTTTTAGCTGTAGCCTGGAATCCATATATATAAAGTGAAGGAGGGCAGACCACACGCCCTCTCAGCCAGGCTCCTCAGCTTTGTGGCTCTGACTGGTGTGTCCAGGCTGCCTTAGGAAGGGAGAGGTGCCCCTGGTGGGCTTGGCAGCAGGGACAGGGTGCCCTTGGACATTGGTTTCTCTTGTCTAGAACTTTGAGATCTGTGGCTGCAGGGCCCTGCTGATTGTAAGGTAAAGCCCTGGGCTGGTGCAGGGCCCCTCCATGCCCACTCTTCCCTTGTTCCCCAGAAGTAGAGGGCTCTGGGTGCCCATTTCTTGGGGGCTTTCCAGTCTTACGCTGTGGGTGTCAGCTAGCTCTTTAATAGGTGCCCTCAGGGCACCACAGGGCTGACTGCACAAAGCTGGACCCATCCTTCGGTCTGACCTTAGCATGGGGCTAGATTAATGAAGCTGGGCTGAGGCCAACTTATGGCAGAGGGCGGCGCCTGGGTTCCCCAGGCACCTGTTGGCACGTGACAGGTTGGCACCTGTCCTATTCCTGAAACAGCCAGCCTCTCTCACCAAGTTCCCTTGCCTAAGAAGGCCACTCCCTCCCACCCCACTGAAGTGGGGGATAGTCGGTGTCCTAGCAGGCCTCAGGGCCTCTGGTGGCTCTGGCCCAGACAGTATTTGCAGTTCTTGTGCTATGGGTGGGAGTCTTCTTCCTCAAGTTTCGGCAGCTGTGCTGCTGCTGGATGGGCTGCTCCTCCCGGGCTCAAGGGCTGTGGTCCGCTCAGGGTCTCATTTCCCCAGGCCAAGTTCAAGGCAGCAGCCCTTTGTGAGGCGCTCTTGGCCCTGGGCCTGGAGGGAGAACTTTAAGCTTTTTTGCTCACAGGGACGTGGTATGGGCCCTGGGTGCAGGTGCCCACATTCTGCTAATGAGAGCTTTGTCTGATCAGTCCTGGGTCCATCAGTTTGTCCATGTGTCCGGCTGCCAGCCCCTGTCCCTTGGGATCCTTCCCCTGGGGTGTAGCCTTGTTCATTAGTATATACTCATTCCTTCATGCTTTCCTCAGCAGAACACTCCCACTTCTGAGTTGAGCTTTTGCCCCGTGCCCTTCCTCCACAGGTGTTGCCTTTTTATAAAGACCTGATAGCAGAATAAATTGGTGTTTCCCTGTTGACCCAGCACCATTTCTGTGGGCCTAGAATATGGCCCTCAACCCTTAGAGTGGGGCAGTGAGGGCTTGAGGAGTGACCCTTCCTTTCTCATGGTTTTAGTCATTTTGGCTGCCAGCTCTTAATGGCACAGATCTGCTGCTTCTAACAGATGGCCAGGAGGTGACACCAATTTCAGCCATTGCCAAGGTTAGCACCCTCTCCTTTGAGCCTAGGGCCACACTGTTCATTGTCACTTTAGGCAAGTGCCTGTTTGGCTTTAAAGGTAAGCCTGCCAGCTGTGAGAAGCCTTGGTAACTGATGGACTCATTTCCTGGTCCTTAGAGATGCAGCCTCTTAAGGGCTCCTTGATGGATGCCATCTCTCCTAGCCCCCAGCCCTGGTGCCACTGGTGGGCAGGTTCCCATTCTTTGGGGCTGGGAGGGACAGCTTGCCTGTTTCTGGTCACAAATTACGGTCTTCTCTCCTGTACCATTCTGTGGCTTCAGCCATGGGGGCAGTAGCCCTTCATTAGTGTAGATAGTCATTCCCTGGTAAGGTGGAGGGTAAGACATAGGGTCTGGAACTGTTTGGGACCTTTTGGGGATGTCCTGTGCCTCCCAGATTCCTAGATTCTGGGAGGAGAGGCTGCCGCATTCTGCTGCTCCTCACAGCGAGCAAAGCTGCACCCACTTACATTCAGTATTTTCCTGGCACTACAAAGAGTGGGAAGGCCTGGGATTTGCTGCTGCTCCCTTAGAGCAGGGCCCCTCTTTTCAGCACTTTGGACACCTGGAGACCCAGCCCTGTTATTTAATGGTAGTGGGCAAGTGTGTGTGCATACTGTCTGCCACTGCTTTCTCCCTGCCCCATGCCAGAGAGCCCTGTCCCTGCCAGGCCCAGCCTTCTTAGCCCCAACTTGGGACCGAAGTGCAACATGGGATCATGGGTTGGGGTGCTCAGGTGAGCCCTCTCTATAGTGCTTCCCTGGGCCAAGCTGACACCAGCCCCTGAGGGTGGGGTGGGACGGGTGGTGCTTAAAAGAGGAAGGGGACCAGTGTAGCAACTTGCCAGGGACCCCACCCCTCCCTCTCTGGGCCTGTGCAATGGGCATGGGGATTCCCATCAAGGGGCCTGGCACCTGTGCTAGTTACGTAGCCGCTGCTCACGCGCTCACTCCTGACCACATGCACGTTCCCTAGATGCAGACTGCTTTGAACTTTAAAGCTGTACAATTTGGTTATGTTTGTGCTGACTTAAAATATATTTTAATGAGGAAAAAATAATGGAGAACCCTGGGAAGGACCTGGTTCTTTTGCTTCCCGGGGAACTGTAAGCCCTCGCGTTCTGGGAATCGCTCTCTGCTGCTCTTTCCTGGAAGCTAAGCCTGTCTCCACCGCCCGAGGCCTGCGCCGGTGGCTCCCGCCGCAGTTGCGTTTGCTTTGGACCTTGCGTGCGGGGGAGGGGGTGCTCGGTCCGAGCCCGCTCCTTTCTGTACACCTAGCGCTGCCCGCCCCGCTTGTGTCCGAGGTCGTGTATGTCAAAAATAAAGCCGCTAGAAACGGAGGCGAGTCTGTCTTTGTGAAAATCCCGTGGCCCGCGAGCCTTCCCTGGTCACCCTTCCTCGGGGCGAGGCCGGGGCCGTGGGGCGGGGCCGGCGGCTGCTGGACCGCGGCGAAGCAGGGAACAAGGCCTCGCCCTTGGCGCCAGTTCCGCCTTTGGATCCGCCAATGGCCAGCTGACCCGCGGGTCCCGGCCCGGGTCTCCATGGCAGCCCGGCGTACTCGGGCGCTCATTGGCTACGTCTGTCGCAGCGCTGCGCCCCAACGTTCCGACGCCGGCGGCCGTGCCACGTACGCGGCAGCCGATTGGCCCGCGGTGGTCGCGTCACTGCCCGCGCCGGGTCCGGCCTGAGTTCGGGGCCAGCAGCCGTCTACCCGGTGTCGCGTTCTGGGTTGTGGCGGCCCTGGATCCGGCGTCAGGGCGACCGGGCGGACGAGGTGGAGCCAGAGTCTGTCAGGCGGGTTGCTGAAGGGCGCGGGGCCGGGCACGGCGTTGGGAGTGCGCGGCAGGGACCGGCCAGGCGGGCTGCAGGCACCTCAGAGCCCGGGACACCCCCTCAACGTCCGCAGGCGCGATGAAGGCACTGATCTTAGTGGGGGGCTATGGGACGCGGCTACGGCCGCTGACGCTGAGCACCCCGAAGCCACTGGTGGACTTCTGCAATAAGCCCATCTTGCTGCACCAAGTGGAGGCGCTAGCCGCGGTAAGACCCTGGGTCGGGATCAGAGTCGCGTTCGGATCTGGCGGGACTAGGGATGGCCAGCGACTAGGGGTCAGGGGCTCCCGTACCTTCTGACTGAGCCCGCCCGTCGGCCTGCGTTCTGACAGGCAGGCGTGGACCACGTGATCCTGGCCGTGAGCTACATGTCGCAGGTGCTGGAGAAGGAAATGAAGGCACAGGAGCAGAGGGTGAGGCACAGACTCTTGGCCCTTATTCTCGGTCCCCGCCCAACTTCCCATCCTGGTAGAACCTGACTGGGGGGGGCCTCTTCCTTCCAGCTGGGAATCCGAATCTCCATGTCCCATGAAGAGGAGCCTTTGGGGACAGGTCAGTAGAGGCAGAAAGGTCCCTTGGGGGAGGGTTTAAGGCCAGGAAAAGGGTAAGACCCAGCCTGGACTGGGCCTGCTGAGCCTGAATCCAGGGACTCAGACCTCCAGCAAGGTGGTGACCTGTCCCCTTCCCCCAGCTGGGCCCCTGGCGCTGGCCCGTGACCTACTCTCTGAGACTGCAGACCCTTTCTTCGTCCTCAACAGTGACGTGATCTGCGATTTCCCCTTCCAAGCCATGGTGCAGTTCCACCGGCACCATGGCCAGGAGGGCTCCATCCTGGTAAGGCGCCAGGTCTTCTTTCTCTTGACACTTTCACCCTCCATGCCCAGCCTCCCATGCCCCCTAGCCTTCATCTGCCTTCGGATGTTATGGATACAGAGCTGTGCAGTATGTATCTTTAAGCACTTGGGGCAGAGTCTCTTGAGATCTGGAACGGCATGTGTATCAAGGCTTAGGAACACTGGACTAGGTCCGAGGTCCCCTTCCTTGCATTCAGGTGACCAAGGTGGAGGAACCCTCCAAGTACGGTGTGGTGGTGTGTGAGGCTGACACAGGCCGCATTCACCGGTTCGTGGAGAAGCCACAGGTGTTTGTGTCCAATAAGATCAACGCAGGCATGTATATCCTGAGCCCTGCAGTGCTGCGGCGCATCCAGGTGTGTAGGAGACAGCTGTTGGTGGGCTGGGGTGGGGCAGGCCATCACCGCCATGACCCTGCTCACAAGCTGCCCACTCCCACAGCTGCAGCCTACGTCCATTGAGAAGGAGGTCTTCCCCATTATGGCCAAGGAGGGGCAGCTATATGCCATGGAGTTGCAGGGTGAGGCAAGGAGGCCACAGGGTGGGGGTGGTCTGTGGCTGGGCTGAGGCCCCTGATGCATCCCTCCCTACAGGCTTCTGGATGGACATTGGGCAGCCCAAGGACTTCCTCACTGGCATGTGCCTCTTCCTGCAGTCACTGAGGCAGAAGCAGCCTGAGCGGCTGTGCTCAGGCCCTGGCATTGTGGGCAACGTGCTGGTGGTGAGGCCCTTGCCCAGCCCATCATTAACCCCCTCAGTCTTGGGAGACAAGTGGCCCACTTGTATTTTTCCCACCGCTCTCAGGACCCAAGTGCCCGCATCGGCCAGAACTGCAGCATTGGCCCCAATGTGAGCCTGGGACCTGGCGTGGTGGTCGAAGATGGTGTGTGTATCCGGCGGTGCACGGTGCTGCGGGATGCCCGGATCCGTTCCCATTCCTGGCTTGAGTCCTGCATTGTGGGCTGGCGCTGCCGCGTGGGTCAGTGGGTAAGCCTGTGGGCTGGGCTGGGTGGGGAGAGGGGCGGGGAGTGTGCCTGCCTCTCTGACAAGGCCTATCCTCTCCTGGAGGTACGCATGGAGAACGTGACAGTGCTGGGTGAGGACGTCATAGTTAATGATGAGCTCTACCTCAACGGAGCCAGCGTGCTGCCCCACAAGTCTATTGGCGAGTCAGTGCCAGAGCCTCGTATCATCATGTGAGGGGATGCAGTGGGGCTGGCCGAGCCCCGGTTTTCCCATCAGCAAGGGGAGTGCTGGCCTGACACATCAGAAGACCCTGGACTTGTCATTATTTGTCTGGGGGGCACTGGGTGAAGCTGAAGCTGTTGGACACCTGCCTTCTCATGTGGACATCATCTGGCAGGATCCCTGCTGGGCACACCCCACAAACCCCACTCCCTCAAGAAGGGCCAGGGCCAGGGCTGTATGGAATAATAATTTAATGCTCACTGTGGCCCTGACTGAAAGTCAAGCTCAGGCACAATTAGGGCCATGGCTGGGCTCCCACCAATGAGGATACAGGCAGGCAAGGAGGTTGGATGTGGTGGTGTGGGATACAGGAGAAGGGCAAAGGGAGCTCATAAATAGGGTCCAGCCTGGCTCTGGGTTCAAAGGTGGAGGTTCCAGGATGGCGCAGGCTGTGAGGGCTAGGCAGCTGAGGAGGTAGTACTCGTATTGGCTCCCTTCTCCCAGTCCTCTACAGACACGATGGTGGCTTTGCAGAAGAAGCAGTCCTTGTTGTTCATCAGGTGCTGGTTGATACAGGCTCTACAACAGGGGAGGGGATGAGGACTGCCCTGCATGTACCTACTGCTCTCCCCACCACCAAGCTGTGGGGCCCACTTACTTGCAGGACTTGTGGCCACAGGGCTGGAACACAGCAGAGATGGGGTGGGCATAGCAGATGGGGCAGAGGTCCTCCTCACTGGTGGGCTGCAGGGAGGAGAGTGAAGGGTGGGCTGGAGTTGGATGCCTGGCTATGTGGATGTCCGTTGTGCCTGTGTAGGAGTGCACACATATTCAAGTGGCATGGACCTGTGCACCGTGGTCCCACTCACCAGGGAGGCAGCTGCTGCCTGGGCAGATGCAGAGGTCAGGTGCGCCAGCATCTGTTCCACTTGGGCCAGCTCATCGGCACTGATATAATCCGCATCTGGGGAGTGGTAGGTAGTGTCAAGTCAGAGGTAGCTGAGGATGTGATGCCTCTTGAATATCCCCAGCCTAGGACTTTGCTGTTCTTAAGGCTCCTGACCCGACCCAGCCCCAGATTTCCCTGACCTGCCCCACCAGCCCACTCACAGCTCTGCAGGGAGAAGCGCTTCCGGTCAGGGGCTGGCAGAGCAGTGCCAGGTGCTGGGGGCTCTGGCTGTCCCAGGAGATAGCATATTGAGCGTAGCTGGAAGCAGGGATCTGCCAGGAGCACTGATGTGGCTTGCTCTCTCCTAGGTAGGGGAGGGTGCAAGGGCAGTCAGAAGGCTTGGGGCCTGGCTAAAAGTAGTCTCTATCGGGATTGCCAATGAGGAGTGCCATGGCTCGTACATGATCACCCCCCACCCCCGCATCCTTTCCGTCTCCCTGCTTCCCAAACCCCAAGTCCTGTATTCTAGTAAGGTGCCACACAGCCTGTTTTTTTTTTTTTTTTTTCTTGAGACGAGTCTCCCTCTGTTGCCCAGGCTGGAGTGCGATGGCACGATCTCGGCTCACTGCAACCTCCACCTCCCGGGTTCAAGTGATTCTCCTGCTTTAGCCTCCCGAGTAGCTGGAATTGCAGACGCCCACCACCACGCCTGGCTAATTGTTGTATTTTTAGTAGAGACAGGGTTTCACCAGGTTGGCCAGGCTGGTCTCGAATTCCTGACCTCAGGTGATCCACCTGCCTTGGCTTCCCAAAGTGCTGGGATTACAGGCGTGAGCCACCGCGCCCGGCCTGGGGTACCACTTTAAGAAGGCTCAGGCGAACCACCTTAAGATAGTGAGAGTCCGCCTGCCCCATAATATATCAGTCCTTCAAAGTCACTTCAAATAAACACTAACAGCAGCTTGGAGACATTCTTCCAGACTCCCCCTTTTACTCCCCGAGGAAAAAGGAGCGGCGGAGAGCTGCCAGCCAAAGGCCGACAGGGACTTTGGGGTTGGCCTTGCTCCCCATCTGGCGGTCATGCGGGGCCATTGGGCACAAGGGGATGCAGCCGCCCCGCCTCCTCAAACGGGAACCAATAGGAGCCCGGGCCCCGCCCCTGGGGGGAGTATTTAGGAGCCGATCAGGAACTCGCTTGGAGAGGGCTAGCGAAGCCGAAGGGAGCGCGGATAAGAGTGCGGCACCGCCTCACAACCTGGGAACCGGAGAGTAGGGGCCGTCGGCCGGCAAGAACCCGCCGTGCCTCCTCGGCAAGGGCCATCCGGTGCCACCCATGTCGCACTAGAGCAGAAGAGGGTGAGTCCTGGAACTGCGACCTGCACAGAGCTGCTCTGTACTGTCCCTGGTGGTCGCCGCCATGACCTGGTTGGTGCTGCTGGGGGCACTGCTCTGCATGCTGCGCGTTGGGTTAGGCACCCCGGACTCCGAGGGTTTCCCGCCCCGTGCGCTCCACAACTGCCCCTACAAATGTATCTGCGCTGCCGACCTGCTAAGCTGCACTGGCCTAGGGCTGCAGGACGTGCCAGCCGAGTTACCTGCCGCTACTGCGGACCTCGACCTGAGCCACAACGCGCTCCAGCGCCTGCGCCCCGGCTGGTTGGCGCCCCTCTTCCAGCTGCGCGCCCTGCACCTAGACCACAACGAACTAGATGCGCTGGGTCGCGGCGTCTTCGCCAACGCCAGCGGCCTGAGGCTGCTCGATCTATCATCTAACACGTTGCGGGCGCTTGGCCGCCACGACCTCGACGGGCTGGGGGCGCTGGAGAAGCTGCTTCTGTTCAATAACCGCTTGGTGCACTTGGATGAGCATGCCTTCCACGGCCTGCGCGCGCTCAGCCATCTCTACCTGGGCTGCAACGAACTCGCCTCGTTCTCTTTCGACCACCTGCACGGTCTGAGCGCCACCCACCTGCTTACTCTGGACCTCTCCTCCAACCGGCTGGGACACATCTCCGTACCTGAGCTGGCCGCGCTGCCGGCCTTCCTCAAGAACGGCCTCTACTTGCACAACAACCCCTTGCCTTGCGACTGCCGCCTCTACCACCTGCTACAGCGCTGGCACCAGCGGGGCCTGAGCGCCGTGCGCGACTTTGCGCGCGAGTACGTATGCTTGGCCTTCAAGGTACCCGCGTCCCGCGTGCGCTTCTTCCAGCACAGCCGCGTCTTTGAGAACTGCTCGTCAGCCCCAGCTCTTGGCCTAGAGCGACCGGAAGAGCACCTGTACGCGCTGGTGGGTCGGTCCCTGAGGCTTTACTGCAACACCAGCGTCCCGGCCATGCGCATTGCCTGGGTTTCGCCGCAGCAGGAGCTTCTCAGGGCGCCAGGATCCCGCGATGGCAGCATCGCGGTGCTGGCCGACGGCAGCTTGGCCATAGGCAACGTACAGGAGCAGCATGCGGGACTCTTCGTGTGCCTGGCCACTGGGCCCCGCCTGCACCACAACCAGACGCACGAGTACAACGTGAGCGTGCACTTTCCGCGCCCAGAGCCCGAGGCTTTCAACACAGGCTTCACCACACTGCTGGGCTGTGCCGTGGGCCTTGTGCTCGTGCTGCTCTACCTGTTCGCCCCACCCTGCCGCTGCTGCCGCCGTGCCTGCCGCTGCCGCCGCTGGCCCCAAACACCCAGCCCGCTCCAAGAGCTGAGAGCACAGTCCTCAGTACTCAGCACCACACCGCCAGACGCACCCAGCCGCAAGGCCAGCGTCCACAAGCACGTAGTCTTTCTGGAGCCAGGCCGGAGGGGCCTCAATGGCCGCGTGCAGCTGGCAGTAGCTGAGGAATTCGATCTCTACAACCCTGGAGGCCTGCAGCTGAAGGCTGGCTCTGAGTCCGCTAGCTCCATAGGCTCCGAGGGTCCCATGACGACCTAGACTGCCCAGGGCTCCCCCACCCAGGCCCCCACCCTCTTGCTGCTCGCCCTGCTCCCTGCTTCGGTCCAGAGAACTGGCAGATACTGGTGGGAAGCACTGTGCCTGGCCCCCCAGCTTCCTGTATGGGCCTCGAAACACAATGGGCCTTCTCGCTCACTGGTAGAGACGGGTTGTGGTCCCCAACCTGCCTTCTGCTCTGCCCCTGCACAGGACCCAAAGGCCCCAGGCCCTGCAAGGTGTGCTAGTTCCTGCTTTCCCGCGGACTTCCTAGTGCCCAAATGCCCTGTGAGGCTGAGAGACCCCGGCCCCTGTGGCTTTCAACACACCACAGCTGTGGAAGTGGCTGTGTTCTTCTACAGCCTGTGGAAGAACCCCTGTAGCAGAGCCTCCTGTCCACCCTCAGGGGCCGAGGCAGCTCTCGAGGAGTGGTGCTGAAGAGCTGACACAGGGCCACCTCCCCTTCCCAAGGGGGTGGGAGGGAGTGGGCCCACAGGGAAAAGAAGGCGGCTCTGAAGGAAGATCTCGCCCACACCCCAGGACAGAAAGAGGAAACAAGCCCGCCCTCTGGTGAAATGGGACTCCCTCCATCCACCAACACCCAACCTCCTGAAAGCTTCACAACTTCACGCAGAGTCCGGTGGGCAGGCACCAGGCAGGAAAGGCTCCTCAAGAGGTTCCTGGTGGTCTGGCCTAAGCCCCAGCCAGAGGCCCTGCTCTCTCTGGCCTGGGGCATCCACCCGTTGTTCTGAAGGCAGAGCCCATTCTGTGGGCTCACAAGACACAGTGAAGGGGATCATGGCCTGCACCCCTGCTTTTCAGCAGTAAAAAGCCCGAAAAGCCTGGTGAGCATGGCCGAGCTGGGAGGGCCGAGCCGGAACTCCATGTCCCTCGAGAGCAGGAGCCTCTTAAGGGCTGGCACTGGTCTCAGCCTAATGGCTGAGGCGGTACCCTGGCTTCACATGCATCTCACTGCTCCCACTGCAGGGGGGCAGGGAAGGGGGGTCTGGGAGCCGTTCATGTGTGGGGGCCGAGCTGGGGGCCCCCATGGCCATCCTGGACCCCGCTGCTCCAGAGTTTAATAAAGGTAGCACATGCTTATTGCTAGAGCCTTTGCAGACAATGGCGGTCCTCCGTGTGTTCAGCTCTCCCGGCGGCCTGGCCCTGTCCACCACAGGACGGCACACCCTCCGGAGTCCTGCCTCCCATGCCTGGCCTGAGGCATGGCCACAAGCCAGTGGCTCTGTGGGCCAGGGCCACCTGTCCTGCTGGGGTCCCAGATTCTCCTACTTAGAGCAGCTCCGTCTGCCCCCTATTTAGGCCATTCACACCTCACCACCTTCCCTCTGCCTCAAAACCTGATGCTGAGGTCCATTTTCCAGATGAGGAAACTGAAGTACCAGGAGGCCCTGTCCAGCCCCTCCTCACCAGACACACCCAGCTCCCACAGGGGCCCACGGTCCCCAACACTCACTCTGAGGCTGGGCCACGCACCAGGAGCTGCACCAGGATGCCCGTCACTGCCACCAGAATGGGATAATGGTCCACGCTCTCTAGGCCTGAGGGGAAGGGGAGGAAAGAGATGAGCCACCCACATGCTCCTGCTTCAAGGGCTCCGGGCCTGCCCACTGCCCTCCCTACAGAAGGGTGAGCCGAGACTGCAGAGCACCAAGTCTGGCTGTCCGGGGGCAGAATGTGGAATCAGGCCTCACTGTTCCTAGCAGAGGAACCGAGGCCTGTAGTGTGTTGGGGTGCGGGGCATCTAGGTCCTCACCAGGCAGCCGTAGGGTGACCACACGATCAAACAGGTTCCTCTCAGCTGTCACCCGGTTCAGCACCTGGTTTAGCAGCTGTGAGGGGAGCAGGAGTCCATTGGTGGATGGGGAGCGTCATCAATGGGGCATCCCCAGGGTCCCACCCTTGTTGCCCAGATGGCCACACCTGTGCAAGACGCCGCAGAAGCATCTCAGAGGTAGGCCGGGTCCAGTCAAGGAATATCTCAGGCACCAGTGTGATAGTCATCTCCAAGACACGCAGCAGGCTGACCGAGAGGTCAAAGCAGGTGGCACATACCTTGAGCTGCCGGCTGTCCACAAAGTTCCGCTCCAGGCGCTCAGCAGCCTGCTGGATCTGAGCCACCAACACGTGGGCATGCAGTGGTCAGCACCTGGCTCTAGCCCAGGACCAGGCCTCCTCCCTTGCACCACCCTAACCCACGAGGCCCCACCACAGCCCACCTCTTGGATCATGCCAATGAATTCAGAGAAGGCCCAGTTGAGCTGATTGAGGACGCTGTTGAGGAAGCTGGGTGCCACATCAGGACCCTGCTGTAGGAGGTCCGCCATGTGCTGCTGCAGCAGGGTGGAGGGGCAGGGCTCTGCAGGGGGACAGGAGGCGGCATCATCAGGGACTCCACTGCAGTGGCCTCTGCCTGTTTGCCTCTGTCCTCGTCCATTGAGGCTTTGGTATAAGGACAGAAAGATGGCTCCCTAGGAATGCTCAGGTCATGAAAGCAGGGGACAGGGGACAGCTGCCTTGGAGTTAGTTGGGACAGAATCTGTCCCCTCCTTCTACTAGGCAAGCCCCAGGCTGCAGCTGTGTCCAGCCCTGACACCACACCATCCACTCCAGGTCCAGAGCAGCCACACAGCCACAGCCTGACCCTCAGCAAGTTCTGGGTCGCACACCCTTCAGATAGGGTCAGACCTAAACAGGGCGGCTTAGATGCTTCCCCACCGGCACCAAGGCCAGCTCCTCCAAGAGCCTACTCTAAGCCCTGCTGCAAACCTGCTGTCCTCTACTGTCCTCTGCTGCCCTTGGCCTGGCCTTGGCATATGGCCGAGGTCGTGGGCACCAAGTCTGGGCTGGCAGGCAGCAGTAACCAGAGCCCTCAGCTGCAACGGGCCTGGCGCACCTCCCCACCAGCTTGATACAAATCAATAGTTCCCGCAGCAGCAGGACAGGCCTGGCCCCACTGCCGCTCTCCACTTGCAGCTCAGTTCCGCCCTGGACGCAGGACCACGGCAATTGGCAAGGACTTGCTGTGTGACTTAGCACAAGACACTCAGCCTCTCTGGGGACACCCTTTGGACCAAAACACTGCCCACAAGGGCAGAAACAGACTACATGAGCCAAGAAGAGCCACCATGAAGGGTGAGGACAGTGTGTGGCACACCTGGCACTCTGCAAGGGCCAGGCCTAGGGGAAAGTCCTTGCTGGACCCTGGAGAGAGGGCACAGCCTCTGCTCCCAACTAAATGTCCCTTCCTCCAGGAACTCTCGTGAATACCCTCTGGGGACCTGGCCAACCTCCAATCTGTGCTCCCAGTGGACTCAGGTGTCCAAGGCCTAAGCCAAGGCCAGGGTCTGCCACCAGCAGATAGCAAAAAAGAAGCAGAAGGACATGGTGCTGGGACAAGGCTGGAGGTCAGGGAGCTAGCTTAAAGGGCAAGGGACAGAGTATTCGGTCTGCATGAGCTGCAGCAGGCCAGGAAGATGGTGCCGCCTCTCACCATGACCCACGTAGAGCGTCCAGGCCCAAAGGGCACATGTAGGTAGGACTGTGGGCAAGGCTGGGGAGGGGGAGTCCCAGCCCGAGTATCCTTGGGCTGGAAGGAAGCAGGGAAAGTGGAAACCCCAGGGGACACGTAGGGAGTCTGGGACCCAACGGGGGAACCAGAGAGGGGCTGGAAGAAGTGGAGAGTCTGAAAGAACCCATGGGTAGGAGGTAAGCGCCCCCGCCTGCCTTGCCCAGGACTCGCCCAACCCAGATACTCACTCTGGAGGCTGGGCAAATTGGCGTCCTCAAGTTTGGTTTTCAGCAGATGTGGCAGCCGTGTATAGCGGTACCCGAAGCCACAGCCCTGTGGAGGTGGGGGTCAGTGCCCTGGTCAATGGGACAGCGCACCCTCTCCCTCCAGCCAGCCTCAGCCACTTCCCCTTGAGTCAGGCTTACCCTCCAGAGCCGCACCAGGATCCAGTTGGTCTGGGCCCAGGGCCGCTGCTCATAGGGCGCCAGGAGGTTCCTCACCATGGCGATACGCCTGTGAGGGCAAGGAGGGGAGAGACAGGGTGAGGCTGGGCATGGTGCTCGTGGCCAGGGTGTGTGCCCCCCAGGCCCCACTCACTGCTCCTCGGGGATTCGCTCCACAGCCCGCAGGGAGTGTGGGTAGCACACGTAGCTGGCCAGGGCCTGCATCAGTGAGTCTCGGATGTCTGCGGGGACACACCGTGCCTCAGCAGGGGCTTGGCATGAGCCCTGGACCCATACTTCATGCCCACCTGGCCACATTTTTCATAGAAGAAAGCCGACCAGAGGTGCCATCCCATCCCCCTCCCCCTGTACCCTCTGTAGGGGCCCCTCACCAGTGCCCACAATGCGTGTGTCGGCAAAGTGTTTGGCGAGAATGGCAGCCAGGCGGGTCAGGGTCTCTTCATAGCCTGCAAGGGTGGGAAGTGAGACGTGTCGGCTGGGAGCGGGGGCTCCAGAGGCAGGCATGTCAGCAGGGTGGGTGGACTTGGGTAGCAGGCTCTAGAGCTGGCTCCCAAGGCCAGCCTGGACCCAGGGTGGCATCTGGGGACATCGGGCAAAGCATTCATTGGTGGCTGTGGAAGGGCTAAGGCACAGGCTCACTGTGAAGGGATGACAGGCCCTGGCAGGAGCCCTGACCTGGGCTCAAACCCATCTCAGCACACACACCTGATGAGCAGTCAAAGCTCCTTGGGCACTCACAGCTCTGTCTTTGAAGACAAAGCCTGCACTGAGGCCTGTGGCTGGGCAGGGGGCGGGCTAGGGGCCTGACAGCTCACTGCCTGATCCAGACATACACTGCCACGCCCAGCCTGGAATCAGCAGGCTGAGAAGCCCAGGTTCGGATGTGGACCCTAGCAGGGTCCACCCCCTGCTGTGATTTACCAAGACAAACCATTCTGCCCCTGACCAACTGCTACGCTTTGTGACCAGTGCCAGGGAGTCAAGGTGCAGGGCCAGCTGGCTCCTGGACCATGGCAGTTGCTCATAGCACTAGGAAGGAAGTGAAAGCCAAGAGGTCTACACCCACTGTGTTCCATCTTGTCTGTTTTCCTTTGCCAGGGAGCTGTTGGCTCTGTGGCTGCAGGTCCCAGGGCAGGGTGCAGACGTTTGTTTGCTGCAGGGTGAACCACAGAGGAAGCTCCTCCCCTCCCCGCCCCCCACAGATGTGTGTTGCTGGGCCACAGAGGTCTCAGACCAGGGCTCCTAGGGCTCACACTAGAGACCCCTTTTCTGCTTCTGCCTCAGCCTGAATGGTTCCATCACCTGGGAGCTCCTCCATGCTGTGCACGGGACCAAAGTAATTCTTGAGAGCACTGTAGCTGTTGATGGCCACGCTCAGGTAGAACTCAGGCATGAAGGCAAAGAGAGACCCTGTGCGATCACCGTGCTCAATGGTCCGCAGGCAGACGCGCAGCAGCCAGTAGATGTCCAGCATCTTCTCCTGCAGGAGGCACACAGGGTGCTGCTGGGTTGCGCACCAGTGGGGTCTTGGGGGCATGTCCTGGCCTGGGGATCAGGAAAGGCCTCCCCAGGCCTACGACAGCACAACTGAGACCTGGATTTCAGGAAGCATGAGCAGTAGCTCAAGCAGGGCAATCAAGTCCTCAGCAGGCAAGAGGGACGCACTCAGCCTGGAGGGCGCATTACTGTGACCCAGGCCAGAACTCTGGTCAGCATATTTGTAAGCAAGTTTTTTTTTTTTTTTTTGAGATGGAGTCACCCAGGCTGGAGTGCAGTGATGCCCTCTTGGCTCACTGGAACCTCCGCCTCCCAAGTTCAAGGGATTGTCTTGCCTCAGCCTCCCGAGTAGCTGGGACTACAGGTATGTGATACCGCACTCGGCTAATTTTTGTATTTTTAGTAGAGATGGGGTTTCGCCATGTTGGCCAGGCTGGTCTTGAACTCCTGACCTCAGGTGATCTGCCTGCCTCAGCCTGTAAGCAAGTTTTAGGCAAGAGGGTGCTGTGACTGGAAGTCTGTGTGGAAAAGTGGAGTACAAGGTGTGTGAAGGGCCCAAGAGAGCTGGCGATGGTAAGCAGACAGGCAGAAATTTGATCTGGAGTGCAAAGGAGAAGGTGGTGGGAAAGCAGGGGGCAGTGTGACTGGTGGAACAGAGGTCACGGGAAACAGACAAAACCTGCTGAGGGGCCTGCTCCCCACAATGTGGTTTCCACAAAGTCTATGTCAGGGTCTCACAAAGGAGCCCAGGCAAGAATGAGGCCTCAGGCCCCAGCCCAGACCCACAGCACCCGTGTGTCTTGGAGTGCGGTCACAGCACCTGGGCTTCACACCAGCTCTCTGATGTGCCCTAAAGCCCAAGGAACTGAGGAGAAGATGTAAGCAAGAGGTTAGGGGAGGGCCTAGGCGCAAACCTAGGCAGCGATGATCCTGCTGCTACAGAAGGCCGGCGAAGACTGTGTCTGGTGAGGGGATGGCAATGGCCCCATCAGAGCGAAGGCATCAATGCAAAGGAGATGGAAATGTGCCGGCCGGATTGAGATGGGGGCAGACAGAGACCCTGGTGAGACTATTTCAGAGATGGGGAAGAGCCTGTGCTGGAGGGAGATGAAGGGGAAAATGTAGCAGCTAAGACAGAGAAAGAAGGAGAGAGCATAACTTTTGGGCACATATAGTGTCAAGGCTGGAATGCAGTGGCACAATCACAGCTCACTGTAACCTGGAACTCCTGGGCTCATGTGATCCTCCTACAGGTATGTGATACCACGCCCTGCTAATTTTTGTATTTTTAGGAGAGATGGGGTTTCGCCATGTTGGCCAGGCTGGTCTTGAACTCCTGACCTCAGAGTAGCTGGGACTACAGGTATGTGTCACCATGCCCCGCTAATTAAATTTTGTTTTTTTTGTAGAGATGGGTTGCCCAGGCTGGTCATGAACTCTTGGCTTCAAGTGATCCTCCCGCTTCAGCCTCCCAAAGTGCTGGTTTACAGGAGTGAGTCTCTCCATTAATAATGGGATTAGAAAGACACAGGTGAGTTAGTGCTGAAGATGCAGAGAATGAAGGCAGTTCAACATAATAAAGACCATATATGAAAAGCCTCCATCTAACATCACACTCAGTGGTAACAGACTATAATCCCTCCCTCCCTCAGACCAAGAACAAGACAAGTGTGCCACTTTCTCTACTTCTGCTCAGCACAGTCCTGGAAATCCCAGCCAGAGCAACTAAGCATGAAAAAGAAAGGAAACCACACTGGAAAGGATAAAGTAAAATTATCTCTGTTCACAGACATGATTTTATAAGTAGAAAATCCTAAAGATCCACACACACACACAAAACCCCAACTAGGATTAATAAATAAATTCAGCAAAATTATAGGATATGGCCAGGCGCGGTTGCTGAAGCCTGTAATCCCAGCACTTTGGGAGGCCGCGGCAGGCGGATCACCTAAGGTCAGGAGTTTGAGACCAGCCTGACCAACAAGGTGAAACCCCATCTCTACCAAAAATACAAAAATTAGCCGGGCGTGGTGGCGTATGCCTATAGTCCCAGCTACTCAGGAGGCCGAGGTGGGAGAATCGCTTGAACCTGGGAGGCAGAGGTTGCAGTGAGCCAAAATCTTGCCACTGCACTCCAGCCTGTGCCACAGAGCGAGACTCCCTCTCAAAACAAAACAAACAAACCAACAAACAAAAGATATGCAAATGGCCAATAAGTGCTTGTAAAGGTACTATTTGTCATAATGTCACTAATCATTAGCAAAATGCAGAACCACAATAAGGTACCATATCCTACCCATTAGGATTTACTATCAAAAAAGTAGAAATTGCCGGGTGTGGTGGCTCATGCCTATAATCCCCGCACTTTGGGAGGCCGAGGCAGGAGGATTCCTTGAACCCAGGAGTTTGACAACTGGGCAACATAGTGAGACCCTGCGTCTACCAAGAAAAAAAAAGGGCAGAAAATAACAAGTGTCAGTAAGGATATGTATGGAGAAATTGGAACCCTCATGCACTACTGGTGAGAATGTAACAGGCACAGCCACTGTAGAAATGATATGGTAGTTTCCAAAAAATTAAACAACAGAATTGGCCGGGCACGGTGGCTCATGCCTGCAATCCCAGCACTTTGGGAAGCCGAGGCAGGCGGATCACCTGAGGTCAGCAGTTCAAGACCAGCCTGACCAACACGGTGAAACCCCATCTGTACAAAAAATACAAAAATTGCAGGGCGCGATGGCTCACGCCTGTAACCCCAGCACTTTGGGAGGCCGAGGCGGGCGAATCACCTGAGGTCGGGAGTTCAAGACCAGCCTGATCAATATGAAGAAACCCCATCTCTACTAAAAAAAAATACAAAATTAGCTGGGCGTGGTGGCACATGCCTGTAATCCCAGCTACTCAGGAGGCTGAGGCAGGAGAATTGCTTGAACCTGGGAGGCAGAGGCTGCCGTGAGCCGAGATCGCGCCATTGCACTCCAGCCTGGGCAACAAGAGCAAAACTCCACCTCAAAAAAAAGAAAAAAAAAAATACAAAAATTAGCCGAGCATGGTGGTGCACACCTGTAGTCCCAGCTACTCGGGAGGCTGAGGCAAGAGAACACTTGAACCCAGGATGTGAGCTGAGATCGCACCATTGCACTCCAGCCTGGGTGACAGAGTGAGACTCCATCTCAAAAAAAATAAAAAATTAAAATTAAAAATAAAATAAAAAACAGAATTACCATATGATACAGTAATTCCACTTCTGGGTATATAACCAAAAGAATTGAAATTAGGGTCTCAAAGAGATCTTTGCACACCCATGTTCATTACAGCATTATTCACAGTAGCCCAAAGTAGAAGCAACCCGAGTGTCCATCAGCAAAGGACTGGATACATGAAATGTGGTGTCCGTACAACAGAATATTATTCAGCCTGGAAAATGAAGAAATTCTGACACATGCTATAACATGAATGAACCTTGAGGACATTATGCTAAAGCCATACACAAAAGAACGAATAGTGTATGATTCTTCCTAGATGAGGTGCTTAGTATAGTCAAATTCAGAGACAGAAAGTAGGATGGTGGTTGCCAGGGGCAACCTGAGCTAGCCTCAGAACAGGGCCATGGTGGTCCCCTCATGACATGGAAGTAAGGCCCAGCTGGGGGTCTGTGAGCCGCTGGCCAGAGCACCCAGGGACCTGATGCCAGAACCGCTGCTCCCCCAGCTGCCAGACCCAGGGATCTGCTGACAGGTGGGGGTGGGTGGGAGCTGTCAGGGAAGCTGGGGAAGGGAGGACAGGAGGTTTTGTTCAACAGGCACGGAGTATCAGTTTTGCAAGATGAAATGAGTGTGGAGATTGGCTGCACGACAATGTGAATAGACTTAACACTTAAAAATGGCTATGATGGGTGACCGGGCACAGTGGCGCACGCCTGTAACCCCAGCACTTTGGGAGGCCGAGGTGGCAGGATCACATGAGGCCAGGAGTTTGAGACCAGCCAGGCCAACAAAGTGAAACCCTGTCTCTACCAAAAAATACAAAAAGTAGCCGGGCGCGGTAGCACATCTATAATCCAGGAGAACTGCTTGAACCCGGGAGACAGAGGTTGCAGTGAGCCAAGATCATGCCATTGCACTCCAGCCTGGGCAACAGAGTGAGACTCTGTCTCAAAAAAAAAACACAAAACAAAACAAAACAAAAAAAAACACAGCTAGGATGGTACATTTTATGTCACACATATTTTAGCATAACTAAAAAAAGGCAGAGAGATGAGAGGGCAAGGGTCTTGAGAAGACAGTGTGGGAGAGGGCAGCCAAACTTCTGAGGGAGGTGGGCAGGCAGGAAATCTCAGGACAGAAGGGAGAGGAAGTTCCTGTCATGGGGCAGTAAGCACGGTCATCCAGGGTAGCAAGAGAGTCACGAATGGGAAAAAGGTGGAGGTGGTTTGGGTTTTGCAAAAGAGCCATGAGAAGAAACAGCAAGCAGAGATGATAGAAATGGGGACACCAAAGGCCTCGATCACCCAGTCATGCAGGGGTATGCCCAAGAAGACAGCAGATACCCTGACCTGGGCACCTGAAGAGACCCTCAGGGCACTCACTGGTTAGGGAAGAGATGCCAAGAGCGGCAGGGAGAGGAAACAAGTCCAGAGGGTCTGAGGCCTGGGGGTGAAACTTCAGTCACAGCAGGAGTGCCCCATCCATCTGTCTGTCCATCCATGTATCTGACCAGGCTGAGTGCCTTCAGAAGGCAGAGGCTCATCTTTCTGACTTACTAATGTGTGTGTGTCCCTAGTTCCAGGACAGCACCTGGCACACACCAGGTTTTGGGTGCATGTTATTGAATGAATGAGCAAGTGAATGAGTGAGTGGGGAACAAGCCAGTGGCCTCGGGTGGTAATGAGTCAGACAGAGGCAGACACAGATGGTGGAGTGTGCCTCCGGGAAAGACTGCAGAGCCCCTGATGCACTGGGAGAGAAGGACGGGGGCCAAGAAACTGGGAGGGGGTGGGAGCAGGGGAGGCAGACAGACAGAGTTTGTTCCTCCAAGGACAGGTCTATGAGGCGAACTGGAGGTCCAGAAACTGCGCTTCCTCAGTCCACAGAGCATGAGGGGTACAGGGGACATGGCATGGGGTGATGGAGTCTGAAGTGTGGGAAGGGACATGTGTGTGCCAGAGGCCCGAGAGGGTGGGGGCATCAAGGGCCCTGGCACAACCTTGCTAGACCCGTGGCCAGACAGTGAGGTCGGGAAGGGGCAGCTGCAATACCAGCTCACCTGGGAGTAGACAGTGGCATGGACCCATGCAAGACGGCGGCTCAGGTGGTCCAGCTTTTCTGAGAAAACCTTCTGGCTCTTGGTCAACTCTGCAAGGATGTCCTTCCTCTGCCACCCAAGGGGAAAGGAGGACAATCAAGACATGGCCCCATACCCAGGTCCACCCTGATCCTGCAGGCAGCCTAGGAAGGGCCCTCTAGTGCCTGGAGCAGGCAAGGGATTGGGCTCCATTTTTCAAAAACTTCTTCTGCCACTGACCCTCTGGTGACCCTGAGCCAGCCTCAGAACAAGGCCATGGTGGTCCCCTCATGACATGGAAGTGAGGCCCAGCTGGGGGTCTGTGAGCCGCTGGCCAGAGCACCCAGGGACCTGATGCCAGAACCGCTGCTCCCCCAGCTGCCAGACCCAGGGATCTGCTGACAGGTGGGGGTGGGTGGGGGCTGTCAGGGAAGCTCAGCCTGGACACACTGGGCCCCACCTTCCTGGGCCAGGGCAGCTACAGCAGAGGGCTCCGGAGGGTGCAGTGGAGCCAGGCCCTGCTTCCTGCTGACTCTGCAAGTGGCCGAGGAAGCACTCAGGGTCAATGAATAATTGATGAGGAGAGTGGGTGTGCTTCAGCACTTATTGGGCCCAGGGGGTGGGGGGCACCTAGGCACAGGCCACACTGGTGATGGGTGCCAGGCCTTGCTGCCAGCCCCACTCTCACTGGCGTGCTATGGCCAGGGCTAGAGTGGGGATGAGAACTGCCAG
This sequence comes from Pan paniscus, assembly GCF_029289425.2. Lineage (NCBI taxonomy): Eukaryota > Metazoa > Chordata > Mammalia > Primates > Hominidae > Pan > Pan paniscus. The sequence continues at coordinate 49,693,039 of NC_085926.1, read as the reverse complement.
GGCAGCCCCCAGAACCAGACTTCATCTGTGGTTACCTGTACGAGTAAGCAAGCTGCCCCTCACCAAGACTATGTGGGCCTTACCCTCTTGGGGCACCGGCGGAGCTTGTCCTCTGTGTCCCTCAGAGCCATAGCGTATTCACTGACATCATCGGAGACACCCACCATCTACACAGCATGGGACCACATGTCCAGAGTGTCCCTTGGGCACTTCATCCAGGCTTCTTCAGACCCAGTCTGGACCCCAGCCCTGCCAAGGTCCCAACCTTAGGCCCAGGGCGGTCCCATTCCCACAACAGTCAGCAGGTCAGACTGAGGCAGCAGGAGCAGAAACCAGCCTCGCTGAGGCATGTGCTCCCATGCACGGTCTTGAACAGGCAGCCCTGCGGGCCCATGTGCACACAGGAATACACACACAACCAAACACGCACAACACCCGCCACCCAATGCGGGGTCCAAGAGTGCACGACCTTGCCCAGCTGCTGGTGTACGCTGAGGTTGTACATCATGACCGCCCCATCCAGGACTTCCAGCAGCGAGTTCTCGGTGAGGGGCTGCTCAGGCTCCTCGGGGGGCCGCCCCAGCAGCAAGCCCTCATTCCAGTGGCTGCCTTCAACTGGGGAGTTGGGGAGGGAAGGGTCAAGGGTAGGGCCATCCCGGCTCTCCTGAGCCTGCCTCACAGCAGGAGAGGAAATCATCTCTCCCATTCCTGTGCCCAAGGAGGGACCCGCGGGGAGCCCATGGGGGCATGGGGGTAGGGGTGGAGTGCAGGGCAAGGCCTGCGGTGCCAGGACCTATTTCTGCGGCATTGATCTCCTGCCCTCGGAGTGTGCTTCCTGCGCTCCTGGGATGCTGCCAGGCCACAGGGCTGGGAGGGCATGGGGTGTATTTTGGCTTTGCCCGGGTCGGGGACTGTACACTGTGGAAGGGTCCTTCGGGGACCTGCCTGACCCCACCAAGCACCTACTGTCCTCACGGGTCCTCTGCTCCACGCTCAGTGTGCGGACCTTCACTTTCTCTGAGGTGCTCAGAGGCCGCCGTGGGGTCATGAGGCTCACAGCCGCTGTGCTGAGGAAGCGGTTGGCTCGGCCCAAAGTTGGAGAACTGAGCCAGCCGGGCCGGGGCAGGGGCAGTGGCCCCCCAACAGCCAGGGCCTGCATGGGGCGCTGCAGTGAAGAAAGGCGGCCAGGACCAGGGCTGGCTCAGGGTTCCCTTGGCCCACGGGGCTGCAGAATTGTGAGGGAGGGTCCATGCCTCCACCCACAGCAAGACACCAGCCCAGTAAGAAACCCCTTGCCTGCATGGAGCGGGAAGTGGCCCTGGATGAGACCCCTGCCCATAAGATACAGGATAAGCCCAACACAAATCCCACCGCCTGCCCCCACTGTGGCACCTGGGCCATAGCTGGGGCTGGCTCCTCATCCTCATCTAGGTCATCCATGGCGGTTGACTGGAGCTCCAGTGGGTCCATCACAATGTTGGCTTTGGAAGCAAGGTCATCTGGGAGGAAGAGCAGGAGGGTTCTCAGGCCAGTGGTGGCGCAAGGGGCCACAGTGGAAGTGCCCAGGATGGTGAGAGAGCCCAGCACACTGGGCAGGAGGCCTTGCAGAGCCCGGTTTAGCACCGTATCTGCCCCTCGCCCCTCCGCCTCCTCCACCCAGCCTTCACTCTGCATCTCAAGGGCCCCGTCTAGCTGCCACTCAGTAACAGGAGGCTTTCCCCATCACACCCTTCTTTTTCATTTATTTTCAAATTGACTTTCTTTATTCTACATAGATGTAAGCCCATCATGCCCTTCCTGCCGGTCCCTGGCTTTGTTTCCCAGGACTTCCTGCTCTCCAGGGCCTCCCCCACTCTCTGACTACTCCATAAACAAAAGGAGATGCCAGGGCTGCTTCATTCTGGGCACTCCCAGTGGGAGCCAAGCCTCATCCCAGGCTCATCCCCACCACCGTGCTGACAACTGACCCCGCCTTCGCTGCCTCCCGCCCAGGCCTTGCTCCCCGCTAAACGCGCTGTGTCCAAACAGAATTTCTCATCTCCACCACCTCCTGCAGCCCCTCTCCCTGATGGCACCCCATCCACACAACCTCTGGCAGGAAGCCTGGGGTCATCCTGACTCCTCTCCTCCACCTGTGCCCTCCCCTACCTACCTGGGCAGGCCCTTATCTCCTGTGTGGGGACACCTGGGCTCCCTGTCTCTCAGCCCCTGCACTCCGGCGTACACACTGCGGCAGCCAGAGAGAGGTTCTGACAGCACAGACCCACCCTCGTGCCCGGCTCAGGGCCTTGCTCTCGCTGTGCCCTCAGCCCTGCACCGGGGCAGCTTGTGCTCATCCCTGAAGGCAGCTCCGGCAGCACCTGCACGCCCCATCCACACCTCACCAAGATCCCTGGTCCCCTGCCAGGCACGCCCGACCCCTATGGCGTGGGTGCTGGCGGGAAAGAGAAGCTGCCCAGATGCAGGGCAGGCAGATCAGTATCTCCCTGCCTGAGTGGGTGGAGAGACTTGGGCACCCTCTGGTGGCCATAGGATGGCTCAGCATCCACAGCAGAGCAGGCTCAGGGACAGTCCCCCACCTGGCCCCAGAACTGCTCCCGGCCCACAGGCCTGTACACACCTTTGAGGGTCTTCCGCAGGTGCGAGAGGAGGCCCCCCAGGCGCTGCAGGTCAAAGTAGTCCACCTTGCCATTATAGAAGACCTGGGGCGGGATGTAGGCCTCTGCGAGGAATTGAGGAGGCTAGGCCAGTGGTCGCGGCCCAGTAGGAAGACCCTCCCCACAGCCCTCCCCTCCAATCTGGCCTAGCACAGCCTGGGAATTCTGGCTTTGGCCACTCACCCATCCAGGCAGACAGAGAAACTGTCTCCTGGACCAAGAAACAGACCTCCCCTACCTCTTCTCCACCCCTGCCATTTCAGGTCAGAGCCAGCAGCTGCATAACTTGGGGTGATGGGGGTACTCATGGCAGCCGTTCACTCAGGAGAAGCAGAGAGGCCCAGCCCCAGTCCTGTGGGATATCCCCCAATCCAGGGCAGGTAAGGCTCCCACTGACCCTTGGGGACTCAAACACAGGGCCCCCCAGCACCCACCCAAGGCAGCCCTATAAAGGACGCACAGAGGAATGGGGGGGCAAGGACGGAAGAAAAGAGCCCACAATGGTAGGAGCCCGTGGGACAATCAGAGCAAACACAGGATCGGCAGGCCTGGGGTGCAGGGCTCCTGCTGCCCCAGTGGAGAAGCCGCCTGTGGCTGGGTAGGACTCAACCAGGCAGGATGCCGGGGACAACTCCCCACAGCCCACAGCCTCAGCTCAGCACTCTGCACTAACATTAGGGGCTGCCCTACGCCTGGCTCTGTCCAGCCTCACTGACCTGGGACCCCGGTGCCACTCACCCTCACTGAAGGAAGCATGAGGATTGGAAGCCTTGTATTCATCCCAATAGTAGCGCAGGGCAGAGATCAGCCGGTGTAAAAAGCAGACCATGTACTCAGGGGGGCAGAGCATGGGCATGTTCTGTGGACACCAGGCATGAAACATGCATTGGTGCCAGCCCAGTGCCTTGCCCATTCCTCATCCAAGGCCCTGCCTGAGGGTCGAGGGTTGAGCAGGGAGGGAAAAGCAGCAGAGAAAAGCTTGGGGCTAGGCAGGGATGAGGCAGTCCGAGAAGTGCCAGGTGCTGAGGGCATGGCATGTGTAGTGCAGCCGGGGGTCCACAGTGGGCTGGCCTGGAGGACACCTACCCCCCGGCCACTGGCGTTCTCCTGCAGAAACTTGCGAAACTTGGTCAGGAAGATATACCTAGAAGCTTCACCCTTTGAGAGAGGGAAAAGTGAGGCTGTGCTGAGCTGAGAATGCAGGCTCAGACTGGGCTGGCTCAGTGCTGCACCTTCCCCCAGCCCCTGCCATGGGAACCAAACCCAGTTCCCACCCTCTGGGTCTTAAGGCCCAGTGCAGCATCCCTCCCCACAGGGCCCCACCCAGGGCTCTGGGAGTCACTCACCCCATTGTCATCTTTATTGTCCAGCAGCAGCTTCAGGATCTGGATCTGTAGTTCTTCCACCACTGGAGGTGAGGTGAGGAACATGGCCCTCAGGCTCCAGGAGATGGGGGGCAGGTTTGGGCCAGGGCTCCACCACCAGGGTTCCCCAAGTCCCACCTAGACATGGGCACCTCCAAGCACCCTCATGTGCACACACACACCTCCCACCCTACCCCGTGCCCAAGGCAGGCTGACCTTCAATGCGCTTCCTGAGCCGCTGGCAGCCCCGTTCGTAGGCTCGCCGCCGCAGCCGCTCCTCTGCGGTCTCCTCCTTCATCTCCGTGCTCTCTTTGCCCTAGGCAGGGGTAGCAGGTGGAATACAGCAGGGTCACCTGGGACCTAGCCAGGCCTCCTTCACTCAGAACACCCACACTCCATCCCCAGGGCTTCAGGGACCAGGGCCAGTGAAAAGGCCTCATGCTAGATGCCCAGTGGCCAGATGCCCAGGCCAGGGGCCTTGCCATGACCTCTGCCCATCCCACTTGGGGTGCACTCACCTCCCTACTGGAGCAGTGGGGCCACCAGGTGGTGGGAATGAGCTCCTGCAGGCCGGCCTCCTCCACACGCAGGGGGCTCTTGATGTAAAAGAAGACGACGGAGCGGAGCACGTCGAAGCTGGCGGGTGTCAAGGCAGGGCTCTGCTTGCCAAAGGGCACTCTGCACACCCTCAAGAGTCCTTCCCCAGGAGCCCATCCCTGGATGTGCCTACCACAGCTCTCCCACCACCACAGGGGCATGTTGCTGCTATGTGTCTGACCCCCAGGGCATGCTCCCTGACAAAAAGCTGTGGTGGTTAAGCCCACCAGCTCCAGTACCCAGCAAGTGCACGATAAGGGCTTGTCACAGGAACAGATGACTGTGGGACAAGCTGGAGAGAGGGACTGGTGGCCTTTTCTCAGGCCCCAACTCTGACCTCTGTGTCTCCCAGCTTTGTGTCTGCCTCCTGGAGGGTGGAAGACCCCAGACCAAGAAAACGGCTACAAGCTGAGGCTTCCCAGCCAGGGGCTCAAAGCTATGCTCTCACTCACTCATGCAGTTCTCAACAATTCTGGGAAGCAGGAAGAGCTGCCTCCTTAAAGATCTTGCAGGAATCCCCACTGTGGAACATGAACAAAAGTGCTGGGCTGTGGCCGAAGAGGGCAGGCCCTGTGGCCCCTCCCACACCTCTGCATAGCCTGAGTCTGCAGTCATTCAGTCTGAGTCTGAGTCTGCAGCCTGGCTAGGCTGGCTGGCCAGGCTCAGTCCTTTGCTCTCTCGTCCTTGCTCTGTAGAGAAAATGCCACATGTTGGGCAGCTCTGGTCCTCCTGATGCTCCCAGGGGACCCCTGGCCTGATGACACTCCCCTTCCTGGCCTCTGCTGAGTCCAGAGGGCACCCCATGTCTGGCCTGCCAGGCAGCAAGGAAAGGATACAGGACATTGCTAAGCAGAAACTTGCGGGACTTCTCATGCCTCAGGATGGCGATAGTGAGCCGCAGGTAATGGATCTGTGGAGAGGGGGCGTTCAGAGTGGACAGGCGAGTCCCAGGGGGCTCAGGGCAGGGGTAGGGGCTCCCACCTGTAGGCCCAGGTCTGGGACAATGGGTGAGAATCGGTACAGCCGAAGCAGAGACATCATCAACTGCTTGAGGCAATCTTGTACCTCGTAGTCCTGGGGGAAGAGATGCCAAGGCAGCCATGACTGGGGCCTTTTCCAAGATTCTCCCCGTATCTTCCCGACCCCAGTGAAGACTGACAGCCAGGCCTGAGGCCTGAGGTCAGGAGCCTCACCTCCATGAAGAGCCACAAGAGGTCCAGGACCTGGTGCACCACGGACTGTGCCTGTGTGGGTGTGCCCTTCTCCACGATGCCCAGCAGGAAGCTCATGAGCACAGCCTCCACCAGATACACCTTGCGCTGCACCAAGGCCAGGCACTGGTGAGGTGGTGGCCTTCCACTCTGGTCAAGGCACCCCTGCCCTGGCACATGGCCGAGGCACAAGCCTCAGGCACAGAGCCTTGAGCCACTCGAGCAACACCAAACATAGATGACCCCTTCCGGGGTCTGACTGAGGGACAAGAAGGTCATTGCCCCACGGCTCCTCTAAGGCTTGGCACACGCAGTTTCCTTGGCCTGGGATGTTATTATCCTTCAGTCTTCTTTCCAGGACATCCCCTGATGCCCTTGGTTGGCAATGTCCCTGTTTCCCTGGGGGACTGACTGAGGTCTGAGGGCCCTGGTCACATGGGGCCCCCGCCAGGTGATGCTGTGGGACCTCAGCACTGCAGCCCTCAGTGAGGGCACATCTACCACGGGCGTGTCTAGCATGGCCTATCTCCTCCCCTCCCATGCCCCTCCCAATGCCGCTCACCAGAAGTGGTGCAAAGTGATGGAAGATGTGGGCCAGTGTGAGGAGGACGGTGGGCTGGCCCCGCAACCGCCACTTGGAGCTCTCCTTGTCCAACAGCCGTCCCTCCTGTGTGGAGGGGGAGGAGGGAGAAGTGTGAGGGGCAGGAGGCTGTGGAAGCCCCCCACCCCGCCTGGCCCAGACCCCAGCTCACCACAGGGTCCAGCTCCACACTCAGCACTGCCCGGAAGCAGCCCAGCAACCTCTGTGCCCGCACCAGGTCAGCACTCGGTGGGTCCTGCAGGGGCCGGTAGCCTGCCACTGGGTAGGTGCCAGAGTTAAGCCAGCAACGCCTTATCTGTGGCTCAGACATGCCTACTCCCTCTCCACTGCCCACCCCCCACCCCGGGGCCTGGGCTCTAGGGCAGGGCTGGTTTGCATCACAACTTGCCCACTTATTCTCCCTAGGGAGGATGCTTCACATTCCTCATCTGTTCAGTGGAGACAAGGGCACCCAACCAACCAGGCTGCTGCGAGGAAAGTTTTCTTCGACACCCTGCATGGCCCCCCACTAACTCTGCAGCAGCCAGGGCCTGCCACCAGCCCATGGCACCCCTGGGGTAGGGAGCCCCTCATCCCAGCTTCCCCAAGAGCTTCTGAGCAGCCCACAGCCATCTTCACAAAATGATATCGCAGAGGACGGCTGCCAAAGTTGAAGGCCACGGACTCCTTGAAAGAGAGGCTGATGGCTGGGAAGTAGGCCATACCCAGGCCCCTGGATAGGTTCTCAAAGGCAGTGCCCAGTGATACACCGTTCCTGGGGAGAAGGGTGGGTCTGTGAGCCAGTGCTAAGCATGTGGCTGCCCACCCTCAGGCTATCAAACTCAGTCTGGCCCCTTACAGGGCCCAGGAAACTGGAGGCAGTCTGGGGAGGTCCCAGGGGCCAGGCCTGTGCATAGAGATAGGAAACTCACAGGCAGAAGGACAGAGTGCCATCATCCAGGTCGATCAGGCAGCTCACGATGTCCCCCGCTGCCCACGCCTGCCATGAGAGGAGGCCTCACCAGATGCACAGAAGCCCAGCAGCCTGCTGACTCTGAACCCCAGCTGCGTTTCCAGAACCACCCAAGGGAGACTAGCCACAAGGACAAAGGACCTGGGTCCCTGACCCTTCCCTGGTGCCCTGTAGTCCCTTATGGCTGCCCAGCGGCTCCAAATAAGCTGTAGTAACAGTCATGGGGCGGATGACCCACAGGGGCTTGGCTCTCACCTTGCCATAATTCGTAGTGGTCACGTTCCACTTGCGCACGCGGTTGCCATCATAGGCATAGGAGTTGTGTGTATCTCCAACCCCCTCCTAGGGAGGAAATGCCTATGAGGTCCCTGGTGAGGCAGGCAGGGTCTGGGCCAGAGCCCACCAATCACCAGCCTTGGATGCATATGGCTCTACAGAAGGGAACAGATGATCTGAGGGAAAGAGTAAGAGGTATTCTCTGAGTTGGGGTGCCTGGGATTGGGTGGGACACGTTTCTTCTCCAAAGGGCAGTCCAGGTTAGTTAGGGTCCTAGGCAGTTCTGAGGGGATCTGGAGACCTGATGAGGCCTGTGGCAGGAGAAGCTCTCCCTGGGCCCAGGGAGGGGTCCCCTCCCCAATGTGTACCTCCTGGTTGAAGCGGCAGCTGATGGTGCACCAGCCGATCTGCATGAGCCCCTGGGAGGAGATGAGGACCTCGTAGACCCATTTCCCTGGAAAGAGCTGAGTTAGGGCCATGAGGTGGACAAAGACTGCCTCTTGCCTCATGCCTGGGCCCTTAAACTTTCTCCTAACTACCTAGGCCACAGCAGGGTAAGGTCTTACCTTTGTACACGCATGTGGTAGAGCGGATGGTGCCAAAGTTGCTGTGTCCAATCACCTGGGTGAAGAAGAGGGGTGGTGGGCTTGCTCCCAGGCACACAGAGCATCTCCCCAAGGGAAAAAGACCCCATCCCCAACTGAGCCAGCCCTGGTGGTATTTGCCTGTGGTGGCCAACACTGCACTGTGCCTGAGGACGGTGGGAGGGGGTAGGCTTGTATCAGGAAGGATCCTGGGCCAAGGCAGGATGAGAGAGGGACTCAGGGCTGTGCTGGGAAGGGCTGGGGGCTGAGGCCACATCAAGACTGTTTCAGGGCTTTAGTGGGAGAGTTTGAGGACTGAGAACACAATGGTCTGGGGCCACGTCAGGACAAGTTTTGGCTGCAGCCCCATCAGATGAGTAGAGAGACTAGGGCCACATCAGGAGGAGCCTGGGGCTATGTCAGAAGGGGCTGGACCTGGGTCTCCACACCTCACCCTCACTCACCCCCAGCAGGTCATCATCCACCAGGAGAAGCCCCTCAAAGCCGCCTGTGTGGTCCAGGACCACAGTGGATGGGCCAAGCCGCCCTTCAACCTGTCCTGAAAAGAGGAGAGGTGGGGTCAGGCAGGGTGGAGCATTTGACAGGATGCATAGGGTGTCCTGAGCTCACCAGACGTCTCCAGGCCCCCTACGTCCCAGCTCTGCACCTCCCAACCCCACTCCAGAGGTGGCCACATACCCTGGCTTTCCTCCTCCTCATTGTCCACCTGTAGCAACTGGTCCAAATGTTCTGGCAGGTTCTGGAAGTTCAGGGGTTTCCTGGGGAAAGTGAGAGGCTGCCAGGGGTCCACAAGTCCTTGACATCAGCCAGATGACACTAAATCCCATCCTTTCCCCTGAGCTCACAGGGGGGCTGCCTAGACTCCAGAAAAAGGGCTGTGCCTAGTCCTAGATTCTGGCATGCAGGAGGTCAGAAGGCTGAATTCTCCACTAAACTCAAAAGTATAACCGGTCCAGGCCGGGTGTGGTGGCCCATGCCTGTAATCCCAGCACTTTGGGAGGCCGAGGCGGGTAGATCACCTGAGGTCAGGAGTTCGAGACCAGCCTGGCCACATGGTGAAACCCCATCCCTACTAAAAATACAAAAATTAGCTGGGTGTGGTGGTGCATGCGTATAATCCCAGCTACTCGGGAGGCAGAGGCAGGAGAATCGCTTGAACCTTGGTGGGGCAGAGGTTATAGTAAGCCAAGATCGTGTCATTGTACTTCAGCCCAGGCAACAAGAGTAAGACTCTGTCTCAAAAAAAAAAAAAAAAAAAGTATGTGGCCGGGTGCGGTGGCTCATGCCTGTAATCCCAGCACTTTGGGAGGCTGAGGCGGGCAGATCACGAGGTCAGTAGTTCAAGACCAGCCTGGCCAACATGGTGAAATTGCGACTCTACTAAAAATACAAAAAGTAGCTGGGTGCGGTGGCATGTGCCTGTAATACCAGCTACTTGGGAGGCGGAGGCAGGAGAATTGCTTGAACCTGGGAGGCGGAGGTTGCAGTGAGCCATGATCGCGCCACTGCACTCTAGTCTGGGTGACAGAGCAAGACTCTGTCTCAAAAAAAAAAAAAAAAAAAAAAGTAGCCCTCTCTAAGTCTTAATTCCTTCATCTGTAAAAACAGAATAATGACTTATGTTAGAGATGCTGTGAAGAGCCCAGGGAATAACAAGTGCTGTCTGCATAGCACATAACCTGTCCGCTCTCAAAGGTGGCTGTGCTGATGATGTCTGGAAGAAGAAGGCTGGGAGAAATGCTGGTTCCCAAAGTGGTCAGTACCAAGGCCACCTAGTCCAACCCTTGCCCCTAGGCCTGTGGTTCCTTTGGGGCAGATTCCAGTCTCGCCACCACCCAGCCAGGGGAGTCTGTGTTGAATGGGACATGTCCTGGAAGTATGAAAGGCTCAGCCCTCTGAGCTGCTGGATGGCTCTGTCCTGTACCCGCCAGTCCATAAATGGTCAGCGGAGCACATGACCCACCTACCCGGGCCAAAGGAGTTGGGAAAAATCTGTCTGGGTGGCCCCCTCATCCTCTCAACACACACGCCTAGAGGAAAAAGGGTACTGTCTAATGCCAGTCAGTGCTGTCCTGAGCTCAGCTGCTAAGAATAGCAGGGAGTGAGGTGGTGGTAACCAGCAGGACTCAGGCAGAACAGAGGCCCATTACACACCTGGCTGCCCACAGGCTGCCACCACCTGCTCTTCCACCTTTAATGCCAGTTCCTACCCCACTCATCCACACAGACAGAAAGCTCTGGAAGGGGACAAAGGTGGGACAAGCACCCTGACAAAGTAGCCACTACCCAGGCTCAGGGATCACATATTCCCCCAGTGTAAGCCACTCTCAGCCCTGAGCTGTAGGAGCAGAGATGCACAAAGGCCCCTCCCCACTGCTGCTCTGTCCCAGGCCAAGGCCAGGTGGTGGCTATGCAGTCGGGGTGCTCAGCTAGTAGCATAGAAGGCTAAAGCCAACCCCATCTCTGAATACCCCAGTGGGCCCAAGGATAAAGGAGCCTTCCTCAAAAGCAGTTACAGGCCAAGCATGGTGGCTCACACCTGTAGTCTCAGCACTTTGGGAGGCTGAGGTGGGAGAATCACTTGAGCCCAGGGGTTTGAGACCAGCCTGGGTGACACAGTAAGACCCTGTCTCTTAAAAAAAAAAAAAAAATTAGCTGGGTGCTGTGGCATGTGCTTGTGGTCCCAGCTATGTGGGAGGCTGAGGTGGGAGGATTCCTTGAGCCTGGGACTTTGAGGTTGCAGTGAGCTATGATTGTGACATAGCGAGACCCTGTCTCAAAAGAAAACAGTTCTTAACAAGCCCACACTTGGAACGGCTACTCTTGTACCTGACCCCAAAAGTCGTGTGCCCGTCCTGAGAGCAGACTGCACATATCTGTGGGCAGTCGGCCTGAGACAGCCACCACTGAGTGCCTACAGCACTGCCCATTTGGCCAAGACCAGCAACTTCCCTGACCTTTTTGGATCTCCTAGGTCCCAGTTCAGGGCCCTGAATACCCACAACCACTGACTGACAGCCCTACCACCTGCTGTCTCTCCTGGCGGCCACAGCAGCAGCAGCAGCAGCAGCAGCAGCAGCAGGACCATCTCTGGTATCACATGAGGTAGGGATCAGATGGCTCTGAGAACAGGCCAGGACTGAGTATGGGGTGGGGGTGGGCAGGAACTCTCTGCAAGCAGGCACTTTCTGATCACCACAGTTGCTTAAATAGAACAGGTAACGTTGCTGCCTTTTGGACCTGCCTAAAGGGCAGAAGTCGTAAAAGACAGAACAGCTAAGGCTGATGAGGGGGTGAGAGACAGGGACAACCGTGCCTCACTGCAGGGAGGGAGAACCTACTTGATCCTTTGAAGAAGTAATCTGGCAACAGTCTTAAAAGTGACTGCAGTTCAAACACTCTAGCCACATGACTCCAGCCCTGGGCATACTCACAGCATTGTTTACAAAAGCAAAAGTCCTTCCAAACTAGGGCACTTGTATGGGCCACAGCAGACCCCCTGGCCCTAAAGATGCTCAGTAAGATAAATTGATAATGGGGAAAAATACTCACGGGATAACATTTGATGATAAAAATAGGATGCAAAGTTCTATAGACTTTTGGAAGTGAGGGACATGTCCATTACCTTGATGGTAGTGATGGTTTCACGGGTTTTATATATATGTTAACACTTATCAAATTGTACACTTTAAGTATGTGTAGTTTATTGTATATTAATCATAGCTCAATAAAAACGTTTTAAGAAAAGAACTGAAGGTGATAAATTTTTTTAAAGTTTTCTATACAGCATAATCTGAACTACATACATTATAAGATAAACAGACATGAAGTTAAAAAGCTTCTGCATAGCAAAGTAAACGATCAACAAAGTGAAGAGACAGCCCACAAATGGGAGAAAATATTTGTAAACTACCCATCTGACAAGGGATTAATAACCAGAATATACAAAGAACGCAAACAACTCTATAGGAAAAAAACTAATAATTCCATCAAAAGATGGGCAAAAGATATGAACAGACATTTCTCAAAAGAAGACATACGAATGGCAAACAGTCATATGGAAAGGTATTCAACGTCACTGGTCATCAGAGAAATGCAAATCAAAACTACGAGATATCATCTCACCCCAGCTAAAATGGCTTTTATCCAAAAGACAGGCAATAACAAATGCTGGCGAGGTTGTGGAACCCCTGTATGCTGTTAGTGGGAATGTAAATTATAATAGTGCAATCACTATCGAGAACAGTTTGGAGGTTCCTCAAAAAACTAAAAATTGGTCAAGTGTGGTGGCTCGTGCCTGTAATCTCAGCACTTTGGGACGTCCAGGTGGATCACCTGAGGCTAGGAGTTCGAGACCAGCCTAGCCAACATGGCGAAACCCCATCTCTACTAAAAATACCAAAATTAACTGGGTGTGGTGGTTTGCGCCTGTAATCCCAGCTACTCGGGAGGCTGAGGCAGGAGAATTACTAGAACTTGGGAGGCAGAGGTTGCAGTGAGCCAAGATCATGCCACTGCACTCCAGGCTGGGCAACAAGAGCAAAACTCCATCTCAAAAAAAAAAAAAAAAAAAAAAAAAGGCCAGGCACACTGGCTCACGCCTGTAATCCCAGCACTTTGGGAGGCCGAGGTGGGCGGATCACGAGCTCAGGAGATCAAGACCATCCTGGCTAACACGGTGAAACCCCGTCTCTACTAAAAATGCAAAAAATTAGCTGGGCGTGGTGGCGGGCGCCTGCAGTCCCAGCTACTTGGGAGGCTGAGGCAGAAGAATGGCATGAACCTGGGAGGCGGAGCTTGCAGTGAGCTGAGATTGTGCCCCTGCACTCCAGCCTGGGCAACAGAGCAAGACTCCATCTCAAAAAAAAAAATTTTTCAAAAAAAAAAAAAACTAAACTAAAAATTGAGCTACCATATGATCCAGCAACCCCACTGCTGGGTATATACCTGAAAGAAGGGAAATCAGTATATCAAAGAGATATCTGCATTCCCATGTTTGTTGCAGCACTGTTCACAATAGCCAAGATTTGGAAGCAATCTAAGTGTCCATCAACAGATGAATAAATAAAGAAAACATGGTACATATACACAACGGAGTACTATTCGGCCATAAAAAAGAATGAGATCCTGTAATGTGCAACAACTTGGATGGAACTGGAGGTCATTATGTTAAGTGAAATAAGCCAGGCAGAAAAAGACAAACATTGCATGTTATCACTTATTTGTGACAGCTAAAAATTAAAACAATTGAACTCATAGAGGCAAAGTACTGGATGGTTACCAGAGGCTTGGAAGGGTAGTGTAGGGCTTGTGGGGAGATGGGGATGGCTAATGCGTACAAAAAAATCGAATTAATAAGACCTATCTGGTAGCAGAACAGAGTGACTATAGTAAATAATAATTGTACATTTAAAAATAACTAAAAGAGTATAACTAGATTGTTTATAAGACAAAAGATAAATGCTTGAGGGGATGGATACCCCATTTACCATGATGTGATTATTACGCATTGCATGCCTGTATCAAAGTATCTCATGTACCCTATAAATATATATACCTACTACATACCCACAAAAATTAAAAATTAAAAATGTAACACAAAGAAAGAAAACAGAAAAGAATCACATTTGAATAGTCATGTTAAAATAACAAGATAGCAGGTGCTTTTCCTTCTTTTTTTAGAGACAGGGTCTTGCTCTGTCACCCAGGCTAGAGTGCAGTGGCATGCAGAGGCCAACTCACTGCAGCCTCAACCTCCTAGGCTCAAGTGATCCTCCCACATCAGCCTCCCTAACAGCTGGGACTACAGGTGCACACCACCATGCCCAGGTAATTTCTGTATTTTATTGTAGAGATGGGGTCTTGCCATGTTGCTCAGGCTGGTCTTGAACTCCTGGACTCAAGCAATCTACCCACCTTGGCCTCCCAAAGCGCTGGGATTACAGGTGTGAACCACTGTGCCTGGCCCTCTAAGTTTCTGCTAAAATGTACTTGTAACTTTTATGCTGACTACACTTAAAAGTATTAAACTTGTAAAGAAAAGGCCCTGGAGGAGTTTGTTCTTTACAAGGTCAGTCAGAAGCTACAAGGGGCCAGGCTGGGGCCAAGGTGAGGGCAGGTACATGCAGGGGCAGATGCTGGGTATGGAGTAGGTGCCAGGTGCTAGCTGGGCATGAATGTGCACCCGCTCCCTGACCTCTGCTCCCTGACTCTCAGAAGGAACTAGCACTGCCTGGAGACAGGAAGAAGCAGAGTACGGAAGGCAGACTCTCTGGCCAGAGATCTCGCAGCCAGGAGCACAGTGAGAACAGAGCCTAAGCCTATCTGTCCAGAGCCCAGGCTCCCTTTCCCTACAACTGAAGCCTCCTTATTCTGGTCTGGCCCAGCAGAGTGAGGAGGGGCCACCCACCCAGCCATACCTGCTGGTGGCTGCATGTTCAGAAGAGGAAAAGATGCGGTTCAGGTAGTCATTCAGCAGCTTCTCCTGCACAATGCCTGAGCCACAAGTCAGAAGGGAGAAAAGGGCCACATGATCAGTGCAGCTCCTGGCCCCTGCTGGCCCCAGAGACTTCTGGTCCTAGGCCAGCCACAGGTGCAGCAAGGCCTGAGGCCTTTGTCCCTTCCTTCTCCTCCCAACAAGAGGAGCCTCCTTCCTTCCCTGCCAGCCCTTACCTGTGACCCTGGATTTCTCAGCATCTGAGGTCAGCCTATAGCTCTTGCGGGAGAAAGACATGCCGGCCCCCTTGGATGCCATCCTTCATCTCTCATGGGCAGCCAGTGGTCCTGGAGGCTGAGCCAGACACAGAGCCTGTCTACTCAGGGCCAGCCAGGGGCCCCCACACCTGACCTCAGTCCTGCCATGGCAGGAAGGCTTGGGAGCAGGTGAGGCCAGGGGCATGCACACTAACACATAGGGCAGGGGAATGCAGGGGCTCCCAGCTTCCTACACAGGGAGGGTAGCCAGGGTCTAGGCCCATGTAACAGGGACCACTTCTTGTTCTCCAGTGTCCCTGTGCCCAGCACAGGGCTGGGCAGAGAGCAGGTACTAGATATATTTTTGCCGAACCATAACAAAATGTCTCAGCTCTGTGGAAATCAGACCAAAATGTCCAAAGTGAGGTGTCCTAGGGGCAGAGCCCCTGTATCCATCTCAGTTGTAAGCCATACTAAGTCCAGCTCACAACCAGAAGCGACAATCCTACACATTCCCCCAAGTGCAGACCACCACTGGTCTGGTCATCTCTAGCCATAAGTCCCACTTACTCCCCACAAGGCTGGAGCCTCTTTCCTCAGCCCTGGGTTCCTCCCTTCTTTTATCCATGGTCCTGATAGTTTCACCATTCCCACTCACACATGTGGCCTCCCACCTCATCCAAGCACCACCCTTGCCCAGCCCTCATGGCAAACTCCATTGGTCCTCCTAGTGCATCTATCCCTCACATCATGTTGCTGCTGCAGCTGCTCCAGAACCTGCACTGAGTCCCTGGTGCTGGCCTCACTGATGTGTAGCGGTGCTGTCCAACACAGCAGCCGTCATCCACATGAGGTTACTTAAATTTAAAGTTTTAAAAATTAACAATTCGATTTCTCAGTTGCCTTAGCCACATTTCAAGAGTTCAATGACCACATGTGGCTAATGGTTACTCTGTTGGACAGCACAAAGGTAGAACATTCCCACCATCATATAAAGTTCTATTAGACAGCGCAGGTCTAGAGTTTCGCTCTGCAGCACTGCCTTAGCCAGCACTCCCTACTCTGCAGTTCAGTCTCTTATCTCACCCCAAACAGACCCTCTACTCCCGCCACAAACCCTTGTGGGTCTGCACCACGCCTGCTCCTCGGGAAGGTGATTTTCCCGACCTCGGGCCCTCGGTGGGCGTCCATGATCGGTGCCCCTTCACTACCAGAGTAGTTGAAGATCTGATTAAACGCAGTCATTCATTTGATGAGCAGACCTTCCAGACACCCGGAGTGGGCTCCGGGTGTCAGTTGCTGAGGACCCAGGTGAGAGGCGGACCTTGTCCCCGCCCGGGGACTCCCTGTCACGGCTATCCCGTCCAACCCCGCCGGGGTATCCGGACTCAGAACTGAACCTACTCCGTCTGGGAGCCCAAGGACGGCGAGGGCGGCGCATGGCTCCCCCAAGTCGCCCCCGTCTGGCCCCAAGCTCCACAGGACCTGCCAGACCAGCTTCCGCTCGGAGTTTCGCACCCAGATCCCTGCGCTGCAGGTGCCCTCGCACTGGACTAGCCTGGACCGCGAAGGGAATAGCCGGAACCCGCCAGGCTCAGAGCCCTGCCGCCCCTCACTCACCCCGAGCCTCGGCCGCCGCGACCCGGCTCACAACATCCGCCCAACCTCTTGGCTACGGCCTCCGTTCAGGGCCAAATCACGCGCACGCTTGCGCACTGAGCCTCCAGCCGCGCACGCGCACTGGCCCGCGCCCAGCCTCCGCTAGGGGACCCCCTCCATGGCTTCCCACCGGGTTGTTCCAGGCCTCAGCTTCGCCGAAAGGCCTCACCACCTCCGACCTCCGCCTGCCCTGGGGATGCTCCCAGCCCTGCTGCGGCAGAACGCGACATGCTAACCGCAATCCCTAGGCCGCCTGTCTCCTACCCATACTTAGAGGCCCCGCTCAGACGGTCCTTAAAACGTCTGAAAGGCCGTTCCTGCCAGAGTCCCTGCTACCTGTTACCTCCACCCCTATTTAGTCCTAGTGGACAGCCTCGCTCACCTTCCCTGGGATGACACTTCTGGCGGCTGAGATGAGCGAGCCTCTCTGGGCTCTGCCGCCGGGTGTGGGCTGACCTGCCTACAGCTGGGGCCTGATAAGGCAGCAGCAAAAGGGTGGAGGGGAGGCAGTGTTGAAGCTGGGGCAAGTAATTTTCCCCAATTTACAGGGAAAAACCGAAATTCAGAAAAGTTTAATGTCACCCAGGGGCTGGAGCCCAGACCTCTGGCAGCTCTCACTTTCACAATGCCCTTGGGCTGACTAGGCTGCAGAGGGGTTTCACCCCAACCCCAGGGCACCTCAAGTGTCCCCACCAAACCTTCCTAACACCTGTCCACTAAGTAGAGAGGCCTCTCAGGGGGCTAGCTGTACTAGGCCCTTGCAACTGACCTATGGGACCTGAGGCCTGGCCCCTCATGGCTCCTGTCACCAGGTCTCAGGTCAGGGTCCAGCAGGCCCTGAGCTGACGTATGGAGCCAGAGCCACCCAATCCCGTAGGGACAGGTTTCACAACTTCCCGGATGGGGCTGTGGTGGGTCACAGTGCAGCCTCCAGCCAGAAGGATGGGGTGGCTCCCACTCCTGCTGCTTCTGACTCAATGCTTAGGGGCCCCTGGTGAGTGCCCCCAACCCTGATCCCCATCTGCCTTCAGGAGGGGGTTGGCCCCATTCTCCTATTCTAGGATGAGAAAAAAGTCGGGGAGCCAGAGGCTCAGTGGGCATGGGGCAGTGACCTTGCCCTCTTGAGCACAGCTGGGAAGCCCTAGGAACACATAGACATTGCCCACTTAGGCCTCTATTAGCACATCTGCTCTAGCACTGAAGCAGTGTCAGGACCACACAGATGCACGCACACAGCAGGCAGTGACCCCTCCTGAGCCTGATCTACCCCTCTAACCTAGCATATGCCTTTGTGCAGGTGAGAGCCCAGATTTGGAGTCTGAATGCCTAGCCAGGGCCCCTGGCTGGGTAATGTGATGGCTCTGAGCCTTAGCATTCTCATTTGAGAGATGAGGTGGGGCAAGCTTCATCACCCACTGCTCTCACAGAGCGTATGTGTTAGATCTGAGCCCGGTGCCTGGGCCCCTAAACAGAGGCATTGGTGATAACTACCAAGTCTGGGCCTGCTTCCCAGGGGAAATTTTTTTCACAAGTATCTGTGCAGGGGGCTAGACTGGCCCTTGAAAGTGCATACAGGGTCCATCCCAGAAGCCTTGTAGCTTTGATCCCCTGAATGAACAAAGTGTGGACATGCCAATACACATTACTGACATGTATGCCCACCTGACCTGCACCCACTCATGCCCACTCTGCAGGGCAGCGCTCGCCATTGAATGACTTCCAGGTGCTCCGGGGCACAGAGCTACAGCACCTGCTACATGCGGTGGTGCCCGGGCCTTGGCAGGAGGATGTGGCAGATGCTGAAGAGTGTGCTGGTCGCTGTGGGCCCTTAATGGACTGCCGGTGAGTGGCCACTGGGCCTAGATAAGACTGGGGGCAGGGAAGCCTGGGCTGTGGCGTTACCCTGTGCCTTCTTCTCTCCAGGGCCTTCCACTACAACGTGAGCAGCCATGGTTGCCAACTGCTGCCATGGACTCAACACTCGCCCCACACGAGGCTGCGGCGTTCTGGGCACTGTGACCTCTTCCAGAAGAAAGGCAAGTGGGGGTGGAGAGGGGCAGGGTGGGAGACAGGGGACCTCAGCCCAAGTTGTCTTCTGTCTCTTGCTCCCAGACTACGTACGGACCTGCATCATGAACAATGGGGTTCGGTACCGGGGCACCATGGCCACGACCGTGGGTGGCCTGCCCTGCCAGGCTTGGAGCCACAAGTTCCCGAATGATCACAAGTGAGACAAACACCTTCCCTCCGTCCCGGCCTGGGGCCTTCCCCCAGCACACACTATAGTGATGCTCTGGGCCCTCAGGTACACGCCCACGCTCCGGAATGGCCTGGAAGAGAACTTCTGCCGTAACCCTGATGGCGACCCCGGAGGTCCTTGGTGCTACACAACAGACCCTGCCGTGCGCTTCCAGAGCTGCGGCATCAAATCCTGCCGGGAGGGTAAGCGGCGCCGGGTCAAGCTGGGAGAGTGGAGGGACAAGCCCACGTCCATCCACGAACCCACTGGCTCTTTGTCTCCAGCCGCGTGTGTCTGGTGCAATGGCGAGGAATACCGCGGCGCGGTAGACCGCACGGAGTCAGGGCGCGAGTGCCAGCGCTGGGATCTTCAGCACCCGCACCAGCACCCCTTCGAGCCGGGCAAGTACGCGTAGGCGGTATCGGCGTCCTGGGGGCCGGGCTTGGGAAGGTCCAGGACTCCAGGGGCAGGGCTCCGTGTAGGGCAATTGGGCGGGGCCAGATAAGCCAGAGTCCCAGGGTCTTGTTCACGCCCCATTACCGCCCCCAGGTTCCTCGACCAAGGTCTGGACGACAACTATTGCCGGAATCCTGACGGCTCCGAGCGGCCATGGTGCTACACTACGGATCCGCAGATCGAGCGAGAGTTCTGTGACCTCCCCCGCTGCGGTAGGCGGCGGGGACCAGGCCTGGGAGGGTACCTGGGAACCTTGGGGAGGGGCGTGGCTTGGCCGGGGAGGTAAGAGGGGCTGGGCGTGACCTGAGAGCATATCTCGTGGAGTACCGTACACCTGGGAAAGGCGGGTTTGGTCCCAGCCCCAGAGGGATCTCAGCTCTCGCTCGGGGCCCGACCTATCTCGGTCCATCTAAGGGTCCGAGGCACAGCCCCGCCAAGAGGCCACAACTGTCAGCTGCTTCCGCGGGAAGGGTGAGGGCTACCGGGGCACAGCCAATACCACCACCGCGGGCGTACCTTGCCAGCGTTGGGACGCGCAAATCCCGCATCAGCACCGATTTACGCCAGAAAAATACGCGTGCAAGTGAGGTGGGGGGGGCGGGCGTTGGGACGTGCTGCTGCGGGTGAGACGGGAGGAGGGTAGTCACGGGCTCAGGGCTGGAGGCTGGCGGGCTAGGGCTGAGTGGAGCGCCTGCTTAGAGACCTTCGGGAGAACTTCTGCCGGAACCCCGACGGCTCAGAGGCGCCCTGGTGCTTCACACTGCGGCCCGGCATGCGCGTGGCCTTTTGCTACCAGATCCGGCGTTGTACAGACGACGTGCGGCCCCAGGGTGAGGCCCAAGCTTGGGGGCTACAGAGCCGGGGCTGGAAGCCTGGAACCGGAGGGCCGGGGCGAGGTCTCGGCCTGATGGCTGCCCGCACCCGCCACAGACTGCTACCACGGCGCAGGGGAGCAGTACCGCGGCACGGTCAGCAAGACCCGCAAGGGTGTCCAGTGCCAGCGCTGGTCCGCTGAGACGCCGCACAAGCCGCAGTGAGTCCCTGGTGCTCCCGGCCCCGCCAGGGCCCTAACCCTGGGGCGGCATGCTTTGGTGTCTGGGACCAGAGCCTGGAAATGGTTGAGACTACCCTGCCACGATTTTGCTCCCGCTTCCGCCTAGGTTCACGTTTACCTCCGAACCGCATGCACAACTGGAGGAGAACTTCTGCCGGAACCCAGATGGGGATAGCCATGGGCCCTGGTGCTACACGATGGACCCAAGGACCCCATTCGACTACTGTGCCCTGCGACGCTGCGGTGAGCACTAGTGACGCTTCCCCCATGACCCTGCTTCAGCCCCCACCCAAAGGCTGGCTCCCTTAACCCCAGTGAACTTTGTCTTTCAGCTGATGACCAGCCGCCATCAATCCTGGATCCCCCAGGTTAGGAGTTGGGCCAGTTATGGGTCAGGCCCTTTAGCCCACGACATCCACACAGTCTGGGTTTCATCCATCCCACCCCATCCTACAGACCAGGTGCAGTTTGAGAAGTGTGGCAAGAGGGTGGATCGGCTGGATCAGCGTCGTTCCAAGCTGCGCGTGGTTGGGGGCCATCCGGGCAACTCACCCTGGACAGTCAGCTTGCGGAATCGGTGAGGCACAACTGCCTGTCTCCCACAGAGAGGAGCTGAGGTTGTGTCCTCTGTGGTTATCCCACTGGGGGCTGGGAATCTATCCCTGCCCCCAGAGATCCTAGCCAGAAGATGGCAGGTCTAGCATCTGTCCCAGGAGTCTGTTACCTGTCCTAATTCCCCACTCCTCTAGGCAGGGCCAGCATTTCTGCGGGGGGTCTCTAGTGAAGGAGCAGTGGATACTGACTGCCCGGCAGTGCTTCTCCTCCTGGTGAGCCTCCCTTGTGTTTGGGGACCCAGTCTCATCCCACCTTCCCCCTTCCCCAGGCAAGCTAACAAGTGAGCCTTGGGGCAATGGACTGAGAGTCACAAATGACCTAGCAGAGCTTCTCTCCCAGCCATATGCCTCTCACGGGCTATGAGGTATGGTTGGGCACCCTGTTCCAGAACCCACAGCATGGAGAGCCAGGCCTACAGCGGGTCCCAGTAGCCAAGATGGTGTGTGGGCCCTCAGGCTCCCAGCTTGTCCTGCTCAAGCTGGAGAGGTATGTGGACAACCTGGGAGGGTGTGAGGTGGGGCTGGGCCTTGTGGCCTCAGACCCTGAGTGCCCCCATTCTTGCTAAAGATCTGTGACCCTGAACCAGCGTGTGGCCCTGATCTGCCTGCCCCCTGAATGGTATGTGGTGCCTCCAGGGACCAAGTGTGAGATTGCAGGCTGGGGTGAGACCAAAGGTAAGAGCACAGTGCACAGGACTGCTGGTGGCCAGGAGGCCCAGCCCTGGATCTTCCTCCAGGACCCTCTCCTTCTCCCCATTCCCCTCACTGCAGGTACGGGTAATGACACAGTCCTAAATGTGGCCTTGCTGAATGTCATCTCCAACCAGGAGTGTAACATCAAGCACCGAGGACGTGTGCGGGAGAGTGAGATGTGCACTGAGGGACTGTTGGCCCCTGTGGGGGCCTGTGAGGTTGGTGGCAGGGCCCTGGGCCAGCCCTGGAAGGTATGGGGGGCTAGAAATGAACTATTTTATCGTGAAGCAGGCTAGTCATTGCTGTGGCCCGGGGCCCTCATCAGTTCTCCTACCTGCCAGGGTGACTACGGGGGCCCACTTGCCTGCTTTACCCACAACTGCTGGGTCCTGGAAGGAATTATAATCCCCAACCGAGTATGCGCAAGGTCCCGCTGGCCAGCTGTCTTCACGCGTGTCTCTGTGTTTGTGGACTGGATTCACAAGGTCATGAGACTGGGTTAGGCCCAGCCTTGATGCCATATGCCTTGGGGAGGACAAAACTTCTTGTCAGACATAAAGCCATGTTTCCTCTTTATGCCTGTACAGATGCTTCTTAGCCTTTGCTTCCAGGAAATGTGTCAGTGACTCCTTGCTAGGGCTCGGGTGGCTTGAGCCCAGCACACCCTGGGCTAGGTGATCTGTCCAGCCTAGGGGCTTCCCCAACCAAGGCAATGTCCCTGGGACTACTTTTGCCCATGGGTGCCGTGGAAAGACAGGGCCTCACACTAGTCCTCCAGACATACTCTTGGGAAGGGTGGTACAGAGTAGTTGCTAATGGAAGGGGCTGCAGCAGGGAAGCTAGGCTGGTACAGAGCCCTGGTTGCCAGGACAGGCAGAGGCTAAGCCTCTCACTGTTCCCTCCCTTCTCACGCTGGAGGCAGATGAAGCCCTTGTGGCTGCCACACCCAGAACCTAGGGTCTCTGCACCCCAGAGTGGGAGGTGGGGTTGGGGATGGTTTGGTACAAAGTACCAGCAGGAACCAGGCTCTGTGTCCTAATTTATTATGACTACATAGCCCACATTCCTCTGCCCACGCATCCGTGGAGTCCAGAGCCCAGAAAGCCTCCTGCTGCCCTGCCAGACCGTTGAGCTCCTCAAGAGCGAAGTGTGGCACAGGCTGATCAGCTCACGCAGAATGGCAGGGCTTCAGCTGCCCAAGTGTGTGCGTAGCCAGAGCACAGCATTCATGAAGCTGTCTGACTCCACCTCCACCTCTGATAATGCGTGGGTGCTTTTGGGATAGAGCAGGAGCCTGTAGGGATTAGTCAGCAACATTTAAGGTTGGAGGGTCCTCCTGTGCTCACCTGCCCACCAGCTGCCAGGGCCTTCATGCTGCACTCACCGAACAGGCACATTCCGGGTCTTGAGGGCACGGTAATACTCCATGCCCTGCTTGAAGGGCACACGCCGGTCCTCCTGGCCCAACATCAGTAACAGTGGTGTCTTCACCTGGGTGTTTGGGGAAGAGTGGGGAGCTGTGTTGAGCTGGGCCCTGGATTCTGGATGGATGGGCAGCACACAGGGCAAGGAGGGGGCTGCATACCTGAGGGATGTATTTGATGGGCGATTTGTCCAGCATCTCAGCCCACACGCTGAGGTCTGGCAGGCAGTCACTGCTGAAAGGAAAGCCAGCCTCCACCACGCACCTGCAAGACACCGAGCTGTTGCAGCCCCAGGAGTTCTGGGGCTACGGGGCTCCATGAGAATTTGAGGTAGAGGAGGGAAGGGCAGGGACCTGTGGTGCATGCCTACCAGTCAGGGATGTCAGTGGAGCCCAACATGGAGGCGATGTTGATCACGGGGTTCCGGGCCACGCAGGCCCTGTAGGTCTCTGGGTACTGACCAATCAAGTGGCAGGAAATGAAGCCACCATGGGAACCACCCATAAGGGCCACATGGCTTGCATCAAAGTGTTCCTCCTGGAGCACCTGTTCCACTGCAAACTGCAGGGTGGGACAAAGCATGCTGCAGCCAGCTGCCCGCTCAGCTGAATGGAGGCATCCCCCTGGCAGCCCATGTTTCAGCCTGTCCAGAAGCCCCAGCCCCTGCTACCTGGACATCCTTCACATCCTGGTGGCCCACATTGCCTGGGAGGGAGAGGATGCTGTCCTGGCCAAAGCCCGTGGAGCCACGATAGTTCACTGAGGGCAGGGAGGGACCAGACAGTGTAGTCAGGCAACATTCCCAGCCCCCTCGACGCTCTTTTCACACATCTGTGAAGTAGGCCCTGGGGTCAGCTATACCACAGACTGTCAAGGGGAAGGGACTCAGAGATTTGAGGCTGCCACCCAGTGACCACAGCGCCCTTTCCTTGGGAGTCCCGAGTTAGTCCTTGTTATCACTATGCCACAGAACCAGAGGCTGGGCCCCAGCAGTTCCTGGTAGTGGTTACTAGGTCTAGGCTAGAGAAAGTCCTGGAGACTAGAGTGGCACCCATGGTACTTATACAAACCAGGTCCACCCCCGTCACTCCACCGTAGTCCTAACAGAACTGTGGGTCCCTGCTCACTCACCTAGTAGTACCGCAAAGCCCATCTTGCAAAGCATGGCTGGGAACAGCATCCAGGCAGTGACAAAGGATGAATGGGGCCCCCCTGCAGACAGGGAGCGGAGGGTGAAAGGGCCAGCTAGGAGGAGGGCTGGGAGGGCAAGGGCTCTTAACGCCAGATGCCTACCGTGGGGCATGACCACCATGGGCACTTGGGTCTTATCTGGAGGGCTGCCAGGCTGCAGCAGGATTGCTTCAAAGTCAAGGCCAGCTGCAGGGAGAGGGCAGCAGTCAGCAGGGTGAGCCTAGGGGCTTCCCCAACTAAGGCCCCATCTCTAGCTGCAGGTGTGGGGCTGACCTCTGGGTCAGAGAACCTGGCCAAGGTAGTCCACACCATGACACATGGACCCCAGAAGGCTCATACTTCTTCTGCCCTCGTCAGGGAGCCCCATCCTGCAGCGACAGCATTCGGGATGAGGTGTGGTCACTGAGGCTTGTATGAGGCCTATTTTCTTTGGACCTGGGTCTTCCCACCACAGATGATTTGGCCTGGTGAAGCCCAGGTGATATCCAGAGCAGGCGCTCAGATGTCTAGATGCTACTTCCCATGCCCATCCACAAGAGGAACAGAAAACCTCTTAGAGGTCATAACCAGAAACCCCACAGTGTGAGAGAGGAGGTAGCAAAGGTCACCGCAGAGGCTTTGTGCTGGGGAACCTGGAGAAGGCATCCCTCTGCCCCTGGCCCAGCTCACCATACTGCACATTCTCTTGCTCTGGGGGTGGCTGTAGCACCCGGATGCCCCAGTGGATGTCGGGAATGGGCTCGGCCTCCTCCAGGGACACCCACAACACTGACTGCTCCTTCCCTGCAGAAGGCAGGAACCCAACTTTCTGCCAAGGGGAAGGAATGTGTCATAGGTGGCCTGGCTGCCTCCCTGCCCTTCCCTTCTGCCCACAGTGGGAAATAGGCAGCTCTCACTATGCTGGGCCCTCTACCCACCTCCAGAGGGTATAGCATGGCTTCCTGTTGTGGGATGGTATATACCAAGGTATTCATACTCATACAATCACACACAGGCACACCCCTCCCTCCTCAGCTTCTAGGCTCTGCTGTCTCCTTTGCTCTGTAATACCAAGACAGAGCACTTCCCCAGGCACCTTGTTTTGTACGGAGCAGATTCTAGCCTAGTAGTTCGTCCCTGTGAGTGCCAAACCCTCATGGACCATGCCAAGCTGGGCCTGTGTCTTGGCCCGTCTGTATGCTGACCAGCCAGGTCAGACTCCGGGGCCAATTCCCTGACCTGGTGAGCTCTGCCTGCCCAGAACCCCTGCCTCCACAGCCTGGGACCCACCGACACTCACCAGGGTTGGAGGTAGGCTGGGTGTGGAAAACTGTGCCACCATGAGGTCCTGGTCAATTGTGAGCAACTTCCAGCTCCCACCTGACCCTCCTGGAAAAGGCAGATGCCATTAAGTGCTTAGCAGGAGCCATCACCTTTCTTACCTGCTTCTCTGTAACAGAGTCCCAGGTTGGAGACTCTATGGAAAGGTGCCCTTTTCTCCCCGAGAAGTGCCTTTCACAAACACCCAACTGCACATGGCCCCGGGTGAGCCTCCTGCTCTCAGTCTGTTGTTCATCTGACAGACACTGGCTGGGCTGGGAACTGCCAAACCTTAAGACACATCAGACCATGCAGGCACATCTGCCTGTCCCTCGATGGCTGCTGTGTGCAGGGTGGCAGCTGGGACCGGGAAGTTGGGGGTGGGGGAGCGTGCTGATTTGGGGCAGTGGTGTCCAAGCAGTTGTACAATGAGATGTAGCTTTGGAATGATACTTTGGTAGCTTTGTGGAGAGCGGATACAGTCAGGTCAGGTGGAGGACTCAAAACACATTTCAAAGGCAGAATCACCAGGCCTAAGTATGGGGAAGACGGGGGAGTCAACACTGGGCTTTTCCTGGGCCCTCAGGTGGCAGAGCTGCCTCTGCCTGAGACAGGCACCCAAGGTTTGCAGAGTGAGAAGGATGAGTCTGGCAGATCTTGATAAGAGAGAGTTTTGTGGGTTTTAGGAGCAGAGGTGGGGGCCGTGCTGAGGCTGGGCCAGGACACATGGAACAGAGTTGAGTGCTAAAGGGCAGTAGAGCAGGGAAGCTAGTCTGTTGGTTGGGTAAGGGTCTGCACAAACAGGGGCCTTGGAGACCTGTTAGTAAAGGCTGTGGAACAGTCAGTGGTGCTGAGTGGCTGAGAATGCCATCACTGCCCCACATGTTGGAGCTCCAGTCCCCCGCTGCCTGGTTGGCTTGCTCACCAGCCCTGCCCTTACCCCCATCCCCAAAGCCTTGCTCACCAGCTGTGAGGGAGGTCACAGTGCCCACTTGGGTGTCCACAGCAAACAGGTCCTGAAGCAGAGGCAAGGCCACAGGTGCGACCACATCCAAGAGTACTCCCTCTACCTATGAGTCCCTCCCCTACCTCCTCTCTACCCTCTTGGAGAGCCCTGGCCAGACCAAGGCTGTGGACAGCTATGGTGATGGTTACTCAGTGCAGTAGGGAGTAGTGTGAGGGCCTGGGTTCAAATCCCAGCACCATCACAACTTGCTGGGTGACCCTGGGCAAGGTAAGGAATGGCTTTGAGCCCCTTTGAGTTGGCACAAGGACCAAATATCACACCCAAAAGGAGCCTGGCACACTGTGAGTGGCTTTACTCCATCCCTGGGGGAAGGCCTCAGTCCTGTCCCCATCAGCTGCCGTTACAGAGTGTTCAGGGACCCACCCGAGTGGCAGTCCCCTTGACCCCCAGCTAGAAATGCCTGGGAGGGGTTGCATCTCTGCCTCAGACGAAAAGGCCTGAGTTCTGCTGTGGTGCACCAGGGCAGCCAGTCCCCTCCAGGAGAAATGAGTCCAGGATGGGCAGGCAGGGTTTTAAGGGGCTGATGAGACTTTGTGGCTGGGCATTCCACCCAGGGGCATGCACATGCAACCCCCAGGGCTCCTGGGGGTTGACCACAGGGGCTGCCCCTCAACACAATCAGTGTCCCTCACCTGCCGGCTGCGCTGAGCCGAGTCAAAGACCACTCTCTGGCTGTCAGCTGACCAGCATCCCAAAGGCAGAAGGCTGCAGTAGATCCCAGAGAAGTTCTCTGTAAAGATAGGAGGGCTGGGGCTGCATCCAGGAGTGGAGGTAGGGAGGGTAGTCTACAAGGAAGGCTAGGGTACTGGGGAATTCACCCAGGGCCCTACTCAGGCACCAGTCAGGCCCCTGCAGCTTGTAGCACACATGGGGGCACGCTAGGCGATGAGGAGCTGCCTGAGTAGGTGGCTGAGGGGCAGAGGCCTCTTGGGACCCAGAGAGGCAGAGCTCAAGAGCTCCAGAGAGAAACCATGGGTGCTCAGAGGAAAAGCACTTGCTCTCCTGAGTAATTCCAGTTGAACCCAGGTAGGTACCAGGTGCTTTAACCAAGATATCATCTGTCCGTCTTATCTCCACTGTGGTGCTTAGCACAGCGCTTGGCACAGGGGGCTCAGTAAATCCTACCCTTTAATATCATCACTCACTTAACACTCACTATGATCCTATGAGGCAGGCAGACACAATCACCCCTCCATGAAGAAATGGGAGCTCAGGGAGGCCAAGACCCTGTCTGAGGACACAGCTAATTTAGGGCAGAGCTGGGATTCATACTAGGTTCCCACCACTGCATCCCTGCAACCCAAAGAGAAGACAAAGAGGCTATCCCTTGTCCACTGAACTCCTGGAACTGACCGGGTGGCCTGAGAAAACAAGAGACTCATCCTTGAGATGGTCCAGGAGGATCCAAGCAGAGCTATCAACACTCGAGACGGGAGCCTCTCAGCCAAGAGCCACCCTCCTGAAGACCCAGCTGACTTCAGGGCTTAGACTGGACAAAGGTTGCTGGGGTTAGGATGGTGGATGGGATAATATCATGCCCTCGGGTCCAGAGCCTCTCAAGTGTGACATTCCAACCTAGTGCACTTCCTGAGACCCACTCGAAGGAGTCATGGTTTTGGTTTGAACCAGCCATTGGAAAAATAAGAAAAATCTAATTATGACCTGCAGCACACGAAATAATACATCATCAACTTGAGCCACTCTG
Organism: Pan paniscus; assembly: GCF_029289425.2. Classification (NCBI taxonomy): domain Eukaryota; kingdom Metazoa; phylum Chordata; class Mammalia; order Primates; family Hominidae; genus Pan; species Pan paniscus. Next base: position 49,664,722 of record NC_085926.1, on the reverse strand, counting down.
ATCTCAGCTTGGTCCTACCACTCCTTGCTATCGAACTGTTCCCTACGGTGACAGCCCCGCTCCCTATGGTGACAGCCCCGCTCCCTGAGGATGCTGGGCATAGGGCTGGCCCAGCAGGGAGGTAGGGCCCTCAGAAGGAACCTAGGAAAGAAGAACGGGGCAGGGATGCAACAGACGGCAGGAAAGCAGAGCTACAGGCCCCACTGCACCCACCCAGCCAGGTATGCCTTACCTCCCAGCTGCCGAGGCACAACATCTACCACCACTGAGGTAACCTTGGTATACCAGTCATACTGCAAGAGAACACAATGGTCAGGTCCAGTAGGGGACAGGCAGTTCCCTTAGGGCACAGTGCCCTGTGCCTATCCCCTTTTGCCTCAGGTAGCCCCAGGAGACGGGGGAACTGGAATAAGCCTGATGTATCTCTTTTCTGGTGACCTGGACCAGATGCCCAAGGGGCCTCAGATAGGCATGTCCCTCTGACTTTTACCAGGGGCCCAGAGCTCTTCCTGGGGAGGGTCTGGGATTGTGTAACTCCCCACTATATCCCAGCCCCTTGCAGAGCCTGGCTACATGCAGTTGAGAGCCAAGGGGAGGAGCATTCTTGCAGACGAGCATTCTCTCAAGGTGGAATGCCCCAACAGTGCAAAGCTCTCCATGGCAGCACTCTCAACCTCTAGGCCCTGCCTTGAGAGGACAGGCAGAACTCACACCGTTGCTGCATTGAGGACAGAAGGGCACCTACTGAGGGCCTATGGGGAGATGATACTGGCCCTTCAGCTCTCATCCACCATCCCATCTTCTTGCTGACCACCCTCCCATCCCCGCCACCTCCAGCTCACCAGGCACAGCTGGCTGCATTGGTGATGGGGGATCAGAGATGGGTACTGCAGGTAGACAATGCGACATTGGTCTGGGCTCAGCCGGGGAGAAGAGACAGCCAGGGAGTCATCCGAGAGGAGCTCTGGGCCAGATGGAAACATGAGCATCATGCAGGCTGGCAGGGCCAACATGTGTCAGCAAAGCACAGGTGGGCATCAGCCACTTACCACACTTCCCCCCGATGAGGTCCACATAATACAGGGCTGACCTGGAACCACGAGACAGACACTCAGTCTCAAGGCCAGCTGGGCTGCAAGGCCCCTTGCCTTGCCCCACTCCCTCACCTGCGATTGGTGCAAAAGCGGATGCCCAACCGGAAGGGCTCATGCCACCAGCCCACAAACACCACACCAGCATCTCCAGGGGCCCAAAATGCCTGTAAATAGGATCAAAGGGCAGGAGTGAGCAAGGGGTGGTAGCTCAAGAAGGGTCCCAGACTCCAGGGGGGACACAGGCTGTTGCTGCTGACCTGTCCAGGGGACACATTCTCAGGGACCCCCTCAAGCACAGAGATGTTGCCACTCTCGACATCCAGCACGCAGAGCACAGGGATGCTTTTGGAAACCATGTTTTCTCCCCAGTCTTCATAAAACACAAACTGATCCCCCTGAGAACACAAGATACTCAATGCCCAGCCTGTCTATAGGACCTGCTCTGCTTCCTAGAAGCTAGTGCCTCCCCAGGTCTGACAGGCACAGTATGGGAAGGGAGCACACTGAGCCCCAGGGCTGCCCTGCCGGGCCTTCGTGGATTGACCACGAGCACCTTGATGGCTTGGTCTGGCTTCTTCAGCCTGGCTATCTCATCATCGCTGGCACTGACGTCCAAGGCTTTGGTCTGAAAGAAGGACTCGGCCTTGGGGCGCTTCTTCTCTGCCACATACAACAAGTGTGTCTCCGAGTGCGACCAGGACAGGCAGCCAAAGCAGTCTGGGTGCAGGGAGGGCCAATCAGGGGGGGCCCAGGGCTACGGCTACCCCTCCTGTCCACCCTGCCTGCTCACCAGCCAGATGCCTCACCATCCTCATAAACAGGCCCATGTTTCTCCAGTGCTGACAGGTTGAAGCTCTTGAGCTTCCGGTTCTTCTCCCAGACCTGAGGACATCTGGGCATTAGGCTGTTTGCCCGCTAACAGAGCCTTATCTGTGGGGCAGAGCCTCTCTCTTGTCACCCACTACCTGGTCCCATGCAGACTCACCTCCAGGAACTGCTTCTCTTCCCCAGGGCCCGTGCCTCCAGCCTTGCGCAGCACAGCTTTCATGGTGCCTGAAGGAGACTCTCTGCTCAGCAGTCTGTGGACATGGGGTAGCACAGGTCAGGATTATCTTGCAATAACCCCTTCCTGCTCCCTACTGGGCACAACCTCTTAGGAGAGATTCTTGAGGCTCTGGCCCCACACCAGCTTCTGGAGCACCTCTAGCCCCACCTTGCCTTTCCTCCCTGAGGCAGAGACTCTACTCTCCGCAGCTCCCCAGGCCACCATGGGCTCTAGTCCAGGCTGAGTTTGGAGCAAGCTTCCAGTGCTTATCAGGCCATGTCACCAGAAACTGAATGAGCTCCCAAGGGGGCAAGAACCTGGCTGCTGGCCTCCCTTCTAGGCACATGGTGAGCATTCATAAAAGGCTTGCATTGCGGACGGCTGTGGCCTCGCCCACAAGCTTCCTCCCTCAAACTTACTCCCCCCGGGTCTCCACACTGTTGCCTGCAGGTCCTGCAAACACCACTGAGTCCCCATCATGGAACACCAGGTATTGGCGGCAGAATCGAATGTTCTCCATGCGTTCCAGGTCCCTCTGGGTCCACTCTGTGAGGGGAGGCATGAGACTGCTCGCCTTGTCTTGGCTACTCCTGGCTACTGCCCCCAGCCCCACCTGACCCAGGAAGGCCTAGATCTATCTTCCCCAATCTCTCAATCTGTCTCCAGACACTGACACCCTGGCTGCAGGCTGGACAACACTTGGCCACAACCCTAGTCCAGGCCTCCAGAACCTGAGCTGACAGCCTCTTTGAGAGAACCCCCTAGTAACCCCAGCATCCACCCTGGAATCTTGAGGGCAGCCTGGCATGTGTATGGGATGGCGTGTTGGTGGAGAGCCCTACAAGGTCCACGCCCTGAGCCCAGGTTTGACTTCTATCCCTACGCCGTCATCTCGTGCACTCATGGCCGCCATTCGATAACGCCCCGCACGCCCCCTCCCCGCCTCCACACACCTGTGTGCAGGGACCTGTGGGAGTGTATCCTCCCAAGTCCAGGCCGGCTCCCTATATACCCTTACGCACTGTCAAGCAGCGAGCCCTCCACACCCCCTTCCTTCCCACCCCAGTGCGCGACCCCGTCGCCAGCCAGTTCCCCTTCGCACACACACCAGTGTGCACCGTCCGGTATTGGCCGCCGTACTGCGTGGTGACCTCCGGGCCCAGGCAGGCGGCGCTCAGCGCGGGCTGGCGGCTAAGGCCCCGATACAGAGCCGCCGCCTCCTCGGGCTCGCTCAGCAGCACCTGCGCAGGGGACACACCAGGGTCAGGCCCGGCCCGGGCTGCAGGGACCACGGGGACCGCGGGCCGAGCCCTCACCTGACGTTCCATAGTCTCCTCTCTGCCGCCGGGGCGAGGCGGGGCGTACTCGCGCCCGGAAGTGAGGCTTCCGGGGGCGGAGCCTGGGACGGCCCGGGCTGTCTCCGCCCCTGCCCTGCGGCAATCTGTGAGGGGCGGGGCCTTCGGCTAATGGGTGAGGACCGTTGGCAGGGGGCGGGCCTTGACGGTGCGAGGACCCGGCCTGGGAGCGAGAAGTCCTGGGTGGGTGAGAGCAGGGGTCTCGCCAGGGGCGGACTAGCCAAGTGGGGGGCGGGGCCGTGGGCTGAGTCCTGGGCCTCTGTACCGAGTGGCGAGGCGTTGGATCTCGGAGGAGAGGGGGCGGCCCTGTGGAAGCGGAACCCGGGAGCCCGGCTTCGGGGAGGGTAGAAGGGCCTACGAGAGAAGGGGTTGAGGGGGGCTGCAAGGCGGAAGCAGCGCGGTCGGACGGACAAGGCCCAAGCACGCGAAGGGCGGGGCCCGAGGGGAATGGGACCAATGAGTCTTTGAGGATGAAGGGCAAGGCGGGCGGGTCCGGAGTGGAGCCCTGCGAGGAATGTGGAGCCGGGAGCCTGTGAGCGTGAGCGTGAGCGTGAGCGTGAGCGTGAGCGTGAGCGTGAGCGTGAGGGTGAGGGTGGGGCGGGGCGGAGCCGGCCGCAGCGTGGATCTCCCGCGGCTCTGGGGCTGACTGTAGGGTTCCTTCGGGTCCACCACGAGGCCGACATTCACTACACAGTGCCAGGCCCTGCCCTGGAGGGACTTCCACGCAGACGAAGAAGAGAAGGGCCAGGGTCCGGGCGGAGGTCGCGAAGCAAAGCCCTGGGGTGCGGGGCAGAGGGGCGGGTGCCAACTCTTAGGGTGCTGCCCGGGCTTATCAGTCGCCAGGCCTGCCGCAAGAGCTATCTATCCCCGCAGCCTTTACCCACCCTTCTCAGTGGCACCTTGTTGGGGACCGTGAGCTGGTGGGTCCCTGCCTTCCTCCCCAGGCCTTAGCCTGAGCTCTTGGGTGTGAAAGGCCTGGTGGGCTCAGACTCCACCCAGGACCAGGGAGCTTCCTGTGGAAAAAACCTAGGCAGGCAGGTTCCCTGTGCACGTGGTACAGGATTGGCTGGGCTAAGGTGCCAACAGAGATCAGGAGAGGCTGGACAGTAAGGATGTCCCCTCCATATACCTGAGTCTGGCTGGTCTTCCACATTCAGGGCCCTGGCTCCCTGCTCCATGGCGTGCTTGTGATTGAGAGTCCACTTGTCTGGCCTGTAGCTTCCCCTTTCCCATCAGCCGCATCATTACTTACTCAAGATTACTAGTTAAGTAAAAAAAAAAAAAAAAAAAGTCCCGGCCGGCCGGGCGCGGTAGCTCACGCCTGTAATCCCTGCACTTTGGAAGGCCGAGGCGGGCGGATCACGAGCTCAGGAGATCGAGACCATCCTGGCTAACACGGTGAAACCCTGTCTCTACTAAAAATACAAAAAATTAGCTGGGCGTGGTGGCAGGCGCCTGTAGTCCCAGTTACTCGGAAGGCTGAGGCAGGAGAATGGTGTGAACCCGGGAGGCGGAGCTTGCAGTGAGCCGAGATCGCGCCACTGCACTCCATCCTGGGCGACAGAGCCAGACTCCATCTTAAAAAAAAAAGTGCCAGGCGCGGTGGCTCACGCCTATAATCCTAGCACTTTGGGAGGCTGAGGCGGGTGGATCACCTGAGGCCAGGAGTTCGGGATCAGCCTGGCCAACATGGAGAAACCCTGCCTCTACTAAAAATACAAAAATTAGCCGGGCTGGGTGGCACGCGCCTGTAATCCCAGCTACTCGGGAGGCTGAGGCAGGAGAATCGCTTGAACCTGGGAAGTGGAGGTTGCAGTGAGCCGAGATCATGCCACTGCACTCCAGCCTGGGCAACAAGAGTGAAACTCCGTCTCAAGAAAAAAAAAAAAAAAAGAGTCCCAACTTTCTGACGCCACTGCATTTGTGAGTATGTACAGGACTGTATCAAGGCCAGAAACAGGAGTAGAACAAGTGGCCCCAGCCACCAATTTGGGTGGAAAGATTGGAAAATAGGATGTTCATCAAGCATTGTTTATAATAGGAACACTGGGAACATAGTGCCTGTTCCTTAGATTGTGTGTGGTAGACTGGCTATGAACTAATGGTGTATCTCTCTGGAGGTTGAGCACTGGAAGACGAACATTTAAGTACCTGAAATAAACGTGGAAATAAACAGAAAGCTAGAAAACAGGATATATTGCACCTTCTGGCTTCTGTTTAAAATGAAGACTGGAACAACAAACAGGAAAGAAGGACAGGCATCAAAATGTTAATTCTGGGGAGAGGGCCAGAGGTGAAGCTGGGATTCCTGTTTATCTGTGTTAAAAAAAAAAAAAAAAAAAAAAAAAAAAAGGTCTAGCAACTCTGGGTGACTTCGGTAAGGAGGTACTCCTGACCATCTGAGGAAGGCCTAAGGTCTGGCAGCCGGTGAGAGTTTGGGGGTTGGAAAATTCGGAGCAAGGCAGAGAGGTGTAGGGCTTGTTGGCACCACCAGGGGGCAGCACTTGTTCACTGCCTCCCTGGAACCAGGTCCCAGAAAGCTGTGTATGCAGCCAACACACCTGAAGGCCATGGAGGTGCTGTCCCTCAACAGCCTGCGCACTGACTGCCTGCTCCAGGTCCAAGCTTGGGACCTCCCCTTGGGCACCTTTGTGGAGGGCCCATTGTCTTTGGATGGCTTGGTGTGGACTCAGCCCCGTGCTGTGCCAGCACTTCTGCAACTTTGTCCATCCTTTTCCCTTTAACCATGGACAGGATTGTCGCAAATTTGGGAATTTGCTCCTTCAGCTAAGCCTTCCCACTTGAGAAACCATCCCAGAAACAGTCTGTAGGTTGTTTATATCAAGTCCTTTTATTCTGATACCACAGAATTACCTTGTTACAATACAGGGGGAGGGACACTGAAGTACCACGAGTTCTCACAGAGCACAGAAGGACAGCACACAATTCACAAGGTCATGTGGAGGACTCGGGTCATTGCACTTACAACTGTAAACTTGTTTGTTTGACTTTGTACAGCACTCTTCCCCCCTCAAATAAAGGAGAGAAGGAAAGAAAGGGAGAGAGGGAGGAGGAAGGGGAAAGCAAAAACAAGACATGAAAGCTAGAGGAAAAGGTATTGAGTGGCCACCACTCTCCAGGGTAGTGCACTTGGAGAGAAGGAGCTGATTTGACCCCAGAAACTGAATGAGGCAGAAACACACACACACACACGCACGCACATACACACATGATCATGTGCATACACATACAATATCTCACGACTGCCATGGCTCTCCAGTGCCACCCCAGTGCACATGGCAGCAGGGCTGCTGGCACCCAGGGAGACAGAGATGGCATCTCCGAGGAGTTTCAGTTGATTAGGCCTGTCCCTCTAACCCTGTTGGAGTCCATGATGACAAGTATTTACAGCATGGGGGTGGGTAAGAGGAGAGCGGACGGTACAACAGGGCAGGACCATGCTGTCCTGGCAAAGGACCTGCCTGGAAAACTCCCTACAGGCTCCAGAAGGCAAGGCATAGTTGCCACCACTGCTGTTCTTTCACTGTGGGCCCTGAGACCACATGCTCTGCCCAAGGATTGTAGGGGAGGGCTGTCACTGTGAAGTGAGTGCACTGGGCCCTGAAGTGAGCAGAGAGAGGAGGCAATGCCCTTGCTCATGATGCTGGGGAGAGGGGTATGGAGAAGGCCTGGGCTGCATGCTAGAGACTCCTTGCCCATTTGGAGATGTGTCTGTTGCTCTCTACTTTCCAAGGCACCAAGTGCTGGTCCCTCAGCTTCTGGCTGCATTGTCCCCAGAGTCACAACTGCATCCATGCAAGGGCCAGGAAGGACAGTCCATGGACCAGAGGCCTGCTCCAGCCACCTTCACAGAGGGGCGATGATGTATCCTGTGGGTACAGTGGGGGATGAGGAGTGGCAGATGTCAGAATTTCAAACTCAGAGGGCTTGGCCAGAAAGGAAATTTGCTGAAAAGTCAGTACTTTAGAGCCTGAGACTGGGCCTGCTGGAGGCTGACCTCCTAACATTTCCCTGCCTGTTCCCTGCTTCTTGTCCCATCCCCTGGCCTGTAGTGGAAAGGACTATTGCCTTGGTCTCCAAGGCACATCCCCACACAGACCTGGTCCTGGGTGGCCAGAGGTGTTAGATGATGGCTTCCGTCAGCCCTTGCTCAGATGGCTGCATTCAGCCCATACCTGATCTTTGGGATGAGGCAGGTATTCCATGGGTGGGGTGAGGCCAAGTCCCAGAAAGGCAAGGGTGTTAAGTCCAACACAAAGGTTGGCAGCTTCCTGTCCCATCCATAGCTACCAGAGGTGAGCGAGGAGCCCTCTCTGAAGGGGTGTGTAGATCTTATAGAAAAGCATGAGAAATGCGGACCCCTGAGAAATGCATGGTGCAAACCAGAGCACTCTGGACGAAGGTCAGGCCTTGAAGGGTCAGGCAGCTACTGCCTGCCGCACTCCTGGCTCAATGGTAAAAAAGCTGATGAGCAGCAGGACGCTTGGGCTTTGGAGAAGGGGGTGAGCAGGGAGCATAGGTCCTGGGGACAGATGCAGAGAGGGTCACACAGGACCTTCTGTAAGATTTGCTATTGAGAAACTTCACAAGAAACTTAGCTTGAAGCCACTGTTTATATGAACAGTTCCAGATGACCACTGTCAACTGTTCTCACCACAAGTGCCAAAGGCCCAGCTCTTCCTGAGCATCCATTGACCCCCTAGCTCCAGCCCAGATCTCCTGGCTCACAGTCCTTTGAGCCTCCTAGCCACAGAGGAGAGGCATGAAACAGGTGCAGTCAAGAGCTGGGGTCCCTCGGGCACAGCGTGGCTCTGCTCTTGCCTCTGCCTCTCTGGCCGTGGATGCCGCCCAGCTCTGCCCTTGCGTGGTGCCCTCTGGGAAGGGGCTGTCAGATGCCTCTGGCTCAGGGTTGGGGTAGGAAGGGAAAATGACAGACAGAAATCCTACAGCAAACCTTCAGAATGTCCATACACACACATCCTGTGCAGGCTCCTACCATTGCATCTGCTCTGGGGATTCCTTTTTACCTGCTATCCTGGACAGAGAAAACTGCAGGGTATGTGGGGGCCTTTTACTGCCTGCCCTGCAGCCTGGCACACTCAGGCAACAATTCTGGCAGGTCCTCACTAGCTTGTGCAGAAGTCAGCTAGAAGTGCTCCTGAAGGAGAGGTTCTGAGGCAAAAAGAACTCCAAGCAAGAGGGTCAAGCATTTAAAATGGATGAAATCGTGCAAAGAGGCTGCGAGCTGTGCATGCTCCACTGCGGGACAGGCGGTGACTCACCTGGCAGCAGTGAGTCCTGCCACAGGTCAAACATGCCACAGACTGAGAATTTCACACACACAATGGGAGCGGGGGGGGGGGGGGGTGGGGGTTTTATGAGTGTATCTATCCAGTTTCTCAATTGCATGTTTGCAATTAACTCCTTATACATAACATGGAATTTATTAAATATTAACAGTTGTCATTGAGGGTTTATATTTCATTGCATAGAACGTTAGAGATGAGACTTGTGGCTGTGCCCCAGATGAAAGGAGGCCCCCAAGGGAAGAGCCCTGGGGAGGAATGCTGCCCAGTCCACCGGATGGATAGACAGTGCCACATTCCCCCGCACAGGGCTCTGGGCCTTTCCCTTGGCTGGCAGAAGTCCTGGCCCCTCTGCTCTGAGTACACCCACTGGTGATGGCTTAAGAACGACTGGAATTGCACAGTAAACAGAGGCGGGCTGGGAGGCCTCCCTAGACCTCGCCCTGGGGTTGTGCTCTTGGTGGCCTGCTGCCCCCTATTGCTTCTAAGTCAACATTCTCCCTGTGCTGAGCAGGGGCAGAGCAGAGAGGAAACCAAACCATCAGTCACAAGGTGGTGGTGGAGGGGGAGAGGCAAGAGAGTGAGCCAAGAGAAGAGAGAAAGGGGGAGAGAGAAACAAAAGAAAAATGTTTATGAGGTATACACGTAAATCAAACTGGAATGATTAAGGCTGTTCTTGAAATCAAAAGAAATCCCCAGGTGTACAGACGAGCCGGCTGGTTGAGACAATGGCGGTGCCGCTGGGATGCTCACGATGGCTAGGGGGATGGCTTTGAGATTGTGGCAGTGTGCTAGCACGCTGCCACCCACGGGCTGGGAGAAGCCTCAGCCGGCGCCCACGCTGCTTTTCGGTGCTATGGCCTCTTATTTCAGCGATGAGACAGTGTTAGGTCCTAATGTTTGTAAAGTTCTCCCAACCCCTGGCCACATGGAGGTCTGCTCCGATGTCACCCAGAGGGCATGTGACGGGCAGGGCCCTATGCCACAGAGGGATCCGGGCCAGCTGGAATGTGAAGGAAACGGAGCCCAGGGCCCCCAGCCCTCAGTCAAAGCCCCTCTCCAAGGCTGTGGAAAAACTTCTGGCATCTCGGAGGGAGGGCAGTGTGTGCCCAAACTCTGTGTATAACGCATGGGAAGCCTGGCCGGCCAGGCCGCAAAAAGGCGGCTGTGGGAAGTACGGCAAGACACCGTGGTGGCAGGGTTTCTGGAGAGGGTTCTCCCTCCCAACAAGGGCTGTGCCTTGAAGGTGGTGCCCTGCAGAGAGCAGCATCTCTGGAAAGACAATCAAAGGTCCCCCGGCCAGTGGTCCGACTTGTCCAGCAGATGCTTCACCCAGGCAGCTGCTGTGAGAAAACATCACGTCCTCAACTGAGGCCTGCCTGCCACGTCCCACCTGGTGAGTCTTTGGGCCAAGGGTTTGCCAAATTGTAGATGCTTGAAAGAGAAAAGGAGGGAGGGAGGAAGGAAAGAAGAAAAGAAAGGATTCTGTCAAGAACTGTAGATAGCTGCTTCTCACCCTCACATTCCTCTCAGCCATCTGCCTGTGCTAGCGGCCACCTCCTCACCCACGGGGTGCCATGCCACTCAGGCTTGGGGAGATGGGTGCTTGGGCAGGTTGGAGGTCACAGAGAGGACAGCAAGAAAGAAGAATCAGGTCAGCCAGGAAGGGACACTTCTTTTAATGTAACAAAAGTTCCTTTTTTTTTTTTTTTGGCTTAAGAGTGATGGAGAAGGGATTTGGTTTGAAATGGCAAACCTCTCCAAGCCCATCTCTGAAATTGCCGTAAAGAATTTCAGGAGAGGGATACTCATGGCAGCACTGTCCACTTGACCCAATCATTAGCCGAATGCTAGAACTCAAGGGAGATTTCTTTAACTATAAAGTCAGTGGTCTCAGTGGCCCACCCACACCATGTGGCAGGACGCAGAACAAAGCTGTGTCTGTGCTTCCTTTCCCTGCTCAGGAACCATACCCTGGCCCCAAACCCAAGGTAGGTATTGTCATTAATCCAGGCCATGGGCTGTCCCTCCTTCCCCTCCTCTCAGCACCACTTGTGATTTCACATCTGTCCCAGGGCAACTCCAAGGAAACATCAGCTGAGCGGGAAGCCGCAGGAAGCCCGCTGTGGGAGGGTGAAGGCAGGAAGAACACTAAGGGCTGCACTATGGCTACTGTAATTAGAATAAATTCCAGGCTCCTTACTTGGCCTGCACAACCCACCCCAGCTGGCTCCCACCCCCTTGGACTTTACCCCTGACCACCTCTCCCCTCCACTGTGGCCCTGGCTGTACTGGCCTTTGCTCTGTCCCTGGTCCCATCCCAGCATCCGATCATCCGTCAGTGCTGTTCCCTCCCCTTTTTTCATCCCACCGCAGCCGTCCTCCTCCCTCAAGCTTCCCTCACATATCTTCGGCTCTGAGCACTTTGTCTAGAGCAGACCCCACTGCTTCCATAGCTCTGCTTCTCTGGCTTTATAACACTCATCACTTTCAGAAAGTACCTTTTTAATTGAATTTTATTTTTAAACTTATTTATTCTCTATCTCCTTTAATGGATTGTCAGCCTCAGAGGGCAGGGACTTGGTTTTGTTCTCTGCCATATCCCCAGATCCTGGAAGAGTGCCTGGCACATACCTGGGGCTTGACAAACATTTGTTGAATAAATGGATGGAAGCCTGGGCCTTTCCAGGGCCCCACTGCTTTTCCAGAGAAAGGTAGCCTGTGAGGTATCACACCTAGCTCCTTCCCTCCCACAACCAGTGCTGGCCCGGGCCCAGCATCTGCCAGCCCCAGGGCTCCCTTGAAGTGACCTGCTCACTGACTGCCAGGCCCCGCCATGGATAACACATACATGCTTGTGCACCGTGAGAAGCACCCTGAAGGGGCAAGGAGGGAGAAGAGGAGGGTCCGAGGGCTATGGGATGATGGTCAGTGGTCCTGGCTGTGCACAGAGCTGTACCAACAGCCAGGTGATTCTCCTCCCACCCAGGATGATGCACTTCCTCCTCCTCCCACAGAGGCAGGGCCAAGGCCAGGGCCAGGGCCAGGACAGGCTCCAGGAAGTGGTGTCCCAACCTGCCTTGGCCACTGCAGCCCAGACAGGGTGAGGGCTCCCATCCTGAGGCCCTTCTGCCCTCTCCCTGAGCTGACTTAGTCTGGGGCTGAGACTCCCTTTCCTCTATGTCCCTTCCTGTCTGCCTCTCTACTCCTTCCACTCTTCTATCCTGTGGGCCACAAGCTCAGCCTGTGAAGCCAGGAGTGTTTTGACTTCATTCCCGGAGCTGCAGATGTGACTCTGTGGGGTTTGGGGACTCTAATCTCTTCCAAGTGGCTGGAGCAAAGGCACCAGCAGCAGACATCAGGGAAGAAGCATGTTCCCCTATAGGTGCCACAGACCACCATGTCCTTCAGGATGACTTTGAACTCAGTGCCCAGCACATAGACTTCAAGTTGTGAGGTGCAGTTGGCCGTGCTGGGCTCTTCTCCAAGGGTGCCACCTGACTTGTCTGGCACCATCTCAGGCAGCTCTGTGGCCCCTGCCTCTGCGGGGTAGAGGGCTGCTGGGCCCATCGCAGCTGAAGGAAACCCAACAGGCCCTTCCCAGTTCACACTTGTCAGAACTGGCTAGCTGTCATCAGCCAGGCCTTGGCCCTTCACCCCTCCTCCGGCCCATCTCACCCTGATCCTGACACTCACTGTTATACGCAGAGTCCAGAGCTGTGCCCAGGCCTCTGACTCCAGAGATTTTTCCACAGCAATGATACCTCTCTTCATTTCTTCAAGAGCCTGTGGAGCATTTAGAGGAGGGCTGGAGAGGAGTTGCATCCCTGGAGGCCTACCTACAACCCAGTGCCAGCCCAGTGCTGTGAGAGCCCTGCAGGGGATAGCAGATGGTTTGAAAGCCAGGGCACTGGCCCTGGCTTTGGCCCCTCCTTTGCTGGGGACCCCTACTGTGTTGGCCCCATGGTAGGGGCTCTGTGCACAGTGTCCCTCCTTTTTCTCCTCCCACATTCAGAGAAGGGAACATTGCAGCTCTGGGCACTGAACCAGCCGAAGACTGGACTCCTCCCAGAAGACCCCTTCGGACTTAGAGCCCCACCCCCACCCCCAGTGCCTCGGGCCTTTCCCAGAAGAGGCAAGGTACAGGCTGCTTGTACTCACCATGCTGGGCATGGTCACCAGAATGAGGAAAATTTTTTGCCAAAAGCAGAGACAGCTGTGACAAAGAAAGAGGAGAGAGCCATCAGGAAATTGGGCCAGACCCCTCCCAGTCAGGGCCACTTGGCATAGTGAAGGCAAGCTCAGCCCAAGGGGCAGAGATTGCCCGGAGAACAACTGGGCATCAGCAGGTGGGCTCTCTGGCTGGCCTCTGCCTGGGTGACTGAGTCTGGAATCATCTCACAGACCCAGCCTGTACCAGAGCAGCCACCCACCACAGACCAGTTGCAGGCAGTGCATACCTTCCGTCAGTTTGCCAGCTTGCTCGGCTGCCCCGCCAGGGAGGATCTTGGAGAACACGCTCTCCCCATCGGCACCTGGCTGGCCGGCGGGAGCCCCTGGGGTTCCTCCAGGCCTGGCTCCAGCCTTCACACCTAGGAGGAAAGAAATCGCCATAATGAGCTATGCACGGCCTGGCTCTTTAGGGTCTAAGAGGGCAAGTACCCACGAGAGAATCTGAACACAGGTACCCTATAAGGTGGGAAGGTGAGAAGGAGGCTAGGGAAATAAAGAGAAGAAGGTAAGAACAGGAAGACAAGGGGTGGGAGAAGGCAGAAAAAAGGAGGTTGAGGAAGGGAAAGAAGAAGAAAGGGGAAAAAAAGGCAGAGAAGAGGAGGAAAGGGGAAGGAAGGAGGGAGCAAGAAGCCATGGTCCCCACCCTGTGCTCACCAGTGCCTTCCTGCTTCTCTGCCCAAAGCTGCTTGGGCCCTAAAGCCCCTGTGCTGGTGACCTCATTGGCTTATTCTAACCCCAGGCTTGTTTTCTGCTGGGGAAGGTCTACAGCCCCCGGGGCACCTTCTCAGGGATTAGTGAGGGCATGCAGTGTGGGGGAGCTCAGGGCACAGGTGGTATAGAGAGAGAACAGCCTGGGTGCTCTGGGCCACAGCCAAGGGTGTCAAAGGATAGGCTCACCTGCAGGTCCAGGTCCTGGTGTTGGCTGGGCCTGAGGAGCCCTCCCCTGTTGCGGTGCTTTGGCTGTCCCTTTAGGGCCATTTGTCTGTTCTGCCCGTGGCTGCAACACAGAACCTATAGCTAAGATTCTGCCCATGCCCAGCCTGGAACCAAGGGGATGTCCAAGCTTCATTCATAGCATCTTCCCTGGTTACAACCCATGCATGGGAGCTCTGCTTACCGGTCCTGCTGGTTGAGGACCTGTGGCTGTGCTGGGGCCTGGCTGAGGCTTCCCTGCAGGCTGGCTGGCAGCAGGGGCTGAGCCCCGGGTGGTTGGCTGGCTCTGTTGCTGCAGCCGAGCCTGTGTCAGAGCCTGCTGTGGGGGCTGCAGCCCAAGACCTTGCTGCTGCTGCTGCTGCTGCTGCTGTGTCTGTGGCTGGCGTGATGCTGCCCCAGAGGGTATTTGCCTGGATGATGGTGACTGTGACTGCTGTGGTCCTGGAGCTGCCTGCCGACCTTGCAGCTGCGGCTGCGCCTGGGGTTCTGCCTTTGACTGCAGTGCAGCGGGCCCGGAGTGGGCTTGCCGGGAGCCCTTCTTGCTGTCAGAGGCATGATGGTATGCGGATGAAGCACGGGATGGCTGTGAGTACTCAGCAGAGCTGGGATACCCAGGCTGACCCTTCTTCGGCATAGCTGGAGCAGAGCTGGGCTGAGAGTGGGGCCGGGCCTCATGGCGACCCAAGTCCCGAGCGTGTGGTTTGGCAGCACGCCGTCCCGGCTCCTCACCAGTGTGGCGGCCTGAGTGCCGCCCGTGGTCACCGTGCCGGTGTTCCTTGGCTGAGGCATGGCGGCCTGGGCCACCCTCATCGTGAGGCCACAGGCCCTCCTCAGGGGGTTCATCGTAGTCATGGTAGCTGTGCCTGGCAGGGCCTCGCTTCTGGGAGGAGGAGGAAACTGCATGGCCCCCGTGGTGCCTGAACCGGTCAGAGCGGGCATCCCGGGGCTTATCAAACCAGTCCGTCTCCTCCTGGCCCAGGTGATACGCTTCAGAGACCAAAAACAGAATACCATCAACCCCCGGGCTAGCCGCAGGGGGAGGCCTAGCTGAAGCCATGCAAAGAAACCAAGAGAGTGGGTGCCACAGCCACAAGCAGATCAACAGGCCCCCAGCCCACCCTCCCGCAACCAGGGACCAGGGCACAGATGGAGCAGGCAAGGGCAGCCTGCCTGCAGCAGGGCCCACCAGATGAGGCGCCAGACCAGACCCTGCTGGGACATCTTAGGGCCCAGGGCCCCACAGGTAGGCAGGCCCCCCAGCTGCTGAGTATCCGCAGAAATCACCCCTGGCTGCCATTACCTTCGCTGTCGGAAACCACGCAATGGGAATCATCCAGGATGTAGCCCTCCTCACGCTTATATGCGTGGGCCCGAGGTCCGTCCTTGACATGTTCCTGGACATCAGGCATGGAGTGGCTGGAGCAGAACTGTGGGCAGGTATCCCCGCCGGGAGGGAGGGGCCCTCCGGCAGGGCGGGGCCTCCCCAAAGGACTGACGGGGCTCTCCTCTTCAGAGGCCTGGCTCCGCATGGGGGGTCGTACCCGGCTGTGGGCCATACTTAGGGATGAGGGCTTGGGGCCTGCTTTTTGAAGTCGCTCCACAGCCTCCCGTTCCCTTTCGTACCCCTTGCCCCGGCCACTGAAGTCGTGGCTGGACAGCTTCTCCCCACTGTATGCAGAAGGTGCCCGGGACCGGCTGCTCCCGCCATAAATGCGGTCGTCCTCCACTGCGTCCCGGCTGGACATCCCATAGTATTTTTGCTGCTCATACACGTTCTTCTTGAGCCCATAGGTGATTTCATCCTGGAACTTCCTGCCCCGAGAGACCAGGCTGCTGCTGACTGCAGGTGGGGGGTAGGACGCCAGGTCTGACTCTACGTCTTTGGCCTCTTCAATAGGCGAGAACTTGGATATCTTTTGCTCCATGCCCTGCTTCCGGTGCTTGCTGCGCTTTGAGGAGATGGCAGCTGGAGCCAGGCTCTTGGAGGGATGCTTGGGCCCCATGGGCCCTGGACCATACTTCTCTACTCGAGCCCCATGCCTGTAGTCACTGTCACCATAGTAGTGGGTACTGGCTGGTCGACCATTGCTCTCCATGCTCCGGAGGTGGCCACCCTTCCCGCGGGGATCGTATGAGTCCTCCTCAGATTCCTCTTCTCCTCTGGCATAGCAGCAGGGCAGTGTGGGCCCGTCAAGGACACCTGGTTCTCCAGGCTCCTTCCCTGGACGCCCACTGCTGCCTGGCCCCAGGGGCTCCAGCCGTTGGCTATCAGGAGCAGTAGAGGTGCTGTCCTTGGTCAGTTCACTGATGTCATCAATCATTACGTAGTTTCGAGGAACGTTCTGCTCCAGACTGGTATAGTGTGAGTCAGAGGGGTAGGTGGGGGCTGGGCTCTGGCTCACACTGCCACGGTCACCAGCCCGGGGCACCTCAGGGACCTTGCCCTGCTCATAGCCACTGCTCACTGCTGGGCCACTGTAGCTGGTTTCAGATGGGGCTGAAGACATGGCCACAACGGGGCTGGCAATCACCTCATAGTTGGTGGGCACCTTCTGCTCCAAGTCGGCTAGCGATGTCTGGCGTGGCTTCTGCAGTGGGGCACGGCTATCAGCGGGGACTGGAAAAAGGGTGCTCTGTGTGGTTGGCATGGGTGTTTGGCCTGCATAGTGGCCTGTGGGACGGAAAGCCTGCTGGTTTGGCAGGCCAGGCTCAGCTGGGTAACTGGCACCAGGAGGAAAGGCAGGAGCTGGGTATGTGCTGGGGCCAGGGTAGGTGGGGGCCTGGTGGGCTGGGAATCCGTTCTGAGTTGGCCCACCACTGCCTGCAGAATACTGTGGGGCTGGAGGCTGGAAGCGGGGCTGCTGGAAGGCAGTGGGACCACAGCGGGTGGCAGGAGCAGCGGCAGTGGCAGGGAAGTCCACAAACTGGCCAGCGGGAGTGGTGCAGCCCTGGAGCCGCAGCTGGTTGAGCTCACTGTCCGATAGGTAGTCACGATGCTCGCCAAGACCACGCAAGGGTGGGTAGTCACGGCCACCCCGGTCTTTGGCCAAAGACTCTTTGCGTTGTGTGATACCCAACTCCAGGTACTTGAGCTTGGCGTCAATCTCCTTCTCCTCCTCATCCAGCTCTGCCTGCTTCTTGCGCAGCTTGGTGGACTCATGCTCCACCAGCCGCAGGTCCCGGTCCAGCTCCCGGAGCAGGCTGGCCTTGGTAGCAGGGACAGCGGTGGGCCCCGTCAGCCCTCGCTGCAGCAGGCTGGCTGCATACAGCTGTGGGGAGGCCTGGCCAGCCAGGGGAAGGTGAGCCTCCTCTGGAGGGGGGCTGGGCAGTGTCCGCTTCACCTTGCGGACCAGGCTGTTGGGTGGCAACGCCGACACCTGAGACAGAGGGAAGGGTGGGCAGCACTGAGACCCAAGGTGTGGTGACTTGATGGGGTGTGGGGTGGCAGAACCCAGGCCTGGGCTGGGGAAGGAGCTGGGTTCCATCTTGCTGGTGCCCTGATTTACCAGGCAGCCTGGAGGCCTACCCTGCCCACCCATAGGCCTTGGTTTCTTTGCCATAGAGGGAAGATCTGTGATTATTTTACAGCCCTTCTCTTTCCCAGAGCTTTGGGAAGCAGGAGGGTACAGGCAGATTCCCTTCATGCCAATGTCCTGTACTGGCCCAGCACATGGCTTTGAGAACCCCTGCACATCTCCAATGGGCCTGCCACCCTCTGCCTCACATTGAGGTAAGAAGAGTACAGCTGTGGCTCTGGGTTTGGGGCCTAGCAGCTGACAGGGGTTGAGATCAGTGGAGTATGAACAGGAGGCGTGGAGTGGAGAGGGTCCTGGGCCCGCCAGGCTCCCTAGAGGATCATGGGAAGGGACGCATGTAGATTGTATGCCAATCGTGGCAGGCTCTGAGTCATTCTGCATCCTGCCCTAGTCCTCTCTAAAGTGGAAGGCTTCTCAGCTGCCTGCCCACCCTCTTCCTCTAGTGCCCTGCACCGCCCTCTGCCAAACCCTCTGGGCTGTGCTCTTGGCCTGGTCCCCAGCTCCCTCCATGTCCCTCGGTCAACCTGCTGTTCTCTGGAGCCACCAGTGCACCCGTAAGTCCTATCCAGCCCTACCTCCAGCAGCATGGCTTCCTGGTCAAGGTTCCCTAACAGTGCCTACCATGGGGTCCTCCTTGCCTACCCTAGACACTCTGCATTGCCTGAAGGTCCACATTGCCTGGCAGTTCACTCTACCTTCTCCCTTTTTCTCTCGCTCCTAGCCTTCCCAGAATGCCCCATGCCCTTGGGTTTCATGGACCACCCAAATTCCAATATATACTGGGAAGTGACTCCTATAGGATTCTTACTTTTTACCTTGCCAAGTAACTACCTAAAAACCTCCCACCTACATCCACCATATGTCATAATAAAAATTATAGTGTGCCCTCAAAATTTCAGGGTGGGCCTTTTATGGAATAAATTTAGCCTTTTGAACCCCTCACTCTGTTGTCTCTTTTCTTATTTTGGCCACGCATCATGAGTGCCTATCATGGCCTGGTCTCACATGGCCAGCCCATGGGACCTCTGTGCCTGCAGCCAGGACCAACCTGCCTCTCTGACCTGCCCTCCCTGCCAGCCTAGAGTCCTGATCCCACCCACACCCCTGTATGGCCTGCATACACCAAGACTTCACTACCCAAGATTATCACCTCCACAAACCCCATTCTAAGGCTCCACTTTTCTTGTCTCTGTGTCACACCCTGAAAATGGGCAAATCTACCTTACGATGCCTCTGGCTCCTGCCTCCTCTGCCAGGTCTCTTCCTTCAGCCCACCCTCCCACATTCTGCCCAGGAAACTTTCCAAAACATCTGCTTTGTCCCATCTCACATGCCTAAAACCTCCAGAGGCTTCCAGGGTCTTTAGGAAAAGCCCATCCTCCTCAGCCTGGCACTCAGTTGTTGGCATTAGGCCCTCACAACCCTCTATTCTCACTTTGGCTGCAGCCCACAGCCAAGCCACTTCTCACAGTCCCCATCCATCACTGGCAAATAAAGCCACAACCAAGGGTAAGCTTATGCTTCTGAATCCCCTATCTAGGGGAGCAGACGGATGTGTAAACAGATTTACCAAGGGCCAGGTAGGGGGAGAGAACACCCTGGGGCAGAGAGCATACTGCAGCCCGCTGGGATGGGCCTCTAGTGCTAGGCCATAGGGGTGTGGGCTTCCTGTGTGGCAATGGAAACCAGGCCAGGACTGAGAGGACGAGAGCAGCCGCGCCAGGTTCATATGACTGATTTTCTTAGGGAACACCCATAGATGAAGTTTGGAGTGGAAGGGGTCCAGACTAGAAGTGAGAGCTGAAGAGGCCTAAAGGGGGAGGTAGCAGGGGCTGGACCAGGTGTGGGTGGTGAAGGGACAGTGCTGGGAGGAGGCTGAAGCTTCTAGTAGGGTATGTGGCTGGAAGGCTGTGGGGGCCCATGTGTGTGTCTGTATCTGCCAGGCTGTCTGCCGGGCTGCAGGCTCTATCAGATGTGCACCAGGGAGCATCTGCTCATTGACTCTTTCCCCTGGGTCTCTGGGGCCAGAGATGCCTCTACTCCCACCCCAGAAGAAGCCCCTCCCTGTGGGGGCCCCTCGGGCTAGGCAGAGACCCCTGTCCCACCCTGGAACAGCCCCTGTTCCCATACCTGGCTACCCAGTCCCCCCTGGTGCTGGTAGAGGGAGAATCTCTCTTTGGCAGACTCTTCGGCGGTGGGGCTGAGGGGCTTAGGGTCAGACAGGGACCGCTGCAGGGTCTTCATGGGGCGAGGCAGCGTCTGCTGGCGGAGAGCGCTGTCAGCCGTGAAGTGCTTCTGGGGACTCACGTGAGCTTTGTTCAGCCTCTCACTGGAAGCAAAGGAGGTGTCCAGGAGCCGGTGAGGGGACAGGGGTGAGACTGGTGAGTAGAGGACCTGAGGGGACTTGGGAGGCTGGCGGCTCACAAGCTGTGAGAGAGACTCCGGAGGCAGGTGGGCCTGGTACCCAATCTCCAGGGGATCTGGCTTCTTTTTTTCAAATCTGCCCAGAGGCCCTGGGGTGACGATCTGGATGCCAGGCAGGTAGGGGCTGATGGCAGTTGGCCCTACAAGCTGCGGCCCGGCTACACCCTGGGCCTGCCCATCTGGCTCCGTCTGGCAGGCCAGGCTCTCCCCACGCCCAGTCTTCTCTGGTGCCGATATGTACCTGACGATCTCCACCTTGGGATCGGTGGCAGCTGTGATGTGGATGGCTGGAGAGACCCTGGGCAGCTGGTCAGGCTCCGTCTGCACGGAGCAGTCACTGATGGTCTGGATGCCCACGCTGCTCATGGCCCTCACAGTGGCAGCAGCACTGGATGATGAGGCAGTGGCATCGTGCTTGCTGTCAGAGCCTGAGTCTGAGTGGCGGGGAAGACGAGACCTGCGGCGGCGCACTGGCTGCTCCCACTCAGCACTGTCTTCGTCGTCCGTCTGCACGCTGCAGTCAGCACTCCGCCGTGCCCGGCGTCGCCGACTCAAGAGGTAGCGGCTCTCCCCATCCTCATCGTCTGTCTGCACGCTGCTGTCAGCAATCCTCCTGACCACACAGGGCTCAGTTCCAGGCTCTGGCTCACAGGCATCCCGCAGGCGTGGCATGGAGTGCCGCTTCTTGATGCCACTACGGCTGGCCTCCCACTGCTCCTCCGTTTGCAGTGACATATCTGAGGCAGAGCTGGGGAGACCCCGGTGCAGCACAGGCTCACGAGGCTGCCCAAGTCCTTCAGGCCCTGCCATGGCAATGAAGGCTGCATGTGTAAGGGGGGGCCAATACTGGCCATTCTGGGCCAACTCAGCAGCCGCTAGGGGAGGCCCTCGGCCAGATGCCTCACAGGCTGCAGGAAAGGGAGCCTTCTGCCGCTGCTTCTGCTCCTCTAGCTGCTGCTGCAGCTGCTGCTGCAGCTGCTGGATCTGCTCCAGCTGCAGACGCTGCTGCGCTAGCTGTTCCCGCTGCAGTGCAAATTGAGCCTGGCGTTCCTCTTGCTGCTGCTGCAGCACATGGTGCTTGATGGTCTGCAGCTCCTGCAACTCCCGCTGCACCAGCAGCTGCTCCTCCTCACGGTGCCTCTGCAGCTCCACACGTTCCCGCTCTAGCTCCTCTTGCAGCCGAAGTTGTCGCAGCTTCTCCAACTCCACCCGCTCCCGCTCTAGCTGGAGCAGCTGCTCCTGTTGCTTCCGCTGCCTCTCCTCCTGTGATGCTTCCTCTTTCTCGAACCCTGGCCGGCTGAGGGCCCCACTGCCACCCCCAGGAGCAGCATCTGCTGGTGGCTTCTGGCCAGCTAGTGGGGCAGGAGCTGGGGCTCCTGCAGCCTCCTTGATGGCAGCAGGGGTGGTTGTGGGAAGAGGCTCTTCCCGTGCAGCCCCTACTGGCATCTCTGGCCTTGAAGGGCCCCCAGCCCCAGGGGCCTTGGCAGCAGCAGGTTTCCCCAGATAGACAGGCCCTTCTGCAGGTGGAACACTGGAAGCAATGGGAAATCTACTTGGTGCAGGATAGCGGTACAGCCCTGTGGGTCCAAGAGGTACCCAGGGGGCAATCATGGGCACACGTGTCAGACTGGTGAGTGGCACGGCTGTGATTCCACCAGATGCGTAAGGCCTGTACATGCCACCACGCACCATGGGCCGCAGGACTGAGGCAGGCTGGGTGGTGATGGGCAGTGTTGCAGCAATTGGGGTATTGATAGTCGAGTAGATCATGCCATCAGCTGCACGTACAGTGGCTGTGGACGGCAGCAGCTGTCTGACTGCTGTTCCTTGGCCTGCTGCAGGCCCATACTGGGCCAAGTTCCCAGGACTTGGGTGGCCCTCTGGAAAGGTGGGGTTACCAAGGAGTCCAGGTCTGAGGGGAACCAGACTCTGTGGAGCACTGAGCCCGGGCCCGTGCTGGGGCTGGTACTGCACAAGGTCAGGGCCACCACCACCACTGCCATGCCGCCCACCATACTGGTCCATGGAGTTGAGGGCAGCGCACATGCGACTGATTTCACGGGCTGTGGTGGCACTGTACTGGGCCAGGCTGGCCTCCTGGAAGCCAACTGCATCTCCCCGTGGGCCGTACCTGTGGTCTGAGTAGATGTTCGACACTGAGCTATAGCGCCGCATGGGAAGCGGGTGAGCCAAAAGGTCTGTAGGATGACGCAGGTCCGTGACTGAGCCATACTGCAAGCCCTGCCCTAGGTAGCGTCCATCCGCAAAGCCCAGGCTGTAGGAGTGCTTCAGTGAGCTGAGGTCCATAGCCGAGTCTCGTCCAGGACCCTGGAAGAGCTGCCCGATCCTCTGGGCATGGTAGTTGAGGCCAGCCTCAGCCAAATTGGTGTCAGACATGGAGGAGTACAGCCTACCAGGCAGGCCTTGTGGGTAGGGCCTCTGCTCCTCATGGGGCCCAGGCCCCACCACCCCCTGTGCCCGGTAGGTTGGGGGCTCAGGAGGCTCAGGGTCCCGGGGACCATAGAAGGGGCCGCTGCTTTGGCCAGGTGGGGCAGCATCTGCCATGCTCTTCTCAGGCACACTGGGGGCCGGGTGGAAGGTGCCAGTGCAGCTGCTGCCAAAGGGGAGCTTGTAGACCATGTCACAGCATGCCAGCTGGCTCTCAGGCCTCATCCCGGTAAGGTCCAGGGCACCCGCAGGCTCCTCTGGGAGCAGTGTGGTCACAGTGCCTGCTGTGCCCTCTCCCATCTGCACCACCACTGTGTGTGGCTTCCTGGCACCTGGCAGAGCATGTGACCGCAGCTCTGCAGGGGTGGCCCGGTGGGGCTCGGCACCTGGCTCTGGCACTGGGCCTGGCTTGAGGCCAACGCTCTGGGCGGTGCCCATCTGAGTGATCAAAACGTCTCTTCTGGCCAGAGGAGCTACTTGGTTGGGTAGGTTATATCTGGCAAACTTGGCCTCCCTGGGTCTTCCCCGGGGCCCACTTCGGTATGGGGCTGTCTGGACAGCCTGCTCTACTTGTTTGACCTGGGCCAGGCACACAGGGCTACCCCCACCCTGGCCAAAGTCAAGGCGGCTCTGGTAGGGGTCTCCATAGACCACAGGCTGCTTTTGTTGAGCCATGAGCACAGACGAGGCCATGGTGATGCTCACGGTGGTGGCAGTAGCAAGGAAGGTATGCTCCTGGGCATTGAGATTGATAACCAAGGGCTGCACGGCGGTCGACTGCCGTCCTGGGATTGGATCCAGGGCAAGACCATACTTCCTCGCTTCCACAGCAAGAGAGGTGAGGTCCATGCCCTGGTCAGTTAGGATGATGGGAGTGGGCTTGACAGCTGTACGGAGGTCTACCACTGCAGTGCCAGGGGTCCTGGGGCCTGGCTCAACCCTAGACGTCCCAGGGACAGAGGAGATCCGGCACAGGGAGATGTTCTCAGCAGGGAGGGCACCCCAGCCATATAGTGCCAGGGGCCCATCTGCACCAGCACTGGGCACCCGTGGAAAGCCAGGTGGCCCAGGTGGCTCTGGGGGAAGCTGAGACACACTCGGAGGTGTTGTCTGGCTGTAGCCATGGGTGGTGGGCTGGGTTTCAGTAGGTGAGCAGAGCGGGGAGGTGGAGGCACTGGCATGTACCATCCTGGTCTGGCTGGAGGCATCAGATGCCAGGGTGATGACCATAAAGGGTGCCTCTTGAGAGGACTCCTGCCACACCAGGCAAGGTGTGCTGGGTCGATGTGGTGTTTGTGTACCCTGGGCTACCATAGGTGATGGAGTGGGGGCACCAGGGCTCCGTGGCATGTCTGAGGCAGGGGCTGGACTTGGCGTCTGTGTAGAGAACTCTGCTGTGGCCCTTGGGCCCATCTTGCCAGGGGAGAATGTGGGACTCTCTGAGGGGGAAGACGGGGAGAGAGGTGGGCTGGAGCTTGCAAAGTAGGAATATGCCCGGGAAGGCTGAGGAGTGCCACCCTCACCGTCACTCGCACTCAAGGGCTTCTCTCTAGCAGCTCGTCCAGCTGCAGCAAGGCCACTGGGGGCCTGGGGTAGATCCTCAGTTTGGGACCCATAGTTTGCAGTGGTTGGGCTGTGTCCATAGCTGTGGGCTGTGGAAGATGGTGAAGGACTACGCTCGGAGCCTGCTGGGGAGGCTGGAGTCATATATCCTCGTGGCAGCCCAGCTGGACAAGGAGCCACAGCTGTGGTGGCTGGGGTCCCAGGGCCCTGGGAAAAGGGCATGCCTATCTCCTTGGAGGCTGAGCTGGGGGAGGCAGGAGAGCTGTGCAGCTTGAGGGGGTCCTGAGTCTCCTTTGCAAAATGCTGAGTGACACGGACATCGGGAATAACTCGGCCCCCGCTGCTGTCTGAGGAGGTGGGGGTAGAGAAGGACACAGGGGCAGCGAGCTGTGTGGGACTGGTACCAGGGGTAAGGGGGCCACCATTTTGCTTCATTGGGTCCATGTATGCACTCTCAGCATTTAGAAACTGCTTCTCCTTCTTTTTGTCCTCAGCAAAAGCCAGGTCTCGTGAGGAGGCCTGCCGCATGCGGACTATGCTCTGTGATGTCTGAAGGATTTCTTCGTACACGGCTGCTCCCAGGCTGGCTGGCGTGCCCTCTGCGGCAGGCTGAGCAGCCTGGCCATACTCACGGTCTGTAGTGTCTTGATATTCGAAGGAGCCCAGGCCCCGGGGGCCTGTGGGCTGAGAGGGGCCGCCATGGGGTCCCCGGGCCCCTGCTGCCTGGCCTTGCTGCCTCTGGAGCAGCTCAGCTTTGCGCATCATCTCCTCATAAGCCTCCTCAGCGCTCTTGAGCGGCCGTCCGGAACTGGGAGTGGTGGAGCTGCCGGAGGGTGTCTCGGTTGGTGAGTAGAGGGACATGAAGGTGGGCAGGTTGTACTCACTGCCTGACTTGTAAAGCCGGCTAGGGCCACCATCCAAGGCCTCAGCCTCAGAGTCAAGGGAGGGTGAGGGTGAGTACTCAGAGCAGGAGGAGCGGTGTAGCTCCTCCATCTCGGCCGCCTGCCTCAGCTCCTCCGTCGGGGAGGCATCCTCGATGGGTGACAAGTTACTGGGTGGTGTCTTGGAGCGCTCTCGCCTCCGCTGGGCCCGCAGTTCTTCCTTGTCCCGCCGGGTCTTGCGGGCTGTGCTGCGGATGCGCTGCTGCTCCACCTCCCGCATCTTCTCTTGCTCACGAAGCAGCTCCTCTTCCTCCCGCAGCTCCTCCTCCTCCGAGGAGTCCTCGATGGTGGGTAGCAGGGGCCCGTGGGAGCGGTGCCGGGCCTTGCGCTGCTGCTTTGCTTCTTCTAGACGCTGCCTGCGGCTGGGGCTGCTGTCACTGTCCTCCTCTAGGGAGGACAGAGAGGTGGGAGAGGTGCCCGAGGTGTAGCTGGGTGTGGAGGCAGGCAATGTAGAGGAGTGCTCACCACGGGAGCGGTCCTCAGGGGAGCCCGTTAGGCTCTCCATCTCCAGCTCAGGCTCCCGGTCCAGACTGGGGTCTGGGCCTTGGCCCAGGTCCATCTCATGACCATAACTTCCCGTGCTGTTGAGCTCAATGGTCTTGAAGCGACGGAGCCCACCCTGCAGGGTCCCACTGCCATCGGTAGCCTCTGCTGAGCCTCCCTCAGGGAGCAGCTCCTCATAGCCCGTGGTGGCATTGTGGGGCAGGCGCCTCTTGGGCAGTGCTGCTGGTTCTTGGCTAGGCTCAGGCCTGGGTCTGGGGCCACCTTTCTGGGTGCCATGTTTGGCCAGGCCACGCCCGGAGGTGGCAGTGTCATCCTCCTCCAGGTTGTCTTCCTCGGCGCTCATCTCGAGAATCTGCCGTCGCATGAACTCCTCATCAGTCAGTTCTGCTGCCCGGGCTGGGGGCTGGGGTGGAAGAGGGGACAGGCCACCCTCACTGCTGTCCTCCACATAGTCGTGCCTCAATTGGCTGCCAAAGTCATCTGAGGACTCGGCAGTGTCCTGCTGCTCTCTCCGGCGCCTCCACTCAGCAGAGTCTTCGTCTTCCTCCAGGATATCCTCCAGCTCCTCATCAGAGTCAAAGGCCTCAGGCATGATGGACAAGGAGTGGGGCCGCTGCTTCTGCTCCTCGCCAGTACCGCTGGAGAGTGGCTTGCTCCGCTCACTTGGGGCCAGGCCCTGGGCCTGCAGCAAAGGCCGCATGCTGCTCCCCACCTTGTGGATCTCGGAGGGGCTGGGTGGATGTGGCCCTGTCACCCCTGCACTGTCCAGCTGTTCCACTTCCTGCTGCACGACTCCTGTGATCTCACTCTGGGAGCTAGAGATGCCATCAGAGGAATAGCCTGTGTCACTGAGGCTCTGTGGGCTCCGAGACGCATCCTGAGAGTAAGGCTTGCCCACCAGGTCCTGCAGCAGGGTAAAAAGCAGACACTGACTCCCCATGGCAAAGCTCGTGGTGGGAACCCAACCCTCCCTGTCAATCCCAGGACCCTGGGGAAGAGTCTGTCCATTTCCCAAGGGTTTAGGGCCTGCCACCCACCCTATCTCCTTCTGGCCTTGAATAACCTGAAGGTTCCATGGCAAGCCCAAACCAGCCCTTGGTCTTCAAAGAGAAACTTTACTAGATCAAAGGGTATCAAAACCCAGCAAAGCATCTGACAAGGTGCCAGACACAGCACCAGTGTAAAACCCACAGTCTCCAAGCGTGCCAGAACCTCATCTAGACTTTCCTTCTACTGTGTCCCTTCCCTCCTGTGTGGCCCCAAGGCACCTGTCCTGAGCCTACAGCCTCAGCCACCCAGGGAGGCAAGCCTTTCCATAGACTGTCCTGTCTGAAAGCTAGGGTCTCTGGGAAGTGAATGGGACTGACCTCCGCCTCCCCACCCTTGGGGGCTTCTGGAACAGCCTTGACGACAGGGGTGGCAGGTTCAGCCCTCCTCACCCCACTCTTTACTTTAGGAGTCGCAGGGGTTGGGGTAGTCTCTGGAGGTGGCTTCGGCATGGGCTCAGCTTTAGTGGGGACTCGGGTCTTCTTTTCCTGGACACTGCTTGGGGTCTTGCTGGGTTCAGAAGCCCTGAGGGGCTTGGCCTGGGGGCTGGCCTTGCTGGGCAGAGGGCTGGCCTTGGTGGATAGAGGGCTGGCCTTGGCAGGCAGGGGGCCTGAAGGCTGGCCCAGCCCCTGTGGCCCTTTCTGCTTCAGAGGGGATGTTCCAGATGCACGGTGAGGGGCCCCTACAGGGGGCTGCTGTGAGGTGGGCGGCGGCAGGGGGGTCAGCTCTCCTAGGCTGCCCTCCAGTAGCCGCTTGGTTTGGCAGTTCAGACAGAGCCACTCTGTTTTCTGCAAGGAAATGGGAGAGGGGGTTGATGAAAATTAAAAAGACACTGAAGTCCTCAAATAATATTTCCATAACTATTTCTGTAACCTTAGGGAGGAGAGAACTTTCAAAGCATAACACCAAAGACATAAGGAGAAAAAGACTGACCAATTTACTGCCCCCAAATAACAAATTCCCCTACCCTTAAGATGAACATACACAAAGTCAGAATGCAAGTAACAACCCCAAAGAAGAGTACTTTCCTTAACCCACAGAGAACTTTTCACCCAGCCAGAAAAGGGGGAGAACTGTGGGGGATGGGAGGGCCTAGCCCTAAGCACAGGGGAAGCTGAGGTCTCAATCTGAGGGAGCAAACGGCTCCTAGTGGGCTGGTATGGAGTCCAGCAGTTGAGAACCCTTGTGGAAGAGGAGTGGCATCCAAGCATGGAGCACTTCCTGGAGGCACTATGCTTCCCCTGCCTCCCAGCTCTCAGGTCTGACTCCATCCTTCCCCACACTCTTTCCCAGGTAAGGGCTATGCTAGATAGGGTGCAGACTCCTGGGGCCAGGGGAGGCTGTCTGGGAGTAACCCTGCTTGGTGGAGGACAGAGGGGCTGAGCAGTCCTCCCTGCTCAAATCCCCAGCCCAAGTCACCTTGTCTAAGGCCAGCAGAGACCCTCAGGTAGAGGCCTCCTCCTGCCCCCAGGGCTCTGGACTGTTCCTCTGATGGGGACTATGTGTGGTGGCCCTTGTGTCAGGGGCCCTGCTCCTTCCAGAGCTGGACTGGGATCAAATTCTCAACCATCAGTCCACCACTCTCAGGATCCTCTACTGTTTCAGGCCCAGTGCTGGGAGCTGAAGACAGCCATGACTCAGCAGACAGACAGGCACTGGCATGCAGCCTTTCTGGAGCCCACAACCCCAAATAGGCCATTTACAAGTATGACACAGGTATCAATGGTGAAGCCCCCAGAACACAAGAAGCGAAGTCCATGTCTCCCAGCCCCAGCTGCTTTGTACAGGCGTAGGGTTTGGGCATCTCTGAGGCCTAAATGGGTGATTCCTGCAGCAGGTCTGAGGCTGACAGGGGCATGTCTCCCAGTAGCCTCCTCCAGAGTCAGGGCTCCTCCTTGGCAGGATTTGAAGTCCTT
Source organism: Pan paniscus (assembly GCF_029289425.2). Taxonomy (NCBI): domain Eukaryota; kingdom Metazoa; phylum Chordata; class Mammalia; order Primates; family Hominidae; genus Pan; species Pan paniscus. The sequence continues at coordinate 49,636,356 of NC_085926.1, read as the reverse complement.
CCCTGGCCCACATGGGATGGAGAATGAGAGTTACAGTGGAGCCCAGAGCAGGGTCCCACAGACACCTGTGCCTGTTCTTACTCTGTGGCGCAGAGCCTTAGTGCTCCATCCGTCCTGCAGGGAACTCACTCATCCCAGGTGCCTGGACATACAGGCTCCCACCAGCAACTCTGCCACTGAGATGGACCATAAGAACCACAAGGTCACAGAGCCAGAGGACTGGAAAAGGAGGTGACCTTTGGCCCTTGCCACCCCCAGGAAGGCTGACAACCTCAGTACCCTCACTTCACATGCTGCCTCTGGCAGCCTTGGAAGCCTGGTACCCCCAGGGTGCCTGCCCTTAGCCTGGCATCCTAGGGCCACCATGGCAGATAACATGTCAATGATTCTGCCCTGGTTTGCTGTCCACAGAGAGCTACACTCCACTTCTCTGCTCTGGGCTTCAGCAGAGGCTAGGCTGGGCAGGTGGCAGGGCCTTGGTGTGTGTTGAGGGACAGGCCTGCTCCCCAGGCTGGTTACTCAGGGTCGAGACTGCTTCTCTCCCACTGGAGCTTCTGCTCTTCCCCGAGGCCCAACCTCATGCACACGTCCCCGGCAGAGGAATGGGGCAGTGGCCCAGCTGTGGAGGGGGACCCTTTAGATGCCCTACATACATATACTCACTCTGTTCTCTGCACAGCCCAGCCCTAACACCACTACTGACTCCCTTGAACCTTATCTGATGCTCAATGTGTCTCCACACAAAACCCCACAAGGCAGTAAGTGCTGGCCACTGGCCAGGCCCTGGGCTCACTTGGCCTGGCAGGGTGCACCCCCCAGAGGTGCCTGGGGAAAATACAGATAGGTTGAGACCGAGCCCCAGATGAACAGGACATGGGAGAGCACAGAGCCTGATCCAGGAACCCTAGTTCACATGCCCCCAGCATCACCTGTGTACACAATGGAAATTCCCCCATGTCAGAAAGGACTGTGAGATGGCAAAATGACCCTGGAGAGATGGCAGGGCTATAGGCAGAGATCAAGAGAGAGAGCTCTGGAAATGATCAAACAGCCCCTTCCCCAGCCCTATGGTCAGCATGATGGGTTTAGGATCTAGGCCCAGTGGGCTGGCCCAAGGCAATGCTGCCCTAACTCCACTTTGAGCCCTGTGCACACCCATCCCATGTTAGGCCTCTCAAAGTTTGGATATCTGCCCTGGCCCACCTTGGTGGCCTGGCAAACTCCTAACCCCATCTCTGGCCTGCAAACCCCACACAGAAGCAACAGTCTAAATGAAGCAAGTCACCTTGGAAGGGTAGTCTGGATGGAGGAGGCAGACCTAATGCTAAGTGCTCTGACCAAATGCTGGAGAGGCCAGCTTGCCTGAGCCCAGAGGCCCAGCTCTCAGCAGAGATGTTACCTGTGGTCACATGCTCCCTAGGGCTTTGCTCCTTCATACATTTATTCACGGAGACAGCCAGGTTGCAGGTTGCCTGGCAGGCCCTCTTGCTCCTGGCTCTGCTATAGTAGGCAGTGAGGAAGGGAGAGCAGGCAGGAAGAGGCGTGTGAAGTAAGGGCTAAAAATAAACATTGACCTGGCTGCTGGAGGCCCTTCACAAGCCCTCTGGGAGTGGGGAAGAAGGGTACAGGGCACTGGGGCTGGTAGGAGTAGAGCCAGGGGAGACCTGGCCCAGGCCCAAGTCTTCTGGGGAATGAGAATCGGGTGGAAGGCAGGCCATGTAGAATCTCTGTGCCTGGGGGCTGGGACAGCTGGGGTCCCAATTCCTTTATTCATTCTATTCTCATTTTCTCCAACCCCAATATACCCCTACCTCCATCCCAATCGTTCATTCCCTTATTCTTCCGCTCGTTTCCATTCCGCAATTTCAGTGTTCATTCCTCATTCAGCCATCCATTCATTGCACAACCCTCTCATACTCTGCCTCACTCAGCCCATGCCAGCTCCAGTCCTTGGGAAAGTGCTGCCTGCTTACCCCTTCGCCTGGCCTCTTCGACAAAAGGGCAGGGGATGGATAATGGGGTGGCTCTGATGACTACTTCTGCCTCACTCCCTCTGTCCAGTTCCTTTCTAGGGCAGGAAGATACAAATTCCCCAAGGACAATCATCAACTAACAGTGGGAGAGGCAGGTGTGTATGCCATCAGATGGCACTCAATGGTTCAGGGCATCACTATTTAGGGTAAAGAAGGGGAAATGGGATGACTGAGTTAGTGGGGTGCCCTCTAGGCACGTGAGAGCTGCTGCCTTCTGGGACCACTGGCCATTGTGCCTTGTGAGCCAGGACAGATCCTGCACTGTCTGCCATCGTCTGAATGAACCTACATTCCACGTAATCTCTTCATGTGTGGAGCTGGCCTGCATGCCAGTATGGTTATGGTGACACCGTTCCAGTCAATGCCCTATGGCCAGCTGCCTGGCCCTAAACACCCTCAGCCCTGCTGCCAGACCAGGGGGCTGTGAATGAGATCTCCAGAGAAAAGGATGGCCAGGGGTCATCTTGGAGGACACTGGACCACAGGGATGGCCATCACTGGTGCTGCTATTCCTCTCCTGACTCTGCGACCCTGAGCCTCCCTGTTGCTGGACATGCCTAAGCTCCTTCTTTCTGGGCCTCTTCCTCCCATAAAATAAACCCACCATGGTGTCCCCAGTGTGTATCCTTGTAGCTGGGCTGTAACCCCCTCACCCCCCAGCACCAAATGTGTTCGTTCCCTGTGGGGCATCCCTCATACCAAAAGCTTACACCAGCCACAGGGTCCATCCACACCCAGATAGGGGCTCATGGGGACGCTTCCTTTCTCACACAGAGACCCTCTTTTAGGATACTCCTGTTCCAAAATCCTGGCTTAAGGGCTGACTGTGTCAGGCCTTGCATAAGCATCTGAGGTACAGCATCTCACCTGGTTCTCATGGAAACCTAAAAGGGAGTATTGTGGTCCCTATTCTACATGGGAGGCAACAGGACCTCTGGCCTGATGCCCCTGCTGCAACCCCTGCCCCAATGAGCAAGCCCAGCCCCATGTATCACAGGTGCAAGGGACTTTGCCCAGGGAGGCCCGACTTCTCAAGGGCACAGCTGGAATTTTGGCAATGATGATATAATAAGAGACTGGTAATGTTACTGTCACAATTCCAATTCAACTAATTTCTTCACAAACTCTATTTTGAACTGAACGTCAATTAAAAATTAAGCCAGAGAGTACTATTATCCTTCCAAAAGACAAATAGGTAAAAAAACTGGAATCAACAACTCTTAATTATGAAATGACTCACTAAATAGCACTATGGTTATTTTTTTTCAGAGGAAAGTTCAAAAGGAAAAAGGATCCAATTCTACTCTCTCCTCTATTGTGTACTCTGAACTCCCAATCTAGAAAGAAGAAAGATTTTTACAGCTCAGAAATGTTCAGGAAAATTTCCAACCTATGGGGAAAATTCCCAACCCACTGGCCCAGATGGTTGACTGTGGCCTCAGGTGGAGTCCCAGGAGGTCTAACAGGGCTGTGGGAGCTATGAGTGGGGCTCCACGGGTCTGTCCCTTCTTTGTGCACAAAGACACAGCACAGTCGTTCTTGAGCAGGCAAGGTCCAGAGAGAGACAGCCATGGCAGACCCACCCTTAGGACCTGGAGAAGGACCTGCTGGCCTTACCACCACACTCCCAAGGCAGGGTAAGTGTCTCTGGCAAGTGCTGAGAAATCAGAAACCTCTAACCAAGAACACACAAAGTAGGTCGCAGAGAAGCACAAAATTGCTCAGGATGCCAAGTGGCCATTGACTGAGGTGAGATCCAAGACAGACCACAGCCTGGTTAGGGGCCTCAGTGAAGAAAAGCAATGCTGAAGGGATGGTGAACATATCAGCACCAGCCCCTCACAAGACCCAAGGCAGGTGAAGCTGCACAGAGGTTTCGGTCATTGTGTGGGTAAGGGAGGATAAGGACGGAAGGACTAAGGCTGTGAGCACGGGTGGGAGAGAGGCCAGATTCTTGTGACAGTGGGGAGGCAGAGCTGGCAGGGCTTGGTCCATGGAGCAGGTGCAGAGGTTAAAGAGGAGGAGGTGAGGATGACCCCGGGCTGCTGGCTTGCATCTCTGGTGGTGGATGGTGGTACAGTCTCTATGGTGGGAATCATGGGAGAGGCATTATGGCCGCCTATCCACACCTTCCCTAGAATAGCTGCAGGCCCTCTGGGGACAGCAGCATTGACAGGGAGAGCTATGAGAAAGGAGTTAGAGAGACTTCATCACCCCTGACTGCTATCAGGAGCAGCCTGAGCTGGGGATGAGGTAGGACCAGGACTAGGACCAGAACATCCCCCAGCTTTCTTTCAGGCCCATGGGACCCATCAGACCCTGTGGAGATGAGAGTGGTCCTGGCTAAGGAGGGGGCAGTGGGGCAGGACATGGAGACAGCAGGAAATTGAGAGAGGTGTGATGGGGGGAACACCGGCCATCAAGAGACAGAAGCTCCAGGGTCCAGGAAAGCCAGAACCAAGCAGCTAATGAGAGGCCTAGGCCAGAATCCAGACGTTTCATCTAGTCAGCGTGTGAACGAAACTCTTCTGTTTGGGCAGAATCAGCACTTCCCGTGGCCTGGCCCAGGGATGGCCAAGAGGAACTGTCAGGAACATTTATGCTCCTGGACAGAGACAGTTTTCCCCTCCCATTCGTGCACATTCTGCTTAATAAGGAAATGTGGGCTGGGAGGTCTCTTGGGGACAGGAGTCCTCCAGGCCAGGCCAACTCAGAAGTCCACTGGGGCTCACAGTCGCTCAGTGTCAGTGTGCCCCACCTGACCAGCAGTGAGCTTGTGCCTGGAGGTCTCTGGGCAGAGCAGCCAGCTAGGGTTCTCCTGGTCTTGTGGTGACACCCTGGTGCACCCCTTTCCCCGAGCCAGTGAGGCAAACTGTCGCCAGTGAGCCACCAGATCTAGAGCTTGGAGAGTTGGCTTCGTAGTGCCTAGAAGACCAGATGGGTGCCACATGAGGAGGTCAGTTGTCTTGCTCAGGGCTGCCCTTCCCTGCATATTGGAAAGTGTGGCCTTTGGTGGCCAAAGTAGTCTTCCTAGTCATGCTGGGGTCCCACGGGGACTCCTGTGGAGTCCTGGCCCAAGGGAAGTCAGAACAAGGTGCCACAGAGGCCATGGCAACATCATGCTCTCCTCTCTTGTCCCATCCTGGGCCAGTGGTGGTTTGCACTCCGCACACCCCTGCGCCACCATCAGCTACAAATGGCTCAGCCCAAGAGACCAGAGGGCTCAGGTGGCTCCCCATGTGCAAGAAGCAGGGCCTTGGCTCGAACATCTCCTAACGTGACAGCTGGGAAACACATTCACCTATCAAGACTGAGGGCACTCTAAGGAGACACACCAAGCTATGCCCAAGGCAGCATGGTAAGGGTCACATGGGTGACCCTGGGCCAGGGAGAGTGGGCCACAGGACTGAGGGAGGAGCAGAAGCAGCATCTGCTCCTGGCCCAGGCTGGTCTAATTCTGCCAGGGCACCTTCACCTTCTGAGCCTCTTGGGCTGGACTCCAGGCTTCGAGGGAACACTGAACCTTACACTGGGCCTCCTGCTCCCTCCTGCCTAGCACTGCACAGTGCTCAGTGCCCTTCCCTGGAGCAGGGGCTGCGGAGAGAATGGCCACAACCCCAGGTCTGTCTCAAACCTTCCTGTGGGAAAGAGGAGCATCTCTGAGCATCCCCAGTAGCAGCTCTAAGGAGAGCCCAGCCCCAGCCTGGGTAAAATATGTGGACCAAAGGCTGTGACTTTGACAAGTAGATGTCAACACTTATGACCTCAGAAGAGACAATCAAGGTTGAATACCACCTTGCTGGGCTGGAGCCTGGACAGTGGGACATGCCCTGCCCCATTGTGAGAAAGCCTCCCACCCCACCCTGGATGTGGGACACAACCCTCTGCATCATGGCCATTCGATCCCTACCCCTCTGAAGGTCACAGGTCCATGGCAGTGTGGGACCTCAGGTTCTCCTATCTGAGCAGGGGAGGTTGGTGTCTTTCATCAGGGCCATGCTCATGGTAGCTGGAAATGGGGAGGCCAGCTCAGGGACTCTGGGATCAGCCTTAGGGCACTAGTCTGAGTCAGTAGGCACCATTACCCCCAACTCTGAGTGAAAGTTAGTTCTGAGTAGAACTGGGGCCTGAGGTAGGGACAGGAAAGGGAATGCAGCCCCTCTGCAGCATTAGTTGTACAGGGGCAGCCCCATGGCTGCTGCAGACCCAGAACTCTTTCTGGTTCCCATGACACCCACTACCCAGGCCCGGCCTCTCATCAAGGTTCAAGGGAGCATGCCTGGTCCAGCTCTTACCTCCACCAGGTGGGGTGTTGGGTTGAAGCCACACAGGTTGCACACCTGGAGCCTGCAGGTGGTGCATGTGTTATAGTTGGCTGGGCTCTTGCTGCCCACGTTGAGCTCAGCTTGGCACAGTGGGCAGATGGCCCTTTCCTTCGGCATGGTCTTTGGCTTGGCAGCAGCCTTCGATGCTGCCTGATGTTCTGCTCTGCCATGCTTTGGACTGGTTGTTCCCCCAGTTTTCGGCAGGGCTCCAGGTCCAGATCCAGGACCCATTCTAGCCCCAGGCTCAGTTTTGGCTCCAGGTGCTGGCCCAGGCCCGGGCCCTGAACCCAAGGGTTTTGGGCCAGCCTCCTTGCTGGCATCATTGAAGACGATCTTAGGTGTCCCCTTGCTGGGGGCAGGCTGGCCCTGGGTGTCAGCCTCGGGCTGCACAGACATGAGGGTGCTCGCCTGGGTTAGCAGTGACGCGCCAAGGCCGAAGAGCTTACCAGTGAGGCCCTCCTGGGTCTGCTCAGTGGCACCAAGCCCAGCGGGCACTGCGGTGGCACTTTTGGCCGGGGCCTCTCCTGCAGGTGGCCTGGGCTCAGCTGTGGAAGGCTTGGTGGGTTGAGGGGGCTGAGGAGACACCCTCCCCACCTCTGGAGGGGCAGCTGCTTGGGCAGGCCCTGGCACTGAGGTGGCCCTGGCTGTCTCAGCCTGGCGGGACCCAGGCTGTGGTCCTCCTGGGCCCCGAGATCTCTCTTGGTCTGGCTTCCCCAGGGGCTGTTTGGCCGGGGAGTGGGCAGGAGACAGGGCTGGGGAGTGCAGCTGCTGCTGGCTCTTGGAGCGAGGTGCAGTGGTCATGTCCATTCCCAGAGCCCTCTGCATCTGACAGTTCAGACAGAGCCACTCCTTCACCTGAGGAGAGAAGCAAAATAGTCAGCAGGGTGGCCAGGATTGGCAGTACTCATGGCCCAGGTCAGTGCAGGCCCCACAGCAGCCAAGGCCACTCCTAGCACAGGCAGGAGCACCAAGCCCTGCTCAGGCATTTCTGGGCTGCCAGGTGGCAGGGCTGAAGGACAGATGGCACTTCCCTGCCCTCTAGGAGTTGCCAAGCATGTGAGGCAGTGGAGGCAGTCCCATCCCCCACCCCACCCCAACCACCAACTCACTGCCTGCCAGACCCTCCTGCTTGAGAGTCCTCCCCGCCACCCCCTGGCAGTGCCTCAGATCTGTGCACCCCAACCTCCCGCTCGGATGAACCCAGTAGCCTTCCCCTGCTTCCCACTTCAGGCCATTTGCACATAGCAGCCAGACTGATCTTTTAAAACCTAACCTAAGAGGAAAGGCATGGCCCTAGAGCAGTGCTTATATGCAATGGGTATTCAGTAAAAACTCACATAATGAATAAATAAGTGAAGAGTAATACGTGGGAGAAGGAGGCATAGAGAATAAAAAGAAACCATGATTCCTATCCTGAAGGAGCTTAGAGTCTAGCTGAAGAAACAAGATACTACAGAATGAAAAATCTTGAGAACAAAATAAGTGAGGGTAAAGTAATGCAATGTAAGTGACTGATGTTAAGTAGAATTTTTAAAAGCCTTTTTTTTTCCCTTAAGGAAGATAGCTTTTTAAAGAAGTGGGATAATTCATGCCTCCAGAGCAAACAAGACATGTGCCGCTATCCATGTGATAAACACATAGTTTCCCTCTGTCATTAGCCCTGTGCAGGGATGGGCACGTGACCTGGCAAACAGAGTCGGTTAGAGCCCTCCATGTTATCTGGTAATGAACAATAGGAGAGAGGGTCTTTATTCGTTTTCCTTTGGATTACTAATCAGAAGGATGTAGCTTTGCAGCAGCAGTAGTCTTCTTTCCCAACATACAGAGAGATGCTAAGAATGATGTCCATAGATGGTAGGAGTCAACGAAAGGAGAAAGGAGTAGATCTGATGACTTCATTCCATTCCCTGGATCTGGCTATGCCCCAAGTCTACCCTTGGACTTCCAGTTACATGACCCAATAATTTTTCTCCAAAAACCCACATGTAAATCAGAGCATCTCACCAATAGGATCAAACACTCTAAGTGGATTTCCACCACACCTTGGGAACTCTTCAGCACAACTCTGTGACCCAACCCAGCCCCACCCCAGCCTCCCCGTCTCTCTGGTCTCTTTTCCTGCCATCTCCCCTTGGCTGTTTCACTGCAGACACTCTAGGCTGTCTGCTCTGCCAAGTGGTCCCCTGAGCTCATTTCTGTACCAGGGCCTTTGTACTCCTTATTCCCTCTGCCCCCTGGCCCAGCTTGTTGTATAGATTTCAGATGAGGTAACACTTTCCCACCAGGACCTCCTCTGGCCACACAATCTAAAATGCTCTCCTTTGGCCAGGTGCGGTGGCTCACACCTGTAATCCAGGCACTTTGGGAGGCAGAGGCAGGAGGATCATTTGAGGTCAGGAGTTCGAGACCTGCCTGACCAACATGGTGAAACCCCATCTCTACTGAAAATATTAAGAATTGGCCAGGTGTGGTGGCGAACGCCTGTCATCTCAGCTACTTGGGAGGCTGAGGCAGGAGAATTGCTTGAACCCAGGAGGCGGAGGTTGCAGTAAGCCAAGACTGTGCCGCTGCACTCCAGCCTGGGCAACAGAGTGAGACTCCATCTCAAAATAATTAAATAAATAAATAAAAATAAAACACCCTCCGGGTACTCTGTGTCAAATCACCCAGCTTATTTTCTCCATAGTGCTTATTCTTTCCCAAAGTGTCTACTGATTTGTTGTTTACAAGGTGTCTTCTGTGCCCCAAAGCAGCCCATGAGCTCTCGTTGATAGGGTGTTCTCAGGGCCGCACACAACATGTGGTACAGAGCAGGGCTCATCCCAGAGGGGCTTGCTTCATTCATCCTGGCAATTTGGTCATGCAGGTCATAGCTCAACAAGGTGGAAGCCCCGAGATTTGGTGCCTCAATGAAGAGTCTCCTCCTCATCAACCAGAGCTGAGGCTGGAGGCCAAGGTTGTTCTCTGTCTGTGGTTGCAGCCAGAGGTTCTAAATGCACCCTATTGGCCACCCAGTCATCACCAGGGGAAGGTGCCGTCTCATCTCTGGGGCAGAAGGCCCCTTTCATTTACCCGCACATGTGGCTCCAGCCCTGCTTCTGCCTTGAGGCCCCAGGGCTACTGCTGCAGGTTGACTTGCCAGTTGGGGGACCTGGGCTCAGGTGCCTTATCCCAGCAACCCAAGGGCAGCAGCCAAGAAGAGGGAGAACACTGCACTTTGGCAAGCACCCCCTTGTGCCAAGCACCACATAGGGCATGTTCACAGGCATTCTCTCATTTTGTCCTCACAGGAGAGAAAACCAAGATCTGAGATGTTTTAGCAATGTGTTCTCAATGGTTCCCTGGCTAGGAAGTGTTGCTGCTGGCAAGATCAGCCCTGACAGCTCTGCGTAGCTCCTAAACCACAGCCTGGACAGCCTGGAGCCTGGTGCCTTCTGTAGTCCTGCCTCTTCCAAAGGCCAAGTCAGGCTCTAGAAGTCAGCACTGCAAACCCTGGCAGAGCCCCCCAAAGGCCAATCCCAGTTCTAGAAACTCTAAGAACAGTGATGCCGAGGCAGTGAGGTGAGAAGCCATCCCACTAGCTGGGAACAATTAACCCACCCAGATGCTTTTTAAGAAGCAAGGCAGGCCGGGCACGGTGGCTCATGCCTGTAATCCCAGCACTTTGAGAGGCAGAGGCGGGTGGATCATGAGGTCAGGAGATCGAGACCATCCTGGCTAACATGGTGAAACCCCGTCTCTACTAAAAATACAAAAAATTAGCCGGGTGTGGTGGCACATGCCTGTAGTCCCAGCTACTTGGGAGGCTGAGGCAGGAGAATCGCTTGAACCTGGGAGGCAGAGGTTGTAGTGAGCCGAGATCATGCCACTGCACTCCAGCCTGGGCAACAGAGCGAGACTCTGTCTCAAAAAAAAAAAGAAAAAGAAAAAGAAAGAAAGAAGCAAGGCAGCTTTGTCTATGTTTGGGTAGAGAAAGCCAGAGAGAAAACAATTTCAGTCCCTGAACCCAGTCTAAAGACCTCTTTAGAAAGGTCATTCTTGGGAGGGAGTTCCCCAGAGCAGGCCATTTCTACTCATCCAGAGAGGGACCCTGGAAGGGGATTACTCCCCAGAGGGGAAGCTCAGCCTCTGGCCCAGGGTGGCAGCCACAAATTCAGTTCTTCCCGTGGGTGCCCAGCCCACACCCAACGTCCCATCTCTCTCATTCACCTGGGCACTGCAGCATGCCCTGAGGTGAGACTTCTTCCTGGGAAAGGGAATTTAGGAGGTAAGGCTTCTTATCCTGCAACTTTGGGGTGACTGTCCCTGGGGTTCTGAATCAGGCTGAACAAAGGCACGTGCCAAACCTCCTGCACTCACCGCCAGAACTTTCCTTTCCCCAGCCCCCGTCATCCAGGCTGTGGCACAGGCATCTCACCTAAAATAGAACTTCTCCAAGAAAAGGCTGAAACGCCCCTCAGTGACTCATCGCCCAGATGGGTGCAGCTATTTCTATCCAGCCTCTTCCAGACGGTAAGGAACCTTGACCGCACCCTCCCCACAGCCCCTCCCAGGCTCAGGCCCAGCATGCAAGGCCTCCTAAGGAGGACACTGGCTGAGGGAGCTCTCTGAGGCCAGCAATACATCCCCCTCTCTGCCTCCCCGACAGATCCCCAGGAGTTTCCTGGGAGGAGCACAACCTCAGTCTCTTCCTCCATACTGCAAGGCCCCTATCCCCACACTCAGGGGGATGGAGGCTGTCCACGGGGTAGGGAGAGAGATGATGGCTGTGCACCCGCCCACCCAGCCTGGGTATACATGAATAGTTCTGTGGCAGACTCCACTGGCCTGAGTGCCAGTACAGTTAGAGCCTTCCTTAGCTGCACACAGTGATGCCTCCTCATCAAGAGGTTGAACCCAGAAGGCTCCCTGTGGCTCCTAGGCCCTCTCCAAGCTGGCTCTCCATCAGAATCAGAGGGACTATCCTTTTACCAGTGTGACAAGAAGCCTCAGCTAGGGTTCTGCTGTCTAATACCTCCAAGATCCTGATCTGGCACATGGGCAGGAGATGTGCAGGCTACCAGCCATGAGCCTCATGTCTCAGGAGCCTTCCTGGGGCTACCCTAAGGTGGACAGCTCTGCCAGACATTAGCTTTGAATGAGCTGACTCTTCTTGCTAGCAAGGAAGCCCATCTAGCCATCTCCAAGGACTGGTAGGGACCTCCATGGAAGCCCGTGCACCCCGGCCCAGAGGGGGCCTAAGTGGCAGTAAGGATGGGAAGGCTCAGTGCAGTACAAGGTCAAGAGGTGGTTTAAGAGGTAGGGGAAGCAGAAGCTGCAGGAAGCCTTCCTACAGGCTTTGCAGGGAGCCACTGCCACCTGTCTGCTAGGGACTTGGAAACATAGGACCCTGTGGGCTCTGTAGCTCTGAGAGGACTTTCTCCCTGAGAAGAGTCTTTTTTAGCTGCTTCCTTACTCAAACTATTCAGTGTGCAGAAGGGCAGCTAAGGTGGCACTGGCCAAGGATCCAGAGGCTTGGGGCCCAAGCTGGAGGCTATATGAACTCTAAGTTGAATGAGCAGCTGTGATCTGTCTGCAATGGTCACTCCCTGCTAATTCCTCCACTGGGCTCTGGAGCAAGGAGGGCAGTTCTGGGAAGAGCTTCTACATCTTCCCTGCAGGAACACTGGCTGCACAGAGTGTCTCAGCCCTCAAGGGTGGGACTCAGCCTTGCTTGCCATATCTGGCCCCAAAGGATGCTCACAGGGTGGAGTCTACCTCACGGTCACCTCCATGGCTGTCAGGAAGCTCTGAGAGCCCCCCGAAGTCACATGTTCTCTTCCCACTCGCCTCCTCTCACCCCCCCAGCAGCAAGGAAAAGGAAGGTTGCAGACGTCACTCAGCCTTCTTCCTGTGGAGAGCCCCAGCCCTACCAGGGAGAGCAGGCATTCAGTGTTTCAGATCACTCAGCACTGACATCACGCCTGATGCCGCATTTATGCTTTCCATTTTGGTACAAGTTGAAACATCACAGAAACAGCTCATAAAGAAGCCCTCCCTGCAGGTGCCAAATCTAGAGGTTCCTGGGAGGGCCCCACTGGCCAGTGTGACTATATGCCTTTCTGGGCTATGAGTCACTGGCCAGGTCTCATCAGAAGGAACATACCTTCCCATGCCCCCTGGACAACAAGGACAGGCCAATGTGCAGAAGGGCAGCTAAGGTGGCAGCTGAGAGGGAGGGAGTCAGGCCTAGCCTGGATACTCACCCTGGTACAGCAATAGACATGTTGCCTGCCCCATCTAGCACCTTACTGTCAGCTAGCTGACCTCAGGCTTAGGAAGCAGGTACCACAGGGTCCCAGTGGGCAGGGTCACACTGATCCAGAGCTGGACCAGCCAGGGGAGGCCTGTGCCAATCTATCAGAGCCCTGAGGAAGGTCTTGGGAACCTGCCCAACATCTGAGGTCAGGATCTGGGGAGTGGAGGCTGAACCTAATCACACCTGGGGCTAGAAGACCTCACTGGCTTGGATCTCCACGAAAGGGAGAAGATCCGTCCCCTTGCTGATCCCTGGACACATCTGTCTCTCTGCCCTCAATATCTCTTAACTCCTCCCACACTGCTCTGGACAGCCTCCCCTCCCGACCCAGGATGATCTGGTGTACCCTGTAACACACCCCATCCATGACTGGCCAACTCCCCTGCACCCTCCCCATACACACTCCTCTTAGTCACCAGTAACCCTCTCCAGGAGAGGCTGGACCCTTGGACTAGCCTCAACTTCTCCTTAAAATCCCCAGGACCCTTTGGTTCATGCCCAGCTTCCCCTCCTGGCTTCTGCTGCCCTCCCTCCAGGCCCCTTTATCCTGGCCTGCAAGTCCTTGGCCCTCGCCTCTTAAACTCCTGCTAAATGACTTCCATGGTCACTCCAGATGACCTGCAACCCACATGGGGCTGAGCTGCAGACCACTTCTCAAAGCTCACCGACTGGAATAATTAATTGCTGTACATTGCATTATATGTAATTTTAGCTAAAAAAGAGAAACCTTAAATAAATACTGAACTCCAGTTAATGATACGCTTGAAGTGCTTAGTGGGAAGTATACTGATATCAGCGATGTACTTTTTTTTTTTTTTGGAGGGGGACAGGGTCTGGTTCTGAAGTGCAGTGCCATGATCATGGCTCTCTGCAACCTCCACCTCCCAGACTCAAGTGATCCTCCCACCTCAGCCTACCGAGTAGATGGGACTACAGGCATGGCGCCACCACACCCAGCTAATTTTTGTATTTTTTTGGTAGAGACAGGGTTTTGCCATGTTACTCAGGCTGCTCCTGAATCCCTGGGCTCAAGCAATCCTCCCACCTTCGCCTCTCAAGGTGCTGGTATTACAGGTGTGAGCCACCATGCCTGGCCCACTGCAATGTACTTTGACATTCAACAAAAAGATGGATGGATAGATGGACAGACAGAAGAACAAATAGATGGTAGAATGGATACGTGATAAAGCCAGGAGAGGAGGGGTTCATTATAAATCCAGATAGTGGCTTTGTGGGTGTTCCTTGTACAATTCTTTCAACAATTTTGTAGGCTTGAAAATATTCATAACTTGAGGTGGGGGGTAAAAATGACTTGTCAACCTGGTTGTTCTGTTTTGCTCCACCCAGCAAGGCATCAAGAGCTCCTGTGATGGGCTCTTGGCAGTTGACTCCCCACTACTGCTCAGATATTCTCCCCTCCTGGATCCCTTGGCCCTCCACTTGCTGGCCTTTCTACTCTTCTTTGCTTATCCTTGCCAGCCACCTTTGCTGGGTTCTTCTCAGTGCTGGGGAGCCCAGATCCTGACACCTCTTCTCTCTGTCCACATCTCTCCTATGGCACTTTAAATGTCACTATATGCTTGTGAATATGAAACAAAAGTCTCCATCCCAACCTGCCTGTTTCATGCCAGGGTCTTATATTTGTCAGGCACCTTCAACTTGGCAATGGCCCAAACAGAAAAATTCTCTATCTCCATCTCCTACCCTCCACATCCAATCCAATTCTGTCTGTTTAGCCACCCAAACACACCAGGAATCTATCATGGCTCTTCGCAGTCATCATCACCACTACCCCAGCCTCAGCCTCAGCCCCCTCTGCCACTCTGGCTCCCAGAGCCCACCCGCTACCCCTGCAGGCTGTTCTTCACATAGCAGCTGGGGGGGGGAGGGGTGTATATATATGTGTGTGTATGTGTATGTGTTGTTTTAGTGTATATGTATATATATGCACACACATATATAGTGTGTTAAAATAAATATTAAATTGTAATTTTAACCATCTTAAAGTATACAATTCAGTGGCATTAATAATTCATAATGTGTAACCATCACCTCTGTCTATTTCCAGAGGGTTTTTAAAATTAGCATTATTTTTGGCCGGACACTGCAGCTCACGCCTGTAATCCCAGCACTTTGGGAGGGTGAGGCGTGTGGATCACTTGAGGTCAGGATTTCGAGACCAGCCTGGCCAATGTGGTGAAACCCCGTTTCTACTAAAAATACAAAACTTAGCCGGGTGTGGTGGCACATGGCTGTAATCCCAGCTACTTGGGAGGCTGGAGGTAGAGGTTGCCGTGAGCCAAGATTGCATCACTGCACTTGAGCCTGGGCGACAAAGCGAGACTCCATCTCAAATGAACAAATAAAAAAAATTTTTTGAATTGTTTTTATTGTGGTAAAATACACATAAATTTACTACCTTAACCATTTTTAAGTGTACAGGTCAGTGGTATTATATTCATAATGCTGTACAACCATCACCACCATTCATCTTCGTAATTCTTTCCATCTTGCAAATCTGAAACTGTACCCATGAAACTCCCCATTCCCCCTTCCTCCAGCTCTTTTTTTTTTTTTTTTAAAGGCAGAGTCTTGCTCTGTCATCAGGCTGGAGTGCAGTGGCACTATCTCAGCTCACTGCAACCTCCGCCTCCTGGGTTCAAGCAATTCCCCTGCCTCAGCCTCCCAAGTAGCTGGGACTACAGGCATGGGCCAACACGCCCCGCTAATTTTTTTTTGTATTTTAGTAGAGATGGGGTTTCACCATGTTGGCCAAGATGGTCTCGATCTCCTGACCTTGTGATCCGCCTGCCTCGGCCTCCCAAAGTGCTGGGATTACAGGCATGAGCCACTGCACCCGGCTCCCCTCTTCCTCCAGCTCTTGACAACTACCATTCTACTTTCTGTCTCTGTGACTTTGACTACTCTGACCACCTCATATTTGTCTTTTTGTGACTGGCTTATTTCACTTAGCATAATGTCCTTAAGGTTCGTCCATGTTGTATCATGTGTCAGATTGTCCTTCCTCTTTAAGGCTGAATGATATTTCGTTGTGTGTATGTATGTATATACATATATTTTGCATATTTGCTCATTTGTCAATGGGCTGTTGGTTGTTTTCACATTTTAGCTATTGTGAAAAATGCTGCTGTGAACATGGGTGTACAAATATCTCTTCAAGACCTTCCTTTCAATTCATTTGAGTGTATACCCAGAAGTGGAATTGTTGGATCATATGGTAATTCTATTTATAATTTTTTGAGGAACTGCCATACTGTTTTCCAGAGTGGCTATACCATTTTACATTCCTAAAAACAGTGCACAAGGGTTCCAATTCCTCCACATTCTTGCCAACATTTATTTATTTATTTTTATAGCAGCCATCCTTAACGAGTATGAGATGGTATCTCACCGTAGTTTCAATTTGAATTTCTCTAATGATTAGTCATGTTGAGTATCTTTTCTTTTTTTCTTTTTTTCTTTTTTTTTGAGACAGAGTCTCGCTCAGTTGTCCAGGCTGGAGTGCAGTGGCGTGATCTCGGCTCACTGCAACCTCCACCTCCCAGGTTCAAGCGATTCTCCTGCCTCAGCCTCCTGAGCAGCTAGGATTACAGGTGCCCACCACCACACCCAGCTAACTTTTGTATTTTCAGTAGAGACAGAGTTTCTCCATGTTGGCCAGTCTCAAACTCTTGACCTCAGGTGATCCACCCGCCTCAGCCTCCCAAAGTGCTAGGATTACAGGTGTGAGCCACCACAGCCGACCTATGTTGAGTATCTTTCGGGGAGTTATTAGCCATTTGTATATCTTCCTTGGAGAAATGTTTCTTCAAGTCCTTTGCCCATTTTGTTTTTCAGAGACAGGTTCTAGCTATTTGCCTAGGCTGGTCTCAAACTCCTAGGCTCACGATACCCTCCCACCTTAGCCTCTCAGGTAGCTCGGAAGACAGGTGTGTATCACCACACCTGACTCCTCTTTGCTCCCCCCCACTTTTTTTTTTAGACACAGTCTGGCTCTGTCACCCAGTAGTGCGATCTTGATTCACTGCAACCTCCGCCTCCTGGGCTCAAGCGATTCTCCTGCCTCAGCCACCTGAGCAGCTGGGAGCACAGGTGCTCACCACCACGTCTGGCTAATTTTTTTATTTTTAGTAGAGATGGGGCTTCACCATGTTGCCCAAGCTGGTCTCAAACTCCTGAGCTCAGGCAATCTGCCTGCCTGAGCCTCCCAAAGTCCTGGGATTACAGGCATGAGCCACTGCGCCTGGCCTCTTTGCCCATTTTTAATTGGGTTTTTGTTTGTTTATTTCTGTTGTTGAGTTGTAAGACTTCTCTGTATATTCTGGATATCAATCCCTTATCAAATATATAATTAGCAAGTATTTTCTCCCATTCTGTGGGTTGCCTTTTTACTCTGTTAATAGTGCCTTTAGATGTAAAAAATTTTTAAATTTTCATGAAGTCTATTTTGTCTATTTTTTCTTTTGTTGCCTGTGCTGTTGGTGTCACATCCAAGAAACCACTGCCAAATCCAATGTTGTGAAGCTTATCCCCTATGTTGTCTTCTAAGAGTTTTATAGTTTTAGCTCTTATGTTTAGGTATTTGATCTATTTTGAGTTAATTTTTGTATATGATGTAAGGAAAAGGTCCAACTTCATTTTTTTGCATGTAGATATCCAGTTTTCCCAACACCATTTGTTGAAAAGATTGTTCTTTCCCTACTGAATGGTCTTGGCACTCTTATCAAAAATCATCTGACCGTATATGTGAGGGTTTATTTCTGGGCTACGTATTCTACTCTATTGGTCTATGTGTCTCTCTTTATGCCAGTACCACACTGTTTTGATTACCGTAACTTTGTAGTAAGTTTTGAAATCAGGAAGTGTGAGTTCTTCAGCTTTGTTCTTCTTTTTCACAATTATTTTGGCTATTTGAAGGGCCCTTGAGATTGCATCAGAGGGGTGTTTTAAATGCACATCTGACCTTCCTACTGCCACCTTCCCAAACCTTGGGAGTGCATCAGGAGACCCCAGCAAGCCCAGCAGGACCTGCATGCCTTCTGGTCCTGTCCTGTGGTACAGCTGTCCTGGACCTTTGCTCCTGAACCCTCAGATGAACAAAGCACATCCCCTCAGGCCTCCTCTTTTTCCAACTGCCTCCCATCCAGCAATTCTGACATTCTACAGCCTAATGCTCTCTTTGGAGAAGCCCCCAATAACTTTTTTTTTTTTTTTTTGAGACAGAGTCTTACTCTGTCACCCTGGCTGGAGGGCAGTGGCATGATCATGGCTCATGTAGCCTAGATTTTCCCAGGCTCAAGTGATCTTCTGACCTCAGCCTCCCAAATACTTGGGACTACAGGCATGCACCACCATGTATCTTTGCACCATGTATTTTTTTTGTAGAGATGGGGTTTCGCCATGTTGCCCAGACTAGTCTTGAACTCCTGGGCTCAAGTGATCTGCCCACCTCAGCTGCTCAAAGTGTTGGGATTACAGGTGTGAGCCACCATGCCCAACTACCCCCAGGAATCTTGTCTCAGCATCGTACCAACAGCACCCGCCATAGCCCTCCCCTCCTTGACCCCAGATGTGATTGTGTGTTTGCTTGTGTGGTTCTTGGTGGCAGTGGTGCCTCCTGCACTGGTCTGAAGGCTTCACAGAGCTGAGCAGCACTTCTGCTTCATTTCTACCTGTTTCTCCAGTGTCTGGGACAGTTCCCGGCTATCAATAGGACTGAAAAGCACTGTGGAGGGAGGCAAGGACAGGAAGAAGGGAGAGGGCTGCCCTCTGACTCAGTGGGTTAAACATGCCTGTCCAGGCCAAAGGCTGAGCAAAATAAAGAGTAGAAGCAGCAAAACCAACAGGTTACCAGCCAGCAACTGGGAACTTTACCAAGATTTCCTGGTCCTTGCCTCTTCCTGCCTCTGGCTCTCTTTCCATCACCTCCCTTTCCTGCCTCCCCTTCTTGTGCCTTCTTCCACTTCTTCCAACTCCTACTTTATTTATGGATTTCTTTTTTTCTCTACCATTTTTACTGCATTTTCTTTTTATTCTGTTTCCTTTGCCCTTAGATATGAAAACAAGTGTTTTAGGAGTAAAATTTCTTATTTTCAGATCTGAATTAATTTTACATTCATTCTTAGCTTAACTTATGGCCCTCTTCCATAACTAAAAGGTAGAATTCCATGCCTGTTGTCTCCTCACGGCCCCAGTGGCTGTGGCCTCCACCCTGCAGTGGTCCAAGCAAGTAAGCAGGCCAAAGGTCCTGTCTTCTGGGAACATGGACCACTTCGGGGCATGTACTAAGCAACAGGGCTGGCTGCTCCAGAGTGACTAAAGTTTGGAGAGTATTTCTCTATTGACTTGGAGACTGTTTAGGTCAAAGTGGCTACTCTAAAGCAAACTGCCCAAGGACTAGCTATTCAGTGGGAGAAAGGCCTCCTGAAGGGCCTGCCACCTGGAGATCCACTTCCATTTTGTTTGGAGGTGAGCGTTGGAAGGCTGGGCAGACACCCTCCTGGGCCCAGGAAAGAGGAAGACACCTTTACCTCCCCTCAGTACACTGCTGGTCCCATGTCCTGAAACCTGCTCCTCATTCCTCTCTGGCCCAGGTGGCAGTGTGGCCAGGAGGGAGCAGAGGGAATGAGACAAGGCTGCTGGCTGCTGCAGAGGGATCTGTGCTGAACTCACAGCACCACCCCCGAGCCATCTGGAGCCCTGGCCCTTGCCGGAAAGCAGTGGGATGCAGGCAGGGGAGAGAGAGGCTCGGAGCCACTGCACTGTCTCCCTCCCTTCTCCACGCCGCCCACCCTGGGAAACTGCGTAGGCTCATGGTTTGCCATTGGGTAGGAGTTGGGGATGGTATGGGTTAAATATCCTTGGCTTGGCCTCAGCAAAGTCCAGACCTTGGAATGGGTGAGGTAAGACCATGCTTACTCCTCTGTAGTTTTCCTAGAGAGGCTTATAAGTAATTCTGACTAGAGCAAGGGTGGTGGGAGGCAGATGGACCACCTTGGCCTGGAAGGCTGGGGATGGGGTGGCAGCCCTGCTGCTCCCCACAGGGGCAGAGCGTGGGCCCCTTCACTCTAGATGGTGCTCTGGGAGGATTCAGCTGATCAGACTGGAGGCTCGGGCGTGCAGGCAACCCTGCCTCTGCACCGCAGTCACTCCTGGGATGCTGCTCTGAGGATGAGGACAGACTGGCATCTGCAGGAGCTCTAGGCCAGGATGTGCTTCTGGGGCTGCTCTGAGTGGGGCATGGAAGTCCCTGAGAAGCCTATAGAAGCAGGCTATGCCTGCCCCAGGCCACGGTTCATATTCCCCAGCAACTCACTCCCATCCCCACTGCCCACCCCAACTGCATCTTCCCATCTTCTACTTAGCAGGCTCAGGCCCATGCCTTGTCTCCCTCCCACCCCCAACTGTCAGAATAGAAGCCTAACAAGGGCAACACGGGCCACCCTTCTGGTGCAGAAAGGGGTGGCGGGGCCCACATGTAAGTCACTGAAGAACGGAAAGGTGGACTAGCAGGCCTGAGCAGGCATGGACATTAGCAAAGGCACTGATGCCAATTCTTGGAATCCTGCTTTTCCTTCAGAGAAATCTGACATTCAGGAAATTCAAGTATTTGTCCAAAACCCCACATCTACAGAGAGAAAAGGAGAATGGTCTTCCTGCCTTCTCCTTATCAGTAAGGACTGAATGCTAACACCTCTGGCCCCCTGGCATCAGTGCATTGTCAGAGGGAGTGTCTCTTGTGGGTGGTGAGAAATGTTCAGGCCTCAAACAGAAACACCCAGTCTTTCTCTGTGGTTTCAGACAGGTTAAATTACTCGCTTGCCCTGAGCTACGAGGACTGGGGATATCCAGAAAGAAATGGCCTCCACCAAGAAGAGTATCTGGGACTGCCCTATTTGTTCTGAACCAGCTTCAGCCTTAGCAAAATGGACTATGGATGGGGAAAATGAGGCTGCACATCCCTGGGGGAAAGCTGGAGACCAAGCCACTGGTCTAGATCCACAGCTCTTTTGCTCCAGAATAACCCAGAATAAGCCAAGACTTCCTAAGACTCAGTCTCCTCATCTGTAAACAGGGACTGTGCTCTGAGCTCCTTCCCCAATTTCCATACAGTCTCAACATGCTCTAGGCACTCAGAAACCCAGCAAACTACATGGGCAGGCCTCCTGCTCTCTGCTGGTTGGGCAGAATGGTGAGTACCATGTCTGTCTGTGTAAGTGTAGTAGCCCTCCAGCAGCCTAGGGCTGATAGGGGAAACTTGGGTCCGCTAGCCAGAAAAACAGTGATTCCAGATCTCAGACACTGCTTCTAGCCAAATGGAGCTAACTGTGTGTGATTCCCATCTCCAGATCTCATCTGCTGTTTCTGCAGCACTCAGCTAAAGTAATAACTCTGACTGATGCCATCATACACAAAAACAAAAACACCAAGTCCTAGTGACCACTGCCCAGTGGGGCCAAGTTCTTTCCCTCCTTTCTGTGCATTTGTCCTCATGCAGCCATTCGGCACAACTGTTCAATCACACTCCAGATCTACACAGCAGCTTGAGTTCCAAACCAGCCAGTAAGTCTCTGTTAGTGACACACATGAACAAAGTTCCATTTTCTGCGGTCACATTTCAAAGTTCCAAGCACAGTTTCACTAGTCATCTTGGAGATGCCCTGAAAGCCTCCATGTCACTTGTGTGGCCCACGTCCTTCTCTGGGACTGCTATATCCCTCTGTCCACTGGGAAGCTGAGGAACAACGCATCCTGCCGACACACCCTGGACACAGCACCCAGGCTGCTGGACCTCCTCAACCAGGCTCAGTGTGACTATACTAGCAGCTCCAGGCATACTACCCAGCCCACACAGGATCCCCAGGACACTCTCCAGTTGCCAGTGTCTGCAGTGCATCTGCGCTGGGACTGGCAGTACCTCTACCTTTTTCTACTCTGATTGGGCCACTCCTGGGAAGTGAGGAACTGAAAAAGAAAGTGAGTGCTGTAGCTGAGTTTCCTGGAAAAGGTCACTCTCTCTGACCCCATCACCCAGACACCTAACTTCAGAACCAGCCCCTTACACATGCCCAGAATCTCAGGCCAGGCAGGAGTTCAGCCCAGAGACACCAGGGCAATCCCAGCCTTCTTGACTGACATAACATCAAGTTAGAAGTGGCCAGGACAGATGTAGTCTGACTAGGACAGATCTA
This sequence comes from Pan paniscus, assembly GCF_029289425.2. Classification (NCBI taxonomy): domain Eukaryota; kingdom Metazoa; phylum Chordata; class Mammalia; order Primates; family Hominidae; genus Pan; species Pan paniscus. The sequence goes on along the minus strand of NC_085926.1, from coordinate 49,614,488 downwards.
ACAGCAGGTGTGTGAGCAAAGCCTGCAAACCTGTTTTCTCATCACATGGAAGCATGACCAGGAAGGTGAACCTGCTCTTAGCAAAGTGACAAAGAGCAACTGCACTGGTTCAAGAATTATGCTTTATCATCCCTCAGGAAGATGTGCCAAGGATTATTTTTCCCTTGACAAGAACACCACTGAAAGCCAACTCTAGAGAAGCGAAGGTTCTACCTGAAAACCCCAGCAGAGAAGGGTATTCACCATGTGTGAACTTGGAGAAGGGACCAGGTCAGCAATTCCCAAACTGGGTGCCATGGAACAGCAGCTCCTAAGATGTTCTGTGAAAGCAAGTCTGGGAAAGGCTGCCAACCATAGCCCTGTCCTGGAACTCTGTGATGCCCCTCAGGACACTGAAAATCCTGAGGAATCTCACAGCAAAGAAACATTTCATTTGTCCAGCCCAGCATTTGTTTGAAGTATTTGGCTGAGACTCACTCTTCACCAAACACTATGGATCTGAAGTAAGTGTGAGGCTCCATCTTCTCCTGGCCCTGAGCCTCAGCTTCCTCCCAGCACAATGAGGCAGATGGACTGAGTGTCTCCAAGGTCTTCCTACTCTGCTGTTTTTCCAGGCACAGCCAAAGGCTGGCTCCCTTCCCACCTCATTGAAGGTCCTGGGCTTGGAAAGCCTATAGGCAGGGGCCATGGTTTGGTGAGGAATGGGATGCCCACCAGGAGCCTGGGGCCACCATGTGTGGCTCTTCCTTATCCCCACCCACCTCACCCGGAGTTGTCCAGGTGCTGTGCTGCATCTCAAGGGAGCTGGAACCCAGAGGGGCAAGGCCAGCATGAGGAGGGGATGTCCCATAGCGGTACAGTCCACCTGCCAAACCTCCCTGTTCCTGTGAGGGGCTTCTGGCTTCTCACTGGCAGAAACACACAGGTGAGCTTCCCTGGCCTTAATCGTATTGTTCCAAATTCTGAACAGCAAGCGCTTACCTAACTGAACAGTGCAGGATGGCCTGTTTCTAATCACAGATGCAATAATCACGAGCGTGCACGCCTCCTCAGGAAGCCCCCACACTCCAGGAGCAACTCCAAAGGCACTGAGTCATCTCCCCACACCGACAGCTCCTTCCTCAGAATCTCACACTTACCTCTCACAAACCACACGTCCCACACCCACAGCACCTCATGGCATATATAGACCCTGACCTGTGAACAATTATTCTCACTCAGCCCCCTCCCACATGGTCCAAACGGCTCCAGCTGCTGTTAATCCCAGAGGCAGCCATGCCCGTGCCTGCAGCCAGCCTCTCTCCATCCTATCCAAAGACGGATTCTTGTGGGGAGAAACAGAGGCTTCTACTCCCAGAGGAGTAGGAGGAAATCAGCAGACCTACTCTGTTCATTTTAAAGCGATGGCCCCAACTCATTTGGTGAGACATCCCACAGTCATTCAAAGCATCCTGAACAAAGCCAGGCTGGGGCTGTGGACCCAGAGTCCTCTTGTCCTCTTGGGCGAAAAAGAAGCCAAACTCACAGAAATGGTCCTGTAGTGGCCTCTTGGTGAGTGTAGGACACTGTCATCCTTGGTGAATGCTTGGTTCCCAGCCTGGTTCTTTACCCCGAGGTCATTTCTTTAGGAACGGGGTAGCTGCCCCACCACCTCAGGTCCCCAGCTGACTAGAACTAAAGCCAAGAAGAGGTGCTTCCCAGAGCCCAGCTGGAAGGCAGTTTCCTGCCTCCCCTGAAACTTTTCTCCCCTCACCAGCATCCCCATCTAGGGCCTGCTGTCAAAGAGAGAGGCCTCCTGGCCTAGATCAGGGAAATTTGCGTCCCTCTGTGTCCTAGAGCTGCTCATGGCCCACTCCAAATGAGTTCCATTGGGAAAAATTGTTCGTAAGATTGTCTTTGGTCCTCTCGAAGGCCATTTTTCCAGACCAAACTTGGACCAGGTTAGAAAGTATCTTCTACTCTCAGACTCTACCCAAGCTTTCAGGGGATGCAGAAATCCCTTGGGAGATCTGGGGCCAGGCCCTGTTCTTTGCTGCCACATCCTGGAACCAGGACACATCCCTGCAGGAGGACACAAATGCTGGTGGTCAAGGGAAATGACCAGGAAAAGAGAGTTGGTGAAAGAGGGGAAGGGAACCAGGGGAGGTATGGTAGCAGGTGAGTGGGGAGCCGGCGCAGAAGTGGTTACCTGGGTGAGATGAGGGTTGGGGTTGAACCCACACTGGTTGCAGACCTTGTTGTGACACTGGGTGCAGGTGTTGAAGTTTGGCTGGCTGGGGGTCGACGTGAGGTCCGAAGTCTTGCATATGGGACACAGCGTGCTGATGGGAAGGGGAGCGATCTGAGGGACGGAGTAGGGTGATGTGGGTGTGCTGCCTCTGTCCGGTGACACTGAGGGGGACCGCCCTGATCTCTGTGTCCTGCTGTCTACCTGCAGCGTCCTGCGGGGACCATCAGCCTCCTGGCCTGCTGGTCCCTGTGCCCTTGTCTCTCGGGGGCTCTCATGGCCAGGAGTGGTAGCAGAAGCCTGCTTCGGAGTTGGGGAAGCTGCTCTCTGGTTACCCAGGGGTTCCTTGGGGTCCAGTCTCCGGGAAGTGCTGAAATGACATTGAAAATGACTGTTAGAGATACAGCTTAGAGAAGCAGCTTGTGGAGGTCTCTACCAAGCTAGGTGACCCTGCCAAGCCCCATCACCACCCTCTTCCTCCTGCCCAGAAGAATCATCACGGCCCTCATTTGCTGTGTCCTGTGCTGAGCCTTGACAAGCATCTCCAACTTGAACCCTTGGCACCAGGGCATGAGGCAGGATTAAAACATGTCCTCTCACATTCTGATAAAGTACAGACTCTGATTCAGTAGATCTGAGTAGGGCCTGCATTGTAAGAAGCTCTAAGGTGATGCCAATACTCTCGTCTGAGGCCCATGCTTTGAATACCAAGATTCTAAACCTACATGTTAGAAATAACTGGGATGGGCCAGGTATGGTGGCTCAAGCCTGTAATCCCAGCACTTTGGGAGGCCAAGGCAGGTAGATCACTTGAGGTCAGAAGTTCAAGGCTAGCCTGCCCAACATGGTGAAACCCCATCTCTACTAAAAATACAAAAATTAGCCGAGCTTGGTGGCGCACACCTGTAATCCCAGCTACATGGGAGGCTGAGGTGGGAGAATCACTTGAACCCAGGAGGCAGAGGTTGCAGTGAGCAGAGATCGTGCCACTGAACTCCAGCCTGGGCAACAGAGTGAGACCCTGTCTAAAAAAAAAAAAAAAAAAGACTGGGCACATTGGCTCACGCCTGGAATCCCCACACTTTGGGAGGCCGAGGCGGGCACATCAAGAGGTCGGGAGATCGAAACCATCGTGGCCAACATGGGTGAAACCCCATCTCTACTAAAAATACAAAAAATTAGCCAGGTGTGGTGGTGGGTGCCTGTAGGCCCAGCTACTTGGGAGGCTGAGGCAGAAGAATGGCGTGAACCCGGGAGGTGGAGCTTGCAGTGAGCCAAGATCGTGCCACTGCACTCCAGCCTGGGCAACAGAGCGAGACTCCATTTCAAAAAAAAAGAAAAGAAAGAAATACCTAGGGTGATTTTTAAAATTCCGACTCCCAGACTGAACCTCAGTCGAATTACATAAAAATCTATGGAGGCAGGACCCTGGCATTAGTATTTTTTCCTCCCTAGGTGACTCCAACATGAGCCCAAGTTACTATATTGAGATACCATACTGGCCAATCTGCTATATCCTGCCTTGAACCCCTTCAGAGGCTGACCCTAGATTGCTGGGGATGGGGGATACTGCAATGCCTAGTTAATGCCATCTCCTGTATCAGGGGCCTGCCTCTACACAAAGGAGCCTTCCTTCTGGTAGCCCTCTGGCAAGCCTGATGCCAGACCAAATCTACCAAGATGGGATAAAGTGTTACTTTTCCACTAGTGTGAAGCTGGGTGGGGTTGGAGTTCCAGGATCCAGCCTTGAGGAACCGCTGAGTGAGGTCCAATGCATCTAACCCTCACCTCCATCCCAATCTGGCTGCAGAGGAGCCAACAGTGTTGGGTAGTTCCATGAGGTAGAAAGCAAACTGTCAGGCTAAATGTCAATCATATATTCCTTCTCCTTTGACCCAACTTAAGTTCATCTCTGCAATTTTCCTCTTTTCCAGTTTGAAAGAGGATGAGCACAAAAAGCCAAAGACAATGCTTTATACTGCTTCCCTGAAATTCTCTCCCTGCTTTAGTCTGTACTCGTTGGGGTGAATGTTGGCACTCAGGAAACAGGGCTGACTTGCTGAGAGCAGTGTGGAGGCCCAGCCTGTGCAGGAGACTGCCCTGGTAGCTGCTGCCTCAGTGCCCCAGGAGAAGATTCTAAGTTTGCTGCCCCCATCTGAAGGCCATCTGCTTGCCAAAAAGATTTAAGAGCCAACTGGTAGGGCATCTTAGAACAAGCCATTTCAGGGGGAAGATGAGGAGCCCGCCTGGGGACACCCACCCCAAGATACTCTGCAATCCTTCCTCCCTTCTGAGGAACTGGCGGGTAGAGAAACATATCCTTGGTCTAATAAAGACTCTCCTAAAAAAAAGAAACACTATTAAATAGTGTTTAACATTCCTGTCATCAACCATCAGTGGCATAGACCTAACTATCCAGTCACAGACCCGCCAATTTCTTCTTCAGCAAGACAACCAGAGTTTGAGTCCAACCCCTCAGGGCCATCTTTGCCACCAGCTGTGAAGCCTAGCATGGTGGTGGCCACAGCATCAGTGGCCCACACTGGGAACCTGGGCTTCTCTGGGCCCTTTCAGTATACTAATTTCTAGGTATCCTAAAGAAATATTTCCCACTTGTCCAAATTAATAGTTTCATTTTTTACATAAATTATTTAGGACTGGAGTTTAAAGGCAGCCCTTGAAAGCAAATCAGAAGCTACTGAGAGCTTTTTACAACATGTGAATGGGCTGTGGCCCCCTCTCCAGGCGGTGCAAGCCTTCTGAGAAATGTAGCCATTTCTATTGTATTTGTGTTGCCCAATAAGTAGCAGGCAATCTATATATACAGTGACTTTTTAAATCAATGTTGTATCACAATATAGTCTTTCTGGAGACATTTAGGGTTCTAAACTCAGCTGTGGTGACAGTGAATAAACAAGCAATGTCTTCTGCACCCAGCAAAGTCTGCATGCAAGGGCAGTGTTCCTGGCATTGATGTGCGCCCACACACCTCATGGTAGCCATCATGACACCTGGAGATCGCGATATATGTCCACGGTCTTTGTATTCTCCCATCTTCCTAGATGCTTCCTTATATCCTCTCCTTGATCTTCAAGCTTCCAAACACCTCCTTTTGTCTCTTAACTGCCACTGATGACCTGCTGACCATCTCACAAAAAAAGTGGGACCCACCAGAAGAAACCTGCACAACCTCAGCCTCCCTACTCCTGTCCCCCAGTGTTCACCTGCCTCCTGATCCCAAGGCCCACTTCTCACCTTCACAAATTCTCCCCTATCCTTCATCATCCATTTCCCCCTCTCTATTGGATCATTTCAATTATCATACAAACAAGCTTCTCCCATCCTAAACAACAAAAAAGTAGAAGCAGCAGTACTTTGCTCCACTACTCCTTCAGCTACTGCCCCATTTCTCTCCTCTTCTTTACAGCAAAACTCCTTAAAATAATTATCTCCACTTGCCTGGCAAGGTGACTTGCCAGGTTGCCAAGTCGTAATCCCAACTTGGGAGACTGAGGCAGGAGGATCTCTTGAGCCCAGGAGATCAAGGTTACGGTAAGCTAGGACGACGCTGCTGTGCTCCAGCCTGAGTGACAGAGCAAGACTCTGTCTCTAAAATAAATAATAAAAGAACTGCTTCCACTCACTACCTCCCACTCCTCTCCTCTCTCCCTCTCAACCTACCCCTCCAACCTGGCTTTTGCCCATCACTCCACAGACATTACTCAGGTCACAGTCAGTAGGGACCTCCACATCATCAAATCCGACAGTCACATCTCAGTTCCTCATCTCATTTGACCATCAGCAGCACTTGATCCTGGGTGATCACTCCCTTCTTCCTGAAATAAGTTCTCTATTTGCCTTCGGGAATACCACCTTCTCCTGAATTTCCTCCTCCTGCCTGGCCACACCTTTCTAATCTCTTCTGCAGATTCTTCCTCATCTGCCAACCCCAGAACACCACTCCTTACACTGGAGAGACCCAGGGCTCATTCTTTACACAAACGTGCTTCTGTGAGTACTCACAATCCCTAAGTCTCAAGACTTACCCAGTCTCAGGGCTTTAAATCCACTTTCCACTGATACCCACCAAATGTCTATCTCTGGCCCAGAACTCTGCTCTGAACTCTTCACCTGTCTAACTGCCAACTCCACATCTTCACAGAGATGCCCTGTAGGCATCTCCATCTTGATACACCCAAGCTGAGCCCCTGATCTTCCCCCTAAATGTGGGCCTCCTAGTCTCCCCCTTGGTGCCGTCTCTGCCTCCCTTCCTGTCTCATCCTAAGTCAATCCAGCAGTATATCTTGTTGGTTTCTGAAGCTGGCCACTACTACCTATTCCCTCCTCCTCACCCCACCTGGTTTGAGCCATTCTCAGTTGCCAGGATAAGTCTTTTTGTGTGTGTGTGTGTGAGTCTCCTTCTGTTGCCCAGGCTGGAGCGCAGTGGTGCAATCTCGGCTCACTGCAACGTAGCTAGGACTACAGGCGCACACCAGCATGCTTGGCTAATTTTTTGTATTTTTAGTAGAGTCGGAGTTTCGCCATGTTGGCCAGGCTTTGAACTCCTGACCTCAAGTGATCCGCCCACCTCGGCCTCCCAAAGTGCTGGGATTACAGGCATGAGCCACCAAGCCCAGCCCCAGAATAAGGCTTTAAATACACAAGTCAGGCCACTTCTCTGCTTTGCTTAAGCCCTGCACTGGCTTCCTTTCCCTCCCAAAGGAAAAGCCAAAAGTCTTACAATGGCCCATAAGGCCCCATGGGATTTTGCCCCTTTCCCTCTGGCCTCATCTCTGATTACCCTCTCCCTGTTTCCACTTCCCTTATGCCAGGCCCACTCCTGACATGTGCATTTGGCCATTGGATTTGCTGTTCTTTGTTTTTTTTTCTTTTTTTTTTTCTTTAGTTTTGTTTTGTTTTTGAGACGGAGTCTCACTCTGTCGCCCAGGCTGGAGTACAGTGCTGCGATCTCAGCTCACGGCAACCTCCGCCTCCCGGGTTCAAGCAATTCTTCTGTCTCAGCCTCCCAAGTAGCTGGGACTACAGGCATGTGCCACCATGCCCGGCTAATTTTTGTATTTTTAGTAGACACGAGGTTTCACCATATTGGCCAGGTTGGTCTTGAACTCCTGACCTTGTGATCCGCCCGCCTCGGATTTGCTGTTCTTTCTGCAGACACTTGCTCCCTCTCAAGTCTTTGCTCTGGTGGCATCCTTTCAGGGACACTTACCCTGAATCTATTTAAAACTGTGCTTGTCTCCCCTGCCTCTTTGTTCTCTGTGGCACTGAGCACCTTCTGACCCATCATATAACAAATTTATTGCTTTTGTATATCCTCTGGGATGCCTGCATTAAACTGCCAGTTCTGTGTGGGCACAGTCTCCATGTGCTTTCCTCACAGCTGTGTCCCAGGGCCTACCACAGTGCCTGGCACAAACTGGATGCTCAATATTTATTTCCTGAATGGGGTGACTGTAAGCACTAAATGACTCAGAGCAGTAAAATGTGGCCCCAAAGTTTTAAAGCTGAGGAAACACGGCAAGTGCCTGGCATGACACTCGGCCCTTCTCTGGGTCTGACTTCATGCAGGAGAGAACTTCAGGAACAATACCTAAAGTTCCTCCCTATAGCAGTTGGCTACACCCCCAGCCGTACCATAGAAGGCTCTGCTGACAATAATTGTGGTAATGCTGACCGAGCCCTCACCATGAGCCACCTGTCACATAGTAACTGCTTTAAGCCTCACAGCAAATTCACTGGATAGGATCTATTTTGCCCATTTTACAGATGAGAAAACTGCCACACATAAAAGTTAAGTAACATACAAAGCCATCATGACTTGCAAATGGTGGAGCTGGGATTCCAATATCTAGGCCACCAGTCCATGTCCTTAACCACATCCCACACTGCCTTTCTAGGGTAGCTGTAGAGGGGGTAGAAAGCATTGCAGTTTGGGTTCTTTGGATTATTTTTTCTGAAGAGCTGCTTACGTGGAAGCTCCCTGGGAAGAGGTTTCACCATTTTGCTCCCCACTATATCCTTAGGACCCAGCGCCACGCTTGGCATTGAATGGACACTCAGTAAGCACATGCACAACGACCAGAACAATGTGTGAACAGTAGAATGAGCTCACAGAGTGGGGCTGGGCTAGGGCCATGACACCATTCACCTGGGACTTAACTAGCAACGCTGGGAGACTCAGAGAGAAAATGACTCCAACAATAGATATTTATTCATTCATTCAGGCATTCACATTTACTGACCCCTGGATTAGTTCCAGGCCCTATAATAGGTATTGATGGTATAAAGGAATGATATCTCTTCAATGGAAGGTGGGTCCACAGGTGTTCATATTTTATTCTTCACATCTTATACATGTTGTATAGGTATTCTTATATTCTTTATAAACAGTCATTTAATATTTAATTAAAATATTTTTTTAAAAAATGATTCATATAGGAGTCCAGTCCTCCAAGAGCCTCTGGTCTAGAGTAGAGACAGATGTGCAAACAAATCCCTGCAAGACACACTGCTGCATGGTCCAGTGATGGACAGAGGCAGAAGTCTTTGAGGATGAGAAGACATTTAAATTGGGTCTTAAAAGATGAGCTGTTCATGCCAAGGTGACAGGGCATGCTAGGCAGAGGCAACAGCATGCACGAAGACCCAGAGGCACAGCAGAGCATGCTCAGTCTGAGTAGCTACGCAGGATAAGCTTGGAAGACGTAAGTCATTGCTGCTCCCAGCACCTAGAACAGCTCCCAGCAATCGTGTGATAGTGTGTGTTGAACTACCTGAGCTAATTGGGAAGCTAAAAGCTAAAATGAGCAGAGCCTGTAAGGTTTTCACATAGGGGAATGTTTAGGGTCTCTTCAAGGAGAAGAAGATGATGAGGTAGGAAACCAGTGAGAATAAGGCACTGGCCCAGGAGATAGTCTGTGTGGCAAGAGGAAGGGAAGGTACAGCAGCAGGTATTCTGGCTTTGGCTCCAGGGAGGAGTGTTCCTTTTAATTGAGATGGGGAATCCAGGGAGAGAAGTCAATTAGTGGGTAAGAAATGGGAAGTGAAATCACAAAATCACAAGTTTGGGTTTGGTTTGGTTGTGTTGAGGTGGGGGTAGGGGGTAAGAGACATTAAGAGATGGGTCACAGCTTCAGTTCAATTCAGATAAGTGTAGATATTTTTATCTGGGAGAGTTACAGGTCTTGTTCACAGACAATTCTCAGGCTAGAAATCACCCAGAGAGCAGTGGTCCAAGAAAGCTTTGTGGGGAGGACCAAAGTTCATAGGAGTAGAGGAGATGTCAGAACCAGAGAAGTCAGGGAAAGGAGAAAAAAGAGAATGACCCCACAGGGTTACAGAAGTTCCCATGAGGAGGAGCACTCAACAATGCCCCATGCCATGATGAGTCTACATATATGAAAGCCGAGAAGTCACAGGAAGAAAGGCTACACCTATGAGTGCCACACACCATAAATGCCCAAGCCCTGTCCCAAACCAGTCCAGCTTGGGAGGGGCCAGTTCCTTCTCCAGCTGAACACAAGGGCCCACCGTGGCAGGAGCTCCAGGGGTCATAACTGTCTGTACCACACACCTGAACACACATTCCATGAGAGCCACAGTGACTACACCCGTCCAAGGCCTCCTCAGGAGGGAAGAGGTAAGCCCTCCAGGAGGCTCTTCTTAAGAGACACAAACAAAGGTCTCCACCAAAATATGGCTGCTGGGCAGGAGAAAGAAGGGAATGAGGAAAAAGAGAGGGAGGTGTCCACAGGCAGGACCCAGCCCACCCCAAGGAAGACTTGGTCTTGTGGATGTGGCCTCATCAGCAGAGAGGCCCCTTGAGGCCAGTGCTCCTCCCAGCAGCCATGGGAGTCCTATTGCTGGGGAGGGCCAGGGTAAGGGTGTGTAAGCAAGGAGGGGAGACGGGTGCCACCATAAAGGAGACATAAGAGACAGGAAGGGCAGAGAGATGAAGGAGTGGCTAGAAGTCAAACAGGGAAGACTAGAAATGCCTTATCTAGGGACAAATTATAAAATTATATATATATATAATGTATTTTATTTTTTATTTTACTTTAAGTTCTGGGACACATGTGCAGAACGTGCAGGTTTGTTACATAGGTATACATGTGCCATGGTGGTTTGCTACACCTATTAACCCGTCATCTAGGTTTTAAGCCCCACATGCATTAGATATTGGGAGAAATATATTTTTAAGATGGCCAAGAAAGGTAAACAATGTACAAACAGCCAGATTTCTACCACTTTTCTTCCTTTCAGCATTTAAGGCTATTAGCTGATCAGAAACAATCTTAACTCAGAGCTGTTTGCCAAGGCAGGAAGGAGCCCCCTGGCCACAGGAGGGCTGCTGGGAACGGGAACAGAGAAAATTCAGTTAGCCTCTCCCCCACCAATCCTTAGTACCCTGTGGCCTCCTGTCCCATCCCATGACCACTGTTGGGAGACATAATCCTGATTGCACTGGTGAGAGGCTGGGCTCCCCTCTGTCAGAAGCCCCCAGAAAGGCACGAGGCCAGCGTCAGTGACTAAAAAATGCTTCAGACACCAGTGACGTCCATAATGGCAGAACCACCAGAAGAGATGTGGCTGCCCTGGTGCACAGTGGGAAGGAGGGCCTGACCAGGCTGATTCAGACCAGACGGAAAAGCAGCCAGGCATGGAGCCAGTGCAGGCGCCAGAGGGAAAACCAAGCTGGGCCCCACAAGGCAGCATTCCAGAGCATGCCCCCCACCGCCTTCAGTTGAGGATTTGAAAGAAATGTTTTCCATTAATAAATGGCTGTCTTTGCTCACCAGGAGGGGAGTGAACTTAAAGAAACTGTTTCTCTAAGTCAGAGTGGCCAGAAAAGCCCCACAGCTTCAAAAGAGGTTTTGATAAATTCATGGCTGACCTTTCTGTAATGGGCAATTAGGGATGGGCAGATGCTGTGGGAGGACCCTCTCCTTTGAGTCCCAGGGCAGGAAGGACTACTGGGCCACCCCAGTGGTTCCTGTGCACCCAGGCAGCAAAGCAGAGGCTGTAGAGCAGTGGGTGCTGGGGCCAGGTCCAGTGTCCTAGAGCTTCTCTCTCAGGAATGGATATGAGAATCTAGAAAGTTTAGGCTTAGAAAAAAATTCCAGTTTTTGCACAAGAAAACATATCCTGGCCTGCCCAGCCTTCAAGCCAGTGGCCTCCTGCCTTTTTAATCATGTGCCTCTATCAATAAAACATGTTTCAGCATCTCCAACATATGAATATTCATCTACCAATTATATAAATGCATATTTTTTTATAAAACCCACCTCCCCAAATGGAAAAGTTTTAAAAGATGAGATAGACAATAAATGTAAACAGAAATTTCCATATGTTCTGCCTTGTCCCTCCCGTATCCCTCAACCCCTTGGCATATGTGTCCTAGTTGAGGCCACTGCTAAGAAAATTCTTAAATTCTCAATCGCCAGTCCTTAAAATAGTCTCTGTTGGTTTCCCAGACCAGATTCAGTCCTACCCTCCACCAGGCTCCATGGAAAGTGTACTTAGGTCAGTGACAGGGAGGCCCCCAGCCATCAAGGGCTGGCCTCATCAGCTTCCTGATTGTCCTAGGGGCCAAAAAGAATTTGCAGTGCTGACGGCAATAGCACAAAGGTAAAGATCTCCATAACACGCAGCCACAGCCACAGAAAGAGCCTGTGATTGCCCAAGAAGATGGCATCATGGGCTCAAAGCCTCTAAGGTGCTGTCTGCTGGCTGGAGAGGGAAGGTACCACACCCAGGGTTCCTGGGCAGGGTGAGAGGTCATGCCATAGGCAGAGCTCCCTTGAGGCTGACATCTTCTCTTCCTAACTTCCCAGCCCCTTTATGTTGTAGTCCCACTCTGATGGTAAGTTTCCAAGACTCAAAAGACCCCAGAGTAACCCAGAGAGCTAGGTCCTTGGTAGAGCTGGGGACAAAGCACCATGGTGGCCATGCATCAGTATACACCAGTGACGCCAGGTGTATACTGATGCACTTGGGCAGACATGCACGCAACACCCCTGAGCAGACAAACCCACATGAAGGAACCATCAGTGTTACCAGGTACCTGCCACCTCCACTCATCCTTTCCACTCAGAAATGTCTGGCAGGTGGGACTCTTCCTGTGGCCAAATAACAAGGCTCAATTTGTTCCAGGCCAGCCTGTTTGGGCCAGAAGAGAACATGTTTAAGGCAGTGAGCTCTGACTGCTGTGATGTTGCTGAGAGAAAGAGTCCAGCATGAGACTGCAGGTGGGTCAGCAAGGGGAGAATGTGACAAGAGGGACTGGTAGGAACAAGACTTGCTGCCATTAAACATAGGCTAGAAGAAGCTGCCAGCATCAGACGGGGAGACCACCAGGAGTCTGAAAGCAAGGGGAAGCCAGGCCACAAATGCCACAAAAGTAAACCTTGGGGACCTCATTCCCCAGCCCTGGGGCCTGAGTGGGTCTACTAGATTGAGAACATCTTTCAGGGAAAATTGATTTGCTTTTGGTTTCCTCTGGGACCAGCTAGTCTCCAGAATCCAGAGCAAGGATAGGAAATAAGGGTAACATAAGGGTAACTTTCCTTTAACCCCAATAAATTGGTAGTGACTGCCTGGGAGGTGGGCTTGGGAAGGATTCATGGGAAAGATTGTCACCATCAATTAAGCACAAAGGCCATGGACTTGTCATCCATGATGTAGAACAAAACCAAACCCTTAGACCTGCCTCAAGTGACATCCATATTCTTGTGGTGTCTCACTAAGAATTGCACCAGGCCCACCTCAGGCCAAATTCTAGAAAGAGACCAGTAGGTATACAGTAGTGGTTCATGTGGCGTTTACCTTTGATCTTCCCCTCAGTCCCATTTTTACCTCTATCCCATGGCTTTTCCAGAATAGCAAGAGCTATATGTGGCCACCAGTCAGCTGACGTGTCAAATGCCATGAGCTCAGTATAACTTTAAAGACTGAATGTCGGCCGGGCGCGGTGGCTCACGCCTGTAATCCCAGCACTTTGGGAGGCCAAGGCGGGTGGATCACGAGGTCAGGAGATCAAGACCATCCTGGCTAACACGGTGAAACCCCGTCTCTACTAAAAATACAAAAAATTAGCTGGGCGTGGTGGCGGGCATCTGTAGTCCCAGCTACTTGGGAGGCTGAGACAGGAGAATGGCGTGAACCTGGGAGGCAGAGCTTGCAGTGAGCCGAGATCAAGCCACTGCACTCTGGCCTGGGCAACAGAGCGAGACTCCGTCTCACACACACACACACACACACACACACAAAAAGACTGAATGTCTCTTGCACTATGGTGCCGGTGACAAGCACTGTGTGAATGACGGCTCATCTGAGGGCAAGTAAGTAGTGGTGAGGTTACTACTCCTTTAATCACAGCATCTCCATGTATGTCTTAGGGAATTTATCTCTAGAAGTTTTTATTCATTCATTCATTTAAAAAGAACTCATAGAAACCATGTTTCCTGAGTTCTTGAATGTCTGAACGCATCTTCATGACCTTTACACTTGAACTACAGGTGGGCATGGCGGTTCATGCCTGTAATCCCAGCACTTTGGGAGGCCAAGGCAGGTGGATCACTTGAAGTCAGGAGTTTGAGACCAGCCTGGCCAACATGGAGAAACCCCATCTCTACCAAAACTACAAAAAAAAAAAAAAAAAATTAGCCAGGCCTGGTGGCACACACCTGTAGTCCCAGCGACTTGGGAGGTTGAGGCAGGAGAATCGCTTGAACCCAGGAGGTGGAGGTTGCAGTGAGCTGAGACTGCACCACTCCACTCCTGCCTGGGCAACAGAGCAAAAACTCTGTCTCAAAAAAAAAATAATAATAATAATAATAAAAACTTGAACAACAGGTTGACTGGATATAAATTCTGGGTTTACACTTTCTCTCCCTGAGGACTTCGGAGATATAGCTAGCCCCTCTGTTTTCTGTCGTTGATTATTACTGTGGAGAGCTCTGGGCCAGCCTTTCTCTCTCTCTCTCTCTCTCTCTCTCTCTCTCTCTCTCTGTGTATATATATATATATAAACTTTTCCCCTCTGGATGCAATAGAGCTATTTTTTTCTCTTTGGAATTGAGTGACACCACCAAGATATGTTTTTGGGTTGAATATGTGTGTTTTTCAAAATTCAGTCTGGCCTTTTTTGTTGTTGTTGTTGTTGTTTTCGTTAGATGGAGTTTCACTCTTGTTGCCCAGTCTGGAGTGCAATGGCACTATCTCTACTCACTGCCACCTCCGCCTCCCAGGTTCAAGCAATTCTCCTGCCTCAGCCTCCCAAGTAGCTGGGATTATAGGCATGTGCCACCATGCCCAGGTAGTTTTTGTATTTTTAGTAGAGACGGGATTTCTCCATGTTGGTCAGGCTGGTCTGAAACTCCTGACCTCAGGTGATCTGCCTGCCTTGGCCTCCCAAAGTGCTGGGATTACAGGTGTGAGCCACCATGCCTGGCCCCTGGCCTTTCAAACAAAAGATTTATGTGTTCTTTTATTTCAGGGGGAAAGTTTTCTTCCATTATATCTTTGAATATTTTTGTGTTCCTTTTGTTTTGTTCTCTTCTCCAGAGATACCAATTATACCTATTTTGAATTTCCTTTGTTTTTCTATTGTCTGAATTGCTGGCAACCCATAGTTTTCCCCTCACCTGCCACACCCTGCTCAATTCCTTGGGTAATTCCACCTCCCTAGTAACTCCTTGGCATCACACAGGACTCAAAGATACTCCCTAAGCTTGTCCGCATATGTTGGCTTTGCTAACCAGTCCAATAGATCATAATTTGTTTTGGCCCTCTGGACTCTGACAAGTGTCCCCTCCTAAAATCCTCCATCCTGGACTGATTTTGATCCTGGACTTGAAAAATCATTATTTGGCCAGGCGCGGTGGCTCACGCCTTTAATCCCAGCACTTTGGGAGGCCGAGGCGGGCAGATCACAAGGTCAGGAGATCGAGACCATCCTGGCTAACACAGTGAAAACCCATTTCTGCTAAAAATACAAAAAATTAGCCAGGCATGGCGGCATGCGCCTGTAATCCCAGCTACTTGGGAGGCTGGGGAAGGAGGATGGTGTGAACCCGGGAGGCGGAGCTTGCAGTGAGCCGAGATTGCACCACTGCACTCCAGCCTGGGCAACAGAACAAGACTCTGTCTCAAAAAAAAAAAAAAAAAATCATTCTTTGTTTGTTGTATTTCAGGTTACAGGTGTTTGTTATTTTTGTTGAAGGTAAAGTTTTCTTTTCTGTTTCTTATTCCTCTTGCAGTTTTTGGAAGGAAAAAATGTATTTTTTCCTACTTAGTCATCAGACTTGGGTAATAGCTCATCAGCAGGAAATTCCTAGGGGAGCTAGGACAGGTGGGAGCCCATGCTGGGAGCCAAGAGAAATAGAGGGAGGGAAGAGAAGGCAGGCAGATGGCCAGGCCAGAGTCACTACCCAGAGCCAAGACCTAGGTCAGCAGCTCCTTGAGGAACTCCCCGTATGATCTCCTAGACTCTCCAGATGACCCTGGCCTGGGACACCAAAAGAACCCAAGACATTGACATTTCTCTGAGAAGTCACAGTGCATTCCTGCACTAAGACCTTCCTGGCCTTTCCAGTCTACAGTGACTGGGGCACTTTTTAAGAGTGTTCTAGGCCAACCAGGTATCTCCATGTGTTCCCCTACTAGGCTCGGCTTTCTGAGGGAACGTCTAACTGGACAGGTAAATTCTCAACCACCTTTCCACAGACTTCTAAGGAGCTTTGGCCCCAGTGCCAGCCCTCTTCACATTTCCCAACCTCGTCTTCTGGGAGTACCATGGCTCTCAAGTATAGCCCAGGAGTTCTGATGCAGCCCAAGTCACGGAGGCTCCTGCTCCCCAGCCAGCCCCAGGCTTATAGACACCTGCATTAGGACCCCGCATGATACAACTTTGGGTTGTGTAGCATCACAGTGTTCTGACCTAGGTCAGCTCCTAAAGCTAGGAAGCTCAAATCAGGAGACTGAAGTCATTACATAAAGCTGAGCCAGCTTTTCCCAGGTTCCAGCTACTGCAAATCCTACTACTACAGCCTTTTACCAAGGGGACAATGCTGTGCTTGTCAGCTCTCTTCAAAATTTTGCTACAATCTGGAAGTCAAGACAAACTAAGAGAAAACTGCAAGCCTTTGTGACTAGGGAGGAAGCAAGCCACTTCCCATAGTCCTGCCCCAAACAGGGCAGAAGCCAGGACTTTGACCCAGAAACCTCAAGTTCCTGACCAGTCATCAGACCCAATACTGATGAGAGACTCAGCACTCAGCCTGCCCTTAGGGGCTGCCTGGACACATCTTTAGCCCACAAAGATGGCTAAGGGTCTACTTCACACTCAGCCCTGCTCTAGGCACAGGAAGAGAGATACAGGCCAACAATGCAGTTGGCAAGATCACCCAATGTCTGCATCACTATGCAGACACTAAATGCATGCATGAATTTGCTGAACATCTGCTGTGCTCAGGGGACTGGACTGGCCCCAGAAACATCCCAGTGTATGAGGCATCCCAGAGCCTCCTGTTTGAGACTTCCAGGGAAACCCTGCCTGGGACCCCTTAATACCTTTCTAATGGGAAGTCAGTGGAATTAAAAAACAATGCCTATTGTCTATTTTGTGGGAGAAAGAAACACCAAGCTAATATCTATTCATCCCATGTTAAAAACTTCTCTGTCCAGAAATCAGGCCTACTTGTTTTTTTTTTTTTTTTTTTTTTTTTGAGATGAAATTTCGCTCTTGTTGCCCAGGCTGGAGTGCAGTGGTGTGATCTCGGCTCACTGCAACCTCCGCCTCCCAGGTTCAAGCAATTCTCCTGACTCAGCCTCCTGAGTAGCTGGGATTACAGGCCTGAGCGACCACACCCAGCTAATTTTTTGTATTTTTAGTAGAGATGGGGTTTTGCCATGTTGGCCAGGCAGATCTTGAACTCCTGATCTCAGGTGATTCACCTGCCTAGAAATAACAGGTAGTAAAATAAGAATGAAACCCTCTGGACTCTACCTTTGCCTTGCAATTTCAAATTTATTACAATCAAAAGAATACAAAGCAAGTGTTCTCACACACAAAACTCCATCTATCACATACAAAAGCATGGGAACTTGAACGTGCATGTGTGTGTTTGGTGGGAGGGGTCAGTGGTCTGGGGGCTCCCAGAAGGAGAAATCAATGTGGACTGGCAGAGTCTCAGAAAACCCTGGAGGAAGCCATGGGGAAGAGGGGTGGTTCCAGAGAAAAGTGGGCCATCTGGCTTTCCTCTATACACAGTGACCACAGAGTCCTCAGAGTTTGGCACAGGGCCTGGCCCAGAGCAGGACTCAGTGAATGTTTGTGGATTGAAATGACCCATGGGCTCGGGTGATTGATCAGAGAAGCAGAGGCTCTGTGTGGTAGCGGTGGCTGGCACACTGGGCATAGAACACAGAGGACCCACTGCAATAATCCCGGGGCCTGCAAGGGCATCCCAGGCTGACGATAGACAAGTCTGGGGGAGAAAAGACTCTGAAGTCTGGTACAGAGACATGAGAGTAGGCCCTGCTTAGGAGTCTCACTCAGACAGCCTGTTTGAAAAAGGCCTGGCTTTCCTGTGGTAGCTGCCACAATCATAGTCACATGTGTGAACGCTCATACCAGTTATATTGTGCTAAGTGCTCACTCTTCCCACCTAATCCCACCATATGCATGTCAGGCACAGCAGCATATGCAGGGTTACCACCCGACCCTGGACACACTTGCCCACAGCCTTCAAAGCACTCTACCGTGTGGCTCCTCCTATCCAGGCAGTTTTTCCTCTTCCTGCAGTGCCGTTGGCAGGGATTCCTGAGGCTCCTCATCTGACCCCAACCTCTAACAGCTCATGCTCTATTCTCTTTCTACAAGGCAGTTTCCTTAAAAGCCAATTCAGGCCAAGCGTGCGGTGGCTCACACCTATAGTCCCAGCACTTTGGGAGGCTGAGGTGGGAGGATCGCTTGTGCCTAGGAGTTTGAAACCAGCCTGGGCAACATAGGGAGATCCCATCTCTACAAAAAAAAAAAAAATTAGCCAAGCATGGTGGCATGTGCCTGTGGTCCCAGCTTCTTGAGAGCCTGAGGCAAATGGATCCCTTGAGCCTAGGAGGTTGAGGTTGCAGTAAGCTATGATTGCACCACTGTGCTCTGCAATCCAGTCTATGTGACAGAGTGAGACCCTGTCTCAAAAAAAAAAAAAAAAAAAGTCAATTTAACCTTCAAAACCTGGTTTAAGCATCCTGCCGTCTATGGGCCCTCACCAGATTCCTCAGTTCCCAGAAATCTGCTATGCCTTCCTGCAGACTTTTCATGGCCTCATGCAGGAGGGCTCCTTGTGTGCTTGTGAGCCCCCTTTGGCCTCCCTCTCTCTCCTCACCTGCATGCAGCATGAAGCTAAATGCCCAGACAGGGCTGGTGCTAAGGACGTATTGACCTACTGAATGCAATTCTTTTTCTTTTTTTTTTTCCGAGACGGAGTCTTGCTCTATCACCCAGGCTAGAGTGCAGTGGCACGATCTCGGCTCACTGCAACCTCCGCCTCCCGGGTTCAAGCAATTCTCCTGCCTCAGCCTCTCAAGTAGCTGGGATTACAGGCACCTGCCACCATGCCCAGATAATTTTTGTATTTTTAGTAGAGACAGGGTTTCACCATGTTGGCCAGGCTGGTCTTGAACTCCTGACCTCGTGATCCACCCGCCTCAGCCTCCCAAAGTGCTGGGATTATAGGCGTGAGCCACCACGCCAAGCCTGAATGCAATTTTTTATAAGGCTTACGAAAGACGTTGAGACTGATTTAAAAATGCCATCTCAAGACAGTAACTGAGACTCAAGATTCCAGCAGGAAAAACATCTCCTCTTCTAAATAATACCCACTGCAACATCAAAGGACATTTAAAAAGGAAAGCCATCCACCACTTTCCAGCCTTTGACATTACCGTGTCCATGGTTCCACATGCCTGTCAGCCTAGTTGCAAAAAAATGTACATAGATGGTGGTCTGTTTTCCTTTCTTGCCAACTATGCAGTCTTTCCTCTGTGGTTTCCTTGTTTTTCACTTCTGAAGGGTCTAACTCAGAAGGAGAAATCTAATACCTATCTGTGGCACTTTGGCTCCTGCCTTTCCTTCTCTCTCAGCCCGTGAGAGTCAGGAAGGTGCTGGGGGTTCATTTCTAGATTCTCCCTGTGGACAATTCCACTATTGGCCACTTGGGGAGATTGCCTCCCGCTGGCAGAGACCACCTAGTGAGAGGCTTCCTGCAGGAGAGGACCTCCGTCCCTCCATACCCTCCTCCCATTCTTCCCTCTCACCTCAGAGATTGATTCTCAGTCCCCCTCACTGTTCAGCCTGATGTGGGGTAACAGCCACGAAGGCCTGGCCTAAGGCCAAAACCTCCCATCCAAGGAGCCATCAATCCCTTTCAGGTGGCTGGACCCACCCTTGACGAGAAGAGGCCCTCCCTCTGGTATACTGACCACCAGGAGCTCCCTCCTCTACTCTCTTCCCCTTTCCAGGGCTCAGCGTCTGGGGAGCACAGATTCAGGGATGCCCATGTTCCTACCTGACATGTGTTCACACATTGAGAGCATTAAATTCAGCTACTGTGGCCTAAATTCCATCAAGACAGATGCTGTCATAAAGGAAATATCCGCCTGAGAGTGGTGATTAAGACCTGAGAAAAAAGCGTGATGAACTACTGTGTGCACACGTGCATGTGTGTGTAGTGTGTGCTCACACGTGTGTGCACATGCACTGTGTGCATGTGTGTGTGAGCATGTGACAGCATATGTGATCACACTCTACATGGCACGTTGCTAGCCACTGACTAATGAGTAATATACTGCCAAGCAGTCCTGCTCCCAAAGAGAAGGGCAAGTGCTCTGAGGGACTAGCCCAGCCCTGAATCACCACACCCAGAACGCCTGGGCCAGACTGAGCCAACAGAGGGACCAGGGCCACCCCAGCATGAGGAAATACAGTGCCAAATGCCCAGTAGGCACTGAGAAAAACATTAGCCTTGCCTTCCTCCCTTTCTTCCTTCCCTGGCTTGACAACAAGTGGAGTGGGCAGGAAGCCTGGATTCTGATGCCAAAATCTTCAGGGTAGTAGGAAGTAATGAGAAGTCCAGGCAGCAGTGCTAAGGGAGAGATAATGGTAGAACTGTATGGCCTGTGTCTGACAAAAGAGGAGAGACCAGGGTCTGAGAGCCAAGCTCACGCAAAGGTCTGCTGGCCCAGATGATCAGGCAAGTGCATGGGGGTCTGCACAGCCCTGCTGAGGGAGTAAGGAGAATATTGCAAACTGAGGCACCCACCACCATGTCCGGCTAATTTTTGTATTTTTAGTAGAGATGGGGTTTCACCATGTTGGCCAGGCTGGTCTCCAACTCCTGACCTCAGGTGATCCGCCCGCCTCCGCCTCCCAAAGTGCTGGGATTACAGGTGTGAGCCACCGTGCCCAGCCTGCAAATAATATTTTGGCATGGTCAGGTTTTTACCCAGCAGAAGGAATGTCTGGGGAAGGTGCTGGGGACTCAAGGTAGCTTGATAGTTCCAGAGAACAGAGTGGGGTACCTGGGATGGAGGATGTGAATACAGATCCAAATACAAAAGGGGGAGGTGGAAGGGGTCAGGGCTCCAATGGTGGCCAGAGCAGCACAAGTGTGTGGCTTTACTGCATGTCAGGTCCTCACTGGGAGCTTCACGGTCCCTGGCACTGGGCTGCACTGCAGATGCTGGCTACCTCGTAGTGAGCAAGGCACACAAGGCCACTCAATTCATAGGACTTGCCTTATGGTGCAGGATATAAGCAAAGATCAAGAAGACAAATAGGTAAGTCCAATTCATTCAGAGTATGATAGGTGCTTAGAAGAACAATATGAATGAGAAAGGAGAGAAACTACCCTGGTGGGTCAGGGGGCACTTCTGAAAAGGAGACACCAGAGCAGAGTCATGCCAAAAATATATATATATTTTTAAATATATATAATATATATTTTTAATATATATAATATATATTTTTTATATATAATATATATTTTTATATATAATATATACATATAATATATGTATATATAATATATACGTATATATTATATATATTTATATATAATATATACGTATATAATATATATTATATATAAATAATTATATATTTTTATATAATATATTTATAATTATATATAATATATAATATATTATGTATATAAATATATATTTATATGTATATATAAATATATATTTTTAATTTATATAAATACATATATTTTATTATATATTTATATATAAATAGATTTTTATCTATTTATATAGATATAAATATATATTTATATCTATTTATATATATTTATATAAAATATTTATATATAATATATAAATATATTTATATATATATAAAAATATATTCATATATAATATATAAATATATTTATATATTAAAATATATTTATATATTATATATGAATATATTTATATATAAATATATTTATATATTATATATTTATATATTACATATATTTTATATATATTTATATATTATATATTTACATATATTTATATTTATATTTATTTTATATATATTTATATATTATATATTTATATATTTATATATATTTATATATATATATTTATATATTTATATTTCTATATATTTATATTTATATATATTTATATATTATATATATTTTTATATATTTATATATTATATACATTTATATATTATATATTTATATATAATATACATTTATATATTATATATTTATATATAATATATATTTATATATTATGTATTATATATATTATATATTTATATATTATATAAACATATAATATATAAATATATAATATATAAAAATATATAATATATGATATATAATATATAAATATATAATATATATTTATATATTATATATAATAAATATATATTTATATAATATATAATATATATTATATATAATATATATTTATATTATATATATTATATATAATATATAATATATATTATATATTATATATAATATATAATATATATTATATATTATATAATATTAAATATATATTTTATATATATAATATATATATTTATATAATATATAATATATATTATATAAATATATAAAATATATTATATAAATATATAAATATATATTTATATATATTTATATAATATATATTATATAATATAAATCTACATAATATATAAATATAAATTATAAATTATATAAATATATAAAATATATATTTATATATTAAATATATATTTATATATTAGATATAATATATAATATATAATATATAAAATATATATGTATATATATGCATATATATATTTTTTTGAGACAGAGTTTCGCTCCTGTTGCCGAGGCTGGAGTGCAATGGCATGGTCTCCACTGCAACCTCCACCTCCCAGGTTCAAGCAATTCTCCTGCCTCAGCCTCCCAAGTAGCTATGATTACAGGCACCCACCACCATGTCTGGCTAATTTTTGTATTTTTAGTAGAGATGGGGTTTCACCTTGTTGGCCAAGCTGGTCTCAAACTCCTGACCTCAGGTGATCTGCCCACCTCAGCCTCCCAAAGTGCTGGGATTACAGGCGTGAGCTACCGCGCCCAGCCTGCAAATATTAATATATTGGGAGAGGCCATGCCAAGGCCCTGGGAAGGACATCCCAGAGGAAGAAATGACAGGGTCTTAGGCTTTGAGGCGGGGTTGTGGATTGCAGGTAGGGAGCAGCAAGCAGGCCAGTGTGGCTGAAGGGGTGTAGTCAGGGGAAATATGGGGAGGGGTAAGGATGGGGGATGTAGGTGTGGGAGGCCTGGGAAATGGGAGCAGAGTGTGTTCCTGGACCCTTTCTGAAACCTCAGCATCTTGTCCAGTGCTCACATGTATGTCCCTGCTCCAGCTGTCCACCAGGCTGTTGCAGTACTCAAGAATCTATGCATCATTAACACTAGCCAAAAGGTGAAAGCAACCATGTCCACTGATAGATGAATGGGTAAAAAGAAGTGTTATATATATGCAATGGAGTATTATTCAACCCTAAAAAGGAAGGAAATTCTGATACATGCTACAATATGGATGAACCTTCAAGAAACGATAAGTGAAATTTGCCAGTCACAAAAGGACAAATACTGTAGAATTCCACTTACACGAGGTACCTAGAATTGTCAAATTCATACAGATAGAAACTGAAACAGTAGTTATCATGAGCTGGGGGAAAATGGGGAGTTACTACTGTTCAATGGGTACAGAGTTTCTGTTTGGGATGATGAAAAAGTTCTGGAGATGCATGGTGGTGATGGCTAAACAACAATGTGAATGTATCTAATACCACTGAACTGTACACCTAAAAATGGTTAAAATGACACATTTTGAGCTGGGCACAGTGGCATGTACCTGTAGTCCCAGCTACTCAGGAGGCTGAGGCAGGAGGATCACTTGAGCCCAGGAGTTGAAGGCCAGCCTGGGTAACATAGTGAGACCCCATCTCTTCAGAAGAAAAAAAAAAAGGTACATTTTATGTGACATATATTTTACCACAATAAATAAAACAAAACAAGATAAAACAAAAGGAATGAAGTACTGATACATGCATACTACAATGTGGATGAACCTCAAAAACATTAGGCCAAGTAAGAGAAGCCAGGCACAAAAGGATACCTATTTTATGATTCCATTTATATGAACTATCCAAAATAGATAAATCCATAGAGACAGAAAGCAGACTAGTGGTTAGAAGGGGAGGGGAAAATGGGGAGCAACTGCTTAATGAGTGTGGGGTTTTCTTTTGGGGTGGCAAAAATGGTTTGGAACTAGATAGAGGTGATGGTTGCATAATATTGTGAATGCATTAAATACCACTGGATTGTTCACTTTAAATTGGTTAATTTTATATGATGTGAATTCACAGAGAAAGAGAGAATCCCCGTGTAAGATCAGAGAACCCTTCTAATGGACTGCAGAGATCCTCACCTTGTTCCTACCATGAGGTAGGCTTCACCTAACACACCCACAAACCTGCAGACCTTCATCCTCTTCCTGACCCACAGGGTCTACTCAGCACTCCTCATACATGAGGGCCCTCTTAGACAAAGCTCCAGTCATTTGCTCATTCAATAATCATGGTATAATCTAACAGGCCTACACTGCCTAGGGTGGCAACCTCAGCAGGCAACTCCTAAGATACACCCTAAGAATTCAGGAACCAAAGAAGGAATTGGGCAAGGCTGGTGACATCTGCTCACCACCACTTCAACTGGCCCCATAGGAGGAACAGTTTATCTAGGTTCCACAGTAGCCAGGTAGCAACCACCAACAAGAGGTGGGTGAGTCACAGAGGCAAGCACACTTCCTGTGACAGCTCAGAGACTTTCCCCAGGCCTAGCGCAAAGCAGGAAGGCATCAGGGTGGGACCTGCGGCCCTCAAGTTTCCAGGCTGGTTGTCCTTGAGGGGCCAGCAGTGGAGGGGCATGACTTGAGGGGCCCAGCCCTGGCCACAGATGTGGAAGACCAGGCCCCAGCTGCCCAGTGAGAGGCAGGTATGGCCAAGTGGGTCAGGCTGAATCTGCTGGCCAAGCATGAAGTGCCAGGAGCAACACTGCAGGGAGCTGCGTGGGATGTCAGCATCTTCCGTGCCATGCCCTGACTCACAGCACACCTCTCCCTTCACTCTGCCCATGAGCGTGATCTGAAGAAGGGGCAGAGTGTGCAGAAGAGAGGAGGCCAGACTATGGGAGAAGATCAGAAACTGGTCGTTTCTTAGCATGCGACAGACATTTTATACCCATCAGTTAATCATCCTCATAACAGCACTGCACTGGAGGTCTAGACGAGGAAATTGAGATTTAAAGAGAGGGCCAGGTGCAGTGGCTCACGCCTGTAATCCCAGCACTTTGGGAGGCCAAGCGGATGGATCACTTGAGGTCAGAAGTTCAAGACCAGCCTGGCCAACATGGTGAAACCCCATCTCTACTAAAAATACAAAAATTAGCTGGGCGTGGTGGTGTGTGCCTGTAATCCCAGCTTTTCATGAGGCTGAGGCAAGAGAATCACTTGAACCCAGGAGGCGGAGGTTGCAGTAAGCCAAGACAGTGTCATTGCACTCCAGCCTGGGAGACAGAGTGAGACTCTGGCTAAAAAAAAAAAAAAAAAAAAAAAAAAAGATTTAAAGAGAGGAAGTGACACATATAAGGCAGAGCAAGGCAGAGCAAGGATTGGTACCTAGGTCTCTCCTTCCCCAAGCTGGTGCCCTTTCCCTTGTATTGTTTCATGCTCCATGACCCTTCCTGACCTGAGGCACTGCCAGCTGCCCTGGGGCGAATTCAGTCAGAATGAGTTGTCCTGCTGCCCCAGGGACACAGAGGAGAGCATCAGAGCACAGCAAGTCAAGAGGACCTGAGGAAATCACCCTGCAACGGATGTTCCTCTTTCTGATCCAAGGGGCAAACTCAAGGGCACTCCAAGGAAAGAGCTGGTGGAGTTCAGTGGATGAGGAGCCCTTGGCTCCAGCCCCTACCCCAACTCACCCAAACACAGTAGGCTAATTAAAGGGGTCCCAAGTAGAGAGGCTCTCAGGAAACAGGGCCCACTTCCCCACATCTCTACTAGGGCAAGGCTTGTGTCAGACAGGCAGGGCCAGTGATGGTGAGCTCAGGGAACACCAAGTTCTCCTGCTTCTCTTATAGCTCAGTCATAGAACAGAACTGGGGACCACGCAAAAGCAACAGATGGAGTCCTCTCTATTTCAGCCAAATGCTGTGACTCATTTAAACAAATCCTACAGTTTTCAGAAATCTAATAACTACCTCCTATTGAAAAATAAAAGAATAAATACTTCAGAAGCAAACCATGCTAGTGATACATACAAAAACTGGAAAACTGTTCTGGTGTCATTCTGAGACTGGATATAAACCAGGTTACACTCAAAATCAGCCTTCACTCTGAAAGCGACACCACGGAGCAGCTTCAGTAAGAATGACGGCCTCCAGAGAAATCAGCTCCTGGTCCTCCCACCCAAGCCTTGGGCTCTATTTGCCAGACTTGGCTTCACCCTCAACTTTTTGGCCAAGACACAGAGCCACAAGCTGGCACTGGAGGGAGGTGCTATACTCAGAAGACGAACCTCAAAGAAGCCATGCTCTTATTCAGGTCTCTCCAGTCTTCCAGGCACTGGTACACCCCAAGAAACCTTGGAAAGGAAGGGAGAGCTGAGCACATGGGATGCTGTCACGCCCAGAAGTACAAGAACCTCCTTAACTCCTGCACAACCTTATAGGGGAAGGTCTCACATGTGACATCCAGGTGGCTCTAACGATTGCCACCTGCACTGCAGACCACTTACTCTGTCCCTCCAGTTTTTCTGGCCATATTTCTAAGCCACTAGCTGCCTTTCTCCGGAGCCCAGGGCACTCCCTACTTGCCTTCCTCTTGGAGAACCAGTTCTCCTGTCTGTTCCCCTAGAGGGGTTTCTCTGAGAGAGCTGATATCTACCACTGGCCACTGACCATATCGCAGGAGCTAAGGATAAAAAACTGGGGCTTCTTGCCCTGCCTTGACTAAGCCTTGGGGATGGCTCCTCACCTACTCCTTCCTCATTCCTGGGGGGCCATTCTTCTGTCTCAGTCACCTCTGTCACTGGCTCCAAGATGAGGCCTCTGGGTTATGACTACAGCCTCCACTCATTCCCAGGGCTACAGGCTCCCCTCCTCCATGCATGCCATACACAGGAGCCAGAAGAATTTCCTTAACAAACCTCAGCAATCTTCAAGGGTTCCTCTGCCACCTTTATTTACTTATTTATTTTTTAGAGATGGGGTCTTGCTCTGCCACCCAGACTGGAGTGCAGTGACATGATTGCAGCTCACTAGAGCCTCGACCTCCCTGGCTCAAGCAATCCTCCTGTCTCAGCCTACAGAGCAGCTGAGATTACAGGCACGCTTCACCACAACCGACTAATTTTTTTTATTTTTACTTTTACCTTTGTGGAGACAGGGTCTTACTGTGTTGCCTATGCTGGTCCCAAAATCCTGTGCTCCAGCCATGGAGTTTGGCTTGAGCAAAAGATCCTTCCACCTCAGTCTCCCAAAGTGTTAGGATTACAGGCATAAGCCACTGCACCTGGTCCTCTGCCACCTTTAGACTCAAGTCTAAATGCTTTAGCCTGACATTCCAAGCCCTTGGCTTCTGGTCTCACCACCCTACTCAATCTCATGTATGGAAATCCCTTAGTCCAGCCTTCCTTTCCAGCCAGGCTGGCCTCCTCACAGCCCCTGCATGCTCCACAGATAATTATCCTTTCACTGACTTCCTCACCTGGACCCCCATTCCCTAAACACTCCCCCATTCCTCTGCCAACATCCCAGCCCCAGGCCCAGGCTCAAGGCCTGGTTCTTCAAGGCCTGGGCTCAGGCTGCCAATTCAGGACCTGCCTCTGAACTCCTCTCTCTCCTCCTGAACTGACACAGCGTTGTCGTGGGAATCATCGACCCACCATTTCATCCCCAATTCATACATTACACAGCAAATTACTTGATGATGAGCTGCTTGCTTGCCTCCCACTGAGGTTTCTTCTGGCTCCTTGAATACAAAGGGCCTATCCCTGCGTAGGCCCCAGAAGCAGGCCAGGGCCTAAGCACACAGCAGGACTCCCTCACTGCTTATACAGGGAAGCAAATTCAGGATGTTTTGCTTCTTTTTACTCCACTGGACAAATCCTTAACGACAGAGTCCATGTTACCCACCCAGGAAAATTCCTAGGGCCGTGCATGGAGTAAATAAGAATTGATAAGGAAGAACATTTGGCTTTATGCTGAGGAGTTACAGTATATTTTTAAATCACTTAGGAAACGACTTCTAGAATGGTGGAGAGAAGGGGCTGGTGTACACTTTCTCCAATAAAACAACTTAAGTGGAGGAAATTATAATGAACAATCATTTAAAGTCTCTGGAAATTGTCCTAAGGGCATACAGCAAATGGAAAAATATTCAATCGAGAAAGTCTACTAAATCTTGGTAAGAACAGTGAGAGTCTGTGGTGTTTGGACCACAACTCATTCCCTCCCCCATCCCTAGCTCTGTCTTATGAAAATGCTATTCCAGATGCTCTACCCCCAGCAGGTATGGCCAAGAAGATGGGGTCCCCTTTCTTCCCAGTTTCCAGTTTAAGACTACAATTTCACCCCAAGAGAGGCAGACCTCCAGGTTTCTCAACACCCACCCTCGAAAAGGTTCATGTTGCTGAAGCTCTATTCCAGGGAAAAATATATCCAAGAAGATACCTCTTGGGGTCACTGTCAACCCCAGGGATTAGGAAGGCTGTGGACATGCACTAGGCCACATTCACTCATGAGCAATCAGAGCAGGATGTAAGGCAGATTTGAAAACATTCCCCAAGCAACAAACGGCTCCATCAATAAAATGAGGAAGCCTCACCAGTACGAAAGACCTCAGCACAACCTCTGGCCAAACACTGATGGAGCAATAAAGCTACTCAGACCCAGGGGCAAACAGGCTTAAAAGCAAAATTACACACATCCCTAGCTGCCTGGAAGACTCTATACATACCCAAGGCTCCAACCTCTCAGAAGCAATCAAAATCCAACCTGCTAGTTTCTGGCTGAATGTGGGGCAAAAATGTAAACTCCTTGAACTGTGATAGCAGCCTCCAAAACATGTGCATATCCAATATATTAAATATTTAAAAAAGAAAGAAAGATGTAGTTTTATTTCTTCTTTTCTAATCTATATGCCTTTTATTTCTTTTTCTTATTTTATTTGCCTTATTGCAGTGACTAGAACTTCCATTACTATGTTGAATAACAATAGTGAGAGTATATCTTTGCTTCGTACACAGTTTTATGGGGAAAGCATTCAGTTTTTCATCATTAAGTGTAATGGTGGCAGCCGGGCACGGTGGCTCATGCCTGTAATCCCAGCAGTTTGGGAGGCCGAGGTGGGTGGATCACTCCAACCTGGGCAAAATAGTGAGACCCTCTCTAGAATTTACAAAAAGGCCAGGCATGGTGCCTCACACCTGTAATCCCAGCACTTTGGGAGGCCAAGGCAGGAGGATTGCTTGAGGCCAAAAGTTCAAGGGCAAAAATCTGACTGGTCAAAGAGGCTTAAGCACAAGATTTCATCAATTGTTGACCTTTGATCTCTCACCCAGGGGTGACCCCTAGGATAAAAAATTAAAACAAGAAAAAAATCTGATATCAGAAGTTACACACTTCAGGGAAAACAGACTCCATAGAGTCAGTTTAGCTAGAGTCAGTTTAGTCACGTCACTAAACAAATGACCAAGCAAACAAGAGCAACAATATCAAACCCTGAAAGAGGGCAGAATCAATAACAAGTTGTACAATATATTCCTTAAAATGTCCAGTTTTCAACAAAAAATTATGAGACATGCAAAGCAACAGGAAAGTGTAACCCATTCATACACAGAAAACCAAGTAAGCAATAGAAACTGTTTCTGAGTCTAGATGTTGAACTCAGCAAAGACTTCAAAGCAACAATTACAAATATGTTCAAAGAACCAAAGAAAATCACATCTAAAAAATTAAAGGAAACTATGATGACAATGTCTTATCAGATACAGATTATCAATAAAGAGAAATTATAAAAATAAACTAGAAATTCTGTTGTTGAAAAGTACAATAATGAGGCCGGGCGCGGTGGCTCACGCCTGTAATCCCAGCACTTTGGGAGGCCAAGGCAGGTGGATCACGAGGTCAGGAGATCGAGACCATCCTGGCTAACAGAGTGAAACCCCATCTCTAATAAAAAATACAAAAAATTAGCTGGGTGTGGTGGCAGATGCCTGTAATCCCAGCTACTGGGGAGGCTGAGGCAAGAGAATGGTGTGAACCCAGGAGGCAGAGTTTGCAGTGAGCCGAGATTGCGCCACTGCACTCCAGCCTGGACGACACAGTGAGACTCCGTCTCAAAGAAGAAAAAAAAAAAAGTACAATAATGAACCAAGTGCAGTGGCTCATGTCTGTAATCTCAGCACTTTGAGAGTCCAACGCAGGAGGATCACTTGAGGCCAGGAGTTCAAGACCAGCCTGGGCAACATAGTGAGACCCTGTCTCTACAAAAAAATTTAAAAATTTGCTGGGCGTGGTGGGGCACACCTGTAGTCCCAGCTACTGGCAGGTGGGGAGAGGGGGCTGATGAAGGAGAATTGCTTGAGCCTGGGAAGTCGAGGCTGTAGTAAGATGTGAACATGCCACTTCTTCACTCTAGCCCAGGTGACAGAGCAAGACCCTGTCTCTAAAAACAGAAAAGAAAAGTACATTAATGGAAATGAAAAAAATCCTACATTTGAGCTGGTAGGAGAAAGAAACAGAGAACTCAAATATAGATCAGTAAGACTGGGCAATCTGAAGAACAGAGAGAAAAAAGAATAAAGAAAAATGAACAGGGCCTCAAAGAAATGTGGGACACCATTAAGTATATCAACATATGGGAATACAAGGAAAAGACATAAATTAGGAACATAAAAAATGTTTGAAGAAATCATGTCTGAAAAGTTCCCACATTTGATGAAAACATTAATCTAAACATTTAAGAAGCTCAACTGTCAATCAAGAGTTTAACATCCAGCAAAACTATCATTCAAAAATGAAAGCAAATGGTTTAACTTTTGAAAATCCATTATTGTAAACCACCGCATCAACGATATAAGGAAAAAAATATAATAATCTTATCAACTGACACAGAAAAAGTATTTGACAAAAGCTAACACCCATTCATGATTTAAAGAAAAAAAAAAGTTTCAGCAATCCAGGTGCAATGGTGTAGGCCTGTAGTCCCAGCTACTTAGGAGGCTGAGACAGCATGATCACTTGATGTTAGGAGTTCAAAGTTGTAGTGTGCTATGATCACGTCTGTGACTAAGACTACACTCCAGCCTGGGCAAAATAGTGAGACCCTCTCTAGAATTTTCAAAAAAGCCAGGCATGGTGCCTCATGCCTGTAAGTCCCAGCACTTTGGGAGGCCGAGGCAGGAGGATTGCTTGAGGCCAAAAGTTCAAGACCAGCCTAGGCAACATAGTGAGACTTCATCTCTACAAAAAATTAAAATTACAAAAACTTTTTTAATTTAAAAAAGTCTCATCAAGTAGGAATAATAGGGAATTATTGCAACTTCATAAAGAGCACATACAAAAAAACTATAGCCACCATTATACTTTTTTTGTTTTTGAGACGGAGTCTCGCTCTGTCACCCAGGCTGAAGTACAGTGGTGCAATCTTGGCTCACTGCAAGCTCCGCCTCCCAGGTTCACACCATTCTCCTGCCTCAGCCTCCCGAGTAGCTGGGACTACAGGCACCCGCCACCACACCCGGCTAATTTTTTATATTTTTAGTAGAGACAGGGTTTCACCGTGTTAGCCAGGATGGTCCCAATCTCCTAACCTCGTGATCCACCCACCTCGGCCTCCCAAAATGCTAAGATTACAGGCATGAGCCACCGCATCCAGCTGCCACCATTATACTTAATGGTGAAAAACTGAATGCTTTCCCCATAAAACTGTGTACGATGCAAAGATATACTCTCACTATTGTTATTCAACATAATAATGGAAGTTCTAGTCACCACAATAAGGCAAATAAAACAAGTAAAAGAAATAAAAGGCATATAGATTAGAAAGGAAGAAATAAAACTACATATTTCTTTTTTTTAATATTTAAACACAACCACTTGGAAAAACTATATATTTGCAGATGACATAATTGTCTATGTAGAACATCCTAAAGAATCTACCAAAAAAATGTAAAATTATTAAGTCAGTTCAGCAAGGTTGCAGGATACAAAATAAACACATAAAAGCCAATGACACATCTACATACAAACAATGAAGGTGAAGAAATCAAAATAAAAATGTAACACCACTTACAATAATTCCAAATAAAATGAAATAGGAATACACTTAAAAAACATTTACAGGGGCTGGGTGTGGTGGCTCATGCCTGTAATTTCAGCACTTTGGGAGGCCAAAGTGGGAGGATGCCTTGAGCCCAGGAGTTCAAGGCTGCGGTGAGCTATGATTACGCCACCGCACTCCAGCCTGAACAACAAAGCAAGACACTGTCTCTTTAAAAAAAAAATTGTGAGGCCGGGCGCAGTGGCTCACGCCTGTAATCCCAGCACTTTGGGAGGCCAAGGCGGGTGGATCACCTGAGGTCAGGAGTTCAAGACCAGCCTCAACATGCAGAAACCCTGTCTCTACTAAAAATACAAAATTAGCCAGGGGTGGTGGTGCATGCCTGTAATCCCAGCTACTCGGAAGGCTGAGGCAGGAGAATTGCTTGAACCTAGGAGGTGGAGATTGCAGTGAGCCGAGATCGTGCCATTGCACTCCAGCCTGGGCAACAAAAGCAAAACTCCATCTCAAAAAAAAAAAAAAAAATTGTGGCCAGGCGCGGTGGCTCACGCCTGTAATCCCAGCACTTTGGGAGGCCAAGGCAGGCAGATCACAAGGTCAGGAGATCGAGACCATCCTGGCCAACATGGTGAAACCCTATCTCTGCTAAAATACAAAAAATTAGCCGGGCATGATGGTGCACGCCTGTGGTCCTAGCTACTTGGGAGGCTGAGCCAGGAGAATCACTTGAACCTGGGAGGCAGAGACGGCAGTGAGCC
Organism: Pan paniscus; assembly: GCF_029289425.2. Lineage (NCBI taxonomy): Eukaryota > Metazoa > Chordata > Mammalia > Primates > Hominidae > Pan > Pan paniscus. The sequence goes on along the minus strand of NC_085926.1, from coordinate 49,581,587 downwards.
GAGATTGTGCCACTGCACTCCAGCCTGGTGACAGAGCAAGCAAGACTTGGTCTCAAAAAAAAAAAAAAAAAAAAAAATTGTAGGATCTATACGCTAAAAATTATAAAATGCTGATGAAAGAAATTTTAAAAAAACTAAATAAATGGGAAGATATACTATGTTCATGGACTGAACATAGTCAATGTAGAAAAGATGTTCATTCTTCCCAAATTAATCTGTAAGTTTAATTCAATTCCTATCAAAATCTCAGTAATTTTTTTTACAGACATAGAAAAACTCATTCTAAAATTTATGTAGAAAGGCATGGACCCTGGAATACTAAAATAATCTTCTCAAAAAAGAATAAAGTGGGAGAAATTATTCTACCCAATTTAAGACTTCCTGTGTAGCTACAGTAATAAAAACAGTATACTACTGGTGGAAGGATAAACACATAAATCAATAGAGGATTTAGAATAGAGAATTCAGAAATACATCCACACAGCTATACTAAATTGATTTTTTATAAAGCTGCAAAACCAACTCAAAGGATGAAAGATAGCCTTTTCAACAAACGGTGCTAGAACAACTGGATATCCATATTTGTTTTAAAAAATAAATTTTGGCCTAAGCCTGAAACCTTATATGAGAATTAACTAACAATGGCTAATAGACTTAAATGTTAGGAAAAATTTCAGGATCTACAACTAGACAAAGAGTTCTTAGACTTGATACTAAAAGCATAAGCCATTACAGGAAAGACTGACAAATTAGATCTCATCAAATTTAAAAGGTTTTGCTTTGTTAAAGCCCATGTGAAAAGAATGAAAAGAAAAGCTACAGACTGGGAGAATGTATTTGAAACTACATATTTAATTTTTAAAAACTCGTATCTAGCGGCCGGGCGTGGTGGCTCACGCCTGTAATCCCAGCACTTTGGGAGGCCAATCACCAGATCAGGAGATCGAGACCATCCTGGCTAACACGGTGAAACCCTGTCTCTACTAAAAATACAAAAAATTAGGAAGGCGTGGTGGCGGGTGCCTGTAGTCCCAGCTACTCGGGAGGCTGAGGCAAGAGAATGGCATGAACCTGGGAGGCGGAGTTTGCAGTGAGCCAAGATCACGGCACCGCACTCCAGCCTGGGTGATAGAGCGAGACTCCATCTCAAAAAAAAAACAAAAAAACTAGTATCTAGAATATATAAAGAACCCTCAAAACTCAACAGAAGAAAAAAATTTAGAAAACAGCAAAAAACATGAACAGACACACTGAAGAGGATACACACATGGCAAAAAGTGTATGAAAAGATGTTCAACATCATTAGCCATTACGGAAATACGAATTAAAACCACAACAAGATTCACTACAGACCTATAATGATAACTAAAATGAAAAAACAACCAAATACAAAGATGCAGAGAGACTGAATCACTCTTACATTGCTGGTGGAAATATAAATGGCACAATCAATCTGGAAAAGCTTGGCAATTTCTTTAAAAACTAAGCATCCAACTACCAAATGACCCAGCGATTTTATTTCTGGACATTTATACCAGAAAAATGAAGACTTGTGTTTGCACAAAAATCTGTGCATCAATGTTCATAAAAGGTTTATTTGTAATAGACCAACACTGGAGTCAGCCCAGATGACCTTCAACAGTGAATGGTTGAACAAACTGTGATACATGCATACCATGAAATACTACTCAGCAATAAAATGCAATGAACTATTGACAGATACAACAAGTGGATGAATCTCTAGGGAATTATACTGAGTGAAAAAAGCCAACCCCAAAAGGTTACACATTGTATTATTCCACTTATACTACATGTTTGAAATAACACATTTTGCTTTAATGGAGGATAGATTTGTGGTTGCCAGGGATTAGGGATGGGGTGGAAGGGTTGGGCAAAACGAGGTGAATACAGTTGTAAAAAGACAACACAAAGGATCCCTGTGCTTGGAACTGCTCAGTATCTTGACTGTGGTCATAGATACACAAACCTACACAAGTGATAAAATTGTATACAACTTAAGCACACACAAATGAGTACAAGTAAAACTAGAAAAATCTGAGAAAGATTGGTGGATTTTATGAATATTGGTTATAATATCATACTGCACCATTTTGCTAAACATTACCACTGCGAAAAATTGGGCAAAATGTAAAAGGAATCTCTCTGTATTATTTCTTTTCTTTTTTTTTTTTTTTTTTTTGAGATGGAGTCTCGCTCTGTCACCCGGGCCAGAGTGCAGCGGCGCTATCTCGGCTCACTGCAAGCTCCGCCTCCCAGGTTCACACCATTCTCCTGCCTCAGCCTCCCGAGTAGCTGGGGCTACAGGCGCCCGCCACCACGCCCGGCTAATTTTTTGTTTTTAGTAGAGACGGGGTTTCACCGTGTTAGCCAGGATAGTCTCCATCTCCTGACCTCGTGATCCGCCCGCCTCAGCCTCCCAAAATGCTGGGATTACAGGCGTGAGCCACCGCGTCCGGCCCTCTCTGTATTATTTCTTACAGCTGCATGTGAAATTCAATTTTTAAAAAATTGAGAAATAATTGGTCGGGCACGGTGGCTCACGCCTGTAATCCCAGCACTTTGGAGGCTGAGGCGGGTGGATCACCTGAGGTCAGGAGTGCCAGACTAGCCTGGTTAACATGGCGAAACCCCGTCTCTACTAAAAATATAAAAATCAGCCAAGCATGGTGGTGCATGCCTGTAATCCCAGGTACTCGGGAGGCTGAGGCAGGAGAATCGCTTGAACCCGGGAGGCAGAGGTTGCAGTGAGTGGAGATCATGCCACTGCACTCCAGCATGGGACAGAGTGAGACTCCATCTCAAAAAAATAAATAAATAAATAAATAATTGAGAAATAATAATCACAATTTTAAAAAAATCAACTATCTCTCTCAAATTATCCTATCCCATTGGTTTGTCAGTTTTTAAAAATTGTGAATGAGAGATGTGTTGATATTTCATCATTTTATAATATTACTCTGTCTTTGGCTCTCAACTTTATCAGAGCCAGTGATCTTTTAAATAACAAATATAAAGGCAGTTTGAAAATCTCTGGAAGAGGCTGGGGGCGGTGGTTCATGCCTGTAATCGTACCCTTTGAGAGGCCAAGGTGGGTGGATGGCTTTAGCTCAGGAGTTCCAGACCAGCCTGGGCAACATGCCAAAACCCCATCTCTACATAAAATACAAAAATTAGTTGGGCATAGTGGCACACATCTGTAGTCCCAGCTACTCAAGAGGCTGAGGTAGGGAGGATGGCTTTAGCCTGGGAGGTCGAGGCTGAGATCATGCCACTGCACTACAGCCTGGGTGACAGAGTGAGACCCTGCCTCAAAACAAAACAAAACAAAACAAAAAAAACAAAAATCTGGAAGAAATAGATTAGTTTTAAATAAAGGCAAAATAAAGATATTACCAGATAAACAAAAGCAGGAAAAAAAATTGTTGGTGGCAGATTGCCTTACAAGAAATAACGAAGTTCTTTAGGCAGAAAGCAAGTGAGGTGTCACAATACCATAATTTGAATCCACACAAAAAGACAAAGAGTGCTGGTAAAGGTAATTAGGTAGGTAAGTACAAAAGAAAGCATAATTGCATATTTCATCTCTTTTACTCTCTTAACTGAATTAAAAAGCAATTCCATAAAACAATGTGTGTATGTGTCTGTATGGTTTCTATGTAACATATAGAAGTGTAATATGTTTGACAAAAAGAGCACAAAGGAGGTTAAGTGGGAACAAAGCTGTATTGAAGTAAGGAAATGATCAGATAGTAACTTGAACCCACAGGAATGGTAAATAAGAGGGCTGATATACAACAAACTCTACAAATATACACTTGCTCTCCTTTTATTCCCCTCAGCTTCTTTTTTTCTTTTTTTTTTTTGAGATGGAGTCTCACTCTGCTGCCCAGACTGGAGTACAATGGTGTGATCTCAGCTCACTGCAACCTCTGCCTCCGGGGTTCAAGGGATTCTCCTGCCTCCCAGGGCTAATTTTTACTATTTTTGGTAGAGACGGGGTTTCACCATGTTAGTTAGCCAGGCTGGTCTCAAACTCCTGGTCTCAAGTGACCCACCCACCTCGGCCTCCCAAAGTGTTGGGATTACAGGCATGAGCCACTGAACCTGGCCTCTCTCACCCTCTTAAAAAGATCATATAAGGTTATATAACATTATATAATATTACATAAAGTCACAATTATAACTATATAATTATGTGTAATAATTATGCTTTATTGGGTTTATAACATGTAGATATAATATATATAACAATAGCACAAAAATGGGGGAAGTAACGTAGCTGTATAGGAGTAAAGTTTCTATATTTCACTGGAATTAAGTTAGCATTAATTTGAAGTAGATTGTGATAAATTAAGATGTGTATTGTAAGCCCTAAAGCAACCACTAGGCACATCATTTTAAAATATATAATTAAAATGTTACACTAGAAAATGCCCACTTAATAAAAAAAGTAGTAAATTACAGTGGAAGAGATAAAAAAGCATGAGACAAATAGTAAAAAACCAAAATGCCAGATATAAATCCAACCATATTAATAATGTTAATTAAATGAAAATGGATTAAATAATCTAAAGGCAGAGATTATCAGATTTGATTTTTTTGAAAGAATCCAACAAAAGGCTATCTAAACGACATATTTTAGATTCAAAGAAACAAATAGGTTGAAATTTTTTTTAATGGGCAAAGATTATCATGAAAACAGCAACCACAGACAGCTGTAATGGCTATACTAATACCAGACCAAACAGACTTTACAACACAAAACAAATGTTATTGAAAATGAAGATTTGGCGGGGCGTGGTGGCTCACACCTGTAATCCCAGCACTTTAGGAGGCTGAGGCGGGCAGATCACGAGGTTAAGAGATCAAGACCATCCTGGCCAACATGGTGAAACCCCGTCTCTACTAAAAATACAAAAATTAGCTGGGCGTGGTGGCACACGACTGTAGTCCCATCTCCTCAGGAGGCTGAGGCAGGAGAATCACTTGAACCTGGGAGGCAGAGGTTGCAGTGAGCTGAGATCGCGCCACTGCACTCCAGCCTGGCGACAGAGTGAGACTCCATCTCAAAAAAAAAAAAGAAAAAGAAAGAAGGAAAAATAAAATGAAGATTGGCCAGGCATGGTGGCTCATGCCTGTAATCCCAGCACTTCGGGAGGCCAAAGGCTGTTGGATCGCCTGAGCTCAGGAGATTGAGACCACCCTGGGTAACATGGTGAAACACCGTCTCTACTAAAATACAAAAAATGAGCCGGGCGTGGTGGCATGCGCCTGTAGTCACAGCTACTCGGGAGGCTGAGGCAGGAGAATCGCTTGAACCTGGAAGGCGGAGGTTGCTGTGAGCTGAGATTGCGCAACTGCACTCCAGCCTGGGCGACAGAGTGAGACTCCATCTCAAAAAAAAAAAAAAAGAAAGAAAGAAAAAGAAAATGAAGATTGAAGATTGAAGATTGATAAAGAGGTCAATCCATTAGAAAGATATAACATTTGTAAACATATACACATACATAGACCTAAGAACAGAGCCCCAAAATTCATGATGCAAAACTGACGGAATTGAAGGGAGAAATAGACAATTCAACAACAGTAATTGGATACTTCAATACTTTATAATAATGGATAGAACAACTAGGCAGAAGATCAACAAGAAAATAAAAAACTTGAGCAACACTATAAACTAATTAGAACTAACGGGTGTTTAAAAAACACTCCACCCGGCCGGGCGCCGTGGCTCACGCCTGTAATCCCAGCACTTTGGGAGGCCGAGGCGGGCGGATCACAAGGTCAGGAGATCGAGACCATCCTGGCTAAGACGGTGAAACCCCGTCTCTACTAAAAAATACAAAAAAAAAAAAAAAATTTAGCCAGGCGTGGTGGCAGGCGCCTGTAGTCCCAGCTACTCGGGAGGCTGAGGCAGGAGAATGGCGTAAACGCGGGAGGCAGAGCTTGCAGTGAGTGGAGATCGCGCCACTGCACTCTAGCCTGGGCAACAGAGCGAGACTCTGTCTCAAAAAAAAAAAAAAAAAAAAACACTCCACCCAACAACAGCAGAATGCGCACTCTTCTCAAGTGTACATGGAACACCCTCCAGATTAGGCCATAAACTAGGCCACAAAACAAACCTCAAAAAATTTAAAAGACTTGAAATCATACAATGAATGTTTTCTGAACACAATATAATTAAATTAGAAATCAATAACAGAAATAAATCTGCAGAATTCACAAATAAGTGTAAATTGAACAACACATTCCTAAATAACTCATGGGTCAGAGAAGAAATCACAAAAGAAATTTTAAAGTACTTTGAGAGGAATTAAAATGAAAACACTGCATATCAAAACATTGGATGTAGTGATAGCAGTACTCAGAGAAATTTCTAGCTGCAAATACCTATATTCAAGAAAAGAAAGATTCATTTCAATTGATGCTGAAAAAGCATTTGAAAAAATTCAACATCCCTTCATGATTTAAAAAAAACCCTCAAAAAACTGGGGATAGAAGGAACATACCTCAAAATAATAAAAGCCATATACGACAGACCTACAGCTAGTGTCATACTGAATGGGGAAAAATCGAAAGCCTTTCCTCTAAGATCTGGAACATGACAAGGATGCCCACTGTCACCACTGCTATTCAACATAGTGAGGCAGGAGAATAGGGTCTGGAGGAAGGGAACCTAAGGTCAATTTGCACTGACTTCCTAGAACTGAATCAAAAGGAAAATCCCGGCCGGGTGCAGTGGCTCACACCTGTAATTCCAGCACTTTGGGAAGCTGAGGCAGGCAGATTACCTAAGGTCAGGAGTCTGAGACCAGCCTGGCCAACATGGTGAAACCCCATCTCTACTAAAAATACAAAAATTAGCCGGGCGTGGTAGCAGGCGCCTATAATCCCAGCTACTTGGGAGGCTGAGGCAGAAGAATCGCTTGAGCCCAGGAGGCGAAGGTTGCAGTTAGCCGAGATTGCGCCACTGCACTCCAGCCCAGGCGACAGAGCGAGACTCTTGTCTCAAAAAAAAAAAAGAAAAGAAAAGAAAAGAAAAACCCCAACTTTCCCTGCCCAAGTAACAAAATGACAGAGGTTACTCCTTTTGCATGGCAGATGAGAAACAGAAACTACCCCTGATTGGTCCTCTCCCGCAACCAATCAGACATTTGCATAGGGTGTAACTTTGTAACTTCACTTCAGCCTCTGACTGATCGCCTTCGACAACCAATCATATTGGTCACAGGCTACCACTTCATCTACACAGGGAGCAAATCAAGCAACCAATAGGAAACATCTAAAGACTACTTAAACCCCAGAAAATTGTGTAAGCAGCACTCCTGAGCTGCTTGCTCTAGCCTGCTCGCAGTCTGTGGAGTGCACTTTCATTTCAATAAATCTATGCTTTCATTGCTTCATTCTTTCGTTTGTTTTGTGCGTTTTCTCCAATTCTTTGTTCAAAATGCCAAGAACCTGGACCACTTGTAGTCAAGACCCTCCACCAGTAACAACAGTACTTAAGTCCTAGCAACAGTACTTAAGTCCAATCAGACAAGAGAAAGATATAAAGGGGATCCAAAGGGGAAAGGAAGAAGTCAAATTATCCCTGTTTACTGATGATACGGTCTTATATTTATAAAAACTGGAAGATGCCACAAGAAAACTATTAGAATTGATAAATTCAGTAAAGTTGCAAGATACAAAATCAACATACAAAAATCAGTAGTATTTCTATTACTATATGCCAACAGTGAACAATGTGCAAAAGAAATATAAAAAGTAATCACATTTACAATAACCACACATAAAATTAAATGCCTAGGAATTAACTTAACCAAAGAAGTACAAGATCTCTATAAGGAAAACTATGAAACACTGAAGAATTAAATTGAAGAGGACACCAAAAAATGGAAAAATATTCCAGATTCATGGATTGGAAGAATCAATATTGTTTAAACGTCCATACTACCCAAAGCAATCTACAAATTAAAAGCAATCCCTATCAAACTATCAATGACATTCTTCACAGAATAAAAAAAAATCCTAAAATTTATATGAAACCACCAAAGACCCAGAACAGCCAAAGCTATCCTAAGCAAAAAGAACAAAGCTGGAAGAATCATATTACCTGGCTTCAAATTAGACTACAGAGCTATAGTAACCAAAACAACATTGTACTGGCATTTTAAAAAGGCACATACACCAATGGAACAGAATAGAAAACCCAGAAACAAGTCCACACACCTACAGTGAACTCATTTTTGACAAAGGTGCCAAGAACACACACTGGAGAAAAGACAGTCTCTTCAATAAATGGTGCTGGGGGTGGGGTGTGGTGTCTCACACCAGTAATCCCAGCACTCTGGGAAGCTGAGATGGACGGATTGCTTGAGTCCAGGAGTTCAAGACCAGCCTGGGCAACATGGTGAAACCCTGTCTCTACTGAAAATACACAAAATTGGCTGGTGTGTGCCTGTAGTCCCAGCTACCCAGGAGGCTGAGGTTGAGGCTGCAGTGAGCCATGATTGTGCCATTGCACTCCAGCCTGGGCAACAGAGTGAGACCCTGTCTCAGAATAAATAAATAAGTAAATAGATAATGATGATAGATAGATAGATAGATAGATAGATAGATAGATAGATAGATAGAGCTGGGAAAACTGGATATCCATATGCTGAAGAATGAAACTAGACCCCTATCTCTCATCATATACAAAAATAAAATCAAAATGGATTAAGGACTTAAATCTAAGTCCTCAAACTGTGAAACTACTATAGGAAACCATAGGGGAAAATCTCCAGGCAAAACATTCTTGACCAATACCCAACAAGCACAGGCAACTAAAACAAAAATGGACAAATGGAATCACATCAAGTTAAAAAGCTTCTGCACAGCAAAGGATACAATCAACAAAGTGAAGGAACAACCTACAGAATGGAATAAAATATGTACAAACTAACCATCTGACAAGTGATTAATAACCAAAATATATAAGGAGCTCAAACAACTATATAGAAAAAAATCTAATAATCTGATCAAAAATGAACAAAAGATCTGAATAGACATTTCTCAAAAGAAGACACATGAATGGCAAACAGGCATATAAAAAGGTATTCAACATCATTGATCATCAGAGAAATGCAAATCAAAACTAAATGAGGTATCATCTCACCCCAGTTAAAATGGCTTTTATCCAAAAGACAGGCAATAACAAATGCTGGCAAGGATGTAGAGAAAAGGGAACCCTTGTACACTGTTAGTGGGAATGTAAATTAGTACAACCACTATGAAGAACAGTTTGGAGGTTTCTCAAAAAACTAAAAATTGGGGTTAGACGCAGCGCCCAGGGGCGGCTGAAGAAACGTGAGGGGTGTGGACAAATCCTCCAAGATTTAACTTCCAAGGAAACCGGCGGCGGACAGGGTGGAGGAGGCAAGGATGTGTGGCCAGTGCACACGGAGTGCAAGGCCGCCTAGTTGGGAGCCGCAAGAGCCTGCCTGGTGTGGCAGGCACACGAAACCCAATCCCTGTCTGTCCGCTGCGGCCTGGGAGGGGAGCGCCGGCCTCACCAGAGGAAGAAGCACGAGGGGAGGAGTTCCGAGAGGAAATAATTAGTGAAATATTTGCAGAAGATACTGGGATGTGGATTTAATTCCGGATGGACAGTGGTGCTTCTGATTCCCTCAGTCTGTTTCCCCACCCACGATCTCCTCTTTCCTTGACCTAGACACACCAAAAATAATTCAATAAAATAAAAATCAAAATTAAAAAAAAAAAACAACTAAAATTTGGGCAACCATATGATCCATCAATCCCACCACTGGGTATCCACCCAAAAGAAAGGAAATCAATATATTGAAGAGATATCTGCACTCCTGAGTTTGTTGCAGCACTGTTTATAATAGCTAAGATTTCAAAGCAACCTAGGTGTCTACCAACAGCTGAATGGATAAAGAAAATGTGGCACGTATATACAGTGGAGTACTACTCAGCCATAAAAAAAGAATGAGATACAGTCATTTGCAACAATACGGCCAGAACTAGAGATCATTATGTTAAATGAAATAAGCCAGGCACAGAAAGACAAACATCGCATGTTCTCACTTATTCGTGGGATCTGAAAATCAAAACAATTGAACCCATGAACACGGAGAAGAGAAGGATAGTTACCAGAGGCTGGGAAGGGTAGTGGGAGGGTGGTGGAAGAGGTGAGGATGGTTAATGGGTACACAAAAAAATAGTTAGAAAGAATGAATAAGACCTACTATTTGATAGCACAACAAGGTGACTATAGTCAATAATAACTTAATTGTATATTTTTAAATAACTTAAAGAATGTGATTGGATTGTTTGTAACTCAAAGGATAAATGCTTGAGGGGATGGATACCCCATTCTCCATGGTGTGCTTATTTCACGATGCATGCCTGTATCAAAACATCTCAGGTACCTTATAAATATATACACCTACTAAGTGCCCAAAAAAATGAAAAATAGAAAATAAAACAAAAAAGAGAAAAGACCTCAAACCAATAACCTAAACTTCCGACTTAATACTTAGAAAAAGAAGAGCAAACTAATACACAATGTAAATATAATGAAGAAAATAATAAAGATTAGAGGTGAAATACAGAATAGAAAATAGAGAAAGACAATAAAACCAAAAGATGGTTCTTTCAAAAGACAAAAAAAAATCAATAAGCCTTCTTTTAACAAAGAAAAAAAGATTCAAATGACTAAAATCAGAAATAAAAGAAAGGATGTTACTACCAATCTTAAATAAATTAAAAGGATTGGCTGGACGTGGTGGCTCACGTCTGTAATCCCAGCACTTTGGGAAGCCGAGGTGGGTGGATCACGAGGTCAGGAGATCGAGACCCTCCTGGCTAACACGGTGAAACCCCGTCTCTACTAAAAATAAAAAAAATAAAAATAAAAATAAGCTGGGCATGGTGGTGGGCACCTGTAGTCCCAGCTACTCAGAAGGCTGAGGCAGGAGAATGGAGTGAACCCGGGAGGCAGAGCTTGCAGTGAGCCGAGATCGCGCCACTGCACTCCAGCCTGGGCGACAGTGTGAGACTCCATCTTGATAAATAAATAAATAAATAAATAAATAGGATTGCAAGAGAATACTATGAACAACCACACATCCTTAGGTAATTTAGATGAAATTGACAAATTCCAAGATGCAAACTATCAAAACTGACTCAGGAAGAAATGAAAAATCGGAATAGACCTATAACACATAAATAAACTGAACAAGTAATTTTAAAACTTCCCACAAAGAAAAGCTTATGCTCAGTTGTCTTCACTGGTGAATCCTACTAACCATTGAAAAAGAATTTATTTTTTTAAAATTTTATTTTATAACAGACAGGGTCTTGCTCTGTCATCCAGGCTGGAGTGCAGTGACACAATCATAGCTCACTGCAGCCTCGAACTCCTGAGTTCAAGTGATCCTCCCACCTCAGCCTCCCACAGTGCTGGGATTAGAGGCATGAGCCACTGTGCCCAGCCAAAAATAAATTAATATCAACAAAGATACTACAAGAAAACTACAGATCAATTTTCCTTATGAAAAGAGATGCAAACATCCTTAAGAAAATACTAGCACACTGAATTCAGCAGCATATTAGAAGTATTGTACATCCTTCTATTGGGCTTTATTTCTGGAATGCGAGGTTGATTGAACATCCAAAAATCAATCAATGTTCCAGACACAGTGGCTCACACCTGTAATCCCAGCACTTTGGGAGGCCGAGGTGGGCAAATCACTTGAGGCCAGGAGTTTGAGACCAGCCTGGCCAATATAGTGAAACCCCATCTCTACTAAAAATACAAAAATTAGCCAGGAGTAGTTGCACGCACCTGTAATCCCAGCTACTCTGGAGGCTGAAGCAGGAGAATCTCTTGAACCTGGGAGGCAGAGGCTGCAGTGGGCCAAGATTGCGCCACTGCACTCCAGCCTTGGGAACAGAGCAAGACCCTGTCTCATAAATAAATAAATAAATAAATGTAATACACCATATTAATAGAATGAAGGGAATGAAGGGAAGAAACTATATGTTTACCTCAATTGATGCAGAAAAAGCATTTGACAAAAGTCAATACACTTTCATGATTCAAAAGACTTAAGCTAGAAATAGAAGGGAACTTTCTCAATATGATAAGGACTATTTATGAAAAGTTCACAGCTAACATAATACTCAATAGTGAAAAATTAGAAGCTTTCCCTTTACAATCAGAAACAAGACAACGATGTGCAAGGAAGTTTTACCATTTCTATCTAACATAGTACTGGAAGTCCTAGTCAGAGCTATTGGGCAAGAAAAAAAATAAAAATAAAAGACATCCAAATTGGAAAAGAAGAAGTAAAATTATCTCTACCTGCAGACCACATGATCTTACATGTAGATAACCCTAAACAGGCCACAAAAAAGTTAGAACTAATAAACAACTTCAGCAAAATTGAAGGATATAAAATCAACACACAAAAGGCAGTTCATTTCAGCTGGGCCTGTAGTTCCAGTTCCTCAGTAGGCTGAAGCAAGAGGGTTGCTTGAGCCCAGAAATTTGAGCCTGTAGTGTGTTATGACTGCAAATGTAAATAGCCACTGAACTCCAGCCTGGGCAACACAGCAAGACCCTGTCTTGAAAACAAAAATAGGCAAAGGACTTGAACAGACATTTCTCTAAAGATTTACAAATGGCCAATAAGCCATTGATTAGAAAAATGCAAATCAAAACTACAATAAGATACCACTTCACACTCTTTAGGCTATTACTAAAAACAAACAAAATAAACAGAAAATAACAAGTGTTGACAAGGACGTGGAAAAATTGGAACCCTCATACAATGATGGTGGAAATGTAAAACAGTACAGCTGCTACAGAAAAATTTTTGGCAGCGCCTCGAAAAGCCTAACATAAAATTACCATATGATCCAGGAATTCCACTCTTAGGTTTATATCCAGAGGAAGTAAAACCAGGGACTTGAACAGATACTTGAATGCCAAAGTTTATTACACCATTATTCACAATATAGTAGCCCCCACTTATCCTCAGGGGATATGTTCCAAGACCCCCAGTAGATGCCTATATACACAAAGTTGGGTTTTGTTTTGTTTTTTGGGTTTTTTTTTGAGACAGAGTCTTGCTCTCTCTTCAGGCTAGAGTGCAGTGGCGCGATTTCGGCTCACTGCAACCTCTGCCTCCTGGGTTCAAGCAATTCTCCTGCCTCAGCCTCCCAAGTAGCTGGGACTACAGGCACGTGCCACCATGCCCAGCTAATTTTTGTATTTTTAGTAGAGACAGGGTTTCACCATGTTGGCCAGGATGGTCTCGATCTCCTGACTTTGTGATCCGCCCACCTCGGCTTCCCCAAGTGCTGGGATTACAGGCGTAAGCCACCATGCCCAGCCTTGTTTTTTCCTACATATACAAACCTATGATGAAGTTTAATATATAAATTAGGCACAATAAGAGATTCACAATAACTAATAATAAAATAGAACAGTTATAACAATATACTGTAATAAAAGCTATATGAATGTGTTCTCTCAAAATATGATTGTACCATACCGTGGGTAACTAAAACCACAGAAAGCAAGACCGCAGATAAGGGGGGACTACTGGAGTCAAAAAGTAGAAACAACCCAAGTGCCCATCAATAAATGGATAGGCCAGGCGCAGTGGCTCATGCCTGTAATTCCAGCACTTTAGGAGGCTGAGGTGGGCAGATCACTTGAGGTCAGGAATTCAAGACCAGCCTGGCCAACATGGCGAAACCCAGTCTTTACTACTAAAAATACAAAAATTAGCCTGGCATGGTGGCACACTTCTGTAGGCCCAGCTACCTGGGAGGCTGAAGCATGAGAATCACTTGAGCCCGGGAGGCAGAGGTTGCAGTGAGCCAAGATTACACTACTGCACTCCAGCCTGAGTGATGAGAGCAAAACCCTGTCTCAAAAAGAAAAAAAAAAAAGTTAACAGGCGCTGAAGAAAGGGGTCAATGGGGAGGTGCTGGTTAATGGTCAGAGTTTGGGGTGATTAAAAATTTTAGAAATAGATAGTGGTGATGGTTGCACAACATGAATCATGAATATACAGTAATTAATGCCACTAAATTGTACACTTAAAATGGTTAAAATGGCAAATTTATGATATTTATATTTTATCACCATTTTTAAAAGATTAATAATGTGACCAGGCACAGTGGCTCATGCCTGTAAATCCCAGCACTTTGGGAGGCAGAGGCAGGAGGATTGCTTGAGTACCGTAGCTCGAGACCAGCCTAGACTATACAGTAAGACCTGATATCTACAAAATATTAAAAAATTAGCCAGACATGGTGGTGCATGACTGTAGTCCCTTTGGGAGGCTGAGATGAGAGGACTGCTTGAGCCCAGGAGGCTGAGGCTGCAGTGCGTCATGATCGCACCACTGCACTCCAGCCTCGGTGACAGAGCAAGATCCTAAAAAAATTTATAATGTAATATGTAATAAACCACTGAATTATACTCTTTAAATGGGTAAATTTTCTGGCATATTAATTATATCTCAATAAAACTGTCTTAAGAAGATTTCATATTAATCTTTCACAAACTCTTCCAAAAAATAGAACAGGATAAAACACTTCTCAACTCATTCCATGAGGCCACAATTACCCTGATATCAAAACCACACATAAATTGGATGTGGTGGCACATGCCTGTAGTCCCAGCTACTCAGGGGAATAAGGTGGGATGATCACTTGAGCCCAGGAGTTTGAATCTAGCCTCAGGAACATAATGAGAACCTGTATCTAAATAAAATGAAATAAACAAAATAAAATAATCAAATTAAATTTGTAAAAAAACAGACATAAACATCACAATAAAACTTTAGACCAATATCTCTTGTTACTATAGATGCAAAAATTATAAACAACTACTAGCAAAACAAATCCGGTGACATATAGAAAGGATTTAATATAATAACCAAATGAATTTTTCTCAGACATGCAATTATGGCTTAACATCTAAAAAATCAATTAATATAGCATATTAATAGAATGATGGACAAAAACCATCTATCAAGATTACAAAAACTACATGATCATCTTGATAGATGCAGAAAGCATTTCACACCTTTTCCAATTCAATACCTTTTTATGCTTAAAAAAATTTAACAGACTAGAAATAGAAAGGAATTTCAATTTTTTAAAGCGCATCTAGCCAGGTGCGGTGGCTCACACCTGTAATCCCAGCACCTTGGGAGGCCAAGGCTGGTGGATCATGAGGTCAGGAATTCGAGACCAGCCTGACCAACATGGTGAAACCCTGTCTCTACTAAAAATACAAAAAAAAAAGAAAAAGAAAAAAAAAAATCAGCCGGGCGTGGTGACGGGCGCCTGTAATCTTAGCTACTTAGGAGGCTGAGGCAGGAGAATTGCTTGAACCCTGGAGTCGGAGGCTGCAGTGAGCAGAGATCCTGCCACTGCACTCCAGCCTGGGCAACAGTGCGAGACTCCGTCTCAAAAAAAAAAAAATTGTAAAGCGCATCTATGAAAAACCCGTACCTAAAATCATACTTATTGATAAATGGATAAAATGTGATACATCCATACAACGAAATATCACTGGGCAATAAGAAGGAAAGAAGTACTGGCTGAGTGCAGTGGCTCATGCCTGTAATCCCAGCACTTTGGGTGCCTGAGACAGGAGGATCACTTGAAGCCATGAATTTGAGACCAGCCTGGGCAACATAGGAAGATTCTGTCACTTAAAAAAAAAAGAAAAAAATTAGCCAGGCATGGTGGTGCATGCCTGTAGTCCTAGCTGCTTGGGAGGCTGAGGTGGGAGGATCTCTTGAGCCCAGGAGTTTGAGGTTACAGTAAGCCATGATCATAACACTGTACTCCAGCCTCCATGTCCTCTGGGTGACAGAGTAAGATTCCCTCTCTAAACAAATAAATGAATAAAGGAATGAAGTGCTGATACACACTACATCTTACATCCTGGATGAGCCTTGGAAAACACACTAAGTGAAAGAAGCCAGAACTGAAACAAGGATAAAGAAAAAAGGCTAGAGAAGGACTGTGTGGTAGATAGAGCTCCCTCTCCCCTCTCCCCTCTCCCCTCCCCCCTCCCCCCTCCCCCCTCTCCCCTCTCCCCTCTCCCCCTCCCCTCTCCCCTCTCCCCCTCCCCTCTCCCCTCTCCCCTCTTTCCACGGTCTCCCTCTGATGCCGAGCCGAAGCTGGACGGTACTGCTGCCATCTCAGCTCACTGCAACCTCCCTGCCCGATTCTCCTGCCTCAGCCTGCCGAGTGCCTGCGATTGCAGGCGCGCGCCGCCATGCCTGACTGGTTTTCGTATTTTTTTGGTGGAGACGGGGTTTCGATGTGTCGGCTGGGCTGGTCTCCAGCTCCTAACCGCGAGTGATCCGCCAGCCTCGGCCTCCCGAGGTGCCGGGATTGCAGACGGAGTCTCGTTAACTCAGTGCTCAATGGCGCCCAGGCTGGAGTGCAGTGGCGTGATCTCGGCTCGCTACAACCACCTCCCAGCCGCCTGCCTTGGCCTCCCTAAGTGCCGAGATTGCAGCCTCTGCCTGGCAGCCACCCCGTCTGGGAAGTGAGGAGCGTCTCCGCCTGACCGCCCATCGTCTGGGATGTGAGGAGCCCCTCTGCCTGGCTGCCCAGTCTGGAAAGTGAGGAGCGTCTCTGCCCGGCCGCCATCCCATCTAGGAAGTGAGGAGCGCCTCTTCCCGGCCACCATCACATCTGGGAAGTGAGGAGCGTCTCTGCCTGGCCGCCCATCGTCTGAGATGTGGGGAGCACCTCTGCCCTGCCGCCCCGTCCGGGATGTGAGGAGTGTCTCTGCCCGGCCGCCCTGTCTGAGAAGTGAGGAGACCCTCTGCCTGGCAACCACCCCGTCTGAGAAGTGAGGAGCCCCTCCGCCCGGCAGCCACCCCGTCTGAGAAGTGAGGAGCGTCCTCCCTCCTCGTCCGGGAGGGAGGTGGGGGGGTCAGCCCCCCACCTGGCCAGCCGCCCCGTCCGGGAGGCGAGGGGTGCCTCTGCCCGGCCGCCCCTACTGGGAAGTGAGGAGCCCCTCTGCCCGGCCAGCCGCCCCGTCCGGGAGGGAGGTGGGGGGGTCAGCCCCCCTCCCGGCCAGCCGCCCCATCCGGGAGGGAGGTGGGGGGGTCAGCCCCCCGCCCGGCCAGCCACCCCGTCCGGGAGGGAGGTGGGGGGATCAGCCCCCCGCCTGGCCAGCCGCCCCGTCCGGGAGGGAGGTGGGGGGATCAGCCCCCTGCCCGGCCAGCCGCCCTGTCCAGGAGGTGGGGGGGCGCCTCTGCCTGGCCGCCCCTACTGGGAAGTGAGGAGCCCCTCTGCCCGGCCAGCCGCTCTGTCTGGGAGGGAAGTGGGGGGGTCAGCCCCCGGCCCGGCCAGCTGCCCCGTCCGGGAGGGAGGTGGGGGGGTTAGCCCCCCGCCTGGCCAGCCGCCCCGTCCGGGAGGTGAGGGGCGCCTCTGCCCGGCCGCCCCTTCTGGGAAGTGAGGAGCCCCTCTGCCCGGCCAGCCGCTCTGTCCGGGAGGGAGGTGGGGGGGGTCAGCCCCCCCGCCCGGCCAGCCGCCCCGTCCGGGAGGGAGGCGGGGGTGTCAGCCCCCCGCCCGGCCAGCCGCCCCGTCCGGGAGGGAGGCGGGGGGGTCAGCCCCCCGCCCGGCCAGCCGCCCCGTCCGGGAGGGAGGCGGGGGGGTCAGCCCCCCGCCCGGCCAGCCGCCCCGTCCGGGAGGGAGGTGGGGGGGTCAGCCCCCCGCCCGGCCAGCCGCCCCGTCTGGGAGGGAGGTGGGGGGGTCAGCCCCCCGCCCGGCCAGCCGCCCTGTCCGGGAGGTGAGGGGCGCCTCTGCCCGGCCACCCCTACCGGGAAGTGAGGAGCCCCTCTGCCCGGCCAGCCGCCCCGTCCGGGAGGGAGGTGGGGGGGTCAGCCCCCCGCCGGGCCAGCCACCCCGTCGGGGAAGTGAGGGGCGCCTCTGCCCGGCCGCCCCTACTGGGAAGTGAGGAGCCCCTCTGCCCGGCCAGCCGCCCCGTCAGGGAGGGAGGTGGGGGGGGGTCAGCCCCCCGCCCGGCCAGCCGCCCCGTCCGGGAGGTGAGGGGCGCTTCTGCCCGGCCGCCCCTACTGGGAAGTGAGGAGCTCCTCTGCCCGGCCACCACCCCATCTGGGAGGTGTACTCAACAGCTCATTGAGAATGGGCCATGAAGACAATGGCGGTTTTGTGGAATAGAAAGGGGGGAAAGGTGGGGAAAAAATTGAGAAATCGGATGGTTGCTGTGTCTGTGTAGAAAGAGGTAGACATGGGAGACTTTTCATTTTGTTCTGTACTAAGAAAAATTCTTCTGCCTTGGGATCCTGTTGATCTGTGACCTTACCCCCAACCCTGTGCTCTCTGAAACATGTGCTGTATCCACTCAGGGCTGAATGGATTAAGGGCGGTGCAAGATGTGCTTTGTTACACAGATGCTTGAAGGCAGCATGTTCGTTAAGAGTCATCACCACTCCCTAATCTCAAGTACCCAGGGACACAAACACTGCGGAAGGCCGCAGGGTCCTCTGCCTAGGAAAACCAGAGAACTTTGTTCACTTGTTTATCTGCTGACCTTCCCTCCACTATTGTCCTGTGACCCTGCCAAATCCCCCTCTGCGAAAACACCCAAGAATGATCAATAAAAAAGAAAAAAAAAAAGAAAAAAGGCTTATATGATTCCAGGCATTAAAAAGAACATTTTACTTATAAAGGAAAGAGAATTAGACTAGCTTTGCATTTCTCTTCTACAGTACTGTGATAGAAACTAAAATCCAAGAATTTTATGCGTAGCTATCATTCTTGGGCAAATTGATGACAGTTTTGGGAATACTGTACAAGATGTTAGGGAGATTGCTAGCCTTCCAGTAAAATTCAATCTTCTCCTTTCCTGTGGGATTATAATTGTAGCCTCAAACATGACATTCTATTTCCCAGCCCCCACTGTAGTTAGACGTGGCTACGTGGACTAAGCTGTCTCTAATAGAATGTGATCAGAAGTGTTATGTGCCATTTCTGAGCCCAGTGACTTAAGACCAGTGTGTGCCCTCTTCACACTCTCAGGAAGATGTGCCTGTGACTCAGTTTCAATGATAAAGAAACAAGATGGGGGAATACTATGTCCATAAATGATTGTGTAGCAGCATAACTGCGAATGTCCTAAAACAATGCTCTGAAATGCAACATGAGAGAAAAATAAACTTCAATTTTGCTTGAAAAAAAAAAAAAAAAGAAGCCAAACCCCCAAAACACACATTGCATGATTCCATTTATATGAAATGTCCAGAATAGGCAAATCTAGAGAGGTGGATAGTAGATTAGTGGTTACCTTAGGCCTGGAGGATAGATAGAGGGGGAAGAATGGAAAGTGACATTTTGGGTATGGGGTTTCTTCTTGTGGGTGATGAAAATGTTCTCAAATTGTAGCTTTGGGCCGGGTGCGGTGGTTCACACCTGTAATTCCAGCACTTTAGGAGGCCGACACGGGTGGATCACGAGATCAGGAGATTGAGACCATCCTGGCTAACACGGTGAAACCCCACCTCTACTAAAAATACAAAAAATTGGCCAGGTAAGGTGGTGGGTACCTGTAGTCCCAGCTACTCGGGAGGCTGAGGCAGGAGAATGGCGTGAACCCAGGAGGCGGAACTTGCAGTGAGCTGAGATCGCACCACTGCACTCCAGGCTGAGCGACAGAGCGAGACTCCGTCTTATTAAAAAAAAAAAACTGTAGCTTTGGTTGTAGAACTCTAAGTGCACTAAAAACCATTGGATGGCACAGTTAAAATGGGTGAATTCTATGGTAAGTGAATTATATCTCAGAAAGATATTTTTAAAAGAGTAACTAGCCAGGCACAGTGGCTTGCGCCTATAATCCCAGTTACTTGGGAGGCTGTGGCAGCATTGAGGGCAGGAGTTTGAGACCATCCTAGGTGGGCAACAAGGAAGGTCCTGTCTTTAAGAAAAGGATAGCCGAGCCTACAGCCCCCAAATATGCAATATTAATTTCTAAATTGTAAGCATGTATTAGTGTGTTTATGTATTAAGCATCCACAAAATTAGAAAATAACAAGTGATGTTTAAAATGAAAAAAGAAAACTTAGGTGTGAAACCTGTAATGATTTAAATGCCTTTCACTGCTGGGAATCAGGACAGTAACCCCGCTACCCCCAGCAGTTCTCAGCTCACTCTATGTAGCAGGCTCTTCCTTTACATAATACCTGCCTAACAACCACACAGGTGGGTATTCTTATCATTTCCATTTTTTCCAAGAAAACTAAAGATTAAAGAAACAAAGCAAGCTGACGCGTTGGCTCATGCCTGTAATTCCACCACTTTGGGAGGCCGAGGCAGGTGGATTACTTGAGGTGAGGAGTTTGAGACCAGCCTGGGCAACATGGTAAAACCCCATCTCTACTAAAAATACAAAAATTATCCAGGCATGGTGGTGCATGCCTGTAATCCCAGCTACTTGGGAGGCCGAGGCAGGAGAATCGCTTTAACCTGGGAGGTGGAGGTTGCAGTAAGCCATGATCATGCCACTAAGCTCCAGCCTGGGCGACAGAGCGAGACTCTGTCTCACAAAAAAAAAAAAGAAAGAAAAGAAAAGAAAAAAGAAACAAAGCAGCTGAAGGTCAACAGGAAAACAGGCAGCAAGGCTAGGACCTGGCCTGGGAACTCCTGGCCTCCAAGCCCTGCTCTCACAATCTCAACCCTCTGAAATGAAGTGCTTCCTCTGAAATGCACCAAGAAGGCCAGTTCCTAGGAAACATGTCTCCTAGCTGTTTGCCATTTCATAGAAGATAAAAAATGTTCCCAGTAGGGTAGAATTTGAGTTAAAACCCAGGAACAAACTCTTGTAATTTGATTGCCTAGAAATTCAAAATTCATATTCCTGGGGTAAATTTAGAGGCAGAAGCCTCTCATAAGCCATAGGGAAACAAGCAAGATAGCGAAGAAATTCGGGAGCAGGACATAATTAGTAGCCAACATTAAGTACTGCCTAGAACAGTGTTTGGCATGTAACAGGTGCTCAATACATATTTGTTGAATAAATGAATGACCCCAAGCACTATCGTGCCCTGGAAAGGAGGTCTGACCCAAGGTGGAGATGGACTGCACTAGAAAAAAATTTCAAATTCCAAACACCAAACCTTTGGAGAAGAGTTCCAGAGAGATGGGAACCACCCTCCTTCCAGATTGGGGTTGAGTCTCTGAAGGGACACAGGCAGCATATACCAATGTAGGGCACCATCTGGCATCAAGAAGAAAGGCAGGATGCTGGCTGCAAATGACTACTCATGCTGCAATGGCCCTGCTCCCAGGGAACCTCTGAAAGCAGTCTTCTGCTCAGATGAGTATGAGCCTGAGCAAGGCAGATTGCCCAGATATGAGGGTATGAATAAAGAAAGTGAGGCCATGTTCAGTGGCTCACGCCTGTAATCGCAGCACTTTGGGAGGCTGAGGTGGGTGGATCACCTGAGGCCAGGAGTTCAAGACCAGCCTGGCCAACATGGTGAAACCCCATCTCTACTAAAATTTCAAAAAATTAGCCGAGCATCATGGTGGGTGCCTGTAATCCCAGCTACTTGGGAGGCTGAGGCAGAAGAATCACTTTAACCCAGGAGATGGAGGTTGCAGTGAGCTGAGATCGTGCCACTGCATTCCAGCCTGAGTGACAGAGCAAGACTCTGTCTCAAAAAAAAAGAAAAAAGAAAAAAAAAAAGAAAAGTGAATTCACACCTCTTACCAAGGAAGAAACAGGGAATTTCCCAGATATTCCTGCATTCAAGAGACAGCCCTGGCCAGAAAGGGAGACAAGAGCCTGGAAGCTCCCTGGAATCCAAAGGCAGAACCTAGGTGACAAGGCCACTGTCCTCCCCAAGCAGGATGCTGCTGCAGCTCACAGTGCCCTCAGAGATGGAGCAAGTAGGAATCCAGCTAGAACAGAAGATATAGTGGTTTTTTTGGAGATTCACCTGGGACACAGGAGTACCCAACAGCCCCAAAAGGCACCAGCGGTTACTCTGATTCAGTAAGAGACAACACCTTGTCTCTTACAAAAGTTATCTGGGACCAAAACAGCTAATTCTCTGAAAAGTGGGAGGGTGGGGAGAAGTATCTCCCGTATTGTTCAGTGAAAAAAGCAAGGTGCAAAGCAACGCATTTAGTATGATCTTTCTTCAAAAAAGTATGTGTGTGTATATTCACAATAGGTTCACAGATATAAATGCATATTTCTAGGATCTTCTAAAAAGATCCCAGAAATATGCCCAGAAAAGTAATAATGCTGGAAAAGGAAGGGGCAGTGGAAGTTGACCCAAGGTGGAGATGGACTGCACTAGAAAAAAAGGGGCAGTGGACGTTGTACTTCAATATATGACTGAATTGTTTGAATATTACTCCAAGAATGTGTCTGTGTCTTACTTGTATATATATATATATACACACACACATATATATACATATATATACTATATATATACACATATATGTATATATATTTGACTCTGTCTCAAATATATATATACATATATATATTTACATCTATACACACATATATTTACATATATACACACATATATATTTACATATATACACATATATTTACATATATACACATATATATTTACATATATATACACACATATATATTTACATATATACACATATATATTTACATATATACACACACATATATATTTACATATATATACACATATATATTTACATATATATACACATATATATTTACATATATATACACACACATATATATATTTGAGACAGAGTCTCACTCTCTTGCCCAGGTTAGAGTGCAGTGCTGCGATCTCAGGTTACTGCAACCTCTGCCTCCCGGGTTCAAGTGATTCTCCTGCCTCAGCCTCCCTAGTAGCTGGGATCACAGGTGCCCACCACCACGCCCGGCTAATTTTTGTATTTTTAGTAGAGATGGGATTTTGCCATTTTGCCCAGGCTGATCTTCGGCAACTCAAGCCTGACCTCAAGTGATCTGCCCGCCTTGGCATCCCAAAGTGCTAGGATTACAGGCATGAGCCATCACGCCCGGCCTTACTTGTATAATTTTTTTAAATTTTAAGCCAAAAGAAAAAATTCCAGAAGAGTCTCATCAACGTAGTCAAAACTCAAAAGTACTGACATACCAGAACTCAGAAGAGTAATATAAAAAAGGGACACCAGCTGGGTGCGGTGGCTCATGCCTGTAATCCCAGCATTTTGGGAGGCCAAGGCAGGCGGATCACTTGAGGTCCGGAGTTCAAGACCAGCCTGGCCAACATGGTGAAACCCCATCTCTACTTAAAAAGAAAAAAATAAAAATTAGCTGAGCATGGTGGCACACGCCTGTAGTCCCAGCTACTCGCTGGGGCAAGAGAATCACTTGAACCCAGGAGGTGGAGGTTGCAGTGAGCCGAGATTGTGCCACTGCACTACAGCCTCGGTGACAGAGTGAGACTCTGTCTCAAAAAAAAAAAAAAAAAGAAAAAAGAAACCTCACCCCTACTAAAAACACATAAATTAGCCAGGCATGGTGGCAGGCGCCTGTAATCCCAGTTACTAGGGAGGCTGAGGCAGGAGACTCGCTTGAACCCAGGAGGCAGAGGTTGCAGTGAGCCGAGACCACGCCATTGCACTCCAACTGTGGTGAGGGGTGTCATGGTCACCTGAAAAAAGCTACCATGTGCAGGCTTTCCTGCCCCCACCCCTGCAATGCACTTCCTGTGGGGAACCTGGCAGAGTATGATCCCTGGTCAGCAGTCAAACCTGACTGTACCTCTAGTCCTGATGACTCCTGGGAAAGAGATAATAATTTCACTATGCATCCAAAAACATGTTTTTAAAAGTACTATTAGCTGGTCACAGTGGCTCACGCCTATAATCCCAACACTTTGGGAGGCTGAGGCAGGCAGATCGCTTTAGCCCAGGAGTTCAAGACCAGTCTGGGCAACATGGCGAAACCCCATCTCTACAAAAAAAAAAAAAATACAAAAATACAAAAATACAAAAATTAGCCAGATGTGGCGATGCACACCTCTAGTCCCAGCTACTTGGGAGGATGAGGTGAGAGGATTGCTTGAGCCCGGGAGGTTGAGGCTGCAATGGGCTGTGACTGCACCACTGCACTCCAGCCTGGGCAATGGAGCAAGACCCCATCTCAAAAACAGAAAGGCTGGGCGCAGTGGCTCACGCCTGTAATCCCAGCACTTTGGGAGGCCGAGGCGGGCAGATCACCTGAGGTCGGGAGTTCGAGACCAGCCTGACCAACATGGAGAAACCCCGTTTCTACTAAACATACAAAATTATCCGGGTATGGTGGCACATGCCTGTAATCCCAGCTACTCAGGAGGCTGAGGCAGAAGAATCGCTTGAACCTAGGAGGCGGAGGTTGTGGTGAGCCAAGATTGCGCCATTGCACTCCAGCCTGGGCAACAAGAGCAAAGCTCCGTCTCAAAAAAAAAAAAAAAAAAAAAAAACAGAGAGAAAGTACTGCTGCTACCTCTCTACCTCTCCTCATGGGGGCAACAACTATTTTGGTGCCCTCTCATAGTGGCAGGAGCAACTAGCTGGACAAACAACCCCAAAGCAGGGAGGGGCAGTGAGCTCCTGTTGGAGCCCAGAGGAAAAAGCTGGGGAGGAGTTAGAGGGGACAGGAAAGGCAGAACAACCAGTCCCAGCAATCATAGCAGGAGGATGTCCTGGCTAGAAGTAGGCTGTGTGTACCATTGCCAGAACATGTCCCTTTGCTCCCCTCCATCTTTCTGGTCCATCTTCCACTGAAAAGGCATGTCCTATTTCTTTGATCATGAGCCTCAGGGCCTTTGCATGTGTGGTTCCACCTGCCTAGAAGGCTTGACCCCCCTTTCCTCCCCACCTACCTATTTCCTTGACTCCTATTCACCCCTCAGACACACATCACACACGTCTTCACCTGGCATCACTGCCTCAGGGCATTAGTTCTCATGGCTTCTGGTCCTACTCCTTCAATAGAATTTTGATTTGTATGTGATTAAAGTTAGTCTCTCCCATTAGGCCCTTATCTCCTTGAGAATAGGGCTGCACCAGCTTTGCTCACCGCTACATCCAAGACCCTAGCATTGCACCTAGGAAAGACGGAGTGGAGAAGTCTCCATGAGCCTGGGTCCCTCAGGTACTCTGAGACTTGGCCTCCCCCAGTCTCGGAGTACCTGAGAGTCATCCCCAAAAGAGGTACTTGGCAGAGGCTGCCTATTCACCGGCCTTCCTCCTTTCTTCTGCACACGCAGCTGAGGGATCTGAGGAGCCCATGAAAATGCAAGGTGGCTGGGCGCGGTGGCTCATGCCTGTAATCCCAGCACCTTGGGAGGCTTAGGCGGGCGGATCACGAGGTCAGGAGATCGAGACCATCCTGGCTAACATGGTGAAACCCCGTCTCTACTAAAAAATACAAAAAATTAGCCGGGCGTGGTGGCGGGTGACTGTAGTCCCAGCTACTCGTGAGGCTGAGGCAGGAGAATGGCGTGAACCCGGGAAGCGGAGCTTGCAGTGAGCCGAGATCGCGCCACTGCACTCCAGCCTGGGCGACAGAGCGAGACACCGTCTCAAAAAAAAGAAAGAAAGTAGATACAGGGGATGGTTTCCCTGATTCCTCATTCTTGTCCAAGACCTGGCTGCAAACTATCCTTGAGTTCCAAAGGATACCACTCTGATCTTATAATATCACCCACTTTCGACCTGAGGCTGTCCAAGTTGGATTGTGATATTTTCCCCTAAATGTGTTCCTTGATCCATCAACCACACCCTACTCAGCTGCTCCCACTGACTTCAAGGCCCTAGGGAGCCCAAACCTGGGTTTGAGTAGAGGTTCCATTCCCAAACAAAAGACTTTTTAAGATCTCTTATGGACAATAAACAAAATCATTTATTTTTGTCACAAAAAGTTTTTATGTCAGATTAATTCAATCTCCATCATGTTATAAACTAAAGTTTTCCCAAGAAAAGAGCTCCTACAAGTCCAATGGTCAACACTGTTTCAGTATTCAATGCTATATTCAGACTGTGTTGTGCTCATACAGTCTGTGGGATCCAACCTGCTGACTGTTGTGTTTCCCCTGTGAACTCAGAGCCTGCGCAGACTCTGATACACAGCAGGGGCTAAATGCTTGTTGAATGAATGGACAAAGAAACAATATTCTCAAAATGATGTGTGCTCTGGGGAGCAAAGCCTTCTCTGAGGATAAAGCAGGGTCTCTGGAAAAGCTAATTTATTGGGGTATGGGGAGTTGGTGTTGCTGCCTCTATCCCTTATGCCTAAACCCACCCCCACTGCATGCCATCGAATAATAATCAGTACACGTTACCAGAATCACTTACATGGTGTGGGTCTTACTCCTGATGGCTGTGTGCTCCATATGCATCTAGAACATGTCGGCTTGTTTACAGAGTTATCCCCCATGTCCATGGCAGTTGGAGGAAGAAAGGGATGAACAATCTCTGTCCTCATTCCTACTATACCCTGAGGCCTCTGGGGCCTGGCTCAGAGTGAGTGCACTACCAAAGTGGGCTGTTCCAAGTAGTCTCACTGTGGCAGAGGCTTTGCCACCAAACTCCATCCTATGAGTCCTGGGCTCTTCTGGCCCTGGAGCCTTATACCCCAAAGCTACTTGAAGCTGCCCACCCCCGTCTCCCCAACCCCAGTCTACTCTACCCAGAGGCCTGTGCCCTGCAACAGGGGCAGGAAGTATGCCATTCTTACCCACTGGATGCCCTGACCCTTCACTGGACACATGAAAGCTTTCTTATTCCAAAGTAGCCAGGGAGATTCACCAAGCAGAGGCTGGAGCTAGGAAACCCAGGCTCCTCTTCCCTGTCCTGCCCCTGACTTGCTGTGGGATGCTTGGAAATGCCCACTACCTCTCTGGAATCAGTATTTCCATCCCACCAGTGATCTTAACTCTCTATTGGCCAGAGCTACACAGAATTAAAAAAAAAAGCACAGTGTATTTTTAAAATTCCTCAGTTACTACTAAGTACTGTTACTATCTTTTCAAAAGCAATGCCTGTCGCTATCTGAACTTCTTGTTTTTTCCTGAGCCACGAGTAGGGACTAAGGAAAAGGAAGCTGAAGGAGTGTGACTGAGGCCCACATTCCCTGCCAAACTTTGCTGGAAGGCTCAGCTCCGGTACTCCTGGGGTCACTTCCACTCCATTTCACAGGCCTGGGAGCCCCAGAGTCAGTGTTCATGTGGGACTGCAGGTAGCACAGGATGCTTTCCAAAAAGGCAAAACTTCTAGTTTCCTCTTTCTTCTTGCCTCTGAAAACAAGTTATTTGCACTACCAGGCAGGCTCAGAGGAGTGAGCCTGGAAGGGGAGGTATTGCCTTGGCATTGGAAGGGAAGGTGTTGCCCCCAAGAGTCCCCACCAGGCTCTCTGGCTAATTTGAATACAGGGAGAACATGTTTGCTTTCCTCACTCAACACTCAGGGGTGTAGAGGTTTTTCTTTGTTTCTTACTATCTAGAAAAGGAGGTGATTGTGTAGCTCTGGCGTCTGCCCCTGGAACTTTGGATGGTCTTCCCAGGGCTCCTCACCCCCAACTGGGGGCCTGAGTAGGGACAGCACAGAGGCTGGTGCCTGCTGCTCTTCAGTCTCTGTTTCCACGGCTCAAACCAAAGTAAACAACAGAATGGCCATGTAGGTGCAAAGTACCAATGACAGCATGGACCCTTGGGTGGGCTCCAACACACACCCTAATAAAGCTGGGGAGGAAGGGGCGGAGTGGAGGCAGGCAAAGTGGCAAACCGGGTCTGTTGGGAGCACCGGATCAAGCCTCCCTGTTCTGTCTGCTCCCTTCCTCCCTTTCTTCCACTGGCTTAGCCTGCATCATAGCTCCCCAAAAGTGCCCTGGCAGGAAACCCCCTTCTGACTCTGCTCTATGGGTGGTGTATCTTAGGCTGCCAGGCAATCAGTGCTAAGTACCATCATTTGCAAAAAGTGCTTTCAGCACAGGAGGGGAGCAGAGATGAGTGCTTGGCCATTGGGAAAGTCCTATTCCAGTCTGCTGGCTTCCGAGCCAGCTTCGTGTGCTACAGCCTGCATCCTGATCCCTAAGTCCAGAGAAATATACATCCCAAAGTCAAATTATGATATCTCTGCTCAGCTGCCCAACAGCAAATCACAACCCCAGAGCAGCAGCCCCAGACCTGGAACTCCCTCCCTCCTGCCCTCTTCCCAATACTCAAAATCTGTCAAGGGGCGCCTGTCCCACACGACTGTCACTCCAGCTGAAGGCCAACACCCTCCACCTGGCTTCATGAAGTTTATTGAACAGGAGTGAGGGCTAAAGAGTCAAAGTGACACTTTTCCTATAGTGAGAGACTTTTCTCTGTGGCTCTGGTGGCCTGAGCTTCATCTCTGACTAGCTGCAGATTCTAGAGCCAATAGAATGAGCCAGGCCTTTCAAGTGAACTGCCCAGTCTGAGCCTTAAATTCTATAATCTGTTTTAGCAGCTGTCTGTGAAGATGAGGATGGACGACAGTAGGCCCCTGAGCCCTCCAAGCATCCCCCACTGAGTCAGAGCTCCCAGAGGTCAGGAACTATACCCTCAATCAAGTTTAACTCAAACATGATCTAGGGTAATAAATAAGGGCATAATCTACCTGTTCATCTTTCTATCCTCAGCCCTGGGCATGGAACCTGACATCAACTAGTAGGCACTTAATGGCAGGCCTCATGCTGAGTGCTTTCATTTCCAATGTTTCATTTGATAAGGTAAATATTTGTTTAATTGAATGCACTTGATTCACTCTCTTGGAACCCTAGTATTGCCTCAATTTCCTCTTCTCCCTTATCTCTTTTTCAGGGTACTTGTAGGAACCAGGTGGCATTAATATTAAAGCACTTGCAGGTGAAGTGCTACTTTATTTTTCCAGCCCAGACTTGAATACCCAGCTGCCTACCTAACATCTCACTTGGGTGCCTCTAAAAAACAACTTGTCCAAGAACAAACTCCTGGTCTAGGCCCATTCCTCCTCCTCCCTGTGTACACCAGATGCCCAGGTCAAAACTCAGAGCTCCTCCTGACTCCTCTCTTCAACTCTTCACAGCCAACCATTCAGCAATCCTTCTGGCTCAATTTCCAGAATATATTCAGAAGTTGAGCACTTTTCATCACTCTTACTACTCAGCCCCTTCCCACCTCCCTGTCCTGCAAAACCCCGCACCCCACCATGATCATCCTCTCATGCCTGAATACTATTGCTTCTGCCTTTGGCTCTCAGTCTTAGCAACACAGAGAAAAACAACTTATACATTTACCATTTTGTTTCAGCAATCCTACTTCTAGGAAACTATCGCACAGACACACTGGTAAAATTACAAAATGCCATATTTTCCAGATTCCTCACTGTGCTTCTTTTTGTAAGAGCAAAAGACTGGACACAGCCCAATGTCCATAGATAAACCATGGCACATCCACATGGTGAGGCACAGTGCAGATGCAAAAAGGAATCAGGAGGATTTCTATATTCTGCTACAGGGTGATCTTCAAGATTGATTACATGGAAAAAAGCAAAGTACAGAAGAGTACTTAGAGTCTGCTACCTTTTACATAAAAAAGAAAGGTAAACAAATATATTTTTCCCTTAAATTTGCAAAAAGAAACAGTGGGAAAAATCTGATAAAAACTGTTTCTTATCAGAAAGGCAAAGAGAATAAAGTAGAGGGAACAAGATGGAATTAGACTTCTCTCAATATATCTTGTTTTATTTGGAATCATAGGAAAGCTTTATATAATTTTTAAAAATTAAATTTTAAAAAAGTATGGTATATGCCATTGTTGTTTTCAATTCTTTACTTTCCATCGATTTCTGTTCTCTGCCATGTGTCTTTGCAGTTCCTCCAACTAGAGGCAGAATATATTTTTTCCAGCTGTGGCAGACTGTATTTTCCAAAAATGGTCTCAGCAAGATTTCCAGTCCCACATGTACTGACAGAGTCCACGTCCCCTCCTTTTAAACCTAGGCAGGATCTTGTGACTGTGTTACTAAACAGAATGTGGCAGAAGTGACACTGCATGTCTCTTAAGACTAAATCATAAAAGTCAGTACGGTCTTCCACCTGTCTCCCAACCCCTACCTTGCCCTCTCCCCACCCTTGGAACTCAGCAACCATGCTATGAGGCAGCCCAAATGAGCCCACATGGAGAAATCATATGGAGAAGCCCTGGGGCTCCCAGGTAACAGCCAGCATCAACTCTCAAACATATAATTGATGAGCCTTCAGAAGATTCTAATCTCTGGCCTTCAAGTCTTCCAGCTGAAGCTCCAGACATTGTGAAGCAGAAACACGCTCCACTCTACTGTGCTCTGCCCAAATTCCTGACCTGCAGAATCTGTGACCAGAATAGTGGCTGTTTTCCACTACTAAGTTTTGGGTTAACATGTTACACAGCCATAGTAACTGCAATACAACTCCTTGACTTGGGCTTAACCATGAATTGCTTGACTACAGGAATGTTAGCAGATGTGTCATAAGGTCAGAGGCTTGAAATGTGCTGTGAGGTTAGGCACACCCTCTTGTGTGTGTCTCTCATCACCGTAAGAAGAACATGCCCCAGCTAGACTGCTGTCCAGGGAAGATGAGAGATACACTGATCTGACCTGGACCCAACTGCAGCCTGGAGCCCGGTCTAGATCAGTGAATTCTAGCCAGCATGCAGATGCATGAGTGAGAATAAAAAATTGCTATTTGAAGCTACTGAGTTTGGGCTGGTTTATTGTGCAGAATGACAGTAACAACAGAAAACTGATCAAAAAGTAATCCTTACAAATTAAACACAAACTGGGAAAAAAGAGCTTAATTTTATATCCTCTTAATCAGATAACCACAGAGAAGAATCATTTCTAATAACTCTAAAACAGAGAACTATATATCCCTGAAAAGGGATAACCTAAGGGCAAAGGGAACCAGAAGGAAGTCTTAAACTACATTCATGAGTATTATCATTAATAAAAATATCTACATTATTATTTAAAAACAATCCATTGAAAGGAGCATCAAGCATGGAGATTCAACCCAGTTTGGAGGGCATCTTCAGGGTAGGACTGTGTCTTTTTCCTTCTTGTGTTCCTGCTATTGACTGCAATGTTTAATAAATGTTTGGTGCATTAAAAAAAAAGGTTGACAGATAATTTTTATAGAAGAATTTCAGCTAATTTTGCAACCTGTTATGAAATAATGGATCTAGCTAAGGATCATTAGTGAATGCTAAATTCATCAGGCAAAAAAAAAAACTGATAAGGACTTTATAATGGATTAATCACTGATACTACCTGAATCCCCTAATCCTTTTTTTTTTTTTTTTTTTTTTTTTTCCTGAAACACAGTCTTACTCTGTCACCCAGGCTGGAGTGCAGTGGCACGATTTCAGCTCACTGCAGTCTTGACCTCCCAGTTTCAAGTGATCCTCCCACCTCAGCCTCCAGAGTAGCTGGGACCACAGACATGTGCCATTATGCCTGGCTAATTTTTTTGTATTTTTGTAGAGATGGGGTCTCACTACGTTGTCCAGGCTAGTCTCAAACTCCTGGGCTCAAGCAATCTGCCCATCCCAGCTTCCCAAAGTGCTGAGATTACAGGGGGGAGCCACTGCACCCAGGCCTGATCCATCTTTTCATCACTAAAGTAGGTCAAGGAGACAGACATACTGCCTCCTTCTGGGATACAATAGGAAGTACACAATACCAATGAAGTGTTCTTTCCAAAAAGATTGAATCTATTCTGATCTAGATCTAACTACCAGTTTATAGGAAATAAAAGGACACTAGGAAGCAAGAAAATAACTTCAAGAGGATGTGCTTAGGCAAAACCAAAATGAGAGATAGTCTAGGATAAATGTCCTGATGTCTTCACCAAATAAATGGATTTGAAAACAAAAGGAGCAAGGAGACTGTTAGAAACTTACAGAACATATCAACCAAATGCAATATGTAGACGTTGTTTGGATACTGTTTGAACAAACTAAAATGTCATTTTTGGGGCCAGGCACAGTGGCTCATGCCTGTAATCCCAACACTTTGGGAGGCCGAGGTAGGCAGATCACCTGAGGTAAGGCGTTCAAGACCAGCCTGGCCAACATGGCAAAACCCCGTCTCTAGCAAAAAAATACAAAAATTAGCCAGGAATGGTGGTGTGCACCTGTAGTCCCAGCTACTCGAGAGGCTGAGGCAGGGAGAATTGCTTGAACCCCTGAGGTGGAGGTTACAGTGAGTCAAGATGGCGCCGCTGCACTCTAGCCTAGGCAATAGGGCGAGACTCCGTCTCAAAAAAAAAATACATTAAATAAAATAAAATGTCATTTTTGGAACAATAAAGAAAAATTAAATATGGACTGGGTATTGGGTTATAGTAAGAAATTAAAGTTAACTTTGTTGGTTGTGATAAATGCCATTGAATTAAATAGTAAAGCACCCTCTAACTACTAGAGGTACATCCTAAACTATTCATGAGTGAAATGATATATTTCTATTTTGAATGAAAATCCTGGCCGGGCGCGGTAGCTCACGCCTGTAATCCCAGCACTTTGGAAGGCCGAGGCGGGTGGATCACGAGGTCAGGAGATCGGGACCATCCTGGCTAACATGGTGAAACCCCGTCTCTATTAAACATACAAAAAATTAGCTGGGAGTAGTGGCGGGCGACTGTAGTCCCAGCTACTCCGGAGGCTGAGGCAGGAGAATGGCGCGAACCCAGGGGGC
This sequence comes from Pan paniscus, assembly GCF_029289425.2. Lineage (NCBI taxonomy): Eukaryota > Metazoa > Chordata > Mammalia > Primates > Hominidae > Pan > Pan paniscus. The sequence goes on along the minus strand of NC_085926.1, from coordinate 49,548,776 downwards.
GGAGCTTGTAGTGAGCTGAGCTCGCACCACTGCACTCCAGCCTGGGCAACGACAGAGCGAGACTCTGTCTCAAAAAAAAAAAAAAAAAAAAAATTAGCTGGGCGTGGTGGGTGGGTGCCTGTAGTCCCAGCTACTCGGGAGGCTGAGGCAGGAGAATGGCATGAACCCTGGAGGCAGAGCTTGCAGTGAGCCGAGATCCCGCCACTGCACTCCAGCCTGGGTGACAGAGTGAGACTCCGTCTCAAAAAAAAAAAAAAGAAAATCCTCTAGTCCAAAAAAAAAAAAAAAAAGTGGAGGAATATAGATAAAACAAGTTGGCAAAATGCTAATCATTGTTGAAGCTACGTGGTAGGTTTGCAGGAGAGACTTCAGCCTACCATCCTTTCTTCTTCTTTTCTTCTTTTTTTTTTTTACCTTTCTCCTTTTATGTGTGTTTGAAATTTTCATCTGCAGAGCACTTGCTGCTCCTAGAGATACCTACCCTACAGAGCCAAAGGCCAATGCACCCCAAAGACAGGCCAGCATAACACGGCTGACCAGGAAAGGACAAATCTGCACAAGGGTTTCCTCTGCAGAGCACAGGGGCTGCCATGGCTAGGGTGCAAGGGGTGGTTGCCTCTCCAATCCAACCGTAGCTGTCATGTCACCTGAACTATGAGTGACATAGTCTGAAGGACAAGGGGCATTCCTCTTGCAGCATGAGAACACCCTTCCTACACATTTATGAGAGTTTTCAGGCAGCTACTCCCACTACTCAGCCATCATCACTCCAAACCTGAGCTGGCAAGGCCTTGACCTTGAGCATCCAACACTGGCCACCCCACTCCAGGTCAGATGCAGGGGTTTAGAAAGTAGGCTCACAGGGCCTAGGAAGGGGAGAAGTTCTCACAGTATGGTTCCTGAAACAAGTACATTGCCTTAGTTATTACCCCCAGTTCATGGAACACAGTCAGGTTCCAAAAGAGTCTCACTAGGTTGGAAAGGATCTCTAAGTATAACCAGAGAAAACATAGCAGAGACTCATGCAGGCCTCCACAGATTCACACTTGGGCTGTGTAAGTCCAGAATGGAAGGCCCCAGACTTCGTGTGAAGATGCCCAGCATGAGGCTGGATAAGTGTGGGAGTAGCTGCCCAAAAGCTCTCATAAAGGTGTAGGAAGGGTGTTCTCATGCTGTGAGAGGGAAGGCCCCGCGTCCTTCAGACTATGTCACTCATAGTCCAAGTGACATGCTGAGCCCTGGACCCTGTTCTCTAAGGCCTCTCTGTACTTTTAGGATACTGACAGCCTTGGGCAGGGCAGTCCAGGCTGGCAAGGGTCTCAGAGTCCCATCACAGCCACAGGAGCTGGAGAAGTGAAGTCCAGAGAAGAAAATCAGGATTGAGGAAGTAAGCGCAGGGACCTCAGCCCTGGCACGTGGCAGGTACAGTGAGCGCCTGCTAAACCTGTGAGCAAAAATAAGTCAGCGGTGCTGGAGAGCAGAGCCAAGACCAGCAGATAGGAGGTGTAAGGAAACCTGATTCAGACAAACAGGAAAAAAAGAACTCTCCAGCAGTAGAATCATCTGCCTGAGAAGAACCAAAGGCCGCTGATCTTGGGTGTTCACACCAAGGGAGAGCTGTAGCCCGTACAGAGTATGACAGCAGACATTCTGACATTCGTTGGGGGTTGTATACAATGCTCAAAATAAAAGGATATCAGAGCAAACATATAACCTACTGAAGCCAAACCACACTTCGGAAGGAAGCAGCCTCACATACCGGACTTTGACATTGGAGGAGATCTGGCCTGAGCCCACAGAACCCACACAGCTGCAGAAGCTGCAGAGAGAACCACATGTATCTCTTCATTCTACAAATGAAGGAGTCTGCCCAAACTGGAGTCTGCAGATCTAAAGTCTCTTTCAGGCTAGCCCTTCCCATGCCCCACCCTTCCCCATCACAAAGCGTTTGCCAACCCCAGCTCCCCTGGAAATCATGGCCCACTGGCTGCTCCCAGAGCACCTGTAGGAAGTAGGTGGAACAACACTCAGGAGATAAGCAGCCAAGCACAGCTGAGAACAGGGAGCCTGCAGCAGGCTCTGCAGGTCTGGGTAGGAGCCTTGCTGGCTGGCCAACCAACCCAGCACAAGGAGGCCATCAGTTTTCCGAGAGCCCCTGCCTACCAGAAGCAACCCAGAGGTGGGTTGCCAGCCAGCCCCTCCCCTGGCTCCAGGCTTGAATGTGCAGTCATCTTGTCCATTCTGAAAAATCTCTGCCACACAATGGAAGAGCAAGCCTCTTCATTTAGAGCTGCTACAAAGTAAACTAAAAAGTGCACAATGTACTTTTGATTTAGACCTTGTTTTCTATGCTCAATAGAGCTGAAGAAAAATGGGAAGCATCACCCTTCCTTTTTACACATTTCACAAAAATCAGCTGTCAGAGCTGGAAGGGACTGTGGAGATCATCTAGTTAAATCTCTCATTTTACAGATGAAAAAACCAAGGACATACCCAACGTGCATAGCCAAGTTTAGGCAATGTCAGGATTGATTAAAACCTGAATTTCTGACCCCCAGCCAGCATGCTTCCACTATTCTTCTTCCTCCACATCATCCTACCCTGCCCTTTGCTCAAATGTCCTACTTTCTGACCCTTTCCCACTCCTCAAAGCCTTTCCCATCATCTTGCTAAATCTCCCATCTTCACAGAGGAGGAGGCGGGGAAGTGACACAGTTCTCCACAGCATTCGGCATTTTGGTTTGCTAAAGTCTGCTAGCTGGCTGTTCTTCTACATCACTCCTCTTAGGCCTTTGGAGCTTCCCAACAGAATACGTGAATGTTATGAATGTGTTTTGTAAGCTGTAAAATACCATACAAATATATGCTCTACTATTTTAGAACATGAAATAATGCAACCCCTTTTAATCATACTCTCATTTCTCTTACCTCTGTGAGACAAAGAGAAGGCAGGAGCAAACTCTGATTTAAGGAAGAAGAAGTTGAGGCTAAAGATCTGGACAAGAGTTCTCTCTCCCCACACCATGGGCCCCTTTAGGGCAGAGCCTATTTTGTGCTCCTTCTTTTATTCCTCACACTTCACCCAGGGATAGGTATCCAAAAGATGTTCAGCAGAGTTTCCTGAATACATGGATAAAATTTCACTTTAAAATTGTTCCACTTCAATGTAGAATCTAACTGTAAAAATCCCCACAAACACTCCCATACACAAAAAAGTGTAGGTGACACAGTAGGAGGTAGAAGGGAAGGTTGAGGAGATGTTTCAGTTAGATAGGAGGATTAAATTCAAGAGATCTAGGCTGGGCATGGTGGCTGGCTCACACCTGCAATCTCAGCACTTTGGGAGGCTGAGGCAGATGGATCACTTGAGGCCAGGAGTTCAAGACCAGCCTGGCTAACATGGTGAAACCCAGTCTCTACTAAAGATGCAAAAATTAGACGGGCATGGTGGCACACACTTGTAATCCCAGCTACTCGGGAGGCTGAGACATGAGAATCACTTGATCCCAAGAGGCAGAGGTTGCAGTGAGCTGAGATCACGCCACTGCACTCCAGCCTGGGCGACAGAGTGAGACTTTGTCTCAAAAAAAAAAGAAAAGAAAAAATAACAACAACAAGAGATCTACTGTACAACACGGTGACTATAGCTAACACCAATGTATTGCATTCTTGTAAATTTCTGCTAATAGATTTTAAGCATCCTCACCACAAAAATGGTAAGTATGTTAAGTCATGACTATGTTAATTCACTTGACTTAGCCATTCCATAATATGTCATAATATGTACATATTTCAAAACATCAGGTTGTATATAATAAATATATAGTGCATAATTTTTGTCAATTTAAATAATTAATTAATTTAAAAAAATTTTTTAATGGGAGTGACCCTTGTTACCTGCCTGCAAACACAAATGTAACAGTGTAACTATTAGGAAATTTCCTCACCTACCCTTTCTCCCAAGAACCCAAATGCCTTAATGGTTCTTCCAGCATCTTTGGGAGGTTTGGCTCCCCACACAAGCCAGTGGCATTGAAGAGCTCGGGCTCCTCTGGATACAGGGGGCAGTCCCAGATAGGACTGGGTGGGGTGATCCTTGCTGCTGAGGCTCTTGGATCTCCTCAGTGTTTGGGACCAAGATCCAAAAGCCATCCCTTCTATTTCCCCTCAGGGAAAATCTCTTCTTCACCGTTGGCCCTGACAGCAGCCTCACCCACTTTAGGGGCAACCAGGCCTCTCCAGGCCATTCAAGATTTGATCTGATCCTGGGGTGATCTAGAGCTCCCTGGAGGCTTCCCATGTGCCTCCATGTGACCCTCTTGTTAGAAAGAAGTAGGGGCCCCAGGTCTCTGCTAGAGCAAAGCTCTCTTTAGAACCCTATGTGCCCGTAAAGACGAATAATAGGAAGGAGAGATCACAGCAGCCGTGTGGCCAGCCTGGGAGCCCAAGGCACAACACAGATGCGTCAGGGAGTATCCCACTCCACAGCAGAGCTGACCAGAACCTAAAACATAAGACAAATGGGCCAAGAGAATGCTAGGGGGCAACAGACCCCCACTAGAAGCCCGATCTGTACGGAAGGAACCACAGAGAGTGAGACACCAAAATTCTATCACCCCTACCACAGGCAGGAGCCCACAGGCCAGTGTCCCAATTCACTCCACAGCTTCAACCACTGTGCTAGTGAGAGGAGATGGCAGAGGTCGCTCCAGAAAAGGAGCTCGGGCAAGTGCTACAAATGCACCAGCATGACATGCTCCTGGCACCAAATGAAAGGACTGAGCAGGAGTCCCCCACAGCTAGATTGTTCACCAAGTCCCAGCTTACCCAGAGGGCCTCATGTCCTAAAGTGACAGTCAGCCCTTGCTATAGGCATGCAGGGCTTAGCCACCATTTTACCATTTAAAAAGTTAGTCCCCAGGCAGTAAGTAAAGTCAGGACAGGCAGGGCCTGCAGAAGCTGAATGGCCAAGCAGGTGGAATAAGAAATAAAACACCTAGCAGAATGTCTGTGATGAGGCAGTCATTCAGTAATGGTAGTCATAACTGCTATTACAGTGTTGCCAACCTACCTTCACAGTTAGCACCAACTTACTGCACATGGCCCACAGGCTCCAGCAACAGGTTCCCCTCACATAGCCCACACAGAGTAGGTCTGGCCTTCCACACTCCCACAACTAACAAGAGGAAAGGGCCCAATTCAGAAATGCAGGACCTGTGATAAGGGGAAAGATTTATTAAGCCCCCAAATCCTAGCAGCAGCCTCCTACTCACATATGCAGGGAGGGCTCCCCCAAACTGGGGTGAAAGGCATGACTTTTCTGGGAAAAAAAAAAAAAAAACTTTCCTCTGAAAGCTTTGATTTCTTAAACTCAGAACCAAACTGACTCAGAGGAAGGAGATCTTTAGAAAAGGAACAGAAAAGTGGTCCACTGCATTGTTCTTTGGCTCCCAATTAGCCCAAACCCTGGTTCTGCTTTCAGTGAACTCTCAGCCTCTCCATGTCTGAAGTCTTCAAGAAACTCTCTTTTAAAAAGCTAGAATTTCTTGACCAAAAGAATAAAATTTGAATCTGATTAGCTTCTAGATAGAATTCTCAGTTTACAAGAAAAACATGGGACAGAGGAACATCTTAAATGACACCACAGGGATGCAATCAGCATAATCCTGAATATGAGAAACCACAGGACAAATGTCATAGTTCTCTAATAATAAACTGCAAGGAGCAAAAAGGAGAGAAAATACATAAAGAAACTAGACAGATGCATCAGACAAATTCAATGTATAGACCCTGTTTAGATCACAATTCAAACCAATAATAAAAGTAAATTCATAAGACAATCAGAAAAATAGAATCCTGACTGAATATTTGCTGAGTTTAAGAAGGGATCATTATCTTATTTAGATGTGGCTGTGGTGCTGTGGTTATGTTCATGCAAAGCCCTTATTTCTTGGAAATACAAACTGAAATACTGATGATGAAATTTTGGGATGTCTGGAATTTGCTTCTCTAGGGGGTAGGATGTGAGAGAGAGAAATTAAACTCAATTGGCCATAAGTTGATGATGGCAGTGGCTAAGCAATGGGAACACAAAAGTTCATTAGACCATTTCCTCTACTTTCATGTATGTTTGAAATTTTCCATAGTAAAAAAAAAATGTTTAAGATAGCATTTCTCGGCCAGGCACAGTGGCTCATGTCTGTAATCCCAGCACTTTGGGAGGCTGAGGCGGGCAGATCACCTGAGCTCAGGAGTTTGAGACCAGCCTGGCCAACATGGTGAAACCCCATCTCTACTAAAAATACAAAAATTAGCTGGGTGTGGTTGTGGGTGCCTGTAATACCAGCTACTCAGGAGGCTGAGGCAGGAGAATCACTTGAACCCGGGAGGCAGAGGTTGCAGTGACCCGAGATCGTGCCACTGCACTCCAGCCTGGGCGACAGAGCAAGACTCTGTCTCAAAAAACAAAAAACAAACAAACAAAAGACAGTATTTCTCCTCCTAATGTCTCCATTACATTTTTACATTTTTTAAATCAACAGCACCTTATTAGTCTTAATGATGCTGTGAGCAACTGTATTATCAAAAGTAGCCTGCTTTCCCTGGAGAAATGCAAAAATGGTTGCCCTCTGGGTAAAATTTTGACATCGTCACCATTCAGATGTAAGGTCACTTTAATTCACACTCCATGACATACCCTCTGTGAGATCCAGCCACTGGGGACAAAGAAGATCTCTAAGTGACAAAGGAGCATTATTTCCAGACCTGGCAATTATGTCCTTTCATTTTATCTTTACAAGTTAGTGCCAGATTTTTCTAGAGGCTGAGTTGGCTGATATAATGTAACAAGTCTGACTAATCCCAGACCAGAGATACTATGCCTGACAAATCCATTTTGAAAAAGGAATTCGGGGTATGGTTCTCAGAGCAGCCTTGCCCACCTTCCAGTAAACAACCAGGTTCTCTGTGCCTAGCTGCCTTTGGCTTAGGGTGTCTGTCTCAATAACATATGGGCCAGGAGTGAAGAGAGGCGACTTTGGCATTGATTACGCATTCTGATGGGCAATGATGGAGAAGGGCCTCTCTTGGCTTTGCCCTGGCTTTCCCCCACCACCCTGCACTCAGCCTCATTCTCTGCTCACTGTCCATGCCTGTGTAGACCACATTCTTTATGCCATTTATCTCTATCTCTACCTGTCTTAACCCAGTCATTTTTCCAGCCTTACATCTCTACCTCTCCTAAAGCCTAGCTGTGCCTCTCCACTCTTCCCAATTAACAACCCTGTAAGCACTGCTTATTTGACATTTCTCAGATACTGAGCTGCCCACAGTGTCTCTCTTAGGGTTCTTCCATGATTTGGCTCTTCAAGAGCTATTTGACCAACCAGTCTGTGAGGTGCTGAAGGACAGGGAAGCACTATATATCCTTTCCATACCATCCACAAAGCCAATAACTGTGCTTGCTCTTGACAGCTGACAAATACACCTTAGCTGATGGACTAGATATCAATTTGCAAACATCAAAACATGTGCAAGTTGGGCCGGGTGCAGTGGCTCACGCCTGTAATCCCAGCACTTTGGGAGGCCGAGGCAGGTAGATCACAAGGTCAGGAGATCGAGACCACGGTGAAACCCCATCTCTACTAAAAATACAAAAAATTAGCTGGGTGCAGTGGTGGGCGCCTGCAGTCCCAGCTACTCGGGAGGCTGAGGCAGGAGAATGGCGTGAACCCAGAAGGTGGAGCTTGCAGTGAGTGGAGATTGCGCCACTGCACTCCAGCCTGGGCGACAGAGCGAGACTCCAACTCAAAAAAAAAAAAAAAAAACAGGTGCAAGTCCACAGAGCTGGTGTAAACTAGATAGGCTGCCACTGGTCTACATGGCTCCTTCGTGTAATTATTTTAAAAAGTACTTTCTGGGGTACTGATAAAGTTCTGTCTTGATCTGGTAGTGTGTCACGAGTGTATGTATAAATAAAATCCCATCAATATGTGTGTTCCACTGTACATTAGGCATAACTCCATAAATAAGTAAATGAATTAACGAGTGAATGATGCCCCTTCATCTAAGAGGATGCAGCCTACACCAGGGCACACAGCTTGGAGAGTGGAGCCTGGGTTAGAGTTCAGCTTTCTCCCAAACCAGCACTCCTTGGAAAAGGCACAGATTATATAATTGTACATGGCCACCCTGACACCAGAAGCAGAGAGCCCTTCCTTGAGGGACTCTCCAATGCCCAAAGCTCCACATCATCCCGACGGGCTAAGAGGCACCACTATGGGTGTGGCAGCACTGCTACTCATGGGATTCAAGTCAGGCTCTTCAGCAGCAAATGCTGGAGCCACCCCCTCACAGAGTCCAAGTCAGCTCAGTATGAGGATGAAAAGACTAATTCAGCCTGGGATGACAAGGTAATATGGCAATAGCATTTAACTCCCCCAGAATCATCTCCCTTTTACCTGGCCTTCTACCCACCTCTATGAGGTTTCTGACTGCCCCGAAATTCAAAATCTTACTGAAAGCAAATATGTCTTTGTGCTAATGCTCTTTCCTGAATGCCCAGAAGCACATTCACAGGGCTTTTTCCCCATCAATGGGCCAATCTGTTCAGCAGCATCTTAGAACATGCTAAATTTGGCATCAGGTATCTGAGATGCTCTAGTGAGAGGAAGTAGAAGCCATTGCAATACTAAAGGAGAGATAAGCCATGGAGCTGCTGCTCAGCTGAGGTGCTATGATAAACTGAATATCAGCTGGAGGAGTAAATCCCACCTCCTAATGGTCTCTGGTTCTGAGCTTTGGGGACAAATAGCCAGCTCACCTCCTGAGTCTGATAGTCACAGGACCTCAGCACCACAGGCTCAGGTATGAGCCTTGCCCACAGCCAGGTAAGAGATTGTGTGACTACTAAATCCATCAGGAGTCCGTGGTTCGCCTCACCCACAGCAGTTCATGGGTCTGCCCTGCAGCAGAATGTACAGATGAAGTACAAATGAAACACTAAAAAGGCATATGAGCAATAGACATCAGCCTCCTTCCAGTCCCTCTGAGCTGCCCAGGTCTTTCCAGAATTTCATATGATTGGCTCTGCAACATCTGATAAACTACAAGCAGAGCAGCCTGTTTGGTTATCAGAAGAGAAATGACAAATTCCCCATACAGGGAACTCTCAATAACAAGGTGTTTTTCCATTCAGCTACAGAAGCTTTCCCTTGGAAGGAGAACACTAAAGCCTGGGTGAGCCTCCCTCAAGCTAAAACCCAAACAGCAACTCAACATGCAGCAAAACGGACAGTGTTTGCAGTGCTAAGAGCTGTGTGCTATCCAACTGCATTACTATTATAGCTAGTATAAAATGGACAAATCCCACCTCTAAAAAGGATGCTCACAGGCTGACCTGTCTGCCGCAGGTTTCAAGCTACTAACAGCCTTTCATTACTGTTAGTTGTCTAAGAAATGACTTCTGAGGAAATAAACACACAAGAGGCACAGTCGGGCAGCCAAAGAATAAAAAATTATGCGTCCTCAGTTTATGTGCTCCCACACAGAAAAGCCAGGGCAACATATATCAGCAGACTCACATGGAGCTGGAAGCACCTCCCTCCCACCCCCTGGGGGTTTTGCTACTCCCCAAGCCCATTTGGTGCAAAGATAATGCCTTCCATTTTATCGTGTCATCTCTTAGTAGTTTTCCTGAGTTTTCAGTCTACTGACTTATTATATATTGGCATTCCCTTACAGCCTTCATTGCCACCTGACTGTTTTTGCAGGACCTGGGTTGGCATACATTTAAAACAAACTGGTTTCACAGTATTTAATCAGATATGTTCTGTTTAAAGCATTCTGTGTGGGTTTCAGCTTTTCCACTGGTTTGATCTAAATCATAAGGTAACGAGAACATATCTGGTGCTGGATGACTCAATAGCATTTTTGCTTCACCCCAAAATGTTTCCCTAAACCTTAGTGAAAGCACATGATCCTATTAGTATTGTTGGGCCTAAATAAGCACCTCTTGGTGTCCAGTGGGCAATTTTCCTTTCCCCCAAAGGTGATTACAGCCACTAAATGCCCAAGGAAAGCCCAAGACCAAGTTCATGGTTCAACTATTTTCATCTCTCTGTTCCTCGCAGTGACACTTATCTTCCCTGACAGCCACTCCCATTGTGCTCTTTTCTCGGCCCAGCACAATGGACACATGCAGACACCAGCAGACAGGGAGAACGTTTTCCATCCCATTGCTCTCCTGTGCGGAGGGACCAGGTTAAGGTTACATAAGCCCCTCCTGAGCAGTCAGGCCCGAGCGTTGGGGAGAAGCGAATTTGGGGTTCGTGACGGAGTCACGGTCTGCAGACCCCGACTGACCCTGCGCTCGTCATCCTGCCACGCCAAGGCGGGGCAGCTGGAAAGGAAGGGCCGCTTCCCGCGACCACCCAGTTCACGCCAATCCGGCAGGGTTCAGAGTGCGGCCGGACGTCGAACCTCGCTGTCCACACTAGATCGCGGGATCCTGGGCCCGGGCCCCGGCCTCAGGCTGCAGCTCACCGCCCCCCGGGCGCCGAGACACGCGCTTACCTGCCCGGGCCAGGGCCGGGACCGGGGCCGGGGCCAGGGACCGGTGGTACCGCGGTCGACCGCGCTGCTCCCGCCGCGGGGAGCTGTCCGCCGCCGGCCGGTGCTGAAGGCGGCTTTCCTGCGCCGGGGCCGGGGCCGGGGCCCGGGCCCGGGCCGGGGCCGGCGCCGCCGGGCGGCAGCGGCCCGTCGCCAGCGCCGCCCTCCAGGCTGGCCTCGTTGCCCATGGCGGGCAGGCGGGCGGGCGGGGTCGGGGTCGCGCTGCGCCCGGGCCGGCGGCTCCCGGGCGGTGCTCACACTCTCGGCGCCGCCGCTGCCGCCGCCATCTCCCAGCTCGGCTCGCGCCGCCGCCTGCCGCTGCGCATGCGCGTCTCGCGCCCCCTTCCCTGCACACGCCCCCCTTCTCCTGTGCGCGCTCCCGCCAGCCTCGGGGTCGCTGGGAAACAGCCGTCGGCGCCCGCGCATGCGCTGTCCAGGGCCGACGCGGTTGTAGCATGCTGAGAAGGAGCCGGGCGGGGGCCGGCGGGGCTGCGAGGGCCCTGTGAGGAGGGGCACCTGCCACTAGAAGCGGCCTCTGGGACGTCGCGCTGAGCCCTGCTTTGGAGTCAGAGGGCTTTCCGCCTCGGTGAACTCGAGAGTAGCAACTCTCCTCCGGGTAACCGGAGTGCCACAGCGGGCAGGCGTCATAAGGACAGGCCTCGGAGAGGAGAGGGGCTACCCGAGAATGGCCTCAAAAGTATGCATAGGAGTTGGGAAGGCAGAGGAACAAGTGTATTCAGAGACGCAAGGTCGTAGAGGGAAGGAGAGGGAGGGTGCTGGGTGGTCGGGCCGGATTGTGAGGGTCTCTAAGGCCAGCTGGGGAGTGGAGCCTTTATCCAGATGGCGATGGGAACCATCTGGGATTCACACTGAGGAACTGGGAGTCTCAGGAAGCGCCCCGGGCACAGATGGAAGGTGTGACAGGGCTGTGTGAAGCCAGCTGGGAGGCCACCTCAGTCAGCCCTGGGAGAGTGACCTTGGGGATGGAAAAGAGGAGTTGATGGTTCTCAGGCCTGGAGCTGTCTCGACGCGGGGCCGCAGGTTGCCTCTGCATTACCCTGAGAGCTTTCCAAATTACTTCCCCGCTCCCTCACATTTACAGCCGGTTTCTGCCCGCTACTCAGGATTGTCTGCCGTGGTGGCTTCTCACACAAGCCTGTACTTTCCTGTGGGAGAATATTTCCTAGGAGCCTATATTCCAGTTCATCTCTGACGTCATAAATCATGACTGTGTAGAAAGGCTTGAGTAACTTGAACCCATTTTACAAACCCATTCAATTCTCCTAATGTTGCGAAATATATCACATAGGGTGTTAGCAGTTCTAACTGAACCTAGAATAATCCAGGGATCCCAGTGAATGCTGATAGCCAGCCTGCTGGACAGACCGGTGGCTGTGTCAGTTCTTGTGAGGAGGGGTCAGGACCCTCCCTGGGCCTTCCCCTGTGCACTCCGAGCTGCTCCTCCCGACCTCTGGGATGGAGCAAGTAAGAGAAAGACGAAATGCAGAGCCCCCACTTCCTGATATTTTCTCCTGACTTCATACCTCCCGTTTTCACGCTAAACTGCCTGGCCCCTCTGGGATGACCTAGGATGAAGAGAGCCTCTCTTCCTGCAGATGATGGTCCTTGCTGTGTTTCCTCCTGTGCTGCAGGATGTTTGATACAGCTTCGTGAGTGGTGACTACATGTGCACATTTAGGCTCCAAAAGAGTCCGCATCTCAGCCCTGATAGGACCCTTGGCAACTGACTTAGGCTCACTGAGCCTCCATTTCCTGTTCTGCAAAGTTAGAATCTTAGTAGCTCCTCGAATATGGGGGATTGTAAGGGTAGAGTGGCTGATGTAGATATTTTATTTTTTATTCATTTTATTTTTTTTATTTTTATTTTTTGGAGACAGACTCTCGCTCTGTCACCCAGGCTGGAGTACAGTGGTGTGATCTCGGCTCACTGCAACCTCCACCTCCCGGATTCAAATGATTCTCCTGCCTCAGCCTCCCTAGTAGCTGGGATTACAGGTGCCCACCACCACACCTGGCTAGTTTTTGTATTTTTAGTAGAGATGGGATTTCACCATGTTGGCCAGGCTGGTCTTGAACTCCTGACCTCTGGTGATCCTCCCACCTCGGCCTCCCAAAGTGCTGGGATTACAGGCATGAGTCAATGCACCCAGCCTGATGTAGGTAAAACACCAGGACAAGTGCCTGGTATACATATGACAACTCTGTTATTAGTTGTCTGTCTCCCTGGTGATGGTCTGGGATGTGGCGGTCTTGTGCCATATATTTCCTCCTGGGGAAGAATATGCTCACAAACACTATGGGCAGGCCAGTGGCCTGACCTTGTCCCAACCCAGGCTGTTATAGCTTCACAGACCCCAGTCAGTGTGGGTTGGGCTACTTGAAACAGGGCAAAGGATGTTTATTTTTTTGTTTTTGTAGAAACCACAGGAGCTATGGCTTTCCACAGATTTAAATCAACATGCCTCTGGTTCCTGTGTGGTTAATTAGCTCTACCCAGCCTGCAGGCTTGGGGAGTTGCCCTCCTCAGAGTGGATTCCTGGCTGTTAGCAGACCTCCAGGGTCTTTGCTGCCCTGGTGACAAAGGGCACAGCACAGTGGACCCAGGAGACCTGAAAATGTGGGTTAGAGGTGCCCCTCCTCTCCTCTCAAACTCTCCCAGTTCTGTTTCCTTTGAGGAGCATCCCCAGGAACATGCCTGCCCTGTGTTCATTCACCCTTGACATTCAGCCCAGGGACTCTTGTGGACCATGGGATGGTATTGGCCTCTGGTTATCTGGGGCTCTGATTCAATCTCCCATTTTCATTCACTGTCCCAGAGGCTGTTTACCTCCTTTTGATCTAGACTGGGGCTCCTCAACAGCAGGACCTTGTCTGACTGGTCCTATCCCCTGGGCTGGCCTTCAGCAGGCCCTCTGGGGCTCATGGTTGTGCTGGCTTCTCCATGACGCTCTGAGCATTTCCCTCACCTGCGCTTCTAAAGGGCCCACCAATCACCAGGCTTAAAAGCACTCAGAGAGATCTTTGGCTTTAGCTGCTGAGCTAATAAGTAACAGGGAGAGTGCTGGGATTGCATCTGGTTTCTCCTCATGGAGGGGTTGTTGATGAGCTCTCTTCACTCATCCAGGAAAATTCACTAGGCTTGACTATCCTTTATGACAAATGAATAAACAAATCTTTCAGTTTATGCAAGCCAGCTGTGTGGTGTGTCAAGTATCATGTCCTCCTGGGTCCAACTGCTGCCCCACCAGGGACAGGATAGACCTAGAGACCCTGCAGGAGTTTCCCAGTCCCCTAAGCTTCACTTGCTGAAATATCTTCTTCCCACTTCAGCATAACATGTGACACATGGCAGCCATTTTGGAGATGGCCAGATGAGAGGACAATCAATCCACATGCCTAAATGGAACCAACAGACACGCGCCAGCTTGCTTCTCCAGCCTATGTTCTCAGACACTTGTAGAAGATCAGAGGGAAAATGGAATCAGAAAAAACAGCAACAACAACAAAAAGCCATCCAGGGCCATGCACAGTGGCTCGCTCCTGTAATCCCAACAGTTTGGGAGGCCAAGGCAGGTAGATTGCTTGAGCTCAGGAGTTTAAGACCAGCCTGGGCAACATGGCGAAACCCTTTCTCTACTAAATACAAAAACTAGCTGGGTGTGGTGGCATGCACCTGTAGTCCCAGCTACTCGGGAGGCTGAGGTGGGAGGATCACCTGAGCCTGGGAGGTTGAAGCTGCAGTGAGCTGTGATGGTGCCACTGCACTCCCACCTGGGTGACAGAGCAAGACCCTGTCTCAAAAAAACAAAACTAAACAAAAAAATCCATGTGGGAAAAGGCCCAATCAGAGCCAACTCACTGCTGGGATTAGTAGAAATGATTAGTCACCAGAAGGCAAATCGTGGAAGAATGAAGAGATGACAGGACCTCAGGAACTACACCCAGAGGTGTAGTGGTGCCGTAGGCAAAGCATCATGCCGGTCATCCCCAAGAAGGGGAGAAGGGGTAGAGCTCAGACTCTTCCCTGCTTCCCCATAAGTCCAGTTTACCCTGGACTGATCCTTTCAGCATGGCAGCCTCCATGGGGAGGCACGAGATCCAAAGATGAAGATGTCTATGGGGGTGAAGAAGAATGGCAAACTTTGCAGGCAAGAGTAGGCATTAGAGAGATCAGAGGAGGAAGACAATAGAGAAGGATGACACAGGACAGGCTGTATCTAGAGGATATAATGCCATGGACTTTGGACTATTCCAGAGAGGCTGAGAGACCTGTCTCCTGCCTACAAGGCTCCTTGAACTCTGCACCCTTCTTTTTGCTAAAGTGCTGCTGAGGCCTGTCTCACTTCCCAATGAAAAGCAACTCAGGAAATTGGCTTCCTGCCCCACTCCTTCTTTGGGAGAGAGAAACAGAACTGAAGAGGAAGGAAGGAAGCCCAAAGAAACAGAGGCTTTCTTTCCTGGCTGAGATTTGTTGGCACTGCCCACTAACATAGAGAATAAGGTGGTTCCCTAAGCGAGCCTTAAGCTGGCATGAGGCTACAAACAAGTGATTGTATCTTCGTTCTGCTCAGCAGCCTACCTGGGCTGGCCTGGACAACCTCAATTGTATACTGAGGTCTTAAGCTGGCCATGGCCCTTGGTAAAGCAGGAGAAAGAAATAAGGCTGGAAGGTACAGAATTTGCTTGATGCCTTGCCTACATAATTCCTTTGCTGTTGCAACTGGCAACTCTTTGCTTGCATTATGTGAAAAAAAGGCGGTAAAAAATTGTCAGAAATGTTTGCCACCAGCCTAACCCCACCGCCCATGCATTGCTCCCAAGAAAGCTAATTAAGGCCCATTGCTATTAGAGTTACATGATTCTGAAGGCTTGTTATGACAAGAAAAAATAATGAAGACATGGTTCCTCCAAGTCATAAGCATCCAAGTCAAAACATACTGCATCCCAGGTGAGTGTGGTGGCTCACACCTGTAATCCCAGCACTTTGGGAGGCCAAGGCAGCCGGATCACGAGGTCAGGAGTTCGAGACCAGCCTGGCCAAGATGATGAAACCCCGTCTCTACTAAAAATACAAAAATTAGCCAGGCATGGTGGCGGGCGCCTGTACTCCCAGCTACTCAGGAAGCTGAGGCAGGAGAATCGCTTGAAACCGGGAGGCGGAGGTTGCAATGAACCGAGATCACACCACTGCACTGTACCCTGGGCGTCAGAGCAAGACTCCATCTCAAAAAAAAAAGAAAAAAACATCCTGCATCCCTTGTCCCTTTGTGTTCCCCTAGACAAGCCTCTGGGCTGGTGTTGCCTATCTCATGCATGCAGGCAGTCATCCTCCTTTGGCCAGTGCATACCTGACTCCTACTCAGTGCCAGGCCTGGAGAAGACTGTGAGACCTGCCCTTGAGGAGTCCTGTTTGCAGGAAGAGAGTGATAGGCACACAAATTATTTCCAATAAACAACAGAAAATGTCACCAGAATCTCTACTGTGATCATGTCCCCCACCCATGTCTGTTTCGTAGATTGGGGGAGAACAGGCCCGGGTGGAAAGTCATGCACTTATGCCCTCTCCTGACCAGCCCACATGTCCTACCCCAGCCAACAGTGGTTCAGGCATGACTCTGACTGCTCATGGGAAAGAGCAGCTTGCTCAGCCCCTCCATCAGACTCAGTTCTGCATGTCTTTAGGGAAGTCTCTCAGAGAGGTCCTTACCTCCCGACTCCTCTGTGGCTCTTCTACTGCAAACCCAAGGACACTTCTGAGAATCACCCTTTACCATCAGGAATCTCAGGCCACAGGACATAGCCACTCTCTCCACTGAGCTCTATCTCTGTCCTAATCAGAATGGATTGTAGTAGGGGCTTGTTTGTTCTATCATCTTTACCAAGTGCCCAGGGAGCTCCCAGAAGCCACTGGAAAAGCTTCTGCCTTCCAGGAAAGATAGAATGGGGTAGGGAATGAGTCCCTGATAGTGAAGCAAGAGCCTTGTGGCAAGGAGAAAGGTCCATAGTGCCAGACACGGTGGCTCATGCCTGTAATTCCAGTAATTTGGGAGGCTGAGGTGGGCAAATGGCTTGAGCCCAGGAGTTCAAGACCAGCCTAACAACATAGTGAAACCCATCTCTACAAAAAATACAAAATTAGCCAGGTGTGGTGGCATAAGCCTGTAGTCACAGCTACTCAGGAGGCTGAGGCGGGAGGATCACTTGAGACCGGCAGGCAGAGGTTGCAGCGAGCTGAGATCGTGCCACTGCACTCCAGCTTGGGCAATAGGGTGAGACTCTGTCTCACAAACAAAAAATTGGCACTTTTTGAGCTGTAGGATGAGGACAGCACTGTGCCAGGCCCACAGGATACAGCAGAAACCAAGACTGCTAAACGCTTCTGCCCTCACTGAGCTTGTGATCTCGAAGTCTGGTCTTTGCCTGTCTGCTGCTCAAACCAGGCCCTGAACCTGGAGGGCTTGACTTCTGGCCCTCAGTACAGGACCACTACCCTGCCCTATAGTGGTGGGTGTAGTCACAGCATCACCAGGCCAGGCCATGAGCACTAAAATCATACTCAGGCATCAGGGTTGTCTGAGGAGGACCCCTCTTGGCTCCTCCAGGTTCTGGGCTGGGTGGTAGCAGGTATCAGTCAGGTAGCCACATCTGGGTTACCACAGCTATGTATGTATTAAAAAAACCCTCCAGCTGGAAGGCCTGGCATGGACATCAGCTTTCTGAGAAGGCAGTCTTTCTGACAATGAGCTGACAGTACAGACTGAAAATTCCTTTTAAGGCTGGGCAAGGGACATCATCTGCTACCAAGGGAACAAGAAAGGTCACATATTCAGCTGAGATTCCAACCAGGCCCACCTTCCATCTCCAGCTCTGCTCCAGGGATCTTCTTGGGGCTCACAGGGTTGGCACATCCGTCTCCTAGCCCTGCATGATCATGAGCCTCTCTGAGGAGGATGGAGTTCCAGGAGTAAGCTCATGTGCTGCCTGAACCCAGGGCAGGGTTTGGGGCACAGTGATTGCTGAGTCAGAGCCACTGGGGTCACACTCAGTACCTCTTCAGCCTCTCATATGCATTCTAATCATTACTTTGGACACAGGAAGGCAGAGTTACCCCCTGCCCCAAGCATACCATGTGCTCCTCAAAGAAGCCCAGGAATACACATCTTCAGCATCCCCCAGGAAACTGTTAGGAAGATGCATAGGAAGAGAGCAAGAGACAGGAGGAAACTCAACAGCCAAACAGGTTTATTTACAGGAATAAGCCTGCGAGGCGTCCCAGTCAGGAGTCTGCCTGAGACCCTGATCGATTACAAGCTGAGGCTTTTATAATAAAGTTTCTACTGGGGAGGGGTTGGGGAAGTGCTGGCTGGCTGGGACTATTGCGGACTTTTCCAGCTGGGGGTAGATGTAGTTAGGGCCGTTATGCTCTGTTGAAGCTATAGGCAGGGTTGACATTTGCTTTGTTTCTGAGAACACAGTGGCCAAGGTTGTAAAATGGCATAACTATTGTTAGTCCTCATATTCTCCCCCTCTTTGTTTTAATTATCTCTTTGGATAGGGTTTTTAGCAGAGGGGTAGCTACTCGTTCTGACTGCTTCCTGCTGGTTTAGGGGTGATGGTGTGGGGGGAGGTAGCCTTCCTCTGGTGATGAAGTCACTCATTGTTTCTGTGGCAGGAATGCCGCCTTTATATGTCCCATTGTGGTGGCCTGAGCAATTGAAGTAACTCTTTCTAAAATGAACTTTTGAAAACAATTTAGTGGCCGGGCGCAGTGGCTCATGCCTGTAATCCCAGCACTTTGGGAGGCCGAGGCGGGTGGATCACGAGGTCAGGAGATCGAGACCATCCTGGCTAACACGGAGAAACCCCATCTCTACTAAAAATACAAATAACTAGCCGGGCATGGTGGCAGGCGCCTGTAGTCCCAGCTACTTGGGAGGCTGAGGCAGGAGAATGGCGTGAACCCGGGAGACAGAGCTTGCAGTGAGCCAAGATCGGGCCACTGCACTCCAGCCTGGGGGACAGAGCAAGACTCCATCTCAAAAAAAAAAAACAAAAAGACAACAATTTATCAAGCAGGGTAAAAACAATGAAAGGACTGATGAAAGGGAGTACCCAAGGGAGGAAAGAACTGAAAAAGTCATTGGCGGGTTGTTTGCGTAGACATTCTGCAATCTTTCTAAGTTTGGATATTCCTTCTTTTACCAATCTAGACTTGTTTGTAAAGAAACAGCATTCTTGGCTGGGCGCGGTGGCTCACGCCTGTAATCCCAGCATTTTGGGAGGCCGAGGCAGGCAGATCACCTGAGGTCGGGAGTTTGAGACCAGCCTGACCAACATGGAGAAACCCCATCTCTACTAAAAATACAAAATTAGCCCAGCGTGGTGGCTCATGCCTGTAATCCCAGCTACTTGGGAGGCTGAGGCAGGAGAATTGCTTGAACCCAGGAGGCAGAGGTTGTGGTGAGCCGAGATCATGCCATTGCACTCCAGCCTGGGCAACGAGCAAAACTTCGTCTCAAAAAAAAAAAAAAAAAACGGAAAGAAAAAGCATTCTTCTTGCAGGAAGAGGCATAGACCTCCCTTTTTTGCAGTGAGGATGTCTAGTCCCCTATGGTTTTGAAGTACTACTGCTGCAAGGGAGTTTATTTGATCTTGTATGTGATCCAGTTGAGTTGCTATTTCCATTAGTCCCTCTTTTAGTTGGCTAGACAGGGAAACTGAAAAAGCTATAAAGTTGTGGAACTAAAGCCTATTGCAGAAGAGATTCCGAGAGCAGCGAGGATTGGAATTACCTGGATTGCCCTTTTTGTTTTGGCGTGTGTGTGTGTGTGTGTGTGTGTGTGTGTGTGTGTTTGTGTGTGTAGTGGGAGGAGAAATTCTTGGTCTTTTGTGGCAACAGACAAGGGAGGCATAACTAAGCTAAAGTGCAAGTTCCAGTCCAATTAACAGACAGGCAGTTGTAGAAATTATGTCCACATGAGAAGAAATAAGGGCTGGAGGGGGCTACACAGGCAGCAACATCTGCTTGAAATAATATGTGGTAGTTTGAGGCATCCCGACCTGATCCTCCTTCCCATTCAAATGACACAAAAGAGGAAGCTAGGTGGTCATCGGTTAATAGTTGGAGAAGGGGGTAATGAGTTACCAAAGGTATTTCTGAGAATAGTCTGTGTTCAGATGAATCAAGAAAGAATTGGGTTGGACCCAGAAGGGAAAGAAGTTGGCATTTGGATTTTTCATGTCTACCATAGATATTGAATAAAGGCAATGTATTAGCTGGCCCTCACCCACTGCAAAAATCTGACCCTTGAGGCTGGGTGCAGTGGCTCACGCCTGTAATCCCAGCACTTTGGGAGACCGAGGTGGGTGAATCACTTGAGGTCAGGAGTTCAAAACCAGCCTAGCCAACGTGGTGAAACCCCATCTCTACTAAAAATACAAAAATTAGCCAGGAGTGGTAGTGGGTGCCTGTAATCCCAGTTACTTGGGAGGCTGAGGCAGGAGAATTGCTTGAACCTGGGAGGCGGAGGTTGCAGTGAGCCGAGATCTCACCACTGCACTCAAGTCTGGGCAGCAGAGCAAGACTCCGTGTCAAAAACAAAAAAAATCTGACCCTTGGTTACATTCATAAGCATTACTACATATAGGGACAGAAAATCTTAAGGGGTAAGAGGGCGTGGCTATGGCTGATGAGTTGGGTCACTGATGAGAATGGGTCACTTCCTCCTGTTGTAGAGGAGTAACTACAATCTGTTGTGTGAGAGAGAGAAAGAGGCAGGTTACAGTCCGAGCATTTTAAAGACCCTTCTGGAACTCTGTTTAAGGAGCAGGTGAAACATATAGGGGCCTGAGTAGTGAGTGGAGTGGTGGTTCCTATAGGTCCTGTAACCATGAGGTTTGGATAGGGGATAAAGTTGTTAGTTGTTTGAGAACGGCCTGACGCACCTTTTTGGCTATGGCTGTGGCAGGATCAGTACTTGGTTCCCAGAATGCAGATCCTAAGGTAGTTTTAGTAATGGTGAGGGTTGCCAAGGAATTGGTCCAAGCTTCTAAAAGTCCAGGGAGATAATGGTATATTGGGAACAAAGGGGGCATGCAGACCCAACAGAGTTCTGTGGAGCCTAAGTTGGCCTGTTTTAGTAAGTTGTAAGACAGCTGCAAGGTATGGTTTAAGTAAGGAGAAGAGTGGTACTAGAAGGAGACAAAGAACAAAAGAAAAAAAGGACATTTGAGATGGAGTGCAGTCTGCAAAAGTTTCCTGCAGCCATATCTCATAAAAGGAGGAGAAATAAATTATGGGGGGTGGGGGGAGCCTGGATACCAGGAAAGGTCTTATACAAGGCAGCAAATAAAATTACTGAAAGAGTTGGTGGTTAAAGAATTGTGGGGAGTCAAGTGATCTTGAGTTTGGTGGGTCCTGTAAGAAAACAAGAAAATTGAGACAGGTTGGGATTAAGAGGAGGAGCCCTTTTAAGTTTTGAGAAATGTATCCAGGGAGCTATGCCCTTTAATTTTGCTGCAGTGGGGGGAATTGGTGGTTGTTAAAATGCCAGCTTTTAGTAATCTGGTGATGATGGGTTTTATTCCCTTAAGTCCAGCCTGACTGAGGGGATATTGGGGTTGTGAAACAATTTGGGAAGGGTCCTTAAGTTTTATTAGAAACAGCTGGTGGTATATGGCAACAGTGGGCTGAGAAGTGTCCCATACCATTGGGTTATCTCCTTGGATTGAAATTGTTGAGGACTGGGTTTGGGCTTCATTGTTTTCTGGCTGGCAAAGGAGCAAGTATGCAGGCACCTACGGTAAGGCATTCAATTGTAATGTGGCCCCAAATTTGTTGAGTATATCTCTTCTAATAAGGAGTGTAGGACACTGTGGAATTACTACAAATGAGTGAGTAAAGGCAGTATTGAATAAGGTGCAGTATAATGGAGGTGTTTGAGAGTGAGCGGTAGGGTGGCCATCAACCCCAACAACAGAAATAGAGGAACAATTTAGGGGTCCATAATACTCTGGAAGAACTGAGAAACTTGCCCCAGTATCCAATAAGAAGGAGACTGGCTTACCAGATGCCATCCCAATTACCCCGGGTTCTGGAGACTCACATGGCATGGGTACAAGCAATCCCAGGCACCGTCAGTCTTCAGCTGCTAGTGTCAACAAAGAGGAGAGGTGTCTCTGTGGTGGGTTTGGGGACTGACTGGAGGATGCTGTTGAATGGGAAGGGCATTCTTGTTGAGAGCAGTCCATTTTCCAGTGTCCCCATTTGCCACATATAGGGCAAGGCTTTGTTGGAGGCCATGGGTTTGGGCAAGCCTTTGCCCAGTGTCCCGGATTGCCACGTCAAAAACAGGTGCCGGGGCCCTGAGAAGGTGATTTCTCCTTGGAACCTCTCTGGAGGGCAATGGCCAGCATCTGGTATTTAATCTTAGCCTGTTTCTCCTTTGGCACTTTATATTCTTCCTCCCTGTTGTTGAAGACCTTGAAGGACAGATTTAAAAGGTCCCTTTGTGGGGTTTGGGGTCCCTCCTCTAGTTTTTGCAGCTGTTTCCTGATATCTGGTGCTGATTGTGAAATGCAATGTAAGTGAAGATAGGTTTGACCCTCTTGTGATTCAGGGTCTAATTTTGTGTATTTGAGCATAGTCTCTAATAACCTTGATAGGAAAAGAGCTGGATTTTCATTTGGGCCTTGGGTTATTTCTCTAATTTTTTCATAATTTACTACCTTATCGGCATGGGCACATTTTTCCATGCCAGCCACAAGACAAGTGACCATATGGTTACGGCATTGGATGCCAGGGTCCCCCTGTTGTTAAGTCCATTCGGGGTCGGCTAGGGGAACAGCAATGGCCGCAACAGGATTATGGACTGTATCCTGCTGATGAAGTGTGTCGGCATGGGCTTGAGCAGCTAGCCAAATATGCTCTTTCTCATCTGGGGTGAGAGTGGCTGACAGGATAACATAAATGTCATGCCAAGTAAGGTTATGTGACTGAGTAATATAAAGAAATTCCTTCTGGAAGTGGGATGGGCCAGTGGAAAAGGAGCCAAGGAGCCTCTTAACCTCCGACATGTCTGAGATTGAAAAGGGAACACGAACCCTGACTATGCCTTCTGCCCCAGCTACTTTGCAAAGGGGAAGGGTGGCCGGGGTCTGATTTTTTTTTTTTTTTTTTTTTTTTTGAGACGGAGTTTCACTCTTGTTGCTCAGGCTGGAGTGCAATGGTGCAATCTTGGCTCACCGCAACCTCCACCTCCTGGGTGCAAGAGATTCTCCTGCCTCAACCTCCCAAGTTGCTTGGATTACAGGCATGTGCCACCACGCCCAGCTAATTTTGTATTTTTAGTAGAGACGGGGTTTCTCCATGTTGGTCAGGCTGGTCTTGAACTCCTGACCTCAGGTGATCTGCCCGCCTCGGCCTCCCAAAGTGCAGGGATTACAGGCATGAGCCACCGCACCCAGCCCTGATTGTTTTTTGAATGAGTGACAGGTGGATAGGGGAATGAGGGAGATGGCAATGGTGCTGGTGGCTCTTGGGGAGCCTGGGGCTGGAGATATGGTGGACATTCCTCAGCAGGGTTGAAATTCCTTTCAGGGGCTGAAGGGGAGGGGTGAAAAGGGGACTGGGAGTTTTCGTTTAGCAATAAAACTTGATGAGGGGAGCAAGACTGATAGAGGGAAAGTTTTGAGTGTAAATACATGAAATCTTGGATATAAGGGACCTCAGACCAGTTGCCATTTTGTTGTAAGAAATTGTTAAGATTGCTCGGGCTGGGCCGAGCACGGTGGCTCATGCCTGTAATCCCAGCACTTTGGGAGGCCGAAGTGGGCAGATCATGAGGTCAAGAGATCAAGACCATCCTGGCCAACACGGTGAATCCCCTTCTCTACTAAAAACACAAAAATTAGTTGGGCGTGGTGGCACGTGCCTGTAGCCCCAGCTACTTGGGAGGCTGAGGCAGGAGAATCGCTTGAACCTGGGAGGCAGAGGTTGCAGTGAGCCGAGATTGTGGAGTGCACTCCAGCCTGGTGACAGAGCGATACTCATCTCAAAAAAAAAAAAAGATTGTTTGGGCTGGGCATTGTGGCTCACGCCTGTAATCTCAACACTTTGGGAGGCCGAGGCGGGCAGATCACCTGAGGTCAGGAGTTTGAGACCAGCCTGGCCAACATGGCGAAACCCCATCTCTACTAAAAGTACAAAAAACTAGCTGGGTGTGGTGGTACACACCTGTAATCCCAGCTACTAGGGAGACTGAGGCAAGAGAATCTCTTGAACCTGGAAGGCAGAGGTTGCAGTGAGCTGAGATTGTACCACTGCACTCCAGCCTGGATGACAGAGTGAGACTCCGCCTCAAAAAAAAAAAGAAAAAAAAAAAAAAACGATTGCATTGAAGTTGGGGCTTGAAAGAGCCACTTTCCGGCCAGTAACTCAGTAACTGACATTATCCAGTTTGTACTGTGGCCAGGCCACGGTGCAGAAGAAAATTAACTGTTTAGGTTTTATAATGTCAGTAAGTCCCAACTGAACGTTGATTTTGTTGTTTTTGTTTTTGTTTTGTTTTGACAAGAGTTTCGCCCAGGCTAGAATGCAGTGGCGAGATCTCGGCTCACTGCAACCTCCACCTCCCGGGTTCAAGCGGTTCTTCTGCCCCAGCCTCTCGAGTAGCTGGGACTACAGGTGTGCACCACCACACCTGGCTAGTTTTTGCATTTTTAGTAGAGACGGGGTTTCACCATGTTGGCCAGGCTGGTCTTGAACTCCTAACCTCAGGTGATCCACCCGCCTTGGCCTCCCAAAGTGCTGGGATTACAGGCGTGAGCCGCTAGGCCCGGCCTCTCTCAAGACCTTTTGCAACGGAAGTGGGAAGTGATCCTAGACTACTGGCTCCAATTCCCTAGAAAGGGAGCTGGTCTGGCGTGAGCTCTGGACCATTTTGGCAGGCTCCAAACTTGGTTTTGCCCTCTATAGCCTAAGGATGCGACACCATGCGGACAGAAGACAACAGCACCCTCAGACCTGGCCCTGGCCAGCTCCCAACTGGATGTCCCTGCTGTTCCAATGCATGCCTAGAGCTGTGAAGACAGCTTTGGGAAAGGTGTTTCCTGGGGCTTCAGGGTACCCCCACTCAGGGAAAGAATAAGTCGCCAGCAGCCTCATCCCACGTCTGCTTCTAGTGCCAAACAGGGGGACCCAATCACACAAGTGGAGGCACCTCATCTCCATCCAGTACCCTCCCAGATCTCACAGTACCCTATCAGGCTACCCCCTTTAGGCGGTGCCCTCAGGAGCTCTCTGGCTGGAGGAAGGAGAGACAGAGAGGCTCCTGCAAGCGCTGAGCTCTATCTATACCGTGTGCAGGTCCCGCGCTGGGCTCCGCGGGGCACGGGGCCTAGAGGCAGGCAAACGCTAAGGCGAGGGAGTACGCACAGGAGGGCTCCTTATTGGTTCCCCACCTCTGAATTCAAGGTTTGCTGACTGGGGTCTCGGTAGCGGAAGCCTGGGCCCCAGACTCGCCCCTCTTATTGCCTGCCCGCTTCCCTTGCCTAGGGAGAAGGGCACTGGCGAATCACAGGCTCCCCAGGTTGCAGCTACACTCGCCCCGATGCCCTCAGGGACTGTGCAGCAGTGGTGGAGAGAAGACAAGTCTAGTTACACCACCAGCTAGCGGCCGCGCTCGGACTGGCTCCCCGCGGTTGGGCTACTCGCGGGCTTCGCCCCGCCCGCCCGCCGGCCCCACGGCTTTAGCCCTGCCCACAGCCCCGCTCGGCCCCGCGCTGCCGGAGATTTTCGTCCACTCCCGAGCGGCCTCAGCTCGACCCACGGCCGGCCTCCGGAGGCTAGCGCTTTCCGGGAGCTGGCAGCGTTATTAGCCCCGCCCACAGCCCGACTCTTCAGCCCCGCCCACCGCTGGCGACTTAATCCTCTGGCGCCACCTCCTGGGAGGCCGCGGACACTGTCTCCCTCTTCGGCCCAGAGCTGCTCCTGGCAGTCCACTCTGCTGGGCTCACCTAGGGGGCATCTGGAGCCACTACCAAGGTTGGGAGCTCTCCCTATCCCCAGCCCGAACCTGCCCAAGGCCCTGCGTCTCGCCACACGGAGCCTTCACAGGGACATGGACAGAACAATTCGTCTGACCCGAACTGAGACTCTAGGATAATCGCCACCAAAACTGGGGGTAGTGGGGCTAACCAGGGCCCCAGCAACCCGGTCTTCATGCTGCCCATGCCCTAGGCTGTCCTTAGGAGGGCCCCTCCTGCAGGAGCACCCGAACTCCAGCTGATGGGAGCCCCCACTTTGAACCTCTTGCCGAACATCCTCTAGATCTTCCAGGGTCCCCACAGGGAAATGGTACCCAGCATTTCTCCATAGGTGCTTCAAATAATTCTTTGCTGCTCTACAACAGGAACAGAATTTCATCATCAGAATTAAACCTGGCCGGGCACGGTAGCTCACGCCTGTAATCCCAGCACTTTGGGAGGCCGAGGTGAGTGGATCACCTGAGGTCAGGAGTTCAACGCCAGCCTGGCCAACATGGTGAAACCTCGTCTCTACTAAAAATACAAAAATTAGCCGGCCGTGGTGGCGGATGCCTGTAATCCCAGCTACTCCAGAGGTTGAGGCAGGAGGATCGCTTGAATCCGGGAAGTGGAGGTTGCAGTGAGCCGAGATGGTGCCACTGCACTCCAGCCTGGCCGACAGAGCAAGACGCTGTCTCAAAATAATAATAGTAGTAGTAATAATAATAATAATAATAATAATAATAATAATAATAATAAAACCTAAAGTGTTTGGGTCACATTTAGAACTGAACACGCCTCACACTAGCCACAAGACCCAGACCAATAACTCCCTTGCCCTCTCTGGGCCTCAGTGACTTTGCCTCAAGGTAGTTGTGAGGAAGGTGAGCAAAACAAGGAAAGAGTCACCAATGGATTTGGATTTTTAAGATATTGAAATCCCAGGCCAGGCGCAGTGGCTCACACCTGTAATCCCAGCACTTTGGGAGGCCAAGGCAGGCGGATCACAAGGTCAGGAGATCGAGACCATCCTGGCTAAAACGGTGAAACCCCGTCTGTACTAAAAATACAAAAAAATTAGCCAGGTGTGGTGGCGGGCACCTGTAGTCCCAGCTACTCGGGAGGCTGAGGCAGGAGAATGGCATGAACCCGGGAGGCGGAGCTTGCAGTGAGCTGAGATTGTGCCACTGCACCAGTCTGGGTGACAGAGCAAGACTCCATCTCAAAATAATAATAATAATAATAATAATAATAATAATAATAATAATACAAAAAATCAGCCAGGCGTGGTGGCACACACCTGTAGTCCCAGCTACTTGGGAGGCTGAGGCAGGTGAATCGCTTGAACCTGGGAGGCGGAGGTTGCAGTGAGCCAAGATGGCACCACTGCACTCCAGCCTGGGTGACAGAGCGAGACTCCGTCTCAAAAAAAAAAAAAAAAAAGGAAATCCCAGTGCTTTGGGAGGCCAAGGCGGGAGGATCACTTACTTGAGGTCAGGAGTTCGAAACCAGCCTAGCCAAGATGGCGAAACCCCATCTCTACTAAAAAAAATACAAAAATTAGCTGGGTGTGGTAGCACGTGCCTGTAGTCCTAGCTACTTGGGAGGCTGAGACGTGAGAATCACCTTAACCCGGGAGGCAGAGGTTGCAGTGAGCCAAAATCACGACACTGCACTCTAGCCTGGGCCACAGAGCAAGACTTTCAAAAAAAAAAGAAAAAAAGAAATAGGCCGGGTGCGGTGGCTCATGCCTATAATCCTAGGACTTTGGGAGGCTGAGGCGGGTGAACTGCCTGAGCTCAGGAGTTCGAGACCAGCCTGGGTCACATGGTGAAACCCCATCTCTACTAAAATACAAAAAATTAGCCAGGCGTGGCAGCATGCACCTGTAGTCCCAGCTACTCAGGAGGCTGAGGCAAGAGAATTGCTAGAACCCAGGAGGCGGAGGTTGCAGTGAGCTGAGATTGTGCCACTGCACTCCAGCCTGGGCGAGAGAGCAAGACTCAGTCTCTAAAAAAAAAAAAAAGAAAAGAAATAGAGAAATGAAGCTCACTCTCGAAAGACTGATGCTTGAATTGGGCCTTCTTTGCTTTAGGGGAGCTAGGAAAGGGCCTCTCCTAGGAGCTTGTTCAACCTGTGGGCAACAAGGGGAGGCGGGGCTGTGGGCTACAATGAGGTAAGTAGTGTGGAGCCTCCAGCCCCCCCAAGACTGGTGGTATTCTTTTTTTTTTTTTAGACAGAGTCTCGGCGTCTCGCTCTGTTGCCCAGGCTGGAGTGCACTGCAGTGGTGCAATCTCAGCTCACTGCAAGCTCCACCTCCGTGGTTCATGCCATTCTCTTGCCTCAGCCTCCCGAGTAGCTGGGACTACAAGCGCCCACCACCACGCTCAGCTAACTTTTTTATATTTTTTAGTAGAGACGGTTTCACCATGTTGGCCAGGATGGTCTCATCTCCGGACCTCGTGATCCGCCTGCCTCGGCCTCCCAAAGTGCTTGGGATTACAGGCGTGAGCCACCGCGCTTGGTCCCAAACTGGTGGTAGTATTCTAGAGGCCAGGCTGGCCTAGACACACCACAAGATTTTCCAGCTAACAGCCCTTATCCCAAGACTAGCTCAAAGATCTAGGCCTAAGGCAGTGCCTTTATGACAAGAGAAAATGCAGATTCCTCTAGCATTTTCTAGAGACCAGCACTGTCTCCAAGCCAGGCCAGAGTCATTCCAAGTCAGAGGAATGTGGGAAGGCAGATTCCTGTAGGTCTGATGTTCCTTTTTTCCTACTCTCCTGTCTACGACCCTCTAACCCCAGCTTAAAAGACCTGAGCAGTCCTCATCCAAATCAAGGAACAGGGATCTGGCAGGAGTGCCAGGGGTCAAGGGTCTGCTGGGCTAAACAGCGGATACTACCCCATCCCCCAAAAGAGGCAGGGCAGAGCTGAGGCCAGAGGTCCTTCTGGCCTTAATGTTCTCTGCCAAGACCAAGTATTCCCTTACTTGAATTCAGAACAGTGAGTCCACTCATTACCCAGTGGCTTCAGGTTAGATGTTAAGCAAAAGTTCCTGAGGTCAAGAGAGTAACGACGGGGTAATTTTCTGGGCCCCTGCTGCTAGGCCTAGGGAGTGAAGTGTGTGCTGGGGACAGCCTTTCCTGGCACTTAGCATGGTGCACATTCAGGTCCTAACTCCAAGTAGTTGTTGGACCTTCAACAACCCCCCACCCTGGGAATCAGCTCTTATCTGCAATATCGGACCAGCCTCTGTGGGTCTTTGAGCAGAGGAGCAGGGGTCATGGTAAGCAGCCAGTGATGGCAGAGTTGAGCCCAGAAGAGGCACCAGTTGTTCTGTGACCAATCACTCGATTCTGCCCCTTTGCCCCTTGAAACACAGCTGCTGCATCTCCTGCCGCCCACACTCCGAGCAGTGTCCTAGGACAACCCATCTGCCCCTTCCTGGGCACTGAGTCATGATCAGCCTACCCAGCTGGCCTGTCCATCCCAAGCCAGGGACTGAAGGTCACCCCCCAACCCCCAGAACCTAGAGGCCAACCAAGGCAGAGCAGCCTGGCCAGAAACCATTGTTCCCACCCCAAGGCCAACACAAACCTGCCTTGAGACTACCTGGGAGACTAGCCAGTCCCAAGCCCACAAGACAATGCGGGCAGGAGGTGGGGTAGAGCTGCAGCCAGAGGTATCCCTAGGTCCCCATCTTCACAGAGACCTGGCCTGAAGGACCCCTACCCAGGAGGTACAGGGGCTGACACACTCTGGGGCAGAAAACCTGTGACACTTTCCCACCATCCTCCTTCCCAGCCAGTCTCACTGGGTTCTCTGCTATCCCCCACCCCTTACAGAGGAGGAACTGAGGATGTAGGAGACTTGTCTTAGCTGACTCACAGGCAGAAGAGGGGTGAAGGGGGCATTACATGTTGGCAGAGTTTCTGGAGTGCACACCCAGCCCTCCCAGCACAGAAATGGTAAGGCTTACATGGAGGCCACTGGGCCAACCCCAAGTGGACCCGGGTGAGTCTCCTCTTCCCCATCACATAAGCCCCCAACCCCTCATGTCCAGGAACCTCTCCAGATGCCAGGGAAACAGATGCCCAGACGCAACGGCGTTGTAATAAAGACACTGCTTTTATTTAGTTTGATATGTTTCTTTACAGAATGCAGAAAACACATCTTAGAATCATATAGAAGGAAATAAAAACACATCAGTGGTTGGTGAACACTTGAATGTGAGATTGGCTCTCCATCTCACAGAGTCCAACGGCCATCACCAGCCCAGCGCTCAGGGGAGCAGGCTGCCTGCAAAGGCATTGTTGCTGTTGTTATTCTGTTCACTGCCCCATCGCCTCCAGTTGCTATGGCAACAGGCCATTCTGGGCCAGCCACGTCTCTGCATGGCAGTGCCCAATGGTGGAGTTGCTAGGGGCGACGGAGCTGTTTGGAAGGTCTTTCAAAGCCCTCACCTGGAACATTGGGAATTGTTTATTTTTTGATGAGGTCATCAGAAATAATCTCACCAGGTCAGATCCCACTTGTGCTCCTGTCTCTGGGGCACCAGAGAAACTCTGACTTGGAGGCATGAGCCCAGTCACCAGTGGTCCACTGAGCCCGCATTTACAGGCTCCCCCACAGGGGCACTGTTCACTCCAGAGTACCCCCTGGGGACTGGGGCAGGGGAGAGGGGCTGGGCCCTGTGGGAGAAGGCGCAAGGGGAAATGCCCTCTGGAGAGCAGTAGGACGGAGACCCCTCCCCTCCTACCAGCCCTCCCCTCCTGAGGCAGCACACACAAATCCTCTGCAAAACAGTCGATATGGCTTAGAAGTAGCTGCTCCGTGTGCAAAGGGAGCCTGGGTCCACCCACCCACCCTCAATCAGGGAAGGGATACATTATTGCGAAAGGCATTCCTCCCTAAAAGGTACCCAAAATAACGCTTCAGACATCAAGAAAAGTCATGCTCAAAATGGTTTCTTCCACAGGAGGAGAATCGAAGCAGAGTGGGCGCCCCTGAGTCATGGGACAGAGATGCAGATGGACGGACGGATGTTCTGCTAAAAAAGGCAAAAGAACCCCAGTGTAATTCCAGAATTTAAACCATTAGGAAAAGTAGGGAGAAAAGAATCAAAATAAGCAAAGCCGTCAGTTCCATGGAATCAACACTTAAGAGCTCGTACAAACTGCTGTAAGCATCACCATTTTAAATCTTTTTTTTAATAAAACAATTTGAAGCTGTATAAAAACTTTAGTAAAAAATTAGCTTTGAGAGCTCACAGATTTTTATTATGAACTATTGCTGGCACTCCTCCCCAGCCGCCAGACCTTTTCCAGTAGTTCAGGCCCAAGGCCTGGGACTGGAGTGCCAGAGAAAAGGGATGGGGTGGGTCAGGGCAGGACTGTGGACTGTTAGGACAAAGCGGCCAAGGTCAAGTGAGGAAAGAGCATCACATGACATAAAAATATTGCATCTTCACCAAAATGTCCCCCACTGAGTGTTTCAAAAAGCCGTGATATTCCTTTTAGGAGGGAAAAAAAAAAAAAAACAACACACAGAAAAAGGGTAAAACAAAATAGGTTGATGTGGTGGAGACCTTTGACCTCCCAGGTGCCCCCACAAGCAGCTGGCCCACCCTGGAGCACCAAAGTTGGGGGCCACAGCCACCGCTGCCTCTTGGAGTCCCTTTTTCATGGAAATGAAGACCCCTTGGTGGTGGGCCACTAGTGTACGTACATGGGCTGGAAGTGGGGATGTCCATGGCCCAAGAGACCCCTCCAGCTTCCAGCCCCTGGCAACAGCGGGAGAGCAAACCCAGCACCAGGGACTTGGTGTGAGCCAGGGCCGGGAGGCCCCCAGTCAGGCTCTGGGGTATCAGAGCAACCAAGTTGACGTAGTGTGAAAAAATAGTATTCCTTTGATAAAAAATACTGTCCCTTGGTCTTCTCTAAGTTTGAAACACCCTGGGAGTTTATTTTTAGCAAAGCAATTCCCCATACCCACCCAAAAATTATACATACAAGTTTAGGTAAACAGCAGATTAAATGTAAAAACTTAACCTTAACTTCTGAAAGTCCTTTGAATTTAATCTTTAGTTACTGTTTTCCATGTTACATCCTGCAGCTAGACACACGTGAATAGAAAAAACAGTACAGTTAGTGTTAAAGGCAAAACGCAGAGAGCCAGGGGGCCGCCCGGCACTGCCTGCGAGTTCATTCATGGTTCCTCGCTCCCTCCACCTCCACTCCACATGGTGCTTTCAGAGCCAGCCATCAAAAATGAAGCGAAGAATTCTCTATGAACAAACCAAAAGCTGTTAGGCAAAAAATAAAAATAAAAAAGTCCCCAAAGTCTCTCCAGCTGCTTTGGGGTTTGGGAGGACCAGAGAGGGCGGGCTTGTCCAGGCCCCTGTGTCAGTGTGTGCTAGGTCAGGTGTCGGCTCCCGGTGGGCAATGGTCTGCAGGCCACCGGTCTCCACAGACAACACCATGTTGTCTCCAGGCCCCTGCCCTACCCTGCCTCCACCCAGGCGCTTGCGGGTTAAGGTGGGACATAGGGAGGAGGTGACCGGTATGGGGTCATGTTCTTGGGACGGGAGCCCTTGCCCTCCATGGGTGCTGTGAAGGGCGGTGGGGGCTGGTAGGGAGGCGCATTGGGATCCTCATCCCGCAGGGGCGTGTATTCTCCCACGGTGTCCTGGTTCAGAGGAGTGGTCTCGGGCACACTCTGGTTGGGGTACTCAGGAGGGGGTAGGGG
Organism: Pan paniscus; assembly: GCF_029289425.2. NCBI lineage: Eukaryota > Metazoa > Chordata > Mammalia > Primates > Hominidae > Pan > Pan paniscus. Next base: position 49,516,373 of record NC_085926.1, on the reverse strand, counting down.
AGCCTTCTCCTCCTGCAGAATGAGTGGCATGCTGGAGGAGGGTGGGGGCTTGGAGTCATCCAGTTCGTCTGCAAAGATGATAGGCACCCCCTTCTTGATGAAGGTGGCCTGGTCCTCAAGGGTAAGCTTGCCCTTCCGCTTCTTGCGGTAGCAGATCATGGCAATGATGCCAGCAATGAGCAGGATGGCTGCGACCACCACGGCCGGAATGACTGTGTGCAGGTAGACGTCATCCTCACTGCTCTTCTCAGGGTCCCTGTCAGGCACTTCTGTGGGCGGCGCCTCTGAGGGCACTCTCCTGGGTGGTACCACAGGAATAAACTGTAGGTACCGACAACTGCCAGAGCCCGTCACAGCGATGCTTGTGGCCTTAAAGTCAGGCTCTAGGGAGTTGGAGAAGGCAGGCCGAGGTTTTCCATCATCCTCAGCGATCCGGCGGCTCAGCCCAGCGATCTGCTCCTTGGGGCAGGGCTCCAAGGGCAGTGTGTTGTTGGTCCATTCCACCACGATGGAGCCCCGGGTGATATTCTGCAGGGTGATGGTGCTACAGTTTCGGTCTCCAAAGGCGAAGGCCAGTTTCTTTACCAAGGCAATCTTCTTGTGGATGTCATTCAACACCAGTGCCGGGTCACCCACAAACTTGGCCTTGAACCTTGCAGGAGCCCTATCCCCTTGGGGGCGCCTGTGGACGTGGATCTCGAAGGCATCCACAGCCGACAGGCCCCCCTTGTCTGTGGCATGCATGAAATACTCGTGTTTGCCCACGTGGCTGCTGTCGGGAAGGCCATACATGAGCTGGCTGTTGCTGTTGAACTGTACCCAGGACTTCTCGCCCACCAGCTGCTGCTCCCGCAGTTTCAGGGTCAGCTTCAGCTTGTCAGTGGTGGTGTCCTCATGGTCATAGAAAGTGTCTGACGGGATCTTCACCTCAAAGTAGGTGCCAACCCAGGCATCTACCCTGTCAATATGGTTCTTGAGCTCTGGGCGCTGGTTGGGTTCTCCGCCACGGGGCACTCCACTGGTGGTGGTGCGAATACGAGTAGGCGGTGAGGCAGTTTCCAATCTGGTGATGGGAACTTTAGTGGTGACCCGGGGCACTGGCCGGGGTGTCCGTGGTTTCTTGGTCGGCCTGCGAGTCGTGGTGGTGGTGGAGTCAGTTGAAGGCGTTGCTGGTTTTGGTGTGGATACTCGTGGCTTCTTGGTGGTGGTTGTGGGAGGGGTAGCAACTGCAGTAGGCTCCACATAGCCAGGAATGGTCATCGTTGGGCGAATCTGGCCAGGAACTGTGGTGCCAGCTTCTGACACCCGAGTAGGCTGGATGGGGCCTAGGGTTGGGGTTTGAATAATGGCGCCTCGAGTCCGGATAGTGACCGTGGGTTTCCCAGGAACAGGATCCCTGACTGGAGGAGCCATGGTCTCTGTTGGAGGAGCAATGGCTGGAGATGTGGGGGTTGGCACGATCCTGGATGGGGGCTCCTGGATAGCCGTGGTTGGGGGCCCAATGGCAGTGACAGGTGTGGGTGTAGCATGGATCTGCCTCCGGACGCGTTTGGGAAGAGGGGGCTTCTTATTGGCGATGTGCCAACCCACCACAGGGTAGCCAAGCTGAGCAGACATTGCACCCTCCCTGGCAGGGGCCTCTACACCACGAATGTCAGGCACACTGTTCTGGTTCAGGGAGCAGCCCAGCTTCCAGGAGAGAAGGGCCCCATTCTCCACCACCTTTTTTGCATTTCCCGGGCCAGCCATGAAGGCCGACATGTCAAATAGTCTGTTATTCACCACCGGCACTAATTTCATGTTGTGAAGCTCTACTTCTGAGAAGCTCCGCATCCTGTGCAGGAGGTCAATCCTTTGCTTTGGGGTCATCTTGGTGAGGTCGGCATCCAAAATCACCGTCAAAACAGTCACAGGTTCATCCGCAGCACAGGCAGATGATACCACCTCACCAGGGTCTGGGGAGGCTGTCCTCACCGACTGCAGCTCACTGTGGTCTTCAGGGTAGACCTCGATGGAGAACACACTGGAGGTCTGGGGGATGTGGCTCCCGTTGGCCCCCAGCCGTGTAGCGCTCACTGAAATGTAATGCACACCCTTATCAGTGTCAAGGGGGAGGCCCTCCAGGATGTGGCTCTGTGAGTCCCAGTGCAGCCAAGATGGCAAAGCCTCCTTCCCTGCCGCTGATACCTAGAAGAGACACAAGCATAAATTAAAAATACTATTGTCACTGCATAACCTGAATATGATCACAACAGTTAACCTGAATTGTGTGACAGGTTTAAGGTATAATTCAGAATGCCTGCTGGGGAAGCTGATTCCTCTCCCCTAGAGAGACACAACTGAGTTTATTTACCTGTCACAAGACTAGGGCTATGAGATGGGCTAACTTGGGAGGCAAATATCTCACCCAAGGCCACACAGTGGGGAGACAGCAGTGCTGGCACTCAAGCACATGTCTCATTCCCAAGAACTGATGCCATGGAGCTCATGACTGTTGTGGATTTTATAACAGTGACACACCCTGCCACCTACTTGCCCATTCTACCTGAAGAATCAAGTCACATTCCAGCCCTCAGCATTCCTTTCCACCCTTGCTTCAGACTTCTCCCCGGCCCTCTGCAGACACCACATCTTTGCTCAGGTCACATGCCTGGCCTGGAGGACCATTCCTGCCCCAAAGTGGAGATGCACACAGGTCTGGGTACAAGGGAAGGCTCAACGCTCTGAAGGACTCACATTACAACATCGCGTTACATTCAAGTGTAGTGGGGCACATTTGTGTAGCAAAGAGAGTTAGTTGTATCTAATGTTTTCATTTACCCTGCTTCTCAAATCTCAAGACAAACTGTGGTGCCCAGGGAACAGAGACTAGAATCAACTATTCTAGAATAGTGCTTATTAAAGGAATCCCAAGGAGCTCTGGTCTCTCTAAAAGAGAGAGGTTCTACAGTCAATCAAGTACAGGAAATACACAGAGACCTCTTCTGCCCTTGGAGAGACCAGGCACAGAAGCAGGCCTAAGGAGCTCATCACCTTATTCCAACTCAACAGCATCTCCCAGACTTCTTCTGTTGTGGAAGTCCCTTTCCACAGAGATATAACTGGTCATACTCAGAGCACCCAAGGAAATGCCACCATAGAAACCTCCACCAACAGCTGACAAGAGGAAAATATGACTTAGCTCTCGCCCCAGCCCCATCTGTGGCTCCTCTCACTTTTGGGAAACACCTACTCCTGCCCCAATGCAAGAAAGGTGACACCCCCCATTCTCTGGTTGGCCTGAAGGCACTCTCATCTCCATTGTCCTATAACAAGTACCAGAGACAAATTGGCCAAAACACAGTACATCACACTGCCAGACTCAGCTTAGGACTGCCCTTCATGACCACTGCTTATCAATAGGGGGACCCTAAAATGCTTCCCTCCCTGTGGCAGGAAAGCTAAAGCCATTGACTGCTGGATTACCCAGTGGCTCTGGTTCCCTGGGCTTCCTCCTGCCAAAAAACAAGGTACTTGAGTGATTTGGAAAGGAGACCCCAGGCTTGTACCCAGGTGTCCAGGCAGCAGCCTTATCAGAAACTAGATAATTTCCCCCCTTTAAACTAATTTAAACAGGTTTCCTACACCCAGCAAAAATGTATGAGAAAGCTGGGCATGGTAGCTCATACCAATAATCCCAGTACTTTGGGAGGCCAAGGCGGGAGGATTGCTTGAGGCCAGCAGGCATTAGAGACCACCCTGGCCAACACAGTGAGACCTCCATCTCTATTTCAAAAAAAAAATTTTTTTTAACCATGAGATTACTGACATTGTTAGGAATTATTATTATTGGGCCAGGCATGGTGGCTCACCCCTGTAATCCCAGCACTTTGGGAGGCCAAGGTGGGCAGATCACCTGAGGTCAGGAGTTCGAGACCAGCCTGGCCAACACGGCGAAACCCCATCTCTACTGAAAGTACAAAAATTAGTCGGATGTGGTGGCAGGCACCTGTAGTCCCAGCTACTCAGGAGGCTAAGGCATAAGAATTGCTTGAACCTGGGAAGCGGAGGTTGCAGTGAACTGAGATCACGCCACTGCAACCCAGCCTGGGTGACACAGTGAGACTCCATCTCAGAAAAAAAAAAAAGGAGTTATTATTATCAGGGTTATCATTTCCTAATTGCTCTCTGAGCCAATCATTAAGGGTTAGCAAATAGTGTTTCTTTTGTGATACCACATTGCATCAACTCTAAGATGTGCCATCATCTAATTAAGAATCTCCCACCCTGTCACTCACCATCAAACATCAGAAATGTTAAAACATCTGTAAACATGGGTGTCTTCAAATTCATGAAAAACGCTAAATATATTTTTCTTTTAAAATATTTTTTAACCATAAAAATCACACTTATTGGCTGGGCGTGGTGGCTCATGCCTGTAATCCCAGCACTTTGGGAGGTTGAGGCGGGTGGATCACTTGAAGTCAGGAGTTTGAGACCAGCCTGGCCAACATGGCAAAATCCCGTCTCTACTAAAAACACAAAAATTAGCCAGGCATGGTGGTGCACACCTGTAGTCCCAGCTAGTCGGGAGGCTGATGCACAAGAATGGCTTGAACCCAGGAGACAGAGGCTGCAGTGAGCGGAGACCACACCACTGCACTCCAGCCTGAATGACAGAGTGAGACTCTGTCTCAAAAAAAAAAAAAAAAAAAAAAAAAAAAAAAATCACACTATTTCAAATGTTTTGGCTGAAAAATCTAAGCTTTACATTTTTCAGTTCATTTATATTAAATAAAACTGCCACATCCGTATATAAACACATAAAATAAAGGTTGAATGCTCTTGTTTTGCAAAAACAAACAAAAAACCACCATGAAGCAAATAAGTAAGGCCCATGAGATGTTTTACAGGAGTGGGATAGAAGTAGGGGTCCTGAGAGGTGGAGAGTAGGTGAATTAGGGTGTGGACCGCGGTTTTTGGTCACCTGAGGGTTATTTCCTAACTCTACTCCATCCCAATGGCCACCAGTAGGACACGAGCTCACATGGCAGAGGGAGGATGAAGAAAGGTGACAGGGAAGGCCTGGAATAGAGGTCTGGGTAAAGCCAACCAAGGAGGAGCCAACTGCAGAGGAGACTGAACAAGGTTGAGAGGGACTAGAAGAAGGGAGCCAAATGGCTGGCTAGAACCATGGGACATTCCTGAGTGGCTAGGCGCTCCATCAGTGTTGATAAGTCAGCAGCCTGTTGCCTCTCCAAGTCTGTCTTCAACTATACAAGGGCACTTTTTTTTTTTTTAGACAGCGTCTCACTCTATCACCCAGGCTGGAGTGCAGGGGCGTGATCTCGGCTCACTGCAAGCTCCGCCTCCCGGGATCACGCCATTCTCCTGCCTCAGCCTCCCAAGTAGCTGATTTTTCGTGTTTTGTTGGTTTTGTTTGTTTTGTTTTGTTTTGTTTTTTGAGACAGAGTCTCGCTCTTTCGCCCAGGCCGGACTGCAGTGGCGCTATCTCGGCTCACTGCAAGCTCCGCCTCCCGGGTTCATGCCATTCTCCTGCCTCATTCTCCTGTAGCTGGGACTACAGGCGCCCACCACCGTGCCCGGCTAATTTTTTGTATTTTTAGTAGAGACGGGGTTTCACCGTGTTAGCCAAGATGGTCTCGATCTCCTGAGCTCGTGATCTGCCCGCCTTGGCCTCCCAAAGTGCTGGGATTACAGGCGTGAGCCACCGCGCCCGGCAATTTTTCGTATTTTTAGTAGAGACGGGTTTCACCGTGTTAGCCAGGATGGTCTCAATCTCCTGACCTCGTGATCTGCCCACCTCGGCCTCGCAAAGTGCTGGGATTACAGGCATGAGCCACTGCACCCGGCCACAAGGGCACTTTTTAACAGAAAATAGAGAAGGGCCCTGCCTTCTCAAGGCTTCCCAGCCTGGCTCACTTCCTATTCTGCTGACCCCAACAGCCAAAGTTCTGCTATCAGGCAGTTCCTACAGAACAAACTCAGGCCATTCTATAGGAAGGCTCCCACAGCGAAGCCATCCTTGGAAGCCATACACTTATTTTAACTATGCCAAGTAACTTAAAAACATGTTAATATTATGTAACAAACAATAAACACTAAAGAAAACCTCAGGTTTCACCAAAGCAAGTTATAATGCTCAATTTCAAATTGGGAGATGGGAGATGAGAAATGAGCTTTATTTTGACTACTGAGAACAAATTCTTTCACAATTTATTTAATTTTATTTATTTATTTATTTTTTGAGACAGAGTCTCACTCTGTCACCTGGGCTGGAGAGCAGTGGCACGATCTCAGTTCACTGTAACCTCTGCTTCCTGGGTTCAAATGTTTCTCCAGCTTCAGCCTCCTGAGTAGCTGGGACCACAGGTGACTGCCACTATGCCCGGCTAATTTTTTTTTCTTTTTCTTTTTTTAGAGATGAGATTTCGCCATGTTGCCCAGGCTGGTCTCAAACTCCTGGCCTCCAACTCCTGGCCTCCAGTGATCTGGCTGCCTCAGCCTCCCAAAGTGCTGGGATTACAGTTGTGAGCCACTGCACGTGACCAAATTCTTTTACTATTGTCTACCCATGGCTTTGCAGCCATGTAAAGTTTACCCATGTCTTTGGGGCAAGTCATGTCAGAAAAACAGAGCTTATATGGTTCACATCTGTGTCACTGCCCAAATCTCATGTCAAATTATTATCCCTAGTGTTGGAGGTGGGGTCTGGGGGAGGGGACTGGATGATGGGGGTGATTTCTCATGGATCGTTTAGTACCATCCCCCTAGTGCTGTTCTCATGACAGAGTTCTCACAAGATCTGGTTGTTTAAAAGTGTGTAGGCCAGGAGCAGAGGTTCACGCCTATAATCCTAGTACTTTGGGAGGCTGAGGTGGGTGGATCACTTGAGTTCAGGAGTTCAAGACCAGCCTGGTCAACATGGCGAAACCCTGTCTCTACTAAAAATACGAAAATTAGCTGGGCATGCTGGCAGGCGCCTATAATCCCAGCTACTCGAGAGGCTGAGGCAGGAGAGTCGCTTGAACCCAGAGGGCGGAGGTTGAAGTGAGCCGAGATTGCACCACTTCACTCCAGCCTGGGCAGAAGAGCGAAACTCCATCTCAAAAAAAAAAAAGGCCGAGCACGGTGGCTCACGCCTGTAATCCCAGCACTTTGGGAGGCTGAGGCGGGCGGATCACGAGGTCAGATCAAGACCATCCTGGCTAACATGGTGAAACCCCGTCTCTACTAAAAATACAAAAAATTAGCGGGGCGAGGTGGTGGGCGCCTGTAGTCCCAGCTACTCGGGAGGCTGAGGCAGGAGAATGGCAGTGAACCCGGGGGGCGGAGCCTGCAGTGAGCCGAGATCACGCCACGGCACTCCAGCCTGGGCGACAGAGCGAGATTCCGTCTCAACAAAAAAAAAAAAGTGTGTAGCACCGCCCCCAGCCTTCCTCCTGTTCCGGCCAGCTGTGTGAAGTGCCAGCTCTCCCTTTGCTTTCCACTATGATTGGAAGCTTCCTGAGGCATCCCCAGAAGCAGAAGCCACTATATTCCTTGTATAGCCTGCAGAACCATGAGCCAATTAAAACTCTTTTCTCTATAAATTACCAGTCTCAGGTATTTCTTTATAGCACCACAAGAACAGACTAATATAAGAGCCAAGTCTCTCCAACCTAGTCACCTGCTTTCCCCTCTGCAAATTTTGGCTCCCCAGGGTCCTGAAGTCCTGGCCACTACCTGGCTGCAGGACAGGTGTCTAGATCTACAGCCCTGAAGCAGGCAGTCACTCCACGATCATGGGTACTACTCAGGAAGAAAAAGTACTAACCTGAATGTTCTAAAACCCCTGCATCTCCAGTCTTGGTACTGGTGACATCAGGCCCAAGCAGCACTTTGAGTGGTACTGGTGACATCAGGCCCAAGCAGCACTTTGAGTGGTACTGGTGACATCAGGCCCAAGCAGCACTTTGAGTGGCAACGATTCTTTATATACATATATGTATATGTATATATAAGGGTCTCACTCTGTTGCCTAGGCTGGAATTCAGTAGTGTGATCATGGCACATTGCAGCCTCAACCTCCCAGGCTCAAGCAATCCTCCCACCTCAGCCTCCCAAGTAGCTGGGACATAGGCACGTGCCCGGGTATTTTGTGTGTGTGGGTGTGTAGAGACAGGGTCTCATTATATTGCCCAGACTGGCTTTAAACTTCTGGGCTCAAGCAATCCTCCTGCCTCAGCCTCCCAAAATCCTGGGATTACAGGTGTGGGCCACCATGCCCAGCCCTTAAATATACATTTTTTTGAGCCAGGGTCTCACTCACTGTCACCAGACTGGAGTGCAGTGGTGCAATCACAGCTCACTGCAACCTCAAACTCCTGGGCTGAAGTGATCATCCCACCTCAGCCTCTTGAATAGCTGGGACTACTTGAGCCAGGTGTGTACAACCAGGCCTGGCCAATATTTACTTTTTTGTAGAGATGGGTCTTCCTATGTTGTCCAGATTGGTCTTGAACTCCTAGGCTTCAGTGATCCTCCTGCCTCAGCCTGCCAAAGTGTTGGGATTACAGGTGTGAGCCACCGTGCCCAGCCATGATTCATTTTAATAGAAGGGCTACAGGAAGCAAAACAAACCTAATTTCCACAAGGAACCTGGCCAAGTCACAGGCACACTGGCACTTCTGCATTTTCAAGGCCATTTGGGGAAAGCCCCTACCTGGAAAGTCTGAACATGCCTGAAGGTTTGGCAGTGTCCACAGTCCCCAAAGGATTCCACTAGGAGCCCCACCCTCCCAAAGGGACTCAGCTCAGGGCTTAGCTCATCCCGGAGGTGCTAGGGGATAAAGCACCTGCTCTACCCTAACAAAGCAGGAGCCCCTCAGTCCACGGGAACTCTGGATACCTCCTCAGCTTTCAAAACTTATAGGCTCTGGATCACTTCTCTTCTTCTCAGGTCCTAAGGGTGAAACAGGATATGAAAGTTCCTTCTCACAGATGCAGCCCAATGACAAGCCAGGACTCATCCCCGTAACAATGGGGATAACAATCCTCATTCTTCTACTCCATGAGAAGGCCCATCTTTCACTGCGAATCCCAGCTCCAGGCTGGCTGGCGCTTGACCCAACCTTGGCCCCAGTGTCATCTGTAAAATCAGGGAAACAATCCCAACCTCATATGATTATAGTGCCAGGCACATGATGGACTCTGCCAATAATGGTTCCTATGGCTCCCATGGGCTCTGAGAAGAACCAGTAAGTAATTTGAGGCTACTGCACAAAGGGGCCCAGGGCATGTCCAGGCTCCTCTCCCTAGTTCTCCTTCCCAACTGACCTTGGACCCAGTGCACAGTGGGGTCCTGTCTCCCTGTTCATACCACAAAACAGAAGCTCAAAGCATCTAAGGTAAGTGGGGAGGCAACAGGCAATGAGGGAGCCAAAATCATATAGAGAAACAAAGCTGAGGCTGGGGAAGCTCAGAGAGTTGCCTGTCAACACTTGTCTACCAGAAGTAGATGAAAACACTAAGGGGCATGGGGGAAGTGGGGGACCTGCTGCAGGTGAGAACCCAAAGACCTGCTTTCACCTCTTCAACCTAAAACAGGTGGACTAGGCCAGGCACAGTGGCTCACACCTGTAATCCCAGCACTCTAGGAGGCCAAGGCGAGAGGATTGTTTGAGGCCAGAAGTTCAAGACCAGCCTGGGCAACATAGTGAGACTTTGTCTCTATAATTAATAAAATGGGTGCACTAGATCCTGGCACATTTACACATGGGATTTTGACTATCCTTAGAGTCCTTGGTTTGCCTGGTATAAAGATTTCTGCCTACTATACCACAGCCACCCACAACTAATCCTCTAAGGGCTGCCAGGCCAGGAAGGGCAGAAAAGAGGCAGGAATTGGGGCTCTGAGGTCCTTAGCAGCAGAGGCACAGAGGCACATGAGTTTGGGGTGACAAGCTGGTCCCACCGTGGAACTCCTCCAGCATTTCAGGTCTCTCTACCAGCCAACACCAAACACCAACACTGCCTTGGAGCTGGGAGAGGCAAGGCCTGCTGACCTTATAGTTGCTGTCTTGAAAGAAGCCTTCAGACAGTTACTAGGCACATCTGCAGGAGGCAGAAACTGCCCAAGAAAGCCTGATTTAAGGAGATCACAGGCTGTAGCTCACAGGTCACCCAAAAGGCCAGAAAACTTTCTGGTTTCGGCAACCCTTAGAGACGATGTGCTTCTGAGATAGAAAGTAAGTCTAGCATTAAGGAAAAAAAAATCTTGAAAAGCCTATAACCAGCTTCTGAAATCCTGACCCACAAAGTGCATCCCAAAACATTAAGAATCAAAACCACAAAACCTGGGCAGATCCACAAAAAGTTCCAAAGACTGAGCTGGGCATGGTGGCTCACACCTATAACCCCAGCTACTCAGGAGGGTGAGGCGGGAGGATCACTTGAGGCCAGGAGTTGAGCCCAGCCTGGGCAACATAGCATGATGCAGTCTTAAAAAAAAAAAAAAAAGGGTGGGAGGGGGGCGGGCGTGGTGGCTCAAGCCTGCAATGGCAGCACTTTGGGAGCCGAAGCGGGTGGATCACGAGGTCAGGAGTTCAAGAGCAGCCTGGCCAACATGGTGAAAGCCCATCTCTACTAAAAATACAAAAAAAAGCCAGGCGCAGTGGCTCACGCCTGTAATCCCAGCAGTTTGGGAGGCTGAGGTGAGCGGATCACCTGAGGTCAGGAGTTCAAGACCAGCCTGGCCAACATGGTGAAACCCCATCTCTACTAAAAATACAAAAAAATTAGCTGGGTGTGGTGGCAGGCACCTGTAATCCCAGCTACTTGGGAGGCTGAGGCAGGAGAATTGCTTGAACCCGGGAGGCGGAAGTTGCAGTGAGCCGAGATCACACCATTGCACTCCAGCCTGGGGGACAAGAGTGAGGCTTCGTCTCAAAAAAAAATAAAATAAAATAAAAAGAAAATTAGCCGGGCATGTTGGTGCGCACCTGTAATCCCAGCTACTTAGGAGGCTGAGGCAGAAGAATTGCTTGAACCCAGGAGGTGGAGATTGCAGTGAGCCAAGATCGTGCCACCGCACTCCAGCCTGGGCGACAGAGCGAGACTCCGTCTCAAAAAAAAAAAACAAAGGTCTAAAACTGTGATGCCCACAATAAATCACCATGACCAACGACCAGGGAACTGCCAAATTTGAACATTTTGGTCACTCCTCAGTCTCTGGGACACTCCCTCCAGCTGCTTTACTGGTGCCCTCTGCACACAATAGACCATCAAACACTGACTTTGATAAAGATACAGCACCTGTAGGCACTAAACACCATCAGCCTGGGCAACACGGCAAAACATCGTCTTTACAAAAAAGAAAAATTAGCTGGGTGTGGTGGTCCCAGCTACTCAGGAGGCTGAGGTGGGAAGACTGCTTGAGCCTGGGGAAGTCAAGGCTGCAGTGAGCTATGATTGCGCCACCGCACCTTGGCCTGGGTGACAGAGCAAGACCTGTCTCAAAAAAACAAAAATGGCCGGGCGCAGTGGCTCACGCCTGTAATCCCAGCACTTTGGGAGGCCAAGGCGGGTGGATCACGAGGTCAGGAGATCGAGACCATCCTGGCTAACACAGTGAAACCCCGTCTCTACTAAAAATACAAAAAAAATTAGCCAGGTGTGGTGGCGGGTGCCTGTAGTCCCAGCTACTTGGGAGGCTGAGGCAGGAAAATGGCGTGAACCCAGGAGGCGGAGCTTGCAGTGAGCTGAGATCGCGCCACTGCACTCCAGCCTGGGCGAAGAGCAAGACTCTGTCTCAAACAACAACAACAAAAAAAAAAACAAACAAAAACAAAACAAAAAAAAAACACCATGAAACTCAAGCAAAGTCTCTCACCCCAAGCCAGTACCATTCCACACCTGAAGAAACAGCAAATGGCTGGAGGAGCTTCTATTACTTAGTTCTCATAAAAGCAGGTTTCCACCCATAGTCTGAGTCAGTTATGCATAGCTGAAAAACAAAACTGAAGAATTAGGCTCTCTCTAGGGCCAAATAATTATAATTGGCTTATGAAACCAAGAAAACACAAGCTTTATCATTCAGGGCCCACAAGATGATGTCTTATCCATGCAGGAGTTGCAGGACTTAGAAATGGCAAGCAAAGACTCTAGACAGATGTACGAGCACTTTCACAGCTGATGATGGCCAGTAAAGAGGGATCCTAAGAATAACATAATCGAGAAACTGATTTGGTGAGCATTCCTTCTCACTACAAATCTTTTGGAGGGAACTTTGGGCCTTGGTGGTGGCACCTTCCATCAATACCTCTGGACATGTCAGCCCTTAAGGTGCGGGCTGGGCCCTTCCCCGTGTCCCCCAACAGATCCATTTCAAAGTGATACAGAGTGCTGCCCCGTGACATCCCAATGCTGGACCTGCAGAGGCCTGCGTTGGCAAAGTCCCTGCTTTCCTTCAGACCTGCTCATCAATTCCCGACCTTTCAGCTCCCTCATCCCTAGTCAGGCTGCAGAGCTGGGCCAACCTGCAGCCATCTATGGCTGGGTACCATAGACAACACCCTGGAGGCACTCCCACATGAGGCAGTCAAGGCCTCCTCATTGCAAGCTGACTGTGTGTCCTCTGCTCAGGGAAGCAGGAGATGGACCCTCTGATGGAGTATCAGCCTTGGTGCTGACTCACACTCAGGGTTATCCTGTGTCTGTGCCATGGACTAAGACAATGAGATAAATCTGCTCTGCGGCCTTCTGCTAATGAGGAACATGGGCAGTCACATGGCTGTGCTGCAGGGAGATGGCACAGACCAACAGGAAGAGCCTCTAGCTTAAGGTCAGAGGGCCAGGCCTTTGTCCCCACCTGAGGTAAAAAATCATGAGGGAAGTTAAGTACATGTGGCCTTAGCAGAGTCACACCCACAAGAGATTATCATTGGTCCTGCTGTTAGACATGCAAACCTCAAAGCAGAACCTGACCCCTGCCACAAACACCAACGCCACAGGATCAATACTGAACACACTGTTCAGCCCAGTCAATGCCCTTCTGGTCTGAGCTACAAAGCATTTTATCTCATGTTCACTGTTCTCATCTAAAAGCAAAAATTAGTCTTTTTCCCCAAAAAAGTAAAGGGCAGCTTAACATAGTTAGAGCCACTAATAAAATCCTCAGAATCAGTCCTTCAATCTGGAGCCCTGACATCATCTATTTTACTTTGTCATGTTCTCTTTCAGTCTTTGTCAGTGATTTTTTTAAACATAGAAGCCTATATTTTCACTAAGTATTTGAGTTGATGAATCTGGGCAAATGCCATTCTGACAGCCCACCCCCAAGGATGCCTTCCATCGCCAACAAGCATTTCCCGGTGTGCTTTGTTCACAAGGGGTCCATTCAGAAATGCGGAACACCCACTCAAGGCAGGAAGAAACTGCAGTTCATCTCACACAGGCGGGGTTGCCACAAAGCTCTCAAGCATCCAAAGAAATGCTCCTTTCATGAATTCCCCTTCCTAGCCAAAGAGAGTGCCCATTGTTCTCAGGGGAACAATTGGGGGCCCGTGCCAGCAGCTGAGAGCACAGTCCCAGGAAGGGCTGCTCCCAGCCTGCCAACATCTTGGGCTGAGGGAAGGTCCACATTGTCTGCAGGCAAGAAGGCTAAAGGGAAGCAGGGATGAAAAGCCATCCTTGCAGGCTCTACCAAAATGAGACATCTGAGGGGCAGCCTGGGCATTTCATGAAATGTAAAGATGTCTCTCCCTGACCACCTTCGAGGAGAGGTTAGAACATCTCCTTGCATATAATCACATTTCTCAGCCAGTCCCACACTCAAGTCAGAGGAGAGGTGCCTGCAGGGATCCAGCACCAAACCCAAGGGAGACAAGGGTGGCTCATACTGTGGCCAGCCCAGGACAGGCCAGGATCCACTGAGTGAAGGCCAGGTTGGCTTCTGTGGGACCCATCCCCACAGACCCTGATAAGGAGAAAGGGTCCTCTCAGCTCCAAAAGTAGCTGTGAGAGCCAACGACAGTCAAGAGCTGGGCTGAGCTTTGTATACAGGCATCCAGTCTGATTCAAGGGAGCAAACATCAAGACTATCTGCTTTAGGGTTTCCTAAGGCCACAAGAGAGGAGACAGGGGCCCCATGGCACAGGTCTCTCAAAAAAGCTATGCTGGCCATGAGGACCTCGAGGGAGCCCATAGCCCCTTCTCACACGTCTGGTCAAAGCAGTCCATGTGTGAGTTAAGCTGGGGTCAATAACAGAATATCAATTCTCAAGGCAGAACTGGAGAACAGCATTGGTTAAGCAACAAGTGCTGGCCAGGCTGAGACTGGACAAGAGCTGTCAGAACATGAAGGAGTGTCAGGTGTGGGGCAGAGCAGAAGAGCCAGGATCTTGGGGCTATACCCTCTGGGCAGGCAGGTCCCTTCTTTATTCTCCTGACCCTGCAGACTGACGTGTAAAGTATACACCAATATAAAATGTAGCGAAGCATTTGCTTCAGGCGCTTTGTTGGGTCTATCAACAGACTGACACCAGGCAGTACAACCTCCTGAAATAAAGTAACCAGAAGCCCACACAGGTCAGGCCAGGCTTTTCAGGCAGTCAACACAGCTCACTTAGAATGAGAACTTAATTTTCTAGCCCTTCAACAGACCAGCATCTAAGTGTGCTATAAACACTGGATTATTCTACCGTCAACCCCCATGCATATCCCCTAACCAATCAGCAAGTATGACAACTATGCCATCTAATCTCACCAGGTCTTGGGACAGACCATGCAGATCACGTTCCACCTGAGTCTTCATTTGGCAACTCAGCCCTGCCCAAATAGACCAACCCTCATCTGGACATCCCACATGGGGCTTAGGAGGAAGCAGGCCAGGCTCAGTACCTCCTACCTCAGTTCTTCACCAGCTTCTTCTTCCTCTGATCCTTGGGGAAGAAAGCCTTTGAAAAGCCCCTTATGGACCCACTTCTCTCTCCATTTACTTTCACTCAAATTGACAACCCTGCCACATGTGGGCACTGGCCTTTCTCTGCTGAGGAGCCCAACTCCATGTGCTCCCAACAACTTCTCAAATTCCCCACATGGAGCTCTGCAACCCACCACTGTCCCACATGTCTTACCGTTGTTGCTCCACCTCTGTTAATGCTTTATCACATAGCAAGCCTTTAATTAGGCATCTGCTTCAAAACAGGTCCTATGCCAAGTATCTAGAACCCTACACAGGGAACAATGATAACTTACCAGCCAGACATCACCTTTCACTCAGACTCTCCTTTCACTTTCACCAAGGTTGGCCCTGATCTTCCAAACCTGTGGTCCTGCAGCCTTCATTCCAAAAGCCAGAACTGTAAACCAGCCATTTACTTAGCAATCAGTTTTGGGCCCCATGATAGGTCAGCTTCTGCTCTGGCTCAAAGATGCCCACATGCATGGCAGGTTGTACAAACTCGTCTCATCACATGTGACACCATCCATGTCAAGGCATACCCAGTGTGTCTCTCTCTTCCACAGCCCTGCAGTGTCAGAGGTCAGAGGCACGGTAACAGACAACTACGAAGGAAGTCTTCTAAAACTGACTAGAACAAAGCATTAAATTATAATTCCAAAGCATGCTGACACACAAAATAAACACAGGTCAGTTACCTGAAGATAAGACCTTATATACTACAGGCTCAAGAAGCCTCTTGGGGGCTGGGTGCGGTGGCTCTCTCCTGTAATCCCAGCACTTTGGGAGGCCGAGGCGGGCGGATCACAAGGTCAGGAGATCGAGACCATCCTGGCTAACACAGTGAAACCCCGTCTCTACTAAAAACACAAAAAATTAGCCGGGCATGGTAGCAGGCACCTGTAGTCCCAGCTACTCAGGAGGCTGAGGCAGGAGAATGGCATGAACCTGGGAGACGGAGGTTGCAGTGAGCCGAGATAGCGCCACTGCACTCCAGCCTGGGCGACAGAGCGAGACGCCGTCTCAATAAAAAAAAAAAAAAAAAAGCCTCTTGGGTGCTCCCTACAAACTAACTCTGTCCCTACAAGCTATGTGCTCCCAGATAAGTCACTTAGCTACCACTTTGTCATCTAAAAATGGAGCCACACTATCTGCTGAACGGCTCACAGAAGCAAGGAAATCCCAGTGGCAATGAACTCACCTAGCACCCAGATCTGAACCCCCAATAACATTCACCACAAAAAGGAATCAGGCTCCTTGAAGAAATGGCTGAGGGAGGGTGAATACAAGACAGGCCTGGAGCATCTTATCCCAGAAAGTAAGGAAGCACTTAAATGATTGACAGGGGCATATCACAAGAATACAGGAACCAACTTAAAGGGGCTCCCAATGGTCAAATCTGGGACAATTTGAACACCACAATAATTAAGATGAGCAATAAACTATTGAATATTAGGAAACAGTGAGTTTTTACTAATAATGGATCAATAAACACACAGTCAAGCATTAGAGGGACAGGGTGGGGCCACTTTCCAATGTGAAAATACAACAAGAAGTCATTTGAAAGTGTGTGTGTCACAGGGCCTGAGGCCTCAAAACACGGCAAGGCCATAGTACACTGTGGGGCAGCAGGTGAGCTTAGTCTCTTGCTGCCCCAGCACAGGCTAGCATTTCTCCCTGCATACAGCAAGGCAGGCTTTGACAATCCAAAACAGGTTTGCAGGTGCTAAATGAGTCCTCATTCCCTTTGCCAGCCTACAAACATTTGAGGGCCTACTATGTGATGGAAGGCAAACATGACTAACAAAAAACAAGAATTTCAAGTACAGAAATCTGCTAAGAAGAAGATGACACAGAGTTTTGTGGGAAAGCTGCTTTTACCAGGGTGGAAGGAAAGGGCTCCAACAGATGATGTCCAAGTTGAGCCTGAAAGATATGGCTGTACCCATGACAAAAGAAGAATCAAAAGCTTGGGGTGGACCCTAAGCTAGGTGTGTTCACTGGGCAGAAAAGGACCAGTGTGGCTGGGACAAAGTATACAAAGAAAAAGATGTGGGAGAGGAGGTCACAGGCCAGATCATATGGGGTTCGATTCTTGGTGCAGCTCAGTAAAAAGGGATTTTGAATAGATTTAAGCTTTAGAAAGATAAAGACATCTCTTGACTCAATATGGAGAACAAATTGAGAGGTCAAGAACAAAGGCAGGGGGAGCCTAGGAAGAAGTAAGCAAGCAGTAGCTTGGATGAAGGGCAGTACCAGTGGGCCCAAGATATGACTGGGGTCGCCTCAACAAGCATCCTTAGGACCAATATCTGAAATGTTCCTCACACACTCAAGAATAGTGGGCAGGCTGGGCGTGATGGTCATGTCTGTAATCCTAGCACTTTGGGAGGCTGAGGCAGTAGGATCACTTGAGCCTAGGAGTTCAAGACTGGCCTGGGCAACAAAGTGAGACCCATCTCTACAAAAAAATTTAAAAATTACCTGGGTGTGGTGGCGCACACTTATAGTCCCAGTTACTTGGAAGGCTGAGGTGAGAGGATTGCTTAAGCTAGGAGGTGGAGGCTGCAGTGAGCCATGATAGTGCCACTGCACTCCAGCCTGGGCAACAGAGCAAGACCCTGTCTCAAAAAAAAAAAAAAAAAAAAACCACAAGAATATTAGGCAGCCATTAAAAGTTACATTCCCACATAACATTTAATGACTACAGGTAAAAAAATACTCAAGCTACAGTGAATGAAAAATGTTAAAAAAAAAAAAAAATAGGCCTGGTACAGTGGCTCATCCTGTAATCCCAGCACGTTGGGAGGCCAAGGCAGGCAGATCACCTGAGGTCAGGAGTTTGATACCAGCCTGGCCAACATGGTGAAACCCCATCTCTACTAAAAATACAAAACGTGGGCTGGGCAAGGTGGCTCACCCCTGTAACCCCAGCACTTTGGGAGGCCGAGGTGGGCGGATCACGAGGTCAGGAGTTCGAGACCAGTCTGGCCAATATGGTGAAACCCTAGCCGGGCGTGGTGGCGCATGCCTGTAGTCCCAGCTATTCAGGAGGCTGAGGCAGAAGAATAGCCTGAACCCAGGAGGCGGAGGTTGCACTGAGCTGAGATCACACCACTGCATTCCAGCCTGGACGAAAGAGCAAGATTCCATCTCAAAAAATATATATATATATGTGTGTGTGTCTATGTATGTGTGTATACACACACACACACACACACACACACATATATATGGGAGTGGTGGTTCAAGCCTATAGTCCCAGCTACTCAGGAGGCTGAGGCAGGAGAATCGCTTGAACCCGGGAGGCGGAGGTTGCAGTAGGCCAAGATCACGCCATTGTACTCCATCCTGGGCGACAAGAGCGAAACTCCATCCCCCCAAAAAAACACAAAAATTAGCCAGGTGTGGTAGCGCATGCCTGTAGTCCCAGCTACTCGGGAGACGGAGGCAGGAGAATCATTTGAACCCGGGAGGTGGAGGTTGCAGTGAGCCGAGACTGTGCCACTGCACTCCAGCCTGGGCAACAAAGTGAGACTCTGTCTCAAAAAAAAAAAAGGTTAAAAAATATATCCACTATGATCCTAGGTCTGTCTAATATGTTAAGATGTCTGTGTGTGTATGTGGCATGACCATCTCTTGATGAGCATAGAAAACGGTAGAGGACTTCACTCTGAATGGTAGAAACCACAGATTTTCTTTTTCCCTTTCTATATTTTCCACAATGTACATTTATGCATCATTATTATAATAAGAAAAAAAATTCCTTTAATATAAAGACTTTCTAAATCCTGCTTTACAGATGCAGAAACCAAAGCTCTAGGAACAAGATCAGGCTTTCTGACCTTCTGACTCCCCAACCCATATAATCCTGGTGGTTAAGACTGGAACGAAGAGTCACACATCTTCATCTGTTTTTCTACAAGCTCATCAGCTACTAAATGGTCTGCTTTCCACAGATAAATATGCTCAGATAAAATCCTGTTTTCTCAGGAAAATCTCTTCACCCCCTTGGTAAATAAGCCTGTTAAACATCTCTCTGCCAAATACAACAAATATCTAGTTTGCTGTATCAGTTCAAGGCACTTCTGGCCAAGATTAATCCACGTAAAACATTCCAATGGCTACTGGAACAAAGGCAACCAATGCAGGGTATGGATATTCAGGATTAAATCTGAAGCTGAGCAAGAAATGTACCTTCCAGAGCCACCACTCTGTATCTAATGGTCAGATTAGCATCTAGCTTGCTGGGATATTACAAAGATTACAAGGAAACTTTATGCAAACACTCTGCAAACTAGGAAGAGCTCTGTGAACTGCTACATGTGAGCTGCTACATGGGCCAAGATCTTCAGAAATACAGTTGCCCCAGAGACCACAAGGTCACTGAGAACAAGCCACGGCTTAAAAAGAAGGTGACCAACAGGGAAAAGGAGGCGAACACAAGAAGGGAGCAGGCTGAAGGGGAGGTCCACCCAGATTCAGGGAAAAGGGCACAGACTCACCTCTGCAAGGAAAGAGTGGCATAGAACTTGTGGCCATTTCTAATCTAGAAGCCTGGGGCTTACGGGTCAGGGGGGCAAGCTGGTAAACACCCATCAGAGCCTATATGTGCTTTGACCAATGGAGTAAAATGGAAGTGTTGTTGGGCAAGTTCTGGGCCTTAAGAGATTGGGCAGCTTCCTTTCCTATTTCTTGAAATACCGAATCTTAAAATCCAGCTATCGTGCTTTGAGGACACCTAAGCAGCCCACAGAGAGGTCTACATGAAGAGAAACCAAGGACACTGACCAACAGCCCCAGCTAAGCTCCCTGTCAACAGGCAGCATCAACTTGCCAGCCATGAATGAGCCAACTTAGAAGTGAATTCCCCAGCCCCAGGTGAGCCACTCTACCTAGTACCATGTGAAACAGAGATAAGGTTCCTTATCTCTGAATTCCTGGCCAAAAAATGTTGAGTAAAACAAGCTGGTTGAGTTAAACCACTGTTTTGGTGGTTTAAACACACCAACAGAAAGCCAGAGCACTAAATGTATGTAGAAGTCTGAATGCAGAGTTCATACAGAAAATACCTAACAAAGTATAGGTCTCAGAATACTTTTAGTTCACATGTAGGCCACACCTCTAGAGAAGGAATGCTGTAGGGCAGGAACCAGAAGTTTGAGACCAGCCTGGGGGACAGAGTAAGACCCTATCTAAAAAAATTTTTTGTAACTAATTTTTGTATTTTTTGTAGAGTTGGGGTTTCACCATGTTGCCCAGGCTGGTCTCAAACTCCTGGGCTCAAGCAATCTGCCTCCCTCAGCCTCCCAAAGTGCTAGGATTACAGGTGTAAGTCATCACGCCTAAACTAAAAAAAAATTTTTTTTTAATTAGCTGGGTGTTGCGAGGCTGAGGCAGACAGATCACCCGAGATAAGGAGTTTGAGACCAGCCTGGCCAACATGGTGAAACCCCGTCTCTACTAAAAATACAAAAATTAGCTGGGCACGGTGGTGCACACCTGTAATCCAAGCTACTTGGGAGGCTGAGGCAGGAGAATCACTTGAATCTGGGAGATGGAGGTTGCAGTGAGCTGAGATTGCGTCATTGCATTCCAGCTTGGGTGACAGAGAGAGACTCCATCTCAAAATTAATTAATTAATTAAAATAAATTAAAATTTAAAAATTAGCTGGGCGTGGTGACGTGCGCCTGTAATCCTAGCTACTGAGGAGGCTGAGGCAGGAGAATCACTTGAATCCAGGAGGCGGAGGTTGCAGTGAGCCAAGATTGTGCCATTGCACTCCAGCCTGGGCAACAAGAGCGAAACTCTGTCTCAAAAATAAATAAATAAATAAATTAGCTGGGTGTGGTGGTGCACACCTGTAGTCCCAGCTACTTGGGAGGCTGAAGAGGGAAGAAGGCTTAAGCCTGGGAGGTTAAGGCTGCAGTGAGCCATGGCTGTACCACTGCACTCCAGCCTGAACAACAGAGCAAGACCCTGTCTCAAAAAAAAAAATTGTAAAAGAATATTTCTTTCTTGACATATGAAATTCAAAAATCTGTTTCAAGTCAGAATGGGACTGTAAGTGTAAAAAATTAAAAAAGAAAAAGTATCCACAGTAAAGTTTTATTGCCCATTCATTTACATATTGTAAAGGCTACTTTAACACTACACAGGCAGAGTCCAGGAGTTCTGACAGAAACCATATGGCCTGCAAAGCCTAAAATATTTACTGCCTGGAGCTTGGTGCAGTGGTGCATGCCTGCAATCCCAGCACTTTGGGAGGCCAAGGCAGGAAGATGGCTTGAGCTCAGGAGTTCAAGACTAGCTTGAGCAACATGACAAAACCCTATCTCTACAAAAAGTACAAAAATTAGCCAGGTGTGCTGATATGTGCTTATAGTCCCAGCTACTTGGGAGGCTGAGGTGGGAGGATCACTTGAGCCTGGGAGGTCAAGGCTACAGTGAGCCATGATCATGCCAGTGCACTCCAGCTTGGGTGAAGTGTGCTGACTTCTGCTCTAGAAGATGTTTATAACTTGAGGGGTACATCCCACCCACCTGTCCATGAAACAAACTCATTTAAGATCTAGGGGAAATTCCATGGTTCCACAAACTCAGACAGAGAGATGGTGCTTCATCACACAAAAGCTTCCTATTTCACCTGATTTCCATCCTGGATCAACCAAGACACTCTTCTCTACATGGGCCTCAGATTCCATTGTTCTCTGGATGGCTTCTCCAAAGGATATGGGGCAAGGCTGAAGTTTGGGTACTAATTTTGGTTCTTAAGTGATCAATTACATTAGCCAACATACATCAGCAAATCAGAGCAGAACTCCTATATTTATTTATATCTTATTTTAAAAAGTAAGTTCAAAGCATAAAAGTCCTATTTTTTTGGGTTTAACTCTGTGTTTTATTAAAGGTAACCTTTCCCTATACATGTGACAGACCTTTCCAACAAATCCCTAAATCAGTGTTCAGTAGAACTTCCAGAGTAAAGGCTATTACATGGTGATGCCCTCAGAATAGGAACAAGAATAAAGTTTAGGATGCTATTCTGAGTATATAGGGATTCTCTTATGAACATCAGTGGCTGTCCCTCTTCTAAGGGAGTACTGGAAGAACTGAGCTCAGAATTGGTGAAGCTTAGACTTGAAAAGGAAAAGCCACCAAAACTAAAATGGAAGATGAGAACTCTTCCTCATTTATGCTTTATATCCAGTCTCACCTTGATGATATCTCCACTGGAGGCAATCAAATCTGTTGGAATGGTCACTCGAAATGAGCGCCCGACGACAGCCGTGCCATCAGGAATGCCAACCACTGTGGGAACAGCCTCGTGGAGGTCTGAGAGCACTGAGTGCATGGATGCCTCAAGCTGGTTTTCCCAGTCCCTGACAGCCTCTGAGGGTTCACTGGGCCAGTGGGACTGAGCCATAACCACAGAGAGCAGGAGGAGAAAGGTCCTCCCCCAGAGGGGCAGCAGCAGCGAGAGGCCCACAGACATCCTCATCCCAGGTCCAAGTTTGCTCAAGTCGATAGTCTTGCTAAGTAAGGAAGCAAGTGACTTGGTCCCAGACCTGGATTCTCACCCTCTGCACACCTGCTCCATCCCGGAGCACACAGAGCCTGAAAAAAAAAGAAAAGCAGGTTTAGACTTGAGCAATTCCGGTGGTTCAGTCACATACTATCCTCCAGGAGTTACTGTCAAAAACATCCACCCCGAGTTGGATCAAGCCTCTTACCCCCATGCTCTCTTATACAGAAACCAACAGTTTCGTGCAACTCCTTAGCACTGGAAATGTAGCTGATCCATTAAATATAAAATATACACTGGATTTTGAAAACTTCATAAAAAATGAATGTAAAATGCCTCATTAATACTTTTAAAATATTGATTGCAAACTGAAATGATATGTATTAGTAATATTTTGAATAGTCAGATATATTCAATAAAATATACTAAGTAAACAATAAGTATTAACAAAGAATAAATAATAAAGAAATGTATTAAACAAGACGGGCGCCGTGGCTCACGCCTATAATCCTGGCATCTTGGGAGACTAGGGTGGGTGGATGACTTGAGGTAAGGAGTTCGAAACCAGCCTGGCCAACATGGTAAAATCCCATCTCTACTAAAAATATGAAAATTAGCCGGGCATGGTGGTGGGTGCCTGTAATCCCAGCTACTGAGGAAGCTGAGGCAAGAGAATCACTTGAACCCGGGAGGTGGAGGTTGCAGTGAGCCTAGATTGCGCCACTGCACTCCAGCCTGGGTGACAGAGTGAGACTCCACCTCAAAAAAAAAACAATAAAAGTATTAAGTAAAATATATGATTGAAATTAATTTAATCTTTTCTTCATGTGGCTACCAGGAAAATTTAAGTGACATATGTGGCTCATGTTATATTTCTGTTGGGTGGCACTGCTTTAGACCTAACTTCCAATTTACAGGAAATATGGGAGCCATGCAAAGAAAATCACACAAATCTAGAATGTGGGATCTTCTGCCAAACAACTGGCCTGGTCTCTCCAAATGCTGACATCCCTAAACATAAGATGACTGTTCTCGATTTAGAGACAGCAACCAGACTTGATGTGTGTATCTTTCTAGGGGTAGGGGAGTGGGGACAGAGAAGGTTCTTGCTCTGTGGCCCAGGATAGAGTACAGTGTCATGTTCATAGCTCGATGTAACCTTGAACTCCTGGGCTCAAGTAAATAGCTGGGACTTCAGGTGCACACCACTCCACTCAGCTAGTTTTTAAAAATCTTTTGTACAGACAGTGTCCCACTATGCTGCCCAGGCTGGCCTCAAACTCTTGGCCTCAAGTGATCCTCTCACCTCAGTCTCCCAGGATTAGAAAGGTGAGCAATCTTGCCCAGATAATGTGTATCTCTTGACTGGATTCTGGATTTACTTTTTAAAAAAACACATGAGTCCAGCTCCCAAAGGGGTAATTGAGGAATTTTGCATGTAAACTGGAAATGGGATTTACTGTTATTTTTCTTAGGTGATATGATGGTAGTAAGACTCTATAGGGAATCATCCTCAATCTTATGAATTGTATTTTGAAGTACTTAGGGATGAAGTGTCAAACACTCTGCAACTCACTTCAAAATGATTCAAAGAAAAAAAATGTATACATGTATATATAGAGATACATTCATGTGGCAAATGTAACAATGAGGCTTAGAAAAATACTTTGAGGCCTGGCGGGTGGGCGCGGTGGCTCATGCCTATAATCCCAGCACTTTGGGAGGCTGAGACAGGAGGTTCACTTGAAGTCAGGAGTTCAAGACCAGCCTGGCCAGCATGGTGAAATCTTGTCTCTACTAAAAATACATGCCAGGCATGGTGGCTCACGCCTGTAACCCTAGCACTTTGGGAGGCCAAGGCAGGCAGATCACCTGACGTCAGGAGTTCAAGACCAGCCTGGCCAACATGGTGAAACCCCGTCTCTACTACAAATACAAAAAATTAGCCAGGCGTGGTGGTGCATGCCTGAAGTCGCAGCTACTTAGGAGGCTGAGGCAGGAGAATCCCTTGAACCTGGTAGGCAGAGGTTGCAGTGAGCGGAGACTGCACCACTGCACTCTAGCCTAGGTGACAGAGCAAGACCCTGTCTCAAAAACAATACATACATACATACACACAAAGAAATACAAATACAAAAATTAGCCGGGTGTGGTGGCAGGCACCTGTAATCCCAGCTACTCGGGAGGCTGAAGCAGGAGAATTGCTCGAACCCAGGAGGCAGAGGCTGAAGTGAGCCGAGAATGCGCCATTGCATTCCAGCTTGGGCAACAAGAGCAAAACTCCATCTCATTATTAAAAAAAAAAAAAAAAAAAAGCAAAATAAACCAAAAGCAAGCAGAAGGAAATAATAAAAAGCAAAAAACCCCAATGAAACTGAAAACAAAAACAGAGAAAAACCATTGAAACAAACAACTAGTTATTTGAAAAGATTAATAAAATTGATCAATCTCAAGAATGATACAAGAAAAAAGAGAAGACAATTACTAACATCAACAATGAAGCAGGAGATCTCACTAGATATTGCAGACATCAAAAGAAAAATAAGGAAACACTATAAACAACTCTACACGGACAAATATGAATCAAACTAAACGAACAGATTCCTCTCAAAAAATACAAACTACTACAACTCATCCAATATGGTATAATTTCTATTAAGAAAATTATTTTACAGAGGCAGAAAGGATAAAATTTTTTTTTAAGACGGAAGTCCCAGGTACTCAGGAGGCTAAGGAAGGAGGTTGGCTTGAGCCCAGTTCAAGGCTGTAATAAGCCATAATCACACCACTGCACTCTAGCCTGGATGACAGATTGAGACTGTCTCAAAAGAAAAGGAAAAGATAAAGGAAAGGAAAAGAAAAAGAAAAAGAAAAAAAAGAAAAGAAAAATATTAAGGAAATTGAATTTGTAATTTTTTTAAATTTGTTTATTTATTTGAGATGGAGCCTTGCTCTGTCGCCTAGACTGGAATGTAGTGCACAATCTCGGCTCACTGTAACCTCCGCCTCCCAGGTTCAAACAATTCTCCTGCCTCAGCCTCCCGAGTAGCTGGGATTACAGGCTCCCACCACCACGCCCAGCTAATTTTTGTATTTTTAATAGAGACGGGGTTTTGCCATGTTGACCAGGCTGGTCTTGAACTCCTGACCTCAGGTGATCCGCCCACCTCAGCCTCCCAAAGTGCTGGGATTACAGGTGTGAGCCACCACGCCTGACCCTGAATTTGTAATTTTAAAACTCCCACAAAAAGAAATCTACAGGCCTGAATGACATCAGTGGTAAGTTCTACCAATCTTCTCTTTTTCTTCTTTTTCTTTTTTTTGGAGAAGGAGTTGGCCAGGCTGGTCCTGAACTCCTGACCTCAAGTGATCCACCCGCCTTGGACTCCCAAAGTTCTGGGATTACAGGCATGAGCCACTGCCAGGCACAAACTCTTCCAGAAAGCAGACAAGGAGGAAACACATCCTGATTCATTTTGTTTTAATATATTGAATTTTCTTTATTTAACTTTTTACTTATTTTTCTTTTTTTTTTTTTTCATTTTTCTTTTTTAGAAATGGGGTCTTGCTACGTTGCCCAAGCTGGATTTGAACTCCTGGGCTCAAGCAGTCTCCACCAC
Source organism: Pan paniscus (assembly GCF_029289425.2). Lineage (NCBI taxonomy): Eukaryota > Metazoa > Chordata > Mammalia > Primates > Hominidae > Pan > Pan paniscus. The sequence goes on along the minus strand of NC_085926.1, from coordinate 49,490,286 downwards.
CTCAGCCTCCTGAGTAGCTAGGACTATAGGCATTTGCCACCACACTTGGCTCCAATTCATTCTATTAAGGTAGCATTATCCTGATATCTAAATCAAACCAAGATATTACAACAAAACTATAGACCAGTATCTATCATGAAAACAGACACGAAAGTCTTTAAGAAAACATGATCAAACAGAATTCAGCAATATATTAAAAGAAATATATACCACGACCAAGTGGTACTTATTCCAGAGATGCAAGGAGAGCTCAATATTTGAAAATTAATCAGCTCAATATTTGAAAATTAACCATATTAACAGGCTACAGAAAAAAAATCACATGGTCATACCAATTGATGCAGAGAAAGTGTCTGACAAAATTCAACACTGATTCATAATAAAAAAACTCTCAGACAAATAGGAACAGAGGGGAACTTCTTCAACTTGATAAAGAGCATCTACCAAAAACCCCTACAGCTAACATTGTATTTACTGGTGACAAACTGAGTGATTTATCCTTAAGAACAGAAACAAGGCAAAGAATGTCCACTATCACCATTCATACACAACATAATGCTAGAAGTTCTAGCTAGTGCAATAAAGTGAGAAAAAAAGTATAGTGGCCAGGTGCAGTGGCCCACGCCTGTAATCCCAGAACTTTGGGAGGCTGAGGCCGGTGAATCACCCGGGTCAGGAGTTCAAGACCAGCCTGACTAACATGGTGAAACCCCATCTCTACTAAATACAAAAAATTAGCCAGGCGTGGTGGCGGGCACCTGTAATCCTAGCTACTCAGGAGGCTGAGGCAGGAGAATCGCTTGAACCCAGGAGGCAGTGGTTGTAGTGAGCCAAGATCAAGCCATTGCACTCCAGCCTGGGCAACAGGAGTGAAACTCTGACTCAAAAAAGAAAAAAAAATAGGCCGGGCGTGGTGGCTCACGCCTATAATCCCAGCACCTTGGGGGGCCGAGGCAGGTGGATCACCTGAGGTCGGGAGTTCGAGACCAGCCTGGCCAACATGGAGAAACCCCATCTCTACTAAAAAAAAAAATACAAAATTAGCCAGGCATGGTGGTGCATGCCCAGCTACTCAGGAGGCTGAGGCAGGAGAATTGTTTGAACCTGGGAGGTGGAGGTTGCGGTGAGCCAAGATGGCGCCATTGCACTCCAACCTGGGCAACAAGAGCGAAACTCCGTCTCAAAAAAAAAAGTTTGGCATACAGATTGGAAAAGAAAAAATAAAATTGCCCTTATTTGCAGATGACATAATTGTCTATGTAGAAAATGCCAAAGAATCCATAAGAAAACTCCTTATAGTCCTATATCAGTTCTATAATAAGTGAGTTCAACAAGGTCACAGAACACAAAAACATTCAAAAATCAATTGTATTTCTATATACTGCAACATGTGGACACCAAAATTAAAAATACAGTATCATTTAAACTATTCAAAAAAATTACTTAGGTGCAAATCTAACAAAACATGTACAGAATTTGTATGCTGAAAACTATGCATACACCTGTGATCCCAGCTACGCAAGAGGCTGACGGAGGAACCCAGGAGTTTGACACCAGCCTTGGCAACATAGTAATTAAAAAAAAATAAGGGCGGGGTGCAGTGGCTCATACCTATAATCCCAACAATCCGGGAGGCTGAGGCAGAAGCATCACTTGAGCCCAGGAGTTAGAAACCAATCTGGGCAACACAGTAAGACCTCATCTCTACAAAAATTTTAAAAATTAGCCAAGTGTGGTGGCATGCACCTGTGGCCTCAGCTACGTGGGAGGATCGCTCGAGCCCAGCAGGTCAAGGCTCAGTGAGCCACGTTCACACTCCAGGCTGCACTCCAGCCTGGGCAACGGAGCAAGACCCTGTCTCAAAAATAACAATAGTAATTTTAAAATTAAAAAAAAAAAAGAAGAAGACTGTAATGGTGGAGGGACAGATACATAGACCAGTGGAATATAATAGGGAATACAGCTGGGCACAGTGGCTCACACCTGTAATCCCAGCACTTTGGGAGGCCGAGACGGGCGGATCACGAGGTCAGGAGATCGAGGCCATCCTGGCTAACATGGTGAAACCCCGTCTCTACTAAAAATACAAAAAAAGAAAAAAAAAATTAGCTGGGCGTGGTAGCGGGCGCCTGTAGTCCCAGCTACTCAGCTACTGGGGAGGCTGAGGCAGGAGAATGGCATGAACCCAGGAGGCAGAGGTTGGAGTGAGCCGAGATCGTGCCACTGCACTCCAGCCTGAGCAACAGAGTGAGACTCCGTCAAAAAAAAAAAAAAAAAAAAAAGACTGTATTGGTGGAGGGACAGATACATAGACAAATGGAATATAATAGGGAATCCAGAAATAGACATACACAAATATACCCAAGTGATTTTTGACAACAATGCAAAAGCAATTCAACGGGGAAAAAATTGCCTTTTCAACAAATGGTACAACCCAGATGTCCTTCAATGGGTGAATGATTAAACAAACTATGGTACATGCATACCATGGAATACTAATAAACAATAAAAATGAATGAACTATGGATACGCTCAACAACTTGGATGAATTTCCAAGCAATATTGCTAAGTGAAAAAAAAAAAGCCAACCCCAAAAGGTTACATACTATACTATATAGTTTCATTTTTATAACATTCTTGAATGACAAAATTATAGAAACAGAGAACTGATTAGTGGGTGCCAGGAGTTACAGAAGGGGGTCAGAGTGTGAAGGAGGCAGATGCGGCTATAAAAGGACAACATAAAATATCCTGTGGCAATGGAAATGTTCTGTACCTTGACTATACCATTTCCAATATCCTGCCTGTGATATATATTGTACTATATAGTTTTGCAAGATGTTACCATGGGGGGAACTGGGTAACTGTACATATGATCCCTCTTCTAACAACTGTGAATTCACAATTATCTCAAAAAATCTTTTAAATCTTAAGATAAATTTGAATTTGAATTTTAAATCTGACACAGTAAGACTCTGTCTCAAAAAAAAACCTTTAAATTTCTTTTTTCTTTTTTTTTTTTTGAGACAGGGTCTCACTCTGTGGCCCAGGCTGGAGTGCAATGGCACAATCACAGCGCAGTGCAGCCTCGACCTCCCGGGCTCACGCGATCCTCCCACCTCAGCTTCCGAAATAGCTGGGACCACAGGCATGTGCTACCACACCTGGCTAATGTTTTTGTACCTGTAGAGACAGTGTCACCATGTTGCCCAGCCTGGTCTCAAAATCCTGGGCTAAAGCAATCCACCCACCTTGGCCTCTCAAACTTCTGGGATTACAAGCATGCGCCACCAGGCCTGGCCAATAATTTTTAATGCCTAAAGGACACCTTAAAGAAAGAAAAAAATGGCTAACCACAGGCTGGGAAAGAGCTTTTTCAATGCATGTGATAGGTAATGAATCCTTATCAAAAAATATCAAGCAACCTAAAACAATAAAAATGGGCTGAAGATAGGAAGAACGAACCAACAAGTAATTCACAGAGAAGAAAACCTGAATAGCAGTAAACTTACAAAAAGGATGCTCAACCTTACCAATAATCAGGGAAAAGAAAATTAAAGTAACAGCAAAAACCTTTCCACACCAATCAGATGGGCCAAAATGTTCCAATGTGACACCACTGAGGGGACAGGACCACATGGCTGTTGGTGGGAGCTGTGAGCTGCCCCAGCACCCTGGAGAAGACTCACCATGTAGCTGGGCCCTTCCACTCCTAGGCACACAGACAGGAAAGTGCAAACATATATGGAGAGACGGCATACGCATGTTCACTGCAACACTGGAAAGTTAAAAACAATCCTAATGTCCATGTACTGGAATATATATCAATAGGCTTTCATGGAATATCATGGAACTCTGTAGGACAATTAAAAAAACTAAAACAAGTATCAACATGTGTAAATCTCAAAAAGTGCTGACCGGGCGCGGTGACTCATGTCTGTAATCCCAGCACTTTGGGAGGCCAAGGAGGGCAGATCACAAGGTCAGGAGTTCGAGACCAGCCTGGCCAACATGGGGAAACCCCGTCTGTACTAAAAATACAAAAATTAGCCAGGTGTGGTGGCAGGTGCCTGTAATCCCAGCTACTCAGAGGCTGAGGCAGGAGAATCGCTTGAACCCGGGAGGCAGAGGTTGCAGTGAGCCGAGATCGCGCCACTGCATTCCAGCCAGGGAGACAGAGCAAAACACTGCCTCAAAAAAAAACAAAGGGGGGGGGCTTAGTGAAAAGTGCCCACTGCAGAAAGATACAATACCATTAAGGTAAAATGTTTATGGGAGGCTGAGGCAGGAGAATCGCTTGAGCCCGGGAGGCGGAAGTTGCTGTGAGCAGAGGTCATGCCACTCCACTCCAGCCTGGTAGTGCTGGAGACACTGGTGTGGGAGACAGAGTGAGACTCCGTCTCAAAAAATAAATAGGCCGGGCGCGGTGGCTCAAGCTTGTAATCCCAGAACTTTGAGAGGCCGAGGCAGGCGGATCACTTGAGGACAGCAGTTCGAGACCAGCCTGGCCAACATGGTGAAACTCTGTCTCTACTAAAAATACAAAAAAATTAGCTGGGCATGGTGACAGGCGCCTGTAATCCCAGCTACTCAGGGGGCTGTGGCAGGAGAATCACTTCAATCCAGAAGGCGGGGGTTGCAGTGAGCCGAGATCACGCCATTGCAACCCAACCTGGACAACAAGAGCAAAACTCCTTCTCAAAAAAAATAAATAAATAAAACAAAATAAAATAAGTAAGTAAAATGTTTAAATTACATATTGTTTATGGATTCATGTATAATAAGAAAATCATGCAGAGGTTCATAAACACTAAATTCAAGATTTTGGTAACTGCAAAAGGAGGGCAAGGGGAAAAGGAGGGGTTCAAAAGGGTCTCCAACTTTGTGTTTTACTTTCTAAATCTTATAAAAATATGGAACAGGCTGGGCGCAGTGGTTCACGCCTGTAATCCCAGCACTTTGGGAGGCCGAGGCGGGGATCACTTGATGTCAGGAGTTCCAGACCAGCCTGGCCAACATCAAGAAACCCCATCTCTACTAAAAATACAAACTTAGCTGGGCGTGGTAGCACATGCCTGTAATCCCAGATATTCTGAAGGCTGAGACAGGAGAATCACTTGAACCTGGGAGGCAGAGGTTGCGGTGAGCTGAAATCGTGCCATTGCACTCCAGCCTGGGCAACAGGAGCGAAACTCTGTCTCAAAATAAAATAAAATAAAATAAAATACAAAAAAATTAGCCAGGTGTGGTGGTGAGCACCTGTAATCCCAGCCACTCGGGAGGCTGAGGCAGGAGAATCACTTAAACCCAGGAGGCAGAGGTTGCAATGAGCCGAGATCATGCCACTACACTCCAGCCTGGGCAACAAGGGCAAAACTCTCAAAAAAAAAAAAAAAAAAAAAAAAAAAAGAAAGAAAGAAACAACATTAAGGTGTGACAAAGTAGTTGGGTGGCAGATACTTAGGGGTATGTGATGTTAGGCTATGTTCTCTACTGAGTACTTGAAACACATGAAGGTGCAGAGCTTGACTGAATTCTGTGATCCCAAAATTAAAAAAAAATCCTGGCCAAGCGCAGTGGCCCATGCCTGTTATCCCAGCACTTTGGGAGGCCGAGACGGGTGGATCACGAGGTCAGGAGATCGAGACCATCCTGGCTAACATGGTGAAACCCCGTCTCTACTAAAAATACAAAAAATTAGCCGGGCGTGGTGGCGGGCGCCTGTAGTCCCAGCTACTCGGGAGGCTGAGGCAGGAGAATGGCGTGAACCCGGGAGGCGGAGCTTGCAGTGAGCCGAGATCGCACCACTGCACTCCAGCCTAGGCGACAGAGCAAGACTCCGTCTCAAAAAAAAAAAAAAAAAGAAAGTTAAAGATATCTTACAATTTAGCACGATATAGTTTGATTGATTCCTGTCATCAATGTGAGATAAGTAATAGGTAAAACATTGTCCTCTTTCCTCTCTACTACCTTGTTCCACACTCCAAGGCCCATGGGACCAGGTGGCTCTCACAGGATTTCAGACCCATTCCTCCGCAGGAACCTTCCCTCCCTGCCATCAGTAGATGGCTGGGTCACTTTTGCCCACCACAGGCTCACCAGCAATGTTAAGTGCCACACTCAGCAAAAGGGACCAAATGACCATGTACATAGATGGAGGAGCCCTATGGGCATCAGTTCCAAGAACCATTTAACTTGCAGTGATGTCTGAAGGGTCCTCCACCAGGAACTCCTTCTCAACAACCAGCACTCCCAGTACTCTGGTGAGGGTCTTCTCCTCAGATCTCTATAAAGTGCTCCAAGTTGAAGGTTTTTCTTCAACTCTTTTCTGTGTAGTTTTTGTTTTGGTTTTTTGGTCACCCAGGCTGGAAATGGTGTAATCACAGCTCACTGCAGCCTCAACCTCTGGGCTCAAGAAAACCTCCTATCAGCCTCTCAAGTAGCTGGAACTACAGGTGTGCGCCACCACACCAGGCTAATTTGCAAATTTTGTTGAAGAGATACAGACTATATTACCCAGGCTGGTTTCAAACTCATGGGCTCAAGCAATCCTCCTGCCTTGGCCTCCCAAAGTGTTGGGAACAGGCGTGAGCCACTGTGCTTGGCCTACAGTTTTCTTTACTGGCCTTTTCCTTTCTTATGCATTTTAATCCTTTTTTTTTTTTTTTCTTGGAGAGGGAGTCTCACTCTGTCACCCGGGCTGGAGTACAGTGGCATGATCTCGGCTCACTGCAACCTCTGCCTCCCAGGTTGAAGCAATTCTCCCTGCCTCAGCCTCCCAAGTAGCTGGGACTACAAGAACCTGCCACCACGCTTGGCTAATTTTTGTATTTTTTAGTGGAGACAGACTTTCGCCATGTTGGCCAGGCTGGTCTTGAACTCCTGACCTCGGGTGGTCTGCCCACCTCGGCCTCCCAAAGTGCTGGGATTACAGGTATGAGCCACCATGCCCAGACGTACTTTAATTCTAATTTAGTAAATGGCTCAGCTCAACCAACACCCCCACAAGACTGTAAGTTGTGGGAGAGCAGGGATACATCTGTTGCAATCTCTAATATGTGCCCAGCACTCATCCAGTGCCAGACATACACCATACACCTAATGAATGAATGGGGAGACACAGGACCTTTTTTTTAGGTTCTTCCCATCATCTTTAGTCTTTACTTCACTTATTAGATCCAGCTGATCTTTCACTATTCCAATTTCATTCTCAATTTTAAAATTCTCAGCTTATTTAAAAACAATCAGTTATGAGACACACCCTGCCCTACCAGGAACTTAAGCTGTCTGCTATCTGCGGACACATGACGACATGGGGTGTCTGTTTCATGGGCATGACTAAGTGCTCTGCATTTAGCAGGCAGGCGATGTTCAGGGCACAACTCCAACTACTATGTGTTGGTTTTCCATGCTCTAAGGAGAAAAATTTTTTGCCACTTGGTAATAAAACACCCTTTTGTCTTTCTGATGCTGGCTTCCTATAAGCAAGGGTCATGTCTGCCTGTGCTAGGAATCTGATAGGCTGCATCCATATACTTGTATCAGAATGTCCCTCTGGAAGTTTTTTTTACACAGTCTCATACTCATACACTCAGTCATTCAGATAGGGACACTACAGAGATCCTCCTCCTCGTGGTTCAGAGACCAAGGTCCAAACAGAGGTAAATACTCAGTCGTGGTCACATACAGCTTGGTGGCCAGAACATGTGGGAGAAAAGAGTGCTTGGGAACCACAGATTCTGGCAAGATTCTGGCCACAGCCACCTAGTCTTCCTGACACAGCTACCCAATTTAACACCTCACACTCATTCACATTATATCCTCTAAAAGAGAGTAGGAAGTGCTCAAGGCAGCCCAAGAACATGTCTTAGCTGGATTCACCACTGGCTGACAGGAGCTACAGAAGCTCTCTTTTTCGAGTAGTGGGAATGGGAACCTCATTCCTCTGTGCCAGCACCCAGTGCAGTACCCACAACTGAGTCTAAGCTCTCAGCACTGCCCCAGACCCCAGACCCTGAGACTCACTACAGATAAACACCCTCAGCCAGAAGAACCAGAGCTAGTTGGGGTAGGGCCAGTAAGTGGCTCGCATCTGCCAATGACCAGGCACTCCCTTCCTCCCAGTTGTGATATGTGGGACTCTCAAGTGATGGGCAGAAGTAAAATGTCAGGCCAGGTGCAGTGGCTCACGCCTGTAATACCAGCACTTTGGAGGCTGAGGCGGGCAGATCACGAGGTCAGGAGTTCAAGACCAGCCTGGCCAACATGGTGAAACCCCATCTCTACTAAAAATACAAAAATTAGCCAGGCATGGTGGCGGACACCTATAATCCCAGCTACTCGGGAGGCTGAGACAGGAAAATTGCTTGAACCCGGGAAGCGGAGGCTACAGTGAGCCAAGATCACACCAGTGCACTCCAGACTGGGTGACAGAGCAAGATTCTGTCTCAAAAAAAAAAAAAAAAAAAAAGAAGAAGTAAAATGTCAAGTTATCAATAATACCTAAAAGGTAGTGACCTTTGTAGCCAAAATATATTAAAGCTACCCTAGAGGCAGGTATATTTAAAGTTTATCCGATCAGTCATCAGGGATATAACTAGGAAATCAAAAACATTATACAGTAACTGGCAAGGACACCAGGCATCCAAGGGTAAGGTTCAGCAGGTAAGGATCCCACTGGCCCCTCCCGTCACCACCACCAATACCATCCCCCAGGAAGATGCAACCAAAGGATGTTGCTTGGTGGGAGGAAAGGGGAGATGCCCATGAGGAGCCAGGCCCTTATGACCCCATTCTGTCCAGACAGCCTTATGGAACAGGCGGCTCTGTTCCACTCAGGCTGCCTCCCCAGAGCTATGAGTGCCCACGCACACAGGGAACTCAGTTAATAAATGCTTTCCACTCAACAGATGTGAAGAACAAATGCACATGTGGTACCAACTCAATTTGCCATAAACTTAATGTTTCCTTATCCATAGAAAAACTCACAGTGAATGAAACTTTCAGATATATATATTTTTAAGTACCTCTCTTTTTAGTTTTAAGACAGGGTCTCACTATGTTGCCCAGGCTAGAGTGCAGTGGCTATTCACAGAAACAATTATAGCTCACCAGCCTTGAACTCCCCAGTGATCCTCCTGCCTCAGCCTCCCAAATAGGAGACTACAGGCACAGGCCACTGCACCCGGCTCTGAAACTTTCACACATCTTAACCTAAAAACTCTGAAAGAACAGCTCTCTATTAGTTTTTGCTTCCCAAGAATAAAAGAAAAGTCGGGAGACTCAACCCATTATTAACCACACAAAATTTGGCAGAGGTAGCCCATCCCACCACTCCTAGGAGCCCCTACTCCCAAATAGCTACGCTACCTAAAAATAGTAGTTAAGCTGTTAAATTGCTATCATTTGCCACAGTCATTAAAACATTTAAGGAATGGCCAGGTGCAGTGGCGCACACCTAGAATCCCAGTACTTTGGGAGGCCGAGGTGGGCAGATTGCTTGAGCTGAGGAGTTCAAGACCAGCCTGGGCAACGTGGCAAAACCCTGTTTCTACAAAAAAGTACAAAGTTCAGCCAGGCATGGTGGCACATGCCTGTAATCACAGCTACTTGGGAGGCTGAGGTGAATGAACTGCTTGAACCCAGGATGGTGAGATTGCAGTGAGATTACAACACTGCACTCCAGCCTGGGTGACACAGCAAGAACCTATCTCAAAAAAAAAAATTAATTAATAATAATAATAATAAAGAAAATGGGATATTCATTTTGAAACCAGATTAAAATAATAAAATACCATGTTCCTATTTTAAATGGTTTTGGAAAACATAAAAAGCAGAAATATTAACCACTTCAGGTTCAATCTAGCAAAAAACACTTTGACCAGTTAAATATTAACTGTCAGTCCAACATTAATATAAAGTTTCTGAAAGGTTAACCAGTTTAAAACTGCTCAATATCATGGCCAACAGGATGTACTCAACACAATGGAAAACAGTGGTGTGAAGTCATTGTTTATTTGAGTTCCAAATATTAAAAAAAAAAAAACGGCAAATGTCTCCGCTTCTAGTTAAAAACAGGCCTTTTTGACTCCTTGGCGTCAGATGAGAAAGGTCTGAAGTCAAGTGACTGGTGAAGATTCAAGGTATCACCCTAAAATTAAAATTGCTCAGTTCAGGGGACAGATAGGGTTTCCCTGACATGGGACAGGTTCCTACCTAAACTGCAGGCAATGTGGAAATACCACCAGTGATATGGAGGGAGCCCCAGGACCATCAGGGAGCTGGAGGACCAACCAAAGGGAGCCAGGGTCACATATACAGCAAGAGATTTAAAGGTAAAAATACGTGGGAGAAAAAATACCACCCCTGAGAGGCAAGCACTACACATTCTATCAAACATAAAAGCTACTTTGAACACTTCTCTCACTTGGAAAATTCTTACAAATTCTCACTTATCACAGATAAACAAAGGGCAGTGGCTTCTGCTGGCGGTGGTTTGGTTTTTTCCAACAAAGACAGAAGCAAAGGTTTAAAACCTAGGTATAAATCCACCCAGGTGCAGACATGTTCTAGGGAAAGGGAAGAAAAGCAAGGTTCAAAACCCAGAACAGTCATTCTCCACTGAACCATGGCTTTTAATCTGAGTAGATTTTAACATGGTACGTAATGGGGCTCACTGAAAGAATTCCTTCTACATTCCACTGAAGTCCATACACTGCGTTAAACATTATTTATTACCGAACAGTATACTTGACTTTGAAGATGGTTAAGTTTTATATTGTGTTTTTCACAATTTAAAAAGGTGGGCTTGGGGTTATTTTTATTTTTATTTTTTTTGAGAGACAGTCTCTCAATCTATCACCCAGGGTGGAGTACAGTGGTACAGTAATAGCTCACTGTAACCTCAAAATCCTGGGCTCAAGTGATCCTTCTGCCTCAGCCTCCCACAGCTGGGACTACTGGTTCACAGCACCATGCCTGGCTCATTTTTTAATTTTTTTTTTTTTTTTTTTTTTTTTTTTTGAGACGGAGTCTTGCTCTGTCACCCAGGCTGGAGTGCAGCAGCACAATCTCGGCTCACTGCAACCTCCGCCTCCTGGGTTCAAGAGCTTCTCTCGCCTCAACCTCTCCAGTAGCTGGGATTATAGGTGCCCACTATGACGTCCAGCTAATTTTTGTATTTTTAGTAGAGATGGGGTTTCACCATGTTAGCCAGGCTGGTCTTGAACTCCTGATCTCAGGTGATCTACCCACCTCAGCCTCCCAAAGTGCTGGGATTATAGGTGTGAACCATCATGCTCGGCCATTTTTTAGTTTTTATTTTGTAGAGACAGGGTCTCACTATGTTGCCCAGGCTGGTCTCAAACTCCTGGTTCAAACAATCCTCCTGCCTCAGCCTCCTCTAGCACTGGGACTATAGGGACAAGCCACTACAGCCAGCCCCTAAAAAAAACGTTTTTAATGGTTAAGACGGTATATTAAAATATAAGCCTGGACAACATAGTGAGACCCCCATCTCTACAAAAAAAAATTTAGGCCAGGCGTAGTGGCTCACACCTATAATCCCAACACTTTGGGAGGCCGAGGCGGGTGGATCACGAGATCAAGAGATGGAGACCATCCTGGTCAACATGGTGAAACCCCATCTCTACTAAAAATACAAAAATTAGCTGGGTGTTGTGGTGCATGCCTGTAGTCCCAGCTACTCAGGAGGCTGACGCAGGAGAATTGCTTGAACCTGGGAGGTAGAGGTTGCAGTGAGCCGAGATTGTGCCAAAAAAAAAAAAAAATTTAGGCCGGGCACAGTGGCTCACTCCTGTAATCCCAGCACTCTGGGAGGCCAAGGCAGGCAGATCACAAGGTCAGGAGTTCAAGACCAGCCTGGCCAATATGGTGAAACCCTGTCTCTACTAAAAATACAAAAAAAAATTAGCCAGGCGCAGTGGCACACGCCTGTAATCCCAGCTACTCAGGAGGCTAAGGCAGCAGAATTGCTTGAACCTGGGAGGTGGAGGTTGTGGTGAGCCGAGATCGCGCCACTGCACTCCAGCCTGGGCGACAGAGTGAGACTCCATCTCAAAAAAAAAAAAAATTTAAAAAATTTAAAAAATTGGCCAAGTACGTAGGCATGGACCTGTAGTCCCAGCTACTCAGCCTGAGGTGGGAGGACTGCTTGAGCCTGGGAGGTTGAGGCTACCATGAGCCATGACTCCACCACTGTGCTCCAGCCTGGGTGACAAAGCAAAATAAATAAATAAATACACCATCTTTATGTTATGTATATTTTGCCACAATATTTTAGAAAACATTACTTAGTTACACCAATTAGACTTCAGAAGAAAATACTTTAGGAGGCTTTTAGGGGCATATCCCCGTGATGACATGGTCCAGTACTTTAATCACCAGTGCCCAGGTAAGACACTGAAGACAGAAAAGGATAAACTGAGGCCAAAGACAAGGACCAGGCCAAACCATCCATTTGGGTTTTTTTTTTTTCTGTTTTTTTGTTTTTGTTTTTTTGAGACGGAGTCTCGCTCTGTCGCCCAGGCTGGAGTGCAAGTGGCACGATCTCGGCTCACTGCAAACTCTGCCTTCCGGGTTCAAGCAATTCTCCTGCCTCAGCCTCCTGAGTAGCTGGGGTTACAGGTGCCTGCCACCACGCCCAGCTAATTTTTGTATTTTTAGTACAGACAGGGTTTCACCGTATTGGCCAGGCTGGTCTCGAACTCCTGACATTGTGATCCGCTCGCCTCAGCCTCCCAAAGTGCTGGGATTACAGGCATGAGCCACTGTGCCCGGCCCTAACTGTCCATTTGGCTGCAGCAGCTAGAGTAGGAGGTGGAGTGGTGGTGGGGGAATAAGTCTGAGAGGTGGGTGGCCAGCCTCAGCAGAATCCAAGTGGGAATGAATTACCACACCCTTGCACCCGTGTTGCATCAAAAAATGCAATTAAAGCAAACTAAAATTCTCTGAAGACAGCCCAACAATTAACACTTCAGCACATGTTTACCAACTACCTACCCTGTGCTAGGTGTGAGGCTTTATTTGCTATAGATGCAGTCTTTCCAAGTTTCACACAAAAATATTCAATTAAGATTTATATACATTACTAAATCAGGAAACACAAGTGGTAACAAACCAAGTATTTATACTAATACATTATAAACAGCCATTTTCCAAGTGCTTACTCTAATAGAAACTGAAAGTTGCCTTCTGACTTCCCCAAATTCCCCCTGGCTATCCCATCCCCTCCCCAACTCAGTACAAAGGTACAGTGGGGCTACCCTGTGGGGGCTGGATGATCAGTGTCTACTGGGGGTCAAGGCTGGATGCCAATGGTTCCCTTGAGAGAAAAGGGGGAGAAGAGGTCCACTGCAGGGGTCCTGACAGCATTGACTCTGCTGCTTTCTCTCCCAGTAGATGCCTGGCACCAAGCAGGTACTCAGCAGATGCCCACAGAGTACAGGAAAGGAAATTCCACTAAATCCCCTAAATAATTCCCCAAGCAGCCAAGCGCCGGTGGCTCACACCTGTAATCCCAGCACTTTGGGAGGCTGAGGCGGGTGGATCACAAGGTCAAGAGATCGAGACCATCCTGGCTAACATGGTGAAACCCCGTCTCTACTAAAAATACAAAAATTAGCTGGGCGTGGTGGCAGGCACCTGTAGTCCCAGCTACTCAGGAAGCTGAGGCAGGAGAATCGCTTGAACCTGCGAGGCGGAGGTTGCAGTGAGCCAAGATCACGCCACTGCACTCCAGCCTGGATGACAGTGCAAGACTCTGTCTCCAAAAATAATAATAATAATAATAATAATTCACCAAGCATAAAGACAATGATCACTTGATTTCACACTTTGAAGTTCAATGCTGAGCTTTCTGGTATTTTTTCCATTACACTACGAAAGATTAAAAATAAGTGCCATAGCTCAAAATTAATATGCTAATCTAGCAATGATGAATTAAATTTAGAAAAAGTGTGCTGGCTGGTAGCCTTTCTGACTTAATGGGCCAATTAGACTCCAAAACAGAGGAGTGAGGCGAAATGTCAGGGAAGCTCCAGGCAACCCAGCCCTTGACCCTGCCAGCAGCCCTGTAATAAAGGCCTGGGACCCTAAGCACAATGCCTCAGGAGCCAAACAGGTATGTGGGAGTTCTGGCATATTCACTGCAGAATATTTATCTAGGCAAATGCTTCAATCTTCAGTGTTTAAAGTGGTGACTTGCTTTTAGCCACATTCTTGTTTTTGGCTACATTCTTAATGCTCAACCATCAAAAACATTTCACCCATGCCAGGAACTGCCATATCAACACACTGTGTTTATAAAAGAACAAGACAAAACTACCACCCACTCCCTTTGCTCAGGTTTTCCTCCCTGCTAACAGAATTCCTTCCCTCCCACAGATGGTTCTAATTGGCCCTTTTACCTGCTTCAGCCTTGCCACAGCTACAAATCCTAAAAAATCACAAACTTCTCTGACGTACTTCCAAAAGCTAGAGCAGAAGAGCCAAAAGACATTCTTCCATTCTCGCAATCCCTGCTCTGCAAAGCTACAGCCATTCTATGACCAGTGAAATGGTGGGCCAGGCCAACACTATGGACAGGGATGCCCACCACATCTGACTTCAGAATCAGGCTTGCATAGAGGTGCATCAGAGAGCACCAGTTCCCAGTGACCTGGTGAACGCAAGGCTCCTGGGCCAGGCCCCACTAGCTCTCACATTGCTGGCCTTCCCCAGCAAAGGATGTTGGGCTGCTTGTTAAAGACCACAGCACATATCTGGAGACATGTCCAGTTCAGGCTCTTCTATACAAAGTAAAATCAAGAAAACCCATTACTCTCAAGCGCTTTCCTCCTCCTCAAAACTTCAAGGGATCCTCAGGGGCTGTCAGCCACACAGAATTTACACCCAGATTAACAAGACTGAAGAAATCCTTAAAGATGCCCTTGCTCTCACCTTCTTCTGTCTCCATCTCTTTTCTGTGATCTTTGATCATTCTCTCAGCACACAGGAAAAAGTGGGATTCCATTCCATACTAATTACTTGGAAATTAATTCTCGCATTTTAGAACCCAAGGATTAAAAATGAAAAGCAGGCAAGGCACAGTCGTTCATGCCTGTAATCCTAGCACTTTGGGAGGCTAAGGTTGATGGATTGCTTGAGCCCAGGAGTTTGAAATCAGCCTGGGCAACACGGGGAGACTCTGTCTCTACAAAATATGAAAAAATTGGCTGAGTGTGGTGACGCATGCCTATAATCTCAGCTACTCAGCTACTGAGGTGGGAGGATCGCTTGAGCCTGGGAGGTTGAGGTTGCAGTGAGCCATGATCATGCCACTGCACTCCCGCCTGGGTGACTGAGCAAGACCCTGTCGTCTCAAAAAAAAAAAAAAAAGAATAAAAATAATGATTTACACAAAGATGGGAAAGAAATTCTGCAGGGCATTTATGTGCTCACATTAGAAGCCAACTGAAGATACATGAGAAATGAAGATAAAGCATCTGAAGAATTAAGCTGTGGGTTGGTGGGATCTCCATCCGCCTGAACTGTAGGAGTCAATCCATGCCTGAGTAGCCCAACCTGGAAATTCAGGAGATCCCAGGGCTATCTGGAAGAAGAACACACCTTCCATGCATCAGCAGATTAAGGCCACCACTGAAAAGTACCTTGGAGCTGCTACTCCACCTCCCCATCCAGTACTTAAAAATATATAAATTATAATAGCACCCTTTTGATAAGATGGAAGATCTCCTGCATTTATCCCATTTTAAATTTTCCTTTAAAGATGCAGGGTCTCACTCTGTTACCTGGGCTGGAGTGCAGTGACACGATGATGGCTCACTGCAGCCTCACTCTCCCAGGCTCAAGTGATCCTCCTACCTCAGCCTCCCAAATAGCTGGGATTACAAACATGGCACCACCACACTTGGCTAATTTTTTATCTTTTGTAGAGATGGGGCCTTACCACGTTGCCCAGGCTGGTCTCAAATTCCTAGGCTCAAGCAATTCTCCCACCTCAGCCTCCTAAAATGCTGGGATTACAGGCATAAACCACCGCATCCAGTCCAAATCATTATTTCAACTGGCAGCTAACTACTTAAAGGTCTTATTTTGTAAATAAAACATTTATTTTATGTATTGTTATGTATCTGTCCAGTGAATCTTAAATCAAAAGTTCTGTGGTCTTAAGAATAGACTTGGAGCCAGGCGGGGTACGGTGGCTCACGCCTGTAATCCCAGCACTTTAGGAGGCCAAGGCAGGCAGATCACAAGGCCAGGAGTTCGAGAACAGCCTGACCAACATGGTGAAACCCCGTCTCTACTAAAAATACAAAAATTAGCTGGGCTTGGTGGCCCATGCCTATAATCCCAGTTATTCAGGAGGCTGAGGCAGAAGAATTGCTTGAACCCGGGAGGCAGAGGTCGCAGGGAGCCGAGATCTCACCACTGCACTCCAGCCTGGGCAACAAAGTGAGACTCCGTCTCAAAAAAAAAAAAAGAATAGACTTGGGGCCAGGCGAGGCAGCTCACGCCTGTAATCCCAGTACTTTGGGAAGCCAAGGCGGGAGGATCACTTGAGGTCAGGAGTTTGAGACCAGACTGGCCAATGTGGCGAAACCCCGTCTCTACTAAAAATACAAAAATAGCAGGAAAGGCCGGGCACGGTGGCTCATGCCTGTAATCCTAGCACTTTGGGAGGCCGAGGCGGGCAGATCACAAGGTCAGGAGATCGAGACCATCCTGACTAACACAGTGAAACCACGTCTCTACTAAAAATACAAAAAATTAGCCAGGCGTGTTGGCGGACGCCTGCAGTCCCAGCTACTTGGGAGGCTGAGGCAGGAGAATGGCGTGAACCCGGGAGGCAGAGCTTGCGGTGAGCAAGATCGCGCCACTGCACTCCAGCCTGGGCAACATAGCGAGACTCCGTCTCAAAAAAAAGAAAAAAAAAATAGCAGGACATAGTGGCAGGTGCCTATGATCCCTGCTACTTGGGAGGCTGAGGCAGGAGAACTGCTTGAACCCAGGAGGCAGAGGCTGCAGTGAGCCAAAAACACGCCACTGCATTCCAACCTGGGCGAAAGAATGAGACTCTGTCTCAAAAAAAAAAAAAAAACAACTTGGCTGGGAGCGGTGGCTCATACCTGTAATCCCAGCATTTCGGGAGGCTGAGGCAGGAGGATCACTTAAACCCAGGAGTTTGATACCAGCCCCGGCAACATAGTGGGACCCCATCTCTATTAAAAATAGAAAAAAATGCCAGGCATGGTGGCTCACGCCTGTACTTTGGAAGGCTGAGGCAGGCGGACCACCTGGGTCAGGAGTTCGAGACCAGCCTGGCCAACATGGCAAAACCTGTCTCTACTAAAGTACAAAAATTAGCCAGGCATAGTAGTGCGCGCCTGTAGTCCCAGCTACTCAGGGAGATTGTGGCAGGAAAATCGCTTGAACCTGGGAGGCAGAAGTTGCAGTGAGCCAAGATCGTGCCACTGCACTCCAACCAAGACAACAGAGTGAGACTCCGTCTCAAAAAAAAAAAAAAAAAAAAAAAGAATTTAGGAGTAGGCCAGGTGTTGTGGCTCATGTCTGTAATCCCAGCACTTTGGGAGGCTGAGAAGGGCAGATAGCTTGCACTGATGAGTTTGAGACCAGCCTGGGCAACATGGTGAAACCCCATCTCTACAAAAAAATACAAAATCAGGCCAGCATGGTAGCCTGCACCTGCAGTCTCAGCTACTCGGGAGGCTAAGGCAGGAAGATCGCTCAAGCTTGGGAGGCGGAGGTGGCAATAAGCCAAGATCTCATCACTGCACTCCAACCTAGGTGACAGAGCAAGACCCTGTCCCAAAAAAAAAAAATAAAAGAATAAAAAAATTAGGAATAAAGAGGCATGATTTCTGTCAATTACTCATAGATGGTTCAGAAAAAAAGGTATAGATAGAAAAGAGAATGACAGAGCAAACACAGCAAAATGCAAACAAATGGTGACTCTAGATAGAGTATTTGGGAGTTTCTTGAATTATTCTTGCAATTTTTCTGTAAATTTAAAGTTATATCAAAAAAAAAACTTTTTTTTTTTGAGACAGAGTCTCACTCTGTCGCCCAGGCTAGAGGGTAGTGGCGCGATCTCGGCTCACTGCAAGCTCCACCTCCCGGGTTCACATCATTCTCCTGCCTCAGCCGCCCAAGTAGCTGGGACTACAGGTACCTGCCACCACACCTCAGTAATTTTCTCTATTTTTAGTAGAGACGGGGTTTCACCGTGTTAGCCAGGATAGTCTCGATCTCCTGACCTCGTGGTCCGTCTGCCTCGGCCTCCCAAAGTGCTGGGATTACAGGCGTAAGCCACCGCGCCCAGCCAAAATGGAAAAAAACAAGTGGTAAGAGAAAGGAACACAGGTCATGGTCCAAGTCCCCTCTCAGGACGTCCATACCAAAGCACGTGTATGTACCAACAATTGTGAAGCAGTCAGCAGGTAAGCTCTGTAATCTGTGACAGCTATATAACCCTCCCCCTACCCCACCCCACTTACCTCAAACCCCAGCACTTTGTCCAGTAGGAATCTGGATTCCAGGCACTAATCCCCCAGACAGCATGATTCAAAACACATACCCCACCAGGTCCCAAGCCCTCCCAAGTTTACGAAGGGAAGTGAGGATACTTTAAAAGCATTTTCCTCTAGAAACATTACAAACACAAAATATACAAAAAAAGGATTTTGTTTTAAAAGTGACTTGGGTTATAATGGAAGAAAATGTCACACTAGGGCCCAAAATTACTACATTGAGCTATGTTTTCTTAAGATTAAAAATAGATTCTATCTTCCCTTCCCAGGAACCTTCCCTCCTAGAGGAAAAAAAAAACCCAAATCAGATCATTACCAAGTTAAGAGGCCCCAGAGCTAAGGGCAAAATGTGGGCACGCTGCATCCAGTGTTTCCCAGTATCCGATTCCCTACTATTGGTTCCCAGTCTATCTCACAATGATGTCATCAGCTATCTGGTCCTCCCCTTTGACTTAATGCAATAAAAGTAATTCAAGGGCCAGGCACGGTGGCTCACACCTGTAATCCCAGCACTATTGGAGGCAGAGGTGGGCAGATCACCTGAGGTCAGGAGTTCGAGACCAGCCCGACCAACATGGAGAAACCCCTTTTCTACTGAAAATACAAAATTAGCCAGGTGTGGTGGCACATGCCTGTAATCCCAGCTATTCGGGAGGCTGAGGCAGAATCGCTTGAACCCGGGAGGCAAAAGTTGCGGTGAGCCAAGATCACGCCATTGCACTCCAGCCTGGGCAACAAGAGCAAAACTGTGTCTCAAAAAAAAAAAAAAAAAAAAAAAAAGGTAATTCACATGGAGGTAAAATAAATTCCAACACCACACTAGGACACAAATGAAAAGCAGGTCTCCTTCCCAGGTCCTCAGGTGAGCAGACTGAGTTTCTTCAGTAGCTCTCCACAAATGACACATTGAATGTATACCTCTAAACACATAAACAAGCACATCTCTTTTAATTTCATTCTTAAAGTTCAAATGAAATCAAATTCTTCAAAACTGTTCCTTTTTTGCCAGGCGCAGTGGCTCACACCTGGCAAGCAGATCATAAGGTCAGGAGTTCGAGGCCAGCCTGGCCAACATGGTGAAACTCTGTCTCTATTAAAAATATAAAAAATTAGATGGTCATAGTGGCACACACCTGTAATCCCAGCTACTCAGGAAGCTGAGGCAGGGGAATCGCTTGACCCTGGGAAGCAAAGGTTTCAGTGGGCCAAGACCGCGCCACTGCACTCCAGCATGGGAGACAGAATGAGACTCCCTATCAAAAAAAAAAAAAAAAAAAACTGTTCCTTTTTCTAATTTAGCAGAACTGAGAGACCTCAGTCCCAGTGGGTAGATCCTTCTTCTCATTCACCCCTATTGTGTGTGGCACATCTAAATGTCTAAGTATCTTGCATATCTTGCTCTCCAGGGTGTTCTCACACTCATCCTTGCATTCTTCTTAGAACATATCTAAGGATATAATCCTAGATGTGGAATTGCTGGGTCAAAGGATATGTACATTGGAATTGTTAGATTTGGCAAAATGTCCTTCAATTTACACCCTCACCTAAAGATACAAATGACTTTTCTCTTATTTTCACTAACATTTAAGTATTGTCAAACTCTTTCATTAATAACATAAGATGGAAGAGGAAGGAAGTGGGGCAGTTTGAAACAACATGAGACAGCAGTTTGCCCTGCCCTTATTGTTTGATTAATGGGCATGGTGGGCAGCAGGTGTCATAAATTCAATCTGGGAGTAATGGTACTTAATAGTTAGCCAGAATGATAATACAGGAGGGTGAGCATCTAGACAACTAATGAATCAAAACATGATGCTATGTTTTTCTAGTAAAACTTGAGTACCTCAGGAAAATTGCTATCAAGAATTTATGGGGCTGGCTGGGCATGGTGGCTCACGTCTGAATTCCCAGCACTTTGGGAAGCCGAGGCGGGCAGATCACGAGGTCAGGAGATGGAGACCATCCTGGCTAACATGGTGAAACCCCGTCTCTATGAAAAACACAAAAAATTAGCCGTGTATGGTGGCGGGAGCCTGTTGTAGTCCCAGCTAATGGGGAGGCCGAGGCAGGAGAATCACTTGAACCCGGGAGGCGGAGGTTGCAGTGAGCCAAGATCACGCCACTGCACTCCAGCCTGGGTGACAGAGCAAGATCCCGTCTCAAACAAAAAAAAAAGAATTTATGGGGCTAATTACTCTAAATAATAACAAATATGTAGTACTGTTGTTGATTCCATGTGGTTTCCTCCCAGGTATCTCTCTGAACCAAGGCACCTCCTGGGCCAACCCCAGAAGAACTCAGGGCTCAGGGTAGTGAGAACACAGATACAAGTGCTGAGCACATGAAGGGCAGAAGAGGGAAGCTAGAGAGTAACTTTGGTTCTCAAGTCTAACCTTTATATTGTAGTTTCACTGTTCTGGAAAACATTAACATTTTCTAAATTCATATTACCAAATTTAAGTTTGTTGCCTGTTGTCCTACTGAAGACAGGGTCTGGGAGGAATGCAGGAGCCCAGCTGTTCTGTAGCTTGCACCCTCCAGGGTCTTGACGTACTGGGGGAAGAACCGTCTGTCCTAGGCCAGTGCAGCCATCTGGGATAGACAGTCGTGTGCCTAGGCAAAGAGGAAGAACCCCGTCTCTACAAAAAATACAAAATTCTCAATAATTAAAACATCAGGCCGGGCACGGTGGCTCATACCTGTAATCCCAGCACTTTGGGAGGCCAAGGCAGGTGGATTGCTTGAGCAATCCAGGAGTTCGAGATCAGTCTGGACAACACAGAGAAACCCCATTACTATTAAAAATACAAAAATTAGCCAGGCATGGCACACGCCTGTAATCCCAGCTACTGGTTAGGCTGAGACAGGAAAATCACTTCAACCTGGGAGGCAGAGGATCCAGTGAGCCAAGATCACACCACTGCACTCCAGCCTGGGCAACAGAGCGAGACTGAATCTCAAAAACAAAGCAAAACAAAACAAACAAAAAAAATCAAATACTATATATCTAACAGTTCACTCTTAGGTATATACCCAGAAGACACCGTCAAGAATATTCATATCAGGCTGAGCGCAGTGTCTCACGCCTGTAATCCCAACACTTTGGGAGGCTGAGGTGGGCAGATCACCCGAGGTCAGGAGTTCGAGACCAGCCTGGCCAACAGGGTGAAACCCTGTCTCTACTAAAAATATAAAAATTAGCCGGGCGTGGTGATGCACACCTGTAATCCCAGCTACTTGGGAGGCTGAGTTAGGAGAATCACTTGAACCCAGGAGGTGGAGCTTGCAGTGAGCCGAAATCATGCCACTACACTCCAGAGTGAGACTCTGTCTCAAAAAAAAGAAAAAGGGCTGGGCACGGTGGCTCATGCCTGTAATCCCAGCACTTCGGGAGACCGAGGCGGGAGGATCACAAGGTCAGGAGATCGAGACCATCCTGGCTAACACAGTGAAACCCTGTCTCTACTAAATAAAAATACAAAAAATTAGCCGGGCGTGGTGGCATGCGCCTGTAGTCCCAGCTACCAGGGAGGCTGAGGCAGGAGAATGGCATGAACCTGGGAGGCGGAGCTTGCAGTGAGCCGAGATAGTACCACTGCACTCCAGTCTGGGCGACAGAGCAAGACTCCGTCTCAAAAAAAAAAAAATAAAAATAAATAAATAAATAAAAGAAAAAGAAAATAGTGGTATAAATCTCTCTTGCAGAACATTCAGCCCTCCCCTCACCACCCTGGCTTCTGCTGGCAGTCTGACACCACTCCTACAGGCAGTTCCAGAGCAGTGCCTCCCCAGGCCTCTCCCAGAGCACAGCCCATGCCTCCCTGACTCTGGAATTCCTTACATTCTCCTCCTAAAGGACAACCCTCAGAAAGCTTGGATTCAAAACAAGAAAACAGGCTGGGCATGGTGGTTCACACCTGTAATCCCACCACTTTGGAAGGTTGAGATGAGAGGATCACCTGAGGCTAGGAGTTTGAGACTAGCCTGGGCAACATAACAAGACCACGTCTCTACAAAAGGAAAAAAAAAAATAGGCTGGCATGGTGGCACATGCCTGTAGTTCCAGCTTTGCAGAAGGCTGAGGCAGGAGGATTGCTTAAGCCCAGGAATTCAGACTGCAGTGAGCCATGATCATGCCACTGCACTCTAGCTTGGGTGACAGAGTGAGACCTTGTCTCAAAAAAAAAAAAGAAAGAAAACAAAAACAAAACCTGATCTACCACCTGAGGTCTAAGCAACCTAAGTAGACATAAAGATGAAAAATCTGAATTTGGCTTCAAAATTATTTAAGTATTTACAAAAATGAAATTAAATGTGAAATAATAGCAAAACAAACAAAAGTACCACAGGCATATGTTAAGTGTCCCAGTACTAGAGAAAGGCTTGATAAATTCTGGTATATTACATGACACTTCTAGGGCAACTTCCACCTCAAAGACTCAGGCCACGGTTTCAGGGTCATTACAACAAAGATAAAGGCCAGACACAACAAAGGCCTTTTGTCTCCAAAAGGTTGCGGTGAGCCGAGATCGCACCACTGCACTCCAGCCTGGGCGACAGAACAACACTCCGTCCTTGGCCGGGTGCGGTGGCTCACGCCTGTAATCCCAGCACTTTGGGAGCCTGAGGCGGGCAGATCACGAGGTCAGGAGATCGAGACCATGGTGAAACCCCATCTCTACTAAAAATACAAAAAAATTAGCCAGGCGTGGTGGCAGATGCCTGTAGTCCCAGCTACTCCGGAGGCTGAGGCAGGAGAATGGCATGAACCCGGGAGGCGGAGCTTGCAGTGAGCCGAGATTGCGCTACTGCACTCCAGCCTGGGCGACAGAGCGAGACTCCGTCTCAAATAAAATAAAATAAAATAATAACAATAAAAGTACAAAAATTAGCCCAATGTGGTGGCGCGCATCTGTAATCCCAGCTACTCGGGAGGCTGAGGCAGGAGAATTGTTGAACCTGGGAGGCGGAGGTTGCAGTGAGCAGAGATCGTGCCATTGCACTCCAGGCTGGGTGACAAGAGCAAGACTCCGTCTCAAAAAAAAAAATAAAAGCAGCAATGGCTTCCTGAGCTCCCAACCCCTTGGCACCCAGTGACCACAGCAAACTGGGCACAGAGACCACAGTAAGCCTGACACTGAGGCAGAGGACTGTGCCTTTGGGTACAGCCCACAATGGACCCCATTCTCCCTGGAAGCCCATAGCAGGATGGAGGCGAGGAGGCCAGGACATTCCTCCACCCCCTCACACAGATGTAAAGGGCACAGGCAGCTCAGGGCAGCAGAGCCCTCCACAGGAAGAAAGCATACGGAGCCATTTTTATCTTCAGCTATTAGAATCAAAAGGAGACTCTCTTCTCCAAAATAACAGAGGTACCATCTGATTAAATCAGGTAATCAGGTGGCCTACATAGGATATCCCTCTCTAGTCAGCAAAGTCCAACTAGAAGGGAAAAAGGCTCAGGGCTCTGAAGAGACAGGGTTCCCCACAGGACCTGTCAGGTTAGGGCTGGCACTACAAGCAGAAGAACCAACGTCTCCTGCTAAGATTTCTCCCCTACATGAAAGAATCTGGTCACTTTCTAACTACTTTTAAAATTGGAAAAAGCACATCCTCAGACTTGCAAACACAATGTTTTAGGACCATACTGTTGACCCTTCTGACAAAATATTATTCTATTTTCTAGGTAAGCAAACGCAACAGCTGGTAACACAAACCCAAAGCAGGAGAGAGTCAGACAGGAATCCTACTGTTATCTATTTGTGACTTTAATGAATTCTATTTTTAGGTCTTTAATAAAGAGCCTCTCTTCTACTCTCTTCCTACCAAATTTCTCCACTCAGGCAATTCAATCGTTCCAACACTGCTCAAAAGTCTAAAAATATAAGACACTTCTGGGCCGGGTGTGGTGGCTCACGCCTGTAATCCCAACACTTTGGGAGGCCGAGGCAGGAGGATCCAGCCTGGGCAACATAGCCAAGACCACATCGCTACAAAAAAATTTAAAAATTAGCTGGGCATAGTGGCACGTGCTAGTAGTCCCAGCTACTCAGGAGGCTGAGGTGGGAGGATTGCTTGACCCTAGGAGGTCAAGACTGAAGTGAGCTATGATTATGCCACCACACTCCAGCCTAGGCAACAGGGCAAGACCCTGCCTCTCAAAAAACAAAGAAAACACAATTTCTTCAATCATACCTCACATAAGAGGTAGAACTTACTCATTTTCTCCAAGACTTAGAATCCAGTCCCTGCTCAAGGGCTACTCATCAGACTGGTCTCCAATATAAAAAATCCTAGAAGGCAAGGCATCCTTGACCTCCCCAGAGGTCAGGGCAGATTGGACACAGAGGTGACCTACAGTCCAGGCATGGTGGCTCACGCCTGTAATCCCAGCACTTTAGAAGGCCGAGGCAGGCAGATCATCTGAGGTCGCAGTTTGAGAGACCAGCCTGACCAACATGAAGAATCCCCATCTCTATTAAAAATACAAAAATTAGCCAGGTGTGGTGGCGCATGGTGTATCATTCCAGCTACTTGGGAGGCTGTGGCAGGAGAATCACTTGAATCTGGGAGGCAGAGGTTGCAGTGAGCTGAGATCACGCCACTGCACTCCAGCCTGGGCAGCAAGACTAAAACTGTCTCAAAAGAAAAAAAAAAAAAAAAAAGATGACCTACCAACCAGCCCAAGCAGGAGTGTTTACAGGACATTCACAGTAATCACATGCATGTTTTATGGAAACATTCCATAGTAAAATTAGGGCCCAGAAAATGGATGTTATCCCAGGTTCTGATTAATAGCCAAATAAAAAGGAAATCTTATTTGGAATTCCATTATTGACTGGATCATTTTTCTTGGCAAAAGCTAGCTAGAGAATCAATCTATCCCTGGAGAACAACTGAGCTAATTAACAGAGGTGTTTATGACAACCAAGGCAGAACTGGTTCACTTCTGCCCTAGACAGCCTTGGGAATCTTAAGTAAATCTCCCATCAACCCCTAGGATGCCTGGGGGGGAAATCTTCAGAGCACAGTGAAAAGGCTAAACAGAGATACCTACAAAATCAAAAGAATTTGATTCCAATTCCACTACTTTAATACATTTACAAACTCTTCCCTCGGTATCCATGAGGGATTGGTTCCAGGATATCAAAATCCACAAGTGCTCAAGTCCCTTATATAAAATGGTGTAATATTTGCATCATAATAAGGACAAAAACATGTAAGCAATAGAATCTACGTCATAATTAAGTTTAAGGGAAGGTACTGTGACTGGATGGACATACACATAAGCCAGATTTATGTTTCTCTCCACCCAAACATCTCAGTGGAGTAAAGAATAACAAGGCAGCATTGCTGCAAACATGTCTCGCCTCCCCCCATAGGGCAGTTTTTCTCCTATCTCAGAATTGAACAAATGTACAATTGGGTTTTATACGGAGACATTCAGTTCCCAAGGGCAGGCAGGAGACAGTGGCCTTCCTCTATCTCAACTGCAAGCGGCTTTCCTCTTTTACTAATCCACCTCAGCATAGACCCTTTACAGGTGTCGGGCTGGGGGACGGTCAGGTCTTTCTCATCCCACGAGGCTATATTTCAGACTATCACATGGGGAGAAACCTTGGACAATATCCCGCTTTCAAGAGCAGAGGTCCCTGTGGTTTTCCGCAGTGCACTGTGTCCCCGGTTTATTGAGACTAGAGAATAGCGATGACTTTTACCAAGTATACTGCTTGTAAACATTTTGTTAACAAGGCACGTCCTGCACAGCCCTGGATCCCTTAAACATCTTCCTGTATACTTTAAACATCCCTGGATTACTTATAACACATAATACAATGTAAATGGTATGAAAATAGTTGTTCTAACATTTAGGAAATGATGACAACGAAAAAAGTTTATTCATGTTTCATACGGACGCAACCATCCTTTTTTCCCAAATATTTTCAATCCACAGTTGGATGACTCCACAGATGTGGAACCTATAGATACAGAAAATTGTGTACCGATTAGGAGAAAGAACTCTATAAGAGGTGCTTGTTTGTAGATTCTCATACCTCATATACAAAAACAACATCTATAGAAATGAAGAGTAAATGCCAAAACAGGGAATCAAGCTGGGCACTGGCTACTGTTTCCCTGAATACGACATATCCTTCCAAGTGCTTCATTCATCCTTCAGCTCCCCACAACTGGCACACTCCCCTATACTTAGGGTATCCAAGGGCCATGACTGCCTCAGCAAGAATGAATCTGTGGCTCCTCATGTCCCCAAGGGCAGGAACACTGAGACTAGGTCTCCACATGGCTATAAAAATCACAAATCCATGCAAGTCACAGAAAAGGGACTACAGAAAACGTGCACAATACTTAAAAATAAAAATCAGTACAAATCTGCCTTACTTGACATTGATAAATGTGCTTCTACAAAACTGTAAATCACAATTCCTTTTTTTTTTTTTTTTTTTGAGGCAGAGTCTCACTCTGTCGCCCAGGCTGGAGTGCAATGGCACTATCTCAGCTCACTGCAAGCTCTGCCTTCCAGGTTCACGCCATTCTCCTGCCTCGGCCTCCAGAGTAGCTGGGACTACAGCGCCTAACACTACGCCCGGCTAATTTTTTTTTTTTTTTGTATTTTTAGTAGAGACGGGGTTTCACCATGTTAGCCAGGACGGTCTCCATCTCCTGACCTTGTGATCCGCCCGCCTCAGCCTCCCAAAGTGCTGGGATTACAGGCGTAAGCCACCGCGCCCGGCCACAATTCACTTCTTATGATACAAAAAACTCTTTTAAAAAACTTTATGCAGGCCGGGCGTGGTGGCTCACGCCTGTAATCCCAGCACTTTGGGAGGCCGAAGCGGGCGGATCACGAGGTCAGGAGATCGAGACCGTCCTGGCTAACAGGGTGAAACCCCCTCTCTACTAAAAATACAAAAAATTAGCCAGGTGTGGCTACAGGCAACTGTAGTCCCAGCTACTCAGGAGGCTGAGGCAGAAGAATGGCGTGAACCCGGGAGGCGGAGCTTGCAGTGAGCCGAGATCGTGCCACTGCACTCCAGCCTGGGTGACAGAGCGAGACTCCGTCTCAAAAAAAAAAAAAAAAAAAACTTTATGCAGAGATGTTAATTGCAACATTATCTATTACAACCAAAGTAAGAAATAACCTCCTTCCTGTAGGAGATAGCTAAAACAAATAATAAGAAGAAAAACAAAAAAAAAGAACCAAACTGTCTAAGAACTAGGGACAGATTAACCATTAGAAATGTTATATGCGCCGGGCGCAGTGGCTCACGCCTGTAATCCCAGCACTTTGGGAGGCCAAGGCGGGCGGATCACAAGGTCAGGAGATCGAGACCTTTCTGGCTAACAGGTCTCCTGGCTAACACGGTGAAACCCTGTCTCTACTAAAAAAATACAAAAAATTAGCCGGGCGTGGTGGCAGGCACCTGTAGTCCCAGCTACTCGGGAGGCTGAGGCAGGAGAATGGTGTGAACCCAGGAGATGGAACTTGCAGTAAGCCGAGATCGCGCCACTGCACTCCAGCCTGGGCGATAGAGCGAGACTCCGTCCGTCTCCCAAAAAAAAAAAAAAAAAAAAGAAATGTTATATTCATGACCAGGCACAGTGGCTCACGCCTGTAATCCCAGCACTTTGGAGGGCCAAGGCAGGTGGATTACGAGGTCAGGAGTTCGAGACCAGCCTGACCAACATACTGAAACCCAGCCTCTACTAAAAATACAAAAAAAAAAATAAAATAGCCGGGTGTGGTGGTGCGCACCTGTAATCCCAGCTACTCAGGATGCTGAGGCAGGAGAACCGATTGAACCCGGGAGGCGGAGGTTGCAGTGAGCAGAGATCGAGCCACTGCACTCCAGCCTGGGTGACAGAGCGAGACTCGGTCTCAAAAAAAAAAAAAAAAAAAAAAAAGAATGTTATATTCAGGCTGGCGCGGGGGCTCACGCCTGTAATCCCAGCACTTTGGGGGGCCGAGGCAGGTGGATCACGAGTTCAGGAGTTCGAGACCAGCCTGACCAACATACTGAGAAACCCCGTCTCTACTAAAAATACAAAAAAAAATTAGCCGGGTGTGGTGGTGCGCGCCTGTAATGCCAGCTACTCAGGATGCTGAGGCAGGAGAATCAATTGAACCCAGGAGGCAGAGGTTGCAGTGAGCAGAGATCGAGCCACTGCACTCCAGCCCAGGTGACAGAGGGAGACTCGGTCTTAAAAAAAAAAAAAAAAAAAAAAAAAGAAATGTTATATTCAGGCTGGCGCAGGGGCCTGAATCCCACGCCTGTAATCCCAGCACTTTGGGAGATCAAGACGGACGGGATCACCTGGGTTCAGTTCGAGACCAGCTTGGCCAACATGGTGAAACCCAGTCTCTACTGAATATACAAAAATTAGCTGGGTGTGGTGGCACACACTTGTCGTCTCAGCTACTCAGGAGGCTGAGATAGGAGAATCACTTGAATCCAGGAGGTGGAGGTTGCAGTGAGCAGAGATCGAGCCACTGCACTCCAGCCTGGGCAACAGAGAGAGACTCTGTCTCAAAAAAAAAAAAAAAATCTATACTCAAACTTGGTAAGAACACTGCCAAGGGCCATCTCTGGAGGAGACCCCAGGAATCAGGGGGGATCACAACTGTCTCTGGAAAGGTGAACAACAGGCTGAGGGGATAGATGGAAGGAAGGTTTCTTTCCCTCCTTTGTATAACCCTTCCCTTTTGAACTTTTAATCAAGTTAGTACCATGTGTTGTATTCCCTATTTACAGAAAAAATAAAATGGGATGCCTCACGCCTGTAACCCCAGCACTTTGGGAGGCTGAGGTGGGAGGATCACAAGGTCAGGAGACCAGCCTGGCTAACATAGTAAAACCTCGTCTCTACTGAAAATACAAAAACTTAGCTCGGTGTGATGGTGGGCACCTGTAATCCCAGCTACTCAAGAGGCTAAGGCAGGAGAATCGCTTGAACCCGGGAGGCAGAGGTTGCAATGAGCCGAGATTACACCATTGCACTCCAGCCCAGGCAACAGTGCAAGATTCTGTATCCAAAAAAAAAAAAAAAAAAAAAGGGAGGGGACGACAAGAGACTTCATTTTTTTATTTTTTGAGCCAGGGTCTCACTTTGTCACCCAGTCTGGAGTGCAGTGGTATGATTTGCTGTGATGAAAGCTCACTGCAGCCTCAACTCCTAGGCTAAGGCCCAGTGGCTCACATCTGTAATCCAGCAGTTTGTGAGGCTCAGGCAGATGAATCGCTTAAGCTCAGCAGTTCGAGACCAGCGTGGGCAACATGGCAAAACCCTCTCTACAAAAAATTAAAAAAAAAAAAAAAAAAAAAAAAAAAAAACTCTTGGGCTCAAAAGATGCCCCCACCTCAGCTTCCCGAGTACCTAGGGAACGTGCCACCACACTCAACTAATTTTTTTTTTTTTATTTTTTGTAGAGACAGGGTCTCTCTTTGTTGCCCAAGCTGGTCTCAAACTCCTGGCTTCAAGTAATCCTCCCACCTTAGCCTCCCAAAATGCTGAGATTACAGGCATGAGATCGGGCTCCTTTTCTCTTTTCTTTCCACTTTTTTTTCTTTTTTTTTTTTTTGAGACAGAGTCTCACTCCATCGCCCAGGATGGAGTGCAACAGCACGATCTCGGCTCACTGCAACCTCTGCCTCCCAGATTCAAGATTCAAACAATTCTCCTGCCTCAGCCTCCCACGTGGCTGGGATTACAGGCGCACACCACCACGCCTGGCTAATTTTTGTATTTTTACTAGAGACAGGGTTTTACCATGTCGACCAGGCTGGTCTCGGACTCCTGACCTAAAATGATGTACCCGCCTCGGCCTCCCAAAGTGCTGGGATTACAGGTGTGAGCCACCATGCCCAGTCCTTTTCTTTCCACTTTTTTTTTGAGATGCAGTTTCACTCTTGTTGCCCAGGCTGGAGTGTGATGGCGGGATCTCAGCTCACTGCAACCTCCACCTCCCATGTTCAAGTGATTCTCCTTTCTCAGCCTCCCAAGTAGCTGGGATTACAGGCACCTGCCACCACGCCCAGCTAATTTTTGTATTTTTATCAGAGACGGGGTTTCGCCATGTTGGCCAGGCTGGTCTCAGACTCCCGACCTCAGTTGATCTGTGCACATCGGCCTCCCAAAGTGCTGGGATTATAGGTGTGAGCCACCGCACCCAGCCTCTTTCCACTTTTATCTTCCACACTACTTAAATGTATGTATTATCCAATAGAGCTTTTCCTCCACTATTAATGTTTTAAAATTCTAAGTCAGGTGCGGAGGCTCATGTCTATTAATCACAGCACTTTCAGAGGCTGAGGCGGGAGGATCGTTTGAGCCCAGGGGTTTGAGATCAGCCCGGACAACATAGTGAGATCCCATCTCCACAAAAAGTTACAAAAATTAGCCAGGCATGGTGACATGCTCCTGTAGTCCCAGCTACATGGGAGGCCAAGGTGGGAGGATGGCTTAAGCCTAGGAGGTCAAGGTCTGCAGTGAGCTGTAATCATGCCACTGCACTCCAGCATGGGTGACAGACAGAGATCCTGTCTCAAAAACAAATAAGCTGGGCAGCGGTGGCTCACCCCTGTAATCCCAGCACTTTGGGAGGCCGAGGCGGGCAGATCACCTGATGTCGGGAGTTCGAGACCAGCCCGACCAACATGGAGAAACCCCGTCTCTACTAAAAATACAAAATTAGCTGGGTGCGGGGGCACATGCCTGTAATCCCAGCTACTTGGGAGGCTGAGGCAGGAGAATTGCTTGAACCCGGGAGGCAAAGGTTGCAGTGAGCCAAGATCACACCATTGCACTCCAGCCTGGGTGACAGAGCAAGACTTTGTCTCAAAAAAATAAATAAAAATAAATAAATATAATTCTGTGGTTATCATTTTGGCCAGTATGTGATTATTCCTCAACTTTCTTTTGCAGAAATGTCTCTTTTCAAGTACCTTACCTCACCTTCTAGTGCTAGGCTGCTTTAAAAGCCTTATCTTCCTGGAGAGCAGTGGCCCTGCAGGAAAAGGAGGAAACAATATTGGTGAATGCCCACAACTGAAATAGAATTATACCACACTGACCAACTCCAGAGGAAGTGGGGAATGCCACTGAGTCTCCTGCCCACACCACAAATTACTCACCCTTCTTTGTCAAAGGTCACAGTAAGAAAATGAAACATTTTCTGTACAGTCAATCCAGAACCAAAAATTATAAATAGTAAAATTAATTTCAGTGTATTTTAGACAGTGGTATTTTTTAAAACGATTAGCTCAAAAAGGTATAACTGAGAAGAAAAACCTCAACACTGCAAAACCTCAAACTTGGCTCACTGCAACCTCCACCTCCCAGGTTCAGGCAATTTTCCTGCCTCAGCCTACCAAGCAGCTTGGATTACAGGTGTGCGCCACCACGCCCAGCTAATTTTTGTATTTTTTAGTAAAGAAGGGGTTTCACCATGTTGGACGGGCTGGTCTCGAACTCCTGAGCTCAGGTGATCCACCCGGCTCGGCCTCCCAAAGTGCTGGGATTACAGGTGTGAGCCACTGCGCCCAGCCCAAAACCTCAACACCATTAAATGTATCTCATGACAAGCAAGATAAAAGACATTTGGTCATAAAAGTAATTTTTTAAATATGCAGCTGATTGTTCCAGTAGAATCCTGCTTTTAAAACATAAATATAAATTAAGTCAACATACTGCTAAAGTTCGTTCAGATTTAACCACTTCCACACAGAACACAGACCAGCTTCACCAACTTTGACACTCTCAGTTTATGATCTTCTACTAATGCATCTCATCGATGCATCTTTCTACCCTGGACCCTGAGTAAAACTAAGAAAATGCTTAGCTATGGCCGGGTGCAGTGGCTCATGCCTGTAATCCCAGCACCTTGGGAGGCCGAGGTGGGCAGATCATGAGGTCAGGAGATCAAGACCATCCTAACACAGTGAAACCCCGTCTGTACTAAAAATACAAAAAATATATATATACATATATTAGCCAGGTGTGGTGGTGGGCACCTGTAGTCCCAGCTACTCGGGAGGCCGAGGCAGGAGAATGTCATGAACCCAGGAGGCGGAGCTTACAGTGAGCCAGGATCGCACCACTGCACTCCACACTCCAGCCTGGGTGACAGAGCAGACTCCGTCTCAAAAAAAAAAAAAAAAAAAGAAAAAGAAAATGCTTAGCTATCAAACCTAAGAAATTGGAAAACAGAGAACCCTATTCCTTAAGGCTAAATTAAGTCTTCTGGCTGGTGTAATTTTGTAAGCTACTCTAAATTCCTATTTATAGAAATTGCTGGCTGGGCACGGTGGCTCATACCTGTAATCCCAGCTACTTGGGAGGCTGAAGCAGGAGAATCACATGAACCCAGGAGGTGGAGGTTGCAGGAGCCAAGATCGCGCCATGCACTCCAGCCTGGGCAACACAGTGAGACTCCATCTCAAAAAAAAAAAAAAAAAGCTGGCCAGGTGAGGTGGCTCACGCCTGTAATCCCAGCACTTTGGAAGGCCGAAGCAGGCGGATCACTTGAGGTTGGGAGTTTGATACCAGCCTGACCAACATGGAGAAAACCTGTCTCTACTAAAAATACAAAATTAGCCAGGCGTGCTGACGCATGCCTGTAATCCCAGCTACTCGGGAGGCTGAGGCAGGAGAATCACTTGAACCCAGGAGGCGGAGGTTGCAGTGAACCAATATCGCACCATTGCACTCCAATCTGGGTAACAAAAGCGAAACTCCATCTTAAAAAAAAAAAACTGGGCATGGTGGCTCACGTCTGTAATCCCAGCACTTCGGGAGGCTGAGGCAGGCAGATCAAGAGGTCAGTAGATCGAGACCATCCTGGTTAACACAGTGAAACCCCGTCTCTGCTAAAAATACAAAAAAATTAGCTGGGCGCGGTGGCGGGCGCCTGTAGTCCCAGCTACTCGAGAGGCTGAGACAGGAGAATGGCGTGAACCCGGGAGGCGGAGCTTGCAGTGAGCCGAGATCATGCCACTGCACTCCACGCAGCCTGGGTGACAGAGCGAGACTCCGTCTCAAAAAAAAAAAAACTAATTAATTAATTAATTTAAAAAAAAAAGGCCAGGCATGGTGGCTCAGGCTTGTAATCCCAGCACTTTCGGAGGCTGAGGAAGGCAGATTGCTTGAGCTCAAAAGTTCGAGACCAGCCTGGGAAACATGGAGAAACCCCATCTCTACAAAAAATACAAAAATCAGGGCGGTGCGCAGTGGCTCGTGCCTGTAATCCTAGCATTTTGGGAGGCCAAGGAGAGTGGATCACCTGAGGTCAGGAGTTCGAGATCAGCCTGGGCAACATGGCAAAACCCCATCTCTACTAAAAATACAAAAATTAGCCAGGTGTGGTGGTGCATGCCTGTAATCCCAGCCACTTGGGAGGCTGAGGCAGGAGAATCACTTGAACCCAAGGGGCAGAGGTTGCAGTGAGCCAAGATCGCACCACTTCACTCCACACTGGGCAAAAGAGCAAAACTCCACCTCAAAAAAAAAATTAGCCGGGTGCGGTGGCTCACGCCTGTAATCCCAGCACTTTGGGAGGCCGAGGCGGGCAGACCACAAGGTCAGGAGATGGAGACCACCCTGGCTAACATGGTGAAACCCCATCTCGACTAAAAATAAAAAAAATCAGCCGGGTGTGGTGGCACGCGCCTGTAGTCCCAGCTACTCGGGAGGGCAAGACAGGAGAATCACTTGAACCCAGGAGGCGGAGGTTGCAGTGAGCCGAGATCATGCCACTGCACTCCAGCTTCGGCGACAGAGCAAGACTCGGTCTCAAAAAATATATATATATATTAGCCAGGAGTGATGGCGTGCGCCTGTGGTCCTAGCTACTCAGGATGCTGAGGTGGGAGGATTGCTTGAGCCAGGGAGGTTGGTCGAGGCTGCAGTGAGCCAAGATCCCACCACTGCACTCCAGCCTGGATAACAGAGTGAGACTCTGTCTCAGAAAAAAAAAAAAAAAAAGGCCAGGCGCAGTGGCTCACGCCTGTAATCTCAACACTTTGGGAGGCCGACGCGGGCGGATCACCTGAGATCAAGAGTTCAAGATTAGGCTGGCCAACATGGTGAAACCCCATCTCTACTAAAAATGCAAAAAATTAGCCTGGCGTGGTGGCAAGTGCCTGTGATCCCAGCTACTCGGGAGGCTGAGGCAGGAGAATTGCTTGAACCTGGGAGGCGGAGGTTGCAGTGAGCCAAGATCACGCCACTTTATTCCAGCCTAGGTGATGTGACAGAGCAAGACTCCGTCTCAAAAAAAAAAAAAAAAGGAAGAAAAGAAATGAAATATGCTCTCAACTGCCTCCACAAGGATGAACACACATTGACTCTCACGGGTTAAGATGCCTGCTGTGCGCAAGAGGAAATGCAGTACCCCAGGTTCAAGTAGGAGATAAAGTTTTGTGGTTTTTTTGTTTTTTTTTTTTGAGACTGAGTCTCGCTCTTTTGCCCAGGCCGGACTGCAGTGGCGCTATCTCAGCTCACTGCAAGCTCCGCCTCCCGGGTTCACGTCATTCTCCTGCCTCAGTCTCCAGGAGAATGAGTAGCTGGGACTACAGGCGCCCGCCACCCCGCCCGGCTAATTTTTTGTATTTTTAGTAGAGACAGGGTTTCACCGTGTTAGCCAGGATGGTCTTGATCTCCTGACCTCGTGATCCACCCGCCTCAGCCTCCCAAAGTGCTGGGATTACGGGCGTGAGCCACCGCGCCTGGCCAGTTGTTTTGTTTTATTTTTTATTTTTTTTGAGACCGAGTTTTGCTCGTCACCCAGGCTTTCAGCTCACTGCAACCTCCGCCTCCCGGGTTCAAGCGATTCTCCTGTCTCAGCCTCCCGAGTAGCTGCGATTAAAGGCGCCCGCCACCATGCCTGGCTAATTTTTCTATTTTTTAGTAGAAACGGGGTTTCACCATGTCAGCCAGCCTGGTCCTGAACTCCTGACCTCAGGTAATCCACCTGCCTCAGAATCCCAAAGTGCTGGGATTACAGGCGTGAGCCACCACGCCCTGCCTGGAGATGAAGTTGTTTTTTTGTTTTATTTTGTTTTGTTTTTGAGACGGAGTCTCGATCTGTGGCCCAGGCTGGAGTGCAGTGGCTCTATCTCAACTCACTGCAAGCTCCGCCTCCCGGGTTCACGCCATTCTCCTGCCTCAGCCTCCTGAGTAGCTGGTACTACAGGTGCCCACCACCACGCCCGGCTAATTTTTTGTATTTTTAGTAGAGAGGGGGTTTCACAGTGTTAGCCAGGATGATCTCGATCTCCTGACCTCGTGATCCGCCCGCCTCGGCCTCCCAAACTGCTGGGATTACAGGTGGGAGCCACCGTGCCCGGCGATAAAGTTTTTAATAATCAAATGCCAGGCCTCCTTTCCTATGCATCCACGGCAGTCTAAGTGGTCCCTAAGTGGTCCCTCCAAATCCCACCATCCTCAACACTAACCAGACACAAGCAACTCTGTGGGTCACTATACCAGGTAGTCAAGAAGGAATTTAAATCCTTGGTTATGCTTGGTCTTCTGGCCCATGCATTCCAGAATGTAGCTCCTCCCCCATCATGGCAGGACATCCCCTCTGTACTACCTTTTCAGTCTCTCTTTTCTGATGGCTCCTTCTCCCTCCCCACCTCTCCTCTGTTAGCTGACTTAACTGCCAGAGGTCCTGACCCCCTCCCTCTTCCTGCCACTCCACCAGCAATATCTTTCTAAACACAGGTCTGGGTCACACCACTCTACTGATTAAAAGGCTCCCCAGACTCCTGCACCCCGCATACAAAGTTGGAACTCCTGAGCACAAGGCAGGCCCAGAGCTCGCACCTGCCAAGCTGGAGGACTCCCAAGCACTATTTTAGGTGCTCATGTACATGTGGTTCCCTGTGTCCAGGCCTTGATGTCCCCCACTAATTCCTGCTGGCCCTGAAAACCACAGCTCAGGAATTCCCTCTCTCCTCAGGCTACTATGTGAGCACGCTTAGCGGGCAGACACTATTAATCATGGGTTCCCCGGTCCCCACTGCCCCCTAAACTGAATTCCTTAAGGGCAGAAGCAGACTCTTTTACATGGGTCCCTAAGATCTACCACAGAATTTGGCAGATAGTGAATCAAAATATTTGTTAAAATGAATAAATGCATTTCGCAAAATCAATTTTTAAGAACAGTGAGGATTTGCACTGTGCCTCTTTTAACAAAAGCACATGTCAGCACAAGCTTTTATATCCCATAGGGTCTTCACATGATGGATCCAACTCCCTACTGAAATCTGATTTCTCCAAAATACAGGACACAGGCCATGAGCTTTTCTTCCTTAGTTCACAGCAAAAAAAACCCACAAAAGTTCAACTAAACTTCTCCATACTCAAACTATGGATTTTTATGCCTCCAAAATGTAGTACGGTTGAATTCTTTTTTAGAACAGGAACATTCCAAAATAATGTCTCTGAACTTAACTAAGCATAGAACCTGATAAAACTGCAATACCCCATCTACACCAGACTTTGCAAAACACCTGAAAGCACATCCAGCTCTTTATCTGGAATTATGTCCTATAAACACCACCTTCCCTTCACGGAGTCTGGCTTCTATGCCAGGAGTCACTTCTACTCGCTTATTTAGGGAAGCAGCAGGCTAGAATCTTAAGTTAGACTCTGCGCTATGAAGGTGCTGTCCCAGGCTCTTGCCTCAACCAGTCAAAACTTCATCGTCACCATTAAAACTAATTCTGAAGCAACTCGATTTACAAAAATAAGAACTTTTCAAGTTATAGAGATTAAAGGATGCATTTTAAGTTACCAGTTGAGTTTGTAGGAAACTAACTTAGAATTTATGGCAAAAAGATTCCAAGCCGAGACGACATTTTCTGTGGAGACACTATCCAAATACAC
Organism: Pan paniscus; assembly: GCF_029289425.2. NCBI lineage: Eukaryota > Metazoa > Chordata > Mammalia > Primates > Hominidae > Pan > Pan paniscus. The sequence continues at coordinate 49,452,808 of NC_085926.1, read as the reverse complement.
TCGCAGGTGAACCAGGTCTGCCAAATACAAAGTGAAAAGGTAGTAAGTAAACAAGCCTCCAAAGGAGCTCAAGTAAGGATGACGGAACCCACCAAGGCTCTGAGCAGCTCTGACAGAGCAGTGGCGGCAGCGGTGCCCTTCCCTGCCTCTAGCGGGGCTCGACTCCCCACAGTCGGAATCCGGCCCAACTGGGCCACAACCCCTATTGGAAGCCAGGGAGGCGGCCCGCAGGCGGCTCACGACCGCGGCCAAGGCGCAGGCTCCGCGTTCCCGGGAGCGCGGGCCGAGCTAAGGCCTGGCCCATCGCCGCGGCGCGCGGCCCGGGCCTTGCAGCCGAACGCTCCGAGCCTTTGCCTGCGAGACCCAGAGCAAAGGGGCGGCTCCGCCCGGGCGGCACCGCCTCCTCACCCACAAGGACGCCGCGGCCGTGTCCCCGCCCCGGGCCGAACAGCGAGCAGCAGCAGGTGTTCCGCGGAAGGCTCAGCCGGCAGCAGGGATGGGGGCCCAAGCAGCCAGGCACAGCGGATAGGGCGGGCGGTGCACTCACCCAGCGCCGGCGGGAGGACCGCGGCAGGTGTTCGCTCCTCCTGGCCCCAGGACGCCGCCACTGCCGCTCCCCGGGGACTCGGCGCGAAGCTGCCGCCGCCGCCACCGCCAAGCCTAAAAAGCGCGAGCGCCGCGCCGCAGCCTCCGCGCGAGCACGTACCGGGCGGTGAGAGGGCGCTGAGCGCGAGGGCGGGGCGCGCGGCCGGAGCCTAGCAACCGCCTGACACGCGAGTGTTGCAGCCAATCCAGCGGCCAGCTCCCCGCGGCGCCGACTGGCTGTCCGCGCGCCGCCGGCTTCTGCCTGCGTCGGCCGCTCCGCAGCGCGCCGCACCCGCGCGCAAGCCCCGCCCCGGCCCGCACCTCTCTGCTCATTGGCTAGCCACTCCCCCGCCCTAAAAGTCACGCCCCATTATGGAAGCCTCGCCCCCACGGCCAGGGAAGTCCGTCCCGGGACACACCCCGGCGGCCGGTCCCGGTCACTCGGAGCCTTCAGAACCAGTAGTGTGGGGGAGGGGCTCCCCGCCCAACTTCAGGCCTTTGGGCTTCTAAGACTAATCAAGGGACAGTCAGGACTGCGAACTGGCCCAGCAACTGGCCACCCGTCGACTGCGTTCAGCCCTCCTTATTTCCTTCGAATGCAAATCAAGGGGTAATTCTAAGCCATGAGAACAATCAGGAAGCGTTCTCTCAATTGCAAAGGATGAAAGCCTTGCTGCCCGGCCCTTACACGGATGGGAGACTGAGGCCAGGCACAGGAGGAGCGGGAAGCTAGCTCATCTCCTAGAGCCTCGCCCACCGCAGGCTGGGGAGTCGGAAAGCGCCTCAGGCCTAACCCTCGTCCCCTCCCCCTGCCTGGAACACTGGAATCCGACGCCTGCTCTCCTGCCCAAAATAGCTCTAACTCGCAGGCGCTGGTCACTCACTCCTAGTGGCCTGCATTCTTTTGTTGGGGGAAGAAATAAGAGAGGGGGGTTGCTGCCTGGAACATTCAAGGGGAGGGTCCTAAAGTAGCTCTAGCTCTCCCCAGGACTTAACCTGCAGCCCCCCACCCCAAAAGCCCCAAACTTTACAGTTACCGAAACTGACAGTTACCGGATGGGTCTGGGAATGAGACCCGTGGTGGGCTCTGCTTCTCATCCCCACACCATGCGCAGGATGGGTCCATTACCTGCTTGGCCTGTGGCCAGGCTGGAATTCCAGGCCTGCACTCTTGACAGCAAGCACATTCTGAACACAGAACTGGCTGCCACCAGCCATGGTTTCCTCCCTGGATCCCGGAGAGCTCTGGGGCTCCCTGGCTTTCCCTCCCTCCTCAGGAGTGTCTGGGAGATGCAAGTTGCAGAGATAAGAAAGGAATGCCCCATCTCCCAAAAACATACCTTTTTGCAATTATCTATACTTCAGTGTCTCGGCTCCAAACCTCATTCACAGAGACAAGAAAAGGAAGGGGCTAGGTGCTGTGCTCCCGCCTGTAGTCCCAGCACTATGGGAGGCCGAGGCAGGTGGATGGATAGCTTGAGCTCAGGAGTTCAAGACCAGCCTGGGCAACGTGTCTAAACCCCACCTCTACAAAAAAGTACCAAAAAAAAAAAAAAAAAAATTTGACCAGCCGCGGTGGCTCACAGCTGTAATCCCAGCACTTTGGGAGGCCAAGGCGGGTGGATCACCTGAGGTCAGGAGTTTGAGACCAGCCTGACCAACAACGTGAAACCCCGTCTCTACTAAAAATACAAAAATTAGCCGGGCATGGTGGCAGACGCCTGTAGTCCCAGCTACTCGGGAGGCGGAGACAGGAGAATCACGTGAACCCAGGAGGCAGACGTTGCAGTGAGCCGAGATCATGCCACTGAACTCCACCTGGGCAACAGAACAAGACTCTGTCCCAAAAAATAAAAATTAAAAATAAAATTGGCCAAGCGGGGTGGCACATGACCTGTGCTCCCAGCTACCTGGGAGGCTGAGGTGGGAGGATTGCTTGAGACCAGGAGGTTGATACTGCAGTGAGCGGGTGTTCACACCACTGCACTCCAGCCTGTGCAATAGAGGGAGACCCTGTCTCCAAAAAAAAAAAAGGGGGGGGGGGGCTAACCATGCAGAAAATTATTTATTTGGGTTTCTAAGCAAAATATATTCTATTCTCTCATTCACTCCTTTGGCTCTGAGAGTGCACCACCTACCCCACCACCGTGCACTGCTTTGCAGCCATACGTTCTGCTGCATATTTTAGTGTCTGACTATATAGTTTTATATCTCAGGTCTGTAATTCCAGCACTTTGGGAGGCCAAGGAGGGTGGATCTCTTGAGCCCATGATTCAAGACCAGTCTGGACTATATAGTGAGACACCATCTCTACAAAAAAATTTTTTAAATTAGCCAGGTGCTTGAGCTTTGGAGATTAAAACTGCAGTGAGCCATGATCACACCACTGCACTCCAGCCTGGGCAACAGAGTGAGACCCTGTCTCAAAAAAAAAGAAAGAGGCCAGGCGTGGTGGCTCACGCCTGTAATCCCAGCACTTCGGGAGGCCAAGGCGGGTGGATCACGAGGTCAGAAGATCGAGACAATCCTGGCTAACACGGTGAAACCCCGTCTCTACTAAAAATACAAAAAAAATCAGCCGGGCGTTGTGGCATATGCCTGTAATCCTAGCTACTCGGGAGGCTGAGACAGGAGAATTGCTTGAACCAGGGAGGCGGAGGTTTCAGTGAGCCGAGTTCACACCATTGCACTCCAGCCTGGGCAACAAGAGGGAAACTCTGTCCCCCCTCAAAAAAAAAAAAGGCAGGAGGCTTGGCTGACCAGACCTGAACAAGCCACTTAGGAGGCCTAACCACCTCCCACCAGAACCCAACCAGCCCCCACTGGAGTCCATACCAAAGTTGACACAGAAATAGCTGTCTTCATGGTCCCCTAGGCTGGCTTGGGGCTGTAAAGTTAAGGCCTCGTTACTCTCTTTAGTTCTAAGAGTCAAAGCCTTTACCCTCAGTGGGAACTGCACAGCCTACTCTAGAGTTCAGCACAAGGTCCCCAGTAACTCACCTTCCAAACCCCAGCAGAGCCTAGGCCACTCCAGGCCAGGTTTGGTGCTCACAACCAGTTGGAGGGCAGAACCAAAAATGAGGTCTGGGCCAGGCTCAGTGTCTCATACCTGTAATCCCAGCACTTTGGGAAACTAAGGCAGGTGGATCGTTTGAGCTCAGAAGTTCAAGAGCTGTCCATGGCCATACCACCCTGAATGCACCCAAGCTCGTCTGATCTCAGAAGCTAAGCAGGGTTGGGCCTGGTTAGTACTTGGATGGGAGAAGTTTGAAACCAGACTACGCAACATGTTAGCAAGACCCCCATCTCTACAAAAAACTAAAAAATTAGCAAGGCATATGGCACCCACCTGTGGTCCCAGATACTCAGGAGGCTGAGGTGGATCACTTGAGCCTGGGAGGTGGAGGTTGCAGTGAGCTGCAGTCATGCCACTGCACTCCAGCCAGGTGACAGAGTAAGATCCTGACTCAAGAAAAAATAAAAAGGCTGGGCGCGGTGGCTCATGCCTGTAATCCCAACACTTTGGGAGGCTGAGATGGGTGGATCACGAGGTCAGGAGTTCCAGACCAGCCTGACCAATATGGTGAAATCCCTTCTCTACTAAAAATATGAAAATTAGCCGGGCGTGGTGGTGCACACCTGTAATCCCAGCTACTTAGGAGGCTGAAGCAGGAGAATCGCTTGAACCCAGGAGGCAGAGGTTGCAGTGAGCTAAGATTGCACCACTTCACTCCAGCCTGGGCAACAGAGTGAGACTCCGTCTCAAAAAAAAAAAAAGAAAGAAAGAAAGAAAAAAATGAGGCCTGGGTTACTCCCAGGAGCAGCTACTCAAAGGACCCATGTGGTATGGAATGGGGAGGACTGATCAATAGGCAAAGAATGAGGATCTTCGGGCCTGTCAGTCCCCAACTCTCTTGGGCCTTCAGCCCCCAGTGTTTCGTCCACATAGACCCTCAACCTGAGGATTCAGGAAGATTATCTGATTAAGGTTTGTCTCCTCCACTGAAGTATGAGCCCTTGATGCTAGAGACCAACTTGCTTGGCCCCACATAGCAACCACCACCTAACAGCAAGTGGCAGATAGCAGAGGCTCAATTTTGGTTTCGGAAGGAAGGAAGCAAGTTGCTACTCCAAAGGTCCATGCCCTGTGCAAAGCCCAAGGCAAATGTCCTAGTGTTTGCTTGGGGCTCATGTGACTTAAACTAAGACCTTGGTTTTAGTTAGAACAAATCCAAGGGACATTACGTGGACCAAACTTTCTGATGGTCCTAGGATTCCAGGGCTTTTTACCCTGGCGTGTTTCCGAGAAGCTGAGGGTCAAGGACCAGTGCTCATCCTCAGATTCTTCCCAGGGGAGGGAGGCCTCTGCTGCTGATTCCTCTCCAGGCCTGACAGAGAGGGGCAGGGGCTGGTGCTGGTCAAGGGTGGAGGCTCCTGACCCAAATGCCAGGCCCACAGGCCTGCCTGAGGCAGAGGGCTAGCAAGCAGGGCCAGCCAAGTCACGGCAAGGGAGGAGTCCCTTTTGTCTGGATTTAACAGAAGGCTGATTGTTTGGCAGCTCTGGCAGAAAGAAAGGACTGATAAGTTCATCCGAGATAAACTGCCAGTAGGCGTGTTTGTGGGTCACCACCAGCCTTCCCAGAAGCCAGTTCCTCCCCTTGCAGGGCCCTCCACTCCAGCACTTCCACCAGACCCCTCCATACATGGCTGGCAAAGAGCATTCCTCCAGTCAACTGGGTCACAGCTTCCACACCTGTCCCTCTAGGAACATAGAGTCCTATGGGGCAGGAACCCCATAGCAAGGGGGACTGTTGGTTGAATAAATAAAAGACACCTTTCTTTTTTTGAGATGGAGTTTCACTGTTGTTGCGAACTCCCAACCTCAGGTGATCCGCCTGCCTCAGCCTCCCAAAGTGCTGGGATTGCAGGCGTGAGTCACCGCACCCGGCCTATTCTTTTTTTTTTTTTTTTTTGTGACAAAGTCTCGCTCTTGTTCCCCAGGCTGGAGTGCGATGGCGCAATCTCGGCTCACTGCAACCTTCGCCTCCCGAGTTCAAGCGATTCTCCTGCCTCCGCCCCCAGAGTAGCTGGGATTACAGGCGCCTGCCGTGTCACGCCCAGCTAATTTTTGTATTTTTAGTTGAGACGGGGTTTCACCATGTTGGCCAGCCAGGCTGGTCTCAAACTCCTGACCTCAGGTAATCCATCCGCCTCGGCCTCCCAAAGTGCTGGGATTATAGGCGTGAGCCACCGCCACTGGCCTTCTTTATTTTTATTTTATTTATTTATTTATTTTAAACATTCTCCCTCTGTCACCCAGGCTGGAATGTAGTGGCTCAATCTTGACTCACTGCAACTTCTGCCTCCTGGGCTCAAGTGATTCTCCTGCCTCAGCCTCCTGAGTAGCTGGGAATACAGGCGCAGGGCCTGCCACCATGCCTGGCAATTTATTTATTTATTTATTTATTTATTTATTTATTTAATCTTTTTTTTTTTTTTTGAGACCGAGTCTTGCTCTGTCGCCCCGGCTGGAGTGCAGTGGTGCGATCTCGGCTCACCGCAAGCTCCGCCTCCCGGGTTCACGCCGTTATCCTGCCTCATCCTCCCGAGTAGCTGAGACTACAGGCGCCCGCCACCACGCCCGGCTAATTTTTTGTATTTTTAGTGGAGACAGGGTTTCACCGTGTTAGCCAGGATGGTCTCGATCTCCTGACCTCGTGATCCACCCTCCTCTGCCTCTCAAAGTGCTGGGATTACAAGCGTGAGCCACCGCGCCGGACCAATTTTTTTTAAATTATTTATTTATTTATTAATTTTTTTGAGACAAAATCTCACTCTGTGGCCCAGGCTGGAGTTCAGTGGCTCCATCTCTGTTCACTGTAACCTCCGCCTCCCGGGCCCAAGCGATTCTCCTGCCTCAGCCCCCTGAGTAGCTGGGATTACAGGCGCCCGCCACCACGCCCGGCTAATTTTTTTTTTTTTGAGGCGGAGTCTTGCTCAGTCACCCAGGCTGGAGTGCAGTGGCGCGATCTCGGCTCACTGCAACCTCTGCCTCCCAGGTTCACGCCATTCTCCTGCCTCAGCCTCCTGAGTAGCTGGGACTACAGGCACCCGCCACTATGCCCAGCTAATTTTTTTTTTTTTTTTTTTTTTTGTATTTTTAGTAGAGACGGGATTTCACCGTGTTAGCCAGGATGGTCTCCATCTCCTGACCTTGTGATCAGCCCATCTTGGCCTCCCAAAGTGCTGGGATTACAGGCGCAAACCACCACGCCCGGCTTCTAATTTTTGTATTTTTACTAGAGACGGAGTTTCACCATGTTAGCCAGGCTGGTCTTGAACTCCTGACCTCAAGTGATCCGCCCACCTTGGCCTCCCAAAGTGCTGGGATTACAGGCATGAGCCACTGCACCTGGCCTCAGCAGGGGCTTATTCTTTACATGTACACACTGGAGAACGTGACTGATTAGCTAACATTCACCTTTTATTCCTTTATTAGTTCACCTCAAGACGGCCGGAGGACTGCTCTCATTCATCCCAGAAATGTCGAGGATTCCCTACACTAGAGATAGGGCTCTCAGAGGCCCTTCCTGTCTCTGTCAGCACTCAGCCTAGAGGCAAAAGCTATATTTTCACCTGGATCCAACACTTTCCAGTGTTTCAGGGGCATACTCATCAGCCATGACAGCAGGGTCAGAGTCAGTGTTTGCTTGGTGGCCCATCAATATCTCTGACTAAAGGGCCACTGAGGGGTGCCCAGGCCAATGAGAAGGACAGGCCCAAATAAGATCTAGCCAGCTCTGAAAGAGGTGTTTCTGCCCTAGAAAAGCCTCTGATTGACCCCTGAGCCAGATTTGGACTGACATGTGATGGAGAAGAGAACAATTCTGCTAAACTGGACGAATATGGGTGGTGTCCCCCACGACTTTGGGTTTAGCGGCTAGCTGGTCAGTAACTGAAGAGAATGAACAAACAGACCCCCTACCTTTGCTTGCTTCCACTGACTGCCTGGCTAGACTAAACCTAATCTAGTGTTTAGTCCAGTGCTCAAGGCCACAGACACAGTGTTTTGGGAATAGCCATGCAAAGTCAGTCTTGGGGGACTATCTTATCCCAGAGCCAGCAGGGAGCTGAATGTAGCTAAGGGAGGGGGCATTGGACATGTATGTCCACCCACGGGGAAAGGTGTTTTTTGGCCAGGTGTGGTGGCTCATGCCTGTAATCCCAGCACTTTGGGAGGCCAAGGCGGGCGGATCACCTGAGGTCAGAAGTTCGAGACCAGCCTGACCAACATGGAGAAACCCTGTCTCTACTAAAAATACAAAATTAGCCGGGCGTGGTGGCCTATCCCTGTAGTCCCAGCTACTTGGGCAGCTGAGGCAGGAGAATCGCTTGAACCCAGGAGGCAGAGGTTGCAGTGAGCCGAGACCACGCCACTGCACTCCAGCCTGGGCACTGGGCAACAAGAGCGAAACTCCATCTCAAAAAAAAAAAAAAAGAATAAAGAATAAGCCCCTGCTGGCTAGGCACGGTGGCTCACGCCTGTAATCCCAGCACTTTGGGAGGCCAAGGTGGGCGGATCATGAGGTCAGGAGATGGAGACCATCCTGGCTAACACAGAACACGGTGAAACCCCGTCTCTACTGAAAATACAAAACATTAGCCAGGCGTGGTGGTGGGCGCCTGTAGTCCCAGCTACTCAGGAGGCTGAGGCAGGAGAATGGCGTGAACCCGGAAGGCAGAGCTTGCAGTGAGCCGAGATCATGCCACTGCACTCCAGCCTGGCGACAGAGTGAGACTCCGTCTCAAAAAAAAAAAAAAAAAAAGAATAAGCCCCTGCTGAGACTCAGAGCCGAGTTCCCTGTATGACTTTGCAAAGCTGCTTGCCCTCTCTAAGCCCCTTGGTCACCTCATCATCAAGTGACCTCATATGTGGGCTGTGGCCCTGTCTGCTCACTAAAAATGACAGAAGACCAGATTATGTGACTGAGTCACGGCCAGGGTGAAACATCCATCCATGCCTTGTTGAATCCACAGATATTTACTGAGTCTATTGCACGCTAGGAACACAGGAAGAGATAAAAGGGACAAGCCCTTCCCTTGTGGAGCCCAAATTCCAGACAAATAAGACAGTAAATAAAATAAGTAAATACAAATGTAATAATCAGGTAGTTACAAAGGGGATGAGAGGGAAGGGGGGAACCAGGGTGTACTGTGTGGTGCAGAACATTTGAGAAATCCACTCTTTGAAGGCAGAGCCTATAGGAAACACGGAGGAAACCCTGGGGTTTTCTGGAGAGTGAATGGAATAAGCCTAGAGAAAGGCCACAGTGAAGGCTTAGGAGAAAGTGGGCAGGGCAGGCCTGAAAGACCTTGGAAATCCCCAAGGCCTGAGCAGTGAATGGAGTGGTGATAAAGGAGAGAAAGCAACAGACGGGAGAGCAGGCACCAGCACTATATTTAACCAGGCTGGGCTTTGCCAGAAAGGTAGGATCCCAGGAGCAAGGGGCATGGTAGCTGAAAGATGGGAGCAAGGAGGAGGAGGAGGAGGAGAAGGAGGGTGGGAGGGCCAGGGCAGGCAGTGCCCTCAGGCCTCCAGGAAGGAATGCAGTTGGGTGAGGGGTGAGGGGACAGCAGCTGAGCTCCAGGCTTGCAGCCCTTCCTTCCCCTGTAGGTGGGGAAAGAAAGGTGGGAGCACAGAGGAGGGGTTGGGGAGGAGAGAGCAGGCAGAGTGGAGGCAGAGATGGGGGTCATGTGGAGGAGGGGCAACAGGCATCAGGGAAGTCAAGTCAGAACAAGCATTTAGAGAGAAAATTTCTCACTTGTCCTTCCTCCACCTTCCCTGGAATGCAGAGAGGCCACTCCCCTCCTTCCAGCCCCAGGAGAGAAAAGTCAAAGGGGAAGGGACATGGTGGAGGAAAGGCTCCCTTGGGCCTGGATATACTCCTGGTATACTCAGTATGTAAGGACTTCAGGGGAGACCCAGCATGGCCCATCAGAGAGGGCCCAGCGTCAACTGCCTGGGGAAAGGAAACCCATGGACTGGGCCAATGGCAGAGGTGGGAGAAAGGAGAGAGTGGAGAGGAGAGGGTAGCTGGGGAGCAGGGAGCAGTTGGGGAAGGTCCTGCCTTAAGATGGATTCCAGGGCAAACCCCCACCTACCTCCCCCAGAGCTACTGCTTGACACAAGCATGCTGGAGGCCTTCAGGACAGGTGTAGGGTCACCTGGTAGGCACAAAGCCCAGGCCAGCTGTCCCATCCATCTCTGGGATGCTCTGGGCCGGTGACCCTCAAACGTCCCTCCCAGCAGCTGTCACTTAACCAAGCTGGACAGAATTTCTGGCTGGGGTCGCCCACGAATATGTGTGACCCTCAGGAAAAGGTCTATGTCCATCAGATGAGTTAACTATGCTGGACCTGGCAGGGGACCCCAGGGACTAGGAAGGCCTGGAGTGGGAAGTATTAGGGGCTGAGCTCAGAACTGGCCTTTAAGGTAAGAAAGAGAGAGACCCCAGCTTGAAGCCCAGGCTGTGGGCCTTCAGGGGTGGGCATGACTGGCTATAGCATGGTAGTGGCTCTCTGCAGAGGCACTGACATGTCCCCAGTGCCATACAAAAACCCATTCATGGTGTGTGGAGGGTTTTTCTAGAAAAGGTTAAAAGAAATATTTCATCATCTCCATGCCCTGGGATACTTAAAAGAATGTAGCAGCTGATATAAAGGTGAGGACATGTAGGTGTGAGGAAGGCTGCTCCAGGGCCCAGCAGCTGCTCCTCCTACCTTGGGGAAATCCCAGGGAGAAAGCCTGGTCTCAGCTGACCCCCTATTCTTCCTCTGCCCAAAACCCCCCTATACTCACTCTGCTGCCTGGGGCTCTCAGCAATTTGTTCAAGGTCAGCAGCACTGAGGCCCTGGCCGGTAGAGAAGTGGGAAATCTCAGGCCTCCTCAGGACACCTACAACCACTGGGAACAGACTTGTTTCTAGTAAGCCCCACTGAGCTCACAGGAGGCAGAGCTCAGGGATGCCCAGGCCCACTTGCTGTCACAGTCAAGGTCTTACCCAGGGTCAAGGCCCCAAGGGCTGGGTGTGCACAAGCAGGTGCGCTGGTGCCTGCCTCTGACTGACTGGGGCCTTGGGCAAAGACTTCTCTCTGTATCCTTTCCCCCTCTGACTCCTGTGGACCAGAGCTTTCCAAAGGGCCCTTAGGAATCCTAGGTTCTGTTTGTTTGTTTTTTTTTTAGAGGGTGTCTCACTCTGTCGCCCAGGCGGGAGTGCAATGGCACAATCTCGGCTCACTGCAACCTCCACCTCCTGGGTTCAAGCAATTCTCCTGCCTCAGCCTCCCGAGCATCTGGGATTACAGGCGTGTACCACCACACCCAGCTAATTTTTGTATTTTTAGTAGAGACGGGGGTTTTGCCATGTTGGACAGGATGGTCTCAATCTCCTGACCTCAGGTGATCTGCGTACCTTGGCCTCCCAAAGTGCTGGGATTACAGGGGTGAGCCACTGTGTCTGGCCTTCTGTTTGCTTTTCTTCCTAGGAATAGGATCAAGCCACAGGAGTGAATAAGGAAAGAGGAGGGTGGGGAAAGAGAAAATTCAACCCAGGAATGAGGAGTCGGGGGGAGTCCTGAGGTGGGGCCGAGCAGCCTAGGAGGATAGCCTTTGGGGGAACCTCTGGAAGGAAGAGGAGAGCACTTGGTTCCCTCCCTACTCCCAATCCCCCACCCCCACACATTCTTTCCCTGAAGAATTCCAGCTGCATTTGCATGCATGAGAACCAGGCAGTCCCTTTGGCATGGACATGCTTCCGTCCCCGTTTCCTGGGTACCCTCCCTCAATTCCCTCCCACCCGCACCAGCTCTCCTTTCCCATGCTCAGGCAACTAGAGAGCTTCCTCACCTGCTGCTGCCAGGCCTCCTCCCTCCCTCTTCCTGCAGCTGTTCCCAGACAGCTGGATGAGGGTGGGACACTGTCCCTGACTGACCTGCCACAAACTCCCCCTCCCCTGTCTTGATGGCTTTGCTGCCCACCCTTGCAGATGTCCTTGGCCTCAAATTCTGGAGACCCTCACCCACTGGCCACCACAGACGTGGGCTGCCTACCCGCTTGCCTTGCCAGCAGCAACAGCTGCTGCTGTTCCCAGGCTCCTCTAGGGCCAAGGTCCCCCTGCCTCCTATCGGCCTGAGGTGCCAGCCTCTACCCTGCACCCCCCTTGTCTTCTTGGGCCTTGGTCGTCTGAATACCTTCTCCCTCCTAAGAACAATGGTCTGCAGAAGGAGGGGCTACAGGGCCCTGTCCTCAGCTGGAGACTCTGCGTGCAGCACACTGCTAATCCAGTCCACTGTGGCACCAGCCAGAGCTAACTTCCAAACCCAAATCTACCTATGATCCTGCCCTGCTCAGCATTCTTCCTGTCTTCCAGCTGCTGGAGGACAAGGATCCCTCACGTGCCCCCTGACCAGCCTCCTGGTCCTATCCCCTCCACTTTACCTCACCTCTTCCTGCTTCTTCACCCTCCACTTCTCCCCATGCCTCTCCACTTCCACATCTTTCTTTTTTGAAACGGAGTCTCGTTCTGTCGCCCAGGCTGGAGTGCAGTGGCGCGATCTAGGCTCACTGCATCCGCCTCCTGGGTTCAAGCAGTTCTTCGCCTCAGTTTCCCAAGTAGCTGGGACTATAGGCACCCGCTACCATGCCCAGCTAATTTTTGTATTTTTAGTAGAGACGGGGTTTCATCATATTGGCCAGGCTAGTCTCGAACTCCTGACCTTGTGATCTGCCCACCGGCCAAAGTTTTGGGATTACAGGTGTGAGCCATTGCGCCCGGCCATGAATGAAATTTTGATTGAAAATTAGGCCTCTAGCCAGTCGCGGTGGCTCACACCTGTAATCCCAGCACTTTGGGAGGCCCAGGCGGATGGGTCACCTGAGGTCAGGAGTTTGAGACCAGCCTGACCAACAAGATGAAACCCCATCTCTACTAAAAATGCAAAAATTAGCCGGGCATGGTGACCGGCACCTGTAGTCCCAGCTACTCAGGAGGCTGAGGCAGGAGAATCGCTTGAACCTGGGAGGTGGATGTTGCAGTGAGCTGAGATCACACCATTGCACTCCAGCCTAGGTGACAAAGCGAGATTCTGCCTCAAAAAAAAAAAAAAAAAGAAAGAAAGAAAAGGAAAAAAGAAAATTAGGCCTATTGCCGGGCATGGTGGCTCGTGCCTGTAACCCCAACACTTTGGGAGGCTGAGGCAGGTGGATCAACTGAGGTCAGTAGTTCGAGACCAGCCTGGCCAACATGGTGAAGCCCCATATCTACTAAAAATACAAAAAATTGGCCAGGTGCGGTGGCTCACACCTGTAATCCCAGCACTTTGGGAGGCCAAGGCTGGTGGATCACCTGAGGTTGGGAGTTCGAGACCAGCATGACCAACATGGAGAAACCTTGTCTCTACTGAAAAATACAAAATTAGCCAGGCGTGGTGGCACATGTCTGTAATCCCAGCTACTCTGGAGGCTGAGGTGGAAGAATCGCTTGAACCCAGGAGGCAGAGGTTGCGGTGAGCCAAGATTTGCACTTCAGCCTGGGCAACAAGAGCGAAACTCTGTCTCAAAAAAAAAATTAATTAATTAAAAATACAAAAAATTAGCTGGGCATGGTGGCATGTGCCTGTAATCCCAGCTACTCCGTAGGCTGAGGGAGGATTGCTTGACCCCGGGGGGCGGAGGTTGCAGTGAGCCTAGATTGTGCCATTGCACTCCAGGCTAGGCAACAAGAGTGAAACTCTGTCTCAAAAAAAAAAAAAAAAAAAAGAAAAGAAAAAAGAAGAAAAATAGGCCTCTTGGATATTTTAGTCTGTGCTGGAGACCTGTAGCTTTCTGGAAAGACCTTCCACAGAGTCCCATTGGCAATTTTGAGCCCAAATTCCACAAGCCCACACACTTTCAAGGACATGCAAGGATGTCCAGCCTCCTGCAGAATAAATTAAGCCCCACCCTCACCCTACCCTAAGCAACAGGGACCTCCATGTGAGAAGGCCACATGGAGGAGGAGTTGGTCAAGACTTACCAGTCTCCTCCTCTCTCCTCGACCCCCTATAGATACTGTCACTTGTGAAGGTTCCTCTTCCACCTACCCAAGTTTTGCCCACCCCACTCAAGAACAACACCCCCAAGCCTTCCTGACATCTGACTCCTCATTGTCTAGGAAACCTCAAGCTTCTAGAGGGCAACGATTGCCCTTGATAATAAGTTACCATCACTGAGCGCTGTCCTATATCTTTGGCACACGATATCTCACCATGCCTTCCAGCAACCCTCTGTCACAGTTATTATTGGCCCCACGTTACAGATGAGAAAACTGAGGCCCAAAGGTTAAGTCACTTACTAAAAGTCCCATAGCCAGTAAGTGGCCAAGCTATGGATCTGTGCTTATCTTTGTAAGCTTTACTGGGCCTGGCCCAGAATAAGAATTCCACTAATGCTTGCTGAATGAGTCAATGAATGGATACAATTCCATCAAAACTATAGTTACCAGGACCTATCCAACCCTAGGGCCCAGGACACAGAGGCCTTGGAGCCATATAAGGGGCTTCCAGGCCAGTCCAGGAAGAACAAGGCTAGGTTTCTGTCCCTCTCCCACCTTGGGCATGTGGCCAGCAGCTACTTTGAACTTACCTTGGTGGAGTCTTGACCCTGTTGAATTATGGGAGTAGTCAGGATCCAGAGACAGAGAGAAGAGGTTGCAGGGCAACATCAGTAAGGAAGAAAAGGCAGAGGCCTCCAGGTTGGCTCACCCCCTTAAAAAAGCAGCAAAAAGGCTGGGTGCAGTGGCTCACGCCTGTAATCCCAGCACTTTGGGAGGCCAAGGCAGGTGGATCACCTGAGGTCGGGAGTTCAAGACCAGCCTGAGCAACATGGTGAAACCCCGTCTCTACTAAAAATACAAAAATTAGCCGGGCGTAGTGGCGTGCACCTGTGATCCCAGCTACTTGGGAGGGTGAGACAAGAGAATCGCTTGAACCTGGGAGGTGGAGGTTGCAGTGAGCCAAAATAACACCACTGCACTCCAGCCTGGGCAACAAACAGAGCGAGACTTCCTCTCAAAAAAAAAAAAAAAAAAAAAAGCAGCAAAAAGGCCTAGGGCCCATTGGATGAACAAAGATATTCTCAGGGTGGCCTGATTATAGGGTCTTCTGCAGTTCTGGGGTTTAGTCTAAGCCCACTTCAGTCGTTATTTGTAATCAGGGTAAGGAATTGGGAGGAGGGCAGGGAAGTAGCCAAATCAAATCATAAAGCCCTTTATTGAGCACCTACTCCATTCCTAGACATTCAAGAAGGCAAAAAGCTGAGAAATAGAAGTCATAGGCAGGGCAGCTGAGAAGCATGTGTTTCTGCTCTTGGGTAGCAAAAGCTGCACCCAGGAAACAAGGAGGTGTGAGGGCCTGGTCTGAGAAGGCCACATGGAGGAGGGATCACTGTAGTGGAGTCTTTGGAGAGGGGAGCAGCTGAATTTCCTACTGGCTTGGTGAACTCCCAGGAAGAGTTCACAGTAGCAGGACATGTCCAAGCCTGGTCAGATGGACAAGAATGGTGCAGAGGTGATTGTCCCAGCAGGCCTTGACCAGGCATCCTAGACTTTGCTGGAACTTGCCTGACTCTGAGCAGAATGATCTGGAGTATGGGTCAAGCAGGGGGAGCACAGGGAAAAAGATAGGGGAACTGACAAGAGAGCCATCTGGGCAGCCTCTTGCTGGGCCTTGCATTACCCCACACAAAGGTCATCTCATTCCTGATTCCTTTCATAATGAAATAAAAGGTGCCCATAATGAGGCCCATGGTGGGACGTGGTGGGACCTGGTGGGGCCCAGTGACTTCAGCAGCAGGACATGGGTCCCAGGAAATCCAGGGAAGCACAGGCATTCTTTGGCTCCCTGTGCCCAGCAGCTGCAGGAAGCTGTTCCAAGCTGCTGGCTCTCCCAGCAGTCCCCAAGGACCGGAGAAAATCTTGTTTCCTGCCATCCCCCCTAATTGGACACACAGAGTCCTGGATGGGGGCAGCTGAGTACTCCATGGCATGCCCCAGGGAGATCATGGGCTGCCAGACTACATTTAGGAAGGCAGTGTGGAGCCTGTCTCGAGACCAAGCCTGGGAAGGGGATACCATGGATTTCATAACTTATGGTAGGGTCTCCAACCTTCCTTATCTCCATTATCTGAAAAAGCTATAGACAATTTTTCCAGAAACACACCCTCTACACACACCATCTTGCTGCAATTTAAAAGAGTCCCTGAAAGTTCTGCAGTACTAGGAGCCCCTGCAATGTGCTTAAGGTCAGAGAAATTCCAGTGTGGTTCTGTCTCAACTGGCTGTGAGCCCTGGGCCCACCCTTGGCCACCTTGACTTGCACTGCCCTCTAGAGCCTGAGGGGTTGGGCTAGGAAAGCCTTGAGAGACTCACCTGTTCTGCCACCTGCTTAGAGCTACTTCAAATCATCCTACAAGAGACAGTGGAAAAGAAATGGCAGCTTCTGGCTGGGTATGGTGCCTTGCGCCAGTAATTCCAGCGCTTGGGGAGATCTAGGTGGGAGAATTGCTTTGCTTGAAGCCAGGAGTTCAGGACCAGCCAGGGCAACATAGCAAGACCTTATCTATAAAACAAAAAAAAGAAAAAAAAAAAGAAAAAAAAATTAGCCAGACATGGTGGCATGCATCTGTAGTCCCAGCTACTCAAGAGGCTGAGCTGAGAGGATCCTTTGAGCCCAAGAGGTTGAGTCTGCTGTGAGCTGTGAACATGCCATTGCACTCAAGCCTGGGTGACAGAGACCGAGTTTCTTATTTATGTATTTATTTATTTTTGAGACAGAGTCTCACTCTGTCACCTAGGCTGGAGTGCAATGGCTCAATCACGGCTCACCGTAGCCTCAACCTCCCAGGCTTATGCAATCCTCCCACCTTACCCTCCCAAGCAGCTAGAACTATAGGCACATGCCACCACGCTCGGCTAATTTTTTTGTTTGTTTGTTTTGTTTTTTTACAGGCAGCCTCCTGAGCCAGAGTAGACTCCGAAACACCCCTTGCTAATTTTTGTAATTTTTGTCGAGATAGGGTTTTGCTATGTTGCCCAAGCTGGTTTCTAACTCCTGAACTCAGGCGATCTGCCCGCCTTGGCCTCCCAAAGTGTTGGGATTTCATGCATGAGCCACCTTGCCTGGCCAAAACCCTGTCTGTCTGTCTGTCTTTCTGTCTGTCTGTCTGTCTTTCTTTCTTTCTTTCTTTCTCCCTCTCTCTCTTTCTTTCCTTTCTTTCTTTCTCCCTCTCTCTCTCTTTCTTTCCTTCCTTCCTTCCTTTCTTTCTTTTCTTTCTTTCTTTCTTTCTTTTTTATGGAGTCTTATTCTGTCACCCAGGCTGGAGTACACTGGTGTGATCTTGGCTCACTGCAACCTCCGCCTCCGCAGGTTCAAGCAATTCTCCTGCTTCAGCCTCCCGAGTAGCTGGGATTACAGGCTCCTGTCACTGTGCCAGGCTAATTTTTTTGTATTTTTAGTGGAGACAGGGTTTCACCATCTTAGCCAGGCTGATCTTGAACTCCTGACCTTGTGATCCACCCGCCTCAGCCTCCCAAAGTGCTGGGATTACAGGCGTGAGCCACCGCTCTTTCTTTTTTGTTTTTTTGAGACGGAGTCTTGCTCTTGTCACCCAGGCTGGAGTGCAATGGGCTCACTGCAACCTCTGGGTCCCGGCTTCAAGCAATTCTCCCGCCTCAGCCTCCCCAGTAGCTGGGATTACAGGCGCCATCCCTCCCAAATCACGCCCGGTTAATTTTTGTATTTTTAGTAGAAACGGAGTTTCGCCATGTTGGCCAGGATGGTCTTGAACTCCTGACCTCAGGTGACCCACCCGCCTTGGCCTCCCAAAGTACTGGGATTACAGCCGTGAGCCACTGTGCCCGGCCAACCCTGTTTCTAAAAAAAAAAGAAAGAAAGAAAGAAAGGTAGTTCCAAACTCAGTTGAGAAGCTAGGCCTGCACTTGTGAGTACAGAGCAGTCCACGCCCAATAGATTTGCCTAGACTGTCAACATTGGTTCCTTACCTTCTGCCCGTCCAGTTGGGTCTGGCTGCCAGTTTGTGGACTCCTGGAGGCTTTTGAGGCTCTGAGCTCTCATCCACAAACACACACATCCATCACTAATCCTTCTGTTTTTCCTTTTATTTATTGGCAGTATCAGTCACTCACTACATTTATGTGTGTGTGTGTGTGTGTATGTATGTGTGTTTGTATATGTGTGTGTGTATATATATATATATATATTTTTTTTTTTTTTTTTGAGACAGAGTCTCACTCTGTCATCCAGACTGCAGTGCAGTGGCGTGATCTCAGCTCACTGCAACCTCTGCCTCCTGGTTTCAAGTGACTCTCCTGCCTCAGCCTCCCTAGTAGCTGAGATTACAGGTACAGGTACAAGCTGCCACATCCAGCTAATTTTTTTTTTTTTTTTTTTTTGGTTTTTCTTTGAGACGGAGTCTCACTCTGTCGCCCAGGCTGGAGTCTTGTGGTGCGATCTCAGCTCACTGCAACCTCCGCCTCCCGGGTTCAAGCAGTTCTCCTGCCTCAGCCTCCCGAGTAGCTGGGATTACAGGCATGCACCACCACACCCAGCTAATTTTTGTATTTTTTTTTTTTTTTTGAGATGGAGTCTCGTTCTGTTGCCCAGGCTGGAGGTACAGTGGTGCAAGCTCCGCTCACTGCAAGCTCCGCCTTCCAGGTTCACGCCATTGTCCTGCCTCAGTCTCCCGAGTAGCTGGGACTACAGGCGCCCGCCACCACGCCCGGCTAATTTTTTTGTATTTTTAGTAGAGACAGGGTTTCGCTGTGTTAGCCACGATGGTCTTGATCTCCTGACCTCGTGATCTACCCGCCTCGGCCTCCCAAAGTGCTGGGATTACAGGCGTGAGCCACCGCGCCCGGCCAATTTTTGTATTTTTAATAGAGATGGGGTTTCACCATGTTGGCCAAGCTGGTCTCGAATTCACAACCTCAGGTGATTCTCCCGCCTCGGCCTCCCAAAGTGCTGAGATTACAGGCATGAGCCACTACGCCTGGCCAATTTTTTGTATTTTTAGTAGAGACAGGGTTTCCCTATGATGGCTAGACTGGTCTTGAACTCCTGACCTCAGGTGATCCACCCACCTCGGCCTCCCAATGTGTTGTGATTACAGGCATGAGCCACCATGCCTGGCTTTTTGTTTTGTTTTGTTTTTTTGGACAGATCTTGTTTGGTGGCCCAGGCTGGAGTACAGTGGGGCGATCACGGCCCACTGCAGTCTTGAACTCCTGTGCTCAAGCAATCTTCCCACCTCAGCCTCCCAAAGAACTATTTTATTTTATTATTATTATTATTTTTTGAGACAGAGTTTCGCTTTTGTTGCCCAGGCTGGAGTGCAATGGCGCAATCTCAGCTCACCGCAACCTCCGCCTCCCAGGTTCAAGCAATTCTCCTGCCTCAGCCTCCCGAGTAGCTGGGATTACAGGCATGCACCACCATGCCTAGCTAATTTTGTATTTTTAGTAGAGATGGGGTTTCTCCATGCTGAGTCTGGTCTCAAACTCCTGACCTCAGGTGATCTGCCCACCTCAGCCTCCCAAAGTGCTTGGATTACAGGCGTGAGCCACTGTGCCTGGCCTATTTTATTTTATTTTATTATTTTTTTTGAGACATAGTCTTGCTCTGTGGCCCAGACTGGAGTGCAATGGCGCAATTTCAGCTCACTACAAACTCTGCCTCCCGGGTTCAAACAATTCTGCCTTGGCCTCCTGAGTAGCTGGGATTACAGGCGCCTGCCACGACGCCCAACTAATTTTTTGTGTGTGTTTTTAGTAGAGATGAGATTTCATCATGTTGGCCAGGCTGGTCTCGAACTCCTGACCTCAAGTGATCCACCCACCTCTGCCTCCCGTAGTGGTGCTGGGTTTACACTGCACTCCAGCCTGGGAGACAGAGCGAGACTCCGTCTCAAAAAACAAACAAACAAACAAAAGCTCTATGAGAGCAGAACCTTTGCTGTATGTTTCTGTGAGAAAAGTGTTCAGTAAATAATAGTTTTTTATTTTATATATATATATATTTGTTTGTTTTTTCTTTTGAGCCAGAGTCTTGCTCTGTGGTGCCCAGGTTTGAGTGCTGTGGCGCGATCTTGGCTCACGGCAGCCTCTGCCTCCTGGGTTCAAGTGATTCTCCTGCCTCAGCCTCCCGAGTAGCTGGGACTACAGGTCATCATGCCTTGCTAACTTTTGTATTTTTAGGAGAGACGGGGTTTCACAATGTTGGCTAGGCTGGTCTCAAACTCCTGGCCTCAGGTGATCCACCCACCTTGGCCTCACAAAGCATTGGGATTACAGGTGTGAGCCACTGTGCCAGGCCTATATTTATTTATTTTTTTTAGAGACAGGGTCTCACTATGTTGCCCAGCCTGGCCTCAAACTCCTGGGATCAAGCAATCCTCCTGCCTCACCCTCCCAAAGTGCTGGGATTACAGGCATGAGCCACTGTACCCAGCAAAATATTTGTTAAATAAAAAAAATCATAAAGCTGAAACTAGATCTATATACAATTTGGCAGAAGGATTCTATGACCACTCATCAGCTGTGTGGCTTTGAGCAAGTTATTCAATCTTTCTATTTTTCCATTCAGTTTTCTTACCTTTCCACTCAGTTTCTTTTCTTTCTTTTTTTTTTTTTTGAGACGGAGTCTCACTCTCGTCGCCCAGGCTGAAGTGCAATGGCTCGATCTCAGCTCACTGCAACCTCCCCCTCCCGGGTTCAAGGGATTCTCCTGCCTCAGCCTCCCGAGAAGCTGGGATTACAGACGCATACCACCACGCCCGGCTATTTTTTGTATTTTTAGTAGAGACAGGGTTTCCCCTGGCTGGGCATGGTGGCTCACACCTGTAATCCCAGCACTTTGGGAGGCCGAGGCGGGCGGATCATGAGGTCAGGAGATTGAGACCATCCTGGCCAACATGGTGAAACCTCTTCTCTACTAAAAATACAAAAATTAGCTGAGCGTGGTGGCATGCAACTGTAATCCCAGCTACTCGGGAGGCTGAGGCAAGAGAATCGCTTGAACCCGGGAGGTGAAGGTTGCAGTGAGCCGAGATCACATCACTGTGCTGCAGCCTGGCAACAAAGCGAGACTCCGTCTCAAAAAAAAAAAAAAAAAAGAGCTAGACGGGGTTTCACCATGTTGGCCAGGCTGGTCTCAAACTCCTGACCTTGTGGTCTGCCTGCCTCGGCCTCCCAAAGTCCTGGGATTACAAATGTGAGCTGCCACGCCTGACCCATTTACTACAAGTTTATGCATACATCCTCCGAGGGCAGGAGTTCTTACCTTGAAGGCTGTGGGCAGTCTTTATGGGTCTCTGGAAAGAAAGAGAGAGAAGGAAGGAAGGAGGGAGGGAAGGAAGGTAGGAGGGAAGGAGGGAGGGAGGAAAAGAAAGAAGAAAGAAGGAAGGAAGAAAAAAAAAAGGGCTGGGCAGAGAATGAATGGGCTTGCAAAATACTTTCAGCCAGCCATTTCCAGAATTCAGGTGTGGACCATACAAAAGGGAGCCTGGCACAGTGTTGTTGTTTTTCATTGTCTTGGTAATGCTAGGACATAAGAGCAGAGAAAAACCTTTGGAAAGCTGGGGATCCAAGGTTAAGGTAAGGAATATCATTTCAGGCCCCATCAGCCTTGGATAGATGAGCTTGATTCTCAGAGGCAGGTGATGCTCCATCTTCCAGCAGATGGCGCTAACTGTCCTTATTATATCTGAGGGTTGCCAGGTTAGAGACTGTTCTCGGAGACCTGAGATAGGGACTGGTCGCAGGAAATGGTGCCAAGGAAACGGAAGGTCATCATTCACTAATTAAACACCAACTAAACACCTATGTGCCAAGGCCTATTCTAGGCACTGAGAATTTGGCCATGAACAAGACAAAGTCCTACTTTTACAAGGGGTGCATTTTAGAGATGTGTTGTCAAATATGATAGTCACCAGTTTACACATGGCTACTGAGCACTTGAAATGTGGCTAGTCCGCGGAGCGCGGTGGCTCATGCCTGTAATCCCAGCACTTTGGGAGGCCGAGGTGGACAGAATACGAACGAGGTCAGGAGTTCGAGACCAGCCTGACCAACATGGTAAAACCCCGTCTCTACTAAAAATACAAAAATTAGCCGGGCGTGGTGGCGGGTGCCTGTAATCCCAGCTACTCAGGAGGCCGAGGCAGGAGAATCGCTTGAACCTGGGAGGCGGAGGTTGCAGTGCGCCGAGATCGCGCCACTGCACTCCAGCCTGGGCGACAGAGCGAGACTCCGTCTCAAAAAAAAAAAAAGGGCCAGGCGCTGTGGCTCACGCCTGTAATCCCAGCACTTTGGGAGGCCAAGGCGGGCGGATTGCCTGAGCTCAGGAGTTCGCGACCAGCCTGGGCAACACGGTGAAACCCCATCTCTACTTAAATACAAAAAATTAGCCGGGCGTGGGTGCCCCTATAGTCCCAGCTACTTGGGAGGCTAAGCCGGAAAATCGCTTGAACCAGGAAGGCGGAGGTTGCAGTGAGCCGAGATCGTGCCACTGCACTCCAGCCTGGGCGACAGAGCGAAACTCCATCTAAAAAAAATAAAAATAAAAATAAAAGAAATGTGGCTAGTTCAAATTGAGATGTGCTGTAAGTGTAAAATATACACCAATGTCAAATATTTCGTATGGAAAAAATAACCTAAACTAATATTTTAAACATTAATTTTTATGTTGAAATGATCATCTTTTATATACAAGTGAAATATCCTATTAAAATAAATTTAACCTCTTTCTTTCTTTCTTTCTTTCTTTTTTTTTGAGACGGAGTCTTGCTCTGCTACCCAGGCTGGAGTGCAATGGCATGATTTTTGGCTCATTGCAAACTCCACCTCCTGGGTTCAAGTGATTCTCCTGCCTCAGCCTCCCAAGTAGCTGGAATTACAGGTGCCCACCACCACACCCAGCTAATTTTTGTATTTTTAGTAGAGACGGGGTTTCACCATGTTGGTCAGGCTGGTCTTGATCTCCTGACCTCAGATGATCCACCTGCCTTGGCCTCCCAAAGTGCTGGGATTACAGGTGTGAGCCACCGTGTCTGGCCTCACTATGTCGCCCAGGTTAGAGTTTAGTGGCATGATCATGGCACACTGCAGCCTCCACCTCCCAGGTTCAATCGATTCTCATGTCTCAGCCTTCCCGAGTAGCTGGGATTTACAGGCAGATGCTACCACACCCAGATAATTTTTTTTTTTTTTTGAGATGGAGTCTCGCTCTGTCGCCCAGGCTGGATGGAGTGCAGTGGTGCAATCTCGGCTCACTGCAAGTTCCACCTCCTGGGTTCATGCCATTCTCCTGCCTCAGCCTCCCTAGTAACTGGGACTACAGGCGCCCGCCACCACGCCTGGCTAATTTTTTGTATTTTTAGTAGAGACAGGGTTTCTCTATGTTGGCCAGTCTGGTCTTGAACTCCCAGCCTCAAGTGATCCACCTGCCTTGGCCTTCCAAAGTGCTGGGATTATAGGCATGGGCCACCTTGCCCAGCCGAGACTTTTTATTTAGTTAGTTATTTTGAGATAGGGTCTTGCTCTGTTGCCCAGGCTAGAGTGCAGTAATATAATCATGGCTCACTGCAGGCTAAAACTCTCCAGCTCAAGCAATCCTCTTGTGCCTCGGTCTCCCGAGTAGCTGGGACTACAGGCATGTACCACCATGCCCACCAATTTTTTTTTTTTTTTTTTGGTAGAGATGGGGTTTCCCTCTGTTGCCAAGGCTGGTCTTAAACTTCTGGGTGCAAGTGATCCTCCTGATTGGGCCTCCCAAAGTGCTTGGATTACAGTTGTGAACCACCTTGCCCAGCCTAAGGGAGACTTTAACTATGAGTTATATCTATCTATGTTTATGATATTATAAATTAAAACTGAGAAAACTTTAAACTATTTCTTTTTGTTTGCTTTTTATTGAGACAGGGTCTCACTCTGTCACCCAGGCTGGACTGCAATGCTGAGATCATATGTCACTACAGCCTTGACCTTCTGGGCTCAAGTGATCCTCCTGCCTCAACCCCCTGAGTAGCTGGGACTACAGGTGTGTGCAACCCAACCACACCCAGCTAATTTTTCTTTTTTTTTGCAATGTTTGTGGAGATGGGGTTTTGCCATGTTGCCCAGGCTGTTCTCTAACTCCTGACCTCTGGTGACCCGCCTGCCCTGGCCTCCCAAAGTTTTGGGATTACAGGTGTGAGCCACAGCACCCGGCTACTATTTGCCTATAAACAATAGGCCAGGTGGGTCACCTGAGTATTAAATCATATTTATAGCAGGCCATTGGTTTGGGTAGAACTCCTGTACTAGGCCCAAAAGACCAAACCAAACTTGAGTTACTTGTGCTGAAGTGCCATTCCACAAAGCTGCAACTAAATTATTTATCTAATCTTCCGAGAAATCAGGAGAGAGAGGCCGAGTGCAGTGGCTCATGCCTGTAACCCCAGGACTTTGTGAGGGCGAGGCAGGCGGATCACTAGAGGTCAGAAGTTCAAGACCAGCCTGACCAACATGAAGAAACTCCATCTCTACTAAAAATACAAAATCAGCCTGGCGTGGTGGCGCATACCTGTAATCCCAGCTACTTGGGAGGCTGAGGCAGGAGAATTGCTTGAACCCAGGAGGCAGAGGTTGCAGTGAGTGAAGATCATGCCATTGCACTCCAGCCTGGGCAACAAGAGCAAAACTCCATCTCAAAAAAAAAGAAAGAAAGAAAAAGAAAAGAAATAAGGAGAGAGAGAGATAATAGCCAAATCTCCAAACAAGTCAATTTTAGACAACATGATAGAGAAATTCCCTCTGCTTTAACCTCTACAAAGAACATACTTTTGAAAGAACCAATCCCCTTTTGTTCACTGTTTCTGCTTTCCTCAACCCTTTTCTGCCTACGCAGCCAAACTGCTCTGCTCAGTTCATCAGAACACTCACTGTATTTTATTTTATTTTATTTTTTTGAAACAGAGCCTCACTCTGTTGCCCAAGCTGGAGTGCAGTGGCGCAATCTCAGCTTATTGCAACCTCCACCTTCCGGGTTTAAGAGATTCTTGTGCCTCAGCCTCTGGAGTAGCTAGGATTACAGGCATGTTCCACCACACCTAGCTAATTTTTGCATTTTTTAGTAGAGACGGGGTTTCACCATGTTGGCCAGGCTGGTCTTGAACTCCTGGCCTCAAGAGATCCACCTGCCTCAGCCTCCCAAAGTGTTGGGATTACAGGCGTGAGCCACCACGCCCAGCCTCATTCTATTTTATAGAAAGAAGTGTTGCCTGATTGTGGAATCATAGATAAAAGCCAGTTAAGATCCTTAAACTAGCTGGGCACCGTGGCGTGCACCTGTAGTCTCAGCTACTCAGAAAGCTGAGATGGGAGAGTCACCTGAGCCCAGGAGTTCAAGGCTTCAGTGAGCCACTCCACTGCATTCCAGCCTGAGCGACAGAGATTCTATCTCAGAAAAAAAAAAAAGAAAGAAAGAAAAGAAAAAAGGAAAAAAAAGGAGATCCTTGCTGGGCACAGTGGCTCACGCCTGTAATCCCAACACTTTGGGAGGCCAAGACAGGTGGGTCACCTGAAGTCAGGAGTTCAAGACCAGCCTGGCCAACATGGTGAAACCCTGATTCTACTAAAAATACAAAAATTAGCCAGGCGTGGTGGCGGGTGCCTGTAATCCCAGCTACTCAGGAGGCTGTGGCAGGAGAATCATTTGAACCTGGGAGGCAGAGGTTGCAGTGATCCGAGATTGCACCATTCCACTCCAATCTGGGCAACAAGAGCAAAATTCCATCTCAAAAAAAAAAAAAAAAAAGCGATCCTTAAACTAAATTTGTTGTGATTTTGTTTTTGACAAGATTGGAAGATGGATTAAAAGAGACAAGATCCAGCTATATGCTGCCCCCAAGAGTCTTACTTTAAATATAAGGACACTTTGGGAAGTTGAGGTGGGCAGATTGCTTGAGCTCAGGATTTCGAGACCAGCCTTGGCAACACCATGAAACCCAGTCTCTACAAAAAATACAAAAACTAGCTGGGTAGGGTGGCCTATGCTTGTAGTCCCAGCTATTCAGGAGGCTGAAGTGGGAGGATGGCTGAGATAGGCCACTGCACTCCAGCCTGGGCAACAGAGCCAGACCTTGTCTCAAAGAATGAATGAAGGAATGAATGAATGGCCGGGCATGGTGGCTCACACCTGTAATCCCAGCTCTTAGGAAGGCAGAGGCAGGAGAATAGCTTGAGCCCAGGAGTTCTAGACCTGCCTGGGCAATATAGCGAGACCCCATTCTCCACCAAAAAAAAAAAAAAGACAATAAATAAATAAATGAACACAAAGAAATTATAAGAAATGGCCAGGCCCAGTGGCTCACGCCTGGCACTTTCAAAATCCTAGCACTTTGAGAGGCCGAGGTGGGCAGATCACATGAGGTCAGGAGTTCGAGACCAGCCTGGACAACATGGGGAAACCCCGTCTCTACTAAAAATACTAAAAATTAGCCGGGCGTGGTGGTGGGCGCCTGTGATCCCAGCTACTTGGGAGGCTGAGGCAGGAGAAGTGCTTGAACCCAGGAGGTGGAGGTTGTAGTGAGCCGAGATCATGCCACTGCACTCCAGCCTGGGGAACAGAGCGAGACTCTGTCTCAAAGAAAAAAAGAAAAAAAAGAAAAAAAATTGTAAGAAAAAATAGCTCAGAGCAGTCTGAATTATGTGTGGTGTGCAGGCACAGAGAGACTTCCGGTATGAAACTTCAGTCATGCTCCCTCCCTCAAGCCCATGCCTGGGGGCAGTTGCTTAAGGTTATTTTGGATCAGGCACAGTGACTCATGCCTGTAATTCCAGTGCTTTGGGAGACAGAGGCAGGAGGATCCCTTGAGGCCAGGAGTTTGAGACCAGCCTGAACAACATAGTGAGCTCCTGTCTTTACGAAAAAAAGTAAAGAAAAATACTCTTGCTGTAGCCTGAGCCTGCAGTCCTAGTGCTAGTCCCAAGAGGAGTGCTTGAGCCCAGGAGTTTGAGGCTGCAGTGAGCTATGATTACATCACTGCACTCCAGCCTAGGTGACAGAAGCAATAGCTTGTCTTGAAAAAAAAAAGTCATTTTGTTCTTGACTGCCTCACCCATTATCTTCATGCTCCTGGAATTTGTGATATAAAGAAACAATGGGGCCTGGGCAGGGTGGCTCACACTTGTAATCCCAGCACTTTGGGAGACTGAGACTGGAGGATTGCTTGAGTCCAGGAGACCAGCTTGGGGAACATAGTGACACCCTGTCTCAATTAAAAAAAAGAAAAAAGAAACAATATATAAGCAATCAATGGCTTATGTTATTTTAATATAAGTTATTGGTAACAACTCAGGAATTGCTTCTTCTTTCCTTTAAAAATCCACCTGTACAGCCAGCATGGTGGCTTATGCCTATAATCCCAGCACTTTGGGAGGCCGAGGCAGGCAGATCACCTGAGGTCGGGAGTTCGAGACCAGTCTGACCAAAATGGAGAAACCCCATCTCTACTAAAAATACAAAATTAGCTGGGCGTGGTGGCACATGCCTATAATCCCAGCTATTCCAGGGGCTGAGGCAGGAGAATCGCTTGAACCTGGGAGGCAGAGGATACAGTGAACTGAGATCTCGCCATTGCACTCCAGCCTGGGCAACAAGAATGAAACTTCATTTAAAAAAAAAAAAAAAAAAAGACCAGGCTGGGCTCAGTGGCTCACGCCTGTAATCCCAGCACTTTGGGAGGCTGAGGCGGGTGGACCACGAGGTCAGGAATTCAAGACCAGCCTGGCCAAGATGGTGAAACCCAATCTCTACTAAAAATATAAAAATTAGCCAGGTGTGGTGGCAGGCGCCTGTAATGCCAGCTACTCGGGAGGCTAAGGTAGAGAATTGCTTAAACCCGGGAGGCAGAGGTTGCAGTGAGAAGACATTGCGCCACTGCACTCCAGCCTGGGCAACAGAGTGAGACTCAGTCTGAAAAACAAAACAAAACAACAACAACAAAAAATAAATGGCTGGGCACTGTGTCTCACACCTGTAATCCCTGCACTTTGGGAGGCCGAAGGGGGCGGATGACGAGGTCAGGAAATCGAGACCATCCTGGCCAACATGGTGCAACCCCATCTTTACTAAAAATACAAAAATTAGCTGGGTATAGTGGTGCATGCCTGTAATCCCAGCTACTCAGGAGGCTGAGGCATGAGAATCACTTTAACCCAGGAGGTGGAGGTTGCAGTGAGCCAAGATCACACCACTGCACTCCGGCCTGGTGACAGAGCAAGACTCTGTCTTGGCCGGGTGTGGTGTCTTACACCTGTAATCCCAGCACTTTGGGAGGCTGAGGTGGGCGGATTACCTGAGGTCAAGAGTTCGAGACCAGGCTGGCCAACAAGCTGAAACCCCATCTCTACTAAAAATACAAAAATTAGCCAGGTGTGGTGGTGGGCACCTGTAATCCCAGCTACTCGAATGACTGAGGCAGGAGAATCGCTCGAACCTGGGAGGTGGAGGTTACAGTGAGCCGAGATTGAGCCATTGCACTCCAGCCTGGGTGACAGAGCGAGACTCCGTTTCAAAAAATAATAATAATAATCCATCTGTACTTGCTACTAATCAGCATATATATATATATATATATATATATATATATATATATATAGACTCTGTTGCCCAGGCTGGAGTGCAGTGGTGTGATCTCAGCTCACTGCAACCTCCACCTCCCGGGTTCAAGCGATTATCCTGACTAAGCCTTCCAAGTAGCTGGGATTACAGGCACCCACCACCATGCCCGGCTAATTTTTCTATTTTTAGTAGAGACGGGGTTTCATCATGTTGGCCAGGCTGGTCTTGAACTTCTGACCTCAGGTGATCCACCCACCTCAGCCTCCCAAAGTGCTGGGATTACAGGCATGAGCCACTGCACCCGGCCATCAGTGTATTATTATTATTTTGTTTGTTTGTTTGTTTGTTTTTTGAGACGGAGTCTCACTCTGTCACCTGGGCTGGAGTGCAATGGTGAGATCTTGGCTCACTGCAACCTCTGCCTCCCAGGTTCAAGTGATTCTCCTGCCTCAGCCTTCCGAGTAGCTGGGATTATAGGCGCCCGCCACTACGCCTCACTAATTATTTGTATTTTTTTTTAGTAGAGACAGGGTTTCATCATGTTAGCCAGGCTGGTCTCAAACTCCTGACCTTGTGATCTGCCTGCCTCGGCCTCCCAACGTGCTGGGATTACAGGTGTGAGCCACTGCGCCTGACTTTTTTTTTCTTTCTTTTTTTTTTTTTTGAGACAGAGTCTCACTCCATTGCTGAGGCTGGAGTGCAGTGGCATGATCTTGGCTCACTGCAACCTCTGCTTCCCAGCTCCAAGCAATTCTCCTGCCTCAGCCTCCCAAGTAGCTGGGATTACAGGTGCGCACCACCACACCCGGCTAATTTTTTGTGTGTTTTTAGTAGAGACGGGGTTTCACCATGTTGGTCATGCTGGTCTCGAACTCCTGACTTGTGTTCTGTTCACCTCAGCCTTCCAACGTGCTGGGATTACAGGTGTGAGCCATGGCACCTGGCCCAGTGTATATTATTAAGGACAACACAATAGTATGTTCTTGGGTAGAATATTAATCTATGTTCTTGGGTAGCAATCCTCAAGCTTGGCCCAAATAAACTCTCTACTTATATTAATTTTGCCTCAGCTTCCTCTTTTTAGCTTTACATAAGAAAAGGGTGGAAAAATATATTCCATGCAAATAATAACCAAAAGAGAGCTGGAGTGGCTATATTATTGTAAGTGAAAATAGACTCAAATCAGGTTACAAGAGGCAAACAAAGACATTATATGTGTGTCCTTATATATCTGGACAGACACACACAGACACACATGCATATTTTTTCAAGATAGGTCACCCAGGATGGGGTGCAGTGGCATGAATACAGCTCTCTGCACCCTCCACCTCCCAGGTTCAAGTGATCCTCCAACGTTATCCTGAGTAGCTGGGACTACAGACATGGACCACCACACTCAGGTAGTTTTTTTTTTTTTTTTTTTGAGACAGAGTTTTGCTCTTGTTGCCCAGGCTGGAGGACAATGGTGTGATCTTGGCAGCTCACTGCAACCTACGCCTCCTGGGTTCAGGCGATTCTCCTGCCTCAGCCTCCTGAGTAGCTGGAATTACAGGGGCCCACCACCACGCCTGGCTAATTTTGTATTTGTTTTTTTTTAGTAGAGAAAGGGTTTCTCCATGTTGGTTAGGCTGGTCTCCCACTCCCGACTTCAGGTTATCCGCCCGCCTCAGCCTCTCAAAGTGCTGGGATTACAGACATGAGCCACCTTGCCTGGCCAATTTTTTAATACTTTTTGTAGAAATCAGGCCTCCCCAGAGGTTGCAGTGAGCCGAGATTGTGCCGCTACACTGCAGCCTGGGTGACAGAGTAGGACTGTCAAAAAAGAAAAGAAAGGGCCGGGCACAGTGGCTCATGCCTGTAATCTCAGCACTTTTGGAGGCTGACATGGGCAGATCACCTGAGGTCGGGAGTTCGAAGCCAGCCTGACCAACATGGTGAAACCCCATCTCTACTAAAATTATCAAATTAGCTGGGTGTGGTGGCGCATGCCTGTAATCCCAGCTACTCGGGAGGCTGAGGCAGAAGAATCGCTTGAATCTGGGAGGTGGAGATTGCGGTGAGCCAAGACCACACCATTGCACTCCAGCCTGGACAACAAGAGCGAAACTCTGTCTCAAAAACAAAACAAAACAAAGCCGGGGGTGATGGCACACTCCTGTAGTGCCAGCTGCTCGGGAGACTGAGGCAGGTGAATCGCTTGAACCCAGGAGGCAGAGATTGCAGGGAGCTGAAATCTTGCCATTGCACTCCAGCCTGGGCGACAGAGCAAACTCTGTCTCAAAAATAAATAAATAGGCTGGGCGCGGTGGCTCACGCCTGTAATCCCAGCACTTTGGGAGGCCTAGACAGGCGGATCATGAGGTCAGGAGATCAAGACTATCCTGGCCAACATGGTGATACCCCGTCAAAAATTAGCTGGCCGTGGTGGCGTGTGCCTGTAGTCCCAGCTACTTGGGAGGCTGAGGCAGGAGAAACGCCTGAACCCAGGAGGCAGAGGTTGTAGTGAGTTGAGATCATGCCACTGCACTCCAGCATGAGGTCAGAGCAAGACTCTGTCTCAAAATAAAAAAATAAATAGGCCCATGCCAGGTGCAGTGGCTCACGCCTGTAATCCCAGCACTTTGGGAGGCCGAGGCAGGCGGATCACCTGAGGCCAGGAGTTCGAGACCAACCTGACCAACATGGAGTAACCCCGTCTCTACTAAAAAATACAAAATTAGCAGGGTGTGGTGGTACATGCCTGTAATCCCAGCTACTTGGGAGGCTGAGGCAGGAGAATCGCTTGAACTTGGGAGGCAGAGGTTGCGGTGAGCCGAGAATGCGCCATTGCACTCCAGCCTGAGCAACAACAGTGAAACTCCGTCTCAAAAAATATATAAATATAAATATAAATAAATAAATAAATAGGCCTGGCGTGGTGGCTCACACCTGTAATCCCAGCACTTTGGGAAGCCAAACAGGGTGGATCATGAGGTCAGGAGTTCAAGACCAGCCTGGCCAAGATGGTGAAACCCCGTCTCTACTAAAAATACAAAAATTACCTGGGCGTGGTGGCAGGTGCCTGTAATCCCAGCTACTCAGGAGGCTGAGGCACGAGAATCGCTTGAACCTGGGAGGTGGAGGTTGCAGTGAGCCGAGATCGTGCCACTGCACTCCAGCCTGGGCAACAGAGTGAGACTCCAACTCAAAAATAAATAAATACATAAATAAGGCCGAGCACGGTGGCCCACGCCTGTAATCCCAGCACGTTGGGAGGCCGAGGTGGGTGGATCACTTTAGATCAGGAGTTCGAGACCAGCCTGGCCAACATGGTGAAACCCTGTCTCTACTAAAAATACAAAAACTAGCCAGGCGTGGTGGCACGTGCCTGTAATCCCAGCTTCTTTTGAGGCTGAGGCAGGAGAATTGCTTGAACCTGGAAGGCAGAGGGTGTAGTGAGCCAAGATCATGCCACTGCACTCCAGGCTGAGGGACAAGAGTGAAACTCTGACTGTAACAAAGAAAATAAATAAATAAATAAATAAATAAAGCCAGGCACGGTGGCTCACACCTGTAATTCCAGCACTTTGGGAGGCCAAGGTGAGTGGATCACTTGACATCAGGAATTTGAGACCAGCCTGGCCAACATGGCGAAACCCCGTCTCTACTAAAAATGCAAAAATTAGTCAGGTGTGGTGGCACACACCTGTAATCCCAGCTACTCAGGAGACTGAGGCAGCAGAATCTCTTGAACCTGGGAGGAGGAGGTTGCAGTGAGCTGAGATTGTGCAACTGCACTCCAGCCTGGGCGACAGAGCAAGACTCCATCTCAAAAAATAAAAATAAAAAATAAAACTATGAAAAGGACAGTGGTAGGCCGGGCACAGTGGCTCACGCCTGTAATCCCAACACTTCGGGAGGCCGAGGCGGGCGGATCACCTGAGGTTGGGAGTTTGAGACCATCCTGACCAACATGGAGAATCCCTGTATCTACTAAAAATACAAAATTAGCCAGGCGTGGTGGAGCATGCCTGTAATCCCAGCTACTAGGGAGGCTGAGGCAGGAGAATCGCTTGAACTCGGGAGGCGGAGGTTGCAGTGAGCCGAGATCGTGCCATTGCCCTCCAGCCTGGGCAACAAGAGCAAAACTCCGTCCAAGAAAAAAAAATAAAAGGGCAGTGGTAGTTATATGTATATAAACAATTTGTTTTTGGAGAGTCAGGGTCTGGCTATGTTGCCCAGGCTGGAGAGCAGTGGCTATTTACAGGTGTGATCAGGTATGTGCAATCTCTTTTGGCTGACTGGTAATTTTGAAATGAATGCCAAACATTGTAAATTTTACCTTTTCAAATGCTGGATAGTATTGTATTCCTATAGATATTTTTGAGCATTGTTCTTTAATACATTTAAACATTTGATTATTTTGAGGCTTGATTTTAATCTTTGTTAGGTAGGATCAGAGTAGATTTTAGCTTCACACAAATTTTCATCCATAATGTATGGCAATACCCTTTTTTTTTTTTTTTTTGAGACAGAGTATTGGTCTGTCGCCCAGGCTGGAGTGCCCTGTCACGTTCTTGGGTCACTGCAACCTCTGCCTCCTGGGTTCAAGCAGTTCTCATGTCTCAGCTTCCCAGGTAGCTGGGCTTACAGGTGTGCACCAACAATACATCTGGCTAATTTTTGTATTTTTAGTAGACATGGGGTTTCCTCATGTTGGTCACGCTGGTCTCAAACTCTTGGCCTCAAGTAATCCACCTGCCTCAGCCTCCCAAAGTGCTGGCCAGCAATACCCTTTTTTTTGAGAAGGAGTTTTGCTCTTGTTGCCCAGGCTGGAGTGCAATGGCGCAATCTTGGCTCACCACAACCTCTGCCTCCCGGGTTCAAGCGATTCTCCTGCCTCAGCCTCCCGAGTAGCTGGGATTACAGGCATGCGCCACCACACCCAGCTAATTTTGTATTTTTAGTAGAGATGGGGTTTCTCCGTGTTGGTCAGGCTGGTCTCGAACTCCCGACCTCAGGTGATCTGCTCACCTCAGCAACCCAAAGTGCTGGGTTACAGGCATGAGCCACCTCACCTGGCCTTTTTTTTTTTCTGTTTTTTTTTTTTGAGATGGAGTCTCACTCTGTTGCCCAGGCTAGAGTGCAGTGGCGCAATCTTGGCTTACTGCAACCTCTGCCTCCCGGGTTCTAGCGATTCTCCTGTCTCAGCCTCCTGAGTAGGTGGGACTATAGGCACGCATCACCACACCTGGCTAATTTTTTATATTTTTAGTAGAGACGAGGTTTCATCATATTAGCCAGGCTGGTCTCGAACTCCTGATCTCATGATCCGCCCCCATCGGCCTTCAACAGTGCTGGGATTACAGGCATGAGCCACCGCACCCGGCCCAGCAATACCCGTTTAAGCATGCTACACAATGCCCCATGAATTAGGAGGGCTTTAGCTGTGGCTGGTGGAAACACAATTTCTGGCTCAGACTAAGAGTTGCTGATTGTTATTTTTACTCTTTTTGGGTAATTCTTTCACTGGCTTGGGTAGTTTCCTCACATACTCGTAAGATTTGGTGATAGTTATCTTATTCTTGTTTTTTGTTTGTTTGTTTTTTTTTTGAGACGGAGTTTCACTCTTTTTGCCCAGGCTGGAGTGCAATGGCACGATCTTGGCTCACTGCAACCTCCACCTACCAGGTTCAAGCAATTCTCCTGCCTCAGCCTCCCAAGCAGCTGGGATTACAGGCACCCACCACCATACCTGGCTAATTTTTTGTATTTTTAGTAGAGACGGGGTTTCACCATGTTGGCCAGGATGGTCTCGATCTCTTGACCTCGTGATCTGCCCACCTTGGCCTCCCAAAGTGCTGGGATTACAGGTGTGAGCCACCGCGCCTGGCCTAGTTATCTTATTCTTTTTGGGTAATTCTCTCCCTGGGGTTGGGTAGTTTCCTCACATACTTGTGCTGATTATCACTCAGCTGAAGCCTCAAGGAACCGCCTTGGAAATCGCCTGTTATCTCTCTATGGAGTTCTGTCCTCTCTAAGCTCTAATCATTTTTGCCTCTCCAAATTGCCACTTTGTTTCTCTTATTTTTTATTTTTCTTTTTTTAAGATGGAGTCTCCCTCTGTCACCGAGGATGGAGTGCAGTGGCGCGATCTCAGCTTACTGCAACCTCTGCCTCCCAGGTTCAAGAGATTCTCCTGCCTCAGCCTCCCAAGTAGCTGGGACTACAGGTGTGCACCACCACGCCCAGCTAATTTTTGTATTTTTTTTTTTATTTTCAAGATGGAGTTTCACTCTTGTCACCCAGGCTGGAGTGCAATGGCGTAATCTCGGCTTACTGCAACCTCTGCCTTCTGGGTTGAAGCGATTTCTCCTGCCTCAGCCTCCCAAGTACCTAGGATTACAGGCTCATGCCACCATACTGGACTTTTTTTTTTTTTTTTTTGAGACAGAGTTTCCCTTTTGTTGCCCAGGCTGAAGTGCAATGGCTCGATCTTGGCTCACTGCAACCTCCACCTCCTGGGTTCAAGCGATTCTCCTGCCTCAGCCTCCTGAGTAGCTGGGATTACAAGCATGGGCCACCACGCCTGGCTAATTTTTTTGTATTTTTAGTAGAGACGGGTTTCTCCATGTTGGTCAGGCTGGTCTCAAACTCCCGACGTCAGGTGATCTGCCCGCCTTGGCCTCCCAGCGTGCTGGGATTACAGGTGTAAGCCACCGCGCCCGGCCTTTTTTTGTATTTTTAGTAGAGATGGGGTTTAGCCATGTAGGCCAGGCTGGTCTCGAACTCCTGACCTCAAATAATCCGCCTGCCTTGGCCTCCCAAAGTGCTGGGATTACAGGTGTGAGCCACCTCACCTGGCCTAATTTTTTTTTTTTTTTTGAGACGGAGTTTCGCTCTTGTTGCCCAGGCTGGAGTGCAATGGCGCGATCTTGGCTCACCGCAACCTCTGTCTCCCGGGTTCAAGCAATTCTCTTGCCTCAGCTCCAAGTAGCTGGGATTACAGGCATGCACCACCACCCCGGCTAATTTTGTATTTTTAGTAGAGACGGGGTTTCTCCATGTTAGCCAGGATGGTCTCGATCTCCTGACCTTGTGATCTGCCCGCCTCTTCCTCCCAAAGTGCTGGGATTATAGGCGTGAGCCACTGCGCCCGGCTTTATATTCTTATTTTTTGTGATCTTGGCTCACTGCAGCCTCGAACTCCTGGCCTCGGTGATTCTCCAATGTCAGCCTCCTGAGTAGCTGGAACTACCGGCATGGGCCACCATGCTCGGCTAATTTTTGTATTTTTTGTAGAGACGGAGTTTCACCATGGCTGACCTCAAACTCCTGGGCTCACACAATCATCTTGCCTCAGCTTCCCAAAGTGCTGGGATTATAGGCATAAACCACTGTGCTCAGCCTTTTTTCTTTCTTTTTTTTTTTGAGACAGATTCTCACTCTGTCACCTAGGTTGGATTGTGGTGGTGTGATACAGCCGTGACTCAGGCTCAAGAGATCCTCCAGCCTCAGCCTCCTAAAGTGCTGGGATTATAGGCATGAGCCACTGTGCTTGCCTATCTGGTTCTTTTTTTTTTCTTTTGAGACGGAGTCTCACTCTGTCACACAGGCTGGAGTGCAGTGGCGTGATCTCGGCTCACTGCAACCTCTGCCTCCCAGGTTCAAGCAATTCTCCTGCTTCAGCCTCCCAAGTAGCTGGGACTACAGGTGCGTGCCACCACGCCCGGCTAATTTTTTGTATTTTTAGTAGAGGCGGAGTTTCACAGCGTTAGCCAGGATGGTCTCAATCTCCTGACCTCGTGATCCACTCGCCTTTGCCTCCCAAAGTGCTGGGATTACAGGTTTGAGCCACGGTGCCCGGCCGCATTTTTGAGATGAAGTCTTGCTCTGTTGCCAGGTTGGAGTGCAGAGGCGTGATTGTTGCTCACTGCCACCTCTGCCTCCCGGGTTCAAGTGATTCTCCTGCCTCAGCTTCTCAAGTAGCTGGGACTACAAGTGTGCGCCACCATACCCGGCTAATTTTTGTATTTTCAGTAGTGACAGGGTTTCACTATGTTGGCCAGGCTGATCTTGAACTCCTGATCTTGTGATCCACCCGCGTCAGCCTCCAAAAGTGCTGGGACTACAGGCTTGAGCCACCGTCCCAGCTTCCATCTTGGTTTTAAGTGGAAGTTCCTAACACCAAGCAATATGGGCATGGTGGCTCTGGGATGAAACCTCAGATATTAGGGAGGCAGAGGTAGGAGGATTGCTTAAACCCAGGAGTTCCAGACCAGTTGGCAACAAAGTAAGACCCTTATCTTTTTTTTTTGAGACAGATGGAGTTTCGCCCTGTGGCCTAGGCTGGAGTGCAGTGGTGTGATTTAGGCTCACTGAAACCTCCACCTCCTGGGTTCAAGCCATTCTCCTGCCTCAGCCTCCCTAGTAACTGGGACTACAGATGCGCGCCACCATGCCCAGCTAATTTTTGTATTTTAGTAGAGACGGGGTTTCACCATGTTGGCCAGGATGGTCTGGATCTCTTGACCTGGTGATCTGCCCTCTTCAGCATCCCAAATTGCTGGGATTATAGGCGTGAACCACCGCGCCTGTCCTGTTTTGTTTTATAGAGATGTGTGTCACACTATGTTGCCCAGGCTGGTCTTGAACTCCTGTGCTCAAGCAATCCTTTCACCTTGGCCTTCCTACATGTTGTGATTATAGGTGTGAGCCTCTGTGCCCTGCCTTATTGAGAGCTATTGGACATGGCTGTAAAACAGAGAGAATCAATGAGGATTTCACATTGAAAAACCTGCCTGCCACAATTGGGCAATGTAGTGAAGGGGCTGGAGTGAAAGTGGCTGTTTACCAGCAAGCTAAGAGGTGAAACTCATCTGTAACGAGGGGCCATACAGTTCTGTGTCTGCTGGTGGCTGTGCTCACAGAGATGGGACCTAAAGCCAGAGTTTGTCTGGATCCTCCTGATGCCCAGGGGGTCCATACTGTAATCCATGGGATTTGGGAAGGCCTCTGCTTCAGCACGGGCAGGCTTCCTATAGGGGAAAATCTCAGGAACATGGAGGGAGCTACACAGTGAATCATTAGCCTGGGTGCAAATGGAGATGGCAATGATCAGACCAGTCCAACATTAGAAATTGTCTTCCCCTGACAACACCCAAGGAGGAGGCAGGGAATGTTTTCTGTTACTTAAGGTCACCAGGCCTGGAGTGGGAAGGCACAGCTCCTCTAGGCCATTCCTTGGGATGGCCTGGAATCATGTGCCTGGGCTTGTTTGACCTCACATCATGAGAGCCCCATGGGCTGTGCAGGATCTGTGTCTCTGGGGCCCCTCAATATAGAGTAGACAGAGGTTAACTGAAGCTGACCATTGCCTGGGGGGTTCTGACCTGTGAGATGGGAGCCAAAGGGAGGCCAGGGTTCCAGCTTTACTCCACGCTGTTTTCCTGGGTTGGGGAAATCATTGGACATCTTCTGTCTGAGCTTTGCCATCTATAAAACAGGCTTGGCTGGGCGTGGTGGCTCACGTCTGTAATCCCAGCACTTTGGGAGGCCGAGGCAGGCGGATCACAAGGTCAGGAGTTCGAGACCAGCCTGAGCAACATGGAGAAACCCTGTCTCTACTAAAAATACAAAAATTAGCTGGGCGTGGTGGCACACGCCTGTAATCCCAGCTACTCAGGAGGTTGAGGCAGGAGAATCTCTTGAACCCGGGAAGCAGAGGTCGCAGTGAGCTGAGATCGTGCCACCGCACTCCAGCCTGGGTGACAGAGCAAGACTCCGTCTCAAAAATAAATAAATAAATAAATAAATAAAACAGGCTTAACTGAAAATCTCTTGGACATTTTTTCCACAAGTATTTGGAAGAATGGTGATGATAAATATGATGGTTAAATTGTGTGTGTGGTTTTTGCTTGTTTTGTTTTTGAGACAGGGTCTCACTCTGTCACCCAGGTTGGAGTGCAGTGATGCAATTTCAAGGCTCACTGCAGCCTTAACCTCCCAGACTCAAGTGATCTTCCCACCTCAGCCTCCCAAATAGCTGGGACTACACAGGCACACGCCCCTACGCCTGGTTAATTTTTGTATTTTTTGTAGAGATATACTTTCACCATGTTGCCCAGGCTGGTCTCGAACTCCTGAGCTCAAGCTATCCACCTGCCTCAGCCTCCCAAAGTGCTAGGATTACAGACATGAGCCACCGTGCCCGGTCAATATTTACTTTTTTGCTTTACCTTTTCGTTTTTTCCCCCCACAACCACTCCCTCCCCCATCCCCTTCTTGCTCTTTTTTTTTTTTTTTTTTGAGACGGAGTCTTGCTCTGTCTCCCAGGTTGGAGTGCAGTGGCGCAATCTCGGCTCACTGCAAGCTCCGCCTCCCGGGTTCACGCCATTCTCCTGCCTCAGCCTCCCAAGTAGCTGGGACTACAGGCGCCCGCCACCACGCCCGGCTAATTTTTTGTATTTTTAGTAGAGATGGAGTTTCACCGTGTTAGCCAGGCTGTTCTCGATCTCCTGACCTCAGGATCTGCCTGCCTTGGCCTCCCAAAGTGCTGGGATTACAGGCGTGAGCCACCGCGCTCGGCCCCTTCTCACTCTTAAGATCATGTTTATTGAGGTATAATTTAGATACAATAAAATGAACAAATCATAAGTATTCAGTTTATTTGTTTGTTTTTTTAGAGACAAAGTCTCACTTTGTTACCCAGGCTGGTCTCAAACTCCTAAGCTCAAGTGATCCTCTCACCTTCATCTCCCAGGGTGATGGGATTACAGGCCTGAGCCACCCTGCCTGGCCTATGCATTTCTTTATATTGATGAGTAGTATTCCATTGTATTGATATAGCACAATTGGTTTATCTGTTCATCTGTTGGACATTTGGATTATTTTCAAATTTTGGTTATCATGAATAAAGGACTTTGGTTTTGTTATGCTTTCATTTACCTTGGGTAAATACTTACGAGTGCAATGGCTAGATCATATTGTAGATATAAATTAAGAAAGACCCTGTTTTTCAAAGTGGTTGGAGGCCAGGTGTGGGAGGCAGGAGGATTATTGGGACCCAGGAGTTTGAGACCAGCTTGGGCAACATAGGGAAAAATAAACAAAACTAGGCCAGGCACGGTGGCTCAGGCCTGTAATCCTAGTACTTTGGAA
This sequence comes from Pan paniscus, assembly GCF_029289425.2. Lineage (NCBI taxonomy): Eukaryota > Metazoa > Chordata > Mammalia > Primates > Hominidae > Pan > Pan paniscus. The sequence goes on along the minus strand of NC_085926.1, from coordinate 49,413,370 downwards.
GGCCGAGGTGGGCAGACTGCCTGAGCTCAGGAGTTCGAGACCAGCCTGGGCAACAGGATGAAACCCCATCTCGACTTAAAATACAAAAAATTAGCAGGGTGTGGCGGCATGCACCTGTAGCCCCAGGTACTTAGGAGGATGAGGCAGGAGAATCCCTTGAACCCGGGGACTCAGGAGGCGGAGGTTGCAGTGAGCTGAGATCGCACTGCACTCCAGCCTGGGCAAGAGCAAAACTCTGTCTTAAAGATTAAAAAAATAAAAAGGCCAGGCGCGGTGCCTCATGCCTGTAATCCCACCACTTTGGGAGGCCGAGGCAGGCAGATTACCTGAGTTCAAGACCAGCATGACCAACATGATGAAACCCCGTCTCTACTAAAAATACAAAAAATTAGCTGGGCACGGTGGCTCACATCTGTAATCCTGGCATTTTGGGAGGCCAAGGCGGATAGATTGCAAGGTCAGGAGTTCGAGACCAGCCTGACCAATATGGTGAAACTCCGTCTCTACTAAAAACACAAAAAAATTAGCCAGGCGTTGGTGGCGCATGCCTGTAATCTCAGCTACTCGGGAGGCTAAGGCAGGAGAATTGCTTGAATCCGGGAGGCGGAGGTTGCAGTGAGCCAAGTTGCGCCACTGCACTCCAGCCTGGGTGACAGAGAGAGACTCTGTCTCAAAAAAAAAAAAAAAAAAGGAAAAAAAGAAAAAAAAATTAGCTGGGCGTGGTGGCGGGCGCCTGTAATCCCAGCTACTAGGGAGGCTGAGGCAGGAGAATCGCTTGAACCTAGGAGGCAGAGGTTGCAGTGAGCCGAGATTGCGCCACTGCACTCCAACCTGGGCGCGACTGAGCGAGACTCCGTCTCAAAAAAAAAATAAAATAAAAATAAGAAATAAAATAGACAAATCTAGCAGGATGCAGTGGCGTGTGCGTGTAGTCCCAGCTACTCTGGAGGCTGAGGTGAGATCACTGGAGCCCGCGAAGTCGAGGCTGCAGTGAACCGTGATCGCAGCATTGCACTCTAGCCTGGGTAACTGAGACCCTGTCTCTAAAACAAACAGAAAACCCCAAAGTGGTTGGAAATCAGCAATGGATGAGGGTTCCAAGCACTCCACATCTTTGTCAGTCTTTAATTTTAGCCTGTCTAATGACTGTGTGGAGGTTCTAATTTGTATTTCCTCTATAAATATTAAGTATCTTTTCATGGGTTTATTGGCTGTTTATCTACTTTTGCAAAGAGCGTGTTCAAATCCTTTTTTTTTTCAACGGCTAATACGTATTTTTGAGGTTAATCTAGGCTAATCACTGCTGATTTGTGTTTATGTATTATATGCCTTTAACAGACTACCGCCCTAAGGAGTGAAAGAAACCCAAAGGGAGCCGAATGGCTTGCATACAGAAAGGCTGGGCAGTTGCTGCGCGCGGCTCGCGGGTAGGCTCTACGCCTCGCGCAGTGATTGGCTGAAGAAGAACTTCAGTGGGAGGGGCGCGGTGACCCACGCCTGTAATTCCGACACTTTCGGAGGCCGAGGCGGGCGGATCACTTGAGGTCAGGGGTTCGAGACCAGCCTGGACAATATGGTGAAACCTCGTCTCTACCAAAAATTAAAAAAAAAAATTAGCCGGGCATGGTGGCGGGCACCTGTAATCCCAGCTACTAGGGAGGCTGAGGCAGGAGAATCGCTTGAATCCCGGAGACGGAGGTTGCAGTGAGTCGAGATAACGCCACTGCACTCTAGCTGGAGCGACAGAGCGAGATTCCGTGTTAAAAACGAAAGGGAAAAAAACTTCCGCAGGCACTTCCGACTCCCGGCCGATCCTGAGCTTCGGTGATTGGCTGGGCTGGCCGTACGCGGGGCCTCCCGGGATTTGTAGTTCTTGAGGCTCGGCTGAGGATGCCGGGAAGGGCTGGTGGTCGGGGGCCTAGAGCGGCGGTTGCACTTAGTTGCGGCTGCTGTCACAATGTCCCGCGTTTTGGTGCCTTGCCATGTGAAAGGCTCCGTAGCCCTCCAGGTGGGCGACGTGCGGACCTCCCAAGGCCGGCCTGGCGTGCTGGTCATCGATGTCACCTTCCCCAGCGTCGCTCCCTTCGAGGTGAGCAAGCCTGGTGGGCGCGACCGAGGCTCCCGGGCGGGGCCGACCTGGAATCTCGGTCGTTTCCCAGGCATTTAATCTTTTATGGGAAAGCCTCTGCCGTCTTCCTTGCCCTTGCAAATTAGTTAATCATTCATTTATTTAGTCCTTCAGTTAACACATTTTTCCTAGAATTGAGCTTCCTGTCTTGTTCTCTGCTATGTCTCTTGCCCACATCCAGGACAGCGCTGGCATGCAGGTGGCGAGAGTGGGCTAGGTTTTGCTGGAAATACCAAATAGTGAACCAAAATAGAAGTTAGGGGTCATTTTGTCCCTGGCCACAGTTGGGGATCGCTAAGCAATGATTTACCCCAAAACCTGCCTCCCCATTTTTTTTTTTTTTTTTTTTTTTTGAGACGGAGTTCACTCTTGTTGCCCAGGCTGGAGTGCAATGGCACGATCTCAGCTCACCGCAACCTCTGCCTCCCGGGTTCAAGCGCTTCTCCTGCCTCAGCCTCCCAAGTAGCTGGGATTACAGGCATGCACCACCATGCCCAGCTAATTTTGTATTTTTAGTAGAGACAGGGTTTCTCCATATTGGTCAGGCTGGTCTGGAACTCCCGACCTCAGGTGATCCGCCTACCTCGTCCTCCCAAAGTGCTGGGATTACAGGCGTGAGCCACCGCGCCCGGCCACCCCTCCCCATTCTTATAGTCCCTCCCAGAGGTCACTTACCTCATCACCATACCCCCAATGACTCGAGTTGCCAATCTCCAGTTGCACTTCCACATCAGTTGATAGAGTGACTGGACACTGCATGACTCAACAAAGAGGGCAAAACCCACCTCCAATGGCGTGGCATTGAGAGCCCTCTGTGTCTGTGCCCCACCTGTTTCTGTCTCTTTTTTTTTTTGAGATGGAGGTTCACTCTTGTTGCCCAGGCTGGAGTGCAGTGGCGCGATCTCGGCTCACTGCAACCTCCGCCTCCTGGGTTCAGGCAATTATCCTGCCTCAGCCTCCCAAGTAGCTGAGATTACAGGCACCCACCATCACGCCCGGCTAAATTTTTGTATTTTTAGTAGAAACGGGGTTTCACCATGTGGGACAGGCTGGTCTCGAACTTGTGACGTCAGGTGATCCACCCACGGCGTGAGCCACCGTGCCCAGCCCTGTCTCTCTTGTCTCAGGAGCTTTGTGCTGTGGTGTGTGGTTCTCCCCCAAGCTGTTCCTTACCATCAAATGGGAAACTTAATTAAAGAGCCCAACCTTGGAAATCCTGACTTAGTAGACTAAGGTGAAGCCAGGACAATTTATTTGGTAACACATTTTCTTGGGTAATCCTGATGAGTATCCAATGACAAGATCCACTGCAGTAGTCAAGCTGAATCACTGGCTGTTCCAGTGGCACACCAGGTTCTCTCGCCCTTTGGTAATTATTTGTATATGCTACTTTTACATTATCTACATTTCTTTTTTTTTTTTTTTTTTCTGAGAGGGAGCCTCGTTTTGTCACCCAGGCTGGAGTACAGTGGCTTGATCTTGGCTCACTGCAACCTCCACCTCCTGGGTTCAAGCAATTCTCCTGCCTTAGCCTCCCGAGTAGCTGGGACTACAGGCATGCGCCACCACGCTCAGCTAATATTTTTGTATTTTTAGTAGAGATTGGGTTTCACTATGTTGGTCACGCTGGTCTCAAACTCCTGAACTCAAATGATCCACCTGCCCCAGCCTCCCAAAGTGCTGGGATTACAGACAGATGTAAGCCACTGCACCCAGCCTACGTTTTCTACATCTCTTTTTTTTTTTTTTTTGAGATGGTGTCTTGCTCTGTCGCGCCCAGGCTGGAGTGGAATGGCGCGATCTCAGCTCACTGCAAGCTCCACCTCCTGGGTTCACGCCATTCTCCTGCCTCAGCCTCCCGAGTAGCTGGGACTACAGGTGCCCGCCACCAAGCCCGGCTAATTTTTTGTATTTTTAGTAGAGACGGGGTTTCACTGTGTTAGCCAGGATGGTCTCGATTTCCTGACCTTGTGATCCGCCTGCCTCGGCCTCCGAAAGTGCTGGTATTACAGGCGTGAGCCACCGTGCCCGGCCACGTTTTCTACATTTCTTAGTCCACTTGGTGAACTCTTCCTCCTTCAGGCCTCATATGTACATTTTCTGCCTCTTCCAGGGTTAGAGCGCTGCTCTCTAGCAGCATCTTGGACGTGTGGCAAGATGTGCAGTCGTGGTTTGTTTCCATGACCTACTCATTTAGAGTGTGAGCACCTTTAGGAAGGCAGAATTGTCTTTGGGCCCTAGTGATACTTGTTGAAATTGTTAGTTTAGTAGAAGAGTACATTGAAAGGGGAAGAGGCAGGTGGATCACCTAAGGTCAGGAATTTGAGAGCATCCTGGCCAACATGGTGAAATTCTGTCTCTACTAAAAGTACAAAACAATTAGCTGGGCTTGGTGGCACGTACCTGTAGTCCCAGCTACTAGGGAGGCTGAGGCAGGAGAATCGCTTGAACCTGGGAGGTGGAGGTTGCAGTGAGCTGAGATCACGCTACTGCACTCCAGCCTGGGCAACAGAGCAAGATTTCCTCTCAAAAAAAAAAAAAAAAGGTGGGGAGAAGGAAGAGGTGGCACCTTTGACCTTTGAGCTTTTCAGGCCCCTGGGCCTGGGTCTGACTTGTTGTAATGGGTTGTATGTGTTCTAGTTGCAGGAAATCACGTTTAAGAATTACTACACAGCTTTTTTGAGCATCCGTGTCCGTCAGTACACCTCAGCACACACACCTGCCAAGTGGGTGACCTGCCTGCGGGACTACTGCCTAATGCCTGACCCACACAGTGAGGAGGGAGCCCAGGAGTATGTATCGCTGTTCAAGCATCAGGTCAGCTGGGCCTCAGGATGGCCAGGGCAGCCCAGATGAGGACTTACCAGAGGTGGGGGGATTGGATCAATATACCAAGAGGGAAGAGGGGGCCAGTCTGGCCTGAACTGTGGCTTCCAGGGAAGTGCCTTGGAGGGACTACTGTTCCTTCCTTCCCAAGGCCTGTGGGGTGGGCAGCATTCTGGCTCATTGCTGGTTGGGAGGCTTCTGGGCAGTGAGCTGGATCCTCGCTGGGTCCTTGTGTGTGTGTGTCAGATGCTGTGTGACATGGCTAGAGTATCGGAGCTACGCCTGATTCTGCGGCAGCCATCACCACTGTGGCTGTCTTTCACAGTGGAGGAGCTGCAGATCTATCAGCAGGGACCAAAGGTAAGTGACTAGCTCAGCTGCTGGCTGGCCCTTTCCCCAGAAAGCTTCTATGACTGGGAAAGCTAGGTGGTGGGGTGGGTAATGGGTGAAGATTGTGAATGGGGCCTTCATGGAGGTTAGCTGGGTGTGAATGCTGGAAGCTCACAATGAGAGGTGAGGCCATGTCCCCATATCCCCTGACCTTTGGGGCCACCTGCTACTTTCAGAGCTGGAGCCTTTAGGTGCTGGGAGACACTTTTGAGCTTGTGTTTCTGAGGACTCCGTCTGCACAGCAGGAGAACTTAGGTAGTCTGACTGCCTCTTTAGGTCTCTGTGGGCTCCCTAAACAGGGTTTTCCCAGTGTCTGAGGCCCAGCGGCCCTTCTCTCTGCTCCTAGGACCTTGGAATCTGGTCCCAGAGCTGTCCACTTTGTCTCACTCAGTGCAGTACATCTTTGCTTTGCAGAGCCCCTCCGTGACCTTTCCCAAGTGGCTCTCCCACCCAGTGCCCTGTGAGCAACCTGCACTCCTCCGTGAGGTAAGCCCTCACCCTAGGTAAGAACCATGTGTGAATGGCTCTAGTGTCCAACACAGGCCAGGTAGACCCCTTCCTGTAAAATTCTGGGGCTGGGCCCAGGGCCCTTGGGTGTTATCTTCCTCCTGGGTATTCTGTGGGATTTGAGGCATCTCTGTTGTGGGGCTACATCAGGCCCTAACCTCATGTTTCATAAGCCATCTGAGAATGTTGTTGGTCTCAGCTGGAGGGCCCCTAGCCCAGGTTGGCCTCTCTGGAGCCCGAAGGGCACTGCTGGGGAGAGACCCATGGCCACTGACCCCTCCTTCTGGAGCAGGGTCTCCCAGACCCCAGCAGGGTATCCTCCGAGGTGCAGCAGATGTGGGCACTGACAGAGATGATCCGGGCCAGTCACACCTCTGCAAGGATCGGCCGCTTTGATGTAAGTAATCGCTTCCTTCTGCTTGGCTTGCTTTGCCCTGAGCAGATCAGACCTGATGGTCTTTTGTATTTCAGGTGGATGGCTGTTATGACCTGAACTTGCTCTCCTACACTTGAATGGTTGCTCCTAGCCAAGATGTTGGCCTTTCTGTGCCCACCCAGACTTGGTTTGGGCCACCAGAGGCTGAAGTGTGTTTCCTGTGCATTCCAAGTGTTGCCTGCATGCCTGTTCTGTCTGGGCCACGTTCACAGATTCAGGATTCTCAGGGGCTTACCGTGTTACTTCAGCATGAGCTCCTGGCATGGGGGTGCTCTGTCTTCGCCTGGCTGCAACTCAATTCTTCCTTCTACCCAAAAACACTCCAGTCAGTTGTACTTACTGAGAATCCCTGAGTGCCCTCTGCCCCTTCTGGCAACATGCACATTCCTGTCTTCTGCCTGCTCCCTCATGTCAGTGCAGTTGGGCTGGGCTGACCTACTAAAACCTGCTCCATGTATGGACCTGGAAGGCCATTGCTGCCATGGCACTTGGGACACTTGAGGAAGAAACAGAAACCTTATTTCTTCCTGTGTGTCCCCTAGTGGTTTTCTTTCCATTTGTGTTATGCCACAGAGAGAAATTTCCTGTCTGAACTCTTCTGCTGCCTGCCTAGGAAGGAAACCTGAAGATTTGGGCAGCCTGAGTCTCTCGGTTTCTGAGCTGCTCCTGAATATATGTTCAAGTGGGTGTGCCCATAGGGCCTGGGCACGTGTCTCTAGCAAAACCAGGGCCTGAGAATAAGAACTGGGACCCTTCTAGGCAGGGTGCGGTAGCTCACGCCTGTAATCCCAGCACTTTGGGAGGCCCAGGCAGGCGGATCACCTGAGGTCAGGAGTTCAAGACCAGCCTGACCAACCTGGAGAAACCCCGTCTCTACTAAAAATACAAAAAATTAGCTGGGCGTGGTGGTAGGCACCTGTAATCCCAGCTACTTGGGAGGCTGAGGCAGGAGAATCTCTTGAACCCGGGAAGTGGAGGTTGCGGACCTGAGATCATGCCATTGCACTCCAGCCTGGGCAAGAAGAGCGAAACTCCATCTTAAACAAAACAAACAAAAAAAAGAACTGGGACCCTTCTGCCATCTGACATAGCCCAAAGCACATCTCTATCCTTTCTCCCAGTTGCCCCTCTCCTTTTTTGTTGTTTTTTTTTGAGGTTGAGTTTTGCTCTTGTTACCCAGGCTGGAGTGCAATAGTGCAATCTTGGCTAACTGCAACCTCCGCCTCCCAGGTTCAAGCGATTCTCCTGCCTCAGTCTCCCGAGTAGCTGGGATTACAGTCATGCGTCACCATGCCTGGCTAATTTTGTATTTGTAGTAGAGATGGGGTTTCTCCATGTTGGTCAGGCTGGTCTCAAACTCCTGACCTCAGGTGATCTGCCTGCCTTGGCCTCCCAAAGTGCTGGGATTACAGGCATGAGCCACCGCGCCCAGCCTGCCCCTTTCCAAGAGATATGCTCAGCATAATGAGAGATCAACCGTGGTGGGGAGTGGGTCCAAGTAACGGTTCTCATTGTTGCCTTTTAAGAGGCCTAGGTCCTGCATTAACTCAGTCCAACCATTAAGTGATGCAGGCTGCTCTTCCCTCATGTGAGAAAAACCTGTTTCCCTCTGGTTCTTCCTGGCTTTGCACCTGGTGGCTATTACAAAGCAGTACTGCAGTATGTCTTGGACCTGGAAAGTTGGACATGTGTGCGGCTCAACAGTTTTCTCGGGGGAGTTCAGTGACTTTTTGGTGGCCACCCTCTGTTCTCACCTGTGAGTTCTTGCAGGTGGCGACTTCATCTGCAAGGTCACTTACATAGCCCCACTCAGCTGCTTCAGAAAGCGTGATGGAGCAGTAGTCCTCAGTGTGTGTGTAAGTGAAGAGGACCTTGTGGTAGCAGGGACCATGCTTCATTTGTGGCTGTGTCTCCATCTGAGGGCCTGGTATGCAGTAAGATCAATAAATACTTGTGGAATGCATGACTGCTGGCTGCCTGTGTCTGCCTGGTGGGAGAGCTGTGGAACTAGGGGTCCACATGAGGACAGACTACTGTGGTGCTGCCTACCTGCCAGGCTGGCCCACCTTCCCCACCCCCACTTGACCTTACTCTCTTGAGGTCCTAAAGGTATGATTCAGACCTTTCAGCCCTTTCCAGAACTTTGACCCTCTGGAGACAGGGCGGTTCTGCAGGGGGCGGTCTAGCCCCTAGCTTTGTTCTGGGCAGCCCAATCAGCTCTGGATTGCCTGAGCTGCCCTGAAGAGTCAGCCGAAAGAGCCGGAGGCTGCTTCCCTGTGGTTGCGGGTTCCTGCATTCTCTGCTCTAAATCCCAGCCTGCCCTTGGGGCTGCCCACGCCCCCTTCAGATCCTTTGCTCCGGAGAGAGACCTGTCCGAGCAGAGGCCTGGACTACATCTCCCGGCGTGCCTGGCAGTGTGGTGGCCTCTGTGCGCCGTCTGCACTCGTTGCAGGCGACGATGCAGAGGGCTGTAAGTGTGGTGGCCCGTCTGGGCTTTCGCCTGCAGGCAATCCCCCCGGCCTTGTGTCATCCACTTAGTTGCGCACAGGTGGGATAGAGGGTGCTGATCTTGGAGGGTGGGGGAGGGAAGCGGCTGGGGGCTAGGGCCCTGGTGGCACTAAGCCCAGCCGCCCACAGGAGGTGCTCCGCAGGACACCGCTCTATGACTTCCACCTGGCCCACGGCGGGAAAATGGTGGCGTTTGCGGGTTGGAGTCTGCCAGTGCAGTACCGGGACAGTCACACTGACTCGCACCTGCACACACGCCAGCACTGCTCGCTCTTTGACGTGTCTCATATGCTGCAGGTGAGCCAGGGGAGCACACTGGCCACCTGATCAGGCCTTCCTCCCTGTTTACAGTGGTCCACTCCTTGGCTTTGTTTGCTGTAAACTGGATTCCAAGGACAGCCTTCTCAGAAGAGCTAGAGGTCATGGGGTTGTCATGGATAGGTCAATGGCCCCAAGGAAATGAGCTCAGAGGGTCTCATCATCTCATCCTTCTAGCTTGCCCCCATTAAGTGGTGTGCCTTAATGTCCCGGGTTTTCCAGGGCTGACACCCACTCTCATGTATTGGGCTGGATGTTGGTTTGAAAAGGGGTTATTTCAGGAAGGTGCTAGGTCCTGTCCAGTTCCCTGGCAGTCCCCCCACACAGAGTGACTGGGGGAGGTCAGGAAATCAGAAGGTGGTCCTTTGCCACGTGTAGAACCAAAAGACTGGTTAGTCACTTTGGGTGGGCTGGACTGCACTGTGGATGGCAGGGAGGATGCATCCTTGCTTAGTAGCCTTTTGGATTGTAGCTGTTGCAATGGCCTGAGGCTTTCAATCTCTTCCCCAGACCAAGATACTTGGTAGTGACCGGGTGAAGCTGATGGAGAGTCTAGTGGTTGGAGACATTGCAGAGCTAAGACCAAACCAGGTGGGCCCTTTTATTTCTGCTCTATGAGTTTTCTTAGTCATGAGCCAGCAAATGGGCTGAGTCCCTACCTCAGGCTTAGGGGCACAGAGATGAGTCAAACACAGCTTCTCAGGGCTTGCAGTCTTGGACAGAATCCCTGAGTCATTTCCAGAGACACAGACATTTGTAGGGAGGGGAATATCCCAGTCTTACTACATCAGGCTAGGAGGCCAGAAACCAAGGTTAATATGCTGCTCTCTGGCCATCCCTTCTGCTTAACCCCTCTCTATTCAACATGTGGTCCCTGGCCAGGCGACGTGACTCAAACACCTGTAATCCTGGCACTTGGGGAGGCCAAGGCGGGTGGATCACCTGAGGTCAGGAGTTCGAGACCAGCCTGGCCAACATGGCAAAACCTTGTTTCTACTAAAAACACAAAAATTAGCCGGGCGTGGTGGCGCGCGCTTGTAGTCCCAGCTACTCGGGAGGCTGAGGTTGCAGCAAGCTGAGGTTGCACCACTGCACTCTGGCCTGGGCGACAGAGTGAGACTCAGTCTAAAAAGAAAAATAACAACAACAAAGTGTGGTCTCTAAACCAGCATCTTTGGAGCTTGTTAGGAATATAGTCTCAGGCACTGCTGCAGACCTGCTGAATCAGAACCTTCATTTTAACAAGATCCCCAGGTGATTCATGTGACCCCCTCAACCTCAGGCTTTTTGTCCATCCAGTGGGGAGGCTAAGGAAGTTTTTTGGGGGCATTGCTATGGAGTACTTAGGAGAGCCTGGGATCATCAAGATGACCTTTGAAGCTTTTGTCCTGTGGGTTGCCACATGGGCTAAGTCGTCCCAGGTTTGGGTAGGTGAAGCAGCAGGTCCTAGGTGTCATAGATTAAGCGTCAGATGGGACTCTCAGTACAGAGTGGGGAGGGGTGCAGAGGTTGCACCAGATCAGGGAAGCACCCCAAGGTAGGGAGGGGATGAAAACTTACTTGGTGCATGAGGATCAATGACCTTGGACTTGGGCCCAGACTTGTACCTTGCACACCCTGAGTCCTTCACATTAGGGTTCATAACCTTTTGGTAACTAAGTGGGTCCAGGGTTGCGTCTGGCTCACCCTTGGCCTTGCCCTCCTGGACCTGGAAGCCAAAACGCTCCACTTTGGTCCTAGGGGACACTGTCGCTGTTTACCAACGAGGCTGGAGGCATCTTAGATGACTTGATTGTAACCAATACTTCTGAGGGCCACCTGTATGTGGTGTCCAACGCTGGCTGCTGGGAGAAAGATTTGGCCCTCATGCAGGTATACCCCCTCTGTGTTCTAGACACCTTGTCTTCCTTGTTCATAGAGCAGTATCCTTGTTGTCCAAGACAGGGTTGGCACAGACAAGGGACCTGGAAAATGGCTCTTTCAGTGAATGAACAGCTATGAGACTCAAGAGCAGGCCCTCTCTGGAGCATGCCAGGGTTTGGTGGTGGGGGATTACCAGGCATGGGGAGGGGGTCTTGGCCCCTCTGGTGTGAGGTGGCAGAACTGGGCTTGGGTCATCTCTATCACTTAGTAGCTATGTGACCTTGTAAGATGGGAACCAGCCTACTACCTTTTTTTTCCCTCCCTCCTCCTCCTCCTCTCCACTGTCCTACTACTGTCCAGCTCTGCAGCGTCCAGCCCATGGTAGCTGCTCAGTAAGTGGCCCCAGATGCTCTTGTGTTTCTGTCTTTTAGGACAAGGTCAGGGAGCTTCAGAACCAGGGCAGAGATGTGGGCCTGGAGGTGTTGGATAATGCCCTGCTAGCTCTGCAAGGTGAGAGGGCTGGGCTGGGGTTGGAGCCAACCTTTGCCTTCCTGGCTTCATTGACTGCTTAGCACAGAGGCCATACCAAGAAGAATGTGTGGAAGGTGTGATATTTGTGTGCCATAATTTTAAGTTTGGTATCTTGCCCTCCTCCTACCTACCACAAGGCTCCATGGGCTAGGGACAAGGGCATCTTCTCCCACTTGCAGAGTAAGACATGCTCAGGGCTTGTTCTGGTCCCTGAATAAGGCTTTAGTCCAGCTTTGAGGGATGCTGGGACCTGGATACTTGGTCACTGGCTCCCTGGGCCCAGGCCCCACTGCAGCCCAGGTACTACAGGCCGGCGTGGCAGATGACCTGAGGAAACTGCCCTTCATGACCAGTGCTGTGATGGAGGTGTTTGGCGTGTCTGGCTGCCGCGTGACCCGCTGTGGCTACACAGGAGAGGATGGTGTGGAGGTGTGTCAAGAAGTGGTGTGGGGGCAGTACAGGGCACAAGATGCATGTGAGGGGTTGGGGGTATGTGGTACAGGGAGCTTCCCATCTGCCCTCTGGTGTTTCATACAGATCTCGGTGCCGGTAGCGGGGGCAGTTCACCTGGCAACAGCTCTTCTGAAAAACCCAGAGGTGAAGCTGGCAGGGCTGGCAGCCAGGGACAGCCTGCGCCTGGAGGCAGGCCTCTGCCTGTATGGGAATGACATTGATGAACACACTACACCTGTGGAGGGCAGCCTCAGTTGGACACTGGGTGAGCTGGGCCAGCACTAAAGGATAGGGTCCTGGAGGTCGGGGTGACCCTTGATAAGACTAGCCAGCCCATGACTCATCCAAAGGTTATGTAGCCTGAAGCCTTCCTGAGCCTCCCTTCCCTGAAGGTGCCACTGTGGCTTTGCCCATTAGAAACTGCAGATGTTGGCCGGATGCGGTGGCTCACATCTGTAATCCCAGCACTTTGGGAGGCCGAGGCGGGTGGATCACGAGGTCAGGAGATCAAGACCATCCTGGCTAACATGGTGAAACCCCGTCTCTACTAAAAACAAACAAAAAAAAATTAGCTGGGCATTGTGGCGGGCGCCTGTAGTCCCAGCTACTCGGGAGGCTGAGGCAGGAGAATGGCATGAACCTGGGCGGCGGAGTTTGCAGTGAGCCGAGATTGCACCACTGCACCTCCAGCCAGGGCGATAGAGCGAGACCCCATCTCAAAAAAAAAAAAAAAAGAAAGAAACTGAAGATGCTGCCGGGCATGGTGGCTCACACCTGTAATCCCAGCACTTTGGGAGGCCAAGGTGGGTGGATCATGAGGTCAGGAATTTGAGAATAGCCTGGCCAACATGGTGAGACCCTGTCTCTACTGAAAATATAAAAATTAGCCAGGCGTGGTGGCGGGTGCCTGTTATCCCAGCTACTCGGGAGACTGAGGCAGGTAAATCGCTTGAACCTGGGAGGCAGAGTTTGCAGTGAGCTGAGATCGTGCCACTGCACTCTAGGCCTGGGCGACAGAGTGACTCCATCTCAAAAAAAAAAAGAAGAAACTGAAGACGCTCGGCGGTGGGCAGCATGGCCTCCAGGGGATAGGAGGTGGTTGGTTGGCTGACGGCAGTGAGGGGAGGAATAGAGCCTGGAGTAGCCCAAGCAAAGGGGCCTTGATGCTAGATAGTGTGTTACTTGAGGACCTCATAAGGACCTCCTGTGGCCAGGGCTTCTATGGGCTGTGGCTTATGTCTCATGTGTCATTCTCCAGGGAAGCGCCGCCGAGCTGCTATGGACTTCCCTGGAGCCAAGGTCATTGTTCCCCAGCTGAAGGGCAAGGTGCAGCGGAGGCGTGTGGGGTTGATGTGTGAGGGGGCCCCCATGCGGGCACACAGTCCCATCCTGAACATGGAGGGTACCAAGATTGGTAGGTGGACCAGGGAAGCTGGGAAACCCTTGTCTCTTCCCCAGGAGGGTGGGGGCACTGGCAGGGTGGTGCTGATGCGTGGCTTATGCTTGCTTGACAGGTACTGTGACTAGTGGCTGCCCCTCCCCCTCTCTGAAGAAGAATGTGGCGATGGGTTATGTGCCCTGCGAGTACAGTCGTCCTGGGACAATGCTGCTGGTAGAGGTGCGGCGGAAGCAGCAGATGGCTGTAGTCAGCAAGATGCCCTTTGTGCCCACAAACTACTATACCCTCAAGTGAAGCTGGCTCAGGATGGGGCTGTCCCTTCCAGGAGTTTTGCCCCTACAAGGGGTTAGTCAAGAAGCTGAGGCAGAACTCACTGGGGGTGGGCAGTTAAGGTGGAGGCTGATTCTAATTGTCTGGTTGAGGGGCCACACCACCTATTCCCCCCACCTAACTCATGCCATTCCAGCTTCCTTCAGGACCCTGCTTCTGAGTGACGGACCAGCTCACACAATGTCTTGTTTCAGTCCATGATCCCACTGACCTACTCTTGCCTGCTGAAGGGTAATGAGAAGCTTTGGTTCTGCCATCTCTCCCACTCTGCCAGGTGCTGGCTGTGGAGCAAAGGCTCACCTTTGTGGGGAGGATAAAACCTGCCCAACCTACCTCACCATGGTTTTTCACATTGCAAAGGGTAATAACATGGGCAGTGCGGACTTAGGCTACCCCCTCCAGTTTGCTTTCCGTAAATGCAAATTGTCCCTACTGCAAGTCAGGAATGATTGCTGACTCACAGTAGGGCTGCTATGCCTGTGTGTAAACTTGGGGATGGCTGAGGGAACATAGACTCACTCTTCCACATTCCCAAGTTGGTCTAGTGTGCTGCCCAGTAGCAAACCATGGCAGGCTCACCACCTATTCTGAGCTCCAGGGCTGCTGTAGGGCAGGGTGGGCTTCCTCCCAGACTTGCCTTACCCTGGGCTGATCTTTGCCCCTGGTATGCATTAATGGACTCCACTGAATCCTGAAAAAAAAATTAAACTTCCTTCTTACTTGCCAGTCTCTAGCTTCATTGTTCTCTGTTCACAGGGTTCCTGAAATGCCAACCCAATGCCTGCCTTCCTGGCCTCCAAGACAAGCTTGGAATAGGTTCTCCTTGAAAGGGGCCAGTCTATAAAAATGGAGATATTGCCCCTGTTGGGCACCCCATCCCTGCTCCTCCAGGGAGCTGCATCACCTCTCCCCTCCCTGCAAGTTATTGCATCTGGGTCCCAAGGGGCAACAGCTTCCAGGATGTTCCCTCTCTCACTGCCCCTGTGCATGCACACCCTTGTTCTGTCTGAATAACCACAACAACCGATGCACTTCCGTGTTTAATAAGCCACATCCTCAGTTGAGCCTGGGGTGAAATGTGAGATCCTGACTCTGTGCAGTAGTATTAGTGGGTGGGCCAGGGGCTGTGAATAACATCATCCTCAGTACAGCCGCAATTCCAGGGCCCCTCTACCACAAAGATGGCTTAGGCAAAGGCAGCCAGATGGAAGTATGATATCCAACAGGGAGGAAGTAGGCAGGGGTCACTAAAGTGGCTGGTGGCCCAGCAGATGGAAACAGAAGTATGGCCCCGAGGGAAGGAGGCAGGTCCAGGGCTACAGTGCTTTCAGGTACTGGTGTTTCTATAGGGGCATTTGCCACCCACATCTTTGGAAACTCCCCTGGCCTATTGTGACATGGCAGGGCTGCCTGGTTCTTGAAGGTAGAGAAGATGCTAGTGGGGAGGAGCTGAGCCTGTGACGTGCATTTGTACCAGGTCCAGATGGGAAATGATGAGGCTGCAGGCTATGATGGGGCCACTGTGCACTAAATGCTTGGTACCATCCTATGAGAGAACAAGGTACAGACCCACATTCCCATAGGCACTTAAGCAGTGGTGGATAGGAGGCTACCCCAGGGGTTCAGCTGTCCTCCTTCAGGTAATCAGCTTACCCCCAAGAAGGACTGAGAGGAATATGAGTAGGACAGTTGGCAGATGACAATTTCCTTTGCCTGGCTCACGGGAGAAGTCTGGTTGGGCCAGGTATGTGGGTGTTTGGTGCCTCCATCTGGATAGTGCCAGCAGGTACACCACCCTGCCTTATACCTGAATGGCCAGCTAAATAACCATAGAGCTTAAGGTCTGGCTCAGGTCAGGATTCCCTGGCTCCTTGCCAACAAAGCAAAACCAGAGATTCAGAAAACTCAGGGCCTAGGAGAAAACAGACCTGCCTTACAAACCCCAGAGCTGGTCAACCTCAGGCTTCCTCTCAGGAAAAAAAAATTTTTTTTGAGATGGGTCTTGCTCTGTTGCCCAGGCTGGAGTACAACGGCGCAATCTTGGCTCACTGCAACCTCTGCCTCCCAGGTTCAAGCAAATCTCCTGCTTCAGCCTCCTGAGTAGCTGGGATTACTGGTGTGTGCCACCACACCCGGCTAATTTTTGTATTTTTAGTAGAGATGGGGTTTTCACCATGTTGGTCAGGCTGGTCTCGAACTCCTGACCTCGTGATCTGCCTGCCTCAGCCTCCCAAAGTGTTGGGATTACAGGCGTGAGCCACCATGCCTGGCCAACTCAGGAAAAATTTTTATGGGGTCACATCTTGGGGATGGGAAGAGGGACAGGAAAAGAAACCTAAGACAAAAGAACTGATGGTCTTCCCAACCCAGAGGCTCCCTGAGTTATCACCCCTGAGAGAGGAAGAACACAATCTCTCTCCTTAAGGCACCCAGATAAGAGTACAGGCAAACTCTTCACTTGCCCAGTGCCTGGGTGAGGGAGCAGGGTTAAGAGGCAGAAGAGGCCCAGCCCTGTAGGCACTGGGTACTCCCTGCTACCAACTCTGAACCCCCGGCAGTTGTCCCTGAGGTCTGGGGAGTAGCAGAACCCAGTGTAGAAGCCAGCAGACCCAGTGATGCCCTTGGAGACCCTCTGCTGCCTTCCCTTATTCTCTGTGGGTTTTGAGAGGTTCGTTTGCTGCCATTTCCCTGAAAGTGATGGAGAGAGAGAAGAGAGAGTGGTTATTCCATGGGCAGAACAGTTGCTGAAATTGGCTCTCCCGAGCTCCTTCTTGGGGGCTGAGCTAGGCTCAGTAAGGTCACATAACAATCTAGACCTCTCTGCTGATCTCCCACAGCCCACCTTGGGCCCAGCACCTTCTCCCTGCAGACTCATTCTTCTTCCTGGTTCTCCATGTTAGTACAGCATTGCCATCCTTCTCTAGTTTTTTTATTCTTTTTATTTATTATTATTGTTATTACTTTTCTTTTTTTGAGACGGAGTTTCACTCTTGTTGGCCAGGTTGGGGTGCAATGGCAAGATCTCAGCTCACTGCAGCCTCCACCTCCCGGGTTCAAGCAATTTTCCTGCCTCAGCCTCCCAAGTAGCTGGGATTACAGGCGCCCGCCACCACACCCAGCTAATTTTTGTATTTTTAGTGAAGATGGGGTTTCGCCATGTTGGCCAGGCTGGTCTCAAACTCCTGGCCTCAGGTGATCTACCCTCCTCAGTCTCCCAAAGTGCTAGGAACAGGCGTGAGCCACCATGCCCGGCCTGTTATTTTTTTTGAGACAGAGTCTCACTCTGATGCCCAGTCTGGAGTGCAGTGGCGTGATCTGGGCTCACTGCAACCTCTGCCTCCTGGGTTCAAGTGATTCTCATGCCTCAGCCTCCCGAGTAGCTGGGATTACAGGCGTATGCCACCATGCCCAGCTAATTTTTTCTATTTTTAGTAAAGACAGGGTTTCCCTATGTTGGCCAGGCTAGTCTCAAACTCCTGACCTCAAGTGATCCGCCCATCTCAGCCTCCCAAAGTGCTGGGATTACAGGCATGAGCCATGGGGCCTGGCCTCTTCTCTAAGACAGAAACCTGGGCAGTGGCAGCCTTTCTAACCTCTAGCCCTAACTCTTGGACCCCTTTATCTACTTGCCATGAAGTAGGCATTTATAAAGGCAAATTAGATCAGACCACAGCCTTGCTGAGTTAGTCTTTCAATGGCTCCCAGGGTCCAACAAGCTCTCACATTCAAGCTCCAGCATCACAGTCTTACCTATTCTAATATGTCACCCGTATTCTTCCCTCTTAGCCTTGCTCAATCCATTCCCTTTGCTTGGTACACTTTGTCACCCTGTGGCATTTGATCTCAGCTTAGGTGTCTTTCTTGGGAGAAGCCTTTCCTGACCACCCTTGCCCCATGCACTGCTGCCCTCCCCTAATAAATCCCTGGCTCCCCATGAGCAGGGCCCGGGTTGTCTTTGTTCTCTGGGCCTCGTGTGGCCCCTATCACGTGATAGGGGCCCAGAGATTATCTGAATGAATGCCCTGATTAGTGAACGCATGTTTTGCAGAAGAGGAGGCTGACCCTGATGAGGTCAATGTGCTCAGGACAGAGATTACTGCCTTCCCAACTGAGGGGATTGTGCGGAGTGGAATCCAACAAACCTGTCATTTCATCTCTCTGAAATTATGACAATACCACCACCTATCCTACAGGCTGCTGAACAGCATGATGATGGACTGTCCAGACCTTGGTGTCACCCTAACTTGAAGCCTGAGCTCTACGTGCAGACTTGAAGCTTGCTGCAAAGGCCATTAAGCTGGTGGGCTTATAGCCTGAGAACTCCCCTCTCTGTCACCAGCACAGGAGTGTCCTTGGAATGCCAAGCATGGGGTTGCGGTATGGACAGATTTACTCACCACGAAGGGAAATGCGTGGAGCCATCAGGCGTGGATCCATTCTGACCACCCAGACCTGGAGGCAGAAACACATCCAGAGCTGCAGAAGGCTGGGGTGGGAATCTGAGCAGGCATCAGCCCAGGTCAGGTTACAGACCACTGGTATTGTTTGGTGAAGTCTGGTGAGGGTCCTAAGGGACTAATGGTATTGCCAGGTGAGAGTTCTGAGGAACAGATACAATGTGATGGGTGGACTGGTGGGGATTCTGGCGTAAAATGGTATGGTGGCACGAGTCAGGGCACAACGTTAAGTTCTCCCATCCAAGTACCTGGCTTAGCTTCCGAGGTCAGATGCGTTCAGGGTGGTAAGGCCGTGAACCAATGTTAAGTTCTGATGAGCCTCTTGCAGGATAGTGGGGAACCCAATGGTACAGTAGGGAGAGGGTGGGGGCGGGGGCGGCCAGCCCACAGAGGTTCGTAGGAAGCCTCACCTGGACGGTGATACAACCCGGTCACTGTATTCCCGTAGAACCCCCACGCCAGCTGGATGCCCAGGAGACTTAACACCAACCACAGCAGCAGCAGCTTGAAGAGGGTCACGCGCATGTCCTGCGCCTCCCACTCCCGCAAGAACTCGCTGCCTAGCGCGCCCAGCGCGCCCAGCACCGTGGCCGGCAGAGCCTGCAAGGCCTGCCCAGACCAGGACTCCGCCATGACTGGCCCTCGCCCCACCCGGGGTACTGTCACCGTAGTCCCCACCACGCACGCGTGTGGTCTTCCGGGACCAGGCCCGTTAGTGCGCACGCGTAAACCCAGCCAGGGTGGGGCCTACTTCGCGTGCGTGAAGAGTTGGCAGTTCGGGGAGGAGTATTAAAACCGCGCACGCGCACCTAACCCCACCCCGCTTGCTTAAGGAATGAGTGACTCCGGGAGTACAAAATAGCAACCAGGTCTTTTATAGCCCCGGAGTTCCCGTGATGCCCCACGCGGCTGCAATGATTGGTTAAGGGTTTTGCTTTTAGGGCGTGGACGGGCTCCTGAGCAATAGTGGATGAGCTGTGAGTGCGCGCGCGTGCGCGGGGCCGCGACCTGTGCCGGCTCGAGCCCGCTGGGCACTCGGGGGCGCGCACGTCGTTCCCCGCCCTCCCGCCGCCGCCCGCCCTCGCTCTCTCGCGCTACCCTCCCGCCGCCCGCGGTCCTCCGTCGGTTCTCTCGTTAGTCCACGGTCTGGTCTTCAGCTACCCGCCTTCGTCTCCGAGTTTGCGACTCGCGGACCGGCGTCCCCGGCGCGAAGAGGCTGGACTCGGATTCGTTGCCTGAGGTGAGCGGAAGGGTTCCCTCCAGGCGCCGCGGGGCCCCAGGCCCGCCCGCCCGCCCGGTACTCTTCCGGCCGGCAGGCCGCCGCCCCGCCGCGGCGGCACCCCACCGGCTGCTAGTGGCCGAGCCGCCCCTGGCCCCTGACCCTTGACCTGACTCCCAGCCCGGGCCCCGCGCCCCGCGCCCCAAGCGGCGACCCCGCCCGCGCAGTCCCCGGAAGCGCGCCCGGTAGTCTCCTGTGCCCCTTCCCCCGCCCGGCCGGGCCTGGTGGAGCCCAGACTGCCCGCCTGCCCGCCCTCGGTCCCCGGAGCTTCCTCTCCCAGCAGCGCCGGGCAGGGCGGGGGCTTTGGGCTGGGCCCCGCGACCGCGCAGTGTAGCCGGCCGCTGAAAGCGCGCGTGGCTGTCGGAGTTGAAATGGGAAAGAAACTCTTTACAACTCCATTTTGCTTTTCACGTTTAACGAGAAACGAGAATCACTGTTTTATATTGATTCAAGTCCAGTTACACTTTGGGTAGGTTTTCTTTTAATGCAGACTTGTTGGAGACTGTGTAAGTAAGTAAAAGATTGTATTGAACGCTTAGGGGTATGATCTACGGCCATACCACCCCGAACGCGCCCGAACTCGTCTGAAAGCTTTGGGGTCTGTATTGAGTGGAAAAGGGGTATTTTCCATTTGGAAAAAAAAAAAACAACACACAAAACTGTAAATGATTTAAGCGATGTTGCATGAAAATAGATGCAATGTTGCTTAGTCGAAGTCGCTGTATTGATTAGGAATGATCTAAACATCTGTACCTTAGTTACTGATTGGATCTACAGTTACGGGTCGTCTTCATTGAATAGCGCTATTCGCATCCAAGTTGATTTGTTCACAAACCTTGTTTAGTAGTTTACGGTGGAAAATTGGAATCCTTTTTACCTCCAAGTTCGTTCCACTTGTGTTTTTTAATAGTTCTGATTTTAAATTTTTACCTCTGTTGTTGACTTGTTTGGTTCTTTTTGTCTTGAAGAAAGTCTTAAACGTTTCTTGCAGGTGTGTAAGTAGATATTTCACTCTGCCTTTCTGAAGGAGAAAAATTGAAAAACCAAAAAACTTCCATAATTTAAAATGTTGTATGTGGAGAGAATTTTTCAACCACTTAGTATCACCCAGATGTGTAATGTGTACCATGCGGATGATTGTCACCTTAGATGTGGCTAGATTGGCGGAGATACTGTTTTGAGCATTTGGCACAAGTGACATTGGACTGAAAAACTAGTTTTTAATTGTAAAGAATGACTTATTGAAGGATCTCTGGATAACTTGTCTTAATTGGTTCCATCTACTTTTGTGGAGCACTGATGGCTCTTGGGGACATTAAATATATAAGGTGCACCTTGGTTTGAGTTAAAGTCTAGTGCTAGATTTATCCTCTCTGTTCTCATAAAAATCTGTGTTGGAGGGAAGAAGAGAGTAGGAATACTGTGTAGTTCTTGAGTTTTAGATCTAAGAGGAATCTTTCAGGACTGGTTGTCCAACCCCATTTGCAGATGAGCAAACTGAGTCCCAGAGACTTAAGTAAATTTCCCAAGGTTACCTATCTAGTCAGGAGCAGACCAGAACTGTCTGCTCTGTTAAGGTATTTTCCATTTACTCCTAAGCAGTTGGCCTCCAGAGTCAGCTAAAATTCAGGACTTCCAGCTTATTCCATTGTTTCTTCTTTTAAACCTTGTTGATGGTGAATAATTTGGGAGAAACTGTTCATTTGCCAAAAAATTTCGGTTCATTAGCTTACACAGCACTCTCCCCTTGTTAACTGGATGGTCCTGCCTTCAATTGAGGGAGATAGATGAATGTACGAGGGTCCCTGGTTGGCCTAATCATGGCTTTAAGTGTTTGGATTTTTTTTAAGGGACCAACTTCTAGAGCAAGGCCTACACTTTACTGCTTCAAAACCAAGATATTTAGGTCAGGCTAAGATATTTTTAGTTGACTGTGGGCACTTTTGACTGTTGATTTGGGGTACTGCGTGTATCAAGTAAACAATTCCCTGTGCACATGCATGTGGTGGTGGTGGAGTATTTTCGTAGTCTTGATTTCTATCCATTTGTCAGTTAACTGCTTTTTAAAAGTTTATTCTGGTCATATGGGGGTGTAAGTTATTAGGAGAGTAAAAACAGGTAGCTCTTCAAGTGTTTCTTGTCCATGGGGGTGGAGTCCATGCAGTGACTGGAGAAGGTGCTAGTTTGTGTCTTTTTAATTGTCTTAGAGAGCTGAGAGATATATGTTAACTCTGAGAAGAAAGACTGATCAGCTTCTAAGAGAGCTAATTTGAAGCTGCTGGCCTTCTGTAGACAGCACCTTGGGTTTAATTGCATTGTGGTTACTAGTGATTATGATAAATAGTACATAGTCACTGGATTTTAAAATTGGCCATATAGTTGTAGTTTTATATTTATTTTTATTTTTGAAATGGAGTCTCACTCTGTTGCCCAGGCTGGAGTGCAGTGGCGCGATCTCAGCTCACTGCACCGTCTGCCTCCTGGGTTCAAGTGATTCTCCTGCCTCAGCCCCTGGAGTAGCTGGGACTACAGGCACCCACCACCATTCCTGGCTAATTTTTGTATTTTTAGTAGAGACGGGGTTTCACCGTGTTGGCCAGGCTGGTCTTGAACTCCTGACCTCAGGTGATCCGCCTGCCTTGGCCTCCCAAAGTGCTGGGATTACAAGGGTGAGCCACCACGCCCACCCATATTTGTAGTTTTAAAAGGATCCTGGCAGGGCGAGGTGGTTCATGCCTGTAATCCCAGCACTTTGGGAGGCCGAGGCGGGCGGATCACGAGGTCTGGAGACCATCCTGGCTAACACGGTGAAACCCCGTCTCTACTAAAAATACAAAAAAAATTATACGGGTGTGGTGGCGGGCACCTGTAGTCCCAGCTGCTCTGGAGGCTGAGGCAGGAGAATGGCGTGAACCCGAGAGGCGGAGCTTGCCGTGAGCTGAGATCGCGCCACTGTGCTCCAGCCTGGGCAACAGAGCGAGACTCCGTCTCAAAAAAAAAAAAAAAAAAAAAAAGGATCTTAAGTATTTTGTTTGACTCTGCCATTTAGTTTATTCCTTTGTTTACCTGGCCAATGGAACTGTTTGCTTGTAACTACACATTAATATAACTAAATTTTGAACTTAATGTTACATGCCTTGCTATACTTGGGGCTCTTTGGGGACATGCTCATTTGTGGGATTAAAATTTCCAAGACGGTTTGAAGTTTGTAATTACTATAAAATCCCTCATCTTTAATCTGTGGAGCTGTAGTATTAAGTGAAGGCCTTGGTATGTTCATAATTACGATAGTCATGTGACTGAAAATCAGGCACTGAAGCTGCTCGTTCTGGGTGTTGGTCTCAGTTTATTGATGCTTCGTCCAAATACATTTTTATAGCTAATAATAAAGAAAAACATCAAATACCCTTGCTAAATTGCAATCAGTATGCAGTTTATGCCAAACTTAGCTTGATTTCATTTTTTTAAGAGGATGAGTATGTATATTTAAGCATATGTGTGTGTATATATGTATATATACTTGTATATACATGTGTATACGTATATATGTGTACATATACGTATATATGTATATATGTGTGTACATATACGTGTGTGTGTGTGTGTATATATATATATTTTCTCTTTTGAGACTGAGTCTCACTCTGTCGTCCGGGCCGGAGTGCAGTAGTGCCATCTCGGCTCACTGCAACCGCCGCCTCCTAGTTAAGTGATTCTTGTGCCTCGGCCTCTGGAGTAGTTGGGAGTACCAGCATGCGCCACTGTGCTCAGCTAATTTTTGTATTTTTAGTAGAGACGGGGTTTCACCATGTTGGCCAGGCTGATCTTGAACTCTTGACCTCAGGTGATCTGCCCCCCTTGGCCTCTGAAAGTGTTGAGATTGCAGGTGAGAGCCACTACGTCTGGCCATATTTAAGCATATTTATGATAGTATCTTAAATTTAAGTGAAGGGAAAGAGGAAAACATACACAGCCAATGAAGTAAGTTTGAAGTGGAGTGAAAGGAAAAGTTGGAGGTCAAAAGAGATTAGAGAGGTGGGCAGGGGCCAAATCATATAGGGCCTTTAGGACATGGGAAATTCTTTGGATTTGTTCTGAGATTAGAAGTCATTTAGATATTCTTTAGAAAGGGAATGACATGATCTGATATTAAAAAAAAAACTAGAATCACTGTGAGTAGGAGTAGATCTAATTCCATTCTGACTAAATAGTAAACTAATATGATAATTTGGACAAATATAAAAAGGAATTCCTGGCTGGGAGCAGTGGCTGATGCCTGTAATCCCAGCACTTTGGGAGGCCGAGGCAGGTGGATCACTTGAGGTCAGGAGTTTGAGACCAGCCTGGCCACATGGTGAAACCCTGTCTCTACTAAAAATACAAAACATTAGCTGGGCGTGGCAGCAGGCGCCTATAATCCCGGCTATTCAGGAGGCTGAGATAGGAGAATCACCTTAACCTGGGAGGCGGAGGTTGCTGTGAGCAGAGATCCAGCCATTGCACTCCAGCCTGGGAGATGGTGCAAGACTCAAAAAAAAAAAAAAAAAAAAGGGAAAGGATTTCATAATATTAATTTCCTTGACTTAGTGACTTCTGCCTATTTTATTTGAAGTCATTGGTTCTTCTCTTCTCTTCTCTTGAGACAGGGTCTCACTGTCACCCAGGCTGGAGTGCAGTGAGTGATCTTTGTTCACTTCAACCTCTGTTTCCCAGGTTCAAGCGATTCTCGTGCCTCAGTCTCTAGAGTAGCTGGGACTACAGGTGTGTGTGTGACCATGCCCGACTAATTTTTGTATTTTTAGTAAAGACGGGATTTCAACATGTTGGCCAGGATGGCCTCGATCTCTTGACCTCGTGACCCCGTGACCCACCCACCTCGGCCTCCCAAGGTGTTGGGATTACAAGCATGAGCCACCAAGGATTTGTTTTTAAAATTTTTTTGCTTTATTTTTTTCTTCTTTTTTTTGTACTAGAGATGGGGTCTTGCTATGTTGCCCAGATAGATCTTGTACTCCTGGGCTCAAGTGGTCCTCCTGCCTCAGCCTCCCAAAGTGCTGGGATTACAGATGTGAGTCAAGCGATTCTCGTGCCTCAACCTACCCACTAGCTTGATTACAGGTGCCATCCACCACCTGCCCACCACCCTTGGCTAATTTTTGTATTTTGTATTTTAGTAGAGACAAGAATTTTACCATGTCGGCCAGGCTGGTCTCAAATTCCTGACCTCAGGCAATCCACCCGCCTCAGCTTCCTGCTGGGATTACGGGCGTTGAGCTACCCTGGCCAAGATTTTTAATTTCTGAAGCTTATAGCTGCTCTAAAGCACAAGGATTC
This sequence comes from Pan paniscus, assembly GCF_029289425.2. Taxonomy (NCBI): domain Eukaryota; kingdom Metazoa; phylum Chordata; class Mammalia; order Primates; family Hominidae; genus Pan; species Pan paniscus. The sequence goes on along the minus strand of NC_085926.1, from coordinate 49,388,611 downwards.
AGTCCCATGATTTAAAAAAGTTGCTTGTTTTGACTTCAAGTATATGGTTGAGCATTCTAACTTTTGTTATGTATACATTTTTATTTTACTGTATTCTTCTAGCCTTTGTATCCTAGTCTGTATGTTGCAGATGAGTTGTGATTCTCTGGTGTCTCTTCCATGGACCTGGAGATCATATGCTCTACTACTGGGATTTTTTTTTGTAACTTTGTTTGGGATATAGGCTTTGAGAGGTTAAGGAAGTAAATTTAAGATGGATATTTAATGTTGTAACACTTTGTTAATGCTTTTTTCTACAAGATAATTTTATTATGTGATATGGCAGCTTTGTTGGAAATACCTGGTTTTTTTGTGTGTGTGGAAAATTTCTTTTCTGGATGAAATCTCTTGTTTAACTTTTCCAGTTATTCATAATGAAGCTCTGTTTATCTTTTGAAGATCTTAAGTTCAGAAACAGAAGGCAGGCTGCGTATGGTGGCTCATGCCGGTTATCCCAGCACTTTGGGAGGCCGAGGTGGGTGGGTCACCTGAGGTCAGGAGTTCGAAACCAGTTTGACCAACATGGTGAAACCCCATCTCTACTAAAAATACAAAAATTAGCCGAGTGTATTAGTGGGTGCCTGTAATCCCAGCTACTCAGGAGGCTGAAGCAGGAGAATCCCTCGAACTTGAGAGGCGCAGGTTGCAGTGAGCCAAGATTGCTGCACTCCAGCCCGGGCAACAGAGCGAAACTCCGTCTCAAACATACACACAAAAAAAAAGAAGGAAAGAAAAGGAAGGCAGTAGAGTATCTTATTTAAGAGCATGGATTCTGGAGAGAAACTGACAGTTAAATACTAGCTCTGACACTTGATGGCTTGAGACCCTTGGCAGTAATATGTCTCCTTTGTAATTCAGTTTTTTTCTTCTGTAGAAAGGGAATGGTAAGGAAGCGCCATGAGATTTCAGTGAGAGAGAAGCACTTACCTCAAGTGCCAGACATGTAGCCCTTCAACTAACTTATTTTATTTATTTATTTTTTGAGATGGAGTTTTGCTCTTGTTGCCCAGGCTGGAGTGCAATGGCGTGATCCCAGCTCACTGCAACCTCCACCTCCCGGATTCAAGTGATTCCCCTGCCTCAGCCTCCCGATTAGTTGGGATTTACAGGCATGTCACCATGCCCAGCTAATTTTTTTTTTTTTTTTTGAGACACAGTCTCGCTCTGTCACCCAGGCTGGAGTGCAATGGTGCAGTCTCGGCTCACTGCAACCTCCGCCCTCTGAGTTCAAGCAGTTCTCCTTCCTCAGCCTCCCAAGTAGCTGGGACTACAGGTGCGTGCCACCATGCCCGGCTAATTTGTGTGTGTGTGTGTGTGTGTGTGTGTGTGTGTGTGTGTGTGTGTTACTAGAGACGGGGTTTCACTTTGTTGGCCAGGCTGGTCTTGAACTCCTGACCTTGTGATCCACCTGCCTTGGCTTCCCAAAGTACTGGGATTACGGGTGTGAGCCACTGCGCCTGGCCTTTTTTTTTTTTTTTTTTTGGAGAGATAAGGTCTTGTTTTGTCATCTAGGCTGGAGTGCAGTGGCACAGTCATAGCTCATGGTGGCCTCCAACTTTTGGTGTCAAGGTATCCTTCCGCCTCGTCCTCCCTAGTAGCTGGGACTACAGGTGTATGTGCCACTGCACCCAGCTAATATTTTTACATTTTGTAGAGATGGAGTCTTGCTGTCTTGCCCAGGTTGGGTCTCAGACTCCTGGGCTCAAACAGTCCTCCCACCTCAGACTCCCAAAGTGCTGCAAGTACGGGCATGAGCCACTGAGTCCAGCTATCTTCAACTTTCACTATTCAGGTTACAGTTTGTAGTACCTTTTTTCGGGGGTGGTGGGAGGGTAGTGGGAGTAGCACCCTAAGATTTCTTGGAATAAAACAGGGCTTACTACTTGGTTCCTGGTACTTAAGAACAGTGGTTCCTAGACTCGACTGTTCCCAAACTTGGAATCCAGTTCCCCAAATTGGAATCACCTGAGGTTTAATTACCTTCATGGAGGTTTAATTTGCATACAATAAAATGCACATACTTTAAATGATAGTTTGATAATTTTTTTGTTCTTATTTTTTTTAGACATAGGGCCTTGTTCTGTCACCCAGCTGAAGTGCAGTGTCGGAATCATGGCTTACTACATCCTCGACCTCCTAGGCCCAAGAATTCTCTGCTTTAGCCTCCCGAGTAGCTGGGACTGCAGGTGTGCACCACCACACCTGGCTACATTTTTATTTTTTAATTTTTTTTTTGTAGAGGGGTCTCACTATGTGCTCAGGCTGGTCTTGAACTCCTGGCCTTAAGTGATTCTCTCGTCTCAACCTCACAAAGCCCTAGGATTATAGGCATGAGCCACCACAAACCTCCAGTTTGATAAATTTTGATGAATGTGTATACCCAAGTAATTGCCACTCAGTCGAGTTAAAGAGCATTTCCTCAAGGCTTTAAATTTTTATTTTTATTTTTGAGACGGAGTCTTATTCTGTCATCTAGGAGTGCAGTGGCGCAATCTTGGCTCACTGCAGCCTCTGCCTCCCGGGTTCAAGTGATTCCCCTGCCTCAGCCTCCTGAGTAGCTGGGACTACAGGTGCGTGCCACCACACCCAGCTAACTTTTTTTATTTTTAGTAGAGATGGGGTTTCACTCTGTTAGCCAGGATGGTCTCGATCTGATCTTGTGATCCGCCTGCCTCTGCCTCCCAAAGTGTTGGGATTACAGGCATGAGCCACCGCGCCCGGCGGGTTGCTTTTTTTTTTTTTTTTTTTAATGAGATGGAATCTCGCTCTGTTGCCCAGGCTGCAGTGCAGTGGCACGATCTCAGCTCACTGCAACCTCCGCCTCTCGGGTTCAAGCGATTCTTCTGCTTCAGCCTCCCGAGTAGCTGGAACTACAGGCACCCGCCACCATGCCCGGCTAATTTTTTGTGTTTTTAGTGGATACGGGGTTTCGCCATGTTGGCCAGGCTGGTCTCAAAGGCCTGACCTTGTGATCCTCCTGCCTCGGTCTCCCAAAGTGCTGGAATTACAGGTGTGAGCCACTGCGCCTGGCCTAAAGTTTTTTAGACTAGTTTTTTTGTTCATTTGTTTTATTTGCTTGGCTTCCTAGAATATGACAAGTTTTGGTTTGTTTTTGAGACAGAGTCTTGATCTGTTTCCCAGGCTGGAGTGCAGTGGTGCTATCATGGCTCACTGCAGCCTCTAACTCTTGTGCCCAAGTAATACTCCTGCCTCAGCCTCATGAGCATCTGGGACTACAGGCAAGCACCACCATACCTAGTTAATTAATTTAATTTTTATAGAGATGACGTTTTGCCATGTTGTCCAGGCTGGTCTCTAACTCCTGAGCTCTGGCCTCGCAAAGTGGTGGGATTATAGGTGTGAACCACTGCACCCGACCTAGTTTTTTATTTTAAGAAATATATATACTTGGTAAAAGTAAAATCCTGCAATAAGGTTTACAATAAGCATATATAAATTCTTAGCCAGCTCACTGGGAGGTACCTAATGGTTCATTTTTCTTTGTCAGTTTTACTAGATACGCATTGTCTTAGAGGCAATGTAAGTTTGGAATTAGGCCAAACAAAGTCAAATCCTGATTCTGTGCATCCATTGAAGGTTAACCTTATAATATTTACATTTTGAGATAAATGATTTCATGCTCTTATTTAGGAAACTTGACGGTATGTTACCTCAGGGATTGTTCCTTGCCTGTCTTTCCCCAAAGAACTTGAGTTTGAAGTGATTTTCACTTGGCAGTAAATTGAAGGTTTTCTTCATTGCTTACCACCATGTGCCTTATTCCTGCTGCTCTTGATCTCCAAGTGCCCTTACTGCTACAGAAAGGAAAGCTCTTGAACTAAGAGCTTGGCAGCCACTTGATCAGGATGGCCAAATAATGGCAGTACAGGTTGAGCATCTGAAATGCTTCAAGATCCTTTTTGGGCGCTGGCATGACATTCAAAGGAAATGCCTAGTGGTGCCTTTCAGACTTTCAATTTTTGGATTTGGGATACTGAACCAGTAAGTATAATGCAGATATTCCAAAATCTGAAGAAATTCTGAAATCTGAAACATTTCTGGGCCCAAGCATTTTGGATAAGCAGTACTCAACCTATACCAGGCTCAAGTTCATTATGGACAGATGGATGGATGGTAGTTTGGCCCTTTCATCAGGAATTTCCCATGCAGTCAGTAAACAAAATAAACAGCTCTATGTTTTCAACTTCATTTCCTCAATTTTTTTTTTTTTTTTTTTTTTTTTGAGACAGAGTTTCATTCTTGTTGCCCAGGCTGGAGTGCAGTGGCCCGATCTCCACTCACTGCAACCTCTGCCTCCCAGGCTCAAGCCACTCTCCTGCATCAGCCTCCCCAGTAGCTGGGATTACAGGCATGTGCCACCACGCCTGGCTAATTTTTTTTGTATTTTTAGTAGAGATGAGTTTTTGCCGTGTTGGCCAGGATGGTCTCGAACTCCTGACCTCAGGCAATCCGTCCGCCTCGGCCTCCCAAAGTGCTGGGATTACAGGCATGAGCCACGGCACCCGGCCCTGTTTCCCAAAAGTTTAATGGTGTTTCCTCTGTGCTATGCAGTCTTGGTTGTGGGTGAAGTTGGGGTTGATAGGACAGGTTTCTACCAATTGCACTGAAACAGTTTTGGGGTTTTATTTTTTTATTTTTATTTTGATACAGAGTCTCACTCTGTTGCTCAGGCTGGAGTATAGTGTAGCATCTTGGCTCACTGCAACCTCTGCCTCCTGAATTTAACCGATTTTCCCACCTCAGCATCCTATGTAGCTGGGATTACAGGCGTCAGCTGCCATGCCCTGCTAAGTTTTGTATTTTTCGTAGAAATGGGGTTATCGCCATGTTGGCCAGGCTGGTCTTGAACTCCTGGCCTCAAGTGATCCACCTGCCTCGGCCTCCCAAAGTACTAGGATTACAGGCGTGAGCCACTGTGCCTGGTCGAATTCTTGACCTACTAAAAGTATCCTAACTGGTAGCTTCACTGCTATGGTGCGCAGCTGATCCGACTGTGGTGCACAGCTGATTGTGAAACCATTTTCTTTTTAAAATCTCTGTGCCACAAATTGGTTATATGTTTCTTTGCTTCTAGAAATTTGTTTTTTTCTTTTTTTTTTTCTTTTCTTTTTTATTGATCATTCTTGGGTGTTTCTCGCAGAGGGGGATTTGGCAGGGTCACAGGACAATAGTGGAGGGAAGGTCAGCAGATAAACAAGTGAACAAAGTTCTCTGGTTTTCCTAGGCAGAGGACCCTGCGGCCTTCCGCAGTGTTTGTGTCCCTGGGTACTTGAGATTAAGGAGTGGTGATGACTCTTAACGAACATGCTGCCTTCAAGCATCTGTTTAACAAAGCACATCTTGCACCGCCCTTAATCCATTCAACCCTGAGTGGATACAGCACATGTTTCAGAGAGCACAGGGTTGGGGGTAAGGTCACAGATCAACAGGATCCCAAGGCAGAAGAATTTTTCTTAGTACAGAACAAAATGAAAAGTCTCCCATGTCTACCTCTTTCTACACAGACACAGCAACCATCCGATTTCTCAATCTTTTCCCCACCTTTCCCCCCTTTCTATTCCACAAAACCGCCATTGTCTTCATGGCCCGTTCTCAATGAGCTGTTGAGTACACCTCCCAGATGCGGTGGTGGCCGGGCAGAGGAGCTCCTCACTTCCCAGTAGGGGCGGCCGGGCAGAGGCGCCCCTCACCTCCCGGACGGGGCGGCTGGCCGGGCGGGGGGCTGACCCCCACCACCTCCCTCCCGGACGGGGCGGCTGGCCGGGTGGGGGGCTGACTCCCCACCTCCCTCCCGGACAGGGCGGCTGGCCGGGCAGAGGGGCTCCTCACTTCCCAGTAGGGGCGGCCGGGCAGAGGCGCCCCTCACTTCCCCGACGGGGCGGCTGGCCGGGCGGGGGGCTGATCCCCCCACCTCCCTCCCGGACGGGGCGGCTAGCCGGGCAGGGGGCTGACCCCCCAACCTCCCTCCCGGGCGGGGCGGCTGGCCGGGCGGGGGGCTGACCCCCCCACCTCCCTCCCGGACGGGGCGGCTGGCCGGGCAGAGGGGCTCCTCACTTCCCAGAAGGGGCGGCCGGGCAGAGGTGCCCCTCACCTCCCGGATGGGGCGGCTGGCCAGGCGGGGGGCTGACCCCCCCACCTGCCTCCCGGATGGGGCGGCTGGCCGGGCCGGGGGCTGACCCCCCCCCCCACCTCCCTCCCAGACAGAGCAGCTGGCCGGGCAGAGGGGCTCCTCACTTCCCAGTAGGGGCGGCCGGGCAGAGGCGCCCCCCCCACCTCCTGGACAGGGCGGCTGGCTGGGCAGGGGGCTGATCCCCCCCACCTCCCTCCCGGACGAGGCGGCTGGCCAGGAGGGGGGCTGACCCCCCCACCTCCCTCCCGGACGGGGCGGCTGGCCGGGCAGAGGGGCTCCTCACTTCCCAGTAGGGGCGGCCGGGCAGAGGCACCCCTCGCCTCCCGGACGGGGCGGCTGGCCAGGCGGGGGGCTGACCCCCCCCACCTCCCTCCCGGACGAGGCGGCTGGCCGGGCAGAGGGGCTCCTCACTTCCCGGTAGGGGCGGCCGGGCAGAGGTGCCCCTCACCTCCCGGACGGGGCGGCTGGCCGGGCGGGGGGCTGACCCCCCCACCTCCCTCCCAGACGAGGAGGGAGGACGCTCCTCACTTCTCAGACGGGGTGGCTGCCGGGCGGAGGGGCTCCTCACTTCTCAGACGGGGCGGTTGCCAGGCAGAGGGTCTCCTCACTTCTCAGACAGGGCGGCCGGGCAGAGACACTCCTCACATCCCGGACGGGGCGGCAGGGCAGAGGTGCTCCCCACATCTCAGACGATGGGCGGCCGGGCAGAGACGCTCCTCACTTCCCAGATGTGATGGCGGCCGGGAAGAGGCGCTCCTCACTTCCTAGATGGGATGGCGGCCGGGCAGAGACGCTCCTCACTTTCCAGACTGGGCAGCCAGGCAGAGGGGCTCCTCACATCCCAGACGATGGGCAGTCAGGCGGAGACGCTCCTCACTTCCCAGACGGGGTGGCTGCCTGGCAGAGGCTGCAATCTCGGCACTTAGGGAGGCCAAGGCAGGCGGCTGGGAGGTGGTTGTAGCGAGCTGAGATCACGCCACTGCACTCCAGCCTGGGCGCCATTGAGCACTGAGTTAACGAGACTCCGTCTGCAATCCCGGCACCTCGGGAGGCCGAGGCTGGCGGATCACTCGCGGTTAGGAGCTGGAGACCAGCCCAGCCGACACATCGAAACCCCGTCTCCACCAAAAAAATACGAAAACCAGTCAGGCGTGGCGGCGCACGCCTGCAATCGCAGGCACTCGGCAGGCTGAGGCAGGAGAATCGGGCAGGGAGGTTGCAGTGAGCTGAGATGGCAGCAGTACCGTCCAGCTTCGGCTCGGCATCAGAGGGAGACCGTGGAAAGAGGGGAGAGGGGAGAGGGGCAAATTTGTTTTTTTCAACAATTTATTTGAGCACCCAACTAGGTGCTTGTGCCTGTGCTTGTCCGAAAATGGTGAATAAGACGGATATGTTTCTTACATTAATGGAGTTTCGCAAGTAGAAACTTTGGAGGAAAATTATGTGCTCTTACTTTAGACAACTCTGTAAGTCTGATTGGCCAGTAGCACAGTTCACAGCAGTTCAGAAAAATGCATGCTTGGGGCTGGGTGCAGTGGCTCACGCCTGTAATCCCAGGACTTTGGGAGGCCGAGGCAGGCGGATCATGAGGTCAGGAGATCAAGACCATCCTGGCTAACATGGTGAAACCCCGCCTCTACTAAAAATACAAAAAATTAGCTGGGCATGGTGGCACGCGCCTGTAATCCCAGCTACTTGGAGTCTGAGGCAAGAGAATCACTTAAACCCAGGAGCTGGAGATTGCAGTGAGCCGAGATCATGCCACTGCACTCCAGCCTGGGCAACAAAGTGAGACTGTGTCTCAAAAAAAAAAAAAAAGAAGACATGCTTGGGTGAGAAGGTGGTGTAGCCTGTGTTTAAGAACATAGAAGATGGACTGGGCGTGGTGGCTCACACCTGTAATCCCAGCACTTTGGGAGGCCGAGGCGGGCAGATCACTTGAGGCCAGGAGTTTGAGGCCAGCTTGGCCAACATGGTAAGACTCTGTTTCTATAAAAAATAAAAAAAATCAGCTGGGCATGGTGGTGTGGGCCTGTAGTTTCAGCTGCTTGGGAGGCTGAGGCAGGAGAATTGCTTGAACTCGTGAGGTGGAGGTTGCAGTGAGCTGAGATTGCGCCACTGCACTCCAGCCTGGGCAATACAGCGAGAACCTGTCTCAAAAAAAAAAAAAATTAAAATAACAAATGCAGTAAAAATGTGAAAATTAAGTCATGTCCAGAGCTATGCTGTGTAGATTCTATTCCTTGGATAGTTGAGAAATGGAAGAAAGCTTGCTGTAATCATCATTCTTTCTTTTGCAGAATGAGCTCTTTGGAGAATTATGAGGTAAAATTATAATTATTTTAAGTATGATGAATTAGTCTTTTTTTTTTTTTTTTTTTTTTTTGAGATGGAGTTTCGCTTTTGTTGCCCAGGCTGGAGTCAGTGGCACAATTTCGGGTCACCACAACCTCTGCTTCCCGGGTTCAAGCAATTCTCCTGCCTCAGCCCCTGGAGTAGCTGGGATTACAGGCATGCGCCACCACGCCCAGCTAATTTTCTATTTTTAATAGAGACGGGGTTACTCCATGTTGGTCAGGCTCGTCCAGCACTCCTGAGCTCAGGTGATCTGCCCGCCTCAGCCTCCCAAAGTGCTGGGATTACAGGCGTGAGGCACTGTGCTCAGCTGAATTAGTCATTTTTAAGGCCATGATTGTTTTATCTCCATGGAAATTTATTCATTATCCTTCCAAAATATTGTAAAGATCTTGATCTGATAGAAGCAGCATAGTTATCGAGTTGAGTTATTTCTACTTCTGTTTCTTGGCTGGAGAACTGTTTTGTGTCGGCTTATAGTGATTGGCTGATAAATGTGTTTATAATGCATTCATTATATACTAGCACCACCTCAAAACACTTTTGTGGTTTATTATATGCCAAAAGTAAGCTCAAAATTGTGCAAAGAGGGAGATTTGCTATGAATGTAAGAAAATAAGTATTGTAAAATGTGTAGTTCATAAACAGGTTATCAAAATTATTCAGCTAATTTGGGTTGTAAGAATTTTTTTTAGTGTCAGGGTCTTGCTCTGTCACTCAGCCTGGAGTGCAGTGGCACCATCATAGCTCACGTTATTAGCCTCCAACTCTTGGGCTCAAGTGATTCTCCCCCTTCAGCCTCCTACGTGGTTGGGACTACAGGCATGCAGTACTGCACCCAGCTATTTATTTGGTTTTTGAGACGAGATCTCACTCTGACACCCAGGTTGGAGTGCAGTGGTGTGATCACAGCTCACTGAAGCCTTGACTTCCTGGGCTCAGGTGATTATTCCACCTCAGCATCCCCAGTAGCTGGGACTACGGGCACAAGCCGCCACGCTTGGTTGGCTAATTTTTGTGTATGTTACAGAGACAGGGTTTTGCCATGTTGCCCAGGCTGGTGTCAAACTCTTGGGCTCAAGTGATCCATCCGCCATGGCCTCCCAAAGTGCTGGGATTATAGGCATAAGCTACCTTGCCTGTCCGTTTTCATATTTTTTTAAGAGATGAGGTCTCACTGTATTGCCCAGACTGGTCTCCAACTCTTGGCTTCAAGCAGTACTCCTGCCTCCCAAAGTGCTGGGATTGCAGGTGTGAGCCACCGCACCTGGTCAGGAGTTTTACATACTATGCGTTGTTACTTGTAGGTCTTGTTTGGAAAGAAGTAACTTCCTAAGGTCAATTCAGAAAAGAAGGGTAGTAACTTAGAGGAAGTAAATTTGAAGGCCCTAGTGTCTAATATTAGTAATTTGGGCTTTTGAAAGTTTCCTTTCTAAAAGGTAGGAAATTAACTTTTTTTTTTTTTTGAGACGGAGTCTCTGTCGCCCAGGCTGGAGTGCAGTGGTGCAATCTCAGCTCACTGCAAGCTCTGCCTCCCCGGTTCACGCCATTCTCCTGCCTCAGCCTCCCGAATAGCTGGGACTACAGGCGCCCGCCACTATGCCCGGCTAATTTTTTTGTATTTTTAGTAGAGACGGGGTTTCACCGTGTTAGCCAGGATGGTCTTGATCTCCTGACCTCGTGATCCGCCCGCCTCGGCCTCCCAAAGTGCTGGAATTACAGGCGTGAGCCACCGTGCCCGGCTGGAAATTAACCCTTTTATATACCATCCCCCCACCTCACCTTTTTGGCTACAGTCTTGCTCTGTCACCCAGGCTGGAGTGCAGTGGCATGATCATAGCTCACTGCAGCCTTGAACTCCTGGGCTCAAGGGATCCAGCTACCTCAGCCTCCTGAGTAGCTAGGATTACAGACGCATGGCACCAAGTCCTGATACAGTCTTCTCTGTACCAGAACAAAGTATTCAGTGATTCAAGCTCACATAGGCATGAAACAGCACTGAAAGACGAAGTGCTGTAGGAGTTGAGGGATAAAGAAGAATTTATAGTAGAGTAGCCAGGAAGCCACTGAGGCCTCTGGTGGTGAGGGTGTAACTCTTGGCCTTTAAAATGAGGTTTAGGGGAAATGTTATGAGTAGTGGGAATCAACCCTTGGCCTGAACACAGATAATCTTGTTTTATCTCCTTATAGAAACAGGAGGTGGTGGGGGGTGGCCAGTTTTGGTTAGACTAGGGAAGATGTTGGGGGAGAGGGGGGCAGTATGCTTCTGTAGCTTCGTTTTTTTTTTTTTTTTTTGAGATGGAGTCTCGCTCTGTCACCCAGGCTGGAGTGCAGTGGCGCGGTCTCGGCTCACTGCAAGCTCCGCCTCCCGGGTTCAAGCGATTCTCCTGCCTCAGCCTCCCGGGTAGCTGGGATTACAAGCACGTGCCACCATGCCCAGCTAATTTTTTTGTATTTTTAGTAGAGACGGGTTTCACCATGTTGGTCAGGCTGGTCTCGAACTCCTGGTTCGCCCGCCTCGGCCTCCCAACGTGCTGGGATTACAGGCGTGAGCCACCATGCCCAGCCGCTTCTGTAGTTTCTTGAGTTCAGATTCCAAGATGGATTTTTGCATATGTATTGCTTTATTTCTTACCCCCTTGATGTAATCTACTATATAAATCTTTCAAAGTCCCTACATTTAAAAATTTATCTTGTTCGAAAACATAATAGTTTGATTTGGTAAATTCAAACAGTGCAAAAGGATATATGGTCCCTAGAGGTACCTGTTGTGTTTCTTGTAGACCAGCGCATGTAATCCCAGCACTTGGGGCAGCTGAGGGCAGCCCAGGAGTTCTAGGTCGCAGTGAGTCATGATCACTCCACTGCACTCCAGCACTGCAGCCTGAGTGACAAAGCAAGACCCTTTATGGGGAAAAAAAAAAAAAGGTCCTGTGTATTATTCTAGAGACAGTCTATACATATACCATTGTCTATTGGTGAATATTGTACACCTCTGTCAAGCCCTGTTTTGTATATCTATGTATCCCGCCATTACACTATGGTATGATAGCATATGACATATTTGGCACCTCACTTTTTTCATTTAATAATCTTGTCTCAGAGATCATTTGTTAACACACTTTTTTTTTTTTTGAGACGGAGTCTCGCTCTGTCGCCCAGGCTGCAGTGCAGTGGTGCGATCTCGGCTGACTGCAAGCTCCGCCTCCCAGGTTCACGTCATTCTCCTGCCTCAGCCTCCCGAGTAGCTGGGACTACAGGTGCCCGCCGCCACGCCCAGCTAAGTTTTTGTAGTTTTTAGTAGAGACGGGGTTTCACCGTGTCAGCCAGGATGGTCTTGATCTCCTGACCTCGTGATCTGCCTGCCTCGGCCTCCCAGAGTGCTGGGATTACAGGCATGAGCCACTGTGCCCAGCCTTTTTTTTTTTTTTTTTTTTTTTTGAGACGGAGTCTTGCTCTGTCACGCAGGCTGGAGTGCAGTGGCCCAGTCTCAGCTAACTGCAACCTCCGCCTTCTGAGGCAGCAATTCTCCTGTCTCAGTCTCCCAAATAACTGGGATTACAGGCGTGAGCCACCAGTATTAAAGCCCTGTAATAATACTGTAATACTCAGACAGCAAAATTCTTTTTTTTTTTTTTTTTGAGACGGAGTCTCGCTGTGTCGCTCAGGCTGGAGTGCAGTGGCATAATCTCGGCTCACTGCAAGCTCTGCCTCCCGGGTTCACGCCGTTTTCCTGCCTCAGCCTCCAGAGTAGCTAGGACTACAGGTGCCCGCCACCACGACCAGCTAATTTTTTGTATTTCTTTTTTTTTTTTTTTTCTTTTAGTAGAGACGGGGTTTCATGGTGTTTTAGCCAGGATGGTCTCGATCTCCTGACCTCGTGATCCACCCGCCTTGGCCTCCCAAAGTGCTGGGATTACAGGCGTGAGCCACCGCACCCTGCCAGCAAAATTCTTTAAGCCCCCACTGGGGCTTAACATCTATTGATGCTACTGCCTACCCTTTCACTGCTCCTTACCTTTAGTTTATCACTGTAATTACCCCCTTTTATGTATTCTCCATTTCTTGTTCTGTCTCTCATTTTATGTTACCTGGCAAAATCTCAGCCCTGGTTTAGATCTTACTTTTTTTTTTTTTGACAAAGTCTTGCTCTGTTACCCAGGGTGGAGTGCAGTGGTGCGATCTCAAGGCTCACAGCAACCTCCGCCTCCTGGGTTCAAGCAATTCTTGTGTCTCAGCCTCCCGAGTAGATGGGGCCACAGGAGCGCGCCACCACACTTGGCTACTTTAGTAGAGATGGGATTTCACCGTGTTGGCCAGGGTGGTGTCAAACTCCTGACCTCAAGTGATCTGCCCACCTCAGCCTCCCAAAGTGCTGGGACTACCGGTGTGAGCCACCATGCCTAGCCTAAATCCTACTCTTTACCTATTCTGTGCTTTTGACTGAATGTAGCGAAAGAAAAAATTCACTGACTTGTCTCTCTTTGAACTCATGGACCCTTGACCTCAAAGGTGGCTGCTTTTAGCACTGCCTAGCAGTCCCGCTAAGATTCCTTAGTCCGTTTATTCTCCTGCTTTTAGGATAATATAGCACCATGTCCTTTGGCTCAAATCTCCTGTTCCCTTTCCTTGCCTCTATCAGCTGTTATGATCTTGCTTCTTACTTATTTTTCTATTCCTGTGGATCAGTCCCTTGGGAGTCCATTGTTCTATCTAAGGTCAGCCCTTCCACTTGCAAGCTAAATCTCATTCCCCTCTAATCTCGTAATGCTGCTCTAGCAGTTCTCTCCTCTCCTGCATCATAATTTTCTGCATACAGTCTGTTGGTCAGATCTTAATACCCCACCTAGCTGCAGTGAATGCTGGGAAATGTAGTCTTCATAACTGGCAGCCGTGTGACTATGAAGGGGAAAGCTATTGAGGCAGATAAGCAGGCAGTCTCTGCCATACTTTCAACGCTTATTTTTTAAAAAAAAACAAAAACCAACTCTTTTGGTAAAAATTTTACTGAGATATAATTCATATATCACACCATTCATTTGAAATGAACAGTTTGGTGGGTTTTAGTATATTCACAGAGTTTTACGTGTATCACTACAGTCAATTTTAGAACATTATTATCACCTCAAAAAGAAACCCTATGTTCTTCAGCTGTCATCTTCAATCTCCCTATCACCACGCCCAGCCTTAGGTAACCACTAATCTACTTTGTGTCTCTCTAGATTTGCCTATTCTGGATATTTCGTGTAATGGAATCATATATTGTCTTTTGTGACTGGCTTCTTTCATTTATGCAATGTTTTAAAGGTTCATCCATGTTGTAACATTTATTTTCTGACTTTTTTTTTTTTTTTTTTTTTGAGACAGGATTTTGCTCTGTCACCCAGGCTGGAGTGCAGTGTCTCGATCGCTACTCACTGCCACTTTGCCCTCCTGGGCCCAAGCGATCCTGCCACCTCAGCCTGCAGAGTAGGTGGGACCACAGATATATGCTACCACGCCTGGGTAATATTTTTATTTTTTGTAGAGACGAGCTCTCACCATGTTGACCAGGCCAGTCTTGAACTCCTGGGCTCAAGTGATCCTCCCACCTCAGCCTCCCAAAGTGCTGGGATTATAGGCATGAGCCACCAAGCCCAGGCTGACTACTTAAAAAAAATTTTTTTTAGTAAAGATGTGGTCTCACTATGTTGCCCGGGCTGGTGTTGAACTTGTGCTATAGCAGTTCTCCCACCTCAGCCTCCCAGAGTGCTGATAACTGCACCCGGCCTGACTTTTTTTGTGTGTGATGTTTTGCTCTTGTTGCCCAGTCTGGAGAGCAGTGGTACGATTTTGGCTCACTGACACCTCCACCTCCCGGGTTCAAGTGATTCTCCTGCCTCAGCCTCCTGAGTAGCTGGGATTACAGACGTGTGCCATCATGTCCGGCTAATTTTTGTATTTTTAGTAGAGGTAAGGTTTCACTGTGTTGGCCAGGCTGGTCTCGAACTGCTGACCTCGTGATCCGCCCACCTTGGCTTCCAAAGTACTGGGATTACAGGTGCGAGCCACCGCGCCCAACTAATTTTTTGTATTTTTAGTAGAGTCAGGGTCTCACCATGTTGGCCAGGCTGGTCTCTAACTCCTGATCTCAAATGATCCATCCTCCTCAGCCTCCCAAAGTGCTGGGATTACAGGCGTGAGCCACCAGGCCTGGCCCCGGGCTGACTTCTTGAAGGAACATTTTCCACCACATATCTCAGTGCCCACGTTTTCTCAATTCACTGCCATCTACTCTTCCCTGTGGCTATATGAAAAGGTTTTCTCCTCTTGCTGGACACCTCCTCATAGACCTGTGTTCTTTTTGCAAGCATGTAGTTTGGACTCTTTTCTTGAAATGTGTTCCTTTTTTCTTGGTGTTCATTATCATCACACCTTTTTGAGCATTTCAGTTATTTCTGGCTTCTTCATGACCACCACTTCCTTTGTGTTGCTGGCACTCTTTGGCTAGATCACTGCCCCTCTCCATTCCATACACTCGAAGGCTATGCTGTTTTTACCTGTAATAACAGCTTACCTGGGCACTGATATTTTTCAGCTGACTGTGGGGAAATGTTTGTGAGGTTTGGAAAACGCCTCCTTAGATTGTGCCCATTCCACCTCCCCTTCCATTAGGGTTCTTTCTTTTGGGCACCCTCATACCCTTGCCATAGTTTTCTCATCCCTATGCAGTTAACCACTCAATCACTTTTCGTGCCCTGCCAAGGCTCTGTTTCTTCCTCTTCTTTTTTTTTGGAGACAGAGTCTCGCTCTGTTGCCCAGGCTAGAGTGCAGTGGTGTGATCTTGGCTCACTGCAACCTCCGCCTCCTGGGTTCAAGCGATTCTCCTACCTCAGCCTCCCGAGTAGCTGAAATTATAGGCGCCCGCCACCACGCCTGGCTAATTTTTGTATTTTTAGTAGAGATGGGGTTTCACCATGTTGGCTAGGCTGGTCTTGAACTCCTGACCTCAGGTGATCTGCACCCCCCTGAGTCTCCCAAAGTGCCGGGATTACAGGTGTGAACAGCCGTGCCCGGCCAGGCTTTGTTTCTCTATTAATTACAGACCTGATTGTGCTGGTCCAGTGGCTTTCCCTTCCTTACAGAATAGAACGCAGATTGCTCTGCATGACATACCATATCCTCTGGTCTAACCATCGCCCCATCTTTCCAGCCTTATTTTCAAAAATCTCCTGTCCGAATTCTTTTTTTTTTTGAGACGGAGTCTTGCACTGTCGTCCAGGCTGGAGTGCCGTGGTGCGATCTCGGCTCACTGCAAGCTCCGCCTCCCGGGTTCACGTCATTCTCCTGCCTCAGCCTCCTGAGTAGCTGGGACTACAGCCGCCCGCCACCACACCCAACTGTTTTTTTTGTATTTTTAGTAGAGACGTGATTTCACCGTGTTAGCCAAGATGGTCTCGCGCCCGACCGCCAAATTCTTGTGTTACTGGTCATTGAGGTTATTTGCTCAAGCTGTTTCCTCACCTTAGAAAGTATTCCTGAACCATCATTACCGCTCTTTCCAGGGGACTTGTCCTCCTTCTTCAAGGTCCATCCAGGTCAGATATCATCTTATCTGAAGCTCTCTGGCAGAATCACTTGCTTTTTCTCTGAGTTCATACCATTTGTTACAGCACTTAATTACATTGTACTGTTTTCCCTGAGTGTTTTCCAGATAAAGCTATATCTCTAGTAGCTAGAACAAGGAATGGCCCATAGAAGACAGTGGTTTGTGGCCGGATGCAGTGGCTCACGCCTGAAATCCCAGCATTTTGGGAGGCCGAGGCAGGTAGATCACTTGAGGTCAAGAGTTCGAGACCAGTTTGGCCAATATGGTCAAACCCCATCTCTACTAAAATTACAAAAATTAGCTGGGCGTGGTGGTGCGCACCTGTAATTTTAGTTACTCATGAGGCTGATGCAGGAGAATTGGTGGAACCCGGGAGGCGGAGGTTGCATTGAGCCAAGATCATGCCACTGCACTTCAGCCTGGGCAACAGAGAGAGACTCTGTCTCAAAAAAACAAAAACAAAAAAGTGGTTTGTATGAGACCAGTCGGGGCAATAAGAATTGAGACAAGGAGCTGGATGCAGTGGCTCACGCCTGTAATCCTAGCACTTCGGGAGGCTGAGGCGGGCAGATTGCGAGGTCAGGAGTTCGAGACCAGCCTGACCAACATGGTGAATCCCTGTCTCTACTAAAAATACAAAAATTAGGCCGGGGGCGGTGGCTCACACCTGTAATCCCAGCACTTTGGGAGGCTGAGGCAGGCAGATCACGAGGTCAGGAGATTGAGACCATCCTGGCTAACACGGTGAAACCCTGTCTCTAATAAAAAATAAAAAAATTAGCCGGGCGTGTTGGCGGGTGCCTGTAGTCCTAGCTACTTGGGAGGCTGAGGCAGGAGAATGGCGTGAACCCGGGAGGTGGAGCTTGCAGTGAGCCGAGATCATGCCACAGCACTCCAGCCTGGGCAACAGAGGAGACTCCATCTCAAAAAAAAAAAAAAAAAAAAAAAAAATTAGCCAGGCGTGGTGGTGCATGCCTGTAATCCCAGCTACTCAGGAGGCTGAGACAGGAGAACTGCTTGAACCCGGGAGGCGGAGGTTGCAGTGAGCCGAGATTGTACCACTGCACTCCAGCCTGGGCGACAGAGTGAGATTCTTTCTCACACACACACACACACACACACACACACACACACACACAGAATTGAGACAAGGGACCTGTGGTCCTAACTTGTTCTTGAGGCTGAGCCTGTCTCTTAAAAAAAAAAAAAAAAAAAAAAAAGGCCAGTGCAGTGGCCTACACCTGTAATCTGAGCACTTTGGGAGGCCAAGGCAGGTAGATCGCTTGATCCCAGGAGTTGGAGACCCGTCTGGCCCATATGATGGAACCCCATCTCTACAGCAATTAGCCAAACGTGGTGGTGTGTGCCTGTGGTCTCAGCTACTTGGGATACTGAGGTGGGAGAACTGATTGAGCCTGGGAGGTTGAGGCTGCAGTGAGCCATAATTACGTCACTGCACTCCAGTCTGGGTGACAGAGGCAGACCCTCTCTGGAAAAAAAAGTTGACACAAGGCCACTGGGCCTGGCAAGGAGAAGATCACCATTACACTGCAGTAGTAGGTGGCAGAGTGACTAAGAATGAAGCGTAAAAGATGGATGGGAGCACTTAGAATTTATCTTTAAAATACCTGATTTTTTTATTTTTTGAGACAGAGTCTTGCTCTGTTGCCGAGGCTGGAGTGGCGCGATCTTGGCTCACTGCAGCCTCCGCCTCCCAGGTTCCAGCCATTCTCCTGCCTCAGCCTCTCAGGTAGCTGGGATTACAGGCACACTCACCATGCCTGGGTAATTTTTGTATTTTTAGTAGAGACGGGGTTTGACCATGTTGGCCAGGCTGGTCTTGAACTCCTGACCTCAGCTGATCTACCCCCCTTGACCTCCCAAAGTGCTAGGATTACAGAAGTGAGCCATCACTCCCGACCTCTAAAAGACCTGATGTTTGTGGTGACCATTTTCTGGAAAAATTTGTGACATTAAATTGTGGATTTGTCTTCTTTGACCGATCCAGCAACTGTGGGAGACATGTTAAGAACAGCGTTGTCTTTCTGTGATGGTGGACGTGCTGTATATCTGCACTGTCCAGTACCATAGCTCCCAGCCACATGTGGCTATTGAGCATTGAATATGGTCAGTGTGGCCAAGGAACTGAATTTGAAAATGAAAAATTTTAGGCCAAGTGCAGTAGTTCACACCTGTAATCCCAGCACTTGTGGAAGGCTGAGGCAGGCAGATGACTTGAGCTCAGGAGTTTGAGACCAGTCTGGGTAACATGACAAGACCTGTCTTTTATTCAATACTTTAAAATTTTTACTTACTTGATAAAAAGGAAGAATATTTTAAAATTTAAACATCAGTTTTTTGTTCTTGTTTTTGACACAGGGACTCACTCTGGCACCCAGGCTGGAGAGCAGTGGTATGATCATGGCTCACTGTAGACTTAACCTACTGGCTGAAGCTGTCCTCTCACCTCAGTTTCCCACCCTTACCCACCCAGTAGCTGGGATTACAGACACTCACCAACACGCCTGGCTAATTTTTATTATTTGTAGAAATGAGGTCTCACTGTATTGCCCAGGCTGGTCTCGAGCTCCTGGCCTCAGACATCCTGGGATTACAGGTGGGAGTCACTGTGCCTGACCAGCATTGTTTTTTTGTTTTTGTTTGTTTTTTTAAAGATAAATTAATTGGCCATGTGTGGTGGCTCACGCCTGTAATCCTAGCACTTTGCGGGGGCTGAGGCTGGTGGATCACCTGAGATAGGAGTTCGAGACCAGCCTGGCCAATAAGGCAAAACCCTGTCTCTACTAAAAATACAGAAATGAGCTGGACGTAGTGGTGGATGCCTATAATCCCAGCTACTTGGGAGGCTGAGGCGGGAGAATCGCTTGAACCTGGGAGGCAGGATTGTAGTGAGCTGAGATCGTGCCATTACACTCCAGTCTGGGGGACAAGATCGAAACGCTGTCTCAAAAAAAAAAAAAAAAAAAAGATTAATTAGTCCGGGCATAGTGGCTCACGCCTGTAATCCCAGCACTTTGGGAGGCCAAGGTGGGCGGATCACCTGAGGTTGGGAAGTTCAGACCAGCCTGACCAACATGGAGAAACCCCGTCTCTACTAAAAATACAAAATTACCCGGGCATGGTGGTGCATGCCTGTAATCCCACCTACCGGGGAGGCGGAGGTTGTAGTGAGTTGAGATCGCGCCATTGCACTCCAGCCTGGGCAACAAGAGTGAAACTCTGTCTTAAAAAAAGAAAGTCACAATGTGGCTAGTAGCTACCACATTGGGCAGTGAAGCTGTGACATTACCAGTTGTAGGATTGAATGCAATCCAGACTTTTTGTCTGTTGTGTTCACACTTGAAGCAGTGACTCTGTTGCCTAAGTATGTATAATTTTTACTTTTTTTTTTTTTTTTTTTGACGGATTCTCACTCTGTCGCTCAAGTTGGAGTGCAGTGGTGTGATCTTGGCTCACTGCAGCCTCTGTCTCCTGGGTTCAACTGATCTTCCTGCCTCAGCCTCCCTAGTAGCTGGAACTACACGTGTGTACTACCACACCTGGCTAATTTTTGTATTTCTTTTTTTTTTTTTTTTGAGACGGAGTTGCTCTGTCACCCAGACTGGAGTGCAGTGGTGCGATCTCGGCTCACTGCAACCTCTGCCTCCCAGGTACAAGCGGTTCTCCTGCCTCATCCTCCCAAGTAGCTGGGACTACAGGTGCATGCCACCACGCCTGGCTAGTTTTTTGTATTAGTAGAGACGGGGTTTCACCGTGTTAGCCAGGGTGGTCTCGATCTCCTGACCTCGTGATCCTCCTGCCTCAGCCTCCCAAAGTGCTGGGATTACAGGCATGAGCCACCACATCCAGCCTGATTTTTATATTTTTAGTAGAGACGGGGTTTCACCATGTTGGCCAGGCTGGTTTCGAACTCCTGACTTCAAGTAATCTGCCCGCCTCAGCTTCCCAGAATGCTGAGATTATAGGGGAGAGCCACCACACCTGGCCCCGTACTCTTTTATATTAATATCCATGACGCCTTTTACCTTTTCTGAAATAGATTTTTTCAGTTTCTCTACTGTCACTCTATCAAAATTTGTAAATTTTCCTTGGAATATTAGACAGAGGATTAAGCCATGTGTTTTTCCAGTCCAGCTTTTGTTACATCTGTATTTTCCTTTTACATGTTGACTGGTTCAGACTGGCTAGCATCCCAAGTAAGGTGTGAATTAAATCCTGACATGGGGCTGGGCGTGGTGGCTCATACCTGTAATACCAGCACTTTGAGAGGCCAAGGCAGGCGGATTACCTGTGGTCAGGAGTTCAAGACTAGTCTGGCCAACATGGTGAACCCGTCTCTACAAAAAATACAAAAATTAAGGCTGGGTGCAGTGGCTCACGCCTGTAATCCCAGCATTTTGGGAGGCCGAGGCAGGTGGATCACAAGGTCAGGAGTTCAAGACCAGCCTGGCCAAGATGTTCCCCGTCTCTACTAAAACTACAAAAATTAGCCGGGCGTGGTGGCGGGTGCCTGTATTCCCAGCTACTCAGAAGGCTGAGACACAAGAATCGCTTGAGCCCGGGAGGTGGAGGCTGCAGTGAGCTGAGATTGTGCCACTGCATTCCAGCCTGGGTGACAGAGTGAGACTCCATCTTAAAGAAAAAGAAAAAAATTCCTGATAACGGACTGTCAAAGCTATTTGCTTCTCACAGTCTGTGGGTATTATAGATGGACGGGGACCCGCCAATAAAGGAGGGGAAGGCTCCTTTTGTGAAACTGATTTGCTTCTGTCTTCTAAATCAGTATGTGTACTTGGGCCTACTAATCAAGTCTTACTGTTTTTTCTGTAACTTTTTTTTTTTTTTTGAGGTGGAGTCTCACTCTGTTGCCCAGGCTGGAGTGCAGTGGCACCATCTCGGCTCACTGCAAGCTCCACCTCCTGGGTTCATGCCATTTTTCTGCCTCAGCCTCCTGAGTAGCTGGGACTACAGGCACCTGCCACCACGCCCGGCTAATTTTTTGTGTGTGTGGTAGAGACTGGGATTCACTGTGTTAGGATGGTCTCAATATCCTGACCTCATGATCCGCCTGCCTCGGCCTCCCAAAGTGCTGGGATTACAGGCGTAAGCCACCGCGCCCGGCTTCTGTAACTTTTATTTATTGTAAGTTGTTAGCTATTGGAATTCTGGACAGAACAGAGCTCCTGAGTCTGTTCACTGCTGTAAGAAGTAAGAAGTGTCATGACTCTTTTTCAGCAGAGGAATTAGTCTATTAATGACATGTGGCTGGAAATAGACCTGCCACTCAGAACCTGTTCTGGAGTAAGTCCTTCCAAGATGGGCCTAGGGAATCTGAGAAGCACAGCAGGTTCCTCTCAGCAAGTGCTGCTGAACCCCAAACTAAGCTCACACATTCTTCTTGGGTTCTGCCTGGAGAAGTCCCTATTAGCCTCATCCCTAAGCAACCACTATGCTCCTTTTTTTTTTTTTTGGAGACGGAGTCTCGCTTTGTCGCCCAGGCTGGAGTGCAATGTCACAATCTTCACTCACTGCAAGCTCAGCCCCCCGAGTAGCTGGGATTACAGGTGGACGCCACCAGGCCTGGCTGATTTTTTTTTGTATTTTTGTAGAGATGGGGTTTCACCAGGTTGGCCAGGTTGGTCTTGAACTCCTGACTTCAGGTGTTCCACCCGCCTCGGCCTCCCAAAGTGCTGGGATTACAGGCGTGAGCTACCACGCCCAGCAGCTGCTTTCTGTCTCTGTAGATTTACCTATTCTGGATATTTCATACAAATATGGTATGAAATATGTGGTTCTTTGTGACTGGTTTCTTTTTTTCTTTTTTTTTTTTTTGAGACGGAGTCTCGCTCTGTCGCCCAGGCCAGACTGCGGACTGCAGTGGCGCAATCTCGGCTCACTGCAAGCTCCGCTTCCCGGGTTCACGCCATTCTCCTGCCTCAGCCTCCCGAGTAGCTGGGACTACAGGCGCCCGCCACCGCGCCCGGCTAATTTTTTTTTTTTTGTATTTTTAGTAGAGACGGGGTTTCACCTTGTTAGCCAGGATGGTCTCGATCTCCTGACCTCATGATCCACCCGCCTCGGCCTCCCAAAGTGCTGGGATTACAGGCGTGAGCCACCGCGCCCGGCCGTGACTGGTTTCTTTTACTGAGCATAGTATTTTCAAGATTCATCCATGTTGTAGCATGTTTCAGTACAGTACTGTACTTCGTTCCTTATTGTTGCTGAGTAGTACTCCACTGTATGGCTATAACACATGGATATGTAGCTTAGATAGGATTATTTTGTTAATTAAAAGCTAATGAACAAAGATTTCAAAGTGTGAGATATTAGTCATTAGTAGGCTGGCCATTGAACAGCTCCACATTTCAAAATGTGAGATACTAAATTAGTTATTAGTGGGCTGGCCCATTGAACAGCTCCAGAAGGCCTTCAGGAAGTTGTCCAGACAAATGTAAGCATCATGGTCACACAAATGTGAGAAAATTACCAAAGACTGCTATGTGAAATGTGGAGAGTTGCTCATTAATGCATGGTTTTAATTTACCTACTGAAGCATAGTCAGTAGCCACTGTAGCATCTGAAGAACATATGATGGACACACCACTCCCACACTCAGCACCCAGATAAGCAAGGCAGGCAGCAGTGCAGATGAGCTATAGTTATCCCAGGAAATCACTTTGACTTGTAAAGTGTGAAAAGGACTAGCCTTCACCTATCATTCTTTCTATAGCAGAGCTCCCTAAAGCTCAGAAAGCCACAGCTGGCTGGATGTCATGGCTCCACCTATTATAATCCCACCACTTTGGAAGACAGAGGCGGGTGGGTCACTTAAGCCCAGGAGTTCATCACTGAGCCCAGGAGTTCGAGACCAGCCTGGGCAACATGGCAAAACCCCGTCTCCACACACACACCCACACAAATACAAAAAAATTTAGCCGGGAATGGTGGCACACACCTATAATCCCAGCTACTTGGGAAGCTGAGGTGGGAGGGTCACCTGAGCCCAGGAGTTTGATGCTGCAGTGAGCCATGATGACAGCACTGCACTCCAGCCTGGGCAACAGAGTGAGACCTTGTCTCCAGGAAAAAAAAAAAAGAGAAAGCCATCCCCTTCCTTGACATCATCTGTAATGAGTAAACAGACATTAAAACACTCAGTAAGAGTAAAGAGGTGTAAGACATGCTAGAACCAAAGAACCAAGAGGTGATGATTTCAGAGTGACTCAAACATATGTGACATTATTTCTTTCTCTGGTGTGTACAGAAAAAAGATACACACATCTAAAAGAAATGTATGCAAAAACATCATAAAAGCGTAGAAAACAAACATAATAGGGTTTTTTTTTGTTTGTTTTTTTTTTTTGAGACCTGGAGTCTCGCTCTGTCCCCCGGGCTGGGGTGCAGTGGTGTGATCTCACTGCAACCTCTGCTCCCGGGTTCACACCATTCTCCTACCTCAGGCTCCTGAGTAGCTGGAACTACAGGTGCCTGCCACCATGCCTGGCTAATTTTTTTTGTATTTTTAGTAGAGACAGGGTTTCACCGTGTTAGCCAGGATGGTCTCTATGCTGACCTCGTGATCTGCCCACCTTGGGCCTCCCAAAGTGCTGGGATTACAGGCATGAGCCACCACGCCCGACCCTTTTTTTTTTTTTTTTTCCCCGAGATGGAGTCTCGCTCTGTCACGTAGGCTGGAGTGCAATGGCACGATCTCTGCTCACTGCAACCTCTGCTTCTCGGGTTCAAGCAATTTTCCTGCCTCAGCCTCCCAAGTAGCTGGGGCTACAGGTGCGTGCCACCATGCCTGGCTAATTTTTTGTATTTTTAGTAGAGATGGGGTTTCACCATATTAGCCAGGATGGTCTCAATTTCCTGACCTCATGATCCGCCCGCCTCGGCCTCCCAAAGTGCTGGGATTACAGGTGTGAGCCACCACGCCCGGCCTGTTGTTGTTTTTTTTTTTTTTTTTTTTTGAGACGGAGTTTCTCGTTGCCCAGGCTGGAGTGGAATGGCGTGATCTCGGCTCACTGCAACCTCTGCCTCCCAGGTTCAAGCGGTTCTCCTGCCTCAGCCTCCTAAGTAGCTGGGATTACAGGCACCCGCCACCACGCCTGGCTAATTTTTTTTTGTATTTTTAGTAGAGACGGGATTTTGCCATGTTGGCCAGACTGGTCTCGATTTCCTGACGTCAGGTGATCCATTTGCCTCGGCCTCCCAAAGTGCTGGGATTACAGGCGTGAGCTGCCACGCCCGGTCATGTAACAGTTTTAAAAAGTCCATACGGTCATACTGAATATAGACATAGACAGAGTTAATCAAATACATCAGAGACTGAGTTTGTGAAGTTAAGGAAAAATATTCAAACTAGTTAATCGCCCTAAGTTGCATATTAATTAATCGAGTCTTTCACAGTGTCACCAAGGTTTGCCTGAGTAGGCAAAGGAGAATAATACGCTAAAGCTGTAGAATCACTTCTCTTGACACGGGGAAGGAAGGAGGGTAAGACAGTGGAATGTTTAGAAATGTGTACTCTGAAACGGATTGCTTAATTTACTTCAGTGTCCAATTCTGCCTCTTACTGGCTAGCAGTGCGACTGACGTTGAACAAATTAGCCTTTCCGTACTCAGTTTCTTCATCTGTAAATGAGAGTATTAGAACTTACCTTACAGGAGGACTGTTGCGAGGATTGTTTGTTTAAAGTTTATAACTGCATTATTTGTTAGCTGTTTCTTATATTTTTCCTTTTCTACGAAGTAGTAGTGGGAGACAAGGCTTCCCTACATTTAGTTTGATGCCTGTGGTTCTAAGTATAAGGAGAAAACGGAGGGGAGGAAAGAGGAAGTAAAAAAATGAAAGATGACCTAAATAAATGGAAAGGCGTCCATGTTCATATGTCAGAAGACTTAACATTGTAAAGATGGCAGTACTCCCCAAATCGATCTGTAGATTCAGTGTAATTCCTATCAAAATTCCAGCTGGCTTTTTTGCAGAAATTGACAAACTGTTCCTAAAATACATACCGAAATTCAGGGGACCCAGAATAACCAAAATAATCTTGGAAAAAAACAAAGCTGGAGGACTCACACCTCCAGATTTTAAAACTTACTGCAAAGCAACAGTAATCAAGACTGTGGTACTAGTATAAGGGTGGACAATATAGACCAATGGAATAGGATTAATCCAAAGTAAACCCTCAGTTGCTAATTAGTTGATTTCTCAAGTGTGCCAGGACCATCCAGTTGGGGGGAAAATAGTCTTTTCAGTAAATAATGCTGAGGTGACTAGATTTCCAAGTGAAAAAGAATGAAGTTGGACCCCTTACCTCATATCATGTATAAAAATTAACTCAAAATGAATCAAAGGCCTAAAGTGTAAGACTTAAAACTATAGAAAGAAGCATATATATATTTTTTACGACCTTGAATTTGGCTGTGGTATTTTAGATATGCCACCAAACCATCAGTAACCAAAGGGAAAAACAGATAAATTTGACTTCAACAAAATAAAAAATGTTGTGCCCCAAAGGGCATCATCAAAAAAATAAAAAAAAAACTGAGTTTAAAAATGGGCAATGGGGGCTGGGTGCGGTGGCTCATTGCTGTAATCCTAGCACTTTGGGAGGCCGAGGCAAGTGGATCACCTGAGGTCAGGAGTTTGAGACCAGCCTGGTCAACATGGTAAAACCCCGTCTCTACTAAAAATAAAAAAATTAGCCAGGCGTGGTGGCAAACGCCTATAATCCCAGCTATTTGGGAGGCTGAGGCAGGAGAACTGCTTGAACCTGGGAGGTGGAGGTTGCAGTGAGCCAAGATCGCGCCACTGCACTCCAGCCTGGGCGACAGAGTAAGACTCTGTCTCAAAAAAAAAAAAAAAAAAAGGTGGGGGGGCAATGGACCAGGCGCAGTGGCTCACCCCTGTAGTCCCAACACTTAGGGAGCCAACACGGGAGAATCACTTGAGGCTAGGAGTTTGAGACCAGCCAGGGCAACACAGCAAGACCCTGTCTCTACATAAAAGATAATTAAATTTGTTTTTCCCCCGAGACAGAGTCTTGCTGTCACCCAGACTGGAGTGCAGTGGTGCCATCTCGGCTCACTGCAACCTCCGCCTCCCAGGTTCAAACAATTCTCCTGCCTCAGCCTCCCGAGTAGCTGGGATTACAGGTGCCTGCCACCACGCTAGGCTAATTTTTGTATTCATAGTAGAGAATGGTTTCACCATGTTGGCCAGGCTGCTGGTTTCGAACTCCTGACCTCAAGTGATCTGCCCATCTGAGCCTCCCAAAGTACTTGGATTACAGGCGTGAGCCACTGCACCCAGCCAAGATAATTAAATTTTTAGAAAGTGGGGGCATCACTTGAGCCCAGGAGTTTAAGACCATCCTGGGCAACATGGTGAAACTCCATCTTTACAAAAAAACCACAAAAATTAGCTGGGCGTGGTGTGTGTGCCTGTACTCCCAGCTACTTGGGAGACTGAAGTGGGAGGATTACCTGAGCCTGGGAGGTCAAGGTTGTGGTAAGCCATGATAACACCACCTCACTCCAGCCTGGATGACAGTGAGACCCTGTCTCAAAAAAAAAAAAATTAAAAGTTGTAAAAGAAATACTGTTATTTGTGTATTGTTACTGGTGACTTAATTAGATATAACTGACTTTTGGTTAAATAAACCTCTACTCCAAACTTATAAGTTATTTCTGAGACTAAACCTAGCCTGGAAAATGACACGTCTGGGAGAGCTAAGCGTGATTTCCTTTCTTGACAAACCATGTACTTGTAAAGAATGCTGCATTATAGCAAAGTGGAAAGGAGAGATAATTCTGCAAAATTTCTCCTGCGTTTTTCAAGGAGAAAACAGCAAGTTTGATTTTCTGTGCTTGTACTTTTTACTTCTCAACATCTGTGTATTGCCACATTCCCAGTATCCCAGAAATCACTTAGGCTTTCATTTTGTCCGATAATCACTTGTAATTTTTGTCTTTGTCACCATTAGTGGCTAAATGATTTTATACTTTTTCTGGGCCAAATGCTCTTTATCAGATATTTTTCTTTTTCTTTTCTTTCTTTTTTCTGAGACACAGTCTCAGTCTGCCGCCCAGGCTGTAATGCAGTAGTGCAATCTCGGCTCACTGCAACCTCCACCTCCCAGATTCAAGTGATTCTCGTGCCTCAGCCTTCCAAGTAGCTGGGATTACAGGCAGATGCCACCATGCCCGGCTAATTTTTGTATTTTCAGTAGAGACAGGGTTTTGCCATGTTTGCCAGGCTGGTCTCGAACTCCTGACCTCAAGTGATCCGCCCACCTCAGCCTCCCAAAGTGCTGGGATTATGGGCGTGAGCCACCGTGCCTGGCTGGACTGGGGTCTTTAAACGTGAATTCCCTCCCTATAAGCAAAGGTGGAGACAGAGTCTGGACATTCTAGGAAGGGAAGGCACAAACAGAATAGAAGACACATGCAGTAATCTCAGACACACCAAAGCACCCAGAAGGAATGGAGTGCAGGCTGAAAGTGCAGAGAGGAAGGTGGGGCTGGAGAGGGCCCAAGGACAGGCAATGATTTATTCCCCATCTATAAGGAAACTTTTCAAACCATAACAGAAGATTTAAGTCAATACTGGAACAAATATTGTGCGCATGTTGAACTATAAACAAAGCAAAGATAGCTCTTTTTTTTCTTTTTTGAGATGGATTCTCGCTCTATAGACCAGGCTGGAGTGCAGTGGTGCGATCTCAGCTCACTGCAAGCTCCACCTTCCGGGTTCACGCCATTCTCCTGCCTCAGCCTCCCGAGTAGCTGGGACTACAGGCTCCTGCCACCATGCCCGGCTAATTTTTTGTATTTTTAGTAGAGATGTTAGCCAGGATGGTCTTGATCTCCTGACCTCGTGATCTGCGCGCCTCGGCCTCCCAAAGTGCTGGAATTACAGGCGTGAGCCACCACACCTGGCCAAAAGAGATTATTTCTCAAGAATTGAATGTCTTCTAGGTAGGGTGCTACGCAAAGGTGGCAGCCTTTTCTTTTTCTTTTTCTTTTTCTGATACGATGGAGTTTTGCTCTTGTCGCCCAGGCTGGAGTGCAATGGCGCTAACTCGGCTCACTGCAACCTTTGCCTCCTGTGTTCAAGTGATTCTCCTGCCTCAGCATCTCAGTAGTTGGGATTACAGGTGCCCACCACCACGCCCACCTAATATTTGTGTTTTTAGTGGAGATGGGGTTACACCATGTTGGTCAGGCTTGTCTCGAACTCCTGACCTCAGGTGATCTACCCACCTCTCAAAGTACTGGGATTCCAGGCATGAACCCCAGCACACTTGGCCAAAGCAGCCTTTTCTTGAACTGGGGAATTCCTGTTGACGTTTCTTTGCATCCCATAGGGTCCTGGTTGTTTGACTTTGGGCAAAAGCCTATGCAGATTAGGCCTTATGAGAGACGTAAAGTTTATTAAATCTTTATTTTGTGAGACAGGGTCTTACTGTGTCACTCAGGCTGGAGTGTAGTGGCGTGATTTCAGCTCACTGCAACCTCTGCCTCCTGTACTCAAGTGATCCTCCCATCTTAGCCTCCTGAGTAGCTGTGACCACAGATGCGCACCACCACAGCCAGCTAATTTTTTGTATTTTGGGTAGAGATGGGGTTTCACTGTGTTGTTTAGGATGGTCTCCAACTCTTAGACTCAAGCAATTTGCCTGCCTTGGCTTCCCAAAATGCTGGGATTACAGGTGTGAGCCACCGCGCCCAGTGTCTATTTTTTTATTTTATTTTATTTTATTTATTTATTTATTTTTGAGACGGAGTCTCTCTCTGTCACCCAGGCTGGAGTGCAGTAGCACGATCTTAGCTCACTGCAAGCTCCACCTCCTGGGTTCACCCCATTCTCATGCCTCAGCCTCCCGAGTAGCTGGAACTACAGGCGCCCTTCACGACGCCCGGCTAATTTTTTGTATTTTTAGTAGAGACGGGATTTCACTATGTTAGCCAGGATGGTCTCGATTTCCTTACCTCGTGATCTGCCCACCTCAGCCTCCCAAAGTGCTGGGATTACAGGTGTGAGCCACCACGCCCGGCCAATATTTTTTTATTTTTATGAGATAGGGTCTTGCTATTTTGCCCAAGCTGGTCTCAAACTCTGGACTCTAGCTATCTTCCCACCTCAGCCTCCTGAGTAGATGGGATTACAGGCATGAGTTGCCACACTTGACTCTAACTGGGGAACTTCACTCTCTCTCTTTTTTTTTTTGAGACGAATTTTCACTCTTGTTGCCTAAACTGGAGTGCAATGGCACGATCTCAGCTCACTGCAACTTCCTCCTCCCGGGTTCAAGTGATTCTCCTGCCTCAGCCTCCTGAGTAGCTGAGATTACAGGTGCGGACCACCGTGCCCGGCTAATTTTTGTATTTTTAGTAGAGATGGGGTTTCACCATGTTGGTCAGGCTGGTCTTGAACTCCTGACATCGTGATCCACAGGCCTCGGCCTCCCAAAGTGCTGGGATTACAGGCGTGAGCCACCATGCCAATCCTTTTTTTTTTTTTTTTTTTTTTGACCGAGTCTCACTGTGTTGCCCAGGCTGGAGTGCAGTGGCGCGTTCTCAGCTCACTGCAACCTCTGCCTGCCGAATTCAAGTGATTCTCATGCCTCAGCATCCTGAGTAGCCTTTCAGGGGTTACAGGTGCCTGCCACCAACCCAGCTAATTTTTTTTTTTTTTTTTTTTTTGAGACGGGGTTTTTCTCTTGTTGCCCAGGCTGGAATGCAATGGCGAGATATCGGCTTACTGCAGCCTCTGCCTCCTGAGTTCAGGAGATTCTCCTGCCTCAGCCTCTCGAGTAGCCGGGATTATGGGTACATGCCACTACATCCAACTTATTTTTATATTTTTTGTAGAGACGGGGTTTCACAATGTTGGCCAGGCTGGTCTTGAACTCTGGACCTCAAGTGATCCGCCTACCTCAGCCTCCCAAAGTGCTGGCATTACAGGCATGAGCCATTACTCCTAGCCTTGACTGCATGCTCTTGTTTGAAGATTTGCATTGAGCACATTTCCCTGTCATCGATATGCTTCTTATTGTGCTTTCATGATTAGTAGTATCTTCAATTTACTCCCTTTTTGCAAAAAAAAAAAAAAAAAAAGTTACTAGATTTTGTAGATTTGGATAAAATTCTATAATATCTATATCTATATATATACACACACACGTATTCACTGCTGTATGTAATATTGTCCTGAGAATTCACAAATGAGTAATGGCAGCACTGTCAGCCCTCTGAGTTTTTTTGTTTTGTTTTCATTGTTTATTTTTGTCATTGTTTGCCCTCTGAGTTTTCTTCTGGTACCCCTGTGGATTGTCTTATCCATTCTGGTTGGGGAACATACCCTTTAGACAATATAGTTTTGATAATGAGTATTTATTATTATTATTATTATTATTATTATTATTATTATTTTTGAGACAAGAGTCTCTGTCACCCAGGCTAGAGTGCAGTGGCATGATCTTGGCTCACTGCAACCTCCACCTCCCAGGTTCAAGCGATTCTCTTGCCTCACCCCACCACGCCTGGGTAATTTTAATATTTTTAGTAGAGATGGGGTTTCATATGTTGGCCAGGCTGGTCTCAAACTCCTGACCTCGTGATCTGCCCGCCTCGGCCTCCCAGAGTGCTGGGATTACAGGCGTGAACCACCATGCCCAGCTGAGTATATATTATTTAGGATTAGTTTGACTATAGGTAACAGAGACTTGAAAAATACCACCTTAAATAAGACAGTCATTTATTTCTCATTCATATGGAAGAAACATGGAAGGTAGGCAGTCTTGGGGCTGAGATGGTGGCTCCCAAGATCACCTGAGATCCAGGCTCCTTTTTACCTTTTGGTTCTTCCAGCCCCACGGTATGGCATTCATTCTCACATACCAGGATGGCTGCTTAGAAACCAGCCCTTACTTTAGATTTAAGCAGCAGGAAAGGAGGAAGATAATAAAGACTTCCCTTTAAGAAAGACTTTCTGGAAGTCCCACAACATACTGCTGATTCTCACATCTCATGGTACATGGCCATGTCTCCAAGGGAAGCTAGGAAGTGTAGTCTACAACAAAGTACATAGCTAAAAATCGAAGTATGGTCTAGGAGGGAAGGGTGGGAATTGGGATGGTTGACCATCACTGTCTGCCAGATGGAAGGAATCTGCAGATTTCTCTCTTTTTTCCCCCCACTGGGGGCGAGAGTGGTGGTAACAGCTTTATTGAAATATAATCCACATATCTTACAATTCACCTTTTTAAAGTGTGAATTATATATACTGTGGGCTGGGTGCGGTGGCTCACGCCTGTAATCCCAACACGCTGGGAGAGACAGGCAGGAGGATCGCTTGACCTCAGGAGTTTGAGAGCAGCTGGGGCAACGTGGTGAAACCCGGTCACTACTAAAAATACAAAAAATTAGCTGGGTGTGGTGGCATGCACCTTTAGTTCCAGCTACTTGGGAGACTGAGATTGGAGGTTCACTTGAGCCTGGGGAGGCTAAGGTTGCAGTGAGTGGAGATCGCACCACTATACTCCAGCCTGGGCAACAGAGTGAGACCCTGTCTCAAAATAAATAAAATGTGTGAATTATGTATACTATAATCAATAGTTTATAGTATATTCATAGAGTTGTGCAGCCATCACCACAATAATTTTGGAAAAATCTTTACCTGAGAAACTCCACTATTCCATTAGTCATTTTCCATTTCTCTCCACCCCCAAGTCCCTGCCCTAGGCAACTACCAGTCTATTTTCTCTTTCTGAATTTGTTTATTCTGGACAATTTTATATAAATGGAATCATGCATGTTGGTTTTTGTGACTGGGTTCTTTCACTTATATAACATTTCCAAGATCTATCCATACTATAGCATATATCAGTACTTTATCCTTTATCGCTGAATAATATTCCATTCCATTTTATGGATATATTTATATTCATCAGTTGTTGGATATTTGGGTTCTTTACATTTTTTGACTATTATGAATAATCCTGCTATGAATATTCATGTAGAGGTACAAGTTGTTATGTGGACATATGTTTTTGTTTCTCTTAGATATATACCTAGGAATAGAATTGCAGGGTCATACCTACTCACATCCTTTGCTCATTTTTTAATTGGATTAGATTATTTGTCTTTTTATTATTGAATTGTAAGAGTTCTTTATTTTTTAATTTTTTCTATATACTGTATTTAGGCCTGGTGAGGTGGCTTATGCTTGTAATCCCAGCACTTTGGGAGGCTGAATCGGGAGGATTGCATGAGCCCAGGAGTTCGAGACCAGCCTGGGTAATATAGTGAAACCCTATCTGTATAAAAATTAGTCAGCTGTGGTGGCAGGAGCCTGGTAGTCCCAGCTACTGGAGAGGTTAAGGTGGGAGGATCACTTGAGTTGAGCCTGGGAGGCAGAGGCTGCAGTGAGCCAATATTGCACCACTGCATTCCAGCCTTGGTGACAGAATGAGACCCTTTCTGAAAATAACTACATAATAGAGAAACACATAGATAGGTTAGATAGGTACATAGATTGGATAGATGCATAGATAGATGGGCAGTGGCTCACGCCTGTAATCCCTCAGCACTGTGGGAGGCCGAGGCGAGTAGATCACTTGAGCTCAGGAGTTGGAGACCAGCCTGGGCAACATGGCGAAACCCCGTCTCTGCCAAAAATACAAAAATTAGCTGGGCGTGGTGGCGCATGCCTGTGGTCCCAGCTGCTGGGGAATCTGAGGTGGGAGGATCACTTGAGCCTCGAAGGTGGAGATTGCATTGAGCCAAGATCACGCCACTGCATTCCAGCCTGGGTGACAAAGTGAGACCTCATCTCAAAAAAAAAAAAAAAAAAAGATAGATGGATAGATAAATAGCGTACTTCATGTCAGAAGGAGTTCTCTTTTTTTTTTTTTTTAAAGACACAGTTTCACTCTGTTGCCCAGGCTGGAGTGCAGTGGTTTTTTTTTTTAAAGACACAGTTTCACTCTGTTGCCCAGGCTGGAGTGCAGTGGTACAATCTGGGCTCACTGCAACTTCTGCCTCCTGGGTTCAAGCGATTCTCCTGCCTCAATCTCTCGAGTAACTGGGATTACAGGTGCCCGCCACCACACCCGGCTAAGTTTTGAATTTTTTGTAGAAACAGGGTTTTGCTGGGTTGGTCAGGCTGGTCTCGAACTCCTGACCTCAAGTGTTCTGCTCGCCTCAGCCTCCCAAAGTGCTGGGATTACAGGTGTGAGCTACCGTGCCCAGCCCAAAAAGAGTTCTTTATGATTTCAACCTTGCAAGAGATCCTGAGCCAGACCACCAACCTAAGCTGCTTTTTTGTAGTTGAGTCATAAGAGTTTGAGACAAGGTTCCACTCTGTCACCCAGGCTGGAGTGCAGTGATGCAATCATAGCTCACCACATCCTCCACCTCCTGGGCTCAAGCAATCCTCCCACCTCAGCCTCCATGGTAGCTGGGACTACAGGTGCATGCTACCACAACTGGCTGATTTTTTTTTTTTTCTTTTCCTTCTTTTTTTAGAGACAGTGTCTCACTGGGGTTCCCCAGGCTGGAGTGTAGTGATGCAATCTCAGCTCACTGCAGCTTCCACCTCCAGGGCTCAGGGGATTATCCCACCTGAGCCTCCCAAGTAACTGTGATTAGCGTGCACCACCGCTCCTGGCTAATTTTTTGTATTTTTAGTAGAGACAGGGTTTCACTATGTTTCCCAGGCTCGTCTTGAACTCCTGGACTCTCAAGCAATCCACCTGTTTCGGCCTCCCAGATTGCTGGGATTATAGGCGTGAGCCACTGCGCCCGGCCCTTTTCTTTCTCCCCTCCCCTCTCATGCTTCCGTCCGTCCTTCCTTTCTCAGTGTCTCACTATGTTGTCAGGGCTGGTCTCTTAACTCCTGGGCCTGAGTATTCCTCCTGCTTCAGTCTCCCAAAGTGTTGGGATTACAGACATGAACCACTGTGCTCGGCCTCAATTGATTTTTCTTTTTTGAGACGGAGTTTCACTCTTGTTGCCCAGGCTGGAGTGCAATGGCACGATCTTGGCTCACCACAACCTCTGCCTCCCGGGTTCAAGCGATTCTCCTGCCTCTTGCTCCTGTGTAGCTAGGATTACAGGCATGTGCCACCACGCCCGGCTAATTTTGTATTTTTGGTAGAGATGGGGTTTCTCCATGTTGGTCAGGCTGGTCTCAAACTCCCGACCTCAGGTGATCTGCCTGCCTCGGCCTCCCAAAATGCTGGGATTATAGGCGTGAGCCACCGCGCCCAGCCGAGAATGCTGTTTCTTTACAAACAAATCTAGATTGGTAAAAGAAGGAATATCCAAACTTAGAAAGATTGCAGAATGTCTACCCAAACAACCTGCCAATGACTTTTTCGGTTCTTTCCTCCCTTGGGTACTCCCTTTCATCAGTCCTTTCATTGTTTTTACCCTGCTTGACAAATTGTTTCCTTTTTTTTTTTTTTTTTTTTTTTTTTTTTTGTGAGATGGAGTCTTGCTCTGTCCCCCAGGCTGGTGTGCAGTGGCCCGATCTTGGCTCACTGCAAGCTCTGTCTCCTGGGTTCATGCCATTCTCCTGCCTCAGCCTCCCAAGTAGCTGGGACTACAGGTGCCTGCCACCATGCCCGGCTAGTTATTTGTATTTTTAGTAGAGATGGGGTTTCTCCGTGTTAGCCAGGATGGTCTCGATCTCCTGACCTCGTGATCCACCCACCTCGGCCTCCCAAAGTGCTGGGATTATAGGCGTGAGCCACTGCGCCTGGCTCAATTGATTTTTTAATGTTAATATTGTATCCTGCAACCTTACTGAACTTGTTTATTCTAAAAGTTTTCTTTAGGATTTCCCACATTACAAAATCATCTCATGTGTGAATTGAGATAGTTTTACTTCTTCCTTTCCAATTTGGATGTCTTTTATTTCATTTTCTTACCTTATTGCCCTGGCTAGGACCTCCAGTATCCTGCTGGATAGAAGTAGCAAGAACAGGCCAGGCGTGGTGGCTCACGCCTGTAATCCCAGCACTTTGGGAGGCTGAGGCAGGTGGATCACCTGAGGTCAGGAGTTCAAGACCAGCCTGGCCAACAAGGTGAAACCCCATCTCTATCAAAAATTAGCTGGATGTGGTGGTACGTGCCTGTAATCCCAGCTACTTGGGAGGCTGAGGCAGGAGAATCGCTTGAACCCGGGAGGCCGAAGGTTGCAGTGAACTGAGATTGGGCCAGTGCACTCCAGCCTGGGCGACAGAGCGAGACTCCGTCTCAAAAAAAAAAAGAAGAAGTGGCAAGAACAGACATTCTTGTCTTGTTCCTGATCTTAGGGGGCAGACCTTTTTTTCAGTCTTTTACCATTAAGTATAATGTTAGTTACGAGTTTTTAATGTATAACCTTTTGGTGCCAGGTGGATTGGCATACTAGAAGTTTGAATTTGAGTATGCTAATAGAGGTTTATGCCCCATGGTTACCAAAGCATGTGTCATAGCCTGTAAGCTACCTATGACTTCTTGTGCATTGCAGGTAATATCTGTGTTTTGTGTTTCAGCAATGGCTGCCATCCGGAAGAAACTGGTGATTGTTGGTGATGGAGCCTGTGGAAAGACATGCTTGCTCATAGTCTTCAGCAAGGACCAGTTCCCAGAGGTGTATGTGCCCACAGTGTTTGAGAACTATGTGGCAGATATCGAGGTGGATGGAAAGCAGGTGAGTATACTTTTCATAACAACTGATGCCATTTTCCATGTTAGAATATTTATGGAGCATGTAGAGAATTAGAGCTTTTTGCCTCTTCAGTATACCATATAACAAAAATGTTGGAAAGAAGAATCCATTCTCATCCTGCCATCTTAGTCCAAGTTTGTTCTTTTTTTTTTTTTTTGGAGACGGAGTCTCATTCTGTTGCCCAGGCTAGAGTGCAGTGGCTCAGTCTTGGCTCACTGCAACCTCTGCCTCCCATGTTCAAGTGATTCTCCTGCCTCAGCCTCCCAAGTAGCAGGGATTACAGGCATGTTGCCACCATGCTGAGCTCATTTTTCGTTTAGTAGAGATGGGGTTTCACCAGGCTGGTCTCAAACTCCTGACCTCGGGTGATCCACCCACCTCAGCCTCCCAAAGTGCTGGGATTACAGGAGTGAGCCACTGTGCCCAGCCTTCCCCCAGGTTTAAAGGATTCTCCTGCCTCAACCTCCCCAGTAGCTGGGATTACGGGAATATGCCACCACACCTGGCTGATTTTTGTATTTTTAGTAGAAATGGGGTTTCACTACGTTGGCCAGGCTGGTCATGAACTCCTGACCGCAGGTGATTGGCTGTTTTTTCATTTTTAACTGCTACTCATCCAGACTTTGTTTACATTCATATGTATTTGACATGGTGTCCTTAGCATATGTGTTTTTTTTTGTTTTGTTTTGTTGTTTGAGACAGAGTCTCGCTCTGTCGCCCAGGCTGGAGTGCAGTGGTACAATCTCAGCTCGCTGCAACCTCCACCTCCCGGGTTCAAGCAATTCTTTGCCTCAGCCTCCAGAGTAGAGTACCTGGGATTACAGGCGCACACCACCATGCCTGGCTAATATTTGTATTTTGTAAAGATGCAATTTTGCCATGTTGGCCAGGCTGGTCTCAAGCTCCTGACCTCAGATGATCCACCTGCCTCAGCCTCCCAAAGTGCTGGGATTACAGGCGTGAGCCACCTTGCCCAGCCATATATGCTCTTTTCAAGTTTACGTATATTTGAAGTTTAGTTCATTGCCATATCGATAATGCTCAGATGAACTTCTTTGTATGCTTGGACTTTGACAAAAATTCTGTCAAAGTATTTAATCAGATGTCCCAGTATTAGATTACTAGTTCAAGCTCTGCCTCCTGGGTTCGTGCTATTCTCCTGCCTCATCCTCCCAAGTAGCTGGGACTACAGGTGTCCACCACCAGACCGGCTAATTTTTTGTATTTTTAGTAGAGACGGGGTTTCACCGTGTTAGCCAGGATGATCTCGATCTCCTGATCTCGTGATCTGCCCGTCTCGGCCTCCCAAAGTGCTGGGATTACAGGCATGAGCCACTGCGCCCGGCCAAAAGATTTTTTTTACTTTAACATAAAATAGCCTGCCACAATTGTTGTATTTTATTGTCATTGATGGTGAGAACAGTGCTTCCCCATTTCTGTCCTAAAAGCCCTCTGGCAAGACTGGAACAAAGCTCTTGTGAAATTGGAGGGTTTTTTGGGGTTTTAATTTTGGTTTTGGTTTTTTTTTTTTTTTTTAATCTTCTGCTTCCTTTTGTTGTCTAAGTAATGCTTTACTTGGCCTCTCATACTTTTTTTTTTTTTCTCTTAAATAAAGAGACAGGGATTGTACTTTGTCTCCCAGGCCTGCGGTGCTGTGACATGATCATAGTTCACTGCAGCCTTGAACTCTTGGGCTCAAGTGATCCTTCCACCTCAGCCTCCCAAATAGCTGGCACTGTAGGTATGCGCCACCACACCTGGGTAATTTATGTTTTTAGAGATGAGGTCTTGTGTTGGTCCAGCTGGTTTCAAACAACTGGGCTCAAGTTCTCCCATCTCAGCCCCAAGTGGCTGGGCTTACAGGCGCAAGCCAGCGTGCCCAGCTCTCCTACACATCTTTTGAAGTGGGTCAGCTGAAAGGAAAAAACCCCTAAAACTAGAATGAGGTGCTCTTCTCCAACATTCTCATTTTTCTTGAGCATTCAGTTATATGTCTCATATGCTGCTAACACTTGATATATTAGCTTCCATTCATCCCCTTTCTCCTTTCTTTGTTTTTGTTTGTTTAGAGACAGAGTCTCCCTCTATCACCCAGGTTGGAGTGCAATGGCATGATCTTGGTTTACAACAACCTCCGCCTCCCGAGTTCAAGCAATTCTCCTATCTCAGCCTCCTGAGGAGCTGGGATTACAGGTGCCCGCCACCACGCCCGGCTAATCTTTGTATTTTTAGTAGAGACGAGGTTTCGCCATGTTGGCCAGGCTGGTCTCGAACTTTTGACCTCAGGTGATCCGCCCGCCTTGGCCTCCCAAAGTGCTGGGATTACATGCATGAGCCACCGTGCCTGGCCACTTCTACTTGTCCACATTACTTATTTCTTTCTGTCCCAGGGCCACCTAGCCTCCTTTTGTGGCACTGTGTGAGGAATGTGGGTTAGATCAGCTGCTCAGAACTCCAGGGTCTCTCATTGTAGGGCTTCCTGATAGTTGTTTGACCATCAGTAAGCTCCTGACCTTTGAGCCTTCCTCATTTGTAAAACGGTTTTTATAGGTGACATCAAGGTTCTGTGAAGTAACGGAAAATGTTTGGAAGCACCAAAGCGCTTTCTAAGAGATGAATACTGCCATGCTCAAAACCCTCTTTCATAGTTTGTAGTCTTTTTTTTTTTTTTTTTTTTTTTTGAGACAGAGTCTCGCTCTGTCGCCCAGGCTGGAGTGCAGTGGCGTGATCTCTGCTAACTGCAACCTCTGCCTCCTGGGTTCACGCCATTCTCCTGCCTCAGCCTCCGGAGTAGCTGGGACTACAGGCGCCCGCCACCACGCCTGGCTAGTTTTTTGTATTTTTAGTAGAGACAGGGTTTCACCGTGTTAGCCAGGATGGTCTTGATCTCCTGACCTCGTGATCTGCCTGCCTCCCAAAGTGCTGGGATTACAGGCGTGAGCCACTGCGCCCGTCCTATAGTTTGTAGTCTTTTTTATTCAAATACAGAGTGAGCCACGATGATTGCTCTTATGCTAATAGGAACTCTAAGATACTTTCTGGCCCAAGTATAGATGGAAAAAATACAACAAATACCAGCCTAACAGAATTTTGGGATGTACCCTGAAGGTGGCAAACCAATACAGAGAGTGTTAATTCAGCCTCAGCCAAGCATGGATGCTTGGACATAGGTGTTTTTGTGGTCCTGATAGGAAGACTGGTTTTATATGGACACAGGGCCCAGTTGTGACAAACTAGGTAGAAATGTGATGACATCTTCAGGATTGGTGTCAAGTTATAGCCCTCTTACCTAACTTAGATTGATGCACCATACATAGAAAGATCCATTGGCTTGGGGAAGCAATGTCAGGTTGGCATTTTCATAGCTTATTTCTCAAAAGCCTAGTAGTGAATGTATATTACTGGTTGTATCCTAACATTTTCTCCAGAGAGTGGTTAATTGCTGCATGTCTGTAAGCATGAACTGGAAGGGTCTTTTCCATCTGTGGCAGTATGTATGTTTTGGAAGCAGCTCTTTGGTTCTCCTGGAAACATTATTTCTGCCTGGGCATCTTGAAACAACCAGAATCTTGCCCATAAGAAATTTAGAGACATTGACTTAAAACCTTGAGGCATGGTCTGTGAGTATTTTTCTTGTGCTGCAAACCTTGGACATCACTGACCCTCGCAAGATAGGGGGAGGTTCTCACTTGAGGAGAGTCCCCTGGAATAAAAGTGTTTGATTGAAGAGCATATCACAGGCTACCTGCCTGCCTCAGAGCAACTCAAGAGTCCCCAAGATGGGAGAGGGTACTGTGTAGGAATATTCATTTAACAGTACGCAATAGTATAAGGCCAGACGTGGTAGCTCACACCTGTAATCCAGCACTTTGGGAGGCTGAGGCAGGAGGATCACCAGAGGTCAGGAGTTTGAGACCAGCCTGCCCAACATGGCAAAACCCAATCTCTACTAAAAATACAAAAAATTAGCTGGGCATGGTGGCAGGCACTTGTAATCCCAGCTACTTGGGAGGCTGAGGCAGGAGAATCACTTGAACCCGGGAGGCAGAGGTTGCAGTGAACTGAGACTGCGCCACTGCACTCAAGCCTGGGCGACAAGGGCGAAACTCTGTCTCAAAAAAAAAAAACAGTAGGCAATAGTACAGCCTAGGGAACCATACAAGATTGTAGGTGATCATGGTACCAAGAGTAGGCCTGCTCACAATGAAAAGGCCCCTTTTGATATGAGACAGACTCAACATCTTGGAAGCATTTTATCAAGCACCAATAGAGGCTGGATATATGACTAAACACCGTGGGGTGGAGGGGGCCGGGAGAGTGGGATTTGCCAGGGAGTAAATGAGCTCCATTATTGTGAGGGCAGACAGATTGTGATAATTGGGCATCAGTATATCTTAGTTACACATGCCAGAATGATGGTTTGCATGACAGAAGTACAGTGGGCCTTGTGGAGGTTATTTGTGATGCATCCTGGGGCAAAAGTTCGGGGGTGGAAGAGCCATCAATTTTAAGGAAGAAATCATTTAGAAACTGAAATTTGGGCTGTGAAGGTGCTAAGAGAAGAAAGATGTGTTCCAAGTATTGGAGGGAGACCTCTTGGGCCTCAAAGGGCCTCTGTACAGAGGATGTTTAACATGGAGTCTGGTGATAAGAATGGGGTAGCAGAGCTGGGTGCAGTGCTGGGCAGTGTTGAATGGGACTTGTATTCAGAGCCCAGGCATCAGTTTACCCTTCTACCACAGGAGGGTGAGGATGTACCCGGATGTGAAAGGAGTACTCTCTCACCTTATGTGATGCATTATTTCAGACATTTCTTGAGTAGTAAAGGCACAGCCAAAAGGGCTTTCCTGTCATCTCAGGCCTTGCTTAACAGCCAGCATGGTGTCTTTTCCTACCTACCAACTCAAAATACAGATTTGTTTCCATGGTTTCCACATTATAGCAGAAAATTTACTTAGTCTTGTATCTTCCTCTCTCGCCTGTATGCCTGGTAGAATGTTATTTAAAATTTGATTTCTTCCCTCCTGTCTGCTTTCTTTCCTAGTAGAATGTTATTTATAATTAAACACTTTCATAAGCTACAGAGTTATTTTTGACTTGACATTTTGAATTATGCCACTTGGTTCAGTTTTAGTATCTGTTTTGTTTTTTTGTTTTTTTCCTAATTGAGTCAAGGTCTCACTGCCTAGGCTGCAGTGCAGTGGCACAATCTCTGCTTACTGCAACCTCCGCCTCCCGGGCTCAAGCAGTCCTCCCACCTCAGTCTCCCAAGTAGCTGGGACTACAGGCGTGCACCACCACAGTCAGCTAATTTTTTTTTTTTTTTAAATGGAGTTTCGCTCTTTTTGGCCAGGCTGGAGTGCAGTGGTGCAATCTCAGCTCATTGCAACCTCCACTCATTGCAACCTCCGCCTCCTGGGTTCAAGCGATTCTCCTGCCTCAGCCTCCTGAGTAGCTGGGATTACAGGCATGCTTCACCACGCCCAGCTAATTTTGTATTTTTAGTAGAGATGGGGTTTCTCCACATTGGTCAGGCTAGTCTCGAACTTCCGACCTCAGGTGATCCGCCTGCCTTGGCCTCCCAAAGTGCTGGGATTACAGGCGTGAGCCACCGCACCCAGCCCACACTCAGCTAAGTTTTATTTTATTTTTATTTTTATTTTTTAGAGATGGAGGCTCGCTTTGTCGCCCATGCTGGAGTGCTGGAGTGCAGTGGCACGATCTCGGCTCACTGCAACCTTTGCCTCTCGAGTTCAAGCAATTCACCTGCCTCAGCCTCTCCAGTAGCTGGGACTACAGGCGCACGCTGCCATGCCTGGCTAATTTCTTTCATATTTTAGTAGGGACGGGGTTTCACCATGTTGCCCAGGCTGGTCTCGAACTCCTGAGCTCAGGCAGTCAGCCCGCCTCAGCCTCCCAAAGTGCTAGGATTACAGGCATGAGCCACCGTGCCTGGCCACACTCAGCTAATTTTTAAGGTGTTTTTGTAGAGGTGGGTTCTCAGATTTTCAATTTTGAGAAATTTCAACCTAAAATAATTTAAATATACTCTCATTTGAGCTTGATGCTCATAAAAGTGAATACTCGGCCGGGTGTGGTGGCTCATACCTGTAATTCCAGCACTTTGGGAGGCAGAGGCAGGCGGATCACGAGGTCAGGAGATCAAGACCATCCTGGCTAACATGGTGAAACCCCGTCTCTACTAAAAGTACGAAAAATTAGCCGAGCGTGGTGGCGGGCGCCTGTAGTCCCAGCTGCTCAGGAGGCTGAGGCAGGAGAATGGCGTGAACCCGGGGGCAGAGCTTGCAGTGAGCCAAGATCTTGCCACTGAACTCCAGTCCGAGCAACAGAGTAAGACTCCGTCTCAACAA
Source organism: Pan paniscus (assembly GCF_029289425.2). Classification (NCBI taxonomy): domain Eukaryota; kingdom Metazoa; phylum Chordata; class Mammalia; order Primates; family Hominidae; genus Pan; species Pan paniscus. The sequence goes on along the minus strand of NC_085926.1, from coordinate 49,346,354 downwards.
AAAAAAAAAAAAAAAAGAGGCCAGGCGCGGTGGCTCACGCCTGCAATCCCAACACTTTGGGAGGCCGAGGCGGGCGGATCATGAGGTCAGGAGATCCAGACCATCCTGGCTAACACAGTGAAACCGCGTCTCTACTAAAAATACAAAAAATTAGCCGGGTGTGATGGCGGGCACCTGTAGTCCCAGCTACTTGGGAGGCCGAGGCAGGAGAATGGTGTGAACCCGGGAGGCGGAGCTTGCAGGGAGCAGAGATCGCGCCACTGCACTCTAGCCTGGGCGACAGAGCAAGACTCCATCTCAAAAAAAAAAAAAAGGAAAGAAAAAATGTAAGTACTCCTGTGTTTTACTGTTTTAGACCGTCTGCCATTTCAATGTACTATGGTAAGTGTCACTTTTTCTAAAAGTGGGTGGGGGGATTAACCTTGCTCTCTTGTGGTTGTTTTTCCCATTACAGGTAGAGTTGGCTTTGTGGGACACAGCTGGGCAGGAAGATTATGATCGCCTGAGGCCCCTCTCCTACCCAGATACCGATGTTATACTGATGTGTTTTTCCATCGACAGCCCTGATAGTTTAGGTGAGTGGCCCTGCACCCTGATATTTGTCACTGCCTGTGTAGCTAGTTGGCATCTGGTTTCTGGGCATCAAGTGGCTGAAAAGCAGACATGAATTTCAGAGAAGCAATCATCGTCAGTGGCCGGAGTCCTGGAGTTTGGGATTGTAGAGCGTGGGCCTTGGGTCCCTTTCAGCCTAGGTCTCCCATGGGTACTGTATTTAAAATGTATCCACCTAGGCAGGGCATGGTGGCTGACACCTATAATCCCTGCACTTTGGGAGGTCCAGACGGGTGGATCACCTGAGGGTCAGGAGTTCAAGACCAGCCTGGCCAACATGGTGAAACCCCGTCTTTACTAAAAGTACAAAAAAATTAGCCGGGCATGGTGGTGCACGCCTGTAGTCCCAGGGACTTGGGAGGCCGAGGCAGGAGAATCGTTTGAACCTGGTAGGTGGAGATTGCAGTGAGCCGAGATTATGGCACTGCATTCCAGACTGAGCGACAGAGCAAGACTCTATCTCAAAAATAATAATTATTATTATTACTAAATAATATTAAATGTTATTTAAAAATCTAACTGCCTTGTAAACTAGATGAATTCCAGATACAAAGATGAGTAAACTAAGGCTGGTGCGGTGGCTGACACCTGTAATCCTAGCACTTTGGGAGGCCGAGGCTGGCAGATCACCTGAGGTCAGGAGTTTGAGACCAGCCTAGGCAACATGGTGAACCCCTGTCTCTACTAAAATACAAAAATTAGCTGGGTGTGGTGGCGTGCGCTTGTAATCCCAGCTATTCCAGGGGCTGAGGCAGGAGAATCACTTGAGCCTGGGAAGCAGAAGTTGCAGTGAGCCAAGATCGTGCCACTGTACTGCAGACTCCATCTCCCAAAAAAAAAAGATGAGCAAACTAGATGAGTTCCAAATGTAAAGCCATCTCTTTTGGGGAAAGACTTTTTTTTTTTTTTTGGTTGCCCTGTCTTAGCCTTTTTCTGAAGTGTCTTAGCTGATAGAAGCTTGAATGTGATCATTTCATTAGCCTAAACACAGCCACATAATTCAGAAGTCAGTAAGTCAGTATTCTCTTTTTTTTGAGAGGGAGTCTTGCTCTGTCTCCCAGGCTGGATTGCAGTGGCTTGATCTCAGCTCACTGCAAGCTCTGCCTCCTGGGTTGATGCCATTCTCCTGCCTCAGCCACCCAAGTAGCTGGGACTACAGGTGGCCACCACCACGCCCGGCTAATTTTTTGTATTTTTTAGTAGAGATGGGATTTCACCATGTTAGCCAGGATGATCTTGATCTCCTGACCTCGTGATCCGCCTGCCTCGGCCTCCCAAAGTGCTGGGATTATAGGCGTGAGCCACTGCGCCTGGCCCAGAAGTCAGTATTCTTTAGAAAAAGACTGAAGAATGCTAACCTGACATTCTGTGAAACCAGGCTTGAAAAAACTTGCTTTAGGTTTGTGCTGAAGATGATGAGGTATCTATTAATAAACTTGTGCTGCAGCCCTCCCTGTCATGACAGGGCAGGAGGTGGGTCAAGGATGTTGTCATCATTACCACAAACAGCCTTTGAGGGTCTGCTTGTGGCCTCGGGTTGCCTGGATAGTTAGTGTTAGAGTGATTGTGTTGTTATGGTTGTCCCTACCTTAATGATGATAACGGGGGTTGCTCCAAGATATTGAGCCACTCGTTTAAGGTCATGCTGGCCCAAGGAGCTGAGCTAAGATTGAGTCCTCTGTGCAGTATGTCCCAGGACAGAGAAAGAGCACGTATTCCATGCCGTTGGTTCACTTAGATCATTTTCAGCAGCTTTGATTGATTGATTTAGAGGCAGGGTCTCGCTCTATTGCCCAGGCTGGAGTTTAGTGGCACAATCTTGGCTCACTGCAACCTCCGCCTTCCAGGTTCAAGCAAATCTCCTGTCTCAGCCTCCCAAGTAGCTTGGACTACAGGCATACGCCCCCACGCCTGGCTGATTTTTGTATTTTTAGTAGAGACCGGGTTTCTCCCTGTTGGCCAGGCTTCTCTCAAACTTCTGACCTCTGGTGATCCACTCACCTTGGCCTCCCAAAGTGCTGGGATTACAGGTGTGAGCCACCACACCCAGCCTAGTTTTGGTTTTCAAACTAATATGACTTCCTTTTGTGAAGCTGCTGGAAGGCCCTGGAGGCTGGGCAGAGCTTTAGGCCACAGAGAAAATTTGAGCTAGTTGACACTCTCCTATCAGATACACACATAAATAACTTCACCTAGATCCTATTGGAATGAGAAGGACTGTGTGCCTTTGCCCTCGTTATCTAGTGTATAATTTCTTGAGGGAAAAAACTGCCTCCAGAGCAAAACATTTTGTCTCTTCAGTCTCACTTTTTTCTTTTTGAGACAGGGTCTCGCTTTCTTGCCCAGTCTTGAGTGCAGTTGCAGATTCAATTTACTGCTGCCTCGACCTCCTGGGCTCAAACAATCCTCCCATCTCAGTCCCCACCCAGTAGTTGGTACTACAGGCACACACTGCTGCACTTGGTTAATTTTTATATTTTTTAGGCCGGGCATGGTGGCTCACGCCTGTAATCCCAGCACTTCAGGAGGCTGAGGTAGGCGGATCACCTGAGGTCAGGAGTTCGAGACCAGCCTGGCCAACATGGTGAAATCCTGTCGATACTAAAAATACAAAACTTAGCCAAGTATGGTGGCATGTACCTGTAATCCCAGCTACTCAGGAGGCTGAGGCAGGAGAATTGCTTGAACCTGGGAGGCAGAGGTTGCAGTGAGCCGAGATCGCATCACTGCACTCCAGCCTAGGTGACAGAGTGAGACTCTTGTCTCAAAAAAAAAAAATTTTTTTGAAAATTTATTCACCAAGAGTGGCGACAGTCAATTTATTCAAATTCTATGTACCTCAAACTCCAGGAAGGGGGTAGACTATTGGTATAATTTCACATATTCAGGAAATAACTACAGCACCTACTAACAGAACATCTATTCTAGGCCAGGCACTGTGGCTCACACCTGTAATCCCACCACTTTGGGAGGCCAAGGTGGGTGGATCCTGAGGTCAGGAGTTCAAGACCAGCCTGTCCAACATGGTGAAGCCCTGTCTCTACTAAAAATACAAAAAAATCATCCGGGCGTGGTGGCGAGTGCCTGTAATCCCAGCTACTCGGGAGGCTGAGGCAGGAGAATTGCTTGAATCCAGGAGGCAGAGGTTGTAGTGAGCTGAGATTGTGCCACTGCGCTCCAGCCTGGGCGACAGAGCAAGATTCCATCTAAAAAAAAAAAAAAAACTGTTCTAGATGAGGGAAGACAGAATAGGCTCCCCTCAATGCCCCCAAAAAAGTAAATCAGAAAATAACAACAGTAAACCCAGTAACAGTAAATATTACAAATAACATTTGTAGAGGTGGGTCATGGTTGTATGCTGTTTTGTTTTATTTATTTTTATTTTTGTTTTTTTGAGACAGACTTTTGCTCTTGTCACGCAGGCTGGAGTGCAATGGTGCAATCTCGGCTCACTGCACTCCGCCTCCCGGGTTCAAGCACTTCTTCTGCCTCAGCCTCCCAAGTAGCTGGGATTACAGGCATGCACCACCATGCCTGACTAATTTTTGTATTATTAGTAGAGACAGGGTTTCAACATGTTGGCCAGACTGGTCTCAAACTCCTGATCCACCTGCCTCGGCCTCCCAAAGTGCTGAGATTACAGGCCTGATGAGCCACTGCGCCTGGTCTATTTTTTTTTATTTATTTATTTATTTATTTATTTATTTATTTATTTATTTATTTATTTATTTATTTATTTTGAGACGGAGTCTCGCTCTGTCGCCCAGGCTGGAGGGCAGTGGCACGATCTTGGCTCACTGCAACCTCCACCTCCCTGGTTCAAGGAATTTCCCTGCCTCAGCCTCCCTAGTAGCTGGGATTACAGGCATGCACCACCATGCCCAGTTAATTTTTTTGTTTTGTTTTGTTGTTTTTGAGACGGAGTTTCGCTCTTGTTGCCCAGGCTGGAGTGCAATGGCATGATCTCGGCTCACTGCAACCTCCGCCTCCTGGGTTCAAGCGATTCTCCAGCCTCAGCCTCTCAAGTAGCTGGGATTGCAGGCATGTGCCACCACGCCCAGCTAATTTTGTATTTTTAGTAGAGACGGGGTTTCTCCATGTTGGTTATGCTGGTCTCCAACTCCCGACCTGAGGTGATCCACCCGCCCCGGCCTTCACAGTGCTGGGATTATAGGCATGAACCACTGCGCCTGGCAATCTTTTTGTATTTTTAAGAGATGGGATTTCACCATGTTGGCCAGACTGGTCTCGAACTCCTGACCTAACGCGATCCACCTGCCTCAGCCTCTCAAAGTTTTGGGATTATAGACGTGAGCCACTGCGCCCAGCCTATTTATTTGTTTTTAAGAGATGAAGTCTCACTTTGTCACCCTGGCTGGAGTGCAGTAGTAGCGTGATCATAGCTCACTGCTACCTTGAATCCTGGACTCCAGTGATCCTCCCACCTCAGCCTCTCAAGTAGGTGGGAATGCAGGCACATGTACCACTGTAAACTGCTAAGTTTTTGTATGTTTTTGTGGAGATGGGGTTTTTGATTTTTTTGATACAGAGTCTCACTCTGTTGCCCAGGCTGGAGTGAGTGTAGTATCGCGATCTCGACTCATCACAACCTCCACCTCCTGGGTTCAAGTGTTTCTTCTGCCTCAGCCTCCCAAGTAGCTGGGACTATAGGTGCACGCCACTGCACCCGGCTAATTTTTGTAATTTTAGTAGAGATGAGGTTTCGCCATGTTGGCCAGGCTGGTCTCGAACTCCTGACCTCTGGTGATCCACCCACCTAAGCCTCCCAAAGTGCTGGGATTACAGGCACGAGCCACCACGCTGTCTGGAGATGGGGTTTAGCCATGTTGCATAGGCTGTTCTTGAGCTCCTAGGCCAAAGCTGTCTACTTGCCTTAGCCTCTCAAAAGTGCTGGAATTACAAGTATGAGTCACCACACCCAGCCTCTTTTGGTTATTTTCAAAAGTCACTTTTTTTTGTTTGAGACGGAGTCTTGCTCTGTCGCCCAGGAGTGCAGTGGCGCGATCTCGGCTCATGGCAAGCTCTGCCTCCTGGGTTCACACCATTCTCCTGCCTCAGCCTCCTGAATAGCTGGGACTACAGGTGCCCACCACTACACCCGGCTAATTTTTTTGGTATTTTTAGTAGAGACGGGGTTTCACTGTGTTAGCCAGGATGGTCTCGATCTCCTGACCTCATGATCCGCCCACCTCGGCCTCCCAAAGTGCTGGGATTACAGGCATGAGCCACCACTCCCGGCCAAAAGTCACTCTTGAGCCATTTGAAATACCAGTAAACCCCATAGGGTAGAAGTTATGCTGAGAGTCGATGAACAAGTTAGAAAAAGAGCATGTGGACCCTGGGTCAGCTGCTGCCCTAGAATGGGGACCCCTTCTGTAAGCTATGTCAGAATCTTCTACCAGCAGTGACAGATGTCCTGTAAAGTGCCTGCCTTTGTGGGGCAGGAAGTGCCCCCCGTGAAACTACCTTGTGTTGTGGATCTTTTGCTCCTCCAGAGCCCTTACTCGGGCCCCACCTACAGAGATGCTCAGCACCACTCTTGGCTGGACTGAGAAAAAGCTGTTGGTTCTCTGTTTAAAGGAAAGGGATTATATTTCCTTTTTATGGTTTTGAAACTAGTGGGTTTCATTAAATGTCTAGCATTCTTCTGAAGCCACAAAGAAAGTGTCTCTGCAGTTTCACTGAGGTTCTTGGAAAGTCTTCAAGATAGAATTGTATGTATCCCCAAATTCTCTACATTTTTCTTTCAGAAAACATCCCAGAAAAGTGGACCCCAGAAGTCAAGCATTTCTGTCCCAACGTGCCCATCATCCTGGTTGGGAATAAGAAGGATCTTCGGAATGATGAGCACACAAGGCGGGAGCTAGCCAAGATGAAGCAGGCATGATCTGGGGCAGGACTGTCTTGTAGTATTCTTGAACTAGGGCCCCAAGTTTGGAGGTTTGGGGAGCCCAGCAGGAACCTTCACAGGCCAGGTTGTTTTAGAGGCTCAGAAGCCCCTCTGTGGCCCTCTGACCCTCATTAATTGGGATCTTCACAGAAGATCCCTAAGATAGTTCACCAGTCCTGTGAGATGGAATGTTTTTTTATGAGGTAGTGCTATGCCCATAAGGACTGCTGGCCTGAGAATGAACCATTTCATCAGTAGCTAGTAATCAGTGGCTCTAGATGTAGGAACTTTCTTTTTTTTTGACATGGAGTCTCATTCTGTCACCCAGGCTGGAGTGCAGTGGCACAATCTCAGCTCACTGCAACCTCCGCCTCTGGGGTTCAAGCGATTCTTCTGCCTCAGACTCCCGAGTAGCTGGGACTACAGGCATCCTCCACCATGACCGGCTAATTTTCTTTCTTTTTTTTTTTTTTTTTTTAATAGATGGGGTTTCACCCTGTTGGCCAGGCTGGTCTTGAATTCCTTACCTCAAGTGATCTGCCCACTTTTGCCTCCCAAAGTGCAGGGATTACAGGTGTGAGCCACTGTGCCCGGCCTCTGTTAGACTCTTTATTTTTATTTTTTGAGACACAGTTTTGCTTTTGTCACCCAGGCTGGAGTGCAGTGGTGCTATCTCGGCTGCAAACTCAGCCTCCCAGGTTTAAGTGATTCTCCTGCCTCAGCCTCCCAAGTTGCTGGGATTACAGGCATGTGCCACCACGCCTGGCTAATTTTTGTATTTTTAGTAGAGATGGGTTTTCTCCATGTTGGTCAGGCTGGTTTCAAATTCCTGACCTTAGGTGATCTGCCCGCCTTGGCCTCCCAAAGTGCTGGGATTACAGGCGTGAGTCACCACGCCCGGGCCTGTTAGACTCTTGATTGCCTTCCCCAGCTATTACTTTGGTACATGTGAGGCCAAAGATAAATTAGTGGCAACTGAAAGATAAGGAAATCTTGAAGGCTGGGAGTCCAGATAGAAAGCCCTAATGCCTTCCCTCTCCTCCACTCCCAATGCCTTTTTAAAAGTGATGATGGATGTGGCATCTTGGCCTCTCAGAAACCAGCTGGCCTAATGGCAGGGCTTCCTCACTGGAGGAGAAGCATTGAGATCTTCAACCTAAGTTCTCTTACTCAGGTTTCTCTGTCTGAATGTCAAGGGTAGGCTTTATTTCCTTCAGGGCATTTAGTCCTGGATTGGTAGCTTGAGTAATTTTGCTCTTGATTGACTCCTTAACCTTCCAGGGCTCCTCTGACCTCTTCCCTCTACTTCCCAGTGAATACCATGTTTATTAGAGATTTTATGTTTGGTAGGGGGTAGTTACCATATGTCAGTTTAAAAATTTCATAAGTTTAGCAGTTTTGTTTTGTTTTGTTTTGTTTTTGAGAAGGAGTCTCACTCTGTCGCCAGGCTGGAGTGCTGTGGCACGATCTTGGCTCAACTGCAACCTCCGCCTCCCAGGTTTATACGATTCCCCTGCCTCAGCCTCCTGAGTAGCTGGGGTTACAGGCGCCCACTACCACGCCCAGGTGATTTTTTGTATTTTAGTAAAGAGGGGTTTCACCATGTTGGCCAGGATGGTCTTGATCTCCTAAACTCGTGATCCGCCCAGCTCAGCCTCCCAAAGTGCTGGGATTACAGGTGTGAGCCACCACACCCAGCCAAGTTTAACAGCTTTTGAAAGTCTTTTTTTTTTTTTAGGCTGGGTACAGTGGCTCATGCCTGTATCCCAGCACTTTGGGAGGCCGAGGTGGGCAGATCACTTGGTCAGGAGTTCGAGACCAGCCTGGCCAAAATGGTGAAACCCCATCTCTACTAAAAAATTACTTGGGCACGGTGGTGGGCACCTGTAGTCCCAGCTACTCGGGAGGCTGAGGCGGGAGAATCCCTTGAACCCAGGAGGTGGAGGTTGCAGTGAGCTGAGATCATGCCATTGCACTCCAGCCTGGGCGACCGACGAGCAAAACTGTCTCAAAAAAAGAAAAAAAAATCTTTTAGCTGAATTTGAATACTTTTTACTTACTATATGTATGCCACACTATTAGCTAAAAGGACTATTTTTTTTTCTTTGCTAGGAGCCGGTGAAACCTGAAGAAGGCAGAGATATGGCAAACAGGATTGGCGCTTTTGGGTACATGGAGTGTTCAGCAAAGACCAAAGATGGAGTGAGAGAGGTTTTTGAAATGGCTACGAGAGCTGCTCTGCAAGCTAGACGTGGGAAGAAAAAATCTGGGTGCCTTGTCTTGTGAAACCTTGCTGCAAGCACAGCCCTTATGCGGTTAATTTTGAAGTGCTGTTTATTAATCTTAGTGTATGATTACTGGCCTTTTTCATTTATCTATAATTTACCTAAGATTACAAATCAGAAGTCATCTTGCTACCAGTATTTAGAAGCCAACTATGATTATTAATGATGTCCAACCCGTCTGGCCCACCAGGGTCCTTTTGACACTGCTCTAACAGCCCTCCTCTGCACTCCCACCTGACACACCAGGCGCTAATTCAAGGAATTTCTTAACTTCTTGCTTCTTTCTAGAAAGAGAAACAGTTGGTAACTTTTGTGAATTAGGCTGTAACTACTTTATAACTAACATGTCCTGCCTATTATCTGTCAGCTGCAAGGTACTCTGGTGAGTCACCACTTAAGGGCTTTACTCCGTAACAGATTTTGTTGGCATAGCTCTGGGGTGGGCAGTTTTTTGAAAATGGGCTCAACCAGAAAAGCCCAAGTTCATGCAGCTGTGGCAGAGTTACAGTTCTGTGGTTTCATGTTAGTTACCTTATAGTTACTGTGTAATTAGTGCCACTTAATGTATGTTACCAAAAATAAATATATCTACCCCAGACTAGATGTAGTATTTTTTGTATAATTGGATTTCCTAATACTGATATTTGTCATCCTCAAAGAAAGTGTATTGGTTTTTTAAAAAAGAAAGTGTATTCGGAAATAAAGTCAGATGGAAAATTCATTTTTTAAATTCCCGTTTTGTCACTTTTTCTGATAAAATATGGCCATATTACCCCTTTTCGGCCCCATGTATCTCAGTACCCCTTGGAGCTGGGCTAAGTAAATAGGAATTGGTTTCACGCCTGAGGCAATTAGACACTTTGGAAGATGGCATAACCTGTCTCACCTGGACTTAAGCGTCTGGCTCTAATTCACAGTGCTCTTTTCTCCTCACTGTATCCAGGTTCACTCCCAGAGGAGCCACCAGTTCTCATGGGTGGCACTCTGTCTCTCTTCTCTCCAGCTGACTAAACTTTTTTTCTGTACCAGTTAATTTTTCCAACTACTAATAGAATAAAGGCAGTTTTCTAAACTTTCTGTATCCTGTTGTTTGTGTTGCTCTCTCCAGGGCTGGGGGCAGGAGGATGCAAGGACTTCCTGGCCTAGCTCACCCTGGAGAGGTTTGTTGAGGGTGCAAAGGACTAGCTTGTGCCCCACCTCCCACCCACCCAGCAGCTAATCTGGTCCCTCCCAACAACATGGAAATGATTACCCTGTACCGCATTCTGGTTCAGATTTGGGGGTAGGGTGAATGCAGCCTTCTGAGGAGGCCAGGGAGGGAGGACTCCGGCAGCGTTTCCTTGGCCCTGGCGAGCTACTGGGCTCCACTTCAGGAGGCTGGGGCAGAGCTTCCAGGACTCTGCTCGGTTAGAAAACCCGCACGAGGGCGGTGCCGCTTTGGAGACAGGGAGGAGGGAGACCGGAAGCCTAGATCCCTCTGGCTGTCCCCTGCACTGCCGGTAACATGGCACAGGAGAGGAGGGCTGTTTGTGCACGGGCAGCTCCTGCAGCTGCTGCCGTCGCCCACCAGCCTCCTATGCCAAACCCCACATCCTAACTCAGGAACCTCTGAGAAAAAACGGAGCCCTCGAGGGCCCCAGCCCTTGGAAGGGTAACCTGGACCGCTGCCGCCTGGTTGCCTGGGCCAGACCAGACATGCCCGCTGCTCCTTCCGGCTTAGGAGGAGCACGCGTCCCGCTCGGGCGCACTCTCCAGCCTTTTCCTGGCTGAGGAGGGGCCGAGCCCTCCGGGTAGGGCGGGGGCCGGATGAGGCGGGACCCTCAGGCCCGGAAAACTGCCTGTGCCACGTGACCCGCCGCCGGCCAGTTAAAAGGAGGCGCCTGCTGGCCTACCCTTACAGTGCTTGTTCGGGGCGCTCCGCTGGCTTCTTGGACAATTGCGCCATGTGTGCTGCTCGGCTAGCGGCGGCGGCGGCCCAGTCGGTGTATGCCTTCTCGGCGCGCCCGCTGGCCGGCGGGGAGCCTGTGAGCCTGGGCTCCCTGCGGGGCAAGGTACTACTTATCGAGAACGTGGCGTCCCTCTGAGGCACCACGGTCCGGGACTACACCCAGATGAACGAGCTGCAGCGGCGCCTCGGACCCCGGGGCCTGGTGGTGCTCGGCTTCCCGTGCAACCAGTTTGGGCATCAGGTGCGCCGGGCGGGGCGGGGCGGGGGCGGACGTGCATTAGTGGCTGGGGGCGCCGGCGGTGTGCTGGTGGGTGCCGTCGGCTCCATGCGCGGAGAGTCTGGCTACTCTCTCGTTTCCTTTCTGTTGGTCGTAGCTGCTGAAATTCCTGTCCGCCCTTGGGATTGCGCATGGAAGGCAAAATCCCGGTGACTCATAGAAAAACTCCCTTGTTTGTGGTTAGAACGTTTCCCTCCTCCTCTTGACCCCGGGTCCTAGCTGCCCTTCTCTCCTGTAGGAGAACGCCAAGAACGAAGAGATTCTGAATTCCCTCAAGTACGTCCGGCCTGGTGGTGGGTTCGAGCCCAACTTCATGCTCTTCGAGAAGTGCGAGGTGAACGGTGCGGGGGCGCACCCTCTCTTCGCCTTCCTGCGGGAGGCCCTGCCAGCTCCCAGCGACGACGCCACTGCGCTTATGACCGACCCCAAGCTCATCACCTGGTCTCCGGTGTGTCGCAACGATGTTGCCTGGAACTTTGAGAAGTTCCTGGTGGGCCCTGACGGTGTGCCCCTACGCAGGTACAGCCGCCGCTTCCAGACCATTGACATCGAGCCTGACATCGAAGCCCTGCTGTCTCAAGGGCCCAGCTGTGCCTAGGGCGCCCCTCCTACCCCGGCTGCTTGGCAGTTGCAGTGCTGCTCTGTGGGGGGGTTTTCATCTATGAGGGTGTTTCCTCTAAACCTACGAGGGAGGAACACCTGATCTTACAGAAAATACCCCCTCGCGATGGGTGCTGGTCCTGTCGATCCCAGTCTCTGCCAGACCAAGGCGAGTTTCCCCACTAATAAAGTGCCGGGTGTCAGCAGAACTGTGTGTATGTCCTGTGTCATTGTCATTTGGGGATTCTTTTTCTTTCCTTTTCTTTTTTTTTTTTTTTTGAGACGGAGTTTTTTGCTCTATTGCCCAGGCTGGAGTGCAGTGGCGCAATCTAGGCTCACTCGCAAGCTCCGCCTCCCGGGTTCACGCCATTCTCCTGCCTCAACCTCCTGAGTAGCTGGGACTACAGGTGCCTGCCACCACGCCCAGCTAATTTTTTGTATTTTTAGTAGAGACAGGGTTTCACCGTGTTAGCCAGGATGGTATCGATCTCCTGACCTCGTGATCCACCCGCCTCGGCCTCCCAAAGTGCTGGGATTACAGGTATGAGCCACCGCACCCGGCCTGGCGATACTTTTTCTAACCTCATTGTCATAGTGGTGGGAACTTAATCCTCCTTCCCTTATCCTAGCCAAGTCTGAACTTTCTGTCCTTTTGTCTGCAGCGTGTAGGATCCACTCTTTCCTTTGTGGGAAGTCTGGCTCCTGGCCTGCATTTCTGCCTTCACCAGAACATGCAAAGGGCCATCCCAAGACCCAGTTAAAACAAAGTCCTTACTTCAAAAAAGACACAAGGCAATGGTTGACTGCCTAACTCAAATAATAGACTTCTGACTACTTGCTGCACGCTGAAATGACTGTCACAAAATAACATGAGCCCCCACTCACATTTGGAGTCATGGCCTTTCCAATTGTTAGGTCCACACAAGCCCATTTTACATGGAAGCTCATGCAATATTATAAATTCTGTTATCTGGCTAGATCTTTCCATGTTGCTACCAAGTGCCTGTATCTGCTGTGACGATGATCTTACAAGTTTCTGCCTCATATATTCAAGAGTGAGAAAACTATAATTTAACTGGCCCTTCTGACTATGCCCTGCCCAACACTTAACGTGCAATTAATTGCACATTCAGGCCCAGGATAAGGGCTTGTCTTTGAAGCCAGCTGCTGCTTCTCGGGCACCACTCAGGTCCAGCCTCTCCATCTGTTGACCCTGCTGCCAATAATCTTTAATTTTTTTTTTTTTTTTTTTTTTTTTTGAGACAGTCTTGCTCTGTCGCCCAGGCTGGAGTGCAGTGGTGTAATCTCGGCTCACTGCAAGCTCCGCCTCCCGGGTTCATGCCATTCTGCCTCAGCCTCCCGAGTAGCTGGGACTACAGGCGCCCGCCACCACGCCCGGCTAATGTTTTTCTATTTGTTAGTAGAGACGGGGTTTCACTATGTTAGCCAGGATGGTATCGATCTCCTGACCTCGTGATCCACCCGCCTCGGCCTCCCAAAGTGCTGGGATTACAGGCTTGAGCAGCAATAATCTTTCAAGACAGATTTGGAGCCATTTCCTAACGCAGTGCAGGGGACTACAGGGCCTGGGTGTAGCTTCCGCTTGTGCAAACAGGTACCCAGAGACATGGTAGTGCTGTTCACCCGCTGACTGTGGACCAGAGGTTCTGGAGTCCCAGTATTTGTGTTCAAATTCGTGACTCAAGGTCCTTCTTAGTCTGAACCAACTCTCAAGGACTTTTCCTCTTGCCCTAAGCAGTGATCTTTGCTGCTGCTTTTCCCCTTTGTCTGCCCTTAGGTCACTAAGGATTGTAGGGCCTTCTGGACCTGCTCTGGCTCCATCCTGAGAACTCCTGAACAGGCCCACCTCCCTCTGGTTCTCTCTGCCCCAGCCTTTGAGTCCCCCTTGCGGTGACCCAGGTAGAACTATCAGCTTCCCCTTTGGACCTCACTCTACCTGTGTTGTTCCTTGGAACTCTCAGGAGTCTCACTCTTGCCCAGGCTGGGGTGCAGTGGCATGATCTCAGCTCACTGCAGCCTCCACCTCCCAAGTTTAAGCGATTCTCCTGCCTCAGCCTCCCCAGTGGCTGGGATTACAGGTGCCTACCACCATGCCTGGCTACTTTTTAATATTTTTAGTAGAGATGGGATTTCGCCATGTTGGCCAGGCTGGTCTCAAACTCCTGACCTCAGGTGATCTGCCCGCCTAGGCCTCCCAAAGTGCTGGGATTACAGGCGTGAGCCACTGCGCCCTGCCAGAATGGAATGTTATTATATTAATAGATCAATATTTGTGATGAATATCATATGCCGGGCCCTGTGGGCCCTGAGATGGCTAGCCCCTGTACCCCTCCCAGACTGTTAACTTCTGGGGAAGATTAGTCATTCATAAATGCAATCAAGACTCCTGAGTGGCCATTCATGGACGCTCACGCCTATAATCCCAGCATTTTATAATCCCAAGTAATCCGAGGAGGGCAGATCACTTGAGGCTAGGAGTTGGAGACCAGCCTGACCGACATGGTGAAACCCCCGTCTCTACTAAAAATACAAAAATTAGCCAGGTATGGTGTCGGGCGCCTGTAATCCCAACTACTCCGGAGGCTGAGGCAGGGAGAATTGCCTGAACCTGGGAGGCGGAGGTTGCAGTGAGCCGAGATTGCGCTATTGCACTTTAGCCTGGGCAACAGAGCGAGACTCTTTCTCAAAAAAAAAAAAAAAAAAAATCCACTCAAATGGTACCAAGGCTTTTTGACATTTGTAGACTTCAAATCTGACTCCTGGAATGGAGAATAGCAACCTGTAAATCTGGGTAGACCCAGATTACCTGTGACCCCTAATGTCCTACATGTCTCTTCCCCAAAAGCACTTTGCTCCCTCATTCATTCATAATCCAGTCCTGTGCCATGTGCTCTGCCAGGTGCCTGAAGAAGTCAGAAGGACAGTATATAATTATCAAAAAAGCATGTTTTGTGCTTTGAGAATAGGAAAAAAAGACAAGAAAAAAATTGCGCACCTTACACTAGTTAAAGAATAAAGAAGAGGACCAGGCCCAGTAGGGAGGCTCATGCATGCCTCCTGGAAAAAGTGACAGTGAGGCTGGGTGCAGTGGCTCACACCTGTGATCCCAGTACTTTGGGAGGCCAAGGTGGGCAGATGGCTTGATGGCTTGAGGTCAGGAGTTTGAGATGAGCCTGCCCAACACGGCGAAACACGTCTCTATTAAAAATATGATAATTAGCTGGGCGTGGTGGCGGGCACCTGTAATCCCAGCTACTCAAGAGTCTGAAGCAGGAGAATCACTTGAACCCAGGAGGTGGAGGTTGCAGTGAGCCGAGATGGTATCATTGCCCTCCAGCCTGGGCAACAGAATGAGACTCCATCTCAAAAAGAAAAAGTGGCTGGGCGCGGTGGCTCACACCTGTAATCCCAGCACTTTGGGAGGCCAAGGTGGGCAGATGACAAGGTCAGGAGATGGAGACCATCCTGGCTAACACGGTGAAACCCTATCTCCACTAAAAATACAAAAAATTAGCTGGGCGTGGTGGCGAGCACCTGTAGTCCCAGCTACTCGGGAGGCTGAGGCAGGAGAATGGCGTGAACCTGGGGGGCGGAGCTTGCAGTGAGCCGAGATTGCGCCACTGCACTCTAGCCTGGGTGACAGAGCGAGACTCCCTCTCAGAGAAAAAAAAAAATTGAGACTGAAAAGAAGTCAAGAAGCAGTTGGTTAAAGAATAAGCTGATGGCGGGTGAGCAGGCAGGGAGTATAGTGTGTGAGATCCTGAGATGGGAAGGTGGCATTCTTGACTAAGTCAGCAACAGGAGGAGCAGGTTTTGGGGGTAGGTGGATGTGTTCAGATTCAGCTATATTGCATTAGACATCCAGACAGAGGTATCTGGGGCAGGCAGTTACAAGAGGCGCAGAAGAAGAGAATGTTGAAAGGCAATGGTCTAGCCACGGGAGCAGTAGCCACTGGAGAGGATGAGGTCACGTGGGGAAAGTGGCAAGAAAAAGATTAGGGGACCTGGGCCTGAGGCCTATAGATTCACAATCCTTCCAGATTAGATGGCAGAGAGAAATAGCTGGGGAGGAACAAGGTTGGAGCAAGGAGCCAGGGGAAGGGACAGTTCCTAAAGAATAGTTAGCTGGAACCCATGCTTCTGGACTGCCTGCAGTCTCGGGGCAGCTGGAACCAAAGCTAGAAAGCCATGTGTCTAGGAGGTACCAGGTCCTATTCTAGGAGATGAATATACAGTGCCCAGGAGTCACCCAGGTACTTGTGAAAATATATGTTCCACGACCCACCTCCAGAGACACTGAAGTGGAAAGTCTAGGGACCTAGGGTCCTACTCAGTGTTCTACCAGCTGGACCTGTGAGAAGAGACATCCCACTTCAACTCTCCCCTTTCCTGTACAGGGTCAATGTGGCCTAGGCCACACTCTCTGGTTAGGCTACAGGATGGGAACCCAGAACTTTCCAATAAACTCTAACTTCTCTCCAGGATGCCTGGTGATTCACCCCTCCTTGCCCCATGCCACCCCCACCATCTCAGTTTATGCCTTGGACTACGAGTGAAGGGAACTTTTTTTGGTTTCCCCTGAAATTACTCAGCTTCAGTAAAGGGAACTTCTGAACTCCCAGTATGCCTGATCCTGGCTGAAGAACATTCCTCCTCAGACTTTAAGCTGTATGCCTCCTCTCTCAACTAGAAGTCATTTCTTTTTTTTTTTTTTTTTTTTGGACAGGGAGTCTCGCTCTATTGCCCAGGCTGGAATGCAGTGGTGCAATTTCAGCTCACTCCAACCTGTCTCCCGGGTTCAAGCAATTCTCCTGCCTCAGCCTCCCGAGTACCTGAGACTAATTTTTTTGTATTTTTAGTAGAGGCAGGGTTTCACCATGTTGGCCAGGCTGGTCTTGGACTCCTGACTTCAAATGATCCACCCACCTGGGCCTCCCAAAGTGCTGGGATTACAGGCGTGAGCCACCATGCCTGGCCAGTCCTTTCTAACTCTCTCTTCTCCAGGAAGTTTCAGAGTAAAGCCAGTTAAGACTTCACTGTCTTCCCCCAACACACACAGACACACTCTCACACATACACATTCTTTTCATTCAACCATGCAACTGCTGCTGCTCTGACTGGTACCCACCCCACCCCATTGTGAATCAGCAGCTCAAATGAACAAGTAAAAGAGTAGAAATCACATTCAGCCTATGTGAAGTCCTGGCTTTAAAAGCAGAAATGGCTGCAGAGCATTGCTTGCACAGAAAACACATACAGCATTTAGGCCACTGACCTAGGTTCAGAAACTTCCATTTCAGCAGTTCTTACAGAAGGGCTGCTTTTGGGGGTTTTTTTTCAAACATTAAATCTGATAAAATTAGGTCAGGCATTTCTTGCACAATTAGCAGTTGATCAAATGACTTCCTTATTCTGACTCAATGTAGTCCTAAAAACAACACTTAAAACAAGTTTATTTTCAGGCTCGGTGCAGTGGCTCACACCTATAATCCAAGCACTTTGGGAGGCTAAGGTGGGCAGATTGAGCTCAGGAGTTTGAGAACAGCCTGGGCAACATGGCGAAACACTGTTTCTACAAAAAAATACTGGCCAGGCAAGGTGGCTCGTGCTTGTAATCCCAGCACTTTGGGAGGAAAAGGCAGGTGGATCATGAGGTCAGGAGTCCAGCCAATATGGTGAAACCCCGTCTCTACTAAAAATACGAAAATAAGCTGGGCGTGGTGGTGTGCACCTGTAGTCCCAGCTGCTCCGGAAGCTGAGGCAGGAGAATCGCTTAAACCTGGGAGGCGGAGGTTGCAGTGAGCTGAGATTGGGCCACTGCACTCCAGCCTGGGTGACAGAGCAAGACTCTGTCTCAAAAAAAAAAAGAAAAAAAAAAAAAGAGCCAAGCTTGGTGGCACATGACTGTGGTCCCAGCCAGCTACTTGGGCAGCTGAGGTCAGAACATTGCTTAAGCCCAGGAGATCGAGGCTGCAGTGAGCTATGATTGCGCCACTGTACTCCAGCTTGGAAGACAGAGTGAGACCCTGTCTCAAAATAAATAAAACAAGTTTATTTTCAGAAAAGCATTCCTGGCCTGATAAGTCTAATAAATCTCTTACGTTTTAACTTTTGGATAAGAGAGTAAAAAGTACTGGCTA
This sequence comes from Pan paniscus, assembly GCF_029289425.2. Lineage (NCBI taxonomy): Eukaryota > Metazoa > Chordata > Mammalia > Primates > Hominidae > Pan > Pan paniscus. The sequence goes on along the minus strand of NC_085926.1, from coordinate 49,328,560 downwards.
AAGATTTCCCCAAGGGGCCAGGCATGGTTGCATGTACCTGTAGTCCCATCTACTCAGGAGGCTGAGGTGGGGGGAATCACTTGAGCCCAGAGGGTCAAGGCTGCAGTGAACTGAGATTGTGCCACTTCACTCCAGCCTGTGCGACTCCAGCCTGGGCTGTCTCAAAACAAACAAACAAAAAACCCCCCAAAAAACCAACCTGGCCAACATGGTGAAACCTTGTCACTACCAAAAAATACAAAAATTAGCCGAGTGTGAGGCGGGCGGATCATTTGAGGTCAGGAGTTTGAGATCAGCCTGGCCAACATGGTCAAACCCTATCTCTACTAAGAATACAAAAATTAGCTGGGCATAGTGGTGCGCTCCTGTAATCCCAGCTACTTGGGAGGCTGAGGTAGGAGAATTGCTTGAACCTGGGAGATCGAGGTTGCAGAAGCCAAGATTGTGCCACTGCACTCCAGCCTAGGTGACAGAGTGAGACTCCATCTCAAAAACAGAAACAAAATTAGTCGCACATGGTGGCGTGTGCCTGTAGTCCCAGCTACTTGGGAGGCTGAGGTGGGTGACTCGCTTGAACCCAGGAGGCGGAGGTTGCAGTGAGCTGAGATTGTGCCACTGCCCTCCAGCCTGGGCAACAGAGACAGACCCTGTCTCAAAAAAAAAAAAATTTTTTTTCCCAAGAAAACACAGCATGGGTTTATAAAGAGCAGGCCATGATCCCTATCAGAGTACTCTGAATTGACATGTTTTTGTTACTGCACTCACGAAGTAAGCGGGAAGAGTATGCATTCACATACAGGTGTGACACACCTGGGCGGGCACTGAAATAAAGCCCAGCTCCAGCCAGCCACAGAGATTAATGGGTATCTGCCTCACATCAGACACTAACTGATTGGGACCTGAGGGGGACAAATGTCAGAAGTCCTTGTCCAAGAAATGAGGTCTCATAGGCCTTGGCCCTGAAATGGTGTAATTCTCACTGCCTCTCAGAGAGGCTGTGTACAGAGACATTGCTTATCTCTACTCAACAGCCATTCCCAAGTCCTTCCTCCTGGCTGGCTGGCAGAATCTACTTTCCTGCTGCAAAGATAGGGGCAGGTGACCTAATCTTGGCTACAAAGAGATGCAGAGGCTCCTGGGAAAGCCCCCATGATCCCAGGAAACAGGATCTTGTTTCTTCTCTCCCTTCTCACTGGTGGGTGTTGTTGAGGGTACCCAAAATTCTGGGAGCAAGGCAGCCATGTTGGAGCTTTGAAGGCAAAGAACTAGAAGGCCCCAGATAAACAAACTGATGTCTTTCAGCTTTGACCTTCCCAAGAACTCAACTCCAGACGTGTCATGTGAAAAAACAAGAACCACCAAATAGGTGGGCCAATTGCTGCTGGGGATTCTGTTAGTTGCATCTAGAAGCATTGAGACTGACATGACATGACAGTGGTGTACTGGGCAGGGGTGCTAGGCAACTTGTTGCCCCTAACTGGCTGGCAGAATATTTTCCTAGCCAGCCTTACCTGTTGTAAATGTAAGGGCAGGTGACCTGATCTTGGCTGTGAAGAGACGCAGAGGCTCCTGGGAGACCCACTTTTAGTGCCCCTCACAGGTCCAGTTTACTAATTGTGGCCCTCAAGACCAGTAGAGGAGACCACAAAGCAAGCCCACTTGATCCAAATTCCTAGAGCTCTAGCAGCATTCAGGAACACATGTAGCTTACCCTCAGTGGTGTCCTACAGTTCTGAAGACCACCTGGCTTCATAGGGAAGCAAGTGAAGGGAATCTAAATCTCCCTGCAGCAGAATACCCCAGTCACCTTTGTCCCCAGCACATGACTGTGTGTGTGTGCATGTACATGTGAGTGAATCTAAAGTCCAGGTCTCAGGCCAGGTACAGTGGCTCACGCCTATAATCCCAGCACTCTGGGAGGCCGAGGCGGGTGGATCACCTGAGGTAAGGAGTTCAAGACCAGTCTGGCCAACATCCAACATGGCGAAACCACATATCTTTTTCTTTTTTCTTTTTTTTTTTTGGAGTTTTGCTCTTGTTGCACAGGCTGGAGTGCAGTGGTGTGATCTCGTCTCACTGCAACCTCCACCTCCCAGGTTCAAGTGATTCTCCTGACTCAGGCTCCTGAGTAGCTGGGATTACGGGCGTCTGCCACCATGCCTGGCTAATTTTTTGTGTTTTTAGTAGAGATGGAATTTCACTATGTTGGCCAGGCTGGTCTTGAACTCCTGACTTCAGGTGACCCACCCGCCTCAGCCTCCCAAAGTTATAGGGTTACAGGCGTGAGCCACCACGCCTGGCCCGGCGAAACCACATCTCTACAAAAAATACAAAAAAAAATTAGCTGTGTGTGGTGGCGCGCGCCTGTAGTCCCCAGCTACTGGGGAGGCCGAGGCATGAGAATTGCTTGAACCCAGGAAGTGGAGGTTGCAGTGAGCCGAGATTGTGCCACTGCACTACAACCTGCATGACAAAGTGAGACTCTGTCAAACACACACAAAAAAAAGTAATAAAAAAAATAGGCCGGGCACGGTGGCTCACGCCTGTAATCCCAGCACTTTGAGAGGCTGAGGCCAGCAGATCACCAGGTCAGGAGATCGAGACCATCTTGGCTAACATGGTGAAACCCCATCTCTACTAAACAAAATACAAAAAATGAGCTGGGCGTGGTGGCGGGAGCCTGTAGTCCCAGCTCCTCGGGAGGCTGAGGCAGGAGAATGGCAGGAGCCTGGGAGGCGGAGCTTGCAGTGAGCAGAGATGACGCCACTGCACTCCAGCCTGGGCAACAGAGCGAGACTCTGTCTCAAAATAAATAAATAAATAAATAAAGTCAGCTGTGTGGGGTGGCTCACGCCTGTAATCCCAGCACTTTGGGAGGCCGAGGCGGGCAGATCATGAGGTCAGGAGATCAAGGCCAACCTGGCTAACACAGTGAAACCCTATCTCTACTAAAAATACAAAAAAAAAAAAAAATTAGCTGGGCTTGGTGTCAGGCGCCTGTAGTCCCAGCTACTCAGGAGGCCGAGGCAGGAGAATGGCATGAACCCGGGAGGCGGAGCTTACAGTGAGCCAAGATTGCGCCACTGTGCTCCAGCCTGGGTGACAGAGTGAGACTCTGTCTTAAAAAAATAAATAAAAATAAAAAATAAAGTCCTGGTCTCCTGAGCATCCTTTGTGGATGTCATCATATACCCCCAAAGGCCAAAAGGAATATTAAGTATGCCTTTGCTTTCTACACTAGTTGCTTAAGTTTCCTTCCCAGGGAAGTATCTGCAAGCATGACCCTTCATGTTCTTGTGACACTTTTTTTTTTTTTGAGACAGAGTTTTGCTCTGTTGCCCAGGCTGGAGTGCAGTGGCTCGATCTCGGCTCACTGCAAGCTCTGCCTCCCGGGTTCACACCATTCTCCTGCCTCAGCCTCCCGAGTAGCTGGGACTACAGGTGTCCACCACCACACTGGGCTAATTTTTTTGTATTTTTAGTAGAGATGGGGTTTCACGGTGTTAGCCAGGATGGTCTTGATCTCCTAACCTCGTGATCTGCCCACCTCAGCCTCCCAAAGTGCTGGGATTCCAAGCGTGAGCCACTGCACCCGGCCCCTGTGACACTTTTACCACACAACATACAATACTGTATTACATATGTAACCATCCTCCATCCCTAACCACACTGTGAACCCCTGGAGGGTAGGGACCATGAGCACATAATACTCAAGTACTATTAGTCCAGTGAAGAAATGACTAATAGCCGGATCATTCTTTCTTTCATTTATGCAAGAAATGCCTACTGAGAATTCGCACTGTGGAAAGGGCAAAGGATACACGCAAATTAACGTTAAATACTGGTTCATGGTTAAGACCGTGATGGTAATAGAATTACAGGAGGAAGACAAGACACTGGCGGCACCTGGGCCCAGGCTGCCACACCCTGTGCCCGAAGAGGGCTGGCCATCAACACAAGTGGCATAACCAGAATGGAATCTGTCCATTGGCACAACTCCTCCATATAAAAAAAGTGATCCCACTTCCTCTCTGTGAGACTTGTTCAGTTTTTTGCCTCTATTATCTTCTGCAAGAACCTAATCCTTATATAACAGAGGTTAGAAATCACTGAGAAGACATTTAATTCTTCTAAAGTGTGCTTCTAGAATCTTTTTCTTTTCACAGTCCCCTGGGCAGATTAAGGAGGCACAGGTGAGAAGGAACCAAAAATATTTCTCCCCTGTTGCCACCTCCAATTAAAATATGTCTAATATTTGTGAATACTGCCATGTGTGCTCTGTTAGTGCTGGCCAAGTGTGGACCAAGAATAACTTGGGAGAGCCAAATCCTATCAGGTGTAAAGAAAACTGTGGTAGCAGCTAAGACAAAAACCTTATGATTTGGAATAAAATAAAGCTTAAAGGCCAGGCGTGGTAGTTCAAGCCTGTAATCCAAGCACTTTGGGAGGCCGAGGTGGGTGGATCATCTGAGGTCAGGAGTTCAGGAACAGCCTGGCCAACATGGTGAAACCCCGTTTCTACTAAAAATACAAAAATCACCTGGGTGCGGTGGCCGGTGCCTGTAATCCCAGCTACTAGGGAGGCTGAGGCAGGAGAATCCCTTGAACCCGGGAGGCGGAGGTGGCAGTGAGCCGAGATTGCGCCACTGCATTCCAGGCTGGGTGACAGACTAAGACCTTGTTTCAAAAAAAAAAAAAAAAAAAAAAAGCATAAAGTTCACACACCCAGACATTATTAATCTTTTTTTTTGAGACGGAGTTTCGCTCTTGTTGCCCAGGCTGGAGTGCAGTGGTGCGATCTTGGCTCACTGCAACCTCCGCCTCCTGGGTTCAAGCTATTCTCTTGCCGCAGCCTCCCAAGTAGGTGGGGCTACAGGAATGCACTACCATGCCCAGATAATTCTGTATTTTCAATAGAGATGGGGTTTCACCATGTTGGTCAAGCTGGTCTCAAACTCCTGACCTCAGGTGAACCACCTGCCTAGGCCTCCCAAAGTACTGGGATTACAGGTGTGAGCCACCGTGCCCGGCCCAACATTATGAATCTTTTTTTTTTTTTTGAGATAGGGTCTCGCTCTGTCACCCAGGCTGGAGTGCAGTGGCGCAATCTTGGCTCAGTGCCAGCTCCGCCTCCCAGGTTCATGCCATTCTCCTGCCTCAGCCTCCCGAGTAGCTGGGACTACAGGCACCCACCACCACGCCCGGCTAATTTTTTGTATTTTTAGTAGAGACGGGGTTTCACCGTGTTAGCCAGGATGATCTCGATCTCCTGACCTCGTGATCCGCCCTTCTCGGCCTCCCAAAGTGCTGGGATTACAGGCTTGAGCCACCGCGCCCGGCCAACATTATGAATCTTTAATTAGACATCACAGTCCAAGATCAACTAGTATGTGACCAATAAGCCAGGTTTTCTTCTAGCTCCCTTCCTGGTTTCTCTTCTGTTCTTGTGGCCCAAGGTCCTCTGGTAATGGATGGATTGTCCACTTCTGGGATCTTGGTGTCCTACCGGGCCTATGGTTCTCTCTAGGATAAAGTGGCTCAACATAGAACACAGCTCTGGTGCCAAGATGTCTCTGAGCTGAATCAGTCACCCTTGTCATTTCCTCCCAAGTCCCTAGGTCACTACCACAACAGGAACACGCAGGCAGATGTTCATTGTTTCCAGTTCTCTTTTTTGTTTTATTTTTGAGACAGGATCTTGCTCTGTCACCCAGGCTGGAGTGCAGTGGCACGATCATAGGATCACAGCTCTCTGCAACTTCAAACTCCTGGGCTAAAAAGATCCTCCCACCTTGGCCTACTTAATAGCTGGGATTACAGGTGCACGTCACCATGCCAGGCTAATTGTTTTATTTTAAATTTTTAAATTTTTTTTTCCTTTTTTTGAGATGAAGTTTCACTCTTGTTGCCCAGACTAGAGTGCAGTGGCGTGATCTTGGCTCACGGCAACCTCCGCCTCCTGGGTTCAAGTGATTCTCCTGCCTCAGCCTCCCAAGTAGCTGGGATTACAGGCGAGCACCACCATGCCCAGCTAATTTCTGTGTTTTTAGTAGAGACTGGGTTTCACTAGGTTGGCCAGGCTGGTCTCAAATTCCTGACCTCAAGTGACCCGCCCACCTCAGACTACCAAAGTGCTGGGATTGCAGGAGTGAGCCATGCCTGGCCCTGGTTTTTTTGCCTCCTAAGTAGCTGTGACTACAGAATGAGATTCTGTCTCAAAAAACAAAACAAAACAAAAAACGGCTCAGCATGGTGGCTCACACGTGTAATCTCAACACTTTGGGAGGCAGAGGTGGACAGAGTGCTTGAGCCCTGGGGAGCAGGGCAGAAGTTGCAGTGAGCCAAGATTGTGCCACTGCACTGCAGTGGGGATGACAGAATGAGACCCTGTCTCAAGAACAAAACAAAAAAAAAACCCACCATTTATTTATTTATGTATTTATTTATTTTTTGAGACGGAGTTTTGCTCTTGTTGCCCAGGCTGGCATGCAATGGCACGATCCTGGCTCACCACAACCTCTGCCTCCCAGGTTCCAGCGATTTTCCTGCCTCAGCCTTCTGAGTAGCTGGGATTACAGGCCCATGCCACTACGCCCAGATAATTTTTGTATTTTTAGTAGAGATGGGGTTTCACCATGTTGGTCAGACCGGTCTCGAACTCCTGACCTCCTTATCCGACTGCCTTGGCCTCCTAAAGTGCTGGGATTATAGGCATGAGCCACTGCGCCCAGCCGCCCCCACCATTTAAATCAAACAAACTGGCTAACAAAGTTTAAAGACTTTGTAAATAATGGTGACCTTGTAGTCCAGGCACGGTGGCGCATGACTGCAATCCCAGCACTTGGGAGGCGGAGGATCACTTGAGGCCAGGAGTTCAAGACCAGCCTGGGCAACATGGTGAAACTCCATCTATACTAAAAATATGACAAGTAGCTAGGTATGGTGATGCAGACCAGTAGTCTGGTTAGCTAGGCATGGTGATGCAGACCAGTAGTCCCAGCTATTTGGGAGGCTGAGGTAGAAGGATCACTTAAGCCCAATAGGTCGAGGCTGCAAGTGAGCCATGATTATACCACTGCACTTTAGCCTGGGCGACAAAGACTCTGTCTCAAAAAAAAAAAAAAAAAAAAAGGTGATCTTCCAACTATGGAATTCACTTTATTCTTCACATTTCAACTACCAGCATTTTGTAATCTTTTATTTATTTATTTTTCTTTTTTTCCCTCCAAATACCCAGATATCAAGAAGAATATTTTGCAATCCTAATATTAATTTTTAAGGGCTACCAATAATTAGTGCGCTATTTTTATAGCTATTAAAAGCACTAAATTCCTGACTTAAAAATATTGTCCAAATTTTTCATTTTTATAATTAGGTTTTGTCCCCTTTTCTAGTGGTGCTGAGGACTTGTCCTACTTGTCTTCCTTAAGACTGCCATAAATGGTTTGGTGAAACTGCTAAAAAAAGAAGAGGGAAGCAGACACCCTGAAATGTAGATTCTGAACCGATGTCAGTAACCAACCTTTTTTTTTTTTGAGACAGAGTCTCTCTCTGTCACCCAGCCTGGAGTGCAGTAGTGCGATCTTGACTCACTGCTACCTCCATCTCCCAGTTTCAAGTGATTCTCGTACCTTAGCCTCCTGAGTAGCTGGGATTACAGGTGCTTGCCACCATGCCCAATTAATTTTTGCATTTTTAGTAGAGACAGGGTTTCACCACATTGGCCAGGCTGGTCTCGAACTCCTGACCTCAGGCGATCCACCTGCCTTGGCTTTCCAAAGCCAAAGTGCTGGGATTACAGGCGTGAGCCACCGCGCCTGGCCTCAACTTTCTTTTTCCATAAATAACAGGACTAAAGGTAGTGTTTCTTTTTTGATAACATTTTTAAGAGTTTCAGCCGGGCATGGTGCCTCACACCTTTAATCCCAGCACTTTGGGAGGCTGAGGCCAGTGGATCATGAGGTCAGGAGTTTGAGACCAGCCTGCCCAACATGGTGAAACCCCATCTCTACTAAAAATACAAAAATTAGCCAGGCGTGGTGGCGCACGCCTGTAATTCTAGCTACTCAGGAGGCTGAGGCAGGAGAATCGCTTGATCCAGGGAGGCAGAGGTTGCAGTGAGCTGAGATTGCCCCACTGCACTCCAGCCTGGGGGACCCAGCAAGACTCCATCTCAGAAAAAACAACAAAACAAAACAAAACAAAACAAAAATGAGTTTCAAAGAACTTTCATAGAAGGGGACTTGTTAGGGTTGGCTCTGCAGATGTAGAATCATCATGTGGTGGTAACTCTTATCTACAGGGGATTAATTACTATGTGGTTATTTAAGGCAGTTTTAATTCCATATTTACTTTCTCCTACTATCTACCCAACTGCCAAGAGGCCTTTCTTATCAGATGGTGTGTGATGGATGACCCAGGGAGTGCAAATTAATTTCAATTGGCCAAACCCAACATAAAAATAGTAAATCTGTTCAAATGACCTACCGTATTTTCACTGGGCCAGTTCCCCTTCCTTCACCCCTGACACAAAACATAGCTCATCTTTTCAACAGGAATAGGTAGAAAAATAAGAATAATAAAATAAAATAGACATGGCTTCTCTGTTTCTCCTCTTCTCCCTCACAGCCACCTCCATAGTGAGAGGTTCCTAATGGTTCTGTGTCTGAGTTACACCACCGTGGGCGTGAAGCACCCTCAGCCATTTTGTCTCTGCTTCAAAACTTCCTACAATGCCTGCCTGCCTTTTAAGGCAGGATATATGGTCTGTCTGGCCTCCTTTCTAGCTTTAGATCCCCTTAGGCTGTTGTAGCGTTGTAGTGCCCGGCTCAACTGGCCTAATCCCCACTCTCTGATCCTGTCCTGCCTTTTCCAGAAATTATCTTCTGGTCCCTTGAGTCTCCCCTCCTGTAACATGCATCCTCATCTTTATTCTGCCAGCATTTTTTTTCAATACCACACTCAAATGCTACTCAAGTCAAAGGCTTCCTATGAGAGCAGGGGTTGTGCCTGGCGTTCTACAGCCTTTGGTTCACACCCCCTTTTTTTTTTTAGAGGGGGTCTTGCTCTGTTGCCCAGGCTGGAGTGCAGTGGCGCAATCTCGGCTCACTGCAACCTCTGCCTCCCAGGTTCAAGCGATTCTTCTGCCTTAGCCTCCCGAGTAGCTGAGACTAGGTGTGGGCCACCACGCCCGGCTAATTTTTTTTTTTTTTTTTTTTGTATTTTTAGTAGAGAAGGGGTTTCACCATATTAGCCACGCTGGTCTCGAACTCCTAACCTCGTGATCTGCCCGCCTCGGCCCCAAAGTCCTAGGATTACAAATATGAACCACCGCGCTGGACGCCCGGTTTTTTTTTTTTTTTTTTTTTTTTTTTTTTTTTTTTTTTAAGACATTTCGGTCTCCACGTTGGTCAGGCTGGTCTCGAATGCCCAACCTCAGGTGATCCTCCTGCCTCGGCCTCCCAAAGTGCTGGGATTACAGGTGTGAGCCACTGCGCCCGGCCGGTTCACACCCTTTATTTGTATTTATTTTTTTTTTGAGACAGGGTCTCACTTTGCCGTCCAGTCTCAAGTGCAGTGGCGCCATCTCGACTCACTGCAACCTCGACCTCCTGGGCTCAAGGGATCTTCCTACCTCAGCCTCCCAAGTACCTGGGACCACAGACGCGAGCCACTGCCCGGCTAATTTTTGTATTTTTTGGTAGAGACGGGATTTCGCTATGTTGCCGAGGTTGGTCTCTAACTCCTGGGCTGAACCTATCCTTCCGCCTCAGCCTCCCAAAGGGCTGGGACGACAGGCTTGAACCACCGCGCCCGGCCTGGTTCACACACTTTAATGGCACTTACCACATACTGCTAGGCATTGAGGTTATTTCTGTAACATCTCTTCTTTTCTACTAGATTCTATGAGGGCAGGAACTAGGTCTTATTTTTCTCTGAGGACAAGGACTGTTAGACAAGTGTATGGAGACGCATCTAGACCAACTGCCTGACTTCCTCTTTCCTCTGGGTTTACTTCTCCCTCCAAGAGGAGGGTTGTGTGTGTGAGCGGGGCGACTGGAAAACATAGTGTTCAGGACGTTGTATCTTGTTCCAGGAACTAAGTACACGCCTGGGTAACTAATGTGGAGTACCTCTCCTTCCCCTGTTGCTATCGCCCCTCTGTGGCTGCTTGGCAAGTAGCTCAGTATGAAGAGCTGACGGAATTCTGCGGTGGGCCAGGTGGCTCTGGCGTCGATTGTTTAAGGCGACTGTTAATGACTACAACACACCATTGAGTCTTGGTCCCAAGGCGCTGGTGCACATGGTACTTCCCGAAATCCCTGTAGAGCCGCTGGAGCAGGAGCCCCGATCCCACGTTTGGGCAGCTGACTCGCCTGAGGCCTCCAGCTGAAAGCGGAATTGCAGGGGTGAGAATGAGCAGACCTAACTACCGGGCTTCTCGCACTTGGCCTGCATTTATTTAGGACCACGATAACCTCGAAGGCCAGGTTGGGGTGCCCGATGGGTCGTGGGCTTGCTGTCTAACTCCCTGAGATCGGCGGGCTGAACAGAGCTTCGAAGTGTAGCGCCATCCTGAGCAGAGGAAGGGGCGCCCGACGGCCGCGTAGCGGGCGGCAGGGCGGGAGGAAGTAGCAGCTGCTGCTCCCCGCCCACCCCTCTCGCATGTGCCTTTCCGCTCCACTGTTCGCCGGTGAGCTAGGTGGCGCGAGAGCGGAGGGGAGAAAAGACAGCGGCTGCAGGAGCCGAAGGCCGCGGCTCGAGGTGGGGCAGGGGCGGGCACGCGAGCGTGCGTGCGTGGGCGCGGTCTATAGCACGCCGCGCGCGGGGCGGATGTCCGGGCCGGCTGGGCCGGGGCCGCGGACGAGATGGCGGAAGGTGGAGGCTGCCGTGAGCGACCGGATGCGGAGACTCAGAAGTCCGAGCTTGGAGCCTTAATGAGGACCACACTCCAACGCGGGGCGCAGTGGTGAGCTCCCGGCTCGCTCTTCCTCTATGCAGAACCAGGGACCGAGAAAAAGGGGCCTCCTTTTTCTCGGCTAGAGTAGGGGCTGGGCGGGGATGGTATGTAGTGACCCTGAAAGAGTAGCCTGACACCTGCCCCTCAGGAGAATAACTCCAGGATCAGCTCTGGGAAAGCGCAGGCGGGGCCTGAGTGTCGTCTCAGTTCATCTGGAGCCCTAGGGGGCGGGCCCGGCGGGGGCCAGGAGGAGGGATGTGGTGAAGGGGAAGGTTGGTGGGGACCCTAAGGGTGGGGAGAGCCCTTTACCATGAGGACTCGCCGTGTGACCTTGGGCGAAGGTGTCACAGACCTGGATTCCTCACTGTTAAAACCAGGATAGCAATATTTGGCTCACCGACCTCAGTGGGTTGAGGGGAAAATCAGAAGTAGATACTTTGTAACTTGTAAACTGCCAACAGATGTCAAGGTCAGAAGCTGAACAAATGTCTGAGAACCCCGATTATTTTGGTAGCAAGTGTCAAAAATATTTGCGGCAGCAGTATCTTGGAGTGGGAGAGGAGGATAGCCTAGGTCCTGGAGCTAGATAGAAGATGAAGGGTCCAGAATTTAGAAGACCCAGGCTGAGTTATTAGGCATCTTAATAGATTGTTTAGTAGAGGGGACAATACTTTGTACTACTGGAGAGATTCCTGGGTGGTGTAATTGTGTAGGAGTAGAAAAACTAAGGCTAGACTTTGCATCGAGTATGATTGTTACCCATCTTGTTTGTTTTGTTTTGTTTTGTTCTGTTTTGAGATGGAGTTTCACTCTTGTTGCCCAAGCTGGAGTGCAGTGGCGTGATCTTGGCTCATGGCAACCTCCGCCTCCCGGGTTCAAGCGATTCTCCTGCCTCAGCCTCCCGAGTAGCTGGGATTACAGGCTCACGCCACCACACCCAGCTAATTTTTTGTATTTTTAGTAGAGACCGGGTTTCACCATGTTGGGTAGGCTGGTCTCAAACTCTTGACCTTATGATCCACCCGCCTCGGCCTCCCAAAGTGCTGGGATTACAGGTGGGAGCCACCGTGCTCGGCCCGAGTGTTACCTATCTTTAAGAAATCATTGTGGTGATGATCTGCCGCGGAATTGAGCAGGAGAATAGAAAAATTGGGGTTAGGAGGAGTACAGATAACAGCTTATGTGTTCACCTTGAGCTAACCAGTTTGTGAAAGGCAGGGTAAACAGAGGTACTTTTTTTGTGTTTTCTTTTCTTTTCTTTTTCTTTTTCTTTTTTTTTTTTTTTGAGAAGGAATTTCGCTCTTGTTGCCCAGGCTGGAGGGCAATGGCGCGATCTCGGGTCACGGCAACCTCCCCCTCCCGTGTTCAAGCGATTCTCCTGCCTCAGCCTCCCCAGTAGCTAGGATTACAGGCATGCGCCACCACGGCCGGCTAATTTTTTTTGTATTTTTAGTAGAGATGGGGTTTCTCCATTTTGGTCAGGCTGGTCTCGAATTCCTGATCTCAGGTGATCGCCCGCCGTGGCCTCCCAAAGTGCTGGGATTACAGGTGGAAGCTACTGCGCCCGGCCTAGCAGAGGTACTTTTTAAGTTAACCTGTATAGCGTTCATAAAGAATACTCAGCAGAAGCAGAGGAAGTTTAAGATAGACTAAAATCATACAGTAAAATTGTATGGAAGGTATTGCTCAAGGGATTTGGAAGAAAAATAGCGTTTTAGAGATGGATGTGTTTATGGATCCTTGTGACCTCTGGGAAGCTGCCTGACCTCCTCTCACATTTGTTGGTTATAAAATTTTAAGGATGCACCAATATAATTGTTGATGCTTTGTTGCTCCACAGAGATTGTTTTAATTGTAAAACAGCATAGAGATACTTTTTTTTTTTTTTTTTTTTTTTTGAGACGAAGTCTCACTGCGTCACCAGGCTGGAGTGCAGTGGCGCGATCTCGGCTCACTGTAATCTCTGCCTCCCGGGTTCAAGCGATTCTCCTGCTTCAGCCTCCCGAGTAGCTGGGATTATAGGCATGCACCACCATGCCCCGCTAATGTTTGTATTTTTAGTAGAGACAGGGTTTCACCATGTTGGCCAGGATGGTCTCGATCTCCTGACCTCGTGATCCACCTGCCTCAGCCTCCCAAAGTGCTGGGATTACAGGCGTGAGCCACCGCTCCCGGCCAGCACAGTGATACTTTAAAAATATAAACAGGTCTGGTGCAGTGGCTCATGCCTGTAATCCCAGCACTTTGGGAAGCTGAGGCAGGAGGATCACTTGAGGCCAGGAGTTCAAGACCAGCCTGGGCAACATAGCAAGAGCTAGCCTCTACAAAATAAAAATAAAGAAATAAATTAGCCAGGCATGGTGGTATGTGCCTATAGTCACAGCTACTCAGAGGCTGAGGCAGGAGGATCACTTGAGCCCGGGAGTTTGAGGCTACAGAGAGCTATGATTGTGCCACTGCACTCTAGCCTGGGTGACCCTCTCTCTAAGGAAATAAATAGGTAAATAAAATACCACATTTACTTACATTTAAGTAAAAAAGTGGCAAGTTGAATATGAAGCACAAATTAATGCTTTTTGACAAGATGAACAATAGGCACTATTATATGTACATGTGTATGTGTATATTTATATATGTACACGCATGTTATATACTTTTTTTTTGACAGGGTTTTATTCCTGTCGCCCAGGCTAGAGTGCAATGGCATGATCTCAGCTCACTGCAACTTCTGTCTTCCGGGTGCAAGTGATTCTTGTGCCTCAGCCTCCCGAGCAGCTGGGACTACAGGCATGTGCCACCACGCTCAGCTAATTTTTGTAATTTTAGTAGAGATGGGGTTTGTTGCCCAGGCTGGTCTTGAACTCCTGAGCTCAAGTGACCATCCACCTCGGCCTCTCAAAGTGCTGGGATTACAGGTGTGAGCCACTGTGCCTGGCCTTGTGTGTACATTTTTGGAACTCATTTGGTCCTTAAAGGAAAACTGAAGTGGGTGGTGTTTCTAACCCATTTTCAGAAAGAGCATTAGTTTAGTGCTGTTCATGTCAAGCAAAACAGTGTAACCAAACTGTCTGCCTGGACTGGGACTTCTGTAAAGATCATTATGAAATTAATGACTTGTGGCCGGGTGCGGTGGCTCACGCCTATAATCACAGCACTTTGGGAGGCCAAGGTGGACAGATTACCTGAGGTAGGGAGTTTGAGACTGTCCTGACCAACATGGAGAAACCCTGTCTCTACTAAAAATACAAAATTAGCCAGGTGTGGTGGCACACACCTGTAATCCCAGCTACGGGAGACTGAGGCAGGAGAATCACTTGAACCTGGGAGGCGGAGGTTGCGGAGAGCCGAGATCACACCATTGCACTCCAGCCTGGGTGACAAGAGCGAAACTCTGTCTCAAAAAAAAAAAGAAGTTAATGACTTGTTTATTAGCAAACATGATTTTACCCATAAAAAGACTCCATTTAGACTGAGTGTGGTAGCTCATGCATGTAATCCCAGCACTTTGGGAGGCCAAGGCAGGAGGATCACCTGAGATCAGGAGTTCGAGACCAGCCTGGCCAACATGGTGAAACTCCATCTCTACTAAAAATACAAAAAAATTAGCTGGGCCTGGTGGTGCATGCCTGTAATCCCAGCTACTTGGGAGGCTGAGGCAGGAGAATTGCTTGAACCCAGGAGGTGGAGGTTGTAGTGAGCCAAGATCATACCACCGCACTCCAGCCTGGGCAACAAGAGCGAAAACTCCGTCTCAAAAAAAAAAAAAAAAAAGAGGCCAGGCGCAGTGGCTCATGCCTGTAATCCCAGCACTTTGGGAGGCCAAAGTAGGCGGATCACCTGAGGTCAGGAGTTTGAGACCAGCCTGCCCAACATGGTGAAACCCCGTCTCTACTAAAAATACAAAAATTAGCTGGGAGTGGTGACAGGTGCCTGTAATCCCAGTTAGTCAGGAGGCTGAGGCAGGAGAATTGCTTGAACCTGGGAGGCAGAGGTTGCAGTGAGCCAAGATTGTGTCACTATACTCCAGCCTGGGCGACAGAACAAGACTCCGTCTAAAAGAAAAAAAAAGAAAGACGGCATTTAAATAAGCATTTTGAAACCACTTGTTTTCTTTCTTTTATTCACTCTTTGAACAATCATTTCACTTAATGGATGCATACCCTGGGCCAGACTCTCTGTGCCATGTGGGGCCTGGGCCCTGCTCTTGCTCTTGTGACAGTGTTTTTTAGTGGGTATTGCATATGCCCCAAGTGGAAGGACCATAAAAAAGATTAAGGAAGCAGCTGCAGAAATTTATAATCTCAGCTTTTCTGCTACAGTAAATTTTTGTCTCTCTCTAGGTATCTTATTGACAGCCGGTGGTTCAAGCAGTGGAAGAAGTATGTGGGCTTTGACAGCTGGGACATGTACAATGTGGGTGAACATAACCTATTTCCTGGCCCAATAGACAACTCTGGGCTATTTTCAGGTATAGTAAATGTTGCTTTTCTAGCTAAACATTCACCTGGGCAGTGGCCTGATGTTATGTGCATCTGTAACATGGACGTTGTGAACTTTCCTAGTGTGAGGAGATAGAAACAAGTATCCTCATTTTGCATCTATAGCAGAAGTCTTTGCAAACCCTTAATGAGAAGTTAAGCTACTTTTTTCCCTTAAATTAACTGCATCTGATAAGAGTATGCTTCTAACATTTTAACTTTCTCTCTTTGCAAATTAGTTCTGCTAGCTATCTCACATTTTAAGTTAGTATATGGAATGGAAAGAAATAGGATGTCATTTTGAAATTGTATCTAAAATTTAAGAACCAGAATTTTTTGTTACCTTTGCAGTGGAACAAATTGTAAACCTGTGAACTTTCATCAAGAATTCCTGTAATGGCTGTTTTTATCATATAACTAGTGTGAGGAGAGGTTGAAGGTCAGTAGACAGAGTTATGACTGTAGTCAGCTCCCAATGGGAACTGTAGGAAAAGCGACATGTAACACACTAGAGCTTTGCTTGCACTTGTACATGCACTGAGATGACAGAGTCAGCTTTTCCCAGGCTTTCTTTTGCCTGACTTCAGACCTCTTTAAAGTCATGATAGAGGTGATCTGTCATGGGTGTCAAAAATCAGGGCAGTGCCAGGAGTGGTGTCTCACGCCTGTAACTCAGCACTTTGGGAGGCCAAGGCAGGTGGATCACCTGAGGTCAGGAGTTCGAGACCAGCCTGGCCAACATGGTGAAACCCCGTCTCTACCATGTTGGCTAGGCTGGCCTTGAGCTCCTGGGCTCAAGCTATCTTCCTGCCTCAGCCTCCTTAGTCACTGAGACTACAGTGTTCTACCACTCTCAGCTGTTTTTTAAGTTTTTTGGTAGAGACGGGGTCTTGCTATGTTGCCCAGGCTGGTTGAACTCCTGGCCTCAAGCCATCCTCCCACCTTGGCTTCCCAGAGTTTTGGTGTGAGCCACTGTGCCTGGCCTAACTTGGATATTTTTAAAACTGAGCAATGCTTCAGCTCAGACCTTGTTTTAGGAGAGGTCTGCATGGTATAAACAATATCATTTACTTTGTTTCCTGAAATAGGTCAAATGGTGGCACTATGCCACGAAGTTGCCCTAAGGAATCATTTCATTATGTTCACATTTTGTTCTTTTTCTCATTTTTATGAAATGGAGAATTCATAAGGTTTTAAATTCAGGCATACTTTGGCTTATTGTGCTTTGCTTTATTATATGTTGCAGATACTGCATTTTTAGCAAATTTTGTAGGTATTTGGCAACGCTGCCTTGACAATCTGTCAGTTCCATTTTTACAACAGCATGTGCTCACTTCATGTCTCTGTTACCACATTTTGGTAATTCTCAAAATACTTCAAAGTTTTTCATTATTATTTGTTATGGTGATCAGTGATCAGGGAGCTTTCTTTTTTTTTTTTTGAGACGGAGTTTTGCTCTTGTTGCCCAGGCAGGAGTGCAGTGGCATGATCGTGGCTCATGGCAACCTCCACCTCTTGGGTTCAAGTGATTCTCCTGCCTCAGCCTCCCGAGTAGCTAGGATTACAGGCATGCGCCACCACGCCTGGCTAATTTTGTATTTTTAGTAGAGATGGGGTTTCTCCATGTTGGTCAGGCTGGTCTT
The DNA here is from genome assembly GCF_029289425.2 of Pan paniscus. NCBI lineage: Eukaryota > Metazoa > Chordata > Mammalia > Primates > Hominidae > Pan > Pan paniscus. Next base: position 49,311,479 of record NC_085926.1, on the reverse strand, counting down.
GAACTCCCGACCTCAGCCTCCCAAAGTGCTGGGATTACAGGCGTGAGCCACCGTGCCCAGCCAACAGGGATCTTTCATGTTGCTATTGTAATTGTTTTGGGGCATCATGAAGGGAGCCCATGTAAGACAGTGAACTTAATTGGTAATTATTGTGTGTATTCTCGCTGCTTCACCAACCAGCCATTCCATCTCTCTCTCTCTCCTCAGGCTTTGCTATTGCCTGAGACACAATGACACTGAAATTCGGCCACTTAGTAACCCTAACAACGTCTTCTAAATGTTCAAGTGAAAAGGAGAATTGCATGTCTCTCACTTCAAATCAAAGCTAGAAATGATTTGAGTTTGGTTAAGGAAGCCGAAATAGGTTGTAAGCTAGGCCTCTTGTGCCATATAGCTAGCCAAGTTGTGAATGTAAATGTAAACCTCCTGGACTTAAGTGATCCTTCCACCTCAGCCTCCTGAGTAGCTAGGACTACAGGTGCTTGCCAGCATTCCTGGCTCATTTTTGTATGTGTGTTTTTTTTTTGTAGCGATGGAGTTTTGTCATGTTGCCTGGGAGATGGAGGAACCCAGGAAATGGTGGTTTCAGTGAGCTGAGATTGCGCCACTGCACTCCAGCTTGGGCGACAGAAGTGAGACTCCATCTCAAAAAAAAAAAAAAAAAAAGTGCTACTCTAGTGAACACATGAATTATAAGAGCCTGAAACAGCCTTATTATTGCTGATATGGAGAAAGTTGTTTATTCATTTATTTTTTTTTTGAGACAAGGTGCCACCTTGTCTCAAAAAAAAAAAAGGTAGCTACTGCTACCTCGTGCAGTAGCACAATCACACCTCACTACAACCTTGACCTTCCCAGGCTCAGGTGATCCTCCCACCTCAGCCTCCTGAGTAACTGGAACTACAGGCCCCACCACACTCGACTAATTATTGTATTTTTTGCAGAGATTTTTTGTGGGTTTTGTCATGTTGTTCAGGTTGATCTTGAATTCCTGGGCTCAAGCAATCCTCCCGCCTTGACGTCCCAGAGTGCTGGGATTACAGGTGTGAGTCACTGTGCCCAGGCTAAACAACAGGTTTTATTTTATTTTATTTTTATTTATTATTATTATTTTTTTGAGACAGAGTCTCACCATGGGGTTTCACCATGTTGGCCAGGCTGGTCTCAAACTCCTGACCTTAAGTGATCCACCTGCCTCGGCCTCTCAAAGTGCTGGGATTACAGGCATGAGCTACTGTGCCTGGCCTAAACAACAGATTTTAAATGTAGACAAAACACCCTTCTATTGGGAAGATGCCATCTACCTCTTTGCTGCTAGAGGGGAAAAGTCAGTGCCTGGGTTCAGAGCCTTTTTTTTTTTTTTGAGACAGGGTCTTGCCCTGTCACCTAGGCTGTAGTGTGTGATCACAGCTCACTGCAGCCTTAACCTCCTGGGCTCAAGTGATCCTCCCACCTCAGCCTCCTGAGTAGCTAGGACTACAGTTGCTTGCCACCATGCTTGGCTGATTTTTATATGTTTGTTTGTTTGTTTTGTAAGACAGAGTCTCACTCTGTCGTCTAGGCTGAAGTGCAATGGCACAATCTTGGCTCACTGCAACCTCCACCTCCCAGTTTCAAGTGATTCTCCTGCCTCAGCCTCCCAAGTAGCTGGGATTACAGGTACCTGCCACCACACCCAGCTAATTTTTTTTTGTATTTTTAGTAAAGACGGGATTTCAGCACGTTGGCCAGCCTGGTCTCGAACTCCTGACCTCAGGTGGTCCACCCGCCTTGACCTCCCAAAGTGCTGGAATTACAGGTGTGAGCCACTGTGCCCAGCTTTGTATTTTTTTTTTTTTTTGTAGAGATGGGATTTTGCCATGTTGCCCGGGCTGGTCTCCAACTCCTGGGCTCAAGTGATCTGTCTGCCTTGACTTCTCAAAGTGCTGGGATTATAGGCATGAGCCACTCTGTCCGGCCAGATTCAGAGCCTTGAAGGACAGGCTGACTCTCTTCTTAAGGGATACTGCAGATGGTGACTTTAGTTTGAAGCCAGTGCTCATTTATCATTCCAAAAATCCCAAGGCCCTCAAGAATTATGCTAAATCTGCTCTGCCTGTGCCCTACACATGCAACAACAAAGCCTGCATGATAGCATATTTATTTACAGCATGGTATACCGAATATTTTTGTTTTTATTTTATTTTTCTGGGACAGAGTCTCGCTGTGTCGCCCAGGCTGGAATGCAGTGGTGCAATCTCGGCTTACTGCAACCTCTGCTTCCCGGGTTCAAGTTATTTTCATGGCTCAGCCTCCCAGGTAGCTGAGATTACAGACATGCACCACCAGGTCTGGCTAATTTTTGTACTTTTAGTAGAGATGGGGTTTTGCTATGTTGGCCAGGCTGGTCTCAAACTCCTGGCCTCAAGTGATCCACCCGCCTTGACCTCCCTAAGTGCTGGGATTACAGGCATGAGCCACCACAACAAGTTTACCGATTTTTTTTTTTTTGAGTCGGAGTTTTGCTCTTTTGCCCAGGCTGGAGTGCAATGGTGCGATCTTGGCTCACCACAACCTCTGCCTCCCAGGTTCAAGAGATTCTCCTGCCTCAGCCTCCTGAGTAGCTGGGATTATAGGCATGCGCCACCACGCCCAGCTAATTTTGTTTTTTTAGTAGAGACGGGGTTTCTCCTTGTTGGTCAGGCTGGTCTCGAACTCTCGACCTCAGGTAACTGCCCACCACGGCCTCCCCAAGTGCTGGGAGTACAGGTGTGAGCCACCACGCCCGGCCTCCCAATATTTTTTTTTTTTTTGAGATGGAGTCTTGCTCTGTCACCCAGACTGGAGTGCAGTGGCGCGATCTCGGCTCACTGCAAGCTCCGCCTCCTGGGTTCACACGATTCTCCTGCCTCAGCCTCCTGAGTAGCTGGGACCACAGGCGCCTGGCGCCTGCCACCACACCCGGCTACTTTTTTTGTATTTTTAGTAGAGACGGGGTTTCACCATGTTGGCCAGGATGGTCTCGATCTCCTGATCTCGTGATCCACCCATCTCGGCCTCTCAAAGTGCTGGGATTACAGGTGTGAGCCACCGCGCCCGGCCTCTGGCCTCCAGCCTCCAGCCTCCCAATATTTTTAGCTCAGTGTTGAGACCTACTGCTCAGAAAAAGCACTGAGCTAATCTTATCAAAATGTTACTGCTGCCAGGTGCAGTGGCTTACGCCTGTTATCCCAGCACTTTGGGAGGCCAAGGTGGGCGGATCACGAGGTCAGGAGATTGAGACCATCCTGGCTAACACGGTGAAACCCTGTCTCTATTAAAAATACAAAAACAAAATTAACCAGGTGTGGTGGCGGGTGCCTGTAGTCCCAGCTCCTCGGGAGGCTGAGGCGGGAGAATAGCATGAACCTGAGAGGTGGAGCTTGCAGTGAGCCGAGATCGCGCCACTGCACTCCAGCCTGGGGGACACAGCGAGACTGTCTCAAAAAAAAAAAAGTTACTGCTCCATTGCAATGTACCTAGTTACCCAAGAGCTCTGATGGAGATGCGTGAGGAGATTAATGTTGTTTCATGCCTACTAAAAACATCCGTTCTGCAGCCTGTGAGTCAAGAAGTAATTTAAACTTTGTTTGTTTGTTTGTTTGTTTGTTTGTTTGTTTGTTTTGAGAGAGTCTCACTCTGTTGCCCAGGCTGGAGTGCAGTGGCTCAATCTTGGCTCCTTGCAACCTCTCCTTCCCAGGTTCAAGCAATTCTCCTGCCTCCTCCTACCAGGTTCAAGTAATTCTCCTGCCTCAGCCTCCCGAGTAGCTGGGATACAGGTGCCCGTCCCTCCACCTGGCTAATTTTTGTATTTTTAGTAGAGACCGGGTTTCACCATGTTGGCCAGGCTGGTCTCAAACTTCTGACCTCAAGTGATCCTCCCGCCTCAGCCTGCCAAAGTGCTGGGATTACAGGCCTGAGCCAGCGTGCCTGATTTGATTTCAACTTTCAAGTCTTATTATTTAAGAAATACATTTTATAAGACTTTATCTGCCATAGAGTGATTCTCCTGAAGGATCTGGGCAAATTAAATTGAAAACCTTTTGGAAAGGATTTACCATTCTAGATGCCATTAAGAATATTCATGATTCCACCTGGTGCAGTGGCTTATACCTATAATCCCAGGACTTTGGCAGGCTGAAGTAGGTGGATCCTTTGAACCCAGGAGTTGGAGACTAGGGTGGGCAACTTGGCAAAACCCCATCCCTATAAAAAATACGAAAATTAGCTAGGCCTGGTGGCATGCACCTGTAGTTCTAGCTACTTGGGAGACTAAGGCAGGAGGATTGCTTGAGTCTGGGAGGTCGAAGCTGCAGTGAGCTGTAATCATGCCACTGCACTTCAGCTTGGGTGATAGAGTAAGGCCTGCCACTCCCACCTGCCCACACACATGCACAAAAATATTCATGATTCATGGGAGGAGGTCAAAATCAACATTAATAGGAGTCTGGAAGAAGTTCATTCCAACACTTACGGATGACTTCAAGGGGCTCAAGACATCAGTGGGAGAAGTAACAGCAAAAGTGGAAATAGCAAGAGAACTAGAATTAGAAGTGAAGCCTGAAGATGTGACTGAATTGCTTTATTTTTTATTTTTACTTTTATTTTTATTTTTTTTGAGATGGAGTTTCGCTGTGTCACCCAGGCTGGAGTGCAGTGGCGCAATCTTGGCTCACTGCAACCTCCGCCTCCTGGGTTCAAACAATTCTCCTGCCTCAGCCTCCCAAGTAGCTGGGCTACAGGTGTGCACCACCATGCCCAGCTAATTTTTGTGTTTGTAGTAGAGACGGGGTTTCACTACGCTGGCCAGGCTGGTCTTGAACTCCTGACCTCATGATCTGCCCACCTCGGCCTCCGAAAGTGCTGGGATTACAGGTGTGAGCCACTGCGCCTGGCCTATTTTTAATTTTAATTTTTATTTATTTTTATTTCTTTTGAGACAGAGTCTTGCTCTGTCACCCAGGCTGGAGTACAGTGGGGTATCTCGGCTCACTGCAGTCTCCACCTCCTGGGTTCAAGCAATTCTTATGCCTCAGCCTCCCGAGTAGCTGGGACTACAGGCATGCATCACCATGCCCAGCTAATTTTTGTATTTTTACTAGAAATGGGGTTTCACCATGTTGGCCAGGCTGATCTTGAATTCCTGACCTCAAGTGATCTGCCTGCCTCAGCCTCCCAAAGTGCTGGAATTACAGGCATGAGCCAACATGCCCGGCCTGAATTGCTTTAATCTTATGATAAAACTTGAATGGCTGAGGAGTTGCTTCTTATGGGTGAGCAAAGAAAATGGTTTCTTGAGATGGAATCTATGTCTGGTGAAGATGTTATGAGCATTGTTGAAATGACAACAAAGGAACCCTGCCCTGAAAAAGGCGTGTAAACTAGTCGGAGGGATGGTGGGAAACCATAACCACCTCATGTATGATTTATTTATTTTTGAGATGGAGTCTCGCTCTTTCACCAGGCTGGAGTGCAGTGGCGTGATCTTGGCTTACTGCAACCTCTGCCTCCCGGGTTCAAGCAATTCTCCTGCCTCAGCCTCCCGAGTAGCTGGGACTACAGGTGCCCGCTACCACGCCTGGCTAATTTTTATATTTTTAGTAGAGACGGGGTTTCACCATGTTGGCCAGGCTGCTCTCAAACTCCTGACCTCATGATCCACCCGCCTCAGCCTCCGAAAGTGCTGGGATTACAGGTGTGAGCCACCACACCCAGCCTGGAGTTTTTCTTTTTTATCCTCTTCTCTCCCTCCAATTATAGAAGAAATACAAATTCCTCATAAAATCTTCATGGATAAAGAGAAAACATGGATAAAGACAAAAGTCTGCTCTGTATAATGACCAGTGACAGAATTTTGGAATTTCATTCCTGTTTCTTTCTGTAAATAATTTTCTTATTTCTGAAAAGTACATGGAAATCATGTAAAACCATCATTTCTGGGGCAAAGAGCAGTGACTTATGTGCTCTTTTCCTTTTTTAGATCCTGAGAGTCAGACCTTGAAAGAACACTTAATTGATGAATTGGACTATGTATTGGTCCCCACCGAGGCGTGGAATAAACTACTAAACTGGTACGGCTGTGTAGAAGGCCAGCAACCCATCGTCAGAAAAGTGAGTTATGTGAATTGTCCCACCTGCTGGTCACTGTCTGCAGGTGCTTTCTGTTGGACACTGACTAGTGTTTGCTCGGAAAATGAACATACCTCAGTGGTTGAATAGTGGTGCTTGAGGCCTTGTTTCTGGATCTCTTTTTTTTTTGAGATGGAGTCTTGTGCTCTTGTCGCCCAGGCTGGAGTGCAACGGCACGATCTCGGCTCACTGCAGCCTCTGGCTCCCAGGTTCAAGTGATTCTCCTGCCTCAGCCTCCAGAGTAGCTGGGATTACAGGTGCCTTTCACTACGCCTGGCCAATTTTTGTATTCTTAGTAGAGACGGGGTTTCGCCATGTTGGCCAGTCTGGTCTCAAACTCTTGACCTTGTGATCTGCCCGACTCGGCCCCCCAAAGTGGTGGGATTACAGGCGTGAGCCACTACGCCCAGCCTGTTTCTGGTTCTCTTTAGGAAATTGTGGTTGTGAGTGAAGTTGCTCACCCAGAATATTATCATGAGTGGCCTCTAAACATCAGAGCTGCCCAGTGGCTTGGAATGTGCCCAGCAGCGCTGTGAGAGAACTTTCTGGAAAATTCTATGAGAGAAAGTTCACTGGGGGCATATGGACATATAGTTAATGTCCTGCATCTTGTTTATCTTAAAAAACCTTTATGATACTGCTTTTCCCTCTATGCTTAAGAGTCTTTGAGCCAGGTGCAGTGGCTCACATCTGTAATCCCAGCACTTTGGGAGGTTGAGGCAGGCGGATCACGAGGTCAGGAGATCAAGACCACCCTGGCCAACATGGTGAAACCTCGTCTCTACTAAAAATACAAAAATTAACTGGGTGTGGTGGCACATGCCTGTAGTCCTAGCTACTCGGGAGGCTGAGGCAGGAGAATTGCTTGAACCCAGGAGATGGAGGTTGCAGTAAGCCGAGATCACCCCACTGTACTGCAGCCTGGCAACAGAGTGAGACTCGGTTGCAAAAAAAAAAAAAGAGTCTTTGATCAGGCCGTGCATGGTGGCTCACGCCTGTAATCCCAGCACTTTGGGAGGCTGAGGCAGGTGGATCACGAGGTTAAGAGATCGAGACCATCCTGGCCAACATGGTGAAATCCTGTCTCTACTAAAAATACAAAAATTAGCTGGGCATGATGGTGGGCCCCTGTAGTCCCAGCTACTCGGGAGGCTGAGGCAGGAGAATCTCTTGAACCCAGGAGGTGCAGGTTGTAATGAGCTGAGATCGTACCACTGCACTCCAGGCTGCTGACGGAGGAAGACTCCATCTCAAAAACAAAAAACAGTGAAGAACAGCCTTCTCTCTAATATCATCAAGATACTCTTGGTCTTAGTGGGTAGAAAAAATATATATATATCTTTTTTTTGCGGGGTACAGAGTCTCGCTCTGTCGCCCAGGCTGGAGTGCAGTAGAGCGATCTTGGCTCACTGCAGCCTCCACCTCCTGGGTTCAAGCGATTCCCCTGTCTCAGCCTCCTGAGTAGTTGGGATTACAGGCACATGCCACCATGCCCGGCTAATTTTTGTATTTTTCATAGAAATGGGGTTTCACCATGTTGGTCAGGCTGGTCTCAAATTCCTGACTTCAAGTGATCCACCCACCTCAGCCTCCCAGAGTGTTGAGATTACAAGTGTGAGCCACCACACCCGGCCAGAAAAAATATTTTTAAACTCTTTGTCCAGGTACTGGTAGCTTTAAAAATCTGTTCTTTTGATCCCTTGATCAGTAAAGGAAATGGATTATCATGAGTTTTCTGCTTTTTGCTTCTGATAAGATATGCTACATCCAAGACTGCCCAGCTGCAAAACCGCTATGCCCTCACCCCTGCCTCCTCTTGTTCATAGGTTGTGGAGCATGGCCTGTTTGTCAAGCACTGCAAAGTCGAGGTGTATTTGCTGGAACTAAAGCTCTGTGAGAACAGTGACCCCACCAATGTGCTGAGTTGCCATTTCAGCAAGGCAGACACCATTGGTGAGAGGCTGGGCTGGGGTCCCTGGTATGTGGTGAGAGAGTGTAGGACATTGTGGCTGATGGGAGGGAAGAGGGCATTATTTTATATGCCCTCTTTAGATTTGTTACCCAAATCATCTCGAGCTGTAGTTGCCAGTCCTGACCTGGGGGCCTATCCCTCCAGGAATTCTTATGGAGAGAACACTGGGCCTGCTCCTTGCCCATTTGTCTATGATAATGAAGATAAGGAAATGTAGATCCAAAGAAGTTTAAAAATAACTTATTTAAAAATCTCAGCAAGGTTTACAGTGAGCTACGATCCCACCACTGCACTGCAGCCTGGGCATCAGAGCAAGATCCTGTCTCTTAAAAAAAAAAACAAATCGCAGCCAGAAAATGGTAGAGCTAGCTTTTGAAGCCATATCTGAGTTAACTCCAAAGATAAGCTTTCTCACTTTCTATGTTGCTTTTGCGCTATAAATGAGAGACACACGTTAGAGAAGAAGCATAGGGAGACTTCCAGGCATATGAGTGCAAGAGGCCACCCATGGGAGATGATTGATTTTAAGAGTTATCAGGGGGTTGATCCAGAGCACCTGTGAGCATCTGACAAGAAAGAGGATGAGCATTAGTTTGCCATGGCTGTCTTTAGCCTTGCATGTGGACAAAGCCCCAAGTGATATTTCTGCCTGTTCCTAGCAACCATCGAGAAAGAGATGCGGAAGCTATTCAACATCCCTGCGGAGCGTGAAACACGGCTCTGGAACAAATACATGAGCAACACCTACGAGCAGTTGAGCAAGCTAGACAACACTGTCCAGGATGCTGGGCTATACCAGGGTCAGGTAGGAGGGCCCTGGCCATTCCCCAGCAGGTAGCTCTGCCCAGGGTGTGTGGCCAGATACTTTTTGCTTCTAAGCATGTTGGAAGTGTGGTGGTTTGAACTCTCCTCATTTGGTTTCCCCTTTCACTCAGGTGCTAGTAATTGAGCCTCAAAATGAAGATGGCACATGGCCCAGGCAGACCTTGCAGTCAAAGTAAGTCAATTTTTTCTCCCTTGTCATAGGCTCACATGTGCAAAAGAGACAGTCTTTCCTAAGGCAGTACTTGTACTAAGAAAAATTGTTCTGATTCAGATGAACAATGCCTATTTTGTATATCCAGAGTTCATGCTTCTGGATGAAGACCGTGGCTTTTGGTAGCAGGGCAGCATCTAAGGGAAGCCTGTCAGGATATCTCAGCAAGGTGGCGAGCCTCTCCTCGTGGAGAATGAGAAAAGGAGGAAGGAATATGAGGGATCAAGTCTAAGGTTGCTGCTCTACCAGGAGGTTGCTTTGTTTTTGTCACGCTTTTATTTTCTCCACCTGTAGTTAGAGGCCTTGATGGATAAGAGGAAGGCTAAGGCATGGGGTTTTATATGACTTAAAAGTGATAGTTGAGGCCTGAGCACGGTGGCTCATGCCTGTAAGCTCAGCACTTTGAGAGGCCGTGGGAGGTGGCTCACCTGAGGCCAGGAGTTCGAGCCCAGCCTGGTCAACATGGTAAAACCCTGTCTCTACTAAAAATACAAAAATTAGCTAGGCATGGTGGCAGGTACCTGTAATCTCAGCTACTCGGGAGGCTGAGGCTCAAGAGTCGCTTGAATCCAGGAGGTGAAGGCTGCAGTGAGCTGAGATCGCACCATTATACTCCAGCCTAGGTGACAGTGCAAGACTCTGACCCAAAAAAAAAAAACAAAAAAAAGTGATAGCTTGATTCTACCTGTTTCTGCCCAGTGGCCTGTTACTCATTGTTGCCCTGGGAGCTTGCTGGGTGAATTGTTCAGCTACAAAACTTGGACTAAGGACACATCTGTTTCAAGAGATGTTCATGTGGTATGTGGAACTGTGCATGTTCTTAGGGAGATAAAGAAGTGATTAATTTTCGTTATGGTATAAGTTTTGGAAATTATATCTGTGTTCCAGTAGTTATGGGAATAATGTTGCGCTCTGTCCTTTTCCCTCTGTCAGGCCTTGGACTGTGACCATTACATAGTAGTGGGCTCCTAGGTCATTTGAGAACCATGAAAACTATGAGTTCTTAAGAGAAGAACTGTTAGACCCCCTGAAGTCCAGTCATGGAATCCAGTTTAAGAAACCCTGGTTGCCAGTTGTTGACAAGATAAATAAAATAGCTGTGGTAGGCATAGCTGTGCTCATCTTCACCCTGAGATATCCATATCCTAATTCCCAGAATCTGTTTCAGAATGTCATTATGTCAGGTGACATGGCAAAAGGGACTTTGCAGATGGGATTAAGCACAATGGTGAGTGCCTGTAGTCCCAGCTACCTGACAGGCTGAGGTGGGAGCATTGCTTGAGTCCAGGAGTTTGAGGCTGCAGTGAGCTATGATTCTGCCATTGCCCTCCAGCCTGGGCGACAGCAAGACCCCATCTCTCTTTTTTTTTTTTTAAAAAAAAAGGCCAGGAGCAGTGGCTCACGCCTGTAATCCCAGCACTTTGGGAGGCCGAGGTGGGCGGCTCACCTGAGGTTGAGAGTTTGAGACCAGCCTGACCAACATGGAGAAACCCTGTCTCTACTAAAAATGCAAAATTAGCCAGGCATGGTGGTGCATATCTGTAATTTCAGCTACTTGGGAGGCTGAGGCAGGAGAATCGCTTGAACCTGGGAGGCGGAGGTTGCAGGGAACTGAGATTGCACCATTGCACTCTAGCCTGGGGAACAAGAGCGAAACTCCATCTCAAAAAAAAAAGAATGTCTGTTCACCAGTGAGTGAAGACAAGCCATAAGCCGTACAGTGAGAGAAGAGATTTGTAATCCATGTCTGACAAGTTGTGTCCAGAATTTTTTTTTCTTTTTTTTTTTTTCCCTGTGACGGAGTCTTACTCTCTTGCCAAGGTTGGAGTGCAATGGTGCGATCTCAGCTCACTGCACCCCCACCTCCCGGGTTCAAGTGACTGATGCCTCAGCCTCCCGAGCAGCTGGGACTACAAGCTCCCACCACCATGCCCAGCTAATTTTTGTATTTTTAGTAGAGACAGGGTTTTACCATGTTGGCCAGGCTGGTCTTGAACTCCTGGCCTGTAGTTATCTGCTTGCCTCAGCCTCCCAAAGTGCTGGATTACAGGCGTGAGCCACCACAGCTGGTCGTATATCTAGAGTTGCAAAGAAATTCCTACTAGTCAATACAAACAAGTCAGGCAACACTAGTAAAAAAAAGAGGCAAAAATGTAGAATTATATGCACATTCTGCTACTCAACAATCCTGTTGTTAGGCATGTAACCAATAGAAATATATCCCATGTTCTCTTAAATACATATTTCAGGATGTTTGTGCTAGCACTGCTTGTCATAGTTACAAACTGGAGCTAACCCAAATGTCCATCAAAAGTAAATGGATAAACTGCAGTAAGTGTAAGCACACAATGAAATTCTGTCCAGCTTTGCACAACAGTGATGAGTCTAATGAAAAATGATGAATGAGAGAAGGTAGACACAAAGCAGGGCATAATGATTCTGTTGACTTAAAACTTTATAACAGGCAAAATTAACCTTGGGGATTCATGGTCAGAACTGGTTAGTGTTGGGAAGAATTGCGACTGAATCGTGAGAAGGACACCTAGGGGTCTGGGGGTGTCCTGTTTCTTGGTCAGGGTACTGGTTACATGGATGTATCACTTGGTGCAAATTTCTTGATTTTATACACTCAGGGGTTTTGTTTTTTTGTTTTTTTAATAGACGGAGTCTTGATCTGTAGCCCAGGCTGGAGTCCAGTGGCATGATCTCGGTTCACTGTAACCTCTGCCTCCTGGGTTCAAGCAATTCTTGTGCCTCAGCCTCCCGAGTAGCTGGGATTACAGGTGCATGCCACCCATGCACAGCCAATTTTTGTATTTTTAGTAGAGACGGGGTTTCACCATGTTGGCCAGGCTGGTCTCGAACTTCTAGCCTCAAGTGATCCGCCTGCCTCGGCCTCCCAAAATGCTGGGATTACAGGCATAAGCCACCACGCCCGGCCAAAAAAAATCAATAATAGGCCAGGTGCGGTGGCTGGCCAACATGCTGAAACCCCATCTCTTAAAAAATAGAAGAAAATTAGCCCGGTGCAGTGGCACATACCTGTAATCGTAGCTACTGGGGAGGCTGAGGCATGAGAATGGTGGTGGGGATTGCAGTGAGCCTAGATCGTGCCACTGCACTCCAGCTTGGGCGATACAGTGAGACTCTGTCTCAGGAGAAAAAAAAAAAAGGTACAATAATAATCAAGGTTTAAGAAAGCAACTAGTATCTATAATATTCCAGAGATAAATTCTGGGTAATTCCAACATAGGTGAGGAATTAGTATAGAGCAGAGAGAGATGAGAATGTCCAGAACTACTATTCTTGAGGATGAGAAAGGTGAACAATTGTAAGTTTATGTAATTTATGGGGAAAAATAAAAATAGAGATCCTAATAAGTTAATGGAACAACTGACAGAAACGGAAAATTGAATGTATAACTTTGAAACATACTATGTCAGTTAGGAAAGGCTTGCTGGCAGGTAAGAAAAATCTGCAAATTAGCGTATTAAGCAAGATGGAGGCTTACATCTTTCTGAAAAGAATTTCTGACGTAGGCAGTCAATCCATTGCTGATGTAGCAGCTCCATGGCAATATTAAACCCAGCTGACCTACCCCTTCCTTTTTAGGACATTTCTCAGATATCATACATCAAACCTCCTTTGTATCTCATTGGCTAATCATATGACAATACCTGGCTTTCAGGAAGGCTGGGATGTACTGTATAGCAGGACTGCATCATGTCCAGCTAAAAATTGGGGTTCTCAAACTAAGGAAGGAGGGGAAAATAGCTATCAGGAGGTGACTAGCAAACTGCCACACCTGCAAAAGGAAAATTAATGGAAGGCAAAAATGAAGGGGGGAAAAAATAAGAAGTATGGTAATTAGAAAGCCTGTTAGAACATGTGGAAAAAGGGGGAAAAAAAAGAAACCTGAAATAAGGAGGCTGAATTAAATTCAGTGAAGTCTAATAACAGCATTAGAATCACTGTAGATGAGTTAAATTTACCAAACTAAAGACAAACTCTCAGATCAGACTTTAAAAGACAAACCACACCAGGGATACAGTGGTATGTGCCTATAGTCCTAGCTACTCAGAAGGCTGAGGGAGGAAGCTTGCTTGAGCCCAGGAGTTCGAAGTTACCGTGAGCCACGATTGCATCATTGCACTCCAGCCTGGACAACAGAGTGAGATGCTGTCTCTTTTTCTTTTTCTTTTTCTTTTTTGTTTGAGATGGAGTTTCACTCTTGTTGCCCAGGTTGGAGTGTAATGGCGCGATCTTGGCTCACTGCAACCTCTGCCTCCCGGGTTCAAGCAATTCTCCTGCCTCAGCCTCTCGAGTAGCTGGGATTACAGGCATGCGCCACCACGCCCAGCTAATTTTGTATTTTTAGTAGAGACAGGGTTTCTCCATGTTGGTCAGGCTGGAGACCCTGTCTCTTGGAAAAAAAGAGTCAGGCATGGTGGCTTATACCTGTAATCCCAACATTTTGGAAAGCTGAGGTGGGAGGATTGCTTGAGGATAGGAGTTTGAGACCAGCCTGGTCAACATAGCAAGACTCCTGTCTCTACAAAATTTTTTTAAAAAATTAGCTGGGCATGGTAGCTTGTGCCTGCAGTTCCAGCTTCTTGGGAGGCTGAGGTGGGAGGATCCCTTGAGCACAGGAGTTTGAGGCTGCAGTGAGCTATAATTGTGCACTGCCCTGCAGCCTGGGTGACAGAGCAAGAGCTTGTCTCAAAACACAAGAAAACAAAACAAGGCTGGGCACGGTGGCTCATGGCCTGTAATCCCACTTTGGGAGGCGGAGGTGGGTGGATCACTTGAGGTCAGGAGTTCAAGACCAGCCTGGTGAACATAGCGAGACCCCCCTGTCTACTAAAAGTACAGAAAATTAGCCAGGAGTGGTGGCGTGCACCTGTAATCCCAACTACTTGGGAGGCTGAGGCAGGAGAATTGCTTGAACTCAGGAGGTGGAGGTTGTAGTGAGCTGAGATGGCACCATTGCACTCCAGCCTGCGTGACAGAGCAAGACTCCATCTCAGAAAACAAACAAACAAACAAACAAACAAACATGTTTAGTAATACATTGTGTGTCAAAGACACAGAGAAGTTGAAATTGAGGGAATGGAAATAGTGGCTTATGCCTGTAATCCCAGCACTTTGGGAGGCAGAGGCAGGCACATCACGAGGTCAAGAGATCAAGACCATCCTGGGCCAACATGGTGAAACCCCGTCTCTACTAAAAATACAAAAAAATTAGCTGGGTGTGATGGCATGCTCCTGTAGTCCCAGCTACTCGGGAGGCTGAGGCAGGAGAATCTCTTGAACCCGGGAGGCGGAGGTTGCGGTCAGCCGAGATCGCGCCACTGCACTCCAGCCTGGGCAACAGAGCAAGACTCCGTCTCAAAAAATAACAAGAAAACGTACATCAAGGGAATATGTCATCGAAGGAAGGTCACTAGTTGGCTTAATAACTTTTTAAAAACCTACCAATAGAGTCAGTTTTATATATTTCTTTTTTTTTTTTTTTTGAGATGCAGTCTTGCTCTGTCACCTAAGCAGGAGTGCAGTGGCGCAATCCCTCCCAAGGTGGTGGAATTAACAGGTGTGAGCCACCATGCCTGGCCAATGTATTTCTATTTATTTATTTATCCCTCAACAGTCCTCCCTCCAATTTAATATATTTCTTGGCAGAGGATAGTAAATGTTTCCATGGATGGATTCCTTGGTGGTGGTGGTGGTGGTTTTTTTTTTTTTTTTTTGAGGCAGAGTCTTGCTCTATCGCCCAGGCTGGAGTGCAGTGGCACGATCTCGGCTCACTGCAACCTCTGCCTCTCAGGTTCAAGCGATTCTCCTGCCTCAGCCTCCTGAGTAGCTGGGATTACGGGTTCGTGCCACCACGCCCGGCTAATTTTTTGTATTTTTAGTAGAGATGGGATTTCACCACGTTGGCCAGGTTGGTCTCGAACTCCTGACCTCAGGTGATCCACCCGCCTTGGCGTCCCAGAGTGCTGGGATTACAGGCGTGAGCCACCACACCTGGCTAGTTGTTTATATTTAATTGTCTTTTTTTCACTAATGAGGACCACCTTGTAAATTCTGGGCATTTTCAGAGTTTTCTCTTCCATGTGAATTGCTCCAGCTAACTTAATATTAGTTTATCAAGGGTTTGTGTAGACCTGGCTTTGTCTCTTTCCATCTGTTTCTCTCTTTCCCTTTAACGTCACTTGCCTGAGGTCTATAAGGCCCTTTAAGGTTGCCAGCCCAGAGCCAGAAGAGATTGGTGTCCCTGAAGTTAAGAAAGCCACCTTTGCCTACAGATGGTGTTCACAGTGTTGGTGTGGAGTCACAGCTTGACTTTTGGTAAGGCAGCAAGTATTCTGACTGTTAAGAGTTTATTGTGGCTGGGCACTGGTGGCTCATGCCTGTAATCCCAGCAGTTTGAGAGGCTGATGTGGGAAGATTGCTTGAGCCCAGGAGTTTGAGACCATCCTAGGCAACATAATGTGACCCTGTCTCTTAAAAAAATAAAATTAGGTCAGGCACGGTGGCTCATGCCTATAATCCCAGCACTTTGGGAGGCCAAGGCGGGCGGATCACCTAAGGTCAGGAGTTCAAGACCAGTCTGGCCAACATGGTGAAACCCTGTCTCTACTAAAAATGCAAAAATTAGCCAGGTGTGGTGGCGTGTGCCTGTAATCCCAGCTACCTGGGAGCCTGAGGCAAGAGAATCGCTTAAACCCAGGAGGCAGAGGTTGCAGTGAGCTGAGACTTCACCATTGCTTTCCAGCCTGGGCAACAAGAGTGAAACTCCATCTCAGGCTGGGCGCAGTGGCTCATGCCTGTAATCCCAGCACTTTGGGAGGCCGAGGCGGGCGGATCACGAGGTCAGGAGATTGAGACCATCCTGGCTAACACAGTGAAACCCCGTCTCTACTAAAAATACTAAAAAAAAAAAAAAAACACCACGGGCGTGGTGGCAGGCGCCTGTAGTCCCAGCTACTCGGGAGGCTGAGGCAGGAGAATGATGTGAACCCAGGAGGCGGAGCATGCAGTGAGCCGATATCACACCACTGCACTCCAGGCTGGGCAACAGAGTGAGACTGTTGTCTCAAAAACAAACAAACAAACAAAAAACAAAACAAAACAAAAAAAGAGTGAAACTCCATCTCAAAAAAAAAATAGGGGGCCCCAGGAGATGTTGACCCAGCAGGGCGTGGCGCTGCAGAACTACGACAACAAGCTGGTCAAATGCATAGAGGAGCTATGCCAGAAGCAGGAGGAGCTGTGCTCGCAGATCCAGCAGGAGGAGGACAAGAAACAGCGGCTGCAGAATGAGGTGAGGCAGCTGACAGAGAAGCTGGCCTGCGTCAACGAGAAGCTGGCCCGCATCAACGAGAACCTGGCACGCAAGATTGCCTCTTGCTGTAAGTTCTACCAGACCATCGCGGAGACGGAGGCCACCTACCTCAAGATGCTGGAGAGCTCCCAGACTTTGCTCAGTGTCCTGAAGAGGGAAGCTGGGAACCTGACCAAGGCTACAGCCTCAGACCAGAAAAGTAGTGGTGGCAGGGACAGCTGACCAGACCATGGGCAGGGCCTGCCTCTGTGCGCCCCTCAACTCAGCCCCAGCAAGTCTGTCCACAGAGCGTCTTCTTCATGGCAGCAGCTGCCTTCTTTCACTGTCTCAGGTGATAAGAGGGGCGGCTGCCAACCTCCACTGGCATCAGTGACAAGCCCGGGGCACAGCCTGTGGGTCCTGGCTTTGTGCTCACACAGGCTATGGGGAGGGTGGGCTCTAGGTCAGCTCTGCAAGGGGCCTGTCTCTGCGGCACCCACACTCCTGGGCTGCCAGGGAGGTCCTGGTTGTAGTCTGAGCACCATGGAGGTCCCCTCAGCCAGCAGAGGCCCAGGGCAGGGGGCAGGGGTTCTCCTTCATCCCAGAACCCAAACCTCAGGGCTCACCCCTGTGGCCTGTGACTGTCAATAAAGATTATCTTTGTAAAAATAAATAAATGATTGAATGAATGAATGAAAAATAAGTTAACCGGGCTTGGTGGCTCACGCCTATAATTCTAGCACTTTGGGAGGCTGAGGCGGGCAGATCACTCGAGGCCAGGAGTTCGAGACTAGCCTGGCCAACATGGTAAAACCCTGTCTCTACTAAAAATAAAAAAATAGCCAGGCATAGTGGCATGCACCTGTAATTCCAGCTACTCGGGAGGCTGAGGCATGAGAATTGCTTGAACTGGGGAGGCTGAGTCATGAGAATTGCTTGAACTGGGGAGGTGAAGTCTGCAGTGAGCTGAGATTGGACCACTGCACTCCAGCCTGGGTGACAGAGTGAGACACTCTCAAAATAAATAAATAAAGTTAAATTAAAAGGGTTTATCATTATCTTAATTATAATTCCAGGTACCAGACGCTGGATACTTGAGGTCAGTCTTTATTTTATTTTTTTTAGATGAAGTCTCGCTCTTGTTTCCCAGTCTGGAGTGCAATGGCGCGATCTCGGCTCACTGCAACCTCCACCTCCCGGGTTCAAGTGATTCTCCTGCCTCAGCCTCTGAGTAGATGGAATTACAGGCATATGCCACCATGCCTGGCTAATTTTGTATTTTTAGTAGAGATGGGGTTCCTCTGTGTTGGTCAGACTGGTCTCGGACTCCCAACCTCATGTGATCCGCCCACCTCAGCCTCCCAAAGTGCTGGGATTACAGGCATGAGCCACCACGCCTGGCCTAGTCTTAAAGGATAGGATAGATTCATCCTCACAGCAGCATTCAGTCTGGAGAACATCTGAGAAGCAAGTGGAGTGCAGTAGTTTAAGGAGGGCAGGGATGGGCTTTGCCTGGTTTGTCCAGAGCCTCACTTTGGGCCTGGGCACAGGGATGTTACAGGGTCCCACCATGGTATCAGGCGCACGTTTGAGTTGTAATTGATAATCACGTGACATGCCTGGGGAGCAGGACTTACCAGTAGAAAGGTGCCTGGGAGTCCAGAGGCTTGACTACAGTGTCTCTTAGGAGCAGAGGTATCCTTGTTTGGAGGCATAGTGTCTGTTTTCAGAGTGTGGCATGAGACCCAGTCACAAATCAGAGTGAGATCTTGCTTACCTAATATATATGCCTGAGATTCAGACATTTCTCCTGGCTTCCTATATTCCAGCCTGTAATGCCCAGGGTTTGTTCCACAGTTGCCTGAAGGTCTGGAGACAAGTCCCTGCCCTAGTGCTCAGCATTTCCCAGATTATAGTAAATTTTCTGAAGAGAAGTTTTGCTTCTGACTTGTCTGTCAAAGATAGAGTATTTTTTAATAGATAGGGTCTTGCTTTGTTGCCCAGACTGGAATGCAATGGCATGATCATAGTTCACTGCAACCTCAAACTCCTGGGATCAAGGGATCCTCTCGGCTTAGCCTCCCGAGTAGCTAGGACTGTAGGCACGTGCTGCTATGCCTGGCTTTTTCTGTTCTGTAGAGACAAGTTCAGCCTCCCAAAGTGCTGGGATTGTAAGCATGAGCCACTGCACCCAGCCTAAGGATAGAGGTTTTTTTTTTTTTAAATCTTACTGTGTAAATTTTCAAGCATATAAAAAGTATCCTTATATGCCCTTAATTTGGTTTCTTTTTGATTGAATTTACTATGAAAACTGGCAGTATTTTCTAGAACATTTTAAACATCAAATAAAATTTTTCTTTAATTCCTATCACCCGGAAATGTTGTCTGTTTAAGAAATTGACAGGTCTTGGATATCTCAAATGATTTGTATGGGTTTTTGCCCTTTTTAAAAATAAATAAATAAATAGAGACAGGGTCTTGCTATGTTGACCAGGTTGATCTTGAACTCTTGGCCTCAAGCAGTCCTCCCACCTTGGCCTCCCAAAGTGCTAAGATTACAGGCATGAGCCATCAGGCCCGGCCGATTTTTGCCCTTTTAAGCTCAAGAAAATAGATAAGTTATCAATGAATAGTTACTGAGAAGAGGAGTGCCATACTATATATCTTGAGGTTCTGTGCATCAGAATTTGAATTTCAGTATTCTGTCTTACCTCCCTCAGTGCTAAGATGACTGAGTCTGCCATTGCATATCAGACCAGCCTTGGGCAGCAGACTTTCTTTATGCATAAGAGGCTAGGAAATCACATTGGACATCTCACTGGACAGGATTGAACACATGCATGCTTAAGTCTCCCATGTGGTGAATGAGAGTACCCTTGGCTGTGGTGAATCTCACTTAGTGCAGCTGCTTGAGTTCTTGGACTCCTTTGCAGCATGAGGATGAAGCTGTGTGAACCAAATCCTCTTTAGGATTAGAGAAGGGTACATTTCCTTATGGGAAGGTGAGAGACTGAGGAGCCCTCATTCTCCCTTACTGTGACTGCATTGTGGAGCAAACCTCAGTTCAGGTACCTGCTTAGGCCCTATATAATTTCCTGATGTGCCCATTGCTGGTATACAAGATCATACTTGTTTTTGCTGCCATGTTTTTCTTCTCACAGGGAAGCCAAGTTGAGATCAGATCCCATGAGGGTGAACACTGTGTGGGAACAGTACATCTTCTTAGTCATTTTCTGTATTCTAAAAATAACCCAGTATTCTATAAGGGAAATCCCAGTTTTATATTTGAAACAATGGAGGAGGATTCACTTTCTTCTTTGGCTGAGCGCAGTGGCTCATGTATGTAATCCCAGCCCTTTGGGAGGCTGAGGCAGGAGGGTTGCTTGAGTCCAGGAGTTTGAGACCAGCCTGGGCAACATAAGGAGACTGTTGCTATGGATTACCAAAAAAAAAAAGGTAAAAATTAAAAATTTTAAAATAAGATTTACTTTCTTCCTTATGTCCTTATATAGATTCTAGCAGATTGATGAAATTGATAGCAATTTAAAATTTGGGCAATTAGCCCTTGAATTAATTTTAAAGTAGAAATCTAAAATAAGAGCCTGAAAAATATTAAAACATGAGTTTGAAACAGAGCGGTTACACTGGCAAATTTGAAGAAACAAAATTCTCCATAGAAGGCGTAGTGAAACCAAATTGCCATTTTTCTGTTCTCATGTCCTTATATCCAGCTATTTAATTTGCATCCAGCCTTTTTGGGGAAAGTCATCTCTTATTGCCATTTTTCTTTTTTTTTTTTTTGAGATGGAGTTTTGCTCTTGTTGCCCAGGCTGGAATGCAATGGCACGATCTCGGCCCACTACAACCTCCGCCTCCTGGGTTCAAGCAATTCTCCTGCCTCAGCCTCCCAAGTAGCTGGGATTACAGGCATGCGCCACTAGGCCTGGCTAATTTTTTGTATTTTTAGTAGAGACGGGGTTCCACCATGTTGGTAAGGCTAGACTGGAACTCCTGACCTCAAGTGATCCACCCACCTCAGCCTCCCAAAGAGGTGGGATTATAAGCATGAGCTACCTCGCCTGGCCTTATTGCCATTTTTCTTTGCCTTTCACTAATAATTTTTAAAATTCAGGGAAGCAGGCCAGACGTGGTGGTTCACACCTATAATCCCAGCACTTTGGGAGGCCAAGGCAGGCAGATCACAAGGTCAAGAGCTTGAGACCATTCTGGCCAACATGGTGAAACCCTGTCTCTACTAAAAATACAAAAAAATTAGCTGGGTGTGGTGGCACGCGCCTGTAGTCCCAGCTACTCGGGAGGCTGAGGCAGGAGAATTGTTTGAACCCGGGAGGCGGAGGTTGCAGTGAGCCAAGATTGTGCCACTGCACTCCAGCCTGGCGAGAGAATGAGACTCCGTCTCAAAAAAAAAAAAAAGAAAAAAAAAAGAAAAAAAATGTAGGGAAGTTTATGATTTGTAAATCAAACCAGGATGCTTGAAGATGAACCTTGTGGGGGTTTTTTTGTTGTTTTTTTTTAAGAGACGGAGTCTCGCTCTGTCACCTAGGCTGGAGTGCAGTGGCACGATCTCGGCTCACTGCAACCTCCGCCTCCTGGGTTCACGCAATTCTCCTGCCCCTCAGCCTCCCCAGTAGCTGGGACTACAGGCACATGCTGCCATGCCTGGCTAATTTCTTTATTTTCTTTTTTTTTTGAGACAGAGTTTTGTTCTTTTTGCCCAGGCTGGAGTGCAATGGCGCGATCTTGGCTCACTGCAACTTCTGCCTCCCGGGTTCAAGCAATTCTCCTGCCTCAGCTTCCCGAGTAGCGCCATCACATCTGGCTAATTTTTTTTTTGAGATGGAGTCTCACTCTGTCACCAAGCTGGAGTGCGGTGGTGCAGTCTCGGCTTACTCCCGGGTTCAAGTGATGCTTCTGCCCCAGCCTCCCGAGTGGCTGGGATGACAGGTGCCCGCCACCACGTCCAGATAATTTTTGTATTTTTAGTAGAGATGTGGTTTCACTGTGTCTTGAACTCCTGACCTCATGGCCAGGCTGGTCTTGAATTCCTGACCTTGTGATCGTGACCTCATGATCCGCCAGCCTCGGCCTCCCAAAGTGCTGGGATTACAAGGGTGAGCCACCTCACCCAGCCTAATTTTGTATTTTTAGTAGTGACGGGGTTTCTCCATGTTGGTCAGGCTGGTCTCAAACTCCTGACCTCAGGTGATCCGTCTGCCTCGGCCTCCCAAAGTGCTGAGATTACAGGCGTGAGCCACCACGCGCGACCTGGCTAATTTCTTTTGCATTTTAGTAGAGACAGGGTTTCACTGTGTTGCCCAGGCTGGTCTCGAACTCCTGAGCTCAGGCAATCTGCCTGCCTCAGCCTCCCAAAGTGCTAGGATTACAGGCACGAGCCACTGCGCCTGGTCAGCCTTGTGGTTTTTCACACTGAAAGGGTATGTGGTGGTGTGGACTGATGTGACAGGAAGACCAGTTAATTTGTGGACTCTCACTTAAAGTAAGTTTACCTTGAAGTAGTATGAATACAGGCTTTTTGTAATTTATTTTAACTTAATATGAAGAATATTTATTCCTTGAGAAGCAACCTAAGGCATTAAATAGGACTTGCTCTTTGCAAAAAGTCAGTAGCATTGTTTCTGCTTCTCTCTCCCAGATCAAGCACTGCGCCTAGCAGAAATTTTACTACCTCTCCAAAATCATCAGCAAGTCCCTATTCCTCAGTGTCTGCCTCTCTCATTGCAAATGGTGATAGCACTAGCACCTGTGGGATGCACAGTTCCGGTGTCAGCAGGGGGTAAGAGCAGGTCCTTTCACTCTGCTTCTTTTCCCGCGGTCCTTTCCCAGGCTGTATCTTGAGAGCTCATCTGCTGCTCCACTAAGCATAGTGGGGTTAGAGTTCCTCATGGGAACATGCTACATGTAGTTTCTCACTCCATTTCATACCTACAGTAAAGTGTGCTTCCAAGTTCTGATCTGTGTTGCTTGTCCTCCTGTGAGCTGGTGTTTTCCCCACAGCCTACATCACAGGTAGTCTCGGAGGGTGGGGGGGTCACTGCATTTGTTTATGAAGGGATGGGCTGGCACGTACGGCAGAATAGTTGTGAAGGGACAGTGCTCAGCTGTGGATGGCCGTGATCCTTTCTCCAGGCATTTCAGGCACACCTGCCACATGGCATAGATGTGGGGAAGAGGGTGAATGGGGTGAGGAAGTGTGCATGAACTTTCAGGGCCAGTCAAGCCTGGGTGTGGCCTGGTGGGTAGTAGCAGATGCAAGCTCTTAATAACTAAAATGGTCTTCCCTAAAGTCACCTGGCAAAATTAGCATTTGCCAAAGCCTAACAGAGGAAAATTCAAATAGTGTTTCTTTCCTTAAGGATGTGCTTACCAGCTGCTAGTGTGTCAAGTAAAGGGTGGGGCAGGTCTGGAGGGCAGGGGAGGGAGTAGAGGGAATTTGCATCATGGGCTTACTACCACACAAGTTCTAGAGGCCCCCATAGGAGCCTCAAAAAGCATCTTGAGGGCATGTGTTATGCACTTGCTTTTATTGCTGATGTGTGTTGTGTTTTCCAGTGGATCTGGCTTTTCTGCTTCGTATAATTGTCAGGAGCCACCATCCTCTCATATACAACCTGGGCTCTGTGGACTTGGAAACCTGGGAAACACCTGCTTCATGAACTCCGCTTTGCAGGTAGAGGAGAGAACTTCCATTCAAATAACACAGCATCTTGAGGTTTGGGTGGAAGTGGCCTGCAAAGGTACTGGGTGGATCCTCTCCCAGGAGTCCCTGCCTACCCCTTGTTAGTGCTTCAGTAGTCTCTGCTAGGGCATCTCCCACTAGGTGGTATAGAATGGCTTCATCAGTGTTTGTGGACCCCAGATGTCTTTGTAGTCAGCTCTGTGTTTGGTTTTATAGTAAGATTATTTTGAATTTTATTGACTGTTGAGGTATGATCTCTCTAGAAAATATTGGAGTGCATCCCTGATTGGTATCTGATGGGATGAGGAAAACTTACGGCAGGTGATGCCAAGCTCAATTATGCTTTGCTGAAGGCTGACTACCTTTTCACTAAAAATAGCTGTCCCAGCCGGGCGCAGTGGCTCACGCCTGTAATCCCAGCACTTTGGGAGGCAGAAGCGGGTGGATCACCTGGCCAATGTGGTGAAACCCCCATCTCTACTAATGATACAAAAATTAGCTGGGTGTGGTGGCATGCATCTGTAGTCCCAGCTACTCAGGAGGCTGAGGCAGGAGAATCACTTGAACCTGGGAGGTGGAGGTTGCAGTGAGCTGAGATTACGCCACTGCACTCTAGCCTGGGCAACAGAGTGAGACTCTGTCTCAAAAAAAAAAAAAAAGATACAAAAAAGTCCAGGTGCAGCACTGTGGCTTACGCCTGTAATCCCAGCACTTTGGGAGGCTAAGGCGGGTGGATAACCTGAGGTCAGGAGTTCGAGACCAGCCTAGCCAACATGGCAAAACCCCATCTCTACTAAAAATACAAAAATTAGCCGGGTGTGGTGGCACACGCCTGTAATCCAAGCTTCTTGGGAGGCTGAGGCAGGAGAATCGCTTGAACCCAGGAGGCAGAGGTTGCAGTGAGCCGAGATTGCGCCATTGTATTCCAGCCTGGGCAACAAGAGTGAAACTCCGTTTCAAAAAAAAAAAAAAAAAATAGCTGTCCCGCCCCATGCTCCTTACTAGAGAAAATCCAAAATCCCCTCTTTGAAACTTGCTTATTGGCCAGGCGCAGTGGCTCACACCTGTAATCACAACTCTGGGAGGCTGAGGGGGTAGTATTGCTTGAGGCCAGGAGTTTGAGGCCAGCCTGAGCATCATAGCGAGACCCTGTCTCAAAATGGAAAAGAAAATAAACCTTGTTTATTAATTCATCAAAATATTTATTGGGCATATATTATGTGACAGCACTGTAATAGTCATGGGCTGCAAGGAGTTAAAGTCCAGCTTCAAAGTTAGGAGGGCACAGTTCCCAAGACTGCCCTCATTTCCGAAACCAACTGCAAGTTTGCAGGTTTCCAAGACCACCCTTAGTTTTGGTAATTTGTTTAGAAGGAGTCACGGAATTTACTTAAAGTTATTATACTCATGATGATGGTTTACTGTAGTGAGAGGATGTAGACTAAAATCAGCCAAGGGAAGAGGCATATAGGGCAGAGGTCAGGAGGATCAAAATGTAGAGCTTCTGTTGTTTTCTACCTATGGAGTCAGTACATGGTACTTTCCTTTTTTTTTTTTTTTTTTTTTTGAGACAGCATCTCTTTCTCTGTTGCCCAGGCTGGAGTGCAGTGGCGCAATCTTGACGCACTGCAACCTCCGCCTCCTGGGTTTAAGCAATTCTCATGCCTCAGCCTCCCGAGTAGCTGGGATTACAGGCACACACCACCACGCCTGGCTAATTTTTGTATTTTTAGTAGAGACAGGATTTCACCAGGTTGGCTAACCAGGCTGGTCTCAAACTCCTGACCTCAGGTGATCCACCCACCTCAGCCTCCCAAAGTGCTGGGATTACAGGCATGAGCCACCGTGCCTGGCCAGAACATGGTGATTTCCTGGCATTGATGTGTAATGATGCATATGGAATGCTGCGAACTATGGAAGCTCACGTGAGCTTCAGCGTCCAGAATTTTTACTGGGGCTTCATTATATAAATATGATTGACTGGCAGGGTGTGGTGGCTCACGCCTGTAATCCCAGCACTTTGGGAGGCCAAGGCGGGCGGATCATGAGGTCAAGAGTTTGACAACAGCTTGGCCAACATAGTGAAACCCCGTCTCCACTAAAAATACAAAAAATTAGCTGGGCATGGTGACGGGCGCCTGTAATCCCAGCTACTTGGGAGGCTGAGGCAGGAGAATCTCTTGATCCCGGGAGGCAGAGGTTGCAGTGAGCCAAGATCATGCCACTACACTCCAGCCTGGGTGACAGTGTGAGACTCTGTCTCAAAAAAATATATAATAAAGTATAAATATGATTGACTCATTACCTAGGTGAACTGATACCATGTGACCCAAAGCCCCCACCCTAAGTCACATTTTTGGTTTTTCTGGAGTGGCTAGCCCTTCTCACCCTAGGACTAGACTGTACAGTTCTGATCAGCCTCTTCTCCACCTCCAAAATTGTATTGTTAGGTTATCCAGTATGACCCAAGGCCCACCAGGCAAACAGACAGTCCTATCAGGCATAACATTCCAGGGGCAAATAGATTACCTCCCAGAAGCCAGGGGCAAAGCTAGACCTTCTGTTTGAGCAGAGCAAAATTCATTTTTTTTTTCTTAGAGACAGGAACTCTCTCTGATGCCCAGGCTAGTGTGCAGTGGCATGATCATAGCTCACTGTAACCTTGAACTCCTG
Source organism: Pan paniscus (assembly GCF_029289425.2). Classification (NCBI taxonomy): domain Eukaryota; kingdom Metazoa; phylum Chordata; class Mammalia; order Primates; family Hominidae; genus Pan; species Pan paniscus. Next base: position 49,285,609 of record NC_085926.1, on the reverse strand, counting down.
GGCTCAAGTGATCCTCCCACCTCAGCCTCCCAAATAGCTGGGACTACAAGTGTGTACCACCAGGCCTTGCTAATTGTTTTTTCTTTTTGTTTTGTATGTGTGTTTTTTGTTTGTTTGTTTGTTTTGTTTTGTGGAAACGGGGTCTCACTTATGATGCCCAGGCTGGTCTCAAACTCCTGGCCTTAAGCAGTCTTCCTACCTTGGCTTCCCAAAGTGTTGGGATTACAGATCTGAGCCACTGCACTTGGCCCAATATTCTTTACATAGGGACTCAGTGGTAAGCAAACCAGCAATGGTTTTTGTCCTCATAAAACTGATAATCTGGCTGGGCACAGTGGCTCACACCTGTTTCCCAGTGATTTGAGAGGTTCAAATGGGAGGATCACTTGAGCCCAGGAGTTTGAGACCAAGCCTAGCTAACATAAGCAAGACCCTATCTCTAAAAATTAAAAAAATTTTTTTTTAAAGACTTACATGCTCACTTTTTTTTTTTTTTTTTTGAGACATAGTCTTGCTCTCTTGCCCAGTCTGGAGTGCAGTGGTGCAATCTTGGCTCACAGCAACCTCTGCCTCCCGGGTAGCTGGGATTACAGGCATGTGCCACTACGCCCAGCTAATTTTTTGTATTTTTAGTAGAATGGGGTTTCACCATGTTGGCCAGGAAGGTCTTGAACTCCTGGCCTCAAGTGATCCACACTCCTTAGCCTCCCAGAGTGCTGGGATTACAGGTATGAACTACCACACCTGGCCTACAGTCTAACTTTGAATTTTTTTGTAGTGTGAGCAAAAACATAAAACATTTGTTAAAAGATTAGATAACCCTTGGGTTTTGAAATTATTTTCCGGCCGGGCGCGGTGGCTCCCAGCACTTTGCGAGGCTGAGGCAGGCGGATCACCTGAGGTCGGGAGTTCCAGACCAGGCTGACCAACATGGAGAAACCCCATCTCTACTAAAAATACAAAATTAGCTGGGCGTGGTGGCGCATGCCTGTAATCCCAGCTACTCGGGAGGCTGAGGCAGGAGAATCACTTGAACCCAGGAGGTAGAGGTTGCGGTGAGCTGAGATTGCGCCACTGCACTCCAGCCTGGGCAAAAAGAGCAAAACTCTGTCTCAAACAAAACAAAACAAAAAAATTATTCTCCTCTTGTGGTGAGGTGGAAGTAGCCTAGTACTGAAGAAGAGGTGTGATTTGGCTTCTCATGGGCAAGTTTTTCCAAGTCTTTGTACCCTCAATTTTCCTTAGCTATTATTGAGTGAGGATAATGATGAGTTTTATAGTTCTAAATGTAAATATTAGGGCAAAAAGGGTTAAAATTTCATGATTTAAGCTTCCATCTCATGATGCTAGGAAAAAGAACCCAAAGGAAGTAGAAGGAGAGAAATAATAGCGTTAAGAACAGAAACTAATGAAAAAGGCTGGGCGCGGTGGCTCACGCTTGTAACCCCAGCACTTTGGGAGGCCAAGGTGAGCGGATCATCTGAGGTCAGGAGTTTGAGACCAGCCTGGCCAACATGGTGAAACCCCATCTCTACTGAAAATACAAAAATTAGCTGGGTGTGGTGGCCGGCACCTGTGACGTCAGCTACTCAGGAGGCCGAGGCAGGAGAATCGCTTGAACTCAGGAGACAGAGGATGCAGTGAGCCAAGATCGCACCATTGCACTCCAGCCTGGACGACAAGATCGAAACTGTCTCAAAAAAAAAAAAAAAACAAAAAAAAAACACCTTTTTCATTAAATAAGAATTATGCAATTATTCAGCTTTTTTCCTAAGGTAGTTTTTTTCAGAGACAAAGTCTTAGCCAATGCATATGCGGTCCTCTAAGACCACGTCCCTCCGAGATTAGCTGCAAGGGGTCCACCAGCTTGGCCTCCTTGAGGCTGTGCTTTATTGTCGTGAGCCTTCAGAGAATCTCCTGAGTGCCTCATTTTGTTGGCGTTGTCCCTCAGTGACCCTTTAGAACTTGATTTATCTTGTATCTCTGGTACTGTCTAGAAGGTGTGTAAAGCCCTCATCATGTTCTGTTTCAGTGTTTGAGTAACACTGCACCACTGACTGACTACTTTCTCAAAGATGAGTATGAAGCCGAAATCAACAGAGACAACCCTCTGGGGATGAAAGGGGAAATTGCAGAAGCCTATGCCGAACTCATTAAGCAGATGTGGTCTGGAAGGGACGCCCATGTGGCACCTCGCATGTTCAAAGTAGGTAGACATATATATATATGGGTTGGGTATCCCTGTATATAGATGCCTGGGACCAGAAATGTTTCGGGACTTCAGGTTTTTTAGGATTTTTTTTTTACGGTATTTACATTATGCTTACTAGTTCAGCATCCCCATTCCAAAATCTAAAATGTTTCAGTGAGCATTTCCTTTGAATATCATGTCAGTGTTAGGTTATGGATCTTTAAGCATTTGGATTTCAGATTTTTGGATAAGGGATACTCTCCTGTATTTCCTTTTTCCCACTTTGGGGAGAGTGGTTTAGTGTTGTTATGAGGCATTCCTTTCGTTGCATTTTGGGATTAAGATGGGATCTGGGCCAGGCGCTGTGGCTCACGCCTGTAATCTCAGCACTTTGGGAGGCTGAGGCGGGTGGATCATGAGGTCAAGAGATTGAGACCATCCTGGCCAACATGGTGAAGCCCCATCTCTACTAAAAATACAAAAAGTAGCTGGGCATGGTGGCACGCGCCTGTAGTCCCAGCTACTTGGGAGGCTGAGGCAGGAGAATCACTTGAACCTGGGGGGTGGAGGTTGCAGTGAGCCGAGATCGTGCCACTGCACTCCAGCCTGGTGACAGAGCGAGACTCTGTCTCCACAAAAAAAAAGATGTGATCTGATGACCGGTTGCGATGGCTCACGCCTGTAATCTCAGCACTTTGGGAGGCCAAGGTGGGCAGATCACCTGAGGTGAGGAGTTCAAGACCAGCCTGGCCAACATGGTGAAACCCCCTTTCTACTAAAATACAAAAATTAGCTGGATATGGTGGTGCACACCTGTAATCCCAGCTACGCAGGAGGCTGAGGCAGGAGAATTGCTTGAACCCGGGAGATGGAGGTTGCTTAAACCCCGGAGATGGAGGTTGCAGTGAGCCAAGATCGCGCCACTGCATTCCAGCCTGCGTGACAGAGCGAGACTCCATCTCAAAAAAAAAAAAAAAAAAAAAAGATGGTTTCTGAGACTAAAAGCACCACATTGTCAAGCCCTTTTTTCTGTCATTCAGTCATTTAGCACACCCCTAAGTGTCCTCAGTGCCCACCTCTGGGTTGGGGATGTCCCAGAAGTTATTTGTAAGCTGCCTCCTCAGAATGCTGTATTCTGTGGTGGCAGTATTTAAATAAATGGTCAGTTTCCTAAGCCGGACTACAAAAATTCAGTTTCTTGGAAGGCCGAGGTGGGAGGATCCCTTGAGCCCAGGAGTTTGAGACCAGCCTGGAAAACATAGTGAGACTCTGTTTTTGTTTTGTTTTGTTTGAGACAGAGTCTCACTCTCTTGCCCAGTTTGGAGTGCAGTGGCATGATCTTGGCTCACTGCAGCCTACACCTCCCGGGTGCAGGCAATTCTCATGCCTCAGCCTCCGGAGTAGCTAAGACTACAGGTGTGCGCCACCATGCCTGGCTAATTTTAGTATTTTTAGTAGAGACGGGGTTTCGCCATGTTGGCCAGGCTGGTCTCAAACTCCTAATCTCAGGTGATTTGCCTGCCTTAGCCTCCCAAAGTGCTGGGATTATAGGCATGAGCCACTGTGCCCAACCAAATCTCTGTTTCTTTAAAAACAACAAAAAAGTTGGCCAGGCGCGGTGGCTCATGCCTGTAATCCCAGCACTTTGGGAGGCCAAGGCGGGCGGATCACAAGGTCAGGAGATCGAGACCATCCTGGCTAACATGGTGAAACCCCGTCTCTACTAAAAATACATAAAAAAAAAAAATTAGCTAGGTGTGATGGCAGGCGCCTGTAGTCCCAGCTACTCGGGAGGCTGGGGAAGGAGAATGGCGTGAACCCGGGAGGCAGAGCTTGCAGTGAGCCGAGATTGCGCCTCTGCACTCCAGCCTGGGTGACAGAACGAGACTCTGTCTCAAAGAAAAAACAACAACAAAAACAAAAAAGTCCAGGCGTGGTGGCTCATTCCTGTAATCCCAGCACTTTGGGAGGCTGAGGCGGGCAGATCACGAGGTCAGGAGTTCGAGATCAGCCTGACCAACATAGTGAAACCCCGTCTCTACTAAAAATACAAAAATTAGCCAGGCGTGGTGGTGCGCACCTGTAATTCCAGCTACTCAGGATGCTGAGGCAGGAGAGTTGCTTGAACCTGGGAGGTGGAGGGTGCAGTGAGCCGAGATCACGCCACTGCACTCCAGCCTGAGTGACAGACTACAACAACAACAACAACAACAACAAAATTAGCTGGACGTGGTGATGTACCTGTAGTCCCAGCTACCAGGGAAGCTGAGGTGGGAGAATTACTTAAGCCTGGGAGGTCAAGGCTGCAGTGAGCTGTGATTGTGCCACTGTACCCAGCCTTGGCAACAGAGACCCTGTCTCTAAAAAAAATGAAAATTCAGTTTAACTTCTAGTATCATCTGAAGGCTGTTTCCAGGTTCTCTGAGCCTGGATTCTACAGGCTTCGTGGTTTGAGTTGGGACCCCCTAAGTCAGGAAATGGGCTCACATTCTTGGAAGGTGATGTGAGGGGCAGTTATCACTGGGGTCCCTCAGCCAGGAAGGTTTAAGGAGAAGACATGGATACACTCGGAGCAACTTGGGCTTTCCATTGCCCCAAATGCTTTTTCCTGCTGAGGTGGAGGTGCTTTGCTCCCTCCCGCTCAGCAGATTTAAGCTGAAATCTGAAAGATCCTATTTAGCCTGTACCACTGGGATTCATGGAGCTTCATGAAGCATATGATAAGAAAAGACATGCATATTTATGATTCAGAGAGGAAAAAAAATAGCACCTTAGCTCAGTGAGAAAACTAAAATCTCAGGTGGTTTGTTGAAATTGAAAACTAATTATCTTTCATCCCCTTGGTCACATGAATCCCTGGGAAATATATAAATGACTGTTGACATACTAAGTCACAAAGAAACTAGAATTGGGTGGCAACGGCTGGGTGCGGTGCCTCACACCTGTAATCCCAGCACATGGGGAGGCCAAGGTGGGTGGATCACTTGAGGTCAGGAGTTCGAGACCAGCCTGGCCAATATTGTGAAACCCCATCTCTACTAAAAATACAAAAATTAGCCAGGCGTGGTGGCACATGCCTGTAATCCCAGCAACTCGGGAGGCCAAGGCATGAGAATTGTTTGAACCTGGGAGGCGGAGGTTGCAGTGAGCTGAGATTGCGCCACTGCACTCCAGCCTGGCAACAGAGTGAGACCCTGTCCCAGAAAAAAAAATAAGAAAGAATTGGGTGGCAACACACTGTGCTGAAGCTAATGTAAATAAACAACTGGAAGGTAGTGTTTAGGGGTATTAGGGAAGTGTGGAGCTTCCTCAGTGATGGATGTGTTATATATCTGCACTGTGTTTTGGTAGCTACCAGCTCAAGCACCTCTGAGCACTTGAGATGTGGTTCATTTGACCGAGGAACTGAATTTTTAATGGTTTTTAATTGTAATTAATGTAAATTTCAATTGCCATATGTGGCTAGTGGCTATGGTATTAGAGAACAGGTGTAGAACAGTGGTTCTCCATTTTTTTTTTTTTTTTTTGAGACAGCCTTGCTGTCAAGTATGAACCAAAATTGGGACTCAAGTATGAACTCTAGTGTTCATACAGAGGCACTCAAATCATCAAACCATTTGGTTAATTTCTGTCGCCCAGGCTGGAGCGTACTGGCACAATTTAGGCTCACTGCAGCCTCCGCCTCCTGGGTTCAAGTGATTCTCCTGCCTCAGCCTCCTGCGTAGCTGGGATTACAGGTGTGCACCACCATGCCCAGCTAATTTTTGTATTTTTAGTAGAGACGGGGTTTCACCATGTTGGCCAGGCTGGTCTTGAACTCCCAACCTCAGGTGATCTGCCTGCCTCAGCCTTCCAAAATTCTGGGATCATAGGCATGAGCCACCGTGCCTGGCTGGTTCTCCATAGGATGCATCACAATCTCTGGGAGTGCTTAATACAACACAGACTGCTAGACCCATCCCCAGAGTTTCTGATTGAATAGGTTTGGTGTGGTGTGGGGCCTGAGAATGTGCTTTTCTACTAAGCTCCCAGGTGATACTAATGCTGCGACTGGGGACCATACTCTCAGAATAACTGGTGGAGAGTATTACTGGACAGACAGTATTTAGGGACCTGAGGGCTGTTATGTACAGGAGGATTCCTCCAGCTGATGAAAGTATTGTTTGTAATGTCCTTATGGAGTTTAAGACTCTGAACCAAAGAAGGACATGTTGGAGAGGGATTCATGTCAGTACTTGGGTGTGGTTACTCAGGGTACTCCACCCTTCCTCCTTAGGACTTAGGGCAGTGGCCCAGGTTCCAGGTTCATCCTCCTGGCTCTCTGATCTAGGCCTTCTCTCTGGTGGGAACCACTGGCCTCCTGTAGGCTCTTCAGGAGTTAATTGGACTACTCAACCAAGTGTTCTCTCTCACTGCCCCAGCTAACTCCTCAGAGCTATTTTTGATGGCAATTCTTTTTTGATTTAACTAGTTCTTTACGTATTATGCCTTCTGATGCAGTTGCTTTTGTTGTAGACTCAAGTGGGACGTTTTGCTCCTCAATTTTCTGGCTACCAGCAACAAGATTCTCAGGAGCTGCTGGCCTTTCTTCTAGATGGATTGCATGAAGATCTGAACCGGGTAAAGAAAAAGCCCTACTTGGAGCTGAAGGATGCCAATGGGCGGCCAGATGCGGTATGCCATTAATGATGTCTGAATGATAATATGCCAAAGAAGCTGCCTCCTATTGAGAGTGCAGGGATATTCTTCTGGTCTTTGAGTGTTGTTGCCAGGGCCCTGGTTGCTTCTCACTGTAGCTAGTTATAGGGATATGGTCTCTGGTCAGAAAGGGGCTAACTGTAGTTACTGCTTTTTTTTTTTTTTTTTTTTAAATAGAGACAGAAACTTGCTGTGTTGTCTAGGCTGGTCTCCAGCTCCTGAGCTCAAGCAGTCTTCTCACCTCAGCCTCCCAAAGTGCTGGGATTACAACAGGCGTGAGGCACTGTACCCTAGTTACTCCTAATGCTTCCTCTTGGGCTTTTTCAAATTAGAGTGAGCTTGTTTGATATTTCACTGGTGAACTAGGGACTAAGAACACTCTGAAAACTGTAAAGTACCTATAGTGAGGACCCCTAAGATTGTTATTACTCACAATAAAATCCATCCATGATTACTTAATTTGTTATTAGTATCATTAGGACATTTATACCTTTTGCCTTGATTATCTGATCAGTGCAAGAGGATTTTAGTATTTCAGCTACCCTATCACATTGGGATAATCAATATGAATGCTTTAAAGTAAAATTTAGATCTTCTTAGAAAAACTATGAGTTAGCTGAGCTGTAGTATAGATAAAAACTTTATTTTTAAAATTTATTTATTTATTTTTTTTGAGATGGAGTCTCACTCTGTTGCCCAGGCTGGAGTGCAATGACGCGATCTTGGCTCACTGCAACCTCCACCTCCTGGGTTCAAGCGATTCTCCTGTCTCAGCCTCTCAAGTAGCTGGCACTACAGCCACGTGCCACCACGCCCAGCAAATTTTTGTATTTTTAGTAGAGAAGGGGTTTCACCATGTTGGCCAGGCTGATCTTGAACTCCTGACCTCAGGTGATCCGCCTGCTTCGGCCTCCCAAAGTGCTGGGATTTCAGGCGTCAGCCACCGTGCCCCGCCAAAAACCTTACTTTAGATCACTGGAAACATATAGGGGGGCTTTCCTTGCCCTGGCCATGTGTCTGTACCCATAGTGTTCTCTGGGCTTCTGTTTCCTATCAGGACACACAGAACCCTAGTTTCCAATAGGTCCTATGTTGCCAACCTTATTAAGTGTGAGGATTAGGGCGAGGCGCAGTGGCTTACCCCTGCGGTTCCAGCACTTTGGAGGCTGAGGTGGGAGCATCACTTGAGGCCAGGAGCTCTAGAACTGTCTGGTCAACATAGTAAGACCCCTATCCCTACCAAACCGAAAAAAATTAGCCAGGCGTGGTGATGCATGCCTATAGTCCTGGCTACTTGGGAGTCTGAGGCAGGAAGATCGCTTTGAGTCCGGGAGGTTGAGGCTGTAGTGAACCATGATCACGCCAGCCTGAGCGACAGAGCAAGACCATGTCTCAATCAATCAATATAATATATATTTGAAATATGTATATATATAAACATATATGTGAAATATATATATGTGTGTTGGGGTGGGGATTGGGCGTAGAGCTGGCATGTGGTATGAGTATGATACACTAAGAGTAGTCCTGGCCTTGCTTTGTCCTGGATCAAGCTCTTGGCTGTACAGATTGCCACCTGATTCATCTCCAGGTTTGCTGTGAGTCATTCTGGATGCAGGGGCAAGGGGCTGAGAGGTGTTGAGAATGTCCTGTTTATCCATTTCACGCAGGTGGTGGCAAAGGAAGCCTGGGAGAATCACAGGTTGAGGAATGATTCTGTGATTGTGGATACTTTCCATGGCCTCTTCAAATCTACTTTGGTTTGCCCAGAATGTGCTAAGGTTTCTGTGACCTTTGACCCATTTTGCTATCTAACGCTGCCACTGCCCTTGAAGAAAGATCGAGTTATGGAGGTTTTCCTGGTTCCTGCTGACCCTCACTGCAGACCTACTCAGGTGACAGAATCCACACCCTTATGGCACCCCTCACTGCAAGTGGTCTCCAGATCCCAGTGGGACTGCTCCTATCTGCTGCATTGGCTGCCTCTGAGTCCCCTTGGTACTTGCCTGGGTATGGGCCCTTGGCCTCCATCAGACCTTTGTCTAATCCCATATCATTTAAGGCCTATTGTGAAGGTCTTTGCAGTTTCTCTGCTTCTCTGTCACTTTTTTTTTTTTTTTGAGACAGAGTCGCTCTGTTGCCCATGCTGGAGTGCAGTGGCACGGTCTCAGCTCACTGTAACGTCTTCCTCCCAGGTTCAAGCGATTCTCCTACCTCAGCCACTCAGTAGCCAGGATTACAGGCGTGTACCACCACGCTCAGCTAATTTTTGTATTTTTAGTAGAGACATAGTAGAGACAGGATGTTACCTTGTTGGCCAGAACTCCTGACCTCAAGTAATCTGCCCATCTTGGCCTCCCAAAGTGTTGGGATTACAGGCGTGAGCCACCGCACCCGGCCTCTCTCACTTTTTTGGCCACACTTCATTCACGCGACTAAAGTAACCTGATCTACTAAGTGGTTCTTGAATCTGAATGTTGGGGAACCAGAAGCAGGGTTCTTTTCGTACTCAGATATACCCTCACATAACCTAGGACAGCCTGTACAGAAGATTAGGCCAGATGAGAGGTGTGAGCAGCAGGTCTTAGTGTCTTACCCTGCTGATGGCTCACTGAGTAATTGTATTGCTTAGCCTTCTGGTTTTGATTTCTTTGTCTCTAAAGAAAGTTGAGGGCCGGGCGCGGTGGCTCACGCCTGTAATCCCAGCACTTTGGGAGGCCGAGGCGGGCGGATCACGAGGTCAGGAGATCGAGACCATCCTGGCTAACACGGTGAAACCCCGTCTCTACTAAAAATACAAAAAATTAGCCAGGCATGGTGGCGGGCGCCTGTAGTCCCAGCTACTCGGGCAGCTGAGGCAGGAGAATGGCGTGAACCCGGGAGGCGGAGCTTGCAGTGAGCCAAGATTGCGCCACTGCACTCCAGCCTGGGCGACAGAGCGAGACTCCGTCTCAAAAAAAAAAAAAAAAAAAAAAAAAGTTGAGGCAGGCTGGGCACGGTGGCTTACCCCTGTAATCCCAGCACTTCAGGAGGCCGAGGCGGGCAGATCACGAGGTCAGGAGTTCGAGACCACCCTGACCAACATGGTGAAACCCTGTCTCTACTAAAAATACAAAAATTATCCAGGCGTGGTGGTGCGCGCCTGTAATCCCAGCTACTCAGGAGGCTGAGGCAGGAGAATCGCTTGAACCCGGGAGGTGGAGGTTGCAGTGAGCCAAGATCGCGTCACTGCGCTCCAGCTTGTGTGACAGAGCAAGACTCTGTCTCAGAAAAAAAAAGAAAAAAGAAAAAAAAGAAAGTTGAGGCCGGGCTTGGTGGCCAACACCTGTAATCCCAGCACTTTGGGATGCTGAGGCAGGAGGATTGCTCGAGGCCAGGAGTTTGAGACCCTGTCTCTACAAAAAATAAAAATAAAATAAAAAGGTAGGACCAGATGGCAATTTGAATTTGTATAATTTCAGCAGTTCTTTAGAAAGTACTCTAAAGAATTAAGAATAAAATGAAGCAATGTTTGGAAGAGAAAGAGATGGCCTAGCCCCCATGCTGCTGCCTGTGTATTGAGGAGGATGCTGACATAGAGGTCCTGCTTATTTGCTCTGCTTCTGACTCATCTGTACCCTGACCTCACCATACATTGTTTCTAGAAGGGCTCCTCTGCCCCTAGTGATGCCTGCTTCTCCTAATTCATTTTGCACCCTTTGTGGGGCACCCCTGTGACCTTGACCATCTCTGTCTTGCAGTACCGTGTGACTGTGCCGCTGATGGGGGCTGTGTCCGACCTGTGCGAGGCTCTCTCCAGGCTGTCTGGCATTGCTGCAGAAAATGTAAGATGGGGTGATCAGTGGCACTCGGTCTATTTGGGATACTTCATAGCATTTGGAGTTTACTTTCAACCTTGAAGCCACTTTTTGGGGTTGTTGTTATTGCCAGCACAAATGTGATTATTTGTGTGTGTCTGGATGCCTCACTCACTATGCACATTGTGACTGAGACTGTCCCTTCCAGCTCCAGGAAACACTATCTTTCCTTCATTTGACACTAGCCGTGGTCAAAGGACCAGGAGTAGGGCTCTGCTGTCAGATCTGTGCACTGAGGGTGGCATAGAGACTGCAGACTATGGAATACTCCAGAGGCTCTGGACAACTGCTGGTTTCTGGTTAGCACCACACTCCTCGCCCTTCCTGCCAGTCGAGGGCAGATGCTACCAGCATGTTCAATTCTGATGGCAGCCATGCTGCTCCCCCTCGGGCCTTGGCCCTCAGCTCTCTGGGGCTGTTTGTGTGGTGGTTTCTCTAGAGGCAACATTTGAGTATGGGTATTTTTTTTTTCATTTGTTTCTGGGTTTTAAGCAGTTAGTAGGGGCACTCTTAGCCATTCTGTGGTCTTTCTGTTACTGTTCATTCTTAGATGGTGGTCGCAGATGTGTATAATCACCGATTCCACAAAATTTTCCAAATGGATGAAGGTTTAAACCACATCATGCCTCGGGATGACATTTTCGTGTGAGTACTCAGCAGTTTCTGCTGCAGGTCAGGTCAGAGGACACATTCTAGAGACTTTGCTGCATTCATATCTCCAGAACAAAAATGTGGGCAGTCATTGCTCATGTGGATTGGCCCTGACCCCTGGGTGCAAGAGATGGGTATTGAGGGCATCGTGGGCAGCCATCAGTGCTCAACCCCTCCTTCCCTGCAGAGCTAAACATTCTGATAACTCTCCTCAGCACAGCCACAGCCTTTTTTCAACAGTTTTGCCTATGAAGAAGGCCAAATCACTGCTCCTACAGATGGTCCTACCATCAGAGATGCCTTTCTTAAGAGGAATCCCAGCTGTGTGATGGGAAGATGGTAGTAGGGGTGTGGTACAGAAGGATCTTGTCCTTTCTCTGCCACAGGCTTGTAGCTTCTCAGCGAGTACCATGATACTACCATCCCCAATGCAGAAATGACAGGGAGGGCTGATTTAAACAGCTGTTTTCAGCTCAAACATTCTGTAAGCTCTGAGACTGAGTTTCTTCATCTCTGTGAGGACAATACAAAGGTCTCCTCTGCCTTCCCACATGCTGCTTCATGGCTGCTCTGTGTAATTGTGTGTGTGTCCCTCTTCCAGGCACAGTGGTGTAATAACTTGCCGGCTGCTCCCATACATGAACTTGCCTGCTGCTCCCAGGCAGCCACTTGCCCAGGAAGTATGGAGCACAGCCGTACTGTCCCTCCCTCTTTACCTCTCACTCAGGAACTTGCCTCTGCTGAGAAAGGATTTTAGGATTTTGTTTTGGTTTTTGTTTTTGGCTGAGGAATTCAGTATGTAAAGGAGATAGTTCCTTCCCTTTACATTTTTGGGCCTATGACTTCTAGATCTCTCTAAAAGGAATAGTTCCTAGCCACACCCAAGATCTATTTCTGTTCTCACTTGCACAGACACAGCCAAGAGCTGACACTGTGCCAAGGGCTAGAACATGGGAAAGTCCACTTTCACAGCCATTTATAACCCCAAGCCCTTAACATGGTCTCTGTAAATTCCAGAAAGTAGTGTTTTCACACACCTGAGCTGAAAGGAACTGGAGGATTACCCTGTGGGGAGCTTAGCAGACCACCAACAAAGGAATTTTCAGAGGGCCTACGGGCCAACCATTGGAAAAACAAATTCTTTTATAGATGAATTTGAATTGACAATTGTTTTATGAAAGCAATAGTAGCATCTGGTATTTTTATTTTATTTTATTTTATTTTTTTAGACGGAGTCTCGCTCTGTCTCCCAGGCAGGAGTGCAGTGGCGCAATCTCGGCTCACTGCAAGCTCTGCCTCCCAGGTTCACGCCATTTTTCTGCCTTAGCCTCCCGAGTAGCTGGGACTACAGGCACCCGCCACCACGCCTGGCTCATTTTTGGTATTTTTAGTAGAGCCAGGGCTTCACCATGTTAGCCAGGATGGTCTCAATCTCCTGACCTCGTGATCCACCCGCCTTGGCCTCCCAAAGTGCTGGGATTACAGGCGTGAGCCACTGTGCTCGGCCAGCATCTGGTATTTTTTATTTTTTATTTATTTATGTTTTTGAGATAGAGTCTTGCTGTGTCACCCAGGCTGGAGTACAATGGCATGATCGTGGCTCACTGCAAGCTCCGCCTCCCGGGTTCATGCCATTCTGCCTCAGCCTCCTGAGTAGCTGGGACTACAGGCGCGTGCCACCACGCCTGGCCAATTTTTTGTATTTTAAGTAGAGATGGGGTTTCACTGTGTTAGTTAGGGTGGTCTCGATCTCCTGACCTCGTGATCCGTCCCCCTCGGCCTCCCAAAGTGCTGGGATTACAGGTGTGAGCCACTGTGCCCGGCCTGCATCTGCTACTTTTTAATGTGTTGTACACTGTGCTACTAAATTATTTAATTCTTACCACACCTTTTAAAGTGGGTAATCCCATTGTCCACCGAATAAATAGACTAAGAAGTTAGGTGCTTATTACTAGCAGCCAGAAAATGGCAATGTGGACCTGGAACCTGGGGCAGGTGCACTCCAAGGCCTGGTTCTTTACCACTATGCTGGACCACAGTATTTACTCGAGAGCACACCTTGGACATTTTTATGTATTCTTAGAAATTCCTCCTTCATAAACTTCAGTCAGGACTGTTTGCTAGGCATTTGGGGAGGGGTGTGTGTCTGTGTGTGTGTGTGTGTGTGCGCGCGCGCGCGCGCGCGCACGCGTGCATATGTTTAGTTTCAAAATTTGAATCAGTAAGTTTGTGTCTCCCCCTATAGGAAGAGGGAAAGACTACAGTCGGTTGCCAGCAATTTTGGTAACATCTGTTCCAGGATAAAACATCTATAAATCTCCTCAATCCCATGTATTCACTAAGTAAGACACATTTTTCAAAATCATTGATTTGTATCTAGCAGTTTCTTTGGTTATCTCTGATGTTTTTCAGAATTAGATATGATTCTTTTACTTCAGTGTTTTTGAACAAAGATGACAATTACTTTTATAAATTTGCTTGCTCATTTGGAAAAAAAGAGTTTGGCTAATATCCTAGGTGTACATCTTTGTACAATATTTGGTCTTATTAAAGGGCAGGGCACTCAATGCCTTTTTTTTTTTTTTTTTTTTTGAGATGGAGTCTCGCTCTGTTGCCCAGTCTGGAGTGCAGTGGCAAGATCTTGACTCACTACAAGCTCCGCCTCCTAGGTTCACACCATTCTCCTGCCTCAGCCTCCCGAGTAGCTGGGACTGCAGGTGCCCACCACCATGCCCGGCTAATTGTTTGTATTTTTAGAAGAGATGGGGTTTCACCGTGTTAGCCAGGATGGTCTCAATCTCCTGACCTCGTGATCCGCCCGCCTTGGCCTCCCAAAGTGCTGGGATTACAGGCATGAGCCACCGCGCCCAGCCAACTCAATACATTTTTTAAAGATGAGCTCTTTGATGACAAAAGATGAACTTGGTGGCTGGACCCAGCTGTGTGCCTTTGTGTTCAGAGTGATGATCTGAATGATGGCTGTTATCTGTGTTGGGTCCCAGTTGAAGGACCACAGAGTTTGAGGCCGTGGTTGGAAGAAGGAGTATCACGGTTAGCCCTCAGCCCCAGGTTGTATAGATTCACATTGTGCTGACAATGGTCCTTCTTTGGATTCCTGACTCAACCTCTAGAAACGTCTTGGCAATAGTTATAGCCACCTTTTCTACTCAAATATGCTCTGTCCCAGTAATCATAGCCCTGGCCACCACATAGCTTCAGCTCAGATCTCTGTTGTTCACAAGGACCTACTGCTAAAAGTGCCCTCTTGTGTGATTGACGCAGGTACGAGGTCTGCAGCACTTCCGTGGATGGCTCGGAATGTGTCACGCTTCCAGTCTACTTCAGGGAGAGGAAGTCCAGGCCATCAAGCACTTCCTCCGCATCAGCGCTATATGGGCAGCCACTATTGCTTTCTGTCCCCAAGCACAAGTTAACCCTTGAGTCTTTGTACCAGGCTGTTTGTGATCGTATCAGGTTGGTGGCAGGAATGTGATTTGGTTGTTATCTGAGATGAAGATATACCCAGTAATAGTAGTGGCAACTCCTGCCAAGTGGCTGTGTTGATCCTATATGCTCACCTCTGTAAGAAATGCATTTGCCGGGTGCAGTGGCTCATGCCTGTACTCCCAGCACTTTGGAAGGCCAAGGCGGGCAGATCACCTGAGGTCAGGAGTTTGAGACCAGCCTGGCCAAGATGGTGAAATCCCGTCTCTACTAAAAATATAAAATTAGCCAGGCATGCTGGTGGGTGCCTGTAATCCCAGCTGCTCGGGATGCTGAGGCAGGAGAATCGCTTGATTCTTGATTCTCCTGGGAGCTAGAGGCTGCAGTGAGCTGAGATCGCGCCACTGCATTCCAGCCTGGGTGACAGAGTGAGACTCCATCTCAAAAAAAAAAAAAAAATGCACTTGTGCCAGCCCCTGGATGGGCCAGGGCAGGTGCTATTGGGATGAGCCACCTGGCACATCTTAGGTACCGTGATCCTAGGAGTCCAGTCCTCTTAGAATCATGTTAGGGAGGCTAGCGCTTTGATGGCATTTGTATTTTATTTCTGAAGTGTTCCACTATCGTTCTGAAGCTGGAAATTAGGATTATTGGGAAATACCTTCAAAACTGATGGTGCCACATGACTTTCACATAAGAGTCGAGACAAACTTTCTTAAGAGTCTTCATTGGCTAATTTCTTGTGGGTTTTTTTTTTCCTTCCGAGATGGAATCTTGCTCTCTCGCCCAGGCTGGAATGCAGTGGCGCGATCTTGGCTCACTGCACCCTCTACCTCCCAGGTTCAAGTGATTCTGCTGCCTCAGCCTCCCAAGTAGCTGGGATTACAGGCATGTGCCACCACGCCCGGCTAAGTTTTGTGTGTGTATGTTTTTGTTGTTTGTTTGTTTGTTTTTTTGAGATGGAGTTTCACTCTGTTGCCCAGGCTGGAGTGCAGTGGCACAATCTCGGCTCACTGCGACCCTCACCTCCCAGGTTCAAGTGATTTCCAGCTAATTTTTGTATTTTTAGTAGAGAGGAGGTTTCACCGTGTTGGCCAGGCTAGTCTCAAACTCCTGACCTCAAGTGATACTCCCATCTTAGCCTCCCAGAGTGCTAGGATTACAGGCATGAGCCACCGTGCCTGGCCAAACTTTTGTATTTTTAGTAGAGATGGGGTTTCACCATGTTGGCCAGACTGGTCTGGAAATCCTGACCTCAGGTGATTGCCCACCTCGGCCTCCCAAAGTGCCGGCATTACAGGTGTGAGCCACCATGCCCGGCCATTTGTGTTTTTAATTTCTTAAAATATTGAGCCACTGTGTTATTTTATTTTATTTTATTTATTTTTTGAGACAGAGTTGCTCTCTGCCCAGGCTGGAGTGCCTAGTGGCATGATCTCGGCTCACTGCAACCTCTGCCTCCCACATTCAAGTAATTCTCCTGCCTCAGCCTCCTGAGTAGCTGGGATTACAGGCATGTGCCACCATGCCCAGCTAATTTTTTTAGTTTTACTGGAGATGGGGTTTCACCATGTTGGCCAGGCTGGTCTCGAACTCCTGACCTCAGGTGATCCACCTGCCTTGGCCTCCCAATGTGCTGGGATTAGCCACCACACCTGGCCCAGTGGATAATTCTAAAGCACTTCTATTTACATAAATTGCTTTGTCAGTAGCTATCATCCATATAAATTATGAACTACTTCTTAGCCGCATGGTGGAAAAAATAGATAAATGTTACAACTAACAATCTTTTTTTTCTTCTCTTTTTCTCTTTTTGAAGCCGCTATGTGAAACAGCCTTTACCGGATGAGTTTGGCAGCTCACCCTTGGAGCCAGGGGCCTGCAATGGCTCCAGGAACAGCTGTGAAGGTGAGTATGCACCATGCTCTGTGGCTGTAACTGACCAAATACCTCCTGATTTCCCTCTTCTTCTAAAGGTGTTACACACATGGGAGAAGGGGGTTGGGACTGGGCTGGGGCTCTGCCTACAGCAGCAGAGTTAGGAGTTAGGTCTACAACATTCTACTCTGCCAGTGCCTGTTGTCCAACTTTGCTACCTTGTGGAATCTTCCTTTTTTTTTTTTTTTTTTTCCAGATAGGGGTCTCATTCCTGTCACCCAGGCTGGAATGTGGTGGTGCAATCATGGCTCACTGTTACTTCAGACTCTTGGGCTTAAGTGATTGTCCCACCTCAGCCTCCGGAGTAGCTGGGACTACAGGTGCATGCCACGACACCCAGCTAATTTTTAAATTTTTTGTGAAGACCAGGGGTTGGCCGGGCGTGGTGGCTCACACCTGTAATCCCAGCACTTTGGGAGTCCGAGAAGGGCGGATCACGAGGTCAGGAGATCGAGACCATTCTGGCTAACACAGTGAAACCCCGTCTCTACTAAAAATACAAAAAATTAGCCGGGCATGGTGGCGGGCACCTATAGTCCCAGCTACTTGGGAGGCAGGAGAATGGCGTGAACCTGGGAGGTGGAGCTTGCAGTGAGCTGAGATCGCGCCACTGCACTCCAGCCTGGGCGACAGAGTGAAACTCTGTCTCAAAAAAAAAAAAAAAAAAAAAAAAAAGACCAGGAGTCTTGCCATGTTGCTCAGGCTGGTCTTGAACTCCTGACCTGAAGCAATACTCCTGCCTTAGCCTCCCAGAGGGCTAGGATTACAGCTGTGAGCCACCCCACCTGACATGTCACTCTTCTTTTTGGGACTTACGTGACTCAGTGGCTTTCTGTAAAACCATATATGTCTTTCAAGCTAGTGCTGTAAATTTTTTCTTTTCTTTTTCTTTTCTTTTTTTTTTTTTTGAGACGGAATCTTGCTCTGTCGCCCATGCAGGAGCCCAGTGGTGCGATCTTGGCTCACTGCAACGTTTGCCTCCCGGGTTCAAGCAACTCTCTACCTCAGCCTCCCAAGTAGCAGGGATTACAGGTGCATGCCACCATGCCTGGCTAATTTTTGTATTTTTAGTAGAGATGGGGTTTCACCATCTTGGCCAGGCTGGTCTTGAACTCCTGACCTCATGATTCACCTGCCTCAGCCTCCCAAAATGCTGGGATTACAGGTGTGAGCCACTGTGCCCAGCTTTTTTTTTTTTTAAGAGTAGGGTCTTGAGGCTGGGTGCGGTGACTCACACCTGTAATCCCAGCACTTTGGGAGGCTGAGGTGGGTGGATCACGAGGTCAGGAGATCGAGACTATCCTGGCTAACACAGTGAAACCCCATCTCTGCTAAAAATACAAAAAATTAGGCGTGGTGGTGGGCACCTGTAGTCTCAGCTACTTGGGAGGCTGAGGCAGGAGAATGGCGTGAACCCGGGAGGCAGAGCTTTCA
The DNA here is from genome assembly GCF_029289425.2 of Pan paniscus. Classification (NCBI taxonomy): domain Eukaryota; kingdom Metazoa; phylum Chordata; class Mammalia; order Primates; family Hominidae; genus Pan; species Pan paniscus. The sequence goes on along the minus strand of NC_085926.1, from coordinate 49,267,396 downwards.
GTGAGCCGAGATCACGCCACTGCACTCCTGCCTGGGCGACAGAGTGAGACTCCGTCTCCAAAAAAAAAGAGTAGGGTCTTGATTATCACCCAGTCTGGAGTGCAGTGGTTCAATCATGGTTTACTGCAGCCTCAACCTGCCAGGCTCAGGCTATCCTTCCACCTTGCCCTCGTGAAGTGCTGGGATTACAGGTGTGAGCCACTGCGCCCAGCACATAAATTCTCAGTTGCAGACGGGTGCGATGGCTCATGCCTGTAATCCCAGCACTTTGGGAGGCCAAGGCAGGCAGATCATCTGAGGTCAGGAGTTCGAGACTAGCCTGGCCAACACGGTGAAACCCTGTCTCTACTAAAAAATACAAAATTAGCCAGGCATGGCAGTGTGTGCCTGTAATCCCAGCTACTTGGGAGGCTGAAGCACGACAATCTCTTGAACCCAGGAAGCGGAGGTTGCAGTGAGCTGAGATTGCATCATTGCACTCCAGCCTGGACGACAGAACAACATTCCATCTCAAACAAAAACAAAAACCAGCAAAAACAAAAAATTATCAGTTGCAAAACCAAATGTCCAGATTCCTCCAAGACATGCAGTCCTAGAAAGTGAGAACTGACTTTAACTAATTAATTTATTTCTATATGGAGTCCATTTTGTTGGCCAGGCTGGAGTGCAGTGGCACAATCTTGGCTTACTGCAGCCTCAGTCTCTTGGGTTCAGGGGATTCTCCCGCCTCAGCCTCCCAAGTAGTTGGTACTATAGGTGTGCGCCACCACACTTAGCTAGTTTTGTATTTTTAGTAGAGACGGGGTGTCTCCATCATGGCGAGTCTGGTCTCGAACTCCTGACCTCAAGTGATCTGCTCACCTTCGCCTTCCAAAGTGCTGGGGTTACAGGCCTGAGGCACTGTGCCCAGCTGAGAATTTACTTTAAAAATAATGACCACAAGGCTCTGTCATCAAGAGATACTCCAAATTATTTTTGGCATTTTAGGGTTGAATACGGCTGGAATACAGTGGCGCAATCATGGCTCACTGCAGCCTTGACCTCCTGGGCTCAAGCAATCCTCCCACCTCATCCACCTGAGTAGCCAGGACTACAGGAATGTGTCACCATACCCAGCTAATTTCTTTTTCTTTTTTTTTCTTTTTTGTGGAGACAAGCAAGGTTTTCCCATGTTCCCCAGGCTGGTCTTGAACTCCTGAGTTCAAGCAATCCACCCACCTTGGCCTCCCAGAGTGCTGGGATCATAGGCGTGAGCCGCCACACATGGCCAATATTTGGATTCTCTTTTTTTTTTGAGGCTGAGTCTCACTCTGTCACCCAGGCTGGAGTGCAATGGTGGGATTATAGGCGCCCACCACCACGCCCGGCTAATTTTTGTATTTTTAGTAGAGATGGGGTTTCACCATCTTGGCCAGGCTGGTCTCGAATTCCTGACCTCAGGTGATCCATACACCTCGGCTTCCCAAAGTGCTGGGATTACAGGCATGAGCTACTGCACCCGGCCTCAATATTTGGCTTCTTATTCTTGCCCGAAATGTTATGTTCATTTCCCGCTAGGGATAAACAGGAATATATTTTGTTTATAGGTCCACCAGCAGAGGTGTTGGAATGGTAATAGTAGTCTCTGAACAGACCCTGGGTGATCTGTGGCACTCTGGAAGCTAAGGCACTCTGATCCCCAGCTCAAGGTGTGGGGTGGACTTGAACAAGTCACTTCATCCCTCTGAACCTTGGTTTACCTGTCTGCAAAAGGATATCTGCTTCACAGATCTGCAATTACAATTTGAGGTCATGCGATTAAAGGACAGGGCACATGAAAGGCACTCAATCAGTAACAACATCTTGTGAGTGTGTTTGCTATTTTTACTGCTAACCCTGCTTCTTAGGCATGTCCGGGACAATGAGTGTCACCTTTTGAATCCTACAGGTGAATCTTGGTGTGTAGACTTCAGACCTTGTTTAAGCACAAAGGTTTTTTCGTTTGTTTGTTTTCTTTTGCTCTGTCGCCCAGGCTGGAGTGCAGTGGCACAATCTCAGCTCATGGCAACCTCCGTTCCCTGGGTTCAAGCAATCCTCCCACCTCAGCCTTTTGAGTAGCTGGGAACTACAGATATATGCCACCACGCCCAGCTAATTTTTCTTTTTTTTGTAGAGACAGGGTTTCTGCATGTTTCCCAGGCTTGTCTCGAACTCCTGGGCTCAAGCAATCCATCTGCCTCAACCTCCCAACGTGCTGGGATCATAGGCGTGAGCCATTGTGCCCGGCATAACCACAAAGCATTTTTAACCTCTACTGACATGGCTCCTTGTTAGGCCTGTGACTGCTGACCTTTAGGTCCCCTGCTGATTCTCTGAGTGACTTTGGGTAGCTGCTTTCAGTGGATCCTGCTTTTTCTGTTTCTTTTCTTTTCTTTTTTTTGAGGTGGAGTTTTGCTCTTGTTGCCCAGGCTGGAGTACAACGGCGTGATCTCAGCTCACTGCAACCTCCGCCTCCCAGGTTCAAGTGATTCTCCTGCCTCAGCCTCCCGAGTAGCTGGGATTACAGGCACCTGACACCATGCCTGGCTAATTTTTGTATTTTTAGTAGAGATGGGGTTTCACCATGTTGCTCAGGCTGGTCTTAAACTCCTGACCTCAGGTGATCCACCTGCGTCAGCCTCCCAAGTTGCTGGGATCATAGGCTGCTTTTTTTCTCATCCTGTGAAATACAGTCCATGGCATTTAATTCTGACTGCATTGGCCCAAGGCTCCTGGCATTATCCAGTAACTGGCAGCCAGTGGCATGGGCCAGGACAGAGTTCTTATAAGTATGAGGGCACTGCTCATTTCCTGAGTGGGATTGAGGCAGTTTTGGGTTCTGTCCTTCTCCGAGAGGCAGCAGGCAGGGCAGGTTTTTTCTTGCCAGTGTAGGAGGGGGACAGGCTTATTGTGTGTAAAGGGACAGTGTCATATCTCAGGAGTTAAGCAAGTTTGGAAAGGAACCTCCATGAGAGCCAGGGGTTGTGGGCTCTTAAATAGCACATTCTCCTTTTCTCAGAATTTCCATTTTTACTGATCAAGTATGTAGATTCTTTGTTTTAAATCTGCTCTTCTCTGTTACTTTTACACCACCTTTTGGAGTGGTCCCCATCTTTGCTAAAGTTACTTATTTGATACTTTAACTTTCCCTTTAGACTGTGTGCTCCCCTTATGGAGCCCTGGAACCTAGCATGGTACCTGCACCTAAGAGACCTTTAGTAAATACTAAAGGAAAATTCATGATAGGTTTTTTTCTGGAGGAACGGAATACTTAATATTTGTGTTTATTATAATATTTGAAAATAGCTGGGCCTGGTGGCTGATGCCTGTAATCCCATCATTTTGGGAGGCCGAGAGGGCAGATCACTTTAGGGCTGGAGTTCGAGACCTGCTTGGCCAACATGGAGAAACCCCGTCTCTACTAAAAATACAAAAATTAGCTGGGCGTGGTGGTGCGTGCCTGTAATCACAGCTATTCAAGAGGCTGAGGCAGCAGAATTGCTTGAACCTGGGAGGCGGAGGTGGCAGTGAGCCGAGATTGCACCAATGTACTCTAGCCTGGGCAACAGAGTGAGACTCCACTTCAAAAAAAAAGGCAATTGACCTTTAAGTTGTGTTTCTTGGCCGGGTGCAGTGGCTCGCACCTGTAATCCCAGCACTTTGGGAAGCCGGGGCAGGCGGATCACGAGGTCAGGAGCTAGAGACCATCCTGGTGAACATGGTGAACCCTTGTCTCTACTAAAAATACAAAAAAGTAGCCGGGTGTGGTAGCACGCACCTGTAGTCCCAGCTACTTGGGAGGCTGAGGCAGGAGAATTGCTTGAACCCAGAAGGCGGAGGTTGCAGTGAGCTGAGATCACGCCATTGCATTCCAGCCTGGACGACAGAGTGAGACTCCGTCTCAAAAAATAAATAAATAAATAGGGCCAGGCGCAGTGGCTCACGTCTGTAATCCTAGCACTTTGGGAGGCCAAGGCCGGTGGATCATCTGAGGTCAGGAGTTTGAGACCAGCCTGACCAACATGGTGAAACCCCGTCTCTACTAAAAAGATATAAAAATTAGCTGGGCATGGTGGCGCACACCTGTAATCCCTGCTACTCAGGAGGCTGAGGTAGGAGAATCGCTTGAACCTGGGAGGTGAAGGTTGCAGTGAGCCGAGATCGTGCCATTGCACTCTAGCCTGGGTGACAGAGTGAGACTCCATCTCAGATAGATAGATAGATAGATAGATAGATAGATAGATAGATAGATAGATAGATAGAGTGGCTAGAGTGAGACTGTCTCGGATGGATGGATGGATGGATGATGGATGGATGGATGGAAGGAATGGATGGAATGGAAGATAGATAGTGTTTCTCACCAAGCTGTCTCCTTGAGTGTTGAGTGTGCGTTTCATTTAAGCCCTTTTCTCTCTGTGGGCCTAATGGTGAAGTTGCAAGAGTGAGAGACCATGTGCTGTGATGGCCAGTAGACAGGATGGCAGGGCTTCTGAATCTCATTGTGCCTGCAGGTGGCTCATTTAAGCTCTCTGAGACTGCCTCCTCATCGTGGAATAGCAGTGCCCAGTCTGCCTGTCTTGCAAGGGTGTGGTGAGAGTCACATGTGAATTCAAGTTAAATGCAAAGGCATAGATTTAACTTCATATACACAGAACAAAATCTGGAAGGAAACACCATAGTTATGTATTAAATAAAATTTTTAACATTGAAACGGTGGGAAATTATATACATATTGTTTTCCATTTATGTGCCAGGAGAAGATGAGGAAGAAATGGAGCATCAGGAAGAAGGCAAAGAGCAGCTTTCAGAAACAGAAGGCAGTGGGGAAGATGAGCCAGGAAATGACCCCAGTGAGACCACCCAAAAGATCAAAGGCCAGCCCTGCCCAAAAAGGCTTTTTACCTTCAGTCTTGTGAACTCCTATGGAACAGCTGACATAAATTCACTTGCAGCTGATGGAAAACTACTTAAACTCAACTGTAAGCACTTTTTCTGACCTTTCAAGCTGGGCTTTAGGGTCTTAGGATCTGTTTGAAAATCCTTACACTTGACACTCACTGCATTGGGCTTTCACAGTCTCTGTGCCTCCAGGAGCAGCACTTGTATGACCCTTGGCTTGAAGCCCCCTAAGGACTGTTTCAGAGATCCCCCTACCTTTCAGGCTTTTCTCCTCAGTCCTCAATGACCTCAGAGGAAAGTAGGTCTCCCTCCACTCCCTCTGCGGGAATTTGCTGTGGGTCGATAACCTTTCCTGTGGCCACCCTTGGCAGCAACATTTCCCCATATTTGCTCACTTATAAGAATAAGCGCATATTTATTTTGTTCATTAATACTCACGAAATGTGACCCATTCAGAGGATGGTCATGGATTTTGTAGCCTCACCGACACATGGAGGTTGTAATGGGGACTGCTCTACAGACAGGAAGAGGCATTCTGAGGGGTTGTGTGAAAAGCACAATTGGCCAGTGAGGACACCTTTGCCAGTTGGGGGAGGAGAAGCATCTCTGTCTTTCAGCTCCCTTCCCACCTCACCCTCCTGAGTAGCTGAGACTACAGGTGTGCACCACCACACCCAGCTAATATTTGTAGTTTGTGTAGAGACAGGGTCTCACTATGTTGCCCAGGCTGGAATGCCTTGCAAATTCTAGCCATCTTCTCAAACTCCAGTCTTTGACTTTTCAGCTTAATCTTCCCCTCTCTTCCCCTATGCTAAGTCCTGGAAACTGCCTGCAGTCAATAAGCTAGGGCAATGTAGGGGTCTCTTTTTTTTTTTCCTTCTGTCAGGGATCTCCTTCCTGCTCTATCCAATGTCTGAAAACAATTGTTTCATCCATTTTGTCAGTTTTTTTGTGGTTTATGGTAGGATGATAAATCTGGTCCCTATTACTCCCATCTTGACCTGTGCCCTTTCAGAATTCTCCACAGTTAGTTCCTTTGTAGCTTATCTGTATCACTGAGGAAGTCTTTGCCAAAGGCTTTTTGGGGCTGGGGGTCAGAAGGGCTGGCCCATTGCAGAGCATTGCTCTTGACACTGGCTGCTGATGGGGGAGAAGGTGTTGATGGTGTGGCCTGAGTGTGGTCCTTCTCACTCCTGTCACTTGGAGAGCCTTTCCTGTTGCTTGCCATTCCATAACAAGTGACATTTTGGTCCTCCTCAGCTCGATCTACACTGGCCATGGATTGGGACAGTGAAACTCGGAGACTTTACTATGATGAGCAAGAATCTGAGGTAGGTCCCTCGGGGTTCGTGGTCGGTGGTGTCTGCTGGTTTCTGCTCTGGATGTGGACTGCGATCACTTTCACCAGTTGGACAGCAATTTAGCAAGTTATATTTAAGACTGAGAAGGAAAAGCACTTCAAGATTTTGTCATTTTATGTTCAGAGGCTCTAGAAAGTGTACTACATTCCAGGTGGGAGAGCCTCTGTAGGCCTTCGTGTCTTAATGCAGTAAGATCTCTTTCTCCAGCAGAACTGAGTGCTTTGTTTCCCATAGGCCTACGAGAAGCATGTGAGCATGTTGCAGCCTCAGAAGAAGAAGAAGACCACAGTGGCCCTGAGAGACTGCATCGAGCTCTTCACCACCATGGAGACCCTTGGGGAGCATGACCCCTGGTACGCAGCTCCTCACTGTCTGGGCAGAGGCCCCATGCACCCCAGGACTCAGATCTGCTAGGGCCATCTGTGCACATAAACCCCTTTGTATTTGGATGTGTCAGTTCTTTATATAGCCAACCCTACAACATAATCCTCTGTGAGTTGAGGTTTCCTAGGAAAGCCGTCACCCCATTTTGGAAGACAGGTCCCTGGCCAGAAGCAGTAGTGTTGAGTGCTGACCGAGAGGATGGCAGCTATCGGGACTGCAGCTGTGCCTCCATGCATGAGTGCCCAGCTGGCACTGGCTGCTGGCTTGCCCTGCTAAGTGGAGCTTTCTCTTTTTAGGTACTGTCCCAACTGTAAGAAGCATCAACAGGCCACAAAAAAGTTTGACCTATGGTCCTTGCCCAAGATCCTGGTGGTCCACCTCAAACGTTTCTCCTACAACAGATACTGGAGGGATAAGCTCGACACAGTCGTAGAATTCCCAATCAGGTGGGTCATGGTGACTACAGTGTTAGGAACATTTAAAAACAGGCAGAAAATCTTGGCACTGATTGGCTGAGTGGTTTGCCACCAAAAACTTTTCTGAGTAAGGATGTGTGTTGCCGGGGTCTAGGAGGTCAGAGTTTAGCTGTAGTTACCCCTTCTGTCCCTATCCTCCCATCTTTGGGGAAGAGACTCTCCAGTGGAAGCATTTGCCCAGACACAGGCTGCTGCCAGTCACCCCTGCCACTGCTAGTTTCCCTCTCAAGTCACTTAGGCCACCTAACTGGCCTTCCTGTCCATCATCTGTCACAGGTAGCCTCACCTTAGCAGAGGCAGCACAATAGGGGACAAGGCAACCAAGAATAGCCTGTCAGGTAGAGTTGGGTTATTATTGGGGGCTGCAGGTGGGCTGCACACCTGCCATGATCCTGTCCCTCGGGTAGGGATTGGGACTGGCTGTCTACTCATATCCTCTCAAGCCCCACAGTACAGACTGTAACTAAGAACAGGAAAGTAAGTTAACAGATAGATGTTCCCTGGCTGGGCACAGTGGCTCACATATCAATTTGGGAGGCCAAGGTGGGAGGATCACTTGAGCCTAGGAGTTCAAAACCAGCCTGGGCAACATAGACTTCCTCTCTACAAAAAATAAAAAATATATTTAAAAAAATAGGCTGGGCACGGTGGCTTATGCTTGTAATCCCAGCACTTTGGGAGGCCAAGGTGGGCAGATCACAAGGTCTGGAGATCGAGACCATCCTGGCCAACATGGTGAAACCTCATCTCTACTAAAAATGCAAAAGTTAGCTGGACGTGGTGGCGCACACCTGTGGTCCCAGCTACTCAGGAGGCTGAGGCAGGAAAATCGCCTGAACCTAGGAGGCAAAAGTTGCAGCGAGCCAAGATTGCGCCACTGCACTCCAGCCTGGTGACAGAGCGAGACTCCATCTCAAAAAAAAAAAAAAGAGGCTGGCACAGTGGCTCACACCTGTAATCCCAGCACTGTGGGAGGCCAAGGTGGGTGGATCACTTGAGATCAGGAGCCGGAGAGTAGCCTGGCCAACATGGTGAAATCCTGTCTCCAGTAAAACTACAAAAATTAGCTGGATGTGGTGGTGCACGCCTGTAATCCCAGCTACTAGGGAGGCTGAGGCAGGAGAATTGCTTGAACCCACTAGGCGGAGGTTGCAGTGAGCCAAGATTGTGCCACTGCACTCCAGCCTGAGCAACAGAGCAAGACCCTGTTTCCAAAAAAAGAAAAAAAAAAGGGAGTTGCCCACAAAATGTAGATTTTAAAATGCTTTCTGGGGGAAGGAATAGATACATGAAGTATAGCATGTCAGCAGGAGACTCCAGGTGATGGATAATAAGTATTTGTTGTAAAAATTCTTTATCTTGGCTGGGCGCAGTGGCTCACACCTGTAATCCCAGCACTTTGGGAGGCTGAGGTGGGCAAATTACGAGGTCAGGAGTTTGAGACCAGCCTGACCAACATGGTGAAACCCCATCTCTACTAAAAGTACAAAACAAAATTAGCTAGGCATGGTGGCGCATGCCTGTAATCCCTGCTACTTGGGAGGCTGAGGCAGGAGAATCACTTGAACCCAAGAGGCAGAGGTTGCAGTGAGTCAAGATCGCGCCACTGCACTCCAGCCCGGACGACACAGCGAGACTCCGTCTCAAAAAAAAAAAAATTCTTTATCTTTTCTGTGTGTTTGAAAATTTTTAAATAAAATATTGGAGGAAGAAAGCTTTCTGGGGCCTGTTTTGGTTGAGTTTAAATTATTATGGCACCAACTGTAATTCTGTTAAGAACAGCCATTTCTGCATACTTGCTGAAGCCCTCTGTGTGTAGCTCTAGACCCTCATCACCATTTTGTCTGGTGCTGGAGTTACCCAGAAAGGTTCTCCCATTTTCTTTTGTTGTTGTTGTTGTTGTTGTTGTTGTTTTGAGACCGTGTCTCACTCTGTCGCCAGGCCAGAGTGCAGTGGTGCGATCTCGGCTCACTACAACCTCTGCCTCCTGGGTTCAAGCAATTCTCCTGCCTCAGCCCCCTGAGTAGCTGGGACTACAGGCGCCTGCCACCATACCCAGCTAATTTTTGTATTTTTAGTAGAGACGGGGTTTTACCATGTTGGCCAGGATGGTCTCAAACTCCTGACCTCATGATCCACCCACCTTGGCCTCCCAAAGTGCTGGGATTACAGGCATGAGCCACTGTGCCCGGCCTTTTTTTTTTTTTTTTTTTGAGACGGAGTTACGCTCTTGTCGCCCAGGCCGGAGTGCAATGGCACGATCTTGGCTCACTGCAAACTCCGCCTCCCGGGATCAATCGATTCTCTTACCTAAGCCTCCCAAGTAGCTAGGATTACAGGTGTGTGCCACCATGCCCGGCTAATTTTTGTGTGTGTGTATATATAAATGTATATATATGTGTGTGTGTGTGTGTGTATATATATATATATATATATATATATATACTTTTTTTTTTTTTTTTTGAGACGGAGTCTTGCTCTGTTGCCCAGGCTGGACTGCAGTAGTGCGATCTTGGCTCACTGCAAGCTCCACCTCCCGGGTTCACGCCATTCTCCTGCCTCAGCCTCCCGAGTAGCTGGGACTACAGGCTCCCACCACCAAGCCCAGCTAATTTTTGTATTTTTTAGTAGAGACAGGGTTTCACCGTGTTAGCCAGGATGGTCTCAATCTTCTGATCTCGTGATCCGCCTGCCTTGGCCTCCGAAAGTGCTGGGATTACAGGTGTGAGCCACCGTGCGCGGCCTAATTTTTGTATTTTTAGCAGAGACAGGGTTTCACCATGTTGGTCGGGCTCGTCTCGAACTCCTGATCTCAGGTGATCCACCTGCCTTGGCCCCACAAAGTGCTGGGATTACAAGCATGAGCCACCACACCCAGCCCCATTTTCTAGCCTGAATATGTCAGTGGTCAGAACACGGATCCTAGAGTCCCTTCCATCTTGGTCTCTCTCGAATAGTTTGAGTGCCTCCCTGTGTTCTGCCCTGTTGCATAACAGAGGTTGCTGGGTTACTCTTAACTACTTTGTTTGGGTTTAACATATTCAATAACTATTTTTGTGTTTTGTGCTCAGAGGGCTGAACATGTCCGAGTTTGTCTGTAACCTGTCAGCAAGGCCTTATGTGTACGACCTCATTGCCGTGTCCAATCATTATGGAGCCATGGGGGTTGGCCACTGTAAGTATTGACATCTGCTTCCTTCTGAGATATTGAAATGTGCTCGGCCATCATCTCTCACCAGTGGACCAGGCATTGCCCTAAATGCTTTGCTTATGCAGTTTCACAGGCTTCATGCTGCACGCTTTCTTCATACTGATTCCCCTCTCTGTTTTTTTTTAAATTCTTTTTTTTTTTTTTTTTTTTTTGAGACGGAGTCTCGTTATGTCACCCAGGCTAGAACACAGTGGCGCAATCTCCACTCACTGCAAGCTCTGCCTCCCAGGTTCACGCCATTCTCCTGCCTCAGCCTCCTGAGTAGCTGGGACTACAGGCGCCCGCCACCACGCCTGGCTAATTTTTTGTATTTTTAGTAGAGATGGAGTTTCACCATGTTAGCCAGGATGGTCTCGATCTCCTGACCTCGTGATCCGCCCGCCTCGGCCTCCCAAAGTGCTGGGATTACAGGTGTGAGCCACTGTGCCTGGCTGGTTTGCTCTTTTTTTGAGACAGATTCTCACTCTGTCACCCAGGCTGGAAAGCAGTGGCGCAGTCTCGGCTCACTTGCAACCTCCACCTCCCGGGTTCAAGCGATTCTCGTGCCTCAGCCTCCCGAGTAGCTGGGATTACAGGTGTGCGCCACCACACCTGGCTAATTTTTGTATTTTTAGTAGAGACAGGGTTTTGCCATGTTGCCCAGGCTGGTCTTGAACTCCTGGGCTCAAGCGAACCACCCTGCCTTGGCCTCCCAAAGTGTTGGGATCACAGGTGTGAGTCACCGTGCCCAGCCTGTGTTCATTTTTATTTGCTAATTTTTGCACACAAACATACCATTTGGGCAAGTTTCTCATCCTCAGTTTTCTCGTCCATGAGGTTAGGCTGGTTGTGTGAGGGTCCACATTGGGCCTACAGTTGGAACTTCAAAATTGAAAGCCACCGTTGCTGCTATTGTGTCAAGCACAGACTGTGTGAACTGGCCTTGGGCACCTTCTCTGTTGCCCTTTCCCATGATCCTCACCACCACTTTGTGCAGTCAATGCTATAGTGAGGAAACTGAGGCTGAAGTGTTAAACACCTTACCTAAAGCCACACAGTAAGTTGACACTGGAAATCAGATCTCCATTGGGTTCTGTAGTTTCTGAGAGTCTGGGTGGAGCAGGAACTGGGCTGGGATTGCTGTAATAAACACATCCTGCTTGGGAATAGTGTAAAGTCAAGACAAGAAGCATTGCCTCTGGGAAATGCTTGAATCATTGTGGGAAACTGTTACCCAACCACAGACTCTGGACTCCTAGTTTTAGAGAAAGATAATTTTTTTTTTTTTTGGATATGGAGACTAAGGTATGTTGTTCACATCCCAGCTCTGCAAACCCAAACACCCAATGTTCCTCTAACTGGGATTATTCTGTAGGCTCCCGAGGCACTAAGCATTCTGTTGATGTTAGTAGCCACCTGCCTAGATGCAATGGGGGAGACTGACTTGGCATGTCCTTGTGAGAGCTATTGTTTTGCTTAAATCTTAGAAGTTTCAGCTCCTTTTATGGGTTCCCTGGTTTTGGATTATTGCACATAGCCATCCTGAAGATTGGCACTGAATAGCTCTATTTTTTCTATTAGTTTCCCAAAATTATAGTTTAAAATCTTGGTCCCTGACAGCTCCATTTTTAGCCTTTTGATCCTTTTTGAGAAGGAACAGATTAGAAAAGAAGGTGAGTTGTTTTTTGGTTGTTAAGACACACACTGTAAACTTTTTTAATTTCAGGGGTTTTGTTTTGGGGATTTTTGTGTTTATTTAGTGCAAGCCTAATAAGCTAGCCAGATTAATTCTCTGGAGACCGCTAGAGTATTTTCTTTGTTGACTTGGCAGACACTGCATATGCGAAGAACAAACTGAATGGTAAATGGTATTACTTTGATGATAGCAACGTGTCCCTGGCCTCTGAGGATCAGATAGTGGTGAGTAGGCCATGATATGTGGTTCTTCCTCATGTCTTTATGGATTAAAGCTGGGAAGAGCCTCTATCAGGCTAGTTGGTTATTTCATCATCCTGATGTGACAGTGGGAGCTAGGTGTGACAGAGCTGGCTGGCATTCCTTCAGGGACCTTCATAAATGAGAAGCTCAGCTCTCCTCAGAGTTCTCTGCACAAGGCTCCTTCCATTTCCTGCTGCCTGGCAGGGGCAGCCATCCTCAGATGGAAGGGTCTCCTCTGTGTGGATATGGCAGATCCTTGAGGGTTTTGGACAGCTAGAGAAAAGCTGGGGAAAATGGGTGATTTTTCCAAGCACTGAATGGTCTTTCCCCCTCTTGTATTTCAGACTAAAGCAGCTTATGTGCTATTTTACCAACGTCGAGATGATGAATTTTATAAGACACCTTCACTTAGCAGTTCTGGTTCCTCTGATGGAGGGACACGACCAAGCAGCTCTCAGCAGGGCTTGGGGGATGATGAGGCTTGCAGCATGGACACCAACTAATGCTGACTCCACGATCCTGCCACCCTGTAGCGCCAGTGTAATCCCCCAGGAGAACATCTTTGACACTCTGCAGACTGCTAGTGTTCTGTCTAAAAACCAGACAAGGAAATACCCTTCTTTTATGAGCAGAAGGAAACAAACAAAAAAAAGAAGACCGTTTACCTAGAAGAAGCTATGTCAAGAGGCTGAATTATTTTTATTTTTAAACAGGTGGTGAGAAATTTCTGTGAAACCTGTGAAGCTGAAAAGGGGGTGGGATGGGGGTACTCAATGGAGTATGTCTGATGGATCCCAAAGAATGGAGAGGAACACAGGCGCTGAGTATGGAGCAGCCTGGAGACCCACCCCACCTGCAGGGCTGCCCTGAGCGCCTGGATTTCTGGTTCTGATGCCGATGCTAGTCACCCCAAGTAGTCTGCTCACAGTAACCCAAGCCTCAAGTAAACTCCCCTTTCCCTCGCTATGTGCACTGGTATGGGTTTATAATTTTCTGAAAGTTACCCACTGAAGCCCATTTCTCCGTTGAGTCATCTTGTAATTTCCAGCTTTCTTCCCGCTAAGGAAGATATCTAGTGTTGGGGATCCTGGCCCCTCAACCTCCTGTGGAACCCAGCAGTTCTGTTATATCCCCTGCTACCCTAGATGAATTAAGACGGTTAAATACTGTGTGGAACTTTTATTAGATAACACACTTTTTATTAGATAACGCTTAAAGGAAGTCAGTACATAAAACTGCCCGGTGCTGTGTCCCGTCCAGTTGTTTCCATGTTGGCTTGAGAACAGAAATCTTTGTGGGAGTTAGCCGGGAAAGGGCTCCAGTTCATGCCGATTTAGGGTAGTAATACATTTTGGTGTTACCCAGATGCTTTCTAGAACGGGTTCTTTCCTCATCCCTGCCAAGACTCTTCCCGGGGCCCCCATTCGAAAGCCCCGTCCCCACTCCCACCGCGGGGCCAGCCGCTGCGTGTGGGCAAGGCTTTAAGGAACCGTACGTACGGGTCCGGGCTTTTTTGTCTGACCTTCAACCTAATCCGTGGGGGTTTGGGGCCTGCGCGGGGCACGCGCATGCGATGACCGTTGGATGGGTCGGCGTCACTGCGCTGCGGGTGAGGACAAGGACGTGGCTGCCGACTCGCCAAAGGGGGGGTGCCGGTAGGGCCAGCGGCCTGGGAGCCGCGGTGGGGCGGGAGGCAGCGGCGGGGCGGGCCAGGAAGCTGTGGGAAGTGGGGCGGGGCGTCTTTGGGGCTTCTGGCAGATGGCGGGTCCCTCCGCGAGAGCCGAGAACCGCCTACTCCAGGAGGAAAGCCCGAGGGTTGTGGGTCCTGCTATAGCCAGGGCCAAGCTCCAGGAAATCGTGGCCGTTCAGGGGTAGTTTGCAGCCTCATTTGTAACATTATTGTGTTGTCCTGTGCATTTCCAATGCATTACATAAAGACATGGTCGCTTTTAGGAGAAATGTCTGAAAAACTAAGAAGATGCAGAAAGGAACTGACTGCAGCCATTGACCGGGCCTTTGAAGGAGTTAGTTATTCCCAGGAGTGCACAGGCCAGCAGAAGCTGGAACTGAGCGCCGCGCCGCTCTCCTCCTCGCTGCCCGTGCACAGGCTCCTCTGCAGAAGACATCCTCTGGCAGCCTGCTCTTCTGCTGCTCCTTTTGCTGCTGTCCCATGTGCTCCTGAGAATGAGAACCCTGCCTTTGCAACAAACCATGCCCCGGTAAATGCAAAACCACATGCTCTGTGCCCCGAGAGAAAACCTCTGACCAGCAAGGAAAATGTACTGATGCATTCCTCCATTTTGGCACCTGAAAGAGAGTCTTGGAGAACTGCAGGAGAGGGGGAAAACTGGAGAAAAGAAAATTTAAGGTGATTCTAATTTTGATAGTTTAACAGCTACAATTAAGGGGATTCTTGTTTCTGAAAAAGTTGTTGAAGATCCTAGATTTAGTTCATGACAGTGCTCTTTCCTCCTCTTGGCAGCTCTGTGACTGCATTTGGGGAGTTGACAGACATTCTTCAGAATCTGGCCTAGGAAACAGTTATATTTTGTGTATATGTTCCAGTTGAGGGGCTAGTTGTCAATCGTTGATGTCAAACCAGTCATGGAAACCACTTTGCAGTACCCAAAGGGGTAGTGGATGTAAAATAACCGGGTTTTAAAAATAACCTTATTTTTTAAGTTGCAGAAACAAAAGTCTTAATTCCATCTTAACTCCTGTGTTTGAATCTGGACACTGGGGCCTTTGATACCCTCCTTTGCCCACATTAGGGAGAGGCTGAATTGAAGGCTGGGCCTTATCTTTGCCTCTGCTCCCTGCTCTTACCCCAGATCTTTTTGGACCATCACCAGGTCTCCTCTAGACTTTTTCTTCTCCCAAGTAACTTGAAATTGCCTGGTCCCAGGCACCTTGACTTGGAGAAGGGATGAATGTATGAGATGAAACTTCAGGCCGGGCGCGGTGGCTCACACTTGTAATCCCAGCACTTTGGGAGGCCGAGGCGGGCAGATCACGAGGTCAGGAGATCGAGACCATCCTGGCTAACACGGTGAAACTATGTCTCTACTAAAAATACAAAAAATTAGCCGGGCGTGGTGGCGGGCGCCTGTAGTCCCAGCTACTCGGGAGGCTGAGGCAGGAGAATGGCATGAACCCGGGAGGCGGAGCTTGCAGTGAGCCGAGATCACGCCACTGCACTCCAGCCTGGGCGACAGAGCGAGACTCCGTATCAAAAAAAAAGAAACTTCAAAGTTCTGCCATCTTGGCTGCTTCATAGGAAGGGGATAAAGAGGCCATTTAATTGGTTCAACTCCACAAAAATTTTTTTCCTTTCAACTCCACAAATATTTATATTGGTACTCATAAGCAGTGCAGGCCTTGCCGGGTGTGATGGCACGCCTGTAATCTCAGCACTTTGGGAGGCTGAGGAGGGTGGATCGCTTGAGGTCTGGTGAAACCCCGTCTCCACTAAAAATACAAACATAAGCCGAGCGTGGTGGCGCGCGCCTATGATCCCAGCTACTTGGGAGGCCAAGGCAGGAGAATTGCTTGAATCCTGGAGGCAGAGGTTGCAGTGAGCTGAGATCTTGCCATGGCACTCCAGCCTGGGCAACAGAGCAAGACTCCATCTTAAAAAAAAAAAAATGCTGGGCACAGTGGCTCACGCCTGAATCCCAGCACTTTGAGAGGCTGAGGCGGATGAATCACCTGAGGTCAGGAGTTTGAGACCAGCCTGGCCAACATGGTGAAACCCCGTCTCTACTAAAAATAGAAAAATTAGCTGGGTGCGGTTGCGGTCGCCTGTAATCCCAGCTGCTCCAGAGGCTGAGGCAGGAGAATCACTTGAACCCAGGAGAAGGAGGTTGCGGTGAGCCGAAATTGCGCCCTTGCACACCAGCCTGGGCAACAAGAGCAAGACTCTGTCTTTAAAACAAACAGGCCGGGCGCGGTGGTTCAGTCCTGTAATCCCAGCACTTTGGAAGACTGAGGCGGGCAGATCACCTGAGGTCAGGAGTTCGAGACCAGCCTGGCCAACATGGTGAAACCCGCATCTCTACTAAAAATACAAAAATTAGCTGGGTGTGGTGGCAGGCGCCTGTAATCCCAGCTACTCAGGAGGCTGAGGCAGGAGAATCACTTGAACCTGGGAGGCAGAGGTTGCAGTGAGCCGTGATTGCGCCATTGCACTCCAGCCTGGGGGACAAAGCGAGACTTCATCTCAAAAAAATAAATAAATAATAAAAATAAATAAGTAAACAAATGCAGGCTGGGTGAGGTGGCTCATGCCTGTATTCCCAGCACTTTGGGAGGCTGAGGCGAGTGGATCGCCTGAGCCCAGGAGTTCGAGACCAGCCTGGGCAACATGGCTAAACCCTGTCTCTAAAAAAGAAAAAAATTTAATACAGTCTGCGATGCTCGTGAGTCATTATGGTAAAGCTGTTAGTCCATTTATCCACTGATGTAGCAGTTTCCAATTGTCCTTTAATCAAAGCATAAATGACAAGGTCACCAGTAAGTTTTTGTCTTTGAGATTATCTAAAACTGAGTTTCCCTTCAATATTTTCTTGAAAGAGAATCTAATTCCCCACCTTTTCTTCCCCCCCACCTGGGGGCTGCAGGAAAGATATGGAGAGAGATTTGAAGGCTGATTCAAACATGCCACTCAACAATTCTAGCCAAGAGGTCACAAAGGATCTGCTTGATATGATTGGTGAGTACAGTGGGCAAGTCCATCCTGTCCTTGGGAAGATAGGTCCTTCACATGGGTCTGAGTCAGCAAATATCTCAGATATAAGAAATGCTCTCGGCCAGGCACAGTGGCTCATGCCTGTAATCCCAGCACTTTGGAAGGCCGAGGAGATCGAATCATGAGGTCAGGAGTTCAAGACCAGTCTAACCAATATGGTGAAACCCCGTCTCTACTAAAAATACAAAAATTAGCCAGGCGTGGTGGTGCACGCCGGTAATCCCAGCTACTCGGGAGGCCGAGGCAGGAGAATTGCTTGAACCCGGGAGGCAGAGGTTGCAGTGAGCTGAGATCATGCCACTGCACTCCAGCCTGGGGGACAGAACGAGACTCTGTCTCCAAAAAAAAAAAAGATTAGGAGAAAAATTAGAAGTCAAAAGCTTTCCTATAATTCTACCACCCAGAGATAACCACTGTTAATATAGATATAGTATAGCATACATCCTGTCAGACTTTTTTTTCTACATACAAATCTGAATGTCCTGTATGTGAACTACATGTGCTCTATTTTTTATTTTGTCTTTTTATTATTAGTAGTAGTATTTTTTATAAATAGAGACAAGGTCTTGCTTTGTTACCCAGGCTGGTCTTGAACTCCTGGTCTCAAGTGATCCTCCTGCCTCAGCCTCCCAAAGTGCTGGGTTTACAGGCACACCATGCCAATGTGCCCTGTTTTTAAAAAACTCATACTACAGCTCCTAGTAAAGGGATGTATAACCGTGGGTGCTGCCTGAAGCTGTTGTTTCTGAAGGATCTCCAGGTTATGAGGGAGGAAAGGGAGGCCTGGTGAGGGTAGGGTACTCACCCTGGGCCACAAAGTAAAATCCCTGCCAGCCTGTGACTTCAGTGGCCTGAGTCTCCTCCAGTAGCTTCAGGAGGTAAACTGAAGTCATTACTGCCTCTACCCACCATCTTCCTTGGCTTTCACCAACATCAGGGAGGTTTTTTTTTTGGTTTTTTTTGTTTTTTGTTTTTTGAGACAGGGCCTCACTCTGTTGCCCAGGCTGGTCTCAAACTCCTGGGCGCAAGTTATTATTCTACCTCAGCCTCTCAAGTTGCTGGGATTGCAGGTACACACCACCGCTCCTGGCTGGGCAGCAGTTTATTACCCTAAAGACCTTGTTTCCTTGTTTTTTTTCACATTGTGTCTTGTCATCCCTGAGAGCCAGGACAACCATGTACATTTCTATACCCTCCCACTTATACCTTTCTTGGGGACTGGGATATAGTTGGAACTCAGTAAATGCTTGGGCCTGAAAGGAAGGTACCAAACCCACCCTAATTTGGCAGTCTGGCAGCCTGCCTGTCCTGGGGCAGGAATGCCTGCTTTTACACAATCCCTGATAAATGACAACCCATTCATGGTTTTTAACTTGCGCCTGAAATGTCTTCAGAAACCTTCCACTGGAATTGTAAAGCTGAATGTTCTTATTTTTAAGACCATACAAGCATCCGAACTATTGAAGAATTGGCTGGAAAAATAGAATTTGAAAACGAATTGAACCACGTGTGTGGTCATTGCCAAGATTCACCCTTCAAAGAGGAAGCCTGGGCCCTGCTCATGGACAAGAGCCCTCAGAAGGCCACAGATGCTGACCCTGGCAGCCTCAAACAGGCTTTTGATGATCATAATATTGTTGAGACTATTCTGGACTTGGAAGAGGACTACAATGTGATGACGTCTTTTAAATACCAAATTGAGTAAGGACAGTTATCTAAGCTTTGATTCCTTACAGCAGGAGGCTGCCCTTGAGCCTGAGCAGAAGCAGCTACAATGGCCGTCAGGGGCCACATTTCTCAAAAGGTTGGCAGAACCTGAATTACCAGACCCTTTTTAAATCCCAGTTGTGTCCCTTTTTAAGCTGTGAGACCAGTTTTTTGAATTCCATTGCTTTGAAATGTTTCCTATTACTGATTTTTTTTTTTTTTTTTTTTTTTTTACTTTCCTTGACATCTTGAATGTGTTTTTTTGATTGATGTTCAATATACCCAGTACCCATGGTAGGTGTGGGTCGTGGGCCTCTGCTGTGTCTCTTAGTGTTCTTTTCCATGGGCCCCTAAAAAAGTACAGGAGTGGCCAGGTACAGTGGCTCACGTCTGTAATCCCAGCACTTTGGGAGGCCAAGGCGAGTGGATCACTTGAGGTCAGCAGTTTGAGACCAGCCTGGCCAACATGGCGAAACCCCATCCCCACTAAAAATACAAAAATTAGCCAGGAGTGGTGGTGTGCACCTGTAGTCCCAGCTACTTTGGAGGCTGAGGTAGGAGAATTGCTTGAACCTGGAGGCGGAGGTTGCAATGAGCCGAGATGGCACCGCTCCCCTCCATCCTGAGTGACAGAGCAAGACTCTGTCTCAAAAAAATAATAATTTAGCTGGTCATGGTGGTTCGTGCCTGTAGTTCCAGCTACTTGGGTGGGGACTGAGGTGAAAGGATCACTTGAGGCCAGGAGGCAGAGGTTGCAGTGAGCTGAGATCACGCCACTGCACTCCAGCATGGGTGACGGAGTGAGACCCTGTCTCAAAAAAAAAAAGGAAAAAAAAGGGAAGAAAGGAAACTGAATCTCAGGGAAGTGCCCACCTCCTGAGCTAATAAGAGGAAGGAATATGGGGGTGAGGCAGAGCTGGCAAAAGGCTGTTTTTTGTTTTGATTGTTTTTAAAGACCAAGTGAAGTATAGTATAAGAAGTGGGGAAGGAGTGGAACAAGGAGTTAGATCTGTAACTGTGAGTAGTCAATTGAGATAACTCAATACCTTTGGACCTGATTGTTTTTAAAGACTGAGTGTAGTATAAGAAGAGGGTAAGGAGTAGAACAAGGAGTTAGATCTGAAACTGTGAGTAGTCGATTGAGATAACTCACTACCTTTGGACCAGCCAGGGCTGTTTATAAGTGCTAAAGCCCGAACAAACCAAAGAGTTAGGGAGAAAGGCCTAACTAACAGCTGAGTGATTGTCCAACAGACTGTCTTTTAGGCCAGTGACTCTGGCATAGGGCAGGCTGCATAGCCAGCAACATCCCTTACCACAGGTCTAGTGATTCCTCTGGGCTCAAAGGTGGAGGCTACACACCCACTCCTTAGCAGAGGTTGGCCTGGCACCTGCTGGTGCCCCAAGAACTATGGCATGGTTAGACCCTGGCCACTTGATTGCATGTGCCTCCCCAGTGGGCGTGCCCTGGTTCCCAACCAGTTGTGGCCACTGCCACTGCCCTGCCTGGGGCAGGAGTTGAGGTTAAGGCTAACTACAGGCTCCTTCCAGGCCACCTACCACTCAGACCCTGCAGGAGGTAGCACAAAGCATTCACAGCCTGTGGAGTCAGAGGCCAATTTCTTCTCCCTGAGCAAGAAGAATGGAAGCAAATGAAAAGTGCTCACAGTATGCTCAACTGCCCCTGCTCAGGTGAAGAATAGCCTGTCTGGATGGAGAGATGTCAGGCTACTTGATACTCAGAAAAACAGGTCTCAAAACAGTGCCTTCCAAATAATACATGTGGATGTGGACACTCTTCTATAGACGAGGTGGAGCTTAATTCCTGTCCTTACCCCCATATTCCCACCTCATTACCACCCTTTGAAGGTGAACTAGACTTAATGATTCTTCCCACGACTAAAGTAGGAAAAGGGAAAAGTCACAAACTTATAGTGGGGAAGCCTGGCAGACACCTAACCAAGTGATGTCATGTATATGTCATGAGAGGGGTGCATCACTTCCCTGGTATTCCTACCAAAAACCCAAATTCCCAGTGTATGATCTTGAGACAAATGTTAGACAAATCCAGACGTGGGGTACATTCTACAAGATACCTGGCCAGAACTCAAGACTGTTGAGATGGCCGGGTGCAGTGGCTCATGCCTGTAATCCCCGACACTTTGGGAGGCTGAGGCGGGCAGATCACTTGAGGTCAGAAGTTCGAGACCAGCCTGGCAAACATGGTGAAACCCCACCTCTGCTAAAAATACAAAAATTAGCCAGGCATCATGGCATGTGCCTTTAGTCATAGCTACACAGGAGGCTGAGGCAGGAGAATTACTTGACCCCAGGAGGTGGAGGTTGCAGTGAGCCAAGATCGCATCACTGCACTCCAGCCTGGGCAACAAGCAAGACTCCACCTCAAAAAGAAAAAAAAAAGACTGTTGAGGTCATGAAAAATAAGGAAAGACTCAAAAACTATCAACAGACCACTAAAGACCAAGAAGACACAATGGCTAAATGCAACATGGAATCCTGGAGTGCATCCTGGAAGAGAAAGAGAACATTATTGGAAAAACTGATAAAACTTGAATAAAAACTAGTGTTTAATGTATTGATGTCAGTTTCTTAGTTTTGACAAATGTATCAGAGTTATGTAAGATGTTAACATGGAGAGGCTGAGTGAAGGATATATATGAAGTACATTTTCTGTAAATCTAAAGTTATCCCCAAACTTAAAATGCATGTAATTGCACTTTGGATCAAGTGCAACTGATCTCAAGTTTGTGAAAATGTGTATGAGCTCATGTGCAAAAAAACTTTTGGGGGTGATGGATAGGAGGGTATAGTCTTTTTTTTGTCATCTGTATTTTCTAATTGATCTGCAGTGGACATGTATCACTTCTGTAAAGACAAAAGCAGTTAGTTTAAAAACCCTCATCTCCAGTCAACTAGCCATGGACATCCTTCACAAAGTACCTGTCCAGACCCAACTTTCAGTTACTGGAGTGGAGCCTAGGGGCCACACCAGGAGGGCTTGGCAGGACCCTGACACGAGGGCAGTCCTTTTCTGGGGGAGCTAGATCCTCAGGAGCTGGGTTATCTAGGTCTCAAAGAGCTGTTTCTCAGGAGCTCAGTTAGTTCACTGGTTTACTACTGGTCAGGGCCTGGCCCCTCCCAGGTGGGGCTTTGCAGACGTGGCTGTATTAAATAGGGATCTAGCCAGGCAGGGTGGCTCACTCCTGTAATCCCAGCACTTTAGGAGGCCGAGGCGGGTAGATCACTTTAGGTCAGGAGTTCAAGACCAGCCTGGCCAACATGGTGAAACCCTGTCTCTACTAAAAATACAAAAATTAGCCAGCGTTGTGGCGCATGCCTGTAGTCCCAGCTACTTAGGAGGCTGAGGCAGGAGAATTGCTTGAACCCAGGAGGCAGACATTGTAGTGAGCTGAGATCGTGCCATTGCACTCCAGCCTGGGTGACAGAGTGAGACTCTGTCTCAAAATAAATAAATAAATAAATAAATAAATAAATGGGGATCTATCTATCCCTTACTCTAGAAGACTTTGAAATTTATTTATTTTTCCTACCTGGAGTAGAGACGGGAATGAGGGCCCAGCACAGGGTGGGGGTGAGGAATGAGGGAGAATACAGGCTCTCCCTGGCCAGAGAGACAGGTATGTCTTTGCTTAAGCAAAGCCTTTATTTAAAAATTCAGATTTTCCAAACAGGCAATTCATCCTGGAATCCTTGAATGTGGAACTTTTCCTCACTAGAAATGCAGCTGTACAGTCAAGCAGGTGAGTCCTGAGCCTCTCCATGCCAGTCCCAGATTAGCAGGGAGTGGGCACATAGGCCTCCTCATTTCCCTGGTGACACGATCTACTCCTGTCTCTGCATCTCTGGCTCCCTGAGGTGCCCAAGAAGAACTTCCCGCCTTCGTCATCTGAGTCTATACAGTGGGCAGATACACGCTCATTTGCTCAGAACAGGGTTTGGGGAGCTGTTCTCCAGGGATTTAGTTGGAGGGGGAACAAAAGCCCAGAATTTTAATAAAACTTCCTCAGGTTTTTAAGGAGCTAGGACCAAATCCTTCTCAGGGAGACTTGATAGTTGACTTTGATCATGACTGAGAAACTTTAAATATTTTACATCATTCAGTTCTCTCCCCCACAGTTCATCTTGGCAAGCCAAACAATCACTGAATTGTTTCCGTGGAAACACCAAACTGCAATTTGGATTACCAGAATCAAAATAGAAACAAGACAGCTTCAAAAATAAATAGCTTTGGAACTTGCTAGTTGCAAACTGCAAATTCAAGCCATAGCACAAGGCATATGAGAAGATGGACCCATCCAACCCTATGACAAGAGATTTCCAGGATCCATGGCTGCATCCCACCAGTGTTCATGCCAAAGCCAGTAGAAACCAGGGTTGTAAGCCAACTGATGATAAACTTCGTAACAATACTTAAGGGAGGAGCTGGTCTTTAGAAGCTTCTAGAAAGAGAGATTTAAGAGCTGGAAGGGAAGGCTGAGAAGAAAGGGCAGGAACAAGGAGAGAGATAAGTGAATGGTGGAGTGAAGTTCCAGCAGGGAACACAGAGTCACAGCTGAGGCCTGGGAGAAAAGCAGCAATTCTTTTTTTTTTTTTGAGACAGAGTCTTGGTCTATTGCCCAGGCTGGAGTGCAGTGGCACAATCTCGGCTCAATGCAACCTCCGCCTCCCAGGTTCAAGGGATTCTCCTGCCTCAGCCTCCTGAGTAGCTGGGATTACAGGCCTGTGCCACCACGCCTGGCTAATTTTTGTATTTTTAGTAGAGACTGGGTTTCACCATGTTGGTCAGGCTGGTCTCGAACCCCTGACCTCGTGATCCACCCGCCTTGGCTTTCCAAAGTGCTAGGATTACAGGCGTGAGCCACCGCGCCTGGCCAGCAATTCTTTCAAAAGGGAAATTCAAAAGGGCTGGCGGCAGGCTGGAAATGACCCGGCCCTCAGTTCATTCTGATTCCTGTGTTCCCCACACTCACAGGCATCACGCCTGTGTAGTCACGTGGATCTGGTTCTACATTGTGAACTCTTGCCAGTTGAGCTCTGGGAGCACTTACATTAGCACACTTCTGCCTCTGTGAGGCTCAAGCCACCACAATTGGGCACTGGGACCTACCTTCTCATCTCTAGGACTCAGGGTTCCCCTTACCCATCTCTCTGCTGCTCCCCTCACTCTTAGGATAGGGGAGCCAACTCCTGGCACACCTGCCCTGATTCCTTGGCATTCTCCTGGGCCCACCCCACCACCGTCTCTTTCAATCCCAGAGATGATTCCAACAGCATCCACAGACCAGAAGGAAGGAGACAGACAACCTGGAGGCCTGTGTCCCTCACCTTTTCACTCAGGAATGCAGTGATAAAGTAACACCATTCTGCCAACTGGTGAAATTGTGAGTTGTCAATGTTCAAAGGTCAGTGAAGAAGATTTGCAAAAGGGGCCTAACTCAGGCCAATCTCCCTCCTGAAATGGCTAGACCAGGGGCTCACCTGGTATTAGAGTGCTGTTTCCTTTCTTTTTTTTTTTTTTTTTTTTTTAAGACAGAGTCTTGGCCGGGCGCGGTGGCTCACGCCTGTAATCCCAGCACTTTGGGAGGCCGAGGCAGGCAGATCACGAGGTCAGGAGATCAAGACCATCCTGGCTAACACGGTGAAACCCTGTCTCTATTGAAAATATGAAAAAATTAGCTGGGCATGGTGGCGGGCACCTGTAGTCCCAGCTACTCTGGAGGCTGATGCAGGAGAATGGCATGAACCCAGGAGGTGGAGGTTGCAGTGAGCGGAGATCACGCCACTGCATTCCAGCCTGGGCGACAGAGACAGGGTTTCACCATGTTGGCCAGCCTGGTTTCGAACTCCTGACATCAAGTGATCTGCCCGCCTTGGCCTCCCAAAGTGCTGGGATTACAGGCATGAGCCACTGTGCCCAGCCCAGGGTGGTACTTTTTTTTTTTTTTTTTTTGAGACGGAGTCTTGCTTGGCCTCCCAAAGTGCTGGTATTACAGGCATGGGCCACTGCGCCCAGCCTCAGAGTGGTACTTCTGATTGAGCCACAAGATGTTTTAATGTGGTAGCAAAGACCAATGAGTCATGCAAACCATGGGAGGACTTGGGAAGCCAATACACCTGATTATAGATGATTATTGAAAAGGCTCTGGGCCAGGTGCAGTGGCTCAAGCCTATAATCCCAGCACTTTGGGAGCCCAAAGCAGGAGAATCACTTGAGCCCAGCAGTTCGAGATCAGTCTGGGAAACAGGGAGACACCATCTCTATTTTTAAATTTTGTGTGTGTATGGCAGGGTCTCACTCTGTCACCCAGGCTGAAGTGCAGTGGTGTGATGTCGGCTCACTGCAACCTCCGCCTCCAGGGTTGAAGTGATTTCCTGCCTCAGCCTCCCAAGTAGCTGAGATTACAGGTGCCTGCCACCACACTTGGCTAATTTTTGTATTTTTTGTAGAGATGAAGTTTTGCCATGTTGGCCAGGTTGGTCTGTAACTCCTGACTTCAAGCGATCCACCTGCCTCGGCCTCCCAAAGTGCTGGGATTACAGGCGTGAGCGACCATGCCCGGACTATATTTAATTTTTGTTTTTGTTTTTTTTTGAGACGGAGTTTTGCTCTTGTTGCCCAGGCTGGAGTGCAATAGTGCGATCTCTGCTCACTGCAACCTCCGCCTCCCAGATTCAAGCGATTCTCCTGCCTCAGCCTCCCGAGTAGCTGGTATTACAGGCAGGCACCACCACGCCCGGCTAATTTTGTACTTTTAGTAGGGACGGGGTTTCTCCATGTTGGTCAGGCTTGTCTCAAACTCCCGACCTCAAACAATCCGCCTACCTCAACCTCCCAAAATGCTGGGATTATAGGCGTGAGCCACCGTGCCTGGCCCTTTTTAAAAAAATTTTTATAAAAAAAATTAAAAGCTGGGCACAGTAGCTCATGCCTGTAATCCTAGCACTTTGGGAGGCCATGGTGGGTGGATCATGAGATCAGAATTTCAAGACCAGCCTGGCCAAGAAGGTGAAACTCCATCTCTACTAAAAAATAAAAAAAACTAGCCGGGCGTGGTGACAGGCACCTGTAATCCCAGCTACTTGGGAGGCTGAGGCAGAGAATTTCTTGAACCCGGGAGGCTGAGGCAGAGAATTTCTTCAACCCGGGAGGCAGAGGTTGCAGTGAGCTGAGATTGCGCCACTGCACTCCAGCCTGGGAGACAGAGCGAGGCTCCGTCTCAAAAAAAAAAAAAAAAAAAAAAAAAAATTAAACGAAAAAGGCTCTGTCATCCAGAAACAAGATGAGGCTCAGGCTATTTGCATTATCCTTGGAATGTGTGGGAGAATATTAATATTTTAGGTTCCAACTAAATATCTAGAGGGAACAAAGGTTTACTCAGGAAATCTATTTGACAGTGGATCCCAGCCGTAGTGGGGAAGGACTCTGTGTTCTAGGCTGTCTGGAAAATGCCTGATTTGACAAAGAGTTTTGGCCTCAGGCCTGGCATAAGCTTGGCTCATGCCTGTAATCCCAGCACTTTGAGAGGCTGAGTAAGGCCGATCACTTGAGCCCAGGGGTTCAAGACCAGCCTGGGCAACATGGTGAAACCCCATCCCTACAAAAAATATAAAAATTAGCCCGGTGTGGCTGGGCCTAATGGCTCACGCCTGTAATCCCAGTACTTTGTAAGGCTGAGCCAAGCAGATCACTGGAGGTCAGGAGTTTGAGACCAGCCTGGCCCACATGGCCAAACCCTGCCTCTTCTAAAAATGCAAAAGTTAGCTGGGTGTGGTGACGGGCGCCTGTAATCCCAGCTACTCTGGAGGCTAAGAAGATGGCTTGAGTCCAGGAGGTCGAAGCTGCAGTGAGCTGAGATCGCACCACTGCACTCCAGCCTGGGTAACAAAGTGAGACTCTGTCTCAAAAAAAAAAAAAAAAAAAAGAAGTCAAAACTAACTTCTAGGAAGCAACTACCATTTTTTAAAATAGAGGCAGAGTCAGACCTGGTGCGGTGGCTCACGCCTGTAATCCCAGCACTTTGGGAGGCTGAGGTGGGCAGATCACAAGGTCAGGAGTTCGAGGCCAGCCTGGCCAACATAGTGAAACCCCATCTCTACCAAAAATACCAAAATTAGCTGGGTGTGGTGGTGGGTGCCTGTAATCCCAGCTACTTGGGAGGCAGAGGTTGCAGTGAGCCGAGATTGCACCATTGCACTCCAGCCTGGACAACAAGAGTGAAACTCCGTCTCAAAAAAAAAAAAAAAAAAAAAAAAAAAGAGGCAGAGTCTCACTGTGTTGCTGAGGCTGGTCTCAAACTCTTGGACTCAAGAGATTCTCCCTCTTCTGCCTCCCTAAATGCTGGGATTACAGGTATGAGCCACCGCGCCAGGCTGCAACTATCTTTTTTGAGAGTAGACAGGCTGTTTTCTGGGCACTTTGGGTGAGAGGAGTTGCTGGGAACTGACCTGGGAAAGAAAGCATCTTGTAGGAGGCCCCTCAACAGGAGCCCTTCGGAGCTTCTGAGGCAAAAACACGAAAAAGAGAAATTGGCTGGGCATGATGGCTCATGCCTATAATCCCAGCATTTTGGAAGCCAAGGTGGGCAGATCACCTGAGGTCAGGAGTTCGAGACTAGCCTGGCCAACGTGGTGAAACCCCGTCTCTACTAAAAATACAAAAATTAGCTGGTGTGGTGGCGGGCGCTGTAATCCCACCTTCTCTGGAGGCTGAGGCAGGAGAATTGCTTGAACCCGGGAGGCGGAAATTGCAGTGAGCTAAGATTGCACCATTGCACTCCAGCCTGGGCCACAAGAGCAAAACACCATCTCAAATAATAATAAATAAATAAATAGATAGATAGATACCTGTGAATGTCAAGAAAATTACGTACTGCAGTCAGCTTCATTTCCATCCTTGGGCTGTAGCCGGAGTTGTATCAGAGGGAGAAGCCCTTGGGTGGCTTGTTTGTTTTGTTTTTTTGAGACAGTCCTGCACTATTGCCCAGGCTGGAGTGCCGTGGCGCGATCCCAGCTCACTGCAACCTCTGCCTCCCAGGTTCAAGTGATTCTCCTGTCCCAGTCTCCCAAGTAGCTGGGATTATAGGCACCTGCCACCATGCCCAGCTAATTTGTTGTATTTTTAGTAGAGACGGGGTTTCACCATGTTGGCCAGGCTGGTCTTGAACTCCTGACCTCGTTGATTCGCCCGGCTCAGCCTCCCAAAGTGCTGGGATTACAGGCGTGAGGCACCACGCCTGGCCCTGTGTGGCTTTTTGGGCCTCAGGCCCATAGGCCTCCCACCACATCTGCCCCTGGGTAGCCACATACAGTTCCAGGAACATCTGAGGAGCCAAAGATGTTGATTGTTCCAGGGACATGCTTGGATGCTTGGGCTGTGTCACCCTCACCAAACCTGGCAGGAACACAGTAGTTAATTTTTTTTTTTTTTTGAGATGGAGTCTTGCTTTGTCGTCCACGCTGGAGTGCAGCGGTGTGATCTCGGGTCACTCCGCCTCTTGGGTTCACGCCATTCTCCTGCCTCAGCCTCCCGAGTAGCTGGGATTACAGGCTCCTGCCACCATGCCCGGCTAGTTTTTTGTATTTTTAGTAGAGATGGGGTTTCACCCTGTTAGCCAGGATGATCCTGATCTCCTGATCTCATGATCCACCTGCCTCAGCCTCCCAAAGTGCTGGGATTACAGGCGTGAGTCACTGCACCCGGCCTAATTTTTTTTTTTTTAAGCCTTAGGAATAAATTAAGAAACAGTATCTTTTTCTGATGATCCCCAGAGACAGGCAGTGTAATTTTAATTAACGCAGTCTTATTAGGAGATAAGTTTACTGTTCATTCTACAAAGACACTTAACTCATGGAACACTGAGTCACTCTAACCCTTGACTTCATTACACAAAATGAAACACTTCTGAAGAAATACAGAATTTCTTAACTCACGGCAGGATCAAAGAACAAAGGCTCCTGCTTTGGCATTTCAAAGTTGAACAGAGTTCTCAATAAGAAGGCCACAGTCAAATACTAATGGAATCTCAACTCTAAATTAAAATGACTAATCATTAAACTGTTCAACTTAAGAGTAATAAAAGATTTCTAGATACAGACCCCGCTGGCCTATAGTCAGTCTGGGAAGGGCTAGAAAGAACCAACCCATTGTGTGGCTGGGCTCCTTCCGTATCTTCCTTGCACAAGCAATGAAACCCAGCAGGGAAAGCAGTGGAGCTGGCAGAGGGCAGGGTGAGAAGACACCCAGTGAGGACTGAAGGGAGAGGAGAGGCCAGGGCAGCCTCAGGTACAGCTCATACCTGAACTTCCTTGGCCTCAGAGAGGGTTGCTGTGATTGCCCATGGCTCCCTACAGGCCACCGGAGGCACTTTGTCTGGAAATGAGAGTGAGAGCAGTTTAGGCTGGTGTCTGGCAGCCCTGCCATAGGTGTCCCGGGAAAATTCAACTCCTCCGTAATGAGACTTTGATGGGACACACATCCCTGAAAATAATGTAAAAAATAAGAAACAAGAACCATTGCTTTCTACAGTGGTCCACTCAGCGGCCCCAGTGTCATTTACTGTACTGGCTTGGAAATGGGCAAATTCTGGAAACTATCCATCCCATGAGGATTTTCCCCTTCATATAATACAGGAAAGGGAAAAACCAGTTTGAATGGGTGGTGTTTATTCAAAATAATCTTGTGAGAGCCTTAGGAACTAAAAAGATGGTATGTGTCTGATTTTCATACCTTCTTTTTTTTTTTTTATTTTTGAGAAAGAGTCTCACTCTGTCGCCCAGGCTGGAGTGCAGTGGCATGATCTCAGCTCACTGCAACCTTTAACTCCCTGGTTCAAGTGATTCTTCTGCCTCAGCCTCCAGGATAGCTGGGACTACAGGCACGTGCCACCAGGCCCACCTAATTTTTGTATTTTTAGTAGAGACGGGGTGTCACCATATTGCATATTGGCCAGGCTGGTCTCGAACTCCTGACCTTTGATCCACCCGCCTGGGCCTCCCAAGTGCTGGGATTACAGGCGTTAGCCACTGCGCCCGGCCCTGATTTTTTTTTTTTTTTTTTTTTTGAGACGGAGTTTTGCTCTGTCACCCAGGCTGGAGTGCAGTGGTGCAATCTTGGCTCACTGCAAGCTCTGCCTCCCGGGTTCATGCCGTTCTCCTGCCTCAGCCTCCCGAGTAGCTGGGACAACAGGCGCCCGCAACCATGCCTGGCTAACTTTTTCTGTTTTTAGTAGAGACGGGGTTTCACCATGTTAGCCAGGATAGTCTCGATCTCCTGATCTCGTGATCCGCCTGCCTGGGTCTCCCAAAGTGCTGGGATTACAGGCGTGAGCCACCGCGCCCGGCCTTTTTTTTTTTTTTTTTTTTTTTGAGATGGAGTCTCGCTCTGTCGCCCAGGATGGAGTGCAGTGGTGCGATCTCGGCCCACTGCAAGCTCTGCCTCGCTCTGTCGCTCAGGATGGAGTGCAGTGGCACGATCTCGGCCCACTGCAAGCTCCACCTCCCGGGTTCTCGCCATTCTCCTGCCTCAGCCTCCCAAGTAGCTGGGACTACAGGAACCCGCCACCACGCCCGGCTAATTTTTTTTTTTTTGTATTTTTAGTAGAGACAGGGTTTCACTGTGTTAGCCAGGATGGTCTCAATCTCCTGACCTAGTGATCCGCCCACCTCGGCCTCCCAAAGTGCTGGGATTACAGGCATGAGCCACTGCGCCCGGCCTCTCATTTTATTTTTAAGAGACAAGGTCTTGGTCTGTCACTCAGGCTGGAGTGCAGTGGCACAATCATAGCTCACTGTAACCTCAAACTCCTGGGCTCAAGTGATCCTCCCATCTCAGCCTTCCAAGTAGCTGAGACCACAGGTGCACGCCACCATGTCCAGCTAATTTTTTTTTTTTTTTTTTTGGTAGAGATAGGGTCTCACAGGCCGGGCGTGGTGGCTCACGTCTGTAATCCCAGTACTTTGGGATGCTGAAGTGGGCAGATCACCTGGGGTCGGGAGTTTGAGACCAGCCTGACCAATATGGAGAAAGCCATCTCTACTAAATATACAAAATTAGCCAGGTGTGGTGGCGTATGCCCGTAATCCCAGCTACTTGGGAGGCTGAGGCAGGAGAATCGCTTGAACCCGGGAGGTGGAGGTTGCAGTGAGCTGAGATCACGCCATTGCACTCCAGCATGGGCAACAAGAGTGAAACTCCTCAAAAAGCAAAAGGGCTGGGTGCGGTGGCTCACGCCTGTAATCCCAGCACTTTGGGAGGCCGAGGCGGGCGGATCACGAGGTCAGGAGATCGAGACCATCCTGGCTAACACAGTGAAACCCTGTCTGTACTAAAAATACAAAAAATTAGCCAGGCGTGGTGGCAGGCGCCTGTAATCCCAGCTACTTGGGAGGCTGAGGCAGGAGAATGGTGTGAACCCGGGAGAAGGAGCTTGCAGTGAGCCGAGATCGAGCCACTGCACTCCAGCCTGGGTGACAGAGCAAGACTCTCTTGTCTCAAAAAAAAAAAAAAAAAAAAAAAGAGATGGGGTCTCACCATGTTGCCCAGGTTAGTCTTGAGCTCCTGGCCTCAAGCAATCCTCCTGCCTCAGCCTCCCCAAGTGCTAGGATTACAAGTGTGCCTGGCTTCTATTTCATTTCCTAAGTAAACTTAAAAAATTAAACCAGGACATCAGTTTGATAAACTTGAAAGAAAAAATAGGCCAGGCGCAGTGGCTCATGCCTGTAATCCCAGCATTTTGTGAGGCTGAGGCAGGCAGATCATGAGGTCAGGAGTTCGAGACCAGCCTGGCCAACATAGTGAAACTCCCATCTCTACCAAAAATACAAAAATTAGCTGGGTGTGGTGGTGGGCGCCTGTAATCCCAGCTACTCGGGAGGCTGAGGCAGAATTGCTTGAACCCAGGAGGCAGAGGTTGCAGTGAACTGAGATCACACCACTGCACTCTAGCCTGGGTGACAGAGCAATACTCCATCTCGGTTGGGGGAGGGGGGGTGGAAAGAAAGAAAAAATATATATGCTTTTAAATGTTTTATCTTATTTCATTTCTGATAACAAAAAATACTTATGTGTTGCAAAAACTCAAAAACTTCAGCAAGATAAAAATGGAAAGCCAAAGTCCCATATAAGCCCACTGCTCTTCAGAAATACAAGGTCTACAATATTATTAGTTTTAAGAAAGTGCTTGAAAAACAGGACAAGGGAAAAAGCAACCAGGAAGAAAAATGGCTTGTGAGCAGTGATATGCTCTGGACATTTGCTAGTGAACGTCACCTCTTTCACTGGCAGGCTTATCATTTTATTTTCTCTGTTCACAAGAAGATTTAGGGTGTCCTGTAATATGTCTACTGATCAAAAAATGCAAACATTCTGGTAGCATAAGTGGCTAAAAATAAGAAAGAAAAAAATCCTGAGGCCTGAAAATGTATTGGTCATGTGTAGGGAATATTTTAAAGACCAAAAAATGTTGTTTGGAGTCATGCTGCCACCACAACAGTTTTATGAGAGCCCTTCTGCTACACAGTATTCCATAAGGAGGCCTGCCTGCCTTTCGCCAAAGTACAGGCACCCTGCTCCAGATGCCCCACAACCAGGCTGCTGCCTCAGTTTTCATCAGCACCATTTTCACATTTCATTCCAATAAATAAGGATGCACTTAATCCTTGTCAGGGGCAGCACCTGGTACCCAGAATGCTGGACCTTCCCTGCCCTCGTGCTCATTGCCCCACCTCAGCAGGGCCTCTGACCCTGGGTACTTGGCAGGCTTCAGAGACTTTCTGCTGTTGGCCAGCCCAAATGTCCTGCAATTTCTCTTTCTAGCTGAGACCAATAAATCAACTGTGGACTGGTCAGAAGCCATCATCATCACTGCTATCAAAACCCAGGTCATAGAGCAAATTCTTTCCTGCCTCCTTGCATAGAGGGGTCTCTGAACATCCAAGATTGAGGTCACTGAACCAGCTCATCTGGTGGTCCCCCTGGGAACTGCTGGAAAGTAGCCAGTTGTCTTGGGAAGAGCACCTGCTGAGCTGCAAGAGTCTTCCCTGCACTGCCCTCACTGTCTTATTGGGCATGACTGTTCCTCCCAGAATAGGGCAGACTGGTTTTCTGGGGCTCCTGGGACACTGCAGATGCAGAGGCTGAGCATGGGGTTCCTGCTGCCCCAGGAAGGGGCTTTGAGGGACAGAAATTGCAGGCTGAGGACTCTGATATTTGGAATTGAATTTACAGGTCTGGATTGGGATTTGTTTTTGCTTGCTGGCTATGAGCCTGCCTCTGTGGGCCCTGTGGGCCTTCCTGGGCTGCTGCTTCTTGTCTTTCCCCCGCATTTCTACAGTCCCATCTTTCTGTTTAATCACCAAATGTTTACGTGGGTCACACAAAAACATACTTTGGGCTTGATATTTTTGGCAGGCATTCTTAATGCTGGTTGAAAAGTTGTTTATCTCCAATGATGTGAGGTGTGAGGCTCCTTGGGAAACCAGGTCCCTGTCACTAGGAATCTTATGGCCTGGGATGCTGGAACCATGGTTCTTGGCACCTGTTTTAGTAACAGCCCAGTTCTTGCAGTTAGTCTGCACCGCCTTGTCCTTTACATGCCTATTTCTTTCATGGGACCCAAATGCTGGCAGTGCAGCCTCTTCTTGGAGAGCATCATTCTTTGCTCCTTCACCCCAGACATCAAATTCTCCAGGCTGTAGGGAGCCCATACCAGGATTCCATGCAGCAGGGAGGGCCTGGGCCTGCCATAAAACTGGTTTCTCAGAGGTGTATTTTTCCTGCCTGGTGAGATTGAGGCTCTGGGCCAAAGGTGGCGATGTCTGAGAAGCGCTGTCTTTCACTGGAGGCACTGAGATCAATCTCTTCAGCTCTGCTAGGACACTGGGCACATTCAGCTGGCCTAGCTGCTCACACAGCTGCTGGAATTCCTGACTCTGCTGAGCAACTAAAACTTCAAGGTGCTTCAGGTTGGACTTCATTTCTATAAACTCTGCTTGTCTCTGGGGAGAGAGGCAGTGAGAAAGACAGTGATGGACAGTGCAAGTCAGAAAGCACAATAAAACGTGAGAACAGACCAATGGATGTGACAGCAGAACCAAGGCTTGCTCCTTGTAGGGAACCTCCCAGGGTAAGCACAATTACACTCTGGAGTTGAACCCCTGGGGCCCACATCATGTCAAGGAACCTTGGGGAAGGAAGCTAGTCTATATGCTGGCCCCTTTCCAAGTGGCCTGTGCTGGCCTCTTGTCTTAGCTGAAAATTTGCAACTTTAAAGGTTTCTTAGCCGGGCGCAGTGACTCACACCTGTAATCCCCAGCACTTTGGGAGGCTAAGGCAGGTGGATCACAAGGTCAAGAGATTGAGACCATCCTGGCCAACATGGTGAAAAACCCCCTCTCTACTAAAAATACAAAAATTAGCTGGGCGTGGTGGTGCACACCTGTAAGTCCTAGCTACTCAGGAGGCTGAGGCAGGAGAATTGCTTGAACATGGGAGGCGGAGGTTGCAGTGAACCGAGATTGCACCACCGCACGACAAAGCGAGACTCTGTCTCAAAAAAAAAAAAAAAAAAAAGTTTCTCTCTGGGTCTAGTTCAAAGCCCAAAACACACTTAGAAAGAGGTTGGGGTTTACACTTACAGCTTCAAATCTTTTCTTCATCTCAAGGATGGCCTGCTCCATGTTGCCTTTGTCCTGGACTGCCTCAAACACCAGGTCATTCTGGGCCTGTATAGTCTCTTGTACTAAATACAAAACAGTGACAGTTCACCTCCTGAAGACTATGTATGGTATGTCCCATCTGCCCAAACCACAGAACCACAGCAGTGAAAAGGGAGGAGCTGGATGCAGACCGGAGTGGTTCCTCCAGGCTCTCCTTCCCTCCCTCCTTGACAAGATCCTGGCTAGGGCAGACCCAACCTCAGCACCTGCTGGGGACTCTGAGAATCAGTTGCCCAGACAACAGCACAAAAGCTTCTGTGGCCTTCCTTCTTGGCCCTGTCATCAGAGTGATCTTAGTAGAATGCACCCTCTGAAACCTTCATTGAAACTTTTTTTCTTTTTTTTTTTGAGACGGAGACTAGCTCTGTCACCCAGACTGGAGTGCAGTGATGCAATCTTGGTTCACTGCAACTTCCCCCTCCCAGGTTTGAGCGATTCTCCTGCCTCAGCTCCTAAGTAGCTGGGATTACATGCGCATGCCACCATGCCCTGCTAATTTTTGTATTTTTAGTAGAGACGGGGTTTCACTATGTTGGCCAGGCTGGTCTTGAACTTCTGACCTCCGGTGATCTGCCCGCCTCGGCCTCCCAAAGTGCTGGGATTACAGGCGTGAGCCACCATGCCCAGCCCGTTGAAACTTTCGATGGCACCCCACTGGTCACTGAACAAAATCTAAATCTTTAAATTGGCTAACAAGATCTGGGCTCACTTCCCTTTACCCATTTGTCCTCCTCCATGTCTCTGGACTCTTGTTTTCTCTCTCACCACTGGCCTTTGTGCAAAGTCTTCCCTTAGCTTCAAGTACCCTGTCTCTGTCCCTGTCATTTCCCCCCCCACCCCACAACCAATCACCACCTTAGTCCAGCTAATTCCTATTCTTCCTTCTACTTTCAGCAGTTACCTCCTCAGAAAATACCATTTCCACTCGGCTAGGGTGTTGCTTCTCTCTGCCGGTAGCACCGTGTATGTGCCCTACCATCATTTATTGCCCTCCACTTATTTATCCCATACTTACACTTGGACCCAAATAGACTTGGGGACCTAGGTGCTAACTACATCAGGACTGATTGATTTTCCTCTTTTGCACAGTGAGATTCTGCATGCACACACACACACACACACATTTATTTAATGACACATTGTGTTGCAATTTATTGCCATCCTCTTGCTAGACTACAGGTCATATGAAGATGCTTTTATATTTATTCAACGAATGTTTAATGAGCATATACTATGTGCCAGGCACTATGGATATAGCAGTTATCAAGACAGATAAAGCTAGCTGGGCGTGGAGACTCACGCCTGTAATCCCAGCACTTTGGCAGGCTGAGGCAGGCAGATCACCTGAGGTCAGGAGTTCGAAACCAGCCTAGCCAACATGATGAAATCCCGTCTCTACTAAAAATACAAAAATGAGCCAGACGTGGCGGCGGGTGCCTGTAGTCCCAGCTACTTGGTTGGCTGAGGCACGAGAATTGCTTGAACCTGGGAGGTAGAGGTTGCAGTGAGTTGAGATCCCACCATTGCACTCCAGCCTGGGTGACAGAGCGAGACTTCATCTCAAAAAAAAAAAAAAAAAAAAAGACAAAGCCCTCTTGAAATTGCAA
Organism: Pan paniscus; assembly: GCF_029289425.2. Classification (NCBI taxonomy): domain Eukaryota; kingdom Metazoa; phylum Chordata; class Mammalia; order Primates; family Hominidae; genus Pan; species Pan paniscus. Next base: position 49,231,313 of record NC_085926.1, on the reverse strand, counting down.
TCTTAGGGAAAACAGGAGGTAGTTAATGACTAATTATACAAATAACTATAAATGTAATAACTGCTCTAAAGGAAAAGCATACTGTGCTTGAGACCATGTAACTGTAGACTTAGTCACTCTCAGGGGTAAGATTTCCCTAAGAAACTGATATTTAGCTGAATTGTCATAAAACTGTAAGGGAAAGAATATTACCAACAGAAGAAAGAGCACGTTCCAAACAGAGGAATTGAGATCAGCATGGCTGAAACATGGTGAGCAAGGGGCCCAGGAGCAGGCCACAGCTGAGGGGAGGCAGGTCACAGTTACACAGAGGGGTGTATGAGCCATGGCAAGATTGGTGGACTTGAATTCTTTTTTCTTTCTTTCTTTCTTTTTTTGAGACAGAATCTCATTCTGTCGCCTAGCTGGAGTGCAGTGGCACGATCTCAGCTCACTGCAACCTCTGCCGCCTGAGTTCAAGCAGTTCTCCAGCCTCAGCCTCCGGAGTAGCTAGGATTACAGGCATGCACCACCATGCCCAGCTATTAATTGTATTTTAATAGAGATGGGGTTTTGCCACGTTGCCCAGGCTGGTCTCAAACTCTTGACCTCAGGTGATCCACCCGCCTCAGCCTCCCAAAGTGCTGGGATTACAGGCATAAGCCACCATGCCTGGCCGAAATATATACCTTTATCTGAAAGTTTATTGTCAGACACTGTGCTAGGAGAATGGGAAACAATTTTGAACAAAACTGTCTACCTACATGATTTTTTTTTTTTTGAGACTGAGTCTCGTTCTGTTGCCAGGCTGGAGTGCAGTAGTGCAATCACAGCTCACTGCAACCTCTGCCTCCGGGTTCAAGCAATTCTCCTGCCTCAGCCTCCCAAGTAGCTGGGACTTTAGGCACGCAACACCATGCCCAGCTAATTTTTGTATTTTTAGTAGAGACAGGGTCCACCATGTTGGCCAGGATGATCTCGATCTCTTGACTTCATGATTCGCCCACCTCGGCCTCCCAAAGTGCTGGAATTACAGGAGTGAGCCACCATGCCCGGCCGAATTCTACAGTCTAGAAGAGGGAAAAAATAATAAACAGGCTGGGCACAGTGGCTCACACCTATAATCCCAGCACTTTGGGAAGCCGCTGAGGCGGGAGGATTGCTTGGGCCCAGGAGTTCTAGACCAGCCTGGACAACATAGTGAGATCCTGTCTCTACAAAATGAAAAATAAAAATTAGCTGGGTGGGGTGGTATGTGCCTGTGGTCCTAGCTACTCGGGAGGCTGAGGTGGGAGAATTGCTTGATCCCAGGAGGTCAAAGCTACAGTCAGCTGTGATTGTGCCACTGCACTCCAGCTTTGATGACAGAGGGAGACCCTATCTCAAAAATAAAAAAAAAGAAAAGAAAAAAGCAGTAAGAAATGGTACATTTTATGTTATGTGTATTTTACCACAATTTTTAAAAAGTGGGTCCAGGGCTGTGCCACCCCACTGGCAATGCTGGCTGCCTTCTGGAAACTGCATATGCCTCACTCCCTCAGTGTGCAAATTCACAAACACTAATGGATAACAACAGAAAATGGCATGAAAACAGTAGGAATCAGCAATTTTGCACAGGAAATTTTGGGAAATGTTTACTGTAGTCTCCCTGCAGTTGGGAAAAAATTGAACAAACAAGATGAATTTGGTGGCAGGGCGTGGTGGCTCACGCCTGTAATCTCAGCACTTTGGGAGGCCGAGGCGGGCGGATCACCTGAGGTCGGGAGTTCGAGACCAGCCTGACCAACATGGAGAAACCCCGCCTCTACTAAAAATACAAAATTAGCCGGGTGTGGCGGCACATGCCTGTAATCCCAGCTACTCGGGAGGCTGAGGCAGGAGAATCTCTTGATATAATCTCGTGATATAAAAACTAAGTAGGCCAGGCACGGTGGCTCCGCCCATAATCCCAGCACTTCGGGTGGCCGAGGCGGGCAGATCAGCTGAGATCAGGAGTTCGAGAACAGCCTGACCAACATGGAGAAACCCTGTCTCTACTAAAAATACAAAAATTAGCAGTGCGTGGTGTCGCATGCCTGTAGTCCCAGCTACTCGGGAGGCTGAGGCAGGAGAATCGCTTGAACCCGGGAGGCAGAGGTTGCGGTGAGCCGAGATCGCGCCATTGCACTCCAGCCTGGGCAACAAAAGCAAAACTCCATCTCAAAAAAAAAAACAAAAAAACCAACAACTAAGTAAAGTCTGAGCGCAGCGGCTCACACCAGTAATCCCAGCACTTTGGGGAGGCCAAAGCTGGCGGATCACAAGGTCTGGAGATCAAGACCTTCCTGGCCAACATGGTGAACCCCGTCTCTACTAAAAATACAAAAATTAGCTGGGCATGGTGATGCACGCCTGTAGTCCCAGCTACTCAGGAGGCTGAGGCAGGAGAAACACTTGAACCCAGGAGGCAGAGGTTGCAGTGAGCTGAGATTGTGCCACTACACTCCAGCCTGGCGACAGAGAGAGACTCCACCTCAAAAAAAAAAAAAAAAAAATTAGCCAGGCATGGTGGCATGTGCCTGTAGTCCCAGCTACTCAGGAGGCTGAGACAGGAGAACTGCTTGAACCTAGGAAGGGGAGGTTGCAGTGAGCTGAGATCGCGCCACTGCACTCCAGCCTGTGTGACAGAGAGAGACTCTGTCTCAAAACAAGCCAACCAACCAACAAACAAAAACTAAGTAAAATATATTGAGACGTGAAAATGGAACCCCTAAACTAACATGAAACAATTTAATCTAGCATAGTTTTTTTATTTTTTTGAGATGGAGTCTTACTCTGTCGCCCAGGCTGGAGTGCAGTGGCGCGATCTTGGCTCACCGCAACCTCCGCCTCCAGGGTTCAAGCGATTCTCCTGCCTCAGCCTCCTGAGTAGCTGGAGGCATGCGCCACCACGCCCGGCTAATTTTTGTATTTGTAGTAGAGACGGGGTTTTACCATGTTGGTCAGGCTGGTCTCCTACTTCTGATCTTGTGATCTGCCCGCCTCGGCCTCCCAAAGTGCTGGGATTACAGGCGTGAGCTGCTGTGTCTGGCCCAAAGAATTTTTTAGAAAACAGATTTTCCCATATTTCTCACCACAGGTACAAGTTCAATTCCATGTGTCAATCAATTAGAAAGAGGATATTTACTTAGGTATTGGATTCCTGCTCCTAAACCCAATTAGTCAAATATTCTTCAGACATCCATGTAGATATTTATAGTAGAGAGCAAATGTAATTATCCTTCCATAGAGAAGTTCCTAAATAGTAATGTTTCTTAGCAACAGTGGGCATTACTGACCCTCACAAAAGCAGAGCATGAGAAAGGCAAGCAAAGTGTTTGATTCTGGATTAAGTGCTCAGAAAGCATCCATCTGAGGTCCCATACATTCAGTTCTTGTCCCCAGGGCAACATATGTTTGGCGTCTTCTCTTTTATAGGAGCTTTTGTACCAAACTCATTACATTCAAAGTCTATCCATATTTTTTCTTTTAAAAAAATTTAGTTATGAAAATAACTGAAAACCATAATAGTATAAAAAGGCATACATTGAAAAATGATTGAATCTCTCCTCTGCAAACCTTGGTCTCTCTTCCTGGATTTAACATTATCATCGGTTTCTGGAATTTTACATTAATACGTGTGCATATCTGTATATACATTATAGGTCCTGTGTTTGTATGTGTATGTGTGTCTAGAAGAGTATTTATTTCATTTTTGCTTTGACTATAAACATTAGATATTTTTAGCTTTTATGTAAAAATGCCATTTAAAATCCATTTCCATATTCTGGACAATATCTGTTTTCCTGTTAAGATGATTTTTAAACAATTTGTTTTTATTTTAGCAACTTGGTAAGGCCTCAATTGAGATGAGATCAGATTGTGATGCAAGCTTTTCCCCGGATGGCCAGTGATTTTCCTTTTACTCTGTAGTTTTATTCTCCCTCAGGTGCTGATGAGAGCCTAACAAAAGATCTGGCAGCCTCCTTGTATAAGATGAGACCACCTCCAACTTTTTTAGGGATACTTTTCCCAATTTTCACTGGCTGGTCACACTTTCCAACAAGATGTATCCTGGAGCACGCGAAGAGCACCTTTTTGTTGTTTTAATTTAACAATGAACAGATATTTCTATTCTACCATATTCATATAGATGGATCTCACTCTTCTTAACAATTATATCTATTTTGCTTAGAAAGGCTTTTCCCATTCTAAAATTATAAAAATGTTGTCCATGGCCGGGCGTGGTGGCTCACACCTATAATCTCAGCACTTTGGGAGGCTGAGGTAGGTGGATATGAGGTCAAGAGTTTGAGACCATCCTGGCCAACATGGTGAAACCTTGTCTCTACTAAAAATATAAAATTTAGCTGGGCGTGGTGGTGTGTGCCTGTAGTCCCAGCTACTTGGGAGGCTGAGGCAGGAGAATCGCTTGAACCCAGGAGGCAGAGGCGGCAGTGAGCAAAGATCACGCCACTGCACTTCAGCCTGGGTGACAGAGCGAAACTCCATCTCAAAAAAAAAAAAATGTGTCCATGTTTTCTTCTAGTTCTTTTTATAATTTATCACCAGACTTAACATATGAGGTAAAGTAGTATACAAGAGGCTTTGGTAATTCACTTTATTACTGTGGTCCTTAGTGTCCTCAGCTGAAGAACAGGAAGAGTTAGATTAGATGGCCACAGTGACCCTTCTGGCTGGGCAGGCTGACTGGGAAAATATTTAATGACCTCATCTGTGAAGGCACCAATTACATAACAACACAGACAACACTTTCACACAGTATCTTTACTTCCCTATTCCCTGATGAGCGCAGTGAGTAGAGACTGAAAGCTTGCAGAATGCACTGAGGTGGAGTTCAATGCTCTAGGATAGCTGGACTGGACCTGGCCATATGCTAGAGGATTTGTCTGGTTCCTCTCTCAATGATTAATTTTCTGCTAATCATCATTTCCTACCAAGAAAGAGAATTATTCTGGATAGGCTACTTGTGCTCATTTTCAAGAATGACCTGTCCTAATTCATGTGATACTGCTGTGTCTGTTACTGAGTCTTTTTTCTTTCTTTTTCTTTTTTGAGACAGAGTTTCACTCTTGTTGCCCAGGCTGGAGTGCTATGGCGCAATCTCAGCTCACTGAAACCTCTGCCTCCCAGGTTCAAGTGATTCTCCTGCCTCCCAAGTAGCTAGGATTAAAGGCCTGCACCAGCACGCCTGGCTAATTTTGTATTTTTTTTTTAGTAGAGATGGGTTTTCACCATATTGGTCAGGCTGGTCTCAAACTCCTGACCTCAAGTGATCCACCCACCTCGGCCTCCCAAAGTGCTGGGATTACAAGTGTGAGTCACTGTGCCTGGGTTTTTGTTTTGTTTTGTTTTGTTTTTGAGAGAGTCTGGTTCTATCGCCCAGGCTGGAGTGCAGTGGCAGGATCTCGGCTCACTGCAACCTCCCCCTCCTGGGTTCATGTCATTCTGCCTCAGCCTCCTGAGTAGCTGGGACTACAGGTGCCCGCCACCACGCCCAGCTAATTTTTTGTATTTTTAGTAGAGATGGGGTTTCACCGTGTTAGCCAAGATGGTCTTGATCTCCTGACCTCGTGATCTGCCCGCCTCGGCCTCCCAAAGTGCTGGGATTACAGGCGTGAGCCACCATACCTGGCCTTTTTTTTTTTTTTTTTTTTGAGATGGAGTCTCACTCTATCGTCTAGGCTGGAGTGCAGTGGCGCCATCTCGGCTCACTACAACCTCCACCTCCCAGGTTCAAACGATTCTCCTGTCTCAGCCTCCCAAGTAGCTGGAATTACAGGCTCCAGCCATCACGCATGGCTAATTTATGTATTTTTAGTAGAGACGGGTTTTCACCATGTTGGACAGACTGGTCTCAAACTCTTGACCTCAAGTGATTCACCCGCCTTGGCCTCCCAAAGTGCTGGAATTACAGACATGAACCACCACGCCCACCCTTGAATCTATTTTTTTTTTTTTCATTTTATTTATTTAGTTTTAGTTTTAGTGTTTAGAGACAGGGTCTTGCTCTAGCTCCCAGGCTGGAGTGCAGTGGCACCATCTTGGCTCACAGCAGCTTCGACGTCCCAGACTCAAGCGATCCTCCCACCTCACCCTCCCTAGTACCTGGGACTACAGGCATATGTCCCATGCCCTGCTGGTTTTGTTTATTTTTTGTAGACACAAAGTCTCCTTATGTTTCCCAGGCTGGTCTCAAACTCCTGGACTCAAGCAATCCACCCACCTTGGCCTCCCAAAGTGCTGGGATTAGGCTGGGCGTGGTGTCTCACGCCTATAATCCCAGCACTTTGGGAGGCCGAAACAGGCTGATCACCTGAGGTCAGGAGTTCAAAACCAGCCTGGCCAACATGATGAAACCTTGTCTCTAGTAAAAATACAAAAAAATAGCCAGGTGTGGTGGCATGCACCTGCATGAGACTGGTGCAGGAGAGACTCGTGCAGGAGACTGGCTTGAACCCGGGAGGGAGAGGTTGCAGTGAACCGAGATCGTGCTACTGCACTCCAGCCTGGGTGACAGAGCGAGACTCCATCTCAAAAAAACAAAAACAAAAACACAAAGTGCTGGGATTATAGGCGGGAGCCACCACGCCCGGCCTCTCTTCTGAGTCTTACCCTTTGAAAATTAAGGAACCTGCCAGGCGTGGTAGCTCACACCTGTAATCCCAGCACTTTGGGAGGCCGAGGTGGGCGGATCACCTGATGTTAGGAGTTCGAGACCAGCCTGGCCAACATGGTGAAACCCCGTCTCTACTAAAAATACAAAAATTAGCCAGGCATGGTGGCAGGCACCTGTAATCCCAGCTACTCAGGAGACTGAGGCAGGAGAATCGCTTGAACCTGGGAGGCAGAGGTTGCAGTAAGCCAAGTTCGCGCCATCGCACTCCAGCCTGGGGGAGAAGAGTGAGAGTTCGTCTCAAAAAAAAAAAAAAAAAGAAAAGAAAAGAAAAGAAAAGAAAAAAAGAAAAGCAAAAGAAAATTAAGGAATGGATCCCTTTGCCTACTCTAAGCCAGATGCAGTTTTAGTTCTTTCTCTGCCTTGATCTTGTGTTGGGGCCTCAGGCACTTCCTTTCCCTTTTCTGGGATTTAAACGCCATACTTTTGCTGCAATCCTCCTTTTTTGTACTTCACCCAGTTTTATTATTATTATTATTATTTGATACAGGGAGTTTCACTCTGTTGTTCAGGCTGGAGTACAGTGGCACGATCTCAGCTCACTGCAACCTCTGCCTCCTGGGTTCAAGCGATTCTCCTGCCTCAGCCTCCCAAGTAGCTGGGATTACAGGTGTCTGCCACCACGCCTGGCTAATTTTTTTTGTATTTTTAGTAGAGACGGGGTTTCGTCATTTTGGCCAGGCTGGTCTCGAACTCCTGGCCTCAAGTCATCCTCCCGCCTTAGCCTCCCAAAGTGCTGGGATTATAGGCATGAGCCACTGTGCCCGGCCCACCCAGTTTTCAATGTAAAACAAAAACAGAGTACTTTCCTTGGGTACTTATAAATGACTTACTCTATCATGTTATACAAAGGAAGCATCCCTGATTTGCTTCTGCTGTCTGTCTTGCTACTTCTTGTGGGGTTAACAGTTTCAAGGCTTCCAGAACAAGTTTTTTTTTTTTTTTTTTTTGACGGAGTCTCGCTCTGTCGTCCAGGCTGGAGTGCAGTGGCGCCATCTCAGCTCACTGCCACCTCCGCCTCCCGGATTCAAGCAGTTCTTCTGCCTCAGCCTCCCGAGTAGCTGGGACTACAGGCGCCCACCACCACACCCAGCTAATTTTTGTATTTTTAGTAGAGATGGGGTTTCACCATATTAGACAGGCCAGACTTGAACTCCTGACCTTGTGATCTGCCCGCCTCGGCCTCCCAAAGTGCTAGGATTACAAGTGGGAGCCACTGTGCCCGGCCCCAGAACAAGTTTCTAAACAGATGCATATGCCCTGTGTGTGGGATGCCCAGGTTGAAATCCAGCAGACAGTACAGTGCTTCTATGCAGACAGTTGGGGATTAATTTTTAGGCCACAAAAAGGCATTAATTTTTGTAAATTATGAGCAGTCCACCCCATGGCATTTGAGTAAGTTGATTTCAACTTGTTTATAAAATAAACACACAGACAAATGCAAACAAGTACAGATGCATAGTCATCAGCTCATCGTTTTGCTAGGAAACAGGTGGTTCTAGAGAAGTATTCACCCAAGGAGAACTGTATATTTGCTCTCTTCTGTTTATAGGGCAAGGGCCATGGTTTCATCTAAATGTAGACCACTAATTGGTGGAGCACAGGATTTTATAAACCACAAACTATAAGTAAAATTGAGAATGGGGCCGGGCGTGGTGGCTCATGCCTGTAATCCCAGCACTTTGGGAGGCTGAGGTGGGCAGATCACGAGGTCAGGAGATGGAGACCATCCTGGCTAACACAGTGAAACCCCGTCTCTACTAAAAATTTTAAAAATTAGCCGGCCATGGTGGCGGGCGCCTGTAGTCCCAGCTACTTAGGAGGCTGAGGCAGGAGAATGGCATGAACCCGGGAGGCGGAGCTTGCAGTGAGCCGAGATCGAGCCACTGCACTCCAGCCTGGGCGACAGAGCGAGACTCCGTCTCAAAAAAAAAAAAAAAAAAAAAAAATTGAGAATGATGCTGTGATTCACAACACAGCTCTCACTGAAACCAAGGCAGCAAGAAGAGCAGCAGGTACTACGGTATTTCTAACTCCTAAGGGGGCAGTCAGTGTCTATAGACAGCACAGGCAGCAATTTGAGACTCAAGGATGTTGCTGACTCACTTCAGGCAGTGAGATGAGAAACCTAGCAGAGCTACCTGCCCTAAGGCAACATGGTTACCAGGTGGGGGATTAGTGCTTCACAAAAGGCATCATGGGACCAGAGCATTGTCACATAGAGGTGGGCCTCACTACCCAGCTTAGTGTGCTCCACATCTCTTCAGGACTAACCCTATATACCCATCCTCTCATCTGAAACCCTGTGAGGAACCTCACCACTGGAAACCAGGCTAGGGTCAGAAAGTTCATGTTCATCATTTGCCAGTGCCCTCTGCTGATACCTCAAACATGAGGCACTCACATGTCTTGGCCACAGTCTCCAAAGAATCCAAAATAGATTGGCTTCTTGAACTGAGATGGTCCTCAGACTTTTCCACAGACGTCTGCAACTAAGAAACCCAAAATTATGAAATAATTCACAGGCTATTGCCTTATTCTACTATCTTAGAGAATTGTCATTTCATGATAAATAGGGATAGTTAAAATATTGCTATTCTACATTAACTAAAGCCAATACAATATAAATATTAAACTTCTTAAAATATAAGATGTTCTAACTCCTTGAAAAGTAGCTGTACTTACCCTGAGAATGCTTTCTCTAACATTAGAAACAAAGTTGTATAGAGTCTCACTAGAATAGGAGGGAAAAAAGAAAACAAATCTTTATGAAATATTGAAGTGATAAGTAACATAAATGATTCCATAAATATGGCAGATCTCTACCTAGCATAGCATCAAAACATTGCTTGATTAGATCTGAAGACTTGACCCTGAGAAACCTTAGTGCCCAGCAGGGAAAAAAAAAGAGAGTCCCAGCACTTTGGGAGGCCAAGGCAGGTGGATCACAAGGTCAGGAGTTCAAGACCAGCCTGGCCAAGACAGTGAAACCCCGTCTCTACTAAAAATACAAAAATTAGCCGGGCGTGGTGGTGGGCGCCTGTAATTCCAGCTACTGGGGAGGCTGAGACAGGAGAATTCCTTGAACCTGGGAGGCGGAGGTTGCAGTGAGCCAAGATCATGCCACTGCACTCCAGCCTGGGAGACAGAGCGAGACTCCACCTCAAAATAAAATAAAAAGTTAAAAAAAAAAAAAAGAGAGAACACAGACTTCCTATGACCACTGCTAAGGCAAATCGCATTTTTCTTTTTAAAATCCATATTCATATACATATTTATATGTAAATATTAATATGAAAATATTCATTTCTAATGAAAAAGAAGCTATCACAGTTATTCCTCAACTATACATACTACTCTTTTTTTTTTTTTTTTTGAGACAGAGTCTCGCTCCGTCACCCAGGCTGGAGTGCAGTGGCGTGATCTCGGCTCACTGCAAGCTCTGCCTCCTGGATTCACACCATTCTCCTGCCTCAGCCTCTCGAGTAGCTGGGACTACAGGCTCCCACCACCACGCCCGGCTAATTTTTTGAATTTTTAGTAGAGACGGGGTTTCATCGTGTTAGCAAGGATGGTCTCAATCTCCTGACCTCGTGATCCGCCTGCCTCGGTCTCCCAAAGTGCTGGGATTACAGCCGTGAGCCACCGCGCCTGGCCACATCCAGTTCTTAAAAAAAGACTCACACATGGGCTGGGCATGGTGGCTTACACCTGTAATCCCATCACTTTGGGAGGCTGAGGCCGGTGGATCACCTGAGGTCAGGAGTTTGAGACCAGCCTGGCCAACATGCTGAAACCCCATCTCTACTAAAAATACAAAAATATTAGCTGGGCATGGTGTCACGCGCCTGTGGTCCCAGCTACTTCGGAGGCTGGGGCACTTGAATCGCTTGAACCCAGGCGGCGGAGGTTACAGTGAGCCAAGATCTTGCCACTATACTCCAGCCTGGGCAACAGAGTGAGACTCCATCTCAATAAACAAAACAAAACAAAAGCCAAAGAATTCATGCATTGTATGATGAAAACTCATGGACATGAACAGAAGATCAACAGACACTGGGGCCTAGTTGAGGTGAAGGGTGGAGGAGGGAAAGGATCAGAAAAAAAAATAGCTATTGGGTACTATGCTTAGTACCTGGGTGATGAAATAATCTGTACAACAAACATCTGTGACAAGAGTCTACCTATGTAACAAACCTGCACATATACCCCTGAACCTAAAATAAAAGTTTAAAAAAATTCAAAAAAGTTTTTGAATGTAAAATTTAAACGATTTCATGCATTCTATTCTTTTTTGTTGTTGTTTTTTTTTTTTTGCTTGTTTGTTTGAGATGGAGTTTCACTCTTGTCTCCCAGGCTGTAGTGCAATGGTGCAATCTAGGCTCCCTGCAACCTCCGCCTCCTGGGTTCAAGTGATTCTCCTGTCTCAGCCTCCTGAGTAGCTGGGATTACAGGCACCCGCCACCGTGCCTGGCCACATTCTATTCTAGACTCTAAAATAAATAATGTTGTCCAACTTCCTAATCCTGATGATCTGAAAAGAAAAATCAGGGGGCAGATGTTTAGGAAAAATAAGTGTAACATTACTTGAATATTACATTTCTCTTAGAAATCCTCTAGTTTTTATTTTTCAGAGAGAAAAAAATTGTGGTAGACTATATGTAAATCTACCACAAATCATATTGACAAGAAGGCAATTAAGAATAACTAGGAGGCTGGGTATGGTGGCTCATGCCTGTAATCCCAGCACTTTGAGAGGTCGAGGTGGGATGATTGCTTGAGCCCAGGAGTTCAAGACCAGCCTGGACAACATAGTGAGACACTATCTCTGAAAAAAAAAAATTAGGTGGGCACAGCAGTGTGTGCCTCTGATCGAAGCTACTTGGGAAGCTAAGGTGGGAGGACTGCGGTGGCTCATGCTTGTAATCCCAGCACTTTGGGAGGCCGAAGTGGGCAGATCACCTGAGGTCAGGAGTTCGTGACCAGCCTGGCCAACATGGCGAACCCCGTCTCTACTGAAAATACAAAAATGAGCTGGGCATGCTGGCATGCGCTTGTGATCCCAGCTACTCGGGAGGCTGTGGCAGGAGAATCACTTGAACCCAGGAGGCGGATGTTTCAGTGAGCCGAGATCGTGCCATTGCACTCCAGTTCCACAAGAGTGAAACTCCATCTCAGAAAAAAAAATAATAAAATAAATAATAATAATAATAATGGCGAGGCACGGTGGCTCACGCCTATAATTCCAGCATTTTGGGAGGCTGAGATGGGTGGATCAACTGAGGTCAGGAGTTTGTGACCAGCCTGGCCAACATGGTGAAACCCTGTCTCTACTAAAAATACAAAAATTAGCCAGGCATGGTGGCAGGCGCCTGTAGTCCCAGCTACTCAGGAGGCTGAGGCAGGAGAATCGCTTGAACCCGGGAGGCAGAGGTTGCAGTGAGCCAAGATTGTGCCACTGCACTCCAGCCTGGCGACAGAGCAAGACTCCGTCAAAAAAAAAAAAATCAATCTATAATTCTCTCTCTCCCTCTTTCTCTTTCTCCCTCTTTCTCTGTGTGTCTGTTTGTGTGTCTGCGTGTGTGTGTGTGTGTGTATGTGTGTGTAAGTCCTATGGTTTGGTTTCTCTGGAGAACTCTAATACATGCTATTATGCTAAAATTGAATTATTTAATTACTGACACTCTATGTCTTGTTTTACTCAGAAAAGGTGAGTTCTTTCATCCATTTGAAAGGTTTAAATACCTGTCACATTTGTCTTTTGCCCTTTTCTTTTTCTCCTCAAACTGTTCCAAGAGGCCTTTTGATTTTCCAACTGACAAAGGAGGAGGAAATAAACCTCCATCTTTTATATCTCCTCCGAACAGCTGGGGCTTTGTCTGGTACTTTGTGAAAATGCTAGGTTCACCCTGTTAAATGAAAAAAATATATAGCATTTCACACATAAAAATATTTATAGCATTCAGTATTTTCTGTACAATGCAGAGTCACATTTAAGTGCAAACCATATTGCTGTAACGTAACATAGCAAGTAGTATTTCCATTTTATCTTTGTATACACCAGAAAATTACATTTAAAATAAAGCAACTGTTTTTATTAATATAGATTTTTGCCTTACCAGCCCAGAGATATTTAAATGTCAACCAAAATAGCTTAGAATCAATTGCATAAATTTAAAGGCAAGAACAGAGAACCATTTATGCTATTTCTGACATGATGTGTTAAAGTTTTCATAATCATAATTTTAACTCAAATTGCTGTTGCTCAGCTGCTAGTGAACTGAACTCATATTGGTAAGTTTGATGTGGACTGGACAGTGGGCATGCTGACAAATGGTGAGCCACTTTCTGCATTCTTTGGCAAAATTCTGAAACATTCAGGGAGGTCATTTATTCCTTCATATCACTAGATACATTTTTGTACTGAAATACTTATTTCAGAGCATACTTTACTAACTTAAAGCACCGACTGGCTGGGCATGGTGGCTCACCCCTGTACTCCCAACACTTTGTTTGGGAGGCCGAGGTGGGTGGATCACAAGGTCAGGAGTTTGAGACCAACCTGACCAATGTGATGAAACCCCGTCACTACTAGAAATACAAAAATTGGTCGGGTGTGGTGGCTCATGCCTGTAATCCCAGCACTTTGGGAGGCCGAGGCGGGCGGATCACCTGAGGTCAGGAGTTTGAGACCAGCCTGCTCAACTTGGCGAAACCCTGTCTCTACTAAAATACAAAAAATTAGCCGGGCATGCTGGCAGGCGCCTGTAATCCCAACTACTCAGGAGGCTGAGGCAGGAGAATTGCTTTAACACAGAAGGAGGAGGTTGCAGTGAGCCAAGATTGAACCACTGCATTCCAGCCTGGGCGACAAGAGTGAAACTCCATCTCAAAACAGAAACAAAAACAAAAACAAAAATTAGCTGGGCGTGGTGGCACACACCTGTAATCACAGCTACTCGGGAGGCTGAGGCAGGAGAATCGCTTGAACCTGGGAAGAGGAGGTTGCAGTGAGCCAAGATCGTGCCACTGCACTCCAGCCCGGGTGACAGAGTGCGACTCTGTCTCAAAAAAAAAGAAAAGAAAAGAAAAAAAAGCACCAACTTAATCTTATTTGTTAAGTCCCTATTTGATGCATGTAAGTCTGTATATAAAACTTGAGCCCAGGCTGGGCACAGTGGCTTACGCCTATAATCCCAGCACTTTGGGAGGCCAAAGTGGGCAGATCACCTGAGGTTGGGAGTTCAAGAACAGCCTGACCAACATGGAGAAACCCCGTCTCTACTAAAAATACAAAATTAGCCAGGCGTGGTGCGCATGCCTGTAATCCCAGCTACTCAGGAGACTGAGGCAGGAGAATTGCTTAAACCTGGAAGGCAGAGGTTGTGGTGAGCCGAGATCGTATCATTGCACTCCAGTCTGGGCAACCAGAGCAAAACTCCGTCTCAAAAAAAAAAAAAAAAAATCCCTTGAGCCCAGGAGTTCAAGACCAGCCTGGGCAACATGGCTAAACCACATCCCTACAAAAAATATAAAAATTAGCTGGTGCAGCTGGGCATGGGGGCTCACGCCTGTAATCCCAGAACTTTGGGAGGCTGAGGCAGGTGGGTCATGAGGTCAGGAGATTGAGACCATCCTGGCTGACATGGTGAAATCCTGTCTCTACTAAAAATACAAAAATTAGCTGGGCGTGGTGGCGCATGCCCATAGTCCCATCTACTCAGGAGACTGAGGCAGGAGAATCGCTTGAACCCGGGAGGCAGAGGTTGTAGTGAGCTGAGATCATGCCACTGCACTCCAGTCTGGCAACAGTGAGGCTCCCTCTCAAAAAAAAAAAGAAAAAAATTAGCTTGGTGTCGCCAGGCATGGTAGCTCACACCTGTAATCCCAGCACTTTGGGAGGCCAATGCAGGTGGATCACTTGAGGTCAGGAGTTTGAGACCAGCCTAGCCAACACAGTGAAACCCTGTCTCTACTAAAAATACAAAAATTAGCCGGGCATGGGGGCAGGCGCCTATAATCCCAGCCACTCAGGAGGCTGAGGCATGATAATTGCTTGCACCCAGGAGGCAGAGGTTGCAGTGAGCTGAGATCACACTGAAGCAGGAGATGTAAAGAGAAAAACAAGTTTTCTCTTGCTGGGCTGACTCACTCCAAGACCTAGCAATAGGCAGCAGAGCTCTGGCAGGGCTTTGATAACACTATGTGCAAAACCAGAGCCCTCAAGGAATGTGCTCCAGAGTCCCCTCTCCTCCCATTCCCAGGCGTGGGTGGGAAAGCAGGTTTTTCTCTTTTCCCAACTTCCCCCTCCCCTTTGATAATCCTTCCTTAGTGATACTCAAGGTTACTTCACAGAGTTTTACAATTCCTGTTTCTCTTCTGTGCAACATGACAAGGTCACAAGACGAGCTTGAGTAAGATATGTACCAGATGCAAAGCCTGCTTTAGTTTGATAAGTTCCTGTTTTCCTTCCAATGCAGCTGCAAGGTCACGAGCTATGCTAGGATGATGAAACCTGTCACTGTTTGATTAACTGCCTTTGTTCTACTTCTGTATGCCCGCTTGCCTGCACTATACACTTCATGCCATCAAATTCCCTCCACGCCATTCAAACTGGCCAATCCCCTTTCAGAAATGTGTATAAAAGTCAAGCCCTGTTTCTGTTCAGGTCTCAGCCTTTTGGATGCGAATCCGCTGAGCCGGTGCACACCTTAATAAAATCCTCCTGTTTCATCCATTTGGTCTCTCTGGTCCTCTGATTCCTGCCACAGCACCACTGCACTACAGCCTGGGTGACAGAGGGAAACTCTGTCTCAAAAACAAAACAAAACAAAACAAAACTACATTTAGTTATAGGTGCCTCCAAAATCAAAATGTTTTTGACTCACAAGAAAACACAGATTGATCTCAAAGAATCAGGGTGGGCATGGTGGCTCACACCTGTAATCCCAGCACTTTGGGCAGCCGAGGTGAGCAGATCATCTGAGGTTAGGAGCTCAAGACTAGCCCACCAACATGGAGAAACACTGTCTCTACTAAAAACGCAAAAATCAGCCGTGTGTGGTGGCACACACCTATAATCCCAGCTACTGGGGAGGCTGAGACAGGAGAATTACTTGAACCTGGAAGGCGAAGTTTGCAGTCAGTGAGCTGAGATCATGCCACTGGACCTCAGCCCAGGTGACAGAGCAAGACTCTGTCTCAAAAAAAAAAAAAAAAAAAAAAAAAAAGGAAAAGACAGGTTAATCTCAAAACATCAAGGATTCAAGAGACTCTGTTCCTCATTCTGGCCTTTACTCACTAACCTAGGCCTCAGAATCCTCATCTCCTTCTTCTTCAAGGACATAATGTAGTATAGTTGACTAAAGTATACAGATTACATGAAGTTTATTATTTAAAAAAGTCTGTCTAAAATAAAATTTGTTATTTTATTTCTATTTTATGAAAACTATTTTTACTTATAAATTCTCACAAACAATAGTATGACTAGCCTTAGGCAAATATATATGTATATATATTTGCCTCTCCCTAGGATTGGTCAAGGAATTGACACTATTTTACGTTGCTTTGTAATAGAAGAAACTGCAAATATAAATGTAAGTCAAATGAGTCACTAATCAAGCACAAATCCCTTTAGGAGAGTAATCCTTACAGATGTACAATTCTAAAATATATTCCAACAGAATAAGTAATTTTTTTAAGGCTAGAAAATAAGTATTGGTTGTCGGGTTTTTTTGTTTTGTTTGTTTGTTTTGAGACAGAGTCACGCTCTCCCAGGATAGAGTTCAGTGGTTTGATCTCGGCTCACTGCAACCTCTACCTCCTGAGTTCAAGCGATTCTCTGCCTCAGCCTCCCAAGTAGCTGGGATTACAGGCGCCTGCCACCACACCCGGCTAATTTTTGTATTTTTAGTAGAGGCGGGGTTCCACCATCTTGGCCAGGCTGGTCTTGAACTCCTGACCTTGTGATCCACCTGCCTCGGCCTTCCAAAGTGCTGGCATTACAGGCATGAGCTACCACACCTGGCCTTGTTTGTTTGTTTTTTGAGACAGGTTCTCACTCTGTCACCCAGGCTGGAGTACACTGGCAGAATCATGGGTCACTGCAGCCTTGACTTCCTGGGCTCAAGCAATCCTCCTGCCTCAGCCACCACACTCAGCTAATTTTTGTACTTTTTGTAGAGATGGGGTTTTGCCATGTTGCCCAGGCTGGTCTCAAACTCCTGGGCTCAAGGGATCCACTTGCCTCAGCCTCCCCAAGTGCAGGGATTACAGGTGTCAGCCATTGCACCTGGCCAGAATAAGTATTCTTTATAGTTTATCTCCATAATGACTGTGAAATGTGTGCAGATCAATTCTGGAAACCAGACTCACCTCCAGATAATTCTGTTGTGACTGTTTTGAATGTCTCAAGTGGGCACCAAAGTCCAAGGGTGCTGACAGGGTTTCTGAATTTTCTGGACAGAACTGAGATCCAAAGAGGAACTGGGAATCACTGAGACTGGAATAATCATTTTGATTATTATTCCAGTTGGATGACTTCTTGTTCCTGAAATTTAGCAAAAAAAAGTGTATCAAATAGACAAATATCCTGAACAAATGAAATCATAGTTCACAGCTGTCCATTTCAGAACATTTTGGGCAGAATGATAGCTTATTCTGACCTTCAAGTCCCCTGTATATTGTCAGTACAATGAAACACAAGGAAATTCTGAATACCACACATTTTTATTACAATCTGGGAACAACCAGATGGAAACTCAAACAGAAAGGACTGACATCATCATTCTTTGTATAACAGCATTCTGGGCTACAACACCATATTGGAAATTACAGTTCATAAAATTGTAGAGATTAAAAGAATGTTATCATTTTATTTTATTGTTTGGAGACAGGATCCTACTCTGTCGCCCAGGCTGGAGTGCAGTGGCATGATCTCGGCTCACTGCAGCCTCAGCCACCTGGGTAGCTAGGACTACAGGTATGTGCTACCACACCAGGCTAATTTTTGTATTTATAGTTGAGATGGGGTTTCACCATGTTGACCAGGCTGGTCTTGAACTCCTGACCTCAGGTGATTCGCCCATCTCAGCCTCCCAAATTGCTGGGATTACAGGTGTGAGCCACCGTGCAGGGCCAAGAATGTTATCTTTTTTTTTTTTTTTTTTTGAGACAGAGTCTCACTCTGTTGCCCAGGCTGGCATGCAGTGGTGCAATCTTGGCCCACTGCAACCTCCACCTCCCGGGTTCAAGCCATTCTCCTGCCTCAGTCTCCTGAGTAGCTGGGATTACAGGCATCTGCCACCACATCTGGTCAATTTTTGTATTTTTAATAGAGATGGGGTGTCACCATGTTGGCCAGGCCGGTCTCTCGAACTCCTCACCTCAGGTAATCTGCTCACCTCAGGCTCCCAAAGTGCTGGGATGACAGTCATGAGCCATTGCACCCAGCCAAGAATATTATCTTTTTAAAAGATCAATCTGTTCATCATTAAAATAGATAAATAAAATAAGGTACATGCATTAGCTGATTCAGCAGCCAGAAGCATTAAGTTAGATTTATATATAATCGGCCGGGTGCGGTGGCTCAAGCCTGTAATCCCAGAACTTTGGGAGGCCGAGGAGGGTGGATCATGAGGTCAGGAGATCGAGACCATCCTGGCTAACATGGTGAAACCCCATCTCTACTAAAAAATACAAAAAAAATTAGCCAGGCGTGATGGTGGGTGCCTGTAGTCCCAGCTACTTGGGAGGCTGAGACAGGAGAATGGCATGAACCCAGGAGGCGGAGCTTGTAGTCAGCCAAGTTTGCACCACTGCACTCCAGCCTGGGCAACAGAGTGAGACTCCTCAAAAAAAAAAAAAAAGATTTATATATAATCACATGGGATTTTGAGACTTCTCAAAAACATAGTTTTGAGTACAAGAAAAGGTAAAAATTGAATGAACTTGGCCAGGCACGGTGGCTCACGCCTGTAATCCTAGCTAGCACTTTGGGAGGCGAGGCGGGCAGATCACAAGGTTAGGAGTTCGAGACCAGCCTGACCAACATGGTGAAACCCTGTCTCTACTAAAAATACAAAAATTAGCTGGGTATGGTGGCAGGCACCTGTAATCCCAGCTACTTGGGAGGCTGAGGCAGAAGAATCACTGGAACCCGGGAGGCAGAGGTTGCAGTGAGCCGAGATTGTGCCACTGCACTCCAGCCTGGGTGATACAGTGAGACTCAGTCTCAAAAAAAAAAAAAAAGAATTAACTCTATTACAGATCATTTATGTAA
Organism: Pan paniscus; assembly: GCF_029289425.2. NCBI lineage: Eukaryota > Metazoa > Chordata > Mammalia > Primates > Hominidae > Pan > Pan paniscus. Next base: position 49,212,339 of record NC_085926.1, on the reverse strand, counting down.
ATTTTTAAATCTACATTATACACACCAAACAATTATGTAATTGAGTATATAGAAAGTAATTGGAGGGTACACATTAATTTTAGTGTGTGTGCCTACAGGGAAGGAACAGAGCAGGGCTGAAGGGAGAGAAGGAGGCATAATAAAACAATCACAGATAGGCCTTGTTATGGACTTGATGTGTCCCCCACAAATTCATATGTTGCTATGATGGTATCATTGTAACAACCCTGATGTGATAGTATTTGGAGATGGGTCCTTAAGGAGGTAATGAAGGTTAGATGAAGTCATGAAGGTAGGGTTCTTATGATAGGATTGGTGTCCTTATAAAAAGGGACACCAGAGCCTGGGCGTGGTGGCTCATGCCTGTAATCCTAGCACTTTGGGAGGCCGAGGTGGGCAGACTACCTGAGCTCAGGAGTTCGAGACCAGCCTGGGCAACACTGTGAAATCTCATCTCTACTAAAATTAAAAAAAAAAAAATTAGCTGGGCATGGCGGTGTGTGCCTGTACAGTCCCACCTACTCAGGAGGCTGAGGCAGGAGAATCACTTGAACCAGGGAGCTGGAGGTTGCAGTGAGATAAGATTGTGCCACACTGCACTCCAGCCTGGTGAGAGAGTGACTCTGTCAAAAAAAACAAAACAAAAAAAACCCAAAAAAACCCAGACATCTGTGTAACAATTTGTGTTACTTAACTGTTGCATAACCTGAGAAAGCATGCTTTTCCTTTTTTTTCTCAGCCCCGAACAGAGTTTGACCCACATATTTATTGACAACAAGCCAGTGATAAGCATTATTTCTATAGATTATAGATTAACTAAAAGTATTCCTTATGGGAAACAAACGGATGGGCCGAAACAAATGGATGGGCTCTGGCTAGTTATCTGCAGCAGGAACATGTCCTTAAGGTACAGATTGCTCATGCTATTGTTTGTGGTTTAGGAATGCCTGGAAGTGGTTTTCCGCCCTGGGTGGGCCAGGTGTTCCTTGCCCTCATTCTGGTAAACCCACAACCTTCAGCATGGGCATCATGGCCATAATGAACATGTCACAGTGCTGCAGAGATTTTGTTTATGTCCAGTTTTGGGGCCTGTTTATGGCCAGATTTGGGGGCCTGTTCCCAACATGTCCCCCTTTTTTGTTTTGCAAAGCGATAAAAGCAAAGGTAGCTTTGTCATGGTAAGCTACTTCTCGCAGGAGTTGGGATCTGCATCTGCAGACTATACAAAGACAAACAACACAGATTAAAAGCACAATCATCATTGAAATCACAGGGCCTCCAAGTGTCTTTATCTATTTCAATGGGTTAATAGCTGCTAATCTGTCTGATGCTCCTTCAAACCCTCCAGTTCCTGGCATTAAGGTCAGGTGTGCCTGGGATGCTTTAAATATTTGTTCTTTTAATTTTGCAACATCCAAAGACAAGTTTGTAGAGTGTCCTTCTAGATGCTTTTTTATTCTTTTCCAAATTTCAATCTTATTTAAGAGCCATTAATAGTTTCCACAAATCCTTATGTTTAGCTCCTACGGCAGGCCATAACATTTGAGGGTGAAGTGCCACTATACTGCCCTGTTTCCAGATAACAGGAACTCTTGCCATATTTCTTACAATTTCTACCATCTGACCGTTTTGTTTAAACCAGCTGAACATAGTGTGGCCGTGGCACGCTGACTGAGAGGTGCAATTCAAGCTTCGTCCCTTAGGGGACCAATCAATAATGATTCCACAGGAATTGTTATGCAGCACCTGTGCCTATTCTGCAATGCAATCTTCCCAAACAAGTACATTCATTATTTCTGGCCAGGTCCAATTCTGTTTACAAATAGGTTTTTGAGGGCTGTATGCCTCAATTATAGGAGCAGATTTATTATGGTAAATACTGAGACCAGAAGGCATGTGTAAATGTGTCATAGAGTCATTACATCCAGGCGTTATTGCCAGCCAAGATTGATAAATACGCCCAATAAATATAATTGTTCTCTGTGTCAGCCCTTGTTGAAGGAATACTCATGGCAATGGTGATCACCACTATCATAACTATCATTAAATTACAATTGTGACTGGTTGTCCTGCTTTCCTAAGGTTTTCTTCCACCATCTGTGACAGCTTCTTGATCTGTCCCCAGGTAGGTGGCTGTGTTCGATGGGTGTTTCTTGTAACAGTTGGGGTTCTCCTCAGCATCAGTCTCAACATGGCTGCAACTGGTGGGTCTTTGGGATCCTCCCAAAACCTTTTCCTGGGTATCTGGCTCATAGTTAAGGCTTTAAATGTCTTGATGGCACCCAAATTGGCTGTTGATTCCGTCTTGGAGAAACACAAGCATAACCACTACCCCAAGTTATTATTTTACCTATTTACCAACTTTTTGTTATCAGATCTCTCCACCAAACCAGTTGTTCTGCTTCTGTCTTTGTAGCTGGTTTCTGTAGATGCTGTTCAGCTGCTGATAGCATCTGGCCTTTAGGCAGGCTCCAAAAATTTAAAGTCAATAATGCTAGATTCAATTGTATATGGGGTGTCCTGTAGTCCCTGTTTCTCCCCTTTTGCTTTTGCCACTACTGTTTCAGGGAGAGATTCATTCTTTCTACTATGGCTTGTCCTTGAGAATTATATGGAATGTCAGTAATGTGTTTAATATTCCATAGAGAGAAAAATGTAGCTAGAGCTTGGCTAGTACAGCCTGGGGCATTATCTGTTTTAATAGAAGCTGGAATATCCATCACTGCAAAACACTGCAAAAGGTGACATTTAACACAGGCAGAAGACTCTCCTGATTGGCATGTAGCCCAAAGTAAGAAAAGGTGTCCACGCATACATGTACATAAGCTAGTCTCCCAAATGACGGAACATGTGTGACATCCATTTGCCAAAGAGAATTAGGTTCCAATCCTTGAGGATTAATTCCTCCTGTAAAAGATGAGGAATGCACCATTTGGCAAGTTGGGCATCGCTGGATGATAGCTTTAGCTTCTTTCCAGATAATGCTGTATCTGCGTTTGAGACCAGAGGCATTAACAAGGGTTAAATTGTGAAAGTGTTTGGCATTAGATATTGCAGTAGCAACTAGGCAATCAGCCATTTGATTTCCTTCAGTTAAAGGTCCTGGAAGAGGCATATGAGCCCTAATATGAGTAATGTAAAAAGGGTGCATTCTACTCCTAACTGCTGTCTGCAATTGGGCAAATGAAGTCATCAGTTGTTCATCTGTATGAAATCATTAACTGCACATTTTCAATTAATTGTGTGCAATGAACCATGAAGAATCCAAAATCACATTACTAGGCATATCAAAAACAGTCAATACCTCAATTACAGCTACAAGCTCCACTTTTTGAGCTGAAGTATAAGGCATCTGGAAAACTTTACCTTTCAAGCCAGAATAAGAAGCTTTACCATTTGTTGACCCATCTGTAAAAACATTCTCAGCACCTTCAATTGGTTTAAATTTCGTTATTTTAGGGAGAATCCAATTAGTTAATTTCAAAAATTGAAACAGTTTTGTTTTAGGAAAATGATTATCGAGAATACTCACAAAGCCAGCTAAATGGGTTTGCCAAGTAAGACTATTTATAAAAGCTTGCTGTATTTGTGCCTTCGTGAGAGGGACAATAATTTTTCCAAGATCATATCCATGTAATTTAACAATCCAAGTTCTCCCATTTCCTATCATAGTAGCGATTTGATCCAAATAAGAAGTTAGAGTCTGTGAATTAGTATTTGGAAGAAAAAGCCATTCTACTAAGTCCTGCTGTTGGGCAATAACATCAGTAGGTGAATGATGAGCTGGAAAAATTAGCAAATCTAGAGTCTTCTCTGTATCTATTCTATTTATTTGAGCCTTATGGACTTGCTTTTCAATCAGCTGTAACTCTGCCTCAGCCTCCTTTGTTATTTGTTGAGGGCTAGTGAGACTAGGATCTCCTCTAAAGATAGAAAATAGATTACTCACGGCATAGGTAGGAATGCCTAGAACAGGTTGTATCCAATTAATGTCCCCTAGTAATTTTTGAAAATCATTTTATGTTTTCAATTGATCCCTACATATGGTTACTTTCTGTGGCACAATAGTAGTGTCATTTACCAAGGTCCCCAAGTAGGAGTAAGGAGTATTAGTCTGAATTTTGTCAGAAGCTATAAATAAATCAGTGTGAGAAATCGAATTTTGCAAGTGGCCATAACATTGGAGCAATATTTCTTGAGTGGGGGCAGTACAAAATATATCATCCATATAATGAATAATGTAACACTGTGAACATTTTTTACAAGTAGGTTCAATTGCTTACCCTACATAAGTCCGGCATATTGTTGGACTGTTTAACATGACTTGTGACAACACTTTCCAGTGAAAATGCTTAGCAGGCTGCAGGTTGTTTACTGCAGGAATTGTAAATGCAAACCATTCACAGTCTTGCTCAGCTAAGGGGATAGTAAAGAAACAGTCTTTTAAATCTATGACTATTAAAGGCCAGTTTTTTGGAATCACAGCAGGAGAAGGCAATCCTGGCTGTAATGTCCCCATAGGTCGTGTAACTGAATTAATCAGTTAACATTCTCCATTTACCTGATTTTTTCTTAATAACAAAGACTGGAGAATTCCAAAGGGAAAATGTTGGAGCTATGTGTCCTTTTTCTAATTGTTCAGTAAGTAAGTACTCTAAAGCCTCCAGTCTCTCTTTACTTAGCAGCCATTGTTCTATCAAAATTGGCTTATCTGTTAACCATTTTTAAAGTATAGATTCTGGAGGCTTAACAATGTCCGCCATCAAAAATGATATCCTAAACCTTGGCAGGAACTTTGTCTTTCCACTTGAAGCGGTTCCTTCAAACCTTGCAAATTTTCTCCTAGTCCCATACCAGGGACATACCCTATTTCATGCATCATATGTTGACTTTGAGGGCTGTAAAATTGCTCAGGAATTAGAACTTGTGCTCCCCATCGTTGTAATAAATCTCTTCCCCATAAATTTATAGGTACAGAAGTTATAATTGGTTGAATAGTCCCAGGTTGTCCATCAGGCCCTTCACAATGCAAAATATAACTACTTTGATATACTTCAGGGGCTTTACCAACTCCAACTATGTTAAATTAAGTGGGTTGAATTGGCCACGTTGACAGCCATGCTGAAGAGAAATGATTGAAATGTCCATTCCTGTATCTACTAAACCTTTAAGTTTCTTTCCCTGAATAGTTATTTCACAGGTACGATGTTTATCAGTAATTTGATTCACCCAATAAGCTGCTTTGCCTTATCTGTGCTTCCAAATAATCCTGTTCATTTAATTTCACTTTCCCCATTTCTACATATGGCACAATCAGAAGTTGTGCTATACGCTCTCCTGGCTCTGCTTTCCAGGGAACAGAAGTAGATATAACAATTTGAATTTCCCCATTGTAATCTGAATCAATGACTCCTGTTTGTACTTGCACTCCTTTTAAATTTAAAGTAGATCTACCTGGAAGTAATCCTATCATCACCGCTGGCAAGGGTCCACAGACCCATTGGAACTTTTGTGGGGGTTCCCCAGGCAGAAGGCTCACAGCTTTTGTGCAGCATAAAACTGGGAGGTGAAGCCAGCTGGACTTCCTGGGTCGAGTGGGGACTTGGGAGAACTTTTCTGTCTAGCTAGAGGATTGTAAATGCACCAATCAGTGCTCTGTGTCTAGCTAAAGGACTGTAAATGCAGCAATCAGCACTCTGTAAAAACGCACCAATCAGCGCTATGTGTCTAGCTAAAGGATTGTAAATGCACCAATCAGCACTCTGTAAAAACGCACCAATCAGCACTCTGTGTCTAGCTAAAGGATTGTAAATGCACCAATCAGCACTCTGTAAAATGGCCGAATCAGCACTCTGTAAAATGGACCAGTCATCTCTCTGTAAAATGGACCAATCAGCAGGATGTGGGTAGGGCCAAATAAGGGAGTAAAAGCTGGCCACCCCAGCCAGCAAAGGCAACCCACTCAGGTCTCCTTCCACACTGTGGAAACTTTGTTCTTTTGCTCTTCACAATAAATCTTGCTGCTGCTCACTCTTTGGGTCCACACCACCTTTAAGAGCTGTGACACTCGCCACAAAGATCCATGGCTTCACTCCTGAAGTCAGCAAGACCACGAACCCACTGGAAGGAAGAAATTCCAGAGACATCTAAACGTCTGAAGGAACAAACTCCGGACATACCATCTTTAAGAGCTGTAACACTCATCGCGAAGGTCCACAGCTTCATTCCTGAAGTCTGCGAGACCAAGAACCCACTGGAAGGAATACATTCTGGACACATTTTGGCGCCCAATGTGGGGCCTTCACCAAGCAGTGAGTACCATCAGACCCCTTTCGCTTGCTATTCTGTTCTATTTTTCCTTAGAATTCAGGGGCTAAATACCGGGCACCTGTCGGCCAGTTAAAAGTGACTAGCGTGGCCGCTGGACTAAAGACATGGGTGTCAGGCTTTCTAGGAAAGGGCTCTCTAACAACCCCTGACTCTTTGGAGTGGAAAGCGTTGGTTTGCCTGGAACCAGCTTCTGCTTTTCCTGTACTTCCGGGCTGAGATAAAGGTTGACAGAGAGGAAAGCCATTCAGTTCTGGGGTCCCGACAAGTTGGTTGACCCTGCGGCTGTGAGTGGAACTCTCAAAGTCATGTCACCCAAGCGAGACTCACCCATCTATCCTATCTATCCTGACACTTGCCTCCTGGGTCCTAATGCTTGTCAGATAAACTTTCTCTCACCTCTCTTCTCCGAGGCTAGTCCTGCTTCTAAAAACCACTCCTTGTCTGGTGCTTTTCTAGTTTCTCTTGTAATAATGATTTCTAGTATAAACTCCAGGATTCTATTCCCTTCTTTAGGCACCTGGGCTCACCAATCAGAAAGACATAATTTTTGCCCAAAGCTCCGTCGTAGGGGGGACTATCTGGAATTTTAGTATCCCTCCTCAGACTAGCAGGCCTAACAAAAGCTATTCCTGAAGCTAGGATATGGGGAGCTTCAGAAATGATATCCTTCCTATTCAAGTGAGGATAAAAGGTGTCACTCTTCCAACCCTGGAGATCCCTCCCCTCCCTCAGGGTATGGCCCTCCATTTCATTTTGGGGGCATAACATCTTTATAGGACGGGGCAAAGTCCCAGTACTAACAGGACAATGCTTAGGACTCTAACAGGTTTTCAAGAATGCATTGGTAAAGGCCACTAAATCCAATTTTTCTCAGTCTGCTTTGTGATCTAGGAAGACAGGCAAGGGTGCAGGTTTTCGAGAATGTGTCAGTAAGGGCCACTAAATCTGATCTTCCTCAGTCCTCCTTGTGGTCTAGGAGGAAAACTACTGTTTCTGCTGCTGCGTCGGTGAGTGCAACTATTCCAATCAGCAGGGTCCAGGGACCATTGGGGGTTCTTGGACTGGGGGTAGAAACAAACAAACTAAAACCATGGGCGGTTTTGTCTTTCAGATGGGAAACACTCAGGCATCAACAGGCTCAGCCCTGAAATGCATCCTAAGCCACTGGGACCAATTTGACCTGCAAACCCTGAAAAAGCGGTGGCTCATTTTTTTCTGCACTATGGCCTGGCCCCGATATTCTCTGATGGGGAAAAATGGCCATCTGAGGGAAGTATAAATTACAATACTATCCTGCAGCTTAACCTTTTCTGTAAGAGTGAAGGCAAATGGAGTGAAATATCTTATGTCCAAGCTTTCTTTTCATTGAAGGAGAATACACAACTATGCAAAGCTTGCAATTTACATCCCACAGGAGGGCCTCTCAGCTTACCTCCATATCCTAGCCTCCCTATAGCTCCCCTTCCTATTAATGAGAAGCCTCCTTTAATCTCCCCTGCCCAGAAGGAAACAAGCAAAGAAATCTCCAAAGGACCACAAAAACCCCCAGGCTATCGGTTACGTCCCCTTCAAGCTGTAGGGGGAGGGGAATTTGGCCCAACCCAGGTACATGTCCACTTCTCCCTCTCTGATTTAAAGCAGATCAAGGTAGATCTGGGGAAGATTTCAGATGATCCTGATAGGTATATAGATGTCCTACAGGGTTTAGGGCAGACCCTCGATCTCTCTTGGAGAGATGTCATGCTATTGTTAGATCAAACCCTGGCCTTTAATGAAAAGAATGCGGCTTTAGCTGCAGCCCAAGAGTTTGGAGATACCTGGTATCTTAGTGAAGTAAATGACAGAATGACAGCTGAAGAAAGGGACAAATTCCCTACCGGTCAGCAAGCTATCCCCAGTATGGATCCCCACTGGGACCTTGACTCAGATCATGGGGACTGGAGTCACAAACATCTGTTGACCTGTGTTCTAGAAGGACTAAGGAGAATTAGGAAAAAGCCCATGAATTATTCAATGATGTCCGCCATAACTCAGGGAAAGGAAGAAAATCCTTCTGCCTTCCTCGAGCGGTTACGGGAGGCCTTAAGAAAATATACTCCCCTGTCACCTGACTCACTCGAGGGTCAATTGATCCTAAAAGATAAGTTTATTACCCAATCAGTTGCAGATATCAGGAGAAAGTTCCAAAAGTGAGCCCTGGGCCCTGAACAAAATCTGGAGGCATTATTAAACCTGGCAACCTCGGTGTAGGGACCAAGAGGAACAGGCCCAAAAGGAAAAGTGAGATCAGAGAAAGGCTGCAGCCTTAGTCATGGCACTCAGACAAACCAACCTTGGTGGTTCAGAGAGGACAGAAAATGGAGCATGCCAATCACCTGGTAGGGCTTGTTACCAGTGTGGTTTGCAAGGAAACTTTAAAAAAGAGTGTCCAATGAGAAACAAGCTGCCCCCTCACCCATGTCCATTATGCCAAGGCAATCACTGGAAGGTGCACTACCCCAGAGGACAAAGGTCCTCTGGGCCACAAGCCCCCAACCAGATGATCCAACAACAGGACTGAGGGTGCCCGGGGCAAGCGCCAGCTCATGTCATCACCCTCACTGAGCCCTGGGTATGTATAACCATCGAGGGCCAGGAAATTGACTTCCTCCTGAACACCGGCACGGCCTTCTCAGTGTTAATCTCCTGTCCCAGGTGACTGTCCTCAAGGTCCGTTACCATCCGAGGAGTACTGGCACAGCCTGTAACCAGGTATTTCTCCCACCTTCTCAGTTGTAATTGGGAGACTTTGCTCTTTTCACATGCCTTTCTTGCTATGCCTGAAAGTCCCACACCCTTATTAGGGAGGGATATATTAGCCAAAGCTGGAGCTATTATCTACATGAATATGGGGAATAAGTTACCCATTTGTTGTCCCCTACCGGAGGAGGGAATCAACCCTGAAGTTTGGGCATTGGAAGGAACAAACTCAAGCTCCAGCCTTAAGCCTTCCCACCGGACAAAACTTTTCTTTTTTTTTTTTTTTTTTTTTTTTTGAGACGGAGTCTCACTCTGTCACCCAGGCTGGGATGCGATGGCGCAATCTCTGCTCACTGCAACCTCCGCCTCCCGGGTTCAAGTGATTCTCCTGCCTCAGCCTCCTGAGTGGCTGGGATTACAGGCACCCACCACCATGCCCAGCTAATTTTTTATTTTTAGTAGAGACGGGGTTTCACCATGTTGGTCAGGCTGCTCTTGAACTCCTGACCTCATGATCTGCTCGCCTCGGCCTCCCAAAGTGCTGGGATTACAGGCGTGAGCCACTGCGCCCCGCCAAAACTTCTCTTTATACATCAGAGAGAGAGCAGGGATAGCTCTTGGAGTCCTTACTCAGACCCGCAGGACAACCCCAAAACCAGTGGCATACCTAAGTAAAGAAACTGATGTAGTAGCAAAAGGCTGGCCTCACTGTTTACGGGTAGTTGCGGCAGTGGCTGTCTTAGTGACAGAGGCTATCAAAATAATACAAGGAAAGAATCTCACTGTCTGGACTACTCATGTAAATGGCATACTAGGTGTCAAAGGAAGTTTATCGCTATCAGACAACTGCCTACTTAGATACCAGGTGCTACTCCTTGAGGGAATGGTGCTTCAAATACATACATGCATAGCCCTCAACCCTGCCACCTTTCTCCCAGAGGATGGGGAACCAATCAAGTGTGACTGCCAACAAATTATAGTCCAGACTTATGCCGCTCAAGATGATATCTTAGAAGTCCCCTTAGCTAATCCTGACCTTAACCTATATACTGATGGAAGTTCATTTGTGGAGAATGGGATACGAAGGGCAGGTTATGCCATAGTTACTGATGTAACCATACTTGAAAGTAAGCCTCTTCCCCCAGGGACCAGCGCCCAGTTAGCAGAACTAGTGGCACTTACCAGAGCCTTAGAACTGGGAAAAAGAAAAAGAATAAATGTGTATACAGATAGCAAGTATGGTTATCTAATCCTACATGCCCATGCTGCAATATAGAAAGAAAGGGAGTTCCTAACCTCTGGGAAGAACCCCCATTAAATACCACAAGGAAATTATGGAGTTATTGCACACAGTGCAAAAACCCAAGGAGGTGGCAGTCTTACACTGCCAAAGCCATCAGAAAGGTGAGGGAGAAAAGGCAGAAGGAAACCGTCAGGCAGATGCTGAGGCCAAAATTGCTGCCAGGTGGAACCTCCCATTAGAAATACCTATGGAAGGATCCTTGGTATGGAACAACCCCCTCCAAGAGATTAAGCCCCAGTATTCCCCGACTGAAACAGAATGGGGACTTTCATGGGGGCATAGTTTTCTCCCCTCGGGGTGGTTAACAACAGAAGAAGGAAAGGTACTTATGCCTAAAGCCAGCCACCAGAAAATACTTAAAACGCTCCACCAAACTTTTCATATGGGTATTGAAAACACTCATCAAATGGCCAAATCCCTATCTACAGGGCCAAATCTCTTCCGGGCCATCCAACAGGTAGTCAAAGCCTGTGAGGTGTGCCAAAGGAAGAATCCTTTGGTCCATCGTAAGGTCCCTTTGGGGGAACAAAGAATAGGTCACTATCCTGGAGACGACTGGCAGTTAGACTTCACCCATATCCCTAAGTCAAAGGGATTTCAATACTTGTTGGTCTGTGTTGATACCTTTACAAATTGGATAGATGCTTTTCCCTGCAAGATAGAGAAGGCTCAGGAAGCGATTAAAGTCCTAATACATGAAATAATTTCTAGATTTGGGCTTCCCCAAAGCTTACAGAACAACAATGGTCCGGCTTTTTTTTTTTTTTGAGACGGAGTCTCACTCTGTCTCCCAGGCTGGAGTGCAGTAGCGTGATCTCGGCTCACTGCAAGCTCCGCCTCCCGGGTTCACGCCATTCTCCTGCCTCAGCCTCCCGAGTAGCTGGGACTATAGGTGCCCACCACCACGCCCGGCTAATTTTTTTCATTTTTAATAGAGACGGGGTTTCACCATGTTAGCCAGGATGGTCTCAATCTCCTGACCTCGTGATCTGCCCGCCTCGGTCTCCCAAAGTGCTGGGATTACAGGCATAAGCCACACACCCGGCCAATGGTCAGGCTTTTAAAGCCATGATAACTCAGGGAATTTCGAGGGCACTAGGGATACAATATCACCTTCACTGTGCCTGGAGGCCACAATCCTCAGGGAAGGTCGAGAAAGCAAATGAAACACTCAAAAATCACTTAAGGAAACTAACACAAGAAACTCATCTCCCAGGCCTAGTCTTTTGCCCATGGCCTTGTTGAGAATCTGAAATTCTCCTCACAATATGGGGCTCAGTCCATATGAAATGCTGTATGGACAACCTTTTATCACAAATGACCTCCTACTTGATCAGGAAACAGCCAACTTGGTCAAAGACATAACTTCTTTGGCAAAATATCAATGAAACCTTAAAAACCTACCTGAAGGATGTCACAGAGAAAAGGGAACAGAGTTGTTTCAACCAGGAGATCTAGTGTTGGTCAAATCTCTCCCATCTACCTCTCCATCTATGGATTCTTTGTAGGAAGGACCATACTCGGTAATCCTTCCTACCCCCACTGCAGTTAAGGTGGCAGGAGTGGAATCTTGGATTCACTACAATCAAGTTAAATTTTGGACGCCCCCTGCGGAACCTGCAGGACCGTCAGTTCAGGAGTCCCAAGATCAGCCAGACCAGCCTCAATAAACTTGCGAACCATTGGAGGACTTGCATCTCCTATTTTGAAAGGAAATATCCCAGACTAAAAAGGCTCCTACCACTGATCCTGAGGAAAAACCCTTTCCTCCTTAAAAAAGATAAGTGAAAACCTACATAATCTTTAATACCTCTCCTTGCCCCTTTAATGGAATCCTTTTACTATTTCATAATATTATTAAGCAGCATACTAACCATACTCTTTACAATAGGACTACATACTGTAGCTCCTGCTGGGATGCAAATCCTAATCACATCAACCTTTTTTCTATCTTCCTTCCTTCTGACAGCAATTTACTCCCACCTTTAACTCAGACTGGATAAAATGATCTCGTGTTCCAGAGCACCCTCCTTACCTTCCTATTTACTCTTTGCCTATCTATCCCTCCTGCTTCCTTGGACACCTCATACAATTGCCCCTCCCCTTCCCCTAGCTCCTAATTACCTGTATAAGACTCTCAACTTAACCCACTCTCTGTTAAACCAGTCCAATCCTTCCCTGGCAAATGACTGTTGGCTTTGTAGCTCTCTATCCGTCAGCGCAGAGCCATACAACTAATACCCCTACTTATAGGGTTAGGAACAGCTACGGCTACAGGAACCAGAATAGCCAGTTTATCTACTTCATTATGCTACTACCACAGACTCTCAAAGGATTTCTCAGACAGTTTGCAAGAAATGACGAAATCTATCCTTACTCTACAATCCCAAATAGACTCTTTGGCATCACTAACTCTCCAAAACTGCTGAGACCTAGACCTCCTCACTGCTGAGAAAGGAGGACTCTGCACCTTCTTAGGGTAAGAGTGCTGTTTTTACACTAACCAGTCAGCGATAGTACAAGATGCCACCCGGCGTTTACAGGAAAAGGCTTCTGAAATCAGACAGTGCCTTTCAAACTCTTATACCAGCCTCTGGAGTTGGGCGACAAGGCTTCTCCCCTTTCTAGGCCTCCTGACAGCCATCTTGCTATTACTCGCCTTTGGGCCCTGTGTTTTAACATCCTTGTCAAATTTGTTTCCTCTAGTATCGAGGCCATCAGTCTATAGATGGTCTCACAAATGGAACCCCAAATGAGCTCAACTAATAACTTCTACCAAGGACCCCTGGATTGACCCACTGGCCCTTTGGCTGGCCTAGAGAGTTCCCCTCTGGAGGACACTACCACAGCAGGGCCCCTTCTTCGCCCCTAACCAGCAGGAAGTAGCTATAGCGGTCATCACCCAATTCCCAACAGCAGTTGGGGTGTCCTGTTTAGAGGGGGGATTGAGAGGTGAATCCAGCTGGACTTCCTGGGTCAAGTGGGGACTTGGAGAACTTTTCTGCCTAGCTAGAGGATTGTAAATGCACCAATCAGCGCTCTGTGTCTAGCTAAAGGATTGTAAATGCACCATCAGCACTCTGTAAAAAACGCACCAATCAGCACTATGTGTATAGCTAAAGGATTGTAAATGCACTAATCAGCACTCTGTAAAAATGCACCAATCAGTGCTCTGTGTCTAGCTAAAGGATTGTAAACGCACCAATCAGCACTCTGTAAAAATACACCAATCAGCGCTCTGTGTCTAGCTAAAGGATTGTAAATGCACCAATCAGCACTCTGTAAAAACGCAGCAGTCAGCACTCTGTGTCTAGCTAAAGGATTGTAAATGCACCAATCAGCACTCTGTAAAATGGCCCAATCAGCACTCGTAAAATGGGCCAATCAGCTCACTGTAAAATGGACCAATCAGCAGGATGTGGGCAGGGCCAAATTATGGAATAAAAGCTGGCCACTGGAGCCAGCAGTGGCAACCCGTTCGGGTCCCCTTCCACACTGTGGAAGATTTGTTCTTTTGCTGCTGCTCACTCTTTGGGTCCACACCACCTTTTATTTTTTATTTTTTGACGGAGTCTTGAACTGTCGCCCAGGCTGGAGTACAGTGGCACTATCTCAGCTCACTGCAAGCTCTGCCTTCCAGGTTCATGCCATTCTCCTGCCTCAGCCTCCCGAGTAGCTGGAACTACAGGTGCCCACCACCACGCCCGGCTAATTTTTTGTATTTTTAGTAGAGATGGGGTTTCACTGTGTCAGCCGTATAGTCTTGATCTCCTGACCTCATGATCCGCCCACCTCAGCCTCCCAAAGTGCTGGGATTACAGTCATGAGCCACCATGGCTGGCTGGGTCTGCACCACCTTTAAGAGCTGTGACACTCGCCACAAAGATCCATGGCTTCACTCCTGAAGTCAGCAAGACCACAAATCCACTGGAAGGAAGAAACTCCAGACACATCTGAACATCTGAAGGAACAAACTCCGGACACACCATCTTTAAGAGCTGTAACACTCACCACTAAGGTCTGCGGCTTCATTCCTGAAGTCAGCGAGACCAAGAACCTGCTGGAAGGAATAAATTCTGGACACAAATCTACTGCGGCACTACCAGCTGTGGTGGGGGACAGGCATTGTACACGGATGAGGGAATTGCCTGAGCCGGAAATGCCCCAGTTTGGAACGGGGCCCGGGACGGGACCCTCATGGCATTTCCCGAATTTAAAAGGAAAAGGCTCAAATGTAACTATAATATTTCCCTGTTGATCTGTGGGGTGTATCCTAACAGAGAACTGCCAAGCCTCTATATCACCCTCTTGTCTAGCTTGCTGAATTCCTGACTGAATAGAACTGAGAGCGGTTGCTCAAGGTGCTGCTCAGTCACTGGGGCAACCACTTTTCACCCAGTGTCCTCCAGAAAAGAAAGATCTGGAGGCTCAGGCCACTCTTTTTCTTCAAAATAAGGAGGGGGTGCAGAAGGGTAGGGATGAAACTCTTCCTCCTTTGCCACTTTAGCTTTAGCTGGCAAGCAAACCTGCTCCATTACCTCTTCTATTACTTTGTTATACTTTCCTTCCTCCTCATCATTAGTATGAAAGGTTCCAAGGTGGAACAAACCAGAGCCCACACTTGTCACATTGTTACCCTGATGCTTCCGAGCTCCCCTTCTTACTCACCACAGGGATTGCTTAAGAGTACTCAGGTGTCCTCCAGCTTAGCTCTACGTTTTCCAACCATTGCTCTGGTGACCCTTTGGCCAGGGTTCGAGCCCCACGTATGGGCACCACTTGCTGAGACGAGCTCGGTTGTGGAGACCCTAACCCAGCGGCACTAGAAGAATTAAAGACACACACACAGAAATATAGAGTGTGGAAAGGGAAATCAGGGGACTCACAGCCTTCAGAGCTGACAGCCCCGAACAGAGTTTGACCCACATATTTATTGACAGCAAGCCAGTGATAAGCATTATTTCTATAGATTATATATTAACTAAAAGTATTCCTTACGGGAAACAAAGGGATGGGCCAAAACAAACGGATGGACTCTGGCTAGTTATCTGCAGCAGGAACATGTCCTTAAGGCACAAATCATTCAAGCTATTGGTTGTGGTTTAGGATTGCCTTTAAGCAGTTTTCTGCCCTGGGTGGGTGAGGTGTTCCTTGCCCTCATTCCAGTAAACCCACCACCTTCAGCGTGGGCGTCAAGGCCATCATGAACATGTCACACTGCTGTGGAGATTTTGTTTTTGGCCAGTTTTGAGGCCCGTTTATGGCCAGACTTGGGGGCCTGTTCCCAACAATGGGGTTTCACCATGTTGGCCAGGCTGGTCTCAAACTCCTGACCTCAAGTGATCCATCCGCCTCAGCCTTGCAAAGTGCTGGGATTACAAGCATGAGCCTCTTATTTTTTATTTATTCATTTTTTGAGACAGGATCTTGCTCTGTCACCCAGGCTGGAATTCAATGGCATGATCCCATCTCACTGCAACCTCTGCTCAGATGATCCTCCCAACTCAGCCTCCCTAGTAGGCATGCATCACCACGCCCAGCTAATTTTTTTATTTTTTGTAGAGACAGGGTTTTGTCCTTGTAAGGTACATGGATGTGCTTTACTCAAAGAATAGGCCGAGGCAGATATCCAGGCCTGCATGACTCAGCAAGTTTGGTATGCAAGCACATAACTCCACTTGTTATATAACCTGTTTGTGTAAGTTCATACTTGGCTCTATGCCACTATTGTCTGAAAAAGGTATAACTGCAGCCAGGAGCAGTGGCTCACGTCTATAATCCCAGCACTTTGAGAGGCCAAGGTGGGCGGATCATAAGGTCAGGAGTTTGAAATCAGCCTAGCCAACATGGTGAAATCCCATCTCTACTAAAAATACAAAAATTAGCCGGGTGTGGTGGCACGTGCTTGTAATCCCTGCTACTTGGGAGTCTGAGGCAAGAGAATCACTAGAACCCAGAAGGCAGAGGCTGCAGTGAGCCAAGATTGCATCCACTGCACTCCAGCCTGGGCGACAGAGCAAGACTATCTCAAAAAAAAAAAAAAAAAGGTATTAACTGTCCTGCTGACACTGTACAGGGGTCTCTTGGGGGCTTGGCTTGGCTCAGCTCAACATGGCTTGACATGGTGGGCATGCTGGCACCCAGAGAAAGAGAGAGAGAGAGCCGGAGCTGTCCTTCTTTGCAGACGGAGAGGTGGGAACCAGGATACACCTCAGCTTGCTTGTGCCCAGAGAAAGGGTTAAGCTGCTGACCCTGAAGGGAAGGGAGAGCCAGCTGCGCAGCTGCTCATGGGGGCAGCCAGCTCAAGCAGCCAAGACAGGGCGGAGAGTGTGAGAGTAAGCTGCTAATAAGAAAGCCAGTGTGAGAGTAAGCTGCTAATGAGAAAGCTGCAGAATAAAACCATATTCATCTGCCTACAGACCCCCAAATGTTCTTTCTGCTTATCCACCCACTTCCCTTGGACTTCAGCATGGGCTGGACCCAGACCCGGGAACTGACAGTCATGTTGCCCAGGCTGGTCTCTATTACCATCTGAGCTCTGCCTTCTGTCAGATCAGTGCCAGTATTAGATTCTAACAGGAGCACAAACCCTATTGTGAAATGCACATGCAAGGGATCTAGGTTGTGCACTCCTTATGAGAATCTGATGCCTGATGATCTGTCACTGTCTCCCATCACCCCCAAATGGGACCGTCTAGTTGCAGGAAAGCAAACTCAGGGCTCCCACTAATTCTACATCACAGTGAACTGTACAATTTTTTTTTTTTTTATACTTTAAGTTCTAGGGTACATGTGCACAACGTGCAGGTTTATTACTTAGGTATACATGTGCCATGTTGGTTTGCTGCACCCATCAACTCCTCATTTACATTAGGTATTTCTCCTAATGCTATCCCTCCCCCAGCCCCCCAGCCCCCCACCCCCCAACCAGCCCTGGTGTGTGATGTTCCCCATCCTGTGTCCATGTGTTCTCATTGTTCAACTCCCACTTGAGTGAGAACATGCGCTGTCTGGTTTTCTGTCCTTGTGATAGTTTGCTTAGAATGATGGTTTCCATCTTTATCCATGTCCCTGAAAAGGACATGAACTCATTCTTTTTTATGGCTGCATAGTATTCCATGGTGTATATGTGCCACATTTTCTTAATCCAGTCTCTCATTGATAAACATTTGGGTTAGTTCCAAGTCTTCGCTATTGTTAACAGTGCCATAATAAATATACATGTGCATGTGTCTTTATCAGAGAATGATTTATAATCCTTTAGGTATATGCCCAGTAATGGGATTGCTGAGTCAAATGGTATTTCTATTCCAGATCCTTGAGGAATTGCCACACTGTCTTCCACAATGGTTGAACTAATGTACACTCCCACCAACAGTGTAAAAGTGTTCCTATTTCTCCACATCCTCTCCAGCATCTGTTGTTTCCTGACTTTTTAATGATCGCCATTCTAACTGGCGTGAGATGGTATCTCATTGTGGTTTTTGACTTGCATTTCTCTGATGACAAGTGATGATGAGCATTTCTGCATATGTCTATTGGTTGCATAAATGTCTTATTTTGAGAAGTGTCTGTTCATATTCTTTGCCCACTTTTTGATGGGGTTTTTTTTCTTGTGAATTTGTTTAATTTCTTTGTAAATTCTGGATATTAGCCCTTTATCAGATGTGTAGATTGCAAAAATTTTCTCCCATTCCGTAGGGTGCCTGTTCACTCTGATGATAATTTCTTTTGCTGTGCATAGCTCTTTAGTTTAGTTAGATCCCATTTGTCTATTTTGGCTTTTGTTGCCATTGCTTTTGGTGTTTTAGTCATGAAGTCTTTGCCCATGCCTATGTCCTGAATGGTATTGCCTAGGTTTCCTTCTAGGGTTTTTATGGTGTTAGGCCTTACATTTAAGCAATTCTCGTGCCTCAGCCTCCCGGGTAGCTGGGCTTACAGGAGCCCACCACCACACCCGGCTAATTTTTGTATTTTTTGGTAAAGACAAGGTTTCGCCATGTTGGCCAGGCTGGTCTCAAACTCCTGACCTCAAGCAATATGCCTGCCTCGGCCTCCCAAAGTGCTGGGATTACAGGTGTGAGCCACTGTGCCTGACCATAATTATTCCATTATATATTACAATGTAATAATAGAAACAAAGTGCATGATAAATCTAATGCACTTGAATCATTCTGAAACAATTTCTCCATATCCTGGTCTGTGGAAAAATTGTCTTCCACAAACTGGTCCCTGTTACCAAAAAGGTTAGGGACTGCTGCATTAAAACACATACACAAATCATTCCTTTATCAAATGTTAAATTCAAAGCAATTAGATAACATATAAGTACATATTGTGAGCCAAAGAAACCTTTATAATATTAATACTACTTGTTTCTATTTTGATATAAACATTATTATTAAAACAGAAAGAGACTCTAATAGTTCAGGATAGAGAAGGGTGATTATTTTTACTCAGAAATGAAACCAGCCCTAGTCCCATAGACAGTTGTTTTTGGATAAATGTAGAAATTGACCCTTCTCCTGTTAAAGCTTGAAACTTGCATTTGTTTATCTGAGTTCCTTCCTCAGGAAAGGACCTTCAGGCCTCTCAAAAAAGTATCAAATAACTGAAACTCACCAGATCACTGCACTAGATGCCTCCTTGCCCCTCCCTAGTTCTTGTTTTCTTACAAATTGTTACATTTCCTCCCTGCTAAATAAACCCTTAATTTTAGTCAGGGAGATGGATTTGAGGCTAAGCTCCCATCTCCTTGGCTGTAGCACCCAATTAAAGCCTTCTTCCTTGGTAATACTCCTCATCTCAGTGATTGGCTTTCTGTGTGGCGAGCAGCAGGACCTAGACTGAACCCCTGGTGTTTTAGTAACAGAAACATTCCCTGAGATAAACTAAGTAATGGGTTACAAACATATAATATGGGTAACACCATCATTGCTCAAAATAGTTCTCTATGATTTTCCTCTTGGGCCAAACAGAATAATTAGCTAGGCTTGGTAGGCTGGGAACAGTTTTGTGAGCCTACTGAAATTATGTAGGATTTATATTTTAAAACTATGAAGGCCAGGCATGGTGTCACGCCTGTAATGCCAGCATTTTGGGAGGCGGAGGCGGTTGGATTACCTGAGGTCAGGAGTCCCAAGACCAGCCTGGCCAACATAGTGAAACCCCGTCTTTACAAAAAAACAAAAATTAGCTGGGCATGGTGGCGCATGCCTGTAATCCCAGCTACTGGGGGCGCTAAGGCAGGAGGATTGCTTGAACCTGGGAGGCAGAGGTTGCAGTGAGCCGAGATCGTGCCACTAAACTCCAGCCTGGGCAACAGAGTGAGACTCCATCTCAAAAAAAAAAAAAAAAAAAGAGAGAGAGAAGGCAAAAGCTTCATGACATTGGATTTGGCAATCTTGGATATGATACTGAAGGAACAAGCAGCAACAAAAACAAAAAAGTCCAACAGAGGAATTGGACTTAATGAAGATTTGCTGGGCATGGTGTCTCATGCCTGTAATCCCAGCACTTTGGGAGGCTGAGGCGGGCAGATCACCTGAGGTCAGTTGTTTGAGATCAGACTTTCCAACATGGTGAAACCCTGTGTCTACTAAAAATACAAATATTAGCTGGGCGTGGTGGCGGGCACCTGTAATCCCAGCTACTTGGGAAGCTGAGGTGAGATAATTGCTTGAACCCAGGAGGTGAAGGTTGCAGTGAGCTGAGACCACGCCATTGCACACCAGCCTGGGCAACAAGAGTGAAACTCTGTCTCAAAAAAAAAAAAATATATATATATATATATACACACACACACACATATATATATATGATCTAGAAATAAAGATAGTTTTTCACTACTCCCTATCAACTGTAAGCATTTTTTTCTTTTTGAGAAATTAAAAAAAACAGTGCTCTAGGTTTCTGATCAATTGATAACTTCAGGAAGGTGTTAAAGAGGAAAGAAACTATCCAGTGATAAGAGCATATAATAAGCAATTACAAATCCCTTAAATATACCCTACTTCTCAGGCATACTCACTAAGTTAGCAGTGGCAAGCTTATTGCAGGATGGTAGACACCAATGTAAGTACCTTAGTGGAGTAGTTGAGAGGACAATACCTCAATGAGCCTTGTCAATACCTAGAGTGCCTCTTAATCTCCACAGTACCCATAAACTGCACTGTACAACTGAACATATATCTGAACATCATCTCGATTTTGCTCCTTGCTATTTCAGTAGCAGTTGCCGCAACTGGACTGAGTGTCCAGATGTTGGACCTTCTCTGACACTAACAGGCCCAATGCTAGATACAAAGTCATTCCTCAGTTAACACACAGAGCTGGATTCATACCACTTTTGTAATGGACAGAATAAAAAAAGCACAAGAAGATGCAGCAGATACAGAAGAGAGGAAGAGAAGAAGAGTCTGTATGAGGTACCTCTGAGAGGTGACAGCGTGCTGGCAGCCCTCGCTTGCTCTCGGCGCTTCCTTGGCCTTGGCGTCCACTCTGGCCATGCTTGAGGAGCCCTTCAGCCTGTCGCTGAACTATGGGAGCCCCTCTCTGGGCTAGCCGAGGTCAGAGCCAGCTCCCTCTGCTTGCAGGGAGGTGTGATGGAGAGGCACGGGCAGGAACCAGGGCTGCATGTGCACTTGCGGGCCAGCTCGAGTTCCAGGTGGGCATGGGCTTGGCAGGCCCTGCACTCAGAGCAGCCACACTGTGCCCAGGCAGTGAGGGGCCTAGCACCTGGGCCAGCAGCTGTGGAGGTTGCACCGGGTCCTCCAGCAGTGCCGGCCCACCATGGGCTCCTACGTGGCCCCAGCCTCCCTGACTAGCACTGCCCCCTGCTCCATGGTGCCCGGTCCCATCGACCACCCAAGGGCTGAGGAGTGTGGGCACATGGTGTGGGACTGGCAGGCAGCTACGCCTGCGGCCCCAGTGCAGGATCCACTAGGTGAAGCCAGCTGGGCTCCTGAGTCTAGTGGGGACTTGGAGAAACTTTATGTCTAGCTAAAGGATTGTAGATACACCAATCAGCACTCTGTGTCTAGCTCAAGGTTTGTAAATGCACCAGTCAGCACTCTGTATCAGCTAATCTGGTGGGGACTTGGAGAACCTTTATGTCTAGCTAAAGAATTGTAAATACAACAATCAGCACTCTGTGTCTAGCTCAAGGTTTGTAAATGCACCAATCAGTGCTCTGTGTCTAGCTAATCTAGTGGGGACTTGGAGAACCTTTATGTCTAGCTAAGCGATTGTAAATACAACAATCAGCACTCTGTGTCTAGCTCAAGGTTTGCAAACACGCCAATCAGCACCCTGTGTCTAGCTCAAGGTTTGTAAATGCACCAATCAGTGCTCTGTGGGGACTTGGAGAACTTTTGTGTCTAGCTCAGGGATTGTGAACACACCAATCAGCACCCTGTCAAAACAGACCAATCAGCTCTCTGTAAAACAGACTGATCAGCTCTCTGTAAAATGGACCAATCAGCAGGATGTGGGTGGGGCCAGATAAGGGAATAAAAGGAGGATGCCTGAGCCAGCAGTGGCAACCCGCTCCGGTCCTCTTCCACACTGTGGAAGATTTGTTCTTTCACTCTTTGCAATAAATCTTGCTCCTGCTCAATCTTTGGGTCCACACTGCCTTTATGAGCTGTTAACACTCACCGCAAAGGTCTGCAGCTTCACTCCTGAGCCAGCAAGACCCCAAACCCACCAGAAGGAAGAAACTCCGAACACATCCAAACATCAGAAGGAACAAACTCCGGACATGCCGCTTTTAAGAACTGTAACACTCACCGCAAGGGTCTTTGGCCTCATTCTTGAAGTCAGTGAAACCAAGAACCCACCAATTCTGGACACACTTCCATTATTATAACCTGATGGGAAGGGAACCCTCTTTTTTTTTTTTTTTTTTTTTTTTGAGATTGAGTCTCACTCTGTTGCCCAGGCTAGAGTGCAGTGGCCCAATCTCGGCCCACCACAAGCTCCGTCTCCCAGGTTCAAGCAGTTCTCCTGCCTCAGCCTCCCCAGTAGCTGAGATTACAGGTGCACACCACCTTGCCTGGCTAATCTTTGTATTTTTTTTAGTGGAGATGTGGTTTTGCCACGTTGGCCAAGCTAGTCGTGAACTCCTGACCTCAGGTGATCCACCCACCTGGGCCTCTCAAAGTGCTGGGATTATAGGCGTGAGCTACCATGCCTGACCAGGAACCCTTTTTCTATGAAATCAATGAAACTAGAAAATCCTTTTTTTTTTTTTTGAGACGGAGTCTCGCTCTGTCACCCAGGCTGGAGTGCAGTGGCACAATCTCGGCTCACTGCAAGCTCCACCTCCCAGGTTCACGCCATTCTCCTACCTCAGCCTCCTGAGTAGCTGGGACTATAGGCACCCGCCACCACGCCCGGCTAAATTTTTTTGTAGTTTTAGTAGAGACGGGGTTTCACCGTGTTAGCCAGGATGGTCCCGATCTCCTGACCTTGTGATCTGCCCACCTTGGCCTCCCAAAGTGCTGGGATTACAGGTGTGAGCCATCATGCCCGGCCAGAAAATCCTCTTAAGGATCAGACAATATAACCAGAAAACTTACCCAGAGCCTGAAGGAATACTGAGCATCTCTTTGATATTCCAGACATTAAAATTCATTTCTTATAGTTATACCTATTAGAAAGAATAAATGAATATTAAGAAAGTTAACAGTATAATTTTTTCCAAAGATTACTAGTGACTATTATATGTACACGAAGACATTCCAGCAGCTATATTCCCATCCAATTAGTGAAAATTTCTGTTTTTTTTTTTTGAGACGGAGTTTTGCTCTTGTCACCCAGTCTGGAGTGCCGTGGCTCGATCTCGGCTCACTGCAACCTTTGCCTCCTAGGTTCAAGCAATTCTCCTGAGTAGCTGGGATTACAAGCACCCGCCACCACACCTGGCTAATTTTTGTATCACGCCACTGTCTCAAAAAAAATAAGTAAATAAATAGAAACACAAAACCATTTATATTTGCACCCCCAAAAAAGAAATACTTAGGTATAACTGTGAAAAAATATATACAATATCTATATGAGGAAAACTACAAAACTCTGATGACAGAAATCAAATTAGAACTAAATGGAAGCCGGGCGCAGTGGCTCACGCCTGTAATCCCAGCACTTTGGGAGGCCGAGGAGGGAGGATCACTAGGTCAGGAGATCAAGACCATTGTGGCTAACAGGGTGAAACCCCGTCTCTACTAAAAAATACAAAAAATTAGCCAGGCGTGGTGGTGGGTGCCTGTAGTCCCACCTACTCAGGAGGCCGGGGCAGGAGAATGGCATGAACACAAGAGGTGGCGCTTGCAGCGAGCCGAGATTGCGCCACTGCACTCCAGCCTGGGCAACAGAGCGAGACCCCAGCTCAAAAAAAAAAAAAAAAAAAACTAAATGGAGAGGCCAGGAGCAGTGGCTCACATCTGTAATCCCAGCACTTTGGGAGACCGAGGCGGGTGGATCACTAGGTCAGGAGATCCAGACCATCCTGGCTAACACGGTGAAACCCTGTCTCTACTAAAAATACAAAAATTACCTGGGTGTGGTGGGACGTGCCTGTAGTCCCAGCTATTTGGGAGGCTGAGGCAGAAGAATTGCTTGAACCCAGGAGGCAGAGGTTGCAGTGAGCCAAGGTCACACCACTGCACTCCAGCCTGGGGCGACAGAGTGAGACCCCATCTCAAAAAAAAAAAAAAAAGCCGGGTGCAGTGGCTCACGCCTGTAATCCCTGCACTTTGGGAAGCAGAGGCAGGTGGATCATTTGAGGTCAGGAGTTTGAGAACAGCCTGGCCAACATGAAGAAACCCTGTCTCTACTAAAAATACAAAAAAATTAGCTGGGCGTGGTGGCGGGTGCCTGTAATCCCAGCTACTCAGGAGGCTGAGGAGGAGAATCACTGGAACCGGGGAGGCAGAGGTTGCAGTGAGCCAAGATCGTGCCACTGCACTCCAGCCTGGGCGATCAAGTGAGACTCCGCCTCAAAAAAAAAAAATTAGCGGGGTGTGGTGGCACAAGCCTATAGTCCCACCTACTTGGGAGGCTGAGATGGGAGGATCACTTGAGCCCAAGAGGTCAAGGCTGTAGTGAGCTAAGATTGTGCCGCTATACTCCAGCTTGGGCGACAGAGAAAAAAAAATCTCAAAAAATTATCTCTCAAACTATGTCAAAAAATTAAAAATAAAAAATTTAAATAAATAAACAAGCTAGGCATGGCAACATACACCTGTAGTCTCAGCTACTTGGGAGGCTGAGGCGGCAGGATCACTTGAGCCCAGGAATTCAAGGCTTCAGTAAACTGTGATCCCACCACTGCACTCCAGCCCAGGCAACAAAGCAAGATCCTGTCTCTTAAAAAAAAAAAAAAAACGAAAGAAAGAGGCTGGGTGCGGTGGCTCATGCCTGTAATCCCAGCACTTTGGGAGGCCAAGGCAGGTGGATTACGAGGTCAGGAGATCGAGACTATCCTGGTTAACACGGTGAAACCCTGTCTCTACTAAAACAATATAAAAAATTAGCCGGGCATGGTGGCGGGCTCCTGTAGTCCCAGATACTTGGGAGGCTGAGGCAGGAGAATGGCGTGAACCCGGGAGGCAGGGCTTGCAGTGAGCCGAGATCACACCACTGCACTCCAGCCTGGGCGACAGTGCAAGACTCCTTCTCAAAAAAAAAAAGACATGTCATTTGCTTTTTGCGAATACATATAAACCTCAAAATACCTTATACTCATGGAATTAGAAATACAAGCCTTTTTTTTTTTTTTTTAGATGAAGTCCCACTCTGTCACGCAGGCTGGAATGCAGTGGTGTTATCTTAGCTAACTGCAACCGCTGCCTCCCGGGCTCAAGCTATTCTCCTGCCTCAGCCTCCTGAGTAGCCGCAATTACAGGCATGTGCTGTCACTCCTGGCTAATTTTTTTTTTTTTTTTTTTTTTTTTAAGTAGAGACAGGGTCTCACCATGTTGACCAGGCTGGGCCGAACTCCTGACCTCAAGTGATCCACCTGCCTTGGCCTCCCAAAGTGCTGGGATTACAGGCGTAAGCCACTGTGCCCAGCCAGAAATGCAAGCATTTAAAAGGCCCTTATAGTTCCAGGTATGTGACAGTGTGCCAGCATCAAAGGGGTGAGTCTAAGGAGGTCCTGTATGACTAGAAGGTAAAAAAGGTAGTCTCTCTCAGTCTACATGACCAAACTCCCCCCTTAATGTTGAGAATGAAACCAGCAACTCCAGTTAACTGGATTAAACAGGAGAGATTCAATATATGTGTGGTAGAAGATGAAGTAACATTCTTCCTTTTGATTAGTTATCCTGCCTTTACTTGTGCAGCATGTCTGTGTTTACCACATGGTTTACCCAAGCCTGAGATGTCCATCTTCCCAGAATTCAACCAGAAGAAAGATGTCCTACAAAGGTCAGGAAGCTGTCAGTTATATTCAGTCATGACTGTTCAACCCCTACCACACAAGAGGTCTTTAGATCATCCAATTTTATACTTTCTATGAAGTATGGAGTTTTCCAATGGTTTACATAAAAAGTACACTGTTCCTTGCTCTTGAGTGGATCAAGCCCCATGTACCCTCTCTGTTGGTGGTGGATTTTGAGATGTCGATGTTTAGATTTACAAAGGTTGCAACTCTGGACAGCATAAGTGGGGAAAACAGAATAGGAGCAAAGTAAGCAAGTTCTTTGTTAGCTGAATAAAGATAAAAAAAACACATAGAGGTGATTATGGATCAAATTAGCAAAATATGGCTAAGGGTGATTTCTCAGGATGGAAAGCAAACTCTCTTCCCTCAGGCATTAGGTCTCTGACCTTGAGTCCTAGGGCAGCAGTTCCCAACCTTTTTGGCACCAGGGACAAGTTTTGTGGAAGACAATTTTTCCATGGACATTGGTTGCGGGTGGGGTTGGGGATGGTTTCAAAATGAAATTGTTCCACCTCAGATCATCAGGCATTAGAGTCTCATAAGGAGTGCACAACCTAGATCCCTTGCATGTGCAGTTCACAATAGGGTTCATGCACACTCCTATGAGAATCTAATGCTGCCACTGACCTGACAGGAGATAGAGCTCAGGCTGGCCCACTGCTCACCTCCTGCTGTGTGGCCTGGTTCCTAACAAGCCATGGACTGACTGGTACTGGTCCGGGGCGTGGGTGTTGGAGACCCCTGTTCTAGGGAACTAAATTGCATTGTCATGGAGGTCTGCTTATTCCACAGTGGCAGAAAGAAATAATTGTATGCAGAGCAAGAACACACAGAAAAGCATGTTTCCCTTAAGAGATACAAGTTATTGCTAAACCCAAACTGATTTAGAAATATTATATGTAGAAATTTGGCCAGGCACAGTGGCTCACACCTGTAATCCCAGCACTTTGGGAGGCCGAGGCGGGCGGATCACAAGGTCAGGAGATCGAGACCATCCTGGCTAACGTGGTGAAACCCCGTCTCTACTAAAAATACAAAAATTAGCCAGGCGTGGTGGCAGGCGCCTGTAGTCCCAGCTACTCAGGAGGCTGAGGCAGGAGAATGGCATGAACCCACGAAGCGGAGCTTGCAGTGAACCGCGATCGCACCACTGCACTGCACCATGGGTGACAGAGCGAGACTCCATCTCAAAAAAAAAAAAAAAAAGAAATATTATATGTAGAAATTAATAAAGGAATCATGAGGACTATTTTTATTTAAGGAAAAGGCTAGAAATTTTTAAACGTTTACAAGGGCTGAAAAACAGACATTTCTTTAAAAACAATCACAATTTTGAATAGTGGCAGACTAAGGTATGCTACAAATTATATTGCAGAATACCTGGTTAATATTCCAGTATTAAATCGGTAGCATCTAAAATATGCAGCATGAGTTACAAGGACTAAAACTCACCAGATCACACCTGTAATCCCAGCACTTTGGGAGGCCGAGGTGGGCAGATCACAAGGTCAAAAGATTGAGACCCTCCAGGCCAACATGGTGAAATCCTGTCTCTACTAAAAATACAAAAATTAGCTGGGCGTGGTGGCATGCACCTGTAGTCCCAGCTACTCGGGAGGCTGAGGCAGGAGAATCCCTTGAACCTGGGAGGCAGAGTTTGCAGTGAGCCGAGATCACACCATTGCACTCCCACCTAGAGACAGAGCGAGACTCCGTCTCAAAAAAAAAAAAAAAAAAAAGACCTCACCAGAAAGAAAAAAATGCTCTGAGAACACAGGGCTGGCTGATGCATGATCTAGTTTCAACATGAAACAAGGTAATAATATAACCGGTCATCAAGTAACAAACTAAAGCAGATGAGCTTGGCTTTTCCTATCCACTTTCATCTGTCCACCTGTATTCCACACATTTTTTGTCAGAGGCATTTTTTTTTTTTTTTTTTTTTTTGAGACAGAGTCTTGCTCTGTCACCCAGGCTGGAGTGCAATGGCACAATCTCGGCTCACTGCAACATTTGCCTCCTGGGTTCAAGCAATTCTCCTGCCTCAGCCTCCCAAGTAGTTGGGATTACAGGCATCTGCCACCACACCTAGCTAATTTTTGTATTTTTAGTAGAGACAGGGTTTCACCATGTTGGCCAGGCTGGTCTTGAACTTCTGGGTCTTGAACTTCTGACCTCAGGTGATCCACCTGCCTTGGCCTCCCAAAGTGCTGAGATGACAGGTGTGTGCCACTGCATCCAGCCTGTCAGAGGCATTTGAACCAGAGCAACTCTATCTTGAGTAGGGGCTAGGTAAAACGAAGCTGGGACCTGAGCTGCATTCTCAGGAGGTTAGGCATTCTTAGTCACAGGATGAGATAGGTCAGCAATGATACAGGTCACAAAGGCCCTGCTCATCACAAAAAATGCAAGAAAGTAGCTGTTCAAAACCCGCCAAATCCAAGATGGCAATTAAAGTGACCTCTGCGCCGGGTGCAGTGGTCATGCCTGTAATCCCAGCACTTTGGGAGGCCGAGGTGGGTGGATCACTTGAGGTCAGGAGTTCGAGACCAGCCTGGCCAACATGGTGAAACCCCATCTCTATTAAAAATACAAAAATGGCCGGGAGCGGTGGCTCACGCCTGTAATCCCAGAACTTTGGGAGGCCGAGGTGGGCGGATCACGAGGTCAAGAGTTCAAGACCAGCCTCACCAATATGGTGAAACCCCATCTCTACTAAAAATACAAAAATTGCTGGGCGCAGGGGCTCATGCCTGTAATCCCAGCACTTTGGGAGGCCGAGGCGGGTGGATCATGAGGTCAGGAGATCGAGACCATCCTGGCTAACATGGTGAAACCCCATCTCTACTAAAAATACAAAAAAATTAGCCGGGCATGGTGGCGGGCGCCTGTAGTCCCACCTACTCGGGAGGCTGAGGCAGGAGAATGGCGCGAACCCAGGAAGCGGAGCTTGCAGTGAGCCGAGATCGCGCCACTGCACTCCAGCCTGGAAGACAGAGCGAGACCCCGTCTCACCAAAAAAAAAAAAAAAAAATTGCCCAGGTGCGGTGGCTCACTCCTATAATCCCAGCTACTCAGGAGGCTGAGGCAGAAGAAAAGCTTGAACCAGGAGGTGGAGGTTGCAATGAGCTGAGATTGTGCCACTGTACTCCACACTCCAGCCTGGGTAACAGAGCAAACTCTGTCTCAAAAAAAAAAAAAAAAAAAAATTACGGCCAGGCATAGTGGTTCACGCTGTAATCGCAGCACTCGAGGTCAGCAATTCGAGACCAGCCTGGTCAACATGGTGGAACCCCATCTCTACTAAAAATATACAAAAATTCACCGGGCGTGTTGGTACACGCCTGTAATCTCAGCTCCTCAGGAGGCTGAGGTAGGAGAATCGCTTGAAACCAGAAGGCAGAGGTTGCAGTGAGCAGAGATTGTACCACGGCACTCCAGCCTGGGTGACAGCGTCTCAAAAAAAAAAAAAGTGACCTCTGGTCGTCCTCACCACATATCATAGCTAATTATAACGCATTAGCATGCTAAAAAGACACTCCAACCAGCGCTATGACAGTTTACAAATGCCACGGCAATATCCAGAAGTTACCCTATATGATCTAAAAGGAAGAGGAAACCTGTTCTTGGAAATCTCCACCTCTTTCCCAGAAAATTGATGAATAATCCACCCCTTGTTTAGCATATGATCAAGAAATAACCATAAAAATAGCCAACCAGCCGCTTTTGGGACTGCTCTATTGAGTAGTCATTCCTTTCGTTCTTTACTTTTTTTTTTTTTTTGAGACAGAGTCTTGCTCTGTTGCCCAGGCTGGAGTGCAGTGGCACGATCTCGGCTCACTGCAACCTCCGCCTTCCGGGTTCAAGTGATTCTCCTGCCTCAGCCTCCTAAGTAGCTGGGACTACAGGCACCTGCCACGACGCCCGACTAATTTTTTGTATTTTTTTTTAGTAGACATGGGGTTTCACCATATTGGCCAGGCTGATCTTCAACTCCTGACCTTGTGATCTGCCCACATCAGCCTCCCAAAGTGCTGGGATTACAGGCGTGAGCCACCACGCCCGGCCCAGTTCTTTACTTTCTTGATAAACTTGCTTTCACTCTACTCTGTAGACTTGCTCCAAATTTTCTTGTGAGACATCCAAGAACCCCTTCTTGGAGTCTGGACTGGGACCCCTTTCTGGTAACATCTTCCCCAACAAAGCATCATTTCATCTGCCTTACTTTCCTCCATAAGCTCTCAGAAAAAGCCCCTTTCAGATTACAGCTCCTCATCACCAAAATTCTTTCAGAAGCAAAGTATAAAATTTTGGGGGGATCCCTTCACATAAGTAGTAATCATTAACTTCAGTTAAGGGAACTACAGTTGTCCCTCTGCATATGTGGGGGATTGGTTCCAGGACACAGCCCGACCCCAACAATATACCAAAATCCACACACACTCAAGTCCAGAAGCCAGCCCTGCAGAACTAGTATATATGGAAAAACTGGCCCTCCATATATGCAGCTTTCACATGCTGAACCCACGTGGCTGAATGCTATGTTTTAAATGTCCCCTCCAAAAACTTATGTTGAAATTTAATTACCATTGTGATAGTATTAAGAGGTAGGACTGTTAAGAGGTGATTAGGCCATGAGGACTCCAGCCTCATGAATAGATTAATGTAAGTGGGTAAACCGGAGTGCATTCAGAAGTGAGTTCATTATCACTAGAGTGGGTTGTTATAAAAGTGAGCTCCAGATACTGGTACCTTGATATTGAACTTTCTAGCCTCAAAAACTGTGAGAAATAAATTTATTTAAATCACCTAGCTGTGGTATTCAGTTATAGCAACACAAAACGGACTAAGACAATGTTCAAAGCCAAGATCCTCATAACTTCCCCTGAACACTCTCCTCCTGTGGTCTTCCCATTTTATTTAAGGACACTTCCATCTTCCAGGTGCTCAGGCCAAAATCTAAGTCCTCCTCAATTCCCTTTTCTTAGTCTCACATCCAATCTGTCAGCAAATACTATACTAATTCCTCCAAAATATATCTAGAATTTGACCACTCCTCACTCCCTCCTTTCTGGCAACTGGAGGTTGCCAGATAAAATAGAATACCAAGTAAAATTTGAATTTCCCAATGTTACATGAGACATACAAAAAATATTGTTTACCTTAAATTCAAATTTAACTGGGTGTCCTGTATTTTTATTTGCTAAATGCGGCAACCCTACTCCACTGCCACCAGCCTGGATTATTGCAATGGCCTCCTAACCACTCTCCCTGATTTCACCCTTGTCCCACTCCAGTCTCTTCCCTACAAAGCAGCCAGAGTTACAGTAACCCTAAGTCAGATCACATAGTCCTTCTGCTCAAATCCTCCACTGCTCTTACCCTACAGAAAATAAAAGCCAGAATTATCTATGATTACCTACAGGGGCATCTGTAATCTCCCCATAGCCCTCCACCATTCCCATCTATACCCTGTTGCATGCCTCTTATGGGGCTCCTCACTGTTGTTTTCCCTTGCTGGGCACAAGCAGTTTCATGTCGCTTTTGCGTGCTGCACCCTTATTTTGGTGCACTCCTCCCTCAGATATCAGCATGACAGACAACTCTATCTCCTTCAAATTACTTATTCAAACTTGTAACCTCTAGGCCAGGAGTGGTAGCTCACACCTGTAATCCTAGCACTTCGCGAGGCTGAGGCAGGAGAATTGTCTGAGCTCTGGAGTTCAAGACCCACCTGGGCAACATGGTGAAACCCCATCTCTACTAAAAAAAAATACAAAAAATTAGCTGGACATGGTAGTCCACACCTGTAGTTCCAGCTACTTGGGAGGCTGAGGCAGGAGAATCGCTTGAACCCAGGAGGCGGAGGTTGCAGTGAGCCAAGACTGCTCCATCGTACTCCAGCCTGGGTGAGAGAGCGAGACTCTATCTGAAAAAAATAAAAATAATTGGCTGGGTGCGGTGGTTCATGCCTGTAATCCCAGCACTTTGGGAGGCCGAGGTGGGCAGATCACGAGGTCAGGAGATCGAGACCATCCTGGCTAACACGGTGAAACCCCATCTCTACTAAAAATATGAAACACACACACACACACACACACACACACATACACACACAAAATTAGCCGGGCATGGTGTCAGGCGCCTGTGGTCCCAGCTACTCAGGAGGCTGAGGCAGGAGAATGGCGCGAACCCAGGAGGTGGAGCTTGCAGTGAGCAGAGATCGCGCCACTGCACTCTAGCCTGGGCGACAGAGCAAGACTCTTCTCAAAAAAAAAAAAAAAATTAAAAAGAAGTAACCTCTTGACAATCACTATGGCTCTCCCCTGCTTTTTTCTCTGCAACACATCATCATTCTAATACACTATTACACTATTCTAATAGTGTAATACTACATCATTCTAATGTAACACTACATCATTCTAATACACTATTAACTTGTCTTTTCTGTCTCTACAGATATCCATGTTTACTAGAATGTAATATTAAGCTCTTTTGAGGACAATAATTTTTTCTTTATTTACTACTACAGCCCTAGAACCTAAAAATCATTCCTGGAACATAATAGGAGCTCTGAAAACATTTCTTGTTTAATGAGTTAAAAACTTAGGAACTAAATTACAACTAGATTTTGTGGAGCAAAATATGCCAAATAGTCACAAATTTAAAATATATGGTTTTCTTTCCTTTTGAACTGGGGCTTCACTCTATTAACCAGGTTGGAGTGCAATGTTGCGATCTTGGCTCACTACAACCTCCACCTACCAGGCTCAAGCAATCTTCCCAACTCAGACTCCTGAGTAGCTTGGACCACAGGTGAACGCCATCATACCTGGCTAATTTTTTGTATTTTTAGTAGAGACAGAGGTTTACCATGTTGCTCAGGCAGGTCTCACGCTCCTGAGCTCAAGTGATTCACCCGCCTCGGCCTCCCAAAGTGCTGTGATTTACAGGCGTGAGCCACCACACCCAGCCCAATTTTTTTGGGGATGCAGTCTCGCTTTGTCGACCAGCCTGGAGTGGAGTGGCGCGATCTTGGCTCACTGCAACCTCCATCTCCCAGGTTCAAGTGATTCTCCTGCCTCAGCCTCCCGAGTAGCTGGGATTACAGGCGTGTGCTACCACACCTGGCTAATTTTTGTATTTTTAGTAGAGACAGGGTTTCACCATGTTGGCCAGACTGGTCTTGAACTTCTGGGTCTTGAACTTCTGACCTCAGGTGATCCACCCGCCTTGGCCTCCCAAAGTGCTGGGATTACAGGCATGAGCCACCGCGCACAGCCAACTCGGCCCAATTTTTAAAAATTGTGGTAAATGGCCGGGCGCGGTGGCTCATGCCTGTAATCCCAGCACTTTGGGAGGCTGAGAAAGGCGGATCACGAGGTCAGGAGATCGAGACCATCCTGGCTAACACGGTGAAACCCCGTTTCTACTAAAAATACAAAAAATTAACCGGGTGTGGTGGCGGGTGCCTGTGGTCCCAGCTACTTGGGAGGCTGAGGCAGGAGAATGGCGTGAACCTGGGAGGCGGAGCTTGCAGTGAGCAGAGATCGTGCCACTGCACTCCAGCCTGGGCAACAAAGCGAGACTCCGTCTCAAAAAAAAAAAAAAAAAAAAAAAAAAAAAAAAACTGTGGTAAGTACACCCTTATTCTCAATATGTCTAAGAACCAGCTGGGGCTTGATGTACTCAAACTCAGGTTCATCTCTCTTTTGTACATGTATTTATCTCCATGCTACCTGTATAGGCTTTTAAATTCCCAGAGGATGGAAATCCCATCTCTCTAAAGCTCTCCTTGAAGATGCTAGTACAGCACTAGTAAGGAAGAGGTATTCGTTCTAAGGTGGAACACGGTCATTCCAAGGTAAATGAAAACTGAAATGCACAGATTAAAAACTTTCACCTCTCACTCTCTTTCCTATTAAAGGAAGCATAAAAGGGGAGAAAAAGTTGAGTGCATGCAAGGAATGGAACTATATACAAGGGAAGGGCCCTGGCAGGGTGGGTACACAAGGGAGGAACACGTGAGGGGGAGAGGGCCGCCCCGAGTGGCATGGACTACCTCATCTGACCACCGTCGTCAACTCTACTGCGACAATCTTTTTTCTTTTCTTTCTTTCTTTCTTTTTTTTTTTTTTTTTTTTTTTGAGACCGAGTCTCACTCTGTCGCCCAGGCTGGAGTGCAGTGGCGCGATCTCAGCTCACTGCCACCTCCGCCTCCCAGGTTCTAGTGATTCTCCTGCCTCAGCCTCCCAAGTAGCTGGGATTACAGGCATGCGCCACCACGCCCGGCTAATTTTTGTATTTTTAGTAGAGACGGGGTTTCGCCATGTTGGCCAGGCTGGTCTCGAGCTCCTGACCTCAGGAGATCCGCCTGCCTCAGCCTCCCAAAGTGTGGCGTGAGCCACCGCAGCCGGCCTACTGCGAGACTCTTGAGGCTGCGATGTGAGGCCCTCCAGGTGCCCCTCCCGTTCCTCCACTGCAGAAAGTTCTAGCAGAAAAAATCAGGTCTCTTACTCAGACTTCAGGCCCCCTGTGGCCACAGGCCCGCCTCAAACACTAATGGCCGGCCGCCTCTCTCATTTTCCGCCTCTTCTCCACCTGGAGACACGCTCTGAGCTCCTAGACTAAATCCTCTGATGTCTTTCCAGAGGCCTCACAGGGTTTTCCCTACTCATAATCAAAGAGAAATCCCAGCGGGCTTCTCTTCTCTGGGTCTCCGCTCACTCTGGCTCCCGGGGCGTACCCGGTCTCACTCCTCAACTCCAGGCGGGGATCTGGGATAGGAGGTCGCGGACCCCTGCGAATCGGATGAAAACTGCTCTCCAAGAATAAGCGCGGAAGTGAAGCCTCCTTCAAGAGCCAGAGCGGCCATCGCCATAGGGAAAGAAAGGGCAGGGGAGGGACTACAAGACCAACGTCCCGGGAAAGCCCGGGAGGACCGCTGGTATCCTGAACCCAGACCCACGGCCCCATCCGGCTCCTCAGCCCCTCCCCCCGCCTTCCCCCAACCCACCCTGCCCAAAGCCCTCCTGTCCCCACCTCTGGCTGCTGGCACGCGCCCGACCTGGGGCTGCCCTGACGTGGCTTCGAGGTGGCCGCGTCCCGCTGCCTCTGCCACGGCACGCGCGGCCCCGCCCCCAGGTCCTCTTCTGACCAATAGGGATTCCGTCCCGTCCCAGGGCCCCGCCCCGCCACGACAGGCAGCTAACGGTTTTAACTGTCCTAACGGCAACACGCGCGGCCCCGCCCCCAGGGTCTCCTCTGACCAACTGGGATTCCGTCCAGTCCCCAGGGCCCCGCCCTCCCCGCGACAGGCAGCTAACGGTTTTAACCGTACTAATGGTCTCAACCGCGCTGATTGTGGGCCCCGCCAAGCTGCCTGCCTGGCGCCACACCGCTGCACGCCACACCCAGCCCACGTGCAGCCCATGCAACGTTCCCTCACACCCCCACACTCACGCCGGAATGGCCACCCTCGGCCCACCTGGCATGCAGATCTACTCACTTGTCGCTCGACCTACACTCCACTGTGTATGACCAGAACAAGGAGGCCCTGGTCCCCAGGAATGGCAAGGCGCCACCTGTGAGGACAGCATGTGGGGTGGACCTGGTGGCCAGGGGCCAGAGCACGGATGATGCTTGGGTGGTCTGAGCAAGGGCAGGACAGGCGGAGCAGCTGGCACGAGAGGCGCTGTGGGCAGATGGGGACATCGAACCGGGCCCCTGGAGGAAAGAGAAAGGAGGCAAGAAATCTTCTGAGGTTTCTGGCCTGCTGGATGCTGGAGTGGCCTGAGGGCAGGGACAGTGCGGGTAGGCAGGAAGGATCTATGTAACTCTGCCTCTGGTGCTTATAGATGACTTAGAAAGCAAAAAACATGCTTGAGACCAGCCTGGGCAGCATGGCGAAACCCCAGCTCTACAAAAAATTAGTACAGCGTGGTAACACATGCCTGTGGTCCCAGCTACTCAGAGGCTGAGGCGGGAGGATCGTTTGAACCTGGGAGGTAGAGGTTGCAGTGAGCCGAGATCGCGTCACTACACTCCAGCCTGGGCGACAGAATGAGACCCTGTCTCAAAAAACAAACAAAAACAGGATGCAATCACCAATGGAGTATAAATGGAAAGGAGATTGGATTCAGCCCCAGGACACACCAGTTTAGAGGACTTTGGAGATGAAGGAAAAGCAGCCAAGGAGTTGGAGCAAGCCTGGTCAGGAGACGGGGAAAGACACCAGGAGAATGAGGCATTCTGGAAGGCACTTGGAACTGCTTCAAAGAGGAGGCAGAGATCAGCTATGACAAATGCTGCGGATGTGTTCAGGGAAGATTAGTTAGAATTAACTTTGAATGACCTTGGTAGGAGCAGTTAGTGATGTAGTGAGGATGAAAACCTGATTTGTGTATGGATTCAAAAAATCAAGAGGAGAGATTTGGCATATCCATACAATGGACAACTACTAAGCAATAAAAAGGAATGAACAATGGATACAACAACATGAATAAATTTCAAAATAATTACGCTGAGTGAAAGCCAAACACAAAAGAATACATACTGTATGATCCCATTTATATAAAATTCGAGAAAATGCAAATTAATCTATAGTGACAGAAAGCAGAGGTGTGGCATTGCCTGAGGCAAATGAGTGCCATAAGGAAAGATTACGACTAGGCAGAAGGAAACTTGGGGTGATGAACATATTTACTATCTTCTTCTTCTTTTTTTTTTTTTGAGATGGAGTTTCACTCTCAGGAGTTTCACCCAGGCTGGAGTGCAATGGCACAATCTCGGCTCACCACAACCTCCACCTCCGAGGTTCAAGCGATTCTCCTACCTCAGCCTCCCAAGTAGCTGGGATTACAGGTGCCTGCCACCACGCCCAGTTAATTTTGTATTTTTAGTAGAGACAGGGTTTCTCCATGTTGGTCAGGCTGGTCTCAAACTCCAGACCTCAGGTGATTCACCCACCTCGGCCTCCCAAAGTGCTGGGATTACAGGTGTGAGCCACCACGCCTGGCCATATTTACTCTCTTGATGGCAGTGTTTCAGAGGTGTATACATATATCGAAATGCATCAAATTGTACATTTTCAATATGTGCAGTTTATCGTGTATTAATTTTACCTAAATAAAGCTATAAAAATTAAAACATGGCTGGGCACCATGGCTCATGCCTGTAATCCCAGAACTTTGGGAGGCCAAGGTGGGAGGATCCCTTGAGTCCAGGAGTTTGAGGTTAGAGTGAGCCATGATCATGCCACTGCACTGAAGCCTGAGCAACAGAGCGAGACTGTCTAAAACACATTTTTTTTAAGTAAAAACAGCCTGGGCATGGTGGCTCATGCCTGTAATCCCAGCATTTTGGGAGGCCAAGGTGGGCAGATCACGAGGTAAGGAGATTGAGAACATCCTGGCTAACACGGTGAAACCCCGTCTCTACAAAAAAAAAAAAAATTAGCCGGCTGTGGTGGCACGAGCCTGTAGCCCCAGCTACTCGGGAGGCTGAGGCAGGAGAATCGTTTGAACCTGGGAGGCGGAGGTTGCAGTGAGCCGAGATGGCGCCACGGCACTCCAGCCTGGGCGACAGAGCGAGACTCCATCTCAAAAAAAAAAAAAAAAGTAAAAACATGGCCTGGCGCAGTGGCTCACTCCTGTAATCCCAGCACCCTGGGAGGCCGAGGCGGGCAGATCACGAGGTCAGGGGATGGAGACCATCCTGGCTAACACAGCGAAACCCCGTCTCTACTAAAAATACAAAAAATTAGCCGGGCGTGGTGGTGGGCGCCTGTAGTCTCAGCTACTTGGGAGGCTGAGGCAGGAGAATGGCGTGAACCCAGGAGGCAGAGGTTGCAGTGAGCTGAGATCGCACCACTGCACTCCAGCCTGGGTGACAGAGCGAGACTCGGTCTCAAAAAAAATCAGTCAATCAATCAATAAAAATACAAAGCATTAGCCAGGTGTGGTGGCGCACGCCTGTAATCCCAGCTACTCGGGAGGCTAAGCCACAAGAATCACTTGAACCCAGGAGGCGGAGGTTGCAGTGAGCCGAGGTCATGCCATTGCACTCCAGCCTGGGCGACAGAGCAAGACTTCACCTCAAAAAAAGAAAAAAAATAGCCGGGCGTGGTGGTGGGCGCCTATAGTCTCAGCTACTTGGGAGGCTGAGGCAGGAGAAAGGCGTGAACCCGGGAGGTGGAGGTTGCAGTGAGCCGAGATCGCGCCACTGCACTCCAGCCTGGGCAACAGTGAGACTCTGTCTCAAAAAAAAAAAAAGTAAAAACATTACAGATAGAGTTGAAGCTCCATTCGGTCCTCCCTGATACCATTCCCCTTGCTCCCCTCCCCAGGTGATTTTTTTTTTTTTTTTTTTTGTGACGGAGTCTTACTGTCGCCCAGGCTGGAGTGCAGTGGTGCGATCTTGGCTCACTGCAAGCTCTGCCTCCCGGGTTCATGCCATTCTCAGCCTCCTGAGTAGCTGGGACTACAGGCACCTGCCACCAAGCCCAACTAATTTCTTTTTGTGTTTTTAGTAGAGATGAGGTTTTACCGTGTTAGCCAGGATATTCTCGATCTGCTGACCTTGTGATCCGCCCGCCTCGGCCTCCCAAAGTACTGGGATTACAGGCATGAGCCCCCACACCTGGCCTGTATTTTTTTTTTTTTTTAGTAGAGATGGGGTTTCACTGTGTTAGCCAAGATGGTCTCATCTCCTGACCTCGTGATCTGCTCACCTCGGCCTCCCAAAGTGCTGTAATTACAGGCGTTAGCCACCGCGCCTGGCCCCCAGGTGATTTCTATCCTGTTATTTGTTTCCCATCATTCCTATGCACGCTTTATTTATATATTTATTTATTATTTATTTATTATTTTTGTTGTTGTTGTTGTTTTGAGACGGAGTCTCACTCTGTGGCCCAGGCTGGAGTGCAGTGGCGTGATCTCAGCTCACTGCAAGCTCGGTCTCCTGGGTTCACACCATTCTCCTTCCTTAGCCTCCTGAGTAGCTGGGACTACAGGCAACTGCCACCACACCCAGCTAATTTTTTTGTCAAGTAGAGACGGGGTTTCACCGTGTTAGCCAGGATGGTCTCTATCTCCTGACCTCATGATCTGCCCGCCTCGGCCTCCCAAAGTGCTGGGATTACTGGTGTGAGCCACCACAACTGGCCTTTTTTTTTTTTTTGAGATGGAGTCTTGCTCTGTCGCTCAGGCTGGAGTGGAATGGCGTGATCTCAACTCACTGCAACCTCTGCCTTCCAGGTTCAAGCGATTCCCCTGCCTCAGCCTCCCAAGTAGCTGGGATTACAGACGCATGTCACCACGCCCAGCTAATTTTTTTGTATTTTTAGTAGAGACGGGGTTTCACCATGTTGGCCAGGCTACTCTTGAACTCCTGACCTCAGGTGATCTGCCCGCTTCGGCCTCCCAAAGTGCTGGGATTACAGGCAAGAGCCACTGCAGCCAGCCCATGCTTTTTATTTTTAATTATTACATTTTTAAAATTATTTATTTATGTAAAAATAGAGACAGGGTCTCATATTGATCAGGCTGGTCTTCAACTCCTGGACTCAAGCAACCTGCTTGCCTTGGCCTCCCCAAGTGCTGGGATTACAGGAGTAATCCCACACCCAGCCAGTTCATATGTTTGTATCCATAAATCATAGCATTGTTTTGTATATTTGTATTATTTTATTTATTTATTTATTTGAGACGGGGTCTCATTCTGTCTCTCAGGCTGGAGTGCAGTAGCACAATCATGGCTCACTGCTGCCTCGCCCTCCCGGGGTCAAGCAATCCTCCCACCTCAGCCTCTCGAATAGTTGAGACCACAGGTGCACGTCACCATGTCTGGCTAATTTTTGTATTTTTTGTAGTGATGGGGTTTCACCATGTTGCCCAGGCTGGTCTGTAACTCCTGGGCTGAAGCAATTTGCCCACCTCGGCCTCCCAAAGTGCTGGGATTACAGGCATGAGCCACCATGCCATGCCGATTTTATAAATTGTATACTTTGGGCCGGGCACGGTGGCTCACGCCTGTAATCTCAGCACTTTGGGAGGCCGAGGTGGGCGGATCACGAGATCAGGAGATCGAGACCACAGTGAAACCCCCTCTCTACTAAAAATACAAAAAATTAGCCAGGCGGGGTGGTGGGCACCTGTAGTCCCAGCTACTCAGGAGGCTGAGGCAGGAGAATGGTGTGAGCCCGGGAGGCGGAGCTTGCAGTGAGCCGAGATCACGCCACTGCACTCCAGCCTGGGCAACAGAGCAAGCCTCCGTCTCAAAAAAAAAAAAAAAAAAAAATATATATATATATATATATATATACACACACACACACACACACACACACACATATATATATATATATATACTTTGTACTTTTTTTTTTTTTTTTTGAGATAGAGTTTCCCTCTCGTTGCCTAGACTGGAGTGTAATGGCACGATCTCGACTCACTGCAACCTCTGCCTCCTGGGTTGAAGCAATTCTCCTGCCTCAGCCTCCTGAGTAGCTGGGATTACAGGTGCCTGCCACCACACCTGGCTAATTTTTCCATTTTTAGTAGAGATGGGGTTTCACCATGTTGGCCAGGCTGGTCTTGAATTCCTGACCTCATGATCTGCCTGCCTCAGCCTCCCAAAGTGCTGGGGCTACAGACGTGAGCCACGGCACCCAGTCTGACTCAACTTCTTTTTTTTTTTGAGATGGATTCTCACTCCGTCACCAAGGCTGGAGTACAGTGGCACAATCTCGGCTCACTGCAACCTCTGCCTCCCGGGTTCAAGCGATTCTTCTGCCTCAGGCTCCTGAGTAGCTGGGACTACAGGCATGCGCCACCATGCCTGGCTAATTTTTGTATTTTAAGTAGAGACGGGGTTTCACCATGTTGGCCAGGCTGGTCTCGAACTGCTAACCTCGTGATCCACCCACCTTGGCCTCCCAAAATGCTGGGATTACAAGCGTGAGCCACTGCACCTGGCCTTTTTTTTTTTTTTTTTGGTAGACAGAGTCTCGCTTTGTCGCCAGGCTGGAGTGCAATGGTGTGATCTCTTCCTCCTT
Source organism: Pan paniscus (assembly GCF_029289425.2). Lineage (NCBI taxonomy): Eukaryota > Metazoa > Chordata > Mammalia > Primates > Hominidae > Pan > Pan paniscus. The sequence continues at coordinate 49,171,464 of NC_085926.1, read as the reverse complement.
GGCCTCCCAAGTAGCGTAGCTGGGACTACAGGCGCCACCACACCCAGCTAATTTTTGTATTTTTAGTAGAAACGGGGTTTCACCATGTTGGCCAGGCTGGTCTTGATCTCTTGACCTTGTGATCCGCCCGCCTCAGCCTCCCAAAGTGCTGGGATTACAGGCGTGAGCTACCACTCCCGGCCAACTCAACATCTTTACGGTTTTTGTTTTGTTTTGTTTTTGAGATGGGGGTCTCATTCTGTCACCCAGGCTGGAGTACAGTGGTGCAATCTCCATTTACTGCAGTCTCCACTTCCCGGGCTCAAGTGATCCTCCCTCCTCAGCCTCCCAAGTAGCTGGGACCGCAGGCGTGTGCCACCACACCCAGTTAATTTTTTGTATATTTGGTAGAGACAGAGTTTCACCATGTTGCCTAGGCTGGTCTCAAACTCCTGAGCTCAAACATTCTGCCCACTTCAACCTCCCAAAGTGCTGGGATTACAGACGTGAGTGACCACACCTGGCCAACATTTTTAAGATTTACCTCTGTGGATTCTAATATCTGTAGCCCATTTATAGTAACGCTAGTAATTTCATTGTGTGACTATAGCCCAATTTTCTTATTGTCCTGTTGGTCAACACTTGGGTTGCTTACAGTTTTTCCTTTGTATAGATGCTACAATGAATATTCATTCATTCATTCATTCATTCATTCATTCATTGAGATGGGGTCTCATTCTGTCACCCAGGCTGGAGTGCAGTGATGTGATTATAGCTCACTTCAGCCTCAATCTCCTCAGGCTCAGGCAATCCTCCCACTTCAGTCCCCCAAATAGCTGGAACTACAGGTATATGCCACCACGCCCAGCTGATTTTTGTATTTTTTGTAGAGACCAGGTTAGCCATTTTGCCCAGACTGGTCTGGAACTCCTGGGCTCAAGCGATTTGCCCACCTCGGCCTCCCAAACTGCTAGGATTACAGTTGTGAACCACCAAGCCCAGGCCAATGAACCTTTTAATACCTGTGAGTTCGCATGAGAGGGGCTCTCCAGGGTGACTACACTGGGGTAGACATTCTGGATATTAGGGCTTGTGCCATTGACACTAGCAGGGTCTTGGGTGTTTTACTGGCACATGTTTAGAGGCTGATTGTCAATTTCTTTTGGTTGTTAAAGGTGGTGAACTGTTCAAGTCCCTCTTTTACAAATAAGAGAGAATTCAGTCAATTTGTCAAAGGGTAGCTCAGAATGGAACCATAATGTCAAATCTTTGCATGTTCCTTCTTCTGTTCTGTTATGCCCTATTCCTTTACTTGGCCCTTGTAACATTTCACCTGTCATGATTAGCATTCCTGGTCACCACAAACTCCTAAGAGATAAATTGTTAGAGCCTATTCTGAAGCAGTAATTTTATCCTAAAAGCCACCAACCTCTTTAACATTTCTTCTGACTCCGTGGAATGCTTTCTAAATTTATATTCCTGGCAGTATGGATGCATAGGTTTTTAAATGCAGGATTTGCCTGCATTTAAAATGTTCTTTGAATATTTCATTGGCTGCAAATCCATTAGACTCTACCATGGAGCCCTGTGTGTTTCTATATATAAGGGCTCTTTCAGGCTGTTAATGCCAAGGGGCAGGTTTTTCTCACAGAGAAGAACTAGGGCAGCAAGGACAAAGGGGCAACAGGTCATGTACTGTCTCAACAAACAGCAGCAGCATTGTGCAGTCACAACCTTCCCTTGTCACTAAGCAACAAAAAATTGACCTCCAGAGATTCTCTTTCCTGAAGAAACCCTCCAAAAGACAAGAGGAAAGTTTGCCTTTTCTGCTCCCTTCTTGGAAAGATGCAAAGTGCTTTAGTAGGCTCCTGGGTAAGAGTGCACTTTATGTTAATCCTGGCCCCTGGCCCTCTGGTTGTACCCGAAATCTGACTGAGTCATGCCGGTGAAGTGAAAAGGTTTTCATCTGGCATCCAACCTGGAATAGGACCCTGAGCCGCCCACTTCCTCTCCACCATCTTGAGGTCACCCCTGGAGGCTGCCTAGTCTTCCTAACACTTTGCCCCCTTCCATGCATCATGGTCTCCTGAAAGCCAGTGGAAACTCCTAGTCCTCTAGCCACCCCATTTATTCCTAGTTAATTGTTTGAGCCTCCCAGGCTTTTGGAGTTTGGCTGCTCTCTAGTCTGGGAACATTTTGAGGGCAAAGATTGTGTTTTTGTCCATCTGTATTTCCCATGCTCAGCCCCATGCCTGGAAGACAATAAAGGTCTGATAAATACTGTTGAGCTAACCTGAATAGAGAGTGAGGGGTTCCTGACAGAGAAGGATAGACAGACAAAGTGATCCACGTCTTCAGTGGGATGGAAAGATATGAGGCTTTCTAGTCCTGTTAAATAGCCCATTGCGATGGCCAGAGGGCAGGCTTAGGATGGGTTCTTCTGCTCAGTGTTATAATTGTGGAGGGCCAGACACACCCATCGTCTCCAGGGAGAACTCAGGACAAAGAGGTTGGGCCATAGGAGTTCCCAGACATGATCATCCACAGAGTGTCCACGTAATGACATCAGCACAGTACAGCCCCTTTCTTGGACCTCTGATAGTTGCTTATTTCTGTCTCCTGACAGTTCCTCTCTCTGAAATTCTCTCCAGGCCAAGCACAGTGGCTCACGCCTGTAATCCCAGCACTTTGGGAGGCCAAGGTGGGCAGATCACGAGGTCAGGAGTTCGAGACCAGCCTGGCCAACATGGTGAAACCCTGTCTCTACTAAAAATACAAAAATTAGCCTGGTGTGGTGGCGGGCGCCTGTAATCCCAGATACTCAGGAGGCTGAAGCAGGAGAATTGATTGAACCCGGGAGGCAGAGGTTTCAGTGAACCAAGATCGCACCACTGCACTCCAGCCTGCAGACAGAGCAAGACTCCGTCTCAAAAAAAAAAAAAAATTCAGCCTGGCATGATAGTGGGCGCCTGTAGTCTCAGGTACTTGGGAGGCTGAGGCAGGAGAATGACTTGAACCCGGGAGGCGGAGGTTGTAGTGAGCTGAGGTTGTGCCACTGTACTCCAGCCTGGGTGACAGAGCAAGACTCTGTCTCAAAAAAAAAAAAAAATTGTGGAGAGAACAACAAAGGGGATTTCTTCTCAGGCTCTTTAGGGAAGGACCACACCCCTGATCAGTGGCCCTGCCCACAAATCTCTGCTCTAAATGAATGGCACTCCTTCCCTACACATGCATAGCCCAAGTGGGTCATTACAGCTGAGGTCAACTGTCCCAATGATGGATGAAGACACTTCTATACTGGCCCATCTCCAGGAGTGTCCTAACTCCTTAGATTCTTTCTATTCTGTCAGGAACTTCCATGAGGGGCTTCTGGTCTGGCTTTCCTGGAACCCTCAGTTGGGGCCCTGAGGTCTAGGATCCATGGTGGAGATTTGAGTGAGTTTTATCCTCATTCCTGTCTTGTTATAGCACAACAATGGCTTCTATGGGCACTACAGAAGCCAATTCAAGAGTGAAAGTGCTAGAGAATACCGCCTTGCAGCCAAGCCCCAGCCTCCAGCAGTGTTCCTGCAGCGATGTCAGGTACAAGGCAGACCTGAAGGCAGCGGGGGTGACTAGACCAGTTCTTGCCTCTCCCAGAACCCAAAAGCATCATCCCAGCCCTTCCATGGCTGTACTGACACCTATCCCTGGGACAGGCTTTACCTTTCTTCTCTGAGATGTCAGATCTTTCCCCTACAGACAGGGTGGAAAAGAGTGAGTGCCAAACTGAACCATATTGCTCACTGCCCCTTCTAGATGGACAAAGGGTAAGGGCCTAGCCGGGGTGGGTAGCTACAGGCAAAGAGCCTCTAGAACCCAGGAAGTAAGCCTTGAGTTTTGCTGACAACTACCTTCACATTCAGATTCCTTAATGCTAAGAAAGCCCATGGTCCATTCCACAGCCAGCTTCACAGTCCAGGTCCTTAGAAATTAGTAGGAGGTCTCCTCTGGTCAGGGAAGTAGTACAGGAGGCAGCTGGTTACTGGCCTACACATTTGGCCAGGGAATACTGGAAAGGAGTGATGGCTGAGGTAGCCTGGAGTGGCTATAGCAGGCTTCTGGAGAATGGGAAAGGGATACAGGGCCATAGGCCCTTTACTACTTACAGGCCTGGAGACAAGGAAGGGGCACTGTGTATCATAAATCAGGGTCACAGCTGGGTGAGGTGGCTCACGCCTGTAATCCTAGCATTTTGGGAGGCCAGGGCAGGTGGATCACTTGAGGTCAGGAGCTCGAAACCAGTCTGGCCAACATGGTGAAACCCCATCTCTACTAAAAATACAAAAAAAAAAAATAGGCAAGGTGCGGTGGCTCATGCCTGTAATCCCAGAACTTTGGGAGGTCGAGGTGGGAGGATCACCTGAGGTCGGTAGTTCAAGACCAGCCTGACCAACATGGAGAAACACCATCTCTACTAAAAATACAAAATTAGCTGGGCTTGGTGGTGCATGCCTCTAATCCCAGCTATTCGGGAGGCTAAGGCAGGAGAATGGCTTGAACCCAGGAGGTGGAGGTTGCAGTGAGCCAAGATCAGATAGCGCCATTGCATTCCAGCCTGGGCAACAAGAGCAAAACTCCGTCTCAAAAAAAAAAAAAAAATTAACCGGGCATAGTGATGCACACCTGTAATCCCAGCTACTCAGGAGGCTGAGGTTGGCAGAATCGCTTGAACCTGGGAGGCAGAAGTTGCAGTGAGCCAAGATGGCACCACCACACTCCAGCCTGGGTGACAGAGTGAGACTTGGTCTCAAAAAATGAAATAACATAAAAAATAAATAAATAAATCGGAGTCACAACAGTAACAAGCATACTCAAAACGCAGAACTCGGAAGGGTATGTTTACAAAAGATTGCTTGTGACAGCCTCAGATAAAGGCATTCCCACAGGCTGGTAACAACCAAGTGGTTAGTACTACTGAGCCCAAAGGGGGACAAGGGGGAGGCATGGCTTCTGGAATCGAGAAGGAGATAAAGGTATGAAAAGGGTCACCCTGACAGGATCAGTGATCCTAGGTACAGAGACATAGCCAGGTGGGATGTGGCCTAGGAGGGAGCCAAGAGAAGAAACACCTCCTCTCTTTTCCTCCATGTCCTCCCAGGGTTCCCTGGTGGCCAGAACAAAGGGAGCCTAGTGTGGGGTGCAGTCAGGTCAGCCTCCGGAGCAACAACTGGGTAGAAGAAAGGCCCAGAGGGACCTGAAGGGGTGCCTAAAACAGGTACCACCCACTGCACCTTCTTGCTTCCCAGCCTTTTGCCAGGTCCTACTTGATCTGCCATCTGGATTTTCTATGAATTGCTTTCCCAGGCTGAGACCAGGGTCCTGGAGGCTGCTATTTTATGGAAACTGAACTTCCTTAGCATATACACTTGCAAGAGCTGCCTGCTACAGCCTACCAAGCCAGGCCCAGATGCAGCTCCAGACTGCCCATCCAGGGCCACCTCCCTTTTGAGAGTGAAGGGATCTGGGAAGTACAGGAAGAGAAGCAACACAGAGACTTCCTGCTGTATGTTTGTCATTGCCCTCAGTGGCAGCTCTCCTCCCAGAGACTGGAACATCCTATCAAACTGTTAAACTCATTCCTCAGAAACAGACATGTAAGGGGCATGTTTTGGCTGCTGATCAATGTAAGGACTTGCTACATAAAAAATTTACTAGCATTATCAGCAGCCCCAAGTAGCATAATCTGTGTCTTGGATTCAGGTTATATAAATGTCAAATCTCACAGTTCTTTCTAGGTCTAAAGCTGTTTTAATTAATAGGACTGCTCAGAGAAGTTGCACATTTTCTTTTTGCACTGGTTGAGAGGTACCAGGTTTCAGCTGGCAGATTCTAGCTATTGTTTAAAGCCTTTCCAAGATGTAGCATCCACTCTCCTTTGGTTTGTAAAATTTTTGTCCATGACATACAGATGCAAGAAAATTGTGTTTTCTTTTTTTTTTCATTTTTTTTCTAAAGCAGATTAATCTATTTCCAGCCGTCAACTGCCTGATTCTTGGGAAATATAATTCTGGTTCTCTTAGTTCCTCAGGTTGGACAGGAATCCTGTCTGGTTGGGTGCATGTTCTTCACCTGTGGTGCCATGACTGCTGAGCCCTTGCTGCCATCCCATTCCTCAGTTTGCCAAGGAGCTTCCTCTCTTAGTGCAGACTGCCCAGCCTCCACAGGGGCCCTTAGCCCTCCCACATGCAAATACTGCCCCTTCCAAAGAAGCCCACCTCTCTTCCAAGTCCTCTTAAGATGGAATCCCAGTCCTAGCTCTACCTGCTCAGAAACCATGGATTTTACCACCTCGTTGGAAAAGGAGCCTTGAATGATTAAGAAACAAAGATGCTAGTGATCATTCTTTGCAGGGCAAGAATACCCAGAATTGCCTGGGTAGAGAGGAAATGACTGTGCTTCTCACCAAGCTCCCACAGTTTTGAGAGAACAAAACTCATTGGGCGTCAATAAATTATCCTGCCACTATAGGAATAGTGAATTTCCAGTCAGAGGTGCCTCCGACAGGAAAGACATGTACATTCTAGGGCTAAGTGTAATTCAGTAGCTGAGGATAGACAATGGGAGAAATTTGGGGGTCAATTGAAACTTGCCCCAGACTCCTAGATTTTATTTTAATTGAAACTTTCATTGAAATAATTATCAATTCATAAGCAGTTGTAAAAAATAATAGAGATTTCTTTTACACTTTGCCTGGTTACCTTCAATGGTAACATCTTGCAAAGCTATAGTATAATATCACAACAAGGACATTGACATTGATTTAATCACTAAAGTTCATTCAAATTTCCCTAGTTTTACTTGTGCGTGCATGCGTGCGTGCGTGTGTGTGTGTATTAAGAGATATGGGCGGGGCGTGGTGGCTATAGGCTGGGTGCGGTGGCTCACGCCTGTTATCCCAGCACTTTGGGAGGCCAAGGCAGGCGGATCACGAGGTCAGGAGATCAAGACCATCCTGGCTAACATGGTGAAACCCCATCTCTACGAAAAATACAAAAAATTAGACAAGCATGGTGGCGGGCGCCTGTAGTCCCAGCTACTTGGGAGGCTGAGGCAGGAGAATGGTGTGAACCCGGGAGGCGGAGGTTGCAGTGAGCCACGATCGCACCACTGCACTCCAGCCTGGGTGACAGACTGAGACTCCATCTCCAAAAAAAAAAAAAAATTAGCCAGGTGTGGTGGCAGGCACCTGTAGTCCCAGCTACTCAGGAGGCTGAAGCAGGAGAATGGCGTGAACACGGGAGGTGGAGCTTGCAGTGAGCTGAGATCGCGACACTGCACTCCAGGCTGGCTGGGTGACAGAGCAAGACTCCATCTAAAAAAAAAAAAAAAAAAGAGCTATAAAATTTGCCGGGCGCGGTGGCTCACACCTGTAATCCCAGCACTTTGGGAGGCCAAGGCGGGTGTATCACCTGAGGTCGGGAGTTCAAGACCAGCCTGACCAACATGGAGAAACCCTGTCTCTACTAAAAATACAAAATTAGCCGGGGTGGTGGTGCATGCCTGTAATCCCAGCTACTCGGGAGGCTGAGGCAGGAGAATTGCTCGAACCCGGGAGGCGGAGGTTGTGGTGAGCTGAGATTGCGCCATTGCACTTCAGCCTGGGCAACAACAGCAAAACTCTGTGTCAAAAAAAAAAAAAAAGAGCTATAAAATTATAGCCGGGCGCGGTAACTCACGGCCGTAATCCCTGCACTTTGGGAGGCTCAGGCAGGTGGATCACGAGGTCAGGAGTTTGAGACTGGCCAACATAGTGAAACCCCATCTTTACTAAAAATACAAAAAATTGGCAGGGCGTGGTGGCTGGCACCTGTAATCCAAACTACTTGGGAGGCTGAGGCAGGAGAATAGCTTGAACCCAGGAGGCAGAGGTTGCAGTGAGCTGAGATCGAGCCACTGTACTCCAGCCCAGGCAACAGTGCGAGACTCCGTCTCGGGAAAAAAAAAAAAAACTTTAAAATTTTATCACCTGTGTAGTTTTGTGTATCTAACACCACAGTTGACTGTGATGGTAGACCAACATCGCAAGGGATCCCTGGTGCTGCTCTGGTTTTTTTGTTGTTTTTTTGTTTTGTTTTTGGAGTTCCGCTCTTGTTGCCCAGGCTGGAGTGCAATGGTGTGATCTTGGCTCACTGAAACCTCTGCCTCCCGGGTTCAAGCAAATCTCCCGCCTCAGCCTCCTGAGTAGCTGGGATTACAGGTACCCACCACCGTGTCCAGCTAATTTTTTTTATTTTTAGTAGAGACAGGGTTTCACCATATTTCCCTGGTTGGTCTCAACCTCCTGATCTCGGGTGATCCACCTGCCTTGGCTTCCCAAAGTGTCAGGATTACAGGTGTGAGCCACCCTGCTTGGTCTATGTAATTTTTTTTTTCTTTAAGACAGAGTCTTGCTCTGTCACCTAGGCTGGAGTGCAGTGTCGTGATCTTGGCTCACCACAACCTCTGCCTCCCGGGTTCAAGTGACTCTCCTGCCTCAGCCTCCTGAGTAGCTGGGATTACAGGCATGCACCACCACACCTGGCTAATTTTGTATTTTTAGAAGAGATGGGGTTTCTCCATGTTGGTCAGGCTGGTCTTGAACTCCTGACCTCAGGTGATCCACCCGCCTCGGCCCCCCAAAGTTACAGGCCTGAGCCACTGCGACTGGCCCCCATTTCTAAATCAATCAATCTTCCATTTCTAAAATTTTGTCACTTAAAAATGTTATAGATCGGGCGCAGTGGCTCACGCCTGTAATCCCAGCACTTGGGAGGCCGAGGTGGGTGGATCGCTTAAGGCCAGGAGTTCAAGACCAGCCTGGCCAACATAGTGAAACCCCATCTCTACTAAAAATACAAAAAATTTGCTGAGGTTGGTGGCTCACGCCTGTAATCATAGCTACTCGGGAGGCTGAGGCAGGAGAATTGCTTGAATCTGGGAGGCAGAGGTTGTGGTGTGCTGAGATCACGCCACTGCACTCCGGCCTAGGTAAGAGAGCAAGACTCCATCTCAAAAAAAAAAATTACATAGGCCAGGTGCGGTGGGTCATGCCTGTAATCCCAACACTTTGGGAAGCCAAGGCAGTGGACTGCTCGAGGTCAGGAGTTCAAGACCAACCAGGGCAATATGGTGAAACCCTATCTCTGGTAAAAATACAAAAATTAGCCAGTGTGGTGGCACATGCCTGTAATCCCAGCTACTTGGGAGGCGGAGGCATAAGAACCTCTTGAACCTGGGAGATGGAGGTTGCAGCAAGCCAAAATCACACCACTGCACTCTAGCCTGTGCTACACGTGAGACTCTGTCTCAAAAAAATAAATTAAATTAAATTAAATTGAAATGTTATATAAAGCTGGACACAGTGGCTCATGCCTCGAATCCCAGCACTTTGGGAGGCCAAGGCAAGAGGATTGCTTGAGCCCAAGAGTTCAAGATCAGCCTGTGCAACATAATGAGACCTCATCTCTTAAAAAAAGTTAAACAATTAGCCAGGCATGGTGGCATGCACCTGTGGTACCAGCTACTCCAGAGGCTGAGGTAGGAGGATTGCTTCAGCCCAGGAGGTCAAGGCTGAAGTGAGCCATGATTGTGTCACCGCACTCCAGCCTGGCAACAGAGTGAGACCTTGTCTCAAAAACAGTTATATAAATAGAATAATACAATATGCACCCTTTGGAGACTGGCTATTTTTGCAGCATAATTTCCTAGAGATTCATCCAAATTATTGTGTGTATCAATAGTTCATTTATTTTCATTTACTGAGTAGTATTTCCTTGGTACCAGTGTACCAGTTTGTTTAATCATTCATCTGTTAAAGGATATCTGACCTGATTCCAGTTTTTGGCTCATACAAATAAAGCTGTTAAGAATATTTATATATAAATTTTTGGTTGAACATATGTTTTTGTCTCTCTGGGATAAATGCCCAGGAATACAATTGCTGGGTCATGTGGTAGTTGCATGTTTAGTGTTTTTGTTGTTTTGTTTTGTTTTCGAGACAGAGTCTCACTCTGTCGGCCAGGCTGGAGTGCAGTGGCACGATCTCAGCTCACTGCAACCTCCGCCTCCCAGGCTCAAGCAATCTCATTACAGGTGTGTGCCACCATGCCCAGCTAATTTTTGTATTTTTAGTAGAGACAGGGTTTCACCATGTTGGCCAGGCTGGTCTTGAACTCCTGACCTCAGGTTATCCACCCACCTCAGCCTACCAAAGTGCTGGGATTACAGGATGAGCCACCACGCCCGGCTGCATGTTTAGTTTTTAAAAGAAACTGCCAAACTGTTTTTGAGAGTGGCTTTACCACTTTATATTCCCACCAGCAATGCATGAATGATCTGGTTTCTCTGCATTCTCACCAATACCTGATGTTGTCTCCATTTTCAATTGGAGCCATTCTGATAGATGTGTAGTGATATCTTATTGTGGTTTTAATTTGCATTTCCCTGATGTTTAATGATGAATATCTTTTTGAGAGGTGACAGCGTGCTGGCAGCCCTCACAGTCCTTGCTTGCTCTCGGCACCTCCTCTGCCTGGACTCCCACTTTGGGGCACTTGAGGAGCCCTTCAGCCCGCCGCTGCACTGTGGGAGCCCCTTCCTGGGCTTGCCGAGGCCCGAGACGGCTCCCTCAGCTTGCGGGGAGGTATGGAGGGAGAGGCCGGGGGGGGAACTGGGGCTGCGCGCTGTGCTTGCCAGCCAGCGTGAGTTCCGGGTGGGCATGGGCTCAGCGGGCTGCACTCGGAGTGGCTGGTCCCCCACCCCAGGCAGTGAGGGGCTTAGCACCTGGGCCAGCAGCTGCTGTGCTGAATTTCTCGCCAGGCCTTAGCTGCCTTCCCGCGGGGCAGGGCTCGGGACCTGCAGCCTGCCATGCCTGAACCTCCCCCCTTCACTCCGTGGGCTCCTGTGCAGCCCGAGCCTCCCCAACAAGCGCCGCCCCCTGCTCCACGGCGTCCAGTCCCATTGACCACCCAAGGGCTGAGAAGTGTGGGCACACGGCGCAGGACTGGCAGGCAGCTCCACCTGCAGCCCCAGTGCGGGATCCACTGGGTGAAGCCAGCTGGGCTCCTGAGTCTGGTGGGGACTTGGAGAACCTTTATGTCTAGCTAAGGGATTGTAAATACACCAATGGGCACTCTGTATCTAGCTCAAGGTTTGTAAACACACCAATCAGCACCCTGTGTCTAGCTCAGGGTTTGTGAATGCACCAATCGACATTCTGTATCTAGCTACTCTGGTGGGGGACTTGGAGAACCTTTGTGTCCACACTCTGTGTCTAGCTAATCTGGTGGGGAAGTGGAGAACCTTTGTGTCTAGCTCAGGGATTGTAAACGCACCAATCAGCGCCCTGTCAAAACAGACTACTGGGCTCTACCAATCAGCAGGATGTGGGTGGGGCCAGATAAGAGCATAAAAGCAGGCTGCCCCAGCCAGCAGTGGCAACCCGCTTTGGTCCCCTTCCACGCTGTGGAGGCTTTGTTCTTTCACTCCTTGCAATAAATCTTGCTGCTGCTCACTCTTTGGGTCCACGCTGCCTTTATGAGTTGTAACACTCACCACGAAGGTCTGCAGCTTCACTCCTGAAGCCAGTGAGACCACGAACCCACCCGGAGGAACGAACAACTCCAGACGCGCTGCCTGAAGAGCTGTAACACTCACCGCGGAGGTCTGCAGCTTCACTCCTGAGCCAGCGAGACCACGAACCCACCAGAAGGAAGAAACTCGGAACACATCCGAACGTCAGAAGGAACAAACTCCGGACGTGCCGCCTTTAAGAACTGTTAACACTCACCGCGAGGGTCTGCGGCTTCAGTCTTGATGTCAGTGAGACGAAGAACCCACCCATTCCGGACACATTTTCATGTGTTATTTGTCGTCTGTAAATCTTCTTTGGTTAGATGTCTTTATGTTTGCCCATTTTCTAATTAGACTGTGATTTTACTGTTGAGTTGAGAGACTTCCTTATATATTCTAGTTCTCTGTTGGATATATGGTTTTTAAGTATTTTCTCCCAGTCTGTAGCTTGGTTCGCAGTGGCACGATCATGGCTCATTGCACCCTTGACCTCTTAAGCTCATGTGATCCTTCCACTTCAGCCTTCCTAGTTGCTGGGACCACAGGTATGCACCACCACGCCTGGCTAATTTGTTATTTTTTGTAGAGACAGTGTCTGGGAGCCTTTCCACATTGCCCAGGCTGGTCTTGAACTCCTGGGCTCAAGCAATCTTTCCTCCTTGGCCTCTCAAAGTCCTGAGATTACGGGTGTAAGCCACTGCACGGCCTCAGCTTGCTTTTTTTTTTTTTTTTTCTTGGAGATAGAGTCTGTTGCCAAGGCTGGAGTGCAGTGGTGAGATCTCGGCTCACTGCAACCTCCGCCACCCAAGTTCAAGCAATTCTCCTGCCTCAGCCTTCCGAGTAGCTGGGATTACAGGCGCCCACCACCACACCTAGCTAATTTTTGTATTTTCAGTAGAGACAAGGTTTCACCATGTTGGCCAGGCTGGTCTCGAATTCCTGGCTTCAAGTGATCTATCCACCTCTGCCTCCCAAACTGCTGGGATTATAGGCATGAGCCACTGTGCCCAGCCTCAGCTTGCATTTTGAGGAATGAAAGCTTCCCACCTTCTTGGAGTTTTCATTCTGCTTGAAGACTACCATCAGACTGTCTAAGGCAGGCGGTTCTAAAAAGGGAACTCTTTTTTTTTTGAGACGGAGTCTCACTCTGTCGCCCAGGCTGGAGTGCAGTGGTGTGATCTCAGCTAACTACAAGCTCCACCTCCCGGGTTCACGCCATTCTCCTGCCTCAACCTCCCGAGTAGCTGGGACTACAGGCGCCCGCCACCACACCCAGCTAATTTTTTGTATTTTTAGTAGAGACGGGGTTTCACCATGTTAGCCAGGTTGGTCTCGATCTCCTGACCTTGTGATCCGCCCGCCTCGGCCTCCCAAAGTGCTGGGATTACAGGCGTGAGCCACCACACCTGGCCTAAAAAGGGAACTCTTAAACACACATACAATAAGCTCTACTCTGAAGATTCTGGTTCAGGGATGGAGCCAGCCCCTGTATTTTATCTGGGGACCTGCTGTCAGCCATTACCTATACTCCCAAGCCAGCCAAGCCTGACCTCACCAGATCTGGCCACTTCAGGTCTACAGCAGGAGAAACTGAGTGACTGCAGAGGGAATGGCTCTGCGGGCAGAAGCCAAGCACAAAGGCAAGAAGGTGGTCTTGGGACAGATTCCTGCTGAAGTCTGGAGGCCTAAGAAGTGGGCTTTCTCTGCATGGGAGTGGAACAAGGCTCTCTAGCTCCAACTGAGCCAAAGTAAATGCCCTGGGGCCAGGACCTTCTGTCCCTGTTCATTAATTTTTTTTTTTCTGTTGCCCAGGCTGGAGTGCAGTGGCTCAATCTTAGCTCACTGCAACCTCTGCCTCCCAGGTTTAAGCAATTCTCCTGCTTCAGCCTCCTGAGTAGCTGGGATTACAGCCAAACACCATCACACCCAGCTAATTTTTTTGTGTGTTTTAGTAGAGACGGGGTTTCACCATGTTGGCCAGGTTGGTCTCGAACTCCTGACCTCAAGTGATCTGTCCGCCTCAGCCTTCCAAAGTGCTGGGATTACAGGCATGAGCCACCAAGCCCGGCTAATTTTTGTATTTTTAGTAAAAACGGGGTTTCACTATGTTGGCCAGGCTGGTCTCAAACTCCTGACCTCAGGTGATCCACCCGCCTCGGCCTCCCAAAGTGCTGGGATTACAGGTGTGAGCCACCGTGCCCAGCCTGTTTATTGATTTAACAGCAACATTTATTGAGCTGTGTCAGGCATTATTCTCAGTGCTGAAGTTATAGATGTGAGCAGGACAGACCGCCTTTGCCCACAAGCAGCTTATGTTTAATGGCGGGTCATGAGATGTTCTAATCAGTGGGGGTAACATCACATAGAACAATATAGTATGTTAGCAGGTGAAAAATGCCGGGTTAGGGTGATGGAACTATTGGCCTAGTGCTCAAGGAAGGAAAAGAGGGAGGTGTGAGGGAATTATATGGCCAGGAGAAGGAACAGGTGGTGCAAAGCCCTAAGTGGGAGCACCTGGTGTGTCTGAGGAGCAGTGAGGAAATCAGTGTGGCTGGAGGTAACAGAAGGACCAATATCATGTGGGTCTCACAGACCACTATGATGACTTTGGCTATCACAAATAGGAGGAACTGTTGTGAATTTTCAGCAAATGAGATGTGATCTCATTTATGTACTAACAGAATTATGCTGGCTGCTAAGCAGACAGCACACTGGAGGGGTTAGTTTGAAAGCAGGGACACCAGGCAGGAAGCTCTTGCAATAATTCAGGCAAGAGAGTAATGTGGCTTGGATCGGGGAAAACAGTGGGCATGCTGAGATGTGGTCTGGTCCTGGGCACATTTTGACCACAGTATCAACAGGATACTTGCATATTCAATGTCGGGTATGAGAGAAGAGAATCAAGGGGACTCAAGGTGTTTGACAGGATCTGGCTGCCGTGGTCTGAGCTGGGGGAGGCTATAGGTGGAGTGTGTCTGGGGATGACCCAAAGCTCAGTCATATGTTTGGAGATGCTCAATTGGGCATTTACATGGAGATGTGGAGTAGGCAGTTGTCTACTGAACCCAAAGTTCAGGAGAAAGTTTGAGCTGGAGATAGAAATTCCAGTTTTCAGATGGCATTTAGAGCCAAGAGGCTGGGTATGTTGATGGGGGAGTAAGTGTGGATGCAGGGGAGGAGAGGACTAAAGTCCTGGGCAATCAAGAGTTAAGGCCCAACTTGAAACTTGGCCACTGCTCCCCTGATGGGAGGATGTTCTAGCAGATGCCTCCTTATTGAGGACCCTCCTCAATAAGGGTTCCACGGGCTTCTGCTTCAAGGCAAGTCCCATGTTGAGATATCCCAGGACTGAAGTGTTGCTTTAATTAGTCTCTGCCCTCTGTCGGCAGTTTAGCAGCTTAGGGGCAGTGGCTCCTGGTGACTTCCCTCCATTAAGGACCCTGAGGCAGTGATCCAGGTAAGGGTGGGTAAATAAGCATCATTTTCCCCATTCACCTTCTTTCTCACTGTCTTTCAAGGAGCCGGCGCAGCAACACTTCTTCTCCAAGCACGACAACCGTACTTCCTTTGACAAAGTGAGTGCCGAAGACAGGAAGAATGGCAGGCAGTCCCCCAGCCTAAGCTGAAGTCTGGACAGAGCAGGTGGTAGGGTGGAGGGGATGACACTGAGGGAGGGCTCCTTATGAAGGCAGAGGAGTGGCTGTCTTCCCCCACAAACTTTCTCCTCTGGGAAACAGCCTATTCCCCCAAACAGAGACATCTCTATGTTGGTTTCCTCTGCCAACTTGCCAGACAATGTGCAAGTATCCTGTGGGCCACTAACTTTCTGGGTGCTTCACCTTAGAATGAAAGACATCACTGGGGAGGCAGGCCAAGGAGGCCAGGGTACAGGCCAAGACAGCCAGGCATAGGACAGGTATCACCAAGCAGACTTGGGGTTAGGAGGGGCCCAAGAAGGTGCTTGGTGCCAGGAATGTGGGCCAAGGGCCCATACCGTTGAGGAGGGTCCCTATTGCCTGCTGCAGGGAATCGGAAGGCGGAAGGACCTGGAGTGCCTGTGGCAGCGGCACACCTTCCTGCGCTGGGCACCCTGTGAGATAGAGTTGCGCCAGCAGGGGCCCCTGGAATCTTCTTACCAGGCTGATTTCAGACCAGGCCCAGGACTCAGTGGCCTCCCCCAGCGCCTCGTCCACTTTGTGCAGGTCCAGCCTTCCCATACCAGGACCACCTACCAGCAGAACTTCTGCTGCCCATCCCAGGGTGGCCACTATGGCAGCTACAAGGTAGGGCCCCAGGCGCCGGTCACTGACGTACTGCCTGACCTCCCAGGGATCCCAAGACCCAAGCTGCTGCAGCACTACCTTCATGCTGGGGTCTCTGAGTGTCTAAACTGGTCCAGAGCATTAAACAAGGACAGCTGACACAGCAGCCTGTCTGTGCTTGCAGCCCACAATGGGATGCAGCCCAAGAGGCTGAAAGGTAGTAGTGGGCTGCCAGGTCCTGTGCCTGTCTCCCATGGCACTTGTGCCCATGGTGTGTTTCTGTGCTGGGCATGGGAGGTGCTGCTCTGGGATCCCTGCCACTAAGTGAGAAAGGGTAAGGCCTGCAGGAGGCTAAGAGTCCAGGAGGATTGCTATAGCCACATCAGGTGGGTTCCAGGGCCCCAAGTACTACTCTGTTCTTGCAGTAAACCCAGCTATAGAGAGGAAGATTAGAGGGCAGTCCCCAGCCTAAGTTGAAGTCAGGACAGAGCAGGTGGCAGGGTGAAGGGGGTGACACTGAGGCTCCTTATGAAGGCAGCGGAGTGACTAACTTCCCCACAACCTTTCTCCTCTGGGAAACAGTCCATTCCCCCAAACAGAGACATCTCTGTGTTGGTTTCCTCTGCCAGCGTGCCAGACAACTTGCAAATATCCTGTGGGCCACTGACTTTCTCGGTGCTTCACCCTAGAATGAAAGGCATCACTGGGGAAGCAGGCCAAGTACTCAGTGTAGCTATGGGGAAAGCAGACCCCAGAGACCAGTACTAGTGGCGACAAAGGCTGGAAGAAGGAAGAGTTGGCAGCTTTCTCAGGAGGCAGCTGCCTTTGAGGGGTTTGTTGGGTGGCCACACAGTCCTGTCCAAGAGACGGCTGCCCCACAGCTGACACAGAAAGAGACTGCCCTGGGCCACAGAACCCACTGAACCACCCCTCCCTGTTGGGGTAAGCAGAGACCCTAAGGAGACACTCTGTAACTTGGATCTGGAGGTCTTCCTAACCTTGTGGTATTCTGTTGTTTTCTGAGCACTTCTCTGGTCATCTTATCCTGCCATCCTTTGGTGACAAGTGACAGCCCTTCCTTACTGTCCTAGTGCTCTCTAATCCCCAGGACAGTAAGGAGGCGCTGTCATCACATGTTGCCAAAGAATAAGCTGAGGCTTAGATGGAACAGAAACACCAAATCACTTTGGGAACACCGACCAGATCCAAGAGGCTCCTTCTGGACCCTCATCCCTAGGGGCATTGAGACCCCCAAAGGAAGGCAGGGGCAGTGGAAACAAGGGAGTTCACACCAGGGTCCACACACTAGGTTTTAGCAGCACTTTTACTTCCACATCCAAACTCCCTGGGTCCTCACAACAGCCCTGTGAGGTAGGTAGGGTAGGAAGGTTTCAGAGATCCCCATTTATAGATGAGGATGCTGAGGCACAGAGAGGTGAAGTGACTTGTCCAAGGTCATACAACCAGCAGTGTAGAGGGCTCAAAGCCAGCATTCCTCCGCTTGAACTCCTGCACTCCAGCCCTCTGGCAGTTCCCACATCCTCTCTATTCTCTCTGTGTCCCCCACCCTCTCAACTCTCCTGGGTCTACAGGGACCCTAAAGGCAGCCTGGCAGCTGAGATTTTTCAGTAATGGCAACTGGGGTAGGCCTGGTCAACTCCAGATAGGAACTGACCCTGAAGAGCATGAGGCCAGCTTTGCTTCTCCCCATTTCCCAGTTGGATGGAAGGCCTAGTAGGTCCCAGGGCAAGGATGGAGCTAGGCATGATTCATGAACGAATGGTGATAAAGGTAGGTGTAAGCATATGTGTGTCCTGCACTAAAAACAAAGGCTCCCCTAACCCAAGGCCCCAAGGCAGTGTTTCAAGTGCTCACCCCCATGCCTCTCTCATCCCACAGAGCCACAGTGAGTGTCCTCAGCAGCAAAAGGAGCCATAGAAATAGCTGCCTCTGGCAATGAGCTACTCCAGTGGACAGCTCCCACCAAGCCTTCAGACCCCATCACGCAGACACAGTGCCTCCACGGCTTGACTGGGGCCCTGGGCCACACCCCCAATAACAAACAGCCGGGGCCCAGCCTGCAGACTAGAGCAGGAGCAGCGGGCAGTGGGCATGGCAGGCAATGCCTCCCAGCGCCGCTGTGCAAGGCTAAAGCTCTCCACAGAGCCCAAAGGACATGGCTGGTTTCCTGCAAGAAGGAGAGAGAAGGCTGTGAGAGGCACAGGCCGTAGGGACTCCAGGCCCTTCTGCTCCCTAAGCCCAGAGAATAGCCCAGTATTTATCACCCCAGGATGAGCTATCAGGGCCTTGCTCCTCATTGCCTATGTTCATCATTTGTTCATTCATTTATGTTTCTATATGTTCTCTTGACTGTGCATACAGTGGTCATTTGTCCTGCTGCTGTCTCGTAGACCCTTGCTGGTGCTTGACAGAGCCCCCAGTCACTGAGGAACACCCTGAGTGCTGGGCCAGGCAGACCACATCCTGCCTGCTTCATAGATAGGGAAAAGAGCTCACAAAGCCCTGACCCCTGGAGTGCCTGGAGATGGGCAGAAGGTGACACACATGCTGGGGGCTAGTCTTTCCTGTCTTGGGACTCCCTCCTCTCCCCAGCCCCATAGAGACTTACCAAGGCCCCCAATGGCCACAATGTGGCCCCCAAGGGACCCAACCACAAAGTCTGCCCTCTTATCCCTCATGCGCAGGCTGCGGGGCAGTTTGGTCCAGGACCCTGCAGGAGAGGGGAGGTCAGATCTAGTCATGTACGCACTATGCCCCTCCATCCCACAGAGAGCGGGAGGACAGCCCAGAACAGCCACTGCTCACCATGCTCCAGGTCAAACATCTCCACAGTGTTGACAAAATGTGGGCGAGAGTAGAAGTTGTGGGGCCCAGGCTGCTGCAGGCCACCCAGGCTAAAGACGCTGCCTTCAGCCATGGCGCAGCCAGCAAAGGCCCGACGGCTGGGTAGGCTTGGATGCCGGGTCCATGTACGGGCCTCCAGATCAAAGGCTTCAAAAGCAGTCACCGGGAGCTTGCCCTGGCGGCCCCCTGTCAATGGAATTGGGGTACCTGGGAAGGAGCCCAGGAGGCTTGGTGGGCTCCTTGCTCACTAGGTTGCTAATCTGCCTGCCTCAGCCTCCCACATCCTGCTGTGTGCACACTTGCACGTGAATCATCCACCCTACAGTCCCTCAGGTACTGGGGTTTGGTTTTCCAACCACAGCAAGACCACCAGGGGTCAGAGCCTCAGAGCAGGCATGGATCACCCCAACAAAGCTTCTCTTGTTTTGCCATCCTGAACTGAGCCTGATCCCTATCCCAGCCAACCTATGAGGATGAGGATTTCTAGACTCTGAGCCCCCTTCCCACATTCCCCAGGCCCTTACCCAGGACATAGATCTTGTTCCCGTGCAGGAAGGTGGAGGCCCCATAGCAGGGTGTGGGCATGGAGGGTAGCGAAAGCCAGCAGTCCCGACGGGGCTCATACACACGTACCTGGGCCTGGGGGGCCGTGTCAGGGCCCATTCCCCCCAGAGCATACACCATACCATCTGCATTGAAAAGAGTAGTTCAGATTGTACCTCAGCCTGCCAGGGACAGCTGCCCTGGTAAGTCCTGAGGGTGGCTGGAGACCCATGTGTTTATAGCATCCCTCCCCAGCAACAGACACTCTACTACCTGCCTGCAGTGGGGGCTGGGAGAGCTGGGATTCCTACTCTGGCCAGGGCCCCTCTGAGTAAAGAGCAGGAGGCAGCCAATCTAATTATAATCCGACTCTGTCTCCCTGGAGACGCTATGGCAACAGAGTCTGGCATCCAAGCAGGGCTGGCCTGGGCTGGTGGTCAGACCTGGAGGCCACAAGGTGGGGACTCCCCTCGGGGAGGAAGATGGGGGGATGGCTTAAGCCAGGGGTAAGAAACATGGGGATCTGCTTAGCACAGAGCTCAGTCTGGGGAGGGGGACTGGGGACCAGCTGGAGTTGGAGATGGGGCTGGGAGAGGAATGGCTTGGGTCTGCTGGGTAAAGATACTGTCCACAAGCCTTCTGCCCCAGGATCCCTGCCAGCACCTCTGTGTGACACTCTTTCATTATAGTAGGTTCTTGCCCTCTGTTAAACCCTCAGAGTCAGCTACGACATGTCTGGGGGCCTTAGGGTAATGGGCCAGTCAGCTGGGGGCTTCCATGGCAACCATCCCAGGTCAGCTTGGCCTTTGTCCATATCAGGCTCCCTGGCGTGTGGGAAGGGTTGGGGGTGGGGCAGGAAGTCTAAGCACACACAGGCTCTGAGCCAAGGCCCTACTCCTCTCCCACACCCCAGACTATTTATAACCCTGGGAGTCATTAGGCCATCCCACCCCCATCTCTTAGAAATGAGGAGTGGGGCAGGAACATGGCTGGGGTCTCCCATCATCCTGGGATCGGCCTGGGCTCTGCCTCCCACCTTAGCCAGAAAAGGCAGTTAATAGAAGGCTGCTGAAAGCCTAGCTCAAAGCTAGGTTGGAAAGGATACAGGGGACAAGGCCACATCCTGGGCACCCATGTAAAAATTACAGCTCTTGTTCAGTCTCTGAGGGTAAGGGACTAAGTCAGGAAATAATAAAAGGTGTTAGGGTACCTGAAGTGCCTTCCTTGGGAGGCCACTCACCTCTCTCCACAGTTGCAACCCCCATGGCTGCTTGAGGGAGGGTGGCCCGACGCTCCCAGCGGCCCTCATCCATCAGGAAGGCCTCTACAGCAGCTACCGGGCTCTGGACCTCATCCACACCACCCACCACTAGCACCTGCTTGCCCAGAACTACTGCAGCTGCACCAGCCCGGGCAGTGGGCAGGGGTGCCAGTGCCAGCCATGTGTGCGAGGCCATGTCCAGTGTCTCAGCAGTGTCCAGGGGCAGTCCAGCCCGGCCACAACCCCCCAACACCAGCAGGTGCCCATCTTGGTATGCCACTGTGCCATAGACCCGGCAAGTGGGCATGGGGGGGAACACTTGCCAAGCAAAGGCCCGGCCACCTCCTGCAGACATGGTGTTCACTGCCAATGGCAGGCCATGCTGTCTGCTCAGACTGTAGGCCTCACTGGGGAGGCATGACAGGGCCTCATCTTGATTCTGCCAGGGCCACAAGAGGTATATGACCAGTCCAGGGACCTTGCCTTCACCTGGAGGAAAGAGGGAAAACAGGGGTCAGGGCACTGACCGGCCCCTCAGGAAACAGATAAGCAGCCTGTAGCTAAGGGCAGGGCTGGCCCAAAATCACTGGTGGGAAAGGCAGGGGGAGAACCCAACCCCTCTGGCTAGCACACCACTGTGGAGGCCCTCCTGGAGTGGGAAGGAGGGCAGGCCCCAGGTACCCAGGAGCCTTTCCCCTTTCCCATGGAGGCATGAAGGATTCTCCTTCTCACCCACTACCCAAACCACTCAGCAACTGGGTCAAATCTGGGTCTAGGAGGGCAGTAGTAAGGTGACTAGAACAGGACTCTCCATCCAGGACCCTTCCTTTCCCCTCAACAAGCCTCACGCTGGTCCTGCATGAGGGGAGTCCTTACTGGCTTCCAGGGTGCCCTGGGCAGCCTGGGGGTCCCCACGCCTGCTGTCAGGGGTCAGACTCCAGAGTATCCTTACAACATCCTGGGGGCCATTCCACAGGGTTAATTTAAACCATTCCCACTAGTAAAAGACCAGAGTCAGGGTGTGTTTCAGACTAGGGGGAGGACTAAACACCAGGGTTCCACACTGTCCTCTCGAGGTCCCCCCTCAGGAGTTTGCCCATTCCAAACCCCCCAGAAGCCAGATTCCCTGGTGTCCAGAAGTGGGGTTGGGGCGGGGGGCCGTTGGAGAAATCTCATGACCACAGGACTCCAGGGTCTGAGTCCAGGGCGTTTCCAGCAGGAATGGGCAGCTGGACTTCTGGGTTCCCTCGCAGGAGATCCCCAAGTTCTCCAGCCACCCCTTTCTCTTGGTGGCTACACTCCTGGACCCCTGGCAGGAGGGCCTCTTGGCCCCAAACTTCCAGCTCAAGGATGTGGGGGGCGGGTCTGGGCTAACGCGCTTGGGGTTCTACACCCCGCGCCCCAAACTTCCCCTGAGCGCGGTTCCCGCGGGACTCACCCGCCGGTGCTCCGATGCTGCCAGGGTACGGGGTCCACCGTTCCGCCTCCGTTGACGCCGGATCTGGCTGGGGCTGAAGTCGGGCTCTGGCGGGGCTCCGGTACTGCTCCGGCGCGGGGCGGGGCTGGGCCAGGTCCGCCCCTCGCCCCCCTCCCCCTCCGACTCAGGGAAACCTCCTCTCGCCTTAACCCTGCACATGCCGCAGCTGGAGCAGGGCGTGCCGATCTACGGTCATATGCAAACGGACAGATAAACGGACACGTGGACACTGGGCCTGACAGAATTTAGCGTCCGACCTCGGGCAAGAGTAGAAATGAGGCAGCGGCGAGCGACACAACACGTGTATGGCAAGGGGCAGTTCTGAGCCCGACCCAGCCTGGGTGCGCCCGCTGTGTCGAGCAGGCCAGCCGAACCCGAGGGCTTGAGGGGCCGGCGCCTGCCCACCTCCGCGGAGCTCCCAGGAGCCCAATGACAGGCTTCCCGGCGGCGCCCCCTGGAGGCCACTGGGGACATGGCCTGGGCCTCTGTCGTGTGGGGGCAGCCTGGGGCGCCCTTACCTGGGCATAAAGCAGGAATAGGTCTTACAGTGTACACTGAGGCTAGCGGGGGTGGAGGAACAGAAGGCACCGGCCCTTCTACAAACCTGGGTGGGGAGAATTCCTGGAAGGAGTGATACTGAGCAGAGAATGTGCTGGAAGAGTCAGAGGCCAGGGGACCTCCCAGTGGGTCACTCTGGCCTCATCCTGTAGGGCCTGAGAGACCTGGGCTACTCTGGGACCCAAGGCACATTATAACTATCCATTTTTAGTATCCTGAGCTTGCCTCTAACCAACTCTGGGGTCAAGCAAGAGCAAACTAGTGTGACGGGCCCACCTACCTCAGGCCCAGACCTTGGCCCTGCCTATCTTCTGAGCATTCAGAGTATTAGCTAAGTCTTCAAGCTGAGGGCCCATTTGTACAGGTCAGTGGTACCTGTGGGAAGAGGTCCTTGCAGTTGTCTGTGTCTGCTCACTGCCTTGTCCCCCTTTCATGGACAGTGCTTATCTTAGTTTCCCCCAAAGCAGACCTGGACAAAGATATACATGCATATAGTTAGTATGGGAGGTGAGGCCAAGAAACACCAGCAGTGGCAAGGAGACAAGGAAAGCAGCCAATAAAGGAAGTGTCATCAAGCAAGCTACCACTGTGGGCCATTGGGACCAAATCCTGCTGGGGATTCTGGGAGCCAGCGTAGAACATAGGCCTTACATCATTGCTGCCCCCAAGAGCAAGGGGAGCTGAGATACTCATTCTCAAATCTCCATTAGTCATGGGTTGAGAGCTGTTTGGGGGCATTACCTATTAACTCCCTGGCCTCCCTCACATCTGGCCTTCCCAGAAGTCTATGGGTAGACCCTTCCGCATGACCGGAGAAGAGAGCCTTTGCTCTTTTCAGGGACTGTCAGTTGGATTCAGTCGGCCTGCACAGAAATGGTGGTGCCAAGGCTGGTTACAGAGTGCACAGACCCTGACTTGAAGGCCTCAATCCTCCTTGTCCCACTTCACCTTGGACTTGCTCTTCAGTGCCCTCACTTGGGGCACTGTTTCCACCCTCTTGTGATTGCCAATAGGCTTCCAAGAGGCTCACACTGCTCTGCAGCCCCCTTCACATTTGCTACTGTTCCCTTTCCAAGCTCCCTCCCCCTCCTTTCCAGCAATTAAACACTTATGAGCCACTTGCCTTTAGATACCTCCCAACACCCCAAGTCTCTCTAGTCTCCCCTTCCTCCCCTCCAGTCAAACTCTTGAAGCCATCTGTCCTCACAGGCTCCACCTCCTTGTTACTTGTCACCTCAATGTGCTGCCACTCCTCCCCAAAAATTGTTCTTGGAAAAGTCATCATGAAATACCATATAGCTAAAACTATATGTGCCTGTGGTCCTTCACTAAATCTTGCTAGCATCTTCAAAGTTTTGCCCCTTGTGACCTCAACTCCCTCCTGCTGTTTGTCCTGCCTCTGAGAATCTTTATTTTTTATTTATTATTTTTTTTTGAGACGGAGTCTCGCTCTGTCACTCAGGCTGGAGTGCAGTGGTGCCATCTCCACTCACTGCAAGCTCCGCCTCCCAGGTTCATGCCATTCTCCTGTCTAAGCCTCCCGAGTAGCTGGGACTACAGGGGCCTGCCACCATGCCCGGCTAATTTTTTTTTTTTTTTGTATTTCTAGTAGAGATGGAGTTTCACCGTGTTAGCCAGGATGGTCTCGATCTCCTGACCTCGTGATCCGCCCACCTCAGCCTCCCAAAGTGCTGGGATTACAGGCATGAGCCACCGCGCCCAGCCCACCTCTCAAAATCTTTTTTTTGAAACGGAGTTTCACTCTTGTTGCCCAGGCTAGAGTGCAGTGGCGTGATCTCAGCTTACTGCCACCTCCGCCTTCCGGTGGTTTCAAATGATTCTCCTGCCTCAGCCTCCCGAGTAGCTGGGACTACAGGCACGTGCCACCATGCCCAGCTAATTTTTTGTATTTTTAGTAGACATGGGGTTTCACCATGTTGGCCAGGATGGTCTCCATCTCTTGACTGCGGGATCCGCCCGCCTTGGCCTCCCAAAGTGCTGGAATTACAGGCATGAGTCACCGTGCCTGGCCTAGAATCTTTTGCAGGCTCTGCTTCTTCTCCATCACCAGGAATTGGCTCCTCAAGATTCAACCCTGGCTTTTCTCCCTGGCACACATATTTCCTCTTGGGGCAGTCCCTCCCAGGCCACTGCCTTCATTCACATCTAAAGCTCCATCACATCTCTCTGCTCAGATAGAGGTGGGTCCAGGATCCACTGAGAACCATATAAGGCTGGAGGGGCAGGTGGCTCACACGTGTAATACTAGCACTTTGGGAGGCTGAGGTGGGTGGATCACCTGAGGTCAGGAGTTCAAGACCAGCCTGGCCAACATGGTGAAACCCCGGCTTGACTAAAAATACAAAAAATTGGCCAGGCGCAGTGGCTCACACCTGTAATCCCAGCACTTTGGGAGGCCAAGGTGGGTGGGTCATTTGAGGTCAGGAGCTTGAGACCAGCCTGGCCAACATGGTGAAACCCCACCTCTACTAAAAATACAAAAATTAGCCAGGTGTGATGGCAGGTGCCTGTAGTCCCAGCTACTCTGGAGGCTGAGGTAGGAGAATTGCTTGAACCTGGGAGGCAGAGGTTGCAATGAGCTGAGATCACACCACAGCACTCCAGCCTGGGCAACAAAGGAGACTGTCTCAAAAAAAAAAAAAAAAAAAAAAAAAAAGAAGAAGAAGGAAAAAAAGAACCATATAAGATGCCAAATGGAAAGCAAAGATTGGGTCCTGGGATCACCCTGTGTTCTCTCCCATCTCATCCTGTCTGGTCCCAGTTGTGCCTGTAGGCTCAGCAGCCACTAGAGTCCAGGTCAAGTCAGACTACACTCTGATGAGTGCTCCCAAAGAGTTCCATCTAGGGCATACTGGGCACCAGGAGGCAAAAAGTTCGGCCCTACCACCCCCAAAGGGAGCTAGGTACCCCCATGATCCTTATCCCTAATCTCTATCATTTCCCCAGTTCTCATGTCTGGAAGGGACACAGCACAGCCGGAGGATGGACCTACCCTTCCTGGTTTTCCATTTGCCCTAACTTCTGAGCTGAACATCACCAGAGAGGGGTCTGGATATAATTGTACTGGTGCTATCCCTGGAGGATGGGCTCTGGCTCTCCATGGAAGGGGTTTCTGTTTGCACAGCCATGGCCCACCTGCACACAGGAGGCCAACACTGCCGGCTTTGGAGAAGCTGCAGAAGGTAACTGGTTGAATCGGTCCTGAATAAGTGAACAGTCAATCTTCAACCATGGACGGCCAGAGACTGGACTCACCCACAGCTGGGGACTGGGGGCACCAAGGTGGGGCTTCCTGACTGCACCCCATGAGATCCTGGCCCTTGGGACCCTACTCTTGCTTTCTCTCCACCAGGAAAAAAAGGCTAGAAGCACTGACCCCAGAGGAACAGGAGATTTTGCAGTTCCTGCTAGATACCTTGGCTACACTTAAAAGCAGCGAGGACCTCCCCATTAATGCTGAGGCCCTGGGAAGCTAAGAGGCACCAGATGAGGCCTATGGCAATGCTGGGTGGACTAGGCACTTGTCTTTAGGAGTGCCTGGACCCCTCTGTATAAGCAGGGAAAATACAGAGCAACCAGAGGATCCTGGTTGGAAAAAGGGCAGGAAAAAGGGCTAGTACCCAGTCCCTAAATGAAGCATCCCGCCACCCTCCTGTGATTGCCAATAGGCTTCCACCTGACCCCAACTACCAAATAAGGCACCACTGCAAGGGTCAGGGTCCAAGAGTTGTGGCAATATTTCTGCCTCCTGGCTCAGGCTCTGACCCTAGTGCAAATGCCCCCACTACCTCATCCATGAAACCAGGGCTCCCAGGATGGTTCCCAACCTGGGCTTGCAAACCTCTGACTAATGGGACCTTTGGTCAGAGCTGTGGAGACCACTCTGACCTCTCACTGAAGTCACAGACCCCTAGGGTTGATTTTGACCTGTGTCCTATAACTACCACCCCGTACTAGCCCAAGAGCATGGATAAAAAGATTGAGGTCCCAGACTCCTAGGCAAAAGGAAAGGGGTTCTGGGCAGTGTTAAGACTGGAAGCAGGACTTCCTTCCATTGAGGGGCTGAGGCTGGGCCAGTGACTATACCTGCCCCCACCTGCCTGAGCAAGTATACTCAGGCCCACAGTGGTATACTGGAGCCCCCAGACTCCATGTGCGCTTGGGCTTGCGTGCACCACTTGTGATCACGTGCACACCAGCCTTTCATGCCATGTGCCACAGGCCCTATTCTCAGGAAGAGAGGAAGGCCTGCTGTCCTCGGAGAAGATACCCTTACTGCAAAACAAAGGAGATCACCTGAGACTCCCTGTCAGGAGGCACTCCTCTTTCACCCTCTGGTCAGGTGTCTGGGACTGAAATGGGCATTGTCAGTGGCTAAAGATAGATCAGAGGGTGGAAGATGGCCTGAACCTTGTCAGGAGCCCCTCCCAGATGTCAATGCACCACTAGCTCCCCTCAGAAAAGGTGTCAGATGACCCCTAATCCAGTCTTGGCCGGGCTCTAGTGAGTCCTTGCCTGGGGCTGCGTCAGAGGGCACCTTTGTTCTTCAGACTTCTGCACAGGGCCGAACGGGTTTGGAGCGGTCACCGCGGCCACCACCTCCAGGCAGTCCTCCTTGGTACCCAATCTGCTCCGCCCCCAGACTTTGTGGGGAAATGGGGTCTCAGGGGTCAAGGGTCGGTAGGGCGGGCTGGGTCCCGGAAGCGGAAACGCAGTGCACTTCCGGCGCGCAGCGGGCGGCCATGTTGGAGCAGCGGAGGCGGCGCAGAGGCGCGTCTTGGGTCCCCGCGGCGGCGCCGGTAGGTTGGAGCCGCGGGCCTAGCCGCGCCGCGGAGGGGCGGCCCGCGAGGCGGCAGGGCGGACGGGCAAGCGGCCAACTCTTCCCGGACCCGCGTCCTCCGCCGGCCTGGCCGAGACCCCCACCCCACCCCCACCCCGCGCCCAGCGACCCCACCCTGGGGCTGTGCGGTCCCGGTAGGGCTAGCACCGTTCACCCTGTACATTTCGCTGCCTCAGTGACCCCCGCCTCACGGCTTGGGCCCTAAGGACGTGCATTCCCAGCCTGAGGGCCCCGATCTGCCCCCTCCCCCGGTCTGCCTGTATGGCGCCTCTCTCAGGCCCTATCTTCCGTCAACTTCTCCTGCCTCCCCCGGGGGCACGTGTGAAGGGAAGTCGGAGGCCGGGCAGGATCCTCTGTTTCCGAGGCTTCTCGAAAGCCCAGAAAACCCCTCCCAAGAGCCCAGCCTAACCTGGGTGGAAGAGCCCCCAGGTCACCCCAAATATTTGCGCTGGGGCGCGTGTGAGGGTGGGAAATAGATCCCTCTCTCTTCTACAGTTCACAGCTCTGGGAACTACATCCCCTCAAAAAACAGTAATAAAGAACTAAAGTCATGTGCAAGGATTGTGCTTGGAGAACTGTCTCTGGGGAGGGGAAGTGCCCAAGACACCTGAGGATCCAAGAATGTTTCCAAACAAAGAGCCCTAGGGCATTTCCTCCAGGGTATTCTGAAGACTTCATCTGCTGCATTAGAGCGGTGGGAAGAAACTACACAGACGGGCCTCATGGCCCGAGGGACCTGCCTGATCCTGGCTGATCTTTTAATGCTCTGGTGCAGCTGGGGAGCTGCCTCTTGCTTCTGGGAGCCCTCAGTGTTGGGTTGGGTATTAGATGTTAGTTATGATTGATGTCCACAGCTTCTTTAAAGAAGTCTGGGACTAGTTAGGTGTTCTCAGTCACCTCCATCTGGGCTGTACTGAGGTCTGTGGCCCTCCAAGTCTTAGGTAGGACAGTTCATACCGCTAATGTCCCCTTGACTCACCATCCTACTTGCAGCCTTTGGCTCCCATTGTCCTTAAACTTTGGGATCTTGGTCTGGCTTCCTGGTCCCTGGTCTGCCTGGTTGCCTAGAGAGATGTCATTGGCACCTGCTACTCATCAGCTTTTTAGTTTCTGTTGAAGAAAAGTCCGACTCTTGATTAGGTCTCCATGCCTCTGGAGCTAGAAAATGGGTTGCTGAGTACCCTGTCTAGAGACTGAAAACAGAACTTCTGGTGGGCAGGGAGATTCCCCCACCCCACTCCAGCTCCACACATGAACAGCAGCAGCTGGAGAAACAGATGGGCATGGACAGTGGGTGTAAGTCTGGGCCCTTTGGCTAACATTCAGGGTTCTTTGTTGCTCTATCCTCGCCTGTTTTTTCACCTAGATCCCAGATCCCACACCAAGTATGCCTTAACCCTTTCTCACTTTGGAGCCATTGCATTAGCTATTCCCCTTTTTGTTCCATTTCCATCTAATCCTTTTTCATTCATCACTCATATCCTAGCTAGGTGTTGTCTCTCCCAGGAATCCTTTCCTGACCCATTGGCAAACTGAGCTGAGTGCCAGCATTCACTCCCAAGAATCTTAACGGTGTCTTTTTCTGGCCTTCTAACCTAGGTTCCTTGAGGACAGGGATATTGCCTGTATTCCCAGAGCTGAGTAATTCTAGGTTTCTGGCTTCAGAAAATACAGAGTTGAATTAAAATGAACCAGGCTCAAATCTTTTCAGGGACCCGGCAGTAGGTTGGATGGCTCTGAGGTATTTCTGAGCATGTATCTTGAAGAAACTCCCTGACCCTTACCCTCTCCTCCCACCCCAGCATGGTAGAGGGTCAGGAGGCCAGGGTTTTAGACCAGGAAGTGTCTCACTCTGGCCAGATTCCTCAGTGTCATGGAGATTGGGGCACTGATTGACCTGTCTATGTGTTCTGGCCCCTTGTCTTAGTGCCATTCTTATTGACTCTTTTCCTCTTGTCTTGGAGGTGCCAAGCGCTGGTTTGCGGATACCCAGGCAGATCTGCAGTGCCTAATGCCATGAGTGTGGTGGTTCAGCATGTGGAGGAAAAAGCTGTGCACTCCTGGTCGCGCATCTCCACGGCAGGGAAGAAGGCCCTGGAAGAGGCGCTGCTTGTTTTTAACCCAATGAGCCAGGATCTCAGTGCCACAGAGGCCCAGCTTGTGGCCTTCCTGCAGGGCCTGCGAGATGATGGCTTCCAACCTACCATCCTGCGCAGTGGTGATGTCTATGGCTATAGTTCATGCACAGCTAATCCCCCAAGCCAGACGAAACTACAAGCTCGTGCCCCTAACCCAACTGCCACATCACCTCCAGCCAGTGCTCCCCGAACTGCCATGCGGTTGCCTGCAGGTCGGGCCACACTGCTTCCCATGCCGCTATCTGGCAGACTGGCCAAAGCATCCACACCAGCCCTTGCCAAGCATGCTACCACCAACCTGCTGCTGAGCTCTCTGAAGCAATCAAGTGCCAGCCATGCCCGGGGTGCAGCAGTGGGCTTCCCCACCCACCTTTATCCAGGTGTCTACCCTGCCATGCGGCTCTCTGTTGTCCTTGAGGCCCTGGTTCCACTTAAGACTCCCATGCCCTGCTTGGGTGCCAAGCACAAGGCACAGTCACTGCAGCTCTCACTTGCAGACTCTCCTCTGAAACTGCGGAAAAGTTCAGGGAAGGGTCCGGGGAACCCTCGGCCCAAAGCTCCCAGAAAAACCACAAGCAAGGGCCCCAAGTGTCTGACTCGCAAAGGCCCTGGGGCTGGACCCCGACGAGGCTCTGGGCACCAGAGCAAAACCAACAGAGCCACTGGGTCCCCCAGTGTCCGGCAAATGAAAGGGGGCTCTGCCCTGGGCACCAAAACAGCCCAGGCCAAGGTAGCTCGAACACTGGCCAAAGCTGCTCGTGCCCAAGCCAAGGTGGCTCGAACACAGGCCAAGGCTGCTAAGGCCCGGGCCAAGGCCAAGGCAGCACAGGTCAAGGCTAAGGCCAAAGCTAAGGCAGCACAGGTCAAGGCCAAGGCCAAAGTCATGGCAGCACAGGCCAAGGCCAAGGCTAAAGCCAAGGCAGTACGGGCCAAGGCCAAGGTGGCTCGGACCCAGCCCAGGGGCAGAGGCAGGCCAAAGGGGTCTGCTAAGGCCAGAACTACAAGGAAGGGCCAGAAAAACCGCCCTGAGACTGTTGGGCAGAAGAGGAAAAGGGCTGAGGAGGCAAAAGATCTTCCTCCCAAGAAGAGAACACGGCTTGGGCCCCGATCTCCTAAGGCATGGCTAGGGCCTGGAACAGCAAAGCTGCTGAAGTTCCGTGCCATAAAGGTAGATAGGCGGTCCTCGGATGATGAGATGCGGCAGCGGGCTCAGCGGATCCTCCGCGTGAACCTGTCACCTGTAATACGGCTCCAGCCATTGCTGCCATATTCAGCAGTCTGATTCCTTCA
This sequence comes from Pan paniscus, assembly GCF_029289425.2. Classification (NCBI taxonomy): domain Eukaryota; kingdom Metazoa; phylum Chordata; class Mammalia; order Primates; family Hominidae; genus Pan; species Pan paniscus. Next base: position 49,140,638 of record NC_085926.1, on the reverse strand, counting down.
CATGGCAATGTTTGGGGAAACTAAGCCCAGCTGTCTGTGTGGCTAGTGGCACAGTGTGCTATGTCCGTGGACTCCACAATCTTGAGGACTCCGGGTGCCTCTCTAGGGCCCTGGTGACCACCAGCCTCCTTTCAGAAACCAGAGGGGGTGGGGTACGGTGGGGTGGGTGGGCGGGAGGGGTGTTTTCATGGCGCGATGTACTGTGACTTGTTATTCAAGTTGTATGTCTACTGTTCCATCTATCACGTTTTATACCTTTCCACCTTCCAGTCTCCCTGCCCACCCTCCATGGTCTTCTGTGTGTGTGTGGCTGCTGGCAGGCCAGCTTGAAGATATAGGGAAAGTGGTCCCAGAAATAGGCCTGCCTATTTCTGGGGGTTGTGGGAGGAGGCAGCTCCTGGGCCCCTTTGGAGAGATGAGGGGAAATTGGCTTCTGTGGTTGTCTGAGAGGCATCCCCTGAATGCAGAAGCAGAGCCACTGTGAAGTAAGACACTTCCCTTTGAGGCTACTCTGGTTTGTGATCCAGACAGGCCCCATTCAGGACAGTAGGCCCCATACAGGACAGTAGGTTCCATGGGGAACCTTGCAGCTAGTGGGTTTTTAGGTCCTGGAATGGAGCCTTTGTGGTACTTCCCTAGGGACCAAACAGACAGCCTGGTTAAAATCTTGGGGCTTAGCCTGGGCTTTTCTGGTGTGGGTCCAGGCCCAAAGGGGTTGAGGTGCTTCTCCCCACTCTGCTCTCGTGGCAGAGTAACTATCCTCAACTTCGATTGGTGGCAAGGTACTGGTGGTTGAGTCAGGACCACAGAGCTTGCCCTCAGTGACCAAATAATTTTCTCCTTGGTTGGGTGAGGTTTTCCATGACTGCCTCATCAGCAGTGCTTTCTGTATGAATCTTAAGTGCTCTCTCTACTCCCAGGTCCAGCCTCATCATGCCCTCCAACATGGTCCATATGTTAAAATACATTGTCACCCTTCCTGCTTTAGAGAGGGGGCTGGGCCCTGGGACCTGAAGGAGGTAACTGTCCTGCCCATCTGTAGTCCATCACTGGCTGCCCAGGCTGAATGGCAGTGCCTGGGGTTGGCAGGGAGGGGCACACATTCCCCGTCCCTGGGGTAGGGGCATCATTTCAGTGAGAATCAGATGTTTTCTGTTTCTGGGTTTGTCTGGGCCCCACAAGCTGCCAGCTGCCCTGGGTGGTGGACCTGTGGAGAAGCTCTGTGCTTCTTGGTGCCCTCCTGCCCCTTCTGCATCTTGTGGCATGCTTCCCCTCGGTGCGTCCTCCCTTGGTTTCCCAAGCTCTGGGACCTTGCTCCCAGCTGTGCTGTCGCCCCACTACCTTACATGCTACTTGCCTCTGACAACTCTTTCATTCATGATGTGAATATGGGGAATGACCTGAGAGCCACACTCAGCTCCTCAAGGGCAGCCCAGCTTGGGGCTCACGCCTGTAATCCCAGCACTTTGGGAGTCCAAGGCAGGTGGGTCAGTTGAGGTCAGGAGTTTGAGACCAGCCTGGCCAACATGGTGAAACCCCATCTCTACTAAAAATACAAAACAGCCAGGTGTGGTGGCACACACCTAAAGTCCCAGCTACTTGGGAGGTTGAGGCTGGAAGATCACTTGAACCTGGGAAGCAGAGTTTGCAGTGAGCCAAGATCTCGCCACTGCACTCCAGGCTGGGCGACAGAGTGAGACTCTGTCTCAAAAAAAAAAAAGAAAAGAAAAAAAGAAATCAAGGTTCCCTGTGGGGTGGGGTGGAGGGGGGTGGGTATTCCTAGGATCTCTAGTCAGATGCTGTCCCTCCTAGTCCAGGCTCCTAGAACAGTTTCCCAAGGAGTGCCAGATATCCTTTCCCGATCTGGCTGCATCAGCATCCTGGTTGTTGGCTGGGGCCAGAGCCAGAGCCTTCGAACTTCATCCAGTAGGCCCTGAGCCCTACTTCATTGGCAGTCACCTACAGGTGAGGGCTCTGGAGGCTGGTTTCTTTGGGTGTCCTGGGCTGGTTCAGCCCTGTTGGGGGTCTGGGTCATTGCTGGGAGCTAGAGGCATGTGCTGTGAAATTTTGGAGTAGAGATCTGATCATTAACCTCTCTAGTCAGTTTCCTTGAGTCCTAACCCAAGACTCAGAATTGCCCCTGTGACTCTTGCGACCAGGGAGGCCATGACATTAAAAACATGATCTCCCAGAGTGGCCATGGTGGCAACAAGACCTGGTAGGCAGAGAGTGGTGAGGGTGCAGTGTGCCCATGTGTGGAGGTATGGGGTCAGGGCCTAGTCACTCACTAGCCCTATGGCTGCAGGTGTTGAAAATGTCACCATCAGCCGGGTGCAATGGCTCATGCCTATAATCCCAGCACTTTGGGAGGCTGAGGCGGGCGGATCACCAGGTCAGGAGATCGAGACCACCCTGGCTAACATGGTGAAACCCTGTCTCTACTAAAAATACAAAAAATTAGCTGGGCGTGGTGGCAGTCGCCTGTAGTCCCAGCTACTCAGGAGGCTGAGGCAGGAGAATGGCGTGAACCCGGGAGACAGAGCTTGCAGTGAGCTGAGATGACACCACTGCACTCCAGCCTGGGCGACAGAGCAAGACTCCATCTCAAAAAAAAAAAAGTTACCATCAAGGCCAGGCACAGTCGCTCATGCCTGTAATCCCAGCACTTTGGGAGGCCGAGGCGGGTGGATCACGAGGTCAGGAGATCGAGACCAACCTGGCTAACATGGTGAAACCCTGTCTCTACTAAAAATACAAAAAATTGTCCGGGTGTGGTGGCTCACACCTGTAATCCCAGCACTTTGGGAGGCCGAGGTGGGTGGATTACAAGGTCAGGAGGTCGAGACCATCCTGGCTAACACGGTGAAACTCTGTCTCTACTAAAAATGCAAAAAATTAGCCAGGCATGGCGGCGTGCGCCTGCAGTCCCAGCTACTCAGGAGGCTGAGGCAGGAGGATGGCGTGAACCCGGGCTGCGGAGCTTGCAGTGAGCCAAGATTGCGCCACTGCACTCCAGCCTGGGCGACAGAGCGAGACTCTGTCTCAAAAAAGAAAAATATAAAAAATTAGCCAGGGGTGCTGGCACTTACCTGTAGTCCCAGCTACTTGGGAGGCTGAGGCAGGAGAATCGCTTGAACCTGGGAGGTGGAGGTTGCAGTGAGCCGAGATCGCGCCACTGCACTCCAGCCTGGGCAACAGAACAAGACTCCATCTCAAAAAAAAAAGAAAAAACATCACTATCTAGCTGGACCTAGAGGGTGCCTTCTACTTCACCCACCTCAAGACTTTCCCAGTGCCCCAGTGCCCCAGCCTGAAGGCTTGCTTAGCAAGTGCTGACCCTGTGCTTCCCTATTTGATGGCCACCAGTGATGCTTGTCCCTAGTGACTCCCCAGACATTCCACCTAGCAGCTGTGCTCCTTGAGCACTCAGTGGACCATGCCGCTCCTGGCACATGTACAGATACTTTGTTCACAACTGCCCAAGCCTCTTTCTTGGGATCCCTCCTACCCCTAGCCACAGAGTCAGTGACCTCGTCTGTGACCAGCATTACTCAGACATCAAGCCTTCCACTGAGGGCAAGGTCAGGCCCAGGGAAAGGGGGGTTGGGCCCTGAGGTGAAATAGGATGCTCAAACCTGCTTTTTTCTCCCAGGTGATTTTCAAAGTTCTGGACCCAGCCATTCCAGTAGAGGATCCAAACAACCCTGAGATTCAGGGTAATCATCCCCAGAGGCAATCCTGTACCCTTTGTGTGTCAGGACAGAGCTTGTAGATACTGGGGGAAACAGGCCCTGCCTCGAGTGGGCACCGGTGGGACAGGGCAAGTAGGCAAGCTCAGTCTCCCAGGGCCGTTCCCCAGCCCTGCCCCATCATTGTCCTTTTTGTGGCCTCCCATTTATACCCCATCACTGTTCCCCATACTTGTACCCAGTGTATAGGGACTGGCATGGGGAACAATTTCCATAATGTCTCTGCCCCATTATTGAATCCCTTTGTGAGGCCCCATCATAGTTCCTCATTTCCTCATACCTGTCCCCCGTCTCTACTCCTATCACTGCCCCTCATAACACTTCCCTTTGTGGGCCCCCATCACTGCCCCTGTCATAGTCTACCTGTCATTGCTCCTCCAACTCCATTCATGACCCTGACCTTTGCCCTTTGTCCCTGCAGCGGCCTCTAGGTGGCACCAGGGCATCTCTGGATGTAACACCTTCCTTGTAAAGAAGTCTTTGTTAAAGACTCCTAGTAGGAGAGCCCAGAATCAGGCCAGGAGGGTACCAGAGCAGGACAAACGCCAAACTAGTTTTTTCTCTACACCCATTGGGCACTCCCTGCCCCCCTTAACTGCAGTTATTACCAGCTGCTCACCTTGAGCCCTCATGGTAGGTCTGCAAGCTGCTGTTGTTTTTCACCTCAGATCAGAAAAGAGGAGAGGTCTGCAGAGGAAAGATACAGGAAGTAGCGGACCTCCTGTATCTTAGTAATGGACCTAAGGTGTGGAGCAGGGAGAGGAGCCATGGACCCATTCCTTTACCTATGTATTCATATAACAAGCACCCATTGAGCTGTACACTCTGTCAGGCATCTTCTGGGCAGTGTTTGATGGGAAGCAGACAGAAAAGGTATCTGCCTTCTTGGAACGGACATCAAGTCAGAAAGACAGTTGATAAATAACCCATCTGTGACCATGCATTGTTTAATGATGGGGATACATTCTGAGAAATGTGTCATTACGCAGTTTCATCGTTGTGGAAACATCTAGAGTGTACTTGTATAACCTACCACACTTCTAGACTATCTGGTATAGCCTATTACTCCTAGGCTACAAACCTGTACAGCATGTGACTGTACTGAAAACTGTAGGCAGTTTTAACACAATGGTATTTGTGTATCTAAACATAGAAAAGGGACAGTAAAAACATGGTATAAAAGATGATAAATGGTACACCTGTATAGGGCACTTACCATGAATGGCACTTGGAGGACTGGAGGATGCTCTGAGTGAGTCAGTGAGGAGTGGTGAGTGAATGTGAAGGCCTAGGACATTACTGTACACTACTGTAGATTATAAACACTGTACACGGGCTATACTAAATGTATAAAAACAAATTTTTTCCTTCTTCAATAGTAACCTTAGCTTTCTGAACTTTTTTTACTTTACAGACTTTTAACTTTTTACAGCTTTTATAACACTTAGCTTAAAACACATGTACAGCTGTACAAAAATATTTCCTTTCTATCCGTATTCGATAAGCTTTTATCTGTTAAAAATTTTTTTTTTACATTTTAAACTTTTTTTGTTAAAAACTAAGACACTGCCAGGCGCGGTGGCTCACTCCTGTAATCCCAGCACTTTGGGAGGCGGAGGTGGGCGGATCATGAGGTCAGGAGATCGAGACCATCCTGGCTAACACAGTGAAACTTCATCTCTACTAAAAATACAAAAAAATTAGCCAGGCATGGTGGCCTGCACCTGTTGTCCTAGCTGCTGGGGAGGCTGAGACAGAAGAATGGCGTGAACCCAGAAGGCGGAGCTTGCAGTGAGCCAAGATAGTGCCACTGCACTCCAGCCTGGGTGACAGAGCAAGACTCCATCTCAAAAAAAAATAAAATAAAATAAAAACTAAGACACAAACATACACATTAGCCTAGGCCTACATAGGGTGAGGATTATCAATATCACTGTCTTCCACCTCCAGATCTTGACCCACTGAAAAAGATCTTTAGGGGCAGTAATATGCACGGAGCTGTCATCTATGGTAACAATGCCTTCTTCTGGATACCTCCTGAAGGACCTGCCTGAGACTGTTTTACAATTAATTGTTTTTTGAGACAGGGTCTCACTAGGTTGCCCAGGCTGGGGTGCAGTGGCACCATCTCTGCCCACTGCAGCCTCTGCCTCCCAGGCTCAAGTGATCCTCCCACCTCAGCCTCCCGAGTAGCTGGGACCACAGGCCTGTGCCACCATGCCTGGCTAAGTTTTTTTCTTTTTTTCTTTTTTGAGATGGAGTTTTGCTCTTGTTGCCCAGGGTGGAGTGCAATGGCGCAATCTTGGCTCTCTCCAACCTCTGCCTCCCAGGTTCAAGCAATTCTCCTGCTTCAGCCTCCTGAGTAGCTGGGATTACAGGCACCCACCACCACGCCCAGCAAATTTTTTGTATTTTTAGTAGAGACGGAGTTTCACTGTGTTGGCCAGGCTGGTCTCGAACTCCTGACCTCAGGCGATCTGCCTGCCTCAGCCTCCCAGAGTGCTGGGATTACAGGCGTGAGCCACCGTGCCTGGGCTTTTTTTTTTTTTTTTGAGATGGAGTCTCGCTCTGTTGCCCAGGCTGGAGTGCAGTGGCGTGATCTCGGCTCACTGCAAGCTCTGCCTCCTGGGTTCACGCCATTCTCCTGCCTCAACCTCCCAAGTAGCTGGGACTACAGGCACCGGCTACCATGCCTGGCTAATTTTTTGTATTTTCAGTAGAGACGGGGTTTCACCATATTAGCCGGGATGGTCTCGATCTCCTGACCTCGTGATCCACCCGCCTTAGCCTCCCAAAATGCTGGGATTACAGGCATAAGCCACCGTGCCCAGCCTAATTTTTGTATTTTTTTGTGGAGACAGGGTTTCACCATGTTGTCCAGGCTGGTCTTGAATTCCTGAGCTCAAGCTAGTGCCCACCTTGGCTCCCAAAGTTCTGGAATTATAGGCGTGAGCTACAGTGCTCGACCATGTTTTACAATTACTTTTTTTAAAAAGTAGAAGGAAAGCTGGGCATAGTGGTACATGCTTGTAGTCTCAGCTACTCAAGAGGCTGAGATGGGAGGATTGCTTGAGTCTGGGAATCCCAGTCCAGCCTGGGCAACATAGAACTTTTCTCTAAAAAAAAAATAAACATTGGCCGGGCACAGTGGCTGACACCTGTAATCCTAGCACTTTAGGAGGCCGAGCGGGCGGATCACCTGAGGTCATGAGTTCAACCTGGCCAACATGGCGAAATCCCGTCTCTACTAAAAATATAAAAATTAGCCAGGCGTGGTGGTGCACACCTGTAATCCCAGCTACTCGGGAGATTGAAGCACGAGAATCACTTGAACCTGGGAGGTGGAGGTTGCAGTGAGCTGAGATCGCCCCTCTGCACTCCAGCCTGGGTGATGGAGCTACACTCCATCTGAAAAATGTTTTTAAAAAGATTAAAAAAAAAAAAACTAGAAGACACACACTCTAAAATAATGATAAAAAGTATGGCATAGTAAATGCATAAACAAGTAGTAGTCATTTATTATCATGAAGTATTATATACTGAACATAATTTTTTTTTTTTTGAGACAGGGTCTCACTCTGTCGCCCAGGCTGGAGTGTAGTGGCATGATCTTGGCTCACTGCAACCTCCGTCCCCCAGGTTCAAGTGATTCCCCTGCCTCAGCCTCCGGAGTAGCTGGGATTACAGGCACCCGCCACCATGCCTGGCTGATTTTTTGTATTTGTTTAGTAGAGACGGGGTTTCGCCATGTTGGCTAGGCTAGTCTTGAACTCCTGACCTCAGGTGATCCACCTGCCTTGGTCTCCCAAAGTGCTAGGATTACAGCTGTGAGCCACTGTGCCCAGCCTACTGTACATAATTGTATGTGCTGTACTTTTATATGACTAGCAATGCAGTAGGTTTGTTTACACAGTATCATCACAAACGTGAGTAACGTATTGTGCTACATACAACATTATGACAGCCACCATGTCACTAGACAATATGAATTTTTCCTCTCCATTGTAATCTGATGGGTGCACGATTGTAGTACCTATGTGGTTTAGCTGAATGATAGTAGATTTTTAGTTTGGACTATGGGATGGCAAGCAGAATCCTTTACTGCATTAGGGAAGCAGGTTTCAGATACCTAATGATACCATGGTGGGGTGTCCAGGAAGTAGTGGGATGTGCAGGTCTCAGTTCAGGAGGAAAATCAGGTTTGGAGAAAGGGGATCCTCACTACAGAAGTGGAATTATCACCATGGGGAAGGCTGTGGTCATCTTAAGACAGCATTCCCAGGGAAGCAGGGATGACAGAACCCCATAGCATGAGGGCAGGAGGAGTGGATACAAGGATCTGGAGAGGGGAAAGACTCCCCCATTCCTTTCCCTCCTCCCTAGTCATAGAAAGTGAGGACCAAGGCACCCAAGGTCTGACCATCTGTGTCTCCAGAGCTCCTGCATGTGACTAACCTCTGTGTAAACTTCTCCAAACTGCACACCCTGGGTGACAGGCCCCTGGGAGGCCTCAAGGGACACCCCTTCTACTACTATGCCTTCTATGAGCTTGTAGCCAAAGGCAGTTGCCTGTGCCTTGGGCACACCTCTAAGTGCAGGTCTGCACCTGGAACCCCAGCCAATGTGGTGAGGACAATGGGAGGGGCATTCTGTTGCTGGTGGGGTGGGCAAGCTGGGACTCCAGAGCAGGCCTGCCTTGCCCTCCTCCCTATCAGGTACATGGGCTTTGCATCTGTCGCCACCAGTCGGTGCACACTGTGAGCGCTGCCAAGACCTGCACCAGGATCATCCATGACATGCAGCAGAACCTGGGCACCCCCATGCCTGCTGGGATGAATGCCATGCTCTACTCTGCCTGGCCATACCTGCCACAGGTCCGCCCACCCCCTATCTACCTTTCTGGTTCTGCCTCAGAATGTGAGTGCCATGGGCATGTCTACAGTTGTCACTTTGACACAGCTGTGTGTCTGGTTATGTGAGTGGAGGCGTGTGTGATGTGTGTCAGCACAACACAGCTGGGCGCCACTGTGAGTTCTGCTGACCCTTCTTCTACTGTCATCCCTGAGAGGGTCCCTGTTCCCCTTGGTCCTGCAGACATGAGTCCTTCAACCCCTAATCCCAACACTGACTCTTATCCTTCAGCTCCATGGTGACCTCTGACCTAATTCCATCCTTAACCTCTGACCTCTGATCTAGCCTGTGACTGTGACCCTGTGGGTGTCTGGAAGGGGATTTGTGTGATGCTCACATGAATGAGATCCATGGCCTCCTCTCTGGGCAGTGTTGCTGCAAAGTGTGTGTATGGGGTCAGCACTGTGACTCCTGGCCTGGTCACTATGGCCTGAGCTCCACCCAACCTCAGAGCTGCCAGTGTGAGTGACACTCAGGGTGGGCCCCCGCCTCCATGTCCTCCTGGCTCTGCCCCCAGTTACTGCCCTGATAACACACGCACCTACCCACCCCACTGCAGTTCCATTAGCAAGCTGAGAGCCCTAAGCCTTCGCCTGCAGGTGTGACCCCAGGGGTCAGGTCCCTGGTACTCATGTCTGTTATCCCTCCAGTGGTACCTGTCACTGCAAATGCTTTGTCTCTGGGCAGGACTGTAGCCATTGTCTGGTGAGGCTTGGCCCACCTTCTGATTTAACCTTGATCTTTGGCACTGAGCTTCTTGGAGCTATAGCCTTATAATGAGTATAAGGCTATAGTTATCATGACTGTGGACTGAGCCTTGTACTTGGGTGGGTGCCGCTCACTGACTTGGTCACCAGGGTCAGCATCACTTTGGCTAGCTGAACCTGTATATGCCCTCAAGTGGGAGTTTCGGAAACAAAAGGGAAATTGATTAAACTTGTATTATACACTGGATTTAAAGGCTTTTGTCTTTGTTTTTGTTTTTGAGACAGAGTCTTGTCTTGCTCTGTCACCCAGGCTGGAGTGCAGTGGTGCAACCTCGGCTCGCTGCAACCTCCGCCTCCCGAGTTCAAGCGATTCTCATGCCTTAGCCTCCTGTGTAGCTGGAATTACAGGCACACACCACCACACCTGGCTAATTTTTGTATTTTTAGTAGAGGCGAGGTTTTACCATGTCAGCCACTCTGGTCTCCAACTCCTGACCTCAAATGATCTGCCCGCCTTGGTCTCCCAAAGTGCTGGGATTACTCGTGTGAGCCACCACACCTGGCCAAAGGTGTTTTTTTGTTTTGTTTTGTTTTGTTTTGTTTTGTTTCCAGCAAACTTGTTTAGAGGAAGACTTAGCCCAAGGAATAACTCCATCCTCTCTTTGCCTCGAATGTTACAAACTCTTTGCTTAACTTTTTTTTTTTTTTTTTTTTGAGATGGAGTCTCACTCTGTCACCCAGGCTGGAGTGCAGTGGCGCAGTCTCAGCTCACTGCAACCTCTGCCTCCTGGGTTCAAGTGATTCTCCTGCCTCAGCCTCTCGAGTAGCTGGGATTACAGGCACCCGCCACCACGCCCGGCTAATTTTTTTTTTTTTTTTTTTAAGTAGAGACGGGGTTTCACCATCTTGGCCAGGCTGGTCTTGAACTCCTGACCTCGTGATCCACCCACCTTAACCTCCCAAAGCACTAGGATTACAGGCGTGCGCCACTGTGCCCGGCCTCTTGGCTTAACTTTTATTTAACCCTGGTTGTGTCCTCATCTCCTTCTTATGTCTCTCTGTGAAGTTACTCAGGAGTGCACCATGATCTTCTCTCTCACTTTCAGATGCAGTCAGAGGAACATTCAGGCCCTTTCTCACCCCTTTTCCCACCATAGGCAGACCCAATATAAGACTTATCAGGCCCCTCCCCTCCTCTTCCTGTCCAGATCTTCTTGCCTTCCCCAACCCAACTACAGTCTCCTACAGCCTGAGTTCTAGAGTCTGGGCAGTGACCCCGCCCCCACCCAGGCTGCTGGCCCTGTGACTTTAACTTTGCAGATGCTACAGTAACAGGTACAGGGCGGGGCCTGGAATTCATGGTCAAATGGCAAGAATCAAGACTTCACCCTGACCCCTCCTCACCTCTGTGCTCCCTCAGGTATTCTGCAGTGGTGAGTCTCTGCATATCCCACCCCCACCTCTGTGGCTGCCACTGCCATGAGCACTAATCTGGGTATTTCTTTTTCTTTTTTTTTCTCTTTTTTTTAATTTGAGACAGCATCTTGCTGTGTCGCCCAGGCAGGGTGGCATGCAGTGACACAAACTCAGCTCACTGCAACCTCCGCCTCCCGGGTTCAAGCGATTCTCCTGCCTCAGTCTCCCGAGTAGCTGAGATTACAAGCATGCACCACCACACCTGGCGAATTTTTGTATTTTTAGTAGAGACGAAGTTTCACCATATTGGCTAGGCTGGTCTTGAACTTCTGACCTCAGGTGATCCGCCCACCTTGGCCTCTCAAAGTGCTGGGATTATAGGCGTGCCACACGGCGCCTGGTCTAATCTGGGTATTTCTGTGCTGCCCTTGGCCACAGCTGAAGCCAGGCTTGGCCAGGTTCTCCAGCAAGTATAAGTATCAGGAGGGTCAGAAGCAGAAAGAAATCAAAGCTCAGACACTGGGGCTCACTGGAAGAAGTGAACGTCTAGATAACTATTTGGAGGAAGAGGCTGAGCAGGGTTGGAAAGACTTGGAAATCCAGGTATGGGTGTCAGCATGGTCAAAAGTTCAGTGTCTTGGACAGAGGCCATATTATTCCCAGGACAGTATGGGAAAGGACTAGGACTCCCACTTCCTTCGAGGGAGCCCCCTGGCCTGCTCCTTTCCACTGTACAGAAGCCCCAGGGACTGCCTCTGACTGGCTTCAGCCCCGACTTCAGAGATAGCATCACGCTGTTTTTTGTTTTGTTTTGTTTGTTTGTTTTGAGATGGAATTTCACTCTTGTTGTCCAGGTTGGAGTGCAATGGCATGATCTTGGCTCATTGCAACCTGTGCCTCCTGGGTTCAAGCTATTTTCCTGCCTCAGCCTCCCAAATCACTGGGATTACAGGCGCCTGCCACCACACGTGACTAGTTTTTGTATTTTTAGTAGATACGGGGTTTCACCTTGTTGGCCAGGCTGGTCTCAAGCTCCTGACCTCAGATGATCTGCCCACCTTGGCCTTCCAAAGTGCTGGGATTACAGGCATGAGCCACCACACCTGGATGATAGCATGACCCTTGATGTGCCCTCCACCCTGTCTGGCAAGACCATTACAGGCACCAGCTGCCCAAAGTGAGGAGTCTGGGGAACAAGATGAAGTCACAGGTCACTAGGATCTTAAGAGGGATAAGGGCCTGGGAATACAGATCCTTGGGTTCTTGAGGGAATGGGAGTCTAAGCCCTGAGGGTCGTAGGTCCTGGAATGGGAAGTCTGTGTCTCACATGCAGGCCCCAGAAAAGCCCTTTCCCCTGCATGGGCAGCTGGTCCTGTATTTTGGACTGGCTTGACTTTGCCCATGTGGTCGGTGAGGGTTGCCCTTCTCTCCTGGTGCCCATTGGTGCCTCATGCCCTGTAGTATGACATTGTCCTGCTTTATGAAACCTAGGTCAGTGGTGTGGATGTCAGGAGTGTGGATGGGTGGTGGTAGGGATGGATAGGAGTGGCTCTGTGACTGCTGACCCCTAACCCCAGGAACCTGAAGACTGTCAGGCATTAGTGTCTGTGCCCAATTCCTGCCCAGCAGCACCCACTGTGCCCATCTGCTGCCCTCAGAGCAGCTGTTTCAGGTGGCCCTGCTTCGTGCACACAGCTAGGCAAGACCCTGTGACCCCCAACCCTGTCACTCCCAATACCAGGACCCCATTATGCTGCTCACACATTTGAAACACACCAAACCGTCAGTATGGCATATCATCATGTCGTAAAACAAGCAAAACAGGTACTTAGTTTAACAATAAAGCAGGATTTAAGAAGTTGGTCTTTTTCCATTCATGATGAAATGTTGGGCTCACTAAGTTGGGCTCACTAAGTGCACAATAGAAATGAGGCATCCCAGCTGGGCACAGTGGCTCATGCCTGTAATCTCAGCACTTTGGGAGGACAAGGTAGGTGGATCACCTGAGGTCAGAAGTTCCATACCAGCCTGGCCAACATGGTGAAACCCCGTTTCTTTTTTTTTTTTTCTCTTTGAGACAGAGTTTCCCTCTTTTTGCCCAGGCTGGAGTGCAATGGCACGATCTTGGCTCACTGCAACCTCCGCATCCTGGGTTCAAGCAATTCTCCTGCCTCAGCCTCCCCAGTAGCTGGGATTACAGGTGCCCGCCACCACGCCCGGCTAATTTTTTGTATTTTTAGTAGAGACGGGGTTTCACCATGTTGGCCAGGATGGTCTCGATCTCCTGACCTCGTGATCTGCCTGCCTCGGCCTCCCAAAGTGCTGGGATTACAGGCGTGAGCCACCGCGCCCGGCTTTTTTTTTTTTTTTTTGAGATAGAGTTTCTCTCTTGTTGCCCAGGCTGGAGTGCAATGGTGGGATCTCAGCTCACCGCAACCTCCGCCTCCCGGGTTCAAGCAGTTCTCCTGCGTTAGCCTCCTGAGTAGCTGGGATTACAGGTATGTGCCACCACGCCCAGCTAATTTTGTATTTTTAGTAGAGATGGGGTTTCTCCCTGTTGGTCAGGTTGGTCTCCAACTCTCATCATCAGGTGATCTGCCTGCCTCAGCCTCCCAAAGTGCTGGGATTACAGGTGTGAGCCACAGCGTGTGGCTTTTTTTTTTTTTTTTTGAGACTTTGAGACGGAGTCTCACTCTGTCACCAGGCTGGAGTGCAATGGCACGATCTCGGCTCATTGCAACCTCCACTTCCTGGGTTCAAGCGATTCTCCTGCCTCAGCCTACCAAGTAGCTGGGACTACAGGCGCGTACCACCATGCCCAGCTAATTTTTGTATTTTTAGTAGAGACGGGGTTTCACTATGTTGGCCAGGATGGTCTCGATCTCTTGACATTGTGATTGTCCCGCCTCAGCCTCCCAAAGTGCTGGGATTACAGGCATGAACCACCGCACCCGGCTGAAACCCCATCTCTACTAAAAATACAAAAATTAGCCTGGCGTGGTGGCACGCACCTGTACTCCCAGCTACTCGGGAGGCTGAGGTGGGACTGAGCCGAGATCGCGCCACTGCACTCCAGACTGGACGACAGAGCGAGCCTCCATCAAAAAAAAAAAAAAAAAGAAGAAGAAAAAGGAAAGAAAGGAGGGAGGAAGGAAGGAAGGAACGAAGGAAGGAAGGAAGGAAAGAAGGAAGGAAGGAAGCATGGAGGCATCTCTGGGACCACATGATCATTGCAGCATCACCTCACCTCTTCTCCTCTCCCCATTCACTGCAGGGTTGTGGTTCTATACAGACTTTCTGCTTTGATCCAGGAACATGCTGGTACTCCACGACACAGGCTATGGCAGACCAAGAGGGAGTGTGGAGGACTGAGGGAAGCTTCATCCATCTGCATTCAGTGATGTCCTAGGGGCTCCATCCTACATCTGGCAGAGACATAATTTTTTTATTTTTTATTTTTTTTTGAGAGGGAGTCTCGTTCTTGTCACCCAGGCTGGAGTGCAATGGAGCAATCTTAGCTCACTGCAACCTCCGCCTCCCAGGTTCAAGCAGTTCTGCCTCAGCTTCCTGAGTAGCTGGGATTACAGGTGCCCACTGCCACACCCGGCTAATTTTTTTTTTTTTTTTTTTTTTTTTGAGACGGAGTCTTACTCTTTTGCCCAGGCCTGAGTGCAGTGGTGCTATCTCGGCTTACTGCAAGCTCCGCCTCCTGGGTTCACGCCATTCTCCTGCCTCAGCCTCCCGAGTGGCTGGGACTACAGGCGCCCGCCACCATGCCTGGCTAATTTTTTGTATTTTTAGTAGAGACGGGGTTTCACCATGTTAGCCAGGATGGTCTCGATCTCCTGACCTCGTGATCCGCCTGCCTCGGCTTCCCAAAGTGCTAGGATTACAGGTGTGAGCCACTGCGCCTGGCCTTTTTTAAAAATTTTTATATATTTATTTATTTTTTGAGATGGAGTTTCTCTCTTGTTGCCCAGGCTGGAGTGCAGTGATGTGATCTCTGCTCACTGCAACCTCTGCCTCCCAGGTTCTAGCGATTCTCCTGCCTCAGCCTCCTGAGTAGCTGGGACTACAGGCGCATGCTACCGTACCTGGCTAATTTTTTTTTTTTTTTTTTTTTTAGTAGAGGTGGGGTTTCACCATGTTAGCCAGGATGGTCTCAATCTCCTGACCTTGTGATACACCCAACTCGGCCTCCCAAAATGCTGGGATTACAGGCGTGAGCCACCGCACCCGGCTACCCGGCTAATTTTTGTATTTTTAGTAGAGTTGGAGTTTCACCATATTGGCCAGGCTGGTCACGAACTCCTGACCTCAGGTGATCTGACCGCCCTGGCCTCCCAAAATGGTGGGATTATAGGTGTGAGCCACTGCGCCTGGCTCAGAGACATAAATTTTATTTTATTTATTTTAATTTTTTTGAGATGGAGTCTCACTCTGTTGCCAAGGCTGGAGTGCAGTGGCGCAATCTTGGCTCACTGCAAGCTCCGCTTCCTGGGTTCACGCCATTCTCCTGCCTCAGCCTCCTGAGTAGTAGCTGGGACTACAGGCGCCCGCCACCATGCTTGGCTAATTTTTTTGTATTTTTAGTAGAGATGGGGTTTCATCGTGTTAGCCAGGATGGTCTCGATCTCCTGACCTCATGGTCCGCCCGCCTCGGCTTCCCAAAGTGCTGGGATTACAGGCGTGAGCCACCACGCCTGGCCTATTTTATTTTATTTTATTTTATTTTTTGAGATGGAGTTTTGCTCTTGTCACCCAGGTTGGAGTACAGTGGCGCAATGTTGACTCACTGCAACCTCTGCCTCCCAGGTTCAAGCGATTCTCTTGCCTCAGCCTCCTTAGTAGCTGGGATCACAGGTGCCGGCCACCTTGTCTGGCTAGTTTTGTTTTATTTTATTTTATTTTATTTTTGTGTTTTTAGTAGAGAGAGGGTCTCACCACATTGGCCAGGCTGGTCTTGAACTCCTGACCTCAGGTGATCTGCACGCCTCAGCCTCCCAAAGTCCTGGGATTACAGGCATGAGCCACCTGCACCCGGCCTCTTTGTTTATTTACTTATTTATTTTGAGACAGAGTTTCGCTCTTGTTGCCCAGGCTGTAGTGCAATGGCACGATCTCGGCTCACTGCAACCTCTGCCTCCTGGGTTCAAGCGATTCTTCTGCTGCAGCCTTTGGAGTAGCCGGGATTATAGGCACCTGCCACCATGCCCAGCTAATTTTTTTTGTATTTTTAGTAGAGACGGGATTTCACCATGTTGGCCAGACTGGTGTCCAATTCCTGACCTCAGGTGATCCACCTGCCTCGCCCTCCCAAAGTGCTGAGATTACAGGCGTGAACCACTGCACCCAGTCTCTGAGACATAAATTATAGCAAGACAGGATTGGTGCAGTGAGGCTGGGAGGCAGGGGATCATAGAGGCCTGGAGTTGCAGCAAGAGGATTAAGACCTACATAGATGGAGAGTGTAGGCAGAGGAGCCCAGGCAGGGGAAACAGCTCATGCAAAAGACAGAAGATAAGAATAGGCAAGTGCCAGATCTCATAGGACCTTTTGGGCCAGGAGAGGGGCTTAACCTTTATCCCAGGGGAAGTGGGGAACCATGGAAGAGATTTAAGCAGGGAAGAGATGTGGGGAGAATTTATTGTTTGGTGGAAGGCCCAGATGCAAGCTCCCGAAATGATTCTGAGTGAGAGATGGCATTCTCTCTACTAGATTGGGGCCACTGGAGATGGAGGAAAAATTGACTCAAAACAGATTAGGGGTTCAAGGGGCCGGGCATGGTGGCTCATGCCTGTAATCCCAGCACTTTGGGAGGCCGAGGTGGGATCACCTGAGGTCAAAAGTTTCAGAGAAGCCTGGTGAACATGGTGAAACCCCGTCTGTACTAAAAATAGAAAAATTAGCTGGGTGTGGTGGCGGGTGTCTGTAATCCCAGCACTTTGGGAGGCCGAGTTGGGCGGATCACAAGGTCAGGAGATTGAGGCCATCCTGGCTAACATGGCGAAACCCCACCTCTACCAAAAAAAAAAAAAAAAAAAATTAGCCAGGTATGGTAGCATGCACCTGCAGTCCCAGATACTTGGGAGGCTGAGGCAGGAGAATTGCTTGAACCTGGGAGGTAGAGGTTGCAGTGAGCCAAGATCACAGCATTGCACTCCAGCCTGGACAACTAGAGCAAAACTCTGTCTCAAAAAAAAAAAAAAAAAAAAAAAAAAAAGGAGAGATTAGGAAACAGAAGGGGGCTGAGGGGTGGGGGTAGGGATGTCCCCCTTGGATGAGGGCCAATCCAAGAAAGGTGGCAAGTAAGTGTTAATGAGTGGGGCTGATTGCCTCTTGCTGGCTTCCCTTGACCCTCTTGCTAGCTTGTGCACCTGCCATGGGTGAACACGTTGCCTGGGCTGGGGTCTTTGTACCCTGGGGCCTCAGGCATTTACAGGAGTTCCACCAGGCAGGCTCATGGAGGCAGCAAGGCCAGGCCTCTCCAGCACCATGCCTGAAGGCTGTGCCTGCCTGTTCTGCAGCATCTCAGCCCTGCTCCATGGGGATGGGCCTCAGTGAGTGTATGTGCCAGGCTTGAAGTGGCTTCAGGGTAGGGGTTGCAGGAGCACCATGAGGTTCATCTAATCTTTCCCTTCCTCTGCCAGCATGTGTGCCATCTGCAAGGTTCACTGAGCACTGAGTGGGGCCTGCTATGTGGGCA
Source organism: Pan paniscus (assembly GCF_029289425.2). NCBI lineage: Eukaryota > Metazoa > Chordata > Mammalia > Primates > Hominidae > Pan > Pan paniscus. The sequence goes on along the minus strand of NC_085926.1, from coordinate 49,123,149 downwards.
GTATCCCTGCCATCTTCATATCATTGGTCATACTTGTGACCACTGTGTGCCTGGAAAGCAGGCTTTGGGCCTCTGGCTGCAGTGATGAGCCTTCAGGGCCTGTAGGCATGAGGTTGGGGGCCAGCTGTCTCCTGTCCTTGCATGGCTTGATTGCTTTGTCATTCTCCACAGAGTGCCACTGACATGCTGAAGGTACCACCAGTGCCATCTATAACCCTGTGTATGGGCAGTGCATGTTCCAGGAAGGACTTGCTGGTTGCTGCCGTGACTACTGCCTCCCTGGCTACTGAAGCTTTTGGCAGTGCCAGCCCTGTGCCTGCAATGGGCATGCTGAGTTGTGCCACCCCCTTATATGTATCTGCCAGGCCTGCCAGGCTGGCACTGTAAAAGGTGAGCACTGTAATTGGATGGGTTGAACAGGCCCCATACCATGTGCTACTGCCCCCAGGTGCTTGGATGGCTACTATGGAGACCCCACTCTAGGCTTGGGCCAGCGGTGCTGGCTCTGCCTTTGTCCTGGGCACCCCAATTCCAGCCTCTATCATGGGAGTTCCTGCCATGTGGACAGCATGAGTGGGCATATCCTAGTCTTCTGTTTACCTGGCTATGCAGGTGAGGTATGGTTGGCAGTGACAAAGCCACAGCCCTGGTCAATTGTTCACAATCCCATCAGGTCCACATGACAAATCTTCCCAATGCCACCTGTATGCTGAGCTGGGCACCATCTTCAAGGAGTTCCTGTTCTGAGGAAGGAGGGCTGAATGGGGGGAATTATAGGTATAGACCTTGAAAGCCAGGAAGATGGGTTGTAATATACCTATTGTGTCCCTCCTGGCCAGACCTCAGACTTTCTGGCTGCATATCTGAGACCCACAGGCCCCCAGGGTACAGGAAGACACATATACCCCAGTCCTCTCCAGGCCTCAGCTGTGACCACTGCTTCTGTGGCTATTTTGGGCACCTGGCCAGGAGGATACCCCAGAAGAGTCCATACCGGTCTGCCAGTGTGGCAATATCAATCTCCATGATCCTGCTGCCTGTGACCCCCACAGTGGGCACTGCCAGCATTCTGTGCACCACAGCCATGTCCCTGCCTATGCCCACTGCAAGCCTGGCTTCTGCAGCAGTGACCTGTGTTGCGGGAAGTCAGGGACCCCAAATGGAGGGACCGGCTGAAGCCATGGCAGAAGAACGTGGATTGTGAAGATTTCATGGACATTTATTAGTTCCCCAAATTAATACTTTTATAATTTCTTATGCCTGTCTTTACTGCAATCTGTAAACATAAATTGTGAAGATTTCATGGACACTTATCCTTTCCCAATCAATACCCTTGTGATTTCCTATGCCTGTCTTTACTTTAATATCTTAATCCTGTCATCTCGTAAACTGAGGAGGATGTATGTCGCCTCAGGACCCTGTGATGATTGCATTAACTGCACAAATTGTAGAGCACGTGTGTTTGAACAATATGAAATCTAGGCACCTTGAAAAAAGAACAGGATAACAGCAATGTTCAGGGAACAAGAGAGATAACCTTAAACTCTGACCGCTGGTGAGCCAGGCGGAACACAGCTGTATTTCTCTTCTTTCAAAAGCAAATGGGAGAAATATCACTGAATTCTTTTTCTCAGCAAGGAACATCCCTGAGAAAGAGAATGCGCCTCTGAGAGTAGGCCTCTAAAATGGCCCCCTTGGGTGTGGCCGTCTTCTGTGGTCGAAACTGTAGAGATGAAATAAGCCCCAGTCTCCCATAGCGCTCCCAGGCTTATTAGGATGAGGAAATTCTCGCCTAATAAATTTTGGTCAGACAGGTTGCTCTCAAACCCTGTCTCCTGATAAGATGTTATCAGTGACAATGGTGCCCGAAACTTCATTAGCAATTTTAATTTTGCCCCAGTCCTGTGGTCCTGTGATCTTGCCCTGCCTCCATTTGCGTTGTGATATTCTATCACCTTGTGAAGCACGTGATCTCTGTGACCCACACCCTATTCATACACTCCCTCCCCTTTTGAAAATCACTAATAAAAACTTGCTGGTTTCACGGCTCAGGGGGCATCATGGAACCTACCGACATGTGATGTCTCCCCCAGACACCCAGCTTTAAAATTTATCTCTTTTGTACTCTGTCCCTTTATTTCTCAACCTGGCCGATGCTTAGGGAAAACAGAAAAGAACCTATGTGACTATTGGGGGCAGGTTCCCCTATAGACCTGGGCTCAGAGGGCTGCCAGCATGAGTTTGTGGGTGGGGACATCCCAGGGTGACCGGGTAGGATTTTCACTCCCCAGATTGGCCAAGCCTTCCTCTCCCCAGGCTACAGTTGTGACCCTTGAGACAATGTCCTCATGTGGTGCCCATCTGAGGCTGAAGCCTGTGCTGCCCCCGCACTCTGGGGCAAGACTGCAGCCACTGTGCCCCCCTCTTCTGGAACCTGGGAGACCCCTGGGGCTGTGAACTCTGTGGCTTTCATGCTCAATACACTTTGCAATCAATGTGCCACCCAGTGAGTAAGCCCATATTGTACATAGCATGTGGTCGTAGCCAGGTGTGAGTGAACTTGCACTTGCCTATGACACAATGTGACTTATGGCTGCTGTGAGTGAATGTGACCACCAGCACCAGTACTGGTACATGGGGCTGCAAACAGCTGTGTGAGTCTCTGCTCTCATGTGGCGTTAACTATAAGGTGGTGTCAGGGTGTGGGGGAGTATGGACACGAGGCTGCATGTGCCCAGTCCCACATGCAGCCATGCACTAATTTGTGAGTGAACCACTGCGAGTAGGTCATGGCAAGCAGAGTGAGCGTGATGAGGGGTGGAGACGAGTGGGGCTGGAAGGAGAAAGAGACTGAGGGGGTACAGGTGGAGGATTAGGATTGAGATCTGGTGCAGGCAGAGAGAGATGGCCATGGGAAGCAAGTGTTTCTGGTAGGAAAGTGGTCAGAGACTGAATGAGATGAAGCTTGAAGCGTGTTCCTGTGTCCTTGGCAAGGAGAGGGGTGGGAGTCAGACTCAGGGAGTGAGTGAGGCATAGGAGGAGGGGCATGGAAACAGTGGGTATGCAACTCAGGACATGGGGAAACTAAGGGCAACAGATCAGGAGATGAGAACTAGTGGGTCCATGGGAAGCAAGGGCTGGCAATGTGGGAAGGTGCAGATTGGCCAAGGGAGCAGGCCAGAGTATCAGGGGAACCAACCCCCAATATTTCAACATAGGTTCTTTCTATTTTCCCTAAGTGTCAGCAGGTCTAAGAAATAAAGAGAAAGAGTACAAAGAAAAATTTTACAGCAGGGCCTCCGGGAGTATCATCACACATTGGTAGGACCGTGATGGTGACCCCGAGCCACAAAACCAGCAAGTTTTTATTAGGGATTTTAAAAGGGGAGGGGGTGTACAAACAGGGAGTAGGTCACAAGGATCACATACTTCAAAGAACAATAAAGATCACAAGGCGAAGGCAAAATTAGAATTACTGATGAGGGTCTATGTCCCATTGTACACAGATTGTCTTGATAAACATCTTAACAGGAAACAAGGTTCGAGAGCAGACAACCGGTCTGACTAGAATTTACCAGGCTGGAATTTCCCAATCCTAGTAAGCCTGAGGGTACTGCAGGAGACCAGGGCATATTTCAGTCCTTATCTCAACTGCATAAGACACAAACTCCCAGAGTGGCCGTCTATAGACCTTCCCCCAGGAATGCATTCCTTCCCTAGGGTATCAATTATTAATATTCCTTGCTGGGAAAATAATTCAGTGATATTTCTCCTACTCGCACATCCATTTATAGGCTCCCTGAAAGAAGAAAAATATGGCTCTATTCTGCCCGACCCTGCAGGCAGTCAGACCTTATGGTTATCTTCCCTTGTTCCCTGAAAATTGCTGTTATTCTGTTCTTTTTCAGGGTGCACTGATTTCATATTGTTTGAACACACATATTTTACAATCAGATTTCATATTGTTCAAACACACAAGTTCTACAATCAATTTGTACAATACTGGTCCTGAGGTGATGTACATTCTCGGCTTATGAAGATAACAGGATTAAGAGATTAAAGTAAAGACAGGCATAAGAAATTATAAGAGTATTATTGGGGAAATAATAAATGTCCATGAAATCTTCACAATTTATGTTCAGAGATTGCAATAAAGACAGGCATAAGAAATTATAAAAGTATTAATTCGGGGAACTGATAAATGTCCATGAAATCTTCACAATTTATGTTCTTCTGCCTCGGCTCCAGCCGGTCCCTCCATTCAGGGTCCCTGACTTCTCACAACACCAGAGAAAGCAGGAAGGGAGAGGCTCTCAGCCAAATGCAAGTGTGGGTGCTGCCTTGGGCAGGAACACAGCTGGGAGGAAATACAAGTATGTGTGTGCCATGCATGTCTAAGCACTCAAGTCCTTTTCCCTCTCCCAAAGAAGGGTCTTTGGCCCTGCTGACCAGCCTATGCTTTCTTCCTTCAGGTCACAGGTCAGTGCCCCTGCTGGGCAGCGTCTGGGAGCTGCAAATGCTCCCAGTTGCAGAATGGGTATTGGGGTGACCCTGAGCAGGAGTGCAGAGGTGAGAGGGGCACTTGCACATTCCACAGCCAGGGGTGAGGCTGCCCTGCAGGGGCTGCTCAATATGGAGTAGCAAGGGAGTGTTTGGGGTTTTCCTGAGGGAGAACACAGCACGTTTATTGCTGTTTCCCCAAAGAACTTAAAGAAATACTTGTGAAAACAGCTGAAGGGAAACAGCAAGGCTAGGCGAGGGATGCCTGTAGAGAGGACACATCAGGTGGCTCTTTCCTCACCCTGCCTGCCAGCCCTTGACTCTGGGTGACCCGTGACAGGGCTGTAGAGCCCCTGGAACCCTGTGCTGTTTTCCTGCCCAAATACTGCCATGCAGTATGGCCTCTCTGTCCAGGGTAAATGCCAGTGCCCATGGCAGTTCTGAGCAGTGGCTTAGGCAAGGGTTGGTGTGCACCCTCACACCTACACAGGGCCATTCTCATCCTTCAGTATTTTTTTTTTTTTTTTTGAGACGGAGTCTCGCTCTGTCGCCCAGGTTGGAGTGCAGTGGTGAGATCTCAGCTCACTGCAAGCTCCGCCTCCCAGGTTCATGCCATTCTCCCGCCTCAGCCTCCTGAGTAGCTGGGACTACAGGTGCCCGCTACCACGCCCGGCTAATTTTGTTTTTGTATTTTTAGTAGAGACGGGATTTCACCATGTTAGCCAGGATGGTCTCAATCTCCTGACCTCGTGATCTGCCCGCCTCAGCCTCCCAAAGTGCTGGGATTACAGGCGTGAGCCACCGCGCTCAGCCCCTTCAGACATTTTTTTTTGAGACGGGCTCTCACTCTGTCACCCAAGCTGGAGTGCAGTGGCACAATCTTGGCTCATTGCAGTCTGAACCTTCCAGGCTCAAGGAATCCTCCCGCCTTATCTCCTGAGGAGCTGGGACCACAGGTGTGCCCCACCATGTCCAGCTAATTTTTGTATTTTTTGTAGAGATGGGGTTTTTCCATGTTGCCCAGGCTGGTCTTGAACTCCTGAGCTCAAGTGATCCACCCACCTTAGCCTCCCACAGACCTATTATTTTTTCAGAAATAGGGTCTCATGGGCCAGGCACGGTGGCTCACGCCTGTAATCCCAACACTTTGGGAGGCCGAGGCGGGTAGATCATGAGGTCAGGAGTTTAAGACCAGCCTAGCCAATATGGTGAAACCCTGTCTCTACTAAAAATACAAAAAAAAAAAAAAAAAATTAGCCAGGCGTGTTGGCGGTTGCCTGTAGTCACAGCTGCTCAGGAGGCTGAGGCAGGAGAATTGCTTGAACCTGGGAGGTGAAGGTTGCAGTGAGACGAGATCGCACCACTACACTTACAGAGCGAGACTCTGTCTCACAAAAAAAAAAAGAAAAAGAAATAGGGTCTCACTCTGTCACCTGGGCTGGAGTACAGTGGCATGATCTTAGCTCACTACAGCCTCAACCTCCCAGGTTCAAGTGATCCTCCCACCTCATCCTGCTGAGTAGCTGAGACTACAGCACGCGCCGCCATACCTGGCTAATTTTTAAATTTTTTTTGTAGAGACAGGATCTCCCTATGTTGCTCAGGCTGGTCTCAAACTCCTGAGCTCAAGTGATCCTCCTGCCTCAGCCTCCCAAAGTGGTGGGGTTACAGGTGTGAGTCACTGCACCTGGCCCATCCTTCAGGTCTCTCGAAGGTAAGGCTAGAGCTAGTGTCATCTGCTCTCTACCCTGACCCTATCTCTCCTCTGCAGCCTGTGCCTGTGACCCACAGGGCTCCATCTTGCCCAGCTGTGATTCACACATGGGCACCTGCTTCTTCAGAGAGGGCATCTTAGGGCTGAGGTGCCAGGCATGTGCTCATGGCTCCAGAGGTGCCTTCCCACACTGCACCTCCTGTCCCACCTGCTTCACCTTCTGAGACCAACTCCTGGCTCTGCTCCCACTGCAGCCGGAAGCTGTGGCCCAAGAGGTGGCCACCCTATGCTAGGGGATGCCTTGTGGGGGTGTTAGGGGCCAGGGTGGACACCTGCAGGTCCTAGATTGGGTACTGTAGCAGGCACAGGCTGCTCCCTCCAACCTGGGACCCTGCCCACTGTTCAGTGGGCTCTTGTTGCCTTCCACAACTCCTCCCATAGCCTGGACATAGAGTCACAGCCTTGGAGCAGCATCAACAACAGGTACACAGCCAGGGGGACTGTGGGTGGGAGCCATGGGGGAGTCACAGGAAACCATGGCTTGGACATGGTGTTGTAGGAGACATATTCCACATCTGACCCACGCCCACCAGCTGCAGCAAATCCAGGCCATAGCAAGCTCCACAGGAATCCAGGCACAGGAGACATGGTATTGGGAAAGGGGACCTTGGGGCATGACTGCCATGACCCACATGCAAGCAGCCGTGCAGATCATCCAGCGCTTCCTCATGGGTACATATCTGCTTGTTGCATGTCTGTTCACAGCCAAGGGCAGGGTTAATAGGGTATGCAGGACACTATCATGATACTCCTTCCAGAATGAGGAATATTCATCAGGGCTGACCAGGAGTCAAGTGGGAACACTAGTGTGTGGGTAAATTTTTTTTTTTTTTTTGAGAGGGAGTCTTGCTCTGTCACCCAGGCTGGAGTGCAGTGGTGCAATCTCGGCTCACTGCAACCTGCGCCCCCCCGGGTTCAAGCGATTCTCCCACCTCAGCCTCCCAAGTAGCTGGGATTACAGGCACACTGTAATTTTTTTTTGTATTTTTAGTAGAGACGGGGTTTCACCATCTTGGCCAGGCTGGTCTTGAACTCCTGACCTCATGATCCACCCGCATTGGCCTCCCAAAGTGCTGGGATTACAGGCGTGAGCCACCGCGTCTGGCCATGTGTGTGGATAAATTTTTAACAACTGGCTGTGAGTCAGGGGAAACTGATTTGTAGCATTTGTCAATATCCATGATGTAAGTAATGCTATCATGATTGATTTCAGTCCATACCATTTGACAACTTATTTGCAAAATTCCTGAAAATTTAACAATTGGCTCTTTTTATTTTAGTATTATTATTATTATTTTTGAGAGGGAGAGTCTCGCTCTGTCACCCAGGCTGGAGTGCAGTGGCGTGATCTCGGCTCACCACAACCGCCACCTCCTGGGTTCAAGCGATTCTCCTGCCTCAGCCTTCTGAGTAGCTGGGATTACAGGCACCCGCCACCACATCCAGCTAATTTTTGTATTTTTAGTAGAGATGAGTTTTCACTACATTGGCCAGGCTGGTCTCAAACTCCTGACCTTGTAATCTGCCTGCCTTGGCCTCCCAAAGTGCTGGGATTACCCTTTTTTTATTATCATTTTATTTTTTATTTTTTTTAGAGACAGAGTCTCGCTCTGTCACCCAGGCTAGAGTGCAGTGGTGTGATCTTGGCTCACTGCAAGCTCCGCCTCCCGGGTTCAAGCAATTCTCCTGCCTCAGCCTCCTGAGTAGCTGGGAGTACAGGCACATGCCACCATGCCTGGCTAATTTTTTGTATTTTAGTAGAGATGGGTTTTCACCGTGTTGCTCAGGCTGGTCTCGAACTCCTGAGCTCAGGCAATCTGCCTGCCTCGGCCTCCCAAAGTGCTGGGATTACAGGCGTGAGCCACTGCGCCCGGCCAACAATTGCCTCTTGTAAGCCTTCAGCACACCACTGGATAGTTGTGTCTAAGGCAGGATCAGTGAGAGGCTAGGGTCAGGTTTCGTTGGCTCAGAGTTCAGGGTTCAGGCCTAAGATCCCTACCCTCTTCCCCACAGACAAAGGTGTGGACACCACAAGTGTGGAGCTGGCTGTCAGTGCCCCTTCCCCAAGGTGGGGGCAGTAGGCATTGCTCTTCTGCTGGGTCAGATCCAGGGTGCTCTCCCTGTACCGGATGCCATGGGCCAGAAGCTGCCCAAAGCTGAAGGCATCCTCCATCAGGCAGAGTGAACCAGGTGAAGGGCCAGGAGGCTGGAGGTGGAAGTCAGAGGGTGGGCAGAAAAGGGATGCCTAACTGAACACCTGTGTTCTTCAAGGAGGGTACAACCTGGGCCCAGCACCAAGCACTGGATGTTCAGGGGGTGCTGGCTGAGGGGGGAATGGAACTCATGCAGGGGCCGCAGAGCAAGGGCTACAGGAAGTGAAGTTGGCACTTGAAGGCCTGGAGGGCACTGTACAGGAGGTGATACCCTACTTGTACCCTCAGCTCCTTTACATCCCTTGTTCAATGACTGCTGTGATTTCCATTCTCCCTGAGATCCTTGACTCACTACGATACCACAGTGCTACCAAGTACCCTGACCGTGATAACACTCAGCCTAGTTGCTACTGTGCTGTGTCCTCTCTGTGACCCCCTAACCTTTGCCCCAGGTAGTAGGGCGCCTGGCCCAGATGGCACTGGCAGTTGAGGTGACCCCAGTCCCAGGGCGTCTGTCCAGTGTAGCTAAGGTGCTCAGGGCATGTTTTGTCCTGAGTCAGCAGCAGGCCCAGGAGGCAGAAGAATGGGCAGCATGAGTCGTAGGCAGGGCTGAGGGCCTGGGCAAGATGAAATGGGGAAGAGTGGGCACTGGGGTCTCAGGGACCCCTCTGGAACAGTGGAAAGTGGGGTTTGGGCTGGGGTTGGGCTATACTGGACTGAGGCGGGATCTCAGTTCTAAATTCTCCTTTTCTCCAGGAACCTTAGGCAGTAATATATTTGAGGCAATATATTCTGGGTGGGGTGGGGATTCAGGTCCAGCCCTGCCCTAGGAGTTGCAGGTGGCCCTTTGGCTGTGGCCGAGCTGCAGGAGGACACATATGGCCTGGTAGCCACTGTGCAGGATGCAAAAGAATGGGTGCAGCAGGCTTGAGCTGAGGCCCAGGAGCTCCTGAAGAAGGCATAAAGCAGCTTCAGCTGCCTGCATGGTGCATGGCTGGCCTGCAGTAGGGCGGGCACAGGGAACGGTTTAGGGTCAGATGGAAAGGTCAGGGCCAGAATAGGGATGTTGTGGAAGGGTTAAGGCTGGGTCCAGATCAGATCTTGACTCATGTAGGGATCAGGGCTAGGGTCAAGGTTTAGACCAGGGATCAAGTGTTGATTAGGTTCAGGGTTTATTTAAGGTTAGGGCTGGGTCAGGGTCAGGGTTGTGATAGAGACTGGGGCCAGGATCAGAGGTTAGAGCCAGGGGTCAGAGCCTGGCTCAGATGACCTGACCCCAGGGTTGGAGTGCCGCCTGACACAGAATGCACAGGCACTGGGCAAGAAGGCAGCCACCCTGCAGGCCCTGGAGCAGCAGGCAGCTGAGCTGCTTGGGCACATGATGTGCTTTGCCACCAATAAGTATGCCACCTGCTAATTACTGTCTATGGAAGCCATTAAGAAGGACTGTGGGATCACCTGGGTAACTCAAAGTGGCCTTAGAGTGATCCAGGAATCTCCTGGCCTTGGGAGACCAAAGATCCTACTGAGTGCCCACTGACCCTGAGTGACCCCATGTGGCCCCACGATGTCCCCCAGTGGCCCTCTGACCTTGAGAAAGCAGACAGATCATGTAACTCCCTGAGGCCATCTAGTGTCCCAGACCCTGATACACCTTTATCTCTGAGTGATCTAAAACTGTGAGACTACAGTGCTGGCATTCTCCACTCAAAATAAATAGATGGGGCCTGGCACTATTTACTGGCTCATGCCTGTAATCCCAGCGCTTTCGGAGGCAGAGGCGGGAGGATCACCTGAGATCAGGAGTTCAAGACCAGCCAAGCCAACATGGTGAAACCCCATGTCTACTAAAAATAGAAACATTAGCTGGGCGTGGTGGTGGGCGCCTGTAATCCTAGCTACTTGGGAAGCTGAGGCAGGAGAATCGCTTGAACCTGGGAGGCAGAGGTTGCAGTAAGCGGAGATCTCGCCACTGCACTCCAGCCTGGGTGACAGAGCGACACTCTGTCTCAAAAAAAAAAAAAAAAAAAAAAAAAAATTAAAATTCTCAGTAATTTCTAGTATCCCTGATCCCCCAGGTTGACTACATGATCCTCAGGGTGACTGGAGACCTCTACTCCGGATATCCAGAATAACTCCCAGCGATGCCTAAAGTCCAACGGATTGACTGACCCCCACCCAACCCTCACCCAACCCCCACCCCCGCCGCCCCCATGCTCCTTTGTGAAGTGGGGTGATTCCCCTGAGGAACTATCATCAGCTTTCTTCCCTGTATGGCAGCTCAGGGCACTCCCTGCCGGGACTGTGGAGGCGGCAGGCCAGACCCAGCCCTAAAGACCGGAGGACCCCATGTTTCCCCCAGCTTCCCGTTCCCAGGGCCCTGGGTGGGGCGCGCCCCATATCCCCCACCCACTTTCCTCCTTCTCTCCCCCTCCACGCCGCCGCGCACATTCCAACCCCAGGCTCCTGCGATCCCGGCAGGCCAAAAAGTCTGGAGCGGATAAATAGCCACAAGATCCGGAGTCGCTCGCCGTAGCTCTGGTCCAGTGTCCACCACCCAGAGCCTATTTCCATACAGGGAAACCCGCAGCACTTCTCGTGCCTACTTACCGTAGTGACTAGTGAGGGAGGCAGTGACCCCCCTGGAGCTGTGCTTCGGGCTGGGTGTGCACTTTCCCCATCTCTCCCCCAGCCCCATCCTGTCCAGTCCCTAGGACTACCCGAGAGCCCCCCACAGCCCTGAATAGGGGAATTTGTTGCTCCTGCTTGTGCCCTCCAGCCTCTCTGTTGATGTGGAGCCCTGGGATCAAACGGCTGAGTTGATGGTAATTTCCACGGCGCCCATGACGCTGAGGGGAAAAGGCTACAGTCTCCTTGGTCCAGAGTTGGAGATCCGGAAGATCTCTCTCAATTGCTCCTGCCATGCCCCCAACTTCGTGAGCCCTCTTCCAAGGATAGTTTAAAGCACCAAACCCCTTACCTTCGCCTGGCCCTCGTATAGGTGTGGGCTTGGGGGCACAATAAAGATTTGTGGGTGAAGTGGTCTATCTCTGGTTCCTGGGGCGAAGGCAGTTTCCGGAGGGAAGGGGTAGGGTTGGGGTGGGGGCGCTCTCCGCCCGGTGTTGCGCTCCTTCCCAGAATCCGCTCCGGCCTTTCCTTCCTGCCGCGATTCCCAACTTTGCTCAAAGTCGCTGGACTCTAAGCTGTTGGAGGGACCGCTGGACAGACCTGGGAACTGACAGAGGGCCTGGAGGGAAACAGGCCAAAGACCCACAGGCAGAGTTGACACGGAACCCCAAAGCAAGAAGGAGGGCTCGGGCCCGAGACCGTTCACCTCCCCTTATCCCTGTTCCCCTCTTCAGGATGGAGCTGACCTCAAGGGAAAGAGGGAGGGGACAGCCTCTGCCCTGGGAACTTCGACTGGGCCTACTGCTAAGCGGTGAGAGGGCCTGGTGGGGGCTGGGGGTTGTGGAATGTGATGGTAGGTCCTGGTAGTTGCCCTTGGGGCACATGAGGTGGAGCCACTGGATAGGAACTCAGCAGAACTGACTGAGCTACTGTCCCCAGTGCTGGCTGCCACACTGGCACAGGCCCCTGCCCCGGATGTGCCTGGCTGTTCCAGGGGAAGCTGCTACCCCGCCACGGGCGACCTGCTGGTGGGCCGAGCTGACAGACTGACTGCCTCATCCACTTGTGGCCTGAATGGCCCCCAGCCCTACTGCATCGTCAGTCACCTGCAGGTGTGGCTGGGGACAGGGTGTGACGCCGAGTCAGGGTGGGGCTGGCACTGCCCGAGGCACTGATTCTAATCCCCATCCAACCCAGGACGAAAAGAAGTGCTTCCTTTGTGACTCCCGGCGCCCCTTCTCTGCTAGAGACAACCCACACAGCCATCGCATCCAGAATGTAGTCACCAGCTTTGCACCACAGCGGCGGACAGCCTGGTGGCAGTCAGAGAATGGTGAGGCCATGGGTGGGGCAAAAGTGAGCAGGGCTGCCCACCAGTAGCTTTGAGTCCTTGACTTCCGATTCCTGTCCCAGGTATCCCTGCGGTCACCATCCAGCTGGACCTGGAGGCTGAGTTTCATTTCACACACCTCATTATGACCTTCAAGGTGCCTGCATATCTGGGAGCCTGCCCGAATCACCCTGCTTGGCTCTCCATTGCCCCTGGACAGAGCCTCAGCTCCTTAACCCAGCCTCCTAGAGCATGGATGCAGGAGGCTCCTTCATCCCTTCACACCTTCCATTTGCCTCCAGGCCTTTGCACATGCTCTTCTGCCTTTCCAATCCCAGGCTGGGTCAGGCGCTGTCTCCCTGAGCCCCATGAACCCTGAGTCTCCCCATTAGAGGTGGCTACCCTTGCTGGTCATTATCTGGCTTCCACCAGTCACCCCCACTCTCTGTGAGCTTTTTGAGGGCAGTCTTGGGCTGAGCAGGGCTCTTGATGGCTCTGGGTTGGGCTTGGGTCCTGGTGCCTGCTGATCAGCTATGCCCCCCTACCCAGACATTTCGCCCTGCTGCCATGCTGGTGGAACGCTCAGCAGACTTTGGCCGCACCTGGCATGTGTACCGATATTTCTCCTATGACTGTGGGGCTGACTTCCCAGGAGTCCCACTAGCCCCCCCACGGCACTGGGATGATGTAGTCTGTGAGTCCCGCTACTCAGAGATTGAGCCATCCACTGAAGGCGAGGTGAGGACTGGCATCTGGGCTGGGGGCTGGAAGCTGGGGATGATGGGCCTGAGGCAAGGTCCAGTGTGACTATGAACTCCCTGCTTCTCCAGGTCATCTATCGTGTGCTGGACCCTGCCATCCCTATCCCAGACCCCTACAGCTCACGGATTCAGAGTGAGTGCTCCACCCTTTGAGTCTGGCACAGTCCGTGTCCGGCTAGGGACTATTTGGGGCCTCAGTAACTATTTTGGGTGCTTCCTAGGGCAGGTGCCAAGCCCAGTTTAGCTCGGGTGGCAGTGTACAGGAGGTCTTTCAAGGTGACCTTGGCAGCTGAGCCCCTGGGTGGACATGGGGCAGCAAGGGCCTGCCTGGTCAGTTGGCCCCCCTTCCCCCACCTCAGACCTGTTGAAGATCACCAACCTACGGGTGAACCTGACTCGTCTACACACGTTGGGAGACAACCTACTCGACCCACGGAGGGAGATCCGAGAGAAGTACTACTATGCCCTCTATGAGCTGGTTGTACGTGGCAACTGCTTCTGCTACGGACACGCCTCAGAGTGTGCACCCGCCCCAGGGGCACCAGCCCATGCTGAGGGCATGGTAAGGGGCTTCAGACGGTTGGGATAGGGCTAGGGGCAGGGGCGGACATGGCTGAGCAGTGCTGACAACCTGCCTGCCAACCTCTATAGGTGCACGGAGCTTGCATCTGCAAACACAACACACGTGGCCTCAACTGCGAGCAGTGTCAGGATTTCTATCGTGACCTGCCCTGGCATCCGGCTGAGGACGGCCATAGTCATGCCTGTAGGAGTGAGTGAGATCTTGGCCTCCATAGCTCCAGCACTCTGCAGCCTGGCTGTGCCCTGGGTAGAACCTAGAGCTGGTTGGTCAAGCCCCTAAAACCCAGGCTGTATCCAAAGAGTATGCAGACCTTGATGCCCCTTGGGACCCCCTCAATCCTCCTCTGCAGTCTGCTCTGGGTAGGGAACCAGTATGATGCTGAGGCCTTGAAGTCCCTGAGCCCCTACCCACAAATTCTGGCCTGTGATAGGGATCTAAGGTGGCCTACTTCTTACCCTTGTGACCTGGTTCCTCAAGTGGCCTTTGCCCTGCTCTTCCTCCCCTGCCAGAGTGTGAGTGCCATGGGCACACCCACAGCTGCCACTTCGACATGGCCGTATACCTGGCATCTGGCAATGTGAGTGGAGGTGTGTGTGATGGATGTCAGCATAACACAGCTGGGCGCCACTGTGAGCTCTGTCGGCCCTTCTTCTACCGTGACCCAACCAAGGACCTGCGGGATCCGGCTGTGTGCCGCTGTGAGGCTGGGATTGGGCACGGGGAGAGAAAGCTGAGCCTGGGGCAGGAACTAGAGAGCTGGACTGCTGTCTAAATTGCAGGAAATTGGGGTTAGGGGCTTGGGATAGAACTTGACCAGGGATCCAGGGTGGGATCCCTTAGGCTTAGGAGAGGACTGGCAGTGCGCTAGTTGAGATAGGGTGAGTGACCCTGTATCTCTTTTTGCCATCAGCCTGTGATTGTGACCCCATGGGTTCTCAAGACGGTGGTCGCTGTGATTCCCATGATGACCCTGCACTGGGACTGGTCTCCGGCCAGTGTCGCTGCAAAGAACATGTGGTGGGCACTCGCTGCCAGCAATGCCGTGATGGCTTCTTTGGGCTCAGCATCAGTGACCCTCTGGGCTGCCGGCGTATGTGTCTCCTGCCCTAACTTCTATGCTGACCTTTAACCCCTGTCCTCTTACTCCTGACTCAGCTGAACATGAGCACTGCCACAGTTTCCAAAAGTGCTGATGGTTCTCCTTCCCTGCAGGATGTCAATGTAATGCACGGGGCACAGTGCCTGGGAGCACTCCTTGTGACCCCAACAGTGGATCCTGTTACTGCAAACGTCTAGTGACTGGACGTGGATGTGACCGCTGCCTGGTGCGACTGGAAGGGGCTGGAGTTCTAGGGGCATGATTTGTCCTTAGAGCACAGGGCTGGGGTGTCACATCTATGCCAGTGGGTGGGTGCTGAGAGCTTAGGATCCAGTCCTGGCTGAGAAGCCTCAGGTCTGGGAGGCCAAGGATGTGGGCCAGTGGTCTGGGGGGCATGTTTTCACTGAGGGGTGATTGAGGCTAAGACGTGTAGTTGGGATTTCCTGCTGGGTGGTGATGGGGTCTGGAGGTCTGTTTCTGGCCCCCAGCAACTCCTTTCGCGCAGCCTGGCCACTGGGGCCTGAGCCACGACCTGCTCGGCTGCCGCCCCTGTGACTGCGACGTGGGTGGTGCTTTGGATCCCCAGTAAGTGTTGTAAAAGGGGGCCTGGGAAGGGATGGGGAAAGATCCTGAGCAGAAGAGAAGGTTCTTATTGAGTAACCACAGAGTTCCCTCCAGGTGTGATGAGGGCACAGGTCAATGCCACTGCCGCCAGCACATGGTTGGGCGACGCTGTGAGCAGGTGCAACCTGGCTACTTCCGGCCCTTCCTGGACCACCTAATTTGGGAGGCTGAGGACACCCGAGGGCAGGTGTGGGGCCTCCCCCTAAGCAGAGGGCTGGATGTGGGTGGACACGTCTATGACTGGAGAGGTGGGGTTATGGGCAGTACCTTGTTGGGGGGATAGGGGTGATATCTAGCTTTGGCAGGAGAAATGGGGTTTGGGGCTGGCTGTGGCAGAAGAGGCAAAGCCTCACCTGAGCCTCCCTCCCTGGCTGCATTATCTCCCAGGTGCTCGATGTGGTGGAGCGCCTGGTGACCCCCGGGGAAACTCCATCCTGGACTGGCTCAGGCTTTGTGCGGCTACAGGAAGGTCAGACCCTGGAGTTCCTGGTGGCCTCTGTGCCGAAGGCTATGGACTATGACCTGCTGCTGCGCTTAGAGCCCCAGGTTAGACCCTGTTATCTAATCTGGAGCTGAACCTCTGAATGTGGGAGCATCTCCTCCATCATCCCATTTTCCCAGGTCCCTGAGCAATGGGCAGAGTTGGAACTGATTGTGCAGCGTCCAGGGCCCGTGCCTGCCCACAGCCTGTGTGGGCATTTGGTGCCCAAGGATGATCGCATCCAAGGGACTCTGCAACCACACGCCAGGTGAGGGCACTGGTGGTAGCACTCACAATGGCAGGGGGTTGTGGGGCCAGCCCTAAGCTCCCTGCAGGGCACCTGGAAGACCCCACAGCTCATTCATCTGTTCCTTCTTTCAAATACCTCCAGAATGCTGGTTGCCAGGCCCTGTTGGGCATGGCTCTGTTCACAGAAAGGAAGTAGACAGATCAAGGCCTGCTCTCTCAGGGGTCTAAGGCCCAGAGACCAAGGCAGGAATTAATGGGAAATCACCTGGTGTCACTATCAGGAGGGTCCACAGTGGTGGTGGTAGAGGGTGGTAGTGGTGGGGTTGTGGCATCAGAGCACTCTGAGCAGGGATGTGCCTGGTCTGATTAATGTTTTATTACATTTTGGGTAGTATTTGTTTCATGTTTCTTTTTTTTTTCTTTTCTTTTCTTTTTTTTTTTTTTGTGAGACGGACTCTTGCTCTGTCACCAGGCTGGAGTGCAGTGGTGCAATCTCGGCTCACTGCAACTCCACCTCCCGGGTTCAAGCAATTCTCATGCGTCAGCATCCTGAGTAGCTGGGACTACAGGTGCACGCCACCACGCCCAGCTAGTTTTTTGTATTTTTAGTAGAGATAGGGTTTCACCATGTTGGCCAGGATGGCCTCGATCTCCTGACCTTGTGATCTGCCCGCCTTGGCCTCCCAAAGTGTTGGGATTACAGGTGTGAGCCACCGCGCCCAGCCCTGTTTCATTGTTTCATGTTTTGTTTGTTTGTTTGTTTGTTTTTGAGACGGAGTCTTGCTCTGTCGCCCAGGCTGGAGTGCACTGGCGCGATCTCGGCTCACTGCAAGCTCCACCTCCCAGGTTCACGCCATTCTCCTGCCTCAGCCTCCCAAGTAGCTGGGACCACAGGCACCCGCCACCATGCCTTGCTAATTTTTTGTATTTTTAGTAGAGACGGGGTTTCACCATGTTAGCCAGGATGGTCTCGATCTCCTGACCTTGTGATCCACCTTTCTCGGCCTCCCAAAGTGCTGGGATTACAGGCGTGAACCACTGCACTTGACCTATTGCTTTTAGTTTTTGACCATGTAAATATTCAAACAGAAGGAAAGAGAATAACATATTGAACCTGGCTGTGCCCATTATAGACATTTTGCCAACTGTGACTTGTGTTTAGAAAAAAAATTCCTCTAGACCAGGCATGGTGGCTCATGCCTGTAATCCCAGCACTTTGGGACACTGAGGCAGGAGGATCACTTGAGCCCAGGAATTCAAGACCAGCCTAGGCAACATGGCGAGACCCTGTCTCTACAAAAAATAAAATAATTAGCTAAGCATGGTGGTGTGTGCTTGTGGTTCCAGCTGCTTGGGAGGCTGAGGTGGGAGGATATCTTGAACCCAGGAGGTCAAGGCTGCAGTGAGCCAAGGTCACACACTGTACTCCATCCATCCTGGGCAACAGAGACTGCATCTCAAATAAACAAATAAATAAATAAATCAGAAAATAAAAAGAAAAAAGATGAGGGATTGAAGAACAATTTTTGGGATGGGATAAAAGAACCCAAGTATGAATCTGCAGCACAATGGGAAAGGAAAGCCTTGCAGACAAAGAGAGAGGGGGTGACATAGTGTTGATGAAGAGGAGCAGCCATTGTAGGTTGTAGGTCGGGGTCAGAGGAAGCGTGAGGTGGTTGTTGAGGAGAATTGGCAAGTTCTTGGGATTTCCAGGCTTTATGAGTATTTCCAGTGAGTCTGCACAGGTGGATGTATGATTCTAGAGGGCCACCTTTATGAGACTATTCTGTGCAGATTCTTTGTTGGGCTGCCCAGCTGTTTGTTGGCCTAGCGCAGCCCAACGCAACCCAGCCATAGTCTCTGCTTTGGCCGATGGCCTGGTTGCTGGGAGAAGGATGGGAGAGGCCCAGATGATTTGTACAGGGCCCCTAGATGACCCACTGCACCTGTCCCCACTCACCCCCAGGTACTTGATATTTCCTAATCCTGTCTGCCTTGAGCCTGGTATCTCCTACAAGCTGCATCTGAAGCTGATACGGACAGGGGGAAGTGCCCAGCCTGAGACTCCCTACTCTGGACCTGGCCTGCTCATTGACTCGGTGAATAATCTCCTCTTGCCCACACCAACCAAGATGGCAGGGCCCGTGGTGTGGGACTTGAGGGATAGCAGGGGTCTGTGGCAGAAGAGGCAGGCCCATGGTGGTGCCAGGGTGGGCAGGCTTGTGGCAGTGCTAAGGCAAGTGCTCTGGCAATGCCTACGTGGTCCCAGGTCTGAACTGCGATCTTCCTTGCTCACTCCTTCAGCTGGTGCTGCTGCCCCGTGTCCTGGTGCTAGAGATGTTTAGTGGGGGTGATGCTGCTGCCCTGGAGCGCCAGGCCACCTTTGAACGCTACCAATGCCATGAGGAGGGTCTGGTGCCCAGCAAGACTTCTCCCTCTGAGGCCTGCGCACCCCTCTTCATCAGCCTGTCCACCCTCATCTACAATGGTGCCCTGCGTGAGTGTCTGTGATGTGGGTTGATGGGGCAGAGGTGGGGACCCAGCCTGACTTGGCCCAACCCTCCTCCCCACAGCATGTCAGTGCAACCCTCAAGGTTCACTGAGTTCTGAGTGCAACCCTCATGGTGGTCAGTGCCTGTGCAAGCCTGGAGTGGTTGGGCGCCGCTGTGACCTCTGTGCCCCTGGCTACTATGGCTTTGGCCCCACAGGCTGTCAAGGTACTCTCCTGCCCCTTGTTCCCTCCTATGCTTCTCTCTCCTTCCCATTACTGTTCTCTCTCCTCCTTCTGGACCTGCTGCTGGTTTCCTCAAACTAAGTCTTGGACCCTCTACTCTCAACCTGGGTCAGTTGTAGTTCTCTTCCATTTCCTGACCTTCCCACCTAGACTCCCACTACTCACACTCCCCTGAGACCCTCCCCCACCCACACTCCCCTCAGACCCCCTCCCCTGGCTCTGGCTCAGCTCTGCCTTGCTCCTAGCCTGCCAGTGCAGCCACGAGGGGGCACTCAGCAGTCTCTGTGAAAAGACCAGTGGGCAATGTCTCTGTCGAACTGGTGCCTTTGGGCTTCGCTGTGACCGCTGCCAGCGTGGCCAGTGGGGATTCCCTAGCTGCCGGCCATGTGTCTGCAACGGGCATGCAGATGAGTGCAACACCCACACAGGCGCTTGCCTGGGCTGCCGTGATCACACAGGGGGTGAGCACTGTGAAAGGTGAGACTGGAGCAGCTATGAGTGGGTTGGTTGGTGGGCAGGCTTCCCAGGGATGACACATTTCTTCTTCCTCCTCCCTGCAGGTGCATTGCTGGTTTCCACGGGGACCCACGGCTGCCATATGGGGGCCAGTGCCGGCCCTGTCCCTGTCCTGAAGGCCCTGGGAGCCAACGGCACTTTGCTACTTCTTGCCACCGGGATGAATATTCCCAGCAGATTGTGTGCCACTGCCGGGCAGGCTATATGGGTGAGTGGATGGGGGCAGGCGTGGGATCAGGGTGAGTTGGCTGGGCTAAGCACTCACAGCTTCCTCTTAACCGTGGGCAGGGCTGCGATGTGAAGCTTGTGCCCCTGGGCACTTTGGGGACCCATCAAGGCCAGGTGGCCAGTGCCAACTGTGTGAGTGCAGTGGGAACATTGACCCAATGGATCCTGATGCCTGTGACCCCCACACGGGGCAATGCCTGCGCTGTTTACACCACACAGAGGGTCCACACTGTGCCCACTGCAAGCCTGGCTTCCATGGACAGGCTGCCCGACAGAGCTGTCACCGTGAGTATGAGTGTGGGAGGGCATGGCTGAATTGGGGTTCTGCTTCTTGGCCTCCTCTTGACTACTGTGCTCATCTTGGTTGGCACAGGCTGCACATGCAACCTGCTGGGCACAAATCCGCAGCAGTGCCCATCTCCTGACCAGTGCCACTGTGATCCAAGCAGTGGGCAGTGCCCATGCCTCCCCAATGTCCAGGGCCCTAGCTGTGACCGCTGTGCCCCCAACTTCTGGAACCTCACCAGTGGCCATGGTTGCCAACCTTGTGCCTGCCACCCAAGCCGGGCCAGAGGCCCCACCTGCAATGAGGTATGGGACCCTCCTGCAGATCCCTGGTTAGATGGGGCCAGGTGTCTGTCTTATCTCCAGGGCTCAGCCTCTGATAGAGGCTCTGACCCTGCCTTGTTCCCACCCCAGTTCACAGGGCAGTGCCACTGCCGTGCCGGCTTTGGAGGGCGGACTTGTTCTGAGTGCCAAGAGCTCCACTGGGGAGACCCTGGGTTGCAGTGCCGTGGTGAGGGAGCCAGCGGGGCCAGGGTAGATGGAGGACTTCCCAGAATGCCCCACAGTGACCCTAACTCTGTGCTCTGCTCTTTCTTGCAGCCTGTGATTGTGACTCTCGTGGAATAGATACACCTCAGTGTCACCGCTTCACAGGTCACTGCAGCTGCCGCCCAGGCGTGTCTGGTGTGCGCTGTGACCAGTGTGCCCGCGGCTTCTCAGGAATCTTTCCTGCCTGCCATCCCTGCCATGCATGCTTCGGGGATTGGGACCGAGTGGTGCAGGACTTGGCTGCCCGTACACGGCGCCTAGAGCAGCGGGCGCAGGAGTTGCAACAGACGGGTGTGCTGGGTGCCTTTGAGAGCAGCTTCTGGCATATGCAGGAGAAGCTGGGCATTGTGCAGGGCATCGTAGGTGCCCGCAACACCTCAGCCGCCTCCACTGCACAGCTTGTGGAGGCCACAGAGGAGCTGCGGTGCGGAAGGGCCTAAGAATACATGGTGGGATGGGGCAGAGGCCCAGTGGACCAGGGCTGAAGCCTCTCTAAACACCCCCCCTCTCCATCATCGCAGGCGTGAAATTGAGGAGGCCACTGAGCACCTGACTCAGCTCGAGGCAGAGCTGACAGATGTGCAAGATGAGAACTTCAATGCCAACCATGCACTAAGTGGTCTGGAGCGAGATACGCTTGCACTTAATCTCACACTGCGGCAGCTCGACCAGCATCTTGACTTGCTCAAACATTCAAACTTCCTGGGTGAGTTGTTAGCCAACTAGGCAGGTGGACCAGGGTCAGTCTTCAGCTGACTGTCTGCCTCTGCCCAATTTAGGTGCCTATGACAGCATCCGGCATGCCCATAGCCAGTCTGCAGAGGCAGAACGTCGTGCCAATACCTCAGCCCTGGCAGTACCTAGCCCTGTGAGCAACTCGGCAAGTGCTCGGCATCGGACAGAGGCACTGATGGATGCTCAGAAGGAGGACTTCAACAGCAAACACATGGCCAACCAGCGGGCACTTGGCAAGCTCTCTGCCCATACCCACACCCTGAGCCTGACAGACATAAATGAGCTGGTGAGGTTCAAGTGTTGGGTGGGGCAGGTGGGTGTAGATGTTCCTCTCACAGGGCCCTGACTTGTTCTGTGCCTGGCAGGTGTGTGGGGCACCAGGGGATGCACCCTGTGCTACAAGCCCTTGTGGGGGTGCCGGCTGTCGAGATGAGGATGGGCAGCCCCGCTGTGGGGGCCTCAGTTGCAATGGGGCAGCGGCTACAGCAGACCTAGCACTGGGCCGGGCCCGGCACACACAGGCAGAGCTGCAGCGGGCACTGGCAGAAGGTGGTAGCATCCTCAGCAGAGTGGCTGAGACTCGTCGGCAGGCAAGCGAGGCACAGCAGCGGGCCCAGGCAGCCCTGGACAAGGCTAATGCTTCCAGGGGACAGGTGGAACAGGCCAACCAGGAACTTCGAGAACTTATCCAGAGTGTGAAGGACTTCCTCAACCGTGAGCCTCCCACGTGTCCCAGGCCATGTGGTTGTCCCCTTTGGCAACTCCCGGTGTCTGTATCTCCCTTGGTTCATACTTGAGCCTCAGGGACTACACTGGATTAGTGTTTATGATCCATTGACTGGCTCCTGAGTTATTGCCCATATGTGGTCCCAGGTCCATGTTCTTGAGTCTGAGCCCCTTGTATAGTCCCTGTCCTTGTGATTATATCTTTATGCCTGGTAACAAACCCCTATCCCATGTACATGTCCTGAGTCCATACCCCAAAACTGTATCCTCATGCCCATGCTGGAGAATCTATGTTCTTAAGTTCTTGCTGTGTCCCTATAGAGGAGGGGGCTGATCCTGATAGCATTGAAATGGTGGCCACACGGGTGCTAGAGCTCTCCATCCCAGCTTCAGCTGAGCAGATCCAGCACCTGGCGGGTGCGATTGCAGAGCGAGTCCGGAGCCTGGCAGATGTGGATGCGATCCTGGCACGTACTGTAGGAGATGTGCGTCGTGCCGAGCAGCTACTGCAGGATGCACGGCGGGCAAGGTCTGACCCCATCCCTGGCCCCTATCCCTGACACCTGGTTTTGATACCTCCAAGTTCTGATTCCCCCTTCTCCCCAGGAGCTGGGCTGAGGATGAGAAACAGAAGGCAGAGACAGTACAGGCAGCACTGGAGGAGGCCCAGCGGGCACAGGGTATTGCCCAGGGTGCCATCCGGGGGGCAGTGGCTGACACACGGGACACAGAGCAGACCCTGTACCAGGTGAGGTCTTCCTAGGACATCAGTGGGACAAGGTTATGGGCATGAACCGTAGATCTGTGTAACCTTTGGCTCACCCATGGCAGGTACAGGAGAGGATGGCAGGTGCAGAGCAGGCACTGAGCTCTGCAGGTGAAAGGGCTCGGCAGTTGGATGCTCTCCTGGAGGCTCTGAAATTGAAACGGGCAGGAAATAGTCTGGCAGCCTCTACAGCAGAAGAAACGGCAGGCAGTGCCCAGGGTCGTGCCCAGGAGGCTGAGCAGGTGGGTTGAGGCAGAGCCAGCTGGAGAAGGTAGGGGTGGAAGATGGACCTCCACTGAGCTACCACGCTAACCTAACCCTCTACATCTGCAGCTGCTACGGGGTCCTCTGGGTGATCAGTACCAGACGGTGAAGGCCCTAGCTGAGCGCAAGGCCCAAGGTGTGCTGGCTGCACAGGCAAGGGCAGAACAACTGCGGGATGAGGCTCGGGACCTGTTGCAAGCCGCTCAGGACAAGCTGCAGCGGCTACAGGGTAAGAAATGGGGCACCAGAGACACAGGACTGCGGGAAACCCCCCCTAAACTGACACCTGCCCTTCCTAGAATTGGAAGGCACCTATGAGGAAAATGAGCGGGCACTGGAGAGTAAGGCAGCCCAGTTGGACGGGTTGGAGGCCAGGATGCGCAGCGTGCTTCAAGCCATCAACTTGCAGGTGCAGATCTACAACACCTGCCAGTGACCCCTGCCCAAGGCCTACCCTAGTTCCTAGCACCGCCCCACATGCATGTCTGCCTATGCACTGAAGAGCTCTTGGCCCGGCAGGGCCCCCAATAAACCAGTGTGAACCCCCACTGTGTTGTCTGGACTCTGATTTGGGGCGGGCGGGGGAGTCTCCAGGGGAACCTCGAGGTTGCCCCCAGCAGAACCCATGCACCGCTAAGCCACCCGAGCACCGCCTCCTTCCGCTCGGGCCCGCCCCGGAGCTGCGGGTAGCTCCCAGCCCATTCCCGCCGGAAGTGCGTCACCAGCTTGGCGCTCCGCCTCCCTCGGCCTTAGCTAGAAGTCGAAACAAAACAAGCGCTAAGGCGGTGGCGGCGGCGGCGCCGGGACGGGGGAGGGGCGCGCCGGAACCGGAACCGTCCTGACGCCGGAACCGGAACGGAGAGCGGGTTGCCAGGGCCCGAAGAGGGCTGGCTGCGGCGGTCTCGCTCGGTGAGTGGAGCAGGCTGCAACTCGCCGGCTTGGCCGCAGCGGGGAGGCCGCAACGCGCGGCCGCGGCGGCCTGTTCAAGGTCACGGGCCGTGCCAGTCCCTACCCCTAGTGCCCCGCAGCGTGCCAGCCCACTGATGCCGGCAGGGCCGTTAACGCTATGCCTGTGGCCAGCCTCCCACCTGGGAGAGGACTGGCGGCCAGCGAGGGCAACTTCGTGGGAGAGGTGGTGGCGGGCTCGGGGTTCAGAGGCTGAAGCTGGGTCGCAGCTCGACCGGGGCGCTGATCTGTGGTCAGTAACCCCGCGCTGCCATTTCAGGCCGGCTCGGGTCTCTAAACAGCCCCTTACCCGCCTCGACGTCCCTGGGGCATGGGGGAGGGACGCGACCTTCGGCTGGGGCCTGGGTGCAAGAAGGAGGCGTCGGTGGCAGGTGTCATTAAAGATCCAGCCCACCAGTACCACATCTGACCTGTAGAAGGGTATCCTGCCATCCCTCCTTCCTCCTTTACACACTTAGGGGAACACAGACTAGTCATTATCTGTCCTGCTACTGGTTCAGGCCAGGCTTGAGGCTGCCAGGAGTCCTGGATCTGTGGTCCTCCCCAGCCTCATCTCAGTATCTAGTTTCAAGACCTTCATTTTGGAGGAGGAAACAGTCCAGAATCCACTGGTGGGTCTGTGGGAAACTGTAGTGGTCCTTGTGGCTCAGAGCTCATGAGTGAAGGCATCTGGGAAGGAAGGTGATGATTTCTGTTCCAGTCTCAAACTGGATGCCCATCCTGCCTTAGTACTGGAGCAGGGTTGCTGCTGAAGAGGTAGCGTGACATCTAGATTCACTTTTCAGTCCCTTTCTGCTTGGGACAGCAGCTGGGGAGAGGACTTTCTCTTGAAATGAAGAAGGACCAAGCAGTACATAGGAGCAGGTTCTTGCCAAGGGTGGGAGCTGGCAGGAGGCAGGTGGAGTGCCTTAGCCCCAGGACTTTTTCTGGGCAATGGTAGAACCTGGGTTGAGCCTGTTTTCAGCCACAGAGCTTGGTTCTCCTGTGGCTTGTCTCCTGTCCTGCCTTCCTCCTCCACCTTCTATTTCTCCAGTGGTGACTAAGCAGCCAGTGAGAATGAAGGAAAATTGAGCACCTTGCTCGGAGTGCCAGCCCTGTGGGCTGGAGCCGTGGCTCCTCTCCAGATTGGTGGAGTAGCCTGGTCCCAGGCCATGACTTCCTTGACCTGGTGCTCCCTCAGTGAGGCTTTCACCTGTGTGGGACTGTTATGGTGGGTATCTATGAGGCTTGGCCAGAAGTGGTTGCTGCTACTTGCATTATTTATTACCTCTTCAGAATATCCTGAGAGTGTCCAGGGGTACTTAAGAGATGAGAAGATACAGCTCTGTAGCATTAGTGTCCTGTGTTGCTGAGCCCTGGCTGTAGCTAAAGAGCAAGTTGTTGGGTCTTGGCAGTGATCACTGGCTTCTTTCCATTAGGCTGTCCGTTCCTTGCTGGAGAATTTGGCCACAAAGAGTTGCCAAGATAGCTGGGCCAGGAAGAAAGCGCCGCAGCCCTGACCCAGACGCTGTTGCCGACCCCGGGGCACTCTGGCTGTCGACCAAGCGGCTCAAGATGTCTGGCGGGGCCAGTGCCACAGGCCCAAGGAGAGGGCCCCCAGGACTGGAGGACACCACTAGTAAGAAGAAGCAGAAGGATCGAGCAAACCAGGAGAGCAAGGATGGAGGTCCTAGGAAAGGTGGGAGTGGCATTCCCAGAGTAATTGTGGCCTTCTCTCCCTCCCATCTTATTGGTATACAGATTGGGGTTTGGGAGATGACTTTCTTGTTCTTCTCTCTGTCCTGGTTTGATAATGAGAGAAGAAGGACCCATGATAACCTCAGTAGAGCCTCAGCTTTGAAGCCTGAGTACTTGGCTAAGATCCAGAAGATGGTGCTGTTGGGGGGCTTGCCTTCTTTCCTTTTTAAACTTTTTTCTTTTTTTTGGAACCTGTTCTTTTTTTCCTTTTTTTTTGAGATGGAGTCTCATTCTGTAGCCCAGGCTGGAGTGCAGTGGTGCAATATTGGCTCACTGCAACATCCACCTCCTGGTTCAGGTGATTGTCCTGCCTCAGCCTCCCAAGTAGCTGGGATTACAGGTACATGCCACCACGCAAGGCTAATTTTTTTTTTTTTTTTGAGACAATGTCTCACTCTGTCATCCAGGCTAGAGTGTAGTGGCGTCTTGGCTCACTGCGGGCTCTGCCTCCCGGGTTCAAGTGATTCTGCTGCCTCAGCCTCCCAAGTAGCTGGGATTACAGGTACGCACCACCACACTCAGCTAATTTTTGTATTTTTAGTAGAGACGGGGTTTCACCATGTTGGCCAGACTGGTCACAAACTCCTGACCTCAGGTGATCCACCCACCTCGGCCTCTCAAAGTGCTGGGATTGCAGGCGTGAACCACCGTGGCTGGCCCTTTTTTTTTTTTTTTAAAGGCAGGGTCTCACTCTTGCACAGACTGGAGTGCAGTGCAGGTGTGATCGTAGCTTACTGCATCCTCAAAGTCCTGGGCTCAAGCAGTCCTCCTACCTCAGCCTCCTCACCATGCTTGACTAATTTTTCTTATTTTTTTTTTAGAGACAGGGTCTCGATATGTTGCCCAGGCTGGTCTTGAACTTCTGGCCTCAGGTGATCCTTCTGCCTCAGCCTCCCATGCAGCTGGGATCACAGGCTCACACCACCATACCCGGCTGTTCTTTCCTTCATCGTCAGGGTCAGCATCCACTCCTCAAGAGGAGCAGACCAAAGAGGGTCAGTAATGAATGGGCTTTTTGGTGCTAGGGAAGGGGAGGGGGCACTTGCAATTTGGCTCCCATCTGAAGCAGTTTCATTAGGCTGGGTCTCTGTTACCTGCTTATCACCATCAGGAGCTTGTGAAGACCCTCATGATCTCTTGGCTACTCCCCCTCCAGAGTTGTTGCTCGATTGGAGGCAGAGTGCAGAAGAGGTGATTGTCAAGCTTCGTGTGGGAGTAGGTCCCCTGCAGCTGGAGGATGTAGATGCTGCTTTCACAGATACGGACTGTGTGGTGCGGTTTGCAGGTGTGTCCATCTGCCCTGAGCACAGTAGTATGTTTGAATCTTCTGATATCTCCTATCCTACCTCATGGACCCTGCTCTGTCCCCAGGTGGTCAGCAGTGGGGTGGTGTCTTCTATGCTGAGATAAAAAGCTCTTGTGCTAAAGTGCAAACCGGCAAGGGCAGTCTCCTGCACCTGACACTGCCCAAAAAGGTGCCTATGCTCACGTGGCCCTCCCTCCTGGTGAGTTCTAGTAGTACAGGGTTGGGTAGGGATACCAGTGTAGTCGACAGGGCCTGACTGCTGTATCTTTGGCAGAAGAAACCTCTAGGGACCCAGGAGCTGGTGCCGGGGCTGCAGTGCCAGGAGAATGGGCAGGAACTGTCTCCCATTGCCCTGGAGCCAGGCCCTGAGCCCCACCGGGCTAAGCAGGAGGCCCGGAACCAGAAGCGGGCCCAGGGCCGTGGTGAGGTAGGCTCAGGGGCTGGCCCCGGGGCCCAGGCAGGGCCCAGCGCCAAGAGGGCTGTGCATCTCTGCAGAGGGCCAGAGGGGGACGGGTCCAGGGATGACCCTGGACCCCAGGGTGATGCCCCACCCTTCGTGGCTGACCCAGCCACCCAGGTGAGAGCTGGGCACCTGTTTGGGTGTTAGGAAAAGGGGGGAAAGGGTGTGCACTGGAGTGGGAGCCACCTGGCAGACCCAGGGCTGATTCTTTCCACAATCTTGCCATTAATAGGTTGAGGCTGATGAACAGCTTTGCATACCACCGCTGAACTCCCAAACCTGCCTCCTGGGCTCAGAGGAGAATTTAGCCCCTTTGGCAGGAGAGAAAGCAGTGCCTCCCGGGAATGACCCAGTCTCTCCAGCCATGGTCCGGAGCAGAAACCCTGGGAAAGATGACTGTGCCAAGGAGGAGATGGCAGTGGCAGCAGATGCTGCAACCTTGGTGGATGGTAAAGGTGGGGGTGGGCAGG
The DNA here is from genome assembly GCF_029289425.2 of Pan paniscus. NCBI lineage: Eukaryota > Metazoa > Chordata > Mammalia > Primates > Hominidae > Pan > Pan paniscus. Next base: position 49,095,225 of record NC_085926.1, on the reverse strand, counting down.
CAGAGCCCTAGGTTGGGTTGCAAAGTTTGTAGGTGGATAGAGAGTAGCAATAGGCTGGAACCTGTCCTGGTTGGGGCTGAGCCATGGTCTCAATATAGAGCCCGAGTCGATGGTGAACCTGGCGTTTGTCAAGAATGACTCGTATGAGAAGGGCCCGGATTCAGTGGTGGTGCACGTGTACGTGAAGGAGATCTGCAGGGACACCTCAAGAGTACTTTTCCGTGAGCAGGACTTCACGCTCATCTTCCAGACCAGGTGGGTGGGTAGATGATGGGGCAAACAATGCCTCAGGTGGGACAGTATGTCTCATGCTCTTCCTCTTGTCCTTCCTCCTATCCTGCTGTGCCTCTGCAGGGATGGAAACTTCCTGAGGCTGCACCCGGGCTGTGGGCCCCACGCCACCTTCCGTTGGCAGGTGAAGCTCAGGTGGGTGGTGCCCGGCCCCACCACTGTGCCTGTCCTACCCCCTGGGCTCCATCTCCCTGGCTCATCTATCCTGATGCTCATTCCTCCTAAGTCCCTGAGTTCAGCCTTTTCCCACAGGAATCTGATTGAGCCAGAGCAGTGCACCTTCTGTTTCACGGCTTCTCGCATCGACATCTGCCTTCGTAAGAGGCAGAGTCAGCGCTGGGGGGGCCTGGAGGCCCCAGCTGCACGAGGTCTGCACACGAGCTCCCTTCATTGCCCAGTTCCACGTGACCAGGACCCAAACCCCTGTCACATGCTGCTAACCACCAGCCCTCTCATTCCCCCTTTTTAAGGTGCAGTGGGTGGTGCAAAGGTTGCCGTGCCGACAGGTCCAACCCCTCTGGATTCAACCCCACCAGGAGGTGCTCCCCACCCGCTGACAGGCCAGGAGGAGGCCCGGGCTGTGGAGAAGGATAAATCCAAGGCACGATCTGAGGACACAGGGCTAGACAGTGTGGCAACCCGCACACCCATGGAGCATGTAACCCCAAAGCCAGAGACACACCTGGCCTCGGTGAGAATTCTGGGGTGGGAAGGACGAAGAATGGAGGCTGAAGAGTCTTGGGGCTGTTCTCTCATGCCATCTTTGCTCCTACAGCCCAAGCCTACATGCATGGTGCCTCCCATGCCCCACAGCCCAGTTAGTGGAGACAGCGTGGAGGAGGAGGAAGAGGAAGAGAAGAAGGTGTGTCTGCCAGGCTTCACTGGCCTCGTCAATTTAGGCAACACCTGCTTCATGAACAGCGTCATTCAGTCTCTGTCCAACACTCGGGAACTCCGGGACTTCTTCCATGGTGAGGGCAGGGCCTGGAGCCTGGGTTATGGGCAGAGAGAGTGCCTTTGTTCCTCACACCTTTGCTCGGCTACTATTCCTAGACCGCTCCTTTGAGGCTGAGATCAACTACAACAACCCACTAGGGACTGGTGGGCGTCTGGCCATTGGCTTTGCCGTGCTGCTTCGGGCGCTGTGGAAGGGCACCCACCATGCCTTCCAGCCTTCCAAGTTGAAGGTGATCTGTGACCACTGTCACCCTTGGCTGGAGGGGGCGGGGAGGGCCAGCCAGCTGGGTGTGCAGTGGGTGCTAGGGCTTCATGTTCACACCTTGGCTCCTGTATCCAGGCCATTGTGGCGAGTAAGGCCAGCCAGTTCACAGGCTATGCACAGCATGATGCCCAGGAGTTCATGGCTTTCCTGCTGGATGGGCTGCACGAGGACCTGAATCGCATTCAGAACAAGCCCTACACAGAGACCGTGGATTCAGATGGGCGGCCCGATGAGGTCAGGGTTAGGGACAGAGGGTGGGCATGTCTCATGAGCATCCCAGCCCCCGGTACTCTTTGGTTCTCACCACTCTGCCTCTCAGGTGGTAGCTGAGGAAGCATGGCAGCGGCACAAGATGAGGAATGACTCTTTCATCGTGGACTTATTTCAGGGGCAGTACAAGTCGAAGCTGGTGTGCCCTGTGTGTGCCAAGGTGTGATGGGCTCCCCTGGAAAGAGACCCCCTAGTTCAGCTCAGCTATTCTGGTCACATTAGGTTCAGAGGCATGTGCATCTTAAGGTGCTACAGGGCAAGGTTTGGGCAAAGAAGCTGGCAGGGAGGCCTTAGGATTCTATTTGGGCTGAAGAGCCCACTCAGGGTAGGCTTCCTGACTGAGGGAAAAGTGATGTTAGAGCTCAAAGGTGTTGTGGCAGGGTTGTGGGCACATGGGGTGCAAGTGTGAGGCAAATTCTTAAAGTGGCTAAGCTGAGTAGGGCTTTGAGTGCCAGAAAGAAGGATTGTTATTTCCTGGTGGTCCTCCTGCCCTGTCTAGTGTCCTGAAGCCTGAGAGTTTGCTGGTTGGCTGTGGGGGCCCTGAGAGCCATCAGAAGCCCCGGAATGGGCTCTCTGAGCATGAACATCTTATCTCCCACTCTGTGTGCAGCTACCCAGTGCCACCTCTACATCCACAGGTCTCCATCACTTTTGACCCGTTTCTTTATCTGCCGGTGCCCTTGCCACAAAAGCAAAAGGTTCTCCCTGTCTTTTATTTTGCCCGAGAGCCCCACAGCAAGCCCATCAAGGTGAGGAGTAAGCCCCTACCCTCTGGGCTGTTCTAGAGAACGTGGCCCACCTCCCTCACTGACTGCCCTTTTTGCCACAGTTCCTGGTGAGCGTCAGCAAGGAGAACTCCACTGCGAGCGAAGTATTGGACTCCCTCTCTCAGAGTGTTCATGTGAAGCCTGAGAACCTGCGTTTGGCGGAGGTATCTTTGTCCTTCCTTGGGCTATCACATGTGTGGATGTGTGGGTGTACTCACCACAGACGTGTGTACAGTCATTGGCATCTGCAGACATACACATGGGTTGGGCACAGTGGCTCATGCCTGTAGTCCCAGCACTTTGTGAGGCCGAGGTGGGCAGATCACTTGAGCCCAGGAGTTTGGGACCAGCCTGGGCAACTTGGTGAAACACTGTCTCTACAAGAAATAAAAAAATTAGCTGGGCATGGTGGTACGTGTTATAGTCCCAGCTACTTGGGAGGCTGAGGCAAGAGGCTCACTTGAGCCCGGGATGTGGAGGTTGCAGTGAGCAGAGATTGCACCACCGCACTCCAGCCTGGGTGACAGAGTGAGACTCTGTCTCAAAAATAAATAAATAAATAGATAAAAAATAAAAATAGGGCCAGGCGCGGTGGCTCATGCCTGTAATCCCAGCACTTTGGGAGGCCAAGGCTGATGGATCACAAGGTCAGGAGATCCAGACCACCCTGGCTTACATGGTGAAACCCCACCTCTACTAAAAATACAGAAAAAGTTAGCCGGGTGTGGTGGCACATGTCTGTAGTCCCAGCTGCTCAGGAGGCTGAGGCAGGAGAATCGCTTGAACCTGGGAGGCAGAGGTTGCAGTGAGCCGAGATGGCGCCACTGCACTCCAGCCTGGGTGACAGAGTGAGACTCTGTCTCAAAAATAAAATAAAATAAAATAAAAATAGACATACACATGAGTATGCCTGTGACTGTACAAAAACAGGCGATGTGCTGTTATTTTTTCTGTGCAACAGAAGTGCCGTCAGTTCCTAGCCATTATCAGGGTTTATTCCCCTTTGTGGTGGTGGATCCCAACTGCATTTCCCTTTTTAGACAAGGAGCTTGAGCTGCAGGACTATCCCTATGTTCGCTCTGCCTCTCCCTCTATCCTGCTGCTCTCTCCTTTTATCCCAGTTGTGTGTGCTAGCTCTCCCCAGGGGTTCCTAGCCTTTAGCCTGACAGTGTTGGTTTTCTTAGGGGTAAGAGTGGGGAGGAGGCTCTTTGAATGTGGACCCTCCATGATAATATGTTACAGTCTTATAAGGCTATGCTAGTTATAGCAGGGCAGAGTCCCTCAGTGTGGAGAGCTGGTGTGGTTGATATCTGCCTCACACCTGGTCTTTCAGGCCCTCTGATGCACCACGCTCCTTATGGCATTGGGCACTGAGACAGGTGCCAGCAGAGGCATAAGCCTATTTGGGCCTACAGACCTCACCACTGCCCACATAGACCCAAGGCAGGGCCAAGCCTTCTTAAACTCTGGGGCAGGGCTAGGGAAAGGGCTTATCCTCACGTGGGATCTGTGTGTTCTCTGTCCCCAGGTAATTAAGAATCGTTTCCATCGTGTGTTCCTACCCTCCCACTCACTGGACACTGTGTCCCCATCTGATATGCTCCTCTGCTTTGAGCTGCTATCCTCAGAGTTGGCTAAGGAGCGGGTAGTGGTGCTAGAGGTGCAACAGGTGAGTGGGGGCCAACCTGATGGCACAGCGCCCTGGTGGGTGGGGCACTTCTTCCTGGTCTTGCTGAGCCAGACGACCCACCCTAGCGCCCCCAGGTGCCCAGCGTCCCCATCTCCAAGTGTGCAGCCTGCCAGCGGAAGCAACAGTCGGAGGATGAAAAGCTGAAGCGCTGTACCCGGTGCTACCGTGTGGGCTACTGCAACCAGTGAGGACCCCCATGGTCTCCCCTACCCTTTCTTTCCACCTTCCATGTGCCACCCTGCTCCTTCCCTTCACACCAAGGCACATATGCTTAAGCTTTCTACTTGCCACCCTACTTTACCAGGCTCTGGGGGAGGCAGGGCTGGCGTACCCAGTTCCCAGGGACTATGACTAGCCCCCAGTATGGAGTCATAGGAGATGGGGCTAAGGGCCTATCCTTGTCTTCCTCTTCCCGTCAGGCTCTGCCAGAAAACCCACTGGCCTGACCACAAGGGCCTCTGCCGACCTGAGAACATTGGCTACCCCTTCCTGGTCAGTGTACCTGCCTCGCGCCTCACTTATGCCCGCCTCGCTCAGTTGCTAGAGGGCTATGCCCGGTAAGTGCCCAGTGGTTGGACTAGAGTGGTGTAGGTGGGGGCAGAGGTGCTAGATGGGCTGGTCAGGAGTCTTACTTGCGTTATTCTCTGTTGCCAGGTACTCTGTGAGTGTATTCCAGCCACCCTTTCAGCCAGGCCGCATGGCCTTGGAGTCTCAGAGCCCTGGCTGCACCACACTGCTCTCCACTGGCTCCCTGGAGGCTGGGGACAGCGAGAGAGACCCCATTCAGCCACCTGAGCTCCAGCTGGTGACCCCTATGGCTGAGGGGGACACAGGGCTTCCCCGGGTGTGGGCAGCCCCTGACCGGGGTCCTGTGCCCAGCACCAGTGGAATTTCTTCTGAGATGCTGGCCAGTGGGCCCATTGAGGTTGGCTCCTTGCCTGCTGGCGAGAGGGTGTCCCGACCCGAAGGTAAGATCCAGTGAAAGGCTCTGGAAGCTGGGGAGGAGGATAGGGGAGGATGGAGGGGGCTGTTGTTTAGGGCCTGGTGGGCCTGGTGAGGCCCTGATGGGCAGGGAAGCTTTGATTATCATGTTCTCACACAGCTGCTGTGCCTGGGTACCAGCATCCAAGTGAAGCTATGAATGCCCACACACCCCTGTTCTTCATCTATAAAATTGATTCATCCAACCGAGAGCAGCGGCTAGAGGACAAAGGTGTCTGAGGCTGTGGGTGGGAGCCATGGGGTGGGTTGAGCTGGCTGTTCTCCACAGCTGCATGACCTCTCTCCCTGCGAATCTCCAGGAGACACCCCACTGGAGCTGGGTGACGACTGTAGCCTGGCTCTCGTCTGGCGGAACAATGAGCGCTTGCAGGAGTTTGTGTTGGTAGCCTCCAAGGAGCTGGAATGTGCTGAGGATCCAGGCTCTGCCGGTGAGGCTGCCCGGGCCGGCCACTTCACCCTGGACCAGTGCCTCAACCTCTTCACACGGCCTGAGGTGCTGGCACCCGAGGAGGCCTGGTGAGAACAGAGCAGCAAGTAGATAAGGGGGCAGGATGGAGAAGAGAGAGACTTGCTGGTCCTGACCCAATCTCTGTCCCCACCAGGTACTGCCCACAGTGCAAACAGCACCGTGAGGCCTCCAAGCAGCTGTTGCTATGGCGCCTGCCAAATGTTCTCATTGTGCAGCTCAAGCGCTTCTCCTTTCGTAGTTTTATCTGGCGTGACAAGATCAATGACTTGGTGGAGTTCCCTGTTAGGTAAGCAATGGACCCTGGTAACTGTGGGTGGGGTGTGAGGACCAGGATGGGCATCCTGAGCGCCTGTTGCCTGTCTCACCCCTCCCTGACTGGACCTGACCTGCAGGAACCTGGACCTGAGCAAGTTCTGCATTGGTCAGAAAGAGGAGCAGCTGCCCAGCTACGATCTATATGCTGTCATCAACCACTATGGAGGCATGATTGGTGGCCACTACACTGCCTGTGCACGCCTGCCCAATGATCGTAGCAGTCAGCGCAGTGACGTGGGTGAGGGCACACACAGCCAGCAGGATAGGTGGTAGGGGTGGTGGTGCAGACTTTGTTCACACTCTTCCCACCCTGCTGTAGGCTGGCGCTTGTTTGATGACAGCACAGTGACAACGGTAGACGAGAGCCAGGTTGTGACGCGTTACGCCTATGTACTCTTCTACCGCCGGCGGAACTCTCCTGTGGAGAGGCCCCCCAGGGCAGGTCACTCTGAGCACCACCCAGACCTAGGCCCTGCAGCTGAGGCTGCTGCCAGCCAGGTGAGGCATGTGGGAGGCTTTACAGAATACTGGGGGACAGTTCACAGACTGGGGCCGGGTTGGGGGATATAGCTTCCTCTCCTCCAGCCACAGGCCCATTGAGCCTTGGGATTCACGAGAATTGCAGAGTTCTCTTAACATCAAAGCTTTAGCCAGAGGCATCCCCATGCCTTGGGGACACTAACAAACATACAAGTACACTAACATGCTGCCACTGGCAAGCACATTGGCACCTACTTGGCACAGGTCAGGCAACTGCTCTGAACCTCACTGGGCACTATGCTGTGAATGAACTATACCTGACACTCTCCTAGATTTCCTCTGCACATTCCCCACATGCTGGCCCACACACCCTCACTTGTGATGTCCCTGAGTTCTAGTGTGCACTCAAGACAAGGCCTATTTGGGCTGGCCATGGCCTCTGGTGGCTGTTATACTCTCTGAGGTAAGCATCTGTCTTTGCTGAGCCTTCAGGATCTTCTCTTTTAGTGACATGGTGTGCCATAGGCCCAGTTAGTGGGTGTAGGCACATCTCTTTTCTGGACTGGCCTCCTCCTTTCTGGCTCCATCTTCTCTTGAGCCTTCTCTGTCAAGCTTAGAGAAATCCTTGCAGAAGACTGGTCAGGATCTGGGTATGGGTGGGAAGGAGCAAGGAGATTGCTCTGGGATTGGCAGCCCTGTTCTCTATGAATCAGTGTCCTTTGGGGAGGCCTGGACTGAAATACTAACCAGATAACTCCCCTGCCACCTCCATGCGGAGCTGCATGTGGATTGAGAGCTGTTTAGGGTAGGCCAAAATGCTGTCAAGATTCTCTTACCCTTGTGCTCTTACTCTGGACAGCCCTGAGGTTGGCTGCCTGCCTTCCTCCTTGCTGTTTGATCTAGAATGCAGGGTGTTAGCCCCAGTCACCCCAGGTGGGACTGTCATGGCTAAGGGTCTCAGGGACACTGGGTCCTCCCCACCCCCGGGGTGCTGATGGCCGTTTCCACATACCCTAGGCTTCCCGGATTTGGCAGGAGCTGGAGGCTGAGGAGGAGCCGGTGCCTGAGGGGTCTGGGCCCCTGGGTCCCTGGGGGCCCCAAGACTGGGTGGGCCCCCTACCACGTGGCCCTACCACACCAGATGAGGGCTGCCTCCGGTACTTTGTCCTGGGCACCGTGGCGGCTTTGGTGGCCCTCGTGCTCAACGTGTTCTATCCTCTGGTATCCCAGAGTCGCTGGAGATGAGCTCGCCTGCAGGCAGCTGCTGTGAGCTGGCCTACCTGCCTGCCCCAGGCCATGCCTGCCTTTGTTGTGGGGAACACCTCTGGGCTTTGGGCCTCAGCTTATGCATCTGGTGGGAGAGGGTGGGGAGGTTGTGGCCCCTGCAGGGGCAGAGTATCCTAGGGTGTGTATCCATCTGGCTGTCTGTCCATTCGTCCTGCTGCTCTGACCCTTGGCCTCGGGCTTGGCCCTGCCCAAGCTACTTCCTGTACTTAAAGTGTTAATAAAACCAGACTATTCAGGCCCAATCTCGTCTCTCTGTCTCAACGCCGCTGCTGTCTGCGCCTGCCTTGGGACCCTCCCTTGGGTGCCAGGGCTCCAAGCCAGCACCCCCGGGATGCCAGGCGGCATGCTGGGCAGCCCCCAACCCCTGTCCTCGTATTCTGTTGCAGGGATTAGGCCCTGGCCAGGCCCCCGAGGTGGCCCCCACGCGGACAGCCCCTGAACGCTTCGCCCCCCCTGTGGATCGGCCAGCCCCCACCTACAGCAACATGGAGGAGGTGGATTAGCAGGTCCCTGGCTGATGGGGGGGACTGGGTTTGGGACACCCACACAGAGGGCCAGCTCCTTGCCGCTTCTCCTTCTCTAACCCAGAGGACACTGGCTCTGTCAACGGGAAGCTGAGGGGTATGATTTGGGTGTGGAGACCTCTCAGGTTGGGACTTCTTGTCAGCTTGGACCCCTGACCAGTGGGCTTTGGCTTCTCCAGCCGCCTCCAGTGCTGCGTGATTTGATTCTGTTGTACCTTCAATTCTTCTGACCCGCATTATAAACATTATAATTTTATTCTAAAAATTGTAATTTTTTTTGCATTTTGGAAGTGACTGCTGCTGTTTAAATATATTTTAAAAATAAATAATAAGTAAGTAGACTTAGTGACTGTGATCCACCACATGCTGGGGCCACCTCCCCGCCCCATCATTTGCGGTGTGTATGTGTGTGTATGTGTGTTTATATATGAGAGACCCTGAAAGTGCTCTAGTCTGAAGGGAGATGATGGGGTCCCAGCTCATGTCCTATGGGTCATGAAGCCCCCAGTGCTATCAGCTCTTTGGAGCCTACCTGCTGCTCTTTCATCCCACTGGTTCTGGATCCTACATAAGAGGCAGCTGTGGTAGGCATCGTCAGGATCTCAATATGGTCAAGGGACAGAGGAGTATATGAAGCACTGGAGCTGACAGCGTGGAGTAAAAGGTGCATTCACCAGAGCAGCCTGGGGCTGACAAGTCAGGGAGGACTTGAGGGACAGAAGTACTGGGAGATCTTCCTCCTCCTCTCCTGTCCTCAGCTTTTTCTTTGCTGTAACTTGAACACTAACTGCATCCCTGCAGGTAACAGAGCAGGAGGAAAACTGCTGTGGGGCAGATCTTGCTGCCCTGAAAAGAGGACAAGCAGAGAGGACCAGAGTGAATCTTGTCTGACTTCTATTGGAGGGAGGGTGCTGGGGCCTGCCAGCCTGAAGAGTCTTCCCTTAAGAGTTCCTGAAGCCTTCCTTCTTTGGCCAGGCATGGTGGCTCACACTTGTAATCCCCGCACTTTGAGAGGCCGAGGCGAGTGGGTCATGAGGTCAGGAGTTCGAGACCAGCCTGGCCAAGATGGTGAAACCCCGTCTCTACTAAAAATACAAAAATTAGGTGCAGTGGCGGGCACCTGTAATCCCAGCTACTTGGGAGGCTGAGGCAGGAGAATCGCTTGAACCTGGGAGGCGGAGGTTGCAGGGAGCCGAGATCGCGCCACTGCACTCTAGCCTGGGCAACAGAGCAAGACTCCGTCTCAAAAAAAAAAAAAAAAAAAAGTTTCTGAAACTGGCCAAGTGTGGTGGCTTATGCCTGTAATCCTAGCACTTTGGGGCGAGGTGGGAGGATAGCTTGAGCCTAGGAGTTCAGGACCAGCCTGGGCAACATAGTGAGACCCTGTCTTTACTAAAAATATAAAAATTAGCTGGCTCTTATGGTATGCACTTGTAGTCCCAAATATTTCAGAGGCTGAGATGGGAGGATCGTTTGAGCCCAGGAGGTTGCTGGACCCTACCTCTGTCCATTCCACGACTGGGCCTTGCTGGCTGCTGCGTGGTTTTTCCACTTGGTCATCTTTGTCTTGACTTCCTGGAAGCAGTGCCAGGGGCTTATGCAGGCAGGCTAACCTCCAGACTGGGCCCATACAATTTAACATTTCTGCTTTGTGCAAGTCATAGACATCTAGGGCACTAGCTGGATATCCACTGGTATACTACCACTTGTGGCATTCTTGGTGACACTGGTGGGGCTACTGCCTCATCCTATGACTTGTAGCCATGGCGTCCACAGTGTACCATGAAGTAACCAGGGAAGGGAGTGCAGATCTTGATCTCATTGAGGGGGCCATCACTAGACCTGTAGGACTTGGTGATGGTGCTACAGTGAATCTATTGGCAGCATCAGGTACTGAGGAAATAGTGGCAGTGGCAGGCACTCTGCATGGCTTTGCTCACCATGGGCACCTTTATGGTGGACTGGGTACTTGCAGCTTCAAATTTGGTGCACGGCTGGTGTGGCTATGGCTCTGCTTCTTGGTACCTGTCCTTAGCACCACTGGTCTGCATCCCCTGCTTAATTCCTGCACCTGGCCTTTCTCATGCAGTACACTGCGGGGCTAGGCATCTTGCTGGGGCCACGGGGCCATGGAGATGTGGGAAGCCCCAGGACAGCATTGGACCTGGATAGCGATACAGCATGTGGCCCTGGTCTGCACCTGGCATGTGATCATTAGGTGGTATCCAGATGTAGGCCCAGACTTGGAGGTTGGTCATTAATAATGGGATGTGGGCACAAAGGACACAGAATATAGATAAAGACTAGTCAGGATCCTGCCTATTCCTTGAAGGTCCAGAAGTATGAGCATCACCAATTCCTGCAAGAGCTCCAATCTCAAATTTGGGGATTTCCACCATCCCACCACCAGCTGCTCATTCTCTGCAACCCCCTACCTCAGTCCCTTACTACCTCAGTCCCTTTTCTCACACACACACAAAGTCTCTGTTCTGTTTTAGCCAGCAGGTCCTGGAAGTCCAGAGAGACTGTGGAGAGATCCCCAAGCACAACAGCTATAATCATGAAGCTATAACCATCTCATTTGTCCCACCCTCTCACAAGCTCAATAAAATATCCTCTCAAAGGCCTGCAGAGGGATTTCAAGGTCTAATTTGCTTGTGGTTTTCCTGATAATGCTTTGGCAAGAGGGTAAGTGTGGGATGAGATTTTTTTTTCTTTTTTTTTTTTTTTTTGAGACAGAGTCTTACTCTGTTGACCAGGCTGGAGTGCAGTGGCACAATCTCGGCTCACTGCAACCTCCGCCTCCCGGGTTCAAGCGATTCTCCAGCCTCAGCCTCCTGAGTAGCTGGGATTACAGGCGTGCGCCATCACGCCCGGCTAATTTTTGTATTTTTAGTAGAGACAGGGTTTCACCATGTTGGCGAGGCTGATCTCGAACTCCTGGCCTCAAGTGATCCGCCCGCCTCGGCCTCCCAAAGTGCTGGGATTAAAGGCCTGAGCCACTGCGCCCGGCCAAGATTTTAAACCAAATCATCATAGAACTTATGTGAGGTCCCTCCTGGCCCAGACCCGTCCCTTCCCTTTCCTGGCCAGCTGTGTCCAAGTGGGCACCTGAAAACCGGCGGACTTATGGGGCCCCTGGATCGGCCATTCCACACATTCTCTACGATGGAGTCTGGATGAGGGATTTCCTGGGCTTCATTTGTTCAACTGTTTCCATGACAACTCCAAAGCTGTGGCGTCAAAAGCGTGACAGGGACTCGCATTTGCCCCCGAGGACAATTACTATATTGAGATGGAGTTACCAGGGCTGAAGTAGAAAAGTCAGAGCAAAACCACGCCTGTGTCTTCCTCCTGCCTCAGGGACGAACACCTTCCTTCCAGGTCCGTGGCAAATATCTCCAAAAGCCCTGCCGCCTGCCAACACCCCTTCAAGTTCCCAGTTCCACGGAGGCGGAAGCAAAGCCCCCGGAAAGGCCGGTTTGTCCGCCCTGTGTTGTTTAAAGGGGATAGACGACCTTGGAGCGCCCCGCCCCCTCCCGCCAAGGAAGGACCCCATTGGCTCTCCCCGGAGGCTTCACTCTCATTGGTCAGCGAGTGAATGCCGACCTGCAGACTGGGGCCTAAGTTTCTTTTAGTTTCCGGTGTCTCTGCAATGGCGGCTCTAGACTCCCTGTCGCTCTTCACTAGCCTCGGCCTGAGCGAGCAGAAGGCCCGTGAGACGCTCAAGAACTCGGCTCTGAGCGCGCAGCTGCGCGAGGCCGCTACTCAGGTGCGAGCCCCTCTGCCCCCGGCCTGGTTTGCAGACCATGCTGCAACGCAGCGCGGGGCGGGGTCCAGATCCCGACCTGCCCCATTTGTCCCGCCCTTTCCTCTCACTGAGCGCGGGGCTTCTCTCTTGACCCCTCTGACCTCAGGCTCAGCAGACCCTGGGTTCCACCATTGACAAAGCTACCGGGATCCTGTTATATGGCTTGGCCTCCCGACTCAGGGATACCCGGCGTCTCTCCTTCCTTGTAAGCTACATAGCCAGTAAGAAGATCCACACTGAGCCCCAGCTAAGCGGTGAGACAGACCCCTACCTGTCCTGCCAGTTCGCACCAATGCCTCCCTTCAGCCAAGACCCCTGTCTTCCCTTTCTGCCAAGTCCTCCAGTTTCTTTCTAGACACCTAGTTCTGCACAGGCACTGAGGCATGGAAGGGGTGGCCTATGGTGAGACTGACACGGGAACTGTCAGAGTCTGAGGGGGGATCCACTCTCGACACGTGCTTCTTTCTTCCCTGTGTCCTCTAGGGTGGTGGTGCCAGGGCTTAACTTTTCAGGAGGCCAGACTATCCTTGGAGTTTCATGAGATTAGGACCCTGTCTGTCCACTTCTTGGAGCAGAGATGCCACAAACTCACGGGCTCTTTCTTCTCAGCTGCCCTTGAGTATGTGCGGAGTCACCCCTTGGACCCCATCGACACTGTGGACTTCGAGCGGGAATGTGGCGTGGGTGTCATTGTGACCCCAGAGCAGATTGAGGAGGCTGTGAGTCTTTCCCCAGGCATCGTCTGCCTCCCCAGTCCTGGCCATGGAAAGGAGTGGCTCAGTTTCCCTCCTCAGGAAGACCCAGAGTGAGGGTGTGGGTTCCCAGAATATCTCTAAAGGTGGCTTTCCTGAACCACATGGTTTGGCTTTCTGCAGGTGGAGGCTGCTATTAACAGGCACCGGCCCCAGCTCCTGGTGGAACGTTACCATTTCAACATGGGGCTGCTGATGGGTGAGCAGGGCCTGGAACGGGGCTATATTGTTCTCTCTGGTCATGCCTTTTCTTCTGGGCACGAGTGAGAAGGAGTTGGGGGAAGGAACAGGAGTGACTTAAAGTGGTCTGGCTGGGCTCAGGCTCTGGTTCTGGTGGTCAGCCAGGACCTTTCCTTGGGAAAGAGGTGGGGGGAGTACTCTTTTTTGCCTTTGTGCAGCTCCTTGTGCCTATGCTTCTAGGAGAGGCTCGGGCTGTGCTGAAGTGGGCAGATGGCAAAATGATCAAGAATGAAGTGGACATGCAGGTGAGCGTGCTTCACTAAGCTGAAGCTGGCAAAGACTCTGGCATGAACAGAGCCTGGAATCCACTAAGGGATAAAAGGCAGGAAGAGGGCTGGGCATGGTGGCTCACGCTTCTGATCCCAGCACTTTGGGAGGCTGAGGCAGGAGGATTACTTGAGCCCAGGAGTTCAAGACCAGCCTGAGCAACATATTGAGAACTCCTCTCTACAGAAAATTTAAAAATTAGCCAGACATGGTGGTGTATACCTGTAGTCCCAGCAATTTGTGGGGCTGTGGTGGGAGGATTGCTTGACCACTGCACGCCATCCTGGAGTACAGAGTGAGACCCTGTCTCAAAATCAACAACAATAAAAAAAGGTGGGAGGGGGCTGGGCATGATGGCTCACACCTGTAATCCCAACACTATTGGGAGGCTGAGGTGGGCAGATCACCTGAGGTCAGGAGTTTGAGAACAGCCTGGCCAACATGGTGAAACCCCATCTCTACAAAAAGTACAAAAATTAGCTGGGTGTGGTGGCGGGCACATGCAGTCCCAGGTACTCAGAAGGGCTGAGGTGGGAAAATCGCTTGAATCCAGGAGGCGGAGGTTGCAGTGAGCGGAGACTGTGCCATTGCATTCCAGCCTGGGCAACATGAGCAAGACTCCAGTCTGGGCAACAAGAGCAAGAGCATTTTAAGCTAGCAGACCCACATGAGGAGAAGAGATGGGATGGGCTAGGTAGGTTTTTTCAGTCAGTGCTGGTAGATAGGCCAGGAAGCCTTGGGTTGGTGGGTAGGATCAGTCAGGGGCTCCTTGAAAGAGGATACTCCTGCCTCTGCCTGATTCTGGTCTCTGCTCAGGTCCTCCACCTTCTGGGCCCCAAGATGGAGGCTGATCTGGAGAAGAAGTTCAAGGTAGGGATGGGCATGGCCCTGAGTCCCTGAGGGTGAGGTGAGGTATGGTGAGACTTCAGGCTGGGGAAGGAAGTGTCTGACCACAGGGATCCCAAGACCCTATCCAAGAGAAAATTTGATGCCATTTTCTGAAGCACCTGGGGCTTCTTTCAGGTGGCAAAAGCTCGGCTAGAAGAAACAGACCGGAGGACGGCAAAGGATGTGATGGAGAATGGTGAGAAGCTTGAGACTCCTGTCACAGCATTCAGCTCCCTGACTTGTGAACCTCCCCAGAAGAGTCCTTACAGGCTCCTCAGGCCCTTGGCTTACTCAGTACCCTGACTTCTGTCTCAAGACTGGGATTCCTGGTGTTTCTTTTGTTCCCTTTGCCCAGAGACTGGCATGAGAGGCCTCAGATGTCTGGCTCTAGATATCTTGTCTCTGGAATTGAGGGAATAGGGGTCTACTCAGTTCTGTTCTGGCTGTAGGATATGGTAAATGTATCCAGAGGACAAGTTTTCCTTGTTTTGTTCCCCACAGGCGAGACTGCTGACCAGACCCTGTCTCTGATTGAGCAGCTCCGGGGGGAGGCCCTTAAGTTCCACAAGCCTGGTTAGTGGGCATGTCAAAACCCTGGGGAGGGCTGGATCTTGGCAGCAGCTCCTATAGTCAGGCCCCTGGGGTCAGAGGCTTTGGCTGCAGCCTGGTCCTTAGGCTTATTCTGGTCCTGGCAGGTGAGAACTACAAGACCCCAGGCTATGTGGTCACTCCACACACCATGAATCTACTAAAGCAGCACCTGGAGATTACTGGTGGGCAGGTGTGTGGGGATGTGGCCATGTGAGCTTGTGCCATCAAACACCTGCCTGAGTGCCTGGGCTGCGTCCATACTGCCCCATCTCACCCATCACCATGGCCTTCCTGGGAGGGAACATCTGTTTCTTTAAGGTCATCTGAGCTCAGACTTTATTTCTCTTTTCCCATCCCCCTTATTTTAGGTACGTACCCGGTTCCCGCCAGAACCCAATGGAATCCTGCATATTGGACATGCCAAAGCCATCAATTTCAACTTTGGCTATGCCAAGGTAAGCATGTGTCTAGGGACCTGGCAAGCAAGATGACCACTTGCTGTTCCCATGAGTGGATACCATATCCCTGCCTTGCTGTCTGCTCCCAATAATGTACCCAGGTGGGCAGAGGCCATGGAAAGGAACCACACGTGTGACAGATACCTAGGAATCTATTGAGCTTATTGGAATAAATAGCTCCCTCCCTCTGAGGAGTCAGTGAGTTCAAATTTGGGGGAGTTGCCAGTGCAGTCCCTAGGCTTAGAAAGATGCTAGGTTAGATACAGGAAGGTGAGAGAAGCTCTTGAAGGCATTTTTAATTCTGACATGAGTCCGGGTGGGGTGGCTCACGCCTGTAATCTCAACACTTCGGGAGGCTAAAGTGGGTGGATCACTTGAGGTCAGGAGTTCGAAACCAATCTGGCCAACATGGTGAAACCCCATCTCTACTAAAAATACAAAAGTTAGCTGGCCATGGTGGCACACGCTTGTAGTTTCAGCTACTGGGAAGCTGAGGCAGGAGAAACCCAGGAGGTGGAGGCTGCAGTGAGCCAAGATGGTGCAAGATGGAGCAAGACTCCATCTCAAAAAAAAAGAAAATTCTGACATGAGAGTGCTCTGTGAATATCCTAGTTTGATAAACAGGATTGTGGGGCTGATGGATGATGTGGGAGTTCACAGATGGTGCAACTTTCCTAGGCCAACAATGGCATCTGTTTTCTGCGTTTTGATGACACCAACCCTGAGAAGGAGGAAGCAAAGTTCTTCACGGCCATCTGTGACATGGTGGCCTGGCTAGGTATGAACTAGGCAAAGCCTAGAAGGGCTGGTGGTTAGTGGGCCTCTCCTTGGGCCATGGCCTGCCCACTGGGTGTTTGTGGCTGGCTGCTCATACTTTGTTTCATTTTGCCCCAGGCTACACACCTTACAAAGTCACATATGCGTCTGACTATTTTGACCAGCTATATGCGTGGGCTGTGGAGCTCATCCGCAGGTAAGGCCAGGGCCATAACGTAGAGCCAGGCAGGCTGACTAGGTCACAGCCATGCTGGGCACTCACACCGCTTCCCCACAGGGGTCTGGCTTATGTGTGCCACCAGCGAGGAGAGGAGCTCAAAGGCCATAATACTCTGCCTTCACCCTGGAGAGACCGTCCCATGGAGGAGTCACTGCTGCTCTTTGAGGTGGGGTCCTAGAGGAGCATCTGGGTTTGGGTGGGCCAAGGTGCTGAGAATGAGATGCTCCTGTGCTTAGAGACAGCCTGAGTCCTTGTTCCCCTCAGGCAATGCGCAAGGGCAAGTTTTCAGAGGGCGAGGCCACACTACGGATGAAGCTGGTGATGGAGGATGGCAAGATGGACCCTGTAGCCTATCGAGTCAAGTATACACCACACCACCGCACAGGGGACAAATGGTGGGTGTAGAATGGGGTGGGGTGGTGGGGCTGCCGAGCAGGGCGATGGGCCATGGGGTAGGGCAGAGTAGGGCTGGATGGTAGGGCCCACTGCCTATGCCCCACAGGTGCATCTATCCCACCTACGACTACACACACTGCCTCTGTGACTCCATCGAGCACATCACTCACTCACTCTGCACCAAGGAATTCCAGGCCCGGTGAGGGAGCTGGGTCCATGGGGTGGTAGGGCCAGTGGAATTCCAGCAGCCCTTCCTGTGGTCTCTGCCTGGTTCCAGAGCTGGCCAGTGCTAACCCTACTCTCCCACCCCAGACGCTCTTCCTACTTCTGGCTTTGCAATGCACTGGACGTCTATTGCCCTGTGCAGTGGGAGTATGGCCGCCTCAACCTGCACTATGCTGTTGTCTCTAAGAGGAAGATCCTCCAGCTTGTAGCAACTGGTGCTGTGCGGTAGGTGCGGCTGTTTGGCTTATGAAAGGTTAATGGCATATGCTCCCAAAGGCCTTCTCACCACCTTCTTATCCACAGGGACTGGGATGACCCACGGCTCTTTACACTCACGGCCCTGCGACGGCGGGGCTTCCCACCTGAGGCCATCAACAACTTCTGTGCCCGGGTATAGCCCAGCAGGTTGGGTAGATACATTGGGGGTTGAGTGTGGCAGTTTGTGATTGTAGCTGTGACTGATGCTGAACTTTCCTGCCAGGTGGGAGTGACTGTGGCACAGACCACAATGGAGCCACATCTTCTAGAAGCCTGTGTGCGTGATGTACTGAATGACACAGCCCCACGAGCCATGGCTGTGCTGGAGTCACTACGGGTCATCATCACCAACTTTCCTGCTGCCAAGGTGGGCCTGCCTCAACATGTGTGTCGCATGTGTGTGTGTAGCTGGGGGTACACTTGGCTCTGGGCATGGGGGTCCTAATGCTGAGTATGACTCATACCTGTCTCCTGTCTCCTGCTATAGTCCTTGGACATCCAGGTGCCCAACTTCCCAGCTGATGAGACCAAAGGCTTCCATCAGGTTCCCTTTGCACCCATTGTCTTCATTGAGAGGACTGACTTCAAGGAGGTAAATTGTGGGGGTGGAGGGTCCCGTTTGCTGCTGAGTCTGGTACTGGGAACCTTTCATCTCCTCATCTCTGTCAGTCCATCTACTTCCTGCTTCAGATGAACCAATCTTTGCCAGACACGGGGGTAGGGAAGCTTCCCCACTTGTTTGACCCTTGCAGCCTCATGTGTCTACCCTACTTCCTATCTCTAGGAGCCAGAGCCAGGATTTAAGCGCCTGGCTTGGGGCCAGCCTGTGGGCCTGAGGCATACAGGCTACGTCATTGAGCTGCAGCATGTTGTCAAGGTGAGAGCCAGCTGCAGCCTTCCTACTGCAGTGCCTGCTGGGGCCAAGATGTGAGTATAGCCTGCAGTCCTGGTTGTGGTTCCCGGGTCTAATTGCTGCTCCCCTCCCCCCACTTCCAGGGCCCCAGTGGTTGTGTAGAGAGTCTGGAGGTGACCTGCAGACGGGCAGATGCTGGAGAGAAGCCAAAGGCCTTTATTCACTGGGTGTCACAGCCTTTGATGTGTGAGGTTCGCCTCTATGAGCGACTGTGAGTGAACAGAGCTGGGGTGGGGGCAGGTACAAGATGCACATTGCCTGCTGTGGCTGCCCAGCTGGGGGTATGACCTTCACTTTGGCTGCAGATTCCAGCACAAGAACCCTGAAGATCCTACTGAGGTGCCTGGTGGATTTTTAAGTGACCTGAACCTGGTAGGTTCGTGAGGTTTGGGGTGAGGGAGGTAGGCCTCCCTGGTTGGATGGTTGCCTGAGTTCCCTGCCTGCAGGCATCACTACACGTGGTGGATGCAGCATTAGTGGACTGCTCTGTGGCCCTGGCAAAACCCTTCGACAAGTTCCAGTTTGAGCGTCTTGGATATTTCTCCGTGGATCCAGACAGCCATCAGGGAAAGGTGCTTGACTTTACTCACCTGCCCTCATCTGCAGCAGTGACAGTGGCTGCCGTTCATTGTGCCAAGTGCTCTGCATACATTCCCTTAGTTAATCCTCACTACCTGAGGGAGTTGGTATTCATATTCTACTAATGAGGAAACTGGCACTGAGGATAACTCCAGGCACAAAATTTTGTATGAAGGCTGCCTTTTTTTTTGAGACAGAGTCTTGCACTGTCGCCCGGGGCTGGAGTGCAATGGCACCATCTCGGCTCACTGCAACCTCTGCCTCCCAGGTTCAAGTGATTCTCCTGCCTCAGCCTCCCGAGTAGCTGGGATTACAGGCGCCTGCCACCACACCCGGCTAATTTTTTATATTTTTAGTAGAGATGGGGTTTCACCATGTTGGCCAGGATGGTCTCGAATTCCTGACCTCATGATCTGCCCGCCTCGGCCTCCCAAAGTGCTGGGATCACAGTCATGAGCCACTGCACCCGACCTCTTTTTTTTTTTAATTATTATTTTTTGAGGCCGGGCATGGTGGCTCACACTTGTAATCCCAGCACTTTGGGAGGCCAAGGCAGGCTGATCACCAGAGGTCAGGGCTTACCACCAGAGGTCAGGAGTTCGAGACCACCCTGGCCAACATGGTGAAACACCCGAAAGATATTATTTTTAATATCGTTCGTTAAGGCAGCTAATAACCTTTCTTTTTATTTATTTAAGAGACGGGGTCTTACTCTTGCCCAGGGTGGTGTGAAGTGGTGCAATCATAGCTCACTGTGGCCTCAAACTACTGGGCTCAAGCTATCCTCCTGCCTTAGCTGAGACTACATGTGCACACTACCATGCCTGGCTAATTTTAAAACTTTTTGTAGAGGCGAGTTCTCACTGTGTTGCCCAGGTTGGTCTTGAATTACTGGCTTCAAGCAGTCCTCCTGTCTCAGCCTCCTAGAGTGCTGGGATTATAGGCATGAGCCACTGTGCCCAGCCACCCTGCCATCCTTTTTTTTTTTTTTCTTTTTTTGAAACAGTATCTCGCCCTGTTGCCCAGGCTGGAGTACAGTGGCACGATCTCGGCCCACTGCAACCTCCGCCTCCCAGGCTCAAGCCATTCTCCTGCCTCAGCCTTCCAAGTAGCTGGGATTACAGGCACATGCTACCACGCCCGGCAAATTTTTTTTTTTTTGAGACGGAGTCTCACATGTCGCCCAGGCTGGAGTTCAGTGGCACAATCTCGGCTCACTGCAAGCTCTGCCTCCCGGGTTCACGCCATTCTCCCGCCTCAGCCTCCCAAATAGCTGGGACTACAGGCGCCCGCCACCATGCCCGGCTAATTTTTTCTATTTTTTAGTAGAGACGGGGTTTCACCGTGTTAGCCAGGATGGTCTCGATCTCCTGATCTCATGATCCGCCCGCCTCGGCCTCCCAGAGTGCTGGGATTACAGGCGTGAGCCACTGCGCCTGGCCTAATTTTTGTATTTTTAGTAGAGACGGGGTTTTGCCATGTTGGCCAGGCTGGTCTTGAACTCCTGACCTCAGATTATCTGCCTGTCTCAGCCTCCCAAAGTGCTGAGATTACAGGCGTGAGCCACTGCACCAGCCCACCCTGTCTTTCTTACTCCTTAAAGTAGGGGGCAAACATGGTGGTTGTTATAATCCATATAAAACTATACCCTAGACCCCCACGGTGGTTGTTATGGTCCATATAATACTATAGCCTAGAGCCCCATTCAGTCCCTTACCCAAAGTCACAAAGTTATTGAGGACCCGGGCCTCCTGACCCTTAGTCCCTCGGCTTCTTTGGCTTAAGAAGGATGTTAGGGGGAGGTGTCTGTGGTGAAACCTGCCCAGGCCTCCCTGGCCTTGTTCTGGGTTGGTGGTCATCCTTTTCCCTCTGCCCTCCAGCTTGTCTTTAACCGAACTGTCACACTGAAGGAAGACCCGGGAAAGGTGTGAGCTGGAAGCACTGAACCTACCTCATCCTCCTGGAGGGTGTGGCTACCCTCGCCACCCCAAATTCCATGTCAATAAAGAACAGCTAAATTCTCCTAGAGTCTGTGTGTTATCTCTGCACTTCTAGCATCTGAAGGCCCTGAAGACATGCTGGTGGTGGTGGTATGATTGGGGGATGGAGATGTGCCTTTTGCACATTTTGTCTGTGGGAATGGACTTTCCCAGAACAGAGTGGTACTGACAGCTTTGAAAGCACCGGTGCACTTTTTGGTGCTTAAAGGCAGGGGCCTGGGTAGGATTCATACCCTCCGCACCTGGTCTGAGAGAATGGAGGGCCCTGGGGTGTTTGTCCATGGTTAGGACCCCTGTGCCAGAGGGATCTAAAAGGTTTGTTTCTGCTGGTGTGGAGAGGCCTAGCTCCCAGTCTGATCATTCAGCATATAATTTTTTTTTTTTTTTTTTTTTTTGATACGGAGTTCCACTCTAGCCCAGGCTGGAGTGCAGTGGCTCAATCTTGGCTCACTGCAACCTCTGCCTCCCGGGTTCAAGCGATTCTCGTGCCTCAGCCTCCCAAGTAGCTGGGATTACAGGCGGGCGCCACCACTCCTGAATAATTTTTGTAATTTCAGTAGAGACGGGGTTTTGCCAAATTGGCCAGACTGGTCTGGAACTCCTGACCCCAGGTGATCCGCCCGCCTCGGCCTCCCAAAGTGCTGGGATTGCAGGCGTGAGCCACTGCACCCAATCAGCCTATAATTCTTTTTTATTTTTGAGACGGAGTCTCACTCTTGTCCCCCAAGCTGCAGTGCAATGGCGTGATATCAGCTCACTGCAACCTCTGCCTCCCAGGTTCAAGCAGTTTTCCTGCCTCAGCCTCTTAAGTAGCTGGGATCACAGGCATGCACCACCACACTCGGCTAATTTTGTATTTTTAGTAGAGACGGGGTTTCACCATGTTGGCCAGGCTGGTCTCAAACTCCTGACCTCAGGTGATTCACCCGCCTCGGTCTCCCAAAGTGTTGGGATTACAGACTTCAGCCACCGTGCCCGGCCCATTCGGCATATAATTTTTGAGTGCCTACTACGTGCCAGGCAAAGTGAGATGGGGCATACGTGCTGTGGTGGCCTTCCAAGTTCACGGGAGGGGAAATGGGTGACCAAGCACTGTATGGGAGAGGTCTCCCTGGGGCCTGTGCAAGACTGGAAGAGGTTCCTGACCCAGCCTGGGCCTCAGAAAACATTACTCTAACGAAGTGACTTCTGAAGGGAATCACGAAAGACTACGGGGAGTTTGCCAGGATAAGAGGAACAAGGGCAAAAGCTCCGAGGCAAAGAGTCTACAGCAGGCTGGAAGCCCTCTGGGGGCAGTGTAGGCTGCTGAGGCCCGAGTGTGCCTGCAGCTTTAACGCCTTCCACATTTTCCCTGTATACAAACACTAGGCTACCCGGGGGCCCGCTTTAAGGTGGACCCAACTGCGGAAGGCTGAACTCAGATGGCAGCAGACAGCGGGAGTACCAGATGCTGACTCCTCCAGGAGGTGAGCAACCTAGAGGCTTCCCAGGCAGGGCACGGCTGGGGACGCCAGGCCCAGGACAGAAGTTTGTGGGCTCCACCTTAAGCGAGAGGCCGAGCCCGGCCAGGCCCCGCCCCGCGTGGGGGTGCTAGACCAAAGGAGGCTCTGGCGGGCGACGGAAGGTGGGTCCAAAGAGCTAGCTTGGAGCCCTATCCTTCCGAGACTCCACTACTAGGCCAAGCCACGGCCCTAGCTCCGCCCCACATGGAGAGGCGTCCATGGGCGGAGCGAGCCGCTCCATACCCTAGGATCCACTATCCACTCTAGCGGCCAGAAGCGCGGCCACCTTCCCCTCCTGAAGCGTTCACTTTAATTCTGGCCGGTAGGCAGTCCCAGATCTCGCGGGATCCGACGCCCCGATTATCGCGAGAGGAGCAATCGGCTCCTATTGGCTGTGAGGGTTGAATGTAAGATGGCGCCCAGGGAGCTGTGAGGAGAAAACCCTGTCGGTCTTGGAGCGACGACGGCAGAACCAGGGTCCCTGGCGGTGCGGCGGGGCCGGCGGGTGCAGCGGAGGCGGCGGCGGCGGTGACGTCGCCGGGTGAGGGCTCCAGTGCGGGTGGGGATGCGGCGAGGCTGTAGGCCTGAGACGGGGGGGCCCACCCCACACAACGGCGGGCGGGGGCGGGCGGGGGCGGGCGGGCCGCTACCGCTGGGCCCTGGAGAGTTCGGGGCGGCTCCGGAGCCGAAAACGTTCCTGGGCTCGCGCACCCCGCCCTGTGGATGGGGGAGGGGTGGCCCGGGGATTTGGGTGGGCGCGGCGCGAGATGGCGCGCCGGTGCGGGCGCGCGGCTGAGCCTGTTTTTACGCGCGCGCGCGCGCGCGCTGTGCGGCTCTCGGTGCGCGTGGCCGCCGACGTGCGCGTTCCCGGCCCGGATATCTCTGCTCTAGGAGCTGTGGCCCGTGGGCAACCGCGGCTTTCTGGAGCGCGCGCCTGTCACGACCCCCAGTTTTGGGGCGCGCGCTCTGATGTCGGGTGGCGGTGCTGCCTCGAGAGCGCGCAGGAGGCTTCTGCTGAGCAGAGGGCCGGCCGCGGCTCGTTGCGCTGGGAAGGTTGAGGATTGGGTCCTTTCTGGTCTGGTGACGTTCCCGGGCATCCGTGGCCTCGGCCTGGAGAGAAACCAACCAGCTTTGCTGTCTGGCTTGCGGTTCCGCTCCTCTGTGAGGGGGGCGAGATTGCCCGTTCTCCTCGAAGAATGCCGTTACTTGAGGCCCACGTACGGTGTGGGTGCTTGGGTAGGGTGTTTCTCTGCTTCGGAAACCAAGCCCTCTTGGCTTGAGAGGGCAGTGAGCCCCTTCGGATTTCCTCACCTTGTACTGGGCTTTGTGCCGGGCAGGGAAGGTTAATATTAGAAGGCCCTTGAGTGGTACCTGCTTATCTTTCATTAGAAACTAATACGTCCATAAGCGTAATTCATACACGTCACCTCTGTGCGCTCCGGAAGGGAATTCGCTTATGTGGCCCATGTGAACTCCGAGGTCTAAAATGCCAGTTTAAATCCTTAAACGCAGCTTTTCTTTTGCGTAAGTGGGAGGGGCTTACTTTAGTCTATTAAGGGCCCACCTTTGCCTCAGCCAAAAAGTTGGCCTTAAACAAAATGGAACAACCTGAGAATCAGTGCTTTACCTTTTTTGAAATTGCAGAAATCCCAGCAGAAATTACTAAAATCTGATAGTGTATCACTGTAAAAGTCACTTTTGGTGTAGGATTTCAGTCCTTTTCAGCTCTTTTTTTTGACCCTGCCGCTGTGTTTTGGTTTGTTCTAGAGAAATAGGCACCTCTTTTTTCTAATACAAAACATCTGCTAGTTTGATTTACAGTCTTGCTCAATTAAGCTTAAGGAAAAGGAAGCTAAGAGGAAGTAAAATCAGCCATCAAATTTGATAATGGTGGGGTAGTTCTTTCTAATGTACTGTATTGTTTTTAAGAACAAAGTTAAAATTAATAAAAAGAGGCTGAGGATGGAAGGAACTTTT
Organism: Pan paniscus; assembly: GCF_029289425.2. Lineage (NCBI taxonomy): Eukaryota > Metazoa > Chordata > Mammalia > Primates > Hominidae > Pan > Pan paniscus. The sequence goes on along the minus strand of NC_085926.1, from coordinate 49,071,054 downwards.
TTGTTCTATCTTCTTCAGAATATTAGAAGTCTTAAGAACTCAGGACAAGCAGCAGAAATACATGCAACATGGTGACTGGTGAGTTAAAATTGTTCATATCCTGGAAGTATGTGTGCACAGTTTTTTTTCTGGTAATACTGAAGCATTACAAATCCTGTCAATTCTGGGTGCTGTCTTCCAGAAACTATTAGGTGCTGTAAAATGAAGATGTGGGAGAACGGCATCTTTGAATTCAGCCACAGTTCGCTACTTGCTCAGTTTTCTCCTCTTAGGATATAAGTCAGTGGAACCCGCAGATTTAAGCGTTTGCAGGCTCAGCTTTTAAAAGGACCTAAATGGTTCAAAGAAAAGCTGTAAAGTTTTTCTAGGATACACTTAAAATTTTGACTTTTTTTTTTTTTTTGAGACGGAGTCTCACTCTGTCACCCAGGCTGGAGTGCAGGGGTGTGATCTCGGCTCACTGCAACCTCCGCCTCCCTGGTTGAAGCGATTCTCCTGCCTCAGTTTCCCAAGTAACTGGGATTACAGGCATGCAGCACCACACCTGGCTAATTTTTTGTATTTGTAGTATAGACGGGGTTTCACCATGTTGATCAGACTGGTCTCGAACTCCTGACCTCGTGATCCACACACCCCCCCGCCCCCCCCCCCCCCGGCCTCCCAAAGTGCTGGGATTACAGGCGTGAGCCACCGCGCCCGACCAAATTTTGATTAATTTTTTAGGCTTGCTTGTTCTGGGTTATCTTTATTTTTAACTATTAAGCTTGAGATCTTCCTTTTAAATTGGTGTTTATAAATACTTTTTCTCCAAGTTTGTCAACTAAGATTTACTTATTAGATGTCTTCCTTCGGGTCCTCTCTGATGAATTTCCTATAACTCTTCGAGAACCTCTGCAGTTCCACATCCTCTCTCCAGCTTATGTTGCCATTTCAAACTAAAGATCAAATAGTGGTTTAATTTTCTTGTAAATTTGAATTGCTCTAGGAAAGTAACCAAAGTCAGGGGCTCTGGATGTGGCTGCCTTTCTTTAAGGCAGCTTCAGAATCAGGGATGTCTTTCCTTACTTTGGATATGCTTTTTTTTTTTTTTTTTGGATATGCTTTCTTTTAGTTTAATTAGTTGTGGTTTATACTTCATGTGCCATATTTCTTTCTTGTCTGCTTTTTAAATGGCTACTCGATCTGTAAGGGTCTCTGATTTCTGAATTAGCCTTAGAATTAGGTGTTACATGAATACCTGTTCTTTTCTTTTTCTTTTTATTATTATTATTTTTTGAGACGGAGTCTCGCTCTGTTGCCGGGGCTGGAGTGCTGTGGTGCAATCTTGGCTCACTGCAACCTCTGCCTCCTGGGTTCACGCCATTCTCCTGCCTCAGCCTCCGGAGTAGCTGGGACTGCAGGCTCCCGCCACCATGCCTGTCTCATTTTTTGTATTTTTTAGTAGAAATGGGGTTTTACTGTGTTAGCCAGGATGGTCTCAATCTCCTGACCTCGGGATCCTCCCACCTTGGCCTCCCAAAGTGCTGGGATTACAGGTGTGAGCCACGGCGCCTGGCCTATTTCCTGTTCTTTTCTGTTATTCTGTTGTACTGCATTTTGTTCCAGATGTTTTAAGTCCTCTTCAGACTTCTCTTAAATGCTTCCTTTGTATTTTTTCCTAGTTATTACATTAGATTGTGATTTCTGTTATTAAATTGATGTGGCTGCATGAAGAAATGGTAGATTAATTTCTTCCTTTGCTGAAAGAGGGAAGGAGTGCTCCTTTGGTCTCACTCTTCAGGCCAGGGCAAAACTGTAGGTAGAAATGGTGGCTGTGTCAGAAGGCTAATATTTTTCTCTTTTTCTCTTTTCTCTTTTTTTTTTTTCTTTGAGATGGAGTTTCACTCTTGTCGCCCAGGCTGGAGTGCAGTGGCGCGATTTCGGCTCACTGCAACCTCCACCTTCCGGGTTCAAGCAATTCTCCTGCCTCAGCCTCTGGAGTAGCTGGAATCACAGGTGCCCGCCACCACGCTGGGCTAATTTTTTTTTTTTTTTTTTTTTTTTGAGACGTAGTCTCGCTCTGCTGCCCAGGCTGGAGTGCAGTGGCACGATCTCGGCTCACTGCAAGCTCCGCCTTCTGGGTTCACGCCATTATCCTGCCTCAGCCTCCTGAGTAGCTGGGACTACAGGTGCCTGCCACCACGCCTGGCTAATTTTTTGTAGTTTTAGTAGAGATGGGGTTTCACCGTGTTAGCCAGCATGGTCTTGATCTCCTGACCTCGTGATCCGCCCACCTCGGCATCCGCCCACCTCGGCCTCCCACAGTGCTGGGATTACAGGCGTGAGCCACTGTGCCTGGCTGATGTCCGGCTAATTTTTTGTATTTGTAGTAGAGACGGAGTTTCACTATGTTGGTCAGGCTGGTCTTGAACTCCTGACCTCGTGGTCTGCCTACCTTGGCCTCCCAAAGTGCTGAGATTACAGGCGTGAGCCACTGCGCCCGCCCATGTTTTTCTTTATTTTAAAATTTGTGAAATATTTATCCATCCATGTAAATTTAGGCGATCTCTGTACAATTTAATGACAAATTATAAAGTAAATGCTGGCGAAAGTACTACTTTTTCAAGAAATAAAACAATGCCAGTATCCCTGAACCCTTCGTGGGTCCCTTCCTGATCACAGCTTCTCAAGCCGTACAGACAGCTGTTATTCTGTGATAACATTCTTTTTCTTTTTACATTTACCATCTCCGTAGCCCTTAACCTAGTTTAGATTTCTTTCCTTATGAGTTTTGTATAAATGGAGTCATGCTGTATTATGTTGTCTTAGCATAATGTTTCTGAAATTTGTTCACATTGTGTGCAGCTGTTCATTTCCATTTTTTATGTAGTATTCTGTTGTATGAATACACCATAAGGTATTTATCTATTCCACTATTGATAGATATCTGGGTTGCTTCCAGGTTTTGGCTGTTAACAATGCTGCTGTGAACATTCTTGTATTAAGTACCCTTGTTAAAAAAAAAAAGTTACTTCATATATACTGATGGGTAAAATTGCTCAGATTCGTGGAATGGATATTTTCAGCTTCACTAGATAATGCAAGTGGTTGTGCTAGTTTACAATCCGTCAATATTTGGGAAAAATACAAATTTTAGTTTCCTGATTGAAAATAGAACCATGGCCGGGTGCAGTGGCTCATGCCTGTAATCCCATCACTTTAGGAGGCCAATGCGGGCGGATCACCTAAGGTCAGGAGTTCCAGACCAGCCTGGCCAACATGGTGAAATCCCGTCTCTACTAAAAATACAAAAATTAGCAGGGCATGGTGATGGGCGCCTGTAATCCCAACTACTCGGGAAGATGAGGCAGGAGAATCGCTTGAACCTGTAGGCGGAGGTTGCAGTGAACTGAGAGGGCACCATTGCACTCCAAGCTGGGGGACACAGCAAGACTCCATTTCAAAAAAAAAAAGAAAAGAAGAAAAGAAAATAGAACCGTGATGAAAATGCCCCTAAACCAGGGACTCCTCTGGCATGGGGCATATAAGTGGCCTAATGGGATAACTTCTATCACAAACCCTGCAGTTGGCTAGTATCCTTAAAAATCGAAATATGGGTGGAACACAGTGCCTCATGCCTGTAATCCCAGCAGTTTGGGAGGCCAAGGTGGGAGGATTGCTTGAGCCCAGGAGTTGGAGACCAGCCTGGGCAAGATGGCAAGACCCCATTTCTACAGAAAAATAAAAATAGCTGGATGTGGTAGCATGGACCTGTAGTCCCAGCTACTCGGGAGGCAGGGGCAGGAGGATTGTTTGAGCCCAGGAGTGTGAGGCTGCAGGGATCTATGAATGCACCACTGCATTTTATCCTGGGTAGTGGAGCAAGACCCTGTCTCATAAAAAAAAAAAAACAAAAAAAACACAAACAGACAAAAGCCTGGTGCAGTGGCTCAGGCATGTAATCCCAGCACTTTGGGAGGTCGAGGGGGGCCGGATCACCTGAGGTCAGGAGTTCGAGAACAGCCTGGCCAATATGGTGAAACCCCGATTCTACTAAAAATACAAAAAAATTAGCTGGGCTGGGTGGCGTGCGCCTGTAGTTCAAGCTACTAGGGAGGCTTAAGGCAGGAGAACCGCTTGAACCTGGGAAACGGAGGTTGCATTGAGCCGAGATGATGCCATCGCACTCCATCCTGGGTGAGAAAATGAGACTTCGTCTCAAAAAAATAAAAATACAAAGAAACAAAACCCAGGCAAAAGAATAGAAATACGTCAATTCTGGTCGGGCACTGTGGCTCACGCCTGTAATCCCAGCACTTTGGGAGGCCGAGGCGGGCAGATCATGAGGTCAGGAGATCAAGACCATCCTGGCTAGCACGGTGAAACTTTCTCTCTACTAAAAAATACAAAAAAATTAGCTGGATGTGGTGGCGGGCGCCTGTGGTCCCAGCAACTCGGGAGGCTGAGGCAGGAGACTGGCGTGAACCCGGGAGACAGAGCTTGCAGTGAGCCGAGATTGTGCCACTGCATTCCAGCCTGGGTGACAGAGTGAGACTCTGTCTCAAAAAAAAAATAAATGAAATAAAATGAATATATTCACATGGAAAAAAAATCAATTTCCATTTTAAGGAGTCATGTCTGTCTTATAAACATGTGGAGTTATTTCAAAGAAGCATAGAAGACATTGTTCTTTTTTTTTTTTTTTTTCTTGAGATGAACCTCCGCCTCCTGAGTTCAAGCAATTCTTCTGCCTCAGCCTCCCGAGTAGCTGGGACTACAGGCGCATGGTACCCCGCCTGGCTAATTTTTGTATTTTTAGTAGAGATGGGGTTTCACCATGTTGGCTAGGCTGGTCTTGAACTCCTGACCTCGTGATATGCCTGACTCGGCCTTCCAGCGTGCTGGGATTACAGGCATGAGCCACTGCACCTGGCCTATTTTTTTATTTTTATTTTTTTAAATTTATTTTTCTTATTATTTTTTGAGATGGAGTCTTGCTCTGTTGCCCAGGCTGGAGTGCAGTGGTGCGATCGCGGCTCACTGCAACCTTCGCCTCCCGGGTTCAAGTAATTCTGCCTCAGCTTCCCTAGTAGCTGGGACTACAGGCACCACACCTGGCTAATTTTTGTATTTTTAGTAGAGACAGGGTTTCACCATATTAGCTAGGCTGGTCTCAAACTCCTTGTGATCTGCCTGCCTCGGCCTCCCAAACTGCTGGGATTATAGGCGTGAGCCACTGTGCCTGGCCTATTTTATTTTATTTTTTTGAGACAGAGTTTTGCTCTTGTTGCCCGGGCTGGAGTGCAGTGGCGCGATCTCGGCTCACTGCAACCTCTGGCTGCTGGGTGCAAGTGATTCTCCTGCCTCAGCCTCCCGAGTAGCTGAGGTTACAGGTGCCCACCACCACGACTGGCTAATTTTTGTGTTTTTGGTAGAGATGGGATTTCACCATGTTGGCCAGACTGGTCTTGAACTCCCAACCTCAGGTGATCCGCCCACCTCAGCCTCCCAAAGTGCTGGGGATTACAAGCATGAGCCACTGCACCGGGCCCCATATGAATGTATTCAAACTGGACTAAGCTATGAAGAGCCATTGTTGGAGTAGATGTGAACCTTGAGGGGCCTCAAAGCCCAAGGAAGAGGTAAGGTTCTGAGGCAGTTCAGACTTTCTTCTTTTAGTCCATCACGGATTGAAGACTCACTCTGCAGAGCCATACAGGGGGCCCAAAAGAGGTATCAGGGATAAGAAACCCAAGAAACGGTGATTGCAATAAGATCTTCCCTTGGTACCTAAACGGAAAAAAGAAAAAAATTAGCAAGCAGACCTATAGAAATGTAATAGATTGTTGTTTTGGAGTAACCTTTGTCCATGGTACCATCTTATGTTCTAATAATAAAATAATAAAAATAATAACTCATGTAGTGAAGAATTGCTGTGCATCAGGCACTATGCTAAGCTCCAGTAGGAGGAAATACAGAGGAGCCAGGCGCAGTGGCTCACACCTGTAATCCCAGCTTTGGGAGGCTGAGGATCACGAGGTCAGGAGATCGAGACCATCCTGGCTAACACGGCGAAACCCCGTCTCTACTAAAAATACAAAAAAATTAGCCGGGCGTGGTGGTGGGTGCCTGTAGTCCCAGCTACTTGGGAGGCTGAGGCAGCAGAATGGTGTGAATCCAGGAGGTGGAGCTTACAGTGAGCCGAGATCGCACCATTGCACTCCAGCCTGGGCGACAGAGTGAGACTCCATCTCAAAAAAAAAAAAAAGAAAAAAAGAAGGAGATACAGAGGAGATACCAGTGAACAATTTGATTTTATACCAGCAAAAATGTCCAGGGTCTGTTTAAGGGAGGGCTGGCTTTCCTTTATTGTTATTTATTTATTTATTTTTTACAATGCAGCTATATTTAAAAGCATTTAGAAGTAGATGCTTGTTTACAGACCTCATACACCCCAAGAGCATTAGAGTATTTTCTTTTTTCATTATTAGTCTCATCAGAGTCCCAGAAATTGGGAACACTCAAATATCCTCATGGCTGCATGTTTTTCAGAAATACTTTAATTAATTTCTTTATTGCTTCTCACTAAGTCTTTTACTTGGAGCTAATTAAGAATCTTTTGTCTCTTTTAGAAGTTTCTCCATTTCTCTTTATTACGAAGGCTCAACTTTTGTGTCTTATGTGCAGCATCTTGAAGTTAAGTCTTCATTATTTTGTATAAGTTTTTGGTATTTTATGGTTTAGTTTCTTTTTCTTTTTTTTTTTTTTTGAGATGGAGTTTTGCCCTTGTTGCCCAGGCCGGAGTGCAGTGGCATGGTCTTGGCTCACTGCAACCTCCACCTCCTAGGTTCAAGCGATTCTCCTGTCTCAGCCTTCCGAGTAGCTGGGATTACAGGCACGTGTCACCACACCTGGCTAATTTTTTTTGTATTTTTAGTAGAGGCGGGGTTTCATCATGTTGGTCAGGCTGGTCTCAAACTACTGACCTCAGGTGATCCACCCACCTCGGCCTCCCAAAGTGCTGGGATTACAGGTATGAGCCACCTCGTTCGGCCGGTTTAGTTTCTTTCAGATTTTGAAAGAAAATCATACTATAATCAACCAGAATTACGTGTCTGTTACCATTACTACACTATAACCACTTGTATTTTTAGTAGAGATGGGGTTTCACCGTGATAGCCAGGATGGTCTCGATCTCCTGACCTGGTGATCCGCCTGCCTCGGCCTCCCAAAATGCTGGGATTACAGGCATGAGCCACCTCTTTCGGCCGGTTTAGTTTCTTTCAGATTTTGAAAGAAAATCATACTATGATCAGCCAGAATTATGTGTCTGTTACCGTTACTACTCTATAGCCACTGTGTAGAAAAAGGTGATTTTTTTTTTTTTTTTTTGAGACGGAGTCTTGCTCTGTCGCCCAGGCTGGAGTGCAGTGGCACGATCTTGGCTCACTGCAAGCTCCACCTCCCGGATTCACACCATTCTCCTGCCTCAGCCTCCCGAGTAGCTGGGACTACAGGCGCCCAACACCACACCCGGCTAATTTTTTTGTATTTTTAGTAGAGACGGGGTTTCACCGTGATAGCCAGGATGGTCTTGATCTCCTGATCTGGTGATCCGCCTGCCTCGGAAAGTGCTGGGATTACAGGCGTGAGCCTTAGATTAATACCACTTGTGGAAAATTCAGAAGAGTGTTTAACAGAAGAAACTTAAATACTCTGTGGTTCCATCATCTAGGCATAACTACTGTTAGCATTCCTTTTTTTCGTTTTTTGAGGTGGAGTCTCACTCTTTGCCCAGGCTGAAGTGCAGTGGCGCAGTCTCAGCTCACTACAACCTCCGCCTCCCGGATTCAAGCAATTCTCCTGCCTCAGCCTCTAGAGTAGCTGGGATTACGGGTGGCTGCCACCATGCCCAGTTAGTTTTTGTATTTTTAGTGGAGATGGGGTTTCACCATGTTGGCCAGGGTGGTCTCACAATCTTGGCTGGATGTGATGGCTCACCCCTGTAATCCTAGCACTTTGGGAGACCGATGCTGTGGATCGCTTGAGGTCAGGAGTTTGAGAACATCCTGACCAACATGGCGAAATCCCGTCTCTACTAAAATACAAAAATTAGCTGGGCATGGTGGCGGGTGCCCGTAATCCCAGCCACTTTGGAGGCTGAAGCAGGAGAATTGCTTGAACCCAGGAGGCGGAGGTTTCAGTGAGCCAGGATCGTGCCACTACGCTCCAGCCTGGGCGACAGAGCAAGACTGTGTCTCAATAAAAATAAAAATAAAAAAGAATTTAGGCTGGGTGTGGTTGCTCATGCCTGTAATCCCAGCACTTTGGAAGGTGGAAGCGAGTGGATTACCTGAGGTTAAGAGTTCGAGACCAGCCTGGCCAACATGGCAAAACCTCATCTCTACTAAAAATATAAAAATTAGCCGGATGTGGGCTGGGTGTGGTGGCTCATACCTGTAATCCCAGCACTTTGGGAGGCTGAGGCGGGTGGATCATGAGTTTAGGAGTTCAAGACCAGCTTGGCCAAGATGGTGAAACCCTGCCTCTACTAAAAATACAAAAATTAGCCAGGCACGGTGGCAGGTGCCTGTAATCCTAGCTACTCGGGAGGCTGAGGCAGGAGAATCGCTTGAACCTGGGGGGCACGGAGGTTGCAGTGAGCCAAGATTGTGCCTCCCGGGTTCAAGCAATTCTCCTGCCTCAGCCTCCCAAGTAGCTGGGACTACAGGTATGCAGCACCACACCTGGCTAATTTTTTTTTTTTTTTTGAGATGGAGTCTCACTCTGTCACCCAAGCTGGAGTGCAGTGGCATGATCATAGCTCATTGCAGGCTCAAACTGCTGGGATCAAGCCATCCTATCCTCCTGCCTCGGCCTCCCAAGTAGCTGGGACTACAGGCGAGAACCACCATGCCAAGCTTAGTATTGATATTTTCTAATGGTTTTATGGAATTTTTCCTACCTCAAGCTTGTTTGTCTTTTAAATTATTACTATTATTTCTAAGAGATGGGATCTCACTGTGGTGCCCAGGTTGGAGTGCCGTGGCTATCCGCAGACAGGATTCTACTACTGCAGTATGGAAGTTTTGACCTGCCCCATTTCCAACCTGGGGTGGTTCACCCCTCTTTAGGCAACCTGGTGATTCCCTGCTCCCTTGAAGTCACCATATTGATGCTGAACTTAGTGTGGACACCCGATTGGCATAGAGCACTATAGCCCAGAACTCCTGGACTACTCAAGCAATCCTCCTGTTTCAGCCTCTTGAGTAGCTGGGACTGCAGGCGTGCACCATCATCCCAGGCCCCCCTTTTTTTTTTTTTGAGACAGAGTCTCACTTTGTCGCCAGGCTGGAGTGCAGTGGTGTGATCTTGGCTCACTGCAACCTCCGCCTCCCAGGTTCAAGCGATTCTCCTGCCTCAGCCTCCCGAGTAGCTGGGATTACAGGCATGCTCCACCATGCCCAACTAATTTTGTATTTTTAGTAGAGACGGGGGTTCTCCATGTTAGTCAGGCTGGTCTCGAACTCCCGACCTCAGGTTATCCACCTTCCTTGGCCCCCCAAAGTCCATAGTGCTAGGATTACAGGCGTGAGTCACCACACCTGGCCTTTTTTTCTTTTTTGAGACGCAGTCTTGCTCTGTCGCCCAGGCTGGAGTGCAGTGGTGTGGTCTCGGCTCACTGCAAGCTCTGCCTCCCAGGTTTACGCCAGTCTCCTGCCTCAGCCTCCCGAGTAGCTGGGACTACAGGCGCCTGCCACCACGCCAGGGTAATTTTTTGTATTTTTAGTAGAGACAGGGTTTCACCGTGTTAGCCACGGTGGTCTCGATCTCCCGACCTCGTGATCCACCCACCTCAGCCTCCCAAAGTGCTGGGATTACAGGCGTGAGCCACCGTGCCCGGCTTTTTTTTTTTTTTAATGGAAGGCTTAAAGAATGGATTTTGATGGTTTATAGCAAGTAACTTTTTGAAGCTTTTATTTTTTCTGACAGCTGAATATCTAGCTTATTTGCCTTTTTGCTCAGGAAATAAATGTATATTTGGACTAGAGTTTCTTATAGTAACTTTTTAAAGGTACTATTCTAGAAATACTGGCTAGTAGGATTTATTTGGAGATGACATAGGCAGCAGAATTGTTTTTATCATATCTTTGGAACCTTGATTGACAAAAAATATGTTCTGGACTTTGGTATGAAATGTATTCTAAAACTAAAATATTGATTAAATAGAAGTTATATTCACTTAGCTAAATGTTTGTCAAAAATAGAGGACACCTTGCTGGGCGCAGTGGCTCATGCCTGTAATCCTAGCACTTTGGGAGGTTGGGCAGATCGCTTGAGGCAAGGAGTTTAAGACCAGGCTGGCCAACATAGCAAAACTCCATCTCCACTGAAAATACAAAAATTAGCCGGGTATGGGGGCAGGTGCCTTGTAATTCCAGCACTTTGGGAGGCCAAGGCCGGCAGATTACAAGGTCAGCAGTTCGAGACCAGCTTAGCCAACATGGTGATACCCTGTCTCTACTAAAAATACAAAAATTAGCTGGGCATGGTGGCGTATGCCTGTAATCCCAGCTACTTTGGAGACTGAGGTAGGAGAATGGCTGGGACCCGGGAGACGGAGGTTCCAGTGAGTAGAGATCACGCCACTGCACTACAACCTGGGCTACAGAGCAAGACTCTGTCTCAAAAAAATAAAAAATAGAAGGCTTCGGCCAGGCATGGTGGCTCACGCCTGTAATCCCAGCAGTTTGGGAGGCCGAGGTGGGCAGATCTCTTGAGCCCAGGAGTTTGAGAACAGCGTGGGCAACATGGCAAAACCCTGTCTCTATAACAAATACAGTAATTAGCTGGGCGTGATGGTACACGCCTGTAGTCCCAGCCGCTTGGGCGGCTGAGGTGAGAGGAACAATTGATCCCAGGAGGTTGAGGTTGCAGTGAACCAAGATCTTACCACTGCACTCCATCCTGGGTGATAGAATAAGACCTTGTCTAAAGAAACCAACAACAAAAAATCAGGGGTGTGGAACTTTAATTTCCTGATCTTACATAGTGAGAACTCCATAGATACTCTGAAATTTTTTTTTTTTTTTTTTTTAAGATGGAGTCTCACTCTGTTGCCTAGGCTGGAGGGCAGTGGTGCAGTCTCGGCTCACTACAACCTCCATCTCCTGGGTTCAAGTGATTCTCCTGTCTCAGCCTCCTGAGTAGCTGGGATTACAGGAATGTGCCATCATGCCCGGATAATTTTTATATTTTTAGTAAAGGCAGGGTTTCACCATGTTGGCCAGGCTGGTCTCGATCTCCTGCCCTCAGGCGATCCACCCGGCTCAGCCTCCCAAAGTGCTGGGATTAGAGGCCTGAGCCACCACACCTGGCCAATACTCTAAAATTAATGAGTCTACAAGTAGAGGCTTAAAGGTATGAAAGTAATCATAACAAAACTAAGAATAAAAATGTGATTGGCAGGGTTTGGTGAGAGGAGGGTGATTTTTAGTTTTTTATTTATAATTTTTTTAGGCTTTTTTTTTTTTTTTTTTTTTTTTTTGAGATGGAGTTTCGTTCTTGTTGCCCAGCCTGGAGTGCAATGGCATGATGAAGAACTAGAGGTCAAAGCATACTTAGCTGTTTTTACTTTTTATTTTATATTTTTTTATACTATTATAATGGTTTTTCTTAGTTGAGTTTCATATCCCTGTCCCCAACCCCCCAAGAAACCTCCAAAAACAAAACAAAAACTAGGTGGAATTCTATACTGAATACTGAAGAAAGCTTGTTTCTAGGAAGAAAAGAAGAAAAGTCGGTGAAATTATCCTTTACACTTAATATCAGAGTTGAGGTGAGGCTTAAGCTGCCCCTTCTGAGTTTCTGAAACTTGAAATACAAGAGTGAGGAGAAATAGGGTTACTAGGAGGATCATAGAGACTGGCTTTACTGGGCAATAGTCACGAAGGTTTTTCAGTTCTGTAAACTTTGTTTGAGGTGTCTCTTTTTTCTTGTTTTTTTTTTTTTAATTATTTGTTGTTGTTGTTTTTGTTTTGTTTGATATTGAATTCCCATCTACTCCGTTGGGAAGCAGTGTTTCTTTGTATTGGTGTTTAGTCATTTGTTTTTTCCCAGACTTCAGACAAAACAGATTTTTGCTGCATGTAAAAACGCTTTACTTTTGTACCTTAAAAAAAAAATTGCTTTTTATAGTAGCTTTGAAAATTTAATCAGTCTCAGTATATTATGTGAATGCAACTGATAGTTGAAGAAAATACATTTCAGGAAATGTAAATTCCAGCTGACCTCTGCTGCTCTTTTATAATGGAGATGAAAAACTGAAATTATGTACCAGCATGGTAGAGGACCTGTTAATGGCTGCTCATATAATCTCTCCTTTGTCCCCTTTTGAGCAGAAGGGTATATGTGATTAGATATTAGAGTTTCATAACTTTCTAATGTTACCGGATCTCTATTATGAAAGATGCCTTTTTTTTTTTTTTGAGATAGAGTCTCAGTCTGGCGCCCGGGCTGGAGCGCAGTGGCACGATCTCGGCTCACCGCAACCTCTGCCTCCTGGGCTCAAGCAATTCTCCTGCCTCGGCCTCCCGAGTAGCTGGTATTACAGGTGCCTGACACCATGCCTGGCTAATTTTTGTATTTTTAGTAGAGACAGGGTTTCGTCTTGTTGGCCAGGCTGGTCTCAAACTCCTGACCTCAGGTGATCTGCCTGCCTTTGCCTCCCAAAGTGCTGGGATTACAGGTGTGAGCCACCGCACTGGGCTGAAAGATGCCTTCTTAAGGAAATCGCTACTGTGCTATTAACAAAGGGGAACTTTGATACATTCTGTGCAAGTGTGGCAAATGAGTGCTCTCGGATCACCTAAGCCAAGTAGCCTTCTTTGAATCTGTAGTTAGGCAAAGTGTGCTTGGCCTGATGCTCTCTTTATGTGTGATGTGGACATCGTTGACCACTTAATTATTATTATTTTATTATAGTATTTTATTGTAATTGTTACAATATTTAATTATTATAATTATAATATTTTTATATTTATGTAAAAATTATATTTATATTACATAATTGTAATTATTATAATATTTTATTATAATTATTTATTTTATTTTATTTATTTATTTCTTTTAACAGATGAAAGTCTGTCTAGGTTTCCCAGCCCAAAGACCTGGTCTCAAGCAGTCCTCCACCTCAGCCTCCTGAGTAGCTGAGACTACATGTGTGCACCACTGTGACCAGCTGATAACTTAGTTTTTTTGTTTGTTTGTTTGTTTGTTTGTTTTAGACAGAGTTACGCTCTGTCGCCTAGGCTGGAGTGCATTGGAGTGATCTCGGCTCACTGCAGCCTCGATCTCTGGGCTCAAGCAATCCTTCTACCTTAGCCTCCGTAGTAGCTGGTACTACAGGTGCATACCACCACACCCAGTTAATTTTTATATTTTTTTTGTAGAGATGGGGTTTCTCCATGTTGCCTGGGCTGAGGTGGAAGGATTGCTTGAGTCCGTGGAGCTATGGATATTACAGAAACCAATTGGGTGGCTCACGTCTATAATCCCAGCATTTTGGGAGGCCAAGGCGGGAGGGTCACCTGAAGTCAGGAGTTTGAGACCAGCCAGGCCAACATGGCAAAACCCAGTCTCTACTAAAAATACATAAATTAGCTGGGCATGGTGGTGGGCACCTGTAGTCCCAGCTACTCGGGAGGCTGAGGCAGGAAAATCACTTGAACCTGGGAGGCTGCAGTGAGCCGAGATCGTGCCACTGCACTCCAGCCTGGACGACAGAGGGAGACTCCAACTCAAAAAAAAAAAAAAAAAAAAAAGGACGGGTGTGGTGGCTCACGCCTGTAATCTCAGCACTTTGGGAGGCTGAGGCGGGCGGATCATGAGGTCAGGAGATCGAGACCATCCTGGCTAAGATGGTGAAACCTCGTCTCTACTAAAAATACAAAAAAATTAGCTGGGCGTGGTGGTTGGGCGCCTGTAGTCCCAGCTACTCGGGAGGCTGAGGCAGGAGAATGGTGTGAACCCAGGAGGTGGAGCTTGCAGTGAGCCAAGATCAAGCCACTGCACTCCAGCCTGGGCAACAGAATGAGACTCCGTCTCAAAAAAAAAAAAAAAAAAAAGGAACCATAATTCTTCCTTTTCCACATTGAATTTCAAATGCAGCAGGTATATATGAAGCAACTACCATGGGTGAGCTATTCGGAGAGAACCAGGACATAGTCTTGTCTACCAAGAACTTAGAGCCTAGGTAGAAGAAAGGAGATGTTTACCCACATATTTTATATCTGTAACATAAGGTAGAGCATCTGGTCAGTCTAGTGTATCTATCCTGATTGCTCAAGGGAACAAATCACCTTTCCAGACATTCAGAATTGTCTGATAATCCTTTTTGGCAAAAACGTTCGCTTGTTTTCTGTTACTCTTTCATCCTGCTGCTACTTTTGTTCTGGAGGTCGGGCTGTTGAAGGGAGGATGGTACAAAGGTAGCAGCGACGGGTCAGCAGTCCACAGATTGCACACTTTTCCCTCAGATGATGAGAGTTAACTGTACGTCTGCAGGTTAATTCTTAAGGTAATTAAATACCTGATGAAAACTTGTAGAATTTATTTCTGAATTTTAGTAGTGACCTGGATATTTAAAGCACTATTTACCTTTTTTCCAGAATTATTTTAATAGTATTAGTTACATTTCTGTAGTGCTATCTATGTGCTAGATGATTTTCTAAATGCCTTATTTAATCCTTATGTCAACTGTGAGGTAAGTACTATTGTGTCCCCATTTACTCACAAGAAAACTAAGGTTAATTGACTTTTCTAGAGTTACATAATAAAGGAGACATAAAGTTGGGATTTGAACCCAGGCAGCCTGGCTCCAGAGTCCATGCTTTTAACCAGTAAGCTGTGTTGCAAAAGAATGTGAGCACCACATGGCAAAATAGTATTTTTGGTTTTTCTGATGGGAAATGAAGAACATATCCTCTGCCTCTTGTGTCTTGCCACAACTAGGTGGCATACCTATCTCTGCTATAGGAAATACTTGGAAATAAAACATATCCATAGGAATCCCTGCCCCTAGCTTCCTCCTTGCTTGGTGTCCTCTCTGTGATGGTCACAGAGCAGTTTTGCCTGTGACATTTACTGTCCAGTGCTTGCCTCTGCAGAGAAGATGGGATTGACCTAGTGCTGGGTAGGAAGTGTGTTTTCAGCCTGTTTCATCCAGTATTGTGAAGCATGTGTTTGTTTTTTTGTTTTCAGTGTGATAGTTTTATTTAAGAAATGTTAATAGAAATAATTTTCAAACATCCATTAATTGAAAAAATAAGGTGGTATAATAAAACTTTATTTTTTGATTCTATATGTATACAGCTGCCCTGAATATATTCCACTCTTGTGCAAGGGTAATTGCTTCTGGGCATTTCCTGCTAAAAACAGTAACATAATTTTGACTTCTGTTTATTTCTAGGAACCCTAAGGACTCTGCAATATGAATAATTCCCTAGAGAACACCATCTCCTTTGAAGAGTACATCCGAGTAAAGGCACGGTCTGTCCCGCAACACAGGATGAAGGAATTTCTGGACTCACTGGCCTCTAAGGGGCCAGAAGCCCTTCAGGAGTTCCAGCAGACAGCCACCACTACCATGGTGTACCAACAGGGTGGGAACTGCATATACACAGACAGCACTGAAGTGGCTGGGTCTTTGCTTGAACTTGCCTGTCCAGTCACCACCAGTGTTCAGCCACAAACCCAGCAAGAACAGCAGATCCAGGTTCAGCAGCCGCAGCAGGTTCAGGTATATGGGAAATGCTGAGGTGCAGCCTGTTTAATGTACTTTATTTGTTGTCAGTGTTTTAGTTAGTGGGATCATCACATCTATGTGGATGTTATAGGTTATTTAACACTAAGATTTTCAAAGTTAATGTGGACTAAAAGTATTTTCTTTCTTTTCCTTTTTCTTTAAGCTTTTTTTTTTTTTTTTTTTTAAACAAACCCCAGTGTCAAGGACTGACTTTGAATAGATTGCAGCCAGGGATCTGCTTAGCTACCTAGGAAACCCCAACCCAGAAGCGGGTCATCTATGATTGGTTTAGCATCAGGTTCAACGTGACTTGCGTGATGAGTGAGGGGGCGCCACCTTTCTGGCAGCACCTTTTCCCAGGATGAGGGGCTCTCCACACCGGAACCCGGTCCCGGCACGTGACCCCGCCGGCAGTGATGTCAGTGATGGTGGGGGACTGGCTTTCCGAGGCTGACCAACACTGTGGTGCTGCTATGTCATTGTACTTGGGTTGTTTTCTTTGTTTGTTTCTTCTTTTTTTGAGATGGAGTCTTGCACGGTGGTCCAGGATGGATTCTCCTGCCCCAGCCTCCTGAGTAGCTGGGATTCCAGGTGCCTGCCAACACACTCGGCTAATTTTTTATGCTTTTAATAGAGACGGGGTTTCACTATGTTGGCCAGGCTGGTCTTGAACTCCTGACCTCATCATGATCCACCTGCCTCCTTATCCCAAAGTGCTGGGATTACAGGCATGAGCCACCGCACCCGGCCACACCTGGGTTGTTTTTTTCTTTTCTTTTTTGAGACAGAGTCTCATTCTGTCACCCAGGCTGGAGTGCAGTGGTGCATTCTTGCCTCTGTCCCCTGGGTTCAAGCTATTCTCATGCCTCAGACTCCTGAGTAGCTGGGACTACAGGTGTGCACTACCACCCTCAGCAATTTTTGTTGTATTTTTAATACAGACTGGGTTTCCCCATGTTGGGCTTGAACTCCAGACCTCAAGAGATCTGCGTGCCTTGGCCTCCCAAAGTGCCAAAGTGCTGGGATTACTGGTGTGAGCCACCATGCCCAGCCTTTTTTGTTTGTTTGTTTTTTCCTTGAGTTGGAGTTTCACTCTTGTTGTCCAGGCTAGAATGCAATGGAGCCATCTCGGCTCACTGCAACCTGCACCTCTTGGGTTCAAGCGATTCTCCTACCTCAGCTTCCTGAGTAGCTGGGATTGCAAGCATGTGCTGCCACGCCCGGCTAATTTTTGTATTTTTAGTAGAGACTGGGTTTCACCTTGTTGGCCAGGCTGGTCTCGAACTTCTGACCTCAGGTAATCTGCCCTTCTCGGGCTCCCAAAGTGCTAGGATTACAGGCATGAGCCGCGGCGCCTGACTTTTTTTTTTTTTTTTTTGAGGGACAGGGTCTTGCTCTGTCACCTAGGCTGGAGTGCAGTGGCACGATCACTCCTCACTGCAGCTTTGACCTCCAAGGCTGAAGCGATCATCCAGCCTCAACCTCCAAGTAGCTGGGACCACAGGCATGTACCACCACATGCAGCTAATTAATTAATTTTTTTTTTTTTGTAGAGATGTAGTCTCCCTATGTTGCCCAGGCTGGTCTTGAACTCTTGGCCTCAAGATATTCTCCTGCCTTGGCCTCCCAAATAGCTGAGATTACAAATATAAGCTGCCATGCCTGGCCTTAAAAATATTTTCGAGTACTGTAAACTAAAAACACCACAAATATTTGGTCTTTTTTATTTGAGATGGAGTCTCGCTCTGTTGCCCAGGCTGGACTGCAGTGGTGCAATCTCAGCTCACTGCAAGCTCTGCCTCCCAGGTTCACGCCATTCTCCTGCCTCAGCCTCCCAAGTAGCTGGGACTACAGGCAGCTGCCATCACGCCCAGCTAATTTTTTTGTGTTTTTAGTGGAGACGGGGTTTCACCATGTTAGCCAGGATGGTCTCGATCTCCTGACCTCGTGATCCACCTGCCTCGGCCTCCCAAAGTGCTGGGATTACAGGCATGAGCCACTGCGCCCGGCCCAAATATTTGATCTTTGCTGTGGAGAGCTGAATAGTTTTGAAATTAGAGATCTTTTGGTACTGGGTTTAGATGTGATAGCTTCATATGACTGAGGCTTCCTTTCTTTTCTTTTGTATTTTTTCCTGAGATGGAGTCTCGCTCTGTCCCCCAGGCTGGAGTGCAGTGGTGTGACCTTGGCTCTCTGCAAGCTCCGCCTCCCGGGTTCACGCCATTCTCCTGCCTCAGCCTCCCGAGTAGCTGGGACTACAGGCGCCAGCCACCACGCCTGGCTAATTTTTTGTATTTTAAGTAGAGACGGGGTTTCACCATGTTAGCCAGCATGGTCTCGATCTCCTGACCTCATGATCCGCCCACCTCGGCCTCCCAAAATGCTGGGATTACAGGTGTGAGCCACCACGCCTATCTGAGGCTTCCTTTCTATTTGTGTCATCCTGAATAGAGACAGAACACAGGAGGGCTGGTCTTGGCTGATTACTGATAGTGTAACATTTGAAATTAATTTAAAAATGGAAAGGCTGATGTATTTCAGTGATCTTCATTAACTTGTGTGATTCCATAACTCAGATTACGTATGGATTTCTGGGTCTGTGTTTGTTGTTTCTAAACCACAAAATGGCTAAGTGCATTTGTGAATGCCTGTAATCCCAGCACTTTGGGATGCCAAGGTGGACGGATCATTGAGTCCAGAAGTTTGAGGCCAGCCTGGGCAACATGGCAAAACCCCGTCTCTACAAAAAATAAAAAAAAATTACCCAGGGGTGGTATGTACTTGTAGTCCCAGCTATTTGGGAAGCTGAGGTGGGAGGATTGCTTGAGCCCAGGAGGTTAAAACCAGCCTGGGCAACATGGTGAAACCCTGTTTCTACCAAAAATAAGAAAAAATTAGCTGGGTGTGGTGATGCACGCCTATGGTCTTAGCTACTAGGGAGGCCGAGATGGGGGAATCGCTTGAGCCTGGGAGGTGGAGGTTACAGTGAGCTGAGATCGTGCCACTGCACTCCAGCCTGGGTGACAGAGTGAGATCCCATCTCAAAAAAAATAAAAATAAAAATTGTAAGGCACAAAAAAATAATGCTAATTGATGATAAGCTTTCTGAAAGACGAGAAACTAGTACATTTGTTGAGAGGGTAAAATGTTTTCCTTTTTTGTTTTTTTCGAGATGGAGTCCCACTGTGTCACCCAGGCTGGAGTGCAGTGGCATGATCTCAGCTCACTGCAACCTCTGCCTCCTGGGTTCAAGCGATTCTCCTGCCTCAACCTCCTGAGTAGGTGGGATTCCAGGCACCTGCCACTGTGCCAGCTAATTTTTGTATTTTTAGTAGAGACGGTTTCACCATGTTGGTCAGGCTGGTCTTGAACTTCTGATCTCAGGTGATCCACCGGCCTTGGCCTCCAAAGTACAGGTGTGATCCACCGTGCCTGGACAAAGTTTTCCTCTTTAGAGGTCTTTATGTGAGATAACAGGCTCCTCCAGTTGCAAATGCAGTTTTCTTGCCATTGTCTATTATGGTTTAATTTCATTGTATTCTGGAAGTCTTTTTATACTAAGAGGATAGGAAAGGGACTGAAACATGCTGGAGAGGCAGGAGTATGGAGAGGTGTGCCTGGTGAGATAGAAGGTTTCCCTTTCCTTCATTTTTTCTGTTTTTTTTTTTTAAGAGACAGGATTTCACTTGCCCAGGCTGGAGTGCTGTGACATGATCATGGCTCACTGCAGCCTCTACCTCCTGGGCTCAGGTGATGCTCTCACCTCAGCCTCCCGAGTAGCTAGGACTACAGGTGCGTGCCACCATGCCCAGCTAATTTTTTCATTTTTGGTAGAGATGGACTCTCGCCATGTTGCTCAGGCTGGTGTTGAACTCCTGGCCTCCAGCAGTCCTCATGGCTCAGCCTCCCAAAGTGCTGGGATTATAGGCATGAGCCACTGTTCCCAGCTGAAGTAGGTTTCACTGTAGCTCCTCAAAAATGCAGACGAGTATATTGGAAGGACATAGCCTCTGAAGCTTCAGTACTGGGTTTAAATTTGACTTGACCACTCAATTGTTGGCATGAGCTTATTAATCTTTACCTCCAGTTTGTTCATCAGTTAAATAGGGATAATACCATTTAATGAGACTGAATAAGATAATAAAGTATCTGGCATATGGAGAGTTTTTTTTTTTTTTGTAATGGAGACAGGGTCTCATTCTGTCACCTAGGTTGGAGTGCAGTGGTATGATCTTGACTCACTGCAACCCCAGCCTCCCAGGCTCAAGCGATCCTCCCACCTCAGCCTCCCGAGTACATGGGACCACAGGCGCACACCACCAACACCTGCCTAATTTTTTGTATTTTTGATAGAGCCAGAATTTCACCATGTTGCCCAGGCTGAGATTTACTCATTTTTTATCTTTATATTTATTTACTTACTTTTTGAGACAGAGCCTCACTCTGTTGCCCAGACTAGAGTGCAGTGGCATTATTTTGGCTCACTGCAACCTCCATCTCTGGGGTTCAAGCTAGCATGCCCGACTAATTTTTATATTTTTAGTAGAGATGGGGTTTCACCATGTTGGCTAGGGTGGTCTTGAACTCCTGACTTTAAGTGATCTGCCCACCTCGGCCTCCCAAAGTGCTGGGATTATAGGCATGAGCCACCACGCCCAGCCTTGTTTTGTCTTTGTAAGGAAGAAAAGGTACAGGAAAGGTTAAGTAAAAGAAGGCTGGCCCAGGCATGGTGGCTCATACCTGTAATCTCAGCACTTTGGGAGGCTGAGGTGAGTGGATTCCTTGAGCCTAGGAGTTTGAGACCAGCCTGGGCAACATGGCGAAATCCTGTCTGTACAAAAGTACAAAAATTAACTGGGTGTGGTGGCTTGCTTGTGTGATCCCAGGTACTGGGGAGGCTGAAGTGGGAGGATCACCTGAACCTGGGAGGTCATGGTTGCAGCGAGCTGTGATTGTGCCACTGCACTCTAGCCTTTTACACTAAGGACAGGAAAGGTGTCTCAAAAAAAAAGGAGAAAAGAAGGCTGATTTTCTGGCTCAAATTATTCTGCTGGTTTTTACAGCTTTGACCTCCTCTTTCTTACCACGCCTGGCCAATTTTTGTACTTTTTTCAGTAGAGGTGGGGTTTCATTCACCATGTTGGACAGACTGGTCTTGAACTCCTGACCTTAAACGATTCACTTGCCTCAGCCTCCCAAAGTGCAGGCATGAGCCATTGCACCTGGCCCCTAGGCTGGTCTTGGGACTCCTGAGTTCAGCTGAGCCACCCACTTTGTGGGTGTTTGGATTACAAATACAAAGTGTTTGGATTACAGGCACAAGCCATTACACCTTGCCCCGCTTTCTCATTAGATTAAAGAGTTTGGGGCTGGGTGCAGTGGTTCATGCCTGTAATCCCAGCACTTTGGGAGGCCGAGGTGGGCGGATCACCAGGTCAGGAGATCGAGACCATCCTGGCTAACACAGTGAAACTCCGTCTCTACTAAAAATACAAAAAATTAGCCAGGCCTAGTGGCGGGTGCCTGTAGTCCCAGCTACTCGGGAGGCTGAGGCAGGAGAATGACGTGAACCCGGGAGGCGGAGCTTGCAGAGAGCCAAGGTCTCACCACTGCACTCCAGCCTGGGTGAGAGCAAGAGTCTGTCTCAAAAAAAAAAAAAAGTTTGGGGATTTAAGTTTGGAGTGTTTTTTGAGACTTTATGTTCAAGATAAACTGATGAATGCTTGAACTTGGGAGGTAGAGGTTGCAGTGAATCAAGATCACACCACTGCACCACAGCCTGGGTGACAGAGCAGACTCTGTCTCAGAAGAAAGAAAAGCCACTGACCGAGATCACTATTAACGTCGTCTTTCTCCCTAAACTCTATGTAAATGAAAGAAGAAACAAATATAATGACATCCATGAGATAGATTCAGTGTGATAGAATCATAAGAATGTATGTTTTCCCTAAGTGACTAAAAAGATACTTTTAAAAAATAAAGAATTCTGGCCAGGCCAGGCATGGTGGCTCACACTTGTAATCCCAGCTGTTTGGGAAGTTGAAGTATGTAGATGACTTGAGCCCAGGAGTTTGAGACCAGGCTGGGAAACATGGTAAAACCTCATCTCTACAGAAAAACACAAAAATTAGTTTGGCATGGTGGTGTGCACTTGCAGTCCCAGCTACTCAGAAGGCTGAGGAACTCCTTGGGCCCAGGAGTTCGAAGTTGCAGTGAGCTGTGATCACGCCACTGCACTCCATCCTGGGCAAAAGTGCAAGACCCTGTCTCTATAAAAAACAGAACAACAAAGCATTTTTAAGAGTGTTGGAAAAAATGAATACCATTTAAAAACCACTAAATCTAAGAAATTGATAAAAGAGAATAAGTAGACAGAATTAGGTGATGAGAGGCCAGGCGTGGTGGCTCATGCTTGTAATCCCAGCACCTTGGGAGGCTGAGGCAGGCGGATCACCTGAGGTCAGGAGTTTGAGACCAGCCTGGCCAACATGGTGAAACCTCATCTCTGCTAAAAAATACAAAAATCAGCCGGGCATGTTGGCAGGTGCCTATAGTCCCAGCTATTTGGAGGCTAAGGCAGGAGAGTTGCTTGAACCTGGGAAGCCAAGGTTGCAGTGAGCTGAGATCGTACCATTGCACTCCAGACTGGGCAATGTGAGCGAAACTCTGTCTCCAAAAAAAAAAAAAAAAAAAAAAAATTTGGTGACGAATACATGTAGGAAAGAACTTTTGGGGAAAGTGGGGCAGTTCTTAGAGTGCCCTAAGCTGAGAAGTAGAGGATACACAGAGTAGAGGTCCACTGGGGTAGCTTTAGAACTAAAGGTTGGGAATTGACTAGAGACTTCAAAACACACACATACACATATGTATACTTACAGCTCACATTACCTTGATGAGCAAGTTAGAGATACATTAGTTTGATGATAATTGTTACTGCTCTTTTGAGTAAGAATCATAGGCTGGGTGCAGTGGCTCATACCTGTAATCTCAGTACTTTGGGAGGCTGAGGCAGGAGGATCCTTTGAGTTCAGGAATTCAAGACCAGCCTGGGCAACATAGTGAGACTTTGTCTGTACTAAAAATAAAATTAGCCAGAGGTAGTGGTACACACCTGTAATCCCAGCTACTGAAGAGGCTGAGGTGGAAGGATTGCTTGAGAATACTTTATCTCAAAAAAAAAAAAAAAAAAATTTCCCCCCCATGGATCTGTATTTTCGCCAGCCTTTTAGAGTGCTCTTTGTGGTCCCCTCGCCCACACAGATTATCAACTATTAATGCAAGTTATAAGTGTAATTGGAGGAAACGTCTTTTTTTTCTGTAAAAAATAATTTTCAGCTGCGTGTGGTGGCTCATGCCTCTAATCCCAGCACTTCGGGATGACAAGGCGGGTGGATCACAAGGTCAGGAGTTCAAGATCAGCCTGGCCAAGATGGTGAAACCCCGTCTCTACTAAAAATACAAAAAAGTAGCCAGGCGTGGTGGTGGGCACCTGTAATCCCAGCTACTCGGGAGGCTGAGGCAGAGAATTGCTTGAACCCGGGAGGCGGAGGTTGCTGTGAGCCGAGATTGCCCCACTGCACTCCAGCCTGGGCGACAGAACAAGACTATCTCAAAAAAAAAAATAATAAATAATAATAATAATAAATTTTCTACTTGAGGCTTTTTTGCCTTATTCAAGTAGTTCTAAAAGTCTTATCACAAATTTCTAACCTACAGGATGCTAGAGAGATGGTTTGTGCTATATGATACCTGCAAGAGTAGTTTTATTCCTTTCTACTTTAAATTTTAGCCAAGTTTGGCCGGGTATGGTTGCTCATGCCTGTAATCCCAGCATTTTGGGAGGCCAAGGTGAGTGGATTGCTTGAGCTCAGGAGTTCTAGACCAGCCTAGGCAACATGGCAAAACTCCCATCTCTACCAAAAATACAAAAAATTGGCCAGGCATGTTGGTGCATGACTGTGATCCCAGCTACTCAGGAGGCTGAGGCTGGAGGATCACTTGAGCCCAGGAAGCGGAGGTTGCAGTGAGCCGAGATCGTGCCACTGCACTCTAGCCTGGGCAATAGAGCACAGACCCCATCACAAAAAAAAAAAAGAAAGACATTTTAGCCAAGCTTGGCTCTGTCATCCATGCTGGAGTGCAGTGGCATGATCATGGCTTGCTGCAGTCTGGACTTCCTGGGCTCAAGTGATCCTCCTGCTTCAGCCTCCTGAGTAGCTTGGACTACAGCTACTACGCCCAACTAATTTTTTTTTTTTTTTAATTTTTTTGAGACGGAGTCCTGCTCTGTCACCCAGGCTGGAATGCAGTGGTGTGATCAGAGGCTCACTGCAACTTCAACCTCCCATGCATAAGGGATCCTCCCACCTCAGCCTCCTGAGTAGCTGGGACTGCAGGCTACAGAGTAGAGTGGCACAATCATAGCTCAGTGCAGCCTTGAACTCCTGGGCGCAATTGATCCTGCCATTTCAGCCTCTGGAGTGGCTGGGACTACAGGCATGCACCACCACGCCTGGCTAATATTTTTACTTTTTGTGGAGAGGGGTGTTGCTATGTTGCCTAGGCTGGCCTCAAACTCCTGGCCTCAAGTGATCCTCCTGCCATAGCCTCCTGATTTAGGATTACAGGCATGAGCACAGCACTTAGCACCTCATTTCATTTTAATTTCAAGTAAAATGTAATACTTTTTTTAAAAAAAGGTGTTGACAGTTGTTATATCTGAATGAAATAATTGTTGTGGGTTGTTTTTTGTTTGTTTGTTTGTTTCCAAATTTTTTTTTTTTTTGAGACGGAGTCTCGCTCTATCGCCTGGGCTGGAGTGCAGTGGCATGATTTAGGCTCACTGCAACCTCTGCCTCCTGGGTTCAAGTGGTTCTCCTGCCTCCGCCTTCTGAGCTAATTTTTTTTGTATTTTTAGGAGAGACAGGGTTTTACCATGTTGGTTGGCCAGGATGGTCTCAGTCTCTTGACCTCGTGATCCGCCTGCCCTGGCCTCCCAAAGTGCTGGGATTACAGGCCTGAGGCACCATGCCCGGCCTTTTGCCAGATTCTTAATATGATTACTTAGTAATTTTCTACCCAATGAAAAAGCTTGGCTCTTATATAAATTTAAAAAATTGAAGGGAAGTAATATAAATAACATTTAATTTCTTTTTTGTTTTTTTTTTCGAGACAGAGTTTTGCTCTTTCACCTAGGCTGGAGTGCAGTGGTGCTATCTCGGCTCACTGCAAGCTCCGCCTCCTGGAATCACACCATTCTCCTGCCTCAGCCTCCCAAGGAGCTGGGACTACAGGTGCCCACCACCACACCCAGCTAATTTTTTTGTATTTTTAGTAGAGACGGGGTTTCACCATGTTAGCCAGGATGGTCTTGATCTCCTGACCTTGTGATCTGCCTACCTTGGCCTCCCAAAGTGCTGGGATTACAGGCGTGAGCCACCGCACCCAGCCGTTAAATTTACTCTTAACTCTTATTCCCCTAATTTTAAATTCTTACTATTTTGGATATAAAGTGACATCAGATTATTTGTAATTTTGTTTATTTCTGGAGTGACAGACAGGTGCCACCACTTAGGAGGTGGATTGGGAGGTTCTAACTCCCTAGTATTTCTGCTAACAATAGCCATTAGCCACATTAGCCATTTAATTGTTTATTTTGGAAGCTTGAGCATTGATAAGTAATTTCTCTCTCTCTTTTTTTTTGAGACAGAGTCTCTGTCGATGAGGCTGGAGTGCAGTGCCATGTTCTCGGCTCACTGCAACTTCCGCCCCCCAGGTTCAAGCTATTGTCCTACCTCAGCCTCCTGAGTCGCTGGGATTACAGGTGCACACCACCACGTCTGGGTAATTTTTGTATTTTTATTAGAGATGGGGTTTAACCATGTTGGCCAGGTTGGTCTCGAACTCCTTACCTCAGGTGATCCACCTGCCTTGGCCTCCCAAAATGCTAGGATTACAGGCATGACCCACTTCACTTGGCCTGATAAATGATTTCTAAGAAAAATCAATTGATCAGATAATAACTCATTTTAAAAGAAGAAAAATCATCTGGGTGCAGTGGCTCATGCCTTTGTGAAACCTTGTCTCAACTAAAAATATGAAAATTAGCCAGGCACGGGTGGCAGGTGCCAGTAATCCCAGCTACTCAGGAGGCTGAGGCAGGAGAATTGCTTGAACTCTGGAGGAGGAGGTTGCAGTGAGCCAAGATTGCTCCACTGCATTCCAGCCTAGGCGACAGAGTGAGACTCTTGCCTCAACAAAAAAAAAAGAAAAGAAAAGTAAATTAAGAAATACAGTAAAGCATGAAGCATATGAGCTATGATTCAGTGATAGTAACCAGATTTTTGACATTTTGTTTTAAGCAAGCCGTATTATAATTTAAAAACATACTATGTGTTTAACACAATAGTAGTGGTTCTTTTTTTTTCCTTACCCTTATTTTTTTCTGAGATGGAGGTCTCACTGTCACTCATGCCAGAGTACAGTGACATGATCTTGCGTCACTGCAACCTCTGCCTCTTGAGTTCAAGTAGTTCTCCCACCTCAGCCTCCTGAGTTGCTGGGACCGCAGTTGGCTCACAACCACGTCTGGCTAATTTTTTTGTATTCTTGGTAGAGACAGGGTTTCACCGCATTGCCCAGGCTGGTCTCGAACTCCTGAGCTCAAGCAGTCCACCAGATTTAGCCTCCCAAAGTGCTGAGGTTACAGGCATGAGCTACCATTCCTGGCCAGAAGTGATTCACAAATGGTAGTTCAAGAGACTCGTAGGGGCCTGTAATCCCAGCACTTTGGGAGGCCAAGGCAGGCAGATCATGAGTTCAGGAGATCGAGACCATCCTGGCTAACACGGTGAAACCCCATCTCTAATAAAAATACAAAACAAAAATTAGTGGGCGTGGTGGCGGGTGCCTGTAGTCCCAGCTACTTGGGAGGCTGAGGCAGGAGAATGGCGTGAACCCGGGAAGTGGAGCTTGCAGTGAGCTGAGATCACGCCACTGCACTCCAGCCTGGACGACAGAGGGAGACTCCGTCTCAAAAAAAAAAAAAAAAGAGAGACTCCTGGTAGCCTCCAAGCACCTTTTAGGGTTCCTCAAGGTCAAAGCTGTTTTTATTACAATGCCAATGTATTATTTGCCTTTTTCACTTTCATTCTCTCCTGACCATGTACTGGAGTTTTGCAGAGGCCATGTGTGATGTATAATAGCACAACAGATTGAGTGTGGAAGCAGATAGGAGAATTCAGCTACCTTATATTAACTCAGCCATTAAAGAGGTTTGCAAAAATGGGTCAGGCGCAGTGGCTCACACCTGTAATACTAACACTTTGGGATGCCGAGGTGGGCAGATCACTTTGAGGTCAGGCGTTTGAGACCAGCCTGGCCAACATGGCAAAAACCTGTCTCTACTAAAAATACAAAAATTAGCCAGACATGGTGGCATGCCCCTGTTATCCCAGCTACTTGGGAGGCTGAGGCAGGAGAATTGCTTGAACCCAGGAGGCAGAGGTTGCATTGAGCTGAGTGAGCCAAGATTGCGTCACTGTACTCCAGCCTGGGCAACAGAGTGAGACTCCATCTCCAAAAAAAAAAAAGGTTTCCAAAAATGTAAAACAATGCAGTTCTTATTATAATTATTTTGGCAAATAGTTATTTTTCATGAGAATATGTTATTTATGTTAACATATAATGGCTTTATTTTTGTTTGTTTTTTTCTAGAACAACTCTTGCTCTGTCCCCCAGGCTGGCATGAGTGACACGATCTCGGCTCACTGCAACCTCTGCCTCCTGGGTTCAGGCTGTTCTCCTGTCTCAGCCTCCTGATTAGCTGGGATTACAGGCATGCACCACCACACCTGGCTAGTTTTTGTATTTTCAGGACAGACAGGGTTTCACCATCTTGTCCAGGCGGGTCTCGAACTCCTGACCTCATGTGACCCTGCCTGCCTTGGCCTCCCAAAGTGCTGAGATTATACGCATGAGCCACTGCATCTGGCTTTATCTGATTTTTAATTAATTTTTTTTGTTTTAGTATAGACGGGGTTTCACCGTGTTAGCCAGGATGGTCTCGATCTCCTGACCTTGTGATCCACCCACCTTGGCCTCCCAAAGTGCTGAGATTACAGGTGTGAGCCACCGCGCCCAGCATGGTTTACAATTTTTAAAATTCCTAGTTTTGGGCCAGGCGTGGTGGCTCATGCCTGTAATCTCAGCACTTTGGGAGGATGCGGTAGGTGGATTGCTTGAGGATATGAGTTCAAGACCAGGTTGGCCAACATGGGGCAACCCCATCTCTACTAAAAATACAAAAACAAACAAAAAAAACAGCCAGGCATGGTGGTGGGCACCTATAATCCCAGCTACTCGGGAGGCAGAGGTTAAGAGAATCTCTTGAACCCGGGAAGACAAAGTTGTACTTCCAAGATCACACCACTGCACTCCAGCCTGGGCGAGACTGAGACTCTGTCTCCAAAAAAAAAAAAAAAAAAAAATTAGGGCCAGGCATGGTGGCTCACGCCTATAATCCCAGCACTTTGGGAGGCCGAGGCAGGCGGATCACCTGAGGTTGGGAGTTTGAGACCAGCCTGACCAACATGGAGAAACCCCATCTCTACTAAAAATATAAAAAACAAACAACAACAACAACAAAAAACCAGCCAGGCATGGTGGCGCATGCCTGTAATCCCAGCCACTCAGGAGGCTGAGGCAAGAGAATCGCTTGAACCCGGGAAGCAGAGGTTGCGGTGAGCTGAGATGGCACCATTGCACTCCAGCCAGGGCAACAGAGTGATACTCCATCTCAAATAAAAAAAGAATTAAAAAATTAAATTCCTAGTTTTAATTTAGAGTACAAGTAAATATTACTAGATATAACCTATGTAAACAAGTTCTTTTGGGTCTTCAATATTTTTTGACCAAATTCAAGTTTTTTGGTGTTAGAGTTTCACTTTGTTGTCGAAGCTGGAGTACAGTGGCACGTGCCGTTCATAGTTCACTGCAGCCTCAATCTCCTGGGCTCAAGCAGTCTTCCTTCCTCAGCCTCCCAGGTAGCTGAGACTACAGGTGTGTGTCCACGCCCAGGTAATTTTTAAAATTTTTTGTAGAGATAGGGGTGTCACTATGTTGCCCAGGTTGATCTCGAACTCCTGGGCTCAAGCAGTTTTCCTGCCTTGGGCTCCCAAAGTGCTGGGATTATAGGCATGACCACGATGCCCAGCCCCAAATTCAAGCTTTGACTAAGAAATCTTGAAAACTGCTGTTCTGCAGTAATTGGCTACATAGTTTCCTCTTATGTCTTTGGCATATAGCCCTAGTTCTTAAATTTGACCATGTAATTACACTGGAGGACTTGATAAAACCACTTCTTAGAATTTCAGAGTTAGTAGGTCTGGAGTGGTACCTGACAATTTGTATTTCTGAGTGCCTGGATGCTGCTGCTGCTGTTGGCATGGAAACTACATTTTGAGAACCACTGGTGCAAGGAAATAATATTTTACTTCATGGAGAGAAATAATAAACCTACTTATTTGAGCACCTATTATCTGTAACTAAATATTATTTTATGTTCAAAACACTGTAGGGAAGTAGACACTCTCCCCTTTTATACTTACTGTACCTAAAGAAACTGTTTAGAGGTTAAATTTCCCCATGGATTCACAGGCAGAAAAGTGCAGCATCAATTCACATTGAAGTCTGTGATCTCAAAACCTGAGCCTTTTTTTTTTTTGAGACGGAGTCTCGTTCTGTCACCCAGGCTGGAGTGCAGTGGCGCGATCTTGGCTCACTGCAAGCTCCGCCTCCCAGGTTCACGCCATTCTCCTGTCTCAGCCTCCCGAGTAGCTGGGACTACAGGCGCCCGTCACCACGCCTGGCTAATTTTTTGTATTTTAATAGAAATGGGGTTTCACCATGTTAGCCAGGATGGTCTTGATCTCCTGACCTCATGATCCGCCTGCCTCGGCCTCCCAAAGTGCTGGGATTACAGGTGTGAGCCACAGCGCCAGGCCTTTTTTTAAAAAATATACTTAGTAACAGCTTTATTGAGATATAAGTTACCCATTTGAAATGTATAATTCAGGCACACTGGCTCACACCTGTAATCCCAGCACTTTGGGAGGCCAAGGCAGGTGGATCACTTGAGGTCAAGAGTTTGAGACCAGCCTGGCCAACATGGTGAAACCCTGTCTGTGCTAAAAATGCAAAATTTAGCTGGGCGTGGTGATGCGTGCCTGTAATCCTAGCTACTCAGGAGGCTGAGGCAGGAGAATTGTTTGAACCAGGGAGGCGGAGGTTGCAGTGAGCTGAGATTCCACCACTGGGCAACAGGGCAAGACTTTACCTCCCAAAAAAAAAAAAAAAAAAGGCGACTACACCAATTTTTTCTTGTTTTTTTTTTTTTTTTGAGATGGAGTCTCACTCTGTCCTTGACTGGGCTGGGTATTGTGGCGCCATCTCGGCTCACTAGCCTCCACCTCCCAGGTTCAGGCAATTTTGCTGCGTCAGCCTTCCGAGTAGCTGGGATTACAAGCACGTGTAACCATGCCCAGCTAATTTTTGTATTTTTAGTAGAGACAGGGTTTCACCATGTTGGCCAGGCTGGTCTGGAACTCCTGACCTTGTGTCCACTAGCCTCAGCCTCCCAAAGTGCTGGGATTACAGGTGTGAGCCACCGCATCTGGCCAACTACACCAATTTAACATGCCCACCAGCAGTTTCAAGTTGTCCATATCCTCATCTATACTTGTTATCTGTCTTTTTTAGTTATAACCTATTAGATATAAAGTGGTTTCTCATTGTGGCTTTGATTGGAATTTCCTTCACAGCTAGTGATATGGAGCAACTTTTTATGTGGTTCTTGGCCATTCGCATATATTCTTTTTTTTGGGAGATAGTTTCACTCTTGTTGTCCATGCTGTGGTGCAGTGGTGCCATCTCGGCTCACTGCAACCCCCACCTCCTGCGTTTAGTAGTTCACCTGCCTCAACCTCCCAAGTAGCTGGGATTACAGGCATGCACCACCATGCCTGGCTAGTTTTGTATTTTTAGTAGAGACGGGGTTTCACCATGTCGGTCAGGCTGGTCTCAAACTCCTGACCTCAGGTGATCCACCCACCTTGGCCTCCCACAGAGCTGGGATTACAGGCATGAGCAACTGTGCCTGGCCTCATTTTCTGCCTTCTTGTTTTCTACCTTTCTAATTCCTACTTGTGGTTAGGGTAATTTATCTATGTGTCTGATGGTAAAAGCTGTTTTTTAAAAGTTGCATACTATGTATTTTTTTCTTTTCATGCTCTTTTGCATGCTGACATAATAATAAGACTAACTGTATTGTTATCAGAAACATGTCATCCAGGTTATGGTAATATTGCTCAGATTAAATTATTGGGATTCTGTTTATTTAAATGCCTTTCCCATTAAACATATGTTAAGTAAGCACTCTAAAGCAGTGGTCCCCAACGTTTTTTGCACCAGGGACTCGTTTTGTGGAAGACAGTTTTCCACAGACATTGATGGAGGTGGTGGTTTGGGATGAAACTGTTTCACCTCACATCATTAGGCGTTAGATTTTTTTTTTAAAGATGGAGGCTCACTCTGTCACCCAGGCTGTGATGCAGTGGTGCTCTCTCTGCTCGCTTCAACTTCCGCCTCCTGGGTTCAAGCTATTCTGCCTCAGCCTCTCAGGTAATTGGGATTACAGGCATGCACCACCATGCCCGGATAATTTTTTGTATTTTTAGTAGAAGTAGAAGTGGGGTTTCACCATGTTGGCCAGGCTGGTCTTGAACTCCTGGCCTCAAGTGATCTGCCCTCCTCAGCCTCCCAAAGTACTGGGATTACAGGTGTGAGCCAATGCACCTGGCCAGGCATTAGATTCTAATAAGGAGCATGCAGCCTAGATACCTCACATTTGCAGTTCACAATAGGGTTTGTGCTCCTACAAGAGTCTAATGCCACCATTGATCTGACAGGAGGCGGAGCTCAGGTGGTAATGCTCACCTCTGTGCTGTGTTGTTTGCCTACGGACCAGTACTAGTCCTTGGCCCCAGGGTTGGGGACTTCTGCCCAAAAAATCAGGCTGGGGGCTGGGTATGGTGGCTCACGCCTATAATCCCAGCACTTTGGGAGGCCGAGGCCAGTGGATCACCTGAGGTCAGGAGTTTTGGACCAGCCTGGCCAACATGGTGAAACCCCGTCTCTACTAAAAATACAAAAATTAGGGCTGGGTGTGGTGGCTCACACCTGTAATCCCAGCACTTTGGGAGGCCAAGGCAGGCAGATCACGAGGTCAGGAGATCGAGACCATCCTGGCTAACACGGTGAAACCCTGTCTCTACTAACAATACAAAAAATTAGCCAGTCGTGGTGGCGGGTGCCTGTGGTCCCAGCTACTTGGGAGGCTGAGGCAGGAGAATGGCATGAACCTGGGAGGCGGAGCTTGCAGTGAGCCGAGATCACACCACTGCACTCCAGCCTGGGCAACAGAGCAAGACTTGGTCTCAAAAACATATATATGTATATATAAATTAGGTCTGGGCGTGGTGGCTCACGCCTGTAATCCCAGCACTTTGGGAGGCCGAGGTGGGCAGATCATGAGGTCAGGAGATCAAGACCATCCTGGCTAACACGGTGAAACCCTGTCTCTACTAAAAATACAAAAAATCAGCCAGGCGTGGTGGCACGCACCTGTAGTCCCAGCTACTCGGGAGGCTGACACAGGAGAATCGCTTGAACCGGGGAAGTGGAGGTTGTGGTGAGCCGAGATCGCACCACTGCACTCTAGCCTGGGCGATAGAGCGAGACTCCGTCTCAAAAAAAAAAAAAAATTACCTGCATGTGATGGCGGGCACATGTAATCCCAGCTACTTGGGAGGCTAAGGCAGGAGAATAGCTTGAACCCGGGATGCAGAGGTTATGGTGAGCCGTGACTACCATATCACTCCAGCCTGGGGAACGAGCAAAACTCCATCTCAAAAAATAAATAAATAAATAAGGCCAGGCATGGTGGCTCAAGCCTGTAATCCCAGCACTTTGGGAGGCCAAGGTGAGCGGATCACAAGGTCAAGAGATCGAGACCATCCTGGCCAACCAACATGGTGAAACCCCATCTCTACTAAAAATACAGAAATTAGCTGGGGGTGGTGGTGTGCGTCTGTAGTCCCAGCTACTCAGGAGGCTGAGGCAGGAGAATAGCTTGAACCCAGGAGGCGGAGGTTGCTATGAGCTGAGATCATACTACTGCACTCCAGCCTGGTAACAGCGAGACTCTGTCTAAAAAAAAAAAAAAATTAGCTGGGTGTGGTGGTGGTGTACCTGTAGTTCTAGCTATTTAGCAGGCTGAGGTGGGAGGATCACTTGAGGAGTTTGAAGTTTAAAGTGCCCTATCATCTTATCACAGTACTCTAACCTGGGCAACAGAGCAAGACCCTATCTTCAGAGAAAAAAAGGGTCCCGTGTGATGGCTCACGCCTGTAATCCCAGCACTTTGGGAGGCCAAGGCGGGCGGATCACGAGGTCAGGAGATGGAGACCATCCTGGCTAACATGGTGAAACTCCATCTCTACTAAAAATACAAAAAAAAAATTAGCCGGGTGTGGTGGCAGGCACCTGTAGTCCCAGCTACCCGGGAGGCTGAGGCAGGAGAATGGCGTGAACCCGGGAGGCGGAGCTTGCAGTGAGCTGCGATGGCACCACTGCACTCCAGCCTGGGCGACAAAGCGAGACTCCGTCTCAAAAAAAAAAAAGAGTGAAACTCCATTTCAAAAACAATTTTTAAAATGCTGGCCGTGGTGGCTCACGCCTGTGATCTCAACACTTTTGGAGGCCAAGGTGGGCGGATCACTTGAGGTCGGGAGTTCGACACCAGCCTGACCAACATGGAGAAATCCTGTCTCTACTAAAAATGCAAAATTAGCTGGGCATGGTGATGCATTCCTGTAATCCTAGCTACTCAGGAGGCTGAGGCAAGAGAATTGCTTGAACCCAGGAGGTTGAGGTTGCAGTGAGCCAAGATCATGCCACTGCACTCCAGCCTGGGCAACAAGAGCAAAACTCCGCCTCAAAGAAAATGGAAATAAAAATGCCGGCCGTTTTGGCTCACACCTGTAATCCCAGCACTTTGGGAGGCCGAGGTGGGTGGACCAGTTGAGGTCAGGAGTTCAAGATTAGCTTGGCCAACATGGTGAAACCTCATCTCTACTAAAAATACAAAAATTAGCTGGGTATGGTGGCACATGTCTATAATACCAGATACTCGGGAGGCTGGCTTCAAGAATTGCTTGAGCCTGAGAGGTGGAGATTGCAGTGAGCTGAGATGGCACCACTGCATTCCAGCCTGGGCGACACAATGAGAATTTGGGGGAAAAAAAAAAGAACCAAAGTTTTGATATTTCCTTGTTAGACTCCAGCATGTCTGTAATCCCAGCTACTCTAGGAAGCTGAGGCAGGAGAATCGCTTGATCCCAGCAGGCGGAGGTTGCAGTGAGCTGAGATCGCGCCACTGCATTCCAGCCTGGGCGACAGAGCGAGTCCATCTTAAAAAAAAAAAAAATTTTTTTTTTGGTATTTCCTTTTTAGGCCCCAGTTAATTGTCTTGCTTGCTCTCTGGGGTGGATGTATGTCCCTGTTATTGTAATGTGCTGCTGGACAATTCTGGATCTAGTCTTATGTATTGTGTCCTTCTCAGAAGCCTTGAGTATGCCAGTGTTTTCTCACATTTTGCAGGGCCCCTGTCTGGGATCTCTTTTCTTTCTTTCCTTGGGTACTGGATTTTCAGTGCTGCCTGGTTCACTCACTGATGAATCTTGTTGCTTACAGGTCCAGGTGCAGGTACAGCAGTCTCCGCAACAGGTCTCGGCTCAGCTCTCCCCACAACTCACCGTTCACCAGCCTACTGAGCAACCCATCCAGGTCCAGGTGCAGATTCAAGGCCAGGCACCACAGTCAGCAGCCCCCTCCATTCAGACCCCGTCTCTGCAGAGTCCCAGTCCCTCGCAGCTGCAAGCAGCTCAGATCCAGGTGCAGCACGTGCAAGCAGCCCAGCAGATCCAGGCTGCAGAAATCCCGGAGGAGCACATCCCACATCAGCAAATCCAGGCTCAGCTGGTGGCTGGCCAGTCTCTTGCTGGTGGTCAGCAGATCCAAATCCAGACCGTGGGTGCCCTTTCCCCACCACCATCCCAGCAGGGCTCACCCCGGGAAGGGGAGCGGCGGGTTGGCACGGCCAGTGTCCTCCAACCAGTGAAGAAGCGCAAAGTGGACATGCCCATCACTGTGTCCTACGCCATCTCAGGGCAGCCGGTGGCCACCGTGCTGGCCATTCCACAGGGCCAGCAGCAGAGTTATGTGTCTTTGAGGCCAGACTTACTGACAGTAGACAGTGCCCATCTGTACAGTGCCACTGGGACCATTACTAGCCCTACAGGAGAAACCTGGACCATCCCTGTTTATTCTGCCCAGCCCCGGGGGGACCCTCAGCAGCAGAGCATTACCCACATTGCCATTCCCCAGGAAGCCTACAACGCAGTTCACGTCAGTGGCTCACCCACGGCCCTGGCAGCTGTTAAGCTGGAGGATGACAAGGAGAAGATGGTGGGCACCACATCTGTAGTGAAAAACTCCCATGAAGAGGTAGTGCAGACCCTTGCAAACTCTCTCTTTCCAGCACAGTTCATGAATGGCAACATCCACATTCCAGTGGCTGTGCAGGCTGTGGCAGGCACGTACCAGAATACGGCTCAAACTGTCCATATATGGGACCCCCAACAGCAGCCGCAGCAGCAAACTCCCCAGGAACAGACACCACCACCACAGCAGCAGCAGCAGCAACTCCAAGTTACTTGTTCAGTAAGTGAAGACTTATCAGTACGGCAGGCAGCCTGGTCCCTCAGGGCCCAGTGCAGCACAGAGCTTGCCTCGCAACCTCTGGCTTATTTACTGCTGTTACTCTTACAGTGATGCAGTATTTAGTATTTGGGAGAAGAGGGGGAGAAACATCACGTGAGGCTATGCAACAGAAAAAAGAGTTTATCCTGGTACCTGGAGGTAAATGAGATGGCCAGGAATTGCTTTGGAGTTTTGGAGACATTTTGGGTTTAAGTACCATGGACACTTCTTTGTAATCTCTTCTCAGGAAGAGTAAAGTTACAGGTGTAGATGAATGGGACACCTCAAGTGTGTCCCAGTGCTGTTTCCTTGTATCATAAGTAAATGGTTTTAGCAAAACACTTGTAGTTTATCACATAGATTACAAACTCATCACTGGAGAGGCTGTGAGATTGTTCATTCTGTTTTTCATCTTTGGGCACACAGTGTGGGTGAATTAGAAAAGCTAAAATAACTCATAAGGAGCCTGTTAAAAGTGATCACCATTGGGAGGCTTGAATATGCTGTCTATGCGGTGGGACCTCCCAAGAATTTTTGTGTTACGGGGGCGGCCGGGCGAGGTGGTGCACTTCTGTAATCCCAGCACTTTGGGAGGCCGAGGCAGGCGGATCACAAGGTCAGGAGTTTGAGACCAGCCTGGCCAATATGATGAAACCACGTCTCTACTAAAAATACAAAAATTAGCTGGGCATGGTGGCGGGTACCTGTAATCCCAGCTACTCAGGAGGCTGAGGCAGGAGAATCACTTGAACCCGGGAGGCAGAGGTTGCAGTGAGCTGAGATTGTGCCATTGCATTCCAGCCTGGACAACAGGAGCAAAACTCTGTCAAAAGAAAAAAAGTAGGGGCCAGGCACGGTGGCTCATGCATGTTACCCCAGCACTTTGGGAGGCCAAGGCGGGTGAATCACCAGAGGTCAGGAGTTTGAGATCAGCTTGGCCAACATGGTGAAACCCCGTCTCTACTAAAAATACAAAAATTAGCTGGGTGTGGTGGCACACACCTATAATCCCAGGTAATCCTACTCGGGAGGCTGAAGCAGGAGAATTGCTTGAACCTGGGAAGCAGAGGTTGCAGTGAGCTGAGATCGTGCCACTGCACTCCAACCTGGGGCAACATAGCAAGACTTTGTCTCAAAACAAACAAACAAACTATTAGTGCTGGGTGCAGTGGCAGTTGCCTGTAATCCCAGCAGTCTGGGAGGCTGAGGTGGGAGGAATGCTTGAGCCCAGGAGTTTGAGATCAGCCTGGGCAACATAGGAAGACCCTACCTCTACAAAAAATTAAAAAATATAGTCTAGTGTGATGGCACATACCTGTGGTCCCAGCGTAGATGCGAGGGTTGCATGAGCCTGGGAGGTTGAGGCTACTATGATCATGCCATTGCATTTCAGCCTAGAGAACAGAGTGAGACCCTGTCTAAAAGAACTGATTGGTAAAATATCTGGTCCCGTTAGAGTGGGATATAGGGCCTCTGGTCTTATGGGACTGATGAAGGTGCTATGCCTCAGTGGGCATAGGCTCCTGAGCATGCATATGTTTGTGGGAGCTGGTACAAACAAGTTAGATAAGGGACTGCACTTGGAAACATGGGCTGTAAGTGATTAATTAAGCAAAGGTTGACCAGGTGGTTTCATAGAGGCAGTACCATATTATCCTAGGTGACATTGTTAAGGACCTGCTAAATATCTAGCTGTTGGGCCTAGAAATAGAATAAGAGAAGATTTTTTGCTTCATATAGCTTAGAGTCTAGTTGTGAAAAGTAAGAACTTAGGATTTCTTTTCCTTCGAATTATTTATAAGGCAGAATAATTATGACATATACACAAAGACAAACTGGGAATTTAGAAATTCTAGGTTAAGAAGTCAACAGAGGTGTCTTTGTGGACAAAATGACGTTTGAACTGTAGTTTATTTATTTTTGAGACAGGTTGTTGCTTTGTTTCCCAGGTAGGAGTATGGTAGTGATCATAATTCACTGTAGCCTCTAACTCCTGGGCTCATAAAATCCTCCCGCCTCAGCCTCCCAAGTAGCTGGGACTATAGGCACAGACTACCACACTCGGCATATATATATATTTGTAGAGACAGGGTCTCACTGTGTTGCCCAGGCTGCTCTTGAACTCCTGGCCTCAAGTGATCCTCCCACCTTGGCCTCCCAGAATGTTGGGATTACAGGCATGAGCCACTGCACCCTGCCTTGAACTGTTGAACTGTAGTTTATAGTTTAGATAAACAAAAGAATGGAACAGCATAAATACAGAGCCAAGGATGGACAGAAGGGACATGCCCTAAGGCAACTTGAGAAGGGAACTGTGAGAATGGAGTTAGTATTGAGGGGTGGGGGTGGGGTCGTTGCCTTCCCAAAGTAGAACTGAGTTTGATCTAATCTGTGGTAGGAAATCAGGAATTTCCTAGATTTGTGGTAACAGGAGGAATCAAGTAGATGTGTGTAGAATTGACTG
Organism: Pan paniscus; assembly: GCF_029289425.2. NCBI lineage: Eukaryota > Metazoa > Chordata > Mammalia > Primates > Hominidae > Pan > Pan paniscus. The sequence goes on along the minus strand of NC_085926.1, from coordinate 49,032,928 downwards.
CATATAGGAGAAACTAGCCAGTAGATTTGTAACAGGTCTCTATGCTCAGCTTTTGTTCACAGAGATGGAGCCCATTAGGCCTCCCCTAGCTCTCCTGGGCCTGATGGTGCAATTGCAGGTCAGTGCCTCATTTGGTACTTAGTGGTCTCTGTTTATAATTTCCATGTCTGGGTCTTCAGCAGGAGAAGATCCTTTCTGGAGCTCATTTTAGTGGGCCAGTGTTCTTCAGAGGCTGTATCTAATTTGGGAAAGTCTTAGAGTTATTTATATGAAGTTATTATTACCAGAAATAGAAAAATTGTGAAGAATCCCGATTTTCCATCCCAAGGGAAAGATGCCAAGGGAAAGATGAGTTTGTCTATATATACCACAGACATCCCTCTCCCCTCTTATGCAGGCTCTGTGCTAGGAGCTGGGGAATAGAGATGAATAAGACAGTCTTTTCTACCCTTGGACCACTTTACAGCACATGCAGAAGACAGTCAAGTTGGACCCTAAGGGGAGCTAGTGACAAAATGTGTTCCTTCATCTGCCACAGGTTGGAGAGGGCCATACCTTTTATGAAAGCTATCATATCTTCTGTCTTTAAAACCAGATTTATGGTGAAATCTCAATTCCTCACACCGACCGCCATCTGTGGCCCCATTTCTCTGTTCTACTTTATTGCCAGAACTCTAAAGAAACATTATCTACACAAGCTGGGCTCTAGATGCTGTAAAATTTTCCCTTCAACTCATGACTAAATCTGTTCTTGTCAAGGTCAGCAGTGACCCCCCTATAGCCAGTTCAGACCAGCAAGTATGTTTTTATCCTACAGCAACATACAACACAGCAGCCCATTGTTGAGACTCTTTTTTTTTTTTTTTTTTTTTTTTGAGACAGGGGGTCTCATTCTGTCACCCAGGCTGGAGTGCAGTGGCGCGATCTTGGCTCACTGCAACCTCCGCCTCCCGAGTTCACACCATTCTGCCTCAGCCTCCCGAGTATCTGGGACTACAGGCGCCCGCCACCACACCCGGCTAATTTTTTGTATTTTTAGCAGAGACAAGGTTTCACCATGTTAGTCAGGATGGTCTCGATCTCCTGACCTCGTGATCCGCCTGCCTCGGCCTCCCAAAGTGCTGGGATTACAGGCGTGAGCCACCGCGCCTGGCTGAGACTTTCTTTAGACTTGCATGTTATTACACATTCCTGATTTTCCTCCTACCCATCTGAATCTTCTTTATTCCCAGGAGGCTTACCGGTGCCTTCTCCTCCTCTCTCTGAATCATACATGTTGATGTTCCTGAGGGTTCAGTATTTGGCCCTCTTCTCCCTAAGGGATTTCTTTCCATTGCCATGGTTTTCAGCATCCTCCAGATGATTCTTGCTGCTGCTGAAGATGATAATCACTGATACTATCTGCCAGTACTACTGTTCTTGATGTTTAACATATTCTTCTAATTTTCACATTAACCTTATGAAGTATGTACTGATACTTCTGTTTTACAGATGAGGAAACTCAGGCACAGAGAGATTAAGTGACAAGGCCAAAGCCATGCTTAAAAAGTGGCAGAATTGGCCAGGCGTGGTGGCTCACGCCTATAATCCCAGCACTTTTGGAGGCCGAGGTGGGTGGATCACGAGGTCAGGAGTTAAAGACCAGCCTGGCCAAGATGGTGAAACCCCGTCTCTACTAAAAAATAAAAAAATAAAAAAATTAGCCGGGCATGGTGGTGGGCGCCAGCTACCTGGGAGGCTGAGGCACAGAATTGCCTGAACCTGGGAGGTGGAGGTTGCAGTGAGCCGAGATCGCGCCACTGCACTCCAGCCTGGGTGACAGAGCGAAACTCCATCTCAAAAAAAAAAAAAAAAAAAAAAGTGGCAGAATTGAGATTCAACCCTGCATAGGCTGGCCCTGGAGCCTGTGTCTTAATCCCTGTGCTGCACTGACACATAAGTCTCTCGGCCATGCCTTCCTCTGTTTGGAACCTTTTCCACATATTCAGCTGCCTACTTAGCATTTACTTGGACTTATTGACAATACCTCAGATCTTCATTGGCACCATTTCTAAAACTGTCAAACATCCTTGTCTCAGAAAGTAGTGCTGCTCTCCGCCTAGTTGTTCAAACCAGAAACCCAGGAGTCATCTTTGTGTCTGCTTTCCCTTACTCCTCACAACCAGTTCATCAACAAGCCATGTTGGTTCTACCATCACACCTCTCAAAATCTCTTATATCATCTCCACTGCCACCACTATAGGCCACCAGTACTTGCTTCCATTCTTGTTCTTCAATTTATTCTTCATAGAATAATCATAAAATATAAGATTATGTCACTTCCTAGCTTAAAACTCTCCAAGGCTTCCATTATATGTAGGAACAAATTTACACCACAATGTACAATACTCTGTATGAGTAGCTTTCAACCTGGGTTGCATTATTGCCTCCTCCACCCACTGATAGACATTTGAACACGTTTGGAAGAATTTTTGGAAGATGCTTGGGAATGTTAACTGACATTTAGTGTTTGGAAGCACACAGTGAAGGGGGCCTGCTACAGAAGCACTGCCTCCCATGCTCTAGCCACTGCCTACTTGTTCAGCCAGACTCCTGGATTTCCACTTTGGGTAAATGATGTTGCCATTGAATGAAGGAGAGAGGTAACTCAGGAGAATAGATCTGGGCAGGGAAGCTAATGAATACTCTTTGTAGATGTTAGTTTGAGGTGGCTATGAGTTGTTCAGTTGGAGATGTATAGTACCCACTAGGTATATTAAGCGGAGGTGGGGGGGCGCAGGGGGGGCTTCTAGCTTGAAGGTACATAGTGGTCACTTTGACAAATATGGATATCCAAACTGGAAAAGTGGGTGAGACTCACCAGGGAGAACATGTAGTTGAAATGAGAAGTGGGTCTATAGAGGAGCTCCATGGTTGACAAACACGTAAGGGCCTGGCAGAGAAAAACCCAAAGCATACAGAGAAATAGCTGCTAGATAGCTGAGGGAGGTCCGGGAGACTGATATATCAGGAAGCCGAGCAGTGTGCAAAGGACAATGTTGTGAGTGACATTGTTGGATGTGCCAGAAAGGTCCAGTAGGTTAAGGCCAAAGCATCCATTGCATTTGACCCTTTCATTTCAGGTGTATGTGACTGGGGAGTACAAGGAGGGTGGTATTGCTGGTAGTGGTGGCAGCAGCTACTACAGGCCACCAAGAAGAGATTGCTCATTTCTGGGGTAGACAGAATAGTGATTGGAGCCCTGAATGCAGCATCCGGATCAAAGGTCTATGGAAATCAGAGAATGAGTCCTCAGATTAAAAGTAGAAGAAAGGGCAAGAATGTCTGGGCCCAGCTAGAGACTTGGCTTTGAGCAAGACGGTAATTGGTGACAAACTTTTTAATAAAACAATGGGGGAAAGATGGGTTGCTCCCTGAGCTAAGAAAGTACTTATTGACTAGGTAAAGGGAGGCTTGGGCCTGTGGGTGGTGGGGAGGAGGGGATGTCTGCATGGGTCACTCAGCGGCTTCTGTTGCTATTGGGTCCTCTGGCCCTGAGCTCAGCTGCCCTCCTGGTCTGTGCTAGATGTCTTAGAGGGGCATGATGGTTGGCAGTTCATGGAACTGTTTCAAAGAAATGGTTTGAGTAATAGGTTTTTGTTGTTGTTGTTGTTGTTGTTTTTTTGTGATCCTTGGATTAGTCAGTGCAATTAAGGAGAAAAACTGATGCCAAAGATTTTCTTCACAACGCTGCAGATTGAATCAGCTCTTTGCCCTAGACTGTAATTTAATATATCGCAGTATTCTGGGCCTGATGCAAAGCTTTGCACATGTTTTTTGAATTAGTGAGTGAGCGAAACTAGGGCTTTGGGTGATTTGAATTCATTTTTTGCCATTTTATAGCACCTTTGAGAATCCAAGCACATTCTTTTTTTTTTTTTTTTTTGAGACAGAGTCTGGCTCTGTCACCCAGGCTGGAGTGCAGTGGCACCATCTTGGCTCACTGCAACCTCTGCCTCCCAGGTTCAAGCGATTCTCCTGCCTCAGCCTCCCAAGTAGCTGGGATTACAGGCGCGTGCTACCACACCCGGCTAATTTTTTATATTTTTGGTAGAGACAGGGTTTCAGCATGTTGGCCAGGCTGGTCTCCAACTCCTGACCTGAAGTGATCTGCCTGCCTCGGCCTCCAGAGTGCTGGGATTAATGTGTGAGCCACCGCGCCCAGCTCAAGCACATTCTTTGAACATGTGGTGACTCAGTTCTTGCCTTTCAAAATCAGAGTCCAAACTAAAAAAATGGAAAATCTTGGAATTTTAATATTTTTAGGGTATAAAGATCTCTTTAGAATCTGGCCGGGTATGGTGGCTCACGCCTGTAATCCCAGCACTTTGGGAGGCCAAGGCAGACGGATCACCTGAGGTCGGGAGCGGGAGTTTGAGACCAGCCTGGCCAACATGGTGAAACCCCGTCTCTACTAAAAATACAAAAATTAGCCGGGCATGATGGCAGATACCTGTAATCCCAGCTACTCAGGAGGCTGAGGCAGGAGAATGCCTTGAACCTGGGAGGCGGAGGTTGTGGTGAGCCAAGATCATGCCACTGCTCTCCAGCCTGGGTGGTAGAGCAAGACTTTGCTCAAAAACAGAATTTTAAAAAGTTGGAAATATTTTAACATTATTCAAACATTCACTTTTTTATTTTTATTTTTTGAGCCAGAGTCTTTCTGTGTCACCCAGGCTGGAGTGCAGTGGCACTGTCTCAGCTCACTGTAACCTCCGTCTCCTGGGTTCAAGTGATTCTTGTGCCGCAGCCTCCCAAGTAGCTGAGATTACAGGCATGAGCCACTATGCCTGGCTAATTTTTCTATTTTTAGTAGAGATGGGGTTTCACCACTTTTTTTTTCTTTAAATGATGGCTCAACTGTGGCTGGACATTAAAATCACCTGGGAAGGCCAGGCACAGTGGCTCATGCCTGTAATCCCAGCACTTTGGGAGGCCAAGGCGGGCAGATCACTCGAGGTCAGGAGTTCGATACCAGCCAGCAAGATGGTTCAATAACAGCCGTCTCTACGAAAACAACAAAAATTAGTTGGGCATGGTGGTGCATATCTGTAATCCTAGCTACTCGGGAGGCTGAGAAAGGAGAATCGTTTGAACCTGGGAGGTGAAGGTTGCAGTGAGCCGAGATCGTGCCACTGCACTCCAGCCTAGGCGAAAGAGCAAGACTCCATCTCAGAGGGAAAAAAAAAAAATCACATGGGAAGCTTTTAAAAATACTGACAATGTGCCTCTACCTTACAATGGCTGGAGATAAGGCCCAAGTGTGAGGTTTTTTTTTTTTTTTTTTTTTTTTTTTTTTTTTTTTTTTGTGAACGGGAGTCTCACTCTGTTACCCAGGCTGGAGTACAGTGGTGCGATCTCGGCTCACTGCAAGCTCCGCCTCCTGGATTCATGCCATTCTCCTGCCTCAGCCTCCTGAGTAGCTGGGACTACAGGCGCCCGCCACCACACCCGGCTGATTTTTTTGTATTTTAGTAGAGATGGGGTTTCACCGTGTTAGCCAGGATGGTCTCAATCTCTTGACCTCGTGATCCACCCACCTCGGCCTCCCAAAGTGCTGGGACTGCAGGTGTGAGCCACTGCACCCGGCCAGGGTGGGTTTTTTGTTTTTTTGTTTTTTTTTAAAAGCAATCCAGATGATTTTAAGGTGAGACCCAGTTTAAGAATCAGTGCTCTGGGCCGATGGCCCAAGCCTGTAGTCCCAGCACTTTGGGAGGCCGAGGAGGGCGGATCACCTGAAGATGGGAGTCAAGACCAGCCTGACCAACATGGAGAAACCCCATCTCTACTAAAAATACAAAATTAGCCGGGCGTGGTGGCACATGCCTGTAATCCTAGCTACTTGGGAGGCTGAGGCAGGAGAATAGCTTGAACCCGGGAGACAGAGGTTGAGGTGAGCCGAGATCCTGCCATTGCACTCCAGCATCCAAGAACAAGAGCGAAACTCTTTCCCCGCCAAAAAAAAAAAAAAAGAAAGAAAGAAATGTTGAGTCTCAGTTCCTACCCTTTTCAATCAGAATATGCATTTTGATAAAATCCCCAAGTGATTTGTTTGCACATTAAAGATTGTGGGAGCAGTGCTTTGAGCCAGTAGTTCTCAGTGGTGACCAAACATTAGAATTACTTTTTTACTTGAGGAGTTTTTTTGTTTTGTTTTGTTTTTTCTTTTTTCTTTTTTCGAGACAGAGTCTCGCTGTATCACCAGGCTGGAGTGCAGTGGTGCAATCTTACTCAAGGAGTTTTTAAACAATTGATACCTTGGCTCCCCCTCAGAGAGATTCTGGGGTAAGTCTGGCTATTAGTGTTTTTAAATAAAAGATTTGACCGGGCACAGTGGTTCACGCCTGTAATCCCAGCACTTTGGGAGACTGAGGCGGGCAGATTACCTGAGGTTGGGAGTTCAAGACCAGCCTGACCAACATGGCGAAACTCCGTCTCGACTAAAATTATAAAATTAGCTGGCCGTGTTGGTGCATGCCTGTAATCCCAGGTACTCGGGAGGCTGAGACAGGAGACTCACTTGAACCCGGGAGGCGGAGGGTGCAGTGAGCTGAGATTGCGCCATTGCACTCCAGCCTGAGCAACAAGAGGAAAACTCCATCTCAAAAGAAAAAAAAAAAAACATTTAAAAGTGCAGCCAAGGCTGAGAAGCACTGCACTAGCCCAGTTGCAGTGCTGCTTTTGCTGTCCCTGGGGCAAGAGGTAGAACTCCAAAGCTTCTTAAAAGTAGGACAGCAATGAGTAGAGAAATATTTTCTTAAATAAATGAACTATACATAACATTTTTCTGGCAATTTTGCAGAAGGATCTAATATAAAACAATATTGACACATTTTCATGGTTTCTCTCCTATAGGCTCAAACTGTCCAGGTTGCTGAAGTTGAACCACAGTCACAGCCACAGCCTTCCCCAGAACTTCTGCTTCCAAATTCTTTGAAGCCAGAAGAAGGGCTTGAAGTATGGAAAAACTGGGCCCAGACCAAGAATGCTGAACTAGAGAAGGATGCTCAGAACAGATTGGCACCCATTGGGAGTGAGTGTCTGGGAAGAAGAGTGGGCTGTGTCTAAAATGCAATGGTACTAAAGTAACAGGAGGACAAAATGCCAGAAAAGTGGTGTCCCCTGTCTTGGGGACAAGAGAGCAACATCTGTAATAGTATGTAATAGTATGTTGAATTCAAGCCTAGTAACAAGCAGTACTGACCTTGTGTACATAATAAGCAGGATATGTGGGGTTTGCCCAAAACCAGGCATTTTTAGACATACGGGTTTCAGGAGTTGACCCTACCAGACCTAAGCAGAGTGGCTTCTGGGAGGAAATGGGAACCAGGGATAGGCACTCAAGCCCTTCTTTCTTGGCATTAGGCTCATATACTCATGTTATAGGCCAGTTCTGACATTATAGGCATGAAACATTCTAGTAGATAACAAGTGAGCATTTCTATCCCAGCACCCTGATGGGCAGTATCTGTTCTGAGCCTTCCAGATATGGACCCCCAGGACCTTCATTCATTTTGGGGGCTTCCGTTGCAGGGCGCCAACTGCTGCGATTCCAGGAAGATCTCATCTCCTCTGCTGTGGCAGAGTTGAATTATGGGCTCTGTCTAATGACACGGGAAGCTCGAAATGGAGAAGGTGAACCCTATGACCCAGATGTGCTCTACTATATTTTCCTGTGTATTCAAAAGGTAGGAAACAGATCTTCACAAGAACATGTTTGAGCTGTGTTCCTATTGGATGTTTGCTAGTTTAGTTAATAAATTGATAAGCAAGAAGTTAAAATAAGGAAGTTCTCTTTCAGGTATACAGTGAGTTTTAAAATACACATTTGTTGTTTTTTTTTTTTAAGTTTTAAAAACCTACATGTTCACTTTAGAAAATAAGAGCTGGGGCCGGGCGCTGGTGGCTCACGCCTGTAATCCCAGCGCTTTGGGAAGCCGAGGCAGGTGGATCACTTGAGGTCAGGAGTTGAAGACGACCAGCCCAGCCAACATGGTGAAACCCCATCCACTAAAAATACAAAAATTCGCCAGGTGTGGTGGTGCACTGCCTATAATCCCTGCTATTTGGGAGGCTGAGGCATGAGAATCGCTTAAACCCGGGAGGTAGAGGTTGCAATGAGCTGAGATCACAGCATTGCACTCCAGTCTGGGTGACAGAGCGAGACTCTGTCTCAAAAATTTAAAAAAAAAAAAGAAAAAAGAAAAAAAATAAGAGCCAGGCAAGATGTCTCACACCTGTAATCCCAGCACTTTGGGAGGCTCAGGCAGGAGGATCGCTTGAGCCCCAGGAGTTTGAGACCAGCCTAGGCAACACAGTGAAACCCCATCTCTACAAAAAATTAGCTGGGTATGGTAATGCATGCCTGTAGTCCCAGCTACTTGGGAGGCTGAGGTGGGAGGATTGCTTGAGCCCCAGAGGTTGGGGCTGTAGTGAGTCATGATTATGTCACTACACTCCAGCCTGGGTGACAGAGTGAGACCCTGTCTGAAAAACGAAAAGAAAAAAAATTAGCTGGGTGTGGTGGCACACACCTGTAGTCCCAGCTATTTGGGAGGCTGAGGCAGGAGGATCCCTTGAGCTCAGGAGTTCGAGGCTGCAGTCAGCTATGATTGTGCCATCACACTTCAATCTGGTCTACAAAGCAAGACCTTGCCTCTTAAAAAATAAATACATAAAATAAATAATAAAATAGGAAAACAAACATTATTCATCCTACTACCTAGAGAAACTTCTATTACATTATTGGTAATTACCTTGACTTTTTTTTTTTTTTTTTTTTTTTTTGTAATTCACAAAGCATTTATGTAACACTTTTCTTTTTGTTAAAGTAAACCTGATTTTCATGAAGGTAATTTATTCAAAACAGAGTCTTGTGCCAGCATAGAGGTTTTCTTCTCATTGTTCCCCGCACTAACTACTTATTTGAAGGAGTCTAGCTAGAATAATATACCAATGTAGTTAGGTTTCCAGGACATCTGTGGTGAAGCATAACAGAAATTTGCAGACTGGCAGTTCAAGGGAGCAGAGGTGGATTTCTTAGTGTTTGAAGGCTCTTGAGGAGAAACCCACAGTATAATAGAATAGGGCTTACTGGTTGGGACTTACTCTGTTGCCTAGTCTTGAGAAATGTCTGCCTCCTAGTTTTTTCCTCTCTTGGTGGTCCTAACCTAAGTACTATGTGAATTGCTTTACATGCTTTCATTCTATGCTCTCCCAGTCCTGGAAGGCAGATACCATCATCTCCATTTACAGGCAAGGAAACTGAGTCTCAGAAATTAAAAGACTTGCACATGTTGTTTAACTTATACAATATCTAATGGAAGGCTGACCCCAGAGCCTATTCATGATTTTTGCTAACACAAAACAATGCCTTTCTTGGGTGATATAGCATTCACAACATCTGCCTTATTTACCCAACTCTCAAGAATGTCATGAGAATCAGTCACATGAGCTTAGGCACACTATGGAAGTGTCACATGCTGGTGCCTTGGTTTGTTGAGGTGTGAATGGGTAGGGAAGGATAGTAGTACTGGTAGAAAAATATATTTATTTCCCCTGAAATCCTTGTTCAGGAGACTACCAATAACTTCTATTAATTGTCTTTCTTTTAGTATCTTTTTGAAAATGGAAGGGTAGATGACATTTTCTCCGATCTTTATTATGTTCGGTTCACGGAGTGGCTACATGAAGTTCTGAAGGATGTTCAGCCCCGGGTCACTCCACTTGGTAAGAGTCTCCCTTGTCCTTGGATATCTTTCCTACCTGGATTTAAGAAAGATCAATAGCTTCTGTGGTTGGCTATGAAAAGCATGTGGGTGAGGGGGATATAAATCCCAGACTGCAGCAGCATTGGCCACTGTGCTACTTGCCCTGATAGGGAAGAGGCACTGCTCACCAGAGAAGCCTGCTGGTTCCAGTGTGGGAAGGACACAGGAACAAGCAGAACTAGCGGGGTAGTTACTATCTTTTTTTTCCTATTAAAATGTATTGATTAAAATTAGAATCATAACAATTAAGGATTATGGACAGTTTTATCTGTAGAGCATAATTTTTGCTTTACTCACAGGCAGCCTTCTGGACAGCATGTTCTATTGGAACAAAAGCATAGGTTATTCAGTGTTTTTCTTTGTTCTTAAAAAAACATGGTCTTGGTATGTTGCTGAGATGGGCCTCAAACTCCTGAGCTCAAGCGATCCTCCTACCTCAGCCTCCTGAGTAGCTGGAGCTATAGGCATGCGCTACTGTGCTCAGCTATTTTTGTTTTGTTTTGTTTTGTTTGAAACGGAGTCTCACTCTGTAGCCCAGGGTGGAGTGCAGTGGCGCGATCTTGGCTCACTGCAGCCTCCGCCTCCCAGGTCCCAATTCAGGCAATTCTCCTACCTCAGCCTCCTGAGCAGCTGGGATTACAGGCATGTGCCATCATGCCCAGCTAATTTTTGTATTTTTAGTAGAGACAGGCTTTTGCCACATTGGCCAGGCTGGTCTCAAACTCCTGACTTTGTGATCTGCCCACCTCGGCCTCCCAAAGTGCTGGGATTACAGGCGTGAGCCACCACCGTGCCTGGCCTATTTTTGTTTTTAATAGACTTTTTTTTTTTGAGACAGAGTTTTGCTCTTGTTGCCCAGGCTGGAGTGCAATGGTGTGATCTTGGCTCACTGCAGCATCCACCTCCCAGATTCAAGTGATTCTCCTATCCCAGCCTCCCAAGTAGCTGGGATTACAGGAGCATGCCACCACGCCTGGCTAATTTTTGTATTTTTACTAGAGACAGGGTTTCATCATATTGGTCATGGTGGTCTCGAACTCCTGACCTCAGGTGATCCGCCCACCTCGGCCTCCCAAATGCTGGGATTACAGGCATGAGCCACCACGGCCAGCCAATAGACTTTATGTTTTAGAGTACTTTTAGGTTTCCAGAAAAATTTAGCAGTAAGTACAGAGAATTTCCATTTAACTCCTTAAGTATATACCCTCACACACAGTTTCTCCTATCAATAACATGTTGCGTTAGTGTGGTACATTTGTTATAATTGATAAACCAATATTGATACATTATTGTTAACTATAGTTCATAGTGCTATGAACTATATTATTGTGTTGTACGTTCTGGTTTACATTCTGTATCTGTTGTACATTCTGAGTTTTGATGAATGTATGATGACATGTATCACCATCATGGTGTCATATAGAATGTTCACTGCCCTAAAAAATACCTCTTCTGGGCCAGGCATGGTGGCTCAGACCTGTAATCCCAGCACTTTGGGAGGCAGAGATGGGCTGATCACTGAATATTGGGAGTTCAAGACCAGCCTGGCTAACATGGTGAAACCCCATCTCTACTAAAAATACAAAAATTAGCCAGGTGTGTTGGCAGGTACCTGTAATCCCAGCTACACAGGAGGCTGAGGTAGGAGAATCGCTTGAACCAGGGAGTCGGAGGTTGTGGTGAGCCAAGATTGCGCCACTGCATTCCAACCTGGTGACAGAGCGCGACTCCGTCTCAAAAAAAAAACACAAACCTTTTCACCTGTTTATCCCTCCCTCCCCCAGATACCCTGAAAACCACTGATGTTTTTACTATCTTCACAGTTTTGCCTTTTCCAGAATGTCATATAGTTGGAATAATTCGGCATGTGGCCTTTTCAGATTTGTTCCTTTCATTTAGCAATATGCCTTTAAGATTCCTGTGTGTCTTTGGCTGGGTGCAGTGGTTCATGCCTATAATTCCAGCACTTTGGGAGGCTGAGGCATGTGGATCACAAGGTCGGGAGATCGAGACCATCCTGGCTAACACGGTGAAACCCCGTCTCTACTAAAAAATACAAAAAAATTAGCCGGGTGTGGTGGCGGGTGCCTGCAGTCCCAGCTACTCGGGAGGCTGAGGCAGGAGAATGGCATGAACCTGGGAGGCAGAGCTTGCAGTGAGCTGAGATCATGCCACTGCACTCCAGCCTGGGCGACAGAGCAAGAGTCTGCCCCGTGCCACCCGCCTCCCCCCCCCACCCCAAAAAAAAAAAAAACAGAGTCTGGGCGCGGTGGCTCACGCCTGTAATCCCAGCACTTTGGGAGACCGAGGCAGGTGGATCACTTGAGACCAGGAGTCCGACACCATCCTGGCCAACACATAAAACGTCTCTACTAAAAATACAAAAATTGGCTGGGAGCGGTGGTTCACACCTGTAATCCCAGATAATCCCAGAGCTTTGGGAGGCTGAGGCAGGTAGATCATGATATCAGGAGATCGAGACCATCCTGGCTAACACTGTGAAACCCCGTCTCTACTAAATACAAAAAATTAGGTGGACGTGGTGGCATGTGCCTATAGTCCCAGCTACTCGGGAAGCTGAGGCAGGAGAATTGCTTGAACCAGGGAGGCAGAGGTTGCAGTGAGCTGAGACCACGCCACTCCACTCCAGCCTGGGTGACAGAGTGAGACTCCGTCTCAGAAAAAAAAAAAGGACTAGCAGCTGGTTGCAGTGGGTCACACCCATAATCCTAGCACTTTGGGAGACCGAGGTGGGAGGATCAGTTGAGCCCAGGAGTTTGGGACCAGCCTGGTCAACAAAGTGAGACCCCCATCTCATTCATAATAAATGTCTAGGCTGGGCCTGGTAGCTCACACCTGTAATACCAGTATTTCGGGAGGCCATGGTGAGAGGATTGCTTGAGCCCAGGAGTTCAAGACCAGCCTGGGCAACATGGTGAGATCCTATCTCTACCAAAAAATAAAACACACACACACACACACATATTAAATATCTGACCAGATACCTCACCAAAGAAAATGCATTGATGGCACATGAGTATATGAAAAGATGGGCTGGGTGCGGTGGCTCACGTCTGTAATCCTAGCACTTTAGGAGGCCAAATGTGGGTGCATCACTTGACGTCGGGAGTTCAAGACCAGCCTGGCCAATATGGGGAAACCCATATCTACTAAAAAAAATACAAAAATTAGCTGCGTGTGGTGGCACGTGCCTGTAATCCCAGCTACTTGGGAGGCTGAGGCAAGAAAATCACTTGAACCCAGGAGGTGGAGGTTGCATTGAGTCAAGATCACTTGCCACTGCACTCCAGCCTGGGCAACAGAATGAGATTCTGTCTCCAAAAAAAAGATGCTCTCATCAGGTGTCATCAGAGAGTTGCAAATTGAAGTAATGAAATACTACTGTACATTTATTAGAATGGCAGAAATTCAAAACACCGACAGCACCAAATGCTGACACAGATAGGGAGTAACATGTCATTTATCGCTTGTGGAAATGCAAAAAGACACAACCACTTTGGAAGACAATTTGGCAGTTTCTTACAAAAGTAAACATTGTTGCTTTATGATGCAGCAGTTGCATTCCTTGACATTCAGAGAAGTTTAAAACTTGTGTTCACGCAAATATCCGAGTTTTAATCCCTGTTTAATTTAATAAAATACATTTATTAAAATGTATGCTGCTTTACCCTTAAGAAACTTACTGGTTAGACAAATTTTTTGAGTGCCTACTATGTGCCCGGCAGTCTGCTAGGTGCCGGAGAATATAATATAGCAGTGAAGAAAATGGAGCTTGCACTATAGTAAGGCGAGACAGTGTATAAATAAGTAAGTTAACTCTAGTACTTTGTCTTTTTTTTTCCCCTCCTTTTTTGTGGAGAGCAAGGTCTTGCTGTATTGCCCAGGCAGGTCTCCAACTCCTGGGCTCCAGCTATCCTCCCACCTCTGCCTCCCTAAGAGCTGGGATTACAGGCGTGAGCTGCTGCGCCTAGCAATTTAAGTACTTTGAAGAACAGAACACAAAGGAATGGAAAGTGTTAAGAGTATTACAAGGGAGGGCTATTGTTGGAACAGAGACATGAGTGACTACATCACTCTACATAATTTGGAAGTTTTCAAGCCAAGTATGGATATGCAGACTTCACTTTTCAGTCTGTTATTATGGAAGTTTCAAACATAAATAAAATAAACAATAGATTAATGAATTCCCCCATGTACCCATTTTCCATGGCAAATCTTTTTTTGTTGCTGTTTTTTGGCTTTTGAGACGGAGTCTCACTCTATCGCCCAGGCTGGAGTGCAATGGTATGATCTCGGCTGACTTCAACCTCCGCCTCTGGGGTTCAAGTGATTCTCATGCCTCAGCCTCCCAAGTAGCTGGGAATACAGGCATGTGCCACCACGCCCAGCTAATTTTTTTGTATTTTTAGTAGAGACAGGGTTTCGCCATGTTGGCCAGGCTGGTCTCAAACTCCTGACCTAAAGTGATCCGCCTGCCTCAGCCTCCCAAAGTGCTGGGATTACAGGCATGAGCCACCGAGCCTGGCCTGTTGCTGTTTAATTCCTTTTTGTTTGTTTTTGTTTGTTTTTAAGTTTATTTTTTCCATTTTAAACCTTATATATACCACCACCTGTTTCCCCTCTCCTGTATTGGAAGTAAATTCCAGATACTTTATCTATACTTTTTTTTTGAGGTGGAGTCTCTGTGTTGCCTAGGCTGGAGTGCAGTAGTGCAATCTCAGCACACTGCCACCTCCACCTCCTGGGTTCAAGAAATTATCGTGCCTCAGCCTCCGAGTAGCTGGGATTACAGGCACCTGTCCAGGCTGGTCTCGAACTTCTGGCCTCAAGTGATCGGCCCGCCTCGGCCTCCCGAAGTGCTGGGATTTCAGGCATGAGCCACCGGGCCCAGCCTATCATACTTACTTACTTATTTATTTATTTACTTATTTATTTGAGACAGATCCTCACTCTGTCGCCCAGGCTGGAGTGCAATGACACGATCTCGGTTCACTGCAACCTCTGTCTGCCAGGTTCCAGCGATTCTCCTGCCTCAGCCTGCCTAGTAGCTGGGATTACAGGCATGTGCCACAACACCCAGATAATTTTTATATTTTTAGTAGAGATGGAGTTTCACCATGTTGGCCAGGCTGGTCTTGAACTCCTGACCTCAGGTGATCCACCCGCCTCAGCCTCCCAAAGTGCTGGGATTATAGGCGTGAGCCACTGCGCCTGGCCCGGTTATGTCTTTTAATATTTACTTTTTATTTATTTATTTATTTTTTTGAGATGGAGTCTCACTTTGTCTTCCAGGCTGGAGTGCAGTGGCACGATCTTGGCTCACTGCAACCTCTGGCTCCTGGATTCAAGCAGTTCTTCTGCCTCAGCCTCCCAAGTAGCTGGGACTACAGGTGCATGCTGCCACACCCGGATAATTTTTTGTATTTTAGTAGAGACGAGGTTTCACTGTGTTGCCCAGGCTTGTCTTGAACCTCTAACCTCAGGTGATCCACCTGCCTCAACCTCCCAAAGTGCTAGGATTACAGGCGTGAACTACGGAGCCCAGCTCATACTTTAAAAAATAATTTTAAAAAATGGCTGGGCACAGTGGCTCATGCCTGAATTCCCAGCACTTTGTGAGGCTGAGGTGGGCCAACCACGAGGTCAGGAGTTCGAGACCAGCCTGGCCAATTATGGTGAAACCCCATCTCTACTAAAAAAAATTACAAAAATTAGCCGGGTGTGGTGGTGGGAGCCTGTAATCCCAGCTACTCGGGAGGCTGAGGCAGGAGAATCACTTGAACCCAGGAGAGGCGGGGTTTGCAGTGAGCCGAGATCACACCATTGCACTCCAGCCCAGGCAACAGTGCAAGACTCAGTCTCAAAAAAAAAATAATTAAATAAATCAACAAAAAAGGTAAATCCATAATGTAATTAAAATCTACCCTTTATTAGGCTGGGCGCAGTGGCTCATGCTTGTAATCCCAGCACTTTGGGAGGCCGAAGCGGGTGGATCATGAGGTCAGGAGATCGAGACCATCCTGGCTAACACGGTGAAGCCCTGTCTTTACTAAAAATACAAAAAAATTAGCTGGGCGTGGTGGTGAGTGCCTGTAGTCCCAGCTATTATGGAGGCTGAGGCAGGAGAATGGTGTGAACCCGGGAGCTGAGCTTGCAGTGAGCCAAGATCGCGCCACTACCCTCTAGCCTGGGCAACAGACCGAGACTCCGTTTAAAAAAAAAATCTACCCTTTATTAAAATTGTTAATAGTCTTATAAATTTCATTATTTTGATTTATCTGAATCAAGGTCAAAATTAAGTCTACATATTGAAATTGGCTGTTGTGTTTTTGTTTTTGTTTTTTCTTGAGACGGAGGCTTGATCTTGGCTCACTGCAACCTCCGCCTCCCAAGTTCAAGCAATTCTGCCTCAGCCTCCTGAGTAGCTGGGATTACAGGCGCGTACCATCACACCCAGCTAATTTTTGTATGTCTGGTAGAGATGGGATTTCACCAGGTCAGGCTGGTGTGGAACTCCTGACCTTGTGATCTGCCCGCCCCCTGGCCTTTTTTTTTTTTGGATACAGAGTCTCTCTCTCTTGCCCACGTTGGAGTTCAGTGGTGCAATCTCGGCTCACTGTAACCTCCGCCTCCTGGGTTCAAGTGATTCTCCTGCCTCAGCCTCCAGAGTAGCTGGGACTACAGGCGCCTGCCACCACACCCAGCTAATTTTTGTATTTTCAGTTGATACAGGGTTTCACCATGTTGGCCGCGCTGGTCGCGAACTCTTGAGCTCAGGCAATCCGCCTGCCTCAGCCTCCCAAAGTGCTAGGTTACAGGTGTCAGCCACCTTGCCTGGCCTTAATATTTACTGTTCATCTTTAATTGCCCCCCTCCCTTTTGTCTTACAGTATATTCATGGAAGAAACTAGCCTTTGAAATTGTCACACAGTCTAATTTTTGCTGATTGCACTCTGTGGTGTAGTTTAACATGTTCTTTTTTCCCCATGTATCTACAATTGATTGGTAATTGAATATACAGATTGATTCCGGATTTTTTGTTTTGTTTTGTTTTTGGCAAGATTACTTCATAGTTGGCCTTTTTTTGATCACAGTGCCCATAATGTCTGAATCCATTGATTCTTTATGGGTTGCAAAACAGTATTCTAATGTTGTTATTACTTCATAATTACTTGGAATATAAAGATAAACTTTCCTTTTTTTTTTTTTTTTTCTAAGAGACGGGGGTCTCGATTTATCACCCAGGCTGGATTGCAGTGATGGGAACACGGCTCACTGTAGCCTGTAGCCTCAACCTCCTGGGCCCAAGCGATCCTCCCACCTCAGCCCTCCATGTAGCTGGGGGCCATAGGCACATGCCATCATGCTTGGCTAATTTTTGTATTTTTTGTAGAGATGGGGTTTTGCCATGTTGCCCAGGCTGGTTTCGAACTCCTGAGCTTAGGCATTCCGCACACCTCGGCCTCCCAAAGTACTGGGATTACAGGCATGAGCCACTGTTCCTGGCCCTAACTTTCCCTCTTTAACTCTTTGGGTTCATAATGGTATAGATTGTATAGAAGAGGAAGGGTTAACAGCTGTTTTTTTTGTTTTGTTTTTTCTTTTTTTCTTTGCTTAGCCAGTTTTCACAAAAATGAGTTAGTTCATCAGCTTCTCTCAGTGATGTCCAATTAAGGTTTTCTTGTTTTAAGAGTCATTGTGAATTTACAGATTTAAACATATTTAATGAGATTCAGCTCTTTGCAGTCATCTTTACTGATGCACAAATGTCCCATCATTGGCCATTAGAAGCCTCTTTAAATTGACCCCTAAGTCCTTTTGACATGACCCTAGTTGTCTTTCTTGATTTCTGATTTCACAGAATGTTTAGTCCCATCTTGGACATTTCTTGTTCTAGTGTAGAATCCTTCAGTTCTGGAGCCTGGTTCCTTTTATTGGGGAATGGTATTTCAGTGCCTTACTCTGTATGCCAGGGGTGCTTATTGTTCCTAGATTGGTCTTTGTTTCTAGGATCTTCAGTGGGCAGAACTAGAAATTGTTTTTAAAGATAAAATACATCATTTTGGTGCCTGTAGTTCAGATTCAGAACTATAAGGCTAATACCTAGGTTTTTTTTTTATCTATATAGCCCCTTACTTCCATGCTAGGAGCCCTGGCCCTCAGTCAATAGAGTCTGTTTTATTTTATTTTGATTTATTTTTTTATTTTGAGACAGGGTCTTGCTTTGTTTCCCAGGCTGGAGTGCAGTGGCACAATCTTGCCTCACTGCAACCTCTACCTCCTGGGCTGAAGCAATCCTTCTACCTCTCAGCTTCCCAAGTAGCTGGGACTACAGGTGCATACCACCACATCTGGCTAGTTTTTGTATTTCTTTTTTTTGTAGAAATGGGGTTTTGCCATGTTGTCTAGGCTGGTCTCAAACTCCTAGGTTCCAGTCATCCACCTGCCTTGGCCTCCCAAGGTTACACCCATGAGCCACCATACCCAGGCTATTTTAGTTTTTCTTACAGGGTCTTGCTTTGTCTCCCAGGCTGGATGGAGTACAATGTCATGATCATAGTTCACTGCTGCCTCACCCTGTTGGGCTCGGGCTGGGACCCAGGCTCAAGCCATTGCACTCAGCTGTTTTTTGTTTTTTTTTTAAGGTTTTTGTATTGACAGGGTCTCCCTATGTTGCCCAGGCTGGTCTTGAACTCCTGGGTTCAAGCAGTCCTCCTACCTTGGCTTCCCAGTGTGCTGAGATTATAGACATTAGTAACCACGCCCAGCCAAGTTTATTACAAATTGTAGAGAAGAGAATAAAATTAGGGAAGTGACATCAGAGGGAGCAAGTGGCAGAGCGAACCCAGAGAAGTGGAACATGCCAAAGTATGGCAATAATTGTTCCCAGGAGAAAAATTATTTTTTAAAAAAAGGAAGGCCAGGCGTGGTGGCTCCCGCCTGTAATCCCAGAACTTTGGTAGGCCGAGGTAGGAGAATTGCTTGAGCCCAAGATTTGAAGACCAGCCTGTGCAACATAGCAAGACCTCATCTCCACTAAAAATCAAAAAAATTAATCGAGTGTGATGGTGCACACCTGTGATCCCAGCTACTAGGGAGGCTGAGGTGGGAGGATTCCTTGAATCCTTCTTTGCTGAGAAGGGCTGTTTTCTGCTCATCCTGGATCTTGGGGGCTTCAGATATGTCTAAGAGCAGGAAAGCTTTTCCCATTGCCACTGGGTCACAAAATAGCCGAAAAGTAGACAAAAAATAGAGTCAGAACTGCCTTAAAGAGATGGAAATGCACTATTAGAGAGCCAGCTTTGTTCTGGCAAGAGCATAGAACACAGAAGAGGAGTGTATCGGGCAGAATGTTCTTTTTTCTGCTTCCAGGAAGTGTCACACACTGTGCTTGCTTGGAGAATCCCGAAACCCTGCAGGAGAATACTGTTGCCTGCTCCTATCTCATTATGCACCCAGTGCACAAACATGTGCATACTGACTGACTTCAGCACATGAAGGGGCTTGGTAGTCATTCAAATGTCATCTTTCTTTGGTGCAGACCTGGCTGACCAGGGCTCTTATTCAAATTATTGACCTTTGCCTGTGCCTAGCTCTGGGTTCACTTATGAACCAGGGTCTTACAGTAACACCAGCCCTGTGGGGGGGATCTTGTAATAGTTCAAATACTGGCATATTGGCTAGGCGTGGTGGTTCACGCCTGTATTTCTAACTGCTCAGGAAACTGGTAGGAGGAGTCTTTGAGTCCAAGAGCTCAAGGCTGCAGTTAGCCATGATTGTGTCACTGTACTCTAGCTTGGGTGACAGAGCGAAACCTCATCTCTTTTTTTCCTTTTTTTTTTTTTTTGAGACAGGATCTCACCAGGCTTAAGTACAGTGGTGCGATCACGGCTCACTGCAGCCTTGACTTCCCAGGCCCAAGGAATCCTCCCACCTCAGCCTCCCTGGTAGCTGGGATCACAGATGTGCACCATCACATGACTAATTTTTTTGATTTTCAGTGGAGATGAGGTCTGGCTATGTTGCCCAGGCTGGTCTTCAACTCTTGGGCTCAAACAATTCTCCCACCTCAGCCTCCCAAAGTTCTCGGATTACAGGCGTGAGCCACCATGCCTGGTCTTCCTTTTTTAAAAAAAGATATTGTAGAAGAGACCCTGTATCTTAGCTAATAATAATAATAATAATAATAATATCCCCCAAAGAGTATCAGTCTCTTTATCTAGAGAAGAAATGGCAATAGCCGGTTTTTTTGTTTTTTTTGTTTTTTTGTTTTTTTGTTTTTGAGATGGGAGTCTCGCTCTGTTGCCGAGGCTGGAGTGCAGTGGTGCAATCTCGGCTCACTGCAAGCTCCACCTTCTGGGTTCACACCATTCTCCTGTCTCAGCCTCCCGATTAGCTGGGACTACAGGAGCCCGCCACCACACCCGGCTATTTTTTGTGTTTTTAGTAGAGACGGGGTTTCACCATATTGGCCAGGATGGTCTCAATCTCCTGACCTCGTGATCCACCCGCCTCGGCCTTCCAAAGTGCTGGGATTACAGGCATCAGCCACTGCGCCTGGCCGGCCTTGCTTTTTAGAGACAGTTGAGATGAGAGAAGACTTGGTAAGGGCAAACGGGCTTGCATGCCAGTTCTTTGGGTCCTGGACCACCTTTGAAAATATGCAAAGCTCTGTACACTCTCAGAGAAGTATGCATATATGCAGAGTTTGGTTTATAGTTTTCTATACTTCACTGTCTCTGAGGGCAGTCTTTTTGCCCTGTGTTAGCCTTGGATTAGAGGGTAACAACAATCATGTAAGGCTGTGGTTCTCAAGTGTGGAGTTAGAAGTGCTCATCATCAGGTTCCACCTCAGAAACAGATTGGGACCCAGCTATCTGTGTTTTAAGAAGCTTTCCAGATGATTTTTGCCACACTTTAGGGAGAGTCCCCTGATGAAATTTATACTCCTGTGTGGTCCTTATGCTTCACACATCCCATATTGTGCCTTTGAGAGATCACCTGCCATCCTCTTGTTGTGACAGTACTCTATTCCTCCTAGGCTATGTCTTACCCAGCCATGTGACTGAGGAGATGCTATGGGAGTGCAAGCAGCTTGGGGCTCACTCCCCCTCCACCTTGCTGACCACCCTCATGTTCTTTAATACCAAGTAAGTGTTCTAGAGGCTCCACTGCTGGCATCTGTCCAGTGAAGAGTGTGGAAACTATCCAAGAGGCCTTCTGAATTCCTCTGACATATATTTGAGAAACTGGGCTACTGAAAGCCCTAACCCCACTTGGCTGCATTTTATTTGGTAACCAGTGAGGCAAACACCCTTGCCAGACCCCTACCATCCATCTTGATGTGGTTCCTGCATTGGACACTGCTTGGGTATGGGCCTGCCCAGATTTTGGGAATGTGGGCAGTGGCTCCTCTGAAGCACCAGTGGGCAGAGGATGAGTCATGGTATCCTCCCGGCACCCCTCCCTCTGCCTTGCATTTTACTTGTGATCCAGGTACTTCCTATTGAAGACAGTGGACCAGCACATGAAGCTGGCCTTCTCCAAGGTCTTGCGACAGACAAAGAAGAACCCCTCTAATCCCAAGGATAAAAGCACGAGTATCCGGTACTTGAAGGCCCTTGGAATACACCAGACTGGCCAGAAAGGTAGGGAAAGGAGGCAGGGATGGCAAAAACAGGTGCTACTTGTCCTGCCCTGTCCTGCCCTTGTGCCTGTGAGGCTAGTGATAAGTGTAAAGGTTGGGATTTGCTGGATAAAATTCTCCACTCCCTTCTCCCCAGCCAAAAATTCCAAACTTTCCTCCTAGAAGCAGAGAAGCCCCAGACAGAATAGCTGCCTCTTCCCTTAGTAGTCACTGCCCATGCCTCATACCTTCCCTCCCCCGACCCTGTATTTCCTAGTTGGGCTGGCTGAAAGCCTAAGGTTCCTGATCTGGGCCTGAGGTAAGGCAGTCTGATGCCAGGTCTGTGGTGGTGGGGATGTGTGTTTTATAGTTACAGATGACATGTATGCAGAACAGACGGAAAATCCAGAGAATCCATTGAGATGTCCCATCAAGCTCTATGATTTCTACCTCTTCAAATGGTGAGGCTTTATTATGACTTGCTGTCCATGTGTGCGCATGTGTGTGTATGCGTGTGCATGCTCACTTGTGTGATCACTTATCATAGGGGAGAGGCATTCTCTAGTCCCAAACCAAGTATTAAAAACACTTCCAGAAAGCTAAATTTAGAAGCAGCCTTGCTCTGGCTTTCCAAAGGTGTGTGATGTGCCTAGCACTGATAGAAAAAGGGGTCCCGGGTCCCTACAGTCACCTTTCATGAAAAGGGTATGAAGGTACAGAGAATCTACCTTCATCACATATTGAGCATGGCCCTGCTTCCTGACCTTGACCTTTTGTCACTGCCACCATTAATCTAGGTGAGACTCCTCTCAGCTTTTTCTCCCTTTTGCCCCTTCAATGGTTTCTCATTACATAGTAATTCTTTTATGGCAGACAACTCCTTTGATGCACTCCCCCTTGCTAACCTCATGTCTGTGGAGCTCTTAGTTCCCTAGCCACACTAGCTCCTCTCCACTCAAGGACATCATATTATGCCTCTTCTCAACTTAAACACAGCTTATCAGGGAAGCATTTCCAGATTCCCCACCTCTTTCCTGTGACTCTTTCCTCGGTAGCACTTATCACTGTTTTTTATTTTGTATTTGTTTAACTTTAATTGCTACCTGTGTCCCCTCCTATCTGTAAGCTCCATGGGTAGGAAATACTTTTCCTGCCCATTTTTTTAAATGTCAGCACCTAGTGCTGACCTGGCACTGGTAACCCTTGAATAAATCTTGAATGGATGGATGAATAACTGTTAGAGGATACAGCATGCCAAGTACTTAATAGAGGTACAGCACAGTTCGGGGGAGGGGAGTGAACCCAAGTTTAGGGCCCCAGTGTAATGGCCATCATTATTGGGTAGAAAACACAACATGAGGCTGGGCACCGTGGCTCACGCCTGTAATCCAAGCACTTTGGGAGGCCAAGGTGGGTGGATCACCTGAGGTCAGGAGTTCGAGACCAGCCTGGCCAACATGGAAAAACCCCATCTCTACTAAAAAATACAAAAATTAGCTGGGCTTGGTGGCTTGTGCCTATAGTTCCAGCTACTCCAGAGGCTGAGGCAGGAGAATCGCTTCAACCAAGGGGGCGGAGGTTGCAGTGAGCTGAGATCACCCCACTGCACTCCAGCCTGGAGACAAGATGCCATCTCAAAAAAAAAAAAAAAAAAAGCGCAAAGACTTGGAGATAGACGCTTTGAGCAGTGAAGCTGGCTTCAAGTAGGATAAGGATAGACTCACATGAGTCCATGAGAGCCCTAGGCTGGTGCAGTCAGTGATGGATCACAGCTGGTTTGTGGGAAGGAGGGGCAGAGGGGAAGTAACCCAACATTTGGGGGATTTGCAGTAGTCCCAAAGGAGGACCAGGATGTAGTGTGTGGTGGCTGCATGGAATTCAGTAGCTGTGCCACAATAACTTGTGGGGCCTTACTGTTTGCAGACAGCATCTGTCTAGGAAGTTCAAGGTGGGAGGGTTGAAGTTATATTGGTGGTACCCAACTTTTATCCACATATTCTTCAGCCCCCAGAGTGTGAAAGGCCGGAATGACACCTTTTACCTGACACCTGAGCCGGTGGTGGCCCCCAACAGCCCAATCTGGTACTCAGTCCAGCCTATCAGCAGAGAGCAGATGGGACAAATGCTGACGCGGATCCTGGTGATA
Source organism: Pan paniscus (assembly GCF_029289425.2). NCBI lineage: Eukaryota > Metazoa > Chordata > Mammalia > Primates > Hominidae > Pan > Pan paniscus. Next base: position 49,009,326 of record NC_085926.1, on the reverse strand, counting down.
AGAGAAATTCAGGAGGCCATCGCAGTGGCCAATGCAAGCACTATGCACTGAGATGCCTTGGCCATGGCACAAGAGAAACCAGCCAGGAAAAACCAGACAGACTTTCACACTAAAGAAGAGGCCTCCATTTTTTTTTCTTTTTTTTTATTGGTGTAGTTACGAAGCCTTTCAGGCTGCTTCTGTTTAAAATATAAAAGAAAACTTTGCCCCCTTTGCATCTTCATAAACCTGCTGCAGCAGACTCCTCAGCCGATGGTGGCTCTGGGTTTCCTTGAGTGTCGTATGTCCTAGAAAGTTGCTGGCTGACTCTTTTTTGTCTGGGGCCTGGGGAAAGGGCTTGGACTGTGAAAAGAAATGTGGCCCCTTTCCATCTTCAAGAGAGATGGAATTAATGATGGATGGACCCTGCAGGGAATCTCCCCAGCCGACTTCCACTGGGCTGACAGACTTTGCTGACCACAGGGGAACGATGTTCTTTTCTTTCTTCATGCTCAGACATAAACTTAGCATCTTAATGGAAGAAAAATGAGGGGAACTTCAATTATGATTTATTAAAGACAATTTCTATTACACCCTCCTTTATGACAAGTGACATTTTAGATGTAAAAGTAAAAACTTTACCATGCCTTTTTTTTTTTTTTTTTTGGCCTAACATTGAGGCCTTAAAACCTGAGGCTCCTGTGCCTGATGGAATTCTTGTAACATACACTTGTGTATCATATAAAGATACCACTCTGTTTCTCTTATGTATTCTTACTCTAGTTGTTTATTAAGAATGACAAGCACGTCTTTTCAACATGTTAGTGAACAACGTCTCTTTATTTTGGGGAGGAGCCCGGCGGGACAGTAGAAGTAAAGCCTTGCCTGTTAATTGAACTGGCCGAGGTCCTGCGGGGAGTGTGGGGTGGGACGTGAAGTGGCAGCTCCTCAGTGACAAGGCCACTATGTGCTATACGCATGCGCTGTTTCTTCAGCGCCAGCTCCGCCCCCGCCGCAGCGAGGCGGGTCGCTTCCGCCCGCGCGCACTACGCCCTGACGTCAGCGTCGCGCGCAGCGCAGTGACGAAATCGGCTGGTTTATATTGGCGCGGCCCAGACGGCAGAGGTCTCTGCGGCGCGGTCCTCGGAGACACGCGGCGGTGTCCTTTGTTGGCCATGGCCGACTACCTGATTAGTGGGGGCACGTCCTACGTGCCAGACGACGGACTCACAGCACAGCAGCTCTTCAACTGCGGAGACGGCCTCACCTACAAGTGCGGGCCTATGGGGCTCACCTGGGCGAAGAGAGGGGCGGCACCCTGGGGAAAAGGCCAGATGGGCGCTTCCGAGAGCCTTCTTGGGCGTGGGCGTGGGCGTGGGCGTGGGGGACAGGTTTCGGGAATTGGCCACCCACCTCCGGGGCTCACTTTGAGACATCTGGAGCGGTGCTTGGGGTACGGATAAGCATCTCAGTAGTGCTTGGAATCTCAGGCCGGAGATTCCATGCTCCAGACACATGGAATTGTCAGGGTGCCAGGAGCACTGATGACAGCTCGGTGGCAGAAAAGGTCCCCTGTACCCATTTCCACCTTGTGCTGTGCCTGTGACACACAGACTTTGTCAGTGCCGCTCTCTGCTCACATGCGTTACGGGTTGATTGATACATGGGGATGGAGTCTCATGTTGCCCTAAGCTGAGAGCTTTACTCCCAATTCACTCCCTTCCCTCGCAGTGACTTTCTCATTCTCCCTGGGTACATCGACTTCACTGCAGACCAGGTGGTGAGTACGATCAGGAATTGGGTCCTGAACATCAAGGTGAGCTAAGGTGCTACTGTCACCTGGTCTCTGGGCTAACTCACCAGATTGGGCTTGGGGGTGGATTTTATGGGATCATGTTGCTTGTTAGCATGCAGGTCATACAAAAGTGCCTTTTTGTGGGGGACTCAGTAACACCTTGAGGTGTAAGGGATGCTTTCCCACACTGGTTGACGTTTGTCTCCTCAGGACCTGACTTCTGCTCTGACCAAGAAAATCACTCTTAAGACCCCACTGGTTTCCTCTCCCATGGACACAGTCACAGAGGCTGGGATGGCCATAGCAATGGCGGTGAGCCCCATGGGGTGTGGGGGAAGGAGCAAGGACTCCATCGCCTTTCCCCAAAGGCATTCAATCCTGCTTCTTGTCACTTAGTAGTAGTCTCTTTTTATCCTGTAGCTTACAGGCGGTATTGGCTTCATCCACCACAACTGTACACCTGAATTCCAGGCCAATGAAGTTCGGAAAGTGAAGGTCAGAAGGGCAAGGATCATTAGCAAGCGCTCCTGGGAATTGCACTGAGGTGGGGTGGGGTGGGAGTAGGGGTTTATTCTATTAATTTAGTATTCTTTCTTCCCACCGTGGGGTTCAGTTACTGAGAAGACCCTGAGATTCTGTTTCTTAAAGCAGCAGCAATAGACCAGGTGTACAGTGCCTCCAGCCTACCCATGTCTCTAAGATGTGTTGGTGTGATTTGGTCTTGTGGCACTGCCAAAGGGATCAATAAGCAGAGACCCATGCTTCAGATCAAGAGCCTGATGAAAGTAGTTCAAAGATGCGATGCCCTTTCTCACCATCCCTTTCCAGAAATATGAACAGGGATTCATCACAGACCCTGTGGTCCTCAGCCCCAAGGATCGCGTGCGGGATGTTTTTGAGGCCAAGGCCCGGCATGGTTTCTGCGGTATCCCAATCACAGACACAGGCCGGATGGGGAGCCGCTTGGTGGGCATCATCTCCTCCAGGGACATTGATTTTCTCAAAGAGGAGGAACATGACTGTTTCTTGGAAGAGGTGGGTGCCACTGGCAGAGTAGATCCAAGCTCTAGCAGCCCAGGTTGAAGACAAGGGGCTTCTGTTGTCTAAGACATCTCTGATAGCCTCTCTCTGGGAAAGGAGTGTCAAACCAAGTTTCTGACTCCTTTATTGGGTTCCTGCATCCTTTCCCCACCAGAGGCTTTCAAACTGCCCAAATGCTTGCTAGTATTCATGCTTTGTTCTTTTAAACCCCTAAGGTAGGGGCAGTGCTTGAGGTCTGCCCTGATTTTCTTGCCATTGTTCCTGTGTTGTCCTCCTTATTCCATAGTGTAAGAGGGTGCTCCCTGTGCCATGTTGTCCTTTCTACTCATCCCTCACTCAATACCATACTGCTAAGAATTATTGGGATCCCTTGAGGAAGGGTGTTTTGGGTGTGAATGTATGAACGTGGTGGTCCATAGAACTTCACCCCTGTAATCTCAGTACTTTGGGAGGCTGAGGCAGGCAAATCATGAGGTTAGGAGTTTGAGACCAGCCTGGCCAACATGGTGAAACCCCGTCTCTACTAAAAATACAAAAAATTAGTTGGGTGTGGTGGCGCGTGCCTGTGATCTCAGCTACTTGGGAAGGAAAGAAAAGAGTTAACTGGTCATAGTCGATGACTGGCCCTTCTTCACATCTCACCTGCCACGTAGATAATGACAAAGAGGGAAGACTTGGTGGTAGCCCCTGCAGGCATCACACTGAAGGAGGCAAATGAAATTCTGCAGCGCAGCAAGAAGGGTAAGTCCTAGAGCTGGGAAAGGGCCTGGAACTAATGCCTAGGGTCCTGATTCATGTCCTGCCCTGACCACAGGAAAGTTGCCCATTGTAAATGAAGATGATGAGCTTGTGGCCATCATTGCCCGGACAGACCTGAAGAAGAATCGGGACTACCCACTAGCCTCCAAAGATGCCAAGAAACAGCTGCTGTGTGGGGCAGCCATTGGCACTCATGAGGATGACAAGTATAGGCTGGACTTGCTCGCCCAGGCTGGTGTGGATGTAGTGGTTTTGGTGAGCTGCTACACAGGTGGGTTGGGGCAATAGGGGCAGCTGCCACATCACAGTCTGAGACTTACTTCTTGTCCTAGGACTCTTCCCAGGGAAATTCCATCTTCCAGATCAATATGATCAAGTACATCAAAGACAAATACCCTAATCTCCAAGTCATTGGAGGCAATGGTAAGGCAAGATTGTGCCCTGAAGGATGTGTGGTGGGAGTGGGTAAGCTGGGCTCCCACCTTAACCTTCACATGAGCATTTTCCTTTCCTTCACCATAGTGGTCACTGCTGCCCAGGCCAAGAACCTCATTGATGCAGGTGTGGATGCCCTGCGGGTGGGCATGGGAAGTGGCTCCATCTGCATTACGCAGGAAGGTAAGAATATACTTTGATAGGGCCCACAGAGACCCCAGTTTCAGGCCCCATACACCTTGGAACCAAGCACTCTTATGGGGACAATAGAGCCCTCCAATGGGGGCAACCCTGGGGCCAAATTGGCCTCTTGGATGGGTGACATGGCTGGAAGCAAGACAAGGTCTTGTCATCCATCACCTGCCACTCCCTTGCCTAGCCTGGCCTTCTTGCTCCTGCTCTGCACCTTCTCTAAACTCTGGTCTGTTTGTTTTATTTAGTGGCTCCCAAGATCCCTCCAGACATAAAGTCCCACAGCCCCAAATGCCCTTCTACTGTCACGGGTTGCTATAGTAAGTCCAGCCCGGCCCACTGGCCCGGCCCAGCTGCCCACTGCCCGGCTGCTTGGTTGACGTAGCTGTAGCTCCCGGGGTTTGTGGTGCTGATGGGTGGGCAAGGCCAACTGATACACAGACCATGGTTTGGGGGTGGTGCTCAAGAACATAGCTCCCTCTTCCTTCTGGGGTGCTGATAGGGCAGGACCTTCTTCCCTAGGCAGGACCTTTTCTGCCCACATCTTCTGCAGTAGGCATAGCTCAGGGACCAACTCCTTTGTGTGGTCCTTGCTCTCCCACACAACCACTGCCTGCTCCACACAACCACAGCCTGCTCTCCTACACAACCACTGCCCTTATCTTGCCTGAGCTGCCCACCATTCAGGGAGGAAGGGCTGGGCCTGACCTCAGTGCCTCTGGGGACTAACTGCACGGTGACTCCTGCCCCATCTGATACCAGCTGGACGGGGGCTTTCCCGGCTGCTAAGACTGCATGTGCCTGAGGCTGCCCTGGGCACTGCACACATGCACGTGCACATGTGGGGGTGAGTAGAGGTCAGCACAGCTGTTTGTACTATTTAAGGCAGATGTGGCAGCAGCCATCCCAGACACGTCTGTTCCTCAGCCAAGCTGCAGTCCTGATGCAGATGTAGCCAAAAGCTCCTGGGTCCTAAATATGGCCACAGGGTCCACTGCCTGTCCCCATTAACCCTATCCACCCATGTGTTCCTCCATCTCAACAGTGCTGGCCTGTGGGCGGCCCCAAGCAACAGCAGTGTACAAGGTGTCAGAGTATGCACGGCGCTTTGGTGTTCCGGTCATTGCTGATGGAGGAATCCAAAATGTGGGTCATATTGCGAAAGCCTTGGCCCTTGGGGCCTCCACAGGTGAGGCCCAGTACCCATGAAGGCCAGTGGGACCCCTCCCTAGTGCTGCTTAGGCTCTAACCCAAGCACTCCATCTGTCCGCAGTCATGATGGGCTCTCTCCTGGCTGCCACCACTGAGGCCCCTGGTGAATACTTCTTTTCCGATGGGATCCGGCTAAAGAAATATCGCGGTATGGGTTCTCTCGATGCCATGGACAAGCACCTCAGCAGCCAGAACAGATATTTCAGGTGGGACAGGCAAGCCAGTTACCCCACCCTAATCCTGCACTGACAGTCTCATCTCTGCTGTGACCTTGCCCGTGTCTCTGCCTCTCCCTGCAGTGAAGCTGACAAAATCAAAGTGGCCCAGGGAGTGTCTGGTGCTGTGCAGGACAAAGGGTCAATCCACAAATTTGTCCCTTACCTGATTGCTGGCATCCAACACTCATGCCAGGACATTGGTGCCAAGAGCTTGACCCAAGTCCGGTGAGCTTGGGGAGCTGGGACATGGGTAGAGGGGCTGGTCCAGGGCCAGCTACCCACATTTGACCTCTGCCCTTCTTCAGAGCCATGATGTACTCTGGGGAGCTTAAGTTTGAGAAGAGAACGTCCTCAGCCCAGGTGGAAGGTGGCGTCCATAGCCTCCATTCGTAAGTCACCCTGTCCTTGGTGGGGCCTCTGCCATACCTCATGCCTCCTTTCTCCTGCCCTCACCTCACAGGTGGTCCTTCTGCCTGCAGGTATGAGAAGCGGCTTTTCTGAAAAGGGATCCAGCACACCTCCTCGGTTTTTTTTTCAATAAAAGTTTAGAAAGAAAAAAGTGATGCCTGATCTTTCAACAGACAGGTGGGGCTCTGTAGCTGCCACTACCACAGATGCACACAAAAACAGCACCCTCATTTCCAGGGGGAGCCTCAGGCCCCGAGATAAATGTGCTCCATGGACCTGGAAGCGGGTAGTTCCAGGTCCAAAAAGTTCCTCCTGAGGCTGCTCACAAAACAGCTGACTATAGCTATAGCTATGGCTCCTGGGGTTTCAGTCTCACACTGAGCATCTGACTCTGGCTCCCAAGGGGTCAAAGAACAAGCTCTGGGACTGGCATACACAGGGCATCCTGCTAGCCCATAGCTTGGCCATATAGGACCAGGTCAACACACATACATATTCCCTAACTTGAATTTCTCTCGGCCAGGCACATTGGCTCACGTCTGTAATCCCAGCACTTTGGGAGGCAGGTGGATCACTTGAGGTCAGGAGTTCGAGACCATCCTGGCCAACGTGGTGAAACCCTTTCTCTACTAAAAATACAAAAATTAGCTGGGCATGGTGATGCATACCTCTAGTCCCAGCTACTCAGGAGGCTGAGGCAGGAGAATCACTGAAACCCAGGAGGCGGAGGTTGCAGTGAGCTGAGACTGCGCCACTGCACTCCACCCTGGCGAAAGAGCAAGACTCGTCTCCAGAAAAAAAAAAAAAAAGCCCAGTGTAGTGGTAGGGGCCTCTAATTCCAGCTACTCAGGAGGCTGAGGCACAAGAATCGCTTGAATCCAGGAGGTGGAGGTTGTAGTGGGCCAAGATCACGCCACTGCACTGCAGCCCGGGCGACAGCGAGACTCCATCTCAAAAAAAGAAAAAAATCAGCGATTTTGTGAGAAAAGCCGTTGAGGTCCTCTCAAATCTGCATGTGAGCAAGTAGGTCTACAACAGGCAAACATACTGCTTCCCGACTTCTGAAAAGTCAAGGAATCCTAAGTAATCTAGATGAAAAAGTGACTCCTTGGTTTCTTCACATTCCCCTCCAAGAGCCCAGTGAGCCATCAGCTCCTGGCCAGCAACACACCTGATACAAAATGGGAGAAGTGTATAAATTATTATGTTGATAAGCAAGATTAAGTGCCAAAGGGTAGATAAGAGTGAAAGCATTGGGAAGCCTGGCAGAGTGCAGTCAGCAGGTCAGTTCCTGGCGGTTCATTGAGCAGCTTGGCCCAAAGATGTAAGTGAAGTCCCTCCTGGTGGAGGGATGAGAGCAGCTCCAGTTACTCGGCCTTCATGACACAGGAAGTTGAAGGTGGCACAGGCATTGGGCTGCAAAGAAAAGGCCAGCATCAGCCTGTCTAGCGCCAGGCCTGTGCTCCCCGCAGCATGCCCCAGTCCCGGGACTCACCGTGTCCTGCACTTCCACAGCAATGCCCCGCTGCCTCATGGCTTGAAGCACCTGGGACTGCAGCCTCTCGGTCCGGTCTCCAGTCCCCACCACCACGATCTCTAGGGAAGGGTGAGTGTGGCTAGTCTACAGTTCTGTTGAGAGGCTGCAGTGGGGGTCGCCTTTTGGGGCCCAGAACACCTCTGTTCTCCCTCCCCTCCCCCAGTACCTATCCGGGGCTCCAGCAACCAGAAGAGGGAAAAGCTCTCTTCGGTGATGTCCTGGTGGGATCCCACCTGTGCAGGGAGGAGGCACATTTAATACGACAAATCCACGCAGCCTCTCCCCACCTCCATCCACTACAGGAGGAGACAGAGGAAAGCCAAGTTTGCAGGGACCAAGCAGGGTGAGGGCCTGTGACTCTGGGCCTCAGTTTCCACACTGCGGGCCAGGACTCACGTTCCACTGCACCACCGAGTGCGGGAGCAGAGCGCAGGGGCCGAGCACGCGGTTTCCGTTTATCATGAAGCCGCGGCTGTTGTAGCTGTCGATGTACATTGCCTGAGCGGCCTCGCGTTGCAGCAGAGAGATGCGCGTCCGCTGATACAGCTCGTCATCCGCCGGCGAGAGCCGATGCCCTCGCCGCGGGGCCCTGCGGAGGTAAAGGGTCAGGGGCGCGGGGCCGGGCCGGGCAGCCCGAGAGGCTGGAAGGTGCTGGGCTGGCAGTCGCCGGCCCTAGGGGGCTGGATGGTCGAGGGCGCGGGGTCCAAGCTCACCAGGGAAGCTCAACGGGCGGACAGCGCAGCGAGGGTCGCGCTCGGTACAAGCTACGTAGCGCGAGAGCGGTGGCCATGGCTGACCAACGCGCGGCGAAGTCGTCACCGGCGCCGTTAGTCCCCGGGTTGGGAGGGCCCTGCGGAGCCTGACCCAGCGTGGCTGCAGCGCCCCCTGCGTCCCGGAGGGCACCGCACAGCTCGACCGGCCCAGCAGGCGAGTGTCCTCAGTCTTAGGAGGCCGAGTTCCCTGACCTCCGGCGCAGCTCCAGTGTCAGCACCTGCCGCCCTCCCCGCCCCGGGCCCTTGCCCATAGTCCCGGGGGAGTGGAACACCTGGCAGCGTGGCTGCCCTCAGGGCGTTGCCTGGGCCGCAGCCGCGGCCTGGCCCCCGGGCTCTCAGCTATTAAGCCGCGCTCCCGGGGCGGGGCGGCCGCCCACCTGGTCGCGTCCCGAACACCTGGCCAGGCGGTGGGTGCCAGACTTCTAGCCCCTAATTCCAGCCTCTGGGGCTTCGGGCACCGTGGGCGGGGCAGCCGGCTCAAGTTTCTTCGGCTAGACGCGGAAGCACGCCCCGCCCTAACCGTCACCCGCGCGACCGTTGGCCTCTCCGCAGCGCGCGGAGAGGGGCGTGGCCGAGCGTGGATTGGCTTCTCGGGTTCTCTAGGGGGCGTGGCCAGGTGGTTTCTCCTTAAAATGGCTCCAAGTCTGCAGGCAGCCAGAGCAAGCGGAAGGGCAAGCTGTGATAGTGTTTGGGTGGCTGTTCGGCTGGCCCAGACCAGGCCGAACCGGACCAGACTTGAAGTAGAAGCGCGTGGAGCATCACCTTGTCCTCGTTCACTCTGCTCGCGTCCTGGGAGTCCCCCGTCCTGATCCAAGTCAAGGGCCTACTGGCGCGAGAGTCGCTGGCCCCCGCGCGGGGTTTGAGCATCTCGGCACGCCGGCTCTGTCGTGGCCTCAGGGGAACATTGTCGCTTTCGCTACCCGCGGGGCCGGGCGAGCGGGAAGCTCGGCACAGTGGGAGCCTGGTGGTGGGTCTCCTGGGGCCGGTCGCAATGGGTTTCCGGGGGTCCCGCGGCTGCTCTGTGGACCCCTTCGGCCCCTGGTGCTCCGGGCGCTGGCAGCGTCACCGGACAAAGGCCACCGAGCGCGGGGGTGTCCCCGAGGTGGACGCGCGGGTTTACTTCCTCTCCGGCCCCACGGGCGCGCTTCCCTCCTGACGGATTCCGAAGCCCGCCCCACCACCGTCACCGCACCAGTGGCCCAGGCTTCGTGGGACCAACAGGGCTAATCCTGCCCCACGGATCTAATCCGGATCGGGACCCGGTCCCAGGGGAGGCCCCCACCTCCCCTTCTATTGTTCTGTGGCCCAGGTGAGCGTCTTGTTCCCTCTAGACTCGGTTTCACAACCTACTCCCGGGTCTTCCTCCTGGGACTGGGGATGGGCGGGTTCTGATGTGGCCCCAGGGCGAGTGACCTGGGGGCAGGAGCTCCCCCGCCCCCCGCCAATGGCTGGACAGCGGGCAACGGAATCCCAAAAGCAGCTGTTGTCTCCAGAGCATTCCAGCTGCGCTTGGATTTCGTCCCCTGCTCTCCTGCCTGAGCAGCGCCCTGGCCCAGATGGGGTGCCCCTGACCCCCAGACATACTTTACTGAGCTGCTTGGGTCTCAGTTCCTCTCAGTTGCGCCCTCAGGCTGGAGGTGATGGGTGTAGACGTGGGAGAGCCGAGGCTGGTGGCCATCTCTGGAACCCTGGGGAGCATTGACGAGGGAGGGTGGACCCAGGACCTCTGGGTAGGGCTGCAATGGTAGTGACTCCCCCAGGGCTGCCTCAGCCCGCATCTCGCTAAAGATAGCCCTCTTACTTCCTGGGGAAAAACCACCCCAACCGTCTTCGTGGATGAGAGTATCTGAAGTCCTCAGTTTGACTGAGGGTTCCCAACCCTGCTAAGCAGTTGTCTCCAGGTCATGCACCTTCAGAATGGAAAGCGCTTTGGAATGACACGATCACTCCCGTTGAGTGGGCACCCGAGAAGCCATCGGGAATGTCGTGTCCGCCCAGTGCTCTTTCGGCGCCTCCCAGCAGGGCCTCAGCCCTGGCCCAGAAAGGGACCTTGCCAAGCTTTTCCTGCCCCTGGGTTTCCCTGCTCTCCGGATTTCCCAACTCTCTCTACTGAGTTAGCTTCTCTATTAAAAGGAATGGGGGTGGGGTGGGGGGTGAGTATGTTACAGTGAAATGAAAACATTTGGGAACCTTTGTGGGAGAAAGAAAAAGACCTTTCCTATTGGTAGAGGAGCAAGATACTCCAACTGAGGCCTATTTTCTATTATGGTCGTATTATTTGGTTGGCCCGTAAATGGCTGTTGCCTAAAACAGGAAGCGTTAAGGATCGTTGTTAAAGCACACCAGGTTAAAGGAGTCACATTAAAAGCTGGTCATTCTGGGCCGGGCGCGGTGGCTCACGCCTGTAATCCCAGCACTTTGGGAGGCCGAGGTAGGCGGATCACCTGAGGTCGGGAGTTCGAGGCTTGACAAACATGGAGAAACCCCGTCTCTATTAAAAATACAAAAGTAGCCGGGCGTGGTGGCGCGTGCCTGTAATCCCAGCTACTTGGGAGACTGAGGCAGGATAATCACTTGAACCCGGGAGGGGGAGGTTGCGGTGAGCCAAGATCACACCACTGTACTCCAGCCTGGGCAACAGGAGCGAAACTCCGTCTCAAAAAAAAAAAAAAAAAAAAAAATCTGGTCATTCTGGAAGCCATCATGATGGTTGTGATTTCTCAGGTATCAAGAGAAGAAAACCGCCAATTGTATCAGAGTGCTTATTTATTGGGCATAAAGACCACCCAGGCTGGGTGCAGTGGCTGATGCCTGTAATCCCAGCACTTTCGGAGGCCGAGGCGGGCAGATCACGAGGTCAGGAGTTCGAGACCAGCCTGGCCAACATGGCGAAACCCCGTCTCTACTAAAAATACAAAAATTAGCCGGGCGTGGTGGCGGGCGCCCGTAATTCCAGCTACTCGGGAGGCTGAGGAGGAGAATCCTGTGAATCCTGGAGGTGGAGGCTGCAGTGAGCCGAGATCGTGCCACTGCACTCCAGCCTGGGAGACAAGAGCAAGACTCCGTCTCAAACAAACAAACAAAAAAACACCCATATCTCAAACGAGAAAATGCTTGCAAATAACCTGAAACCGCGGAACACTATTCTTTTTAAAACGAGTTGTTTTAAGTAGGTCGTGAAAGTGGCCTTAATGTTATACTGCCTTATTCCAGTGACGAATATTCATCATGTGTAAAATGGGAGAAATGAAATGTTATTAAAACAAACATGTGAGACTTCGATGAGAAGAGACGGTACCCGGTCTAAGCGCCCACCGGGTCGCGAGGATCCTTTTCCTGGTTAAGGCCTGGTCACAGCGAAAGAACCCTAGGCCCAGGGAGGGCCCCGAGATTTCAGATCCGGGGCCCGGCTGTGCAGGTGGACCACGCGGAAGGGGCGCTGGGGGCGGTAGGTCGAAAGCAGCCGACAGGGCTCCCACTGGCGCACCTGTCCACTTACGGGGACCACCGCCGCATCCCCGCCCCAGCTAGTCGGTCCTTTCCGGAAGTTCCACCTCCCTAAATTTTTTTCCGGTTCCGCTTACTCCTTCCGGTCACCATGGCGACTAGGCGCCTTGGGGTGGGGGAGACGCTGGGGGCCCTCAACGCGGCCCTGGGGCCAGGCGGTCCGGTGTGGATCAAGGAGACGCGCACCCGCCACCTGCGTTCCCGAGACTTTCTGGCACCGCACCGCGCGCTGCAGGCGCGCTTCGATGACGGCCAGGTGGGCGTGAGCCGGGCGGGGCCGTGCGGCCGGGAGATGGGCCCCGTGCCGTGGCCCTTTTACACGCCCGTTCTCCCGCAGGTTCCGGAGCATTTGCTCCATGCCCTCGCCTGCGTGCAGGGCCCCGGTGTGGCCCCGGTGCTGCGCTGCGCGCCGACCCCCGCGGGTCTGTCTCTCCAACTGCAGCGGTCCGCCGTCTTCGAGCGCGTCCTCAGCGCCGTGGCCGCCTATGCCACGCCCGCCTCGCCTGCCTCGCTGGGCCAGCGCGTCTTACTACACTGCCCAGCACTGCGCAGCTCCCCCTGCGCACTCCGCTTGAGCCAGCTGCGTACGGTGCTCGTGGCCGATCACCTGGCGCGAGCCCTGCGCGCTCACGGGTGAGCGGGGCCGCGGGGCCGCGGGGCCGGAATGGAGAAAGTGGGACTGCCGGGGACCTAGAGAGCGAGCGGCGCCGCCCGTGGGGACTGCGGCTGGAGGTGGGAAGTCGTGGCGAGCTGGACCAGGTGCTCAGGCTGAGGCGGCCGCCCTCCCTTCGCAGGGTGTGCGTGCGCCTAGTGCCAGCTGTGCGGGATCCGCACATGCTGACCTTCCTGCAGCAACTGCGGGTGGACTGGCCCGCTGCCTCGGAGAGAGCTTCCTCCCACACCCTGAGGAGCCACGCCCTTGAAGAACTTACCTCTGCTAATGACGGGAGGACACTGTCCCCTGGCATCCTAGGCAGACTGTGTCTGAAGGAGCTGGTGGAAGAACAGGGCCGCACAGCTGGCTATGACCCCAACCTGGACAACTGTCTGGGTAGGACCTGAAGCCTAGCAGGGCCAGAAAAGGCAGGAGGGGGTTAGGGGGACATCTCTGCTTCTTGTCAGTCTCAGCACCTGTCTGTTCTCTTTTCAGTGACTGAGGATCTCCTCTCTGTGCTGGCTGAGCTGCAAGAGGCTCTATGGCATTGGCCCAAGGACAGCCACCCAGGCCTGGTTAGTGACTCCCAGCCCTGTAGGTTCTCCCAAACCAAGTATACTGTACTTCCACAGTTATGATTGTTCTCCCTTAGGCTGGGGCCTCAGATACCGGTACAGGCGGCTGCCTGGTTGTACATGTTGTTAGCTGTGAGGAGGAGTTCCAGCAACAGAAGTTGGACCTGCTTTGGCAGAAGTTGGTTGACAAGGCTCCACTCAGACAGGTAGGTTAATGATGGTGGAGCTCCCCACCACCTAACCCCCAACCTCAGAGGGCCCTTGAAAACCCACCGAGGGGCTTGTTAGTTGACAGAAACCAACACTTGACCTTGTGGGAGTTGCTGGACTTGAGAGGGCATGTACAACAGGTGCAGAGGCTCTGGGGAAGGGGGGTCTGTAGACACATCCCAAGAACACTGAAGACCAGGTTGAGAAGGATGAACCATGCGTAGCCTGAGTGGCTGGGTAGAAGGAGGCACTCAACCTGGCAGTTCCAATTTGAGGGAGTCTGGGCTGAGTAGAGGCACCAGATTTGGGCTCCTCAAGGGACTTCCTGGAGAGTAGCGCCAACTAGGCTGAGCCCCTGACATCTTTCTGACAGAAGCACCTGATCTGTGGCCCTGTGAAAGTAGCTGGTGCACCTGGCACTCTGATGACTGCCCCTGAGTACTACGAGTGAGTGAGGCTGGGAGGAACACCAACTTAAGCCAGGGTAATGAGGGGGGACTCTTTACCCAGGACCCTGCCCACTGGCCTTCCTCTCTTCCAAACACAGGTTCCGGCATGCCCAGGTGTGCAAGGCCTCAGCACTGAAGCATGGTGGGGATCTGGCACAAGGTGTGCCTGGGAAACCCTGGCTATGTTCTGGGTTAGGGGCAGGTTTTTTGCATCCCTGCCCTTGCCTGCAGACTGACTGACCAACCCTCTACTCCCTCAGACCCAGCCTGGACAGAGATCTTTGGTGTTCTCTCTGTGGCCACCATCAAGTTTGAGATGCTGAGCACAGCCCCACAGAGTCAGGTGAGCCTGGGAGCCTGACAGGGCCAGTGTTGGGGCACAGGGTGTGGTGGCTGCCTTCTCTCTCTGCAGCTGTGCTTCTGTTCCCCAGCTCTTCCTGGCTCTGGCTGACAGCAGTATCTCCACGAAGGGCACAAAGAGTGGCACCTTTGTCATGTATAATTGTGCCCGTCTTGCCACACTCTTTGAGAGTTACAAGTGTAGTATGGAACAAGGTCTGTACCCCACTTTTCCTCCTGTGAGCAGTCTGGACTTCTCACTGCTACATGATGAGGTGAGTGTCCCTCCTGGTAGCTGGCACAAGGAGGCCTGGACTTCCCCTCCCAGCACCTTTCTCCCCCACAGGGTGAGTGGTTGTTGCTCTTCAACAGTATCCTCCCCTTTCCGGATCTGCTGAGCCGGACAGCAGTGCTGGACTGCACAGCCCCGGGGCTCCACATTGCTGTACGCACAGAGATGGTGAGGCATAGACAACCAGGACACTCTACACTCTATTCTTTATTCTGGCCTGGGGCACAAGAGCAAAGAGATGGGCCAGTGACTCAGTCTCTGTCTCTAGATATGCAAGTTCCTGGTACAGCTCAGCATGGATTTCAGCTCCTACTACAACCGGGTACACATCCTGGGGGTGAGCACACAGCAAAACGGGGTGGGACGTGCAGAGGGGTACAGGGTAAAGGCAAAGGAAGCAGAGGATGAGACCAGCAGGCCCTTTCTCTTTCAGGAGCCTCGACCACACCTCTTTGGTCAGATGTTCGTCCGCCTGCAGCTTCTGAGAGCTGTGCGTGAGGTGCTCCATACTGGCCTGGCTATGCTGGGTCTCCCTCCACTGAGCCACATCTAAGGCCACAGAGGCTCCAATACCTGGGAATGTTCACAAAGTCATCAACTGGAAAAAAAGCAAAAACTCACGGCCAAAATAAATTGGTACTGTTTGTTACAAAGTTCTGTCTTGTCATGGGGAGTGGGGCATATTCTTTTGGCAGCACTCCACTCACCTTCAGCTCCTGCACCGACATCAGGAACCCACGGCCACCACCTCCTCCCCTCAAGGCATGCTGAGCATGGGCACAAACAGCCCATCCCTGCTCCATGCTGTCTGTGAGCAGGCCCCATGCCCAGCACGCCAGCCACCGCAGGATACCTCAGTCGTACCAGTTGTAAACCTCAAGCCCCTGACCCCCAAGGGCACAACGGTGGCCAAACTCAGGGCTCACAGGCCAGCAGTCCATGTCAGCCACATCAGGCACATGGAATACAGTGCTATTCATGAAGGTGGGTTCACCATGCCCCAGACGCCAGAAGGTCAGCCGTTGATCAATGGAGGCTGAGACCATGATGCTTGGGCTTAGGATCTTGAGGCCTGTCACATGGGCAGCATGTGCACAGGGGACAGAGTATTCCTCTAGCACACGCAGCTGAGGTACCAGCCCAGCCTCTCCCACAGCCTCTTCTAGCTGTAGCATCTCCACAGCAAGCACGAAGACATGGAGGGATCCATCTTCACTGCCACTGGCCACGAGATGGTGGCCCTCACGGGTGGGCAAGGTGTGCAGGCTGTTGATACCACAGCTGTGGGCCTGGAGAGTCAGGGAGGGGGTGCCAAGCCCTGAAGGAAGAGGAAGAGGGTAGTTGTCAGGGCCCCGCCTGCCACATGTGTGAGGGCTATGTGACAGGCGAGGAGGGGCAGCCATGGTTGCACATTAGCTACTCACGGTAGGGAAGCCCAGGATCCACTGGAGGCTCCAGGACAGTGGATTCATGGTCTAGCATGGTGGTGAGATCCCAGAAGGCCAGGCTGCCATCAGTAGCTGCGCTGCACAGGAGGAGCCTCCTGAGAGCCAGGAAAAGACAGCCTGGTCAATAACAGAGATGAAGCTCAACAGGAACCCCCCCCCAACCCAGCCCATGCAGGACCATCATCCAGCCCCTCTCACCGCCTCTGGTTGGGTGCCTCGTGTGTAAAGGAGTGGACCTTGAGGACACATCGCTTATGGTGGAAGGTTTCAGCAAGGAGCTGCAGAATCCGCCCAGAATCCTGCAAAAGAAAGAGCCTGGGGGGCGGGGGGTGGCCCAGTTCAGAACGCATCCTAGCCAACCTTACTTCCTTTGTCTCCTGTCCCACTGGGCCCTATGCTCTCACCTTACGGCCCCATCACTACAGGCTGCAGCCACAAGGGGGCCAAGGCTGGGCTGGTCAAGTTCACACACAGCAAGGGACATGTACCTGCAGAGACAACATGCAGCTGTCAGGTGGAGCCTGCAAGCCTGGGAGCATCTGCATGACCCATACCACACCCTGCCCAGGAGCATATATTACCTGGTCTCTGGGTCTACCTTAACCATCCGATGCCGATTGCGTTGCCGGTCCCAATACTCATCTAGCCGGTGGGACGAAAGGTGCATGACATGGCAGGCGAGGCGGCTTGGGGTGCTGGGGTCCGGAGTAACCATGATGCTGAAGCAGTGCATCTCAGCCCGCCCCCCGGCAGACACCACATGGGCAGTCAGGCCTGGCTGAGGATCCTGAGGGCCACCTGGGGTGCCAATGCCCCACACAGCCACAGCACGTACCGAGGAGATATGGTTACAAACAGCTGTGAGTGCGTGGGCTGAGCCTGTGGTTGTAGGGAGTGCTAGGACACAGACAGTAGTGTCCTCACTACATGTGATCACAATGTCAGTCAAGTCGGGCCCCTCACTGCCAGGCTCCAGGTCATCAGGCTGCATGAAGCTGGGCACTCCATATTCAGGCCCCAGGGTAATGGTGCCCACACGCTTTACACAAGTGATCTCACGGCCATGCAGACCCTCCCGGAGAATCACGTGTGGCCGGGTGCAGCCACCCAGAGCCCTGTACAGCATGACATCCCCATCCTTGAGGTAAGCAAAGGCCATGGCTGCCTCAGTATCAGAGAATGCCCACGAACGGTGCCCTCCACCACAGTTGACGATGTGCAGCTTCTCGTGTGACCGAGGGTTCCACACCACAAACTCATTGGCATGGAAACCCAGGATAACCATGCTCCCATCGGGCACTATACGGAGCCCAGCTAGCCAGTTCATGCCTCGACAGGACTTCTGCCTTAGGACTGGCTGGAGCTGGCCGTCTCGTACAAACAGCTGGTAGTAGGCGCCATCACGCCCTGTGGTATACACATAGCCACCATGGCATGTGACAGAGGTCACACCCTGCTTCCCGTGCAGAGAGGGCAGGGTAGACACTGGGCCCAACCCAGTGAAAGCATTCCCACCCCCACTACTACCACTACCCACTACAGGTGCCCCAGCACCAGCCCCAGCCTTGCCTCCCACCCCAGGGTCCTTGAGCAGACCTGGTCTGGAGGGGAATAGCAGCACAGAGCCCCGGCGGTCACCACACACCAGGAAGTCACCTGGGGGTAGGAAGGCACTGCATGTGTGCCATCTCTGCTTGCTTGGGGGCAGCAGGTACCGACAACGTTCCTTGACAAAGATGGCCTTGCCAGAGGGTGCGGCTGAGATCTCTAGGCAAGCTACTACCCCGCCAGGGCCCGATGCCAGCAACAGGAGCTCCTCATAACCACGCAGGGCCCAGCTCAAGCTGTGCACCTTCCCAGGAAACAGGGTCTGGTCCACAGCAGCAGTTGGAGTGTTGATGGGGACAACCTTGACACGACCTTCCCCATTGGCCATAGCACACAATCCGAAGCCCTCGGGACCAGGAGCTGCCTCCAGCAGGCAGTAGGACTGGAAATGTTTATCCTCTAGCAGCTGCTCCCAGCACTTGACCTCGACGTCATAGAGATACAGGGCCCCTGTATCAGTCACTGCCAGCAGTCGCCAAGAGCCAGCCAGAGTCACAGCCTTGAGTGTACCTGGCCTACTACGGGACTTGAAGCAGAGAGCCGAGACCCCCAATCCCCGGTACCCACGCCCTACCAAGTGCCACAGCCGAATGCCTGAGTCATCACCCCCAGTGATCACCCAGGCCTGCCTCTCATGGGCAGCTATGGCCCGGATCCCACGTCCCTGGTGTCCCCGAAAGGCCTGGAGGATCTCACCTTCATGGCTCCACACCAAGCAGACACAATCCTCTCCTGCACTGATAAGGTAATTCTCTAGAAGCTTGACCTGCCACACACGGGCGCTGTGCCCAAAGCAGTGCCCAATATTCTGCACCCGACCCCCAGGCACTCGCAGGTCGCCCACCTTCCAGATACGAACGCTTCGGTCTTCTGAAGCTGTAGCCAGCAATCCCTTGCTTTCCAGGTATGACATGCTGAAGATGATGCCCACATGCCCACTGATTCGTCGGTCAGGTGCTACAGGTTTGTTGTCTGCTAAGGCAGTTGCTGGGTACCAGACCAAGAGCTGGTTGGAAACAGCACCTGCCACTATGGTCAGCTCCTTCCAGGCGTCTCCAATCAGGCAAGCTGAAGAGAGGGTGCACCTGTCTGTGCAGGGCACCTCTTGCAGGATGCACCCTACTACAGGGTCATATAGCACCACTGAGTTGTGGCCCAGGGCCAAGGCTATATTTCCCTCAAGCCAGCGTGCATCCCAAATCCAGTCAGACATGTTCCACAGGCCAGAGCGCCAAAGCTCCCGGAAGTGGCCCTGTCCCCAGCTAATTTTCACAACTCGGAGTCCCTTGCTTCCAAACACAGCCACCATGGCCTCCAAGTCAAGGTCTCCATTAGGCTCTGGCCGTACCCGGAAGCCATGGATAAGATAGTGGCCAAGCAGGTTCTGCACTCGCTTTATCATCCGCAGATGCCCACCAAAGTCCAAGCTGTACACCAGGACATCGGGACCCTCACCTAGACAGAGGCAAAGAGCCATGTCAGAGCTAGGTACCTAACTCTGATGACCCACAGGGAAGAGATGGGGATCAGGGAAACTTCTCAGCATGTAGCCTATGAATGCATCAGGACACACAATCCTGCAGCTTGAATCTTAGAAAATCCTTGGTCTCGGCCGGGTGCGGTGGCTCACGCCTGTAATCTGGGCACTTTGGAAAGCCAAAGCCAGACTCTGTCTCAAAAGAAAAAAAAAAAAGAAAATCCTTGGTCTCGGCCAGGCACGGTGGCTCACGCCTGTAATCCTAGCACTTTGGGAAGCCCAGGCGGATGAATCACCTGAGGTCAGGGGTTCAGGACTAGCCTGGCCAACAAGGTGAAAACCCCATCTCTACTAAAAAATTAGCCAGGTGTGGTGGCACGTGCCTGTAATCCCAGCTACTCAGGAGGCTGAGGCAGGAGAATCGCGTGAACCCAGCGGGTGGAGGTTGCAGTGAGCCAAGATCATACCACTTCACTCCAGCCTGGGCGAAAGACTCAAAAAAAAAAAAAGAAAAAAGAAAATCCTTGGTCTCAGCTTCAGCTGGACTTTCAGTGCTGACTTTGTGCTTCCCTCATCAGTCATTCTTTTTTTTTTTTGAGACAGAGTCTCATTCTGTCGCTGAGGCTGGAGTGCAGTGGCACCGTGCAGCTCACTGCAACCTCCATCTCCTGGGTTCAAGCAACTCTCCTGCCTCAGCCTCCCAAGTAGCTGGAATTACAGGCGCCCACCACCACACCTGGCTAGTTTTTTTTTTTTTTTTTGAGACGGAGTCTCGCTCTGTAGCCCAGGCTGGAGTGCAGTGGCACGATCTCAGCTCACTGCAAGTTCCACCTCCCGGGTTCAGGCCATTCTCCTGCCTCAGCCTCCCGAGTAGCTGGGACTACAGGGGCCTGCCCCCATGCCCGGCTAATTTTTTGTATTTTTAATAGAGACAGGGTTTCACCGTGTTAGCCAGGATGATCTCGATCTCCTGACCTCCTGATCTGCCCGCCTCAGCCTCCCAAAGTGCTGGGATTATAGGCGTGAGCCACCAAGCCCGACCAGTTTTTATATTTTTAGCAGAGACAGGGTTTCACCATGTTGGCCACACTGGTCTCGAACTCCTGACCTCAGGTGATCCACCCACCTTGGCCTCCCAAAGTGCCGGGATTACAGGCGTGAGCCATTGTGCCCGGCCCCCTCATCAGTCACTCTTTTTTTTTTTGAGACAAAGTCTCACTCTGCCGCCCAAGCTGGAGTGCTGTGGCGCGATCTTGGCTCACTACAAGCTCCGCCTCCCAGGTTTACGCCATCCTCCTGCCTCAGCCTCCCAAGTAGCTGGGACTACAGGCACCCGCCACCATGCCCGGCTAATTTTTTGTATTTTTAGTAGAGACGGGGTTTCACTCTGTTAGCCAGGATGGTCTCGATCTCCTGACCTCATGATCCGCCCACCTCGGCCTCCCAAAGTGCTGGGAATACAGCGTGAGCCACCGCGCCCAGCCTCATCAGTCACGCTTGATGTTCAGTTCAACCACAAATTTCTCAAACTCAGAGCCTCCTCCTCACCTCACTTTTTTTTTTAATTTAAAAAAAAATAGAGATGGGGCCTGGTACAGTGGCTCACACCTATAATCCCAGCACTTTGGAAGGCAGGAGGCTCGCTTAAGCCCAGGAGTTTGAGACCAGCCTGGGCAACAGGGCAAAACTCCACCTCTAAAAAAATTATACAAATGAGCTGGGCATAATGGCACATGCCTGTAGTCCCAGCTACTTGGGAGGCTGAGGTGAGAAGATCTCTTGAGCCCAAGAGGTGGAAGTTGCAGTGACCTGAGATTGCACCACTGCACTCCACCCTGAGCAATAGAGCAAGACTCTGTCTCAAAAAAAAAAAAAAAGTAAAATAAAATGAGAAGGATTTTGACAATGCAAAAAGAGAATAAAAGATGTAAAATGAGAAAGTCTAATCCAGTGGTTCCCCACAGGGGGCAACTTTCCCCACAGGAGACATCTAGCAATAGCTGGAGACACTTACGGCTGTCTCCAGGGGTTGTGCTACTGGCAAGTAAGGCCAGGGATGATGCTAAACATCCTACAATGCACAAACAGCACTCCAACAAAGAATTATCTGGTCTAAAAGGTCAATAGAGGCAAGATTGAGAAAACCCCGGTCTAATCTAACAAGACTGGGTGAGTGTAAGGGGAGGCCAACTTGAGGACACAATATTTAGAGTTAGGATTCAAGGATAAGCAGCAGTTAGCCAGAGGAAAGGAGGCGGAAGAGGGGGACTGGGAAATGTTGGGGCGGGGGGGTGGGGAGCAATGGGAGGGTTTGCAGCTTTCTTGGTGGAGAAAACAGCATGTATGATTGCCCTGAGATGGGCAAGAGCATTGAATATGGTGGATGGAACAGGAAATGAAGAGCTCAGGAAGAGGCTAGAGAGGCCGGGTATGGTGGCTCATGCCTATAATTCCAGCAATTTGGGGGGCTCAAGTGAGGCAGGCGAATCACTTGAGGTCAGGAGTTTGAGACCAGCCTGGCCAACATGGTGAAGCCCTATCTCTACTAAAAATACAACAACTAGCTGGGCATGGTGGTGGGCACCTGTAATCCCAGCTACTCCGGAGGCTGAGGCAGGAGAATCACTTGAACCTGGGAGGCGGAGGTTGCAGGGAGCCGAGACCGTGCCACTGCACTCCAGCCTGGGTGACAGAGGAAGACTGTCTCAAAAACAAACAAACAAACAAACAAAAAAACACACACACAGAATTGTAGCTATATAAAAGTCACTTTGGAAGCCACAGAAGTAGGTGAATTCACTTGCAGAGCTTCTTAAACTGCATTTCCCAAGTTATTCCCCACCTTAAAACCCTTCAATAGGTTCTCCCCACTGCCCTTAGGGATAAAGTCAGATCAAGGCCTGAAACAATGTGGCCTCTGCTCGCTTGTCCAGCCTCCTTTCCTCCCAGACTCCATTCCTGCTCTAACTTCACAAGAATTCCCTCCTTCCCCCAAAATGACAGATTCTTCCAGCCTCAAGGCCTTTGGCATGCTTACCCTCTTGCCAGGAACTCACCCCTTTTCCTAGTTCACTCTTGTGGTTCTTTGAGTTTCTGCTTCGTTGTTCCCCCTCAAGGAGCCTTAGGAGTTTAGCTGGCGGTAGGAACTCCGCGCTCCAAGAACCCCCACACCAGATCAAAACTGGATCATCCCCACCCCATACACACACCCTCTTAGGACTGGTGGCAACTTACTCAAGGCCTGACCGCCAAGGCCCTGCCTCAGGACCCTTATACAACTCAGCAGCACCAACATGGGTCATTAGTGGCTTCATGTAATGACTGTTCGAGACCAGCCTGGACTCTGACACCTCAGGTCCCAGGCCTCGCCTGTCCTTTGCGACCCGGTTCTCCTTGGAGGGACCTCCACACCTGATTTCCTGGACCTCAACCATCTCAGGAGGGGGTCTCAGCCCCTGCTTCCCCGGGCATCGCCCCCTACTCGGAAAGGTCTTATCCGCCGTTTTCCGCGACGCCACCCTCCTCAGAGGATCTTCACCCCCACCTTAGGGGGAAGAGACTCATCCCGCCCTCGAGAGGCCACACCCTTGCCCTCTCCCGGCCCCGCCTTCCCCAAGAGGCCACACCCCCTGAGGGGCCTCCTCCTCCTCCTCCTCCTCCTCCTCCTCCTCCTCCTCCTCCACCTCCACCTCCCGGCTCCCCGTCTCCTTCGGAGAGGCCAAGCCCCCGCCCATCTCCTAGAAGGGAGCACACCCCCTCAACCCTCCGCTCCCGGGCCTCCGCCTCCGCCTCCGCGCGGCCGCGTTCCCCTGCACCTTCCCGCGGTTCCACCCGCCCTTTCCACGCGGGCTGAAGTTTATGAAGCGCCGCGGCGGCCACATCAGCTTTGTCTCTCGGGCCCCGCCCTCCTCAGGTTGGCCCTCGTCCCCGCCATCTCCGGGGCTCCCTTCCCACCTCCGATCGGCCTCAACCTGCTGCCCGTCCTTCTCCTCAGGGCACCCCTTTTGTCCCTGTGGCACCGCCCCTGGGAGGCGCTGTTTCTTCCCCCCTTTCCACCAGGCGTGCCACAAGCCAAGCCTCACCCGCCAACAGCCGGTCCCCCACGCACTCCAGACCCGTCACTGGGAGGAGTATAAGCTCCGAGGTTGCCCGCGGCCAAACGTAGTCCTCGAGAGCGTCCATGTCGATCCTCGGGGTTCTGAGGCAGCCACGGCTAAGAAGGGAGCTGAACTCTCGCGAGAACGAGCCTTCCCAGCGCGCCGCGCTGCCCATCAACAGCGCCCTCAGCTACAGGTAGCAGAGACGAGGGCGCCCGCGGCGGTTGTCCAATGACGACCCTTCGTCCCACGCAATCCAGCTCATCATTGGCGGGGCCCGCGGAGGGGCATCCCGCCCCTCGCCCCCTCACGTGACGCTTGCGGGGCGCTCCCAGCTGCCAGCCCGCTGCACCTAGCGCGGACTCTGTTCCGCCAACCCGGAGTTTGTCGGGCCCGGCGGCTCGAACCTTGTGGTTTTTTTATTTGACGGGGCAGATGGGGTCAGTACACAATAAATAACATGAATATAGGAACTGCGCCGTATCGCGGCTGGCGGGGTGGGGCAAGACATTGGCCAGACCTTTAGTCTGCAACAGGACAGAAGGACAGCCGGACCCCCGATCTTGGGCAACTGGCGACCCGCGGCTGGGAACCGGGGCTAACTCTTCCCTCAGAGTTCCACGCGCGCATCGCGGTAGGCCCGGTCCAGAGCCCACTCGGGCTGTGAGTCGGTGCCCCCTTCTCCGGCAAGGCGGGCCATCTCCTGTTGGAACAGCGCTTGCCGCGCTCGGCTGGGGTCCACATTAATCCAGTTGTTGGCAATCCACTTGGTGCCGCGCGTGACCAGGCAGCCCCCGTGCAGCGAGTAGTCGTCTACGTCACCCACCCAACCTAGAAGAGGAGGGTGACGTGAGATCCTAGGCTGGGCTGGCCAGAGCTTGGCCTCATAGGCACCAAGAGCATGACCAAGGTGGGTCCAGCTATGCATTCCTTGTGTAGCAAACACCCAGACCTAAGGCTTCCTTGGAGGCTCCTCATCTCACCCCACTAATGTATAGTCAACACTACTGGCCCTCTGAAACCAGCTTTCTTGCTGTTGGGCCTGTCCATATCCCTTCCCATCCTGGGTTAGCAAGGGACATGTGTCCCAAGCCCCAGGGAGTAGGAAGGCTGGGGCATCAGGGAATGATAGGGATGGATATAACCCAATAAGCAGTACAGGTCCTGGGGCAGTCTGCTAAAGTCACTAAGGATGGCCTTTGGGAGGCACCAGGAGCAGAAAACTATTTGGAAAGCAGCCAGAAACAGCCCTCCATTGTGGCAGACGGGGGCTGGGTAAAGGGAAGCTGTACTCAGGGCACCCCCCCCAGGCCTGGCCATAGGCCCTCACCTTGCCCATCAGGCAGGTAGTTGTACCAGAAGACTGCTGTGCCCTGTCGGGGCTTGACACGCAGGTTTCCCTTGTCACAGTGCCTCCGTGTGTCACGGAGGTCCACGTCATCCTGAATCAGACTCTGTGGGCAGCAGGGTGGTGGGGTGTTCAACCTGTCCCCACTCTATGGCCAGGCCAGCCAAGGGTGACCAAAGGGAAACCAACCAGATATGCCCAAGGAATAATTTGGGCCCACATCCTTAGACCTGGAGAGGTGTGTACTTCACTTGTCTAAGCCCCTGCCAGCCCACAAGAGTAATAGCCCAGTTGACCCTTACCATTTCATCGTAGGTTCTGTTATCTGCTACAGGGAAAACAGTCTCGCCCCCACCAGTGACGTTGTTCAAATAAAACAGCACTGTCATGTAGCTGTAAGGCAGGGGGGCCACTGAGCAGGTCCCCAGTTGTGGATGCTCCCAGGGGCTTACCTGTGGGCAGGATAAGCTGCCCAGGTTCCTGTTGCCAGGGACCAGGACAGACTAGGATGGGAGACAATAGGGCAGGCCAGTGCCAAAATGTCCCTAGCCCCTCCTTCCCCGAAACCCAGTCTCTTACTGTGAGTTGCAATGGTTTTTTGGCCAAGATCACAGGTGCACTCAGTTAAATGCCATGGCCCCGAGCAAGGGCCTGGCAGGGAAAGGTAGGCTAGCAGAAGCAACAGGGCGCGCTGAAGGACTCCTTGGGGATGGGAAGGGGCTGGGCCAGAACAGCCACCTGAAGAGGAAAGAACTGCCTTGACAGGGGAGGGAGGCACAGCTTCAGCTTCTCTAAGTGGAATCAAGATCAACACCTGGAGGAATGGGCAGGACAAGCTAGGGGCCCAGCCTTGCCCCTTGCTTCAGAACTCAGGGGGCAAGTTTTGGTGTCTGTGGGTACTTCAGTCTGTGTTGACTCCAGTGGTCACGATGGCCAGTGGCCACCCCTTTCCAGCCATTGGGTAAACAACTTGTGGGGAGAGGTGAGGGCATCACTAACCGGGATAACCCAGTGATCTCCTGGCCCCATGCCAAGGGGCACGCCCACAGTGCAGGGCTGCGCCTGTGTCATGGGTGTTCCTGGTCTGAGGTTTGAAGGCAGCCCCCAGTTGGGAGATACTTGCCGGCAGGAGGTCTCGAAGGGTACAGACTCGTTGGCTACCAGCTTGGTATGGGAGCAGATGGTCTCTGGGTACACAGGCCCACTGTCCACGTGGGCATGGTAGTGGCCCCCCTCACCATATCGAACAACCTGCAGCGGCTCGCTGAGCTCCACGATCTCAGGCGACAGGCGAGTGAGGCGCAGCACCCTGGTGGGCAGCAGGCATTTGGCTGGGCAGCCCCAGGCAAGGTGGTGATCTGAAGGAGCTGGCCAAGGTGGACCCTAGGCCTGCCACAAGCTCTGCCCCTACCCACCTCCCCTGGAAGTCCCTTAAGCCATCTCAGACTGGCCCTGTAAGAGCAGGAGGGGGTTACTCATGATGATCCTTCTCCCTCAGATGCCAAAGACAGAGACACCTGCTATGTGGAAATGTTGACATTTCCACTAAATAAAGGGGGCAGGGAGTCCTGAGGTCCTCCTCCCTGGAAGAAAGTTGTTTATTTAAAAACCCTTTTCCTGCTGTGACGGGGTCAGATAAGGGGTCAAAGATAAGGGGTCATTTATCTAATCAGAAAGAAGTGCTCAATCTCTAATCCCAGTTGCCCATTGTGTGCCTGCAAGGAGGGCTAATTTGCCTTTGTTAATTGCCTGTCTTTCAGTGGGTCCCAATCCTGGTCTAACAAATGGAACTTAATCCCAAATGGGTTAATCCATTCTGTCCTCTTGGCCCCAGACAAGGACTTCTGTGGAAGCCCTGCCCAGTCTTCTCCCCCTGCTCCAGTGAGAAAAGCTTCAGGTGCTCACCTCTGGCGGATGGCACGCATGACGTGGTGGGCACCCTCACCCTGGTAGAGCCAGGTATGGTGGCTGTTCCGCACCAGCTCACTGGACTCTGCCTTGTGGCTCCTCATGTACTTGTGGAAGTCCCGAAGGTCCATGTTGGAGAACTCCTGCAGACTCAGCACTCCTGCACAGGGCACCCACCATCAATGCCCGCCAAGCCCATATTGGGAGGCAACAGTGGCAGGCTGCACTTCCCTACCTACCCCAAAGGCAGCAGCAGCCCCTGACCTCAGGCACTGAGGGGCCTTGTACACTTGTCCCCCACCTGGACTTTTGGGTCAGATGAACCTGGTTTCTGTCACATCAGGCCTTACAGGAAGACCCAGAGCAGTTCCTTTTCTCAGTTTAAGCCCTAATTTGGCCCTAAGAAGGAAGAGGCCCACCCCCTATTAGAGTGGCCAGAGAAGGTTCTCCAAAGGAAGCTTGAGCCATATGGCCAGGGCCCTGGCCTTCCAGCCTGGCTATATAGAGTGGTGGCCACTCTCCGGCCTGTGGAGGGTGAGGAGAGAGCAGGCAGTGCTGGGCCTCATCCAGGGCCTTACATACATACGCCAGGGTGCAAGCAGGGCCAGCCCCCGGGGAGTTCCTCATGACCCCAGGTCTCATCCTGGGTGGAACCTACTTCGCTAGCCCTGCCTACTGCGTTACCAGCCCACCTTAGCGACGAAAGTCAGGCCACCCCCTCTCATGAGAACATTCTCCACTGTCCCTGCTCAAACCATTAAGCAGGGGTTCTACCCTCTTGGGGTTCTGGAAGAGTAGTTGGTATCTTTGCTCCATGTTATTCTGGCTGACCCAAGGACGTCACCTTCCACTCTTTGGCCCAGATTCCTCTGAGGGTGGGGGACATTCAAGGGCTGTGAGACTGTCACCACCTCTGTTCTGGGGCCTGTAGCAGTGTGGCAGCCATCCAGCCACAGGTCATGGCCAGATTCTTCACTCTGGTTCACCAGCCGCAAAGCCACTCTTCCAAGTCCTTTCTAACTGCTGTATCTTCCTCTCTTGGTCCAGAATTTGGGCATGAGGGTGATGATCACACCTCAGAAACCTCCTGAGAGTTATTACCAGAGGGGGCACCACTTGCATGACAGCTTCCCTGCCCACCCCTCCCCAGCAGTTAGCACAGTTAGCAGCACTACCATTTTAGGCGCTTCGGCATGACTCCAGGTGGACAAGAGGAAGGCAAGGGAGATCTCACTTAGACCAGGGAAGCTGTCTGCTGGGGTGGACCTCGTGTCTGGCTGGAGAGATGGATGGAGCAGGGTAAACAGCCAAGCTCTAGCTGGCCTCACTGTCGCCTTGCTCCTGCTCCACCCACTCTGTTCTCTGCCAACTAGCAGCCCTACTTCCTGTCCCCAGGCTCTCAACTCTGCCTGATGTTATCAAAAGGGTCTCCAAGAACTGCCCTCAAGACCATCACCAAGGGGAACAGGGGGCCTGGCTGCCTGCCTACTTCCCAGGGGTAAAAAGCAAGGCTGGATCTTCGCCTCCCCATCTCTGGTCACTATAAAGGGGTGCAGAGAGGCTGCCTGGCTGTGGGGGAAGGGCCCAAGTTTTCAAAATTGTGCACCTGGGAGTGGGCAGGAGGCTCACGGGGATAGGACTGTGCAGAGGTGTGAGCTCACCGTCACCATCAGGGTCAGCCTTGATCGCGGCGTACATCTCCTGAATGCTCTCTGGAGTCATCCACCATCCATTTCCCAGGCGAGTCTGGGCCAGAACCTAAAGCATAAGAGGGTCCCTCAGTGGGTGACCCCAGTGATGGAGAGCCAGCAGAGAACAGATGGCCCAGTGCTTGTTGTGGAGCAAAGTGTTCAGGTGAGGGCATGGATGAGGACACAGGGCAGAGCCCATTGGGCCGAAATGAGTGCAGGTAGAAAGGTACAGAGCATCTGAGGAGAAGGCCGGGGGCTGGGGGTCAAGAGGCGTAGGCCATTTGCATTCCCGGACTAAGGGCCCGTGGCCTTCATGGAGAGCACTGTTGGTTGGAAGCAGAGTGAAGGACAGGCCTGTGTCCCACTCAGATACTCCGGGTGAGATGGGGAAAGCCAAGTCCTGGGTGTTAAGGGAGAACAGGCACCAGGGGGAGACCTGGTTAGGGCATGACCACCAGACCCCTCAGAAAGACCAGGCTCAGTGGGGTGTTCTGTGTGGGCAGTGCCCCGCACCACCACCCTGCCAGACTTCTCTCAGAAGCTTGGCCCTCCAGCCTGGCTGTAGAGTGTGTGAGAGTTATGCAGAGAGAGAGGCAGGCTGCTGGCCACCTCAGAGCTGCCACCCCATCCACCATGAATTCTGTGGGGCCCCCAGCCATGAGAGCAAGGAATGCAGGCTACAGAGGTGCATCCCTCCAAAACTATGGTGATAAATGCCATCACCCCCAGGTGGATTCTCCTGCCATCTTCTGAGGTTCCCAGGGTAGCCAAGAGCTCTCCAGAGGGAAAGGGGACCTCCTGGGTCTGGGCATGCCCAGGCAGGTCTGGGTAGTATCTGACTTTTGGGACCAGGCCTGGGCTGGACAAGTGACCTGGCCACCAGAAAGGTGATTCTGGGCACTCCCACCCTGAGCCTACTCAGGTCCCAGGATTCCAACCTCACGGAGCTGCAGGTGCCCATCACGGTTCTGGTCCAGCAGCCGGAAGAGGTCCAGCTGGCTGACCTGCATAGTGCTCATTGCCTCTTCATACTCTTCAGTAGGCAGGATCTGGCTGCGCTGTAACCCCTTCATCTGCGCCAGATGGATGATGAGCCGACACTCTTCATCAGTCAGGAAGCCAGGGATTTCTGCCAGAAGAGGAGGTGGGTGAGGCCAAGGACTGAGCCAGGGCGCCGGTGCACCCAGTACCTTCCTCCCTTCAGGGTTCCTGGGGTACTGCATGTCCATCAGTGGCCACCAGGTCTGGAGGATGGAGGACTTTACAGACCCCTTGATTCTGACTTGTCAAGATTGAGTTGTCCTGCAAAGGCTGGCTGGCGTTGGAAATGTGGGACCTCTCTTGATGATGAGAGCACACATTTTCCAGGAGAGCCCTGGGAGGTGAGCCAGAGCTAACCTGGATATGGGCTGACCCATCTTTGGGTTGGGACTGAAGGCTAGAGAGTGATCCTGAAGGGCAGAGGGTTGATTGCTACTTTTTACTGGGTATAAATATTTAAAGTGGGGAGATGGTGGCTGCTTCTTGCTTTCATTTTAACTTTTCAGCATTATTCAAATAAAAACAGCACAAGACATCCAATGTTTCAGGCCAGTCCAAGGGCCTTCCCCTCCAATTTCCTGCAAAGATGGGTGCTGGCCATCTGACCAGGGCTGAGTTGCCCAGTGCTGGAAGATCAGTGAGGGTTACTCAGGTTTTGGGCAGATACTGGTCTCTGAAAAGATGTCCCAGGTGTCCTTTGCTTCCTCAATTCCTTCCCTGGTACAAATGTTCACTTAGTGCCTACTCTATGCCTCTACACCCCTGAGTAAAGATCAGTCAGGCCTGGGGCTTGGCTTCAGTGGCTGGCTGCCTGCACACCAGGCACAGCTGGTAGGTGGCTTGGTGGAGCTAGAACCTGAGCCTCACATCTAGGGAGCCCACATTCTGGTAGCCCCAGACACTTCCAGAGCAGGAGCATGGGCCCTGCTTCCTTCCCTTGTTCCTGGGAGAGCGGACTTCACTGGGGGACAAGAAGTACGCAGAGGAGCTGATTGGAGGAAGGGCGGCACTGCTACCTGCGGAGTGGCCTGCCGCTTCTCTCAGTTACACTTCCAGCACAAAGTTCCAGTCATTGCCAAGAGGAAGGAAAATGGTCACTCAGCACCAGGGTTGGAGCTTTTTTTATTTTTTGTAGAGATGGAGTCTCCCTGTATTGCCCAGGCTGGTCTCAATTTCCTGGGTTCAAGCTATCCTTCCACCTCGGGCTCAAAAGTGCTGGGATTATAAGCATATGACACCACACCTGGCCTGGAGTGGTTTTTAATAGTAATTACAGCAGAAAATACTTAGGTAGCACAGACTCTGCCCAAGGCACTGTCCTAAGCACTTCATACACATCAACTCCTTAATCCTTATACTTACCCTAGGAGGCCAGGCCCCATTAATTCAACCTTCCTATCTAAGAGGAAACCCAAGCACAGAGAAATCAGTGCCTTGCCACTGGCCACCCAGCCTGCTGTGTTCCAGAAACCATGCTCATGACCAGATTCAGCTACTAGGAGCAGGTGACCCTGATGTGATAACACTGAGGATAGGACAAAGGCCCCCACTCTTGGCCTGCATGATCCCGTGACCCCAGCAAACCCAGAAAGGGTGTGATCCAAGGGGAGACAGCCCTGTGGAACAATGGATTAGATCAAATTGCAAATCAACAGAGTCACCTCTTGATTGCTTAACACACAAAATTTAAAAAGAAAGAAAAAGGAAGCCAGAAAAAGAAACGAAAACACAGGCCCAGGTTTCTTCAGTTTATTAGGTGCCAGTAATCTGCAAGCCCAGTGGAGGTGCCTCCAGCCTCTACAGTCCCCTGCTGTGTGCTAATCAAAAACAAACAGCCCAGTCAGCATGTTGGGGCCTCACCAGGTGGGTCCAGGCACCTCGGAGCTGTGCAAACCCCTGCAGGATCTCCTCTGTTGGCTCCCTGGGTGCAGGAACAGCCCTATAAAACCCTCAACCTCAGTTCATTAAGGCCAAAGCACAGAAGGCAGTGATGGAGCAAGGGCTGTGGCTGCTGGTGACACTGGTGATGCTGTGGGATGACAGCAGGGTCAGGGGCTCCCTGGGGCTGCATGAGGTGCATGCCCATTCCCCAAGCCATGGCCCTATGCCACGACATTGGCTACACAGATGCGTCTGCCCAACTTGCTGGACCACATCACAGCGGCTGAGGCCATCCAGCAGTTGGTCAGCTGGCTGCTCTTGCTTGCCTGGGAGTGCCACCCTGATGCCCACCTCTTCCTCTGCTATTTACCCCTGTATGCCTTGACAGGTAGGACAGGGGCTCCCAGGTGCAGGGCCCTGGAGGGCTCCCTCAGGGCCCTGCTCTGGTGGCTCAGGTCTTCAGTAATCCTTGCTGAGCACCTATCAGGGCTGGGCGCTGACAGGCACAGAGAGGAAAATGGATCGTTTTGTTAGAGTGTTCCAGACAGAGGGAACCAGGTGCCCTTAGGCAGGAGACCATCAATGGTGGTCAAGGGCTCTTGAATGTCAAGATAGGGCAGGTGGACAAGTCGCTTCAGGCTGGGGGTTGGGGGCAGGCGGGCTGGAACCTCCTCTCCAATGAGGCGTGGAAGCTATGTCTGTCCAAAGAGACCCTGGCAAGAGATGGAGCAGAGGCCCTTCTGGTGGCCTTTTCTCCCAGAGAGTCCAGAGATCCCAAGGCTGTTTCCTCTTCCCCAGCCTAACCTATCCTGTGAACAATGGTTTCTCCCAAGAGCCTCTGGGTGGCCATGTCAGCAGAACTCAGGATCAAGCCCTTGAACTGTTTGCCAACCCCAGCCCTGGCTGCGGTGCCCTGAAGGCCTTTCAGGACAAGAGGGAGGGCCCTGCTTCCTCACTTTAAGATAGAGAGTAAAGGCCCAAGGTGCAGGCCACCTCTCGCAGACAATGGATGGCCACAGAGCCGGAGGGAGAGGTGCACTGGAAAGCTGGCAAGGCACCTGAGTGGGAGGGGGGGAGTGAAGAGGCAGAGCTGAGGGCTGAGATGTGGGGCAAGTGGGAAAGCCAGGCTACAGGGCTGTTGCTAGGCGACCAGTGTCGTTGCCCAGCAAGCAGAGAGTTCCAGGCCACGAGACAGGGGTAGGAACATGGAGAGGTTCCAGCTGATCTGGGTGCTCAGCCTGTGGCGGTGCAGCCCCCGACCCTTTCCCCCAAAGGGTCATCTACCCCTCCTACAGCCTGTGCGAGGCCATGCAGGCCAGCTGCGAGCCCATCATGGCCTGCTACAGCTACCCCTGGCCAGCCATCCTGCATTGTGGAAGCTTCCCCTTGGGCCATGATCTCTGTATCACTGCTGTGGCCAACAACAGCTCCCGCCTGGACCGCCCATGTGAGTCTGCACATGGCTGGTCTCCACCTTGCTCGGCCCCACCCCTTTCAAATCATTCAAATCATACAGGGATCAGGTAAACTGTACTCAATGTCACCTACAGCAGGCATCTGTCTCAAAAAGGGTAAAAAAGGGGGAAAAGTGGAGGTATCAGCCCCCTCCACCCCCTCCTCACTCCACCCCCAACCACACTGGCCAGTGCCTCGCCTTGCCCCTCTTCCCAGCGCTGCGTGCCAGCTGCAGGGACTGCGAGTTGCAGGATGCAGGCTCCTCCAAGGAGGTTCTGGACACTCTCTGCACCAGTGACTTTGATGAGTCCTGGGCCTGTAGCTTTACACACCCCTTCCAAGTGCCTCCATTGCAGCTCCTGGCTCGGGGCTGAGGCAGTGTAAGAGGGAATATCCAAATGCTATGCCTGGTTGGAACAAAAAGAAAAAATTCCTTTACAAGCATAGGACATTGCTAAAACAACAAAATGAAACCAAAAATTCTGCTAAGGAAGGTGGCAGACTGATTCTAAGGGCAGAGCATCAGACAAAAGGGTTTAGTCTACTAGGTGGAGGGGACTGATGGACTGAACACTCTTGGGGGTTTAGGGAGGACTCCTAGAGGCCCATCTCCTCACCGGCCCCTCTGTTCCCACTCAGCAGTGAAGGTCAAGTTCTCCAGGCCCAACAGTACTTCCTCTGGCCCCTGGGACTGCAACCTTTACTCCAGACTAGAGGTGCTGAAGATGGGACCACTGCCCCCTGCAGAGCTGGAGCCCACCCTGCAACGCTGGCTGCAGCTGGATGTCACATGTGTGTACAATCTTTTTCGAGGAAGGCACACAGGGACCTATGTGTTGAGTGGGAAGATGGAGGCCTGCTGGCTGTTGGTAACCACGGCCTATGCCTGGAGCCAGGGCCACCAAAATTTTCGACTGGCTGTGCGCCATTGGCACCCTCACCAGTGCCAAGAATAGGGGCTAACCCCGCCAGGGAGAGCCTGGGACTTTGTAGCCATGGCCTCTGCAGTGGCCATGCAAATTGTGTGTGCTTCCATGGAAACACATACAACCCTCTTTCTGCTGCCCCCCAAGGAGACTTACAAACCAGAATCCAGAGAGGCACAAGTCTCAAACAGGGTGGAAGTACACTTTCCATGGACACAGCTAGGAACTGCTTCTTGAGCAGGTAGTCCTCCGTCTGGCCAAGAGGACAGACAGGCTCCCAGGCAGCTGTCTATGCTGGGTAGGGAGAACCACCTTCTGTCCTTCCCAGGCCTAGGATGACAGCCTGGCTAGTGGCCTGCTACTACTGCCCACATGCCTCGGAACCCCAAGCTGAGTCTCCGGGCAGGCACATAGCCTTGGGCTATGCTCACCTTGGACAAGATGCTGTTTGTCGAACCCCGGACAGACTTAATTATACCTGATTAACCTTTACCGGTCCGTAGCTTTGCCAAGCAGCAGGCCTATGAAAGAGCAGGGGTGTGTGTGGCAATGCAGAAGCCTGAGCTAAATTCCTTAAAAACTCGAACTAGCCAGGCGCAGTGGCTCACACCTGTAATCCCAGCACTTCGGGAGGCTGAGGCAGGCGGATCACGAGGTCAAGAGATTGAGACCATCCTAGCCAACATGGTGAAACCCCATCTCTACTAAAAATACAAAAATTAGCTGGGCGTGGTGGCGGGTGCCTGTATTTCCAGCTATTCGGAAGGCTAAGGCAGGAGAATCACTTGAACCCAGGAGGCGGAGGTTGCAGTGAGTCGAGATGGTACGCACCTGTAGTCCCAGCTACATGGGAGGCTGAGGCAGGAGAATTGCTTGAACCCGGGAGGCGGAGGTTGCAGTGGGCCAAGATCGCACCACACTGCACTCCAGCCTGGCCATAGAGCGAGATTCCGTCTCAAAAAACAAAACAAAACAAAACAACAACCTTGAACTGATACGCACACTAAAATTCTTTCTCTACTTTTGGGCCTCCAGTGTTTGTCATGAGGACTATGGTCTGATGTAGCTGCCTAATTGTTTTCTTAAGCTGAAAAAGAATACATTTAGAAATCCTAAGATAAAGCAGTCATGATTTTAAAATAAATTGTTTTGTATACTGGTGGCAATTACTCATTTACCTCAAATTGTTAAGAAAAATGGATTGAAACTCTTGCTGGCCACTGGTAGTACCCCCTGCTGCCTTTGAAGAGGGTGCCAAGTCAGAAGGATACGTGGAGGATGCTCTAAGCCAGCAGGCAGATGCTGGACTGGGCTGAGAGCACCCAGTGAACTCCTCCAGCCAGCCAAGAATTAGCGGGAGGCCGGGCACAGAGGCTTATGCCTGTAATCCCAGCACTTTGGGAGGCCGAGGCAGGCGGATTACTTGAGGTCAGGAGTTCGAGACCAGCCTGGCCAACATGGTGAAATGCTGCCTCTGGTAAAAATACAAAAATTAGCTGGGCATGGTGGCGGGCGCCTGTAATTTCAGCTACTCAGGAGGCTCAGGCAGGAGGAGAATGGCTTGAGCCCAGGAGGCGGAGGTTGCAGTGAGCCGAGATCACACCACTGCACTCCAGCCTGGGCAACAGAGCGAGACTCCATCTCAAAAGAAAAAAAAAATCAGCAGGAGATACAACTCTGGCCATTGGACACACAGCTGAGACAAATCAATCCTCTTACATATGCAGCTCACCTTTGTGGGCAGAGGTACAAATGACACAAATAAATACGGAAAATAGTTTCCAGCAGTCCTAAGCATTTGAGAACAAAACCCAGCAGGTTGATGCAACAGGGCGCCTGGGAACCTTTTAAGATGGGTTTGAGGACAAGAGGTCTCTGAAGATGGGATGTGTGAGCAGAGGCCTGCTGGAGCTGAAGGCACGCTCTGTGGGAAGAGCCAGGTCTAAGCCTTTTAGTGAGGGAATAGTACATACAAAGGCCCTGAGGCAGTAGTGAGCTTGTGGTGTCTGAGGATCAGCAGGGAGTAAATGGAGTCGGGGGTGGGGGCAGGAGATGAGTCTAAGAGGCGAGAGGGCTTTTAGGCATCAAATGAGACTTAGAAGTGAAATGGAAACTGTTGGAGACATTTAAGAGAGTGATGAGCGGCTGGGCACGGTGGCTCATGTCTGTAATCCCAGCACTTTGGGAGGCCGAGGTGGGTGGGTCACCTGAGGTCAGGAGTTTGAGACCAGCCTGGCCAACATGGTGAAACCCCATCTGTACTAAAAATACAAAAAATTAGCCAGGTGTGGTGGCGGGTGCCTGTAGTTCCAGCTGTTTGGAAGGTTGAGGCAGGAGAATCACTTGAACCCGGGAGGCGGAGGTTGCAGTGAGCTGAGATGGTACCATTGCACTCCAGCCGGGGCAACAAAAGTGAAACTCCATCTCAAAACAAAAACAAAACAAAACAAAACAAAAAGAGAGAGCGATGAGATCTGATCTGCTATGACAGAATCAGTGTGGGGTGGGGTAGGACAGCGGGAGAAGTGGGCCACATGTAAGAAAGCAATGTCCCCAGAGAGGTGGCAATGGTTCAGAAATGGAGCACTTCTGTTCTGAACAGGATGGTGCCCTCAGCTGACACCCAATATTCCAAATCCTTTATTTCCCTACCAAGGGAAAATGACCTACCAGTCATGGAAGTATTTGCCAGGAGCTCAAGCCTGGGCCTTTTGTGGCCCAGGTCCCAATTGCCAAGTGTCTTTAGAAACAAGGGTGGGAAACAGGAAATATTTCTCAAGGAGAGACTGGGGGCTGCACGGGGTCTTCCTTGAGAAGTGCTAGGGTTCCCTTCTACAGAGATGGAGGCACCTTGGGGTGGACCCCAGTTCCCTTGCCCCAGCTCACATCTTTAGCATCCACTCTTCGATCCCAGGTATCTTGGGTCCCTGAAGCTGGCAGGTCACAGGTTTAGATCCAAGAACAGCATGGCAGAGGGGGCAGAATCTATAGCAGGTCCACTCTTCTCGGGCCCTGCTTGCCCATTTAGAATAACTGGGTAGCAGACCAATGGACAGAGGGACAGGCAGGCCCAGAAGACAGACACTGCTCCTGCTGGGGATGAGGCATCCTTCTTTGTAGTCATCCAATACCACAGTATTCAGGAACTGCCCCACCATGACCACCCTCTTCCCTCTCACACATCTGGACTTCCTGTAATCATTGATTGCAATCTCTTGGTTATGCCTTTTGAAGTTCATCTGCAGAAACAGAGATCCATCTGATGGCTTAACCAGAACCAGTTTACCTTTTGTCAAATCTCTTCTGCTTTTCATAATTTGCCCTTGGTGACTTTAGATCTGGGTTTCTCATTCTATGCTTTTTTTTTTTTTTTTTGTGATGGAGTCTCACTGTCACCCAGGCTGGAGTACAGTGGCACGATCTTGGCTCACTGCAACCTCTGCCTCCCGGGTTCAAGCAATTCTCCTGCCTCAGCCTCCCGAATAGCTGGGATTACAGGCATCCACCACCATGCCCAGCTAATTTTTGTATTTTTAGTAGAGACGGGGTTTCACCATGTTGGTCAGGCTGGTTTCGAACTCCTGACCTCAAGTGATCCACCCGCCTCAGCCTCCCAAAGTGCTGGGATTAGAAGCATGAACCACCAAGCCTGGCTCATTCTCTGCTTTATAGGACAAGCTGTTTATTAGGGAGACTTTGGCTTCATGGCTTACTTAACCTAACATCAATATGAATTAGATATATACAGATCCCAGGAAGGCTGCTGAGAGAAAACAGTGCCTCCTCAGATGTGTCCGTTCATAGTAGTCTAGTTAGCAGTGTAGTAGTAATGGGGTGAGTATTAGTTCCTTCCTGGACCCCTCTTTCCTGACAGTCATCTGGCTTTATCCCATACTTCCCACAAGTCGTTGCTCAGATTTTTTTTTTTTTTTTGAGATGGAGTTTCATTCTTGTTACCCAGGCTGGATGCAATGGCACGATCTTGGCTCACCACAACCCCTGCCTCCTGGGTTCAAGCGATTCTCCTGCCTCAGCCTCCCAAGTAGCTGGGATGACAGGCATGTGCCACAACGCCCTGCTAATGTTGTATTTTTAGTAGATGGGGTTCCCCCATGTTGGTCAGGCTGGTCCCGAACAACCTGACCTCAGGTGATCCACCCGCCTCGACCTCCCAAAGTTCTGGGATTACAGGCGTGAGCCACCGCACCCAGCCTTGCTCAAATATTTTTTTCAGGCAGGTCCACCTTGGCTACCTTATTAAGGGTTCCAGCCAGGCATGGTGGTTCACACCTGTAATCCCAGCACTTTGGGAGGCTGAGGAGGGCAGATCACCTGAGGTCATGAGATTGAGACCATCCTGGCTAACACGGTGAAAGCCCGTCTCTACTAAAAATGCAAAAAATTAGCCAGATGTGGTGGCGCATGCCTGTAATCCCAGCTACTTGGGAGGCTGAGGCAGGAGAATCACTTGAACCCGGAAGGCAGAGGTTGCAGTGAGCTGAGATCATACCATTGCATTCCAGCCTGGACAACAAGAGAGAAACT
Organism: Pan paniscus; assembly: GCF_029289425.2. Taxonomy (NCBI): domain Eukaryota; kingdom Metazoa; phylum Chordata; class Mammalia; order Primates; family Hominidae; genus Pan; species Pan paniscus. Next base: position 48,971,525 of record NC_085926.1, on the reverse strand, counting down.
TTGTCTAAAAAAAAAAAAAAAAGAGTTCTAATCCCAGCTGAACTTCTGCCTTACTGTCTGCTATTTTTTTTTTTCTTTGAGATAGGGGTCTCTCTCTGTTGCCCAGGCTGGAATGCAGTGGTACGATCTTGGCTCACTGCAACCTCTGCCTCCTGGGTTCAAGTAATTCTCATGCCTCAGCCTCTTGAACAGCTGGGATTACAGGTGTACACCACCACACCCGGCTAATTTTTGTATTTTTAGTAGAGATGAGATTTCACCATGTTGGTCAGGCTGGCCTCAAATTCCTGACCTGAAGTGATCTGCCTGCCTCAGCCTCCCAAAGTGCTGGGATTATAGACATGAGCCACCACGCCCGGCCCTGTCTGCTATTTTATGTTGGCAAAAAAGAAAAAAGAAAAAAAATCTGCCTTACTTGTTTGCAATCACATATCACCATCTGACACACCAATGTATATATTTATTTGTTTGTTTATTGTCTGTTTCCTCTTCATTTGAATGTCAGCTTCAGGGTTTTGTTTCATTGTTTATATTTAGTTCAATGCTGTGTTCCTGGCACCTAAAATAGTGCCTGGCACAGACTTCAACGTTACTCAATAGTAATAGTAATAATAACAACAACCAGCTTTGGGTGCCTCTCCCACAACAGGACTGACAGCATAATCTATTTCCCTACAAACAGCATGCATATGACATCATTCTGACAGGTCTAGGCATAATCCCCAACCAGGACCCTCTGCCTTGGAGGTAATGACTTGTGCTCAGATGTTCTACTTTGGCCCCAGCTCCTAACCCATTCCATCCCCCGGCAGGCAGGAATGGCCCTGGGTTTGCAAATATGTTTGTCACAGAGGCCAGGTACCCAGGGCTGGGCTACACAAACACCCTGGACGATGTCCATGGGACTAGGGGTCCCCACCCAGTTGACACTGGTGGTCTTTGAAGGACTCTGGGGTCTTCACAGCTCGCACTGTGGCTTTACTGCATAGGCCTTAGAGGCAGGCTATGTGGGTTCTAATCCTAGCTTCACCACTGAAGTAACCATGTCAGCCTGGCCAAGCCACAGCAGCTCTCTGTCCCTAACTTTCCCCCTCACTGGCCTGAGTAGGATCTACACCCACTTCACAGAGGGGTTGCAGGAATTAAATGAAATAATCATATGAAGGCAAGCACATAACTAGCGCTCAGAAACGATGAGCTATGTTGTGGCTCCAACTGGAGTCACCCTAGAAAGCTTTGCCCATGATGGCTGAACAAAGACTTCACCTTAAGAAGAATCTCAGAGTGCTGGCAGCAAAAGCTGAGCCTCTGACTGGTACTCCAGTGGAGGAGGCTGGGGGGGTACCAGTTTATCTGCATTTGGACGGCCTGCTTCTCATCAGACCACAAGGCCCACTTCGGCAGTGGGATTTTCCCCAGAGGTCCTGAGGTCGGCAGAAAGCTGGTTATCAGTCTCCCACCTTCCTCCCAGTTCTAGAGGGTGACAGAATTAATGGTGGCACGGAAGACAGGTGCAATGAAATGTTTAGACACCAGCCTCAGGCTCACCCTTCCAGCCCTGTGATGGAAGAATGGACTGCAGGGAGTTGGGATAAGAGGGAGTGTTACCCTATTTCGAGGACCGGGAAGGTCCTTCACTTTGGTAATCCTCTGGAAGGGCTGCTTTGAAGCAGCCATTTTCAAAATAGAGGTCACGTGGTCACAACGAGCCTCAAGGTGGCCACCAAACCGCAGCCCCTGGCCCTTCCCAGGAGTATCTGGCGGACTTACCGAAGAGCAGCGGCTTGAGGCTGAGGGTTCGGATGAAGTGATCCCTGTCGGTGACCAGCTGGACCTTACGCTCGTGCCCCACCTAAGGAAAAGGCGCACAGCGGACAGCTGGGGCGCCAGACCGCGCTGCCCAAGAAGGGCCAAGTCGCCCCGGCCCGGAGCGCGACAGCAGGCGAGTGAGTGGGAGCGCGCGGGACCGACGCAGAGCAGTGCCGGGGGCAGCGTGGGGACCCGGGCTGAGCGCCGGTCCTCTCGGGCTCAGCCGTGCAGGGCCTGGAGCGCGGCGGGGCAGGGAGGTCCTCACCTTGATGCCCTCCAGCCGGGTGAGGGGACCTAAGGTGGGCTCGGGCCCGGGGCCCTGGGCACGGTGTTGGGGCCCGGGATCGCTGCTTTCGTCGCCGTTGCTGTAGTGCACGAAGAGCAGCAGCGCCAGCACGTTACCCAGGTACAGGTGCACGAACACCATCAGCACCAGGAAGTAGGCGCGCGAGCAGATGCCGCGGGGCTTGCACAGCGGACGCACCGGTGCGTCCTCGCCGTCGCCCAGCCCGGCCGCCGCCTGAGCCTGGCAGTGGTCTGGCGGCGCCCACTGCGGCCTCGAGGCCTCCTCGGCCGCCGCGGTCTCAGGCCGCTGGCCTGTCACCGCCGCCGCCGCCATGGCACCCAGGTCGCGCGCGCGCCCAGGGGAGGGGCCGCGGGGGTGCCCGCGCTGCGCAGTCGCCCGGACAACGGCCGCCAGGCCCGCGAGCGCCGCGGTCACTAGGAGACGGTGCCTGGGGGTGCTGAGCCCGCCCGGAGCCGCCTGTGTCCGCGCCGGGCTCGGCCTTCCTGCGCCTTGAGCCCCAGCCCACGCTGGGGCTTCTCTTCCCAAGCTGGGTTGCCGTCGGGCAGAGCTGTACACTCTCCAAGTCAGAAGCCAAGGCCCCAAGCGTAGACGCAGACAAGAGTGGCACCATTAAGGCATATACTAGTGGGAGCTTCTCGGTGCCTGCGTGAAGACGCCCTCTTGCCTCCGGGAAAAGTATCGTCTGCATCTTCTTGCTTCAGGAGCGGGGGTGGGGAGCGCAGCGCGGAGGAGGCAGTGCTGAGATGACTCAACAGTGCGGCATTTGGGGGCGCCGCGGAGGCTGGGACTGCGTAAGCGGCGATAGGGTAGGACCCACAGCCTCCTCGCAGGCATTCTTGGAGCTCGGTTCCGCGGTCGGTCCGGATCTCCCGGGAAGTCTCGCCGGAGTCAGGCAGGCCTTAGGAAGAAGCTGCCTGATGTGCAGGGTTTCATAGGCCGTCAGAGGGGGCATCCTGGAGGAGCCCTGGCATCAGGAAAGTGAGCCCCCCATGGCAGCCCGCAGGAATGAACCAGTGCTCAGGTATATGGAACACTCCTTGCATCAAAGCTGGCACGTGTGAAGAGGCGGGAAGGGACTCTTCCATAACTGAGACACCATTACCTCAGAGAAAAACAGATTATCACCAAAAACGGGGGTGGGGGGAGGACATACCTACCAGTGGTCAAGTGCCAAGGCATCCCTGCTCTTCTAGAGCTGGTTATCCTCAGGAAGAGATTACTACACGCCCTCAGGGCAGAAGCTGACCCCCCTCCCCGAGGTGGACTTGCAGGCAAGAGCAACACTTTTAAGGCAGGTCACACTGGTGGTTTCTCCCTACCCTGGTTAAGACCCCCCCCTACCTCTACTCCCATCTCCTCTCCCTTCCCCACAGCAAAGCATAGTCTGCATTTTCTAGTCCCCTCAAGTCAAGGCAGGCCAGGGGCTCCAAGGGCAGGCCCACCTCTTTCTTCTAAGATTTTGTGTGTGTGTGTGACGGAGTCTCACTCTGTCGCCCAGGCTGGAGTGCAGTGGCGCGATCTTGGCTCACTGCAACCTCTGCCTTCCGGGTTAAAGCAATTCTTCTGCTTCAGCCTACCAAGTAGCTGGCATGCGCCACCATGGCGGGCCAATTTTTTTTTTTTTTTGTATTTTTATTTAGTTTTAATTTTTTAATTATTTTTAATTTTTTTTTTTTTTTGATACAGAGTCTCGCTCTGTCGCCAGGCTGGAGTACAGTGGTGTGATCTCAGCTCACCGAAAGCTCCGCCTCCCGGGTTCAAGCAATTCTCCTGTCTCAGCCTCCCAAGTAGCTGGGACTACAGGTGCCCGCCACAATGCCCGGCTAATTTTTATATTTTTAGTAGAGACGGGGTTTCACCATGTTGGCCAGGCTGGTCTCAAACTCGTGACCTCAGGTGTTCCACCCACCTTGGCCTCCCAAAGTGCTGGGATTACAGACATAAGGCACCGCACCCAGACCAAATCTCCTAAATTCTTAAATATAATAAATACCAACCAACAGAACCACAATTTTACCAAGGATCTCATGGCTTTCTCATACCTTTTCTGGAATGAAGTTGAGACTATTTCCCTCTAGCCTTTTTTTTTTTTTTTCCCCGAGACAGAGTCTTGCTCTGTCACCCAGGCTGGAGTGCAGTGGCTTGATCTCGGCTCACTGCAACCTCTGCCTCCTGGGTTCAAGCAATTCTCCTGCCTCAGCCTCCCAAGTAGCTGGGATTACAGGCACGTGCCACCACGCCCAGCTAATTTTTATATTTTTAATAAAGATGGGGTTTCACCATGTTGGCCAAGCTGGTCTCAAACTCCTGACCTCGTGATCCGCCCGCCTTGGCCTCCCAAAGTGCTGGGATTACAGGCATGAGCCACCGCGACTGGCCCCTCTAGCCTTTTAAAAACTAGAATTTGATCACCATAAAATCTGTACTTTGCTTAACCTATTTTCCTGAACTCCATTCTTAAACCTATTACCTGAATTAGGCCTACCACTAAGCACAGGTACTGATAGCTCATTGCCAGACAACAGAAAGCAAGCAGGTTGCAGGGCTGCTCCACCTGCTGTCAGCTGTGGGAATTTCACAACCACATCAGAAACCAGAATTTCTCAGTCTTTTAAAAGCCTGGCCCTTTGATGCCATGACAATACATACTACCAAATCCAGGCCTTCTATTGATCTGTATTTTTTTTTTTTTGAGGTGGAGTCTCGCTCTGTCGCCCAGGCTGGAGTGCAGTGGTGCCATCTCGGCTGACTGCAAGCTCTGCCTCCCGGGTTCACGCCATTCTCCTGCCTCAGCCTCCTGAGTAGCTGGGACTACAGGTGCCTGCCACTACGCCTGGCTAATTTTTTTGTATTTGTTTTTTAGTAGAGATGGGGTTTCACTGTGTTAGCCAGGATGGTCTCGATCTCCTTGCCTTGGCCTCCCAAAGTGCTGGGATTACAGGCGTGAGCCACTGTGCCTGGCCTTTTTTTTTTTTTTTTAAGACAGTCTCGCTCTGTCGTGCCCAGGCTGGAGTGCAGTGGCACGATCTCAGCTTACTGCAACCTCTGCCTTCTGGTTGAAGCTATTCCCCTGCCTCAGCCTCCAGAGTAGCTGGGATTACAGGCACCCACCACCAGGCCTGGCTAATTTTTTGTATATTTTAGTAGAGGTGAGGTTTCACCATGTTGGTCAGGCTGGTCTCAAACTCCTGACTGCAGGTGATCCGCCCCCCTCGGCCTCCCAAAGTGCTGGGATTACAGGCATGAGCCACCACGCCTGGCCTGTTTAAGACAGGGCCTTGCTCTGTCACCCAGGCTGGAGTGCAGTGGTGTGATCACGGCTTTCTGCAGCACCTACCCCCCAGGCCCAAGCAATCCTCCTAGCTCAGCCTCCCAAGTAGCTGGGATTACAGGTGTGCAGCACCACACCCAGCTAATTTTTATTTTTTATTTTTGTAGGAAGAGGTCTCCCTGTTGTCCAGGCTGGTCATGAACTCCCAGGGCTCAAGCAGTTCTCCAGTCTCAGCCTCCTGAAGTGCTGGGATTATAGGCGTGAGCCACCACGCCAGGCCACTCATTTTAAATGGCTGTGTAATGTGGATGATGACAGCACCTACCTCAAGGGGCTGCTGTGAGGACTAAATGGGTATGTTCTCAGTTAACATTAGTGTGATTGTCTTGTGAGGTCCCACTTCTATCACTTTCTATCCCGCCCCAAGCAGAGCCTGTTATACAGGAGATGCTCAGATGCTTATTGTGTAAACCCCTGTGGGCTACATGGAAAATCCCTCCTGACTTCGCTAGAAGGTGCTATCTCGTCTCTTTTTAGGATTGCCAAAGGTATGGTGCCAAGGCCATAGTACCCTGGCCCCACTGATCTGCAGGAGTGGCCCTGAGCATGGGTGGTCCTTTGCTCCTGGCCTTGCTGCTCCAGTAAAAACATTCACTAGTGGGCTGGGTGCAGTGGCTCATGCCTGTAATCCCAGCACTTTGGGAGGCCAAGGCAGGAAGATAGCTTGAACTCAGGAGTTTGAGACCAGTCTGGGCAACATGGCAAGACCCTGTCTCTACAAAAAAAAATACAAAAATTAGGAGAGCATGGTGGCACACACTGGTCCCAGCTACTCGGGGAGCTGAAGCAGAATAATTGTTTGAGCCCAGGAGTGGAGGCCGCAGTGAGCAGAGATCATGCCACTGTACTCCAGTCTGGGCGATAGGGCGAGACTGTCTCAAAACAAAAAACAAACATTCACTAGTGATCAATTCCTTCTATGTTCCCCATGGATTGGAAGCTCCTGGAAGCTAGAGCACGTGAATCACTTGCATACCACTGTATGCCCAGGTGCCAAGCGTGGGGCTTGGCACACCTGAGGTCCAGAGGAAGAGCTGCGGAGTTCAGACTGGCAATGTATGAGGCCTCTTCTAGCCACAGGTGCCCTGTGCATGTTGCCCACAGCTATGGAGCCTCCACTCTACCCCTGAGCTACTTATCACTGACACTACTGCCACTTCTGACACCACAAATGTGGACCCCCTTAATCAATCCAAACCCCATTTCCTGTCCTTCACCCTTGAGATTAGACTCCACACTTGTTTCTGCCCCAAGTTGTCTCTTCATAACCCTTAGGGCTCCCGTGAAGCTGGAGTTCACCCTGCCATATTCCACAGCCCTACATTCCCATGTCTGCTTTGGAGGGGTCCAGAGGTCTCAGAATGGGGGGATTGGGCCATTTATATCAGTACTCTACCACAACCCTGGGATCTATCTGTGGTGGGGAATGATTCAGCCTGTACTGAGGGAGAGGAGAGCTGAAAACTGGCAGGATTTTCTACTTCATTCCACAGGGATCACTTACAGGTGCCCTCTCCCCCAACAGCCAGAAAGGGAAAACAGAGCCGAGTTTGGCCACTGGGGCCTCCACAGCCCTCTGGAAGAAGGGGCTGACTGATAGGAAGGCACTCCTCTGGTGTTCACTGGCCAGACCCCTGTGGGCTCAGAAGACTACCTAGACCCCATGAAGAAAGACTCTAGACACATTTTTATAATCAGAAACTTACAGTTTATTGTGAATAAACCACTCAACTTTGAGCAGATGACATTGCCTCAATTAACTTTTTCGTTGAAGAAAAACAAAGATATATGGTAAATTCATGAAAATACTGTGTCCTTTCTCTTCCACCCTTTGTAGGGCAGAAAAATTCTGCCTGACCTTTCCCATCTTCCTGATGATGTTAACAAACGACAGCCACTGAGGGCACAGGAGGGGGCTCTACACAGGCCAAGAGCTACAGGCTACAGTCTGAGCACAGAAAACCCTCCAGCTCCAGCATCCAGGGCCACAGCTGGACACAAGTACAGAACCTGGCAGCCCTGCAGCCCAGACAATGCCCAGGGTGTGATTTAGGGTGCAGAGCTGCAACTCAGATCCTGTGCCATGGCAGTATCACAGGAAGGACTTGACGGAGAGGTGAAGGCTCCAGACGCCAGGATATTTATTCCCTGTGCCAATACAGCATTCACACCTGACCTCCAGGTCCTGCAGCAGGTACTCTCCTCATTCACAGTTAGCTCCCCACTGTTCCATTCTGGGTTCATTTGCTATACTCCTAATCTGTTCTCCCAATCCACCCCACAGTCTCTCCCTTGCTGGGGACAACACAGGAAGAGACAAAACCTGAGGAAGGAAAAAGGGAACCTGCAACCAGCCATGGACCTCATGATCCCATGAGTCACAGCTATCCTCTGTCTTTAAGAATGACTGTTTTATAGCTTACATGGTACCTGGGAAATTGCTGACTTGCAGCTGAAATGTATGAATACCAAAGAATTTCTATCACAATATTCACAGATCTCTGTATCAGCTCTACTTGGAGGTCAAGCAGGCTTGGGAGAGTATAGACTGCTCTGCCTGCCCTAGAGTGGAAGCATTGAACAAAGCCACAAAAACCCCAGAGATCACAGATCTAACTTTTCAATGGCCCACAGGACCAGGTTCAGGACAGGTAGGACACCAGGCAAACCACTTGTTCCCTCGCGCTTCATTGTGCAAAAGCTGGTCTGTTCCTCTGGCCAGACCCTCCTTAGTACAGGATCTCGGACCACAAACCAAGGAGTCCCGTGGCCTTGGATTCCCAGACCCTAGGATGGTATCCCTCTGACAGCTGGAACCAGGCAAGGGGGAACACACCTCAGCCTCAGAGCAGCCTCTGGACACTCTCCAGGTAACATGAAAATAACTTGTGCAAACACAGCCCCCATGCCAGAAAGTCCGGTGCCCTAGGGAGGGCTATCCTGAATTCTGACCCTGATGTTTGCCAAAGGAGAGTGCAGCAAGACAGTGTCAGGTTTGGCCAAATGTGACCCTGCTCAGAGCTATACCACTTGAATACTGGCACAAAAGAAAGGACCAAGGTAAAGCAAATTTATCTGGGAGGAACAATTCCCTTCAAAAGTAGATCCCTATCTTTAGGAGACAAAAGGAAACACTGTGATGAACCCACACCCCCTAGTTTGGGGGGCCACAGGCCCAACCCCATTCTGCTGTGGGCTCTAGCCTCAGTAGCCAGATCCAGGTAAACCTCAGTTTCAAGAATAAAGGTGAGCCACAGACATGCAGCACCACCAGAGACAACAATGCCCCGTGGCAAGAAGACCATGTTCTGGACTGTCTCTGTACTGCCACGGTAAGGCAGGAGGCATGCTGTGACCCCTTGTGCTCCATGCCCATTGCACAGGCCAGTTCAATTCCCTACCATCTGCCACCCATGCTCTTCTTTGGGACTACAACTCTGGCCAAACGTGAATATGGAAAGCAGAGGCCCAGGGCCCTCTTGCAGTACAGACATTTTGAGGTGGGTAGGCAGCATATGTTACATTCTAAGTAAAACAGCTAGAGGGTAAAACACTCCAATGCCAATTTATTTTCAAAAAGGGCTCTGTGTTATCCTATAGTTTGCCTTTTTTTTTTTTTTTGTATAATTGTACAACCTTTGAAAGTTACATAAGTTGTAATGATCTAATACTATTAATAGCCATTCAGAAAACACTTTCCCTCCCTCCCAACAACCATCCAGGGGGAAATAAAAGTCCTGAAAAGAGGCCAGTTCAACATGGCCTCTACCCTGGTAGAAACAAAAAGTGAAAAGAGAAGAAAACAGAAATCAACTAAGAGGTGTTGCCAGTGTCTCTCAGGAGTGGGGCCCTGGCTGTTGCCTGGGGTCATGAAAGGCAGAGCCTGCAGCATGCAGTATGGCAGCCGGGAGACCTTGCAGCCACATCTTCCTCACCCCGGCACATCCACATCCCAACTTAGGTGTCATGGAAATCTTTCAGCAGGGTTCTCCTCCGCTGCTCCGCTATATGCATCTGGTTCTCCAAGTCCTGCATCAGAGAAACAAGGTGTGTGCTTGCATGGCCCAGGCCTGGGAGCAAGGAGTAGCCAAAGCCACAAACACCCTCCAGGACCTCCAAGGAGTCAAAAACACTGCCCTTCCCATTCTTAGCAGCAGCTTCCAGTGCACAAGCCAACAACGCTGTCACCTATTACCATGCCAGTCCTCTACCTGCAATATAGAATCCAAGAGGACAGTGGGCACTTACCCCTCTGTCATAGCTGTCTGCACGCTCCACTTTCCATGAGAGGTTTTCGATCTCAGCCTCCAGCTGAGCCTGCTGGTATTCAAACTGTATAGGCAGAGCAGGAGGGTCAAAAGGTGAGTGGGCTGTGGCTCGGGCAGGGCCTGTACACGGGGGTGGGCACATGCAGCACCTCAGGCTCACAGGAACTACAGACAATCCTGATACTGTCCTCAGAAAGTAGTGTTATTCCCTGTGCCCAGAGCCAGAATCCAAACAAAAGGCTATCCAAACAGCAAGGCCACACTCACCCTCCACCCTCAAAAGGTCCACTCCACCCTCCACACTCCCAAAGGCAGGCAAAGAATTTAAGCCACTAAAGAGAACACTCCCAACATGAAAGGGAATGGATGCTGTAAAAAATAAGTCAAATGAATATTCTCAGACACTATCACTTCATTTTTTTCAGTCCTCCAGCAAATCAAGAGCCTTAAAAATATTCAAACTTAAATACTTAGTAATCATACATCTAAGAAGATATACAGCTTTATGCACAAAAATGTTCCTCAATGTCCTATTTATAGCAGTGAAACAAAGAAAGAATAAATGTCCCAAGTGATGGTACAATCATGTAATGACACATTTATGCAACCATTAACAAAATGGTATTTACCAGGCAGGTAAATCATAACAGCTATAACAATAAACTGTTATAACAATAAAATGTTATATATAACCTTGATTATATATACACAATGTTAATTTTAAAAGGCTGGAAAATGCTGACAGTGTTAATTTCTCTCTGGACAATGTAAATGCTTTTCTGTTTTCCAGCATTTAAACAAAAATGTTAATTACTAGTTTATTAACACTATTGGTAATAACAATAAATTCATATTCAAATTCAACTCTAAGATGAAGAATTAAACAAGGTATAAAACAGTCAAATGTATCTTAAGGACATGCATGCTAAATATCCCTCCCAAGCATGGGCACTACTGGCCTCCCACTGGCCACAGACCTTTTTAGCCAATCGCACTTTAAATATAGTTGTTCAGAGGATTAGGTGCATGTGCCTTATATGACACAAAATAATAGCACCTGAGATCTATTTTGGAGGTGCCCAGAGCAGAAGTGGAATTTTGCAATTAGAGTTTTGTTTTAACTTTGCCCTCCCAATGACCAAGGTCTGGTCCTCACTCTCCTGCAAAGTGCTGGTAGAGAAGGGCACCTTTGAGGCTAACGGGACAGAGTAGAAAAATTGCTTTGCCTTACCAGCTTCTTCCTGGGTCCGGACTCCATGTAATATGCATATGGGTAGGTGTATTGCAGGGTGTATCGACACTGCAACAGGAGAGAAGAGAAGGAACCTGTGTCTGTGATTCTAAGCTACCTGCATCTCAGGTGGCTCTTACAATTCCTACCCTCAACATGCAAATTAGCCCAGCTCTATAGATATAGGCCTGAAAGAAATGATACTAGGCCGAATAGAGGATGAATTGGGAAAAGACATGAGGGAAAAAACAAACAACAATGCTCACAGAACACCCACAGTTTCTTTTACAAACTGATTATCAGCAGCTGCCTCAATGGATTTTCCCTCTTGAGTAGGACATCAGAGTCAACATATCTATCTCAATGCTTAGCCAAAGACAACCTTTTTTTTTTTTTGAAACAAGGTTTTGTTCTGTTGCCCAGGCTGGAGTGCAGTGGTGCAATCCGCACTCACTGCAAACTCTGCCTCCCAGACTCAAGTGATCCTCCCACCTCAGCCTTCCAAGTAGCCAGGACTACAGGTGTGCATCACCACACCAGGTGAACGTTTGTTTTTTTTTTGTAGAGACGGGGTTTTCTCATGTTGCCCAGGCTGGTCTCAAACTCCTGGGCTCAAGCAATCCACCTGCCTTGGCCTTCCGAAGTGCTGGGATCATAGGCGTGAGACACTGCATCCTGCCCAATCTTTTTTTTTTTTTTTTTTTTTTTGAGACAGAGTCTTGCTTTGTCACCCAGGCTGGAGTGCAATGGTGTGATCTCGGCTCACTGCAGCCTCTGACTCCCAGGTTCAAGCAATTCTCGTGCCTCAGCCTCCCAAGTAGCTGGAACTACAGGCATGCACCACCATGCCCAGCTAATTTTTGTATTTTTATTAGAGACAGGATTTCACCATGTTGGCCAGGCTGGTCTCAAACTCCTGACCTCAAGTGATCAGACAATCTTTTATTTTCCTTTGAGTGATACATAAACAGGACAAAAGGAGAAGAAAAGTGCTCTAGTTTTCCCTGCAGGCAGAGGCAGTGCAACACTCTTATAAATCCCCTGGACATCCATCAGAGGACTGGGTCCTTAATGGGCACAGCACATGAAAATGTGGATCCACAAGCAGAAGCATGAAAGGCTGCACAGGGTGCTAAAATACCCTCCTTCAACAGAGCTTCCCATCATCAGAGGTCTGTGCCTGACGGAGCCAGGCACTGGACCAGGGATAGGATGAGTGAAGTGGTAGATACCTTGGCCAAGAGCTTGGCAGCATTCTGTAGGTACTGCCAGTCGATCCATGTCCCCAGATTGTTCATGACCCTCTCCTGAATCTTCTCATGAATCCGCTGGTATGTCTGTGCCTCTAGCTGCAAGCTTTTATTGTGGTTTTCCCACTACAGGGCACAGAAGAAGAAGAAAACCACAGGAGTCCCACGAAGGTGCAGAGGTCTACACAGGAGTTCAGGATAGACACTTTGCTGGCAGGACATGGCCACAGACTCCTCTAACTTATTCCCCAAAGTGCAAGAGCAGGTCTTCTTCAGTCCATCCTTCTAACCTGTCCAGAGCAGCTGTATGCTTACTGCCAGATCGCTCTACCCTTCTGGGGCAACAGGACTCGAGCCCTGAGGACTCTGCAAAGCTAGGCCCCTGATGGTCTACTATGCTTAGAGACCATTATGCATGGGGCTCTTTGGGCTTCTAAAGGGCTCCCTGGGAGAAACTGCCTTCCAAATCTGACTACTAAGATGATACTATGGGAACAGATTGTGAGGACAGAAAGAAAAAAATAAATAAAAATTAAAAACGTAGAAAAAAGAAAAAAAAAAAGATGGTACTAGATGGAAAAGACTGTCTGATGGCCCTTCATTGTCCTTCAATCCATCATTCAACCAAGGTGAGTACCAGGTCCTTCCCTGTTGGCTGGGGATATACCCTATAGAGCTTGAAAGGCACATCTATAGAGGCAGCACCAGGGATACTGCAGGAGCTCCATTCACTGACTTCTATGTGCACAGGCTAGCTCTGTCTACCAGTCCCTGGGAATCCGACCAGCAGGCCAAGTGGAAGAAGCCTACCCTGTAGGGGAAGGTACAGGAGAGGACACCTACCCTCTCAAAGTAGAATAAGTACTTCTTGAGGGCTTCCCTCGCCTGGGCTTGTTGGCTCTGGTTCACAATGTCAGGATTCTCCTTGTAACGACTGCACTCATAGTATTCACTGCCATGAGTCTTCCAATCTCCTAGACACATCCAGCAGAAGTCTGTGCAGAACAGAGGAAGAGTCATTTACATCTACAAGACAACTCCACTTTCCTCCATAGGCAGAGGAGTGAGACAGACAGACCCTGCTCCCAAAGGGGTCACCTGAACACAACTTCCCAAGGGTGCCTCTTTCCCGAAGGAATGTGCACCTCTCATCCCTGTCACATCCTACTGTCCTTGTAGCCTGTACTTGCTGATAGGAACAAAAGCCTATGGATAATTTCTATTCCATGAGCACATGTGCCATGCGCCTTATTAATCTAACACAGGCAGATGCTGACCATACAGACTACTGGTCTGCTATGTCAATGCCACTACGAGAAGGAGGAACTAGTCCAACTGAGGCCGACCTGACTGTCTAAACGCACATCATCAGTACAAACTGACCTCCCTACTGCTGCCTACCCTCACACTTGTCCTAGAAAGATTTTTGTATATGAAACTAAGAATAAAGGCTTTCCCCCTTTTTCTTCTATTTTAAAAAACACATTTCTTATTTTTCTTTTTCTTTTTCTTTTTTTTTTTTGAGACAGAGTCTCACTCTGTCACCCAGGCTGGAGCGCAGTGGCGCGATCTTGGCTTACTGCAACCTCTGCATCCCAGGTTCAAGCGATTCTCTTGCCTCAGCCTCCCGAGTAGCTGGGACTTACAGGTGCCTGCCAACATGCTGGCTAATTTTTGTATTTTTAGTAGAGATGGGGTTTCACCATGTTGGCCAGGCTGGTCTCGAGAACCCCCAGTGTTCAGTGATTCGCCCATCTCTGCCTCTCAAAGTGCTGGGATTATAGGCGTGAGCCACTGCGCCTGGCAAATAACACATTTCTATAAAACCTAGAGCTATCCAATGGTTCATAATCAGAATTATGATTCTGCTTTCGCGGTAGCTCACACCTGTAATACCAGCACTCTGGGAGGCCAAGGCGGGTGGATCACCTGAGGTCAGGAATTTGAGACCAGCCTGGCCAACATGGTGAAACACCCGTCTCTACTAAAAAAAAAAAAAAAAAAAATATATATATATATATATATATATATACACACACACACACACACACACACACACACACACACACACACACAAATTAGCCAGGTGTGGTGGCACGTGCCAGTAGCTACTTGGGAGGCTGAAGCACGAGAACTGGTTGAACCTGTAGGGCGGAGGTTGTGAGCCGAGATTACACCACTGCACTCCAGCCTAGGTGACAGAGCGAGACTGTGTCTCAAAAAAAAAAAAAATCCCCCATATGTTCAAAGAATTATTGTTAGATGCTCAAAGAATTACTGCAGTCTAATGGAGAGAAGCCAACCACAGTTTTGTTGGATGAACAATGGCCTGTTGATATTCTGCATTCCATGAGCACATGGGCTATGTGCCTTGTTATATCTGTGTCAAGGCTGCTATGAGAAGCAAAACTTGTCTGAGGTCCTCCTGGTTGTCTAGAAACACACATTGTTCTAATAATACCTTATTCGATTTTATATCTGGCCTATTCTGCCTCTTCCAGACCCTGACAGTGGTAAATCCTGTTTCCCAGGATTCACTCTCCTGGGATAACTTGGCTTACTGACTTCCCCAAAAATGAGGCTCTTGAATCATTTTAGGGAAGCCAAAGCAAAACCCGGAGACCCAGAGGTTGTTCAATTTTTCTCCTCCTGGGAGCCTTCACCTAATAGTGGCAACAATGCCCTCTCCTTAATTAGCTAGGTGTGCTTGCTACCATTTTAAAGAACAATACAGGCCGGGCACGGTGCCTCACGCCTGTAATCCAAGCACTTCGGGAGGCCAAGGTGGGCTAATCATGAGGCCAGGAGTTCACAACCAGCATGGCCAACATGGTGAAACCCCGTCTCTACCAAAAATACAAAAAATTAGCTGGGTATAGTGGCGGGCGCCTGTAATCTCAGCTACTTGGGAGGCTGAGGCAGGAGAATCGCTTGAACCCAGGAGGCGGAGGTTGCAGTGAGCTGAGATCGCACCACTGCACTCTAGCCCAGGCGACAGAGTGAGACTCTGTCAAAAATTAGCTGGGTATGGTGGCATGTGCCTGCAGTTCCAGCTACTCAGGAGGCCGAGCAAGGATAATTGCTTGAACCTGGGAGGTGGAGGTTGCAGTGAGCCTAGATCGCACCACTGCACTCAGCCTGTCAGCCTGGGTGACAGAGTGAGACTCCATCTCAAAAAACGAAACAAAACAAAACAAAAAACCACATTCCCTACGGTTGCCCATATAGGTGGTATAAAACATACAGCAAAGAAAGAGATGGCAGTTTTTTATTTGTTTGTTTGTTTGTTTTTGAGACGGAGTCTCACTCTGTTGCCCAGGCTGGAGTGCAGTGGCGCGATCCTGGCTCACCGCAACCTACACCTCCCTGGTTCAAGCGATTCTCCTGCCTCAGCCTCCCGAATAGCTGGGACTACAGGAGTGCGCCATTGCGCCTGGCTAATTTTGTATTTTTTTTTAGTAGAGATGGGGTTTCATCATGTTAGCCAGGATGGTCTCGATCTCCTGACCTCATGATCCGCCCACCTCGGCCTCCCAAAGTGCTGGGATTACAGGCTTGAGCCACTGCGCCCAGCCAGTTTTTTTTTTTTGAGACAGAGTCTCGCTCTATCGCCCAGGCTGGAGTTCAGTGGCACAATCTCGGCTCACTGTGACCTCCACCTCCTGGGTTCAAGTGATTCTCGTGAGATGGCAGTGAACTCTGGGTGTCAAGGGATATGGACACCCAGGGGGCTTCTTAGGCACTAGGAATGTGGTGGGTGCTGGGATGTTTGTCATTATTCTTTAAACTCTGTGTCTTCTGCATTGTTCTAAGTGTATGATACACTTCTCTCTCTGATATATACAAAGAAAAAGAGAGCGAAAGAATGTGGCCCCACAGAAGAAATATGCCACTACCCATGGCCTATCTTCGTTTGGCACTGCAGAGTCAATGTTGCTGTCTAAGATCCTGCCATGACCACTCTGATTAAGAGGGCTCCTGGGGCCGGGAGCGGTGGCTCACACCTGTAATCCCAGCACTTTGGGAGGTCGAGGCAGGCGGATTGCCTGGGGTCAGAAGTTCGAGACCAGCCTGGCCAACATGGTGAAACCGCATCTATACTAAGAATATAAAAATTATCCAGGTGTGGTGGTGGGCGCCTGTAATAGCAGCTACTGGGGAGGCGGAGCGAGAATCGCTTGAATCCAGGAGGTAGATGTTGCATTGGGCCAAGATCGCACCATTGCATTCCAGCCTGAGCGACAAGAGCAGAACTCCATCTTTGGGGAAAAAAAAAAAAAAAAAAGGACAGGCTCGGTGGCTCATGCCTATAATCCCAGCACTTTAAGAGGCCAAGGTAGGCGGATCACCTGAGGTCAAGAGTTGGACACCAGCCTGGCTAACATGGTGAGACCCCGTCTCTACTAAAAATATAAAAAAGTAGCCAGGTGAGGTGGTGAGTGCCTGTAATCCCAGCTACTCAGGAGGCTGAAGTGGGAGAACTGCTTAAACCCAGGAGGTGGAGGTTGCAGTCAGCCAAGATCACACCACTGTACTCCAGCCTGGGCGACAGAGTGAGACTCTGTCTCAAAAAATAAAGAAAAGAGGGTTCCTGGAAATAGCATTTGCATAGGCCCTTACAAAGCAAAATTCTCGGTCGGGCACAGTGGCTCACTCCTGTAATCCCAGCACTTTGGGAGGCCAAGGTAGGGAGATCACCTGAGGTCAGGAGTTCGAGACCAGCCTCGAACATGGCAAACCCCCATCTCTACTAAAAATACAGAAATTAGCCAGACGTGGTGGAAGATGCCTGTAATCCCAGCTACTTGGAAGGCTGAGGCAGGAGAACTGCCTGAACCCAGGAGATGGAGGTTGCAGTGAGCCAAGACTGCGCCACTGCACTCCAGCCTGGGTGACAGAGTGAGACTCTTTCTCCAAAAAAAAAAAAAAAAAAGAAAAGAAACTGTCAGGGGCTCCTGTTGAGCATCAAAGCAGCTGTGTAGGAGACCCACTTGGACATATTTTCTACTTGAAGGGATTCTGTTTCTTCAGTTGACCTGGCCGGATGGCATACATGGGTTCTAGCTATGTAAATTATTCCTGATGGATGAAGGAGGTCTGAAAGGCTAAATCAAAACCCCCACTAGAAACTTTGTAAAACAGCAAGGGAAAACCATTATTTTACTACTTCTGGTAACGGTATCTACAACGTAGCACAGATAAGCCCCAAGCTACTTACCTGCCTTGGCAAAAAAAATGAAAGCAACACCCTGAAATCATCTTCTTGGATAACTGAGGATCATGAGGTTTATCCCAAACTTGACTTCTGACTATATGTGTTAGCAAGATAGCAGTGGGATTATAAAAGGGACCAAAAAACAGAAAATAAAAATAAAAAGCTACTTTATGCCAGTTACTGTGACTGTTAAGTGACTGAGGTTCTTCTATGTTTTGTCATTTCATGGCAGAAGTACTCACTTAAATAGTAACAGAGACCCAACCACAAGAAAGTGCCACTGGGCCTTACACACCAAGCTTGGAACTCACCGTGTTTACATTTGGAGCATTGCTGTCAGAGGGAAACAGAAGAAAACACGTTAAGGGCACACTGACCAAAGCTTCCATGTCACACATGCAAACTGCAGAGGCTTCTGCTCACCATGTGATTGCAGCCTCCATTCTTCTCAATGCAGATGTTGCACTTGGGACACTGAGGAGACAGAAGGGTGCCATTAGGCTCACACACCACCAGGTTGGTTTTAAGACAAATTACACAAAGCTCCTGGCACCTGTGCCCAATTGCTCATGGTGTGAGCACTTCTGGGGAGGAGCATCTCACTTAAATGTGGCAGGTCGCTGAGGCTGGAACAGCAATTCAAGGAAATGAGGTCAGCACATTTAGCTTTGAAACACTTCAAGCACCAGCTGAACCCCACTAAGTCTTCCACCATCTGCCCCTGCCATGAAGCTACTCAGATTAAGCACAAGTTGAATCAGCAGAAAGCCTGCCTTCTTGAGAGGACTGCCAAAGCAGCACAGGAGCTGCCACAATGGATTCAGTCCTGGTCAGCTTGCCTGAACTTCTGCTTCGAGAAGAGGGCAAGGAAACCACATCTAAAGCTCATCTCTCCCATCTGAGAGATGCCAGCAACCTGAGGCAGCAATGCAGACACCAGTCTGATGCTGTGATCTCCCACTGCCGTGAAGTCGACTATGTTTAATAATGTCGTTATCGTAACTGTGCTTGTGAGTGCACTGACTCGGCGAGTGACTGACAAAGGGTACAGTGGCCCCTAGAGCCCACAGGCCATACTTTCCCATGGGAGACTTCAAAATGAGTATCGTGCAGGTCTGGGCTTGCATTACAGCCTTATATGTATCAAGTGTGGCTATTAACCACCTCCTTTTCAGGGCTGTTAAAGGCTGGTAGGCGTTCAATCATAATTAGTTCTCTTCTAATTAGTTCCCCCTTTGGGTCCCCCTTTCCTGGCATTTTGGCATTTCATCATAATAAAGAAAATATGCACCCAATGCATCCTATGATAAACTGCTACAAGCTGCCAACTCTGTGTGAGGGTCCCCAAACCCCCAGTCCTCAGGAAGGGTCCTGGGGCTCTGGGTATTCTGCTCTCAGATGGCAAATCTCCAAGGCAAGGCCCTGGGCAGCACTAAGGAGGGCAAATCCATGAGAGGTAAAATACGGTCCTTACGTCTTTAGTGTGAGCACTAATGTAGTTGGCTGTTTCAGAGTCGTCTGCACACTTCGTGAGCCATTTCCGGATTGTGGCACAGTCTGTGGGTGCGTGATACATCTGACGACACTTGAAACTTAAAATTGGAAAAGAAAAACATTCAAATATTCATTAAGTCAGGGTCCCATGTTCAAAATTTTCCTTTTATCCAAGCCAACAAATCATGAATTAGAGCTTTTTTCTTTTTTTTTTTTTTTTTTTGAGACAGAGTCTTGCTCTGTCGCCAGGCTGGAGTGTAGTGGCGTGATCTCGGTTCACTGCAAGCTCTGCCTCCCGGGTTCACGCCATTCTCCTGCCTCAACCTCCCGAGTAGTTGGGACTACAGGTGCCCGCCACCACGCCCGGCTAATGTTTTGTATTTTTAGTAGAGACAAGGTTTCACCGTGTTAGTCAGGATGGTCTCGATCTCCTGACCTCGTGATCCACCCACCTCGGCCTCCCAAAGTGCTGGGATTACAGGCGTGAGCCACCGCGCCCAGTCTAATTTTTGTATTTTTAGTAGAGATGGGGTTTCACCATGTTGGCCAGGATAGTCTTGATCTCTTGACCTCGAGATCTGCCCGCCTCAGCCTCCCAAAGTGCTGGGATTACAGGCGTGGGCCACTGTGCCCGGCCTAGAGCTTTTCAAATAGGTAAAGTTATCTCTCAAGGCTTGTGGAACCTTTACCTACCCAGAGTTATACTGAAATACTGCATGAATGTCTCTTCAACTTAAGCCTTTGTAAGACATGCTCTAACACGCACAAATAAAATATTTCTGTAGGCCGAGTGCAGTGGTTCATGCTTGTAATCCTAGCACTATGGAAGGTTGAGATGGGAGGACTGCTTGAGCCCAGGAGTTTGAAACCAGCCTGGGCAATATGGTGAGATCCCATCTCTACAAAAAATGAAAAAATTAGCCAGGTGTAGTGCTATGTGTCTGTAGTCCCAGCTACTAGAGAGTCTAAGGCAGGAGGATTTGCCTGAGCTCTGGAGGTCAAGGCTGCAGTGAGCTGTGTTCGCATCACTGTACTGCAACGTGGACAACTGAGAGAGACCCTGTTTTTTAAAAAAAGGATTGCTTTAGACCAGGAGTTTGAGACCAACCAACCTAGGCAACGTAGGAAGACCCTGTCTCTACAATTTTTTTTTTGAAATGGAGTTTCGCTCTTGTCACCCAGGCTGGAATGCAATGGCATGATCTTGGCTCACTGCAGCCTCTGCCTCCCTGGTTCAAGTGATTTTCCTGCCTCAGCCTCCTGACTAGCTGAGATTACAGGCTCCTGCCACTATGCCTGGTTAATTTTTGTATCTTTAGTAGCGACATGATCTCACCACGTTGGCCAGGCTAGTCTTGAACTCCTGACCTTAGGTGATCCACCCGCCTCAGTCTCCTAAAGTCACAGGGGTCCTAAAGCTGGGGTCACAGGTGTGAGCCACCACACTTGGCCCCTACAACAAATTTAAAAAAATTAGCTGGGCATCTGTAGTTTCAGCTACTTGGGAGGCTTAGGCAGAAGGATCACTTCATCCCAGGGGTTTGAGGCTGCAGTGAGCTATGATATGTATGTTAAATACCTTGTTTAAACATCTTGTTTACCAACTCCCAAGATGTCAAACACAGAGCTATGACTCTCAAAGGGCATGGTGAGGTGCTCTGAGAAGGACTCCTTAGCTCAGACCTAAGGCAGGATTGAGACCCACTTCTGGGAGTCTCATCGGATCTCTTAGTCAGATATGCACACAAGAATGCACAAATGCCAGAACGTGCAAAATCTGTAGGGTCATGATATATCTGATGACACCGAAACTTAAAACAGAAAAAAAAGACACTCCAATATTCGTCGGGCTAGGCTTCCATATTTTGAAATTTTCTTTTGTGGAGGCCAACAGTACTTTGTGGCTAGAAAAGGCCCTCAGGCAAATACCCAGGGAAAGAATTTCATAAAGTGGGACACAAGGATAAAGAACAATTACAAGGAGTCTTCTGAATCTGCTGTGATCCTGGGGGCTGCCGGATTTAAAATGAAAGAACCACTGCATTAGTGATTCTTAACCTTTGGTGTCAATAATGTCTTGAAATGCAGGCATGTGCACACACACACACCTCACATTTTCCATGTAGTTTCTCTGAAGCCCCACCATGAATATTCCAGGGAGGTATGATTAGGACAGATCTGGGCCTAAATTATGGCTCTACGATTTACTAGGTTTACCTTGTACCTTGATTTATTCATAGAATATAAGGGTCATGGCTAGGCGCGGTTGGCTCAATCCTGTAATCCCAGCACTTTGGGAGCCCAAGGCGGGCAGATCACGAGGTCAGGAGTTTGAGACCAGCCTGGCCAACACAGTGAAACCCTGTCTCTACTAAAAATACAAAAATTAGCTGGGCATGGTGGCACATGCCTGTAGTCCCAGCTACTCAGGAGGCTGAGGCAGGAGAATCACTTGAACCTGGTAGGCGGAGGTTGTGGTGAGCCAAGTATGTGCCACTGCACTCCAGCCTGGGCTACAGAGAAAGACTCCGTCTCAAGAAAACAACAAAAAAAGAGAGAATATAAGGGTCATATACAGTTGCGATAATGCAGGATAAGTGATCAGGATAGTGCCTGTCACCTGGTAAGCCTTAGGTAAACTTTAGTTATTCCCATGGTATCTACTGAATGAAGTGAACCTTGAGTAGATGTAGAATATATTTATGACTTAGTTTAACAAAAATTAGCCAAGAAAGGCCAAGACAGAGAAAGATTAAAATGTTGAAGGTTATACCTTTCAAACACAGTAATATGTGATTAGCTATGCAGGCAGATACATCCCACACAATCTCTGGGCCATGAGACCTAGTAGCATAAGCCACAACACATTCTCCAAGAACCTGTGTCACTTCCTTGCCTCCAGACTGAGCATGTATTGAAGACCTAGTGGAATATGAGATGCTGGACATAAACCTACCCACTTGGAGCACAGCTGCTCTGTTGGCTCAGAGACCCTGCCTCTTCCAGTGCCGCCCTCACATGGAGCAACAGCAGTGGTGCTTTGGAGGATGGGGCATGAGCCCAGGGCTGCTCAGCACTCACACTCACTCTTACCAGAAGACCTCGTTGCACCGATTGCACTGTACTCGGCGAGCTCTAGGCTCCTGTACCCGAATAACCATGGGGCAGTCTGCACCAGGGCACAGCTGGAGCTGGTAATGACTCTGTGAACACACCAAGAGGAGACAATGAGGACATCTCTTAGTTGCTGTCTAAAAATCAGAACCCCCTGAATATTCAAACACTTTCTGTTCTCCCAGCTGATGACTTATACGAAGGGGCTATATAAATTCAGAAAGGATGTGAAGACCAAACGTAAGCCAGATATTAAAGAGGAATTTAGAACGTTTAGCTTAAACCAGGTAGCAACTCACTGGAATGATCTAAGTTTATATAGAATTGCACCAGGCATGGTGGCTCCTGCCTATAGTCCTAGCTACTCAGGAGGCTGAGGTGGGAAGACTGCTTGAGGCCTGAAATTTGAGGCTGCAGTGAGCTGATTGCACCAATGCATTCCAGCCTGGATGACAGTGAAACTCTGTCTCTGAAAAAATTAAAAAATAACAAATAAGGCCGGGCGCGGTGGCTCATGCCTGTAATCCCAGCACTTTGGGAGGCCGAGGCAGGCGGATCACCTGAGGTCAGGAGTTTGAGACCAGCCTGGCCAACATGGTGAAACCCTGTCTCTACTAAAAAACACAAAAATTAGTTGGGTGTGGTGGCGCGAGCTTGTAACCTCAGCTACTCAGGAGGCTGAGGCTGCAGAATCGCTTGAACCTGGGAGATAGAGGTTGCATTGAGCTGAGATCGTGTCCCTGTACTCCGGCCTCGGTGACAGAGTGAGACTCCATCTCAAAAAAAAAAAAACAACAACGTATATCTGAGGAGCTCAATGACCCTCAAAGGCAGCGAACAGCATAAAGAACAAGGCCTTCTGTTTATCCTGCGGCATGTGCATGACAAGACCCAGACCATAAATTAATCTGAAAAGCTTAGGCAAAAAAGACAAAGATGAAAGTTATGCTGCATCGGGTGGATGGCTTGAGCTCAGAAGTTCAAGACCAGCCTGGGCAAGATGGTGAAACACCCATCTTTACGAAAAATACAAAAATTAGCTGGGTTTGGTGGTGCGTGCCAGTAGTCCCAGCTGCTCGGGAGGCTAAGGTGGGAGGATTGCTTAAGCCTGGGAGGTCAGAGGCTGCAGTGAGCCATGTTTGTGCCTCTATACTCCAGCCTGGGTGACAGAGTAAAACCCTGTCTCCAAAAAAAAAAAAAGAAGAAAAAGAAAAAGAAAAGAAAATTATATTGCATGGAATCAGCAGGCCTAGCAGATGGCCTAATAGAGGGAAAGGACTCCAAAAGTGACCATGCTGAATCCTGGACAAGTTTTCCAATTACTCAAAAAGCAATACCCCTTCTCTCTGCTCAACCACACAGGAAACTGAATGTAACAGCAGCTCCTAAATATGCCTAATTTGGATTCACCCGCTGACACACAATAGCTTCTTTAAGCAACTATGTATAAGGTGGGGAGGTCTGTCTATGGAAGAGAAAATCAAGACTCAGAGGTTAAAAAAAAAAAAAAAAAGAAAGAAAGAGGCTGGGTGCAGTGGCTCACGCCTGTAATCCCAGCACTTTGGGAGGCCGAGGGGGGCAGATCATGAGGTCAAGAGATCAAGATCATCCTGGTGAAACCCCGTCTCTACTAAAAATACAAAAATTAGCTGCGAGTGGTGGTGCATGCCTGTAGTCCCAGCTACTTGGGAGGCTGAGGCAGGAGAATCGCTTAAACCTGGGAGGCGGAGGTTGCAGTGAGCCAAGATTGCGCCACTGCACTCCAGCCAGGCAACACAGCAAGGCAGTCACACACGCAAAAAAAAGAGTGGTCACAAAGAAAGGAAGTATCCAAGTTTCACACAATGATGTGTCTGATTCTAAGGCCTGTACTCTTCACTATCACTCCAGTGGTTTTCAAACTTTTTTTAAAGCCATGGAGCGCTTTCTTTGAACACTATCACTTAATGTCAGCCTAGTCTACAAAGTAAGTAACTGTGGTGACCCTCTGATGGAAGGTAGGCCCGGGAAGACAGGGCAGAACAAAGGCTGGCCATACCTCCACATAGTCCCTGAAGAGGTAGCGCCTGTATTTCTCTCTCAATTCTTCATTGGGAAGCAATGGAAACACAAAGTCCTCTGGTGTACGGAGTGGACAGTCCTGAGCCATACAAGAGACTCCTGTTGAACAAAAACAACCTGATGGGGCCGGGTGCGATGGCTCATGCCTGTAATCCCAGCACTTTGGGAGGCCAAGGCAGGCAGATCACCTGAGGTTGGGAGTTCGAGACCAGTCTGACCAGTATGGAGAAACCCAGTCTCTACTAAAAATACAAAATTAGCCAGGTGTGGTGGCGCATGCCTGTAATCCCAACTACTCAGGAGGCTGAGGCAGGAGAATCGCTTGAACCCGGGAGGCAGTGGTTGTGGTGAGCTGAGATCATGCGATTGCACTCCAGCCTGGGCAACAAGAGCGAAACTCTGTCTCAAAACAAACAAACAAACAAAAAACCAAAAAAGTGATGGGCAAGCATACTGCAGAAGACACAACTTGCCCACCTAGTTCTGTCAACAAATCCAAGTTGCATAAAAGAAACTCTTCAAGCAACAGAATTTATTCAAAGAGAAGAGAGAAATTAGCATATTTTCACAGCAATGAAACTAAAATATTATCCCAAATTGTATCACTAACGGCACCATTAAATAACAAAACCATTTTAAAAATCCTTATATAGGTTCTTGACTAACAATTGAGTTTTGTGATGTTTAACATTATTTAGAGGTGATTATCACCAATTGTGGGACTTTGCAGATATCAATTAATGCGATGCTAATGTGTTTCAGTATCATCAAATCACAGTATAACAAATACTTCTGTAACTAATCATCAAATTTGATTTGTGCTATGTTACCTAAATAGCAGCAAACTCTTGTGGGCATTTCTGAGTTATGGCTGCCACTTGTGGAATCAAGGTAGGCAGCTTAAAGGATCGTTCTCCCAAAAGGTGAGAGAAGGTAGCTCTGCACTCACGCCAACATTTACAACAGTATATTTAGTTTTCTCGTTTTGCTGAGGACTGGGGAAAACTTTGTCACTGTTTGTATGGATGTATTTGAAAATCACTAGTGCTGATGATAAAAACCCCAATCAGGCTCAGAAGAAAATACTCAGTTTACTTGAGTACATGAAAAGGCAGAGTCAAAGATAAACACTTCATGCCAGCTTTTTATAAGTTCTGTGGCAGACTCACCCACGCCCACGCCGTCCTTGACGAGAACTGAGCAGTGCTGCTCCCAGCAGCTACGGCAAAACTGGTGCTGACAGGCCAGAGAGAGTAGGTTTTCCTTTCGCACAAACTGCATACACACTGCACAGTGGTGAGGGGGATGGGATGTGGGAACCTGGAGAGAAACAGAGCCACATGAGCCAAAGAGGAGTCAGGTCCAGGAGGCCATAAGGGTACCTCATGCAGCCGGGTGCATGGAAAGCGATCCTCACCCTGCAACAAGTATCAGAGCTCAACTGCAATGTGTGGACTCTGAGTCCCAAGGGTACTAAGCTAAAAGTATATACCAGGAAGGCTTCCTGAAGGAGGTGGCAGCTGGGCTGGGCTTGCAAAATCACCAGGATTCAGAGGCAGAAACAAGGCTGAAATGAGAACTTACAGTGGTTTATAATGGCAGACTGAAAAACTCAGGGTTTCAGAATTGCCAAGGTCCTTAGAAGTCACTTAGTCCAAATTCTTTTAGAAGCTATCAGGTTTCTTTTGTAGACTACCCCTGTTAAGCACAGCAGAGTTGCCCCTCACAACTACTAGAAACCTAGTCACAAAGGTTATTAGAGGATGAGTTTATAAATCTTCTAACAGCCAACACTGTAGTTTTACTTGTCAAGGACAGTGGTTTCACTATATCGACGTACCCAAACCACAAAATACTACAGCCTTTACCAAGTTACAACTCATCCTTAATACACCAGATGTCACATGTAATTAATATTGGGGGGGGGGGATGTGGAGACACCAACTAGGGGAAGAAACTCTTCTAGAATGTGTGCAAATAACTGTATAGCATGAACTCCAGAATCCACATCATGCTACACAAACTGGCAGAGAAAGACAATCTGGGGACCTTGGCTAAAACCACAAACCAATGGAAAAGTCCACTTACAAGAACATTAGGTTCTTTTTAGTTTACTGGGAATATAAAAAAACAAGTTGAGGAAAAGAACTGGATTCTCATGTTTATCCATTTTGCTTCTGGAAACCTTTGTCTTAAGAGGCTGCAGAAATTATGTGGTGATCTAAGCCCCAATTCTGCCTTCCAAGATCTCTTTTAGCATGGCCCTCATTCAAAAAATATTCGACATATGTTCGTTTAGCTCCTAGATACACAGGAAATTGCTATGCATTGTTAAAATACAGCTTCTATGGTAGGGGTGGTAAAATGATATGAGTTAATCACTATAACACATATGTAAAAGTTTATAGATATAATTAGGTGAGTTTCCAGGGGAATGATCCAGGAGACAGGCTTTGTCAGAGGTGGCTTAGATTTTTTTTTTTTCTTTTGATGGAGTGTCTGTCGCCCAGGCTGGAGTGCATGCAGGGGTGCGATCTTGGCTCACTGCAACCTCCACCTCCCGGGTTCAACCAGTTCTCCTGCCTCAGCCTCCCAAGTAGCTAGGATTACAGGCATGCGCCACCAGGCCTGGCTAATTTTTGTATTTTTAGTAGAGATGGGGTTTCACCATGTTGGCCAGGCTGGTCTCAAGCTCCTGACCTCAAGTGATCCGCCCGCCTCGGCCCCCCAAAGTGCTGGGATTATGGGCGTGAGCCACCGTGCCTGGCCGGACTGGGGTCTTTAAAGGTGAATTCCCTCCCTATAAGCAAAGGTGGAGCCAGAGTCTGGACATTCTAGGAAGGGAAGGCACAAACAGAAGACATATGCAGTAATCTCAGACACACCAAAGCACCCAGAAGGAATGGAGTGCAGGCTGAAAGTGCAGAGAGGAAAGTGGGGCTGGAGAGGGCCCAAGGACAGGCAATGACTTAGTCCCTATCTGTAAGGAAACTTTTCAAACCATAACAGAAGATTTAAGTCAATACTAGAACAAATATTGTGGGCATGTTGAACTATAAACAAAGCAAAGAGAGCTCCTTTTTTTTTGAGACAGAATCTCGCTCTGTCGCCCAGGTTGGAGTGCAGTGGCATGATCTCAGCTCACTGCAAGCTCCGCCTCCCGGGTTCATGCCATTCTCCTGCCTTAGCCTCCCGAGTAGCTGGGACTACAGGTGCCTGCCACCACATCTGGCTAATTTTTTTTTTTTTGTATTTTTAGTAGAGACAGGGTTTCACCGTGTTAGCCAGGATGGTCTCGATCTCCTGACCTCGTAATCCACCCGCCTCAGCCTCCCAAAGTGCTGGGATTACAGGCGTGAGCCACACTGCACCCAGCCAAGTAAAGATAGCTCTTAAGGACACTGTAAGCCAAAGCAAGAACCACATGCAATTAGGAGAAGCCTCATTCAAGTAATAGACACTCACATGTTTTGATGGATTAGGCTGAACTCGAGCCTCAACAAGCAGTTGAGCAGAATTGGACTTGTATCTACAAAACAAAAAGCAGAAATGAAGGCAATCAGAAGCTAAAGACATTTTTACCCCTGAACAATAACAGAAGAGAGAAAGATGTTTAGAGCATCTTTGTCTCTACTTTCTCACAGAACCAAGCTTCCTTTTATCTCAGTACAAAGACTTTTTTTCTCAAGACAGAAAATGCAAAATATAAAGGAATAATAAAAAATATAAAGCCCAATAAATCATGCTACATTTAAGAACCTCAATTCATCAGAAGACACCAAAGTCAAAAGCCAAGCCATAAGCTGGAAGATAATTCAATATATAAACTTCTAGGCCAGGCGCAGTGGCTTACTCCTGCAATCCCAGCACTTTGGGAGGCCGAGGCGGGCAGATCACTTGAGGTCAGGAGTTTGAGACCAGCCTGGCCAAGATGGTGAAACCCGTCTCTACTAAAAATACAAAAATTAGCTGGGCATGGTGGCACGTGCCTGTAGTCCCAGCTACTTGGGAGCCTGAGGCAAGAGAATCGTTCGAACCCGGGAGGCAGAGGTTGCAGTGAGCTGAGATTGTGCCATTGCACTCCAGCCTGCAAGACAGAGCGAGATTCTGTCTCAAAAAAAAAAAAAAAAAAAAAAAAAATCTATATATATGGCTGGGCGCAGTGGCTCACACCTGTAATCTCAGCACTTTGGGAGGCCGAGGTGGGTAAATCACTTGAGGTCAGGAGTTTGAGACCAATCTGGCCAATACGGTGAAACCCTATCCGGGAGTGTTGGCTCATGCCTGTAATCCCAGCTACTTGGGAGACTGAAGCAGGAGGATTGCTTGAACCTGGGAGGTGGAGGTTGCAGTGAGCAGAGACTGCACTACTGCACTCCAGCCTGGGAGACAGAGCAAGACTCTGTCTTTAAAAAAAATAAAAATAAAAAAAATAACTGGCAAAGGATCAGTATTCAGAGTAAACAAAACTCCTAAAAATCCATTTGGTTCTAGGAACTGGACATGGGAGAAGGGGGAAGGATCCATTTGGAATAACAAAATAACTCAATAAAAAATGGGGAGAAGACTTAACAGGCATTTCAAAGGAGGAGGCAGCACAAATGGCCATTAAACATATGAAAAGATTCTCAACCTCCTTAATAATACAGGACCATTGAAACAATTAGATGCCATTTACATCCACCAAACTGCAAAACTTTAAGTCTTACAATATCAGGAACACCTATATACCACTGCTGAGCGTGTAAAGTGGTAAATCACTCTGGAAAACAACCTGGAATTATTTAGCAAAGACAAAACTACGCGTATGCTATAGCCAATAATTCCTTTTCTATATTTAACTCCAGAAAAATTACGTGACAGTAAGAGTCACCTACAATAATTTTCCATTTATAACAGAATTATCAAGTGGCAATAAAAGTGCCACACAAAGCCCAGGTCAACATATTTCCAAGATACCAGGAATTGGAGCAGAAAAGAATTATGTCTCATCTATGTGATTTCTACCTAGTCAGAATGCTTCCCTCAGCTATCCTTATTGAAGGGCCCGTTTTATTCCTAATTCCCACAGTAATATTTTAAGTATCTTTTGCCATCCAAATCTCCACTCCTGAGTTATGCTGAAAGAGTGTGGGCAGTGAGAGATATCCTATTGCCAGAACCTATGTGGTTCCAGAGTTTTGGGCAGTAGTATAATAATAAGGCAGCAGCAGTTCATCTGCAATTCCATCTAAATGTATTTCGTTCTTGAGCACACAGGATGAGTGCAGTTAGTGAATCAGGAACGAATTTGCTCTTTCCTGATTGTGCTGAGCTGCTCCAGCTGGTTTGTCCTTCCCAGTTGTGTTCAGCCCGGAGAAGGAAAGGCACGATCTTCCTCTGTAGATAAATTCTACTAAAAATACAAGAATTAACCAGGCATGGTGGCAAGTGCTGGTAATCCCAGCTACTTCATAGGCTGAGGCAGGAGAGTTGCTTGA
Source organism: Pan paniscus (assembly GCF_029289425.2). Classification (NCBI taxonomy): domain Eukaryota; kingdom Metazoa; phylum Chordata; class Mammalia; order Primates; family Hominidae; genus Pan; species Pan paniscus. Next base: position 48,941,965 of record NC_085926.1, on the reverse strand, counting down.
ACCCTGGAGATGGAGGTTGCAGTGAGCCAAGGTTGTGCCACTGCACTCCAGCCTGGGTGACAGAGTGAGACTTTGTCTCAAAAAAATAAAAATAAAAAAAAATACCATACGAGAAAGGAAGACTTACTGCAGTGTGAAAGAGTAGGAATGGTAACAAGTGCTTCTTACCAGAGGGAATTTTGCTCCCCACGAGTTATTTGACAATGTTTGGAGACATTTTGATTGCCAAGGACTTAGAGGTGTGGCTTCTAATAGAGCCCAGGGATGCTGCCAGACATCCTACAATTCACAGATCAGGCCCCCCACAACAAAGAGTTATCTAGCCTAAAATGTCAATAATACTGAGGATGAGAAACACTGTGCTAGACAGGGGCACATGCCTCCGAGGGTGAGCATAGGAGATCTCTACAGAGGATGCAGAGGAGGAGGTGCCCCTTTTCCTGACAACTTGTAAGACATCTTGAGACTCTAAGGTCTGTATCTTAAGATCTCTAGTTCTGGAGGAGGTGGAAAGAAATACTCAAATACACTGCTGGTAGAGGTGGTGGGTGGTAAAGTAGCCTATATTTTCTTTCTGTTTTTTTTTTTTTTGAGATGGAGTCTCACTCTGCCACCAGGCTGGAGTGCAGTGGCACAATCTCGGCTCACTGCAACCTCTGCCTCCAGGGTTTAAGCGATTCTCTTGCCTCAGCCTTCTGAGTAGCTGGGACTACAGGAGTGCACCACCACGCCAGGTTGATTTTCATATTTTTAGTAGAGACGGGGTTTCATCATGTTGGCCAGGCTGATTTCAAACTCCTGACCTCAGGTGATCCGCCCGCCTCAGCCTCCCAAAGTGCTGAGATTATAGGCATGAGCCACCACGTACGGCCAGCAGCCTACATTTTCTAAAGGAAATACAACTCGTACTATGATACAATCCTCAAGTTGACGTATCCAAAAGAAGTAAAAGATGTTGGCGCGTGTTACCTAGAAAGGCACTGATTAAAAATTAACAATGGGAAAGAAAATCTGAATTCACTGTCCAACAACAGAGGTTTGGGAAAAGTATGGAATATCTATGATAGAATACTGTGCTAGTATTAAAACTGGGGTAGAAGAATATACTGAAGACATGGGGAAAGTTCACAACATATTAAGAGAAGAGGATGTAAAATAGAATCCAATGTTTTAAAAATATACTATGCACATTGGAATATAGTCGAATATGGTCCAAAATGTAAACAATAATCACCACGGAGAGGGGAGCTATGGGCAATGTTCTCTCTCCTCCCCCAAATACCTTACCTGTCCAATATCTCTGAAACTTGCCAGTGGAAATTAACTAATATAAGTTTAGCAACTGAATGAGATACCTAGAAAGAAGAAAGAAAAAAATAGAATTATAACTGCATTTTCTTTTAAAGTGTTTCGCATTTTGAGAACTGTATACATTCATGTCTATTATGCCAAGCCCAGGCTGGATTACCAAATTCCTCCTCTTGGTTCTCTGCTTTGTCTTTTAAGTTCAGACTCTTACAATCTTAGTGATTTCATGAATCTCTTGATTTTCAATCTTTGTTTTCATTAATAAATCTTTCAAGAAAATTAATTTTATCTGAAACTTAAAGACACTCATTTTACAGTAAATAACAACCTAGCATCTATTAATAATATAAGCAACAGGGCTGGAGTTTCCTTCATGTCATATATGTTCCCTCAAGCTGCTGTAGGAGGTTGTACGCCAGAAGCACATCTCTGGTTAGGCCTGTTACTTGAAGAAAATCCCCAGGCCTGGGTTTGCATAAACCCTACAGAAACACCAGAAAACAACAAACAAAATATAAAAACCCAAAACTCAGTTTAAAATCACTGAATTCCCAGCAGCCAATCAGTCCTAGTTGCAAGGACAGTTTCGAAATTTGTGGGCAGCCTTTCTGGCCTCTATATGCTCTCAGGGGACATTTAAAGCACATGGTTATAGCTACTAAAGAACCTCAGAAGGTGCATTGAGCTGGCAATTCTATTTCTGTAAAGTCTCCCTGAGGAAATGACAGAGGATATGTTTACCACAGGATTACTTACAATAGTAAAAAATTAGAAATAACCTAAATATCCAACAAAAATGAGTTAAATAATATATGACAGATCTATGCAATGGACTACTACATGGTTATTTTAAAAGACTGAGAAGTTTATTGACATAGAAAGACTTTTTTTTTTTTTTGAGACAGTCTTTGTCACCCAGGCTGGAGTGCAGTGGCATGACCTCGGCTCACTGCAACCTCTGTCTCCCAGGCTCAAGCGATTCTCCTGCCTCAGCCTCCCGAGTAGCTGGGATTACAGGCATGCGCCACCATGCCCAGCTAATTTTTGTATTTTTAGTAGAGACAGGGTTTCACCATGTTGGCCAGGCTGGTCTCGAACTCCTGATCTCAGGTGATCCACCTGCCTTGGCCTCCCAAAGTGCTGGGATTACAGGTGTGACCCATTGTGCCCAGCCACGTTTTTTGTTTTTTTTTTTTTAAATAATGAGCTGCACTACGGTTGTCTAGGCTGGAATACAAGGCTGTTCACAGGCATGATCATTGCACACTACAGCTTTGAACTCCTGGGCTCAGGTGATCCTCCCACCTCAACCTCTCGGGCACTACAGGTGCATACCACTTCACCCGCCTTAGAAGTTCACATTTTAATGTTAGGTTAAAGAAGCAAATAAGCATCTACATGTTATAATTGTAATTGGGAAGTTAAGCTAGTTACAAAACACCCTAAGTGTCAAGACTTGGGTGAGATCACAGAAGATTGGGATGTGTTTGGAAGCCTTAGATCAGGCTTCCCAGAGAGAGCAATACACAACCATGAGGGTACTACTAAAGCAAGGAGAAAGTAGGAACATATTTACGGCTAGAGAGACAAGAAAACACACAGAACATTGTCTGCTCACTGGACTGAGTCCTTAAACAAGAGCTACCATGGACCTGTAAGGTAGTATGTGCCTGGTCCACAGATAAGAACTGCAGCAGAGGGAAGACACACAGTGAACACCACATGATCCCTCCTTCTAGCGCTCAAGTCACTCCTGAAAGGAGACAAGTGCGCACCTACTAAACAAGGGCACATCCCAGCATATAATGAGTGTCAAAGGCTATGCAATCAGTGAGTGCCTTCCTGTCCTACAGTCCAGGTACATCTGGAGAAAAATCAAGGACTCAAGACAGCTTACTTCACTCAGGATGGGGGTCTCTATTTTCCTTCCAAGGTAAGTGGCATCTGACCCGTGCATGCTGCCACTGTATTTTCTTTTCTTTTTTTTTTTTTTGGTATTTTTTAGTAGAGACGGGGTTTCACCATGTTAGCCAGAATGGTCTCGATCTCCTGACCTCGTGATCCGCCCGCCTCGGCCTCCCAAAGTGCTGGCCAGCCAGCCACAGTATTTTCTTGCAGAGGCCCACATAGACTCTAGGCCTAGGTTTCCCAAATTATGGCTGATATTTCTTCTGTGTCCTTAACAAAGCTATTCGTCCCCAACAGACACTATCACAAAATGAAAAGAGAGACAAGACATCTTGTTTAAACTTTAACAACTGCTGAAATACAGTCTTTGATACAAACAGCTTTTTTATTTATTTTTTATTGTTTTTTTTTTTTTTTTTTTGAGATGGAGTCTCGCTCTATTACCCAGGCTGGAGTGCAGTGGTGCAATCTCGGCTCACTGCAAGCTCCACCTCCCGGGTTCACGCCATTCTCCTGCCTCCGCCTCCCTAGCAGCTGGGACTACAGGCGCCCACCACCACACCGGGCTAATTTTTTGTATTTTTAGTAGAGATGGGGTTTCACCGTGTTAGCCAGGATGGTCTTGATCTCCCGACCTCGTGATCCACCCGCCTTGGCCTCCCAAAGTGCTGGGATTACAGGCGTGAGCCACCGCGCTCGGCCTATTTTATTATTATTATTTTTGAGACAGGATCTCACTATGTTTCCCAGGCTGGAGTGCAGTGGCATGATCTCGGCTACTGCAATCTGCACTTCCTGGGCTCAAGTGATACTCCCAGCTCAGCCTCCTGAGTAGCTGGGACTACAGGTGCAAGACACCATGTCCAGCTAATTTTTTTATATTTTGTAGAGACATGGTTTCTCCATGTTGCCTAGTTCAGTCCTGAACTCCTAAGCGCAAGCAATCTGCCTACCTCAGCCTCCTCCCGAAGTGCGGAGATTACAGGTGTGAGCCACTGAGCCCGGCCTTACCTTTTTTTCTTTTTTTTTTTTTTTTGAGACGGAGTCTCCTTCTGTTGCCCTGGCTGGAGTGCAGTGGTACGATCTCGACTCACTGCAACCTCTGCCTCCCGGGTTCAAGCAATTGTCTGCCTCAGCCTCCCAAGCAGCTGGGATTACAGGCGCCCGCCACCACGCCCAGCTAATTTTTGTATTTTTAGTAAAGACGGGGTTTCACCATCTTGGCCCGGCTGGTCTTGAACTCCTGACCTCGTGATCCACCAGCCTCGCCCTCCCAAAGTGCTGGGATTACAGGCATGAGCCACCGTGCCCGGCCTATCTATTTTTTTAAATAGAGATGAGGTCATGCGGGCTACAGTGCGGTGGCTGTTCACAGACACGATCCTACTACTGATAAGCACAACAGTTTTTTGTTCTGTTTTTTACAGACAGGGTCTTGTTTTGTTGTCCAGGTTGGAATGCAGTGGCATGATCATATCTCACTGTAACCAAGAACTCCTGGGTTCAAGCAATACTCTCACCTCAGCCTCCCAAGACACTAAGACTACAAGCCCACACCACCACTCCCAGTTGATTTGTTGTTGTTGTTGAGAGAGGGTCTCATTATGTTGCTCAGGCAGGTCTCAAACTCCTGGTCTCAAGTGATCCTCCTGCAGCACGGGAGTTTTGACCTGCTCTGTTTCCAACCTACGTCAGTTCACCCCTCGAATAGTTTTAAAAAACATGAAGTGGGGCCAGGCGCAGTGGCTCACACCTGTAATCCCAGCACTTTGGGAGGCCAAGGCAGGTGGATCACAAGACCAGGAGATTAAGACCTGTTTGGCTAATATGGTGACATCCCGTCGCTACTAAAAATACAAAAATTAGCTGGGTGTGGTGGTAGGTGCCTGTAGTCCCAGCTACTCGGGAAGCTGAGGCAGGAGAATCGCTTGAACCCGGGAGGCGGAGGTTGTAGTGAGCTGAGATCGCGCCACTGCACTCCAGCCTGGGCGACAGCAGAGTAAGACTCTGTCTCAAAAAAAAAAAAACAATGAAGTGATACTGTTTTAGATGAACTCCCTGCTGGAACCTTTTCTTTCTTCTCGTACTCAGTGGGGCCCAATCAGCCTTACACCATGCTTTCTGTTCTGACTTCTACATGTCTCATTATGCATGACCACCAAGTCCTAGCAAAGATACTATGCCACCTAGGAACTCAGAGGAATTCTGACCATGTCCAACAGCTGCCATCTTTTTTCACTACAGATGGGCCCTTTACACTAAGAACAGGGGTCAGGGTTGACTCACAGATCCACAAAGCCCAGAAATGGACTGGACACTGGGTAGCCATTCAACAAATGCTGATTATTAAATGGTATGTCTTTAAGCTGTGGATTTAAAATAAAATTTTGTTGTTTCATTAGAAAGGTCAAGAAAGTTTAACACTGATCTCTTGATTTCAACAGCACCAACAGCCACAGGGAAGCCTCAGAATTAACACACTAGGTAGTGCTCACCTACAGATAACAACATAACCCTCTACTGAAGCCAAGAATTTCCTAATGATTACAAGTCTGATAATGACCAACTCAGAATATCCCAGCAGAGCTGAGTTCTGGTGAGAACAAACAATGTGAAGGGAGATATGCCTACCACTTTATAAAATGGACAGTGGTGAGGTGTAAATCTATTCTTTTAATGGCAACAGCCAAGAGTACATCAATACGTATAGGATAGGCCAGGCACAGTGGCTCGCGCCTATAATCCCAGCACTTTGGGAGGCTGAGGCGGGCAGATCACTTGACGTCAGGAGTTTGAGACCAGCTAAGTTGTGGCCAACATGGTGAAACCTCGTCTCTAATAAAAATACAAGAATTAGCTGGGCATAGTGGCAGGCGCCTGTAATCCCAGCTACTTGGGAAATCAGGAGGCTGAGGCAGGAGAATCGCTTGAACCCGGGAGGCAGAGGTTGCAGTGAGCCGAGATCGTGCCACTGCACTCCAGCCTGGGTGATAGAGCAAGACTCCATCTCAAAAAAATAAAAAATAAATACACACACACACACACACACACACGTCAGCTGTATGCATCTCCCAGCAGCCTTCTGTAAGAGACACTACTGGGATCCCCACATCAAGGTGGGGGTGACTGCCAGGCACAGTGGTTCATGCCTGTGGTCCCAGCTACTCAGGAGGCTGAGGCGGGAGAACTGCTTAGCCCAGGAGTTCAACACCACAGCCAGCCTGGCAACACAGCAAAACCCTGTCTCTTAAAAAAAAAAAAAAAAAAAAAAAGTGCCGGGCGCAGTGGCTCACGTCTGTAACCCCAGCACTTTGGGAGGCAGAGGCAGGCGGATCACCTGAGGTCAGGAGTTCGAGACCAGCCTGGCCAACACGGTGAAACCCCGTCTCTACTAAAAATATAAAAATTAGCTGGGTGTTGTGGCGGGCGCCTGTAATCCCAGCTATTCGGGAGGCTGAGGCAGTAGAATTGCTTGAACCCAGGAGATGGAGGTTGCAGTGAGCCGACATGGTACCACTGCACTCTAGCCTCGGTGACAGAGTGAGACTCCGTCTCAAAAAAAAAAAAAAGTAAAGGAGATAATTACACATATTAGGTTGATAGTACACAGAAGATTGGAGACTCTCTCTCTCAAAAATCTACTACAAACCTGATGAGATTCTGAGACCACTAATTAAGGGAAAATGTAGTGTCACTGCACCTCATCCAGTAATGGACACCAGGAAGGATCTACAGGAAAGCCAGATTCCCCAGAGTCCTCTGAGCAAAAGCAGCACAGAGATGGAGAAAAACAATGAGAAAATGATACTCTAGAATAATATATTCTAAAAGGTAGTCTCAGCAAGGAGGCTACCTTCTCCCTGATTTGGGTCACAAGAGAGAACTGACTGAACCCCCATCTCAACTCCCCAGCAGCTTTCCAGAGGAAGCAGTGGCCACCTTGAGCCATCTTGGCCTCCTGGCAGGAGGGCCAAGACAAATCTTCTAAACAATATTAAGCCAGATTAAAGGTAAAAATCTGTCTGAGTGCAAACAGCTGAGCTTTCTAAGGAACGAACTAGTATTCACACCATTAGTCTTTAATGCTTGAAAGAGCTCAACAATCCATTTAGAATCTATCACAGTCAACACTTTCATAACTGAGTCCTTCACCCCCTGTCCCCTTGTTACCCTTTATAATTTGTTCAATTGTGAAGAGAAAACCTTTCAGTAGAATCAAGAAGAGCTCTTGCTGGGCTGTTTTAATGAAGGAGCTAACAACCTGTTGGTAGTTAGGATTAAGTATTATCAAGACAACTTATAAAGAAAAGGCCAAATCTTTTCCAAAAGAAAAATGGATCCAGGGTAGTAAACAACCAATGTAAGCCAAAAAAAAAAGACTAATGACTTAGAAGGAACACATGTGACCAACGTGGTGTTCAGAAGAAACTTGCAGTTCTATTAGATCAACATGTAACCAGAGGATTAAAAGTCCTATTTATTTATGAATGCTTTTTCTTTTTCGTTTCTGTTGAGATGGAGTGTCATTCTGTCGCCCAGGCTAGAGTGCAGTGGCGCGACGTTGGCTCACTGCAACCTCTGCTTCTCGGGTTCAAGTGATTCTCCTGCCTCAGCCTCCCAAGTAGCTGGGATTACAGGCACTCAACACCACGCCCAGCTATTTTTGGTATTTTTACTAGAGATGGGATTTCACCATGTTGGCCAGGCTGGTCTCGAACTCCTGACCTCAAGTGATCGTCCTGCCTCGGCCTCCCAAAGTGTTGGGATTATGGGCATGAGCCACCACGCCCGGCACTATGAATGCTTTTTCTATTTCTAGAAACATTAACTGAGGAAAAAACTAGAAATTAAGAACTAGAAAGTTTCTTGTCCAAAAGGAGTCTCAAGATAATTACTGAGTAATCTGAGTCTCTGATCAGAGATAAAAAAGGTATCTATTGTTCCCTCCATATCAAGGGCCAAAAAGGGTGCCATTCATTAGGTTACTGTTTCCAGCAAACCCATTCTCCAATTCATTTCCACTATTCCCCAGAGGAAATCTCATCCCTGTTTAAAGAGCAAACCCTAAGATGGTGGAATCTCTTTGACAGTCATTTTGTATATTCATAAAACCATGAGTAAAGAATAGTTACAGGCTGGGTGTGGTGGCTCAAGCCTGTAATCTCAGCACTTTGGGATGCCAAGGTGGCAGGATTACTTGAATTCAGAAGTTTGAGACCAGCCTGGGCAAATAGTGAGATCCTATACGTAGAAAAAAACTTTTTTTTTTTTTTGAGACAGAGTCTCACTCTGTTGCTCCGACTGGAGTGCAGTAGTGCGATCCTGGCTCACTGCAAGCTCTGCCTCCCGGGTTCACGCCATTCTCCTGCCTCAGCCTCCTGAGTAGCTGGGACTACAGGTGCCCACCACGATGCCTGGCTAATTTTTTGTATTTCTTAGTAGAGACGGGGGTTTCACGGTGTTAGCCAGGATGGTCTCGATCTCCTGACCTCGTGATCTGCCTGCCTCGGCCTCCCAAAGTGCTCGGATTACAGGCGTGAGCCACCAAGCCCGGCCTTTTCTTTTTTTTGCGACAAAGTCTCGCTCCTGTCCCCACGCTGGAATGCAATGGCGCGATCTTGGTTCACTGCAACCTCCGCCTCCCAGGTTCAAGCAATTCTCCTGTCTCGGCCTCCCAAGTAGCGGTCATTACAGGCACCTGCCACCACTCCCAGCTAATTTTTGTATTTTAGTAGAGACGGCGTTTCACCATGTTGGCCAGGCTGGTCTCAAACTCCAGACCTCAGGTGATCCACCCGCTTCGGCCTCCCAAAGTGCTGGGATTACAGGTGTGAGCCACCATGCCCAGCCAAAACATTTTTTTTTTAATTAGCTGGGCATGGTGGCATGTGCCTGTAGTCCCAGCTACTTAGGAGGCTAAGGTAGGAGGATCGCTTGAGCCCAGGAGGTGGAGGCTGCAGTGAGCCATGATCACGCCACTACACTCCAGCCGGGGTGACACAGCAAGACACTGTTTCAAGAAAATGAATAATGGCTGGGCGTGGTGGCTCACACCTGTAATCCCAGCACTTTGGGAGGCCAGGTGGGCGGATCATGAGATCAGGAGATCGAGACCATCCTGGCTGACACGGTGAAACCCCGTCTCTACTAAAAATACAAAAAATTAGCCGGGCGTTGTGAGGCACCTGTAGTTCCAGCTACTCAGGAGGCTGAGGCAGGAGAATGGCGTGAACCCGGGAGGCGGAGCTTGCAGTGAGCCGAGGTCGCACCACTGCCCTCCAGCCTGGGAGACAGAGCGAGACTCCATCTAAAATAAAAAATAAAAAAAAGAAAATGAATAATCATGTTTAATAACTATAATACTTTTCAAAGTTTATGGGGTCTAACTGCCAAAATCATAAATTAAAAATTCACAGATTATTCCTGATTTTAATTCAGTTTGGCTCATAATTTGATAAGATGTTGATTTCAATTGATGAATTTCAATCTACTCAGAATTGCTGGCCAGGCGCGGTGGCTTACACCTGTAATGCCAGCACTTTGGGAGGCCGAGGCGGGCAGGTCACCTGAGGTCGGGAGTTTGAGATCAGCCTGGCCAACATAGTGAAACCCTGTCTCTACTAAAAATATAAAAATTAGCCGGGCATAGTGGTGGGCACCTGTAATCCCAGCTACTTGGGAAGCTGAAGTATGAGAATTGGTTGAACTCGAGAAGCAGAGGTTGCAGTGAGCCAAGATCGCGCCACTGCACTCTAGCCTGGGTGACAAGAACGAGACTGTGTTTAAAAAAAAAAAAAATTGCTGACAGTAGAAATACTAAGATATTCTTTCTTTATGCACATATACCAGACAATATAAACTCCCTTGTTGCCAAATTCAAACATTTCTCATACCTTATCTTGCTGACAGAAATCAGATACTTAACTTCCTTCTGCCTTAATGACCCCCTCTTGATCTCTATGATGTCTTTTGCAGCACCTGTTCAGGTACTCTGTGCTCTTCCTCTTGTATCCCCATCTTGCCAGTGGGGGGCACCACATTCCCACTCCTCTCAAGGTAGGACTGTTGGCCTTTTCCTCCACGTCTCACTCTTCCTTAACCACTTTACCCTCTCCCATCATCACCACTCCAGTGTCCAATCTCTAGTTCTTCCTCTCCTCAGCACTCCCATCAGAAGGGCCTCACTCACATGGAAAGGCATCTTAATGTATATCCCTTCCACTCCATCATCCTCAGGATGAGCTTCCTGACACCCTTATGCAACAGTAATAATAACACAATTCTTGCAGATCCCTTAACTCTTGCCAGGATCAGTTCCTACCTTGTTTAAAACCCATCACTGCTCTCCAGTATTGACACGACAAACTTTATATGCCTTAGTAGAAGAGAGTCTTCAGGACCCATCACCTAATTCCTCCCTACAGCAATTCACTGAATGATTCCAGAACCCCCACGTTTTTCTTAACTGTCGGCTACCAATAATGCCCTTCTTTGTAGCATACATTTAGAAATTAAAGAACATACTTCTATAGAACCCCTGTGTCAAAGCAGGAATCAAAAGAGAAATTAGAAAATGTTTTGAACTGAATAACAAAAATACTACATAATTTGTGAGATGCAGCTAATATAATGCCTACACAAAAATTTAAAACTATAAATGTATATATTAAAAAAGGTCCAAAAATCAATGACATAAAGATCTAACCTAAGACGCTAGAAAAATTTAGTCACTGCCGTGTATTACAGCTAAAAAAGGGAAGCTAGAAAAAGATGACTAAGTTAAAACGAAGTAAAAAGAAGAAAATAGTAACAATTAAAAAGAGAAAGAAATAAAATCCAAGTAACAGCAAAAATTAACGAAGTCTAAAAATGGATTCTTTAAAAATATCAACAAAGTTGATAAAACAGAACAATTAGGAAAAAAGAGAAAACAAATTATCCATAACAGAGGTAGAAGATGGACCACCCCCTACAATTCTTACAGACATTAAAGGGAAAATAAGAAAATGTTATGAATAAACTAATTCTAATAAAATTGACATCTTAAATGAAATTAACATGTTCTTTGAAGAATACTTACCAACAATGACACAAAATGAAAAAGAAAAACTGAGCAGCTCTTTATATAGTAAAGACATTGAAGTCATGATCGAAACCCTTCCCATCAAGTTCCAGGCCCAGGGATTTTACTGATGAATTCTATCAACACTAATTTTACATAAACACTTTTAGAAACTAGAGAAGAAAGGGACATTTCTTCCAAACTCATTTTATGAGGTTAGCATAACCATGATAAAACATAACCAAGAAAAAAAACCCCAATATTCCACAGACATAGACACAAAAATCCTTAATTTAAAAATTTGCCATTGCACTGCAGCCTGGACAAGAGTGAAACTCCACGGGGGGGGAAAAAAAACACTAATAAATGAATTTATGAATTTACTAAGGTAAAAAAAATACAAAGTTGGCCTGGTACACTGGCTCACGCTTGTAATCCCAGCACTTTCAGAGGCTAAGGCAGGCAAATCACTTGAGCCCAGGAGTTCAAGACCAGCCAAGGCAACATGGCAAAACCCTGTCTCTACAAAAAGTACAAAAAATTAGCTGGGCATGGTGACATGAACCTGTTGTCCCATCTACCTGGGAGGCTGAGGTAGAAGGATCACTTGAACCTGGGAGGTTGAGGTTGCAGTGAACCATGATTGCTCTACTGCACTCCAGCCTGGGTGACAGGGCAAGACACTGTCACAAAATAAAAATTAAAAAAAAAAAAAAGAAGAAAGAAAATACAAAGTCAATATATACAAAAACCAAATGTTAGAATTCAAATAAAGAGCCATAAAAGTATTTCTATATAGCAGCAAATTGAAAAATTAAGTGGGTGAATTTTAATAATTTATTTTATTTAACCTAATATATCTGAAATTGTATTATTTCAACATGTAACACATAAAAAAGCATTGATAATCTATTTTTATCCTTTGTTTAATTCTAAGTCCAGTCTGTATTTTAGACTTACGGCACATCTCAATTCAAACTGACTGTATTTCAAATGAGCAATGGCCACACATAGCTACCATACCGGGCAGCACAGCTACAGATTTTGAACACAACAATCAAAACCAATCAAAATGAAAATCCCAATCAAAATCACAAGCTTTTTAATAAAATTAATAGTTGATTGCAAAATCTGTAGAAATGTAAAGGATCCAGAATATCCAAAGCAATCTTGAAAGAAAAGAGCAAAGTTGAAAGACTTACACCATCTGACTTCAAGACTTACTATAAAGCTACATACGGTAATCAAGACAGTGGAGATACTGGACTTCATCAAAATTAAGCTTTTACTCTTCAACAGACATCATTTAGAAAATGGAAAAGTAGGAAGCAGAACTAGATGGAGTAAAAAAAGGAAAAAAAGAAAATGGAATAGACAGACCTATAGATCAATAGAACAAAACAGAGTCTAAAAGGAAACTCATACATGTATGGTAAATTTTCAACAAAGGTGCCAATGTAATTCAATGGAGAAAAAAAGTCTTTTCAACAAAGGGTTCTGGAACAACTGAATAATTGTTTATACATAACAAACAAAACACAGAACACAGACCATTACTTCATACCACACAAAAATTAACTCAAAAGAATTCACATATCTAAATGTAAAACCTAAAATTATAAAATTGCTAAAAGAAAACACAGAAGAAAATTGTGCCTTAGTTTAGGCAAAGATTTCTAGATATGACACTAAAAGCACAATCCTTAAAAGAAAAAATTTAAAAAAAAAGAAAATAAAGATAAACTGGACTTCATCAAAATTAAGCTTTTACTCTTCAAAAGACACCATTTAGAAAATGGAAAAGTAGGAAGCAGAACTAGATGGAGTAAAAAAAAAGATTTAAAAAAAAAGATACAGGTAACAGGATGGGAGAAAATATCTGCAAATCATACATCTGATAAAATAATTCAAACTATGTAAAGAATTCTCTCTTAGAACTCAATAAGGCACAAAATGCAATTTTTAAAAACAGACAAAGTATTTGAACAGACATTTCACCACAAAAAATAAATGAATAGCAAATAAGCACAAGGAAAGATCATTAATTACATTAGTGGTTAATGACACTAGTCATTAGGGAATGCAAATTAAAACCACAAGATATTACACACTCACTAGAATGATTATAATCCAGAAGACCTAAAATACCAAGTGCTAACAAGGAAGCAGAGAAACTGGAACCCTTACATAATGCTAGTGGGAATGTAAAGTAGTAGAGCCACCTTGGAAAACAGTTTATTTCTTAAAATGTTAAACACGGCTGGGCACGATGGCTCACACCTGTAATCCCAGGCCAAGGCAGGCGGATCACGAGGTCAGGAGATAGAGACCATCCTGGCTAACACGGTGAAACCCCCGACTCTACTAAAAACACAAAAAACTAGCCGGGCGTCACGGCTGGCGCCTGTAGTCCCAGCTACTCAGGAGGCTGAGGCAGGAGAATGGCATGAACCCAGGAGGCGGAGCTTGCAGTGAGCCGAGATCGTGCCACTGCACTCCAGCCTAGGCAACAGAGCACGACTCCGTCTCAAAAATAAATAAATAAATAAATGTTAAACATACACTTACCATGTGACCCAGCAATCCCACTCCTAGTTATCTATACAAGAGAAATGAAAACACATGGCTATATTAAGCCCTGGCCATGAATGGTCACAGCAGCATACTGCGTAGTAGCCCAAAATTAGAAACAACCCAATGTCCTTCAACTTACAAATGAATGGGTAAACAAAATGTGGCACTATCCATACAATGGAAAATCATTATTCAGCAATAAAAGAGAACACACTACTGATGCATGATACAATATGGATGAACCTCAACCATTATGCTAAGAGAAAGAACCAGGTAACAAAAGATTACATATTGTATAATTCAAATTGTATGAAATTTCTAGAAAAGGCAAAACTACTGAGACAGAAGATCAGTAGTCACTTGGGAACAGGGATCAACTATAAATGAACACGGGAATTTTTTAGGTGATGAAATGTTCTAAAACTGGGACTATGGTAATGACTACATAGTTGTATACATTTAATAAAACTCAAATAATGGTACACTTTAAAATGGATGAGTTCGGCCGGGCGTGGTGGCTCACATCTGTAATCCCAGCACTCCTGGGAGGCCGAGGTGGGCGGATCACCTGAGGTTGGGAGTTCCAGACCAGCCTGACCAACATGGAGAAACTCCATCTCTACTAAAAATATAAAATTAGCACTAAAAACACAAAATTAGCCGGGCGTGGTGGCACATGCCTGTGATCCCAGCTACTTCAGAGGCTGAGTCAGAAGAATCGCTTGAACCTGGGACGCAAAGGTTGCGGTGAGCCGAGATCGCGCCATTGCACTCCAGCCTGGGCAACAAGAGCAAAACTCCGTCTCAAAAAATAAAATAAAATAAAAAGAAGGCCGGGCGCAGTGGCTCACGCCGGTAATCCCAGCACTTTAGGAGGCCGAGGCGGGCGGATCACAAGGTCAGGAGATCGAGACCATCCTGGCTAACATGGTGAAACTCCATCTCTACTAAAAATATAAAAAAATTAGCCAGGCGTGGTGGTGGGCGCCTGTAGTCCCAGCTACTCAGGAGGCTGAGGCAGGAGAATGGCGTGAACCTGGGAGGCGGAGCTTGCAGTTAGCCGAGATCACACCACTGCACTCTAGCCTGGGTGACAGAGCAAGACTGTCTCAAAAAAATAAATAAACAAAATAAAAATAAAAATAAAATAAAAAGATAAAATGGATGAGTTTAATGGCATGTAAAACTTTAATAGAGCTGTTTCAAAAATGAGTTGACTGATGGACAGATAAATGATGAAGCAAATGCAGCAACAGATTAGCAATTATATAATCTAGATGGTATAGTATATGAATGTCCACTGTACAATTATTTAAAGCTCTTTCTTTTAAATTTTTCATAATAAAAGGGCGGAAAGTTTGTCAAATTTAATTCAATGGCAATCACTCACATAATCATATGTCACAATATACAAAGGGTTGACCCTTATATTACTGCATCAAACAGTATACTTTGACTTTTTATTTATAATCCTCAAAATAACAAATTCCGCTTTACAGTTTTAACACAGTTTTCACTAAAGTTAACTGACTGTATACACTATAGAGTACAGTATAATAGTGCTAGTATAAAGTCATTTCCATATAGGCCTATAATGCTGATAACTTTACAATATTCTCTGGCTTTCTTTTTCCTTTTTTTTTTTTTTTTTGAGACAGTTTTGCTTTTGTTGCCCAGGCTGGAGTTCAATGGCACGATCTCGGCTCACCACAACCTCCACCGCCCAGGTTCAAGTGATTCTCCTGCCTCAGCCTCCCGAGTAGCTGGGATTATAGGCATGCGCTACAACGCCCGGCTAATTTTGTATTTTTAGTAGAGATGAGGTTTCTCCATTTTGGTCAGGCTGGTCTCAAACTCCCGACCTCAGGTGATCCCCCCGCCTCGGCCTCCCAAAGAGCTGGGATTACAGGCGTGAGCCACTGTGCCTGGCCTTCTCTGGCTTTCTTGATCTCCCTGACCAAGGCTTCTGAGTATTTCACCGGATGTTCTGCTCCCATTCAGCCAGCTCCTTAAACATCACTTTTCCACAGGCACAGCTTTTAGGCCTGCCTTCTCACTCCCTGGACTGTCTTTGGGCAATCACATTTGTGCCTGCCTCTTAGTATGAACATAAGCCCCAAAGATAAGAACTCTCTCATTTTACTGGGAGCTAGGGAAGGAAAGTGTATGAGCAAGGTAGAGAAGTGGGGGCAAGCATAAAGTTTATTGTGAAGAGTGAAGGGTACCCTCAAGTTTCTGGGTAGTCCAGAGAAGGCTTTCACAGAGTCAAAGATGGGGTCTGAGCAGAGACCAAGCGCAGCCCATGCTCCCACTTCCCCTGAGTCCTCCAAACCTGCACCACAATGGGTTAGACGCTACTGGGGAGCTTTCTTTCCAGCTTGAAATGAGCTCTCTCTCCTCTGTTCTCATTTACCCTACACATTGCTCTGCATTACCCGTAGCCCTCAATCCAATATGGCTTTGTTTTGCCATTGCATTTACAATGTCAATACTCTCAGATGGTTTCCAGATCTTTACTTCAGGAAGCATGTGCTACATGCATGTCAAAAAGGACTTTGTTTATGGTCATTTGTATTTTCCAAAGGTCATGAGCAAACACCTTCTGTCATCCTCTATAGTCTGTTTTTGACTGAAACTCTAAAATGCACAGACTATAGTGGATGACAGAAGGTGTTTGCTCATGACCTTTGGAAAATACTATCTGACACAGGCCCTCAAAACATGTTCAGTAGTTACCACCTGGTTACACTGGCCTAGAAACCTAGAGTAGATGGCTGCTTGGGAGTCAAGTTCTCCTTTCTGTTTTTTAAATGAAGAACATAGTAAATGTGTCACACAGTTCTATGCCTGCTTCACAAGCAGGACTGAGGAATGGAGGATGAAGACCAGGGGAAATTCAGGCTGTGGGCCAATAATGCTAAGATTTTCTCACAGAGATGTAATGAAGTGAATATGAATGCTTTAGTCACTGTTACTGACGTGGTTAGCAGCATGCAAAACTACAATCTCAGCATTTTGTTCTGGAGGCACTTTCTTCCACAGTCTAAGGGTGTTAGAGACTAGAGAACTGAAATCAAACTGTCAGCTTAGAATGGAGACTACCTTATAAGATAAAACTTTGAATCTCTGTGTCCTCTGACCCGCTTGCTACAAGGAGACGGCTGCAGGGTTCAGGATCTTAAGTAAGGCAATTCCAATAGCAATTTGCTTGTGGGTTTAGACTAGCAATTCTGTGACTTGCTGCCCTACTTCTGTTTCAGCTTTATTCAGTGTAAGCAGATTGTGATATCATTTTTCAGATCACAAATTGCAAGTCCACCTGAAGTTTGTTAATAACAGCCACAAATTTATTTTCTGATTTCTACCAAGTCCCTTCCCCTCCACCGCATTCAAGCAAGTCTTTATCAGAAGTTTAAATTAGTCATTGGAACAAACATTCGAGTCCCCTGACCACAAAGAACTTAAAATACCAGAGAGAGATAAATTCCTGCTACTGAAGGAAATGGTAAGCACATATGACATTTAGGACCCTTTCTAGTACACAACCAACATCTATCTTCAAAAAAAAATGTTTTGCGAGTTCCAGGAAATTTAACAGTTATTTGACACCCCAGAGCACTTGGATAGTACATGTTTATTACTCAAAATAGTGCACAGAACATACTAATTTTATATACGGATCAAGGCACATGCTAAAATAGCCCCTGCTCCTGACAACAGTTCCCCAAGGATATCCATGAACATGATCAGTGGCTTCTTTATCTTTTTAGTCTCCTCTAGCTGGTTGAAGCTCTCCAGCCCTCAAGGACAAGTTAACAACATAGCTTGCAAATAGACTTTTCCCCCAGAAAAAAGAAATCCAGCAGCCCACCAAAACTGTCACCAGCCCTTCCCACACTTACCAGTGCCATAGGGAGGATGCAGCTGATGGCAGTGAGCATCAACGGCCTGAAAAAATACAGGTGGTAGTTTCAATTTTTATTTAGAATTCTTACTTGCCAACTGCCTGAAATCTTTTAAGGCTACATGAATGGGTCTTCATGCCTCAGCCTGCCACTTCGTGGTCCAATGACTTTTGTTAACAAACACTAGTGGTCACTCATTAAAAAGCAGAAATGAAGAAAGGTAGTGAACTGTGGGCCAGCTTCTGGGCCTGGGCTAGAATGGCTAGAATGGGACATGATATAGGAAAATCAGCCTAAAGAGATCAAGACAGATGGATTTGGGTCCGGGGGGCAAGGGATGATGTGGAGGGAGGCAAGAAAGTACTAAAGGGACAAGAGGAAGAAAGAAGGTTAAAGCACAGAGACAAAGGAGTAAGTAAACACCAGCCTACGATGGGGCAAAATTAGCATCAGTAGTGGTGGTGGTAGTGGGGTCTCATAGGGCTTCTGACCCTAAACCAGGCTCACCCCTGAATCTAATTTAAGTGGTAGGATTTCATTTCTCCCATACTTCACACCTAAATATTCTCAGCCTCTAAAAGGCCCACTCTCTGGCACCTGATCATAACTTTGCCCATTCCACTTTTCTTTACAGGGACATGGAAGGAGGGTTGACTTGTAACTGAGGTACCCAAATGTTATATATGTTTTTAAGTCTGATTAATAAACACACATTTGAAGACTTCTCACCAGCCTAACCTTGATTCAGTTCTAATTGCTATGGACTCCAATCATTAAAATCAATACCAAAAAAACCAAAGACCTCACTCAATATAAGGTTATTTATACAAAATATAATAATGTAAAAATACTAACGTAATCATTCCTTGACCATAAGGGTATTTTTTTTTTAATTATGAAAAATTTCAAACATCTACCAAAGTGAAGAGTATAATGAAACCCATTAACCAGCTGGTGGCCAGACCCACTATGTCTCCATTCCAGCCCTCCCCTCCTCCCTTCAGATTATTGTGAAGTAAATCCCAGCCAGCATATCTTTTAGGGTGCATTTAATGGAAACTTTTTGAGAAGTACTCAGTACAAAGGGCTGGTTACTGCCCCTCCTAGAACTCTTAACAGACTTCCAGGGGAATGCCACATAGGCAGATCATGTCCAGCAAACCCAACCAAAAGAAATGCAGATGGGAGCTGACATCAAATGAACTGCACAGAGTAGGACTAAAAGCTGTGTCCATTCCTGCAGCCACAGCCCATCCTGTCCAAAAGTTATTTGAAACAATGCTATGTCTCAGCTACTGCTACTGTAAGGAGGCAAAGACAGGGAATGCCAAATAACCAGCTAGGTAGTACCATCCAAGTACTACCAATAAGATGGTAGTACTATCTTCTCCAAAAGGAGGGTACTTCAGAGGCCAGCACATCTTAATGAAAAAGCCAGATTCCAACAGCATGTTTCAATGACAGAGCTACTACCTCATCGACTGCTTTCCTTAGCTACCCCTTTTTGCTAGAAACATATAACCCTATTTTTATAACCTTTCTGTTTATATACAACTATATAAACAGGAACAGAATGAAAGCCCATTGAGGGCAGAAATTTTTTGACTGATTCCTTCTCTGCCAAACCCAAGAACCTGGAACAATATCTGTGCTAGCATTAGGTCCCATACGCCAAGACCATTCTCTGTCTGTCTCCGGTGGTCCAGCCTTGTCACCACACCCACATCCACCACAAGAGCGTATGAAGGTGCCCAAGGTCTTCCAAGCCCTCAGGAATGCACAGGGATACAGGAGAGGTCAGACACAGCTTCTCTGAGACGGGTTAAAAAAAGTTGGAGGGCTTAGCAGTCTCTCGAGGGTTGCAAGAAGGGCGGAGATGCTGACAATAGGTTGGAGGAGGTTAAAATCAAGTATATGAGTTAGGGAGAGGAACAATAAGGAAATCAGGCTGGAGCCTGAAGAATCCACTTTAAATTTTTCAACAGAGCAAAATAAAGTGGTACTTTTAGTGGATGTATCAGAAAAACAAAAAGTGGAAGTAAAGGAGGGGACAGATATTAAAGGCAGAGAGATCTTTAAGTTATTTGAAAAAGAAGAGGTCGGCGAGGCGCAGTGGCTCATGCCTGTAATCCCAGCACTTTGGGAGGCCGAGGCAGGTGGATCTCCTGAGGTCAGGAATTCAAGACCAGCTTGGCCAACATGGTGAAACCCCATAAATAAAAAAATTAGGGCCAGGCACGGTGACTCACTCCTGTAATTTCAGCACTTTGGGAGGATGGGGCGGGCAGATCACCTGAGGTCAGGAGTTTGAGACCAGCCTGACCAACATGGAGAAACCTCATCTCTACTAAAAATACAAAATTAGCTGGGTGTGGTGGCACGTGCGTGTAATCCCAGTTACTCGGGAGGCTGAGGCAGGAGAATGGCTTGAACCTGGGAGGCGGAGGTTGCAGCGAGCTGAGATCATGCCATTGCACTCCAGCCTGGGCAACAAGAGCGAAACTCCATCTCAAAAAAAAAAAAAATAGCCGGGCATGGTGGCAGGCGCCTGTAATCCCACCTACTCAGGAGACTGAGGCAGGAGAATCACTTAAACCGGGGAGGCGGAGGTTGTACTCCAGCCTGGGCAACGGAGACTCCGTCTCCAAAAAAAAAAAGTAAAAAGGAAAAGAAGAGATCAAACTATCTTTTTCCATCTCTCCCAACATCTACCTGAAAGCTAAAATGACATCAGAAATCCAGGAAGTACTTGTTTACTGGGAAATAATTATTAAACCTATCCTAATGGCCAATGAACAAAGAAAATCAGTTGAGGCTTGGCTGGACGTAGTGGCTCATGCCAGTAATCCCAACACTTCAGGAGGCTGAAGCAGGCAGATCTCCTGAGGTCAGGAATTCAAGACCAGCCTGGCCAACATGGTGAAACCCTGTTTCTATTAAAAATACAAAAATTACCTGGGCATGGTGGCAGGCACCTCTAATCCCAGCTATTTAGGAGGCTGAAGCAGGAGAATTGCTTGAACTCAGGAGGCAGAGGTTGCAGTGAGCTAAGATAACTCAACTGCACTCCAGCTTTGGTGACAGAGTAAGATTCTGCCTCAAAAAAAAAAAAAAAAAATTAGCCAGGTATGGTTGCGTGTGCCTGTAATCCCAGCTACTCGGGAGGCTGAGGCAGAAGAGTCACCTGAACTCGGGGGGCGGAGGGTGCAGTGTGCCAAGATCATGCCACTGCATTCTAGCCTGGGTGACAGAGTGAGACTTCATCTCAAACAAAAAAAAAAGAAAAGAAAAATCGGGCTGGGCGCGGTGGCTCACGCCTGTAATCTCAGCACTTTGGGAGGCCGAGGCGGGGCGGATCACGAGGTCAGGAGATCGAGACCATCCTGGCTAACCCCGTCTCTACTAAAAATACAAAAAATTAGCCGGGTGTGGTGGCAGGCACCTGTAGTCCCAGCTACTCGGGAAGCTGAGGCAGGAGAATGGCGTGAACCCGGGAGGTGGAGCTTGCAGTGAGCCGAGATTGTGCCACTGCACTCCAGCCTGGGCAACAGAGCGAGACTCCATCTCCAAAAAAAAAAAAAAAAGAAAAATCAATAGTTCATAAAACATAAAAGGCTCTTTGATGGAAAGGAACAACACTGCGACCTCATTCCTTTTTACCACTACCACCACCAGGTCTTCCTATCCAGGAGAAATCTTTTCCAGTCATTTGTCTAAGATTCTTCTGGTGGTCACCAACATCACTGAGTATAACCCTAACTCTCTATGACATGTAACTTACTTAAATTGCTCCCTATCTCCCACTTTCAAGTCCCAACTTTTTGATATATAAATCACTATTTTTAGTTCCTCCATCAGTTACTTTTGTAGCTTTAGGATGCTATTTGTAGGACCAGAATTGCATTTTCTTCACTGTGGTTCCAATGTCAACAACCCTTTGGGCCATTCAAAGGAGAATGTTCATACATCAGGCACAAATTTTTTTTTTTTTTTTTTTTTTTTGAGACGGAGTCTTGCTCTGTCACCCAGGCTGGAGTGCAGTGGCACGATCTCTGCTCACTGCAAGCTCTGCCTCCTGGGTTCACACCATTCTCCTGCTTCAGCCTCCCGAGTAGCTGGGACTACAGCCACCCGCTACCACGCCCGGCTAATTTTTTTTTTGTATTTTCAGTAGAGACGGGGTTTCACCGTATTAGCCAGGATGGTCTCGATCTCCTGACCTCGTGATCCGCCTGCCTCCGCCTCCCAAAGTGCTGGGATTACAGGCGTGAGCCACCGCGCCCAGCCTGCACAAATATATTTTTTGATTGCCACCAATGACTCATACTCATGCCATGTATGTGGCTTTATATATATATATATATATTTTGAGACGGAGTCTCCCTTTATCACCCAGGCTGAAGTGCAGTGGTGCAATCTCAGCTCACTGGAACCTCTGCCTCCCAGGTTCAAGCAATTCTCCTGCCTCAGCCTCCCAAGTATCTAGGATTACAGGCACGCGCCACCACGCCTGACTAATTTTTGTATTTTTAGTAGAGATGTAGAGATGGGGTTTCACCATGTTGGCCAGGCTGGTGGAACTAATAAATGTCCATGAAATCTTCACAATCCATGTTCCTCTGCCATGGCTTCAGCCATTCCCTCCATTTAGGGTCCCTGACTTCCCGCAACACTGACCTCAAGTGATCTGCCCGCCTGGGCCTCCCTAAATGCTGGGATTACAGGAGTGAGCCACCGCATCCAGACTTGGCTCACTTGCGCACTCTCTCTCTCTCTCTTTTTATCTATCTAATCTATCTATCTTTTTAAAATCAATCTATCTATCTTTTTTAAAATCTGGGCTCACCACAACCTCCACCTCCCGGGTTCAAGTGATTCTCCCACCTCAGCCTCCCGAGTAGCTGGGATTACAGATGTGTGCCACCACGCCCAGCTAATTTTTTTTTTTTTTTGAGACGGAGTCTCCCTCTGTCGCCCAGGCTGGAGTGCAGTGGCGCGATCTTGGCTCACTGCAAGCTCCGCCTCCCGGGTTCACGCCATTCTCCTGCCTCAGCCTCCCGAGTAGCTGGGACTACAGGCGCCCACCACCATGCCTGGCTAATTTTTTGTATTTTTAGTAGAGACAGGGTTTCACCATGTTGGCCAGGCTGGTCTCTAACACCTGCCTCGGCCTCCCAAAGTGCTGGGATTACAGGCATGAGCCACTGTGCCCAGCCTGGGGGTTTCTTTTTGAGGTAATGGAAATGTTCTGGAACAACATGAAGATGATGGTTGCATAACATTGTGAATGTACTAAATGCCACTGAATTGTATACTTTAAATGGTTAGTTTTAGGTTATGTGATTATTACTTCAGTTTTTTTTGTTTTTGTTTTTGTTTTTTGAGATGGAGTCTTGCTCTGTCACCCAGGCTGGAGTGCAGTGGCACAATCTCGGCTCACTGCAAGCTCCTCCTCCCAGGTTCACGCCATTCTCCTGCCTCAGCCTCCCGAGTAGCTGGGACTACAGGCGCCCACCACCACACCCTGCTAATTTTTTTGTATTTTTAGTAGAGACGGGGTTTCACTGTGTTAGCCGGGATGGTCTCTATCTCCTGACCTCATGATCCACCTGCCTCGGCCTCCCAAAGTGCTGGGATTACAGGCGTGAGTCACCGCGCCCAGCTAATTATTACTTCAAATTTTTAAAGGGAAGAAGGATCAGGAAAATGCATCCTAAGCTCTGTGTACATAAACAGAACCTGTCATTTTAGGGTGATCCATGAGAGACAGATATTATTCCAGACTCAAGGGCCCCCAGATGATAAATGAGATCAGCCAAATCTCACACTCTAAGGGTCCTATTTCTCTGCAGTTTATCTCATTTCTTAAAAATAAAGGTTTTGGCCAGGCGCCCCCGTAATCCCAGCACTTTGGGAGGCCAAGGCAGGCAGGTCACCTGAAGTCTGGAGTTCAAGACCAGCCTGGCCAACATGGTGAAACCCCACCTCTACTAAAAATACAAAAATTAGCCAGGTGTGGTGGCAGGCGCCTGTAGTCCCAGCTACTCAGGAGGCTGAGGCAGGAGAATTGCTTGAACCTGGGAAGCAGAGGTTGCAGTGAGCTGAGATCACGCCACTGCACTCCAGCCTGGGGGACGAGCAACACTCTGTCTCAAAAAATTAAATAAATAAATAAATGGGTTTCTTTTGTTTTTATGTAGTTGGTTTTCTTTTTTTTTTTTTGGTCTAAAGACCCAGTGGGGACAGGGATGACTAGTCTATATACAGCTGTTTTATTAATTCCCCCATTTGCAGCACACTTATCTCTTCCAACATTCATCAGTCAGATCAGAGTCCACGGTCTTTTCAAAATTTAGATAAACTGGCTTACATTTTGTAATGATGTCCCCAGACAACACCCCACTCCAACCCATTCTGTTTGTTACTATTAGTTTACAACATGCATGTGCCTTTACTTTCATTTTCATAGTATTTAAAAATGGAAGGGCACTCCCAAATTTACTTTATCCCCTTTAATAATCTCTCTCCTCCTGCTCTCTCTGGTCCTCCAGACAACTGTTGATTTACTTTCCTTTATGATGGATTAGTTTGCATTTTCTAGAATTTTATATGACTGACATATAAAGTTTTTATGTTTCTCCCCTTTGGGTTTCTTCATGTGGCTTTTTTTTTTTTGAGGTTTATCAATGATGCTTATATAAGTAGCTCATTCTTTCATACTGCTGAGAAGTATGCAGTTCTACGGGTATGCCACTGTTTGTTTAGTGAGCTGCTTCTAGTTTTTGGCCATTGCAAATAAAACTACCACAGACATCTGAATACCAAAACAAACAGAAGAAGCAGAGGTGGGGCAAAGGCATGTGCAGCCAACCATCTTGAAGTAGCAGTGTTAATAAATTTGCAAAAGAAAATTTGGTGTATTCTACTACAGTATCATAAAATTCAAAACTTTTAAACCACATTGTATTTATGACTAAAGATGCCATCAGTCATCTCTACATCATCAAAAAGGACAGCCTGGCCAACATGGTGAAACCCCATTTCTCATCATCAAAAAGGACACAGAACCCACTTTTTTTTTTTTTTTTTTTTTTTTTTTTTTGAGACGGAGTCTGGCTCTGTCGCCCAGGCTGGAGTGCAGTGGCGCAATCTCAGCTCACTGCAAGCTCCGCCTCCCAGGTTCACGCCATTCTCCTGCCTCAGCCTCCGGAGTAGCTGGGACTACAGGCGCCCGCCACTACGACCAGCTAATTTTTTGTATTTTTAGTAGAGATGGCGTTTCATTGTGTTGGCCAGGATGATCTTGATCTCCTGATCTCATGATCCACCCGCCCTGGCCTCCCAAAGTGCTGGGATTACACGTGTGAGCCACCGCGCCTGGCCAGGTTTACACCATCTTTATTTGGAGGTCAGCTGGCTTCATGAAAAAGTCCTTTGAAGAGAATGTCTTCTGTTTACAAATTGAAGCACACAGAAGTAGAGGTTTGGAGTTAAATTTTCAACTGTGCATTTATTGGCCTGGGCTTAGACATATTAAAAAGCAACACTTACTGAGAACATAACATAACCAGACATTTCTGCCAGGTGCTGTTAGGTAAAGAAAAAATATGGACCTCTATCTCAAAGAGTTTATATCCTAGTTTACAACTAATTGGCAAACACTGTAAGCACACACCAAGAAGAAGCACAGTGGTACAGAGGCAAGAGTGACAGACTCTGTCTGGGGATCAGGGAGGGATTCATGTAAACAAGGGGTAGAGGGTCAATCCTCTATTTCCGGGTTGGTGGATGGTGGTACCAACAATTAAGATAGAGAATCCAGGAAACCAAGCTTGACGGCATTAGAAAGATTTCTTGTAAAAAGAGGCAAGGTTATCTACAGACTCCTGGAAAGGATGGTGACAGAATTGAAGAGACTGTTAGCTCACCAGGAAAAGAAACTGCTAGTCAAAGAGAATAACTTTTCCAGATAGAGACCACACTTTGTTCACAATTATAAGAACAGCTCTGTTTTCCTTTTAAAATCTCCAAACAAACCCCTTGCTCATCCTGCCTATATTTTTCTCTATTTATGATCAATAACATGGTCATCACTGTGAAATCATTCATGTTTTTTTTTTTTGAGACGGAGTCTCGCTGTGTTGCCCAGGCTGGAGTGCAGTGGTGCCATCTTGGCTCACCGCAAGCTCCACCTCCCGGGTTCACGCCATTCTCCTGCCTCAGCCTCCCGAGTAGCTGGGACTATAGGCGCCTGCCACCATGCCCGGCTAATTTTTTGTACTTTTAGTACAGACAGGGTTTCACCATGTTAGCCAGATGGTCTCGATCTCCTGACCTCGTGATCCGCCCGCCTTGGCCTCTCAAAATGCTGGGATTACAGGCATGAGCCACAGCGCCCGGCCTGTTTTTGTTTTTTTGAGACAGAGTCTCGCTCTGTTGCCAAGGCTGGAGTGCAGTGGTGCAATCTTGGCTCACTGCAACCTCCGCTTCCCAGGTTCAAGCGATTCTCGTGCCTCAGCCTCCCAAGTAGCTGGAACTACAGGCATGCACCACCATGCCCAGCTAATTTTTGTATATTTAGTAGAGACAGGGTTTCACCATGTTAGCTAGCTGGTCTTGAACTCCTGACCTCAGGTGATCCGCCTGCCTTGGCCTCCCAAAGTACTGGGAATACAGGCATGAGCCACCATGCCCGGTGGAAATCATTCATGTTTATAAAGATTTAAACTTTATAAAAGTTTAAAGTTTAGATAGAAAAGGAACTTCATGTTTGACAGTTGATGTCAGTTTAAGAAATAGAGGGCAGATACATTTCAGGAGGAGCAAAATGCTCCTCATTCTGCACCTTTTTCAAATCTTTCCTACAATTCTTCCCTCTTTGGGGAAGACAAATCTAATCCTTCAAATTTTTCCTAGAGCAGCAAGGGCAAAGAAAAAAAAAAGATAATTAGATTGGAGCAAGGCAAAATTAAAGTACGGAGGTGTCTCAATAACAAGAACCCCCAAAACAAGTAAACACTAAGTAGTGCTATTAACATAGGCATAAGACCAAACATTGCAGTCAACCACAAATACAGGTACAGACAAGCTATTATTTCCCTGTATCTTTTTCCCGGCTCCAATTCAAAGTTCATTTTGTGTTGTTTTTACTTTTCTTTTGGTGGGTCCCAGGAGAAGAGAACCAGAGGCTCTAGGGGAAGGTAAAATAATCCAAAGTATATGACCCAATATCATACGCACACTCAGAGGCACCAGTCAGCAATACATTGCCCAGAACCATCCTCAATGTGTAGGCTCCTACCCTATGATTCAAGACACACAACCCTGAGAATGTGTTTTAAGGAATCAAGACAAATAACACTCCCATCCTTCCACTTTTGCCCCGCTTCTACCATGACCAAGCAAAATCGATTTGAACATTCATGTTCCAGGCACTTTATCTGCATTATCATCACATTTAATGTTGTGAAGGAGGTGTTATCATTATTTTACAGATGAGGAAACTCAAGCATAGAGATGCTGACAGACTTATCTGAGGTCATATTATATTAAATGGAAAAAATGGGACTGCAACCCAATCATCTGACCACTAGCCCAGACTCTGGACAAGGCCCAACAGACATAAAAGTCATATCCATAAAGACATTCACAACAATGTAACCAGTCCCCCAACAACTGTAATACATAGGTACTCACTTAAATGCCCAATGCAGAAAGCTTAAGCAAATTACAGTTCAAAAACAAGATGGCATGCTACACAGCCATTTAAAGTATTTATGAGGACAAAGTAAAAATGGGGAAATGTTTGAAATATACATGAAAAAAGCAGAATGCATAAAATACATATATCTACTGATTATTATAATGCAATGTCTACCAGGGCAGAGATTTTTGTCTGTTTTGTTCACAGTTATTTTTCCTGTTATGTGCCTGGCACAGGAACATAACAGGAGGTGTAGTAGGTTCTCAATAAATACCCAATATTGGTTGAATGAAATACTGAACAATAATGCTATGTATGAATATGGACAAGAGCTGAAGGATGATAAGCAAGAAAGAAAACTTATTTTAGGTTAATGAAAACATGAATGATATTATTTTCTTAAATACTGTATTAACATCTTGACAAAAAAATTTATAAACTCAAGATTAAAATATAAATGTCACAAAAAACAAACAAACACAAATACCGTATCACCCCTTGATTACACATGACTTCCATGGTTCCTGAGGTAGACAGAAAGCACAACAAAAAGACTAGAATGAAAGCTGGCCTTGAATCTGATGAAGAGCTTCTTTTCTGGAAGATGATGAGCATGTTTTGTATGGTATCAGGTACACAGCGATGACAATAACTTTTCTAAGCTGGCAAGACAAGGACAACTTTGCACCATTTGTATTTAGGCCATTCTCAATGTCACTCTGGACATTTCTCATCGCCTTTTAAAAATGAATTTACACATCAGTAAACACACCTCAGACTTCCGGACTAAAACACTGTGAAACATGTTAACAAACCTATTAACGGCCAGCTATTTGAAACGCAGGAATTTAACCTAAGTTCTACTTAGATAGAGGCATGCAAAGACAGCTCACATCAGATCACAAAAATAGAAATCAGAGGGCTGCTCAGCACACAAACACTCAGTGTAACCAGGCCCAGCTTGAAGATACTTTCCCATGAGTAGTAGCAACAATAATAACAACAACAACAAAAAACCATTATTGGTCAATTAATGACTGTAAGTAAATAAAAATAGAATGATCTTAAAATTCAGCTATATCAGAATAAAAGAAAATCGATTTAATAATTAAAGTTTTCACCAGATACTTGTTATCTTTTAACTTGGCATTATATAAGTATTTAGTACCAATTAAGAAAATGGCTAAAATAATGTATTTTGTTGTTATGAACACCAATTGATCATGTTACAAGTGAAAAAGGCAAAAAAGCCAGGTTGTTTTGAACGCAGGACTATAAAGACTTTGGCACTTAAGAGTCAGAAGCCCTGACAACTCATTACTATTCATCTACAGAGGGGAAAAATTATCCACAGCAGAATCTTAGAGAGATTTTCCAGTCACATTTTGCTAAAGAGCAAACACCAGATTTTTTAAAAAATTCACAAAAGAGTATGGCAGAAATAGAGTGTTCTAGGAAATATTTTCATAGCTTTACTGCAGTTAATACAGCAACTCATAAAGCAAGAAGAAATGTAGTAAAAACACTTGTGATAATTGGCATATTTCTCCAATCCTATCTTGGGAACAGGCTTAAAAAGTGAGCAATAGGGACAGGCGCGGTGGCTCACACCTGTAATCCCAGCACGCTGGGAGGCTGAGGCGGGTGGATCATGAAGTCAGGAGATTGAGACCATCCTGGCAAACAAGGTGAAAGCCCGTCTCTACTAAAAATACAAAAAAATTTAGCCGGGTGTGGTGGCGGGCACCTGGAGTCCCAGCTACTTGGGAGGCTGAGGCAGGAGAATGGTGTGAACCCGGTAGGCGGAGCTTGCAGTGAACCGAGATCGTGCCACTGCACTCCAGCCTGGGTGACACAGCGAGAGTCCGTCTCAACTAAAAAAAAAAAAAAAAAAAAGTGAGCAATATACTTCACTATGCCACACATGTGCTGAATAAGTTTTAAAAATCTATTTAAATACCTATTTAAAATCCTAGGCTCAGTGCGGTGGCTCACGCCTGTAACCCCAGCACTTTGGGAGGCTGAAGTGGGTGGATCGTCTGAACTCTGGAGTTTGAGACCAGCCTGGGTAACATGGCGAAACCCCGTCTCTACCAAAAACACACACACACACACACACACACACACACACACCCGGGCATGTGGTGCACACCTGCGGACACACACACACACACACCCGGGCATGTGGTGCGCACCTGTGGTCCCAGCTATTTGGGAGGCTGAAGTAGGAGGATTGTTTGAGCCTGGGAGTTGGAGGCTGCAGTTAGCCAACCTCGTGCCACTGCACTCCAACCTGAGTGCCAGAGTGAGGCGCTGTCTCAAAAACAAAAAATCCTATTAAAAACCTATTCCTATAGTTTACAAAACCTATTCCTTTCCACCAACAGTAAAGATGCTTGAGGCTACAATCATAATATTCCTTTCTACCTATACATCTTTGACCCTCATTCCAGCCCAGAAGATAACCCTCCCACTCCCATGCCCATTGCCCTGTGGAGCCAGGACTTCTATAACCTGCATTGCCCTTCTACACCACCTTCAAGGTCCTCTGGCCTCAACACAAAGCTCAGGTAGCTCACTACACCTCCTGGACTAGATCTAGCTCAAAGTGGCCTATTTCTTTCCCCTCCTGAAGCAATGGGATGGGTCCCCGAACAACATTCACTTCTCCTGCCCACACTCTTAACATGATGCTAAGATGAGGGCACTAGGAGAAAAAGACTCTTGACCCATCACAAACCAAAGCCAGCTCCACAGTCATGATCCTGCCTGGGCTTTGTCTGGGGCTCTGGCTGAGCCTCTTCCTGAGCAGCTTGTCAGCAAATATCTCAAGAGTTCCATGGAATGGTAATTAAAAGGACTCACTGAATAACTGAAAAAAATTATTGGCTAACTACTGCACATTTTGTAATAAAAATGCTTATGGTTACAAGAAGGACCTCTTTCATCTATAAAGACAAAATAATCTTTGTATAAGTCTCATATAAAAATACACTGTAGAAAAAGGTAACTTTCTTTTCTTTAAAGACTCATACATGATCACTAAAATTACTTATTCCCCAGAGATCCCCTCCTCCTACAACACAACACCTCACTTGGCAATCATTTCATCTCATTTGACTATTCCATTTGTGATTTGTGTAGGATAGTTCATTCTCAAATAATGCTTCTGTTTTGCCACTATTTGAAAGCCAGCAGCTTCCCCACCACACTAACAGATAAGCATTTTCTCTGCTCTCTATCTTGAGCCCTTGATCTGATTTTCTGGGCACCTTCCTCTCTCAATAATGACTTTACTCATAGACTGGTCCCAGAACATATACAGGAAGTTACCCTCTGACATCAGGGCCCTCATTAAACTAAAAGCTCAGTGTCCCAGACAATTGTGATTTTTCTTTTTCTTTTTTAGACAGAGTCTTGCTCTGTCACCCAGGCTGGAGTGCAGTGACACGATCTCAGCTCACTGCAAGCTCCGCCTCCTGGGTTCACGCCATTCTCCTGCCTCAGCCTCCTGAGTAGCTGGGACTACAGGTGCCCACCACCACGCCTGGCTAATTTTTTGTATTTTTAGTAAAGACAGGGTTTTCACTGTGTTAGCCAGGGCTCTCCTGACCTCGTGATCCACCCGCCTTGGCCTCCCAAAGTACTGGGATTACAGGCGTGAGCCACCGCACCCGGCTGAAAATTGTGATTTTTCTACTTAAGACACTTTACTCAGCTAACTCAGGAGGCTGAGGCAGGAGGATCACTTGAGGCCAGGAGTTTGAGATCAGCCTGGGCAACATAGTGAGATCCTGTATCTTAAAAAAAAATTTTTTTTGCAGCTTTTTGAGTCCACTTAAAAATTTTTTCTCTTTTTTTTTTTTTTTGAGACAGAGTCTCACTCTGTTGCCCAGGCTGGAGTGCAGTGGTGCGATCTTATCTCACTGCAACCTCTGCCCGCGGGTTCACACCCATTCTCCTAACTCAGCCTCCTGAGTAGCTGGGACCACAGGCATGTGTCACCACACCCGACTAATTTTTTGTTTGTATTTTTAGTAGAGACGGGGTTTCACCGTGTTAGCCAGGATGATCTTGATCTCCTGACCTCGTGATCCACCTGCCTCGGCCTCCCAAAGTGCTGGGATTACAGGCGTGAGCCACTGCGCCTGGCCAAAATAAATTTTTGTTTAATTAGTTGCACGCACCTGTAGCCCCAGCTACTTGGGAGGCTAAGATGGGAGGATAGCTTGAACCCAGGAGTCTGAGGGTACAGTGAGCTATGATCATGCTACTGCACTCCAGTTGTGAGATAGGGCAAGAGCTCATCTCTAAAAAAAATTTTTTTTTAATAATAATTTTTAAAAAGAGACTTCAAATCCCAAATGGCAGTAAAAGGCTTAATTTTATGCTATACTATAAATAATCCACATGCAACTGCCTGGACACAACAAAATGAGTACACAGACATGAGAATCAAGTGAAAAATTTAAGCCACTCCTCAAACTTGGATAGTTTTTACTCATAGACTAGAATTCGTAAGGCTATAATTTTCAATTACATATACACAACATTTTCTACAAGCCACAGAACTTAAATTACGTTAAAAAATTAAATGTTTCAATATGCCACGGAATTGTGCAATCAGCACTACGACCAATGAGATATCAGTAGTGATCTGGGTGACTATCACTATCAATCACACTTTCAGAGACATGTGCAACAAGACAACCAGAGTAGCCAGAACACCATTGGGTAAACTAAGCACTTAAATTATTCCCTCTCATCCTCAAAAAATATTAATTACAAAAATAAAAACAGGCCAGGAGTGGTAGCTCATGCTTGTAAAGGAATTTGGGAGGCTGAGGTGGGAAGATGGCTTGAGGCCAGGAGTTTAAGACCTAGGCAACATAGCAAGACCCCATCTCTACCAAAAAAAAAATTTTTGTTGTTTTGAGATAAGGTCTTGCTCTGTAGCCCAAGCTGGAGTATAGTGGGGGCAATCTCAGCTCACTGCAACCTCTGCTCCCAGGCCCAAGTGATCCTCCCACCTCAGCCTCCTGAGTAGCTGGGACTACAGGAACATGCTAGCACGCTCAGCTAATTTTTGTATTTAAAATATAATTTTAAAAATATAAGTAAATAAAAACAATGCTAGCTTGTATCTTGCCTCAAAGAAAAAACTTTGTATATGATTCCTTCTCCTTTACTCTTAAGCAAGCTGCTTTTCTGTCCAGTCTCTTTGGTCAAGTTTCTGAATCACTTAAAACACCAGAGTCCCTTTAGGTACAGTCAACCCAACCAAAAGAGCCACAACCTTTTTTTGCCCAGCCCCAGAAAGTAAATGGTGTTAACATATTTCTCAGTGAAGTGCAGAAGGGAAAAAATAAACTCTGTCTTCTATCAACATCTAAATTTTTGTGGATTATTTTCCTCTTTGCTCCATTTTCTCTTTAACCCTTTCATACTGTTTCAACTCTCTTCCTTCTCTTATTTATTCCCTCATCTCTGCTACAAGTTCTTTTTGCTCTTACTCTTCTCAGTCTTAAAGGCCAGAACAATGCCCTTTCATTTCATTTCCAACAGGAAACAAAATGTATCAGGGACTAGGAAATCTAGCTCACACCCACAGCAGCAGCTGCTACTATCACCAACAATCAACAAAATCCACAAGTATCCAAGCAATTATTCAATACCTATTGTAGATGAAATAGTGTGACAAGAATGATGGAGGAGATAAGGTACAAGACAGTTATTGCTCTCCAAGAACTGACAATCTAGTTGGAGAGATCATGCCAAAATGTGTGAACAGGTAAAACATAAAGCAGTCAGAAGACTGCAGTACATAACCTAAAAAAATAAACGAGCTGTATTCTTTGGACACAGACCAAAGAAGGCATGGCCACTGTGCTCTAGGGTCTCTCAAGGAAACTCACTCAGAGAAAGCATGAGCTAGACTCTGAGGCCTCCTAAGGGCAGTAAGAGATGAGGTGGCGAAGGGAAAGCTTTCCAGGAGGCTGACCATGTATAAGAAGGAAGAATGTAAAACAGTAAATTTTATGTTACATATATTTTACCACAATTAAAAAACAAAAAAAAAAAAAAAAGGAAGGAAGGACGGACGGACGGACGGACAGGTGCTTGGGCCCCTCAGCTGTCTCTAGCAGGGCAGAAAAAGCCAGCACAGAGGCTTGACAATCTGAGAATTCCTGTGTATAGACAGGAACATCCTCATGAACTTGGTCAACTGACACTGTCCAGAGCATGGTTACACACTACATAATTCCTAATATTATTTTTTCTAACCTAACATTATGAACATATCCTTTTCTTATTTTAAATACCAACATTGTATATAACCTGACAGTATGACTAAAGCACAAGAAAACTATTGATCAACAAGGGAGAGGTGTGCATGGTGAGGAAGAGAAACCCGATTATTGTTTTCTACCAGGGAAATGCCCTCTGGAGGCAGGGGTCCAGCAGCTTTGTTATAGCCATAGCGCAGAAATCCCAAACCCAGAGGATCCATAGGTCCTCATTCTTCAGAGTTTTCTGCTCAGCACAAGAGAGGAAGTCTACAATCACTTCTAGAAATTAGTCACACAAAAAAAAAACAACTTAGCTTTCAGCTTCCAGCCAGTTGCTAATAAAGACCTGAGTATCTAAATTCAAGGTATTCGCCTTTGCCAACCATCTGGGGGAAAAAAAAATCCCTAAACTAGTAGATAAAGCAAATTTTATAGAAATCATACAAGGCACACCTTAGTTATTTCTGTTTAAGTTCCAATAAAATTTATTTGGTTGACATCATGCCAAGGTGCCCTTTTGACCTCCAATTTAATCAGAAACAAAATCCAAGTAACAATTCATGAAAAAAGATTAGTGAAAACACTAAAGAGAAATATTTCCAATTTCCCATAATGGCCAGTGTTAGAGAAGGAAACATGCTTGTTGGGAAACTGTCAAAATGATCATAAAAAATGTAAATAGGATAATAACTGGCCTAAGGTACAAGACATCCAAAGGTATGTTTTAGCTTATGTGTTAAATAAAATGCTTGCTGATGGGGTAATCAACTTTGTTCATTCTTTACAATTTCCATACTAACACCCCCTAAATCAATGAAATACAAGCTATAAGAAAGAATTATTATTAAAATCAGTACATGAAACAAATGAGCTCATTAGCCCAAAGGCAATGACTATTCAGGGCAAACC
This sequence comes from Pan paniscus, assembly GCF_029289425.2. Classification (NCBI taxonomy): domain Eukaryota; kingdom Metazoa; phylum Chordata; class Mammalia; order Primates; family Hominidae; genus Pan; species Pan paniscus. The sequence continues at coordinate 48,907,306 of NC_085926.1, read as the reverse complement.
AGAGGGATCTGTATACTCTCAAGCCATTTATCAGTCACTCACAGTCGTACAGAAGATGGTGATTCTGATGCTTATTGTATCAACCTCATAAAATTCTGAAAACTCACTTCCTGAAACGTGCAAAGTTGTGCAATTCTGCCACTACACATTTCTGGTATGGTACATCTTTCTTGAATCTGTCCCACCCCTACTTTCTAATTCTTACTAATTTGGGAATCTGAGGACCTTAGACATGCATATATTAGAAAACAAAGTAAATGTAACAAAATGTCCAAATGATGTTGACATACACTTAAATTTGGTTTCAAGCTACAAGGCTATTCAATTAGTCTGGAGGAGACATTAATTAACAACAGCTCATCCTTAGATTTAACTGGGGGGGATTACACTGGAGTTTACAACACTGCTCACCTTTAGGACAGAAGCTAAGCTGGTCATGTGCTCATTGAGGGCACCCTCAGATTCCTTGTAGGTCAAGCAAGTGAACTGGTACTCCTCGGGATCAAAGGCATCAGCCCCCTGCTGCTCCACATCGCTGGCTACTCCCACGTAATAGTCCTCTATGTCCCCAGGGTCTTCATCTTCTTCTTCTTCCTCTTCCTCACAATTTGGGTCATAGTCCTCTTCATTGCTGTCAGACCCCTGGCTATTCATGTCCACTGACATCTTAGCATCCAGCCAAGTTGCAGATCAGGAAAGCAGTTGCTTTTTCCCCCTCCCCCCAAAACTACCGCTTTCTCAAATGCATTAGTATTTTTGTCTTCTAAGGGAGGAAAAAAAAAAAATAAGTGTTACTTTTTCCCCATGACAAGTTGTAACAGAAACCATTCAAGAATCAAAATGGGACAGTCCTGGCCCTAATCTCACTACAGCCTATTCCAACTCTGGTATCACATGGGGAATCTTACTATCATCCCCCTGGCCCAGGCTTATAAAAGGGAAATCCTTCCCTGGAGAGACAGAAGCAGCTGATAAATGGTAACTTCACATGAAAGGCCTGGCATGACAGGGCAAGGCTGTCTGCTCTATGTCAGAAAGTCAAATTCCAATGAACTTGTTATTCTTGCCAAAGTCCTTACGGGAGAAGCACATCCCCACAGCTGGCCGCCCAGAGGGGAGTCAACATAAAGGTTTAACTACCGAAGTTTAAAATTTTGCTTATCATGCCCCGTTAGTATTGATACAGACAGTACATAAATAGGAACACTTCCTGCTGTAATATGTAGAAAAAGAAAACCACTGTTTCACAGACATTACTTTTAGGTGTCTGAAAAATAGGTGCATAGTTGGTAAAGAAAAAAAAAACACACATAGGTGTTCAACATCCTCCTCTAGTCTGCAAAGTTGACTGATTTTTCAGGTTTAAAGAGTTCTACTGGCCGGGTGTGGTGACTCATGCCTGTAATCCCAGCACTGTGGGAGGCTAAGGCGGGTGGATCACTTGAGGTCAGGAGTTCAAGACCAGACTGGCCAACATGGCGAAACCCCATCTCTACTAAAAATACAAAATTAGCCAGGTGTGGTGATATGCACCTGTAATCCCAGCTACTCGGGAGGCTGAGGCAGGAGAATCACTTTAACCCGGGAGGCAGAGTTTACAGTGAGCCAAGATTGCGCCACTGCACTCTAGCCTGGATGACAAGAGTGAAACTCCATTGGCTGGGTGCGGTGGCTCACGCCTGTAATCCCAGAATTTTGAGAGGCTGAGATGGGTGGGTCACCTGAGGTCAGGAGTTCGAGACCAGCCTGGTTAATATGGTGAAACCCTGTCTCTACTAAAAATACAAAAAAATTAAGCAGGCGTGGTGACAGGCACCTGTAATCCCAGCTACTCGGGAGGCTAAGACAGGAGAAACGCTTGAACCCAGGAGGCAGAGGTTATAGTGAGCTGAGATTGCACCGCTGCACTCCAGCCTGGGCAATAAAAGCAAAACTCCGTCACACACACACGTGTACACACACACACACACACACACACACGAGGGAAACTCCATCTCAAAAAAGAAAAGCCCGCAAACAGCGAAATGTTACTTAATTACATATAAACGAAAAGAGAATACTAGTTGAGAAAGCGAAACAGTCACAAACCCTAACTTCAACTCACAGAAGATTGTGGCAAACACCCATTAACTTTTCTACACAACTACCATTTCAACTGATGAGCTGAAAGGAACAATATCAACTAGCGATTAAAATCTAAAACTAGGCCAGGTGCGGTGGCTCACGCCTGTAATCCCAACACTTTGGGAAGCCAAGGCGGGCGGATCACGAGGTCAGGAGATCAAGAGCATCCTGGCCAACGTGGTGAAACCCCATCTCTACTAAAAATACAAAAATTAGCTATACGTGGTGGTGCGTGCGTGTAATCCCCAGCTACTCAGGAGGCTGAGGCAGGAGAATCACTTGAACGAGGGAGTCGGAGGTTGCAGTGAGCCGAGATCCCGCCACTGTACTGCAGCCTGGCAACAGAGTGAGACTCCATCTCAAAAAAAAAAAAAAAAAAAAAATCTAAAACTAATAGAACCTTAAAGTGTAAGAGCATTTGGATTTAACGGTACATAAACAATTTATATAAACAAATCTTGATTAAATACAAAAGCAAATATAAAGTCTACTTGAAGTAGGTAATCTGTCTGAAAAAAACAACCAACCATAATCTAAAACAAAGACTGAGGTTGTGGCTCACAACTATAATCCCAGAACTTTGGAAGGCTGAGATGAGAGGATCCCTTGAGGCCAGGAGGTCAAGATCCACCTGAACAACCTAGTGAGACCATGTCTCTACAACACATTTGAAAAAAAAAAAAAAGAAATCAGCTGGGCGTGGTGGCTCATGCCTGTAATCCCAGCACTTTGGGAGGCCGAGGCAGGTGGATCACGAGGTCGGGAGATCAAGACCATCCTGGCTAACACGGTGAAACCCCGTCTCTACTAAAAATACAAAAAATTAGCCGGGCATAGTGGCAGGCGCCTGTAGTCCCAGCTACTGGGGAGGCTGAGGCAGGAGAATGGTGTGAACCCGGGAGGCGGAGCTTGCAGCGAGCTGAGATCGCGCCACTGGACTCCAGGCTGGGCGACAGAGCGAGACTCCGTCTCAAAAAAAAAAAAAAAAGAAAAGAAAAAAAATCCCGGCACTTTGGGAGACCAAGGTGGCCAGATCACCTGAGGCCAGGAGATTGAGGCCAGCCTAGCCAACATGGCAAAATCCCATCTCTACTAAAAATACAAAAATTAGGCTGGGCGCAGTGGCTCACACCTGTAATCCCAGCACTTTGGGAGGCCGAGGCAGGCAGATCACGAGGTCAGGAGATCCAGACCATCCTGGCTAACACGTGAAACCCCATCTCTACTAACAATACAAAAATTAGTTGGGCATGATGGCATGCACCTGTAATCCCAGCTACTCAGGAGGCTGAGGCAGGAGAACTGCTTGAACTCGGGAGACAGAGGTTGCAGTGAGCAGAGATTGCACCACTGCACTCCAGCCTGGGCAACAGAGCGAGACTCAATCTGAAAAAATAAAAAAATAAAAAATAAAAAATAAATTAGCTTGGCAGGGTGGTGCACACTTGCAATCCCAGCTACTTGGGAGGCTGAGGCAGGAGAATCACTTGAACTAGGGAGGAGGTTGCAGTGAGCCAAGATCATGCCACTGCACTCCAACCTGGGCAAGAGTGAGACACTGTCACACACACAAAAAATAAACAAATAAATAAAATAAGACAGGCATAGCGGTCATGCGTCTGTAGTCCTGGCTACATCAAAGAACTGCTTGGGCCTGGAAGGTCAAGGCTGCAGTGAGATCGTGCCACTGCACTCCAGCCTAGGCAACAGAGAGATTCTGTCTCCAAAAATAATAATAATAATAATAATAATAATAATAATAATAATAATAATAATTCAGGTAAATAATCTTCTACTTAAAAAAAAAAAAGGCCCACGTACAGTGGCTCACATCTGTATCAGTGGCTCACGCCTGTATCATAATCCCCACACTTTGGGAGGCTGAGGCTGGAGGATCATTCAAAACCAGGAGTTCCAAACCACCCTGGGTAACATAGTGACACTCACGTCTACCAAAAGGAAAAAGAATTTGTAACCAGTCTAAAAGACTATGGAGTCCTGAGACATAGTATCACTCTGTCACCCAGTCTGAGATATAAAAACATGATCATGGCCCACTGCAGCTTCCAACTCCTGAGCTCAACAGATCCTCCTGCCTCAGCCTCCTGAGTAACTGGGACTACAGGCATACGCCACCCCCATACCTAATTTTATTTTTTGTATAAACAGGGTTTTACTATGTTGCTCAGGCTGGTTTCAAACTCCTGGCCTCAAGCGATCCTCCTGCGTTGGCCTTACAAAACGCTGGGATTATAGGCAAGAGCCACTGTGCCCAGCCTAGAGTCACATTTTTATATAATAAAAATATCGGCGAGGCGCGGTGGCTCACACCTGTAATCCCAGCACTTTGGGAGGCCGAGGCGGGTGGATCACCTAAGGTCGGGGGTTCAAGGCGAGCCTGACCAACATGGAGAAACCCCGTCTCTACTAAAAACACAAAATTAGCTGGGCGTGGTGGCACATGCCTGTAATCCCAGCTACTCAGGAGGTTGAAGCAGGAGAATGGATTGAACCCCGGAGGCGAAGACTGCAGTGAGACAAGATTGCATCATTACACTCCAACCTGGGCAACAAGAGGGAAACTCTATCTTAAAAAAAAAAAAAAAAAAAAACTCACTATATCTAAGTTGATATGTTAACTATAAATGCTCCCATTTCTAAAAATTAAAAAAAAAAAAACCCTATTAATTGTGGGGCAATAAAAATAATGTTTGCAGTCTGATCTTTTTTTTTTTTGAGACAGAGTCTCACTCTGTCACCCTGGCTGGAATGCAGTGGCACGATCTCAGCTCACTGCAACCTCTGCCTTCCGGGTTCAAGCAATTCTCCTGCCTCAGTCTCTCAGTAGCTGGGATTACAAGCACATGCCACAATGCCCAGCTAATTTTTTTTGTATTTTTAATAGAGATGAGGTTTCACCACGTTGGACAGACTGGTCTCGAACTCCTGACCTCGTGATCCGCCCGCCTCAGCCTCCCAAAGTGCTGGGATTACAGATGCAAGCCACCGTGCCTGGCCAGCAGTTTGACTTTTAACAAACTCTTCTGTATGGTAGAGCCACATAATCACAACTAAACTTAACGATGGTGTTTTTTCTTTAGGAGAAAAAGTTAATCTTTAAATTAAAGATACCTGTAATTCTTGGAGATCTCTCAGGCAGATGTCACCCAAGTATTCTACATAATATGATTTCCATCTAAAATGAAAAGAATTATATTTATATTTTTAAAGCTGGTATACTGCTTTTGCAAGTTTATTTTTTTTTTAAAGCAAAGGTATTTTAAAGGACAAGTAACAAGGGACAGAGTAACTATTAAATTAATTATCTTCTTTTAAAGTGCCAACAAAAAAAATCCATGTCATAATTATACTGACAAGAGTTACATGACCTTCTAAAAAAAGAAAGTATTCAGCTGGGTGTTGTGGCTCACGCCTGTAATCCCAGCACTTTGGGAGGCCAAGGCTGGTGGATCACCTGAGGTCAGGAGTTCGAGCACCTGTAATCCCAGCTACTCGGAAGGCTGAGGCAGGAGAATCACTCCAACCAGGGAGGCAGAGGTTGCAGTGAGGTGAGATCGCGCCACTGCACTCGAGCCTGGATGACAAGAAAATTCGTCTCAAAAAAAAAAAAAAAGAAAGTAATCTAAGTAAACAGGTAGCAATAATTTAATCTCAATTCTCTCTCTCAGTTTGAAAGACCAGTTCTTTTTTTTGTTTGTTTGAGACAGGGTCTCCCTCTGTCACCCAGGTTGGAGTGCAGTGTTGCCATCTCAGCTCACTGTAACCTCCACCTCACCCAGCTGAAAGCCTGCTTCTTTACTCCAGTATTTCTGTCCTTCAGATTCTCAACTACCACAATTTCAATCCTAAATGTTATGTAGATGTTGACCAAGCAAATTGTAACTGACTTAAAATTTAACTTTTACTACAAAATCACCTCCACTGTGGTAATCTAACACAGAATAATGCTAATATTTCAGATCTCACTTTACTCATGCTGTCGTGGCTCATTTATGTCACATTACTCATAAATGTCATGGCGGTGCATGCCTGCAGTCCCAGCTACTTGGGAGGCTGAGGTGGGAGGATCTCTTGAGCACAGGAGGTTGAGGCTGCAGTGAGCCAAGATCACGCCACTACACTCCAGTCTAGGCGACAGAGTGAGACCCTGTCTTCAAAAAAAAAAAAAGAAAGAAAAATTCCAGGACCACGTGTGGTGGCTCATGCCAGTAATCCCAGCACTTTGGTTTGGGAGGCCAAGGTGGGTGGACGGCTTCAGCTAAGGAGTTCAAAACAAGCCTGGGCAACATGGTGAAACCTCACTGCTACAAAAAACACAAAAATTAGCCAGGAATGGTGGCGCATACCTGTAATCCCAGCTACTCGGGAGGCTAAGGCAGGAGAATTGCTTGATCTGGGAGATGGAGGCTGCAGTGAACCGAGACTGCACCACTGCACTCCAGCCTGGGCAACACAGTGAGACTCCGTGTCAAAAAAAAAAAAAAAGAAATTGCCCACAGGCTTCTCACCAACCAAATATATAGGTGGGGAAAACTCCAGGCTCCTCCAAAAAAAAAAGAGAGAGAACTCCATTTCATACTAAATGTTCTAGGTGCAGATTTAAATGAAAATTTAATTTTTAATCATCTCAAAGTTAAATATCCAAATTCTACTTGAAAAAGTGGGCCGGGCACGATGGCTCACGCCTGTGATCCCAACACTTTGGGAGGCTAAGGTGGCAGATCACAAGGTCAAGAGTTCGAGACCAGCCTAATCAACATGATGAAATCCTGTCTCTACTAAAAATACAAAAATTAGCTGGGCGTGGTAGCATGCGCCTATAATTCCAGCTACTCAGGAGGCTGAGGCAGGAGAATCGCTTGAACCCAGGAGGCGGAGGCTGCAGTGAGCCGAGATCGCGCCACTGCACTCCAGCCTGAGCGACAGAGCGGGACTCATAAATAAAAATAAATAAATAAATGAAAGAAAGAAAAAGTGCTGATCTTGTTCCAAGGGGACAATATTTCTTTTTTTTTTTTTTTTTTTTTGAGAGTCTTGCTGGAGTGCAGTGGCGCGATCTCGGCTCACTGGACTACAGGCGCCCGCCACCACGCCTGGCTAATTTTTTGTATTTTTAGTAGAGATGGGGTTTCACCGTGTTAGCCAGGATGGTCTCGATCTCCCGACCTCGTGATCCGCCCGCCTCGGCCTCCCAAAGTGAGGAGGATTATTTGAGTCCAGGAGATTGCAGTGAGCCACGATCACGCCACTGCCCTCCAACCAGCCTGGGTGACAAAGTGAGGCCCTGTCTCTAAAAAAAATTTTTTAAAGGTCATGCACAGTGGCTCACGCCTGTAATCCCAGCACTTTAGGAGGTCAAACTGGGAGGATCGCTTGAGCCCAGCAGTTCAAGACCAGCTTAGGCAACCTATTAAGATCACGTATCCACAAAAAATTTTACAAATTAGCCAGGTGTGGTGGTACGTGCCTGTGGTCCCAGCTACTTAGGAGGCTAAGAAAGGAGGATCACTTGAGCCCAGAAAGTCGGGGCTGCAGTTAGCTGTGATCGCCGCCACTGCACTCCAGCCTGGTGACAGCAACTTTGTCCCGCCCACCAAAAAAAAAAAAAAAAAAAAAAAATTCCTCCAGAGCCAAAGTCACATGTTCAGGGGACCTAACAACCAACCATCCGGGGCTTGCCCACCACGCACAGAACACGTAAGTTTTAGTGAGTCTGAAGACGTTTACTCCAGATATGATCACTAGCGCTGAATTCAGGTCATTTACTAACTACACCTCCGAAGAAAAACGACTTGGCACAAAACTAGAAATCAGCAATTTCGTTTCAAAATCCTACACTTTGTATCTGTCTTTTCTAATACGGTGACCACTAGCCACATGTGGTTAAATTTAATTACACTTAAAAAGTAAGTAAAATTTAAAATTTAGTTTCTCAGGTGCACTAGCCTACAGGTCAAATGCTTAACGGCCACGTGTGGCTAGTAGCTACCATGCTGAACAGCAAAGGTAAAGAACATGTCGCTATGACAGAAAGTTCTATGGGACCTGGCAATGAACAGTACTAAGGAGAAGTCATCCAAGAACGCGGCTGCCCAACCAGCTTCTGGCGAGGCGGCGGCACAGCTCCGGGGCCGCACATCCCTAGAGGCGCCGCGGGCTCCGGGATATTCGCGCGGACGCGGAGCCCGCGAGCTGGGGATACCCTCCACAGGCGGGCGTTAAACCGCGCGGGCAGCGCTGCGAGAGCTCCCAAAGATGACTCGAGTGGTGAGCCCCGAGGCGGCGCGTTTCCCCGCCGCGCCAGACAGGGAGAGAGGGCCTAGATGTGCCGGCGCCGGTTGGTCAGAGGCGGTGGCCTCTGACCTTTCCGAGAGCTGAGAAGGCGGCGGGAGGAAAAAAGGCAGACACACGCTGGTCGCCCGGCCGCTACGGCGGGTAATGCTCGGACAACGTACCGGCGACGGGGAGCGCCCGGGCCTCCCGGGCGACGGCGAAGGCGGAGTCCCGGCCCGGCCAGGGAGGCGCGCGGAGAGGCCCCCCCAGCGGCCCGCCAAGGTAAACAAGGCCGTGACGTGCGCCGCGCACTTACCGGGAGCTGCGGCCTCGCGGCCGCTGAGCCCGAACAAGCCAGACCGGGTCAGGCCGGGTCAGAGGGACCGGATTGGGGCGAAGCGGCAGCGGAGGCGGCGGGCCGACGCCGGTCAAGCCCGCGCTGCTTCCTCCAGAAGAGTCGTCCCCACAGCTCCGGAAGTGCTTGGCGCCGTTACGTCACTTCCGGATCGGGGTCGACCCACGGTCGCTCGGGTCGCGACAGGCTCCCGGCTAGAGGGCCTGTTTAGCGCCGCCTCCTTGAAACTTAGCGCTCTGACCCAGAGTCTGACCAGGGTACGGCAGGCGCCGACCGCGTCTGGAGCCACTATTCGCCTACCAGCGTCTCCCGTCGAGATGTTTTTAACCAGCGCGTTTCTCACCGGCTTCTCATTTCACTGTTTGTACTCCGGGATCGGGCACGGAGAAGACATCCTGGCGTCAGTGGAGCAGATAACCATTGTTTCTCGGCGGCTATCTAGTCAGAGGGGAGCTGGGCCGGGAATTTCTGCCTACACCCCGAGGCGGTCGCAGGGTGGCCCCAGAGCCGCAACCACACCAGGCTTTCGCTTCCCCTGCCGAGGCCTCGTTCGCCGCGCAGTTCTCCGACTTACGGTCACCGTGCAAGATTGCATCTTAACTGCCTTGCTTGCAGTTTCTTTTCACAGTATAGGAGTTGTCATCATGACTTCCAGTTACCTTCTGGGACCGGTTGTCAAATGGTGTGGCTAGAGACGGAGGCTCACTCAGATTGTTGCTGCACCACAATGGAAATGCCAGTATGAAGCCGCTGATGTTAGGAAGGCTCCAAGTTGTGCAATTCCATAGACAACAAATCAAATCATTTCCAGCCATACTGGAGTCGCGTATATACATATTCAAGACACCTGTGCAGGCCGGGCGCGGTGGCTCAAGCCTGTAATCCCAGCACTTTGGGAGGCCGAGGCGAGTGGATCACGAGGTCAGGAGATCGAGACCATCCTGGCTAACACGGTGAAACCCCGTCTGTACTAAAAGTACAAAAAAATTAGCCGGACGTGGTGGCGGTCGCCTGTAGTCCCAGCTACTCGGGAGGCTGAGGCAGGAGAATGGCGTGAACCCGGGAGGCGGAGCTTGCAGTGAGCCGAGATGGCGCCACTGCACTCCAGCCTGGGCGACAGAGCGAGACTCCGTCTCAAAATAAAATATAATAAAATAAAATAAAAAATTAAACAAATAAAGACACCTGTGCTGGCTGGTCGCTGTGGCTCATGCCTGTAATCCCTGCACTTTGGGAAGCCGAGGTGGGAGGATCGCTTGAGCCCAAGAATTTGATGTAGTGAGACCCCCCTCCTTTCTACAAAAAAATTAAAAATTAGCTGGGCGAGGTGGCACACACCTGTGCGTCCCAGCTACTCAGGGGGCTGAGGTGATGATATAGGATCGCTTGAGCCGAGGAGGTCGAGGCTGCAGAGCGCCGAGATCGCACCACTGCAGTCCAGCATCGGTGATAGAAGGAGACCCTGTCTCACAACAACAATAACAAACCATACAATGTAGAAAGCCATTAAAAATCATGCCGCGTGGCCGGGCACCGTGGCTCACGCCTGTAATCCCAGCACGTTGGGAGGCCGGAGCCGGCAGATTACGAGGTCAGGAATTCGAGACTAGCCTGACCAGCATGGTGAAACCCTGTCTCTACTAAAAATTTACAAAATTTGCCGGGCGTGATGGTGGGCGCCTGTAGTCCCAGCTACTCGGGAGGCTGAGGCAGGAGAATTGCTTGAACTCGGCAGGCGGAGGTTGCAGCGAGCAGAGATCGCGCCACTGCACTCCAGCCTGGGCGACAGAGCGAGACTCTGTCTCAAACAACAACAACAAAAAAAAAACTTGTCGGGTGGACTGCTCTGCCTATGGAGTAGCAATTACTTTTTTTTTTTTTTTTTTTTGAGACGGAGTCTCGCTCTGTCGCCCAGGCTGGAGTGCAGTGAGAGAGCCGCTATCTCGGCTCACTTCAACCTCCGCTTCCTGGGTTCAAGTGATTCTCCTGCCTCAGTCTCCCGAGTAGCTGGGACTACAGGCGCGCACCACCGCGCCCAGCTAATTTTTTTTTTTTTTTTTTTTTTTTTGACGGAGTCTCTCTCTGTTGCCCAGGCTGGAGTGCAGTGGCGCGATCTAGGCTCACTGCAAGCTCCGCCTCCCGGGTTCACGCCATTCTCCTGCCTCAGCTTCCCGAGTAGCTGGGACTACAGACGCCCGCCACCACGCCTAATTTTTTTTGTATTTTTAGTGGAGACGGGGTTTCACCGTGTTAGCCAGGATGGTAATTTTTGTATTTTTAGTAGAGACAAGGTTTCACCATGTTGGCCAGGATGGTCTGGATCTCTTGACCCCTTGATCCGCCCACCTCGGCCTCCCAAAGTGCTGGGATTACAGGCGTGAGCCACTGCTCCTGGCCTCCTTTGTTTCTTTACTTCTCTAATAAACTTGCTTTCACTTTACCAAAAAAAATGAAATAAATCATACTGGGTGGCAGGGCATGGTGGCTCAAGCCTGTAATCCCAGCACTTTGGGAAGCCAAGGTGAGAGGATCGCTTGAGCCCAGGAGTTGGAGACCAGCCTGGGCAACATAGTGAGATTCCATGTCTACAAAAAAAAAAAAAGTTTTGGCCAGGTGTGGTGGCTCACGCCTGTAATCCCAGCACTTTGGGAGGCTGAGGCAGGTGGATCACTTGAGCCTAGGAGTTCAAGACCAGCCTGAACAACATGGTGAAACCCCGTCTCTACAAAAAATACAAGTTAGCTGGATGTGCTTATAGCTCCACCTACTTGGGAGGCTGAGGTGGGAGGATCACTTAAGACCCAGGATGTGGAGGCTGCAGTGAGCAAGAGATCGGGCTACTGCACTCCAGCCTGGGGGACAGAGCCAGAACCTGTCTTCAAAAAAAGAAAAAAAAATGCTGTACTAAGGCACCTATTGACAAGGAAAGGTTATTTGTGATATACTCAAGTGATAAGAATAGGATAGGGGCCAGGTGTGGTGGCTCACACCTGTAATCCCAGCACTTTGGGAGGTGGAGGCGGGCGGATCGCCTGAGGTCAGGAGTTCCAGACCAGCCTGACCAACATGGCAAAACCCTGTCTCTACTAAAAAATACAAAAATTAGCCAGGCATGGTGGTGCGTGCCTGTAATTCCAGCTACTTGGGAGGCTGAGGCAGGGAGAATAACTTGAACCCGGGAGGCGGAGGTTGCAGCGAGCCGAGATTGCACCACTGCACTGCAGCCTGGGCAACACAGTAGCTCTGTCTCAAAAAAGAAAAAGTAAATAAAATATGAATGCATATAAAATATACAAAGTCTCTCATGGTTTCTTTGGAACAGGAATCCAGACAAGCCACAATGGGAAGGTTTATCTCAGCTCCACAGCTGAGGGGGCCTCAGCAAGAAGACTCAAAGACTGGGGAGTGGAATCATAGGCAAAGTTGTTTACTCATACTTCTGGTGGGTGATGTCAGCTGGGGGCCTAGCTGGGGCTGTCAGCCAGAACATACACATGCATGATCTCTCCATGTGGCCTGTGCTTCCTGGTAACATGGTGGCTGGATTTGAAGGGCAAAGGTCTTTTTTTTTTTTTTTTTTTTTTTTTTGAGACAGAGTATCACTCTATCGCCCAGGCTGGAGTGCAGTGGCATGATCTCAACTCACTGCAACCTCCTGGGTTCAAGTGATTCTTGTGCCTCAGCCTCCATAGTAGCTGAGATGTCAGGATGACAGGCGTGCACCACCATGTTCAGCTGTTTTTTCTGTTTTTTTTTCTTTGAGATGGAATTTTGCTCTTGTTGCCCAGGCTGGAGTACAATGGCGCGATCTCGGCTCACCACAACCTCCGCCTCCCGGATTCAAGCAATTCTCCCCGCTCAGCCTCCCAGGTAGCTAGGATTACAGGCATGCACCACCATGCCTGGCTAATTTTGTATTTTTAGTAGAGACAGGGTTTCTCCACGTTGGCCAGGCTGGTCTTGAACTCCTGACCTCAAGCCATCTGCCTGCCTCGGCCTCCCAAAGTGCTGGGATTACAGATGTGAGCCGCCAGGCCCAGTCAATTTTTGTATTTTTAGTAGAAATGGGATTTCACTGCCAGGCGCGGTGGCTCACACCTGTAATCCCAGCACTTTGGGAGGCCGAGACGGGCAGATTGCCTGAGGTCGGCAGTTCGAAACCAGCTTGCCCAACATGGTGAAACCCCGTCTCTACTAAAAAATACAAAAATTAGCCGGGCTTGGTGGTGGGCACCTGTAATCCCAGCTACTCGGGAGGCTGAGGCAGGAGAATTGCTTGAACCTGGGAGGTGGAGGTTGCAGTGAGCCAAGATCGCGCCACTCATGCCACTGCACTCCAGCCTGGGCGACAAAGTGAGACTCTGTCTCGAGAAAAAAAAAAAGAAAAAAAAGAAAGAAATGGGGTTTCACCATGTTGGCCAGGCTGGTCTAGAACCCCTGGTCTCTAGTGATTTGCCTGTCTCAGCTTCCCAAAATTCTGGGATAACAGGTGTGAGCCACTCTGGCTGGCCAAGGGCAAGGGTCTTAAGAGAGTGAGAGCCAAGTGGAAGCCATGTTGCCCTTTGTGGCCTAACCTTCAAAGTCACACGGCATTACTTCTGCCACATTTTATTAGTCAAAGCAGTTACAAAGATCCTCTCAGGTTCAAGGGGAGGGAATGCAGCTCCACCGTCAATGGAGAAACACCAACACTGCATTATAAGCAAAGCATATAAAATGAGATACAGGTTGGTGTAGCCATTTTTGGAAAATATCTGTCACAAAGCACATATTGCATATATCAGTATATCTCTCATCTTATTCATCTTTGTTTTTATTGAATTTAATTATGCAACTAATGTAATGATAACATGAAGTTGTAAAAATGTAATACAAGAATACTGATAGCAGCTTGTGAATACTCCCGTTAATATACTCCACCTCTCTTTTCTCCTATTGGGGTTGTTGCCACTGTCCAGAGTTTGGTGTACATCCTTCTAGGACCCTTTCTACGCATCTAAATACAGTACATGTCGGCCGGGTGCAGTGGCTCATGCCTGTAATCCCAGCACTTTGGGAGGCCGAGGCAGACGGATCATGAGGTCAGGAGTTCGAGAACAGCCTGACCAACATAGTGAAACCCCGTCTCTACTAAAAATACAAAAATTAGTCAGGCATGGTGGCACATGCCGGTAATCCCAGCTACTCAGGAGGCTGAGGCAAGAGAATTGCTTGAACTCGGGAGGCAGAGGTTGCAGTGAGCCGAGATCGCTCCACTGTACTCCAGCCTGGGCAACAGAACAAGACTCCGTCTCAAAAAAATAAAAATAAAAAATAAATAAATAAATTCAGTGTATGTCTATATTTATAGCTACCCACACACACATTTACACAAAGCTTTTCATTAGTAACCTTTTCATTAGTAGCAGGCTATTGCAAATATCATTCTGCTGCTTTTTTCACTTAGTAGAAGCTGCTATTATTATCCCCATTTCACAAACAAGTGATCAAACTAAAGTACTTTTTTTTTTTTTGAGACGGTGTCTACCTCTATTGCCCAGGCTGGAGTGCAGTGGCACAATCTTGGCTGACTGCAACCTCCACCTACCGGGTTCCAGCGATTCTCCTGCCTCAGCCTCCCATGTAGCTGGGATTACAGGCACGCACCACCATGCCTGGCTAATTTTTGTATTTTTAGTAGAGACAAGGATTCACCATGTTGGTCAGGCTGGTCTCGAACTCCTGACCTAAAGTGATCCACCAACCTCTGCCTCCCAAAGTGCTGCAATTACAGGCATGAGCCACCATGCCCATCCAAGCTAAGATTCTAACCCCAGGCATCTGAATCCAGAGCCTACCCTTTTGACAGTGCTGTAACCCTTCTGAGTATATAACAGTATAAATGTATTATATTTGAGCAGTCTCCAATTGCAAGTCATCTGTTTCCAATTTTGTTTTGTTTTGAGATAGAGTCTTACTCTGTCACCCAGGCTGGAGTGCAGTGGCGCTGTATGGGCTCACTGCAACTTCCGCCACCCAGGTTCAAGCAATTCTCCTGCCTCAGCCTCCCGAGTAGCTGTGACTACAGGTGCATGCCACCATGCCTGGCTAATTTTTGTATTTTTAGTACAGACGGCGTTTCAGCACATTGGGCAGGCTGGTCTCGAACTCCTGACCTTGTGATCCACCCGCCTCAGCCTCCCAGTGCTGGGATTACAGGCGTGAGCCACTGTGCCCGGCTATCTGTTTCCAATTTTTCACAATTATAAAGAGTGTTTCAGTGAACACCCTTGGATGTAGTCCTTTTTTTTCCCTTTTCTTTCTTTCTTTCTTTCTTTTTCTTTTTCTTTTTTTTTTTTTGAGACAGAGTTTCGCTCTTGTTGCCCAGGCTGGAGTGCAATGGCATGATCTCAGCTCACCACAACCTCTGCCTCCCGGGTTCAAGCGATTCTCCTGTCTCAGCCTCCGGAGTAGCTGGGATCACAGGCATGCGCCACCATGCCCAGCTAATTTTGTGTTTTTAGTAAAAACAGGGTTTCTCCATGTTGGTCAGGCTGGTCTTGAACTCCCAACCTCAGGTGATCCACCCGCCTAGGCCTCACAAAGTGTTGTGATTACAAGTGTGAGCCACCGTGCCTGGCCCTCTTTTTTCTTTTGAGATGTAGTCTCTCTCTGTCACCCAGACTGGAGTGCAGTGGTGCAGTCACTGCAGCCTCAATCTCCTGGGCTCAAGTGATTCTCCTGCCTCAGCCTCCCAAGTAGCTGGGACTATTATAGGCATGCACCACCATGCCTGGAGAATTTTTTTTAATAGATATGGGGTCCCATTATATTGCCCAGGCTGGTCTCAAACTGCTGGGCTCAAGCAATTCTCCCGCCTTGGCCCCACAAAGTGGTGGGATTATAGGTGTGAGCCACAGCCTGTAGTTCTTTTTGCATAGTTGTGAACACGTTTTTGATTTTATTTCTAGAAATGGAAATAGAGGAATTGCTCAGTCAACTCCTATGCTCATTTTACACTGTAATGGATACTGCCAAATCACATTTCTTTTTTTTTTTTTTTTTTTTTTGAGATGGAGTCTCGCCCTGTCACCCAGGCTGGAGTGCAGTGGCGCGATCTCGGCTCACTGCAAGCTCCACCTCCTGGGTTCACGCCATTCTCCTGCCTCAGCCTCCCGAGTAGCTGGGGCTACAGGCGCCTGCCACCATGCCTGACTAATTTTTTTGTATTTTTAGTAAAGACGGGGTTTCACCTTGCTAGCTAGGATGGTCTCCATCTCCTGACCTCGTGATCCGCCCACCTCAGCCTCCCAAAGTGCTGGCATTACAGGCGTGAGCCACCACACCCAGCCCAAATCACATTTCTTAAATGCTTTGTTCTTTCAGACTGGTTAAAGGCCAGGCACCAAGTTGTTATAGATGGTAAGTAAAGAGGACCACAATATCTGTGGTCAAGGAGCTTTGTTCTAATAGGAGATGCAGAAATTAGTAGAATAATTCAACAATAAGTATCAAATTACCACTGTGAGTGCATTGGATGGAAATACAAGAAAAATAAAAATAAAAATTATCACCGTGAGCCGGACACGGTGGCTCATGCCTGTAATCCTAGCACTTTGGGAGGCTGAGGTGGGCGGATCACGAGGTCAGGAGATCAAGACCATCCCGGCTAATACCGTGAAAACCTGTCTCTACTACAAATTAAAAAAAAAAAAAAATTAGCCCGGCGTGGTGGCAGGCGCCAGCTACTCGGGAGGCCGAGGCAGGAGAATGGCGTGAACCCGGGAGGCGGAGCTTGCAGTGAGCCGAGATCGCACCACTGCATTCCAGCCTGGGCAACAGGGTGAGACTTCGTCTCAAAAAAAAAAAAAAAAAAAAAAAATTATCACCGTGAGGAGTGCTGCATAGGAGAGTTGGTAGACTCAATCCTCAGCCTCTCTTCCATCTACGCTCCTTCCCCAGTGATCTCATTCAACCTCTTTGCCTTAGGACCTCCCATACACTGATGACTTCCGGGTTTTCATTTCTAATCCTACCAAATTTCCTATACTTCACACTCAGTATATGCAGTTGTCCATTCAATACCTCCATTTGGATGTCATATCGGCACTCGAATTTAACATGTCTTAAATAAAACAAAATTCTCAAATTTACCTCCAAACCTGGCACTCCCCCAATATTTCCCAGCTCAATACCACTCTCTCTCCATTTACTCAGGCCAAAAATTCACAAATTTGGCCAGGCATGGTGGCTCACGCCTGTAATCCCAGCACTTTGGGAGGCCGAGGTGGGCAGATCACCTGAGGTCAGGAGTTCAAGACCAGCCTGGCCAAGATAGCAAAACCCTGTCTCTACTAAAAATACAAAAATTAACTGGGCATGGTGGCGGGCATCTGTAATCCCAGCTACTCGGGAGGCTGAGGCAGGAGAATTGCTTGAACCCAGGAGGTTGCAGTGAACCAAGATTGCACCACTGCACTCCAGCCTGGGCGACAGAGCAAGACTCTGTCTCAAAAAAAAAAGAAAGAAAGAAAAAACAAATCACAAGTTTTCCATGAGCTTTCCTCTTCCAAATTTCACATTCAGTCCACAAGCAATTCCCATGAGCTATACCTCTGAGATATGTCCTGACTTTAGCACTTACCACTACCTGCAGCTCTATTCCAAGCCACCCTCAATGTGTCTTTGGATGTGAGCAGTAGTCCCTTAACTAGTCGCCCTGCTTTAAAATATTTTTTACTTTTGTAGAGACAGGATCTCACTCTGTCACCCATGTTGGAGTGCAGTATATTTTATTATTTATTTACTTATTTATTTATTTTTATTTTTCGAGGCAGAGTTTTGCTCTTGCCGCCCAGTCTGGAGTGCAACGGTACAATCTCGACTCACTGCAACCTCCACCTCCCAGGTTCAGGCGATTCTCCTGCCTCATTCTCCCGAGTAGCTGGGACTACAGGCATGCACCACCATGCCTGGCTAATTTTGTATTTTTAGTAGAGATGGTGTTTCGCCATGTTTGCCAGGCTGGTCTCAAACTCCTGACCTCAGGTAATCTTCCCGCCTTGGCCTCCTAAAGTGCTGGGATTCCAGGCGTGAGCGACCGTGCCCAGCCCAGTACATTTTATTTTTATTCTTTTTCTTTTTTAAAAAAAGATTTATTTTTTTCAAGATAGAAGGTGGGATTTTTCCTTTTTTTTTTGAGACGGAGTCTCGCCCTGTTGCCCAGGCTGGAGTTCAATGGCATGATCTTGGCTCACCGCAGCCTCTGCCTCACAGGTTCAAGCGATTCTCCTGCCTCAGCCTCCTAAATTGCTGGGATTACAGGCGCCTGCCACCACGCCCGGCTAATTTTTGTTATTTTTAGTAGAGATGGGTTTTCACCATGTTGGCCAGGCTGGTCTGGAACTCCCGACCTCAGGTGATCCACCCACCTCAGCCTCCCAAAGTGCTGGGATTATGGGTGTGAGCCACCTCAGGAGATCAAGACCAGCCTGGCCAACCTGGCAAAACCCCGTCTCTACTAAAAATACAAAATTAGCGGGCGTGGTGGCACATGCCTCTAATCTCAGCTACTCAGGAGGCTGAGGCAGGAGAATCGCTTGAACCTGGGAGGCAGAGGTTGCGGTGAGCCAAGATTACATTACTGCACTCCAGCCTAGGCAACAAGAGCGAAACTCTGTCTCAAAAAATATATGTATTTTTAAAGTACAAAACATGTCATTTTTCTTTTCAACATCCTCTAAAGCTCTATCACAAGCTTTGGCCTTACGGACCAACAAAGCATAGTCTAGAGCCAGACAGCTAGGATTAGAAACCCTTGACCGGGTACAGTGGCTCATGCCTGTAATTCCAGCACTTCAGGAGGCTGAGGTGGGATGATTGCTTGAGTCCAGGAGTTCAAGACCACCCTGGGCAACATAGGGATACCCTGTCTCAAAAATAATTAATTAATCAAAATTGAGGCTTGGGAGAGTGGGTCACTCCTGTAATCCCAGCACTTTGGGATGCCAAGACAGGAGGATCGCTTGAGCTCAGGAGTTCAAGACTAGCCTTGGCAACATAGGGAAACTCCATCTCTACAAAAAATACAAAAAGTAACCTCGGCCGGGACGGTAGCTCACGCCTATAATCCTAGCACCTTGGGAGGACAAGGCAGGTGGATCACCTGAAGTCAGGAGTTTGAGACAAGCCTGGCCAACATGGTGAAACCCTGTCTCTACTAAAAATACAAAAATTAGCCAGGCGTGGTGTCGGGTATTTGTAATCCCACTTACTCAGGAGGCTGAGGCAGGAGAATCGCTTGAACCTGGGAGGCAGAGGTTGCAGTGAGCTGAGATTGTGCCACTGCACTCCAGCCTGGGTGACAAGAGCAAAACTCCATCTCAAAAAAAAAAAAAAAAAAAATTAACCAGGCATGGTGGTGCGCACCTGTAGTCCCAGCTACTAGTGAGGCTGAGATGGGAGAATGGCTTCAGCTCAGGAAGTGGAGCTTGCAGTGAGCTGAGATTGTGCCACTGCACTCCAGCCTAGGTGACAGAGCAAGACCCTGTCTCAAAAAAATAAAACTAAAATTAAAATAATACTTTAAAGAGAATCCCAACTCCACATCTTCCTGTCCATGTGACCTTGGGCAGGGAACCTTACCTCTCTGTGACTTAGTTTACTCATTTGTGAAATTAGGAGAATAATAGCAGCCTCTACTGAGTGAAAAAAGCAAACTGGTATTTACAATATAGCCTTTTATCAATGAAAACAGTTTGTGTAAGTGTGTGTGTGAGTGTGTATAGCTGTATATATAAATATGTATGTTAACTCATTGAAAGGGCCCTGAAAGATATGTACAAAATGCTAATATTTTATTTATTGATTTATTTAATTTTTTTCTGAGGCCTAGCCTAGGAGACAAGCCTAGGTAACAGAGCAAGACCCTGTCTCAAAAGACCCTAGGTGATGCTCTGTCACCTAGGCGGGAGTGCAGTGGTGCTATCTTGGCTCACTGCAACCCCTGCCTCCTGGGTTAAAGCAATACTACCTCAGCTGGGCACAGTGGCTCACGCCTGTAATCCCAGCACTTTGGGAGGTTGAGGCAGAAAGATCACCTGAGGTAAGGAGTTCAAGACCAGTCTGGCCAACATAGTGAAACCCCATCTTTACCAAAAAATACAAAAATTAGCCAGGCGTGGTGGCACGTGCCTGGAGTCCTGGTTACTTGGGGGAGCTGAGACAGAAGAATCACTTGAACCTGGGAGGCGGAGGTTGCAGTGAGCCAAGATCCTGCTACTGCACTCCAGCCTGGGGGAAAGAGTGAGCCTCTTTCTAAAAAAAAAAAAAAAAAAAGCAATCCTGCCTCAGTCTCCCATGGATTTGTTATCTGGGCTCTTCGTTCTGTTTTGAAGGTCTGTTTGCCTATTCCCAGTCCAATACTACAATGTTTTAATTTCAGCTTCATGGTTTCTTTTTAAAAAATTGTTTTCTATTTTATTTATTTATTTATTTTATTTTTGAGATGGAATCTTACTCTGTCACCCAGGCTGAAGTGCAGTGGCACGATCTCAGCTCACTGCAATCTCTACCACCTGGGTTCAAGCAATTCTCCTGTCTCAGCCTCCCAAGTAGTTGGGAATACAGGCACCCGCCACCATGCCAGGCTAATTTTTATATTTTTAGTAGAGACAGGGTTTCACTATGTTGGCCAGGCTGGCCTCACACACCCAACCTCAAGTGATCCGCCTGCCTCGGCCTCCCAAGGTGCTGGAATTACAGGCATGAGCCACCGTACCCGGCCAATTTTTTATTTAGAGATGCAGTCTTGCTCCGTCACCCAGGCTGGAGTGCTCTGGTGTGATCTCGGCTCACTGTAACCTCCACCTCCCGAGTTCAAGCAATTCTCCTGCTTCAGTCTCCCGAGTAGCTGGGACTACAGGCGGGTGCCACCATGTCCCGCTACTTTTTGTATTTTTAGTAGAGATGGGTTTTCGCCATGTTGCCAGGCTGGTCTCGAATTCCTTACCTCAGGTGATCCACACGCCTCGGCCTCCTAAAGTGCTGGGATTACAGGTGTGAGCCACCATGACTGGCCGGTTTCTTTTTGCTGTATGGTAGAACAAGATGCCTTTGTTGATTTTTTTTCTTTCCATCAGCTTTCTCAGGTTGAAGCCCTTATTGGTCTTTTTCAAAAATTTCTGGCCAGGCGCAGTGGCTCACGCCTATAATCCGAGCACTTTGGGAGGCCGTAGGTGGGCAGATTCACGAGGTCAGGAGATCGAGACCACCCTGGCCAACATGGTGAAACCCCGTCTCTACTAAAAATACAAAAATTAGTTGCCACTGCACTCCAGCCTGGCGACAGAGCAAGACTCCGTCTCAGAAAAAAAAAAAAAAATTCTTAGACAATCTCATACAAAAAAAAAAAAATTAGCCAGGCGTGGTGGCGGGCACCTGTAGTCCCAGCAACTTGGGAGGCTGAGGCAGCAGAATGGCGTGAACTCGGGAGGCAGAGTTTGCAGGGAGCTGAGATCGTGCCACTGCACTCCAGCCTGGGCGTCAGAGTGAGACCCCATCTCAAAAAAAAAAAAAAACCTTAGATTCAGGTTGATGTTTTGTTTTGTTTTTTGTATTTTGTTTTGGCAATGGAGTCTCACTCTGTTACCCAGGCTGGAGTGCAGTGGCACAATCACGACTCACTACAACCTCAACATCCTGGGCTCAAGGGATCCTCCCACCTCAGCCTCATGAGTGTCTGGGACCACAGACATGCATAACCATGCCAGGTTAATTTTTTTTTTTTTTCCTTTTGAGATGGGGTTTGGCTCTTGTCTCCCAGGCTGGAGTGTAATGGTGCGATCCTGGCTCACTGCAACCTCCGCCTCCCATTTTCAAAGGATTCTCCTGCCTCAGCCTCCAGAGCAGCTGGGATTACAGGCATCCGCCACCACGCACAGCTAATCTTTGTATTTTTTAGTAGAGACAAGGTTCCACCATGTTAGCCAGGCTTTTCTTGAACTCCTGACCTCAGGCGATCCGCCCGCCTCAGCCTCCCAAAGTGCTGGGATTACAGGCGTGAGCCACCGCTCCCAGCCAATTTTTTTTTTTTTTTTTGGAGAGACGAGGTCTCACTATGTTGTCCAGGCTGGTCTCGAACTCCTAGTCTCAGGCTATCCTCCCGCCTTGGCCTTCCAATGTGCTGGGATTACAGGGGATGAGCCACCACACCTGGCCATGTTTCTTTTCTTAATTGTTTTTTATTTTTGTAGAGACAGGATCTTACACTCCCATCCAGGCTAGAGGACAGTGACATTTTATTTTTTATCCTTTTTGTTTTTTAAAAATTAATGTTTTCTGGGCTTGGCGCGGTGGCTCACGCCTGTAATCCCAGCACTTTGGGAGGCTGAGGCAGGCAGATCACAAGGTCAGGAGTTCAAGAGCAGCCTGACCAACATGGTGAAACCCTGTCTCTACTAAAAATACAAAAATTAGCCTGGCGTAGTGGCACCCGTCTGTAATCCCAGCTACTCGCCAGACTGAGGCAGGAGAATTGCTTGAACCCGGCAGGCGGAGGTTGCGGTGAGCCGAGATCTGGCCATTGCACTCCAGCCTGGGAAAAAGGAGCAAAACATCGTCTCAAAAAAAAAAAAAATTTAATGTGTTTTTCAAATAAGACAGTGGAGGAGGCTGGGCACAGTGGCTCACGCCTGTAATCCCAGCACTTTGGGAGGCTGAGGCGGCCGGATCAGGAGGTCAAGAGTTGGAGACCAGCCTGGCTGACATGATGAAACCCGTCTCTACTACAAATACAAAAAGTAGCTGGGCGTGGTGGCGAACGCCTGTAATCCCAGCTACTCGGGAGGCTGAGGCAGGAGAATCCTGTGAACCCGGGAGGCGGAGTTTGCAGTGAGCCCAGATCTCGCCATTGCACTCCAGCCTGGGTGACAGGGCGAGAATCTGTCTCAAAAAAAAAAAAAAAAAAGAAAGAAAAGAAAAAGAAAGTGGAAGCTTGGCCAGGTGCAGTGGCTCATGCCTGTAATCCCAGCACTCTGGGAGGCGGACATGGGTAGATGATGAGGTCAGGAGATCGAGACCATCCTGGCTAACATGGTGAAACCTTGTCTCTATTAAAAATACAAAAAATTAGCTGGGCGTGGTGGCAGGCACCTGTAGTCCCAGCTACTCAGGAGGCTGAGGCAGAAGAATCGCTTGAACCCGGGAGGTGGAGGTTGCAGTGAGCCGCGATCGTGCCACTGCACTCCAGCCTGGGCTACAGAGCAAGATTGTCTCAAAAAATAAAAATAAAAAAGAAAGTGGAGGCTGGGCGCGGTGGCTCATGCCTGTAATCCTAGCACTTTGGAAGGCTGAGGCAGTTGGATCACTTGAGGCCAGGAGTTTGAGACCAGCCTGGCCAAGATAGTGAAACCCTATTTCTACAAAATACAAAAATTAGCCAGATTTGGTGGTGCATGCCTGTAGTCCCAGCTACTCAGGAGGCTGAGGCAGGAGAATCGCTTGAACCCAGGAACTGGAGGTTGCAGTGAGCCAAGATCACGCCACTGCACTCAGCCTGGGTGTTGGAGTGAGATTCTAAGGAAAAAAAAAGTTGCCAGATGCGGTGGCTCACGCAGAGGTTGCAGTGAGCCGAGATCACACCACTGCACTCCAGCCTGGGCAACAGAGCCAGACTCTGTCTCAAAAAAAAAAAAGCCAATTTTTTTTTTTCTTTAAAGATGTGGGGGGGTCTTGCCATGTTTCCCAGACTGGTCTTTAACTTGAGAATTGCTCAAGCAATTCTCCTATCTTAGGATCCCAAAGTGCTGGAATTACAGGCCTGAGCCACTATGCCCTTCCCACATATAGCAAACTTTAACATCAATGATCATAAAGATAACTACAGGTTTCAGATTTCACAAATTTATTTGCTTGCCATGTCTTCTTTCTTGGTTTTGCTTTTTGCTTTTTAACTTTTATGTGTTTTTTTTTTCACCTTGGCCTCCCAAGGAGCTGGGATTACAGGTGTGAGTCACCATGCCCAGCCATGTATAGCAAACTTCCTACTTTTTTTTGTTTTGTTTTGTTTTGTTTTTGAGACGGAGTCTTGCTCTGTCCCCCAGGCTGGAGTGCAGTGGCACCATCTGGGCTCACTGCAAGCTCCGCCTCCAGGGTTCACACCATTCTCCCACCTCAGCCTCCCGAGTAGCTGAGACTACAGGCGCCCACCACCATGCCTGGCTAATTTTGTTTTTGTTTTTTTAGTAGAGACGGGGTTTCACCATGTTAGCCAGGATGGTCTCGATCTCCTGACCTTGTGATCCGCCCGCCTTGGCCTCCCAAAGTGCTGGGATTACAGGCATGAGCCAACTTCCCACGTGTCTGTTTGCATAGTTGAGTGATACTGTTTCATCCTCCTGCTTGGATGCTAGTTTGGCTGAGTATGAGGTTCAATTTTTTTTTTTTTTTTTTTTTTTGAGACAGAATCTCTCTCTGTCACCCAGGTGGGAGTACAGTGGCAAGATCTTGGCTCACTGCAACCTCTGCCTCCTGGGTTCAAGCAATTCTCATACCTCACCTCCCAAGTAGCTGGGACTACAGGTGCCTGCCATCACACCTGACTAATTTTTATATCTTTTTTTTTTTTTTTCCAGAGATGGAGTCTTGATGTTGTTGCCTGGGCTGGAGTGCAATGGCACGATCTTGGCTCACTGCAACCTCCACCTCCCGGGTTGTAGAAATTCTCCTGCCTCAGCCTCCCAAGTAGCTAAGATTACAGGTGCCTACCACCACGCTCAGCTAGTTTTTGTATTTTTAACAGAGATGGGGTTTCACCATGATGGCCAGGCTGGTCTTGAACGCCTGACCTCAGGTGATCCACCCACCTCGGCCTCCCAAAGTGCTGGGATTACAGATGTGAGCCACTGCACCTGGCCAACCCTGTCTCTACTAAAAATACAAAAATCAGCCAGGTGTGGTGGTGGGTGCCTGTAATCCCAGCTACTCATGAGGCTGAGGCAAGAGAATCGCTTGTACCCTGGAGGTGGAGGTTGCAGTGAACCAATATCACACCACTGCATTCCAGCCTGGGCCACAGAGCAAGACTCCGCCTCAAAAAAAAAAAGTATATATATATAATGTGTTCTGATTCTTTTTTTCTTTTTGAGACAGAGTCTCACTCTGTCAGCGATCCCTGCTCACTGCAATCTCTGCCTCCTGGGTTCAAGCAATTCTCCTGCCTCAGTCTCCCTTGTAGCCAAGATTACAGGCGCCCACGACCACACCAGCTAATTTTTTTTTTGTATTTTTAGTAGAGATGGGGTTTCACCATGTTGGTCAGGCTGGTCTTGAACTCCCGACCTCAAATGATCTGCCTCTCTCGACCTCACAAATTTCTGGGATTATAGGCATGAGCCATGGTGCCTGGCCCTGATGATGATGATTATTATTATTGAGACAGAGTCTTGCTCTGTGGCCAGGCTGGAGTGCTGTGGTGCCATCTCGGCTCACTGCCACCTCCCACTCCCTGGTTCAAGTGATTCTGTTGCCTCAGCCTCCCTAGTATTGGGATTATAGGCACATGCCACCATGCCCAGCTAATTTTTGTATTTTTAGTAGAGATGGGGTTTCATTATGTTGGCCAGGATGGTCTTGATCTCCCCACCTCATGATCCACTCACCTTGGCCTCCCAAAGTGCTGGGATTACAGGTGTGAGCCACCGCGCCTGGCCCCTCATTCGAATGAGAATGCTTGATTGCCTATTTTTTCCTGTGTGAAGGCATTTATGAATCCCTTTCTAAAAATTTGCTCCAATGCATATAGTTGTTTTTTTGTTGTTGTTGTTGTTTTTGAGACGGAGTTTTGCTCTGTCACCCAGGGTGGAGTGCAATGGCGTGGTCTCGGCTCACTGCAACTTCTGCCTCCTGGGTTCAAACGATTCTCCTGTCTCAGCCTCCTGAGCAGTTGGGATTATAGGTACATGCCAGCACGCCTGGCTAATTTTTGTATTTTTAGTAGAGAGCATTTCACCATGGTGGCCAGGCTGGTCTCGAACTTTGACCTCGTGATCCGCCTGCCTGGGCCTCCCAAAATGTTGGGATTACAGGTGTGAGCCACTGTGCCCGGCCCATAATTCTTTTTTTTCTTTTCTTTTTTTTTTTTTTTTTGAGACGGAGTCTCACTCTGTTGCCCAGGCTGGAGTGCAGTGGCGCGATCTTGGCTCCCTACAAGCTCCACCTCCTAGGTTCTTGCCGTTCTCCTGCCTCAGCCTCCTGAGTAGCTGGGACTACAGGCTACTGCCACCACGCCCGGCTAAGTTTTTGTATTTTTAGTAGAGATGGGGTTTCACCGTGTTAGCCAGGATAGTCTCGATCTCCTGACCTCATGATCCGCCCACCTCGGCCTCCCAAAGTGCTGGGATTACAGGCGTGAACCACCACTTCGCCCAGCCCCGGCCCCATAATCTTAAATCTTCTTTGACACCCCTTATATCCTTTTTATATCCTTTTTATTTATTTATTTATTTTAATTTATTTTATTTTATTTTGAGAAAGAGTCTCACTCTGTTGCCAGGCTGGAGTGCAGTGGCGTGATCTTGGCTAACTGCAAAATCCACCTCCCAGGTTCACGTGATTCTCCTGCCTTAGCCTCCTGAGTAGGTGGGACTGCAAGCACTGTGCCATCACACCTGGCTAATTTTTTGTGTTTTTAGTAGAGAAGGGGTTTCACTGTGTTAGCCAGGATGGTCTCGATCTCCTGACCTCATGATCTGTATGCCTCGGTCTCCCAAAGTGCGGGGATTACAGGCGTGAACCACTGTGCCTAGCCGCTTTATATCCTATTAATTGACAACTTAAAATTTTTTTTTCTTTAGACTATATCCAGAATCTGGCCACCTCTTTTATTTATTTTTTTTTTTTTTTGAGACGGAGTCTTGCTCAGTCACCCAGGCTGGAGTGCAGTGGCACGATCTCAGCTCACTGCAACCTCCGCCTCCCAGGTTCACGCCATTCTCCTGCCTCAGCCTCCCGAGTAGCTGGAACTACAGATGCCCGCCACGATGCCCGCCATGATGCCCGGCTAATTTTTTTTTTTTTTTTTGTATTTTTAGTAGAGACGGGGTTTCGCCATGTTAGCCAGGATGGTCTCGATTTCCTGACCTTGAGATCCACCCACCTTGGCCTCCCAAAGTGCTGGGATTACAGGCGTGAGCCACCACGCCCGGCCGAATCTGACCACTTCTTACTACCTCCTCTGTTATGCCCTCGTGCAAGTCAACATCTCTGGCCATGGCTTTTAGCCTCCTTAAGGCTCCTTGTTTCTTCTTGCCCCCTGGAGTCTATTTTCACCCAGCAATCAAAGGGGGATCCTGATAACGATGTCAGACTATGTCGCTCCCCACTCAGTATCCTGCAATGACTTCTACGTCCTTCAGAGCAGAGACAGTGGCAAGATCTCGGTTCACTGCAAGCTCCGCCTCCTGGGCTCAAGCGATTCTCCTGCCTTAGACTCTCGAGTAGCTGGGATCACAGGCATAGGCGTCTGCCATCACGGCTGGCAAGTTTTTGTATTTTTAGTAGAGACGGGGTTTGACCATGTTGGCCAGGCTGGTGTTGAACTCCTGACCTCAGGTGATCCACCTGCCTTGGCCTTCCAAAGTGCTGGGATTATAGGCATGAGCCACTGCGTTGGGCCTTTAACTTTTTTTTTTTTTTTTTTTTTTTTTTAGAGACAGTGTTTCGCTCTTTTTGCCCAGGCTGGAGTGCAATGGCATGATCTGGGCTCACTGCAATCTCTGCCTCCCAAGTTCAAGTGATTCTCCTGCTTCAGCCTCCCAAGTAGCTGGGATTACAGGCATGCGCCACCACGCCCAGCTAATTTTGTATTTTTAGTAGAGACGGGGTTTCTCCATGTTGGTCAGGCTGGTCTCAAACTCCTGACCTGAGTTGATATGCCTGCCTTGGCCTCCCAAAGTGCTGGGATTACAGGTGTGAGCCACTGGGCCCGGCCTAACTTTTTTTTTTTAGAGACAAGAGTCTCACTATATAAGTCAGGCTGGTCTCAAACTCCTGGGTTTAAGCAATCCTCTCGCCTTGGCGTCCCAAAGAGCTGGGATTACAGACATGAGCCATAACACCAGGCCCAAACCTGTCTTCTAGTGCCTCCAAAACCTCTGTCGCCTCATCAGCTACTACCCTCCCTCTTCCTGTGGTTTCTCAAACATGTCAGGCACAGACCATCTCAAGGCTTTTGCATTTTCTTTTTCTTCTGGGTGGAAGGTTCCTCACCCTTGATCCTGTTATGTGTGAACAGAACTCCCTCTCTCATCTTCTCAGGTCTTGAATCCTGTCACCTTTTCAGTTAAACCCTCCCTTATTCAACTAACTAAAATTGCAAATCACTTGTCCCACACACCCTCTAACTCTCTTCCTGGATTTTTCTCCGTAGTACTTATTACTACTTGATACACTATGCATTTTTTAGTTATTTATCTTTGTTATGGTCTGTAAATTCCAGGAGGACAGGGACCTGTGTGTTGTACTACCAGGGGTGCCTCCAGCACCTAGAAGGACGCCTGGCATATGGCAGGGCGCAATTGATCTCTCTGGAGTGAGTGGATGAATGGGAGCTCAGAGGAAACATTGAAGTCTGGGAAGGCTTCCTGGAGGAATAGGCCCGCTGGCCGACACTCCCAAACCCCGCCCATGCGGCTTCGCGCTCTGCCACGCCCATCGAAGCGGGGCCGAGGCCGGAAGCAGCCCCGGGCGGAAGCCCTACCGTGCCAACTGGGCCCTCCTCCCGACCTGCCCCGGGCTCGTGCCCCGCCCACCCGAAAGTGGGTGAAAGGTCGGCGGCGCCGGCACTGCAGCTGGGGCTGAGAAGCCAGGACGGCCCGAGAACTGACAGACGGAGTGACAGACGGACTGACCATGGCCGACCAGCCAAAACCCATCAGCCCGCTCAAGAACCTGCTGGCCGGCGGCTTTGGCGGTGTGTGCCTGGTGTTCGTCGGTCACCCTCTGGACACGGTCAAGGTGCGGGAGGCTGGGTCGCAGGCTTTGGGGAGGAGGCCCGGGCGGGGCGCGGAAAGCATGGTCCCCCGCGAGGCGCGGACGCTGGGCAGAAGAGGGGCATGTGTGAGCTTCCGTGAGAAGTCTAGGGAATCTCTCTTTCAGGGGTGGGCAGGAAGCTGTACCTTGCGCCCCAAAGAGCCAGGCGGCGGCGCAAAGTGAGCAGCCTCTAACCGCCTGTCAAGAGCTCTGATGTAAGGTTCCCTGTCCCGCAGTCTCTTCTGACCCTGCGCCACTTCTTTAGGGATGGGAAGGAATAAACGTCTCTCCATAGTTTTGGTTTCAGCCAACACTAATATTATCGTTAAGGTTGAAACAGGTCCCCTGTAAAGCCTGCCCCAGGAAGACAACTAAAGACAGAGCGGTACGGTTGTTCTGGAGGTGTCCTTTGATACATTCCCCTGGGGCAAGAGTACCCATCTCTTTCGCACCTTTCCCGGCCCGGGGAGATACTTGACACTCTTCGGCCTGTCACCCAACGGTGGCCTGCTCAGCCTCCTGGGCAGAGGCATCCCTGTGAGAAGCAATGATGACCTCAGTGACCGAGCCCCTTCCATGGAAAGCAAGGTGATCAGCTTTGCACAAGGCCAGCCTCATTCTCACAACTCCCAGATGAGGAAGCTATGGTCAGACTGAGGCTTGGGAGGGAGGACGTTCATCAGGAATTGTTCTCTGGTCTTCCTCATATCATATCTCAACTATTCCCCTTGCAACACCTTCATTAATGCTTTGCTTGGGGACCAAAGTCCATCCCCCATGGCTTAGCACTCGAAGCTGCATCCAGTTTTCTCACTTTTTTTCTGGACGTAGACGTGAAGGAAATTGACAAGTCATTGCCAGGGTGGGCCTGTGGGGAGCAGACATGAGTTTTAAAAGATTGGAAGCCCATGTGAGGGGGTTTGTTAGGATGTTGGGTCAGATTTCTTCCACAGCGAAATAGTTTTGTGGGCACTTCCTCTTGGCCAGCTTGGGCAGCAAGCCCTTTGCTGCCTTTCATCCAAGAGAGGAGCTGCCCTGAAGTAGAGCTCATACTGGGGTCATTCTATAGGAAGACCAGGGTTAAAGTAGCTGGACTGGCTAGGTCATTGTGCAACATGAAATCAAATGTTTATTTAGCTGGTGGTAAATGCCACGTGTTAGTGCTTCCCAGACTGTGGTCATTCCAAGCGGCACTGTCTACTGAGGGACGATTGTCTGGCCTTTCTTCCTGCTCTTGGTCCATATAGGCAGATATCTTATTAGTTCTAGGCCTCTGGGGCCGCCCTTAAAAAAAAAAAAAAAAAATATATATATATATATATATACACACACACACACACAAATATTGCTCCTACCTCCATATCACCTTTGTCCTTGATGTCACTCCCAAGAAGGACTGGATGACCTCTGCACTGAAGTGCAAATAACTGAAATGCTCACTGGCATATTTAGCAACCAGAAAGCCTCTTTTTAGCTTAAACCAAAACCACAAATTGCTGACTGCTGTGTTTTTGGCCTTAGTGAGCTGGGTGGGCTCCAATCAAAGCCTGACCTTAAGGTACTTTCAGAGGTCCAAGGTTAAAAAAAAAAAAAAAAAAAAGAAGAAAAAAAAGAAGTCCAAGATAGTATAACTGAGCTGTGGGCTGTGTGTCCTGACAAGGCAAAAGCTGCAGCGCTTCAGAGTGGGTCATGAAAAGGCTCTATGGAAGGTGGTGCGTTAGAACAGGCATTCAAGTGCTGGGTGAGTTCAGACTGAAGGAGTAGGGAGACCCAGACAGTCTGATGGGAAGGCAGGAGTGAAGGTGAGTGTGGCTTGCAAGTGGGGATCATATTATAAAATAAGACAACCTAGGCCGGGCACGGTGGGCTCATGCCTGCTAATCCCAGCACTTTGGGAGGCTGAGGCAGGTGGATCACCTGAGGTCAGGAGTTCGAGACCAGCCTGGCCAACATGGTGAAATCCCATCTCTACTAAAAATACAAAAAAAAAAATTGGCTGCGTGTGGTGGCAGGTGCCTGTAATCCCAGCTAATTGGGAGGTTGAGGCAGGAGAATCACTTGAACCCACAGGGCGGAGGTTGCAGTGAGCTGAGATTGTACCATTGCACTCCAGCCTGGGTGACAGAGTGAGACTCCTTCCCAAAAACAAAACAAAACAAAACAAAACAAAAACCACCTGCAAAGGACTTTAATGTTCTTGCTGGTTTGGATGGCTGATATCCTGTTGAGACAGGTATGAGGTATGAAGTGTATATAAAATCACAAAAAGGCAGCCTTGGCAACATGGCAAGACCTCATGTCTATAAAAAATACAAAAATTAGCTGGGCATGGTGGTGCACATCTGTAATCCCAGCTACTCAGGCGGCTGAGGCTGGAGGATCGGTTGAACCTAGGAGTTTGAGGCTGCAGTGAGCCTTTGCACTCCAGTCTGGGCAACAGAATGAGACACTGTCTCAAAAGAAAAAAAAAATCACAACAAGGTATTAGTCAGAATTTTTTTTTTTTTTTTTTTTTTTTTTTTTTTTTTTTTTTTTGAGACAAGACTCTCCCTCTGTCACCCAGGCTGGAGTACAGTGGCAGGATCTTGGCTCATGGCAACTTCCATCTCCCGAGTTCAAGCAATTCTTTTGCCTCAGCCTCCTGAGTAGCTGGGATTATAGGTGCCCGCCACCATGCCTGGCTAATTTTTGTATTTTTAGTAGAGATGGGGTTTCTCCATGTTGGGCAGGCTGGTCTCAAACTCATGGCCTCAAGTGATCCTCCAGCCTTGGCCTCCTGAAGTGCTGGGATTATAGGTGTGAGCCACTGTACCCGGTCTAGTCAGAAGCTTTGATCCATTTCTCTCTCTCTACTAACTAGGGGAGATTATGCCTGACTATGGGAGATCTGAAGGACAATATGAGGGATTTTGGATGTAAAGGTATGGTGGCCTCTGGGCATTTCTATTGTGTCCCATAAACCCCTCAGACTTACGTGTCGCCTCTGTTGCCCAGAGAGGGACTTCCTTGGTTTGATATGGAAGGCCCTGACAAACACAAGAATAATAAATTCTAAAGAAATTATAAAAAAATGGTAAAAATGATGATATAGAAGGACCTGACAAATACAAGAATAAGAGATTCCAAAGAAATAAAGAAACAACATGGTAAAAATGATGTTTTGGAAAGGTTAGTATAATAGCAACCTTGAGAAGGATTTGGAAGCAGAACAGTGAGCAGGAAAAACATCCAGGAAGGGCTGGGCGCAGTGGCTCATGCTTGTAATCCCACTTTGGGAGTCCGAGGCGGGCAGATCACCTGAGGTTGGGAGTTCAAGAGCAGGTGACCAACATGGAGAAGCTCCGTCTCTACTAAAAATACAAAATTAGGCCAGGCATGGTGGCTCACGCCTATAATCCCAGCACTTTGGGAGGCTGAGGCGGGCAGATCACCTGAGATTGGGCGTTCGAGACCAACCTGAGCAATGTGGAGAAATCCCATCTCTACTAAAAACACAAAATTAGCTGGGCGTGGTGGTGCATACCTGTAATCCCAGCTACTTGGGAGGCTGAGGCAGGAGAATCGCTTGAACCCGGGAGGCAGAGGTTGCGGTGAGCCCAGATCGCACCATTGCTGTGCAGCCTGGGCAACAAGAGTGAAACTACATCTCAAAAAATAAATAAATAAATAAAAATAAATATACAAATGCAAAATTATCCGGGAGTGGTGGCATATGCCTGTAATCCCAGCTACTTGAGAGGCTGAGGCAGGAGAATCGCTTGAACCTGGGAGGCAGAGGTTGCAGTGAGCCAAGATCATGCCATTGCTCTCCAGTCTGGGCAACGAGTGAAACTCTGTCTCAAAACAAAACAAAACAAAACAAAATTCAGGAAAAAGACTGCAGAAGTAACTGGATATATCAGCTATCTATTGCGGTTTAACAGTTTCCTCCAATGAGGCAGGAGGATCACTTGAGCCCAGGAGTTTAAGGCTGCAGTTAGCCAAGATGGCACCACTGCATGCCAGCTTAGGTGACAGAGCAAGACCTTGTCTCAAAAAAAACCCAAAAAACCAAACCAACTTACCCCAAAACTTAATGGCTTAAAACAACAATGAACATTTATCAGGGCCGGGCCGGTGGCTCATGCTTGTAATCCCGGCACTTTGGGAGGCCGAGGCGGGTGGATCACCTGAGGTCAGAAGTTCGAGACCAGTCTGGCCAACACGGCGAAACCCTGTCTCTACTAAAAAAAAAAAAAAAAAAATGCAAAAGTTAGCTGGGTGTGGTGGCACGCACCTGTAATCCCAGCTACGCGGGAGGCTGAGACAGGAGAATCACTTGAACCCAGGAGGCTTGTGGTGAACTGAGATTGAGCCACTGCACTCCAGCCTGGGTGATAGAGCAAGACTCTGCCTCAAAAAAAAAAAAAAAAGACAATCCAATTAAAAATGGGCAAAGACTCCAGCCTGTAAGACCCTGTCGAGAGAGAGAGAGAGAGAGAGAGAATCTTCTTCTTCTTTTTTTTTTTTTTTGAGAAGGAGTCTCACTCTTGCCCAGGCTGAAGTGCAAAGGTGCGATTTTGACTCACCACAACCTCTGCCTCCCGGGTTCAAGCAATTCTCCTGCCTCAGCCTCCCAAGTAGCTGGGATTACAGGTGCGTGCCACCACACCTGGCTAATTTTTGTATTTTTAGTGGAGACAGGGTTTTGCCATGTTGGGCATGCTGGTCTTGAACTCCTGACCTCAGGTTATTGACCCACCTCAGCCTCCCAAAATGCTGGGATTACAGGTGTGAGCCACCGCGCCTGGCCTCCTTTTTTTTTTTTTTTTTTTTTTCTTTTTTAAAGAGACTGGGTCTTGGCTGGCCATGGTGGCTCATATCTGTAATCGTAGCACTTTGGGAGGCTGAGGCAGGCAGATTGTATGAGTCCAGGAGTTCCAGATCAGCCTGGGCAACATGGTGAAAACCCATCTCTACAAAAAAACCAAAATTAGCCGAGCATGGCATGCACCTGAGGTCCCAGCTACTTGGGAGGCTGAGGTGGGAGGATCACCTGAGCCTGGGAGGCGAAAGTGGCAGTGAGCCAAGATCATACCACTGCACTCCAGCATGGGCGAGACAGTGAGACCCTGTCTCAATAAATAAATAAAAAGAGACCAGGTCTTGCTCTTTTACCCAAGCTGAAGTGTGGTGGCACCATCACAGTTTTCTGTAATCTTGAACTCCTGGCCTCAAGTGATCCTTCCACCTCTGCCTCCCAAAGTTCTGGGATTACAGATGTGAGCCACCACACCCAGCCATGGACCTAAATAGGCATTTCTCTGAAGAAGATGGGCTAATAAGCATGTGAGAAGTTGTTCAGTGTCATTATCCATCATGGAAATGCAAATCAAAATCACAATGACATACCACCTCATACCCACTATGATGGCTTAAAAAAAAAAGTTAGATATAGAGCAATATAGTGAGATTCTGTCTCTACAAAAACAATAAAAATTAGCCTGGCATTGTGGTGTGCACCTGTAGTCCCAGCTGCTTGGGGGGCTGAGGTGGGAGGATTGCATGAGCCCAGGAGGTCAAGGTTGTAGTGAGCTATTGACCACACCGCCGCACTCCAGCCTGAGTGACAGAGTGAAACCTTATCTCCAAAAAAAAAAAAAGTGTATA
The DNA here is from genome assembly GCF_029289425.2 of Pan paniscus. NCBI lineage: Eukaryota > Metazoa > Chordata > Mammalia > Primates > Hominidae > Pan > Pan paniscus. Next base: position 48,872,877 of record NC_085926.1, on the reverse strand, counting down.
TATATATATATATAAATAAAGATAATAAGTATTGAAGATATGGAGAAATTGGGACCCTCCTAGACTGCTTATGGGAATATAAAATGGTGCAGCCACTTTGCAAAACAGTCTGGCAGTTCCTCAAAAGGTTTAAACAGAGTTGACATATAAGTTAGAAATTATGCTAGTGGATAAATACCTGTGATGGTTAATTTTATGTGTCACCTTGACTAGGCCACAGAGTACCTAGGTATTTGGTCACACATTATTCTGAGTGTGCTTGTGAGGGTGGTTTTGGATATTAACATTTGAATCTGTGGACTGATTAAAGCTAATTGTCCTCCCTAATGTGAGTGGACCTCATCCAGTTGAAGGCCTAAATAGATCAAAAGGCTGACTGACACTTCCTGCAAGTAAGAGGGAACTCCTGCCTGAATACTTGAGGTGGGACATTAGTCTTTTCCCGCCTTCAGACTTGAACTGAATCATTGGTTCTTTTTGGGTCTCAAACTTGCCGACCACAGATCTTGGGACTTCTCAACCTTTATAATTGTATGAGCCAATTGCTTATAATAAATCTCTTGATATATATCTCCTGTTGGTTCTGTTTCTCTGGAGAATTCTGACCAATACAATACCGAAGAGAACTGAAAACATATATCCACACAAAAAACTTGTACACAAATGTTTATAGCAGCATTATTCATAATAATCAAAAAGTAGGAAAAACACAAATGTCTATGAACTGATGAATAGGCAGGCATACAAAATGTGATTTATTCATACGATGGGATATTATTTGCCAATAAAAGGAATGAAGTACTAATGAAATGAAAGAGAAGTTTGAATCCAGCAGGTTAAGTGAATGCCAAAGACAGGTACAAGGGTACAGCCTTCCCTGTTCAGTTTGGCAAACAGTTGGGCCATTGCTGCTGACAGGCAGTTCTGATTCTGGTAGGTGACTGCATTTTAACTTCTGGTTTCAGGTCCGACTGCAGACACAGCCACCGAGTTTGCCTGGACAGCCTCCCATGTACTCTGGGACCTTTGACTGTTTCCGGAAGACTCTTTTTAGAGAGGTTGGTATATGGTGCTGGGCATTCCTCTTACTCAGAACACATTCACGGGGTTGATTTGTTACCCCCAAGGAGAGTAGGTTAACTGTGTGGTTCTGCTGGACAGCTAGCTCACAGCTGCCGCTCCTTCACCACGCCACCCTGTGCCCCCCTGTTGTCATCTGCTTTGGAGTCTCTGATAGTTCTAGCTACTGTTTTATACAGATGACTAAGGCTAATAAAATGGTTCTCTCTTTTGGAAGATGGAATTTAGACAATGGAGAACTAGTGAGTAATAATTGAGATGTGAAATGGAAGAAAATGTACATCTGAGCTGGGTGTGGTGGCTCACGCCTCTAATCCTAGCGCTTTGGGGGCCAAGGCAGGTGGATCACTTGAGGTCAGGAGTTTAAGACCAGCCTGGGCAACATGTAGAGAGTGTCATCTCTACAAAAAATGCAAAAATTAGAGGGGCATGGTGGCGCATGTACATCTGTAGTCCCAGCCACTCAGGAGACTGAGGTGGGAGGATCACTCCACCAGGAGGTAGAGTTTGCAGTGAGCCAAGATTGCACCACTGCACTCCAACCTGGGTGACAGAGTGAGACCCTGCCTGAAAAACAAAAAAAGGCCAATCATGGTGGCTTACGCCTATAATCCCAGCATTTTGGGAGGCCGAGGTGGGTAGATTGCCTGAGTTCAGGAGTTCAAGACCACCCTGGCCAACATGGTGAAACCCCGTCTCTACTAAAAATACAAAAATTGGCTGTGCACGGTGGCATGCGCCTGTAGTCCCAGCTACTTGGGAGGCTGAGGCACGAGAATCGCTTGAACCCAGGACGGGGAGGTTGCAGTGTAGGGTCCAGCCCTACGGGGCTTAGCGGATGTTTTCCCCATGTGCGGAGATGAGAGATCATAAGAAATAAAGACACAAGACAGAGATAAAGAGAAAACAGCTGGGCCGGGGGGACCACTACCAAGACATGGAGACTGGTAGTGGCCTTGCATGGCTGGGCGCACTGATATTTATTGAATACAAGACAAGGGGGTGGCTGGGCGCGCTGGCTCATGCCTGTGATCCCAGCACTTTGGGAGGCTGAGGCGGGTGGATCACGAGGTTAGGAGATCGAGACCATCCTGGCTAACACGGTGAAACCCCATCTCTACTAAAAATACAAAAAATTAGCCGGACATCGTGGCGGGCGCCTGTAGTCCCAGCTACTCGGGAGGCTGAGGCAGGAGAATGGTGTGAACCCAGGAGGCGGAGCTTGCAGTGAGCTGAGATCACACCACTGCACTCCAGCATGGGCTACAAAGCGAGACTCTATCTCAAAAAAAAAAAAAAAAAAAAAAAAAGACAAGGGGGCAGGGTAAGGAGGGTGAGTTATCCAAGTGATTGATAAGGTCAGGCAAATCACGTGATCATGGGACAGGGAGCCCTTCTGTTTTAGGTAGCTGAAGCAGAGAGGGAAGGCAGCATACGTCAGCATTTTCCTCTATGCACTTATAAGAAAGATCAGGCCGGGCGCGGTGGCTCATGCCTGTAATCCCAGCACTTTGGGAGGCTGAGGCAGGTGGATCACAAGGTCAGGAGATCGAGACCATCCCCGTCTCTACTAAAAAAAAATACAAAAAATTAGCTGGGCATGGTGGTGGGCGCCTGTAGTCCCAGCTACTCAGGAGGCTGAGGCAGGAGAATGGTGTGAACCCAGGAGGCGGAGCTTGCAGTGAGCCGAGATCCTGCCACTGCACTCCAGCCTGGGTGACAGAGCGAGATCAAAGAGGAACCAGGAGTATGGGAGGAACATGAAAGTGGACAAGGAGCGTGATCACTGAAGCACAACATCACAGGGAGGGGTTTAGGCCTCTGGAAAACTGTGGGCAGGCCTGGATAATATCCAGCCTCCCACAAGAAGCTGGTGGAGTAGAGTGTTCCCTGACTCCTCCAAGGAAAGGAGACTCCCTTTCATGGTCTGCTAAGTAACGGGTGCCTTCCCAGGCACCGGCGTTACTGCTTGACCAAGGAGCCCTCAAGCGGCCCTTATGTGGGCGTGACAGAGGGCTCACCTCTTGCCTTCTTGGTCACTTCTCACAATGTCCCTTCAGCACCGGACCCTATATCTGCCAGTTATTTCTTGTTTATATTAGTAATACAACAAAGAGTAATATTAAAAGCTAATGATTAATAATGTTTATACTAATGATTGATAATGTCCATGATCATCTCTATATCTAATTTGTATTATAACTATTCTATTTTCTTTATTATACTGAAACAGTTTGTGCCTTCAGTCTGTTGCCTCGGCACCTAGGTAATCCTTTGCCCACACTGCAGTGAGCTGAGACTGCACCATTGCACTCCAGCCTGGGCAACAAGAGTGAAACTCTGTCTCAAAAAAAGAAAAAGAAAAAAGAAAATGTACACCTGCATCTGGATCAGTCAGTTTGATAGGGATCCATGTCAGAAGCGCATATGAATGAAGTCTGAAGGAAAAGTCAGCCAGTCCTAGAAACACTGAGAAAAGCTATCAGTCTCCAGTTCCCCTAGACAGGGACATTAAATTGGTTTGGAGTTATTATTATTATTATATATATATATTTTGAGACACGGTCTCACTCTGTTGCCCAGGCTTGACTACAGTGGCATGAACTTGGCTCACTGCAACCTCTGCCTCCCAAGCTCAAGAGATTCTCCTGCCTAAGTTTCCCGAGTAGCTGAGATTACAGGCATGTGCCATCATGCCTGGCTAATTGCACTCCAGCCTGGGCAAAAAGAATAAAACTCTGTCTCAAAATAAGAATAATATTAATAATAATAATAAATAACTTCATTAACACAGGTCTTAAAGACCTCATTGAGATCTTTTCCTTTGCTTCCTAAAATATAACTTTTTTTTTTTGAGACGGAGTTTTGCTCTTGTTGCCCAGTCTGGAGTGCAATGGCACAATCTTGGCTCACCGCAATCTCTTGAACCATCTCCTTGGTTCAAGTGATTCTCCTGCCTCAGCTTCGTGAGTAGCTGGGATTATAGGCATGCACCACCATGCCTGGGTAATTTTGTATATTTAGTAGAGACAGGGTTTCACCATGTTAACCAGGATGGTCTCGATCTCCTGACCTCATGATCCACCCGCCTCAGCCTCCCAAAGTGCTGGGATTACAGGCATGAGCCACCACGCCTGGCCCTAAAATATAACTTTCATATAAACACTCTATTATAGTCTCTAAATTTATAGCCTTGATTAAATATACAGAAACTAAGTAGTAGTCATCCAGATAAAAAGGGAGTGATAGTAAGTGATGGACTCAGCCTTGGCGAAGTTGTTCCCAGGATTCCTGTAGGACTTGGGTGCAGAAGGAAGATCTTTTTAAACTTTTTATTATTTATTTATTTATTTATTTTGAGACAAGAGTCTTGTTCAGTTGCCCGGGCTGGAGTGCAGTGGCGCAGTCTCAGTCACTGCAAACTCTGCCTCCCGGGTTCAAGTGATTCTCCTGCCTCAGCCTCCCGAGTAGCTGGGATTGCAGGCACCTGCCACCATGCCCGGCTAATTTTTGTGTTTTTAGTAGAAATGGGGTTTCACCATGTTGGCCAAGCTGGTCTCAAACTCCTGACTTTGTGATCTGCCTGCCTCAGCCTCCCAAAGTGCTGGGATTACAGGCATGAGCCACTGCATCTGGCTTAGAAAGATCTTGAGGCAGTGCCTGCCCAACCGTCCTTGAGTGAGGTGGTGCTACCCTTCTTTTTTTTTTTTTTTTTTTTTCCGAGATGGAGTCTTGTTCTGCCACTCAGACTGGAGTGCAGTGGTCCGATCTTGGCTCACTGCAACCTCCACCTCCTGGGTTCAAGTGATTCTCCTGCCTCAGCCTCCCAAGTAGCTGGGATTACAGGCACCTGCCACAATGCCCAGCTCATTTTTATAATTTTAGTACAGATGGGTTTTGCCATGTTGGCCAGCTGGTTTCAATCTCCTGAGCTCAGGTGATCTGCCTGCCTCAGCCTCCCAAAGCGCTGGAATTACAGATATGAGCCACCATGCCCGGCCTGCCCTTTCTTCTTCTTCTTTTTTTTTATGGAGTCTCATTCTGTCACCCAGGTTGGAGTACAGTGGCACGATCTCAGCCCACTGCAACCTCCGCCTCCCGGGTTCAAGCAATTCTCCCTGCCTCAGCCTCCCGAGTAGCTGGGACTACAAGCGTCTGCCACCATGCCCTACTAATTTTTGTATTTTTAGTAGAGATGGGGTTTCACCATATTGGCCAGGCTGGTCTTGAACTCCTGACTTCGTGATCTGCCCTCCTTGGCCTCCCAAAGTGCTGGAATTACAGGCGTGAGCCATGGCACCTGGCCTTGTTCTTTCTTCTTTAAGCTCCTCCTCCTTACATCTCTAGTGCCCAGGGTAGAGTCTGAGCAGTGTCTGATGGAGGTTCTAGGCTTCAGGTCCACTTAGAGTCCTCTACCCTTACAGAAGGAAGGTAGGCTTACCTGCCTCTTGGTCATTAGACGTTATTGAACACCTGCCTAGGGGTGGGCAATGTGTTGGGTCCTGGAGTTGTGGTGAGAATGTCTTGTATAAACCCAAGTCTTTGAAGAGTTGAATAGGCTTCCTTAGTCCATATTTGTGCATGTCCTGGTTTTTCCTGTGCCAGATTTGAGCTTTCTGCTTTCTGGAGCTGCCAGGCAGGGGTCTGTAGGTTGTGATACATGGAACTGGGTTGGCCATTCTAGTGGAAGGAAGACTAGACAAGTTGTTCAGGAGGAATGGGCTTGACCTCTCAGGACCTGGTCATCCTTTTAGCTCATGTAGGGAGCTGTGGGAATGGCTTTGAATGGACTTTGTCATATGCTACTTTTGTAGATCCTCCTCAGATCTCTGTCCTTTTCCCATTTACTGCCTCTGTACTTTGTTCTTGGAGTCCACCTGCAGCCTGCAGCAGTTTAGGCTTTTGCAGGAATTAGGAGGAATGCTGACAGGTACAGTTGTGCCACTTTGATTCTGAAAAGAAAGTTTGGATACCCAGGGTCTGCAGTGAGGCAGGTTCTTCAGCCTGGGTCTGTGGAGCCCTGCCAGTGTGCAGCCTCACCCTGATTCTCCTGCTACTCTCTATAAGGAGAAACTTTAAAATTTTTTTGTATTTGTTTTAAAAAAATGGTTTTGAGATGGGGTCTTGCTATTTTACCCAGGCTGGTCTTGAACTCCTGGGCTCAAGTGATCCTCCCATCTCAGCCTCCTGCATACCTGAGATTATAGGCCCTGATACAGGCACTTCATTTGTTACTGAGAAGCTTATGACAAAGTAACAAAGTGATATTTATCTCTTTCCTTCATTCTCCAGAGGCAACTACTTTCAATTTTTTCAGTTGTTTATGCTGTTTCCACCTATCTACATAATATACATTTACTATTATATTTTATTTATTTATTTTTATTATTATTATTTTTTGTTTGAGACGGAGTTTTACTCTTGTTGCCCAGGCTGGAGTGCAATGGCGCGATCTCGGCTCACTGCAACCTCCGCCTCCCGGGTTCAAGCGATCCTCCTGCCTCAGCCTCCTGAGTAGCTGGGATTACAGGCATTTGCCACCACGCCTGGCTAATTTTGTATTTTTAGTAGAAACAGGGTTTCTCCATGTTGGTCAGGCTGGTCTCGAACTCCCGACCTCAGGTGATCCGCCCGCCTTGGCCTCTGAAAGTGCTGGGATTACAGGCATGAGCCACCGCGCCCGGCCATTACTATTATATTTTATACATTTTTATATTTTTTAGCTACCTATTTGTGGTACATTATTTTATATTTTAGCTCTTACTCTCCCTATCCCCTCCTTCTGCCCTGCCCATCCATATGATTTTATCACCCTTTGTGGTTTAAGCCAATTCACCATTTTCATGATTACAACTTTATATATATTTTTTCTCTTAAGTAAGTATGAAGTATGATGTGCATTCCATTCCTTGTGTAACTTCTTGTTTCCCTTGGGATTGGGTTAATAATTGTGTTAAATCTTTTGTTTTGTTTGTCTTTGAATCACTGTCTCTGTCATTCTGTACCCTAAATGCTCTGTAGTGTACCTTTCTGTTTGGTTTGCTACACACTGCCTAAGGAGTTATTTTCTGTTGTTCTAGTGTGTATTGTTTTGTTCTGTTTTTGTTTTAGTTTAGTTTTGTTTTTTTGAGATGGAGTTTTGCTGTGTTGCCAGGCTGGAGTACAGTGGCACAATCTCGGCTCACTGCAACCTTTGCCTCCCAGGTTCAAGCGATTCTCATGCCTCAGCTCCTGAGTAGCTGGGATTACAGGCATGCACCACCACACCCAGCTAATTTTTGTATTTTTAGTAGAGGCGGGGTTTCACCATGTTGGCCATGATGGTCTTGATCTCCTACCTTGTGATCCACCTGCCTTGGCCTCCCAAAGTGCTGGAATTACAGGCATGAGCTACTGCACCCGGCCTTGTTCTGTTTTTCTTGGAAACATCGCTTTTGGAGTCCTCTACTGCCCTGTGGATTGACTGCTTCCCAGGTCCACTGCACCCTGTGCCATCCTAGAAACGCATTTCATCTCTCTTGGACTGGCCCCCTGGTCTCCCAGGTCCTGAATCTTCCTCCTTGTTTACCACCTTGTTTGGCAGGGTATTTATGTATTTGTCTGTCTGTCTAATTATTTATTGGTTACCACATAATTCACTTTCTTTTTTTTTTCTAGAGATGGGGTCTCACTCTGTCTCCCAGGGTAGAGTACAGTGGCAAGATCATAGCTCACTGCAGCCTTGAACTCCTTGGCTCAAGTTATTCTCCCAACTCAGCCTCCTGTCTGCCTAGGACTACAGGCACACACCACCACGTCTGGCTAACTTTTATTTTTTATTTGTTTTTGTAGAGACAGGGTCTTGCTATGCTGCCCAGGCTCATCTTCCCTTTCATTACTAAACTGTGCTAGTGAAAATTGCTGTGCAGTTCTAACAAAAGTCCCATCTTAATACCTGGAAAATATAAAACATTTTCTTAATCACTTGTAATCTTACCCCAAAGAAGGTAGATCACGTTGTGTATCTTGTTTTGTAGCTTTTTTTTTTTTTTTAACTTAATAATCTCTTCTCATGTTATAATGTGATTTCTTGGCCATGTGACTCCATTTATGGTGTTTATAATTTATCTTCTATTTGGTAGCTTTTGTTTTTTTCCCCAAAATTTTGGTACCTTATAAGTGCCTGAGGTTATTCTTTTTACACCTCTGAGTATTTCCCTAGAATAAATTCCTTGCAATAAATTTTCCACACAAAATATTTCTAGGTGAAAGGGTATGCTACATATTGGCAGATTGCTGGCCGGGTGCAGTGGCTCATGCCTATAATCCCAGCACTTTAATAGGCCAAGGCAGGAGGATCACTTGAGCCCAGGAGTTCGAGACCAGCTTGGGCAACATGGCAAAACCCTGTCTCTACAAAAAATACAAAAATTAGGTGGGCATGGTGGCGCACGCCTGTAGTCCCAGCTACTTGGGAGGCTGAGATGGGAGGATCACTTGAGCCCAGGGGATCAAGGCTGTGATGAGTTGTGATCGCACCACTGCACCCCAGCCTGGGCGACAGAGTGAGACCCCGTCTGAAAAAAAAAGCCCCCAAAACAAAAACAGATTGCCTTTGAGAATGGAAACTGCCTTCAGTTTCTCCAGCATAATAGGAAAATTATTTCTGATAAATGTGTGAGATTTTCTTCCATTTAAAGTTCTCCTTGCTTCAAGAAGAGGTGAAGGAAGCCACAGTTTGGAGGACACACTGCTTTCCTCTTTCAGTGATTTAAAAGGTGGTGGTGTCTGTAAACAGCTTCTGCTTCTGTGATTCCTTGCAGGGCATCACGGGGCTATATCGGGGAATGGCTGCCCCTATCATCGGGGTCACTCCCATGTTTGCCGTGTGCTTCTTTGGGTTTGGTTTGGGGAAGAAACTACAACAGAAACACCCAGAAGATGTGCTCAGGTGAGTACTTACAGGTCAGGAGCACTTGCTGTTCTGCCTGGTAGCGTGACATGGGTTAAAATAAAGAAACTTGGGCAGGGCGCGGTGGCTCATACCTGTAATCCTAGCACTTTGGGAGACTGAGGCGGGTGGATCACCTGAGGTCAGGAGTTCGAGTCCAGCTTGGCCAACATGGCGAAACCCTGTCTCTACTAAAAATACAAAAAAATTAGCTGGGCGTTGTGGCGGGCGCCTGTAGTCCCAGCTACTTGGGAGGCCGAGGCAGGAGAATCGCTTGAACTTGGGAGGCAGAGGTTGCAGTGAGCCGAGATGGCACCACTGCACTCCAACCTGAGCAACAGAGCAAGACTCCATCTCAAAAAAAAAAAAAAAAAAAAGGACCTTGGTGGGTCTTCCTGGGCCCCTAAGCCTGACTCCTGGGAGTTTTTTTTTTTCTTTCTTTTTTGAGACAGAGTTTTGCTCTTTTTGCCCAGGCTGGAGTGCAATGGCACAATCTCGGCTCACTGCAACCTCCACCTCCCAGGTACAAGCAATTCTCCTGTCTTAGCCTCCCAAGTAGCTCGGATTACAGGCATGCACCACCACACCTGGCTAATTTTTTTGTGTGTTTAGTAGAGAGGGGGTTTCACCACGTTAGGCTGGTCACGATCTCCTGACCCCAGGTGATCCACCCGCTTCGGCCTCCCAAAGTGCTGGGATTTCAGGCGTGTGCCACTGTGCCTGGCCCAACTCCTGGGAGTTATACATGAAGGAGTACTTGAGTTTTTAATTTTTTTAATTTAAAATTTTTTTTTGTTTGTTCGAGACTGAGTCTTGCTCTGTCACCCAGGCTGGAGTGCAGTGGCGCGATCTCGGCTCACTGTAAGCTCCACATCCCAGGTTCACACCATTCTCCTGCCTCAGCCTTCCAACTAGCTGGGACTATAGGCACCCACCACCACGCCCGGCTAATTTTTTTTTTTTTTTTTGTATTTTTAGTAGAGACGGGGTTTCGCCGTGTTGGCCAGGATGGTCTCGATCTCCTGACCTCGTGATCCGCCCCCTTCGGCCCCCCAAAGTGCTGGGATTACAGGCATGAGCCACTGTGCCCAGCCCAAGTACTTGAGTTTTTGAGATGGGGTCTTTCTTTGTCACCCAGGCTGGAATGCAGTGGTGCAATCACGACTCACTGTAACCTTGAACTCCTGGGCTCAAGTGATTCTTCTGCCTCAGCCCCTCCAAGTAGCTGGGACTACAGGCACACACCATCACTCTGGGCTAATTTTTAAATTTTTTTTAGCGATGGTCGGTGTGTGTGTGTCGGGGCGGGGGGGGGGGGGTGCTCTCATTATCTTGCCCAGGCTGGTCTTGAACTCCTGGAGCCAAGCAATTCTCTTGCCTTGGCCTCCCACAGTGCTAGGATTACAGGTGTAAGCCACCACACCTGACCAGTTTTTCGTATTTCTTTTATAAGGTAGTATCAATTACTGGAGAGATTTGTAATACCAACCCCACGAGGCTGTTGAGAGGTCTGAATGCTTAAATATATGTGACATGTCATAGGCAGCACCTGGTGCTGCCCTAAAGACAAGAACAGCCTTGCTTTCTATCACCTGATTGAGAGAAGAGAAGGTTCCAACTTTTGTTGTGCTTCATTTTTACAACATGCTAATATGACTATAAAGATTTCAGGTATTAGTTTCTCTGTTAAAGTGGAATAAGTTAATGTGTTTTCCTTTAATAAACTTTAAGAAGTTGGATTTGGGTATGAAGAGTCACCTGAGACAGAATTATAGTTCAGAATTTACAAAGTAGTTAATGAAAACAGAGGCTTCTCAGGAGGCAGGGAAATTCTGAGTGGAAATATTGGGTGAAAAGGTATCCACAATCTGAGCTGTGCAGGATGCCAGCCCCTGGGAGGGGCTATAGGCAGTACAGGAGCCACAGAGGCTGGCCTGCCCTCAGATCCAGGAGCTCAAGGGAGGAAGCCCAGGGCGCCATGTGGTTGTATTCTGTCACCACTTCAGGCCACAGCAGGCTGAGTGAGGGTCTAGGATGTAGATGGAGGTGCTTGTAGAGTGAAACTCTATTTCTGGGATCCTTATGACTCTCTGAATGTCCCTAGATTCTATAAATAGCTGCAAGTGTCCTGAAATGTGGATGGGGTTGTTTTGGAGCTGCATTTGCCCATTGATAGTCCTTGTGTCTCACAGACACATGCCCTCTCTGAGCGCCTGGTCTTTTAGCATGTGTGCCAGCTCACGGATGTATCAGGGCCATGCATGACCCCCGTGGGGTCACTTCTGGTACTTTGGACTATGGGCTGTGTTCCTGTACAGTCACATCAGCACTCAGAAAAACAGTCTTCCTGACTGAACAAAGTTAAGACACTCAGGACCCCACTCCCACAATCCTGTCAGCCCTGCTGTGTTCACCTCCCTGGAATGGTGTTTGGGGATGGTATGGAAAGGAGTGTTACCAGGGCCTTGGGGTGGAAGTCCAGGAGAGTCTAGCTCTCAAAGATGCCTCCCTGGGATGGAGATGGGGGTGGGGAGTGGGAGAATAGGCCAGGCAGCTATTGAGTGTCCACATGACACCCTGTGCACACACAGAGATCCTATTCAGAGACAGTCTCCAGTCCCAAGAGATGAGGTTTGCTGAGCCTAGGGTTGGGCATTATGGGGAAAATGGAACATGTTGGTCTCATAGGGAGAATTTAGTTGCTGAGAGGACTCCTCAGGGATAGTCATGTGAACTGGGACTGTGAAGATGGCCGTGTTGGAAAGCAAGTCTCTTGACTGTTTGACAGTCAGCTTGGCTGTGTGCCTGAGGTAGATGCATGAGCCCTGCCTGGGCTGAATGCAGGGAGAAATAGCGCTGTTGAAACTGGTGCCCTGCCTGGAGTGAACTCTTTACAGTGGATGTCCCTCTAGCCCCATTTGGCATCTGTTCATAAGCTCCTTGTTGGATGGGACTGACCTGAAGGCTCAGTTGTTGGAGGCTTGGTGTCAAGAGTGCACCGAAGCTTAGGACAGTATGTGAAGTTTTTCAGTAACATTTGCTAAGTTGTGGAACTCTGTTGAAATGCTGAATGTAACTTTGTGCCCCATTGCCTCCAAACCGTGCTGGTATTGCTAATCCCAGAAAGAAAAGGAGGTAGCCAGGCACAGTGGCTCACACCTGTAATTCCAGCACTTTGGGAGGCCAAGGCAGGAGGATCACTTGAGCCCAGGAGTTTGAGACCAACCTGGGCAACATGGCGAAACTCTGTCTCTACAAAAATGCAAAAATTAGCCCGGCTTGCCTGTAGTCCCAGCTACTCAGGAGGTTGAGGTGGGAAGGTCACTTGAGCCCAGGAGATGGAGGTTGCAGTGAGCTGAGATTGCACCACTGCACTCCAGCCTGGGCAACAGAGCAAGACCCTGTTTCAAAAAAAAAAAAAAAAAAAAAGAGCCGGGCACAGTGGCTCATGCTGTAACCCTAGCACTCTGGGAGGCCGAAGTGGGTGGATCACTTGAGATCAGGAGTTCGAGACCATCCTAGCTAACATGGTGAAACTCCGTCTCTACTAAAAATACAAAAATTAGCTGGGTGTGGTGGCAGGTTCCTGTAATCCCAGCTACTCGGGAGCTGAGGCAGGAGAATCGTTTGAACCCAGGAGGTGGAGGTTGCACCGAGATTGCTTCACTGCACTCCAGCCTGGGGACAGAGTGAGACCGTGTCTCAAAACAAACACAAACAAACAAAAAGAAGAAAGAAAAGAAAAGAAAGGGAGATGCCAGAGGTGGCACAGACAGCTTTGGGTGATAGATGGTAGGAGCCTCAGACTGCTCTTTATACTCAGGGTTGTTCATTCTGTGGGGGCCAGAGTGAAGACCCATACCTCTTGACACTGGGGGACTATTTCCCTGTACAGGGTCCACAGGACCTGTCATGCCTGCCTGGGTATCATCCCTGTCTGGTCCTTTCTCAGCGTCTTACAGCACGTTGCATGCAGTTGCCTTGGCTATCCCTTAGCCTTTAGAAGTGGCCACAGCCATCCTCCTTGGCCTTGAAGTTGTCCTGCTTGAATCTTGGCTTAGAGTGTTCTCAGGCCCTTGGTAATCCAGGGGAAGTGAGACTGGAGGGGAACTACTGGGGGAGATTAAAGTCCAGATCCTGGGTTAGAGACTTCCCCCACAAAAACCCCAGCATGTTAACTAAGGAGAATTGAGGCTCAGAGAGGCCTGGAAACTTGTCCATAGTCACTGTGCCTGGCAGGCGCATGGATGGAAGCCATGTTTTACTATATAAAACTTCTCTTACAGGTGAGGGATTCTGAGCGTGCACCACATGGGGTGGGCCTTGTGGCCAGACTCCCATTGCTCTTGCCACTGAGACCCTTGCTCTGGGAAATTTGACATTAAAATATACCTAGAACTGAGTTTTTGTGCGAAATCTGATTCATTTGTGGCTAGGCTTCTACCCAGTCCAAGTACTTATTTTTTTTCTTACAAAACTGTCCCCTTTGCTGGGATTGGCCTCTGTCCTCGGTGGTTAGTCACAGGTGCTTGCTTCTGCTTTTTGTTTTCAATGCAGCTATCCCCAGCTTTTTGCAGCTGGGATGTTATCTGGCGTATTCACCACAGGAATCATGACTCCTGGAGAACGGATCAAGTGCTTATTACAGGTAAGGTTGTGATTGGAGGGGAAATAGCTTTTTCCTTTCAGTTTATAATTTTGTGTGCATGTTTATGTCCTTTCACCCTTAATAAAGGCTTCAGGACCGGATGCAGTGGCTCACACCTGTAATCCTAGCACTTTGGGAGACCAAGGTGTGAGGATTGCCTGAGCCCATGAGTTAAAGACCAGCCTGGCGGCCAGGTGCAGTGGTTTACGCCTGTAATCCCAGCACTTTGGGAGCCGAGGAGGATGGATCACTTGAGGTCAGGAGTTTGAGACCAGCCTGGCCAACATGGTGAAACCCCGTCTCTACTAAAAATACAAAAATTAGCCAGGTATAGTGGTGGGCACCTGTAATCCAAGCTACTTGGGAGGCTGAGGCAGGAGAATCACTTGAACCCAGGAGACAGGTTGCAGTGAACTGTGTCACGCCACTGCACTGCAGCCTGGGCATGAGAGCAAGACTCTGTCTCAAAAAAACAAAACCAAAACAAAACAAAACCAAAAACCAGCCTGGGCAACATAGTGGGATCCCATCTCTACAAATTTTTTTTTTTTTTTTTTTTTTGAGATGGGGTCTTGCTCTGTTTCGCAGGCTGGAGTGCGGTGGCACGATCTTGGCTAACTGCAACCTCCACCTCCCGGATTCAAGTGATTCTCCTGCCTCAGCCTCCTGAGTAGACGAGATTGCAGGCGCCTGCCACCACGCCCGGCTAATTTTTATATTTTTAGTAGAGACAGGGCTTTGCCATGTTGGTCAGGCTGGTCTTGAACTCCTGACCTCCAGTGATCCACCTGCCTCGGCCTCTGAAAGTGTTGGGATAACAGGTGTGAGCCACCACGCCCAGCCCCAAAAATTTTTAAAAATTAGCTGGACTTGGTGGTGTGCATCTGTGGTCCCAGCTACTCAGGAGGCTAAGGTGGGAGGATCACTTGAGCCTGGATTGTTGAGGCTGCACTGAGCCATGATTGTGCCACTGCACTTCAGTCTGGGTGACAGAGTGAGACCCTGTCTCAAATAAACATAAAGTCTTCACACCCGGTGTACAAAACAATTTATATATATACATATATATATATATTTTTTTTTTTTGTGGAGATGGAGTCTCGCTCTGTCGCCAGGCTGGAGTACAGTGGCATGATCTTGGCTCACTGCAACCTCTGCCTCCCGGGTTCAAGCGATTCTCCTGCCTCAGCCTCCTGAGTAGCTGGGACCACAGGCACGTGCCACCACGCCCACCTAATTTTTGTATTTTTAGTAGAGATGGGGTTTCACCATGTTGGCCAGGATGGTCTCTATCTCTTAACCTTGTGATCTGCCCGCCTCAGCCTCCCAAAGTTCTGGGATTACAGGCGTAAGCCACCGCGCCCGGACTATTTCAAGGTTTTCAGAAACAAAAGCAATCGTAGTAGAATCAAGAACTAGTACATTATAACAAACCAACAAAAATGTCACAAGTGTAACGCGTCAGCCTGGGCCTACCAACCCTTATTAGCAACCATTTCAGGAACTCTGAAAGGTGAGTCATGTCTTAACAAATTTAGAACAGAGGCTGCTTCTGCCTGAGATGTCATGTCTTTCTTTTTTTTCTTTCTCTTTTCTTTTCTTTCCTTCTTTCTTTTTTTTTGAGACAGAGTCTTGCTCTGCTGTTGCCAGGCTGGACTGCAGTGGCATGATCTCAGATTATTGCAACCTCCACCTCCTGGGTTCCAGCTATTCCCCTGCCTCAGCCTCCTGAGTAGCTGAGACTACAGGTGTGCGCCACCATGCCCAGCTAATTTTTTGTATTTTAGTAGAGACGGGGTTTCACCATGTTGGCCAGGATGGTTTCAATCTCCTGACCTTGTGACCCACCCGCCTCGGCCTCCCAAAGTGCTGGGATTACAGGAGTGAGCCACCGTGCCCAACCCTCTTTTCTTTTTTTCCTGTATTTTTGGAGATGGAATTTCGCTCTTGTTGCCCAGGCTGGAGTGCAGTGGTGCCATTGCACTCCTTGGCTCACCGCAACCTCCACCTCTTGGGTTCAAGCAATTCTTCTGCCTTAGCCTCCTGAATCGCTGGGATTACAGGCATGCGCCACCATGCTCTGCTAATTTTGTATTTTTAGTAGAGATGGGGTTTCTCCATATTGGTCAGGCTGGTCTCGAATTCCTGACCTCAGGTGATCAGCCTGACTCAGCCTCCCGAAGTGTTGGGATTACAGGAGTGAGCCACTGTGCCTGGCCTGTGAGCCACCGTGCCTGGCCTCTTTTCTATTTTTTTGAGACAGGGTCTCACTCTGTTGCCTAGACTGGAGTGCAGTGGTATGATTTCGGCTCACTGCAACCTCTGCCTCCTGGCTTCAAGCGATTCTCCTGCCTCAGCCTCCCGAGTAGGTGGGACTACAGGTGCCCACCACCACGCCTGGCTAATTTTTGTATTTTTAATGGAGACAGGATTTTGCCATGTTGATCAGGGTGGTCTTGAGCTCCTGACCTGAGGTGATCCACCCACCATGGCCTCCCAAAGTGCTGGGGATACAGGCATGATCCACTGTGCTCAGCCATGTGTTTCTAACATTTGTCCAGAATCTCAGAGCCCTTAGAGTGTAATGATTTCTATAATTTTTTTTAAATTTTAAAAATATTATATGAGACCGAATGCAGTGGCTCATGCCTGTAATCCCAGCACTTTGGGAGGTCGAGGCGGGTGGATCACTAAGGTCAGGAGTTCGAGACCAGCCTGACCAACATGGTGAAACCCCGTCTCTACTAAAAATACAAAAATTAGCCAGGAGTGGTGGTGCATGCTTGTAATCCCAGCTACTCGGGAGGCTGAGGCAGGAGAATCACTTGAATCCAGGAGGCGGAGTTTTCAGTGAGCCAAGATTGTGCTATTGCACTCCAGCCTGAGCAACAAGAGTGAAACTCCATCTCAAAAACAAAAAGAAAAACAAAACAAAACAGAAAAACAATGTTATATGAATGGAATTGTACAGTATGTAAAGTCTTTGGATTGGCTTTTTTTTTTTTTTTTTTTTGAGATGGAGTCTTGCTCTTGTTGCTCAGGCTGGAGATCAGTGGCACGATCTCAGCTCACTGCCACCTCTTCCCCCTGGGTTCAAGTGATTCTCCTGCCTCAGCCTCCCCAGTAGCTGAGATTACAGCGCTTGCCACCACGTCTGACTAATTTTTGTATTTTTAGTAGAGATGGGGTTGCACCATGTTGGCCAGGCTGGTCTCAAACTCCTGACCTCAGGTGATCCACCCACCTCGGCATCCCAGAGTGCTGGGATTATAGGCGTGAGCCACTGTGCCTGGCCTGGATTGGCTTTAAAATTTTTTTTATTTATTTCTTTATTTTTGAGACAGGGTCTGGCTGGCTGTCACCCAGTCTCTGTAGTGCAGTGGCTGGATTCAGCACACTGCAATCTCTGCCGCCTGAGATGAAGCCATTCTTACCTCAGGCTCCTGAGTATCTGAGACTACAGGTGTGCATCACCATGCCCTGCTAGTTTTGTTTATTTTTTTAGAGATGGGGTTTTACCACGTTGCCCAGGCTGGCCTCGAAACTCCTGAGCTCAAGCGATCTGTCTGCCTTGGCCTCCCAACGTGCTGGGATTACAGGCATGAGCCATCATGCCCAGCATGGACTGGATTTTAAACTCAGCATTGGCCAGGCACAGTGGCTCACACCTGTAATCCCAGCAGTTTGTGAGGCCGAGGCAGGTTGATCACCTGAGGTCAGCAGTTTGAGACCTGCTTGGCCTACATGGAGAAACCCCGTCTCTACCAAAAATACAAAAATTAGCCAGGTATGGTACAAGCACGCCTGTAATCCCAGCTACTCGGGAGGCTGAGGCACGAGAATTGCTTGAACCTGGGAGGCAGAGGTTGCAGTGAGCCAAGATCGTGCCACTGCACTCTAGCCTGGGTGACAAAGTGAAAAAATAAATCAAAAAATAAATTAAAAAATAAATAAATAGGCCGGGTGCGGTGGCTCACGCCAGTAATCCCAGCACTTTAGGAGGCCGAGGGGGTGGATCACGAGGTCAGGAGTTCAAGACCAGCCTGGCCAAGATGGTGAAATCCTGTCTCTACGAAAAATACAAAAATTAGCCAGGTGTGGTAGCAGGCGTCTGTAATCCCAGATACTTGGGAGCCTGAGGCAGAGAATTGCTTGAACCCGGGAGGTGAAGGTTGCAGTGAGCCGAGATTGCACCACTGCACTCCAGCCTGGGCGACAGAGCGAGACTCTGTCTCAAAAATAAATAAATTAATTAAATAAATAAACTCAGTATAATTTTTTTTTTTTTTTCTGAGACAGAGTCTCGTTCAGTTGCCCAGGCTGGAGTGCAGTGGCACGATCTCGGTTCACTGCAACCTCTGCCTCCTGGTTTCAAGAGATCCTCCTGCCTCAGCCTCCCGTGGGATTACAGGCATGCACCAGCAAGCCTGGCTAATTTTTGTATTTTTAGTAGAGATGGGGGCCGTGGTGTTGGGGGGGGGGGGTCTCACCATGTTGGCCAGCCTGGTCTTGAACTCCTGACCTTAAGTGATCCTCCTGCCTCTGCCTCCCAAAATGCTGAGATTACAGGTGTGAGCCACCATGCCCAGCCCTCAGCATAATTTTCTAGAGATTCATTCGTATTATCACATATATGACTACTGCATTCATTTTTATTGCTGAATAGTAGTCATGGTATGGATTATCATAATTTAACTATTCTTCCACCTAACAGCATCTGTGTTGCTTTTAGTTTGAGGTTTTTAGGAATAAAGATGCCATAAACATTTGTACACAGAGGCTTTTGTCAGAAAGTAAGTCTTCATTTCTCCATTTCTCTGGGATAAATGCCTAGGAATGTAATTGTTGAGTTTTATTGTAGTTGTATCTCTAGTTTAGTTTTTTTTTTTTTTTTTTTTTGGACAAGGTCTCACAGTGTTGCCTAGACTGGAGTGCAGTGGTGTGATCATAGCACAATGTAACCTTGATCTCCTGGGCTCAAGTGATCCTCCTGCCTCAGCCTCCCAAGTAGCTGGGACGACAGGTGTGTTCCTCCATGCCAGGTTAATTTTTTATTTTTATTTATTTATTTAGAGATGGAGTCTTGCTCTGTCGCCCAAGTTGGAGTACAGTGGCACAATCTCAGTTTACCACAAACTCCTCCTCCCGGGTTCAAGCGATTCTCCTGCCTCAGCCTCCCAGGTAGCTGGGATTACAGGCATGCGCCATCATGCCTGGCTAATTTTTGTATTTTTAGTAGAGACAAGGTTTTGCCATGTTGGCCAGGCTGGTCTTGAACTCCTGACCTCAGGTGATTCACCCGCCTCCTCGGCCTCCCAAAGTGCTGGGATTATAGGAATGAGCCATCATGCTCGCCCTAAGTCTAAGAATTCTCTTTTTTTTTTTTTTTTTTTTGGAGATGGAGTCTTGCTCTGTCGCCCAGGCTGGAGTGCAGTAGCGCAATCTCGGCTCACTGCAAGCTCCGCCTCCTGGGTTCACGCCATTCTCCTGCCTCAGCCTCCCGAGTAGCTGGGACTACAGGCACCTGCCACCGTGCCCGGCTAATTTTTTGTATTTTTTTAGTAGAGACGGGGTTTCACCGTGATCTCGATCTCCTGACCTCGTGATCCGCCCACCTCTGCCTCCCAAAGTGCTGGGATTATAGGCGTGAGCCACTGCGCCTGGTCAGTCTAAGAATTCTTTACTTAAACCTAGATCCTGAAGATTTTCTTGTATTTTTTTTACAAGTTTTATTTTATTTTATTTGTTTTTTTTAAGGCATTATCTCACTCCGTTGCCCAGGCTGGAGTGCGGTGGTGCGATCTCTCCTCACTGCAGCCTCTGCCTCCTGGGTTCATGCCATTCTCCTGCGTCAGCCACCCAGGTAGCTGGGATTACTGGCACACACCACCACGCCCAGCTCATTTTTGTATTTGCAGTAGAGACGGGGTTTCACCATGTTGGGCAGGATGGTCTCGATCTCCTGACCTCGTGATCCCCCCTCCTTGGCCTCCCAAAGTGCTGGGATTATAGGCATAAGCCACTGCGCCCAGCCGCCAGTCCGGTCTTGAACTGGCCTCAAGCGATCCACCTGCCTTGGCCTCCCAAAGTGGTAGGACTACAGGCATGAGCCACCACGCCTGGCATATTTTATTTTTTTGAGACGGAGTCTTGCTCTGTTGCCCAGGCTGGAGGGCAGTGGCGTGATCTTGGCCCATTACAACCCCTGCCTCCCAGATTCAAGCGATTCTCCTGCCTCAGCCTCCCCAGTAGCTGGGATTATAGGCACACACCACCACACCCAGCTAGTTTTTGTATTTTCAGTAGAGACAGGGTTTCACCATGTTGGCCAGGCTGGTCTCCAACTCCTGACCTAAGGTGATTTGCCCATCTCGGCCTCCCAGAGTGCTGGGATTACAGACATGAGCCACCGCACCCGGGCCTTCTATAGGTTTTATTTATCATTTTATGTTTTACATTCAAGCCTGTGACCTCATTTGAGTCAATTTGTTTTTGTTTTTGAGACAAGGTGTTACTCTATTGCCCAGGGTGAAGTGCAGTGGTAAAATCATGGCTCTCTGCAGCCTCAGCATCCTGGGCTCAAACAGTTCTTCTGCCTCAGCCTCCTGAGTAGCTGGGATTACAGGCATGTGCCACCAAAAACAGCTAATTAAACACCTTTTTTTTTTTTTTTTTTTTTTTTTTTGTAAGGATGGGGTCTTGCCATGTTGCTCAGGCTAACTTCGAACTCCTGGGCTCAAGCATTCCTCCTGCCTTGGCCTCCCAAAGTGCTGGGATTACAGGTGTGAGCAACCACGCCTGACCAATTTTTGTATAATATATGAGTAGTAGGACAGAGTTCTTTTTTTTTTCTTTTACCTTTGACCTCCGCTTATATCATTTATTGAAAAGACTGTCTTCATTTCACTGAACTGTGTTTGCACCTTTTAAAAAATCAACTGGGGGCCGGGCATGGTGGCTCATACCTGTAATCCCAGCACTTTGGGAGGCCAAGATGGGTGGATCACTTGAGGTCAGGAATTTGAGATCAGCCTGGCCAACATGGTAAAACCCTGGCTTTACTAAAAATACAAAATTATCCAGGCATGGTGGCGTGCACCTGTAATCCCAGTTACTCGGGAGGCTGAGGCAGGAGAATTGCATGAACCTGAGAGTTGGAGGTTGCAGTGAGCCAAGATTGTGCCACTGCACTCCAGCCTGGGCAACAGAGCAATACTGTCTTAAAAAAAAAAAAAAAATCATTGGGCAGGCCAGGCAGAGTGGCTCACACCTGTGATCCCAGGACTTTGAGAAGCCAAGGGTGGTGGATTGCTTGAGCCCATGAGGCTGAGACCAGCTTGTGTGGCACGGCAAAACCCCATTTCTAAAAAAAAAAAAAAAAAAAAAAATTAGCTGGGCATGGTGGTATGCACCTGTAGTCCCAGCTACTTGGGGGTGGTGAGGTGTGAGGATCAGCCCAGGAAGTTAAGGCTGCAGTGAGCCGGGATTGTGCCACTGCACTAAACCCTGGGTGACGGAGTGAGACCCCGTCTCAAAAAAACGAATCAATTAGACATATTTGTGTGATTTGTTTCTCTCTCTTTTTTTTTCTTTTTTTTTTGAGATGGAGTTTCGCTCTTTGTTGCCCAGGCTGGAGTGCAATGGTACGATCTTGGCTCACCGCAACCTCTGCCTCCCGGGTTCAAGCGATTCTCCTGCCTCAGTCTCCTGAGTAGCTGGGATTACAGGCACGCGCCACCATGCCCGGCTAATTTTGTATTCTTAGAAGAGATGGGGTTTCTCCACGTTGGTCAAGCTGGTCTCGAACTCCCGACTTCAGGTGATCCGCCCACCTCAGCCTCCCAAAGTGCTGGGATTACAGGCGTGAGTCACTGCGCCCAGCCTTGTTTCTCTATTCTACTCCATTTATCTATATGTCTATCTCTTCACCAACACCACACAGTCTTGATAACTATAGCTGTGTATAATAAACCTTGAAATTCAACAGACTTATTCCTCCCACTTGATTCTCTCTTTTTTTTTTTTTAATTGTTCCAGCCTCCTAGAACAATTTTCTACTCCTTTGTCTTTCCACATAAATTGTGGGATAATTTAGAAAATTTAGAAAAATCTTGGTGAGATTTTGATAGGAATTATGTTAAACGTACAGATCAATTAGGGCAGAATTGACACCTTTATTATTTTGAATCCTCCAATCCAGGAAGAATGGTATATCTTTCCATTTATTTAAAAATCCAATTTCTGGCTGGGCATGGTGGCTCACGCTTGTAATCCCAGCATTTTGAGAAGCTGAGGCAGGTGGATCACATGAGGCCAGGAGTTTGAGACCAGCCTGGCCAATATGGCAAAACCCCGTGTCTAATAAAAATACAAAAATTAGCCGTGCATGGTGGTGCAGGCCTGTAATCCCAGCTACTCTGGTGGCTGAGGCACGAGAATCACTTAACCCGGGAGGTGGAGGTTGCAGTGAGCCGAGATTGCGCCACTGCACTACTGCACTCCGGCCTGGATTATAGAGTAAGACCCTGTCTCAAAAAAAAAAAAAAAAAAAAAAAAAAAAATCTGATTCCTGGCCAAGCTTGATGGCCTATCATTCTAGCGCTTTGGGAGGCCAAGGCAGGTGGATCGCTTGGGCTCAGGTGTTTGAGACCAGCCTGGGCAATATAGCGAAACCCCATCTCTTAAAAAAAAAAAATTAGCTGGGCATGGTGTTGCGTGCCTGTAGTCCCAGCTACGTGGTGGGCTAGGGCAGGAAGACAGCTTGAACCCAGGAGATGACAAAGTCGAGATACTGTCTCAAAAAAAAAAAAAAAAAAAGAAAAAAAAATTTGATTTCTTTCATCAGCATTGTGTAGTTTTCAGGTTTTCTTACATTTACACCTAAGTGTTTCTTTTTCTGTTTGCCTTGTAAAATGGTGTTGTAAATGATATTATAATTTTATTTGGTTGTCCACATGTTCATTGCTTGTTTGGGAAACACGATTGATTTTTGTATAATCTTGTATTCTACAACCTTTCTGAACTTCCTTACTGCAACCTCCGCCTCCTGGGTTCAAGCAACTGTCCTGCCTCATCCTCCCGAGTAGCTGGGACTACAGGTTCATGCCATCACCCTTGGCTAATTTTTGTATTTTTTGGTAGAGATTGGGTTTCACCATGTTGGCCAGGCTGGTCTCAAATTCCTGACCTCAAGTGATCCGTTCGCCTCGGCCTCCCAAAGTGCTGGGATTATAGGCGAGAGCCACCATGCCAAGCCTATTTCCTTTTTTTTAAGACGATGCCTGGACTAAAGTGCAGAGACATGCATCACAGCTAACTGTAGCTTGATCTCCCAGGCTCAAGCGATCCTCTCACCTAGCCCGTGGGTAGCTGGGCCTACAGACATGTATCACCACACCTGGCTAATTTTTTAGTTTTTTGTAGAGACAGGCTCTTCCTTTGTTACCCAGGCTGGTCTCAAACTCCTGGGATCAAGCAATCTGCCTACCTTGGCCTCCCCAAGTGCTAGAATTACAGGTATGAGCCACCATGCCTGGCTTCTTTTCTTCTTTCTCTTTTTTCTAGAGACAGAGACTCACCCTGCTGCATGGCTGGAGTGTAGTGGTCTGATAATGGCTTACTGCATCCTGAAACTCTGGGGTTCAAATGATCTTCCTGCCTCAGCCTCCTATTAGCTGGGACTACAGGTGTCACCCGGCCTGGCTAACTTTTTGTAGAAACGTGGTCTTGCTTAATTGCCCTCGCTGATCTCCAACTCCTGGGATCAAGTGATCCTCCCACCTTGACCTCCCAGAACGCTAGGATTATAGCCATGAGCCACTGTACCTGGCCTATTTAAAAAAAAGGTTTTTCGGCCGGGCACAGTGGCTCATGCCTGTAATCCCACTTTGGGAGGCTGAGGTGGGCATATCACCTGAGGTTGGTCACCTTGATCTCCTGACCTCGTGATCCAGCTGCCTTCACCTCCCAAAGTGCTGGGAGTACAGGTGTGAGCCACCGTGCCCAGCCAAAAAATTTTTTTCAAGCATGTTCATAATTGCTCATTGAAGGATTTTTATCATGGCTGCTTTAAAATCTTTGTCAGATAATTCTAATGTCTCTGACATCTTGGTGTTGGCAAATATTGCTAGTCTTTTTTTCATTCAGTTTGAGGTCTTCCTTGTTTTGAATATGACAAGTGATTTTTCAATTGCAACCTGGATATTTACATATTGAGTTGAGGGTTTTTCTGATACTGCTCCAGCAGGAAGGGAAGGATGCAGCCTCATTACAGCTAGGTGGAGGTAGAAATCAAGGTTCCTATTTGGCCTCTGTTGACACCTGACGATGGGGTGCTCCTTTTTATTGCTAAGTAAGTGTGGGAGTTCCAGTGTGTCCACTAGCACTCTAGGGTGGCAAGGTGCTGGTACCAGCTGTCAGGGATGCAAGTCCTAATTCCTTTTTTTAAAATTTAATTTATTTTTAAACAGAAGGGTGCAGGGCTGCACAAGGCCTTGGCTGCAGCCCTTCCCCTAATTTCTTACTTGGCTTTCTCTGACTCCACGCTGGTAACATGTTGGGTACTTCATTACAACTCCATAAAGGTGAAAGTCTATGCTTCCCACTAAGTCTTTGCTGGTGTGGGTGGGGGTCACAGCTTTTTAAATGGTGTTTGGCTGGAGTAGAGGATCTTTCCTGGTCCTTTTTGTAGAGAATGCATGCTTTTGTTGGGGCTTCTTTTTGGTTTGTACCTTTTGATATTTTTGGATTGTCAGCTTTTTCAGCTGACATATGCAGGGTAAAAGGAAAACCCAAGGAACTCACCACTATCTCATTCCTCAAGTCCCAGGGTTTCTCTGCTGCCGTTGGTCCAAACTTTCAGACCCTTCATATGTTTATTTTAAATATAACATCCAGAGTTTTTTGGTTGTACTTAGCAGGAGGAATAGGGAAAAGTACATCTACTCCATCTTCCCAGAAGTAGAAGTCTATCTATTGATTTTGACCTAGGGAATGTTTGTGTTCAGTGGCTTTGTCCATCGCTCTTTTCCCTTATGGCTTCTTCCATTTTGTCTATGCCTGAAGTCCTTTTCTACTCCTACATCAGACATTCACTTAGCCCTACTCTTTTCTTGCACCCTCCTACTCTGCTGTGTGACCGCTTCGTACCTCTCCTCTTCTCAACCCCCCACCTTCTCAGTGGATGAGCTGGTTTCTGACTTCACTGAGAAAATGGAAACCATCAGAAGAGGATTTCACCAGATGCCTTCTGCTACCTCCATGTACCTACCTGCTGCCGCCCTGCTTGTTTCTTTTCTTTTCTTTTTTTTTTTTAGATGGAGTTTTTGCTCTTGTTGCCTAGGCTGGAGTGCAGTGGCGCCATCTCGGCTCACCGTAACCTCCGCCTCCCAGGTTCAAGTAATTCTCCTGCCGCAGCCTCCCGAGTAGCCGGGATTACAGGCATGCACCTCCACGCCTGGCTAATTTTTGTATTTTTAGTAGAGACGGGGTTTCTCCATGTTGGTCAGGCTGGTCTCGAACTCCCGACCTCAGGTGGTCCGCCTGCCTCGGTCTCCCAAAGTGTTGGGATTACAGGCATGAGCCACCATGCCCGGCCGCCCTGCTTGTTTCTACCAAGGATGGCCTGTGCTTCCGCTTGATCCCAGGCCTCTTTGTGCACTGGATCCCATCTCCTCTTGCCCAGCCACAGACATTATTTGTTTTTTTGATTTTTTTTTCCCTCAGCCACTGACATCAGTTTTTGCTCTCCACTTGATCATTCTCATCAGGAATAAAGGCATAAACATGCTTGCATTTTTCATCTTAAAAATACAAACTTTGGGCTGGGTGCGGTGGCTCACGCCTGTAATCCCAGGACTTTGGGAGGCCATGGTGAGTGGATCACCTGAGGTTAGGAGTTCAAGACCAGCCAGACCAATATGGAGAGACCCCATCTCTACTAAAAATACAAAAAAAAAAATTACCGAGGCATGGTGGCGCGTCCTGTAATCCCAGCTACTTGGGAGGCTGAGGCAGGAGAATCTCTTGAATCCGGGAGGCAGAGGTTGTGGTGAACCAAGATCTCGCCACTGCACTCCAGCCTGGGCAACAAGAGCGAAACTCCATCTCAAAAAAGAAAACAAAAACAAACAAACTTTGGGCACAGTGGCTCACACCTATAATCTCAGCACTTTTGGAAGCTGAGGTGTATGGATCACCCGAGCCCAGGAGTTTGAGACCAGCCTGGGCAACATGGCAAAACCCCATCTCTACAAAAAAATACAAAAATTAGCCATTCATGGGCCAGGCGCGGTGGCTCACACCTGTAATCCCAGCACTTTGGGTGGCCGAGGTGGGTGAATCATCTGAGGTCAGGAGTTCAAGACCAGCCTGGCCAAAATGATGAAACCCCATCTCCACTAAAAATACAAGAAATTAGCCAGGCATGGTGGCAGGTGCCTGTAATCCCAGCTACTCGGGAGTCTGAGACAGGACAATTGCTTGAACCTGGGAGGCAGAGGTTGCCGTGAGTCGAGATCGCGCCATTGCACTCCAGTCTGGGCTAGAAGATTACAACTCCGTCTCAAAAAAAGAAAAAAAAAATAGGTGTGGTGGCATGCACCTGTAGTCCTAGCTATTCAGGAGTCTGAGGTGGGAGGATCGTTTGCGCACAGGAAGTTGAGGCTGCAGTGAGCAGAGATCATGCCACTGTACTTGAGCCTGAGCAACAGAGTGGGAACCTGTCTCAAAAAAACTTCTCTCTAGTCTTTTCCACACCAATTTCTATGCTTCATGACTTTGCTCCCTCTTACACAAAAACTCTTTGAAAAAGTTGTTTCTTGTTTTTTTTTTTTGTTTTTGTTTTTGTTTTTGAGATGGAGTCTTGTTCTGTCACCCAGGCTGGAATGCAGTGGCATAATCTCGGCTCACTGCAACCCCTGCTTCCCAGGTTCCAGCAATTCTCCTGCCTCAGCCTCCCGAGTAGCTGGGAATACAGGTGCACACCACCATGCCCTGCTAATTTTTGTACTTTTAGTAGAGATGGGGTTTTGCCTTGTTGGCCAGGCTGGTCTTGAACTCTTGACCTAAGGTGATCCACCCACCTTGGCCTCCCGAAGTGCTGGGATTACAGACGTGAGCTGCCACACCAGCCTGTTTCTGGTTTTTTTCTACCTGCCATTTCCAGTTCCTCTCCTCTAATTGTTAAACCTGCTCCAATCTGGCTTTTGTCTCACAACTGCAAATAAAGTGGTTTTATCAAGGTCACTAGTGACTTTTTTTTTTCCTTTTTTTGAGACAGAGTCTCGCTCTGTCGCCAGGCTGGAGTGCAGTGGCATGATCTCAGCTCACTGCAACCTCCGACTCCCTGGTTCAAGCAATTTTCCTGCCTCAGCCTCCCGAGTAGCTGGGATTACAGGCACACGCTGCCAGGCCCAGCTAATTTTTTTTTTGTATTTTTAGTAGAGACAGGGTTTCACCATGTTGGCCAGGATGGTCTCCATCTCCTGACCTCGTGATCCACCTGCCTCGGCCTCCCAAAGTGCTGGGATTACAGGCGTGAGCCACCATGCCCAGCTGGTCACTAGTGACTTTTACACTTCAGTGGTTAGTTCTCAGTACTTATCTTTCTTTTCTTTTCTTTTCTTTTTGTTTGAGACAGAGTCTCGCTTTGTCTCCCAGGCTGGAGTGCGGTGGCACGATATCAGCTCACTGCAACCCAGGCCTCCTGGGTTCAAGTGATTCTTGTGCCTCAGCCTCCCAAGTAGCTGGGACTACAGGCACACACCCAGCTAATTTTGGGGGACTTTTTTTTTTTTTTTTTTAGAAACAGGGTTTCACCATGTTGACCAGGCTGGTCTGGAACTCTGGCCTCAAGTGATCTGCCCACTTCAGCCTCCCAGAGTGCTGAGATTACAGGAGTAAGTCACCACACCCAGCCTTGTCTCATGACTTTTAGACACCATTTTTATGCTGATGACTCAAATTTATATCTCTGTGGGCGCTGTGGCTCACGCCTGTAATCCCAGCACTTTGGGAGGCCGAGGCGGATGGATCACGAGGTCAAGAGATCGAGACCATCCTGGCCAACATGGTGAAACCCCATCTCTACTAAAAATACAAAAATTAGCTAGGTGTGGTGGCACGTGCCTGTAGTCCCAGCTACTTGGGAGGCTGAGGCAGGAGAATCACTTGAACCCAGGAGGCGGAGGTTGCAGTGAGCTGAGATTGCACTACTGCACCCCAGCCTGGTGACAGAGCAAGACTCCGTCTCAAAAAAAAAAAAAAATTATATCTCCAACTCAGACTTTTCCTGAACTCCAGACTAGTTTATCCAACATTTCTATGTGGATGCTAATAGGTGCCTCAAAGTCATCATGTACAAAACTGAGCTCCTGGTCTTCCCTGTACCTCCTCTACTCTCAGCATTTTCCAGTTCAGTTGGTAACAATAGTATCCTTGTAATTATTCAAGATTATAGCCCAGGAGTCCTCTTAAATTCCTCTTTTTCTCCCATGGTTTAGATTCCATCTGTTGAGCAATTAGGCTGGCTTTCAACATTATCCCAAATCCATCCCTTCACACCATCTCCATTGTGGCCATACTACTTCAGGCCACCTTCATCGCTGTCCTGGATGACAGTGAGGGCCTCCTTACTTGTTTCCCTTCTTATAGTCTGTACATACATAACAATGATAGGATTCTGTAAATATGTTATTCCTATGCCCAATCCTCCACGGCCCCCCAGGTCACTGTGAATCGGCTCCAGCATTCTCAGATAACATGACCTTCCTTCTGTTCCTCAGACATACCAGGTACATATGTCCGGATACTTTGGGGAAGTTATACCAAAAAAAAAAAAAAAAAAACCATTGATACTCAATTGACATTATCTTACATTTATTATTTTTAGAAAATAGAAATCTTTCTTATTGAAAACTTTTCCCAACTAGAATTAGGACTCTTTTTATTGACCTCTTATTTTGTAATCCTCAGATATTTTAGAGTTTTATTTATACAAAGCCTGTTGCTTAATTCACATATATTTTGTTGCTTTTTTTTTTTTTTTTTTTTGAGACAGAGTCTTACTCTGTCACCCAGGCTGGAGTGCAGTGGTGCAATCTCGGCTCACTACAACCTCCGCCTCCCAGGTTCAAGTCATTCTCCTGCCTCAGCCTCCTGAGTAGCTGGGATTACAGGCATCTGCCACCACGCCCAGCTAAGTTTTGTATTTTTAGTAGAGATGGGGGTCTCACCATGTTGGCCAGGCTGGTCTCGAACTCCTGGCCTCAGGTGATCTGCCTGCCTTGGCCTCACAAAGTGCTGGGATTACAGGTGTGAGCCACCGTGCCCGGCTTTTATTGCTATTTTGAATGGGATCCATTTCTTGTATTGATTGATTGATTGAGATAGAGTTGTGCTTTGTCTCCCAGGCTGGTGTGCAGTGGCACGATCTCGGCTCACTGCAAACTCCGCCTCCTGGGTTCAAGCGATTCTCCTGCCTCAGCCTCCTGAGTAGCTGAGATTACAGGCATGTGCCACCACGCCTGGCTAATTTTTGTATTTTTAGTAGAGACAGGGTTTCACCATGTTGGTCAGGCTGGTCTCAAACTCCTGACCTCGTGATCTGCCCGCCTCAGCCTCCCAAAGTGCTGGGATTACAGGTGTGAGCCACCGTGCCCGGCCTTTTCTATTATTTTTTAACTGGTTAATCCTGATATGTAAGAAAGCTATTTGGTTTATGTACTTGTAAGTGTTTCTCTTTGGAACTGTTAAAGCTGAACTCCCTTTCCAGCTTTAATTATTGTTTGGTTGATGCTCTTGTGTGTTCTGACTCCTCTTGGTCCTGAACAAGCGGGATCCCTGTGTGGATCCTGCATGGAGCTGTCTTTCAGATCTTTCCTGGGATTACCCCTGCCTACCCCCAGGTTCTTGGCTCTCAGGGGCGGGGTAGGAGCCTCTCTTTGGCCCTCCTCTGGCTCTGCATAGGAGCCCTCTCTGAACAGGACCCCTGTCTGGGCACTTAGAGCTTTGAGTGAAATTTTCTGTTCACCTTTTCTTAACCAACTCTCATGACCAGGTAGGCTTGGAATGCAGTTGGTCTTCAGGGGATATTTGTTGAAGGAATAAATGAATGACTAAAGTATTTGTCGCTTCCTTTTTAGACCTTCCAAATAGCTTGTGTTTGACAGATTTCCTCAACTTATTTTTTATTTTTAAATTTTGAGACAGTCTCACTCTGCTGCCCAGGCTGGAGTGCAGTGTGGTACGATATGTTTTCTAACTGCAACCTCTGCCTCCCAAGTTCAGGCGATTCTCCTGCCTCAGCCTCCTGAGCAGCTGACTACAGGCGCCCACCACCATGCCCAGCTAATTTTTGTATTTTTCGTAGAGACAGGGTTTCACCGTGTTGACCAGGCTGGTTTCAAACTCCTGACCTCAGGCGACCTGCCTGCCTTGGCCTCCCAAAGTGCTGGGATTATAGGCATGAGCCACTGCACCCGGCCTCCTCAACTTGTTTTTCAAATTTTCTGTTGGTTTTATTTCTAGTCAATGTGAATATTTTCTGATATTTTCATCTAGCCTTATTTCATAGTACCTGCCCCAAGATCACACATTCCAGATACTTATCAATTTGACAGTGAAGTCTTTATTGCTCTAACACATAATGGCCATACTTACTTTGTAGTCTCCTGTAACCTGCTGGGTCTGTGACTCTGATGTTTCTGACTTAATGATCCTCTCCTCCCTCCCAGATTCAGGCTTCTTCAGGAGAAAGCAAGTACACTGGTACCTTGGACTGTGCAAAGAAGCTGTACCAGGAGTTTGGGATCCGAGGCATCTACAAAGGGACTGTGCTTACCCTTATGCGAGGTAACCTTTGAGGCCTCCACTTGAGGTCACCTGGGGAGGTCACCTGAGGTGGGTCTGCTGCAGAAGGTCTTGCCTGGATTGCCAGATTAGCCTTGGCACCATGCATGTCACATCTCTGACAATACTGGCAGTAAGCATCTCCCCCTGGCCAGCATGGACGTAGATTAGGATGAGGGGACCTTCCGTCTTTCCCAAGTGTCTGCAGGGGTAGAAGTCATGGCATCACAGTTGGAGGGGAGTGGCAAGTAGATAGAAATCATCTCTGGAGGGAGGAGTGGGAAGAAAGTGTGACTTGGGGACAGTGGTGATCTCCCTGGTTTTGAGAAGTATGTCCTGTTTTAGTGGCAGTAGGAAAGGCAGAGACAGTCTCACTCTTGTCCTGAGCTGGCAGCTTAGAGGAAGGCCAGATACAACAACTGTGCTTATAACTGTGGGCATGTCACTTGCCCACATGGACTTTCACACTGAGAGAAAACCTTATTTATTTTTTTACTTATTTTTATTTTATTTTTTGAGATGGAGTTTCACTCCTGTTGCCCAGGCTGGAGTGCAATGGCACAGTCTTGGCTTACTGCAACCTCTGCCTCCCAGGTTCAAGCAATTCTCCTCCCTCAGCCTCCCAAGTAGCTGGGATTACAAGCACATGCCACCATGTCTGGCTATTTTTTTTGTATTTTTAGTAGAGATGGGGTTTCACCATGTTGGCCGGGCTGGTCTCAAACTCCTGACCTCAGGTGATGCACCTGCCTCAGCCTCCCAAGGTGCCGGGATTAGTGGTGTGAGCCACCGCACCCGGCCTTATTATTATTATTTTTTGAGACAGAGTCTTGCTCTGTCACCCAGGCTGGAATGCAGTGGTGCAATCTCAGCTCACTGCAACCTCCACTTCCTGGGTTCAAGTGACTCTCCTGCCTCTGCCTCCTGAGTAGCTGGGGTTACAGGTGTGTGCCACCATGCCTGGCTAATTTTTGTACTTTTAGCAGAGATAGGGTTTCACTATGTTGGCCAGGCTGGTCTCGAACTCCTGACCTCAGATGATCCAGCTGCCTTGGTCTCCCAAAGTGCTAGGATTATAGGCGTGAGCCACTAAGCCCAGCTGAGGGAACTTTAATGAAATTATATCATGTGTGTTTGTACTCACTTACACCAGTGCTTGGCCCAGAGCAGCATCCCATAGCTGCAAAGTGATTGTTGCAAATAGGATGTGGCTGCTAAGGAACTTCTCAGGAATCCCTGAAGGGTCTAGTGCCAAGCTTGGCTTTTCTACATTCAAGAAATCTGTGGGGGCCGGGTATGGTGGCTCACACTTGTAATCTCAGCACTTTGGGAGGCTGAGTTGAGAGGATCACTTGAGCCCAGGAGTTTGAGACCAGCCTGGGTGAAATAGTGATACCCTGTCTCTATTAAAATAATAATAGCTGGGCGTGGTGGCTCACGCCTGTAATCCCAGCACTTTGGGAGGCCGAGGCGGGCGGATCACGAGGTCAGGAGTTCAAGACCAGCCTGACCAATATGGTGAAACCCCATCTCTACTAAAAATACAAAAATTAGCCGGGCGTGGTGGCGCATGCATCCCAGCTACTCAGGTGGCTGAGGCAGGAGAATTGCTTGAACCCAGGAGGCAGAGGTTGCAGTGAGCCGAGATTGCACCATTGCACTCCAGCCTGGGCGAGAGAGCGAGACTCCGTCTCAAAAAAAAAATAAAAAAATGTAAAGTAATAATAATACTATATTCTTTTTCTTTTTTTTTTGAGACAGAGTCTTGCTCTGTTGCCCAGCCAGGAGTGCATTAGTGTGATCTTGGTTTACTGCAACCTCCACCTTCTGGGTTCAAGTGATTCCTGTGCCTCAGCCTCCTGAGTAGCTGGGATTACAGGCATGTGCCACCAGGCCTGGCTAATTTTTGTATTTTTTGTATTATTATTATTTTTTTTTGAGATGGAGTCTTGCTCTGTCACCAGGCTGGAGTGCAGTGACTCGATCTCAGCTCACTGCAACCTCCACCTCCTGGATTCAAGCGATTCTCCTGCCTCAGTCTCCTGAGTAGCTGGGACTACAGGCATGCACCACCATGCCCGGCTAATTTTTGGTAGAGACAGCGTTTCACCATGTTGGCCAGGATAGTCTCAATCTCTTGACCTCGTGATCCGCCCACCTCGGACTCCCAAAGTGCTGGGATTACAGGTGTGAGCCACCATGCTTGGCCATTTTTGTATTTTTGTATTTTTTTTTTTTTTTGAGATGGAGTCTCACTCTGTCAGCCAGGCTGGAGTGCAATGGCGCAGTCTCAGCTCACTGCAACCTCCACCTCCCAGGTTCAAGCCATTCTCTTGCCTCAGCCTCCTGAGTAGCTGGGATTACAGGTGCCCGCCACCACGCCTGGCTAATTTTTATATTTTTAGTAGAGACGGGGTTTCACCATGTTGGTCAGGCTGGTCTCAAACTCCTGACCTCGTGATCCGCCCGCCTCAGCCTCCCAAAGTGCTGGGATTAAAGGCATGAGCCACTATGCCCAGCCCATTTTTATATTTTTAGTAGAGACGAGGCTTTCGCCATATTGGCCAGACTGGTCTTGAATTCCTGGCCTCAGGCGATGTGCCTGCCTCGGCCTCCCAAA
Organism: Pan paniscus; assembly: GCF_029289425.2. Lineage (NCBI taxonomy): Eukaryota > Metazoa > Chordata > Mammalia > Primates > Hominidae > Pan > Pan paniscus. The sequence continues at coordinate 48,839,751 of NC_085926.1, read as the reverse complement.
GTGCTCGGATTACAGTTATGAGCTACCATGCCTGGCATTTTTTTCTTTTTAATGCTTTTTTAGTCTACATAAATTACTACCATAGGCTAATGTTTAGAAAGCAAATAAATTGAACCAAATCTGGTCACCCAATTAAAAAACAATTTTACTAATAATTCAGGCCAAGCGCGGACCTCCTGGCCTCAAGCAATCCCCCTGCCTCAATCTCCTAAATTGCTGAGATTACAGGTGTGTACCACCATGCTTGGCGAAGAGTTTATGTACTTTAATTCACCTCTTTCTTGCCACTAACAGATGTCCCAGCTAGTGGAATGTATTTCATGACATATGAATGGCTGAAAAATATCTTCACTCCGGAGGGAAAGAGGTGAGGAAAATATAACTTGGAAGCCACTTTCCCCAGTCATGGGTGCGTTGCCCTCTCCTGTGGGTGAATCTGAAAGCAGAAGTAGTTGTTGTTCCTGGCTCCATGTCTGCTTTCCTCTTGTGGCTGCTGAGGTCCAGCTAGCTCTTCTTACTCTGTGCCTCAGCCAGTGGAGCAAATATTTGAAACAGGTGCATGAAACCTCCTCCAAGGAGTGCCAGCAGCACTGGCCTTATACCTCCTCCCTCCAACCAGTTTCTGCCTGTCTGTAACTGCCCTGTCTGCCACAGACAGGATAGTCTGAATGCCACTCTCACAGCCTTTGTCTAACTGGGGCTGTGGTTGGTGTTATACAGGGTCAGTGAGCTCAGTGCCCCTCGGATCTTGGTGGCTGGGGGCATTGCAGGGATCTTCAACTGGGCTGTGGCAATCCCCCCAGATGTGCTCAAGTCTCGATTCCAGACTGGTGAGTGGAAGGTAGTGGGGTGGACAGGGGGAGAGTGGGTCCCCAGCACTGGCTAATCCTGGGGTGCAAAGCTCATAAGGCCCTAGGGATACTCACTCTCCATGGCAGCACCTAGCATCTGCCTGACCAATATTCTCCCTCACAGTCATTTGCATTCTAGGAACCCTAGATTCATTTTAATGACAGCCTAAACACAAGGTAAGTGTGATAAGAAGTCAAGTCCACTCTTCCTCCCCCACATGAACAGAAGGGCTGTTTCATTCTTCTTCCCTCTTTTCTATTCCCTTGGCACAAGTAATTCAGGCATTTGTGCATTTGTCCCAAGGTGAACTGTTGTCTATGGACTGGTCCCACATGACCTGCAAGGTGTCCTTTCCCTGTGCTAGTCCTGACCCTTCAGGAAGACTTAACTGCTAGTTTCTCCTTCCTGAAGCCTTAAAAATTGGGTTCTGCCCCACAGCACCTCCTGGGAAATATCCTAATGGTTTCAGAGATGTGCTGAGGGAGCTGATCCGGGATGAAGGAGTCACATCCTTGTACAAAGGGTTCAATGCAGTGATGATCCGAGCCTTCCCAGCCAATGCGGTGAGTAGCTGGCAGGGCTGTGCTTTCCCTCTGGGGCTCAGGGCAGGGTGCATGTGGTTTGACTTTTGCTTGTTCCTGGGATAGGACTGGGGTCTCAGTTTTCCCAAAGCCCTATCTTCAGCCAGAGCATTCCTTATTTGCTCCCTTCCTTGAAAGCTGTCAGGAGGATTTGCCTTTGGGGATCTCTGAGGTGAGGGGCTTTGATTTCCTGACCTGGCCATTAGAAGTGGGCAGTTGTGAGGTCAGGCATGGTGGCTAGTGCCTGTAATCCCGGCACTTTGGGAGGCTAAGGCAGGTGGATCATCTGAGGTCAGGAGTTTGAGACCAGCTTGGCCAACATGGGGAAACACCGCCTCTACTAAAAATACAAAAATTAGCTGGGCATGGTGGCGGGTGCCTGTAATCCCAGCTACTCAGGAGGCTGAGGCAGGAGAATTACTTTAACCCGGGAGGCAGAGATTGCAGTGAGCCGAGATTGTACCATTGCACTTCAACCTGGGTGACAAGAGCAAAACTCCATCTCAAAAAAAAAAAAAAAAAAAAAAAAAAAAAGAAGTGGGCAGTTGTGGAATATAAATTTTCTTCTTCTCTTAAAAATGAGAGAGTAGAGCTTGCATCCTTGATGTGGAGTGGGTGTGGGGTTAGGGAGGGGCTCTGGTCCTGACAGGGCCAGCAAAGCATAGTGCTTTGAATAGTCTATGAATAGTTATTCCTGCTGGCTTTTTTCTTCCTCCCAACCCCTTCTTAGGCCTGTTTCCTTGGCTTTGAAGTTGCCATGAAGTTCCTTAATTGGGCCACCCCCAACTTGTGAGGCTGAAGGCTGCTCAAGTTCACTTCTGGATGCTGGAAGCTGTCGTTGAGGAGAAGGAGTAGTAGGCAGAACTAAGCAGTCTTGGAGGGCAAGGGGAGGGGAATGGTGAGATCCGAGCCCTGTGCATGGACTTGGTGAGACTGTTGCCTTAATGACATCCTGCACCGTGTATAACTTAGTGTGTCATTTTGAAACTTGAATTCATTCTTATCAATTTAAGGGATCTTAAAAGGATTTGGAAATGGAACAAGTAGCTTCCAGACCAGATACTACCTGTGGCAAGAATGCTGCCTACCAGTTAACTGCTGGTCCTACCACAGTCAAAGTATTCCTCATTAAAGAGAGAATCTCAGGTTCTCACTGGAGGCACTGTGCATATTTTCAACCAGATCACCAGGAGCTGAGATCTTCTTCAGTCCCTAGCCAGGAATACCCATTTGATTTCCAGGGTGCCATCTAATCCTGGGCTGTACATGTGGATATGGACTTGAGGCCCACCTCTGTGTCCAAGTGGATTGAGCATATATGCCTAGGAGGAGATAGACTGTTAATCGTTGGATTTTGATTTTTTTTTTTTTTTTTTTTTACGCGTGCAAGTAATCAAAAGTAAAACTGGAGTAGCCTAATTTTCTGGGAGCAGGTGGAGAACTTTCCCTCCTACACAGTGAGGACAGTCCCAGTCTGCTGGGATAAGTGAGAAAGCCCAGGGTGTAGGAAGGCCCTTTTTACATACTCTTTTCTCATGAGAGCTCACTATTTTAACAATAAACAATAAACGTTGTTTCTAATTTTTGCATTGTGTTATATTTTCTTCTTTTGATTCTGGGACATTTCAGCAGGCAGCCTGTGGCCTTGGTGGAGGCTTTCAGGGATCCAGTATTCTTCCCTGGGAACCTTAGGCTGGGGATCCAGCAGGAGGAGGTGGAGGAGGAGGAAGTTTTGGCTGACTCTGCCTTCTCTGACTGCCCTAGCCCCGGCTGCTCTAGGGAGGGTGTGTGGGGTGGTGTGACCCGACTGGTAATTGTTCACACAGGCCTCAATGCAAGCCTGGCAGGCAGGCCCTCCCAAGGCCCAGCCTGCAACCCATCCCTTCATTTATTCCCCTCTCTTCCCTGAGCACCATGGGTGTCTGAGCTAACAGATGGAGAGTCAGTTGTTCTAAAAGGACAAAAGCAATCTCGGGTTTTCATGTGGGCTTTGGAGTTGCTGTGCGATCTGAGGTAGCTAGCTTAACTTTACTAATCAGGCAGATTATGCTATCCAGGTGTGTCCAGAAAAGGTGAGGGAGTTGGAGAGTCATAAGCTAGATTATTACTTTCTGGTGGAGGGGAGAGCTTGCTGAAGCTACTGGAGCTGGGCTTTTCTGGCATTGTCCCATCTGGTGGTCACAGTTACAGTTACAGTTCCACTGGCACTTCCTGTCTCACTGCAGCTGCATAGAGACTCCTGGACTTTGGCTTTAGAACCATCACTCTCTCTGTCTCTAGTTTTGAACTGTTAAAAAAAAAAAAAAAAAAAATGCTGGGCGCACTGGATCATGCCACGCTTGTAATCCCAACACGTTGGGAAGCCAAGGAAGGAGGATCACTTGAGTCCAGGAGTTCAAGACCAGCCTGAGCAATATAGTAAGACTCTGTCTGTACACAAAATTTTTTAAAAATTAAAAAATTAGTCAGACATGGTGGTGTGTGCCTGTAGTCCCAGCTACTCAGGACGCTAAGGTAGGAGGATCACTTGAGTCCAAGAAGTTGAGGCCACAGTGAGCCGAGTGTGCATCACTGCACTCCAGCCTGGGCAACAGAATAAGACCTGGTAAGAAGGGCAGGGACATACCCCTATCTGGGAGTTGGGGCTGTGTCAACCCAGCAGGAAGTTGAAGACTTGGGACTTTAAAGAAGGAGGCTTTATAGCTTGGAATATGTTTCTAAATGACCAGATAGGAATTATGGCCGAGGAGAAAATAACATTTTTGGCCGGGCACAGTGGCTCACGCCTATAATCCTAGCATTTTGGGAGGCCGAGGCGGGTGGATCACTTGAGGTCAGGAGTTCAAGACCAGCCTGGCCAACATGGTGAAACCCCATCTCTACTCAAAATACAAAAATTAGCCAGGCATGGTGGGGCATGCCTGTAGTCCCAGCTACTCGGGAGGCTGAGGCAGGAGAATCACTTGAACCTGGGAGGCAGAGGTTGCAGTGAGCCAAGATCGCCTTACTGCACTCCATGCTGGGTGTCAGAGTGAGATTCCATCTCAAAAAAAAATTTATTTTTTGTTAATTAAATTTTTTAGAGACAGGGTCTCACTTTGTCGGCCAGGCTAGAGTGCAGTGGTGAGATCAGAGCTCAGCTCATTGCTGGGCTCAAATGATCCTCCCACCTCCACCTCCCAAGAAGGTGGAACTATAGACACTTGTACAGTACACCTGTAGTGTACTGCTGTGCCTGGCTATTAAAAAAAAATCTGTAGAGATGATGTCTCACTATGTGGCCAAGGATGAACAGTTTTTAAAGATGAAAATCGTGTATCCTCTGTCTGGCAAGGTTAATTAAATGTTAAGCCTGCTTCCTCTAACGCTGCAGGATGTCTTTGTTTAATATCTCATTGATTTGAAGATGGCCATATATGTGTCTCCTGAAGCTCTTCTTTTTAAATCTTATTTTATTAGAAAAAAATTTTTTGAGATAGGGTCCACTCTGTTACCTAGGCTGGAGTGGAGTGGCATGGTCATGGCTCACTGAAGCCTTGACCTCCTGGGCCCACGTGATCTTCCCACCTCAGCCTCCTGAGTAGCTGGGACCACAGGCATGTGTTACTATGCCCAGCTAATTTTTTAAATTTATTTTTTGTAGAGATGGAGTCTTCCTATGTTGCCCAGGCTGGTCTTGAACTCCTGGGCTCCTGCCTCAGCCTCCTAAGTGCTGGGATTACAGGCATGCACCACTGTGCTCAGCCTGAAGCTCTTCTTGATATCACCCAGTCCTGAGACTGTTCTAAATTTTAAATTTAAATTTTTTTTTTTTTGAGATGGAGTCTTGCTCTGTCACCCAGGCTGGAGTGCAGTGGCATGATCTCAGCTCACTGCAACCTCCACCTCCCGGGTTCAAAAGATTCTCCTACCTCAGCCTCTGGGTCTACAGGCACCTGCCACCACGCTCAGCTAATTTTTGTATTTTTTGTAGAGATGGGGTTTCCTCATGTTGGTCAAGCTGGTGTTGAACTCCTGACCTCAAGTGATCCACCCGCCTCAGCCTCCCAAAGTGCTAGGATTACAGGTGTGAGCCACCACACCCGGCTGAGACTATTCAAAAACCTCAGCTTTTGCCTAGAAGCCCCTGTAAATGTATTTGCATTTCAGCCAAATGCCAGCCATTCCCATGGCTTAGGATCACTTTTACAGTCTGTGCCTCTGGATAATTTGCCCTTTGAAAAATTTTCCATTTTAAAATGGAGTATTTTGGTTCTTTGATGTTAGTGATGGTAGATTATTTTAGTCCTTTGGGTGTTCAATAGATGTTAAGTCAAATAGGGAAGCCCCTGGAGGCATATTTGTGACGGGAGCAGAGCAGATGTTGAGTAACTCCCTCCTGGCTGGTGCTTCCTTTTTATGATGCACTTTGAAATGCCACCTGTTCCTGATATATCTCTTCTCTTCCTGACAGGGGTAAGGAGTAGGGGAAAATTGGGGCCTCCCTAGCAATTTCTCTTTCACAGACAGTCACAACTGGGAGCCAGACAGTGATTTTTTTAAACAACCAATTGGTGATAAAAGCCTCACCCAGGCATCAAGAAGCATATAACTGGGCCAAAGGTGAGGGAAGGAGCACAGGTTGTTGCAACAGTGATTGTTAAAAGCACAGTAGCACCATTTCAGCTATAAAGTCATACTATCTCTACCCCACAGTTGTTTCCCTACAGCCTTTTTTTTTTTTTTTTTTTTTTTTTTTTTTGAGACAGAGTCTTGCTCTGTCACCCAGGCTGGAGGCAGTGGAGCGATCTCAGCTCACTGCAACCTCCGCCTCTTGGGTTCAAGTGATTCTCCTGCCTCAGCCTCCCGAGTAGCTGGGACTACAGGTGCCCACCACCACGCGTGGCTAATTTTTGTATTTTCAGTACGGACGGGGCCAGGCTGGTCACGAACTCCTGACCTCAGGCGATCCGCCTGCCTCAGCCTCCCAAAGTGCTGGGATTATAGGCATGAGCCACCGTGCCCAGCCTCCTTACAGCCTTTTGAGGCTGGAACCCCTTACATCTTTTGTAACCTCCTTATAAGTTTATTCTCTTATTTCTTTATCCCCTTGTAACTCAATGTTTAATGGGTAGGGATTTTTTTTTTTTTTTTTTCTGAGATGGAGTCTCCCTCTTTCACCCAGGCCAGAGTGCAGTGGCACGATGCTGGATCTTGGCTCACTGCAACCTCTGCCTTCCAGGTTCAAGTGATTCTCCTGCCTCAGCCTCCCGAGTAGCTGCGATTACAGGTGCATACCACCACGCCCAGCTAATTTTTGTATTTTTAGTAGAGATGGGGTTTCGCCATTTTGGCCAGGCTGGTCCTGAACTCCTGACCTCAAGTCACCCACCCACCTCGGCCTCCCAAAGTGTTGGGATTACAGGTGTGAGCCACTACACCTGGCCTTAATTTTTGTATTTTTTGGTAGAGATGGGGTTTTACCATGTTGGCCAAGCTGGTCTCAAACTCCTGACCTCAGGTGATCTGCCTGCCTTGGCCTCCCAAAGTGCTGCGATTACAGGCATGAGCCACTGCACCAAGCCTCTGAGTAGGGATTTTGACTTCCACTTTCAGATGCGGATGCCAAGGCTCAGACAGGGTAAACTGATCTGCAAAGGTCATTGGCAAATTGATAATAAAGTGGGGATTGTCTGGGTCTCCTGAAGAAAGACTTGTGATGCTATCAGAGGCTTGATCCAGGCTCCAGGAGACCTGTCTGTACCACCTGGTCCAAGCTTAGGTACTTGGCCTGTGAGTCAGATCAGGAGTGGCACACAGAGTCCTGACAGCACTGGGAGGGCCCCAGGGCCAGGTGTCCCTGAGGGGTCCCTTTTCTGCTTTCTCTGCTATGGTAAGCATGCAGACCTGTGATTTTCTAGCCAGCTTCCCTGTGCTTTCTAGGTTCTGTCCTTGCCCTGAGGTGTCTCAGATGCAGACCCTGGGTCCACTGCAGAGACTGACATTTTCTCAGGACATAGTGTCTCAGGCATGGGGATGGCTCACAGGTACACAAACGTGGCCTGGGAGCTAACTGCTCCCTGGAGCATGGGCACTTGTTAAAACAGATTAGATTTCCTGGGCAAAAGGCAATGGCCTCGCTGGAGGAGCCACAGTAGAGGCTGAAAGACAGCTTGGGTAAGGGCCGAGAAAACATAGCCCACTTCCTCAATCTCTCTTGCCAACTAAAGGCTCATGAACACTTCTAAGGCAACATAGAAACTGTTGCTTGTAGGAACTAAGTGAGCTGGGAGTACTAAATCCAGGAAGGCCTGGCATGTAGAGGTGGTCAGGTGACCAGCGGATCCCAGGAAATGGGTGGGGGACTGGAATGGCTTAGAAAAGTGGTCCCTTGATCAAGTAAGAGGGAGGTTTTCCTGCTGGACCTGAGTCCTGCAAGTATGCAGAGGGCATAAGGTATTTAAGCTGGAGGATCTGAGCCAAGAGCAGGCCTTCAGAGGAGTTCAGGGAAGTTTAGGCCCCTCTCTTCATCTTGGAGAGACAGGCAGAAACGTTTGAATAACAAACCTATCAAGAGCACACAAAATTCATTGTTTTATTGGAAACAGCAATGGTACCCTACCCATTTTCGTTTTCACCAAGACCCGTTGCTTTTGGGCTAAACAACATGTGTCCCACCTGTGCTACTCTGCATCCATAGTTGCAAACATCTCTGCAAATTGGCCCCATTGTGTCCATATCTATGCCTCTGGTTGGTGATATGGCAGTTTGTGCAAGACGTTGACTGCCTGCTGAGTTGTGAGTAGGATTAGATTTGAGTGTAGCACCCTCAGGGTTCTGGGGCCTCCTCCTGTGTACTTCTCTTCCTTCTAAGAGTCTCTGCTGTTGGCCTTTTCCACCATCAGTTGCTCTTGGCAGCTGTATCTCAGTTACGGGCTGCCTCTGGGTTTAGTTGCCATGGTAACCTCCAGTGGTGCAGCTGGACAGGCTTGAATGCAGGCAGGATAAATGCAGGATAAGGGTAGAAGATGCGGGGTTCAGGCTCCTGGTGTTCTGTCCTGTTACAGGGCCCTTTTCTTTAGCCAGTTCAACTAGACATTCATGAAGACCCTGGGGGCTCTACTTGTTACTGAAGGGTTGACCAGAAGTGGGAGAGATGGACCCCTGCTCTGGGGACCAAGTGCTGGGGGAGAGTGCCAGGTTAAACCTGGAGGCTGGCTGCCCATCCTTGCTCTAAGACTAGTCTATGGAGACCCATGAGGAGCAGCTGTAGGACTCCTGCTTTCTGTGGCTATATGGCAGACACACCTGTGTATGGTAGCTGCACCTGACAGCAATAACTTAAGCATACTCTGAGAATGACCCTGTATGGCAGATGCACCTGAATGTGTTAGGAGTTCCAAGTAAGGACAAGCCAGAGATTCATTACTTACCCATGAGGAATATCTGAGCCCCCATTCTGTCCTGTGGATGTACAGGGGATTGAGCCCCTTTGTTTTGGGTTAAATCAAAGTTGTTAGGGGGAGGGTGTTAAGTGAAAATGCTATATATACTGCATACTTTCTGCAGGTGGGGCAGTTCTCCTATCTAGCCCACCTCCACTGGACTGCTCTGTATGCAAATTCCCCTCAATCAAACCTAAGTCTTGTTTGCTGGCTCTGGATCTCTTTTGGCCTCTCGAACCTGGTGCCATCCCTACTGAAGTTAATAGGGGTCTGGTGGCCAGGTGTGGTGGCTCACGCCTATAATTCCAGCACTTTGGAAGGCTGAGGCGGGTGGATCGCCTGAGGTCAGGAGTTCGTGACCAGTCTGGCCCTGTCTGTACTAAAAATACAAAAATTAGCCAGGCGTGGTGGTGTGCGCCTGTAGTCCCAGCTACTCGGGAGGCTGAGGCAGGAGAATGGCTTGAACCCAGGAGGTGGAGGTTGCAGTGAGCAGAGATTGCGCCACTGCACTCCAGCCTGAGCGACAGAGCAAGACTCCATCTCAAAAAAGAAAACAAAACAAAATATGGGTCTTTCTTGGCCGGGCGTGGTGACTCATGCCGGTAATCCCAGCACTTTGGGAAGCTGAGGTGGGCGGATCACCTGAGGTCAGGAGTTCAAGACCAGCCTGGCCAATATGGTGAAACCCCATCTGCACTAAAAATACAAAAAATAAGCCGGGCGTGGTGGTGCGCACCTATAATCCCAGCTACTTGGGAGGCTGAGACACGAGAATCGCTTGAACCTGGGAGGTGCAGGTTGCAGTGAGCCGAGATCGCGTCACTGCACTCCAGCCTGGGCAACAGAGTAAGACTGTGTCTCAAAAAAACAAACAGGCCAGGCGCGGTGGCTCACGCCTGTAATCCCAGCACTTTGGGAGGCCAAGGCAGGCGGATCATGAGGTCAGGAGATCCAGACCATCCTGGCTAACATGGTGAAACCCCGTCTCTACTAAAAAATACAAAAAATTAGCTGGGCATGGTGGCGCACGCCTGTAGTCCCAGCTACTCTGGAGGCTGAGGCAGGAGAATGGCATGAACCTGGGAGTTGGAGCTTGCAATGAGCCGAGATCATGCCACTGCACTCCAGCCTGGGCAACAGAGCAAGACTCCATCTCAAAAACAAACAAACCCAAACAAACAAAATGGCCAGGTGCAGTGGCTCACATCTGTAATCCCATCACTTTGGGAGGCTAAGGCGGGCAGATCCCTAGGTCAGGAGTTCAAGACCATCCTGGCCAACATGGCAAAACCCCGTCTCTACTGAAAATACAAAAATTAACTGGGCATGGTGGCAGGCGCCTATAATCCCAGCTACACAGGAGGCTGATGCAGGAGAATTGCTTGAACCTGGGAGGTGGAGGTTGCAGTGAGCTGAGATTGTGCCATTGCACTCCATCTTGGGCGACAAAAGGAAGACTCCATCTAAAAGAAAAAAAAAAAGCCAGGTGCGGTGGCTCACGCCTGTAATCCCAGCACTTTGGAAGGCTGAGGCGGGTGGATCACGAGGTCAAGAGATTGAGACCATCCTGGCCAACATGGAGAAACCCCATCTCTACTAAAAATAGAAAAAATTTGCTGGGTGTGGTGGTGCACGCCTGTAGTACCAGCTACTTGGGAGGCTGAGACAGGAGAATCGCTTGAACCTGGGAGGCAGAGCTTGCAGTGAGCAGAGGTCGTGCCATTGCACTCCAGCCTGGGTGACAGAGTGAGACTCCTCTAAAAAAAAAATAGGGGCCTGGCAGAACGGTGGCCCTCATTCCTTCCAGGATGCCTTTTGAATGCTCTGCTGGATGGGTGGTTGGCTGAGCCGTGGGGCATCTGAGAACAAGTCAGTAGACCTTCTCCAAGAGTATGCAATAAGGACTGAGCAGGAAAAAAGTTGGAGACTGCCTCTCCCCTCACAAAGTTGATGGTCTAACATTCTTCTCAGGGGTCAAGAAACTTGTCCAGGGAGACACTGCTGTTTATAATCACAGGCCCGCTTAGCCTAGAGCCTGGGCTGGCCTCTTCATCACTGGGGATGAGGGCTCCTTGCTCCCAGCTGCTCAGCTCCCAGCAGCATTGAGCTCCTGGGTGTGTGCCAAGCCTGTATGGGAGGTGATAGGGAGGATTTTAATTAATGCTGAGTAATTACCAGGCGGTGTTTAAGCATCCCAAATGCCCTCAGGTTCCCAAACCTACAGCTACTCTCTTCCTGGCTAGGCCTGTAAGGAGAGGGGGACTCTGCTCTATGCCCAGTGGGCCTTTGGTTAGCATGTAGGCTGTAGACTGGACATCCCAGGAAGGTCTCCACCTTTTTCAATACCCTTCCAGTTTGGTAGGAGGAGGAGGGCAATTTGGGAAATAGTCTGGCCTCTACAGTTCACCTATACCATCTTCCCATGGGCAAAGGATAACAATGCCTGTGGTCTGCTCAACTTCATCAAGCAGTGTTGACCTAGGGCCCAGTGTAGAATGTGGGGAGAGGAATGGGCAGACCTAGATCTGGGGACCCTGGTGAAAGTGCTCCAGGAGGAACAGGCACAGAGGTCTTTGCTGCTTTTGGCCTTATTTCCCTTTCTCACTGTACACATTTGGCTGAGTGAACTCTTTCAAATTTATTTTTCTGTCTGTGGCTCTCAAATTATGATCTCATTCAAACGCCTACTTCCTACAAGGCCTTCCCCGTTTGACATCTCAGAGACCTGACAGACTCCTGAGTTATTCCACCATTCCACCTGGCAGCCAAGGTGGTCCTGACTCCACCAGGCCTTTGCTCTTGTTGTATGTTCAGATGGCTTTCCTCCAGATCTTCCCCTGGGCGGGTCCTGCTCAGGCCTCGGGGCTAGCTTGAATGTCACCCCGGAAAGTGAGCCCTCTCTTGCCCTTCATCACAGCAGAATCACACTGATGTGCTCGTATGCTTCTGCTTCTCGCTGTGTCTCTGGTGCTTAGTAAGTGCTGGCCAAAAAGAGGCTCTTGGCATCAGCTGAAAGAATAATTTAAAGGTCTTCAGGACCAGGCGAGAGGCACTAATCGGTCCCCTTCATGGGTAGACCGTTCATTACCTAATTCCCTGGATTCCCTCCGTGAGCTGGCATCACGAACCCTCCACTGCCTCGACCCCCCGACAGCCCGAGGGGGCGGGTCATCTAGTGGCGCAAGCGCACTGAGGGTCGGTGCTAAGCGGGGACGCGCACGCCCGCGGTGGCGTGCGTCACAACCAGGACGCCTGCCCCGCCCGTCCAGCTCGCCTGCCCGTCGGTCCCCGCGGCGGCGGCGGCTGCCCAGTGACAGCGGCGGCGGTGCCAGGTCGGCCGTGGTAGCGTAGGGTTGCGCGGCCCGGAAACGCAGAGCCGGCCAAAGAGCGGCGCGACGTGAGCCGGGGCCGTGCGCGAAGAGACCTCGCGGGCGCGGAGCGAAAGGCCAGCGTGAGTGAGCGCGGAGACAGTGGCCGCCGGCGGCCCAACCCGTCTATCCCTTCGGCCGCCGCCGGCATGAGCCACATCCAGATCCCGCCGGGGCTCACGGAGCTGCTGCAGGGCTACACGGTGGAGGTGCTGCGACAGCAGCCGCCTGACCTCGTCGAATTCGCAGTGGAGTACTTCACCCGCCTGCGCGAGGCCCGCGCCCCAGCCTCAGTCCTGCCCGCCGCCACCCCACGCCAGAGCCTGGGCCACCCCCCGCCAGAACCCGGCCCGGACCGTGTCGCAGACGCCAAAGGGGACAGCGAGTCGGAGGAGGACGAGGACTTGGAAGGTAGGCTGTGGGCGGGGCCCTGGGGAGTGGTGCAGGAGGTCTCCAGAGGTCTAGAGGGGTGGCAGGGAGCCGGGTGTCGCGCCGGAGCCAAGCCGACCGCAGGCTGGGATTGGGAGCTCTGTAGCCGCGTTTCTAGCGTTTCCCTGAGACACCGGCGTGAGCCCGCGTGCGCCACTTCCAAATTGAGCTCCGCGGTCCTGCGAGCCCTAGAGCGCACCGAGTGATTTGTCAGATCCAGCCTTGAAGGAAACGTGCGCGCTGTCGGCCCTGCTAGAGGATCCCTCGCCTTTGCTTAAGACCCTTCACCAGTTTTGGCTTCGAAGACAATAGCGTTCTCATCCAGTGACTTGTGTTTAATTGATAGGACAGTAAGTTTGTTTGGAAATAATAATTTTTTTGAAAAGTTACTGTGAAAACTTTTAAGCATAGACAAAAGAGGAAAGGTGAGATGAATCCCTATATGCCATCACCTACATTTAACAGTTGTGTTTGTCACAAAGTTTCATCCATACCTTTTTTCTTTCTTTGCCGAAGTGTATTAAAGCAAATCTCTCAGGTCATTTCACCTCTGCTTACTTGAGTTTGTATTTCTTCAAACATGGTCCCTGGGAATATTCCTATTTTTAAAAACTTGGCCGAAACGATTGAATCAAATTTGGTGAGAGTAAATAATTATCTTGCCGGCCGGGGCAGTGGGCCCCTATAGTCTATACCAGCTACTCTGGAGGCTGAGGAGGAAATATCGCTTGAATCCAAGAGTTCGAGACCAGCCTGGGCAAAATAAGACACCCTACCTCATTTTTGAAAACGAAAAACCTGGCCGGGCGTGGTGGGTCACGCCTGTAGTCCCAGCACTTTGGGAGGCCGAGGCGGGTGGATCACCTGAGGTCAGGAGTTCGAGACCAGCCTGGCCAACATGGCGAAACCCCGTCTCTACTAAAAATACAAAAATTAGCCGGGCGTGGTGGCGGGCGTCTGTAGTCCCAGCTACTTGGGAGGCTGAGGCAGGGAGAATCGCTTGAACCTGGGAGGCGGAGGTTGCAGTGAGCCAAGATCATGCCACTGCACTCCAGCCTGGACGACAGAGCGAACTCCGTCTCAAAAAAAAAAAAAAAAAGAAAAAGGAAAAACCCAGTAACTATATTCTTGTTTAGTGTGTGGGTTGTAGCTTTAAAGGAAAGGATCCCAGCAGAGACTGAGATCAGGAGAGCAGCTTCATTGGCTCTACTTGCTGTGTCAGGATTTATCATTTAGTAATAGTAAACCTTCTCCAAGAGTTTGCAATAAACTTCTCCAAGAGTACGCAATAAGGACCGAGCAGGAAACAAGTTGGAGACTGTCCCTCCCCTCACAGATTTGGTGATCCAAGATCATCACACCTTTTTTTTTTTTTTTTAAGTCAGGATCTCGCTCTGTCACCCAGGCTGGGGTGTAGTGGCACAATCAGGGCTCACTGCAACCCCAACCTCCCAAGCTCAAGGTATCCTCCCACCTGGGCCTCCCAAGTAGCTGGGACTACGGGCATGTGCCACCATGCCTTACTAATTTTAAGTGTTTTATAGAGACGGGGTCTCCCTGTGTTGCCCAGGCTGGTCTTGAACTCCTGGCCTCAAGTAATCCTCCTGCCTTGGCCTCCCACAGTGCTAGGATTACAGGCATGAGCTACTGCTCCTGGCCAAAATAACACGTTCTACATCTGATCTACGCAAGAGTGTTAAGAAGCAATTACAGTTTCCTTGGTTGCTTCAACATATGCTTTGTCAATTTAACAGTAGAATTAGCCTACTTTTGAACAACTAAAATTTAACAAAACAATGAAACCATTTGAGAGGCCAAGTTAGGATCTTAGTGTTATTAGATCACACACACACAAAACTAGTTCTGAGTTGTATCTGGTCTGGCCCAGTATTCAAGTCACGGCAGGGAAGGAGTTAATTAACGGTCATTGCTGTGGGAGGTTACAAGCTTCAGTGCACTGGGCAATCTCCCTAAGTGTATTCATGCTAAAAGAGTAACAAGGGCTTTTCTGGGTTTCCCTTGATTTATTGCACATTACATCATGGGTTTTTGGGAAATCAGAAATTATTTTCTAAACTCTGCCACAGGTTTGCTTTGTGGTCTTGGACAAATTCTCAAACCTGTTTGATCTCAGATTTTCTTATCTTTAAGATGAGGACAGTGACAACAATCTTCCAGGGACAAATGTGTTTTTAAAAGCTTTATTTCAGGTTTGTTTCACTGTCATCTCTGTAAATCACAAAGCAGTAACCTGCTTTGAAACAATTTTTATTTACACAACACTTTAAGATTTTAGAAATTAGCCTCAAATGAGTAAAAGTTTACAAGTTTTTTTTCTTTTTTATTATACTTTAAGTTTTAGGGTACATGTGCACAATGTGCAGGTTAGTTACATATGTATACATGTGCCATGCTGGTGTGCTGCACCCATTAACTCGTCATTTAGCATTAGGTATATCTCCTAATGCTATCCCTCCCCCCACCCCACAACAGTCCCCAGAGTGTGATGTTCCCCTTCCTGTGTCCATGTGTTCTGATTGTTCAATTCCCATCTATGAGTGAGAACATGCGGTGTTTGGTTTTTTGTCCTTGCGATAGTTTACTGAGAATGATGGTTTCCAATTTCATCCATGTCCCTACAAAGGACATGAACTCATCATTTTTTATGGCTGCATAGTATTCCATGGTGTATACGTGCCACATTTTCTTAATCCAGTCTATCATTGTTGGACATTTGGGTTGGTTCCAAGTCTTTGCTATTGTGAATAGTGCTGCAATAAACATACGTGTGCATGTGCCTTTATAGCAGCATGATTTATAGTCCTTTGGGTATATACCCAGTAATGGGATGGCTGGGTCAAATGGTATTTCTAGTTCTAGATCCCTGAGGAATCGCCACACTGACTTCCACAATGGTTGAACTAGTTTACAGTCCCACCAACAGTGTAAAAGTGTTCCTATTTCTCCACATCCTCTCCAGCACCTGTTGTTTCCAGACTTTTTAATGATTGCTATTCTAACTGGTGTGAGATGGTATCTCATTGTGGTTTTGATTTGCATTTCTCTGATGGCCAGTGATGATGAACATTTTTTCATTTGTCTTTTGGCTGCATAAATGTCTTCTTTTGAGAAGTGTCTGTTCATATCCTTTGCCCACTTTTTGATGGGGTTGTTAGTTTTTTTCTTGTAAATTTGTTTGAGTTCATTGTAGATTCTGGATATTAGCCCTTTGTCAGATGAGTAGGTTGCGAAAATTTTCTCCCATTTTGTAGGTTGCCTGTTCACTCTGATGGTAGTTTCTTTTGCTGTGCAGAAGCTCTTTAGTTTAATTAGATCCCATTTGTCAATTTTGGCTTTTGTTGCCATTGCTTTTGGTGTTTTAGACATGAAGTCCTTGCCCATGCCTATGTCCTGAATGGTAATGCCTAGGTTTTCTTCTAGGGTTTTTATGGTTTTAGGTCTAATGTTTAAATCTTTAATCCATCTTGAATTAATTTTTGTATAAGGTGTAAGGAAGGGATCCAGTTTCAGCTTTCTACACATGGCTAGCCAGTTTTCCCAGCACCATTTATTAAATAGGGAATCCTTTCCCCATTGCTTGTTTTTCTCAGGTTTGTCAAAGATCAGATATTTGTAGATATGCGGCGTTATTTCTGAGGGCTCTGTTCTGTTCCATTGATCTATATCTCTGTTTTGGTACCAGTACCATGCTATTTTGGTTACTGTAGCCTTGTAGTATAGTTTGAAGTCAGGTAGTGTGATGCCTCCAGCTTTGTTCTTTTGGCTTAGGATTGCCTTGGCGACACGGGCTCTTTTTTGGTTCCATATGAACTTTAAAGTAGTTTTTTCCAATTCTGTGAAGAAAGTCATTGGTAGCTTGATGGGGATGGCATTGAATCTATAAATTACCTTGGAAGGAAATAGAGACACAAAAAACCCTTCAAAAAATTAATGAATCCAGGAGCTGGTTTTTTGAAAGGATCAACAAAATTGATAGACCGCTAGCAAGACTAATAAAGAAAAAAAGAGAAGAATCAAATAGATGCAATAAAAAATGATAAAGGGGATATCACCACCGATCCCACAGAAATACAAACTACCATCAGAGAATACTACAAACACCTCTACGCAAATAAACTAGAAAATCTAGAAGAAATGGATAAATTCCTCGACACATACACTCTCCCAAGACTAAACCAGGAAGAAGTTGAATCTCTGAATAGACCAATAACAGGATCTGAAATTGTGGCAATAATCAACAGCTTACCAACCAAAAAGAGTCCAGGACCAGATGGATTCACAGCCAAATTCTACCAGAGGTACAAGGAGGAACTGGTACCATTCCTTCTGAAACTATTCCAATCAATGGAAAAAGAGGGAATCCTCCCTAACTCATTTTATGAGGCCAGCATCATCCTGATACCAAAGCCAGGCAGAGACACAACCAAAAAAGAGAATTTTAGACCAATATCCTTGGTGAACATTGATGCAGAAATCCTCAATAAAATACTGGCAAACCGAATCCAGCAGCACATCAAAAAGCTTATCCACCATGATCAAGTGGGCTTCATCCCTGGGATGCAAGGCTGGTTCAATATATGCAAATCAATAAATGTAATCCAGCATATAAACAGAACCAAAGACAAAAACCACATGATTATCTCAATAGATGCAGAAAAGGCCTTTGACAAAATTCGACAACCCTTCATGCTAAAAACGCTCAATAAATTAGGTATTGATGGGATGTATCTCAAAATAATAAGAGCTATCTGTGACAAACCCACAGCCAATATCATACTGAATGGGCAAAAACTGGAAGCATTCCCTTTGAAAACTGGCACAAGACAGGGATGCCCTTTCTCACCACTCCTATTCAACATAGTGTTGGAAGTTGTGGCCAGGGCAATTAGGCAGGAGAAGGAAATAAAGGCTATTCAATTAGGAAAAGAGGAAGTCAAATTGTCCCTGTTTGCAGACGACATGATTGTATATCTAGAAAACCCCATTGTCTCAGCCCAAAATCTCCTTAAGCTGATAAGCAACTTCAGCAAAGTCTCAGGATACAAAATCAATGCACAAAAATCACAAGCATTCTTATACACCAATAACAGAAAAACAGAGAGCCAAGTCATGAGTGAACTCCCATTCACAATTGCTTCAAAGAGAATAAAATACCTAGGAATCCAACTTACAGGGGACGTGAAGGACCTCTTCAAGGAGAACTACAAACCACTGCTCAATGAAATAAAAGAGGATACAAACAAATGGAAGAACATTCCATGCTCATGGATAGGAAGAATCAATATCGTGAAAATGGCCATACTGCCCAAGGTAATTTATAATTCAGTGACAAGTTTTTGTATTATATCTTCATTCTTTGTCATCTTTGATACCTTTTTCAAAATTGAGTTGACTTAAAATCTTTGTACCCTATTTTATTGGTATTTAAGTATTTTTGGTGTCTCAGGTGGCTGCGCCACATAATTATAGAAATCACTACAAGGTGGATTTCTATTTACAAATAATAAATGAAAAATACATTGCATACAATGAGATACTTCATACCTGTTAGGATGGCTGGTATTAAAAACAGAAAATAGCCAAGATGTGGAGATGTTGGAACCCTTGTGCATTACTCATGGGAATGTAAAATGGTTCAGCTGCTGTGGAAAACAATTTGGTGGTTCCTCAAAAAGTAGTTAAACATAGAATTATCATAGGTAGAGCAATTTCACTCCTAGGTATATAACCAAAACACCTTTTTTTTTTTTTTTTTTTTTTTTTGAGACAGAGTCTTGTTCTGTCACCCAGGCTGGAGTGTAGTGGCGGGATCTTGGTTCATTGCAACCTCTGCCTTCTGGTTCAAGCAATTCTCCCACCTCAGCCTTCCGAGTAGCTGGGATTACAGGCATGCGCCACCACACTTGGGTAATTTTTTGTATTTTTAGTAGAGATGGTGTTTCACCATATTGACCAGGCTGGTCTCAAACTCCTGACCTTGTGATCTGCCTGCCTCAGCCTCCCAAAGTGCTGGGATTACAGGTGTGAGCCACCGTTCCCGGCCTACCCAAAATAATTTTAAGCAGGGAGTTAAACAGATAGTTATACTCCAGTGCTCATTGCAGCATTATTTACAGTAGTCAAAAGGTGAAAACATGGCTCGTGCCTGTAATCCCAGCACTGGGGGGCTGAGGCGGGCGGATCACCTGAGGTCAGGAGTTTGAGACCAGCCTGACTAATATGGTAAAACCACATCTCTACTAAATTAAAAAAAAAAAAAAATTAGCTGGGTGTGGTGGTGTGCGCCTGTAATCCCAGCTACTCGGGAGGCTGAGGCAGAAGAATCTTTTGAACCCAGGAGGTGGAGGTTTCAGTGAGCCGAGATCACGCCATTGCACTCCAGCCTGGGCAACAAGAGCGAAACTGTCTCAAAAAAAAAAAAAAAAAAAAAGTGGGCCAGGCCCTGTGGCTCATGCCTATAATCCCAGCACTTTGGGAGGCCGAGGTGGGTGGATCACAAGGTCAGGAGATCGAGACCATCCTGGCTAACACAGTGAAATTCCGTCTCTACTAAAAATACAAAATATAAGCCGGGCGTGGTGGCGGGTGCCTGTAGTCCCAGCTACTCGGGAGGCTGAGGCAGGAGAATGGCGTGAACCCGGGAGGCAGAGCTTGCAGTGAGCCGAGATTGTGCCACTGCACTCCAGCCTGGGTGAGAGAGTGAGACTCTGTCTCAAAAAAAAAAAAAAAAAAAAAGGTGAAAACAAACCAGGTATCCAGGTATACATCCATAAATGAATGGATAAACAAAATATGGTATATATATACATAAGACCGAGTGTTGCTCTGTCTCCCAGGCTGGAGTGCAGTGGCACGATCCTGCTCACTGCAACCTCCACCTCCTGGGTTCAAGCAGTTCACTTGCCTCAGCCTCCGAGTAGCTGGGATTACAGGCGTGTGCCACCATGCCTAGCTAGTTTTGTATTTTTAGTAGAGACGGGGTTTCACCATGTTAGCCAGGCTGGTCTCAAACTCCCAACCTCAGGTGATCCACCCGTCCCGCCTCGACTTCCCAAAGTGATGGGATTACAGGCGTGAGCCACCATACCTGACCATCCTTAAGAAGGAATGAAATTCTTATTCATGCTACAGCATTGAAAATATTATCCTAAATGAAATGAGCCAGATACAAAAGGGCAAATAATGTATGATTCCACTTACAGAAGGTAACCAGAATAGCTAAATTCATAGGGACAGAAAGTAGAAGAGAGCTAACCGGGGGCTTGGGGGAAGGTGTAATAGGGTGTTATTGTTTAATAGGCACAGAGTTTCAGTTTGGGATAATGAAAAAGTTCTGAAGTTGGATAATGGTGATGGTTGCACAATGTATGTACTTAATGACACTGAATTGTACACTTAAAATGGTGAAGTGGCACATTTTATGTACATCTTACCACAATTTAAAAAGGAAGAAAAAATGAATTGTATACCCAATGACATTAGAATAAGTCTACACTACTTAAATTAGAAATAGGATATGTTTCAACTCCAGAGCCAATAAAAAAAAGAACAAGAAGTATCATATGTAATAACTGTATATAGCAAGGAAGCTTTGCTTAGTGAGGTCCTTGTGACTAACCACCAATTCAGTTTATAAAATTGTATCCTATTGGAAAGAGTCAAAAAACTTACTAGCTGTTATTTTAATAACAGCTTTAATATCAAACAGGACATAACTTCAAAGTATAAAGTATTATAATGAGTATTTAATGTTGAGAGATGCCTGAAGAGTATAAACTTATTAATAAATTACTGTAGCTACATACAAACAATAAATCGACGTTCAGAATTGTTTCACTTCTGTAATTACCATAAAGCATTTATACTTGCCGGTCTCTCAGCATTTTTTTTTTTTTTTTTTTTAGGTAACAGCTTTATGGAGATATGCTTCACATACAAGTCAACTATTTAGAATGTATAATTGGTTTTTCATATCTGTGTGCAGCCGTCACCATAATAATTTTTTTTTTTTTTTAGACGGAATTTTGCTCTTGTTGTCCAGGCTGGAGTGCAATGATGTGATCTTGGCTCACTGCAACCTCTGCCTCCCGGGTTGAAGCAATTCTCCTGCCCCAGCCTCCCGAGTAGCCAGGATTACAGGCGCGTGCCACCACGCCCGGCTAATGTTTGTGTTTTTAGTAGAGATGGGGTTTCATCATGTTGGCCAGGCTGGTCTTGAACTCCTGACCTCAGGTGATCTGTCTGCCTCGGCCTCCCAAAGTGTTGGGATGACAGGCATGAGCCACTGTACCTGACCAACCATAACAATTTTTTTTTTTTTTGAGACGGAGTCTTGCTCTGTCGCCCAGGCAGGAGTGCAGTGGCGCGATCTCGGCTGACTGCAAGCTCCGCCTCCCAGGTTCGTGCCATTCTTCTGCCTCAGCCTCCCGAGTAGCTGGGACTACAGGCGCCCACCACCATGCCTAGCTAATTTTTTGTATTTTTTTTTTAGTAGAGACAGGGTTTCACCGTGTTAGCCGGGATGGTCTCGATCTCCTGACCTCGTGATCCGCCTGCCTCGGCCTCCCAAAGTGCTGAGATTACAGGCATGAGCCATCGCGCCCGGCCCCATAACAATTTTTAGAACATTTTTCCTCACTCCAAAAAGAGTCCCATATACTGTTTTGTTTTTTTTTTTCTTTTTTCTTTTTTTTTTAAAGATGGAGTATCTCTCTGTTGCTCAGGCTGGAGTACAGTGGTGAGATCTCAGCTCACTACAATCTCTCCCTCCTGGGTTCAAGCAATTCTTGTGCCTCAGTCTCCTAAGTAGCTGGGATTACCGGCATGTGCCACCATGCCCAGCTAATTTTTGTATTTTTAGTAGAGATGGGGTTTCACCATGATGGCCAGGCTGGTCTCGAACTCCCAACCTCAGGTGATCTGTCCACCACGGCCTCCCAAAGTGCTGGGATTACAGGTGTGAGCCACTGCGCCCGGTCACCATACACTTTAGTCATCACCTCACCAACACCCTCATTCCCCTCATCCCTAGGCATCCTCTAATCTACTTTTGTCTCTACCATTTGCCTATCCTGCATATTTCATATAAATGGAATCATATAATATGTGTTGTTTTTTTTTTTGAGCGGAGTCTTGCTCTGTTGCCCAGGCTGGAGTGCAGTGGCATGATCTCAGCTCACTGCAAGCTCCGCCTCCTGGGTTCACGCCATTCTCCTGCCTCAGCCTCCCGAGTAGCTGGGACTACAGGCGCCCGCCACCACACCCGGCTAATTTTTTGTATTTTTAGTAGAGATGGGGTTTCACTGTGTTAGCCAGGATGGTCTCGATCTCCTGACCTTGTGATCCGCCTGCCTCAGCCTCCCAAAGTGCTGGGATTCCAGGCGTTAGCCACCGTGCCCAGCCAATATGTGGTCTTTTGCCGCTGGCACTTAGCATAATGTATTCAAGGTTCATCCATGTTGTAAGCATGTATCAGTACTTCTTTTTTTTTTTTTCCTTTTTCCACTTGTTCTAAATAAACTTCATTTCTTTTTATTGCTAAATACTATTCTGTTGTCTGGAAATACCATTCATTTCTGGATATACCATTTATCCATTCATATGTTGATGGACATATAGATTGTTCCCACTCTTTGACTATTATGAATAATGCTGCTACGAATATTTGTGTGTACAAGTTCTGTGTGGAGCTGTTTTCATTTCTCATAGGCGTAGAATTGCTGGGCCATATAGTAGCTCTGTTTAACCTTTTGAGGAATTGCCAGTCTGTTTTCCAAAGTGGCTGAACCATTTTACATTCCAACCAGCAGTGTTTTGAGGATTCTAATTCCTCTACATCCTTGTCCGAACGTATCTGTCTTCCAAAATTATTATAGCCAAACTAGTGGGTGTGAAGTAGTACTTCATTGTGGTTTTGATTTGCATTTCTCTAATGACTAATGATGTTGAATGGACATCTTTCCATGTATTTGTCAGTTGCATTTCTTCTTCTTATTTTTTAAGATAGGGTGTCACTCTGTTGCCCTGGTTGGAGTGTATTAGCAGAATCATAGGTCATTACAGCCTTGAAATCCTGGGCTCACGCCACCATAGCTGGGCTCCTGGGCTCATGCGCCACCATAACTGGCTAATTTTTTTTTTCATACCTGGCTAATTTTTATTTTTATTATTATTATTTTTGAGACAGGGTCTCTGTCACCCTGGCTGGAGTACAGTGGTGCAATCATAGCTCACTGCAGCCTAACCCTTGCAGGCTCAAGTGATCCTTTCACCTTAGCCTCCCAAGTAGCTAGGACTACAGGCATACACCATGCCTGGCTAATTTTTGTATTTTTTGTGGAGATGGGGTTTCACCATGTTGCCCAGGCTGGTCTCGAACTCCTGAGCTCAGGTAATTTGCTCGCCTCATCTCCCAAAGTGCTGGGATTACAGATGTGAGCCAATGTGCCTGGCCTCTGGCTAACTAAACAAATTTTTTTTTTTTTTTTTTTTAGTAGAGATTGGGTCTCACTATGTTGCCAGCGTTGGTCATAAACTCCTGGCCTCAAGGGATCCTCCTGCCTTGGCCTCCCAAAGTACTGGGATTATAGGCATGAGCCACTGTGTCCAGCCTTTTCACTTTTTTGGTGTCCTTTGAAGCACAAATGTTTTTAATTCTGATGAAATCCGATGTGTCTTTTTTCTTTTCTTGTTTGTGCTATAGGTGTCATATTTAAGAAACCGTTGCCAAATCCAAGGTCATGAAAATTTACCCCTGTATTTTCTTCTAGAAGTTTATAGTTTTATCTTTTGCATTTAAGTCTTTGGTACATTTTGAGTTTTTTTTTTTTTAATATATATATATAAAAAAAGCTTTCTTCTTCTTTTTTTTTTTTTTTTTTAGACAGAGTCTCGCACTGTCGCCCAGGCTGGAGTGCACAATGGCACAATCTTGGCTCACTGCAGCCTCCGCCTCCTGGGTTCAGGCGATTCTCCTGCCTCAGTCTCCCGAGTAGCTGGGATTACAGGTACCCGTCACCATGCCTGGCTAATTTTTTGTATTTTTGGTAGAGATGGGGTTTCACTATGTTGGTCAGGCTGGTCTTGAACTCCTGACCTCGTGATGCACCTGATTTGGCCTCCCAGAGTGCTGGGATTACAGGCATGAGCCACCGTGCCTAGCCCAGTACTTTATTCTTTTACATGTAAATATCCAGTTGTTCAGCACCATTTGTTGAAGAGACTATTCTTTTCTCACTTAATTGTCTTGGTACTCTTGTTGAAAATTGATTGTTATGCATGGACTCAGTAACATGGGGAAAAAAAAGAAAATGGATTGACTGTAAATGTGAGTCTGTTTCTAGACTCAGTTCTGTTCCATTGATTTATATGTCTGACCACATGCTAATATCACATTGTCTTGATTACTATAGATAACTCTGTAGTAGGTTTGGAATCAGGAAGTATGAGTTCTCCAAGTTCATTCTTTTTTTAGAATTGTTTTGGCTATTTTGGGTCCCTAGAATTTTTTTTTTTTTGAGACTGAGTCTTGCTCTGTCACTCAGGCTGCAGTGCAGTGACACGATAGGCTCACTGCAGCCTCCGCCTCCTGGGTTCAGTAATTCTCCTGCCTCAGCCTGTAGGCATATAAGCTACCACACCTGGCTTTTTTTTTTTTTCTTTTTGAGATGGAGTCTTGCTCTGTCCCCCAGGCTGGAGTGCAGTGGTGCAGTCTCCGCTCACTGCAAGTTCTGCCTCCCGGGTCACACCATTCTCTTGCCCCAGCCTCCCGAGTCACACCATTCTCTTGCCCCAGCCTCCCGAGTAGCTGGGACTACAGGCGTCTGCCACCATGCCCGCCTAATTTTTTGTATTTTTAGTATAGATGGGGTTTCACCGTGTTAGCCAGGATGGCCTCGATCTGCTGACCTCGTGATCTGCCGCCTCGGCCTCCCAAAGTGCTGGGATTAGAAGCGTGAGCCACAGCAACCGGCCACACCCTGCCATTTTTTTTCAGTAGAGATAGGGTTTCGCCATGTTGGCCAGGTTGGTCTCGAACTCCTGGTTTCAAAAGTTATCTGCCAGGCCAAGCATGGTGGCTCACGCCTGTAATCTCAGCACTTCGGGCGGCCGAGGCAGGCAGATCACTTGAGATCAGGAGTTCGAGACCAGTCTGGCCAACATGGGGAAACCCCGTCTCTACTAAAAATACAAAAATTTGCAGGCGTGGTGGTGTACGTCTGTAGTCCCAGCAACTCTGGAGGCTGAGGTGGGAAGACCACTTGAACCCGGGAGGCGGAAATTGCAGTGACCTGAGATCGTGCCACTGCACTCCAGCCTGGGTGACAGAATGAGACTTTGTCTCAAAAAAAAAAAAAAAAGTGATCCTCCTGCCTCAGTCTCTCAAAGTGCTGGGAATTTGTGAGTTACTGTGGCCTGCCCCCATTTGTATGTTTTTTTGGTAGAAAAGTCTATTCAAGTCTTTTGTCTATTTTTTATTAGTTTATTTGTCTTTTTGTTGTTGAGTTATAATAATTCTTTGTCTGGAAACTAGTTCCTTATATAAGTGATTTGCAAATATTTCCTCCCATTTTGTGAATTGTCTTTTCACTTTTTTTTTTTTTTTTTTTCTTGAGACAGGTTCTCACTCTGTTGCCCAGGCTAGAGTGCAGCGATGATCATGGCTTACTGCAGCCTTGACCTCCCAGGCTCAAGTAACCCTCTTGCCTCAGCCTCCCAAGTAATTGGGACTACAGGCATGCACCACTACGCCTGGCTAATTTTTGTAAAGGTGGGATTTTGTCATGTTTCCCAGGCTGGTCTTGAACTCCTGGGCTCAAGTGATCCATCTGCCTCAGCCTTCCAAAGTGTTGGGATTACAGTCATGAACCACTGCGCCCAGCCTTCTTTTCACATTCTTAAAGCATAAAAGTTTTTAAAATTTTTATGAAGTACAATTTTAGCTCTTTTTTGTTTGTTATTGTTTTTTTTCCTTGTTGCTGTGCTTCAGGTGTCACATACCTGAAGTACAGTCTGATTTATGCCTCTACCTCACAGTAGAGCTACTCTCCTCCTTTGCTTGGTTCACACTGAAGAGGTATGAAGAGGTATGAGAATATGGGATTGCTGCTCCGTATGGACCCTGACCTCCACTTGTTTCGCTAAAAATGTATGTGGCCTATTTTTCCTCTCCTTCTGAGCTTTTACTGCTGGATGGCAGTAAACTTTTGATTGTCTTGCCCTTTTGTAAAGTGGCTATGAGAGTATGGCTGGGTGGAAGAAACCATTTTCTTTTTCTTTTTTTTCTTTTTTTTTTTTTTTTTTTTAAGACGGAGTCTTGCTTTGTTGCCCAGCCTGGAGTGGAGTGGCGCGATCTCAGCTCACTACAACCTGTCTCCCGGGTTCAAGCGATTCTGCTGTCTCAGCCTCCCAAGTAGCTGGGATTATAGGTGCACACCACCATGCCCGACTAGTTTTTGTATTTTTTAGTAGAGAAGGGGTTTCACCATGTTGGCCAGGGTGGTCTTGGTCTCCTGACCTCAGGTGATCCACCTTCCTTGGCCTCCCAAAGTGCTGGGAATACAGGCGTGAGCCACTGCGCCTGGCCGGAAGAAACAATTTTCTTTTTTTCTTTCTTTTTTTTTTTTTTGAGACCAAGTCTCACTCTTGTCGCCCAGGCTGAAGTGCAATGGCGCGATCTTGGCTCACCACAACCTCCGCCTCCTGGGTTCAAGCAATTCTCTTGCCTCAGCCTCCCGAGTAGCTAGGATTACACAGGTGCCTGACACCACATCCGGCTAATTTTTGTGTTTTTAGTAGAGATGGGGTTTCACCATGTTGGCCAGGCTGGTCTTGAACTCCTGACCTCAGGTGATCCGCCCGCCTTGGCCACCCAAAGTGCTGGGATTACAGGGGTGAGCCTCTGCGCCTGGCAAGAAACAATTTTCTAAACACAAGAGGAACCGTGGGCTGTTTATATGGTGACGCTTCTTAAGGAAATATGATTATTTTAAGAAATTAGCCTGAGTGCAGTGGCTCACGCCTGTAATTTTGGTACTTTGGGAGGCCAAGGTGGGAGGATTGCTTGAGCCCAAGAGTTCAAGACCAGCCTGGGCAATATGGCGAGACCCCCCATCTTTTCAAAAAATTAAAACAATTAGCTGGGTTATGGTGACATGCACCTGTATTCCCAGCTACTTGGGGGGCTGAGGAAGGAGGATTCTTTGAGCCCAGGAGTTTGAGGCTATGGTGAGCTGTGATTGTGCCAGTGTTAATACAAAAAGTGAGCTTTGCTAATTCATTTTCAATAACCTACAAGCAGCTTTTGAAATGTTGTCATTGGAAGGATCAAATGCACTTGGGGCTGTTGGACAAGCTACAGACTCATAATATGTGGGCAAGGGCAGATTGGATGTATTTGCACAATCTGGAGACTGTATGAGGAACTTGTTTTCATTGTCTTTGGCACACAGCAGCCTTAGTTTTTAGCTCTGTCAAAGAATGGAATTATTTCAAGACTGTTTCCTCAGCAAAAATCAATCAAGGGTTCCTACTGAAGTAAAAAGCAACTTGTAGGAAAATAATAGGGGATATATTTTGCTCATTAAGGATCTTTTTATAGTGGCTCTTGGTGCACTGCCTGTGAGTTAGCCCTTATCCTCAAGGAGCAGCTTAAAAAATTTAAAAAAAAATCGTTTTGTAATAATTTTAGATGATGTACTTTCAGGAATCATTACAGGTGTTGGGACAGCTGTTTTGTGTCTCTTAAAGCATGTGTCTTGCTAGGACTGTTCTTGTATATTGTATATTCACTAAGTTTTTCTTGTGTAATTTTTCCTCTTTGGAGTAAAATTTAGTATATGTTTCTTTGGAATTAAAAGAAAAAATGTGCGTGTTCAGAGGCTGGTAACTAAAACTTTTAGCTTATTTATTTTGCATTTGAGGTGCCATTTAAATGAATTTTAGATCTGAAAATAAATGGCTTGAGTTTTTCTTGGTCCAAGCCCAGATAGCTGCCTGGAAATTTGTCAGCAGTTTTTTTTTTTTTTTTTTTTTTTTTTTTTTTTGAGATGAAGTTTTTCACTCTTGTTGCCCAGGCTGGAGTGCAATGGCATGATCTCGGCTCACTGCAACCTCCGCCTCCCGGGTTCAAGCAATTCTCGTGCCTCAGCCTCCTGAGTAGCTGGGATTACAGGCGCCCGCCACCACGCCCTGCTAGTTTTTGTATTTTTAATAGAGATGGAGTTTCACCATGTTGGCTAGGCTGGTCTCGAACTCCTGACCTTAGGTGATCTACCTGCCTCGGCCTCCCAAAGTGCTGGAATTACAGGCGTGAGCCGCCCCACCCGGCCTAATTTGTCAGCAGTTTTAAGATGTGATGACCACAAGATACTGTGTGCGAAGACAGTTACTAACGATGTAGAAATTCGGATGAAGATTTTTTGGAGGCCAGTTGTGGTGGCTCACACCCGTAATCCCAGCACTTTGGAAGACCAGGACAGGTGGGATCACATGAGGTCAGGAGTTTGAGACCAGCCTGGCCAGTATGGTGAAACCCCGTCTCTACTAAACATACAAAAATTAGCCAGGTGTGGTGGTACACACCTGTAATCCCAGGTACTTGGGAGGCTGAGACATGAGAATTTCTTGAACCCAGGAGGTGGAGGTTGCAGTGAGCCAAGGTTGAGCTACTGCACTCCAGCCTGGACAACACAGTGAGACTCTGTCTCAAAAAAAAGAAAAAATATTTTTTGGAGGCAATCCGCTTGAGTCCAGGGGCCTAGGACCAGCCTGGGTGACATAGCAAGACCCCATCTCTACAAAAAATATAATAGCCAGGTGTGGTGATGCATGCCTATAGTTGTAGCTACTAGAGAGGCTGAGGTGGGAAGATAACTTGAGCCCAGCAGGTCAATGCTACAGTGAGCCGTGATCATGCCATTGCACTCTAGCCTGGATAAGAGCAAGACTCTGTCTCTAAAAAAAAAAAAAAAAAAAAAAAGAGATTTTGGATAAACCAGTGGCTAGAGAGTTATTGTTCAGTTTGCAATGTTATACAGTCTTGCACTGCATAATGATGTTTTGATTAATGAGGGATTACATTATAAAATGGTAATCCCCTGAGTATAGTAGAGCTAAAAAATTCCTATCGCTTAGTGACATTATGATGTTGTGTTACAACACATTACATGTTTGTGGTGATGCTGGTGTAAACAAACCTACCCTGCTGTCAGTTGTATAAAAGTATAGTACATATAATTATGTATAGTACATCCCGGGTCCCCACCCCCTGGGCCATGGACCAGTATTGGTCTGTGGCCTGCTAGGAACTGGGCCGCACAGCAGGAGGTGAGCAGTGGGCAAGCAAGTGAAGCTTCATCTGTGTTTATAGCTACTTCCCTTGCTTGTATTACCGCCTGAGCTCCATCTCCTGTCAGATCAGTGGTGCGTTAGATTCTCATAGGAACGTGAACCGTTGTCAACTGTGCATGCCAGGGATTTGGTGGTGCTCTCCTTATGAGAACCAAATGCCTGATCTGTCACTGTGTTTCATCACTCCCAGATGGGACTGTCTAGTTGAAGGACTGTCTAGTTGAGCTCAGGGCTCCCACTGATTCTACATTATGGTGAGTTGTATAATTATTTCATTATATATTACAATGTAATAATAATAGAAATAAAGTGCACAATAAATGTGATGCACTTGAATCATCCTGAAACCATCCCCCAACCCTTCTCCAATTTTCATGGAAAAATTGTCTTCCATGAAACCAGTTCCTGGTGCCAAAAAGGTTGGGGACTGCTGTAGTACATGATACTTGATAATGATAATAACTATGTTATTGGTTTATGTATTTAGTTATACTGTACTTTTAATCATTATTTAAGAGTGTATACCTTCTACTTATTAAAAAAAGTTAATTGTAAAACAGCCTCAGGCAGGTCCTTCAAATGGTATTCCAGAAGAATTCATTGTAATCAAAGGAGATGACAGCTCACAGTTCCATGTGTGTTTTTGCCCCTAAAGACCTTCCAGTGGTACAAGATGGAGAGGTGGAAGACAGTGATATTGATGATCCAGACCCTGCTTAGGTCTAGGCGGTCCTGACCCTGTATAGGACTAGTCTAATGTATGCATTTGTGTCTTAGTTTTTTTTTTTTTTTTGAGACGGAGCTTCGCTCTTGTCGCCCAAGCTGGAGTGCAATAGCACAATCTTGGCTCACTGCAACCTCCGCTTCCCAGGTTCGAGTGATTCCCTTGCCCCAGCCTCTTGAGTAGTTGGGATTACAGGTGTGTGCCACCATGCCTGGCTAATTTTTTTTTTGTATTTTTAGTAGAGATGGGGTTTCTCCTGTTAGCCAGGCTGGTTTCGAACTCCTGACCTCAGGTGATCCACCTGCCTCAACCTCCCAAAATGCTGGGATTATAGGCGTGAGCCACTGTGCCCGGCTTGTGTCTTAGTTTTTAACAAAAAAGCTTAAAATATATATATATATATATATATACACACACGCATATATATGTATGTATATACACACATATATATGTATATATGCGTATATATACGCATATATTTTATATACATACGTATATATACGCATGTATATAAAATATATGCGTATATATAAACGTATATATAAAATATATATGTATATATGAGAATATATACGTACACACACACATTTATGTGTATATATACACACGTACATACACACACACGTATGTGTGTGTATACACACGTATATACACACACACACGTGTGTGTGTATACACACGTATATACACACACACGTGTGTGTGTATACACACGTATATACACACACACGTGTGTGTGTGTATACACACACGTATATACACACACACGTGTGTGTGTGTATACACACACGTATATACACACACACACGTGTGTGTGTGTATACACATATATATTTATGTGTGTATATATACACATATATATGTTTTTCTTATTTATTTATTTATTTTTGAGATGGAGTCTTGCTCTGTTGCCCAGGTAGGAATGCAGTGGCATGATCTCGGCTCACTGCAACCTCTGCCTCCCAGGTTCAAGCTGTTCTCCTGCCTCAGCCTCCTAAGTAGCTGGGACTACAGGTTCGTGCCACCATGCACAGCTAATTTTTGTATTTTTAGTATAGACAGGGTTTCCCCATGTTGGCTAGGCTGGCCTCGAACTCCTGACCTCAGGTGATCTGCCCACCTGGGCCTCCCAAAGCGCTGGGATTACAGGCGTGAGCCTCTGCGCCCAGCCTTCATTTTCATTTATTTCTGTTTTAATGGAGAGGAGATTTTGCTCTGTTGCCCAGGCTGGTCTCAAACTCTTGGGCTCAAGTGATCTACCTGCCTCACTTGAGCTGGGTGTGGTGGCTCACGCCTATAATCCCAGCGCTTTGGAAGGCCAAGGTGGGTGGATCACTTGTGGTCAGAAGTTCGAGACCAGCTTGGCCAACATGGTGAAACCCCGTCTCTACCAAAAAATATAAAAAATTAGCCGGGTGTGGTGATATGTGCCTGTAGTCCCAGCTACTCGGGAGGCTGAGGCAGGAGAATTGCTTGAACCTGGGAAGCAGAGGTTGCAGTGAGCTGAGATCGCGCTACTGCACTCCAGCCTGGGTGACAGAGCAAGGCTCTGTCTCAAACAAACAAAAAACAAGAAAAAAACAAAGTGCTGGGATTATGGGCATGAACCACTGCACCTGGTAAAAAAATAAAAAAAAGGCTTAAAGGATAATAATATAAATCAATTTTTCTTTCTTTCTTTTTTTTTTTTTTTTTTTTGGAGACAGGGGCTCGCTCTGTTGCCCGGGTGCGATCACAGCTCACTGCAACCTCAGCTTTTTGGGTTTAAGCAAGATCCTCCCACCTCAGCCTGGAGTAGCTGGGACCAGAGGCGCTGGCCACCACATTTAGCTAGTTTTTTTCTATTTTTTTGTAGAGGCGGAGTCTCACCATGTTGCCTTGGTTGGTCTTGAACTTTCGGGCTCAAGCAATTCTCCTGCCTCAGCCTCCCAAAGTACTTGGATTACAAGTGTGGGCCACCATTCCCATCCAGCAAAATATTTTTGTATACCTGTACAGTGCCTTTATGTATTAAGGTAAATGTTATTACAAAAGAGTCAAAAAGTCAAAAGAAGAGCTGAGTGTCTGTAGTCCCAGCTACCCTGAGGCTGAAGCAAGAGAATTGCTTGAGCCCAGGAGTTTGAGGCTGTTGTGGGCCATGATCACACCTGTTTGTAGCTGCTACACTCTAGCCTGTGCAACATAGGAACACCTAATTTCTTTAAAAAAGAGAAAAAAAGTTAGAAAAAAGTTTAAAGTTGGGCCATGTGCGTTGGCTCACGCTTGTAATCCCAGCACTTTAGGAGGCAGAGGTGGGTGGATCGCCTGAGCTCAGGAGTTCGAGACCAGCCTGACCAATGTGGTGAAACCCCATCTCTAGTAAAGATACAAAAATTAACCAGGTGTGGTGGCGGGCGTCTGTAATCCCAGCTACTTGGGAGGCTTGAGGCAGGAGAATCACTTGAACCCGAGAGGTGGAGATTGAGGTGAGCTGAGATCGTACCATGATTGGACTCCAGCCTAGGTGACAGGGCAAGACTCCATCTCAAAAAAAAAAAAAAAAAAATTAAGGTTTATATAGTAAAAGTTACAGTAAGCTAAGGTTATAATTGAAGAAAAAACGTATTTTTTATAGATTGTGTAGCCTAAGGATACAGTGTTTATAAAGTCTACCTTAGTGTACAGTAGTGTCCTAGACCTTCACATTCACTTACCACTCACTCACTGACTACACCCGAAATAACTTCCAGTCCTGCAAGTGCCATACACAAGTGTAAAATTACTTTTATACCATATTTTTACCATATGTTTTCTATGTTTAGATATACAAATAGCCTAGGAGTAATAGGCTTTACCATATATTCTAGGTGTGTTGTAGGCTGTACCGTCTAGGTTTGTGTAAGTACACTCTGTGATGTTTGCAGAATGATGAAATTGCCTAACAAATTTCTCAGAATGAAGTGATACATGTGCTTTTGTTTTTTGGGGGCATCCAATATTTTAAAAGTAAAATTATAATTCAAAGAGTTTACTTCATGCTATCAGCAGACATACTTATGTTCTTTCTTACTCTGTTCTTTTTTTTTTTTTTTCATCTTAAACTCAGTGGTAAGAATTGTCATGTTCTTGAGGGTTATTTTGGGGAAGATTATTGGAGCTTTGTGTTTGGTGACTCCATGATTTTTAACAGGGCAGGTGATTTGTCTTGGCATTTCTAGACCAAGCATCCAATGTTCGACTAGTTGGTTGGTTTCTCAGCCCAAAAAAAAGAAGCCCTATGTTGTTGGCGGTACTCCAGGGCTTTTTTTGTAGCCATCATCAGAGAATTCTGGATATGGTTAACTTTAATGCACACCAAATTTTAAAAATGGTTAGTAGATGAGTGGTATCTGAAATCCTAATAATTTTCAGCAAGACTGCTCTTACTTCAGAGTGGAGTTTAGTGCCCCTAAAATGAGTGGGCATCAGTGGCCTTGGATATCTTTTTCTATGTTTATCTTTATTTTTGTAAGTTGAGAGGTTTTTTTAAGTTTACTTTTTTTTTTTTTTTAATTTACAACCCTATTCACCTGGAGTAGAGAGTTTTAAGTTTGTTTTTTGGTGTATAATAAAGAATGTGACTAGCCTTTTTCCTGGGGTTCCTGGCATAATGTGTCTAAAACCTTTGGAATTTTCCAAGTGATAGAAGTATCTTTCTTTGTTATTCATGAGCCTTTTGGATCATAACTGAGTTTATGTTAATGAGATGATTCAGGATGGGGGCTGGTCACCAGAAAGACCAACCATGTGATAGGAGGGCTGATGCTTTGAGGCAGTCTAATCTCTGGGGAGAGAAAGGGGGCTGGAGGTTGAGTTTAGTTATGTGGCCAATGATTCAATCGTGTCTATGTTAGGAAACCCCAGTAAAAACTCTCAACACAAAATTGGTGGATCATCCTGGTAGGTAAATCCATTGATGGGCTGGGAGGGTGATTCCATGGGGAAAGGGGACAGAAGTTTGTGTTCAGGACCCTTACAGACCTTGCCGTATGTCTCTTCATTTCACTGGCCCAAATTTGTATCCTTTATAATAAAACTATAATTGTAAATACAGTGCTTTTCTGAGTTCTGTGAGTTCTAGTGAATATTGAACCAGAGGGGTCATGGGAACCCCTGAATTTTTTTGAGACAAGGGTCTTCTTCTGTCACCCAGGCTGGAATGCAGTGGTGCGATCATAGCTCACTGCAGCCTTGACCTCCCGGGCTCAGGCAATCCTCCTACCTCAGCCTCCCTAGTAGCTAGAACCAGAGGTGCGTGGCACCACACCTGGCTAA
The DNA here is from genome assembly GCF_029289425.2 of Pan paniscus. Lineage (NCBI taxonomy): Eukaryota > Metazoa > Chordata > Mammalia > Primates > Hominidae > Pan > Pan paniscus. The sequence goes on along the minus strand of NC_085926.1, from coordinate 48,805,709 downwards.
TTTTAAAAAATTATTCATAGAGATGGGGGTCTCTCTGTGTTGCCCAGGCCGATCTCAAACTCCTGGGCTCCAGTGATCGTGCTGCCTTAGCCTCTCAGTGCTGGGAGTCACCATGCCCTGCTGGAATCCCTGAATTTGTAATGAGTTGGTTAGAAGTACAGGTGGCCTGGGATCCCCAAAGTATAACTACCATCTGAAGTAAGGGCAGTCTTGTTGGGCATCTTGCCTTTTAACTTCTAGAGTCTGATGTTAACCACCTAGTGTTAGCATCAGAATTGTATGGAAGTATACCAGTTAGTGACAGAATAGTTTTATATTCCTATTATATATAATTCTACTGAAATTAGGGGCCAGATGTGAACTGATGAGAAGACATACACTAGAAGGGGGATGTGGCCTTTGGTCCTTTCCAGCTTGGGTAATAGGAAATCATTCTTTCAGTCTATTTTTAAATTTAATTTAATTTTTTTATTTTGAGACAGAATTTCTCTCTTGTCCAGGCTGGAGCACAGTGGCGCAATCTTGGCTCACTGCAACCTTTGCCTCCCAGGTTCGAGCAATTCTTGTGCCTCAGCCTCCCAGGTAGCTGGGATTACAGGCGCATGCCACCATGCCCAGCTAATCATTTACGTTTAATGTCTATGTGTGCCAGGGTCTGTACTCAACAAAAGGTAGCAGGAAAGTCTCCATCCCTACTCCTTAAGAGTCCTTAGTGTGATGCAGTAGACATGTGGATCGTGTCTTTGAATAGCCACTGCACTCCAGCCTGAGCAACCTAGCAAGACTGTTTCTTAGAAAAAGAAAATCAGGCCGGGTGTGGTGGCCTCATGCCTCTAATCCCAAGGAGGCCAAGGCGGGCAGACTCCTAAGGTTGGGAGTTTGAGACCAGCCTGACCAACATGGAGAAACCCAAATTAGTTGGGTGTGGCAGTGTATGCCTGTAATCCCAGCTACTTGGGAGGCTGAGGCAGGAGGCATTGCTTGAACCTGGGAGGCAGAGGTTACGGTGAGCCGAGATTGCGCCATTGCACTCCAGCCTGGGCAACAAGAGTGAAACTCCGTCTCCAAAAAAAAAAAAAAAAAAAAGAAAAGAAAATCAGTATAAATTCAAGAACTTAACCATATTTGATATGTTTGAGTTCATTGCCTTTTTTTTCTTTTTCTTTTTTGAGACGGAATTTCACTCTGTCGCCCAGGCTGTAGTGCAGTGGTACGATCTCGGCTCACTGCAACCTCCGCCTCCTGGGTTCAAGTGATTCTCCTACCTCAGCCTCCCGAGTACCTAGGATTACAGGTGTGTGCCATGATGCCTGACTAATTTTTGTGTTTTTAGTAGAGACAGGGTTTCACATGTTGGCCAGGCTGGTCTCAAACTCCTGACCTCAAGTGATCCTCCCGCCTCGCCCTCCCAAAGTGTTAGGATTACATGGGCGTGAGCCATCATGCTTGTCCTCATAGCCATTCTTATTCAACTTTTATTTTAGGTTCAGGAGGTACATGTGCAGGGTTCTTTCTTTCTTTCTTTCTTTCTTTCTTTCTTTCTTTCTTTCTTTCTTTCTTATGATTTTGGAATGTACAGGTTTGTTACATGTGTAAATTTCATGTCACCTGAGGTTTGGGATATGAATGATCTTATCACCCAAGTAATGAACATGGTACCTGGATAGGTAGTTTTTTCAACCTTTACCCTTCTCCCTTTTTTTTTTTTGGAGACAGAGTCTCGCTCTGTTACCCAGGCTGGAGCACAGTGGCATGAACTCAGCTCACTGCAACCTCTGCCTCCTGGGCTTAAGTGATTCCCCAAGTAGCTAGGATTATAGGCATGTGCCACCATGCCCAGCTAATTTTTGTATATTTTTTTTTAGACGGAGTTTTGCTCTTGTCGTCCAGGCTGGAGTGTGATGGCGTGATCTCAGCTCACTGCAACCTCCTTCTCCCAGGTTCAAGCGATTCTCCTGCCTCAACCTCCCGAGTAGCTGTGATTACAGGCGCCTGCCACCACGCCTGGCTAATTTTTGTATTTTTAATAGAGACAGGGTTTCTCCATGTTGGCCAGGCTGGTCTTGAACTCCTGACTTGAAGTGATCCACCTGCCTTAGCCTCCCAAAGTGCTGGGATTACAGGCGTGAGCCACCATACCCGGCCCTGGCCCTTGTTCTTATTTGATGTTCATATTATCCTGTCTTTTTGTAGTGGTAACCTCTTCAAATTTCCTCCTGATTTCCTTTTGCTACGGTCCTAGTAGACTTCCGTAGTGTCCTTGATTTCTGGTAGAAGATTTTTTTTCTTTTTTTCTTTTTTTTTTTGGAGACGGGGTATTTCTCTGTTGCCCAGGCTGGAGTGCAGTGGTGTGATCATGGCTTGCAGCAGCCTCGACCTCCCAGGTTCAAGCAATCCTCCCACCTCGGCCTCCCCAGTAGCTGGGACCACAGACGTGCGCCACCATACCCAGCTAATTAAAAAAAATTTTTTTTGTAGAGATGGAGTCTCCCTATGTTGCCCAGGCTGGAAGATGTTCAAGTCTTATGACATTTTTGGTTTTAGACTTGTGATTAGAAAAAACTCTCCAACCGTATTTTTCTTCTCCTCTCACCATACCACAACAGACATCAACATGGAAGACTTCTGTGACCAAATATGTGGTTTTTTTTCCTCCACACACCAAGCAGCAGACACCAGCTGGGTATTCTCACATTTATTTCTGACTGTCTTCCTGGAGACAGCAACAGATCTCACAGGTTGAGGGCTCAACCCGTAAGACAGCGCCCCCCCCCACACCCCCTTTAGACACCAGTCCCAAGTATGATTTCTGAAAAAACTGCAGATTTTCTTGAGTTCTTATCTTTTACCCTATTAGGATTTCCAGTTAAAGTCACTTGAAGGGCCAGGCACAGTGGCTTACACCTGTAATCCCAGCACTTCAGGAGGCTGAGGCGGGCGATTGCTTTGAGCCCAGGAGTTCAAGACCAGCCTGGACAACATGGTGAGACCTCGTCTCTATGTTAAAAAAAAAAGTCACTTAAAATAGTCCTTTGTGTGATTCTCTTTCCAATTCAGTATGCAGTACGTTTGCTTTATGCTTTAGGGATTGCTTTTTCTAATTTAATTTCATAATTGTTTAAAATATTTGTGATTCCAAAGCCAAATCTATAAAACAAGGTATATTCAGAGAAGACTGGCTTCTACCCTTGTAGCCTCCACTCAATTCTTCCCTTCCCCTATAGCAGTGGTTTTCAGCCTTGGGAGCTTTTAAATAATATTGATAATGGCCCCACATCAAGTCAAGGCCATGATTGCACCACCACACTCCAGCCTGGGCAACAGAACGAGATCTTGTCTCAAAGAAAAAAAAAAAAAAACCAACATCCTGGGGCATCATGAACACATTTGACTTGGGATCTGCATATTATTGCATGATTCAGATGTACTAACTAGCCTGATTTGTTATTTTCATTTGATTACTAGTCTGTGACATGTGTCTTGTGTTTTAATTACAGAATATGTGAAATTATGTTCTTAGGAAAATGAAAATGGCTTAATTTTGCTAATTTGCTTTTTCTTTTATTAGAGTATAATTTTTTTCTTTTGGCATCAGTTACCGAGGCCATTTTTTCCTTCTCTTTGCTCTAATCTAAGCATATAGATTCAATTCAGTAGATATTGTGAGTGCTAGCTGGTGTTCTATCAATTTGAAGTGGTTCTGTGGCCATGGAAGTTTGGGAGATGCTTCTACAGGCCAGGGACACATTAAACAGCTTTATAAAGGGAAGGAACATCACCATATTTATACCCCACACAAGCTGTGTGAAGAACTGGTCTGAGGCAGTGCCAGGCTGGATGCTGGGAAACTCCATGTTTTTTTTTTTTTTTTTTTTGAGACAGAATCTTGCCCCGTCACCCAGGCTGGAGTGCAGTGGTGCAATCTTGGCTCACTGCAACCTCTGCCTCCCTGGTTCAAGGGATTCTCCTGCCCCAGCCTCCCGAGTAGCTGGGATTACAGGCATGCGCCACCATGTCCAGCTATATTAGAGATGGGGTTTCGCCATGTTGGCCAGGCTGGTCTCGAACTGACATCAAGTGATCTGCCCGCCTTGGCCTCCCAAAGTGCTGGGATTACAGGCGTGAGACACTGCGCCTGGCCCTGTTTTCATTCTTTTTTTTTTTTTTTTTTCTGACATGGAGTGTTGCTCTGTCGCCCAGGCTGGACTGCAGTAGTGCAATCTCGGCTCACTGCAACCTCTACCTCCCAGGTTCAAGCGATTCTGCTGCCTCAGTCCCCTAGTAGCTGGGACTACAGGCGCACACCACCATGCCCGGCTAGTTTTTGTATTTTTAGTAGAGACAGGGTTTCACCATGTTGGCCAGGCTGGTATCAAACTCCTGACCTCGCGATCCGCCCACCTCGGCCTCCCAAAGTGCTGGGATTACAGGCGTGAGCCACTGTGCCTGGCCCTGTTTCCATTCAAAAGGGAGTTCTTGACTGTCTTTCAAGGGTATGGTAAAACTTAAAGATAATGTATGCTAAATATCTAGTGTCTGGTGTGATAACTGTAATTGGTTGTGTAATCATTTCTATTGATCCTAGAACTCATATCTCTCAAGAACTCATATCTCTAAAAACCAGGGAACTTGCATATTTAAAAATTCTTGGGAAATTGGATTATCAGTAAGAATTTTGATTGGAAAATACAGAATTGTAACAGGAAAAATAGCAATAGCTGGAAGGGAGTGGGGATGGGTAGGAGGAGGTATTTCCCTAGTTCTGGGAGCATGAAGCAAAGCTGGTCTTTACAGCAGACAATGATCCTTTTAGGTCTGGATAGCTGGTGTTCCTAGAGTTGAAGTTTCTGCCCCTGGGTAAGTAGTGCTCTGTGTCATCTCTGACTTGACCCACAATCCCCACCACTCCTTGCTCTGATCTTGCCACAGTCAGATCCTATACTTAGGGAGACGTTCTTTCTCTTTCTGTGAGGCATGGCTTACGCTGGACTAATCATTCCACCCTTGTCCTACTGTTACAGTCTGTGTTTAGGAGTAAATGGGGGAGTAATTAAAACTGTGTGATTGGAGATGGTCATGGCATTGCCCCTGACATAGGGAGCCTGGAGTAACAGGAACTGTGAAGTTTATTGGTTCTATTCTGGACCTATTGAATTTCAGGTCCAACTCATGGAGTTGGAGTTCCAGCTGGCATTTAGCCAACATTGGGAATGTGGGTCTGGAGAGCACAATGGTCATGAGTCAAGCTCACTTTTTCATATTTCTTTTCCTTTGCATATGCCTTCCCTTCTGCCTGGAATGCTGTCCTCCCCTTCTTGTTTCTCTGCTGAACTGCTACTTGTCTTTTATCAACCAGTTCAAGGGTTTCCTTTTCTGCACAGCAGCAACCCTATGAGGTAGGTGCTATTATTATCCTGGTTTTATAGATGAGGAAAGTGAGGCACAGAGGTTAAGTAACTTATTCAAGGTCACACTGCTAGTAAGTGAGGTGACTGGATTTGAACCCAAGCAGCCTGGCTCAGAATCTATGCTTATAACTACTTCATTCTTACTGGTTTCTAAGTACTTGGTAAGTACTTATATGAATCAAGTGTTCACAGTAGTCATCTATGTGCAAGAGAATTAAGGAGTCAGGTTCTCTGTTTTAGGACAGTATTTCCAGTGAGACAAAAGGCAATCCCCAAATGTTTCCTAATGTGTTCCCTTTTCTCCGTTCCCGTTACCATTCAAGCTTTCTTCATTTTTTTGTCAGGAATATTACAGTAGGCCCATTACTGGTCTTCCCACTCTGTGTCTTATTCCATTGGTGATACTATTATTAGAATAATCTTTCCAAAATGCATGTATGACCCTCTTATTCCCTTGCGGTAGATCTACTCCATTGGCTCCACAGTGCCTAAAGCAGTTCCTGATCCAAACTAAAGAGCGAGCTATTCTGTATCCCCAGTTTAGAATATTCCAGAGAAGGAATGGCTTGGGTTGGGTCATATTCCGTTTTTGGAATAAGTTACCATGAATGTTCTATGCTTGTTCCAAGCAAGTTACCATGCTTAAGAACACTGATTTGCCTGGCTTGGATCATGCACCCTATCCTATGACCAAATTGGAAGTAGTAGGCAGAGTTGGGAGTGAAGTCCCACAAGGACTTCACATCTGTGAGAGGCCACTCCTAAAGGATAACTCTGGTTACCTAACTAGGAGAAGGTAGGGATTTGGAGTAGTGTCACAGGAGGTGGGTTGACACAGTGGTATGGCTAAACACTGTTGTGGCCTTCAGCCTCCCCACTGCCTTCCTGTGTTATTTCAGCAGATGTCCACTCTGGTCAGCACTGGGACAGGGGAGGATAAAAGTGCTCTTGACTATAGGAGCTTATCATCTGTCTGGTAGGGGCAGCAGTAAGCAAACAGGCAACATGATCCTTCCACAGGAAAAAGCTGGGGGGATTCTAATAAACATTATATTGCTAAGGATCCATAATTAAATAATGGAATGGTGGAATTTATTTCAAAAAATGTAAAACAAGTATTTTATTGATTCACACTTTTACTTTTCCTCAGTTGTCAAATTTAGATGACTCAGATTCTGGCTTGACCACTTCCTAGCTGTGTGACCTTGGGTACAATTCTCTGAGTCTCAGTCTCCTCAGCTACAAAATGGGATGGTAATAGGGTTGTTGTGAAGGGTATATGTGATGATGCATTTAAAATGGTTGGCATAATACTTGCACGTAGTGGGACTCAAAAATTGTAACTAACAAAAAATGTTTGAGGGTGGGCGTTGTGGCTCATGCCTGTAATCCCAGCACTTTGGGAGGTCAAGGCTGGCGGATCACCTGAAGTCAGGAGTTCGAAACCAGCCTGGCCAACATGGTGAAATCCTGTCTCTACTAAAAATACAAAAATTAGCCAGGTGTGGTGGTCGGCGCCTGTAATCCCAGCTATTTGGGAGGCTAAGGCAGGGGAAACGCTTGAGCCCAGGAGGTGGAGGTTGCAGTGGGAGGTTGCAGTGAGCAGAGATCGCACCACTGCACTCCAGCCTGGGCAACAAGAGCGAAACTCTGTCTCAAAAAAAAAAAAAAAAGTGTTTGAACAGGGTATACGTGGCAAAATAGCAGCTGTGAAAAAAAATGTGAAACTGCAGTATTTTAAAGATAGATAATTTTGAAAAACCAGCAAACAAACCCTCCACAAAACTATGATATCCCTAACATTTTACTGTCTCAGTACTTCTATACATAGGGTCATTAAGTCTGCCCTCGGGTCATTTGTGGTAAGTGGTACTACCCTTATTTGTGAGAATACTGAGGCTCAGAGAAGTTTAAGTTCTCTTTTCTTTTTTTTGAGACAGGGTCTTGCTGTGTCACCCAGGTTGGAGTGCAGTGGTGTAATCACAGCTCAAGCTCCCTGGCTCAAGCCATCCTCCCACCTCAGCCTCCCAAGTAGCTGGCACTGTAGGTGCACACCACTGTGTCTGGCTAATTAAAACATTTTTTTTTGTAGAGACAGGGTCTCACTCTGTTGCCCAAACTTGTCTCGAACTCCTGGGCTCAAGCAGTCCTCCCTGCCTTGGCCTCCCAAAGATTATGGGTGTGAGCCACTGCACCTGGCCAGGTTTAAGTTCTGAAGCTAGAATGCAAACCTGTCTTTTGTGGTGAAATCTTATTACTGTTACCCTTGCTTTGTTCTCCAGAGTGTTGTCAGATATTAAAAATGAATGGCTTATATTGTAAAATGACAGACTAAAGATTAGTGGTATAGTTTTGATTATTTGAAAATATAGCAGATAATTCTTGTACAAATAATTCGGCAGGGCAGCTCTTCGGCTTTTGGTTTCTTAATAGGCTGATTTTTGCTTTTAACAGGATGCCTTGGGTATGGTTGGAAGTGCCTACCTGCCTGGCTGGCATGTAAATGATAGAGAAATCTGATCTGCCTCTTTACAACTTTGCATCAGAGCAGAGGGCAGCTGAGATAGCAGAGTTTGTTAGGTGGTACCTTTTGGCTGTAGAGAGTGTTAATATTTATGTATAATTAATTAGCACATTTGGGAATGGAAAACAATTTCTCTCCTCTGCTGGATTTCTCCCCTCTTGTAGATTGCAAGATTTATGTGTTTGGAGGAATAAGAATCTTCCACTTTCTCAGTGGCATAGCAACTCTACATGCTAATGCTTTCAAAAGAAACAAAAATCTTAAAATGGAGGTTTTTTTTTTTTAAATTGATATGTCATTTCTTATTTGGGGCTCACAGCTCTTGTGCTGTAAAGAGCATACCAAATCTTTTTTTGCTTGGTTAAGATGTCTCCATTGTTTTTGTTTTTAAAATATGAAGTGTTTTTTCTCTCTTTTCTCCCTCAGTCCTTACTTGGTTTATTTTATTATTATTATCTTATTTTTTATTTTTATTTATTTATTTTATTTATTTATTTATTTTAAGATGGAGTTTCGTTCTTGTTGCCCAGGCTGGAGCGCAATGGTGCGACCTTGGCTCACTGCAACCTCCACCCGCCAGGTTCAAGCAATTCTCCTGCCTCAGCCTCAGCTGGGATTACAGGCACCCGCCAAAATGCCTGGCTAATTTTTTGTATTTTTAGTAGTAATGGGGTTTCACCATGTTGGCCAGGCTGGTCTCGAACTCCAGACCTTAGGTGATCCACCCACCTTGGCCTCCCAAAGTGCTGGGATTACAGGCGTGAGCCACCACGTCTGGCCTATTTATTTATTTATTTATTGAGACGTAGTCTTGCTGTGTCACCAGGATGGAGTATGGTGGCGCAATCTCGGCTCACTGCAACCTCCACCTCCTGGGTTCAAGCAATTCTCCTGCCTCAGCCTCCCGAATCGTTGGGACTACAGGCATGTGCCACCATGCCCAACTAATTTTTGTATTTTTAGTAGAGACGGGGTTTCACCATCTTGGCCAGGATTGTCTCAATCTCTTGATCTCGTGATCCACCTGCCTCAGCCTCCCAAAGTGCTGGGATTACAGGCGTGAGCCACCGTGCCCAGCCTATTACCTTATTATTATTATTATTTTTTAAAGAGATAAGATCTTGCTATGTTGCCCAGGCTGGTCTTGATCTCCTGGGCTCAAGTGATCCTCCTGCCTCGGCCTCCTAAGGTGCTGGGGTTACAGGCATGAGCCACTGTACCCAGTCTCCTTAATTGGTTTAATGCTAAATGTTTAAGCTTATAAACTTAAGAAGGAACCTCATAATACTTTGGGTTTACAGTGGAGCTCTCCTTTTAAACTTGCATTGGGTGGGTAAACTTGCTCTGTGGTTGCCCTGGAAAAAGAGGGGCTTAGGTGAGGTGAACATTGCTTTGATTCCATACTGTACTGCTGTTGAGAGACTATCTGCAGGCTGAAGTTTGGATAGGATAATTTGTATACCCAGTTAGTAAATTTTTTCTTTTTTTTGAGATGGAGTCTCGCTCTGTCGCAAGGCTGGAGTGCAGTGGTGCGATCTCAGCTCACTGCAACCCCCACCTCCCGGGTTCAAGCAATTCTCCTGCCTCAGCCTTCTGAGTAGCTGGGACTACAGTCACGCGCCACCACGCCCGGCTAATTTTTGTATTTTAGTAGAGATGGGGTTTCACCATGTTGGCCAGGATGGTCTCTTATCTCTTGACCTTGTGATCCGCCTGCCTCGGCCCCAGTTAGTAAATTTTAATCCGCCATGTGCTGAGCACTGTGCTAGATGCTAGAGATTTAGAAATGAGTCTGACAAAATGCCAGTCTTCTAAGAGTTCATGGTCTATACTCTAGACAGACAGTGAACCAGTTTCAATGTGCCTAGGGTGTTTTCACTTATAAATGTACAGGATTCTAGGGGAGGGATATAGGAACTGCCTGGAAGAATGAGAAGGAGGGTATCAGTGGATGTACACACACAGGCTGTGAAAATATTCCTTTTCTGGGCAGAAGGAGGTTTTTAGATGGTCAGATGGGAACAGGGGAGAGAGGTATAGGAGGCAAGTTTGGAGAAGTATTAGTAATAAAGCCAGCTTCTAGCTTCTTCTTTTTTTTTTTTTTTTTGAGATGGAGTCTCGCTCTGTCACCCAGGCTGCAGTGCAATGGTGTGATCTTGGCTCACTGCAACCACCACCTTCTGGGTTCAAGCGATTCTCCTGCCTCAGCCTCCTGAGTAGCTGGGATTACAGGCGCATGCCACCACGCCCAGCTAATTTTTGTGTTTTTAGTAGAGATGGGGTTTCATCATGTTGGTCAGGCTGGTCTCAAACTCCTGGCCTTGTGATCCGCCTGCTTTGGCCTCCCAAAGTGCTGGGATTACAGGCGTGAGCCACCACGCCTGGCCCTGTTTTCATTCTTCTTCTTTCTTCTACTTTTTTTTTTTTTCCGCTGAGACAGAGTCTTGCTCTGTCACCCAGGCTAGAGTGCAGTGGCGCGATCTCGGCTTACTGCAACCTCCGCCTCCCAGGTTCAAGCGATTCTCCTGCGTCAGCCTCCCGAGTAGCTGGGACAGGCGCCCGCCACCACGCCTGGCTAATTTCTTGTATTTTTAGTAGAGACGGGGTTTCACCCTGTTAGCTAGGATGGTCTCAATCTCCTGACCCCGTGATCCGCCCGCCTCAGCCTCCCAAAGTGCTGGGATTACAGGTGTGAGCCACCTTGCCCGTCCAGCTTCCTTTTTAAAGCATAATAAAGCTGACTTATTCTTTGTCAGGTATGAGCTAAGTCATATATATATATAATATATAAAATATGTATGTATATCATATATTTTATATGTATGTGTATGTGTGTGTATGTATGTTTGTACATAACAAAACCATGCCAGCACTGTTTGAATATCAAGGGGCTTTAGAACTGGTAAATTGAAGGCTGGGCGCAGTGGCTAACGCGTGTAATTCCAGCACTTTGGGAGGCCGAGGCAGGCAGATCACCTGAGGTCGGGAGTTCAAGACCAACCTGGCTGACATGGCGAAACCCTGTCTCTACTGAAAATACAAAAATTAGCCAGGCGTGGTGGTGGGCGCCTGTAGTTTCCCAGCTACTTGGGAGGCTGAGGTGGGAGAATCACTTGAACCTGGGAGGTGGAGACTGCATTGAGCTGAGATTGCACCATTGCATTCCAGCCTGGGCAACAGAGCGAGACTCTGTCTCAAAAATAAAACAAAACAAACAAAAAGAACTGGTAAATTGAAACTGCAGCCATTTTCTTTATATCCTGAAAAATCTGTTGAAATTAATAACAATATTTATAAAGCACAAAGCTTGAAATTAGAAAATAAAAATGATCTGCTTGTTTCCTATTAGAGCTGTGCTGTAAGTTGCTGGAGGGCTTCCCCAATTTCAAGGCTGAATAAACTCTGAACTCCTCTGATTCTATGATATGTTTTCAATTTGTAGCAATGATTTTCTACTCTGGTGCATGTCAGACTCATGGAACTTTCTGGAAATACAAATGGAACAAGGCATTACAGAATGTTTAAAATCAGCAAAATGGCCAAACTTAGATCAAGATTCAAAAAATATTTTTCTTAAAATGTTGAAAACCTGTTAACTTTCTGTGTGGATAGAAAGGATTGTTAAAGTCAGTTGAATATCCCACTCAGTGACCCTTCTCTGTTAACGTTAATAACTTTCCTCCTTGATTTATTTATTTATTTTTTGTTTTGAGATGGGGTCTCACTCTTGTTGCCCAGGCTGGAGTGCAGCGGCACAATCTTGGCTCACTGAAACCTCCACCTCCGTGGTTCAAGCAATTCTCTTGCCTCAGCCTCCTGAGTAGGTGGGATTACATGTGCAAGCCACCACGCCAGGCTAATTTTTTTTTTTTTAATCTTTTTGAGACGGATTCTCGCTCTGTCGCCAGACTGGAGTGCAGTGGCGCTATCTCAGCTCACTGCAACCTGTGCCTCCTGGGTTCAAGTGATTTTCCTGCCTCAGCCTCCTGAGTAGCTGGGACCACAGGCACGAGACACCACGCCTAGCTAATATTTGTATTTTTAGTAGGGACAGGGTTTCACCATGTTGGCCAGTATGGTCTCCATCTCTTGACCTCGTGACCCACCCACCTCGGCCTCTTGGGATTACACTGTGCCTGGCCCTAATTTTTGTATTTTTAGTAGAGATGGGGTTTCGCCATGTTGGCCAGGTTGGTCTTGAACTCCTGACCTCAGGTGATCGACCCGCCTTGGCCTCCTAAAGTACTGGAATTACAGGTGTGAGCCACCACACCTGGCCCCACTTTCCTCCTTTATCTTATCTGGCTTTACTTAGGATCTTTAACATGGCTCATAGCAGCTACCTAAATTATATAAAATTTTCTGGAGACAGTAGACAGCTTTTAGCGTTTTTGTTTTGTTTTGTTTTTTTGAGATGGAGTCTCGCTCTGTCGCCCAGGCTGGAGTGCAGTGGCACAATCTCGGCTCACTGCAACCTCCGCCTCCCGGGTTCAAGTGATTCTCCTGCCTCACCCTCCCAAGTAGCTAAGACTACAGGCGCGTGCCACCACGCCTGGCTAATTTTTTGTATTTTTAGTAGAGACAGGGTTTCACTGTGTTAGCCAGGATGATCTCAATCTCCTGACCTCGTGATCCGCCGCCTCGGCCTCCCAAAATGCTGGGATTACAGGCGTGAGCCACCGTGTCCAGCCTTTTTTTTTAAAGAGACAGGATCTTACTCTGTAGCCCAGGCTGTAATGCAGTGGCTTGATCATAGCTCACTGAAACCTCGAACTCCTGGATTCCAGCAATCCTCCTGCCTCAGCCTCCCAAGTATCTAGGACTACACGTGCATACCATCCTGCCAGCTAATTTTTTTTTTTTTTTTGGTAGAGATAGGGTCTTGCCACCTTGCCCAGGTTGGTCTCGAACCCTTGGTCTCAGCAGTCCTCTTGCTGGGATTACAGGTGTGAGCCCCTATGCCCGGCGGACAACTTCATTATACCCAAGGAAGAATTAAGGCTCTCTTGCCCAAATTTCTATGCAAATGGACTTTTGTCTTCTGTATCCAGAAACTAGAAGAGGTACCTCCTATTCTTTTCCAGTCAGAATTATTTGCCTCTTATCTTTAGTTCTTTGTGCTTCAATATGTATGGAGCATTATGTCTAATTTGACCATGTGACTAACACAAGTTTAGAGAAGCTTTTGCTGTCTGTAGAACACAGTTGTGTTTACAAAGTTCTCAGAGTTTAAAAAATTCACGTGTATTTCAGAACTAAATTTTTTCAAGTTTAATTAGAACATAAGGTATCAAATAAAGTAGTAAAAGTTTTTTCTGGCCAGGCGCAGTGGCTCACGCCTTGTAATCCCAGCACTTTGGGAGGCCAAAGCGGGCGGATCACAAGGTCAGGAGATTGAGACCATCCTGGCTAACACGGTGAAACCCCGTCTCTACTAAAAACACAAAAAATTAGCCAGGCGTGGTGGCAGGCGCCTGTAATCCCAGCTACTCAGGAGGCTGACGCAGGAGAATGGCGTGAACCTGGGAGGCGGAGCTTGCAGTGAGCCAAGATTGTGCCACTGCACTCCAGCCTGGGCGACAGAGTGAGAGTCTCGAAAAAAAAAAAAAAAGCTTTTTCTGCTCAAAGTTGCCTGTAACACCAAATGAATAAAGGATGTGGTAAATTATTTTCTTCCTGTTACTACACCTCAGAACCTACTGCGTCATTGCTGCGTTGTGTTATAGGATGTGCTTTTTTATTGTTAGTCACAATTAGATTATAAGTTCCATGAGGACAGATGGTTTGTTTTGCTCCCTCCCTAATCTCAATGTCTAGCATATAGTAAATATTTACTAAATGGATGAAAAATGTCCTAGTTTTTTCCTGCTTATTTCTGCATCTCTTTGTTTCTTTTCCTTCCTATTTTCCTTGTACTTAAAATTTACATGACTCATGTTGAAGGACTTTCAATAGTTTTTTTTTTCAGAGCTTTATTGAGATATAATTTATATATCATGAAATTCACCCATTTTAAGTGTACAATTTATTTTTAGTAAACTTACAGACTTGTACAGCTATCACCACACTTTGAGAACATTTTTCACCCCCAAAAGTTCCCTCTTTTGTGTCTATTTGCAGTCACTCCCCATTCCCCCTGCAGCCCCAGCCTACCGCTCATCTACTTTGTGTTTTTCTGGTTTTAACTTCTCTGGGAATTTTACATAAATGGAATCATTCAATATGTGGTCTTTTTTGAGCCTGGCTTACTTTTTACTTTGCATAATGCCTTTTTTTTTAATTGAGGTGAAATTCGGATAACATATAATTAATCTTTTAAAGTGTATAATTTTGTGGCATTTAGCGCATTCACAATGTTATGCACCCACTGCAGCTCTCTAGTTGAAGAATCTTTTCATTCCCTCAGAAGAACAACCTGTACCCAATAAATAATCACTTTTCATTCTCCCCTCCTTTCATCTCCTGGCAACCATCAGTTGGCTCTATGGGTTAACTATTCTGGATATTGCATATAAAAGGAATCATACAATATGTGATTTTTTTGTGTCTGGCTGCTTTTATTTAAATGTTTTTGGGGTTCATCCAAGTCGCATATGTCAGTAATGATTCCTTTTTATGGCTGAAGACAGGGTCTTTTGCTCTGTCACCCAGGCTAGAGTGCAGTGGCATGATTGCAGTTCACTGCAACCTTGACCTCCCAGGCTCAAGCCATCCTCCCACCTCAGCATCTGAAGTAGCTGTGACTACAGGCATTAGCCACTGTGCCTGGCTAATTAATTTTGTTTGTTTGTTTGTTTTTGTAGAGACGAGGTCTTATTATATTGCCCAGGCTGGTGATCATTCCATCTTGGCCTCCCAAAGCACTGGGATTACAGACATGAGCCACTACACCTGCCCCATTTTTTTTAATTTTTAAAATTAAAATTAAGAGATAGTCTCCCTCTGTTGCCCAGGCTGAAGTGCAGTGGTACAATCATGGCTCATCACAGCCTCGACCTCCTGGGCTCAATGGATCCCCTACCCCAGCCCCCTGAGTAGCTGGGACTCAAGTGCATGCCACCTCGCCTGACTAATTTTTAAATTTTTTGTAAAGACACGGGGTCTTTCTGTGTTGTGCGGGCTGGTCTCAAACTCCTGAGCTCAAATGATCCTCCTGCCTTGGCCTCCCAAAATGCTGAGATTATATGCATGAGCCACTGCACCCGGCCCCTTGTCAATTCTTATAGGACCATTGCATTCATTTAAATGGCTACATAGAGGTTTGTACTATAACTGTACCAATATTCCCTTAATTTCCTTTTCTAGGCAATTTGTTTCTCCCTTTTGAATATTATATATGATAATATAATGATTATGGTGTTTGCATATACACATGTATGTACATATGCACATATACATATATATGTATTTACTGTCAGCCCTTTGTATGCGTGGGTACCACATCTGTGGATTTTTATTTTTTTAATTTTAAAAATTAAAAAAACATTTTTTTAAGAGACAGTTTTACTCTGTTGCCCAGGCTGAAGTGTAGTGTTGCCATCATGCAAATACTTTCAGGAAAAAAATTCCACAAAGTTCCAAAAAGCAAAACTTGAATTTGCTGTGTCAAGTACTACATTAAATCCACAGGAATGAAGTAGTGTATAGGCATATTAGTAGGTATTATAAGTAATCTAGAGATGATTTAAAGTACACAGGAAGATATGCATAGGTTATATGCAAATACTGTGCTATTTTATATTTTTGAGTATCTTCAGATTTTGGTATCCATGGGGGTCTACGGAACCAATTCCCCATAGATACTGAGGGATGATTGTATACACAAATATATGTATATATTCATCTATACGTGTGTGTGTGTATACACACACACACACATTTATTTCTCTCCACATGTGAGTTTTGTTTAGAACATATTCCTAGAACTGGAATTGTTGCTGGGTTAAAGGCAGTTTACATTTAAAATTTTGACAAAGGCTGTCAAATTGTCCTTCTCAATGTTAAGATCACTCTGATAAGTGTGAAGAGAATTGATTGGCAATGGGAAAAAAGGTTTGGAGGCTACTGCAAGTCATCCAAACAAGAAATGATGTGCCTCAGACTAGGATGATAATGGAGATCAAGGTAGGTAGACTGATTTAAGAGATGAAGTGGGAGGGAGAACAGATGGAATTGTTAATGAAGTAGATGTGAGTAGTGAAAGGAAGGAGTCTAGAATGACTCAGGTGAATCTGTGACTTCAACTAGAGTTGCTATGTGAGATGAAGCCTACTTGTCATGGCCAGACCAGATGACTTCACAGATACTCTGTAACTCTGACATTTTATGATTTTAGAATTTATGACAGCACCCTTATTTATAGATTGAATGAGATCCATATTGAATACTGTGTCTTTTATAGCAGTAGAGATATAATTTCATTTGATTGGCATTTATAGAGCAAGCACTGACACATTAAGTCTGTCACTAAACTATATAGTTTTTTTGTTTGTTTGTTTGTTTTTTTGAGATGGAGTCTTGCTCTGTCACCGAGGCTGGAGTGCAGTGGCGCAATCTTGGCTCACCACAACTTCTGCCTCCCAAGTTCAAGTGATTCTCCTACCTCAGACTCCCGAGTAGCTGGGATTACAGGAGTGCGCCACCACGCCCAGATAATTTTTTTTTGTATTTTTAGTAGAGACAGGGTTTCACCATGTTTGCCAGGCTAGTCTCGAACTTCTGACCTCAAATGATCCAGCCGCCTCGGCCTCCCAGAGTGCTGGGATTACAATTGTAAGCCACCGTACTTGGCCTAAACTGTATAGATTTTTTCTCATCTCTGGAATCTATTTGTTTTCCTTCTGTTCATAAGCCACACATCTAACCTAAGCCACTACCTTTGTCTATCAACTATAGCCAAAGTGATCTTTATACAATCTAATTTGCAATGACTCCTTTTCTCCAGGTACTTTATATTGTAACAGAAGTGCTATGTCCGCTGCTGATCCACTCACAGGGAACATTTCAAAATGGTTCTGCTTGGCCAGGCGCGGTGGCTCACACCTGTAATCCCAGCACTTTGGGAGGCCAAGGTGGGTGGATCACTTGAGGTCAGGAGTTCATGACCAGTCTGGCCAATGTGGCAAAACCCTGTCTCTACTAAAAATACAAAAATTAACAGGCCAGGCACGGTGGCTCACGCCTGTAATCCCAGCACTTTGGGAGGCTGAGGCAGGCGGATCACCTGTCAGGAGTTCAAGACCAGCCTGGCCAACATGATGAAACTCCATCTCTAAAAAAATACAGGCCAGGCGCGGTGGCTCACGCCTGTAATCCCAGCACTTTGGGAGGCCAAGGTGGGTGGATCATGAGGTCAGGAGATCGAGACCATCCTGGCTAACACGGTGAAACCCCCGTCTCTACTAAAAATACAAAACATTAGCTGGGTGTGGTGGCGGGTGCCTGTAGTCCCAGCTACTCGGGAGGCTGAGGCAGGAGAATGGCATGAAGCTGGGAGGCGGAGCTTGCAGTGAGCCGAGATGTCACCACTGCACTCCAGCCTGGGCGACAGAGCGAGACTCCATCTCAAAACAAAACAAAAACAAAAAAACCCATCTCTTAAAAAATACAAAAATATAGCCGGGCATGGTGGCGGGCGCCTGTAGTCCCAGCTACGCCGGAGGCTGAGGCAGGAGAATGGCGTGAACGTGGGAGGCGGAGCTTGCAGTGAGCCGAGATCGCGCCACTGCATTCCAGCCTGGGCTACAGAGCGAGACTCCGTCTCAAAAAAAAAAAAAAAGAAAAAAAGAAAATTTCACTACTTTATATCATAACATTATCAATAAATTTGGTAGACTTCTTATTCAATTGGAATGATACAAATTAGATGGAATATAGATGTGAGCAGAAATAAAATTGCCAGGTTGAATATATTGAAGGTATAGTTTGTTTTCAAAGAAATACTGTATTTCCTATATTGTCTTAATATTATCACATTGAACAACTATTTGTGATTGAGTGTGGAAGACTATGAACTGACCCACTGCTTGGTTTTGAGGGGCTTAGGTCTATTGTAAAAGACTTTTGCAAAAAGGGAGGATAAAAATGTGGCCTGGTGACATAATAATGACTAAATGTTGCTTCTTTATTTTGCAGTTCCAGTTCCTAGCAGATTTAATAGACGAGTATCAGGTATGTGTTCTATTTCATAACATACTAATAAAATGTTATTTTAAGATAGGAATATATTGAAAAAACAGATATTTTGAATAAAAAGATAAGCTCCCATCACAGAACATTATCTAAAAGTAAAATTACCTATGGTTTCTTTATTCTGTTTTTATTTTAAGTTCTGAGTATGTATGTACATATTTTATACTATAATTGCTACAGTTTGTCTCTTTGCGTTTATGTCATTACTGTTTTTTCATGTTTATAATTACAGCTTCAAAAAATGATTTTTCATATTCCTTTTTCTGGTATTCTGGCTTATGCTGCCATTAACTCTTACATATACCTTTTTGAGCCACTTGAATTATTTCCTCAGTTTTGGTGCTGGAAGTGGCATTCTCTGGTCAGAGACTGAGCATTGCCTTGGCTTTTTCTGTCTTGTTTTCTAGAGAGAGTCCACAGATTAGGCTGCTGGGAGAAAGGCACCCTGTACCTGCCTCTTTTCCACCATTATCTTAATAATATGGAATTTAAATGTAAAATAGTACTTCACATCATTTTATATGGCATTTCTTTTGGTTGTTAAAAAAATGAATGCTGTCCAGGCGCAGTGGCTCACACCCATAATCCCAGCACTTTGGGAGGTCTTGGCGGGCGGATCACGAGGTGAGGAGTTTGAGACCAGTCTGGCTAACATGGTGAAACCCCGTCTGTACTAAAAGTACAAAAAAATTAGCCAGGCGCAGTAGCGCGCCCCTGTAGTCCCAGCTACTTGGGAGGCTGAGGCAGAGAATCACTTGAACCCAGGAGGTGGAGGTTTCAGTGAGCCAAGATCACGCTACTGCACTCCAGCCTGGGCAACAGAGTGAGACTCTGTCTCAAAAAAAAAAAAAAAAAAAAAGAATGCTTTCCAAATATGAGAAATCTATTTGTATTTTCTTATATGGTACTAGTTTGGTAATATTTTGCCCTTTTATCTGGTATAGTCCATATTATTTTAAAAATAAGTTTGGGTAAACTTTCTATCCAAGTTTTTGACCTTTTGAAATTTTTAATGCAAAATTTCCCTAGGTGGTTATGCTATTTTTTAAATTGAGTTAGAGATGTTAATATATGACTGATAACCTCAAACACTGCTGGACACATAGGCACTCAGTAAATATTTATTGAATATGCACATCATCTTTTTTTAAAAAAAAAAACAATGATTGTTCCTGAGAAGGCTCCCCTTTTTTTCATAGAGCTGGTAAATATATTTTATGAAATTTTTTCTTCAAGTGTTTGACTTTTTGATAACTCTGGAATTTATTTGGGAGTACAGTGGAATGTTAATGTGTTTTAAAATTGCTAGGCAAGTGGTATGTTCTTTCATATTTCCTTGTTTTAGGAAGGTTTCTTGATTTGAAATTGTCATCTGGCCTATCATAGGGCTAGGAATTGCTTTTCTATCCCTCAATCCTTGTCTTTGAGAAAATCGGCTCATTTATGTTTTCAGAAAGCGTTTATCATTCTACATAAAAATCTGTTGAAAGGAGGTTGAAGAATATGTTACGTTAAGAGAGTCAATATCCTGAGAGTAGGGATTAAGGTTAGTTTGATACCCATGAGCTATTATCTTCCATTTTTGTTCATGTCTGCCCTGCACCTTTTTTTCCTCTGAAAGATTAGTTAAATCCCTTGACATCTGTAGGATAGGTCTGGGAGATGGAGACTATAGTGATACCTCCTCCTGAGGTCACAGTTGGTGTTTGTTTGGCCCTCTGCCATTGTTGTTCAAATCTTGAACCTTGTAGAAGACTCAGACAAGTACATGGTATTATCCCTCCTCCTTAGATTTTATAATCTTAGGATTTAAAACCTTTTCATATCATTGAAATGTTAAATGAAAATAAAAGATTTTTCAAATAATTCAATAGGATGATACAGGAGAGAAAGTATCCTATAATAATACGTAACATTTTTTAAGTGCAGACCGTGTGCTAGGTGCACAGTTTTAAGGACTTTCTAAATGCCTTCCTTGTATTGTTGAATATAATCTTCAAAATAACGCTTTGAGTGAGGTCCATACCATGATTATCCCCAATTTACAGACAAGGAAACTGGGAACAAAGCAGAGGTTAAGTTAACTTGCAATAGGTGAGGTGAGCATATGCCCATAGGTAGCATGGATCCTAAGTACCACCCTTGCTATCTCTAAGATTCTTTCTTGCACCCTCTGGAACTCCTTGGTTAGTCTTCAGCTAAATCCGCCAAATTCTCACCCTGTTCTCTCAGTGCAGCTTTCACTTTCCAGCAGTAGTTGAAGCTTGGCTTGCCCTGTAGGCTTCTCAAACAATGGCTCTGTCCTCTTCTACCTTCCTTGTAACACTGACAGGAAATGGGTGAATGTCTCTATTGATTCTCTTGGCTGCTTCCAGAGCATTCTCTCTCCCTTCTCCCTGAAAGCTTCTTAAAACTTCGCATTATGGCTGGCCATCGTGGCTCACACCTGTAATCCCAGCACTTTGGGAGACTGAGGTGCGAGGATTGCTTGAGCCTAGGAGTTTGAGACCAGCTGGGGCAACACAGTGAGACCCCATCTCTCAAAAAATTAAAAAAAAATAGCTGGGCATGATGGTGCACACATGTAGTCCTAGCTATTCAGGAGGCTGAGTTAAGAAGATTGCTTGAGCCTGGGAGGTCAATGCTGCAGTGAGCTGTGATCGTTCCACTGTACTCCAGCCTGGGTGACAGAGTGAGATTCTATCTCAAAAAAAAATTAAAATTAAACTTAACATTATTATATTTTACCAGCCACTGCTTCTCCTTGTTTTAGTCATCTAACAATCCCCAGGTTGTTCCTTCTTATTTCCACATATAGATGATTCTTCCAATGTCTGGCCTTCCATTCTTTGACCTCCTCTCCTCCAAGGATCTTGTCCTCCAGTTGTCCACCCTACTTCAGCCACTCATTCCCAATGGTAATACTCTGGTATGACAAGCATTGCAACTCTTTGTCATTTCAGTGAGTGGTCCCATTCTGCAACCACTGCCTGCTGTCTTCTCAGCTCCTTTGCTGTCCTACTCAGACCTGGATAACTTGTTGATTCTGCCGTCTTTTTGCTATTCCCCACTTCTTCCTTACTAACCTTAAATTCCTGAGTCAGTGATTATAATCACTCCCTGGCACATACCCTCAATTTGCTTTTCCCTTTTTTTAAATTTTAAATTTTTTTTTTGAAACAGGATCTCACTCTGTACCCATGTTAGAGTGCAGTGGCATGATCACGGCTCATTGCAGCCTAAACTTCCTAGGCTCCAGTGATCCTCCTGCCTCAGCCTCCTGAGTAGCTGGGACCACAGGTGCACGCTACCATGCCTGGCTAATTTTTGTATTTTTAGTGGAGACAGGGTTTCGCCATGTTGCCTAGGCTGGTCTTGAATTCCTGAGCTCAAGCAATCCACTTAGCTTGGCCTTCCAAAGTGCTGGTTTTACAGGTGTGAGCCACCACACCTGGCCTTACTTTTCCCTTTTTATTTGCTTTGCTAAACCGACTTTGTTAAGTTCAATTCTCCACTTCGTGCCTGTACCAATAATAGCTGAACCTGATTGGAGGAAAATAGATAGCCTTATTGACTGATCTTACTTTCAGTTCATGATTATTAACTTCTAGTAGGCTCTTGATACCAGCAATCATGCTATATTCTCATGCTTTTTTTTTAATAAATTTTTTTGAGACAGTCTTGCCTTGTCGCCCAGGCTAGAGTACAGTGGCACAATCTTGGCTCACTGCAACCTCCACCTCTTGAGTTCAAGTGATTCTCATGCTTTAGCCTAATTTTTGTATTTTAGTAGAAACGAGGTTTCACCATGTTGGCCAGGCGGGTCTTGAACTCCTGGCCTCAAGTAATCTGCCTGCCTCGGCCTCCCAGCGTAAGCCACTGCGCCTGGCCTTTTAAAATAAATTTTAGGCCAGGCATGGTGGCTCACGCCTGTAATCCCAGCACTTTGGGAGACTGAGGCGAGTGGATCACCTGAGGCCAGGAGTTTGAGAGCAGACTGGCCAAGATGGTGAAACCCTGTCTTTACTAAAAATACTAAAAATTGGCTGGGTGTGGTGGCAGGTGCCTGTAATCCCAGCTACTCAGGAGGCTGAGGCGGGAGAATTGCTTGAACCTGGGAAGCGGAGGTTACAGTGAGCTGAGCTTTCGCCATTGCACTCCAGCCTGGGTGACAAGAGCAAGACTCTAAATAAATAAACAAATAAACAAATAAATAAGAAAGACAGTGTCTCCTTCTATTGCCCAGGCTGGGCTAGAGTGCGTTGGTACAATTATAGGTTACTGCAGCCTTGAAATCTTGGGCTTAGGGGATCCTCCTGCCTCAACCTCCCAAGTAGCTGGGACGACAAGTGTGCACCACCATGCCCAGCTAATTTATTTTTTGTAAAGACAAGGTCTCCCTTTGTTGCCCAGGCTGGTCTCAAACTCCTGGTTTCAAACTATCCTCTTGTCTTGGCCTCCCAGTGTTGGGATTACAGGTGTGAGCCACATGCTCCATGCTTTTTTCACTCTTCTGTTCTCCTAGATAAGTCTTTCATACCTTCCCCTTCTCAAAACCTCCTATACCTCCTTCCTCATCCTTAGCAGATGATCTTGTTCTCTATTTAACCAAGGAAATAGGAAAACAGAAGAGAATTTCCAGAATCCCATCACCATATATATTCTTCACTTGCCTGTGAGTTTACGATATCCACCTGTGCTAGATCCCATCCCTTCATCCTTTTAGCTGTTAGCTCTCTCCTGCATAATCTTTTATCTTTTAACTCAATTCTTTCAGCAAAGAAACATATCGTTGGCTCTATTTCTTAAAAAATGAACTTTTTTTGGACTGTTGTTGTCTCTCCAACCTTTTTCTCTCTATACCTTTAAAACAAAACCGCATGAAGTAGCTGTTTGTATTTGTTGTTTCTAGTTGTTCTACTTCTATTCTGAGACTGAGTCTGGCTGTGTCACCCAGGCTGGAGTGCAGTGGTGTGATCTCGGCTCACTGCTACTTCCACCTCCCAGGTTCAAGCGATTCCTGTACCTCAGCCTCTGAGTAGCTGGGATTACAGGTGTGCGCCACCATGCCTGGCTAATTTTTGTGTTTTTAGTAGAGACAAGGTTTTGCCATGTTTGCCAGGCTGGCCTTGAATGCCTGGCCTCTTAAGCCTATTCTAATCAGACTTTTTTTTTTTTCCTTTTAAACTCAGTGGTAAGAATCTAATCAGACTCTTGCTTCTGTATCTTACCAAAATTATCTTTGTTGTTTGCTCACTCACATTCTTCAGACCTTCCTTTAAAGGACACCTTTTTCAGGCTGGGCGAGGTGGCCTGTAATCCCACCACTTTGGGAGGCCAAGGCGAGTGGATCACTTGAGGTCGGGAGTTTGAGATCAGCCTGGCCAACATGGTGAAATCCTGTCTCTACTAAAAATAAAAATTTGGCCAGGTGCGGTGGCTCACACCTGTAATCCCAACACTTTGGGAGGCCGAGGCAGTGGATCACCTGAGGTCAGGAG
Source organism: Pan paniscus (assembly GCF_029289425.2). Lineage (NCBI taxonomy): Eukaryota > Metazoa > Chordata > Mammalia > Primates > Hominidae > Pan > Pan paniscus. The sequence continues at coordinate 48,782,085 of NC_085926.1, read as the reverse complement.
TTTGAGACTAGCCTGGCCAACATCGTGAAACCCCATCTCTACTAAAAATACAAAAATTAGATGGGCGTGGTGGCAGGCACCTATAATCCCAGCTACTCAGGAGGCTGAGGCAGGAGAATCGCTTCAACCCGGGAGGCAGAGTTTGCAGTGAACCGAGATCGTACTGTTGCACTCCAGCCTGGGCGACAAGAGTGAAACTCTGTCTCAAAAAAATTAAATAAATAAATAAATACACAAAGTTAGCTGGCACATGCCTGTATCCCAGCTTCTTGGGAGGCTGAGGCAGGAGAATCGCTTGAACTCTGGAGACGGAGGTTATAGTGAACTGAGATTGTGCCATTGCACTCCAGCCTGGGCAACAAGTATTAAACTCCGTCTCAAACAAACAAAAAAATACAAAAATTAGCTGGGCGTGGCTGAGGCAGGAGAATCGCTTGAACCCAGGAGACGAAGGTGGCAGTGAGCTGAGATCGCACCACTGCACTCCAGCCAGCGCTATAGAGCAAGACTCAGTCTCAAAATAAAACAAAATAAAATAAAATAAAGCTGGGCATGGTAGCTCATGCCTGTAATCCCAGCACTTTGGGAGGCTGAGATGGGCTGGTCACCTGAGGTCAGGAGTTCGAGATCAGCCTGGCCAACATTGTGAAACCCCGTCTCTACTAAAAATACAAAAATTTGGCTGGGCATGGTGGCTCACACCTGTAATCCCAGCACTTCGGGAGGCTGAGGTGTGCGGATCACCTGAGGTCAGGAGTTCAAGACCAGCCTGGCCAACATGGTGAAGCTTCGTCTTGACTAAAAATACAAAATTTAGCTGGGTATGGTGGCAGGTGCCTGTAATCCCAGCTACTTGGGAGGCTGAGGCAGGAGAATCACTTGAACCTGGGAGGCAGAGGTTGCAGTGAGCCAAAATCCTGCCATTGTACTCCAGCCTAGGCAACAAGAGCGAAACTCCGTCTCAAAAAATAATAAAAATACAAAAATTAAGCCAATGTGGTGGCCCACGCCTGTAATCCCAGCTACTTGAGAGGCTGAGACATGAGAATCACTTGAACCCAGGAGGCAGTTTGCAGTAAGCCAAGATTGCGCCACTGCATTCCATTCTGGACGATGAGTGAGACTGTCCGCCTCAGCCAACAAAAAGAAAAGCCGTGCCTGGCTGGGCACGGTGGCTCATGCCTGTAATCCCAGCACTTTGGGAGGCTGAGGCGGGCGGATCACGAGGTCAGGAGATGGAGACCATCCTGGCTAACACGGTGAAACCCTGTCTCTACTAAAAATACAAAAAAAATAGCCGGGTGTGGTGGCGGGCGCCTGTAGTCCCAGCTACTCGGGAGGCTGAGGCAGGAGAATGGCGTGAACCCGGGAGGTGGAGCCTGCAGTGAGCCGAGGAGATTGCGCCTCTGTACTCCAGCCTGCGCGACAGAGCAAGACTCCGTCTCAAAAAAAAAAAGAAAAGAAAAGCCATGCCTTCCAAGTTCTACATTCTAGCAAAACAGTCCCTCTACATCAAGTGATAGAGTAAATGAAGAGTTCATGAATTCCTTAAATGCGGCTTTCTTATGTAGTCCCAAATTAGTGTGTGTGTGTGTATAGTTTTTTTTTTTTTTTGAGACGGAGTCTCGCTCTGTTACTCAGACTGGAGTCAGTGGCACGATCTTGGCTCACTGCAACCTCCACCTCCTGGGTTCAAGCGATTTTTCTGCCTCAGCCTCTCTAGTAGCTGGGACTACAGGCATGCACCACCACGCCTGGCTAATTTTTGTATTTTTAGTAGAGACAGGGTTTTGCCATATTGGCCAGGCTGGTCTTGAACTCCTGACCTTGTCATCTGCCCGCCTCGGCCTCCCAAAGTGCTGGGATTACAGATGTGGGCCACTGTGCCCAGCCCTCCCAAATTAGTATTAATTATCTTTGAGTTGGAAATGTTAGTATGATTTTATTTAATTAAAAAACCTCCTTTGTCGGCCGACGTGGTGGCTCACGCCTGTAATCCCAGCACTTTGGGAGGCCGAGGCGGGTGGATCACAAGGTCAGGAGTTCAAGACCAGCCTCACCAACATAGTGAAACCCCATCTCTACTAAAAATACAAAAATTCACTGAGTGTGGTGGCAGGTGCCTGTAATCCCAGCTACTCGGGAGGCTGAGGCAGGAGAATTGCTTGAACCTGGGAGGTGGAGGTTGCAGTGAGCCAAGACTGTGCCATTGCACTGCAGCCTGGGCAACAGAGTGAGACTCTGTCTCAAAAAACAAAACAAATAAAAACCTTCTTTGTCAAAAAAAGCCCAACTTTTATTTATTAAATACATGTCGAAACATCAAAGCACATTAATCAGAAATGGGTGTATTGGCATCATGCCACATTTAGGAACGGAATATTTTGACTCTAGTGATGACGGTGACAGGCAGCAGGACAGTCCACTGAGAACCTGGTGCCATGTCAGTCACCCACTTCTGCATTGCAGGTGCTCTTCAGCAGACATCCCTGCCCTTTAAGGCTTATGTGCTTACTATATAATAAAATACTGATTTTTGTCCTTATATTCTTTCATAGTATGCAATATTTTTTTCATCTATAGCTACCTTCAGCTGAAATATTACTAAGTATTGCTTAAAATAATTTAGAAATCCAGTGTTGTGGACTAATTGGTTTCCCCCAAATTCATATATTGAAGTCCTAACCCCAATGTGATTATATTTTTGAGACAGAGCCTTTAAAGAGGTAATGAAGGTGAAATGAGGTCATAGGGTAGAACCCTAATCTAATAGGACTGATGTCCTTCTAAAGTGATCCTCCCATCCAGGCCTCCCAAAGTATTGGGATTACAGGTGTGAGCCACCATGCCTGGCCACTGTGTTGCTATTTTAATCTTCATTTCCTGTAGGTCTTGAGTATTTCATGACACACAATATAATGTTTGAGGTTGCGTAGGGGATCACACAGATTCTGGACCTTCTCCAGGTAACTTGTGTACTGAGGCAAACAGCCAGATGTGCAGAACCCTTGGGGCAGCAACAATCAAGTAGGTACTGTAAAATGGATTTTTTCCTAGAAAATAAAGGAAGTAATTTAGGACCAGGACTAAGGAGAAGTGAAGAGATTGAGGGGAACAGAGGAAGAGGGCAAAGAGAGGTAAGTCCAGGGTTCAAAAGAAAAGGGAGGCTGGACACGAGGGCTTACGCCTGTAATCCCAGCATTTTGGGAGACCGAGGTGGGTGGATCACCTAAGGTCAGGAGTTTGAGACCAGCCTGGCCAATATGGTAAAAGCCCGTCTCTACTAAAAATATAAAAATTAGCCAGGCGTGGTGGTGTGCGCCTGTAATCCTAGATACTTGGGAGGCTGAGACAGAATTGCTTGAACCCAGGAGGCAGAGGTTGCAGTGAGCCAAGGATCCAAGATTGTACCACTGCACTCCAGCCTGGGCGACAGAGCAAGACTCCGTCTCAAAAAAAAAGGAAAAAAAAGGACATTATGCTAAGTGAAATAAGCCAGGTATAGAAGGACAAATACTGCATTATTCTACTTATATGTGGTATTGTGGTATCTCAAATAGATTAATCAAGGCCAGGTGCAGTGGCTCATGCCTATAATCCCAACACTTTGGAAGGCTGGGGCAGGAAAATTGCTTGAGGCCAGGAGTTTGAGACCAGTTTGGGCAACATAATGGGACCTTGTCTCTACAAAATAAATTAAATAAAATAGTCAAATTCAGGCCAGGTGCAGTGGCTCATGCCTGTAATCCCAGCACTTTGGGAGGTATTTGGGAAGTGCATGGAGTTTCCATGCACTCCCTGGGTGCGCCACCCTCCAGGAACCTTCATGTATTCAGCTATCTGGAAGTTCTACTATTGTGAACTTAAAAACTTGTTATCAGGGTAGCTCTCATGTTAAGTGTTCTTACCATAATAAATAAAGAAATAAACAATAAGAAAGGGAAGAAAACTTAAAACCAGGTTTGAAAAATTGAAGCATAATGTTTTTCCACAAATAGAAACATACTAACAATTTTAATGGAAACTATTTTTGTTTAAATAATAACAAAATTTATTTTGCATCTGAAAAATAATCAGTGTTGCATCTGAAAATGTGAAGACTAATTAACATTTGCTACCTCAGTTATGTAAATGCCTAAAAATATTAAAATGAGCTAAGTTGCCAAAGTACTTTCTTCCAAAATTGGAGGAAAAGCAAGCCTAGAAATAGCCCAAGATTGTGTCATTATCAGTAAAATTCTATCAGTCTTATCACTGAAGGCTTATTTTTTTTAAACTTTTCAATGAAATATGTGTATGAAAGATTTCATACACAAAAGGGCTGGGCAGTAATTCCAGCACTTTGGGAGACCGAGGTGGGCAGATCACTTGTGGCCAGGAGTTCGAGACCAGCCTGGCCGACATGATGAAACCCCATCTCTACTAAAAATACAAAAATTAGCTGGGCCTGGTGGTGTGCGCCTGTAATTCCAGCTACTCAGGAGGCTGAGGCACGAGAATCACCTGAACCCGGGAGGCTGAGGTTGCAGTGAGCCGAGATTGTGCCACTGCATACCAGCATGGGTGACGGAGTGTGAGACTCTCAAAAAAAAAAAAAAAAAAAAAATTAAAAAGGAAGATTTCATGCGCAAAAGTAGAGAAAGTTAGTATAATACCCATGTACCCATTTATTTCCTGAAATGAAGTTTTTTTAAAATGTATTATTCTAAGTAGTTGTTTTGAACTCTTAGACCAAGGAGTAGCAATTGAATTAAGGTCAAATATGAGAATATTTCTGAAGCAGAATTTGATGTATTCATTGGACAAGAGGTGAGAGAAGAAAGTCTGATTAATTCCAAATTTCTAGTTTAGAAAATTAGTCTGATAATGGCATTTAATCAAGAGCACAGAGAACCAAGAAACTTGAAGTTTGACATAGTGTCTGGTTAGATGCCTTTGATGCAGCTTCCCCAGTTTCCTACCAGAATACTCAAGATGATGCAAAAAGTGACAATAGAAATGTCTAGGAGGCTGGGCATGGTGGCTCACACTTGTAATCCCAGCACTTTGGGAGGCCGAGGCCAGTGGATCACCTGAGGTCAGGAGTTTGAGACCAGCCTGGCCAATATGGCGAAACTCCATCTCTACTAAAAATACAAAAATTAGCTGGGTGTGGTGGCGGGCACCTGTAATCCCACCTGCTCAGGAGGCTGAGGCAGGAGAATTGTTTGAACCTGGGAGGCAGAGGTTGTGGTGAGCCAAGATGACGCCATTGCACTCCAGACTGGGCAACAAGAACAAAACTGTGTCACAAAAAAGAAAAGAAAAAAGAAATGTCTAGGAACTAAGATAGGTGTCTGCCTTAATCATTAGGGAAGAACTGAGATAATGCACCCTGGCCTCATCTCCTGGAAACAAAAATGCTTGGAGAAAGATAGTGAGTCATTACCTATATCCCATTGTTACTTTCCTGGCTCAGTAACCCAAGGCCCACACTAGCCAGAAACTGGGCCAGCCCTCTGCAGAGCATCACCTAATGCTATTTCAGGGACTAGAATGGTGTATCTTTTCTTACTCTATCCCCCCTAATTTTTCTCTTATGTGTTTTAGGATACAAGGTCCCTGTTGGGCACTTGATATCGATGGCATTACTGCACAAGTGGCATGGGCCACACAAGTAGAGTATTATTTGCTAAGGCAGGGATGGGAGAGTCCTGGGTATAGGACACAATGGAAGCCATCATTTCTCAGATCTTTTATTGGTTTAGAGAATCGGTGAGGAAAGGGAAGCTGGGGTGTAGCTAGACCAGGACTGCAGTGAGTGTCTCTAAGAAACTGGGAAATAACTGGGAGTGGGGCTGGGCGTGGTGGATCACTTGAGGTCAGGAGTTCAAGACCAGCCTGGCCAACATGGTGAAACCCCGTCTCTACTAAAAACATAAAAATTAGCTGGGTGTGGTGGCTTGCACTTGTAGCCCCAGTTACTCAGGAGGCTGAGGCAGGAGAATCACTTGAACTTGGGAGGCAGAGTTTGCAGTGAGCTGAGATCATGTCAACTGCATTACAGCCTGGGCAAGACAGCGAGACTCTGTCTCAAAAAATATAATAATAATAATAATAATAATAAATAAATTGGGAGTGGTATGTATCAGCCTGTCCCGTAGTTGTAGATACATGGAGTCTTTTAGCCATCACACATAGATTGAGAGTAGGGTCAAGAACTGTTTGTTGCCTGTTAATAGATGATAAATAAATCCTAATAAACAATACAGGGCCTATGAGTGAACTCAGCTGGTTAAGGATATAAGAGGAGTGAAGACTAGAAAGGTCCACTACAAAATGCTCAGTAAACTATAAGAAATCATTGCACTTATGAATTCTGAGCAAAAAGCCAAGGATAAAATTGGCTGAGATGAAATAGAAAATGAGTGTGATAAGATTATAAGGAAACTAAAAAAAAAATGAGCAAGAATTAAATATATAAAAAGAGTTGGCCGGGCGCGGTTGCTCACGTCTGTAATCTCAACACTTTGGGAGGCCGAGATGGGCAGATCACTTGAGATCAGGAGTTCGAGACCAGCCTGGCCAACATGGCAAAAAAAAAAACCCCGTCTCTACTAAAAATATAAAAATTAGCACTTGTAATCCCAGCTACCTGGGAGGCTGAAGCAGGAGAATCGCTTGAACCTGGGAGGTGGAGGTGGCAGTGAGCCAAGATTACACCACTGCACTCCAGCCTGGGTTACAGCGTGAAGCTCTGTCTTGGGAGCGGGCGGGGCAAACCGTAGAGAAAGCAAAAAGAGCAAAGTTGTAAGGGTAGAAATATGTGATGGAGGTTAGCTGGGAAGAAAGGACAGTTGTTAAAGGAGCTGAAATAGAGAACAGAACCAACATAACAATAATTCTTCTAAAACCCAGAACAAATGGAACCAAGATAATAATGGTAATAGTTCAAGTTGCCTCCTTACTGTGCCTGACACCTGTCTACTTGAATCCTTACAACAGTCTTCAGAGAGAAGTCACCACTGTTCATGCCATTATGCAGAGGAAGGGTGGACATAGGCAATAAATTACCTCTGGTCACACAGCTGTTACAGATCACTGATGATTTATTAGAAGAAAACTTTTCCCAGCTGTAATGGCCTGTATTGTGAAGAGGCAGTAGGTTTGCTTCATTCTGAGAAACAGTAATCACAACTAGTTCATTCTTGGTAAAACAGTTTTCTTAGTAAGTACAAAACTCTTTATTCAGTAGATAATTTATTGTCTCTTTGCAAATAACACATGGGGTGAGATTTTAAAATAATGATTTGTATCGATATCTCCATTTCTAATTCTTCCTCCAGTCCATATTTGTATCCCCCTTCTCACCAGTAAAAAAAATATCTGTGTGTTCGTTTATTTACTCCCTACAGTAATACACATAGAGTTCTGGAATTACAGGTCGGGCGCGGTGGCACATGCCTGTAATCCCAGCACTTTGGGAGGCCAAGGCAGGTGGATCACAAGGTCAGGAGATTGAGATCATCCTGGCCAACATGGTGAAACTCCATCTCTACTAAAACTACAAAAATTAGCTGGGTGTGGTTGCACGTGCCTCTAGACCTAGCTACTAAGGAGGCTAAGGCAGGAGAATAACTTGAAACAGGGAGGTGGAGGTTGCAGTGGGCCAAGATTGCGCCACTGTACTTCAACCTGAGCGAAGGAACGAGACTCTCTCAAAGAAGAGTTTTGGAATTGCTATACCATCACCAACATCAGTTGTTTTTTGTTGGAATGCAGTATATCCCACTGAGGGTGGATGGTCAGAGTACTATGTTCAGAAGCTACTTAGAATCTGATTCTTTCCTTCTCTAATTATGTTATCACCCCGATATATGGGTAGGTTTTTTTTCTTTGTACTTAGTTTTAGGGTCCTTCTTATCTATTTAATTTTTAAAATATGTGAAAAATTAACATGACTTAAATGTCAAAACTTTTTATATAAAAATGTTTCCTCAGGCTAGTCGCGGTGGCTCACGCCTGTAATCCCAGCACTTTGGGAGGCCGAGGCGGGTGGTTGAGGTCAGGAGATCGAGACCATCCTGGCTAACACGGTGAAACCCTGTCTCTACTAAAAATAAAGAAAATTAGCCTGGCATGGTGGCAGGCGCCTGTAGTCCCAGCTACTCTGGAGGCTGAGGCCGGAGAATGGTGTGAACCCGAGAGGCGGAGCTTGCAGTGAGCAGAGATCACGTCATTGCACTCCAGCTTGGGTGACAGAGCGAGACTCCGTCTCAAAAAAAAAAAAGTTTCCTCAGAGAAGTTTCATTCCTTTCCCTATCCCTTCTTTCCTGTTTCTTCCTATACACTAGAAAATAATTTCATTACTTTCCGGTTTATTCTTCCCAAATTGTTTCCTTTTGGAAAAATTAACCGGTAAAAGTATATTATATTTATTTTCCCTCCATTCTTAGCTCTCCTTTCTCATGGAAGTCCTTTCTTCTGCAAGGGATAGCATGCCATATATACTCTTCTTCACCTTGCTTTTTTTCCCTTTATGTCTCCCACAACTTACCCTCTTTTCATTTTTTTTGAGACGGAGTCTCATTGTGTCAACGAGGCTGGAGTGCAGTGGCATGATCTCGGCTCACTGCAACCTCCGTCTCCCAAGTTCAAGCGCTTCTGCTGCCTCAGCCTCCTGAGTAGCTGGGACTACAGGCGCACACCACCACGCCCAGCTAATTTTTGTATTTTTAGTAGAGATGGGGTTTCACCATGTTGACCAGGATGGTCTCGATCTCTTGACCTCATGATCCATCTGCCTCAGCCTCCCAGAGTGCTGGGATTATAGGCATGAGCATTTATATTATACATCAGGTGGATATACATCAGGTGGATCACCTGATGTCAGGAGTTTGAGAGCAGCCTGACCAACATGGTGAAACCCCATCCCTACTAAAAATACAAAATTAGCCAGGCATGGTGGTGCATGCCTGTAATCCCAGCTACCTGGGAGGCTGAGGCAAGAGAATCGCTTGAACCTGGGAGATGGAGGTTGCAGCGAGCCGAGATTGTGCCACTGTACTCCAGCCTGGGCAACAAGAGCAAAACTCTGTCTCAAAAAAAAAAAAGAAAAAAAAGAAAACAGTGAATAAAAGAAAATTGAGTTCACTTCCTATTTTTCCTAAAGCCACACATCTATTAAATTCATTCTTTTTGTTTTTTTCTCTCCAATTTTAGTCTGTGCTGAGACCTATAACCCTGATGAGGAAGAGGAAGATACAGATCCAAGGGTAAGACCCAAAGCAAAGATGTTAGGTAGAATTGTTCTATTTCTCATTAACTCCCCTTCTCTACATACCAAAAACTCATCATGCTAATAATTAAATACAAATTAAAATATCACTGAAGTGACATTTTTAATCTAACAAATTGAAAGTTGCATTGGTTGAGGGTATGTGAGCAATGCCTAGCTGTAGCTGTCAGAAGCCTTAAACAGGCTGGGCATGGTGGCTCACACCTGTAATCCGAACACTTTGAGAGGCTGAGGCAGGAGGATCGCTTGAGGCCAGGAGTTCAAGACCAGCCTGGACAATATAGCAAGACCCCATCTCTGTGGGAAAAAAAAAATTAGCTGGTTTGGTGACATGTGCCTGTATTCACAGCTACTTAGGAGCCTGAGGCAGGAGAATTGCTGCTTGAGTCTTAAAAAAAAAAAAAAAAAATGCTGGGCATGGTGGCTCACACCTGTAATCTCAGCACTTTGGGAGGTTGAGGTGGGAAGATCAGTTGAACCCCAGGAGTTGAGACTAGCCTGGGCAATGTAGTTAGACCTCATTTCTGTTAAAACAACAACAACAACAACAAGCCTTAAATACTTACAGTCAGGCCAACTGATTTAGCATTTACCTAAAGGAGAATTTATCCCCAATGAAAGTTGGATCCTTCCTGAGGATGTACAAATGGAGTTTATCATAGTATTATAACAATGAAAAATGGCAACAACTTAAATGACCCAAAATATGGGATTACCAGGGCCTAAATTATGGTACATTCAAATGAAGAGACTCTGTAGCCATTGAAAGTGATGGTACAGGACAGTATGTAATGGCATGGGATGTATGTTTGTGTGAGGTGTATTTTATAGAGCATTTTGTAAATTAAAAAATTTGAAATATATATATTTATTTGTATATATGTATGTATATATAGAAAATTCTGTCTGGAAGGATATACCCCAGATGTTAACAGTGGTTGTGGCAAGACCATGTTTGATTTTTGGGTGCTTTAAAAAAAAAAAAAAAAACGTAGTGTTTTAAACTTCTGTACAATTGACATAAATTACGTTTGTTTCTTTGTTTTTGAGACAGAGTCTCGCACTGTCGCCCGGGCTGGAGTGCAGTGACGTGAATTCGGCTCACTGCAACCTCCGCCTCCTGGGTTCACGTGATTCTCCTGCCTCAGCCTCCCAACATAAATTACTTTTATGAGGGCATATATGAACTATCATTTTTAAAAGATTGATGTTATAGATTGGGTGTGGTAACTCACGCCTGTAATCCCAGCACTTTGGGAGGCCGAGGTGGGTGGATCACCTGAGGTCAGGAGTTCGAGACCAGCCTGGCCAACATGGTGAAACCTTGTCTCTACTAAAATACAAAAATTAGCTGGGTGTGGTGGCAGGCGCCTGTAATCCCAGCTACTCGGGAGGCTGAGGCAGGAGAATCGCTTGAACCCGGGAGGCCGAGGTTGTGGTGAGCTGAGATCACGCCACTGCACTCCAGCCTGGGTGACAGAGTGAGACTCAATCTCAAAAAAAAAAAAAAAAAAGATTAAACCTTTAGTGGGCCAGGCACGGTGGCTCACGCCTGTAATCCCAGCACTTTGGGAGGCCGAGGCAGGCGGATCATGAGGTCAGGAGTTCGAGACCAGCCTGACCAATATGGTGAAACCCCATCTCTACTGAAAATACAAAAATTAGCCAGGCGTGGTGGCACCCGCCTGTACTCCCAGCTACTCAGGAGGCTGAGGCAGGAGAATCACTTGAACCTGGGAGGTGGAGGTTGCAGTGAGCCAAAATCGCGCCACTGCACTCCAACCTGGGCAACAGAGCGAGACTCCATCTCAAAAAAAACAAAACAAAACTTTAGTGATCTATTATGTTACCCTTAAATCAAGTTACTCTTAAAATGAGTAACTTATGAAAGATTTCTGAAGTATTCTAATAAACGCTACCATTTTTGTGAATGTAAAAATCATGTAGATTAATTTTTTTATTCTAGTTATTGTAAAATTATCGATGACTGTGAAACAGTTTTTTTCTAATTTAATATCACAAATTAAAAATATTTAACACTATCTTTTTTTTTTTTTTTTTTGAGACAGAGTTTCGCTCTTGTTGCCCAGGCCGGAGTGCAATGGCGTGATCTTGGCTCACCACAACCTCTGCCTCCTGGGTTCAAGCGATTCTCCTGCCTCAGCCTCTCGGGTAGCTGGGATTACAGGCATGTGCCACCATGCCCGGGTAATTTTGTATTTTTAGTAGAGATGGGTTTCTTCATGTTGGTCAGGCTGGTTTCGAACTCCTGACCTCGTGATCCACCCACCTCGGCCTCTCAAAGTGCTGGGATTACCTGGGATTACAGGAGTAAGCCACCATGCCCAGCTTTTTTTTTTTTTTTTTGAGACGGAATCTTGCTCTGTCGCCAGGCTACAGTGCAGTGGTATGATCTTGGCTCACAGCAACCTCCAACTCCCTGGTTCAGACGATTCTCCTACCTCAGCATCCCGAGTAGCTAGGATTACTGGCATGCGCCACCATGCCCAGCTAATTTTGTGTTTTTAGTAGAGACGGGGTTTATCCATGTTGGTCAGGCTGGTCTCAAACTCCTGACCTTGTGATCCGCCTGCCTCGGCCTACCAAAGTGCTGGGATTACAGGTGTGCGCCACCACGCCCAGCCCTTTTTTTTTTTTTTTTTTTAAGATGGAGTCTCTCTCTGTCGCTAGGCTGGACTGCAGTGGCACGATCTTGGCTCACTGCAACCTCCGACTCCATGGTTCAAGCGATTCTCCTACCTCAGCCTCCCGAGGAGCTGGGATTACAGGCACGCGCCACCATGCCCAGCTAATTTTTCTATTTTTAGTAAAGACGGGGTTTTACCACATTGGCCAAGATGGTCTCGATCTCCTGACATCGTGATCTGCCTGCCTCGGCCTCCCAAAGTGTTGGGATTACAGGCATGAGCCACCTCGCCCGGCCAACACTTTTAACATCTATTATTTCTGGTCAGATTAAAAGATGTACTTTTTCTTTTTTTTTGAGTCGATGCTCAATATTTGTTTAATGAACAAATTTATAACCCTCTGCTTTATGGATGAAGATCCTGAGACTCCCAGGGAACAGCTGACTTGCTGCCAGCCATGTAGTCAGCAGGTAGCTTCAGGGTTGGTGCTTTTCACCCCTATATTACATTGCCTCTCCACCTTTAGCATGCAGCTTGATATTTATGTAAAATTAAAATAATAGAAACCATGCTCTTTATTTTTCCCACTTTTTGGAGAAAGAAATATACCAATCTTTAAGTGGTTATTTTAAAATGGAATAAAACAGTTTCCATGGTTTTATTTGGATTGGCAGGTGATTCATCCTAAAACTGATGAACAGAGATGCAGACTTCAGGAAGCTTGCAAAGATATTCTCCTTTTCAAAAATCTTGATCAGGTAACATTGATTTCTAAAGTATTTTTATTATAATGATCTTTTAGCTTTGCTCCTATTTGTCATTTAAACTTTAATTTTTAGCACCCTAGCCACAGCCGTGTTAAGCATAAAACCTTAGATTCATCTTACATACAGATGTTTTCATTGTATTGACCACTTTAACCCAGGCATGATCTTTCAGATGCCTTTTAGTGCGGTAGTCCCCCTTATCCTTGGTTTTGCTTTCCAGGGTTTCAGTTACCCATAGTCAATGACAGTCCAAAAATACTAAATGGAAAGTTCCAGAAATAATTCCTAAGTTTTAAAAGGCATGCCATTCCGAGTAGTGTGATGAGTCTCATGCTGTCCTGCTCTACTGCCACCCAGAACGCAAATCATCACTTTGTCCCTGTGTATTCATGCCATATATGCCACCTGCCCATTAGTCACTTAGTCACCATATAGCAGTACTCATATTCACGTAACCCTTATTTTACTTAATAATGGCCCCAAAGCACAAGAGAAGCAATGCTGGCAATTCGGATATGCCAAAAATAAGCCATAAAATGCTTCCTTTAAGTGAAAAGATGAGAGAAACTTAAGGAAAGAAAGGAAGAAAGAGAGAGAGAAAAGAAAGAAAAGAGAGGGAGAGAGGGAGAGAAAGAGAAAGGAAGAGAGAAAGAAAAGGAAGAAAGGAAGGAAGGAACAAAAGGAAGGGAGGGAGAGAGGGAGGGAGGGAGAAAGAAATTGTATGCTGAGGTTGCAAAAATCTATGGTAAGAATGAATCTTCTGGCTGGGTGCGGTGGCTCATGCCTATAATCCTAGCACTCTGGGAGGCCGAGGTGGGTGGAGTTCAAGACCAGCCTGGCCAACAGTGAAATTCTGTCTCTACTAAAAATACAAAAATTAGCCAGGTGTGGTAGTGTGCACCTGTAATCCCAGCTACTCAGGAGGCCGAGGCAAGAGAATTGCTTGAATCCAGGAGGCGGAAGTTGCTGTGAGCTGAGATCGCACCATTGCACTCCAGCCTGGGTGACAGAGCAAGACTCTGTCTTAAAAAAATAAAATAAAATAAAATAAGAATGAATCTTCTATCTGTGAAACTGTGAAGAAGGAAAAAGAAATTTATGCTAGTTTTGCTGTCGCACCTCAGACTGCACAAGTTACAGCCACAGTGCGTGTTAAGTACTTGGTTAAGATGGAAAAGGCATTACATTTGTGGGTGGAACAGAAATGTGTTCCAATTGACATCAGTAGGGTTCAACACTATCTGTGGTTTCAGACATCCACATATCCCCTTGGAACATACTCCCCATGGATAAAGGGAGGACTGCTGTATTTTTCTGAGCTGCTTTGGCACTTTCTCCAAGACAATACTGATAATTTGAAGAGCATGCAGTTTTGTCATGTTGCAAGGAAATGCTCAGATTTGCATGACCCTGGCTTAGTTAGGAGGGTCTGAATTTATCCTACAAAGAGATTGATTTTTCTGAAGATGCTGGTATGTAGTTCCCTTCATTGATAATAGTTAACTCACTGGCTTACCACAGTGTGTAGTAAGTGCTTCTTAGGAATGGTGTGTTTCTGCAGGGCCTAGCATAGGATCTATGACCTGGGCCTGTCCTCCCTCTCTTGGTGGTAGAAATAAAGAACAAGGGCTATCTCCTGATAGGTGTCCTAGTACATTTGGGCTGCTATAACAAAATACTGTAACCTGGGTGGTTTATAAACAGTGGAAATTTCTCACAGTTCTGGAGTCTGGGAAATCCAAGCTCAAGGTGCCAGCAGATTTGGTGTCTGATCAGGAGCCCACTTCCTGGTTCGTAGATAACCATCTCTGTGTGTTCTCACATGGTGGAAGGAGGGAGGGAGCTCTCAGGGTTTCCTTTATAGGGGAACTAGTCCCATTCATGATCCAATCACTCTCTAAAGGCCTTACCTTCTAATACCATCACATTGGGAGTCAGGCTTTAACATGAAATTTTGGGGTGACATAAACATTTAGTTCATAGTAACAGAGAATCTTCATATTTCCTGTTTCTTCTCTATTCTTCTCTACTGTTTCTTCTCTACTTGAAGGCCACACATTAAAAGAATGAGGCCAGGCATGGGGGCTCACGCCTGTAATCCCAGCACTTTGGGAGGCTGAGGCAGGCAGATCATTTGAGGTCAGAAATTCAAGACCAGTCTGGCCAACATGGTGAAACCCCGTCTCTACTAAAAATACAAAATTTGGCAGGGCACGGTGGCTCACACCTGTAATTCCAGCACTTTGGGAGGCCGAAGTGGGCGGATCATGAGGTCAAGAGATGGAGACCATCCTGGCCAACATGGTGAAACCCCGTCTCTACTAAAAATACAAAAATTAGCTGGGCGTGGTGGCGCACACCTGTAGTCTCAGCTACTCGGGAGGCTGAGGCAGGAGAATTGCTTGAACTGGGGAGGTGGAGGTTGCAGTGAGCTGAGATCATACCACTGAACTCCAGCCTTGGCGACAGAATGAGATTCCATCTCAAAAAAGCTAAAAATTTAAAATTAAAAACATTTAAACATTTAAAACCGCATGAATGGCTAAGGTGCTAGGCCTATTGAGGAGTCCCAGAATGTGCAGAGACAGGAAGGCTGGAATTAGATTTCCTCTGTTACCCAGCTCCTACCAAAAAGGCTTCTGAAGACATTTCCACAGCCCTCCTTGGGAATCTGGGCTGGTCAGATATGAGCTTACAATGCATCAGTCAAAGGAGTTAACTAACCTTGGTGTCTGTAAACCAGACTAATAACCGTGTGGTTTACAGTAATAGCCAGAGCTTTACTCAGAGCTTGTTAGTTTGAGACTGAATGAGACAAGGACCATGAGCTCAAGGAAAGGCTGGTTGTGAGAAACAGTGGTCTGTGTTAGCTGTTTTCCCTGGAAGACCCATCCATGTAAATGGAAAAGGGGCTTGCTTCTTTATCTGTGAATAAAACCTCTTGTAAATTTTATACCATTAAAGTTACTATAAGGAAAGTTTCTATGTCAATCTAACAGTTTTCTTAGAGTTGGAGAATACCATTTGAGTGTTGAAAAGTTATAACTTGGACGGTCACGGTGGCTCATTCCTGTAATCCCAGCACTTTGGGAAGCCAAGGAGGGAGGATCATCTGAGGTCAAGAGTTTGAGACCAGCCTGGCCAAGATGGTGAAACCCCATCTCTACTAAAAATACAAAAATTAGCCGGGCCTGGTGGCAGGTGCCTGTAATCCCAGCTACTTGAGAGGCTGAGGCAGAAGAATCACTTGAACCCAGGAGGCAGAGTTTGCAGTGAGCTAAGACCACACCATTGCACTACAGCCTGGGCAATAAGAGTGAAACTCTGTCTAAATAAATAAATAAATAAATAAATAAATAATTACTTTTCTCAATAATGTCTTTTTTCTGGTAGAGGATCCAGTCCAGGATCCCATGTTAGATTTAGCAGTTATTTCTTCTTAGTCTCCTCCAATCTGTGGCAGTTTTCAGTCTTTACTTGTCTTTCATAATCTTGACACTTGTACTCTTGACACTAGTACTCTTGAAGAGTACTAGTTAGTCATTCTATAGAATGTCTCTTCATTTGAGTTTGATGTTTCCTCATGATTTTGGAATATGGTTATATATTTTTGGCGAGACTACCACAGAAATTATATTGTGTCCCTCTGAAAGCATCATATCAAGGGGCCCATGATGTCAGTATGTCTTATTGCCAGCAATGTTAGTTCATTCCTTTTTATTGCTCAGTAGTATTTCATTGCTCAAAAATACCAATTTATCCATTTTTCTGTTAGCGAATACTTGGTCTATTTCTAGTTTTTAGCTATTATGATTAACACTATCAACATTTTGTACAAATCTTTTTGTGACCTTTTCCCCCAAGTTATCTTTTTTTAAAAATTTTTTTTTATTTTTTATTTTTAGTAGAGATGGGGTTTCACCATGTTCGCCAGGATGGTCCCAATCTCCTGACCTCGTGATTCGCCCGCCTCTGCCTCCCAAAGTGCTGGGATTACAGGCATGAGCCACCGCGCCCGGCCCCCAAGTTATCTTGAGTAAAGTACCTGAGAGGAAGATTACTGAGTCATAGGATAGGTATATGTTTGACTTTGTAAAAAAATCTGCCAGATCAGCCGGGCGCGATGGCTCATGCCTGTAAACCCAGCACTTTGGGAGGCCGAGGCGGGCAGATCACCTGAGGTCAGGAGTACGGGACCAGCCTGGGCAACATGGTGAAACCTCCTCTCTACTAAAAATACAAAAATTAGCTGGGCATGGTGGCACACACCTGTAATCCCAGCTACTCGGGAGGCTGAGGCAGGAGAATCACTTGAACCTGGGAAGCAGAGGTTGCAGTGGGCCGAGATCGTACCACTGCACTCCAGCCTGGGTGACAGAGCGAGACTCTGTCTCAAAAAAAACAAACAAACAAACAAAAAAAAAAAACCCAAAAAACTGCCAGATATTTTTCATAGTAGTTTTACCAGTTTGCATTCCTGTCCACAACATATGAGATTTCAGGTTGCTTCATACCCTTACTAACATTTTATAGTGTCAGTATTTTTTCTGATTAGTATATTTGTTTCAAATTTTAAATTTATTTCCCAAATTTCTATTTTTAAATTTTCAAAATTACAGAAAATTCAAAAGAATAATAACATGAATACCCAGATGCCCTTTACTTAGACTGGCCAGTTGTTAACATTATACCACATTTGCTTTTTCTCTTGTGTGCAAGTTTATGTACAGAGAAAAAGAAAAGAGGAGTGTATATAAAATGCTTTTCTTTTGTTCTGAGCCATTTATGACATCATGACCCTTCACCACTAAATATTTAGGATGTATTTTCCAGGAACAAGAATATTTTCTGGCTGGGCAAGGTAGCTCACGCCTGTAATCCCAGTACTTTGGGAAGCCGAGGCAGGTGGATCACTTGAGGTCAGGAGTTCAAGACCAGTCTGACCAACATGGTGAAACCCTGTCTCTACTAAAAATATAAAAATTAAGGCCGGGCCCGGTGGCTCACGCCTGTAATCCTAGCACTTTGGGAGGCCAAGGCGGGCGGATTACCTGAGGTCAGGAGTTCAAGACCAGCCTGGCCAACATGGTGAAACCCTGTCTCTACTAAAAATACAAAAATTAGCTGGGCATGGTGGCACATTCTGTAATCCCAGCTACTCAGCAGGCTGAGGCAGGAGAATTGCTTGAGCCCGGGAGGCAGAGGTTGCAGTGAGCCGAGATCATGCGACTGCACACCCGCCTGGCCGACAGAGCGAGACTCTGTCTCAAAAAAAAAAAAAAAAAAAAAAAAAAAAAATTATCCAGGCCTGGTGGCATGCGCCTATAATCCCAGCTATTGGGGAGGCTGAGGCAGGAGAAATCGCTTGAACCCAGGAGGCAGAGGTTGCAGTGGACCAAGATCGTGCCACTGCACTCCAGCCTGGGTGACAAAGTGAGACTGTCTCAAAAAAAAAAAAAAGAATATTTTCCTATGTTAACACAATACCATTTAATAAACCCAAGAAATTTAATGTTGGTATAATATAAAATCACCTAACAACAGTCCATACTCAGATTTCCCGTTTTCCCAGTAAAGTTCTGTATAGCTTTTTGTTTTGTTTTTCAATCCTGAATCACATACAGTAAGTCTTCGCCTAACATCATGAATCACATATAGTAAGTACTTCAACATTGTTGGTAGTCTTGGAAACTGCAACTTTAAGCAAAACAACCTATAATGAAACCTTTTTTTTCCCTCATCAGTGTTATAACTGTGTTATTTGAGGACCTTCTATACATTGTTTTGCTTAAAGTCACAGTTTTCAAGAACCTATCAACCACATTGAGGACTTACTGTATTTCATTTGGTTGTCATGTTGTTATTTTAGTCTCCTCTAACCTAGAAATGCTCCCTTTCCGCCCCTGTTATTCTATATCTCATGACACATGTGTTTGAAAAGTCCAGACTAGAAGAAGAAAAGTTACTCAGAACAAGCGGCTTCCAGCAGGCAACCCACAGGCTAGGTACAGATGTCTGTGTTTGGTCTGTATTGAACATGAAAATTTAAATTTATTGCCAGTGTTTAAATAGGAGATTTCTGGCAACACTGGGCTCACATTCCAGTCAGTGTGGGTAACACGTCAGTTGCAAGCCATCCTTTTTAGTATTTGTTAGCTTATACAGTATTCAACGCACGTGGAACTAAATACACTTTTTGGTGATACTCAATTATCTTGGTAGTACAGTCACTCTGATAGAACATAAAATCACATGGAATTATGCAGTCATAAAATTATTCTCTTTTCAGGTCTTCAGTCTACATTTCTCCAAAGAGAAAGTCTCTTTTTTTAATTGAACCTGGTATTCTTTAGTGACTTCCTAATAATTACTGATTTCCCTGACAGGGATGCTGGCCCCAGACTGAGACCATTGTTTCATTAGAATTTAATAGTATTATTTTCTTTTCATTATACTTATTGACATAGTTGATGTCTGGTTATGGCAGGCAATATTTGTAAGTAATTGTATGTGCTGTATGCAAATGAAGCAATATTAGCTGTCTTATAATAGATCTCATTTATTGAGTATCTGTTGTTTCATAAATACTTTCCTAGGTTTTTTTCCTTTGGTCATAAAAATTGATGACCTGGAATCTTTGTTATACCCTTTTTACATATGAAGAAACTGGAGTTCACCGGACGTGGTGGCTCACGTCTGTAATCCTAGCACTTTGGGAAGCCAAGGTGGGTGGATTACATGAGGTCAGGAGTTCGAGACCAGTCTGGCCAACATGGCAAAACCCTGTCTCTACTAAAAATATAAAAATTTGCCAGGCGTGGTGGCACAGGCCTGTAGTCCCGGCTACTCAGGAGGCCGAGGCAGGAGAATCGCTTGAACTCGGGAGGTAGAGGTTGTGGTGAGCTGAGATCACACCACTGCACTCCAGCCTGTGTGACAGAGTGAGACTCTATCTCCAGAACAAAAAAAAACAAACAAGATACTGAAGCTCAGTGAGGTTAAGTGACGTGTTTCGCTAGTCAAAAGTTGTGCTGTTCCAAAAGATAACCTCTAAGGCCATAGCAGCCCTTTAGATCTGATGCTCCTGTTAAGGTCAACAGCTGTAGGAAGGTGGCAGCATATGACTTTACACATGACATAGTGGAGCCGTCAGGCAGGTGACAGTCATGTGGGTGTGGCTGGGAGAACATGGACCATAATTTAGATAATATTTTTGTGTAAATTTTGGGAAGCTTTTTCAAAACAATACTGCCTCAGAAGACTTGCCAGTTTGCTGTCTGCTGAGGTACATGGAGGTGCAAAGCTGGATGGTCCCAGGAAAGCATTTGTTTCAGACAACCTTTAGGTTTCTGTTTGAATGTGGAGACTTCTGTTACATAGTCACAAATTGAGATAATTATGGTCACTGCTTTTTTTCAGCATATGTAAAGGCTATTTTTTTCTTCTTATGCATACCCTGCAGGAACAGCTTTCTCAAGTTCTCGATGCCATGTTTGAAAGGATAGTCAAAGCTGATGAGCATGTCATTGACCAAGGAGATGATGGAGACAACTTTTATGTCATAGAACGGTAGGAGATGGAGCTTTGAAATTGTGTGGCCACACTTAATCGGATTCATGACTCAGGGCAGATGCTTTATCCTATTCTGTATTCAGCCCAGAGAGGCTAAGGGCCAGGTGAACAAGCTTCCCAAAGCCTTGTGAGAGTCCACAGCTTGTCCCTCTCTACCAGTGCTGTCCTGAGTCCTCAGCACAACTCTGAAGAGCAATCATTTAGAGTAGAAAGTCTCCTTTAGGCCAGGCGCAGTGGCTCATGCCTGTAATTGCAGCACTTTGGGAGGCCAAGGCCGGTGGATCACTTGAGGTGAGGGGTTTGAGACCAGCCTGGCCATTATGGTGAAACCCCGTATCTACTAAAAATACAAAAATTAGCCGGATATGGCAGTGCATGCCTGTAATCCCAGCTGCTTGGGAGGCTGAGGCTGGAGAATCACTTGAACCTAGGAGGCTCACGCCTGTAATCCTAGCAAAGGTTGTTGCAGTGAGCTGAGACCCCGCCACTGCACTCCAGCCTGGGCAACAGAGCAAGACTCCATCTCAAAAAAAAAAAAAGAAAGTCTCCTTTACAGTTAGTAAGGAGTGCAGGGTGTGCTTTATAAACATGTTATTTGCCAGTGTCAAGTGAATTGATTCCTTGAAGAATTAGCCATGGTACTGTAGTCGTTTGAATGTTTGTATTTGAGCCTGATTTTACTCATGAATACACTGCCCTGACCTTAACCCCTCTGGCTCAGATCTAAGTATTAGGAAAAGATGAAATATTTGGGCTTGACCTGCTCACCCTACTGTGTCCTAATCTCTTGAGTTTAGTATCCTCTGGCTGGTGGCAGTGAGGTGGGTGTCCTTCTGATCTCTTTAGTCCTGAAAGAAACACTCTCACTAGAGTTTAACACCAATAAGATATTGCTTCACCTGATATCTTCCATTAATTTAAAAATAAAATGGTTTTTGGAGCTAGATAATAAAAAGGAAACAAAAATATTTTTTTTATCTTAATTTCAGAGTTACAGAAAAGTTAAATAGTGCAAAAAATTAATCATAGGCCTGGTGCAGTGGCTCATGCCTGTAATCCTAGCACTTTGAGAGGCCGAGGCAGGTGGATCTCTTGAGGTCCGGAGTTCGAAACCAGCCTGGCCAACGTGGTGAAACTCCATCTCTACTTAAAAAATACAAAAATTGGCCAGTCGCAGTGGCTCATGCCTGTAATCCCAGCACTTTGGGAGGCTGAGGCGGGCAGATCACGAGGTCAGGAGTTCGAGACCAGCCTGGCCAACGTAGTGAAACTCCGTCTCTACTAAAAATACAAAAATTAGCTGGGCGTGGTGGCACGCGCCTGTAGTCCCAGCTACTCGGGAGGCTGAGGCAGGAGAATCGCTTGAACCTGGGAGGCAGAGGCTGCAGCAAGCTGAGATCGCCCCACTGCACACCAGCCTGGGCAACAGTGTGAGACTTTGTCTCAAAAAAAATAAAAATAAAAAAGTAACCAGGCGTGGTGGTGTGCACCTGTAATCGCAGCTACTTGGGAGGCTGAGGCAGGAGAATTGCTTGAACCTGGGAGGTGGAGGTTACAGTGAGCCAAGATAGTGCCACTGCACTCCAGCCTGGGTGATAGAGTGAGACTCAGTCTCAAAAAAAAAGAATTGTAAATACAGGTTCCCTAGGTTAGCGTTCTACTCCCTTTGCTTTATTAAGTTGTTGGCAAGGCTGGGCGTGGTGGCTCACACCTGTAATGCTAGCATTTTGGGAGGCTGAGGTGGGTGGATCACTTGAGGTCGGGAGTTCAAAACCAGCCTGGCCAACATGGTGAAACCCCAGCTCTACTAAAAATACAGAAAAAAAAAAAAAAAAATTAGCCAGGCATGGTGGTGCACACCTGTGGTCCCAGTTACTTGGAAGGCTGAGGCGGGAGAATCACTTGAACCCACAAGGCAGAGGCTGCAGTGAGCTGAGATTGTGCCATTACACTCCAGCCTGGGTGACAGAGTGAGACTTCGTCCCCACCACCAAAAGAAAAAAAAGTTGTTTTAAGTTGCACATATAATGCCCCTTTATCTCTGAATACCCCAGTGTGCATTTCCTAAAAAGGATATTCTCTTACTTTAGTACAGAACAATTATAAAAAACATAAATTAACATTTATACAATACTACATCTAATGTATGCACCTTATTCAAATTTTTCTAATTATTCTCATTTTTAAGATTCTTTTAATCTCCATCAAATAGCTGTACTAGATACATTGGTTGCCTTTCTTCTTGAGCCTTTTCTTATTTAGATTCTTGAACAGAAAATACTCTCCCTCCTTGAGTAACCTTTGGGTTCTTGCTACCTGTGACAAATTATTACACTCAGAGGAAATTTTTTTTTTTTTTTTTTTTTGAGACGGAGTCTTGCTCTGTCGCTCAGGCTGGAGTGCAGTGGCGCGATCTTGGCTCACTGCAAGCTCCGCCTCCCAGGTTCACGCCATTCTCCTGCCTCAGCCTCCCGAGTAGCTGGGACTACAGGCGCCCGTCACCATGCCCGGCTAATTTTTTGTATTTTTAGTAGAGATGGAGTTTCACCACGTTGGTCAGGCTGGTCTCGAACTCCTGACCTCGTGATCTGCCCGCCTCAGCCTCCCAAAGTGCTGGGATTACAGGCGTGAGCCACCACCCTGTCCAAAGGAAATGTTTTCTTTACTCTAAATGCTGATTTAGGGTAAAGATGACATAAATAATATCTTCTCGGAGAAAAGACTTTTGTCTTCATCTTTTATGCTAATACTTCTTACACAGAAATTCTACAAGTAATGACAGAATAGGTTTTTTTGTTTTTTTTGGGCGGGGGGACGGAGTCTCACTCTGTCGCAAGGCTGGAGTGCAGTGGCATGGTCTCAGCTCACTGCAACCCCCACCTCCCAGGCTCAAGTGATTCTCCTGCCTCAGCTTCCTGAGTAGCTGGGACTACAGGTGCCTGCCACCAAGCCCAGCAATTTTTGTATTTTTAGTAGAGATGGGGTTTCACCATGTTGGCCCTGATGGTCTCGATCTCTTGACCTCGTGATCCACCCACCTCAGCCTCCCAAAGTGCTGGGATTACAGGCATGAGCCACCGCACCCAGCCCAGAATAGTTTTAAAATAAAATTATAAATATAATACAAAACTATATATTTTATTTATTTATTTATTTATTTATTTATTTTGAGACGGAGTCTTGCTCTGTTGCTCAGGCGGGAGTGTAGTGGTGCAATCCTGGCTCACTACAACCTCCGCCTCCCGGGTTCAAGCGATTCTCCTGCCATAGCCTCCTGAGTAGCTGGGATTACAGGCACCCACCACCACTCCCAGCTAATTTTTGTATTTTAGTGGAGATGGGATTTCATCATGTTGGCCAGGCTGGTCTTGAACTCCTGACCTCAAGCAATCCACCTGCCTTGGCCTCCCAAAGTGCTGAGATTACAGGTGTGAGCCACCATGCCAGGTCTATATTTATAATATAATAAAATTATATTACCACCTCCAGCAGCCACCTTTCCCCTTTGCCCTGCTGTGTACTCCCCTACCAAGACAGAGGTCCCATTGGGCACTTATGATCTGGGAAATAAGCATCCACCTGTACATGTCCACAACTTAAAGACTGAAATGCCTTTGTACAGAAGGAATGATTTATTTCATATGTAAACAAAAGGGGTTATTCTTTGTACAGTGAAAGTGGTGAATAAGAGCCTGGCACAGTGGTTTGCACCTGCAATCCCAGCACTTTGGGAGGCCAAGGTGGGAGGATTGTCTGAGCCCAGGAGTTCAAAACCAGCCTGGGGAAGATAGTGAAACCTCATTTCTACAAAACATTTTTTTAGGCCGGGCACGGTGGCTCACACCTGTAATCCCAGCACTTTAGAAGGCCCAGGTGGGCGGAGCACTTGAGGTCAGGAGTTTGAGACCAGCCTGGCCAACATGGCAAAACCTCATCTCTACTAAAAATACAAAAAATTAGCTGGACATGGTGGTGGGCGCCTTTAATCCCAGCTACTTAGGAGGTTGAGGCAGGAGAATTGCTTCAACCTGGGAGGTGGAGGTTGCAGTGAGCCGAGATCATGCCATTGCACTCCAGCCTGGGCAACAATAGTGAAACTCCATCTCAAAAAAAAAAAAAAATGCAGGCCGAGCACGGTGGCTCACGCCTGTAATCCCAGCGCTTTGGGAGGCTGAGGCGAGCAGGTCACAAGGTCAGGATGTCGAGAACATCCTGGCTAACATGGTGAAACCCCATCTCTACTAAAAATAAAAAAATTAGCTGGGCATGGTGGCATGTGCCTGTAGTCCCAGCTACCTGGGAGGCTGAGGCAGGAGAATAACTTGAACCCGGGAGGCAGAGGTTGCAGTGAGTGGAGATCATGCCACTGCACTCCAGCCTGGGCGACAGAATGGGACTCCATCTCAAAAAAACAAAACAAAACAAAAACACACAAAAAAGCATTTTTTAAAAAATTTTCCAGGCATGGTGGCGCATGCCTATAGTCCCAGCTAATTGGAAGGCTGGGGTGGGAGGATCACTTGAGCCCAAGAGGTTGAGTCTACAGTGGGCAGTGATCATAACACTGCACTCTAGCCTGGGGGACAAAGTGAGACCCTGTCACAGAATAAAAAGAAAAGAAAAATGAATGTGGTGATAAACAAATAGGAAAGAGCTGAGCACAGTGGCTCACACCTGTAATCCCAGCACTTTGGGAGGCCGATATGGATTACTTGAGACCAGGAGTCCGAGACCAGCCTGGGCAACATAGTGAGACCGCTGTCTCTGCAAAACAAAAAAGAAAGATTATTGTTCAAGTAAAAAGGTACAGTTCCTGACCTCAAAAAGTTCATGGTCAAGTTGGAGAGACAGACCTTTCAATAGATAATTATTACATAATGTGGTGGTAACAATGATAAAAACATATGCCCCATTATATAGAGGATGACCTGAATGGGAAAGGTCGAGCGGCTCTCTGCAGTGCTGCTGCCTGAAATGAGTTCATGTCACTTCCAAAGTTAAATGCTAGTGTCTGGAGGAGACGCTAACAACACTGAATTCTATGTTTCCTATTTATAAGCTTATTTTGCCTTGTCTATAAAGGCCTAGGACAGGTCAGCTTCCCTACTGAGTGGTAAGCTCCCCTGAGAGCAGGGTTGGTGGCACATTCTCTGCTTTTCTTTTAATACATGATATTTAGTGATTTTGTCAGACAGTTGGAAGTTCTTTGTAGGAAATTTAGAATATAAAAAAATAAAAGGCCAGGCGCGGTGCCTCACACTTGTAATCCCAGCACTTTGGGAGGCTGAGGTGAGTGGATCACAACATCAGGAGATCGAGACCATCCTGGCTAACACAGTGAAACCCTGTCTCTACTAAAAATACAAAAAATTAGCCGGGCGTGGTGGCGGGTGCCTGTAGTCCCAGCTGCTCGGGAAGCTGAGGCAGGAGAATGGTGTGAACCCAGGAGGCGGAGCTTACAGTGAGCCGAGATCATGCCACTGCACTCCAGCCTGGGCAACAGGGCGAGACTCCGACTCAAAATAAAATAAAATACAAACAGGATAGAAATTAATTTAGGCATAATCTGATTACCAGTGTATGATTCCATTATTTTTTCCATGCTTTACTGTTGAGATCAGACACCTCACCCAAAATTTGGTTAAGATGTCAAGACTGATGACACTACATATACACTAAAAGGGTATGAAAAGGTTTATTACTCACATATTGAGCCTTTTTAGAGAGAGCAGGGCAGGCTCCCAGACAGATCCAAAAATGACTTCAGATAGCAGGCGAGATGACTGTCTTGGGATTTATGGAGTTATCTTTACATAATTTTTTTTACATTAAATCATACATTGTTGTGTGATTTAATTTTTTAAATCTGTTTTAAGCATGTTATGGAATATAGCATTCTGTTATTATTATTTTGAGATAGAGTCTCACTCTGCCACCCAGGCTGGAGTGCAATGGTGCGATCTTGGCTCACTGCAACCTCTGCCTCCCAGTTTCAAGTGATTCTCCTGCCTCAGTCTCCCGAGTAGCTGGGATTACAGGCACATGCCACCACACCCAGCTAATTTCTGTATTTTTAGTAGACACGGGGTTTTACCATGTTGGCCAGGCTGGTCTCGAACTCCTGACCTCAGGTGATCTGTCTGCCTCAGCCTCCCAAAGTGCTGGGACTACAGGTGAGCCACTGTGCCCAGCCATACTCTGTCATTATTATTTTATATATATATATATATATATATACACACACACACACACACACACACACAGGCGTGAGCCACCATGCCTAGCCTCTGTCATTATATTTAATGACTCCATGATATATATAGAAACATGTATTTGACCCATCTCCTATTATTAGCAGATGAAATTACTTACAGTTTTTACTATTATAGATATTACCTGGTGAAATCCTGGCAATTAAATCTTTTGCAGTATCTTTGATTATCTCTTTTGGAATGACTAGAAATGGAATTGCTATATCAAAGGGTCTTTTTAAGGCATTTGCTATAAGTTTTAATTACCTTGCAGAAACTGAAAAGTTTATGTTTCCCTCAGTGGTATGTTGAGAGTGCCTATTTCTGCAAATGCTTGTCAGTTCTGAATATTTTTTCCTTAGCAATTATTGCCAATCACTAGATAAATAATTGTATCATTTGTTTGTTTGTTTGTTTGTTTGTTTTGAGACTGAGCCTCTCTCTGTTGCCCAGGCTGGAGTGCAATGATGCGATCTTGGCTCACTGCAACCTCCACCTCCTGGTTTCAAGTGATTCTCCTGCCTCAGCCTCCCGAGTAGCTGGGATTACAGGCACCTGCCACCCGCCCAGCTAATTTTTGTATTTTTAGGAGAGACGGGGTTTCACCAGGTTGGCCAGGCTGGTCTCGAACTCCTGACCTCAGGTGATCCACTCACCTCGGCCTCCCAAAGTGCTGGGATTACAGGCGTGAGCCACTGCACCCAGCCTCTGTCATTATTTTTAATGACTCCATAATATAGATAGAAACATGTATTTGACCCATCTCCTATTATTAGCAGATGAAATTACTTATAGTTTTTATTATTATAAATATTACCTGGTGAAATCCTGGCAATTAAATCTTTTGCGGTATCTTTGATTATCTCTCTTGGAATGACTAGAAATGGAATTGCAATATCAAAGGGTCTTTTTAAGGCGTTTGCTATATGTTTTAATTATCTTGCAGAAACTGAAAAGTTTATGTTTCCCTCAGTGGTATGTTGAGAGTGCCTATTTCTGCTTGTTAGCTCTGATTTTTTTTTTTTTTTAGCCATTATTGCCGATCAATAGATAAATAATTGTATCGTTTTGTTTGTTTGTTTGTTTGTTTTGAGACAGAGTCTCGTTCTGTCGCCCAGGCTGGAGTGCAATGACGTGATCTCGGCTCACTGCAACCTCTGCCTGCAGGTTTCAAGTGATTCTCCTGCCTCAGCCTCCCGAGTAGCTGGAATTACAGGCACCCGCCACCCGCCCAGCTAATTTTTGTATTTTTAGTAGAGACGGGGTTTCACCAGATTGGCCAGGCTAGTCTCGAACTCCTGACCTCAGGTGATCCACCCACCTTGGCCTCCCAAAGCGCTGGGATTACAGGCTTGAGCCACCGTGCCCGACCTGCTTTGTTTTAATCTTTGTTTTAACAGACTATGAAAGAAAACCCATGCATTCATATCAATACCTACAGCAAAGCATTTGACAAAACTCAACATCTTTTTGTGATGAAAATGCTCAGTAAACTAGCAACAAAAATAACTTTCCCTAACTAGACTAAAGGCATTTATTAAAAACCTACAGCTAATGTCATATTTAATGGTGAAAAATTGTTTTTTCTTACAACTCAGAATAAGGCAAGGATGTTTGCTTTCACCACTTCCACTTAATATTGTACTGGAGGTTATAGTCAATGCAATAAGGCAAAGAAAGGAAGAGAGGGAGGGAGGGAGGCAAGGAAAAAAGGAAGAAAGAAAGAAAGTGTGGCATAGTACACAATGAAATACCATTTGACCATAAAAAAGAAAGAAGTCATGTCATTTGTAGCAACATGGAGGTTGCTATATTAAGGTAAATAAGATAGGCACAGGAAGACAAATACCACATGTTCTTGCTCACATGTGAATGCTAAAGAACATTGATATCGTAGACATAGAGAATAGAATGATATATACCAGAAACTGAGAAGGGTGGTGGGTGGATGAAGAAAAGTTGGCTAATGGGTACAAACACACAGTTAGATAGAAGAAATAAATTTTAATGTCTTGTTTTTTCCTTTTTCTGGAGAGAAGTCTCCATACGTTGCCCAGGATTGTCTCAAACTCCTGGGCTCAAGCAACCCTCCCAGTTCAGCTTCCTAAAGTGCTGAGATTACAGGTGTGAGCCACTGCACCTGGCAAGTTCTAATGTTTTATAGCATGATAAGGTGACTATACTTGGGTGACAATATTTAGCATATTTCAAAGTAACTATTAATAGAAGAGAGGACATGAAATGATACTGACACATAGAAAGGACATATATCCAAGGTGATGGATACCCCAGTTACCCTGACTTAATCATTACCCATTCTATGCACGCAACAAACACTCACATGTACGCCATAAATTATGTAAAATATTATATATTAATAAAAGAAAAAAAATTAGGCCGGGCATGGTGGCTCATGCCTTTAATCCCAGTACTTTGGGAGGCTGAGACAGGAGGATTGCTTGAGCCCAGGAGTTCCAGACCAGCTTGGGCAACATAGTGAGACCCCATCTCTACAAAAATAAAATATTAGCCAGGTGTGGTGGCACATGTCTGTGGTCACAGCTACTCAGGGGGCTGAGGTGAGAGGATTGCTTGGGGCCAGGAGGTGGAGGCTGCAATGAGCCATGATTGTGCCTCTGCACTCCAGCCTGGGTGACAGAGCAAGACCCTGTCTCAAAAAAGTATATATGTCAAAAAATATATATATGTGTATATATATATTTATGTGTATGTATATATGTGTGTGTGTGTATATATATATATATATATATATATTTAAGTTAAAGATGGGGGGAAAAAAAGGAAGGGGCATATAGATTGGAAAGGAAGTATTAAAACTTTGTTTCAGGTGACATGATCCTCTATGTAGAAAATTCCGGCCGGGTGTGGTGGCTCACACCTGTAATCCCAGCACTTTGGGAGGCTGAGGCGGGCGGATCACGAAGCCAGGAGATTGAGACCATCCTGCTAACATGGTGAAACCCTGTCTCTACTAAAAATACAAAAAAATTAGCCAGGCATGGTGGCACGTGCCTGTAGTCCCAGCTACTCGGGAGGCTGAGGCAGGAGAATGGCGTGAGCCCAGGAGGTGGAGCTTGCAGTGAGCTGAGATACCGCCCCTGCACTCCAGCCTGGGTGACAGAGCGAGACTCCGTCTCAAAAAAAAAAAAAAAGAAAAAAAAGAAAATTCCAAGGATGCCACAAAAAGGCTACTAGAATTAATAAGTGAGTTTAGCAAGGTTATAGGACACAGTACAAAGTCAAAATACAAAAATATGTTTTTTTTATATACTAGCAAAGTTCCATTGGAAATCTCTTAAAACAACATTTCTATTATATGTACCTGCCAGTTCTTAACATTTATTATCAGAAGTAACTAATGAAATTATTCTTTGTCATTCTTCTAGGGGAACTTATGACATTTTAGTAACAAAAGATGATCAAACCCGCTCTGTTGGTCAATATGACAACCGTGGCAGTTTTGGAGAACTAGCTCTGATGTACAACACCCCGAGAGCTGCTACCATTGTTGCTACCTCAGAAGGCTCCCTTTGGGGACTGGTGAGTGAGAGAAATCGTTCCCCTTGCAAGGCACAGTATTAATTCCCTTTCTGTGTCTCTGTCCTTGGGCTGTTGATTTACACTATATCTTACAACCATCCTGGCTAACACGGTGAAACCCCATCTCTACTAAAAAATACAAAAAAAATAGCCAGGTGTGGTGGTGGGCATGTGTAGTCCCAGCTAGTTGGGAGGCTGAGACAGGAGAATGGCGTGAACTCGGGAGGTGGAGCTTGCAGTGAGCCGAGATCGCGCCACTGTACTCCAGCCTGGGTGACACAGCGAGACTCCATCTCAAAAAAAAAAAGCACTTTATTGTGACATCTTGATGTTAAATTAAGAGTGCTCCTGAAAGAGATACAGTGACTTAAGGATAGGTCACACACTTGGGGACTCAATGATTGAAAAACTCAAGAACAGATTTGTATAGGGGAATAATAAATAATGGGGGCCAGGCACGGTGACTCACACCTGTAATCCCAGCACTTGGGGAGGCCAAGGCGGGAAGATCACTTGAGGTCAGGAGTTCGAGACCAGCCTGAGCAACATGGTAAAACCGTGTCTCTACTAAAAATATGAAAATTGGCCAGTCATGGTGATGGGCGCCTGTAGTCCCAGGAGGCGGAGGTTGCAGTGAGCCAAGATCACGCCACTGCACTCTAGCCTGGGCGACTGAGCAAGACTCCATCTCAAAAAATACAAAATCAAATAATAAGCCTGGTGCTAACTACTGGTTCAGACCAAGATGGAATAGCCCTATTCCATGCTAGTGTTCTCACTTAAAAACTTAAACACACACACAAACAACTATGGACATAATAGAGCAAACATAGGAAGACCCTGAAAGGTGGAAAGAAGAAGGCAGACTATCTAGGGATATTGGGGCTTGAGGAAAGACATGACAGTGAGTTCCCAGGTTCCCATATATCCCAGATGGGGTGCTGGAAAGCCTGAAATCCAGATCTTCTAACAGGTATATTCAACAAAAGCAAAACTCCATCTCAAAAACAAAACAAAACAAAAGAGCGAACAGCTAAACAGAAAATCAGCTAGTGTCAGCTAGGATATAGAAGAACTTAACACCATTAATTAACAAAAGCTATCTGAAATTTATAGAACACTGCACACAGCAACAACAGAATGAACATTTTTTTCAAGCCCATGGAACATTCACCCAAATAGGCCATATCCTGGAATATAAAATAAAACTTAAAAAATGTAAAAGATTTGAAATCAGGCCAACCACAGTGGCTCAAGCCTGTTATCCCAGCACTTTGGGAGGTTGAGGTGGGAGGATTGAGTCCAGGAATTTGAGACCTACCTGGGCAGCATAGTGAGACCACATCTCTATTTAAAATTTTAAGAAATAATGAAAATTTAAAGAAAAAATGAAATCAGAATGTGTTCTCCAACTACAATTGAAAGAAAGAAACTAAAAATCAATAACAGATCTCCAGACACTTAGAAATTAAATAACATTCTTTTTGGTGTGAGCAGGGGCTAACTGCAGCCTTGACCTCCTGAGCTCAAGCAATCCTCCCACCTCAGCCTCCCAAGTAGCTGGGACTACAGGTGTGCACCACCACACCTGACTTTTTTTTTTTTTTTTTTTTTTGTAAAGACAGAGTCTCACTATGTTGCTCAGGCTGGTCTTGAACTTCTGGGCTCAAGCAGTCCTCCTGCCTTGGCCTCCCAAAGTGCTGGAATTGTAGGCATGAGCCACTGTGCCCAGC
The DNA here is from genome assembly GCF_029289425.2 of Pan paniscus. Lineage (NCBI taxonomy): Eukaryota > Metazoa > Chordata > Mammalia > Primates > Hominidae > Pan > Pan paniscus. The sequence goes on along the minus strand of NC_085926.1, from coordinate 48,750,276 downwards.
CAAATAACACATTCTTTCTTTTTTTATTTTTTGAGATGATCTTGGCTCACTGCAACCTCTGCCTCCTGGGTTCAAGCAATTCTCCTGCCTCGGCCTCCTGAGTAGCTGGGATTACAGACGTGTGCACGTGTGCCACCACGCCCAGCCAATTTTTGTATTTTTAGTAGAAGTGGAGTTTCACCATGTTGGCCAGGCTGGTCTCGAACTCCTGACCTCAGGTGATCTGCCCACCTCGGCCTCCCAAAGTGCTGGGATTACAGGCAAGAGCCACCGCACCCGGCCAAATAACCCATTCTTGGATAATCTCTAAGACCAAGTCTCGATGAAAATTGAAAACTGTATATTGAGCTGTAAAACCACCTGCTTTGTGGCTGGGGTATGAGGATTAAATACATGGGCATAAGAGAAGTGACTCCCTTAGTGCCTGGTACAAGGTGGGTGTTCACAGAATGATGGCACAAGCTCCCCATGGCCATGGTGCTACTCACCACCCTTCTTTTCCTGAGACTTCCTTTCCTAAGACTCCTATTCTTTCTATTTCCTTGCCTTTGGCAGTCGTTTCCTCTTCTCCTTGCTTTCTTAGGTCAGTGACCTATCAAGATATCCTTTTGGCCTCTACTTTTCTCCTGTTCATTCACTTGCTTTGCAAGCCCAGACTCTTCCAAAGCTTCAATACCACCTCTAGGAAAGTAACTCACAGAAGGTCCTCTCCAGCCTGACTTCTTCTTTGGGCCTCACAAGGCCTTGGAAATGCCTTCTGAGGTCGAAGTAGGGAGGATCTGGTGTCGTCACTGAGTTTTTCAAGTTGGATCCTACATTCCTGCTTTTATAGTGGGCAGCTGCCATCACGGCCCCTATATGTAGTCTCTTTTGCTTTCTCTTGCTTTATTGAAAGTCAATAGAAGGTTTCCTGGGAAATTCCTGCAGTCACAGGAGAGAGTAGCACTCCTTTTCTCTTTTGAACTTCAGGGGTGTTTGCTTGCCTCTGACCACTTGCTGCCTGTGGGAATTTCCTCTTCACTGCTCGATTGGATGCTCATCAAAGGCTATGTTGATGTCTGGTGCTTTTTTTATATTCTCCACAGCCATGGGAACTGGCCTTGCACCACATGAAAAGAGAGTTTTGGGAAGTGTTAAAGCATGCGTAAAAAGGGGTAGAACCAGCTGGGTGTGGTGACTCATGCTGTAATCCCAGTACTTTGGGAGGCCACGGTGGGCAAATCACATGAGCCTAGGAATTCAAGACCAGCATGGGCAACGTGGTGAAACCCTGTCTCTATGAAAAATAAGAAATTAGCTGATGCGGCGGCACATGCCTGTAGTCCCACCTACTTGGGACGCTGAGTTGGGAGGATCACCTGGGCCCAAGAGGTCAAGGCTGCAATGAGCTGTGATCATGCCACTACACTCCAGCCTGCTGAGTGACAGAGTGAGACTCTGTCTCAAAAAAAAAAAGTCGCTTGCCGGGCGTAGTGGCTCGTGCCTGTAATCCCAGCACTTCGGAGGCCAAGGTGGGCAGATCACCTGAGGTCAGGAGTTGGAGACCAGCCTGACAAACATGGAGAAACCCCGTCTCTACTAAAAAATACAAAATTAGCCGGGCATGGTGGCGCATGCCTATAATCCTAGCTACTCCGGAAGCCAAGGCAGGAGAATCACTTGAACCTGGGAGACGGAGGTTGCGGTGAGGCAAGATTGCGCCATTGCACTCCAACCTGGTCAACAAGAACGAAACTCCATCTCAAAAAAAAAAAAGTCGCTGTAAGAGATATTTGTTGTGGTCGGGCGCAGTGGCTGACGCCTGTAATACCAGCACTTTGGGAGGCCAAGGCGGGCGGATCATGAGGTCAGGAGATTGAGACCATCCTGGCTAACACGGTGAAACCCCGTCTCTACTAAAAATACAAAAAATTAGCCGGGCGCGGTGGCAGGCGCCTGTAGTCCCAGCTACTCAGGAGGCTGAAGCAGGAGAATGGCGTGAACCAGGGAGGCGGAGCTTGCAGTGAGCCGAGATTGTGCCACTGTACTCCAGCCTGGGTGGCAGAGCGAGACTCTGTCTCAAAAAAGAAAAAAAAAAAAAAAAGAAAGATATTTGTTGTTTTCTCTTTAGTTAGAAATTTGTTGTTGTTGTTGTTTTTGAGATGGACTCTTGCTCTGTCATCCAGGCTGGAGTCCAGTGGCATTATCTCGGCTCACTGCAACCTCCGCCTCCAGGATTCAAGCAATTCTCCTGCCTCAGCCTCCTGCATAGCTGGGATTATAGGCATGTGCCAACAGTACTGGCTAATTTTTTATATTTTTGTTAGAGATGGGAATTCACCATGTTGGCTAGGCTGGTTTCGAACTCCTGACCTCAAGTGATCCACCCACCGCAGCCTCCCAAAGTGCTGGGATTACAGGCGTGAGCCATGCGCCCAGCTGAAATATTGTTTGCTATTGCAATTGTACTAATCTTTGTTACACTGTAGGTGGATTTGTAAAATATTGGGAGTTAACTTTGCTGCCCTCTGTGTGTTTATTTTTAAATATTTATTTATTTATTTATTTTGAGACAGAGTCTCTGTTGCCCAGGCTGGAGTATAGTGGTGTGATCTCGGCTCACTGCATCCTCTGCCTCCAGGGTTCAAGTAATTCTCGTGCCTCAGCCTCCCAAGTAGCTGGGACTATAGGTGTACACCACCATGCCCAGCTAATTTTTGTATTTTTAGTAGACACGAGATTTCACCATGTTGGCCAGGCTGGTCTCGAACTCCTGACCTCAAGTGATCCACCCACTTTGGCCTCCCAAAATGCTGGGATTATAGGTGTGAGCCACTGTGCCAGGCCTTTTATTTTATCTATCTATGTATCTATGTGTGTGTGTGTGTGTGTCTGTCTGTATCTATCTATCTATCTATCTATCTATCTATCTATCTATCTATCTATCTATCTATCTATCTTTTGAGACGGTCTCACTCTGTTGGCCAGGCTGGAGTGCAGTGGTGCTCTCACACCTCACTGCAACTTCGCCTCCTAGGGCTCAAGCAATCCTCCCACCTCTGCCTCCCCAGTAACTGGGACCACAAGTGCACGCCACCACGCCTGGCTAATTTTTGTATTTTTTGTACAGATGGGTTTCGCCATGTTGCCCAGGCTGTTCTCAAACTTCTGGGCTCAAACAATCCACCCACCTCAGCCTCCCAAAGTCCTGGGAATACAGTCGTGAGCCACTGTTCCCAGCCTGTATGGGTTTTTTTTAAATAAATAAATAAATAAAATATTGGGGTTTTCTGTTTTTGTGGGGTTTTTTTGTTTGTTTTTTTTTTTGAGATGGAGTCTTGCTCTGTCTCCCAGGCTAGAGTGCAGTGGTGTGATCTTGGCTCACTGCAACCTCCACCTCCCAGGTTCAAGCGATTCTCCTGTCTCAGCCTCCCTAGTAGCTGGGACTGCAGGCGCGTGCTGCCACGCCCAGCTAATTTTTTGTATTTTTAGTAGAGACGGGGTTTCATTGTGTTAGCCAGGATGGTCTCGATCTCCTGACCTCGTGATCCGCCCGCCTCAGCCTCCCAAAGTGCTGGGATTATAGGTGTGAGCCACTGCGTCCAGCCTGTTTTTGTGTTTTAAATAGAGTTGAGGTCTCATTGTGTTGCCCAGGCTGGTCTTGAATTCCTAGCCTCAAGCGATCCTCCTGCCTTGGCCTCCCATAGTGCAGTGATTACAGGCATGAACCACCACACACAGCCTAAAATATTGTTTTGTTTTTATTTTTTTTCGAGGCAGGGTCTCGCTCTGTTACCCAGGCTGGAGTGCAGTGGCATGATCTCGGCTGACTGCAACCTCTGCCTCCCAGGTTCAAGTGATTCTCCTGTCTCAGCGTCCCAAGAAGCTGGGATTACAGGCGCCCACCACCATGCCTGGCTAATTTTTGTATTTTTAGTAGAGATGTGGTTTCACCATATTGGCCAGGCTGGTCTTGAACTCCTGACCTCAAGCGATCCGTCCGCCTCGGCCTCCCAAAGTTCTGGGATTACAGGCATGAGCCACTGTGCCCAGCCCATTATTATACTTTCTAACAAAATGTATATATGTATAGTCCTGATAGCCTGAGGTGGAAGAAAGGTAGTTAACTTAGATACAAATAACTGCTTGCCCATTTAGGAATCTAAGACTAAGCAATTAACATTCTCACATGTATCTCCCTGCACATGTGTACACATATCTGAGAAGTGCCTGGTTTGGTTAACTGTCTTCTGATCAGAATCCATTACTTACTAAGCCAGGCACAGTGTTGTGTACCTGTAGTCCCAGCTACTTGGGAGGCTGAGGTGGGGAGATCACTTGACCCCAGGAGTTCAAAGCCAGCCTGGACAACATTGGGGGACCCTATCTCAAAATAAAACAGAAGGAATCCATGACTTGCTAGAGTCAAGGTATCTTTCATATGCCTGCCTTCCATCTTGCGTATTCCTCCCATGTCTCTCCATTAACTTAAATCCTACCTCTCTTTCAGGTCCCAGACATTTTTGCTGCAAAATAATCTTTGATCACTCCTGCCTACTGTGATCTCCCCTTCTTACCTTGAAATTTATGTGGCACTTGTCTTCTGTAGTTTCACCAAGCACATTTCATATGCTCATATGCTGTCTTGAACTGTAGACTTTTAATTTTTATTTTATTTTTTTTTGAGACACGGTTTCAACTTATGTCACCCAGGCTGGAGTGCAGTGGCGCAATCTCAGCTCACTGCAACCTTAGCCTCCTGAGCTCAAGTGATTCTCCAGCCTCAGCCTCCCAACTAGCTGGGACTAGACAAACGCCACCATGCCCAGCTAATTTTTGTATTTTTTGTAGAGATGTGGTTTCACCATGTTGCACAGCCTGGTCTTGAACTCCTGAGCTCAAGTGATCTGTCTGACTCAGCCTCCCAGAATGCTGGGATTACAGGTGTGAGCCACTGCACCTGTCCTTGAAATGTAGACTTTTTATTCCTATGTATTTTGTTGTTGTTGTTGTTGTTGATATTGTTGTTTTTGGGACATAGTGTCACTCTGCTGCCCAGGCTGGAATGCAGTGGTACAATCACAACTCACTGCAGCTTTGACCTCTCAGGCTCTGGTGAGCCTTTCACCTCAGCCACCCAAGTACAGACAAGTGCCACCATGCCCAGCTAACTTTTTTTGTGTATTTTTTCGTAGAGAGGGTGTTTCACCATGTTGGCTAGGCTGGTCTCATACTCCTGGGCTCAAGCAATTTGCCCACCTTAGCCTCCCAAAATGCTAGGAGTACAGGCAGTGAGCCACTGCATTCAGCCAACCTTCATATTTTGAATATTTTATATTATCTCCCCATTAAGATTGTAAACTTTTTTAGGGTAAGAACAATCTAATTGTTCTTTTTTTAGGCAAGAACAATCGAATTGTTTTGGATTTTTTAAGTTTTTTAAAATCCTGGATTCTAAGGATTAAATGATTGTTTTATTCTCTCTTTTGGTGAGGTGTCTCTTTTTTTTTTTTTTTTTTTTTTTTTGAAATGAGGGTCTCACTCTGTCACCCAGGCTGGAGTGCAGTGACATGATCTGAGGGTCTCACTCTGTCACCCAGGCTGGAGTTCAGTGACATGATCTCGGCTCACTAGAGGTGTCTTTTTTGATATTGAACAGTGACAGTGAGCTCACAAATGTTTAGGTGTTTTCTGTTTTGGGTTCTATTTATGACCCATAGGTGGCACCTATTGAGTGCTAGATAGCAAGCAACAGCATGTGGGCATCTGGCTGGCTCAGGCTACAGGTCCTTTACTTCCAGTGATGACTCAAGACTGAAGTATCATTAAACACTTAATTAACACAGTAACTTACATATTCCTCTAATATTTGCTTTGGCCAGTTAATTAAACCATAGATGTTCCTGTATATAGGCATTTACTAGAATTTTCATATTCTTTCTTGTAGGACCGGGTGACTTTTAGAAGAATCATAGTGAAAAATAATGCAAAGAAGAGGAAGATGTTTGAATCATTTATTGAGTCTGTGCCCCTCCTTAAATCACTAGAGGTAAAGTGGCTTGAATAAGAATCTGTTCATGGGGATCAGGAAAAGCTTTTAAAACTATTCTGTTGTTAGGTTTTCAAATCATACTATTCTAATCCTATTTCTGTGCTGCATAGCTATTGTGACTTTCAATTAAGGTCTTTTCCTTTTATTTGTGAATTTGTTGTTTCAGGTGTCAGAACGAATGAAGATTGTGGATGTAATAGGAGAGAAGATCTATAAGGATGGAGAACGCATAATCACTCAGGTGAGTGAGGGCTTTACGCAGCTCCTTTCCTGGAAGTCACCCCTGAAGAACTAGTACATCATTTATCTCAAAAACTTCTTGCCGGACGCAGTGGCTCACGCCTGTAATCCCAACACTTCGGGAGGCTGAGGCAGGTGGATCACTTGAGGCCAGGAGTTCAAGACCAGCCTGGCCAACATGGTAAAACTCCATCTCTACTAAAAATACAAAAATTAGCTGGGTGTGGTGGCCCATGCCTGTAATCCCAGCTACTTGGGAGGCTGAGGCGGGAGAATTGCTGGAACCCAGGAGGCAAAGGTTGCAGTGAGTCGAGATTGCGCCACTGCCTCCAGCCTGGGCAACAGAGCAAGACTCCATTTCAAAAAAAAACCAAAAAACCTTCTATGTTCTCCCACTGTTGGGAGCTCTTATTACCAGGTAATAGATCATACTTCAAAGGACTATTATGTAGTCCTCTGAAGCTTATTGACGTCCATCTTACTGACACGTGCAGATCTCTTGCTTCCTTTCACCTTTCCTTGGCTTCTAGTGTTTGTTCTTTTGATGTCATTTTCTTTTGACCTTAAGTAAGTTTCATCCATTGCTATTAGAACCTGGGGAAGGTTAAAGAGTTCTGCCCTCTAACTTTCTATATTTGACACAAAGGCATCCTTTTGGCTAATCTAACACAAATCAGAGTTCACAGTCTTCAGTGATTAACCAAATTTGTAAGATGTAAAGATTACTAAACAGTGGGCTAGATCATTGTAATGAGTATTGTCTGATAATTTTCTTTGTCTGCTGTGTTTGTATTTTTAATTAAACATAAATAGTATGGGACTTTTCCAGGTATAAGCTTATCTGCCTATGGTTCTGGCTCAAGAGCACGGAGAAGATACATGGTTGGTCTAGGTTGGGTGATATGCTTATCCTAGAACCCAGTACTGAGACTACGAGGAGGAAAGGCTCAGATTGGTCAGGTGTGGGTCCTGTGGGTGGAGTTGGCCCCACTAGAACACAAGGACTAATCAGACTTACCATAAAAGGGGAGAAAAAAGCTCCCTTGGAAGAGATAAAGGACTAACAAAAATATGATGTCTACTCTGAGTCACATCTCTAAATGTATTTGTTTTCTAGGAGCCGTTACTATTAATAATTCTTTTAATTAGAAATTGGAATATTCTATAAACATTTATTAAGATAGGTAGGACCAGATATGATAAGCACTATAATGAAGGAGAGTATGAACGACAGTGAGAACATAGAAATGGAAGTAATACATATGGTTTCATTGAGGAAATGCCATTTAAGATGGGCTTAAAAAACAAGTGCAGTTTCAATGTTTGGGATCAGGGAAAGGTCCTTCAAAGCAAGAAAACAATATTAGCAAAGGCCAGTGGTGTGAGCTGTGTTTCAGAGCAGGTATCCTGGTATGGTAAGAATGTAGTGCTGAGATTCAGAAATGGGAGATGTTAACTGGCCACATTTGCTTCTGAACCTAAGGTGCTTTAAGTAACATTCAGAGGACCTTCAAGTCATCCTGAAGGTTCTAGGCCTGTCTCATACTGGGTTTTCAGGAAGTATGTCAGGAGATGTGAGAAGTCAATAGTGTTTTCTTCATGGTCTGTGCTCTTGAAGATAGAGTGCTATCTATCTTCAAGGTAGATAGGTAGTGGTACAGAATGGACATTAATTAAGATGATATTAAAAGGGGCTTATTGTAGGTCCCTTTTGTCAATGTCTCTCACTGGATCAAGGCTTCTCAAAGTGAGGTCCCAGGACCAGCAGCAATCAGCATCATCTGAGGATGTTAGAATTGTTAGGAATGCAAGTTCTGGAGCCCCCCACCAGACCTGCTGAATCAGAAACTACATTTTATGTTGTTTCATTTGTTTTGATCAGCTTTGTTACAGTGTACTTTACATACAATAAAATTACTAAGTTTAAGTGTACAAATCGGAAGAGTTTTGTAACCATCCCCAAGTGGTATTTCCATCACCCATACAGTTCCTTGTTTTGTATTTGCAGTCAGTACCCTCCCCCACACTCACATTCCTGGAAACCATTGATGTTTTCTATCACTGTAGAAATTCCTTTCTACAATGTAGTATAAATGAAATCATGTAATGTATAGTCTCTGTGTCTGGCTTCTTTCTCTTAGCATAATATTTTTGAGATTTATTCGTGTTGTATGTATCAGTAGATCGTTCCTTTTTATTGCTAATAATATTTCATTGTACAAATGTAATTTTTTTTTCTTTTTGAGACGGAGTTTTGCTCTTGTTGCCCAGGCTGGAGTGCAATGGCGCAATCTCAGCTCACCATAACCTCCACCTCCCAGGTTCAAGCTATTCTCTTGCCTCAGCCTCCCATTACTTTTTCTTTTTAATGAGATACAGTCTTGCCCTGTTGCCCAAGCTGGAGTACAGTGGCATAATCTCAGCTCACTGCAACCTCTGCCTCCCGGGTTCAAGCGATTCTTGTGCCTCAGCCTCCCGAGTAGCTGGGACCAGAGGCACGTGTCACTCTGCCCAGCTAATTTTGTGCATGTGTGTGTTTTTTTAGTAGAAATGGGATTTCACCATGTTGGCCAGGCTGGCCTCTTTAGTAAATACTTAAGAGTGCAATTGCTAAATTATATTTTAACTTCGTAACAAACTGTTTCTTAAAATGGCTGTACTGTCTTGTATTCCTACCAGCCATGTATGAAAATTCCAGTTTCTCTGCATTCTCACCAATAAATAGTATTTACAGCCTTTTTAAAAAAAATTACAGTCAGGGTCTTGCTATATTGCCCAGCCTGGTCTCGAACTCCTGAGCTCAAGCCATCTGCCCGCCTTGGCCTTCTAAGTGCTGGGATTATAGGTGTGCACCTCCGCACCTGGCCTTCATTTTCTTAATGGTATCTTTTGAAGAGAAAATGGTTTTAATTTTGACAAGTCCAGTTTATCATCTTTTCTTTGTAGTTGTGTAGTTTTGCTGCTGTATTTTAGGAAATCTTTGCAAAATCAATAATATGTTCTCCTAAGTTTACTTCTAAGACCAGCACTATTCAATAGAAATAATATGTGAGCCATATATATAATTTTAACAATTTTTGGTCAGGCAGGGTGGCTCACGCCTGTAATCCCAGCACTCTGGGAGGCTGAATAGCTTGAGGCAGATAACTTGAGGCCAGGAGTTCGAGACCAGCCTGGCCAACATGGCGAAACCTCGTCTCTACTAAAAAGTAATAAAAAAATTAGCTGAGTTTGCTGGTGCACAACTGTAATCCCAGCTACTTGGGAGGTTGAAGCACGAGAATCGTTTGAACTTGGGAGGCAGAGGTTGCAGTGAGCCAAGATCATGCCACTGCATTCTAGCCTGGGGGACAGAGCAAGACTTGGTCTCAAAAAAAATAAATAAATAAAAACTTTCAGTAGATATTTGAAATGGTGAACTTAATTTTAATATATTTCATTTAACTCAGTATATCTAAAATGTTGTTTCAACATCTAAGTGATATAAAACTTTATTAATGAGATATTTTACATTTTTAATACTGTCTTCAAAATCTAATGTATGTTTTCCATCTATAGCACATCTAAGTTTATACTAGCAACATTTCAAGTGCTCAGCCACATTTGACTAGTGGCTAATGTATTGAGCAGTACAGCTCTAGACAGTCAGAATTTTAGCTCTTACCTTAGGTCTGTGATCCATTTTGAGTTATTTTTATTGTTTTTATTTTGTTTTTTTGAGATGGAGTCTCGCTGTGTCACCCAGGCTAGAGTGCAGTGGTGTGATCTCGGCTTACTGCAAGCTCCGCCTCCTGGGTTCACGCCATTCTCCTGCCTCAGCCTCCCAAGTAGCTGGGACTACAGGCGCCCGCTACCACATCCGGCTAATTTTTTGTGTTTTTAGTAGAGACAGGTTTCACCGTGTTAGCCAGCATGGTCTCAGTCTCCTGACCTCGTGATCCTCCTTCCTCTGCCTCCCAAAGTGCTGGGATTACAGGTGTGAGCCACTGCACTCAGCCTTGTTTTTGTTTATTAGAAGCAAGGTCTCACTCTGTCTTTCAGGTTTCAGTACAGTGTGCAATCATAGCTCACTGCAGCCTTGAACTTTAGGCTCAAGCAATACTCTTCCCTTAGCCTTCCAAGTAATGCCACCACACTCAGCTAATTTTTTTTTTTTTTTTTTTTTTGAGACGGAGTTTTGCTCTTGTTGCCCAGGCCGGAGTGCAATGCCACGATCTCAGCTCACCACCACCCCCGCCTCCTGTGTTCAAGCGATTCTCCTGCCTCAGCTTCCTGAGTAGCTGGGATTACAGGCATGCACCACCATGCCCAGCTAATTTTTTTTTTTTTTTTTTTTAGTAGAGACAGGGTTTCTCCATGTTGGTCAGGCTGGTCTGTGAACTCCCTACCTCAGGTGATCCGCCCACCTCAGCCTCGGCCTCCCAAAGTGCTGGGATTACAGGTGTGAACCACTGCGCCCGGCCTACACCCAGCTAATTTTTAAATTTTTTGTAGAGACAGGGCCTCTCTATGTTGCCCATGCTGGTCTTGAACTTCTGACCTCAAGTGATCCTCCCACCTCACCTCCCAAGTAGCTGAGATTACAGGCTTGTGCCACCATACCTGACTACATTTTTGTGTTTTGTTTTGTTTTGTTTTGTTTTTTGAGACAGAATCTTGCTCTTGTTGTCCAGGCTGGAGTGCAATGGCACAATCTCGGCTGACTACAACCTCCACCTCCCCAGTTCAGGTGATTCTTCTGCCTCAGCCTCCCGAGTAGCTGGAACTACAGGCATGCATCACCATGCCCGGCTAATTTTTTTTTATTTTTAGTAGAGAACGGGGTTTTTTCCTGTTGGCCATGCTGGTCTCAAGCTCCTGACCTCAGGTGATCTGTCCGCCTTGGCCTTCCAAAGTACTGGGATGGCGTGAGCCACCACACCTGGCCTACATTTTTGTTTTTTAATGACTTGTATAATTTTCACAAGTAATTTTCATGACTGATAGAATATTTAGCTTATTCTTAGAGTAATGTAGACAGAAGGTGGCTTTAGTTTTACAAAATCATGTTTTATGTTTTTGCTATTAAAGTACCATTGCATTAAACCAAAAAGATTCCCATATCCTGAAAATTAGGGCTTCAGTCATTCTTATGGTGGAATGTGGATCTTATATTATCTGTTGTGAAAAAGAGACATATAAGAACCTGATGACATGTTCACAAAGACCTAAAATGCAGTACAGTCTGGCTTCTTTACTGTTGAATGTAGAATGGAATGTTCTTTCTGTGAGATGTGTACACAGAGCCTATTAGTGAACTTGAAAAGCAGGATACTTGGCCGGGCGCAGTGGCTCATGCCTGTAATCCCAGCACTTAGGGAGGCTGAGGCAGGCGGATCACCTGAGGTTGGGAGTTCGAGACCAGCCTGACCAACATGGAGAAACCCTGTCTCTACTAAAAATACAAAATTAGCTGAATGTGGTGGCACGTGCCTGTAAATCCCAGCTACTCAGGAGGCTGAGGCAGGAGAATCACTTGAACCCAGGAGGTAGAAGTTGTGGTGAGCCAAGATCGCGCCATTGCGCTCCAGCCTGGGCAACAAGAGTGAAACTCCGTCTCAAAAAAAAAAAAAAAAAAATGGGGGCAGGATGCTCTTCCAGTGAGCTCTCTTTTCCAACTGGGTAGTCATCTCATTCTACCCTGCAAAATGACAGCAGTCCTACAAAGCCTGAACAGCCAGTATACCCAGAATATCCACCACTGGACAGCATGGAAACAGGAAATGTGTGTCTTGGCCCACACATTTAGCCTGTCCCAGCCTAACCAGGCTGTTTCATGAGATTGGAAATGCAAAAGAGTGCATCCCTTAACTGCCACAAAGATCAACTGTTTTCAGCTGATGGTTAAAATCATCAAAACATGGTTTTATTTTAAATTTTATCCCCTTGCATTGTTTCACATTATCATAATCCATTGTAGTGAAGTATTACCAAATCAGTAAAATTTAATGGACCAAAGTCCTTTCACTGTCCTTCATTTGGTCCAGAGGAAGAGGTGAACCAAGGCTTTTTGTTTCTCATGTATTCTAGATGACATTCTTTCCCATCTCCTCTCAACCCTGAATCTACCAACTACTCACGCTACCTGCTAGGGAAAGATTATTTATCCCCCAGGCTTCTGAGGAAAGTCGTCCACAAAATTGGATAGTAATAGTACCTACTTTCTTAGACTTCTTTGACAAAAAAAATGAAATGATACACATAAAGTACTCACCAGAGAGCCTGCTGGGAGTGAGCACACAGCAACATTAGCAGCTTCTATTCTATATCAGCTCCCATGTTCATTCTCCTCAGGCCCTAAGTCATTCTTATCCTGTACACATACCCTAGTCTCTGCTGTCTTCTTCATTTTGTTTTCCTTTTCTCTTTTTTTTTTTTTTTTTTTTTTTTTTGAGACAGTCTTGCTCTGTTGCCCAGGCTGGAGTGCAGTGGCACAATCTCGGCTTACTGCGACCTCCTGGGTTCAAGCGATTCTTGTGCCTTAGCCTCCTGAGTAGCTGGGATTACAGGCACACACCACCACGCCTGGCTAATTTTTTGTAGTTTAGGTAGAGATGGGGTTTCGCCGCCATGTTGCCCAAGCTGGTCTCGAACTCCTGAGCTCAGGCAGTCTGCCCGCCATGGCCTCCCAAAGTGCTAGGATTATAGGCATGAGCCACCGCACCAGGCCATTTTTTTTTCTTTTTCTTTTTTTTTTTTTTTTTGAGTTGGAGTCTGACTCTTTTGCCCAGGCTGGAGTACAGTGGTGCAACCTCGGATCACTGCAACCTCCACCTCCCAGGTTTAAGTGATTCTTGTGCCTCAGTCTCCCAAGTAGCTGGGATTACAGTCGTGCACCACCACTCCTGGCTAATTTTTGTGTATGTATGTATGTATGTATGTATGCATGTATGTATTTTATTTATTTTTGAGACAGAGTTTCGTTCTTGTTGCCCAGGCTGGAGTGCAATGGCGTGATCTCAGCTCACTGCAACCTCTGCCTCCCGGGTTCAAGCTATTCTTCTGCCTCAGCGTCCCAAGTAGCTGGGATTACAGGCATGCGTCACCACGCCTGGCTAATTTTTGTATTTTTAGTAGAGATGGGGCTTCACCATGTTGGTCAGGCTGGTACCAAACTCCTGACCTCAGGTGATCCACTCACCTCAGCCTCCCAAAGTGCTGGGATTACAGGCGTGAGCCACCACACCTGGCCTGTTTTTGTATTTAGTAGAGACAAGGTTTCACCATTTTGCCCAGGCTGGTGTCAAACTCCTGGCCTCAAGCAATCCACCCCCCTCAGCCTCCCAAAGTGCTGGGATTACAGGTGTGAGCCACCGTGCCTGGCCTTTGCTGTCTTCAAAACACACGTACACTCCTTCCCTCAGTTTGTTTCTATTCTAGCTACCAGCCTAATTTCTTGCATAGCCAGAGACTTTCAAAGTGTGATCTAACAATATGGACTAAAAGAAGCCAGATACAAAAAATATATGATTCCATTTATATTAAGTTAAGGAATGGCCAAAACCTACAAGGACAGAAATTAGATATAGTTACTTCATGGGTGGGAATGTGGTAGTTTTGACTGAACTCCGGAGGGAGCCTTTTGAAGAACGGATATATTTTCTATTTTGATCTAGGAGGTGGTTATACAGGTTTATACATTTGTAAAAAGTCATCAAGCCTTGAAATGTGAGCACTTTAAATGGTGGATGTTATACACCTATCTAAACAAAAAGGGCTCAAGCACTATCCTTCACCACCTATCACTTGCAGATCTTTCCTACCACACAGATCTTCCCTTTTCACCACCCTCTTCTTGGTGAAGTACCTCTCCCTCTTTGTGACTCTGCCTCTGGCTCCTACTAAGTTTCTTTCATGGCTGTTCATCCTTTGTCAGCTCCTATCATGAAGCTGTTTGTGTAATGCTAGAACTTCATGGTGATTTGGCTCTGCTGGTTGTTAAGATACCTACCCAACATAGCAGGGCAGAAACCCACAGGCACCCCTTTGTAAAGCTGTGGCATTTACTCATATGGGGCAGTGATACGTCCTGGGACTAGATTAACTCAGAAACATCAGCCTAGCTGTGTATGGTGCCCACTTGGGGCTCTGTGTGATGGTCAAAGAGCATGAAGTTTGTGAAAGCCTCAGAAGTAGATTCTCAGTGAAGACAAAAGACCCACACAGAGTGAGAGTGCATGAGTAATAATGCGTTATCTGATGTAGATGGTGTTTGTTCCAGAAGTTAATAGTGAGGGGTCAGAAACTGAATGAAGTGTGCCTGAAAGCTGCTTCGCTTATATCTGCATGCCTGACTCAGACGTCCTCCCAATATTTGCTCAAATCTCACCTTCTCAAGCTCTTTTTTTTTCCTTTTCCTAAGAGGCAAGGTCTCATTGCCTGCTCTGAATTTGTTTACTATTGATTCATTTGTAGAGTTAAAAATAAATTCAAATCAGAGCTTAAGCAGTGAAAAAGCAATCTATTTCTTTATTCCCCTTCAATACTACTTATGGCTCTGACCTGACCTCTCTTTTCTTTCAGGGTGAAAAGGCTGATAGCTTTTACATCATAGAGTCTGGCGAAGTGAGCATCTTGATTAGAAGCAGGGTGAGTTTATCAGTTTATATGTGATGGTGTACACACAAAAAGTAACTATTTGTTTTAAATAATGTGAAGTGTGTTGAATACACCAAACCATCATTATGTGAGGTGTGTGACTGGCAAAGACCCATGTTTAAGCCCATTTAGTATAGATTTAGCATATTTAGATTAGATTAGATATAGATTTAGCATATTCTTATTCTTGCTCCCTTTGCCTCTGCCGTGTAATTAATGATTTAGGGAATATTGGCCTACAAATCAATAAGAAAAAGATAAAAACCCTAATAGAAAGTGGGGACTGGGGCCGGGCACAGTGGCTCACGCCTGTAATCCCAGCACTTTGGGAGGCCAAGGCGGGCGGATCACAAGATCAGGAGATTGAAACCATCCTGGCTAACATGGTGAAACCCTGTCTCTACTGAAAATACAAAAAAAATTAGCCAGGCATGGTGGCGGGCGCCTGTAGTCCCAGCTACTCAGGAGGCTGAGGCAGGAGAATGGCATGAACATGGGAGGCAGAGCTTGCAGTCAGCTGAGATCGTACCACTGCACTCCAGCCTGGGCGACAGAGCGAGACTCCCTCAAAAAAAAAAAAAAAAGGAAATGGGGTCTGGGCGCAATGTCTCACACCTGTAATCCTAGCACTTTGGAGGCCTAGGCAAGAGGATCTCTTGAGCTCAAGAGATTGAGGCTGCAGTGAACCGTGATTGTGCCACTGCACTCCAGCCTGGGTGACAGAGCAAGACCCTGTCTTTAAAAAAAAAAAAAAAGGAAAGAAAATAGGGAAATTATATAATAAAAAGAGATTGGAAGGGATGAACATGAAGAAAGCTTCCTTGTTAGAGCACTGTTAGAAGAGGTCTCTAGGATAACTGTGGTCATTTAATGGATGGTGTGACCTAGAAAACTGAGGAGCTGTAAGTAGGAGGAATGACTGTTACTGGTAAATCTGTCATCACCAGATTTTTCGGTTTCTTTTTTTTCTTTTTTGAGAATACAGAGTTTGTTAAAACAGTTATATATAATACTAAGTCGAGCTAATATGAAAACTTTAGCAAAATATATTGAGTAAAAGTTAATAAGTAGCCGGGCACGGTGGCTCACACCTGTAATCCCAGCACTTTGGGAGGCTGAGGCGGGCAGATCACGAGGTCAGGAGATTGAGACCATCCTGGCTAACACAGTGAAACCCTGTCTCTAATAAAAATACAAAAAATTAGCTAGGCATGGTGGCGGGCGCCTGTAGTCCCAGCTACTCGGGAGGCTAAGGCAGGAGAATGGCGTGAACCCAGGAGGCAGAGCTTGCGTGAGCTGAGATCACACCACTGCACTCCAGCCTGGGCAACAGAGCAAGACTGTCTCAAAAAAAAAAAAAAAAGTTAATAAGTATGGAAAAAGAAGAATATTACTGTCTGTAAGATAGCTGGATTTGTTTTCTCTCTCTCTCTTTTTTTTTTTTTTTGAGTGAGTCTTGCTCTGTTGCCCAGGCTGGAATGCAGTGGTGCAATCCCAACTCACTGCAACCTCCAACCCCCTAGTTTCAATCGATTCTCGTGCCTCACCCTACTGAGTAGCTGAAGATAGCTTGATTCTTTTTTATTTTAAGCTAGAGTGTCGCTCTTGTTGCCCAGGCTGGAGTGCAGTGGCGTGATCTCAGCTTACTGCAACCTCCGTCCCTGGGTTCAAGCGATTCTCCTGCCTCAGCCTCGCAAGTAGCTGGGACTATAGGCTCCCACCACCAAGCCCAGCTAATTTTTTGTACTTTTAGTAGGGACAGGGTTTCCCCATGTTGGCCAGGCTGGTCTGGAACTCCTGACCTCAGGTGATCCTCCTGCCTCTGCCTCCCAAAGTGCTGGGATTACAGGCATGAGCCACCACGCCCAGGTGATAACTTGATTCTTAATTAAAAGTAGATCTTTGAGACCAGCCTGACCAACATGGAGAAACCTCATCTCTACTAAAAATACAAAATTAGCCGGGCGTGGTGGCACATAGCTGTAATCACAGCTACTCAGGGGAGGCTGAGGCAGGAGAATCGCTTGAACCCGGGAGGCGGAGGTTACAGTGAGCTGAGATCGCACCATTGCACTCCAGCCTGGGCAACAAGAGCCAAACTCTGTCTCAAAAAAAAAAAAAGAAAAGAAAAAAGTAGATCTGTTGTTTCAACTGAAAACAATAGTTTTGGCCTGGCACGGTGGCTCACGCCTGTAATTCCAGCACTTTGGGAGGCCGAGGCAGGCGGATCACGAGGTCAGGAGATCGAGACCATCCTGGCTAACATGGTTAAACCCCGTCTCTACTAAAAAACACAAAAAATATTAGCCAGGTGTGGTTGCGGGCACCTGTAGTCCCAGCTACTCAGGAGGCTGAGGCAGGAGAATGGCATGAGCCCAGGAGGCAGAGCTTGCAGTGAGCTGATATCACACCACTGCACTCCAGCCTGGGCAACAGAGTGAGACTCTGCTCAAAAAAAAAAAAAGAAAGAAAACAATAGTTTGAAATGTCTGTGTCATTTTACTTACAGTTTTTGGACTAGTGATGTTTGTAGATTTCTCAGATATTCATTGACACCTGCTATGATCACAGCATAGTGTTAGGTGCATAAGATCAGCAGCAGCATGGCACTGGGATATTGGGGATGGGTGGTTTGTCAGAAGTTCAGAGTCCTGGCTTTTCCCCAGATTTACTGAATCAGAATGTGCATTGCGAGAAAACCTGCATAATATGGGAGCTGGTGTGTATGTGACAGTGTGATAAGTCCCTTCTGTTTTAGAGAAGGGACTAAGTGGGCACGAATATGGCTGCAACTCCAGAGAATACTACTGAAATTGGAAAGGGAAAGTTGGCTCAGATGAAACAGACCAACTTCAGAGCAACAGGGCAGAAGTGTAGAAGGAAGAAGGGTCAAACCGTGTAAGCTAGTGTAGCAGTTTTGTTTCTTTTAAAAATTAACCAAAAAGGAAATTATCTTTCTGCCTACAACATAAAGTGGTTCTTAGAGATTGAGACTAATTCTTACTAATAAATTCTAAACAATTATTTACTTAAATTATCACTTTGGTTAGCAGTTGGATTTGTTAAAAAAAAGAAAACCTCTAGATATTAATACAATGTAGTATATTATCTTAAATTTAGTTACTTAACTCTTATTTTAAAAAATGGGAGGGGGGAGGCCGGGCACGGTGGCTCATGCCTATAATCCCAGCACTTTGAGAGGCCGAGGCGGGCAGATTATGAGGTCAGGAGATGGAGACTATACTGGCGAACATGGTGAAACCCCGTCTCTGCTAAAAATACAAAAAAATTAGCCAGGCGTGGTGGCGGGCGCCTGTGGTCCCAGCTACTTGGGAGGTTGAGGCAGGAGAATGGCATGAACCTGGGAGGCAGAGCTTGAAGTGAGCGGATATTGCGCCACTGCACTCCAGCCTGGGCGACAGAGCGAGACTCCATCTCAAAAAAAAAAAAAAAAAAAAAAAAAGAGGAGGGAACCACTAACTTAAGGTACAGATAGTACTTAAAAAGAAATTTGTACAAAAGCCACTTTGCATTTCAGTGGGAAGCAGCAACATGAGTACGCTGAGACATGCTCATTCTGCGGTTACAAGTCACTAAATCTGGTTGTGGCAAAATGTACATTTAAGGGAACTGATAAGAGTAGATTGGGTGACACTGTTTAGGACTCTGAATTTGGCAAAAGGTTTTAATTCAGCAGGAAATAAGAAATCTCATGTTCTTCATCTGAATAAGAAGTAGCCCTTGCAATTGGGGGGAGGAGCCAAGATGGCCGAATAGGAACAGCTCCGGTCTACAGCTCCCAGCGTGAGCAACGCAGAAGACGGGTGATTTCTGCATTTCCATCTGAGGTACCGGGTTTATCTCACTAGCGAGTGCCAGACAGTGGGCGCAGGCCAGTGGGTGCGCGCACCGTGCGCAAGCCGAAGCAGGGCGAGGCATTGCCTCACCTGGGAAGCGCAAAGGGTCAGGGAGTTCCCTTTCCGAGTCAAAGAAAGGGGTGACGGACGCACCTGGAAAATCGGGTCACTCCCACCCGAATATTGCGCTTTTCAGACCGGCTTAAAAAACGGCGAACCACGAGATTATATCCCACACCTGGCTCGGAGGGTCCTACGCCCACGGAATCTCGCTGATTGCTAGCACAGCAGTCTGAGATCAAACTGCAAGGCGGCAGCGAGGCTGGGGGAGGGGCGCCCGCCATTGCCCAGGCTTGCTTAGGTAAACAAAGCAGCCAGGAAGCTCGAACTGGGTGGAGCCCACCACAGCTCCAGGAGGCCTGCCTGCCTCTGTAGGCCCCACCTCTGGGGGCAGGGCACAAACAAACAAAAAGACAGCAGTAACCTCTGCAGACTTAAGTGTCCCTGTCTGACAGCTTTGAAGAGAGCAGTGGTTCTCCCAGCACGCAGCTGGAGATCTGAGAACCGGCAGACTGCCTCCTCAAGTGGGTCCCTGACCCCTGAGCCCCGAGCAGCCTAACTGGGAGGCACCCCCCAGCAGGGGCACACTGACACCTCACACGGCAGGGTATTCCAACAGACCTGCAGCTGAGGGTCCTGTCTGTTAGAAGGAAAACTAACAAACAGAAAGGACATCCACACTGAAAACCCATCTGTACATCACCATCATCAAAGACCAAAAGTAGATAAAACCACAAAGATGGGGAAAAAACAGAACAGAAAAACTGGAAACTCTAAAACGCAGAGCGCCTCTCCTCCTCCAAAGGAACGCAGTTCCTCACCAGCAACGGAACAAAGCTGGATGGAGAACGACTTTGACGAGCTGAGAGAAGAAGGCTTCAGATGATCAAATTACTCTGAGCTACGGGAGGACATTCAAACCAAAGGCAAAGAAGTTGAAAACTTTGAAAAAAATTTAGAAGAATGTATAACTAGAATAACCAATACAGAGAAGTGCTTAAAAGAGCTGATGGAGCTGAAAACCAAGGCTCGAGAACTACGTGAAGAATGCAGAAGCCTCAGGAGCCGATGCGATCAACTGGAAGAAAGGGTATCAGCGATGGAAGATGGAATGAAATGAAGCGAGAAGGGCAGTTTAGAGAAAAAAGAATAAAAAGAAATGAGCAAAGCCTCCAAGAAATATGGAACTATGTGAAAAGACCAAATCTACGTCTGATTGGTGTACCTGAAAGTGAAGGGGAGAATGGAACCAAGTTGGAAAACACTCTGCAGGATATTATCCAGGAGAACTTCCCCAGTCTAGCAAGGCAGGCCAACGTTCAGATTCAGGAAATACAGAGAACGCCACAAAGATACTCCTCGAGAAGAGCAACTCCAAGACACATAATTGTCAGATTCACCAAAGTTGAAATGAAGGAAAAAATGTTAAGGGCAGCCAGAGAGAAAGGTCGGGTTACCCTCAAAGGGAAGCCCATCAGACTAACAGCGGATCTCTCGGCAGAAACCCTACAAGCCAGAAGAGAGTGGGGGCCAATATTCAACATTCTTAAAGAAAAGAATTTTCAACCCAGAATTTCATATCCAGCCAAACTAAGCTTCATAAGTGAAGGAGAAATAAAATACTTTACAGACAAGCAAATGCTGAGAGATTTTGTCACCACCAGGCCTGCCCTAAAAGAGCTCCTGAAGGAAGCACTAAACATGGAAAGGAACAACCGGTACCAGCCGCTGCAAAATCATGCCAAAATGTAAAGACCATCGAGACTAGGAAGAAACTGCATCAACTAACGAGCAAAATAACCAGCTAACATCATAATGACAGGATCAAATTCACATATAACAATATTAACTTTAAATGTAAATGGACTAAATTCTCCAATTAAAAGACACAGACTGGCAAATTGGATAAAGAGTCAAGACCCATCAGTGTGCTGTATTCAGGAAACCCATCTCACGTGCAGAGACACACATAGGCTCAAAATAAAAGGATGGAGGAAGATCTACCAAGCCAATGGAAAACAAAAAAAGGCAGGGGTTGCAATCCTAGTCTCTGATAAAACAGACTTTAAACCAACGAAGATCAAAAGAGACAAAGAAGGCCATTACATAATGGTAAAGGGATCAATTCAACAAGAAGAGCTAACTATCCTAAATATATATGCACTCAATACAGGAGCACCAAGATTCATAAAGCAAGTCCTGAGTGACCTACGAAGAGACTTAGACTCCCACACATTAATAATGGGAGACTTTAATACCCCACTGTCAACATTAGACAGATCAACGAGACAGAAAGTCAACAAGGATACCCAGGAATTGAACTCAGCTCTGCACCAAGTGGACCTAATAGACATCTACAGAACTCTCCACCCCAAATCAACAGAATATACCTTTTTTTCAGCACCACACCACACCTATTCCAAAATTGACCACATAGTTGGAAGTAAAGCTCTCCTCAGCAAATGTAAAAGAACAGAAGTTATAACAAACTATCTCTCAGACCACAGTGCAATCAAACTAGAACTCAGGATTAAGAATCTCACTCAAAGCCGCTCAACTACATGGAAACTGAACAACCTGCTCCTGAATGACTACTGGGTACATAACGAAATGAAGGCAGAAATAAAGATGTTCTTTGAAACCAATGAGAACAAAGACACAACATACCAGAATCTCTGGGATGCATTCAAAGCAGTGTGTAGAGGGAAATTTATAGCACTAAATGCCCACAAGAGAAAGCAGGAAAGATCCAAAATTGACACCCTAACATCACAATTAAAAGAACTAGAAAAGCAAGAGCAAACACATTCAAAAGCTAGCAGAAGGCAAGAAATAACCAAAATCAGAGCAGAACTGAAGGAAATAGAGACACAAAAAACCCTTCAAAAAATCAATGAATCCAGGAGCTGGTTTTTTGAAAGGATCAACAAAATTGATAGACCACTAGCAAGACTAATAAAGAAAAAAAGAGAGAAGAATCAAATAGACACAATAAAAAATGATAAAGGGGATATCACCACCGATCCCACAGAAATACAAACTACCATCAGAGAATACTACAAACAACTCTACGCAAATAAACTAGAAAATCTAGAAGAAATGGATAAATTCCTCAACACATACACTCTCCCAAGACTAAACCAGGAAGAAGTTGAATCTCTGAATAGACGAATAACAGGAGCTGAAATTGTGGCAATAATCAATAGTTTACCAACCAAAAAGAGTCCAGGACCAGATGGATTCACAGCTGAATTCTACCAGAGGTACAAGGAGGAACTGGTACCATTCCTTCTGAAACTATTCCAATCAATAGAAAAAGAGGGAATCCTCCCTAACTCATTTTATGAGGCCAGCATCATTCTGATACCAAAGCCGGGCAGAGACACAACCAAAAAAGAGAATTTTAGACCAATATCCTTGATGAACATTGATGCAAAAATCCTCAATAAAATACTGGCAAACCGAATCCAGCAGCACATCAAAAAGCTTATCCACCATGATCAAGTGGGCTTCATCCCTGGGATGCAAGGCTGGTTCAATATACGCAAATCAATAAATGTAATCCAGCATATAAACAGAGCCAAAGACAAAAACCACATGATTATCTCAATAGATGCAGAAAAAGCCTTTGACAAAATTCAACAACCCTTCATGCTAAAAACTCTCAATAAATTAGGTATTGATGGGACGTATTTCAAAATAATAAGAGCTATCTATGACAAACCCACAGCCAATATCATACTGAATGGGCAAAAACTGGAAGCATTCCCTTTGAAAACTGGCACAAGACAGGGGTGCCCTCTCTCACCACTCCTATTCAACATAGTGTTGGAAGTTGTGGCCAGGGCAATTAGGCAGGAGAAGGAAATAAAGGGTATTCAATTAGGAAAAGAGGAAGTCAAATTGTCCCTGTTTGCAGACGACATGATTGTATATCTAGAAAACCCCATTGTCTCAGCCCAAAATCTCCTTAAGCTGGTAAGCAACTTCAGCAAAGTCTCAGGATACAAAATCAATGTACAAAAATCACAAGCATTCTTATACACCAACAACAGACAAACAGAGAGCCAAATCATGAGTGAACTCCCATTCACAATTGCTTCAAAGAGAAGAAAATACCTAGGAATCCAACTTACAAGGGATGTGAAGGACCTCTTCAAGGAGAACTACAAACCACTGCTCAAGGAAATAAAAGAGGATACAAACAAATGGAAGAACATTCCATGCTCATGGGTAGGAAGAATCAATACCGTGAAAATGGCCATACTGCCCAAGGTAATTTACAGATTCAATACCATCCCCATCAAGCTACCAATGACTTTCTTCACAGAATTGGAAAAAACTACTTTAAAGTTCATATGGAACCAAAAAAGAGCCCGCATTGCCAAGGCAATCCTAAGCCAAAAGAACAAAGCTGGAGGCATCACGCTACCTGATTTCAAACTATACTACAAGGCTACAGTAACCAAAACAGCATGGTACTGGTACCAAAACAGAGATATAGATCAATGGAACAGAACAGAGCCCTCAGAAATAACGCCGCATATCTACAACTATCTGATCTTTGACAAACCTGAGAAAAACAAGCAATGGGGAAAGGATTCCCTATTTAATAAATGGTGCTGGGAAAACTGGCTAGCCATATGTAGAAAGCTGAAACTGGATCCCTTCCTTACCCCTTATACAAAAATCAATTCAAGATGGATTAAAGATTTAAACGTTAGACCGAAAACCATAAAAACCCTAGAAGAAAACCTAGGCATTACCATTCAGGACATAGGCATGGGCAAGGACTTCATGTCTAAAACACCAAAAGCAATGGCAACAAAAGCCAAAATTGACAAATGGGATCTAATTAAAGAGCTTCTGCACAGCAAAAGAAACTACCATCATAGTGAACAGGCAACCTACAAAATGGGAGAAAATTTTCGCAACCTACTTATCTGACAAAGGGCTAATATCCAGAATCTACAATGAACTCAAACAAATTTACAAGAAAAAAACAAACAACCCCATCAAAAAGTGGGTGAAGGACATGAACAGACACTTCTCAAAAGAAGACATTTATGCAGCCAAAAAACACATGAAAAAATGCTCATCATCACTGGCCATCAGAGAAATGCAAATCAAAACCACAATGAGATACCATCTCACACCAGTCAGAATGGCAATCATTAAAAAGTCAGGAAACAACAGGTGCTGGAGAGGATGTGGAGAAATAGGAACACTTTTACACTGTTGGTGGGACTGTAAACTAGTTCAACCATTGTGGAAGTCAGTGTGGCGATTCCTCAGGGATCTAGAACTAGAAATACCATTTGACCCAGCCATCCCATTACTGGGTATATACCCAAAGGACTATAAATCATGCTGCTATAAAGACACATGCACACGTATGTTTATTGCGGCACTATTCACAATAGCAAAGACTTGGAACCAACCCAAATGTCCAACAATGATAGACTGGATTAAGAAAATGTGGCACATATACACCATGGAATACTATGCAGCCATAAAAAATGATGAGTTCGTGTCGTTTGTAGGGACATGGATGAAATTGGAAATCATCATTCTCAGTAAACTATCGCAAGAACAAAAAACCAAACACCGCATATTCTCACTCATAGGTGGGAATTGAACAATGAGATCACATGGACACAGGAAGGGGAATATCACACTCTGGGGACTGTGGTGGGGTGGGGGGAGAGGGGAGGGATAGCATTGGGAGATATACCTAATGCTAGATGACGAGTTAGTGGGTGCAGCACACCAGCATGGCACATGTATAGATATGTAACTAACCTGCACAATGCGCACATGTACCCTAAAACTTAAAGTATAATTAAAAAAAAAAAAAAGAAATTTGTTGGCCAGGAGCAGTGAATCACTCCTGTAATCCGAGCACTTTGGGAGGCCAAGATGGGAGGATTGCTTGAGGCCAACAGTTGAAGGCTGCATGAGCTGTGATCATTCCTCTGAACTCCAGCCTTGGTGACAGAGTGAGACCCTGTCTCTTAAAAAAAAATGTGGGGGGCATGGGGGATTTTGTCACTGTAAAATGTTCTTCAAGGCGCAGTCTCAAATCACAGAAATAGCCCAAGTTTGTGGCTCATTACCTAAGAGAAGCATTGTCCTTATTTAGACAAGATTGGGCATGTTCAGAATGGTATGGCTGTAGATTACCTTGAAAATGTTAGGACTCAGAGCTCTAGGTAAAAAGCAGACTCTTCTGATCAAACCAGACCACTGAGATTAGTCCGTGGAGTTTACATGGTACAGTTAGTGAATTTTCTGCAAAGTGAATTCCTCAATAATTGTGTGGAGTATGCTGAGAACAGTGTATGTGTGTGCAACTGGACATGCCCAGCTGTGATCCTGGAGTCAGCCTAGGTCATGTTCTTTGCCTGCTGTAGACTAAATCAAACAAGGACGGTGGGAACCAGGAGGTCGAGATTGCCCGCTGCCATAAGGGGCAGTACTTTGGAGAGCTTGCCCTGGTCACCAACAAACCCAGAGCTGCCTCAGCTTATGCAGTTGGAGATGTCAAATGCTTAGGTAAGAAAAGATCTTTATGCATTAATACTCTTTTTCTAACATGTAATATTTTTTTCCCATCAGCAAGCCTTGACATATTCTGCCATCTTTTACTGCTGTCTAGGCCTAGGCAGTTTATGTGACCAACCAGAGATGGATGAATGGATGCTTTCAGCAAACATTTCTGAGTACTGATGACAGCCTGTGAGCAAGACAGGCATGCAGGCTCTTTAGCCGTATGAAAAGAACTGATGTCCAGGGCTGTGGGAAAATGGGGAGAACAGGAGCTGCTGGACTCTGTAAAGTCTCTAACTTGGATGACACAGTCTTCTGAATTCATATAGAAACATCCCTTTTTGCAAGTGGCTGGTGTCCCAAGGTGTAATCTCATACAACATGAATGGGTATGTTTAGGAAAAGGTTTGCATGAGGGAAATGGCTTGAATTCATTCTCTCCCTCACCTCTTTTTAACAATGCAGTTATGGATGTACAAGCATTCGAGAGGCTTCTGGGGCCCTGCATGGACATCATGAAGAGGAACATCTCACACTATGAGGAACAGCTGGTGAAGATGTTTGGCTCCAGCGTGGATCTGGGCAACCTCGGGCAGTAGGTGTGCCACACCCCAGAGCCTTCTTAGTGTGACACCAAAACCTTCTGGTCAGCCACAGAACACATACAGAAAACAGACATGACAGAACTGTTCCTGCCGTTGCCGCCACTGCTGCCATTGCTGTGGTTATGGGCATTTAGAAAACTTGAAAGTCAGCACTAAAGGATGGGCAGAGGTTCAACCCACACCTCCACTTTGCTTCTGAAGGCCCATTCATTAGACCACTTGTAAAGATTACTCCAACCCAGTTTTTATATCTTTGGTTCAAAACGGCATGTCTCTCCAACAATTTAAGTGCCTGATACAAAGTCCAAAGTATAAACATGCTCCTTTCCTCTCTTGCTGCTACTCTTGCTTTTGGAAGTTACCACAGGGTCTGCAGAAACCTGTTGTATAACTGTAGACACTCTCTAATGGTTCTCAAAGGAGGAAATATAGCTTTCAGTCTCCTCATTTGTCCTTTGAGAAAGTCCACATTTGTTCACAGTTGCAGCCTTTGGTTTTACAGTGGGAAATGGTGGTGGATGATATGGACATATGTAGCCCAGTGGCATTGTACTTTCTGCTGACAGCTGCACACATTACAGCTGTCTCCAAACCCACAGTGATGCTTAGGGAAAGACCCTGCTCAGGACCCAGCAGGTCAGCACCCCAGAGCAGACTGATAGGTCAGTGGGACCCATGTTAGAGCAGAAAATTTGGGCTCAGCACATTTTACTGTTAGTAGAGAGCCAGGAAACATTTTCTGGGTTGGGGATTTTGTGGGATTTTTTAATTTTTTTAGTAGGTTTTGTTTAACCTCTGTGCAGTTTGTATGAATGAATTGCTATACATTTATAAGGAGCCAGGGTCTGGAGGGTTGCTATCACTTTGTCCAGCCCAAATACCTTCCTGGGCAACTCCTACCATTTGTTTGCAGTTGCCTCTACTAGCTGATGGCAGTATGCTGGAAAGAGGTTGTACTGTAAAGAGAGTTCTTTCCTTCTACTCCAGAGTTGTTGTGTAGCTTTGCCATTGAACCCATCAATTTTTAAACTCTTTAAAGAAGCAGCAGCTATTTTTTTGAAATTAAAGAAAATTCTCAGGCCAGGCTCAATGGCTCATGCCTATAATTGTAGTGCTTTGGGAGGCTGAGCTGGGAGGATCGCTTAAGACCAGCCTAGGCAACAGAGTGAGATCCTGTCTCTACAAAAACAAAAATTTTTTTTTTGTTTTCTTTTTGAGATGGAGTTTCGCTCTTGTTGCCCAGGCTGGAGTGCAATGGTGCGGTCTTGGCTCACCGCAATCTCCGCCTCCCAGATTAAAGTGATTCTCCTGCCTCAACCTCCTGAGTAGCTGGGATTACAGGCATGCGCCACCATGCTGGGCGAATTTTGTATTTTTAATAGAGACAGGGTTTCTCTGTGTTGGTCAGGCTGGTCTCGAACTCCCAACCTCAGGTGATCCGCCCACCTCAGCCTCTCAAAGTGCTGGGATTACAGGTGTGAGCCACTGCACCTGGCAAAAAAAAATTTTTTTTTAATTTGTCAGGTGTGGTGATGCACGCATGTAGTCCCAAATACTCAGGAGGCTGAGGTGGAAGGATCACTTGAGCCCAGGAGGTCAAGGCAACAGTGAGCTATGATCATGCCACTGCACTCCAGTCTGGGTGACACAGTGAGACCCTGTCTCTTAAAAAAAAAGAAAAAAAATTATTCTTTAGGTAATTTCACTTGGACATATTCATGTATATGGAGTTTGTCAGCTGACTCAGGCATTTACCCTAAAGATCAAATCTGTTTTCAAAAATTGGCATTGGCCGGGCATGGTGACCCATGCCTGTAATCCCAGCACTTTGGGAGGCCGAGGCGGGCGGATCACGAGGTCAGGGGTTCAAGACCAGCCTGGCCAACATAGTGAAACCCCGTCTCTACTAAAAATACAAAAAATTAGCCGGGCATGGTGGTGGGCGCCTGTAATCCCAGCTACTTGAGAGGCTCAGGCAGGAGAATCGCTTGAACCTGGGAGTGGAGGTTGCAGTGAGCCGAGATTGCACCATTGTATTCCACCCTGGGTGACAGTGCAAGACTCCATCTCAAAAAAAAAAAAAAAAAAAATTTGGCATCATTTACAATTTCATAGAATTACTGTGAAGGCCTTTCTAGTTGAGATGTTGGGGTATTTGGGATTCTAATTGTTAACCCCAGAAGAAGGTAATTTAGCTTGTATTTATTTAAAACCCATTTAGCCTTTTACTTATATCTGGTAGAATTCCAGTGATCATCCTAATAAGGTGTATTTCAGAATAATTTTTTTTCCCTTCAGAATAACTTAGAATCAGATGCTATAAGGGCTCCTAGGAGCAGTGTGAAATTTCCGTAAAGATAAATTTGAATGTTGTAACCAAGTTTATATTAAACCAAGAGGCCATTTCCAATATGATTTTTTGTTTCTTTTTAACTTGTTAAGTCCCTAAGAGATTACATGCTAGGGCTTGAGTCATTTCTGTTGTAGATAATGATGGCCCACACAGTCACCTTCAACTGTCCACATAAGCTAGGCTTTCCGCTTTTGCCACGGACAGTGTGACCAAGATATTTCCAGAGTAAATAACCCACCACAACCTTGGTAATTCCTCTTTTCTTCTTAAGCTCCAGGAAGCGAAAGCAGAAGGACTCTTTTCAGACTGCCCTCTGTAGCCTACATTGCAGCTTTCCAAAACAGGCAGCTAGCACTGGGAAAGCCCATGTGGTGACCCCATATTTTTCTGAGGTTCTTCTTTTCCATGGTGTTACTTTATTATCAGAAAGTAAATTCAGAAAACAGGTCTTGCCCTTAGCAGACAAGAACCACACCAGTTTCTTGCAAAGGTAACGGATACATTGGGATTCAGGAGTGACACAGAGGTCCAGCCCCAGAACTTGTGAGGATTTTGTTTGAACACTGAGCAGATGCCTCCTCCCTGCCACCCATCACACTAGTTAGGGCTGGCCATGAATTCTATGCCAGAGTCACTCCTGCAGTCTGCTAGGGATGGGCCTTCTTATCCCACTCTCGCACACATCCCAGTCTAGTCTTTGCCTTCACAGAGTCCTCCTTGACACCCCTGACTTAATGATAGTTGCTGTTTTGGAGTAGAATTGATCAGGTTTAAGTCATCCTGCTCAGGTTGGGCATAGTGGCTCATGCCTGTAATCCCAGCACTTTGGGAAGCCAAAGTGGGAGGATTGCTTGAGCCCAGGAGTTCCAAACCATCCTGGGCAACAGAGGGAGACCCTGTCTCTACCAAGAAAAAAAAAAAAGAAAAAGAAAAGTTAAAAAAACAATTAGCTGGACCTGGTGGTGCACACTCAGTAGGCTGAGGTGAAAGGATTCCTTTAACCTGGGAGACTGAAGCTGCAGTGAGCCATGATCGTGCCACTGCACTCCAGTCTGGGGGACAAAGTGGGACCCTATCTCAAAAAAAAAAAAAAAAGTCATCCTCCTCCAACTACTGATTGACATATGGATCATCAGTTCAGACCCTCACTGCATACAGGATCCCTAGAGGGTTCTATTTAATAGCTTGAGGAAGGGAGACTTTAAAAGGACGTGTGTGAGTGAAATAGGATATAGCCATTACCACGGTGCCAGGACCTGACAGCGTTCCAATTCTTTTTGCAGCATGGGGAATCAAAGGTGGCATGCCAAGTTCAACTCAGGGCTGAGGTATCCACATTGTCCACATCAGGCAAGCCCTGCACTGATGGTTGAGCCTCATGGAGAGGAGCATGTGTTGGAAAGAGATCCCTTTGTTAACTGTTTTGTGGTGTTCTCTTCAATGAATTAGAGCTCATGCCCCTTTTCTGGCTTTGCTGTTGATTTTGGATGGTAGAGAATATTCCTGAGAGCCTTCCTTTTGGCCCCCAGCTTATCCCACCCACTCTCTTCTCTTGGTTGAATTCTCTGAAGGAAAGGTTCATGTGCTATTGTCCTGTTAGTCAATAGTCTTCATATATAATTGTGTTACATATATTGCTGTAGACTCTCAGAAATCAGGGTAGAGCTTTTCCTTTGAGCAGTTTAATGAGTGAATTCAGCAGCAAAGTGGCAAGAAATGGTTCTTCAGCCAGGAGAGGTTATGTTTATCCTCTGATTGCCCATTTTCTCTGCACACAGTGATATCGTATTCAATGAGAGGTGCTGTTGGCACCCAGCAGCACCCTGGGCACACAGCATTTCATGTCATGTCACAGTGTACAAGCTACCCTCTCTAATTTAGAAAGAAGAGCATTTTGCACAGAGAATAATAAAAAGATCCATGAATGTCATCTTTTATCTTTTATTTTCAGTTGGCTGATGTTGGAATTTTTGTTCTTGTCATGAACTTGTAAACCAATCTTGCCAAGATACAAGTTGTTTTGGTTTTTCACTACAGTGACCTCTTGTTCCTCCTGTCTTGACTGCTGACGTTCCTCAATGATTCTATTGTCTATTTTATGGGAAGCAGCCTTCCCATAGGTTTCCTTTTACACACTGCAGGGCTATCTTTATACTTAAAAAAAAAAAAAAAAAAAAAAAGGACAAGAACTGTCACTAACCTCATGGGGGGGTTTGCGTAAAACCATTTAGCCCACCTTGAGCAAAGGGTAGATTCTGTGTTGTTTTTTTAAGCTCACTGTAATAAAATAAATCTAATTCAGCATTATTGTGCTACCTCAAAGGTAAAAAATGTTTTAAGGTCTTCTTTTGGTCCTGAGTTCTATATACAGTGTTTGAAATGTCTTTCAATTGGAATTATTTTTTAAATCCTTGGAGTGAATTTTATTTTAATCTGTTTTAATCTTGTATTTTAATCTCAGAAGAATAAGTGATTGAAACGTGATCAATTCTTGCTCTGTGGTGTTAAACATATAATGAACAGTCATTAAGAATTAAGTCACTGTTTGCCATAAACAAGGTTGATGTTCTTTTTGTTGTTGTTAAGGAAACCCTAGGGCTCGGCTTTACTCTTGATTAATAAAGGCTGACAAATCATGTCTGACTTTCTGGTGCAGTCTTACGTTACGTGTTTGCCATTTTGCTTCAGGGCTCCAGGCCGTCATAGCACTCCTTTGGCAGATTCATTCTTCTGGCAGATCTGGGATTAGGGTATGAGCCCTTGAAAATTAGGGACCCCTTGTACTAGTCAGGGTTCTCCAGAGAAGCAGTCAGTAGGGTGTGTGTGTATGTGTATAAAGATTCTTTTTTTTTTTTTTTTTTTTTTTTTTTAGTGACAGGATCTCACTATGTTGTCCAGGCTGGTTTCAAACTCCTGGGCTCAAGCAGTCTTCCTGCCTCAGCTTCCAGCTTCCCAAAGTGCTGGAATTATAGGTGTGAGCCACTGCACCCAGCCTAAAGATTTATTATAAGGAATTGGCTCACACAGTTATAGAGGTGGGCAAGTCCCAAGATCTGCAGGGTGAATTGGCTAGCTGGAGACCCAGGAGAGCCAATGGTTTAGTTCCAGTTCAAATGTGAAGGCCTGAGATTCAGAAGAGCCAATGTTGTTGTTCTTGTCCAAAAGCCAGCAGGCTCAAGACCCAGGAAGAACCAGTGTTTCAGTTAGAGTCCAAAGGCAGGAAAAAAGACAACATCCCAGTTCAAAGGTGGGCAGGAAAGAGAATTCTGTCTTACCTGGGGAAGAGTTGGCCTTTTTGTTCTATTCATGCCTTCGACTGATTGGATGAGGCCCACACACATTAGGGAAGGTCATCTACTTTACTTCTATACCAGATTAAATGTTAATCTTATCCAGGCTGGGCACGATGACTCAGGCCTGTAATCCCAGCACTTTGGGAGGTGGAGGTGGGCGGATCACCTGAGGTCAGGAGTTTGAGACCAGCCTGGCCAACATGGTGAAACCCAGTCTCTACTAAAAACACAAATATTAGCCAGGTATGGTGGCACATTCCTATAATCCCAGCCATTTGGAAGGCTGAGGTAGGAGAGTCACTTGAACCCAGGAGGTGGAGGTTGCAGTGAGCCGAGATTGCATCATTCCACTCACTCCAGCATGGGTGACAAGAGTGAAACTCAGTCTCAAAAAAAAAAAAAAAACCTTATCCAAAAACACCCTCACAGAAACATCTGGAATAATGTTGGATCAAATATCTGGGCACACTGTGGCCCAGTCAAGTTAACACATAAAATTAGCAATCACAACATGGTATTTGAATGGTTGTGGATGATGTGCAAGGGTATCCTGTATATCCCTTGCCAGGAAGACAAACTCACCAATGAAATCCAGCAGAGCTGGGTATGGTGGCTCACACCTGTAATCCAGGTGCTTTGGGAGGCTAAGGCAGGAGGATCATTGAAGTTTGAAACCAGCCTGGGCAACATAGTAAGACCCTGTCTCTACAAAAAATAAAAAATAGCCGGGCACGGTGTCTGAAAAAAAAAAAAAAAGGCTGGGTGCGGTTGCTTATGCCTATAATCCCAGTACTTTGGGAGGCTGAGGCAGGTGGATCATTTGAGGTCAGGAGTTTAAAACCAGCCTGGCCAACATGGTGAAACCCCGTCTCTACTAAAAATACAAATATTATCCAGGTGTGGTGGCGGGTGCCTGTAATCCCAACTACTCAGGAGGCTGAGGCAGGAGAATTGCTTGAACCCAGGAGGTAGAGGTTGCAGTGAACCAAGATTGCGCCACTGCACTCCAGCCTGGGCAACAGAGTGAGACTCCGTTTAAAAAAAAAAAGTAGAAAACATCTGTCACTCAATATTATTTACATAATTTCCTTCTCTGTGACATGGCTATAACCAGAACTAGCAAGGATGCTGTGACAGCCCACTGTACCTACAATTTCTTTTCAGGTGACCAAAGGAAGCGCCTTGTTGCAGTTTGATCTTGCCCACATTTGGACAGAGACACCTGCCTGTACCAAAGGGCCAAGCTGTGGGAGCATATGAAATCTAGGACCCAAGAAACTGGTAGATGGAAATCTTGAGACTGACTAGGGCCCAATAAACTGGTAGCTGAACCCTCTAAAAACCAAAGTGTCTTTGTTTGAAAGCTTTAAAAATTAAATGTCAGCCAGGCATGGTGGCTCACTCCTGTAATCTCAGCCCTTTGGGAGGCTGAAGTGGGAGGATCGCTTGAGCCCAGGAGTTTAAGACCAGCCTGGGCAACATAGTGAAACCGCATCTCTCGCTCTTTTTTTTTTTTAAAGACAGAGTCTTGCTCTGTCGCCCAGCCTGGAGTGCAGTGACGTGATCTTGGCTCATTGCAAGCTCCACCTCCTGGGTTCATGCTATTCTCCTTGCCTCAGCCTCCCGAGTAGCCAGGACTACAGGCGCCCACCACCATGCCCGGCTAATTTTTTTTTTTTTCAGTAGAGACGGGGTTTCACCGTGTTAGCCAGGATGGTCTCGATCATGAAACCGCATCTCTAAAAAAATTTTTTTAATTAAAAAAAAATTGTGGCTGGGCACAGTGGCTCACGCCTATAATCCCAGCTCTTAGGGAGGCAGAGGCAGGAGGATAGCTCGAGCCCAGGAGTCCGAGACCTGCCTGGGCAACGTAACGAGACCCCATTCTCCACCAAAAGGAAAAAAAAAAATTGTGGTTTTGTTTTCGTGGTAGTACTGCTATGACATAAGACATTCCAGGACAATGTCAAGATCATATCATCCGTAGTCTCAGCCTTGAAGAGGGAACATTACATGAGGACTATGTTAGTGTG
Source organism: Pan paniscus (assembly GCF_029289425.2). Lineage (NCBI taxonomy): Eukaryota > Metazoa > Chordata > Mammalia > Primates > Hominidae > Pan > Pan paniscus. Next base: position 48,716,618 of record NC_085926.1, on the reverse strand, counting down.
TCCTAACAGGAAGCTAGAAATTTGTCCCATCAAAGTTACCTGAATATATTACCTGAGTATATAGTGATAGGGAATCACTTAATTTTATAACAACAATTAAAACAGTATTAAAAAGTGGGAGGAAATTGGGGTCACTTAACAAAGCATCATATTAAGTATAAATTTTGCTTCCTTTACCCATTCTCTCTAGAGACAAATCATGGCCAGTGATACATACTGTTACCTGATTGTTTTCTGATATATAAATAAAATGTGGAGTGTTGGCCAGGTGCTGTGGCTCACGCCTGTAATCCCAGCACCTTGGGAGGCCGAGGCAGGCAGACCATGAGGGTAAGAGATCAAGACCATCCTGGCCAACGTAGTGAAACCCCGCGTCTACTAAAAATACAAAAATTAGGGCGGGCACAGTGGCTCACACCTGTAATCCCGACACATTGGAAAGCCGAGGTGGGCAGAACATGAGGTCAGGAGTTCGAGACCAGCCTGACCAACATGGTGAAACCCCGTCTCTACTGAAAATACAAAAATTAGCCGGGTGTGATGGTGTGCAGTAATTCCAGCTACTCAGGAGGCTGAGGCAGGAGAATCACTTGAACCTGGGAGGCGGAGGTTACAGTGAGCCGAGATCGTGCTACTGCACTCCAGCCTGGGCAACAGAGCAAGACTCCATCTCAAAGAAAAAAAAAAATAAAAGTACAAAAATTATCTGGGCGTGGTGGCATGCGCCTGTAGTCCCAGCTATTCGGGAGGTTGAGGCAGGAGAATCGCTTGAACCTGGGAGGCGGAGTTTTCAGTGAGCTGAGATCGTGCCACTGCACTCCAGCCTGGCAACAGAGTGAGACTCCGTCTCAAAAAAAGAAAAAAAAAAAATGCTGAGTGTTGACCAGGAACCTACTAATCAGTTGTGAATTCAGACAAGTATTACCAAGTTCTAACTTGGAATGTTAGAAGTTAGGTCTGCCTAAGCTCATTTGTTCATTGAATAAATCCTGATGACCAGCTGTGGATGTTTCTAACTCTGTGTTTAAACCCCAAGAATTAGCAACAATAATGGTACTGAGATCTATCAGGTGATTCCTGGAGCTTTCATCCAGTGCCCATGGAGTTTATCCTCCATGTTTCTCTCTGTTTTTTTTTTTTTTTTTTTGAGTGCAGTGGCACGATCTCAGCTCACTGCAAGCTCCGCCTCCCGGGTTCAAGTGATTCTCGAGCCTCAGCCTCCAGAGTAGCTGGGATTACAGGCATGTGCCACCATACCTGGCTAATTTTTGTATTTTTGTAGAAACGGGTTTTCACCATGTTGGCCTGGCTGGTCTCAAACTCCTGACTTCAGGTGATCCGCCAGTCTCAGCCTCCCAAAGTGCTGGGATTACAGGCGTGAGCTGCCGCTCCGGGCCTGTTCCTCCACATTTCTGGACTCATGCAGATAGCAGCCCCTCTCCTATCTCAAGGATGATTATGCTTCTAGTGTCTGTTGTCTTTAGTCATGCTACTCTTTTCTCTCTGGGCTGCTGTTGTGTCTTCATAAAATGAGTAACCTAGACACACAAGCATGTGATGTCCCTTGCTGCTCTACCTTGCATCATACAATTCTGTTTATAGAAGCATTCTGGGGGAGCAGTGAAAGAACAGCTAGTTTTTTGTTTTGTTTTGTTTTGTTGTATTTTGTTTTGTTTTTTGAGACAGAGTCTCACTCTCTTACCTAGGCTGGAGTGCAGTGGTGTGATCTCAGCTCACTGCAACCTCCGCCTTCCGTGTTCAAGCGATTCTCCTGCCTCAGCCTCCCAAGTAGCTGGGACTACAGGCATGCGCCACCACGCCTAGCTAAGTTTTGTATTTTTAGTAGAGACGGGGTTTCCCTATGTTGGCCAGGCTGGTCTCGAACTCCTGACCTCATGATCCGCCCTCCTTGTCCTCCCAACGTGCTGGGATTATAGGTGTGAGCCACTGCGCCTGGCCAAGAACAACTAGATTTAAGATTTGAAGGACTCCCCCCAGGTAGGGACTCCTCAGAAACTGTCATCTTTTTTTTCTTTCTGAGACAGAGTTTCACTCTTGTCGCCCAGGCCAGAGTGCAGTGGCACAATCTCGGCTCATTGCAACCTCTCTGCCTCCTTAGTTCAAGTGATTGTCCTGCTTCAGCCTCCCAAGAAGCTGGGATTACAGGCACCCACCACCATGCCCAGCTAATTTTTGTATTTTTAGTAGAGACAGGGTTTCACCATGTTGGCCAGGCTGCTCTGGAACTCCTGAGCTCAAATGATTCGCCTGCCTCAGCCTCCCAAAGTGCTGGGATTGCAGGTGTGAGCCACTGCGCCCAGCCAGAAATTGTGATCTTTATGCTAGTTATTCTAAACATCATGAGAAAGTTTGGCCAGCAAGGCATTTCTGGCCTCAATTGCCTTCTGTGAGGTCAGGTGCTAGGAATCAAATTTTTCTGAAGGTGTCTCTTTTTTTTTTGAGACAGAGTCTCGCTCTTGTTGCCCAGGCTAGAGTGCAATGGCGTAATCTTGGCTCACTGCACTTCGCCTCCCGGGTTCAAGCAATTCTTCTGCCTCAGCCTCCTAGTGTAGCTGGAATTACAGGCATGTGCCACCACGCCCAGCTAATTTTGTATTTTTAGTAGAGACCTGAGGTGATCCGCCCGCTTCGGCCTCCCAAAATGCTGGGATTACAGGCGTGAGCCACTGCGCCCAGTTGAAGGTGTCTCTTATGTGTGAATTTTTTTTTTTTGAGACAGTCTCACTCTGTTGCCCAGGCTGGAGTGTGCAGTGGCGTGATCTTGGCTCACTGCAACCTCCTCCGCCTCCCGGGTTCAAGCAATTCTCCCGCCTCCACCTCCCGAGTAGCTGGGATTACAGGCATGCGCCACCACGCCCAGCTAATTTTTGTATTTTTAGTAGCGATGGGGTTTCACCATGTTGGCCAGGATGGTCTCGAATCCCTGACGTCAAGTGATCCACCCATTTCGGCCTCCCAAAGTGCTGGGATTACAGGTGTGAGCCACCGCGCCCAGCCACTTACGACATTTCTAACCCTCCCTCTCACTTCTTCCCAACCAGAATCCTTGATCTTATGGGCATTTCTTTCTGTTCTATAAAACCATTTATCTGGCATGTCTTTCAGTACACAAAGTTAGGCTTGCCCAGCCCATTTGTACACCACAGGGCAGGAGGCTAGCCAGGCTACAGTATGAGACCAGAGGATTGGCACTACCCACTAGGAAAACCAGCAGGACTCTTCACCAGTCAGTCTATGCTGATAGGCAGACGAATGCACATTTGACAGGCAGCTGTTGGGGAAGGCTGCTGAAACAGAAGATACCAGCCAAATCCCCTGTAGGCCTTCTTGGCCATGGGCCTACCCCTTCCTCCCTCTGCAGAACTGCACTGAGCCAGGGGACAAAGGTCACTGTGTACTCTGCTATAAGCCAGGATCCAGCAATCCCCTTTCTGGCTAGCCTCCAACTCCCGGAAGGAGGGGAGGTGTGTGCAGTTGTTTTTTGTCTGCTAAACAGATAAAAAGGAGCTAAAATCTAGACCCACCAGATAAGCAAACCAGCACTTTAGAGTATAACATCCAGTGATGGTCAAACTGTTCACTTTCATTCTGAAACTGCTGGCGTGGGCACGAGTGGACAGCTGCAGTACACACTCCCAGTCTGCTGTGAGCTGAGTCTTGGCCTGTGGCCAGGTAGGGAGAAGGCCTTTGGGACGGGTAAGCCTGGGACGCGGGACATGCTGGAAGCACGTGTGAGCGGCAGTACTGCATTTTGCCACTTTGGCCAGCAGGGGCCGGGCTGTCCTGGAGCTCCCAGCATCCTGCCCCAGAACTGCGCAGCCGGCCCCAAGCCCAGGGTGACAAATGAGGCTGCGCACTGGCTCAGGGCCCCCGCTGACCTTCCAAGTCTCAGCCCAGACCCCGCACGAGGGGTTGTTCTCCAGGAAGCTCCAGCCTTGGTGGCACTGGGTCCCTGAGCTGCACCTCCCTCGGAACTCAAGATGGTTCCACCTGGCTGACAGCTCCTGTCTCAGTCTAGCCAGACAAAAACGGGTTGGGACCCTCATCCTGGGCCTCCGCTTGCAGCTGTGTACGAAGATGGCAGGCTTATGGGAGGATGTCCACTCCCACTGACCCTGGCATTGCCTGAGTCCCTCGCCTACCTGGGCTGGGCCAAGACCCAACTACAATCAAGTGTCTGGGGTCCACTCGCTGCTGTGGTCTCTGCCTTTGTGCTCACCTCAAGGTTTGTATCTCTGGCTTACAGCAAAAGCAGCCCCCACCCCTAACGCAGAGCTGGCCTCACAACTGAAAACCGGGAAGGCCCTCACTTGGCACTGGGGAACTAGTTCAAGGGCCACGTGCATGCAAGGGCATATTAAGAGTGCAGGGGTGGGGCCCACTGACACTGGGCGGGCTTCTAGCACAATGGGAATACCTCAGCTGGCCCATCCAGCTTTGTCCTGCCTGGACGTGCTGGGGACAGGGTGTGTGTGTCCAGGATATACTAGGAACCCTCCCAACCCTGGCCTTGTGGGATCCTTTTCTTGGTAATTTTCCTGTCTTTTGTTCTGGAAAAAAAAAATCTAGGAATTATTTGCCACCAACCCCTCTCTGCATGGCCCACGTCCCAGGGCTGTGGGTGCAGCTGAGGGTCATCAGAGACCTTAGCCCCACCTCTGCCAGAGTGGGAACATTGTGTTCCCAACTCCGAGCTGAGCTGCCTGTCCAGTTCTTCAGCGCTGGAGGCCCTGGGCTGACTCCAGGCAGGAGGGAGTGGGGGTGAGCAAGAACAGCCAGCGGGTTTAAGGAATGGGCAGGAAAAGGAACCTGGAGTGCAGAAGCACCCCTCTACCTCCTCATCAGACTCTTGCCCCCTCCACCTTTGGAGGTCCTCTTTGGGGATCAGAGGCCCATCTCTGCCAGGGGCCTGAAGACCTACATCCTGGAGGTGAGGTCTGTGCTCAGCATCTCACCTGTACCCTTCATCTCCAAAACCATTGCAGTGCTTGCCGCCTTGCCCTAGAGCCCTGTCCTCCAACCTCTCGCACCTCTGCCTCCCTCAGCAATGACTTGCCATGGGTCAGAAACTCCGGTCTCCCTCTTTGCTCCCCACCATCCTCCTCTAGCTCCTGCCCCATTCTGAAACTTGCCTGTGGTTGCCATTACCCTTCCTCACCTCCCATTCTTGCCACAGCCCATGGCACAGTCCCCAGTGACTTCCGCTGACAAAACCAGTGCACATACTAGCTCTCTGGAATCCCAGCAAAATTCACTGGGATTGACTTCTCCCTCCTGCTTCAAGGACCACATTCTCAGGAATCATTCAGCCCTCCTAGTTTTCCTTCCAGCTCTTATGATCATCCTCATCTCTGTTGCCACCTTTAACTACACATAGTTAAATGTTGGAGTGACCCAAGACTGTACTCTGGGCTCTTCTCCCTCCCTCCCTCCTTATGGAATTTTGTCAGGAACAGTGTGGCTTTGAGTGTTATCACCATGCTGCTCTCTCTGAATTTATACTTCCAGCTGGGACACTTCACCCTGAACTAGTTGTCCCACTGCTTGACATCTCCACTAGGCTATGAAACAGCTGTCCCAAATATTGTCTTTTTTTTTTTTCTTGAGATGGAGCCTCGCTGTGTTGCTCAGGCTGGAGTGCAGTGGCATGAGCTCGGCTCACTGCAACCTCCACCTCCCAGGTTCAATGGATTCTCCTACCTCAGCCTCCTGAGTAACTGGGATTACAGGTGCAGGCCACCACGTCCTGCTAATTTTGTATTTTTAGTAGAGACAGGACTTCACCATGTTGGCCAGTCTGGTCTCGAACTCCTGATCTCATGTGATCCGCCCGCCTTGGCCTCCCAAAGTGCTGGGATTGCAGGCATGAGCCACCACACCCGGCCCATCCTCTTATTTTTCATCAGTACTCCCTCTCCAGTTGTACCACCCTTCTGTCCTGAAGAAGTCTCCAATTGCCAGCACCTCTAATCTGTCCACTCTCAGATCCCAACTCTTCTTTAAAATCCCTCCAGTTCTTTCCCCTCCTTGGACTTAATACTTGGCCTTAGTCCCAGTCTTAATTACCCTCTAGGATCAACAGCCAGAGTCTTATTTTTGAAATGCGACTTTTGCCACATCAGCCCTCGGCTGAGTGCTCATGTAACTTCCTTCCAGCCTTGCAAAGGCGTAAATGGTCCGGGCCAAGGCCTATCTACTGTCCCTTCACTGCAACCACTGGGAACCTTATGCAAATTTTGCTTTGCTTTTGGTTTTGTTTGTTTTTTGAGACAGAGTCTTGCTTTGTCACCCAGGCTAGAGTGCAATGGCACAGTCTCAGCTCACTACAACCTCCATCTCCCAGATTTAAGCGATTCTCCTGCCTCAGCCTTTCGAGTAGCTGGCACTACAGGTGTGTGCCACCACACCCAGCTAATTTTTTGTATTTTTAGTAAAGACGGGGTTTCACCATTTTGGCCAGGCTGTTCTTGAACTCCTGTCCTAGTGACTCGCCTGCCTCAGCCTCCCAAAGTGCTGGGATTACAGGTGTGAGCCACCGTGCCCAGCAGGTTTTGTTTTTTTAATTTAATTTTTAAAGTGTAGGATATAACAAATACATAAAAGTACATAAAACAAAGATGTTTTGCTCAATTATTTTTCACAGACCAAACACTCAGAAACCCAACACAGATGAAAAACATTCCCAGTGCCCTGCAGCACCCCCTTGTGGCCCACCAGTCACCCCTCCCTACCCTATCCTGAGTTTTAAGATAAGGAGGTCATCACTTCCTTGATTTTCTTAATCTTTCTGTCACCTAAGGATGCCTCTCTAAAGAATTTCTTCCTTCCTCCAGCTAAATATATACCTATAATTAATTGCATAAGAGAGAACCCATCATAACTGCTGTCCTTTAAATCTTTTATCTTTTCCTCTTTTCCTTTCCCTCCCTTCTATCACCATTTTCTGCAACCCATGTTTACAAACTGTATGTTCCCTACTTTTCTCCTGGCTTATATAATTATAAAAGCATACACACGGCCAGGTGCAAGTGGCTCATGCTTGTAATCCCAGCACTTTGGGAGGCTGAGGCAGGTGGATCACCTGAGGTCAGGAGTTAAAGACCAGCCTGCCCAACATGGCGAAACCCTGTCTCTACTAAAAATACAAAAAATTAGCTGCGCATGGTGGCAGGCGCCTGTAATCCCAGCTTCTTGGGAGGCTGAAGCAGGACAATCACTTGAACTCAGGAGGCAAAGAGGTTGCAATGAGCCGAGATTGTGCCACTGCACTCCAGCCTGGGTGACAAGAGCGAAACTCCATCTAAAAATTAAATAAATAATGTTTTTAAAATACAAAAAATTAGCTGGATATGGTGGTGCATGTCTGTAGTCCCAGCTACTCGGGAGGCTGAGGCACAAGAATCGCTTGAAACTGGGAGGCGGAGGTTGCAGTGAGCTAAGAGAGATCACGCCATTGCACTCCAGCCAGGGAGACATCATGAGACTCTGTCTCAAAAAAAAAAGCATACACATATTCACACAAAGTGGTTTGTCTTTGTTGTACACATTTAGGTTATTTTGTACATACTTTTCTGCATCTCACTTTTCTTACTCATTCCAACTTTGTGGCAGGCCCTCCAAATGAAGTGGCATTATCCCAGTTCCTTCTTTTTGATGTTAATATAAAACCTGTCCACGAATATTTTTATACTCTTCCCACAAAAAGTGGAGTCTAAGCTCCCTCTCCTTAAATATGGGCCAGCTTCAGTGACTGCTTCTATTGAATAGAATGGGGCAGAAATTATACTGTGTGATATCTGAATCTAGGTTAGAAAAGTTGATAGAACTAAAACAGGATCCAGATACAGTGACTCACACCTGTAATCCCAGTACTTTGGGAGGCCAAGGTGGGAAGATCACTTGAGCCTGGAAGTTCAAGACCAGCCTGGGCAACATATAGACCCAGTCTCTATTTAAAAATAAAAATAAAAAAAGAACTTAGGTAGGAGGTGGGTACTTGACTCCAGAGGTGGGGCTCGGACGCTGCACTAGATTGAGGACTAGCTAAAACAGGGCCTGGGGAGGAAGAGGCTTTCAATCAGACATGCCCACCAACGTGCTTTCAATTTACCATTGCCATGGCAACACCCAGGAGTTACTGCCTCTTTCCGTGGCAATGATCCAATGACCCAAAAGTTACTACCTCTTCCCTAGAGATTTCTGCTTAAACAGCTCCTTAATCTGCATGCAATTAAAAGTGGATATAAATATGACTGCAAAACTGCCCTGAGCTGCTACTCTCTGCCCAAGGGATAGCCCTGCTCTGCAGGAGCAGTCACGGAGCCCTAACACCGCCTCTTCAACAAAGCTGTTTTCTTCTACTTCTGGCTTGCCCTTGAATTCTTTCCTGGGCAAAGCCAAGAACCCTCATGGGCTAAGCTCCACTTTGGGGCTCACCTGCCCTGTATCAGAACTTCCACTTTACTTGCTCTCACTTAGTATAATCATCCTTGGAATCTATCTACCATGTTGTGAGGAAGTCCAGGAGAGGCCACATGCAGGTTTTCAGCCCTGGCTAAATTCTCAGATGATAGCCAGCCTGAAATGGCAGACTTCAAGTGAGGAGCCTTCAGATGATTCCAACCCCAGCCTGCAAGCTTCCCCAGCTAATGCATCAGAGAAAAGTTATCTCCATTGAATCTTGCTCAAATGGCAGATTTGTGAGCAAAATAAGTTGTTATAAGCCACTAAATTTGAGGTAATTTGTTACACAATGTAGTAGCCATAACACTTTAGAGGTCCCAAAATGTCTTTAACTATGCCCTTGTGGATGGGCCATCACTTTGCAGGCTTTTTCTCCCACTACATGTGATATAGCAATAAATATCCCTGACTATATTGTTCATATCTCAGTGCTTTTTTTTTTTTCTTTTTTGAGACGGAGTCTTGCTGTGTCGCCCAGGCTGGAGTGCAGTGGTGCAATCTCAGCTCTCTGCAAGCTCCGCCTCCCGGGTTCACCCCATTCTCCTGCCTCAGCCTCCCAAGTAGCTGGGAATACAGGCGCCCACCACCACGCCTGGCTAATTTTTTGTATTTTTAGTAAAGATGAGGTTTCACCGTGTTAGCTAGGATGGTCTCGATCTCCTGACATCGTGATCCGCCCACCTTGGCCTCCCAAAGTGCTGGGATTACAGTCGTGAGCCACCGCACCCGGCCATCTCAGTGCTTTTATTTCTATAAGTGAGAATCCCAAGATTGGAATTACAGGACCCAGAAGTATATGCATTTTTATTTTACTGGAGTTTGCCAAATTGCTTTCCAAAAAGGCTGTAGCCAGTCTTACCTCTGTCAACAATGTTTGGAAGCATCCTTTTTCTCACATCCCTGAAAGCAAGAGTTGGTGCAGCTCTGTTTTTTTTTGTTTGTTTGTTTTTTGTTTTTTTTTGAGACAGAGTCTTGCTCTGCCACCCACCCAGGCTGCAGGCTGGAGTGCAGTGGTGCGATCTCGGCTCATTGTAACCTCTACCTCCTGGGTTCAAGCAATTCTCCTGCCTCAGCCTCCTGAGTAGCTGGGACTACAGGCGTACACCACCACGCCCAGCTAATTTTTGTAGTTTTAGTAGAGACGGGGTTTCACCATGTTGGCCAGGCTGATCACGAACTCCTGACCTCAGGCAATCCACCCGCCTCAGCCTCCCAAAGTGCTGGGATTACAGGCGTAAGCCACCACGCCCAGCCTGGTGCAGCTCTTTTTGATTTTTGCTAGTCTGTTGGTAATAAAGCGACTTATATATTATGTCATATATATATATGTGTGTGTATATATATATGTACAAATATACATATATATGTACATATATACATATATATATAGAGAGAGAGAGAGAGAAAGAGAGAGAGAAAGATAGTCTTGCTCTGTCACCCAGGCTGGAGTGCAGAGGCATGATCTTGGCTCACTGCAACCTCTGCCTCCCGGGTTCAAGCAATTCTTGTGCCTCAGCCCAGTAGCTGAGATTGCAGGCATGTGCCACCACAAAGCTATTTTTTTTTTTTTTGAGAGGGAGTCTTGCACTGTCACCCAGGCTGGAGTGCAGTGGCGCGATCTCCACTCAATGCAACCTCTGTCCCCTGGATTCAAGCAATTCTCCTGCTGCAGCCTCCCGAGTAGCTGGGATTACAAGTGCCTGCCACCACGCCTGGCTAATGTTTTGTATTTTTAGTAGAGACAGGGTTTCACTATGTTGACCAGGCTGGTCTTGAACTCCTGACCTCATGATCCACCTGCTTTGGCCTCCCAAAGTGCTGGGAATACAGGCGTGAGCCACTGTGCCCAGCCAATTTTTGTAATTTTTACAGTTTTTTTCCCCCTTTTTGTGGAGAATGGTGTCTCGCTATATTGCCCAGGCAAGTCTTGAACCCCAGGGCTCAAGCTATCCTCCCGCCTCTGCCTCCCTAAGAGTTGGGATTACAGGCGTGAGCCACCATGCCAAGCTGTATTTTTTTGTAGAGCCAGGGTTTTGCCATGTTGGCCAGGCTGCACTCACACTCCAGGCCTAGTGATCCACCTGCCTTGGCCTCCCAAAATGCCTGGCAACTGTTATTCTTTTGTTTTTTAAGACAGAGTCTCACTCTGTCACCCAGGCTGGAGTGCAGTGGTGTGATCTTGGCTCACTGCAACCTCCTCCTCCCAAGTTCAAGCAATTCTCCTGCCTCAGCCTCCCGAGTAGCTGGGATTAAAGGTGCGCGCCACCACACCCGGCTAATTTTTTTTTTTTTTTTGTATTTTTAGTAGAGACAGGATTTCACCGTGTTAGCCAGGATGGTCTTGATCTCCTGACCTTGTGATCTGCCCACCTCGGCCTCCGAAAGTGCTGGGAATACTGGGATTACTGGGATTACAGGCATGAGCCACCAAGCCTGGCCTTTTTTTTTTTTTTTGAGATGGAATTTTGCTCTTGTTTTCCAGGCTGAAGTGCGATGGCATGATCTCGGGTCACTGCAACCGGGTTCAAGCGATTCTCCTGCCTCAGCCTCCTGAGTAGCTGGGACTACAGGCATGCACCACCATACCTGGCTAATTTTGTATTTTTAGTAGAAATGGGGTTTCTCCATGTTGGTCAGGCTGGTCGCGAACTCCCGACCTCAGGTGATCTGGCCGCCTCAGCCTCCCAAAGTGCTGGGGTTACAGGCGTGAGCCCCTGCACCCGGCCCTGTTACTCTGTTACTCTTCTCTTTTTTTTTTTTTTTTTTTTTTTGAGACAGTGTCTCACTCTGTCACCCAGGCTGGAGTGCAGTGGCGTGATCTCAGCTCACTGCAACCTCCATCTCCTGGGTGTCAGGCCTGTCAGCTCAAGCCTACAGGTATACATCCAGATGGCCTGAGGCAACCAAAAAGTACAAAAGAAGTGAAACAGCCAGCTCCCGTCTTTTTTTTTTTTTTTTAAATGAGACAGAGTCTTGTTCTGTCGCCCAAGCTGGAGTGCAGTGACGTGATCTCGGCTCACTGCAAGCTCCACCTCCTGGGTTTACGCCATTCTCCTGCCTCAGCCTCCTGAGTAGCTGGGACTACAGGCGCCCGTCACCACACCTGGCAAATTTTTTGCATTTTTAGTAGAGACAGGGTTTCACCATGTTAGCCAGGATGGTCTTGATCTCCTGACCTCGTGATCTGCCCACCTCGGCCTCCCAAAGTGCTGGGATTACAGGTGTGAGCCACCGCACCCAGCCTCCAGCTTCTGTCTTAACTGATTAACCAACCTTATGACATTCCATTATGACTTGTTTCTGCCCTGTCCCAACTGATCGATAGATCGACCTCGTGACATTCTTCTGGACAATGAGACTTATGATCTCCCCACCATGCACTTTGTGATCCCCACCCCTGCCCGCAAGAGAAAAACCCCCTTTAATTGTAACTTTCCACTGCTTACCCCAGTCCTATAAAACTGCCCCATCCCTAACTCCCTTTGCTGACTCCTTTCTCAGACTCAGTCCACTTGCACCCAAGTGAATAAATAGCCTTGTTGCTCACACAAAGCCTTTTGGTGGTCTCTTCACATGGACACGTGTGACATTTTGGTGCCGTGACTCCGGATCAGGGTACCTCCCTTGGGAGATCAATCCCCTGTCCTCCTGCTCTTTGCTCCATGAGAAGGATCCACCTACGACCTCCAGTCCTCAAACCAACCAGCCCAAGGAACATCTCACCGATTTTAAATCGGGTAAGCAGCCTCTTTTTACCCTCTTCTCCAACCTCTCTCGCTATCCCTCAACTTCTTTCTCCTTTCAATTTCTGCGCTACCCTTCAATCTCTCCCTTCCCTCAATTTCAGTTCATTTCCTTTTCTGGTAGAAACAGAGGAGATGTGTTTTATCTGTGAACCCAAAACTCCGGCACCGGTCAAGGACTCGGGAAGACAGTCTTCCCTTGTTGTCTAGGTGTCTAATCACAGCGGGGATGCCTGCCTGATTATTCACCCATGTTTCAGAGGTGTCTGATCACCGCGGGGATGCCTGCCTTGATCCTTCACCTTGGTGGCAAGTACCACCTCCTCTGGGTGGCAAGTACCACCCCCCACCCCCCGAAGTGTCTCTACCCTCTCTTTTCTCTAGGCTTGCCTCCTTCACTATGGGCAACCTTCCACCCTCCATTCCTCCTTCTTCCCCCTTAGCCTGTGTTCTCAAGAACTTAAAACCTCTTCAACTCTCGCCTGACCTAAAACCTAAGTGTCTTATTTTCTTCTGCAACATGGCTTGGCCCAAATACAAACTTGATAATGGCTCTAAATGGCAAAAAAAACCAAAACCAAAAACAAAAACAAAAAAACACCGGCACTTTTGATTTCTCCATCCTACAAGATCTAGATAATTTTTGTCAAAAAATGGGCAAATGGTCTGAGGTGTCTTACATCCAGGCATTTTTCACACTTTGTTCCCTCCCTGGTCTCTGCTCCCAATGTGACTCGTCCCAAATCTTTCTTCTTTTTCTCCTGTCTGTTCCTTCAGTCTCCACCCCAAGCTCTTGAGTCCTCTCAATCTTCCTTTTCTACCGACCCATCTGACCTCTCCCCTCCGCCCCAGACTGCTCCTCTTCAGGTCGCTCTCCGCCAGTCTGAATCAGGCTCAAATTCTTCCTTAGCCTCTGCTCCTCCACCCTACAACCCTTCTATCACCTCCCCTCCTGATACCTGGTCTGTCTTACAGTTTCGTTCTGTGACTAGCTCTTCCCCACCTGCCCAACAATTTCCTCTTAGAGAGGTGGCTGGAGCTGAAGGCATAGTCAGGGTACATGTGCCTTTTTCTCTATCAGACCTTTCCCAAATCAGCCAGCTTTTAGGCTCTTCCTCATCAGACCTCACTAAATATATACAGGAATTCCGATATCTAACTCTGTCGTACAATTTAACCTGGAGTGACTTAAATGTCGTCCTAACTTCTACCCTCTCCCCACATGAACAGGAAAGAGTTTTTTCTCTAGCCCAGTCTCATGCTGACAACTGCTGGCGTCATGAGCCAGACCTCCAAGAAGGCAGTAGAGCAGTTCTGTAAGCGGATCCCCAATGAAACTATCAGGCAGATTCCCCAGGTATAGCTAGGCAAGATTACATGGTTTCCTGCCTAGTTGAAGGGCTTAAAAAGGCAGCATACAAAGCTGTTAATTACGATAAACTTAAAAAAAAAACCTACCCAAGGTAAAGACGAAAACCCAGCCCAGTTCATGGCTCATTTGGCAGCAACCCTGAGACACTTTACAGCCCTAGACCCTGAAGGGTCAGAAGGCCGTCTCATTCTCAATATACATTTTATCACCCAGTCAGCTCCTGACATGAAAAAAAAAAAAAAAAAAGCTTCAAAAATTGGAATCTGGCCCTCAAACCCCACAACAGGAATTAATCAATCTCACCTTCAAGGTGTACAGTAATAGAGAGGAGGCAGCCAGACGGCAACACATTTCTGAGTTACGATTACTTGCCTCTGCTGTGAGACAAAATCCAGCCGCACCTCCAGCACATAAGACCTTCAAAATGCCTAAACCACAGTGGTCAGGCATTCCTACAGGACCTCCTCCATCAGGATCTTGCTTCAAATGCCAGAAATCTGGCCACTGGGCCAAGGAGTGCCCGCAGCCTGGGATTACTCCCAAGCCATGTCCCATCTGTGCAGGGACCAACTGGAAATCAGACTGCCCATCTTGCCTGGCAGCCACTTCTGGAGTCCCTAAAGCTCTGGGCCAAGGCTCTCTGACTGACTCCTTCCCAGATCTGCTCGGCTTAGCGGCTGAAAACTGATGCTGCCCGATCACTTCAGAAGCCCCCTGGACCATCACGGATGCCGAGCTTCGGGTAACTCTCACAGTGAAGGCTAAGTCCATCCCCTGTTCAATCGATACAAGGGCTACCCACTCCACGTTACCTTCTTTTCAGGGGCCTGTTTCCCTTGCCCCCATAACTGTTGTGGGTATTGATGGCCAAGCTTCAAAACCCCTTAAAACTCCCCCACTCTGGTGCCAACGTGGACAACATTCTTTTATGCACTCCTTTTTATTTATTTCCACCTGCCCACTTTCCTTATTATGTCAAGACATTCTAACTAAATTAGCTACTTCCCTGACTATTCCTGGGCTAGAGCCACACCTCATTGCTGCCCTTTTCCCCAATTCAAAGCCTCCTTCACATCCTCCCCTTGTGTCTCCCTACCTTAATCCACAAGTATAAGATACCTCTACTCCTACCTTGGTGACCAATCATGCACCCCTTATGATCCCTTTAAAACCTAATCACCCTTACCCCACTCAATGCCAATATCCCATCTCACAGCAGGCTTTAAAAAGGTTAAAGCCTGTTATCACTCACCTGCTACAGCATGGGCTTCTAAAGCCTATAAACTCTCCTTACAATTCCCCCATTTTACCTGTCCAAAAACCAGACAAGTCTTACAGGTTAGCTCAGGATCTGCGCCTTATCAACGAAATTGTTTTGCCTATCCACCCTGTGGTGCCCAACCCATACACTCTTTTGTCCTCAATACCTTCCTCCACAACCCACTATTCCGTTCTTGATCTTAGAAACACTTTTTCACTATTCCCCTGCACCCCTTGTCCCAGGCCCTCTTTGCTTTTACCTGGACTGACCCTGACACCCATCAGCCTCAGCAACTTACCTGGGCTATACTGCCGCAAGGCTTCAGGGACAGCCCCCATTACTTCAGTCAAGCCCAAATTTCTTCCTCACCCAATTACCTATCTTGGCATAATTTTTCATAAAAACACACATGGTGTTTATGTCTGGTGATTATGTCTGGCTAATCTCCCAAACCCCAACCCCTTCTACAAAACAACAACTCTTTTCCTTTCTGGGCATGGTTGGATACTTTCACCTTTGGATACGTGGTTTTGCCATCCTAACAAAACCATTATATAAACTCACAAAGAAAAACCTAGCTGACCCCATAGATCCTAAATCCTTTCCCCACTCCTGTTTCCATTCCTTAAAGACAGCTCTAGAGACTGCTCCCACACTAGCTCTCCCTGTCTCATCCCAACCCTTTTCATTACACACAGCTGAAGTGCAGGGCTGTGCAGTCAAAATTCTTACACAAGGACCGGGACTGCGCCCTGTGGGCTTTTTGTCCAAACAAATTGACCTTACTATTTTAAGCTGGCCATCATGCCTCTGTGCGGTGGCTGCCACCACCCTAATAGTTTTACAGGCCCTCAAATTCACAAACTATGGTCAACTCACTCTCTACAGTTCTCATAACTTCCAAAATCTATTTTCTTCCTCACACCTGACGCATATACTTTCTGCTCCCTGGCTCCTTCAGCTATACTCACTCTTTGTTGAGTCTCCCACAATTACCATTGTTCCTGGTCCGGACTTCAATCTGGCCTCCCACATTATTCCGGATACCACTCCGACCCCCATGACTGTATCTCTCTGATCCACCTGACATTCACTCCATTTACCCATATTTCCTTCTTTCCTGTTCCTCACCCTGATCATACTTGGTTTATTGATGGCAGTTCCACCAGGCCTAATTGCCACTCACCAGCAAAGGCAGGCTATGCTATAGTATCTTCCACATCTATCATTGAGGCTACCACTCTGCCCCGCCCCACTACCTCTCAGCAATCCGAACTCATTGCCTTAACTCGGGCCCTCACTCTTGCAAAAGGACTACACGTCAATATTTATACTGACTCTAAATATGCCTTCCATATCCTGCACCACCGTGCTATTATATGGGCTGAAAGAGGTTTCCTCACTACGCAAGGGTCCTCCATCATTAACGCCTCTTTAATAAAAACTCTTCTCAAGGCTGCTTTACTTCCAAAGAGTCATTCACTGCAAGGGCCATCAAAAGGCATCAGATCTCATCGCTCAAGGCAACAGTTATGCTGATAAGACAGCTAAACAAGCAGCTAGCATTCTAACTTCTGTCCTTCGTGGCCAGTTTTTCTTCCTCTTATCAGTCACTCCCACCTACTCTCCCACTAAAACTCCCACCTGTCAATCTCTTCCCACACAAGGCAAGTGGTTCTTAGACCAAGAAGAATATCTCCTTCCAGCTTCACAGGCCCATTCTATTCTGTCATCATTTCATAACCTCTTTAATGTAGGTTACAAGCCGCTAGCCCATCTCTTTTGTTTTTGTTTTTGTTTTTGAGACAGAGTCTCGCTCTGTTGGCTAGGCTGGAGTGCAGTGACACGATCTTGGCTCACTGCAAGCTCCGCCTCCCGGGTTCACGCCATTCTCCCGCCTCTGCCTCCCCAGTAGCTGGGACTACAGGCACCCGCCACCACGCCCAGCTAATTTTTTTGTGTTTTTTGTAGAGATGGGGTTTCACCATGTTAGCCAGGACGGTCTCAATCTCCTGACCTTGTGATCCGCCCACCTCGGCCTCCCAAAGTGCTGGGATTACAGGTGTGAGCCACCACGCCTGGCCCTAGCCCGTCTCTTAAAACCTCTTATTTTGTTTCCATTGTGGAAAGCTATCCTCAAAAAAGTCACTTCTCAGTGTTCTATCTCCTATTCTACTACTCCTCAGGGATTGTTCAGGCCCCCTCCCTTCCCTACACATCAAGCTCAGGCATTTGCCCCTGCCCAGGACTGGCAAATTGACTTACTCACATGCCCTGAGTCAAAAAACTAAAATACCTCTTGGTCTGGGTAGACACTTTCACTGGATGGGTAGAGGCCTTTCCCACAGGGTCTGAAAAGGCCACCGCGGCCATTTCTTCCCTTCTGTCAGACATAATTCCTCGGTTTGGCCTTTCCATCTCTATACAGTCCGATAACAGACTGGCCTTTATTAGTCAAATCACCCAAGCAGTTTCTCAGACTCTTGATATTCAGCAAAACCTTCATACCCCTTACTGTCCTCAATCTTCAGGAAAGGTAAAATGGACTAATGGTATTTTTTTTTTTTTTGAGACAGAGTCTTGTTCTGTCTCCCAGGCTGGAGTGCAGTGGCCCAGTCTCTGCTCACTGCAAGCTCTGCCTCCCGGGTTCACACCATTCTCCTGCCTCAGCCTCCCATGTAGCTGGGACTACAGGCGCCCGCCACCACACCCGGCTAATTTTTTGTATTTTTTTTAGTAGAGACAGGGTTTCACCATGTTAGCCAGGATGGTCTCGATCTCCTGACCTCATGATCCGCCCGCCTCCGCCTCCCAAAGTGCTGGGATTACAGGTGTGAGCCACCGTGCCTGGCCAGACTAATGGTATTTTAAAGACACACCTCACTAAGCTCATCCTTCAACTTAAAAAGGACTGGACAGTATTTTTACCTGTTGCCCTTCTCAGAATTAGAGCCTGTTCTCGAGATGCTACAGGGCACAGTCCATTTAAACTTTTATATGGACGTACTTTCTTGTTCAGCCCCAGCCTCGTCCCAGACACCAGCCCTCTAGGTGACTATCTTCCAGTCCTCAAGCAGGCTAGACAGGAAATTGGCCAGGCTGCTAATCTTCTCTTGCCTACTCCAGATTCCCAGACATATAAAGACACCCTAGCTGGACGATCAGTTCTTATTAAAAATCTGACCCCTCAAACTCTACAACCTCGATGGACTGGACCCTACTTAGTCATCTATAGCACCCCAACTGCCATCCGCCTGCAGGACCCTCCCCATTGGGTTCACCATTCCAGAATAAAGCTGTGTCTGTCAGCCAGCCAGCCTGATCTCTCTTCTTCCTCCTGGAAGTCGGAAGTACTCTCCCCTACTTCCCTTAAACTCACTCGCATTTCTGAAAAACCGTAACAACCCTTATGAGCCTAATACATCCCTTCATTCTTTTAAGTCTATTCATCCCTACCCTACTTTTTGCAACAGGGCTATACGCAGTCACCCCCACTACTTGGACTATGCCCCAAAAACTTGTCATCCCTACTATCTTCTGTGTAGTCATACTCCTATTCACCATTCTCAACTACTCGTAAATGCCCTGCCCTTGTTTACACTGCCAGTTTACACTTTTCCTCCAAACCATCATAACTGATATCTCCTGGTTTTATCTCAAACTGCCACCCTTAAATCTCTCTTGAAGTAAATAAAAGATCTTCAGTGGCAAGGTACACTCCAATACTTTCACCCTGATGAAGTCCTATTCTCTCCATAGTTTTGTCGTTGCTATATTGCTTACTTTGATGACCATTCCTTGCCTTCTGATGAGTTTCAACATCTTTTCATGTTGTGAGGTTCTGTCCATTGCCTCTTAATACCCTTTTCTCCTTCTTTGCTAACAAACCTCAATTTTGTCCAGGAGGGTAAGTGTCCAGTCCCAAGTAATAGACAAATCCTGACCCATTCTCTGACTTCTCAGCCTCCTTGTGAGCCTGAGAAGCCTGAGTCACTGGTCAATGAACAATAAATGGAAGTCTGCTGGGGCTTCTGGGAAAGCATTTGCTTACCTGATAAAGGGGATAGATGTGGCTGGTGCCAGCCTACCTCCTACTTTGAATACTGATATGATGTTTGGAAAGGATGCAGCTATCTTTCAATGCAAGGGCCATAAGCCTGAGGACAGAATCCAACACATCAAGGATGATGGTGGAAGTATCCAAATAGCCTGAGTTATATGCAACAGAAACAAATGGTGTGTCCACCAAAAGACATGTAAAAGAACATTTGGCCAGGCACGGTGGCTCACGCCTGTAATCCCACCACTTTGGGAGGCTGAGGTGGGTGGATCACCTGAGGTCAGGAGTATGAGACCAGCCTAACCAACATGGTGAAACCCTGTCTCTACATAAAATACAAAAATTAGTGGTGGTGCACGCCTGTAGTCCCAGCTACTCAGGAGGCTGAGGCAGGAGAATCGGTTGAACTTGGGAAGAGGAGGTTGCAGTGAGCCGAGATCACGCCACTGCACTCCAGCCTGGGCGACAGAGCAAGACTCTGTCTCAAAAACAAAAACAAAAACAAAAACAAAAACAATATTTTATATTTTTGTTCTTAAATATTTGAAATTAAATATTTTTCTCATTTTTATTCATTTCTAGGGGCCAATTTGTAGCAAATGCTATTATTTTTAATCTATTTTTCTTGTATTTATCACCTTAACATTTTATCTTATTAATTGTAATAATTTTCAAGAAAGTCCTTTGGATTTTCTAGATTTGTAACCATGGCATTAACTAAAGAGATAGTTTAATGTCTTTCTCTCCAATATTTATAACATGCCATTTTCTTTTCTTATTATATTCGTTAGGATTCTTTTTTTCCCTCCAAAGCCAAATACTTTAGAAATATTTGCTAGAATTCTAAGGCAATGTGTTATAATAGTGTTACCATCATCCCTGTCTAGTTCCTGATTTAAAAAAATGTTTTGCATATCTGGTGTACCTGAACTTATTATTATATCGTTTATGTATAGTTTATATCTGTTTCTTTTTTCTTTTCTTTTTTTTGGAGACAGAGTCTTGCTTTGTCACCTAGGAGTGCAGTGGTGTGATCTCAGCTCACTGCAACCTCCACCTCCTGGGTTCAAGTAATTCTCGTGCCTCAGCCACCCAAGTAGCTAGGACTATAGGCATGCACCACCACGCTCGGCTAATTTTGTATTTTTGGTAGAGATGGGGTTTCACCATGTTGGCCAGGCTTGTCTTGAACTCCTGGTCTCAAGTGATCTGCCCCCCTTGGCCTCTCAAAATGGTGGGATTACAGGTGTGAGCCACAGTGCCTGGCCATGTCTGTTTCATAAATTGTCTGTTTCTATGTTAGACAGTGGCCCTGTTTATTTTGCTCAATGCCTATCACCTTAAATCCTACCTTTTCTCATGTCATGTACTCCTGTTCTCTTCTAGTTTGTGCTGGCCTGATCTCTCTGCCCACTCCTTTATTTTTCAGCCTTTTCTGTTTGTGTGGTCTCAAATATCCTATAAATAGCATGTGGCTGGGTTTTGTCTCTCTAATCCAGTCTCTATGCCTTTAAAGGGAGTTCAGGATTTATTTACTGTGATAAAGATGTTTAGTTTTGCTCATTCCATAAATTCCTTTTTTTTTTTTAAAGACACAGGATCTCGCTATGTTGCCCAGGCTGGACTTCAGGTCCTGGGCTCAAGTGTTCCTCCTGCCTCAGCCTCCAGAGTAGCTGGGATTAAAGGTGACAGCCATAGTGCCCAGCCCCATAATTTAGGTTTATTATTATTATTATTATTGTTATTATTTTGAGATGGAGTCTCGCTCTGTTGCCCAGGCTGGAGTGCAGTGGCACGATCTCAGCTCACTGCAAGCTCTGCCTCCCAGGTTCACACCATTCTCCTGCCTCAGCCTCCTGAATAGCTGGGACTACAGGCGCCCGCCACCACGCCCAGCTAATTTTTTTGTATTTTTTTAGTAGAGACCAGGTTTCACCGTGTTAGCCAGGATGGTCTCGATCTCCTGACCTCGTGATCCGACCGCCTCGGCCTCCCAAAGTGTCGGGCTCACAGGCGTGTGCAACCACACCTGGCCTAGGTTTATTATTTTTTACTTTGTAGTTTTATATTTTTATTTAGTTGACCTGTATGAAACTACTGTTTTTGTAGGTTAAAACAGTTGAATATTAGCAGTTTCACAGGGTCAACCTAATATTTTCCTCTTTCTCTTTGCTCTCTTTGATTAAACTGTCATTCATTTAATGGTTCCCCTTGGTAATTTGGACATTCTACTATTTTTTCCTCATTCCATTTATGGTTATTGTTCCTCTCCAGGCATGACAACTGTCCTTTAGCTGGGTCTAGGTGGGCAGATAGTGCACCTGTGTTACGGGTAAGAGTTTGAGGCCAGCTGGCCCTTCTTCCTTGGTATGTAATTTGTTTTATCTATCTAGAAGCTTGTATAATGGTCTCTTTCTCCTTGGAGTTTAAGACTTTTACTGTAGTCTTTCTCTTTCATCCTGCTTGGGAATGTGGCCAACCCCTCCCATCTACACACAGCTTTTTCTTTTTTCTTTTCTCTTTCTTTTTTTTTTTTTTGAGAGGGAGTCTTGCTGTGTCACCCAGGCTGTAGTGCAGTAGCGTGATCTTGGCTCACTGCAACCTCTACCTCCTGGGTTCAAGTGATTCTCCTGTCTCAGCTTCCGGAATAGCTGGGACTACAGGTGCTCTGGGACTACACCACGCTACACCTGGGACTACAGGTGTAGCTGGGACCACACCACGCCCGGCTGATTTTTGTATTTTTTAGTAGAGACAGGGTTTCATCATGGTGGCCGGGCTGGTTTCAAACTCCTAACCTCAAGTGATCTGCCTGCCTCAGCCTCCCAAAGTGCTGGGATTACAAGTGTGAGCCACTGCGCCCGGCTGACACAGAGTTTTCTTCATGTCATGAAAGTTTTCTTCTGTAATTTGACTAGCTGGTGCCTCCATTTCAGCTGTCCCTTTTTCTCCTTTTAGGACTCCTACTGTCTGCACATCAGAATTCTTGGACTTGCCCCCCAGATCTGTGGTCTATTCCTTCATCGTTTTCAGCTCTGTGCATCTTTCCCTTAAGTTCTGAGCTATTTCTTCCATTAGACCCAAGTGGCTTTTTCATATTCCCTCAAAATATCAAACTTCTTCTTTCCTCGGGGTCTTTGTACTTGCTGTGCTTTTGTCAGAAATGGCTTCCTCTAGATCTTTCCATGCTCAGCCAGTGCCTTTGGGCTGATCTTAGCTCAGATGTTCCCTTCTCAGATCTACCTCTCCTGCTGCCTTAGACATAAACACCATACTCTGCACTTTTGCTTGGTTCCTTTTCTCCATTGTAGTCACTCTGCCTATAATTATGTTATTTGTTCTTTTACTGTCTGTTGCCTCTCACCCACCTCCGGACAAATAAATCATTTGAATTCTTGCTGTGTTTATTCACGCTGCATCCCTGGTGTCTAATCTAAGTCAGACCTTGATAAGCACTTGTGAAAGGAATGGAAGAGTGAATTAATGCTAGGGCGGCCCCAAGGTGGTAACTGCTATGAAGCGGCCGGGTACGGTGCCTAATGCCTGTTATCCCAGCACTTTGGGAGGTCAAGGAGTGTGTATCACTTGAGGCCAAGAGTTTGAGACCAGCCTGGCCTGGATAACATGGTGAAACCCCGTCTCTATTGAAAAATAGAAAAATTAGCCGGGTGTGGTGGCACACGCCTGTAATCCCAGCTACTTGGGAGGCTGAGGCATGAGAATCACTTCAACCCTGGAAGCGGAGGTTGCAATGTCATAGCACTGCAGCCTGGGTGACAGAGCAAGATTATGTCTCAAAAAAAAAAAAAAAAATTCTGAGAAGGTGGTAACTGCTATGGAAACATATAGAGCCAGGATGAGGGGATAAAGGTGATACTGAGTGCTGGGGGCAGAGTGGGGCAGGTTACAGTCTGAAATGAGGGGCTCTGAGAGCTGGGGTGCAGCTCTTTGGAAATCTGTGCAATCCAGGCATGGGAACAACCATAACTCATACACTGTGCAGGAGAGTGCATGGGGTGTGATGTGTGAGGAACACTGGGAGATTGAGCAGCAAGGCCAAAAGCTGGCCGGGGAGATACAGTCAGGGGGGTGATAGGGAATTATGAAGGTCCTGATGTCTCTGGTTTTCCCTTGGGGAGGAAGTACTCCAGGGTTCTGAGCAGGGAATGGGAGGATCTGACTCATGTATTCACAGGCTGATGTGTGCAGAACAGACTGAAGGCATCAGGGGCAGCAAGAGGAGACCAGGAGGCAGCTGTGACATTGCACTCAAGAGAAATGGTGGCAGTTTGGACTCAGTGAAAGGTATGGACGTGGCAAGAAGTGATTTCATTCTGGGTAGATGATGCTGATGGAGATAGCAGACCTTCCTGGTGCACTGAATATAGATGGGAAAGAGAGTAGTCAAGGGGTACTTTGAGGTGTTTGACTTGAGCAATAAGAAGGGCTGAGATGCTATCACTCAATTTGGGGAAAGTGGGGTGAAGTAGGTTTGGCGGATGAGCCAGTGTTAGGGTAGCACAAGTTGCGTTTGAGATGCCAGCGACTGGAAGTCAGAGTGCAGACGTCTAGTTGACAGTGGGACTAGTGAATCTGCCACTCAGGAAGGGTCTGGACTGGACAAACACTTTTAGGAGTGATTGACATGTAGGTGGCATTTGAAGTCATGAGCCTGGATAAGATTTTGGAAGAGTGAGTGTAGACAAAGAGAAAACACACAGATGAGAAACTGGTGAGACTGGAGGAAACCAGGAGGACATGGAGCCCTGGAAACCACATGCTAAGGTGAGAGGAGCTGCTCACAGAAGTCTCTCCTATCCACTGTTATAAGGTCAGGGATATTTATTTTCCTTTTTTGTTCACTGCTGTATTTCCAATACCGAGTGTAAGTGCTTAATAAATACCTGTTGAATTAAAAAGTGTATGAGTGAATTTACACCTTTGCAAATGCCCAGTACACAGGGCTGCAACATTGTTCTCCTTTACAGAAAGAGCAGAGATCAGGTAGGAGGCTCTGCCCATTCTCAGTGGCACTAACCCTCTCCTTTGCCTTTCACAGCTATGCTGACATTCACTCAGGTGAGAGCCCTTCTGTCCAACACAGGCCCAAGACAAATGAGCCTCAGACAAGCCCTGTGGTGTGGAGCTTGGTGGGAGCTGGGCTGGGCACTGGGTCATCCACCAGTCCCCAGAAAACTCTATGGCCACTTCTCTGTCCACCCTTCCATATCTAATAATATGTCTGTCTGTATCTATAACCATTTCTTTGTCCACCGTCTACAGGCACTCTTTTGTCCCTCTTTCCGTCTATTCACATCCAGTCTTCTGTCCATCTGCTAGAGTGACCAACTTCCCAGTTTGTAGTGGACTGTCTCTGTGTTAGCACTGAAATTCCTGCATCCTGCGAAATCGCTCACTACTGAACAAACCAAGACTGTTGGTCAATCCATCTGTTTCCCAGGTATCCTGCTGTCCATCGGCCCGCAGCTAGTCTATCCACCCAACCGCCCATCAGACCTCCGGCCCACCCTCCCAGACGGAGGACAATGCTCCGCCCTCTCTGGCCCCGCCCCCAGTCACCGCCTTTTCCGGAAGCTGCTGCGGCGAATCCTGGCACCCTAGCAACAGCGCCTTTCAGGCTGTCCAGTCCGCGTGCGCAGCTCCTAGGACGAGCCAATAGTGAGGGGCACCGGGAGCGAGGTGCAGGGGGCGGGGCTCGGCCTGGCCGCAGCCATTTTGGTGCGAGAGAAACAATAGGACGGAAACGCCGAGGAACCCGGCTGAGGCGGCAGGTAAAGCTCGCGTCCTATGGCCCTAGTGCCCGAGGAGCTTTGAGGGAGATTTTTTCAGGCTACTGGGAAACGGGATCTCTGATCATTGGAGTCTCCCAGGTTATTTGGGAAAGACTTCTTCCGTGGTCATTGTGGGGGAAATCTCCCGGGGTCCCTGTGGATTCGATTTCCCTGGGTCATTTGGGAGGAGGGTTTTTCTTCTGATCATTGGGGGAGAGATTTCCGTGGTTTTGGGGGTGCAGCATCCTCCCCGGTCATTGGAGGGGTCTCCCGGGTTTGGGGGGGCAGGATCTTTCCTGGTCATTGAGATCTCCCCGGGTCTTGGGAAGCGCAAGATCTACGGTGTCATTGAGGGGTCTCCCCAGGTCAGTGGCGGCCACGATCTCCCCAGATATTTGGCGGGTGGAGGGGTCTTCCCGGATCTTTGGATAGGGAGTCAGCTCAGCGCCTCAGGTACTGTTACCTGGGGTCGGCAGATGTGCAGCCATTTTGAGTGTTGAATGCCATTTGGGCCCGTCAGATGGTGTTCGATGAGGGAATCTACACACTTAACCTTATTATAGAAAAAACGCCTTTAAATGGATAAGAGGACACCTTTATAGTGATATTTCCACTCTTTACGTTTGATTACAGACCACTTTTGTCTTTTGCATCCTAATGGCTTATTTCATTTTAGGATTGTATTCGTTCTCATATATCAACTAAGCTACACTAGCAGAAAAGTGAGTGAAAATAAAATGTAGAAACCAGTAAAATCCAGTGCTCTTAAATACCAGGGAAAACAGAACTAGTCACTGCTTGGAATTAAACATTTCCGTAGCAGAATGTACACAGAACAAAAAATCATCTTGAATAGTTTTAAGAAAAAGTACTGGCACTTTGGAACGTGGTAACAAAAATGTTGTAGATCATCGGTTCTATGATATTTTTAATAAAGGACCATGATTACAGTAATTTTGTTGAATTCTAGTGTTTAAAATGTTTGCTGTATTTGCAGTTGTAGCCAGGTAATATTTTAAGTGAACTAAGATGCTTATTTATATAGGTTGTTGCTGTGGGGTTTGTATAATTGCATCGTGTAACTTGGGTGTTAAGTATTTAAAGAGAAGCTTCAGGGTGTTGTTTTAACTTTAGCCACTATCAGAGTTAGAAAGGGACAAATGAATACTTTATCACATTTGACATAATAGGCAAATTGATGGCCTAGTAACTTTTTTTTTTTGAGAAAAAGTTAAACTGTTAACTGTCATTTAAAATTTTTTTTCTATTTTCTGTGGTCTTGTCTGACATTGTCATTTCGATAGATTTACCTGCTTTGTGACTTTAGAATTCACAGGCATTGTTAGAAATCAAATGGAGAATCACTTGAGCCCAGCAGTTCAAGATCAACCTGGGCAACATAGCAACACCCTGTCTCTACAAAAAAAAAAAAAAAAAAGAGAGAGAGAGAGAAAGAAATCAAATGGATAAGAACACTGACTAGAGTTAATACAATTGTAGAAACTAGCTTTTTGTTTGTTTGGTTTGTTTTTTATGCAGGGCCTGGGTAGGGAGGGAGCAAGGCAGGGACCTGGGAGATCTAGAAATCAGTGTAACAGATATAATAGACTTCTTTTGTGTTTCAAAGCTTCCTAGGTGACAGACAGGTACACTGTATGCTAGCCCTGTATCTGTCTGAGCAGTGGAATGTGCCAGGAAAGAAGGAGCAACCACTGACTGATGAACCTTTGCCAGTCTCCCTTCCAAGAAGGATGCCAGAGCCTTCTGTAAGCTCCTGAGATGTCACTGGTATCTAGGCAACAGGGATGAGCCTGAACCTCCCTGAGGCCAGCTTGCTGAGGTGAAAATTTTCCATTGTTTGGCTCATAAAGAGGATGCATTGGGGAAGAATTTTCCCTTTAAGTGAAGTTATTTCACCTAGTGGGATAATCTTAGGTAACAAATTGAACACACTCTTGTACATTAGAAAGTAAGCAGATGATTATTCTCATGTTATTACATTTTAAAGCATGTTTTTGTTTTTTTAAATAAATTATGTTTTTGCCTATTTGTGTACCATATAATAAAAGTAATAAGAAGTAGTTGTGTTTTACAGTATATTCTGGTGGCAAGGAAATGTCCTTCTCTCCAAAAATTGAGTTTAGAGCCCACTTCAGGATTTGGAGAAGTCAATTTGCCGAGATGATGCACAGTTGATTTGGGTCTGTCATCCATAACCAGCTTCAGTAGTTACTAATTCCTGGCCAATCTTGTTTCATCTACACTGTGCCTATCCCCATCACTGCCCTACTTTTTTTTTTTTTTTTTTTTTTTGAGACGGAGTCTCGCTCTGTCGCCCAGGCTGAAGTGCAGTGGTGCGATCTCGGCTCACTGCAAGCTCCGCCTCCCGGGTTCACGCCATTCTCCTGCCTCAGCCTGCCTCAGCCTCCACGCCTGGCCTGCCCTACCTTTTAAAGAAAGAAAGGGCCAGGGCCAGGCTTGGTGGCTCATGCATGTAATCCCAGCACTTTGGGAGGCCAAGGCGGTTGGATCATGAGGTCAGGAGTTCAAGACCAGCCTGGCCAACCTGGTGAAACCCCGTCTCTACTAAAAATACAAAAACTAGCCAGCCTCTGTGGCAGGTGCCTGGAATCCCAGCTACTCAGGAGGCTGAAGCAAGAGAATCGTTTGAACCCAGGGGGTGGAGATTGTAGTGAGCCAAAATCGCACCACTGCACTCCCGCCTGGGCGACAGAGTGAGACTCCATCTCAAAAACACACACACACACACACAAAAAAGGAAAAAGAAAGGGCCGAGCGTGGTGGCTCACGCCAGTAACACCAATGCTTCGGGAGGCCGAGGTGGGCAGATCACTTGAGGTCAGGAGTTTGAGACCAGTCTGGCCAACATGGTGAAACCCTGTCTCTACTAAAAATACAAAAATTAGCTGGGTGTGGTGGCAGGATCCTCTGTCTCAAAAAAACAAAACTAAACAAATTTCTGGGATATGCTCCCTTTAAGATTCAGGGGTTTTTTGTTTTGTTTTGTTTTGTTTTGTTTTAATGAGACAGAGTCTCGCTCTGTCACCCAGGCTGGAGTGCAGTGGCCAGATCTCAGCTCACTACAACCTTCGCCTCTCAGGTTCAAGCGATTCTCCTGCCTCAGCCTCCCTAGTAGCTGGGACTACAGGCATGTGCCACCGCACCTGGCTAATTTTTGTATTTTTAGTAGAGACGGGGTTTCACCATGTTGGCCAGGCTGGCCTCGAACTCCTGACCTTAGGTGATCCACCCACCTCGGCCTCCCAAAGTGTTGGGATTACAGGCGTGAGCCACTGCACCGCACCTGGCCTTTTTCTTTCTTTTTTGTATTACTATTATTATTATTATTTTTTTTTAAATGTCACTCTGTCACCCAGGCTGGAGTGCAGTGGTGTGATCTCGGCTCACTGCAACCTCAGCCTCCCGAGTAGCTGGGATTACAGGCGCGTGGCACCACGCCCGGCTAATTAATGTTGTTTGCTTTTTCTATGTATCCACCTATCTTACTTGAGACACTCCTATGTGTTTTCGAAATTGAGTGTCTAATCCCAAACCTAAGGAAGAGTAAAACTTCTTTTAATGGAATAAAACATGTTAGTTACCAAGAAGCAGACATCTGGCTCTAGTGTTGCTTTTGCACTTAGTTTGTGAGAATGTGCCCAGTTGGAACCTGGGCTAGATCTCCTAAGTCTGGGTTTGTGGAAGGCTGCCACGTTGCCTGCTCTGGCCCTGGGGTGCTGTGGCCCAAGTTCCCCAGGCCATATTACTCTACCTTAAAACCCTACCTGTTAGAAGAGCCCACCTGTTATGGCTCCTTGCCTTGAACCTTGTCTTGCTCTTTTAGTTTGGGCTGCTTCGGGGCCAACAGGCCTTCGTAACTGAAGCTGCACACTCAAATGAGATGCCCCATGGGCTGTGTGAGCTTGTCTCAGCTTTCATGGGGATTGCAAAAATCTCGCATCCCCCTTCAGTATTTGTTTTATAAGAATAGTAGGTTATTTTTGCTTTGCAAGTATGAAACTAACATTGGATATGGCTTTTTGGTATAACTACTCACCTGCCCATTCAGATTTTTATGTGCCCTAGTGTCTTAGGTTTATATATTTATTATTATTATTGTTGTTTTTGGAGACGGAGTCTCACTCTGTTGCCCAGGTTGGAGTGCAGTGGCGCAATCTCGGCTCACTGCAACCTCTGCCTCCTGGGTTTAAGCGATTGTCTTGCCTCAGCCTCCTAAGTAGCTGGGCCTACAGGCATCTGCCATCACGCCTGGGTAATTGTTGTATTTTTGTAGTGATGGGTTTTCACCATGTTGTCCAGGCTGGTCTCGAACTCCTGACCTCAAGTGATCCGCCTACTCTGGCCTTCCAAAGTGCTGGGATTACAGGTGTGAGCCACTGCGCCCAGCCTGCACATACAAATTTTAAATAAAGACAGTCTCACTCAGTTGCCCAGGCTGGAAGGCAGTGCAGCGATCATAGCTCGCTATGGCCTCAACCTCTTGGGTTTAAGTGATCCTCTTGCCTCAGGCTCCCAAGCAGTTGGGGCTACAGGCACATGTCACTGGGCGCAGCTCATTTTAAAAATTTTATTGTAGGCCGGGCACGGTGGCGCATGCCTGTAATCCCAGCACTTTGGGAGGTGAAGGCAGGCGGATCATGAGGTCAGGAGATTGAGACCATCCTGGCTAACACGGTGAAACCCTGTCTCTACTAAAAAAAAAATACAAAAAATTAGCCGGGTGTGGTGGTGGGTGCCTGTAGTCCCAGCTACTCGGGAGGCTGAGGCAGGAGAATGGTGTGAACCTGGGAAGCGGAGCTTGCAGTGAGCTGAGATCGCGCCACTGCACTCTAGCCTGGGAGACAGAGCAAGACTCCGTCTCAAAAAAAAAAAAAAATTTTTTTTTTTGTAGAGACAGGGTCTCGCTTTTTTTTACCCAGGCTGGTCTTGAACTCCTGGCATTAAGCAATCCTCCTGCTTCAGCATCCAAAAGCGCCAGGATTACAGGTGTGAGCCACTGCATTTGGCAAAGATCCCTTTTCTACATGGTATTGCTGAGGCTACAGCCACATTTGTTTGGGGATTAACCTAACTCCAAGCCTGCCCACTTTCACTCTGATGCCCATTTGTTTAGATGTGCTTTAAACTTGGTGTCTGTGGACTGTGCCATGGTTCCTTCCTCCTCATCAGCAGGGGGTGGTGGTAAGTTCAGTTTACGTGCTTTTATGGGGTGCCCTGTGGAGTTATCTGCTTGGCTCGAGTGCTGAAGAGTCATCATATTTCTTGAGAACTTGCCTAGTTACTCGAGGAAGAAAGAGGAGGGCTGATTGTAGTATACTTGACCGAGGAATGTATGTTTTTATGAGCTTGAACAACCTGACAAGAAAAACAATAACAAATAACTTGTTAAACCATCTTTTTGCATGTTGCTGAGATTATGATCTTCCTAAATTAGTTAATTCTTATTAAACATTTTCAATTTTTCATCTATTATGAATGGAAGTTTTACTTGTAAGGCAGTAAAAGGTGTCATTCCTTGAACAGTATCTGTTCTTCCAGGCAAGTGCCTCTGAAGGAGAGAGAGCCCAGTTGATTACAAACCCACTACTGAAGGGCTTGGGTTTTTCTTGCTTTGTGTTTGTATCTGAGCATGAGGATAAAAGTGTCTGTCTCTTCCTCAGGTCTTTGGGCTGCCTCTGCCCTTCGTAGATTCTCTGCTGGGCCTTTGGAACTAACACAGCAACTTCCAGGGTCTTATGTTGAAGACTTTATGGGTTAGTCAGAATGCTGCATTTACACTGGGAAGGCCAGAGGAGGACTGTAAATCCAGGATACAAGGTCCTGGGGGATTTGGGAGGGTAGAACTTACAGGGGTGCCAGTTGGCAGCTGACAGGTTTAGATTCTGGGGCTTAAAAACTAATAGATGTGTGGCCTGGTTCAGTGTTTCATGCCCGTAATCCTGGCACTTCAGGAAGCTGAGGTAGGCGGATCATTTAATCCCAGGAGTTCGAGACCAGCCTGGGCAACGTGGCGAAACCTTGTCTCTACTAAAAATAACAAAAAATTAGCTCGACATGGTGGCATGTGCCTGTAGTCCCAGCTACTTGGGAGGCTGAGATGGGAGAATTACTTGAACCCAGGAAGGCAAGGCTGCAGTGAGCTGTGATTACACCAACTGCGCTTCAGCCTGGGAGACGTGAGTGAGACCCTGTGTTAAAAAAACAAAAACAAGGCCAGATGCGGTGGCTCACGCCTGTAATCCCAGCACTTTGGGCGGCCGAGGCGGATGGATCACGAGGTCAGGAGATCGAGACCATCCTGGCTAACACAGTGAAACCCTGTCTCTACTAAAAATACAAAAAATTAGCCGGGTGTGGTGGTGGCCACCTGTAGTCCCAGCTGCTCGGAAGGCTGAGGCAGGAGAATGGCGTGAACCCGGGAGGCAGAGCTTGCAGTGAGCCGAGATCCCGCCACTGCACTCCAGCCTGGGTGACAGAGTGAGACTCTGTCTCAAAAAAAAAAAAAAAAAAAAACTAAACTAATGAACATGAACAGCAGGACTGGGGCAGGTGAGGCCTGGGAAAGGTAAGGGACAGGACCCCTAGGATGATTTATCTCACGCTCAAAGACCGTTTTTACTTTGGAAAATAACTTAAGCTCCTTGTAATGAGCGAGAGAAGAGTAAGATATTAAAACTGGAAGTACCTTGTTGACCTTCACTGCTGGTCCTGAAATGCAATCTTATTTTTACTTTTTTTAGAGACAGGGTCTCACTCTGTCACCCAGGCTAGAGTGCAGTGGCACAATCTCATAGCTCACAGTACCCTCAACCTTCTGGGCTAAAGTGATCCTCCTGCCTCAGCCTTCTGAGTAGCTAGGACTACAGGCGCATGCCACCAAGCCTGGCTAATTTTTAAAACATTTTTTGTGAAGACAGGGTCTCACTGTGTTGCCCAGGCTGGTCTCAAACTTCTGAGCTCTAGCAATCCTCCCGCCTCAGCTTCCCAAACTGCTGAGATTATAGGTGTGAGCCTCCGTGCCTGGCCTCAAATGCGTGCGATCTTGATTGACTGAATCCACTGCTTTCCTCACAAACTGGGTGATTCTGAAGAGATCAGTGTGACCTTTGCTTTGGAACTGTGAATGCAATTGAACTTGATTTCCGTAACAAAAATTTTAAAATATTTTTCTGGATCTTATTTTGGAGAGCTAACTCAGGACTTTTGAAGGATAATTGGCAGGTGTCTCTTTATTAGGACATAGTGCTGTGACTGGTGCAGTCTTTTTTTTTTAATTAATTAATTTTTTTTTTTTTTTGAGATGGAGTCTCGCTCTCTTGCCCAGGCTGGAGTGCAGTGGTGCGATCTCGGCTCACTGCAAGCTCCGCCTCCTAGGTTCAAGTGATTCTCCTGCCTCAGCCTCCCCAGTAGCTGAGACTACAGGCACCTGCCACCATGCCTGGCTAATTTTTTTATTTTTAGTAGAGATGGGGTTTCACCATGTTAGCCAGGATGGTCTCGATCTCCTGACCTCGTGATCTGCCTGCCTTGGCCTCCCAAAGTGCTGGGATTACAGGCGTGAGCCACCGCGCCCAGCCTGACTGGTGTAGTCTTAAGACTTTTCTCAGAATCGTATCTCATTTTTTTCTGGGCTGGTCTGGAAGAACACTGACTGCACTCAGGCCAAGTGGGTTGGGTGATACAAGCTGCCAGATTGCTGCCACAAACCTGGAATAGTTTGCAGACCCTTGCGAGGAGTATTTGTCTAAGCGAGATGTTGAAAGGACCCAGAGGAAATTGTCAGAGTTCCCTTGGTCGCAGGAACTAGTGCTGCATAGGGTACACTTTCGTTCCTGCTCCAGCAAATGCAGCACTCAGGTGCTTGCCTGGGCAGGTCCGGGATGCCCTGCGTCTGTGGCTGCCCATTGGGACTGAATCACTGTTGGCATCCCTTATTTCAGAGGATGAATTCATGTGTCATTTGGGTTTGGCAGTGAGCTAAGAGCTAAATGGGGTAAACATTGCCCACTGGCAGGAAACATATAATCTTGTCTGAAGCTAATGGACCGTTACTTTTTTGGTTGTTTGAGACAGTGTCTCGCTCTGTCACCGGGCTGGAGTATGGTGGTACAATCTCTGCTCACTATAACCTTGAGCTTTCCAGGCTCAAGTGATCCCTCCACCTCTGCCTCCCGAGTAGCTGGGACAACAGGCATGTACCACCACACCTGGCTAGTTATTTTTTGTAGAGACAAGGTCTCACTATTTTGCCAGGATTGTTCTCAAACTCCTGGGCTCAAACAGTCATCCTGCCTTGGCCTCCAAAGTGCTAGGATTACACGTGTGTGAGCCACCACACGGGCCCTATGGAACCATTACTTATTGGCATATGAAAGAACCATGACTCGAGGATTGCAAAAATCCCTCATAGATTGAGACCTGTAAGCAATTTTGGCTTTAGTCTGAGAGAGTTGCTTCTCTGTGTTCTTGTTGAGTTACGTTTCTTACAATGTGGTGGGAGACTGGAGACTGAGAATTGTTCTTGAAAAAGGGGTAACTGGCTTTTACAACAGAACTGAAAATTCCTGGTATGTGTATAGAATACATTCAGCTATTTGTAAGAAAATTTGGCCAGTTGACTCATGCCTTGTAATCCTAGCACTTGGAGAGGCTAAGGCGGAAGGATCACTTGAGGCCAGGAGTTCGAGGCCAGCCTGGGCAACATAGTGAGCCCCCATCTCAAAATAAAGTTTGATATATTGATAAAGGGGACATATGAGACCTTAGAATCAATCATTGTTTTAGCGAGAAGCTTTTAAAATTGCTTAAATTCTTTCTAATTCTAGCAGGTTATTCTGATAAACATATTTCTTTTTTATTATTTATTTATGTATTATTATTATTATTTTTTGAGACAGGGTCTCGCTCTGTCACCCAGGCTGGAGTACAGTCATGTGATCACGGCTCACTGCAGCCTTGACCTCCCAGGCTCCAGTGACCCTTCCATCTCAGACTCCCAAGTAGCTGGGACCACAGGTATGCGCCATTGCACCTGGCTATTTTTTTTTTTATTTTTATTTGGTAGAGACAGGGTGTCCCCATCTTGCCCAGGCTGGTGATACACATATTTCTTGGTAGACTGAAAGTTCCTTCTTCCTGTTCCCTTTACCTTGGAGCCCTCTAGTCTGTCATTCCAGAAACCTGGTCAGACGAGGCAAAGAGATAGGGCAGCTAGTTGTGCTGGTGGTTCTAGAAAGGAGAAGCAGCTGAGAGGCTACTGTGTCCCTTATGGAAAACCTGAGATTTGTCCAGATTTTTGGAACAATCTGCTGTTTTGGGGGAAGAAGCTACATTATTGTATGACTTTCATGTAATCACTCCAGTTAAAATCTGTGGTTTCTTCATTAAAACCAGAATGAGCCTGGGTGCAGTGGCTCACACCTATAATCCCAGCACTTTGGGAGGCCAAGGGGGGCGGATCACCTGAGGCTGGGAGTTTGAGACCAGCCTGTCCAACATGGAAAAACGCTGTCTTTACTAAAAAATATATAAAAATTAGCCGGGCGTGGTGGCACATGCCTGTAATCCCAGCTACTTGGAAGTCTGAGGCAGGAGAATCACTTGAACCCGGGAGGCAGAGGTTGTGGTGAGCCGAGATCAGGCCATTGCACTCCAGCCTGGGCAACAAGAGCGAAACTGCATCTCAAAAGATAAAATAAAACCAGAATGAGATGCTATTGAGGGCTCTGACCTTCTAGCACCTTGTATACATCTTAAGGACAGTGTGTGTTGTGGTGTTGTGGTTGTTATTCTCACTTGGAGTGAAGCTCTGAGTACGAAGGGTGGGCTGGATCAGTGTTTGTTTCTAGGTGGATTTAAAACCATCAAGAGCCAGGCAGCCATCTGTGTTTTCCTGTTTCAATCTTGAATCCTCCTCTTCCCCCAGTATTTTCTCTCTCAGTTATAAAGGTAATGTGTGCTCAGAGTTGGAGGATATTATAAGTTTGAAACATTCAGAAAACTGAAAAGCGGGCAATCATGATCTTACCACCTAGTATAGGGCAGGTTTTGTGGTGTCTGAAGCTTATATAAAATAATATAAATATATGTAACATAAATACATAATTTGTAATTATACGTGTAATTATAAATGCCATCTTTAAACAAAATAATGTACAAATATGATAACAAAATTAGGTAAGAAAGTGAATGTTTGTTTAGATTGAAAAAAATCACAAAAAGTTACACATTTAAAAATGCAGAAGAAAGTTCTATAGTACTTACCTCCCTACATTTTGGGGCAGCATTTTGACCACCGCTTTCTTTCTTTTTTATTTTTTTTGGGGACAGGGTCTCATTTTGTCACCCAGGTTCACTGTAGCCTCAGCCTCCCAGGTTCAAGCTATTCTCCTGCTTCAGCCCCCCAAGTAGCTGGGACTATGGGCCCGTGCCACCACGCCCAGCTAGTTTTTGTATTTTTAGTGGAGATGGGGTTTTGCCACGTTGCTCAGGCTGGTCTTGAACTCTTGAGCTTAAGTGATCTGCCTCCCAAAGTGCTACTTTTACAAGCCTGAGCCACCGCACCTGGCCTGACCACCTCTTTCTATAATAGCAATATTACAACTTTCTGTAGAGAGAACAGAAGGGTCGCCATAGTCACTCCTCAAGGGTAATTGATCCTATCTTTTATTTCTTTATTTGGTTGTTTGACATAGGGTCTCACTCAGTCATGCAGGCTGAAGCTCAGTGGTATAATTAGAGATCACTGCAGCCTCAGACTCCTGGGCTCAAGAGATCCTCCTGCCTCAGCCTCCTGAGTAGCTAGGGCTACAGATGTGCACTACCGCAACTTGCTAATTTTTTTGTAGAGATAGGGTCTTGCTGTGTTGCCGAGGCTGGTCTTGAACTTCTGGCCTCAAGTGATCCTACTGCCTTGGCCTCTTTTTTTTTGAGATGGAGTTTCACTCTTGTTGCTCAGGCTGGAGTGCAATGGCGTAGTCTCGGCTCACTGCAACCTCCGCCTCCCGGGTTCAAGTGATTCTCCTGCCTCAGCCTCCCGAGTAGCTTGGAATACAGGCGCCCACCACCATGCACGGCTAATTTTTTGTATTTTTAGTAGAGACAGGGTTTCACCATGTTGGGCAGTGTGGTCTCAAACTCCTGACTTCAGGTGATCCACCTGCCTTGGCCTCCCAAAGTGCTGGGATTACAGGTGTGAGCCACTATGCCTGTCCTTCTGTTTTTATTTTTTTTTATTTTTTTATTTTTTATTTTATTTTTTTTATTTTTTATTTTTATTTTTTGGTAGAGAGGGGTTTTTGCCATGTTGCCTAGGCTGGTCTCGAACTCCTGGGCTCAATCGATCCACCTACCTCAGCCTCTCAAAATGTTGGGATAACAGGCATGAGCCACCACGCTTGGCCAAGCTGTAGTATATCCTTGAATAATTCTTTTAGAGAAGGCTTGTGAATAGCCTTTTTTTTTTTTTTTAATAGACAGTGTCCTGCTCTGTCATCCAGGCTGGAGTGCAGTGGCATGATCATACCTCACAGAATTCTGGAACTCCTGCACTCCAGTGATCCTCCCACCTCAGTCTCCCCGCCATGCCTGACTAATTAAAAAATTATTTAGAGACTGGCTGTCACTGTGCAGCTTGCCCAGTCTGGTCTCGATCTCTTGACCTCGTGATCCGCCCGCCTCGGCCTCCCAAAGTGCTGGGATTACAGATGTGAGCCACTGCGCCTGGCCCCATCTTCCTTCTTATAACTTAAAAGTTTATCAAAAGTGAGGCCTGGTGCAGTGGCTCATGCCTGTAATCCCAGCACTTTGGGAGGCTGACGCGGGCAGATCACTTGAGGCCAGTAGTTTGAGACCATCTTGACCAACACACTGAACTCAGTCTCTACTGGGTGGGGTGATTCACGTCTGTAATCCCAGCACTTTGGGAGGCTGAGGCAGCGGATCACGAGGTCAAGAGATTGAGACCATCCTGGCTAACACGGTGAAACCGCATCTCTACTAAAAAAATACAAAAAATTAGCCGGTTGTGGTGGCAGACGCCTGTAGACCCAGCTACTCGGGAGGCTGAGGCAGGAGAATGGCGTGAACCAGGGAGGCGGAGCTTGCAGTGAGCTGAGAATGCGCCACTGCACTCCAGCCTGGGCAACAGAGTGAGACTCCGTCTCAAAAAAAAAAAATTAGAAAAATTAGCCGGGCACAGTGGCGCGTGCTTGTAATCTCAGCTACTCGGGAGGCTGAGGCATGAGAATCGCTTGAACCTGGGAGGCAGAGGTTGCCGTGAGGTGAGATCATGCACTCTAGCCTGGGCAACAGAGCAAGACTCTCAGAGAAAAAAAAAAAGTGTATCATAAACGGCCCGGTGCGGTGGCACACGCCTCTAATCCCAGCACTTTGGGAGGCCAAGGCAGGAGGATCACTTGAACTCAAGAGTTCAAGACCAGCCTGAGCAACATAGCAAAACCCCGTCTCTACAAAGAAATACAAAAATTAGCCGGGTATGGTGGCGTGTGCTTATAGCTGCCCCAGCAACTTGGGAAGCTGAGGTGGGAGGATCACTTGAGCCTGGGTGGACAAGGCTGTGGTGAGCTGAGATTACGCCACTGCACTGCAGCCTTAACAATGGAGACCCTGTCTCAAAAAAAAAAAAAAGTGTATCATAAGCATTTTCTCCTGGTTAAAAAATATAAAATTGATAAGAAAGCTCTTCATGCTATCCTAATAGTCCGTCATACAATTGAATGAAAAAAATATTTTTGTTTCATTCATCTCCTATTGCTGGATGTGGAGGCGAATGTGTTCATCATCAAGGATGATAGATGTCCTGATTTTATGGAGCAGTGGACTTGATTTTTATGGAGTTTTCCTGAGGTTGATGGTAGTTTGATGCCATGTACCCAGACAGGTCAATTTGGTGTTCCCCACAAGACATCCTTTCAGAGTCAGACATTGACTGTGTCCTTCCTGGCTTTATTTTACTAAAAATGCTTTTTAGTTTTTTATTGTTTGTTTTTTTCTTTTCTTTTCTTTTTTGAGATGGAGTCTCACTCTGTTGCCAGGGTAGAGTGCAGTGGCGCAATCTCCGGTCACTGCAGCCTCCGCCTCCTGGGTTCAAGCAATTCTCCTACCTCAGCCTCCCAAGTAGCTGGGATCACAGGCATGTGCTACCATGCCTGGCTAATTTTTGTATTTTTTAGTAGAGACCGGGTTTCACCACGTTGGCCAGGCTGGTCTTGAACTCCTGGCCTCAAGTGATCTGCCCGCCTCGGCCTCCCAAGGTGCTGGGATTACAGGCGTGAGCCACTGCTCCTGGCTGATAGTTTTTATTTTTAAAAATATTTTTATATTTATTTCCTCATCTCCATGGTTAGCAAGAGATATTTTTGTTTTGTTTTGTTTTTTGAGACAGAGTCTAGCTCTGTGTCCCAGGCTGGAGTGCAGTGGTGCAATCTTGGCTCACTGCAAGCTCTGCTTCCTGGGTTCACGCCATTCTCCTGCCTCAGCCTCCTGAGTTGCTGGGACTATAGGCACCTGCCACCATGCCTGGCTAATTTTTTTTTTTTTTTGTATTTTTAGTAGAGATGAGGTTTCACCGTGTTAGCCAGGTTGGTCTTGATCTCCTGACCTCGTGATCCACCCGCCTCGGCCTCCCAAAGTGCTGGGATTACAGGCGTGAGCCACCGTGCCTGGCCGAGATAATTATTTTTTAGTGACGATTTAGCAACCTGAAAACCTTGGGTCTTTGGGATATGACCTCAGTATCAACACAGAATATTTGAATGCTGGTTAATATATTTGTTTTAAACTGTGATAGAATTGAAATCTTGTAGCCACATTTTGAAAATTTATTCTTCATTAGCTAGTCTTTTCTCACCTGATTTTCTACAAGAGAGAATTTTCCAAAAGGTTAGTTGTCGTTACATTAAGAACTTGGGTTTTGTTTGACATGAAATGTTTCTACACCAGCAGGTCTCAGATGAATGTTCAGGCGTGGGTCCTTAATTTATACTCCCCAGTTAATGCAGACTTATAAGGTGGAAAATAATAAATGCAAAGTAAACTAATATTAGCCAGTGCTTGGAATGCATTTTGTAAAGTGTGCAGCAGGCCACATTTTAATAATTGTGCTCACCATATGATTGGTGTGGATTTGGATGATGATTGCAGTGGGTGCCTTATGAGTTCTCTGCTGATCTGTATGTGTTAGGTATTCATGACACAGTAGTGATTTGAGGCACATTTTGTGGAGTGCCTACTTTATGCTGGTGCTCTTGTAAATCCTGGAGATTCAGCAGTGAACACTGCAGTCAAAAATCTGACCTTATGTTTTCAAGTGGAAATTGGGTGGGAGGAGACAATTAACAAGACAAGTAAGAAACGTAGACGGTGATAAGTGCTGAGGAGAAAATAAAGCAGGGGTGCCCCAGGGAGTGGCACTCACTTTTAGATAGAGTGGCTGAAGATCCCATTAAAGAGATGACATTTGCTTAGCTAGCTGTGGTGATGCACTCCTGGAGTCAGAGCTGCTCAGGAGGCTGAGGTGAGAGGATCACTTGAGCCCAGGAGTTTGAGGCTGCAGTGAGCCGTGATTACGCCACTGCACTTTTAGCCTGGGCAACAGAGCAAGACTCTATCTCAAAAAAAAAAAAGGGGGGGGGGTGACATTTGCACAAAGGGCTGAAGGAGGTTGAGAGAGTGAGCCAAGGGGGATATCTGGGGGAAGAACATATCAAGCAAAGGGAATAGCAAGTAAAAAGGCCCTGAGGTACGTGTGTATCAGGCATATTTGAGAAATAAGGAAGCCAGTATAATTGGGCCACATTTGATGTTGATATTTTTTCCTCTATGGATGCTTTATTTTATTTTTTTTGAGATGGAGTCTCGCTCTTTTGCCCAGGCTGGAGTGCAGTGGTGCAATCTTGGTTCACTGCAACCTCTGCCTCCTGGG
The DNA here is from genome assembly GCF_029289425.2 of Pan paniscus. Taxonomy (NCBI): domain Eukaryota; kingdom Metazoa; phylum Chordata; class Mammalia; order Primates; family Hominidae; genus Pan; species Pan paniscus. The sequence continues at coordinate 48,676,920 of NC_085926.1, read as the reverse complement.
TTCAAGCAATTCTCCTGCCTCAGCCTCCCAAGTAGCTGGGATTACAGGTGTCCACCACCATGCCCAGCTCATTTTTTAAAAATTTATTTATTTTAGTAGAGGTCAAGGCTGACCTTAGCATGAGTGATTCAAGATACTCAAAGTGATGCAGATGAGTCCAAATAGAATGGATGCAAAAGGAAATTTCAGCCAATGAGTTTGTATGTAGAAACTATTGGACAATGAGTAGGATTTATTTTTATTTATTTATTTTTTTAGACGAAGTCTCGCTCTGTTGCCCAGGCTGGAGTACAGTGGTGCGATCTCAGCTCACTGCAACCTCCGCCTCCCGTGCTCAAGCGATTCTTGTGCCTCAGCCTCCCAAGTAGGTGGGACTACAGGCGCCTGCCACCACGCCTAGCTAATTTTTTGTATTATTAGTAGAGACGGGGTTTCACCATGTTGGCCAGGCTAGTCTTGAACTCCTGACCTCAAGTGATCACCTGCCTCGGCCTCCCAAAGTGCTGGAATTACAGGTATGAGTCAGCGCACCCAGCAGGATCTTTTTAAGTATAATCTTTTTTTTTTTTTTTTTTTTTTATTTGAGACGGAGTCTTGCTCTTGTCGCCCAGGCTGGAGTGCAATGGCACGATCTTGGCTCACTGTAGCCTCCACTTCCTGGGTTCAAGTGATTCTCCTGCCTCAGCCTCCCGAGTAGCTGGGATTACAGGCGCCTGCCACCACGCCCAGCTACTTTTTGTATTTTTAGTAGAGACGGTTTTGCCATGTTGGCCAGGCTGGTCTCGAACTTCTGAGCTCAGGCAATCCGCCCGCCTCAGCCTCCCAGGGTGCTAGGACTATAGGCGTGAGCCACCACTCCTGGCCAGCATAATCTTTTCTGATTATTAAAATAATACATACTTATGGGCCAGGCGCAGTGCCCTGTAATTTTTTGTATTGTTAGTAGAGATGGGGTTTCACCATGTTGACCAGGCTGGTTTCAAACTCCTGACCTCAAGTAATCCACCCGCCTCGGCCTCCCAAAGTGCCAGGACTACAGGCGTGAGCCACCGCGCCCAGCCACGTTGTCATTCCACTTAGTTAAACACCTAGGAGTGGGATTGCTATGTATATAATAAGTATATGTTTATAAGAAACTGCCAGACTGTTTTCCAAAGTGGCTTTGCATTGCTACCAGCAATGTATGAGGCATTGCATAATTAACCCTGGCTTGTATATGAATGTGTACCAGGCAGATGCTGGGTGGTGGCTCTGGAACACACAGGGAGGAGGTATGGGTGGTAAGGGTTGTTTTTCCACCATCAGTATAGTGTGCCTTATGCCACCCCTCTGTGACTGCCTGACCCTGGGGCTTTTCTTGAGCCAGAGTAAGTAGCCCCAGTGGATCCCATTTTGTAGCCTCTTTAACTAAATTCTGGATGAGTGAACTAAGGACCCAGGGGCTTTCATGAGTCATAGCCATTTTATTTGCATTACTTTAAAAGTTAAGAATATTAAGGCATTGTTTCCAACAGATCCTTAAACCAATTTGATAGATTTGGGGGAGGGACTGAGTGGGAAAACTGTATGCTGTGCTAGGATGGATGTTCTGTGTTTCTTACCTGTTCATAGTTTCATGGACAAATGTGAGGCAATGTGGAAAGCTAAAATAGATGCTAAATCTGAAGCCAGTATTTTGCAGTTATTTCCTGTCTTTCTAGGTACTGGGCCCACACATTGCATGGGCTTTATCGTAACCATTAATTTTCCAGCCTTCCAGGGAAACAGCTTTAGACCTTAGAGATCACACTGCTCAAAAAGAGAGAGAGAAACAGGTGACATGGAGATTGGTGCTTTGGGGCTTTTCTTTCTTCTGGTGTAGTTGAGGCTCCTAGGGAGGAAGCTGATTTGCTTTGTAATCTTTGGAAAATTGATCCTTCATTTCCTTGCAGAGATAGGGGCTGTGAGGGACCCTAGAACAGAAGTGCCACTTCTTTGCAACTCCAAATGTGAGAAGTATGTTTTACAGTAAAACCATACTTATGTTCATATTGAGAGATTGAACATAATTAAAACAAAAGGATCAAAAAGCAAGACTTACTATGTGCAATGCATTGATATTTTGTTTATTATTATTATTTTATAGAGTTGAGGTCTCACTACATAGCCCAGGCTAGTCTCGAATTCCTGAACTCAAGCAATCTTCCCATCTTGGCCTCCCAAAGTGCTAGGATTACAAGGAGTGAGCCACTGTACCCAGCCATATTTTGTTGTATTCTGTTTAATTTTTTTAAAAAACTACTAGTTACTACTCACTAACTTGCTTACACAACCCACAGAGTAGAGATCTACTCTAAGCCTCTCTTTTCCCATTTTACAGACCGTAAAACGAACCCAAAGGGAGCCACGGACTTGGAGTCTTTCTCCACGCTATTGAGTAGCAGAACTGGTACTAAAATGTGGCTCCACCTCACTACAGGATGGTCAATTGTTTCCCTAATTCTGCCTCACATTTGGAAGTTTCTTATCAGACTTGGCTCAGGCAAGGATGAGCCTGATTTTTCCTATCTTTCTACCCAAAATGATGATGATTTTCCCAAGAGCAGCATCCTATGGACCGCCAGAGATGGATGCAAGAGGAAGGGTGATAAGGTGGCACATCATGCCCAGCAGCTAATTAACACTCTGGAGAAGTGAAGTTGGAGACCCTCACTGGGCCTTTTGGCCTCCAGCTACGTTTTTTTGTTGTTGTTGTTTTTTGTTTTGTTTTTTTTTTGAGATGGAGTTTTGCTCTCATTGCCCAGGCTGGAGTGCAGTGGCTCACTGTATGTAACCTCTGCCCCCCAGATTCAAGCGATTCTCCTGCCTCAACCTCCCGAGTAGCTGGGATTACAGGCATGCGCCACCACACCCAGCTGATTTTGTATTTTTAGTAGAGACAGCATTTCTCTATGTTGGTCAGGCTGGTCTCGAACTCCAGACCTCAGGTGATTCCACCCGCTTAGGCCTCCCAGAGTGCTGGAATTATAGGTGTGAGCCACCACGCCCGGCCCCAGCTATGCTCTTGAGCCACACTCTAGAGACGCCATGAAGGACTGTTTTTGTTTATTTTCGTTGGAGGTGGGGATGGGTAAGACATACCTACACAGAGTTATTTTTCTATGTAACTGAGTACATTTAAGGAATCCTGAGCAGAGTTGATAAGGGATTTGCATTGTTGTTAGCATTGCTGTGATAGCAAAAGACAGGGTCTTACTCTCTCACCCAGTCTGGAGTGCAGTGGCTCAGTCATGGCTCACTGCAGCCTCAATGTCCTGGGCTCAAGTGATCCTCTTGTTTCAGCCTCCTGAATAGCTGGGACTCCAGGCATGCACCACTACACCTAGCTGAGTTTTAAAAAAATTTTGGGCTGGGCACGGTGGCTCATGCCCATAATCCCAGCACTTTGGGAGGCCAAGGCGGGCAGATCAATTGAGGTCAGGATTTCGAGACCAGCCTGGCCAACATGGCGAAACCCCATCTCTACTAAAAATACAAAAAAATTAGCCAGGCGTGGTGGCGTGCGCCTATAGTCCTCAGCTTCTCGGGAGGCTGAGGCACGAGAATCGCTTGAACCTGAGCGGCAGAGGTTGCAGTGAGCCAAGATCGCGCCACTGCACTCCAGCCTGGGCAACAGAGCAAGACTCCATCTCAATTAAAAAACAAAAAAATTGTAGAGATGGGGCTTACTATGTTGTCAACTCCTAGTCTCAAGTGATCTCCTACCTTGGTCTCCCAAAGTGCTGGGATTATAGGCATGAGCCACCATACCTGGCCTGGATTGTGTTTCTAAAGCCTGGCCCATGAGGAGCATCTTGTGCTTTAACAATTCATAATTATGGTACCTGACATGTGCTTTAGTACTGGCCGGCGGACCATGAATCAGTAGCTTCTTTTGGTATTACTCTTATTCAAAAGGTCTTTTCAGTAGACTAGTGTCAACCAGTCTGCATAGACCTAGAGAAAAGGCTTGTGTGGCCAGACTTCTCAGAGCTCCATCTTCTGGATAGAGCCTGGAATGGTTAGAATGTACTCATATTTACAGTCCCATTGCCTGTGTTGAGTTTCTGGACTCTTCTCAATACGTGCCTTCCTGGAGGCTTTTGTGGTGATGAGAAGGTAGTGCCAAGTAATCAGAACCTTAGGTTTAGATTCTCTGCTCTTTGCATATGGGAAAACTTACTGATTCCTAGCCGTTGAGTTCAGTTGAGGCCCATAGTCGGGTACTCTCTAAAAGGAAGAGATTAACACCAGTTTAAACTCTTTAAAAGAGGCTGCTTTATAAATAGAAAATATTAGTTAGGCGTGGTGGCATGCGCCTGTAGTCCTAGCTGCTTGGGAGGCTGAGACAGGAGATCCCTTGAGCCCAGGAGTTTGAGGGTGTTTTGAGCTATGATCGTGTCATTGCACTTCAGCCTGGGCGACAGAGTGAGACCCTGTTGACTTTTTTTAAGAAAACAGTAAAACGTTTAATTTTTTTAAGAAAAAATTAAAAATTGGTCAAGTGCAGTAGCTCACATCCATAGTCCCAGCACTTTGGGAGGCCAGGGTGAGCAGATCACCTGAGGTTAGGAGTTCAAGACCAGTCTGGCCAACATGGTGAAGCCCTGTCTCTACTAAAAATACAAAAAAAAAAAAAAAAAAAAAAAGCTAGGCATGGTGGGTGCCTGTAGTCCCAGCTACTTGGGAGGTTGCGGCAGGAGAATCGCATGAGACTGGGAGGCAGAGGTTGCAGTGAACCGAGATCACACTTCAGCCTGGGCGACAGAGCAAGACTCCATCTAAAAAAAAAAACAAAACGAAAAAACAACTGGCCGGGTGCGGTGGCTCACGCCTGTAATCCAGCACTTTGGGATGCCGAGGTGGGCGGATCACGAGGTCAGGAGATCAAGACCATCCTGGCTAACATGGTGAAACCCCGTCTCTACTAAAAATACAAAAAATTAGCCGGGCGTGGTGGCGGGCGCCTGTAGTCCCAGCTACTCAGGAGGCTGGCAGGAGAATGACGTGAACCTGGGAGGCGGAGCTTGCAGTGAGCCGAGATCTCACCACTGCACTCCAGTCTGGGTGACAGAGCGAGACTCCATCTCAAAAAAAAAAAGTAAAAATTCAGCTGGGCAGTGCCAGATATCATGTGCCCTAGAGGCAGCTGTATGGGGTTCACTTGGGAGAAGTGGCTTATTGTCTCTGGCCCTGGGTGAATTTCCTAACCATCTCTAATCACCTTCATTGTTTGCAACAGGGAGAGTAGTGTCTACCTCAAAGAAAGTGTCAGGACCAAATGACATAAGAAATTCCTGTCATGAGCCTGATACATAATAGGTGCTTTCCCCACATTAGAGGACAGAGGGCACATCTCTTCCAGATCCATCCTCACTCCTCTCTCAGTTGGAGTCATGGGAACTGAAGGAGTTCCCAGTAAAATCCCTGTACAGATACTGAAATGTAACTCAAGCCCTGTAAGTAATGCTAGTAGAGACTGTCTAATTTGTAAATTAGACAAAACAGAGAATGAGTGTGAGATGGCCTGAACCGGTTAACAGGGTGCATGCAGAAATGTGCTTCGTTGATGTGGCATCCAGTGCGTGGCTGAGTGAGTGGATGCGAGCTCTGATTGCCCCAAGAGCATAACTTTGGTTTAAAGGTGTGTACCAGCTTTTGGTGATCAGGATAGAACTGATAAAAATAGTGACCTAGAACACTGTGTATCTTTTTAAATGGAGTTAACCAGCCTTGATCAGTTGTTTTTAGATACAGATGTTAATCATTAAAGCTAGACCCAAGCTCCATTGCTAACAAGGTTAATGGGGCTCGTCTTTGGCCTTGGGCAGGAGCAGTGTGGGTAGACAACCTGGACAAGTAAATAATGAGTCTTACTAGATAATGAGTAAGCAGGTTTTCCCTATATTTAAATGCATTTTATAAAAATATAATTAATGGGGCTGGGTGCGGTTGCTCACACCTGTAATCCCAGCACTTTGGGAGACCGATTGGGCAGATCATGAGGTCAAGAGATCAAGACCATGCCAGCCAACGTGGTGAAACCCCGTCTCTACTAAAAATACAAAAATTAGCTGGGCGTGGTGGTGCGCACCTGTAATCCCAGCTACTCGGGAGGCTGAGGCAGGAAAATGGCTTGAACCCTGAGAGGCGGAGGTTGCAGTGAGTCGAGATTGTGCCACTGCACTCCCACCTGGCGATAGAGTGAGACTCCATCTCAAAAAAAAATTATATATATTAAAAAATTATATATATAATATATATTTATTATATATATAATATATATTATATATAATATATAAAATTAATGGGAGACCTGGGCATCATCCACTTAAAGCTTGACACTCTTATTAGAAAATGGTAAGATTTAATCCAAATATTAGGCTTGAAATTGTGATTTCACCTCACCATGGCATCAGTTTTGCCTGCGGCAGTGGCTTTCTAACACCGTAGTGGGACCTCTGCCTTTTTAGGGCCCCTGAACCCATTCCCTGCCTGTCTGCATCTAACCCCGCCCCATGAGCTCATAGTGTTTTTGTTTTTCTGCCGGAGAAGGCGGGGCCAAGGTGGGTGGCATGGGCGGAGTCCCGCAAGAGCTCAGACTGTTTGTCTTTGTCTTTCTGCTGAAGGAGCAGGGTGAGCAGCTCTAAGGCACTTCCCACGCTACTTCGAACCCCCATGTCATCATTGTGTTTGCTTCCAGCAGAGCGTCCTGGCCAGAACAAGCCAAGGAGCCAAGACGAGAGGGACACACGGACAAACAACAGACAGAAGACGTACTGGCCGCTGGACTCCGCTGCCTCCCCCATCTCCCCGCCATCTGCGCCCGGAGGATGAGCCCAGCCTTCAGGGCCATGGATGTGGAGCCCCGCGCCAAAGGCGTCCTTCTGGAGCCCTTTGTCCACCAGGTCGGGGGGCACTCATGCGTGCTCCGCTTCAATGAGACAACCCTGTGCAAGCCCCTGGTCCCAAGGGAACATCAGTTCTACGAGACCCTCCCTGCTGAGATGCGCAAATTCACTCCCCAGTACAAAGGTAAGTCCCAGCTGCTGGAGGGGTTGCCACACTGGCGAGGAGATGTGAGAGATCGTGGCCATGGAAGGCCCTGGCAGCCATCCCTGGAGCCCTCACTCCCTCCCACTCTGTGCTTTCCCTCCCTCTCCTCCTTCTCCTCCTCCTGGCCCTCAGCCCAGCATCTCACACCCTCAGTTTTCAAGCCCTGGTAAGATTGCTCAATTCTGTTTTGTTTTGTGGATTTGAGTTTGATTTTGGTAGAAGTGTAGTTGTGTTTTATGTTCAGGTGTCTCTTGATCACAGTAACCCATAGTCCCCCATTGGGGGGACGGTGGGGGAAGACTTTGGGAGGATTTTACCCAGAATACTTGCCGCCTGCTTTTTGTCCTCCAGGAAACCAGAAGCCCGGGTGATTAGGTAGGCCGGGGAGCAGCATTGAGTCAGATGGAATGCAGGAGTGGGAGGCCTGTGCTGATTAGCCCAAGCCCTTTGCTGTTACAGAATGTCCCCAAAATTGCTATATGAAAGCAACCCTTCGATTCACATATGATAATTTTTTTATTTCTTTTTATAATGTATTTTATAGGGGACATCAGCAGCCACCAGCATGGTGGGGTCTTTGCTGGGGGGAGTGGGGGAGTCTTTTGTAAATCAAGTAAGAATCCATTAAAGAAATTAATTTTAAATGTGCATTACCTGGTTACATAAAGGACTCTAGAACAACTTAGGTTCTTTTGGGACTGTTGAAACATTGTCTTTAAGGACAGAATGTACTGGGTGCCTTTCTCTGTACTCTGAATATGCATGTGTATTGCGGTGGGGATGGGGGAGTTGGGGGCCCTCACTTGGTCCTTCTCTGTTGTTTTTTTCCAGGACAAAGCCAAAGGCCCCTTGTTAGCTGGCCATCCCTGCCCCATTTTTTCCCCTGGTCCTTTCCCCTGTGGCCACAGGGAAGTGTGGCCTGAATACCCCACCCCGGCTCCTCTGCACCCAGAGCTGGGGGCCACCTCAGAAGTGTCATCTCTCTCTGAGCACGCATTCCCCTGCAGCAGTCGAGGACTGAGCAGATTGAGTGATGCTGGGGCAGAGAGGCCTGGGAGGAAAGGTGTTCAGCCAGTCGTTTGTAAGGCGCTCGTCGGCACCTGCTGAAACGCCCCCACCTGACAGCCCCATCCTCAAAGACTGTCTAATTACTCATGGCAGGTTCTAGAGACTTAAGGGGAAAAGCTGCTTTCAAGGCCACCACATGTCTGTGCTCCCCAACCAGCTCTATCTGCCTTGTGTTCATTTTGTTATTTTGTGACGTGAGACTGCAAAGACCAATAAAAACATATTTTATAAGAACAAAAGGCCTGGGTGCCTACCCGTGTGGGGGCACTGTGGGAAGCCTTTGCTAGGGTGTCTTGTGCTGTGTGGTTTGTTTTGTTTGCCCCTTTATTTTGCTTTGCTTACCCAGTCTTCCCTTACTCTTGGATGCTTCTTAACCCTCAGGCAAACCTGTGTTCCCCCTGTATTCAGGCTCTGCTTTAAAGCAAGGCATGAGGCTGTTGGAGTTTCTGTTTAGGGCATTAAAAATTCCTGCAAACTATAAAGAGCAATGTTTTCAGTCTTTTAGGATTAGAAGAATTACATAAAAATTAATAAACATTTTCAATGATGGAAAAATGTGTCTTGTAATTCTTTGGCTCTTGCCTCGTTGAGTACATCAGAGAGGAAGACTCTCAGCCATGTTTGCTCCCTAATTGCTTGTCTTGTATGGTGTCATCTTTTCTAGCTGTTTTGATATTTGTTAAGTTTGCAGATGAGTTTGGGGCCTCTGGCAACATAGAGACTAAGGAACTGGGTAAGAAAAAAACAAATGTTACAATCATGTTACTTACAACGCTTCTTCCTGCTAAATTAAAAGTTCTTTCTGCTCCTCACCCCCTTCCAGGTGTGGTATCTGTGCGCTTTGAAGAAGATGAAGACAGGAACTTGTGTCTAATAGCATATCCATTGAAAGGGGACCATGGAATTGTGGACATTGTAGATAATTCAGACTGTGAACCAAAAAGTAAGCTCCTAAGGTGGACAACAAACAAAAAACATCATGTCTTAGAAACAGAAAAGACCCCTAAGGACTGGGTGCGTCAGCACCGTAAAGAGGAGAAAATGAAGAGGTGAGTGTAGACAGAGGGCAACTCTGGGCTATGTGGGAGGGGAAGTGTTGGGGGTTTTGGTTACAGCCCAGTTCCCTGGAGCTAAGGACTGAAGTGGATTTAGTAGGTACCTTGTCATTCAGTGGCCAATTCCCACATGGCATACTCAGCCTCTCTTTGTTTAATTGACTCTGGTTAGATCATGCCAGTTTGGGCAAACAGCTGCACTGGCAGCTGTAAGAGATTCACTCACTCTTCTATGACTGCTCTGTGCTAGGCTGTGTTCTGGAGATGTAGCAGTGACTAAGAGAGGAGCCATCCTTTTACCTCAGGTTGTTCACCAGTGGTGGGGGATGAAATGAGCAGTTGGGCATCCCTGAAACTCAGCAATCCCCCTAAGCAGGGCCATCCTACCCTTGCACCTTGGCAAAGCTTGTGAAAATATAAATAGTATATATAAAGTAAAGTACATGTAATGTAGCTAAGTAGGTTGACTTAGTCCCATGGAATTTCAGTTCCTATTTTCCCAGTTGCCAGCTTTTGGAGTCAGGGGAACCTGGTTGTACTGGAGGCTAGGTGGTACCACTGCCTAGAAGAGGGCAGTGAAGGCTCTCCACATACAGGGCTGGGGAGCAGGGGCTGATCTTGGATCTTAGGTTCTTTTTGCTGTAGAAAATAGTGGTTGACTGGTCCCTTAATTTTATTTTCTAAAATCAACTTTCTTGAGGTATACATGTGGTAAAATGCACCCATTTGGAGTGTTCAGAGAGTTTTGGCAGATGTTTACACGGTAAGCCACCACCACATCAAGAAGTCACTTTTCATTACTGTAGAAAGTTTCTGGCCGGGTGCGGTGGCTCATGCCTGTAATCCCAGCACTTCAGGACGCCAGGGCGGGCGGATCACCTGAGGTCAGGAGTTCGAGACCAGCCTGACCAATATGATGAAACCCTGTCTCTACTAAAAATACAAAAATTAGCCCGGTGTGGTGGCATGCGCCTGTAGTCCCAGCTGAGACAGGAGAATCTCTAGAACCGGGAGGCGTAGGTTGCAGTGAGCTGAGATCACACCATTGCACCTGGGCAATAAGAGCGAAACTCCATCTCAAAAAAAGAAAAAAAAGAAAGTTTCTTTGTGCTTTAACCCTGGATTTTATTTATTTATTTATTTATTTATTTATTTATTTATTTATTTATTTATTTTTTGAGTCTTGCTTGTTCTGTTGCCCAGGCTCTGGAGTGCAGTGGCACGATCTTCTAGGCTCACTGCAACCTCTGCCTCCCAGGTTCAAGTGATTCTCCTGCCTCAGCCTCCTGAGCACATCACCACGCCTGGCTAATTTTTGTATTTTTAGTAGAGACAGGGTTTCACCCTGTTGGCCAGGCTGGTCTCCAACTCCTGATCTCAAGTGATCTGCCCATCTCGGCCTCCCAAAGTGCTGGGATTACAGGCATGAGCCACCACGCCCGGCCTTCTGAATTCTGATAAGACATACTGATTTATTGGTCCTTATCTCTTTATAGCCATAAGTTAGAAGAAGAATTTGAGTGGCTAAAGAAATCTGAAGTCTTGTACTACACTGTAGAGAAGAAGGGGAATATAAGTTCCCAGCTTAAACACTATAACCCTTGGAGCATGAAATGTCACCAGCAACAGTTACAGAGAATGAAGGAGAATGCAAAGCATCGGAACCAGTACAGTATCCTTTGTTCACGGGCATCTCTGCATTTGAGGGTAAGAGGAGAGGAAATGAGGAAGTCCCTTGAAGCTTGGAGAGAGAAGTTAGGTTTTTATAGTCATGGTTGAGTTTCTCCTACCTGGGTTATTCCAGGACCTGTATGATAATTATGGGCAAATAATCACTTCCCTCAGGGCAGCTACTGACCTAGGAGTGCAGATGATGAGGAGTGGGGTATAATGGGTTTCTGGGAGGTGAGGGGTGCCTCATGAAGGGGCCAGCTTGCATCAGGTGGGCTTTAGCCTAGGTAACCTAGAGGAAGAGGGCAAGGAGCTGCTCCCTGTTTTCAGACTTTTCAGAAGTCTGAAAACATTGCTCACCTGCCAAGGGCTGGGGTGTTTGGGTGAGGAGACTGACCTTTCAGTCCTGGTTCACCAGACCGCCACTGGGACATGAGCTGTGCATAAGGAAATCTTGGTTTTCTTTTCTCTTTTCTTTTTTTCCTCTCTCTCTCTCTTTTTTTCTTTTTTTTTTGAGACAGAGTCTTGCTCGTCCCCCAGGCTAGAGTGCAGTGGTGTGATCTCAGCTCACTGCAACCTCCGTCTCCCAGGTTCAAGCGATTCTCATGCCTCAGCCACCCAAATAGTTGGGATTACAGGCATCCGCTACCACGTCTGGCTCATTTTTGTATTTTTAGTGGAGACAGGGTTTCACTATGTTGGCCAGGCTGATCCAAACTCCTGACCTCAGGTGATCCACCTGCTTTGGCCTCCCAAAGTGCTGGGATAACTGGCATGAACCACCACGCCCAGCCCTCTTCCTCCCTGCCCCTCCCCTCCCCTCCCCTTTGTAGAGGTAAGGTCTCACTGTGTTGCCCAGGCTGGTCTCAAACTCCTGGGCTCAAGTGATCCTCCTGCCTCAGCCTCCCAAAATGTTGGGATAACAGGCGTGAGCCACCACGCCTAGCCTTTTATCTATTTTTTGGTCTCTTAAAAATGTAAAAACCATTCCTAGCTTATAGGCCATAAACAGCAAGCACTGGGCCATAGTTTACCAGTTTCTGCTGTTGGGAGCACTGATTCCTTGAATGGGGAATAATGAGACAATGGTCTGTGCACTAGAGACACTCATTATTTCTGGTTATTGTTTCTAGACCTTTTTAGTGCACACAGCTGGGAAGCAGACATTTAAAGAGCAAAGTATTTTCATGAGTTTATACTAATATTTCCAGTTCACATTTAAGGCTACAGGATTTACTGAACTTTCTTGATGTTCTACTTGTAATTGAGGACTTTGTTTTTGGACCCTAGTCCTACACTTAGCTAAGAGTTCAGAAGATGGCGTGTGTGTCTCCCAGGCAGGAAGAGCCTAGGCCTCTGTTGAGTCCAGGTGCAGGCTGCTTCCATGCCAGTTCCCTGACAAGAAGTAAAGGTGTCTCTTAGCTTTATAGTCAGCTCTGGACTCCCTGTGTCAGGGATGGCAGGACTAATGGAGTCTCCTGTGGGTTCAGGCTTCTCTGGGTCACTGCATCAAGGCACTGTACCTTGAGAGTGCCAAGGACCCATGCAGTAGCACTTCCTTTTGGGGGTATTATTCTTAACTACTCAGAATTTATCTTACTGGAAAACCTGACTTCCCGCTACGAGGTGCCTTGTGTCCTTGACCTCAAGATGGGCACACGACAACATGGTGATGATGCTTCAGAGGAGAAGGCAGCCAACCAGATCCGAAAATGTCAGCAGAGCACATCTGCAGTCATTGGTGTGCGTGTGTGTGGCATGCAGGTGAGGGGGATGCTAGGGCTGGCTAGGGCATCCAGTGGCTGTCACTTCCCCACCCTGGTATAGTCCTGTTTGCTCAAAAGATTCCAGGCCAGGTGCAGTGGCTCACACCTGTAATCCCAGCACTTTGGGAGGTCAAGGTGGGTGGATCACCTGAGGTCAGGAGTTTGAGACCAGCCCAGGCAACATGGCGAAACCCTGTCTCTGCTAAAAATACAAAAATTGGCTAGGCGTGGTGGTGCACGGCTGTAATACCAGCTACTTGGGAGGCTGAGGCATGAAAACAGCTTGAACCCAGGAGGCAGAGGTTGCAGTGAGCTGAGATCACGCCATTGCACTCCAGCCTGGGCGACGGCGAGACTGTCTCAAAATAAAAAGGTTCCAGATTCGACCCTACATGAGTCTGTTGCTTTTTGGTTAAAAAAGAAAGCATGCATGCCTGCATGATCCTCTCTCAGATTGGTCTGGTTGGCTGAGTCCAGAATCTGTGGATAGTAGTAGGGAGGAAGGCAAAAGGGTTAGGTCCTCTCCAGTGACCCAGATGTTGAGGTGGGGTGCTGGGGCACAATGACCAAACCCATGTTGGATGGCTGCATCCCAGGTGGGGGCTGATCAGAGAGCATAGTGGACAGTGGCTCATGTGCAACTGGTGTACTTTATCTGATCTGGGCTGTCACATGCCGCCACCACCACACCACCCCACCCCTGCCCAGGGTCCAGGGTTTGAGATGGCCCTCAGCCCCTGACTTGCTGGTCTCTCTCCTACAGGTGTACCAAGCAGGCAGTGGGCAACTCATGTTCATGAACAAGTACCATGGACGGAAGCTATCGGTGCAGGGCTTCAAGGAGGCACTTTTCCAGTTCTTCCACAATGGGCGGTACCTGCGCCGTGAACTCCTGGGCCCTGTGCTCAAGAAGCTGACTGAGCTCAAGGCAGTGTTGGAGCGACAGGAGTCCTACCGCTTCTACTCAAGCTCCCTGCTGGTCATCTATGATGGCAAGGAGCGGCCCGAAGTGGTCCTGGACTCAGATGCTGAGGATTTGGAGGACCTGTCAGAGGAATCAGCTGATGAGTCTGCTGGTGCCTATGCCTACAAACCCATCGGCGCCAGCTCTGTAGATGTGCGCATGATCGACTTTGCACACACCACCTGCAGGCTGTATGGCGAGGACACTGTGGTGCATGAGGGCCAGGATGCTGGCTATATCTTCGGGCTCCAGAGCCTGATAGACATTGTCACAGAGATAAGTGAGGAGAGTGGGGAGTGAGCTTGCTAGCTGCTCCAGTACTTGAGAGCGACTCTGTGTCCCAGGCACAGCTGTGCTGCGTCAGGGAGGAGGCCAGTGTGGCCAGGTGGTGGCTCCTGCAGCCTGGAGCTGATATGCAGTGGCCTCTGTGAGCCCCAGCCTGAGCCAGTCCCAGCTGTGCTTGGAGTCTTTATTTATTTTAACTATTTCTTCAACATTCCACATTTGATGATGATACCTCTTTCTTCCCTGAGTGTATATGTTCTAATACAAATCTTTTTGTTTATTGTATATAGTGCTCCTGTCATTCTTTCCAAGGGCAGGCAGTCCCCCTCCCAAGCCTCACCACATGCTGTGACCACCTCCCTGGCTCAGTATTCTCCTGGCTGCCACCCCCACCCCATGGATCCTAAAGTCAGCACAGCCTCTTGGCATGGTGTACAGTCTCCAACCCAGCATCCTGAAGGTTACCCAGAAAGGATTCCCAACTTACATACCTTCTGGGGTCTGTGCTGGCTAAGTGTCTCAGCACCTCTATCCAAAAACCACATGACGCTTGACACAGGTCTTCTCATGGGCCGTATGCAGCTTAAGCCAATTAGATAGCAGGTGATCCAAACCTTGGGTCCAGCTTTTAATCCCTCCTATGCCACTGGCAGCAGCTAATTGGCTGGCTATTGTGATAGATGTCCTGGAAGCAATACTAGGGTCTCTAGCCTCGGGTCTGGTCCATTGGCAGCCATGGACTGTGTTGTAAAGGGGCCCAGGTGATGGAGGGTACCATAAAAAGGCGTGTTTGGGTAGGTAGGGTGGTCCTCTTGGCCACACCACCTGTCACCACTCCTGCCCAGCCCTAGTCCCCATTGCAATTTCACCAGTCTTATTCTTCAGGCAGTCCCAGACAGCACAGACCCCGAGATTCTGCTCTGCCCCAGGAGGGCTTCTGGGAGGAGGAAGGGCCAAGAGAGGTCTTGAACTGCAGAGCCAGACCTGGTGCAGAGAAGGCAGGGTCTGGATGTCAGTTTCTAGCAGTTCTACCCCTCACCTGAACCTCACACTAGGCCTATGTACTTTAGGCCTAAAAATAGGCAACTGGGTCAGACAGATTACGGGATAACACCCATAATCCCAACACTGGAAGGCCAAGGTGGGAGGACTGCTTGAGTCTGGGAATTTGAGACTAGCCAGAGCAACATAGCAAGACCTTGTCTCTACTAAAAAAAAAAAAAAAAAAAGCTGAGTGTGGTGGTGCATGCCTGTAGTCCCAGAGACAGTAGGCTTGAGCCTGGAAGGTCAAGGCTGCAATGAGCTTGATCATCCCACTGCACTCCAGCCTGGACGACAGAGCAAGACCCTGTCTCAAAAAATAAATACAGATAAAAATAGAAAACTTGCACACACTGGCCTGTACACGCCTCCTGCTTCCTGGGCTCGGGCTTCCTGTGGAGCGTAGCTGGACCATTCTCAGCCACAGTCTCTCCAGGACCCTGAGGGCCTCTTCCCTGGGTCTTCCAGGCACTCATTACAAGGATTTCATATATCTGGAGATCTGGGCTGACTGGAAAGCTGGGTGGATCAAATAGGCTCTTAAGGCCACCGTGGTACCCCACTCCCTCTTTCATCCCTCCTCTATGCTCTCAGAAAGGGGCATCGCAAATCTTAAGTCCTATAAAGACAATAAAACACAGCAAGATGATAGCGATTGATGGGGGTGGGAGCTTGACGGACAAATACTATAGGAGAGGGAAGGGAAAATTGTCCCAGGTAGAGGGAACAGAATATGCAAAGGCCCAATATAGAGAAAAACAGCCATAGCTGAAGAGAGAGGAGGAGTAGGGGTGGGGAGCAAAGATGGGAGGGCTTTAGACAGGGAATAGCCCCGCCTGGTTTCTGCTTTTGTGGCCCCCTTCTCCCCACACTTGCTCCCCACTGGCCACCACCGGCACTCGGTGAAGACAGGTGGTGAGGCCTAGACACACCGAGAGCCGGGCCCCGCGGGGGCTTCCAAGTGTCGGATCAGCAAGATCATCCTTTCGAGGTCGCCGTCCTTGCAATTAGTAGATGGGACCCACTGCCCCAGGGCGGCAGGGGCGCACCCGCTACGAGCGGAGCGCGCTTTCACCGGGAGGTAGGACGGGACGCAGCGCTCGGACTTAAGCGGGGAAAAGGAGCAGAGGGCTGGACGGGTGAAACTGAGGCCGGGGTGAGGAGTGAGGGTGCGGTGTCCGGGGATGAGGGGCCTGGAGCCGGGAGGGACCAGAGGAGACAGCGAGCTGTCGACCCCAGCCCCGCCGCACCTCTTGGGGCCGCGCGGGGGCGCTGCTCTCCGATGCATGGAACGATACAGCCCAGGGCGGGGCTTCGGCGGGCGGGCGCGCGCGCGCGCGCGCGCCTGCGTAGTGTGTCACGGTGCGGGACGACCGCGGCGCGGCTCGGCGCTCCCGGCCTGGCGTTGTGGCTCCGCAGCCCTTGCCACCTTCCCTGCACCTGCCCTGCCCGGCCTCATGTACCGCGCGCTGTACGCGTTCCGCTCGGCGGAGCCCAACGCGCTGGCGTTCGCCGCGGGCGAGACCTTCCTGGTGCTAGAGCGAAGCAGCGCGCACTGGTGGCTGGCCGCGCGGGCGCGCAGTGGTGAGACGGGCTACGTGCCGCCAGCCTACCTGCGCCGCCTGCAGGTGAGTGCGCCCCTTCCTGCCCGGCCTCCGCGCCCCTGGGGCAGGACCCCTTCACAGCCCCGCGGAACCGACCCAGGGACCCCACCCTCTCCGGGACCCGAGGCCAGGACCTCTATCAGACAGGGAGTTTGAGAACCTGACCCTGAGACCCCCGGACCCACGGGGACTGAGACCCCAAGAGTCAGCATCACCCACAAAAGACCAGGCCCTTGACAGACCAACTCCCGATCGACCAAAAGCCTAACTCTGGGACTGAGACTTCTCAGGACCCCAGACCCTTCAGTATCGAGTCCGCCATCTGAAGGGCGACCCTGAGCCCCACCGAATCCTGGCCAATTATTCAAATCCCTGAGACCCCAGATCCTTAATATGCCCCTTCTCTGGATTCCTAGGACCCCACAACCAACCTCCCTCCCTCCCTCCCTCCCTCCCTCCCTTCCTTCCTTCCTTCCTTCCTTCTTCCCCCAACCCCGCGCCTTGCCCCCCGTTGGAGCCACCACTGAGACCTGGACCACCTTGGACACCACCTGTTTCCCCAGCCATCCTCCAGGTCCTCAACGCCCCAACTTGGACCCTAGAGCCATAGACACCTCCATCCCCTATGTGACACCTAAGCTTTGGTACTTCAGTGTCTTTCACTAGCCTGTGTTCAGCCACCCTCTAAGCTCTTCTTAAGTCTCTCCCAACCTTATTTGAACCAAGGACCCATGCCCCTGCTGACACTGTCTGCTCCACTCCCCAACCCTGACTTCTCAAACTTTCTTCCTTTGAAAATGGGCTCCATCCCTACTTGTTCCCAGCCTGGAGTGGGGACTGCTCACATTGTGACGAAGTGAGTTCTTATAGCTTCTCCTGGTCTGACCGTGGCCCCATTTCCTTCCAGTGGAAGCTGCAGTCCCAGTTCCTGTTTCCCTAAGAGTAGCCCTGCTGAGGGGGTTGGGTTGCGGTATCTCCAGCTGGTCTATTCTGACCACAGGGGGAAGAAGGGCCCAGAGCTGCCGGGCCTGTGCCAGACACCCCCGCCCCGTCCTAGTCCTTATCCTTTAGGAAACATCCTGTCCCAGCCCAGTTCAGGACAGAAATAACGGGATAAATTTGGAAGTGTCATCTGGTCTTACCAGGAAGGATGGGCCCTGGGGGCCTAGGGGCTTCCTCATAGACCCTTGGCGTGATCCCATCTAGGAGTGCCAGGGGTGGGAGTGGGGGCCGTGGACACCATGGCTGCTGTGTGTCAGACCCAACCTTTTTGGGAATGGGGTCTCATTGAAGGCCTCTGAGGAAAAGTCCTGTCTCTTCCCCTACTGGGCATAGGTCAAGGGCCTGTGAGTCCCCTGCCCCCAGCCAGGACCAGTGGGGCAAGGTGTTTGGGGAGGGCAGAGAGGCTACCATCTTCTCTGTCACTGTCTGTTTCTTTCTGCGTGTCTCTTTCTGTCTGGATTGCTGCGACTCTGTGCCTCTCTGCCTGTGTCGTTCCGACTCCACATGTGTGTGTTTTTGTTTCTTCCTCCGGCTCCCCCCACACTCTGGCTCTGGCTCTGTTTCTTTCTGCGTTGTTTCCCTCTGTCTGCCTCTCCGTTCCTCTCTGAGCTCCTCTCTTTCCCCATTCCTTTCTTTCTTTCTCTCTCTCTCTCTCTCTGTCTCTGTGTGTGTGTGTGTCTTCGTGTCTTTCTATCCCCCTGTCTCCTCTCCCTGCACTCTGGCACACCTCATACCACCTGGAGGGCTTTGCTGACCTCTGTGCCCACCTGTCTGTCCCCATCAGGGAAGCTTCTCAAACCCATGGTGGAATGAGTTCATCTCAGCTCCAGGACTCCTATGTAGCCTGATGGACTACGTGTGCCAGGGCCAGGGGAGGGCTGGGGGTAGCTGGTTTGATAGCTGCTACCCTACACTCCCCATGTCAGATAGGCAGAGTAGACTGGATCCCTGGAATGTTGGGGATGGCAGTACAGAGCCTGGAACAGGGGCTAGGCCCCTCTCTCATGTTTATCCTTTGCCACAAACACAGAACTGCTTCCCAGGGCGGGTCTGGAGGCTTACTGAGACACCTTGTGGGGATGAGGGCCAGCAGCAGGGTTGGGGAGGGCAAGTCCCTTTGACCCATTCTCAGCTCCCAGGGCTTACAGAGGGCCCTTACAAGGACAGGGCTGTTCTGGGGTATGACCTTGGTTTTGTGAAAGATCAGCAAGATGCAGAGTGATGTATTAAGGATTCCAGATACTGGAGACTTCCTGTTTGGCATCTCAACCTGGGCTCTGAGCCAAGACCAGGGATAGACGAGGTATGCGCTCCTGGCTGCAAGCTGGGAGCCCCTGGGCTATGTTTTTGCTTTAGACCTCTGATTTTCAGAAACATGTTAGCCAAGAGCCTTGCTGTGGGGTAAAATCCTGATCAGGACCTAATATGTAATGTGGCAGCATGGGGGTCACCCTGTGCCTCAGCTCCCTGAGTGATACAGTTTGAGAACCCCATTCCATATTCTGGTTCAACTTTCTGTGCTATGTCTAGCATTCCAGGCTTTAGCTATATTGGTTCTCTGCCCTGGGTTCTATCTCGGGCTGGGCCTGGGCTGAGCACCTCCGTTTGGCCTTCAGGTCTAACTGCTGTCCCCTGCCCCCCCCAGGGCCTGGAGCAGGATGTCCTCCAGGCCATTGACCGGGCCATCGAGGCTGTACACAACACAGCCATGCGGGATGGTGGCAAGTACAGCCTGGAACAGCGTGGAGTCCTCCAGTGAGTGTTGAGGGGAGTGAAGTGGGACCTCCCGGTGAGCATGGTGGGGTGGGGTTCTTCAATGAGTGTCATGGGGCAGGTGGGCCTGGGAAATGCGAGGGTTGGCAAGGGTGGTGGGGGAATGGCACCTCCCAGCGAGCAAGGTGGGGTCGGGTCCTTCAGTGAGCACCAGGGGTGTGCAGAGCGCAGGACTGAGGATAGTATGGGGTACTGTAGGCTGGGGTGGAGCATGGAGGAGATGGGGATGTCTGAGGGGCCTGGGCTATGGGGTCCCAGCATCCCACAGGGGCATATGAGGACTTTGAGCTGTGAGATGCAACCCCCCAATAGTCTTCCTGTCTTTCCATCAGGAAGCTGATCCACCACCGGAAAGAGACCCTGTCACGCAGAGGCCCTTCAGCCTCCAGTGTTGCAGTTATGACCTCATCAACCAGTGACCACCACTTGGATGCTGCTGCAGCCAGGCAGCCCAATGGGGTGTGTCAAGCTGGGTTCGAGCGGCAGCACAGCCTACCCAGTTCTGAGCATCTTGGGGCAGATGGAGGCCTCTACCAGGTGTGTGGTGAGGACATCGTGGAGAAAGGAGGTGGGTGGAACTTGAGGCTTCATCGAGAGGCTCAAGGGGTCCACTCAGGAGTGATGCGGCCCAGAGCCATAGTCCTGCCCACAGCCAGGGCTCAGGGCCCGAGCCTCGCTGACGCTCTAGATGTCAGTCTGTCCTCCAAGATCCTACTTCCATCTTCCAGATCCCACTTCCATCTTCCCAGATCCCACCACAGCCTCGCCGAGCAGCACCCACCACACCGCCCCCACCAGTGAAGCGCCGAGACCGCGAGGCCCTGATGGCCTCTGGGAGTGGTAAGAAGGCAGGGTTAGGGGAATTCAGGTGGAGGCACCCTATGCTTGGAATGGTTGTGCTGCCTGTGTTAGGGAAATGGAGGCTCTAAGCTGGGGAAGAGGACAGGACTCCCATTTTGGGGCAATTAGGGGCTCTGGGCTTTGTGAGGAGGCAGTGCCTAGCAGAGAAACTAGGCCCTGTGTTAGGGGACAGGGGATCTGGGCTGTGAAGGGTATGGTTTTCCAGGGGGCTGCCCTGGCCCAGCTTCTACTCACTGCTCGCAGGTGGCCACAACACCATGCCCTCCGGGGGTAACTCTGTGTCCAGCGGCTCCTCAGTCAGCAGCACCTCCCTGGACACGCTCTATACCGGCTCCAGCCCATCTGAACCAGGCTCCAGCTGCTCACCCACACCCCCACCTGTGCCCCGCCGAGGCACCCACACCACCGTGTCCCAAGTCCAGCCCCCTCCCTCCAAGGCATCAGCACCTGAACCCCCTGCAGAAGAAGAAGTGGCAACTGGTACAACCTCAGCCTCTGATGACCTGGAAGCCCTGGGTACACTGAGCCTGGGGACCACAGAGGAGAAGGCAGCAGCTGAGGCGGCTGTGCCCAGGACCATTGGGGCCGAGCTGATGGAGCTGGTGCGGAGAAACACTGGCCTGAGCCACGAATTATGCCGGGTGGCCATCGGCATCATAGTGGGTCACATCCAGGCCTCAGTGCCGGCCAGCTCACCAGTCATGGAGCAGGTCCTCCTCTCACTCGTAGAGGGCAAGGTGAGGGTGGGCGGCACAGCAGGGCCACCCTGCTACCCACCCTGTTCCCACCGTCACACACTTGTCCAGCCTGTACATTACAGGTATTTCTCAAGCTCTGGCTCTGAGCTCTTACTGTGCTGGGCACTGGGGACGTTGAGCTGATTTCTGAAGCAGAAAGGAAGGACAAGCATTCCAGGCAGATGCGCAGCCTGGACAAGGGCCACAAGGCAGGACTGAGCCTGGCTTGTGGGAGGAAGTGGAACAAGGCCTGCAGGACTGGAACACAGGGAGTGAGGGAGTGGGTGCTGTAGGAGGAGGTGAGACCTGGGGCAGGTGACAGATAAGACCAGATGCTGGTGGCCAAGAGTTCTGTCTGGCTGCAGGGAAGGAATGGACACGGCATGGGTGAGGGTAGTGCCTTGCTGAGCTTGGCAGTAAGAGACATGGGTGCTGGGAGAGCTGTGATGGAGTCCTAGGTGCTGACTTGGATGAGAGGGAGTGAGGTGTGTGGGCATCATGGGATGGGTGGGATCCTTGGCACTCATGAGCAGGATGGGGGCAGTGAGCCCAGCATACATGATGGGGGTCAGACAGACCAAAGGTCCCTCTTTAGTGCTCCATGGTTCCTCTTACACTTCTGGTTTGGGTGTTGGGGAGTGGGCCAATGGGCTTGGCTGTGCTGGGCACAACAGCTAGTGCCTGGTAAGCAGGGTTCAAGGAAAATGTGGCAAGTTGGTAGATGACAGGCCTGTGCCATTTTGTGTGGAATGGGAGAGTGAGGTCTCAGAGTCATATTCTGGCAGTGACAGAGTTCATGGCCCTCCTAGTTGGGGGTGTTTATCCAGGTCTGGGATGAGAGGCGAGCTGTTGAAAACCCCCTACAGATGAGTCTCCCATTGACTCCTGTCCTGGGAGGTCATCAAGACTGGAGTTGAGCCTCCTGTCCAGTGTGGGCCAGGAGGGACTTGAGTTCATGGAGTAAAAGTCCACAGATGGCCTCTCCAGGCCTTGGAGGCTCCCTGGAGATGGTGAGGGCAGGGAGTGTGCTGAGTCATACCTTGCCCTCTCCCTCTAGGACCTCAGCACGGCCCTGCCCTCAGGGCAGGTCTGCCACGACCAGCAGAGGCTGGAGGTGATCTTTGCAGACCTGGCTCGACGGAAGGACGACGCCCAGCAGCGCAGTTGGGCACTATATGAGGACGAGGGTGTCATCCGCTGCTACCTAGAGGAGCTGCTGCATATTCTGGTAAGGGTGGGGTCCCACACACATACCCCACATGGGGAACAGTGGCCCCCACCCTGTAGCATCCCTCACAGTGCTAGGAGTCTCCCCTACACATACGTGCTCAGCCCTCTCTTGTGCGGCTGCACAGCTCCGCTCATGGTGGCTGATGCTCTCACTTCCTCATTTCTGTAGACTGATGCAGACCCTGAAGTTTGCAAGAAAATGTGCAAGAGAAACGAGTTCGAGTCTGTCCTGGCCTTGGTGGCCTATTACCAAATGGTATGTGCAGGATGGAGGGGAGGGGTAATGGAGAGACCTAGATAGTGGGGGAGTTCCAGGTACTGAGCACGCAGGGTTCCCTGCCAGGAACACCGAGCATCACTGCGGCTGCTGCTCCTCAAGTGCTTTGGTGCCATGTGCAGCCTGGACGCAGCCATCATCTCCACGCTTGTGTCATCCGTGCTGCCTGTAGAGCTGGCGAGGGACATGCAGACAGACACGCAGGGTGAGGCTGGAGGGCGGGGTAGGAGGGAACTTCCTGCTATCTGGAGGGTGTTCCTGCCATCTACTGGGGTTTCCTGCCATCTTTGGGGACTCTGACTGCCTGCCTTGTCCCCCCCAGACCACCAGAAACTCTGTTACTCTGCCCTCATCCTGGCCATGGTCTTCTCCATGGGAGAGGCAGTGCCCTATGCACACTATGGTAAGAATGCAGTCACCGACCAGCTGATCACAGGTCCTAAGCCAGGGCCCATTGCCCGAGGGCCTGGGACCTGCTGACTACACAGTCTAGCAGGGAGAGGCTATCCCCAAGGCTCACAGAAAGCCAGGAAGGGTGGGTGGTGCGGGGGTCGGAGGGGAATGGGGCTGCAGACTTCTGTGCGCCCCTCTCCCAGAGCACCTGGGCACGCCTTTCGCCCAGTTCCTACTGAACATCGTCGAGGATGGGCTGCCCTTGGACACCACAGAGCAGCTGCCGGACCTCTGCGTGAACCTGCTTCTGGCTCTCAACCTGCACCTGCCAGGTGGGGTGGGGCCTGGCCGGGCGGTGGCTGAGCACATGGTGGCTCTCAGGCTCAGCACCCTGTCTATACCCATGTCCTTCCTTAGCTGCTGACCAGAATGTCATCATGGCTGCCCTGAGCAAACACGCCAATGTCAAGATCTTCTCCGAGAAGCTGTTGTTGCTCCTGAACAGAGGGGGTGAGGGCCCGGGAATCTGCGTGGGTACCACTTCCATGCCCTGTGACTCCATGACCCCTGCAATGACTCCCGTAACCCCCTGGGGTGACTCTGGGATCCCCACAAGGTCCACCCTGACCGCTGTGACCCCTGCCTCCTAGATGACCCTGTGCGCATCTTCAAACATGAGCCACAGCCACCACACTCTGTCCTCAAGTTCCTGCAGGACGTGTTTGGCAGCCCGGCCACAGCTGCCATCTTCTACCACACAGACATGATGGCTCTCATTGACATCACTGTGCGGCACATCGCAGACCTGTCACCAGGAGACAAGGTGCCTGGAGGTGGCTGCAGCAGCGGGGGTCACTGTGTGGAAACTGAAACAAAATGGTGGGGGGCATGACATTGAGTGGAGATGAGGGGGCAAGGCCACTGCTGGAGCCAGGTAAGTGTAGGAGGCCATGATAGGTGCACCAAGACCCAAAGGAGCCAGCCATGAGGTGATCTGGAGGTGGTGCGGCTGGAGGAGGCTGGAGAGGAGGGAGTGGAGGGAGATGAGGCATGGAGGATGGAGTTTACACAAAGCCTTGGAGGCTGCTGCAAGAGGTTGTGATCTCAGGACCGGGGAATGTGATGTGATTAACATCCCACATGGAATCAACTGCATGCCAGCAGAGTAGAAGCCAGCCAGGGAGGAAGCAGCCTCAGTGGTCCAGGTGGCATGGATGGGGTGGGGATGGGATAGGTCGTGGCAGTGGCAATGGCGAGAAGAGGCCAGCTGTGGAGTGTTTAGTAAGTGGATCTGGCAGGGCTTGCCACTTGATTTATCTTGAGCAGCTAGATGGATGAAGTGCTGATTTTTGAAGTTGGGGAGGCTGGGAGAACTTCTTGGGGGAAAATAGAGAGTCGTGTTTTGAATGTGTCAAGAATGAGGAGATATCTGCTAGACACCCAGGTACCGAGGGCATCAGGGAGGCAGTAGGGAATGAGTTGAGACTAGAGAGACATTTCGGAGTGGCCTATACAGAGATACGATGGGAAGCCTGTGACAATGTGATTGCCTCAGAAATGAGATAGATAGGCAGGTCAGCGGGAATTTCGGGCTGCAGCCCTGGGCACAGCTGAAACAACTAGGGAGAAACCCAGGAAGAGAACCAAGAAAGCAGGAGCCCAAAGTCACATGTTTAGAGGAAGACGATCAGCCATCTCTATACCGTTAGGAGCCTGAGCGAGACTGGGGTTGGCCATTGGATTCACCACACAGAGGTCAGTGGTGCCTGACAAGCAGTGTCAGTGGGGTGCAAGGAGGAGAGTCTGAATGAAAGTTTGAGAGCTTGAAGTTATTGGGGAGTAGAAATGAGGGGAGGGTTGGAAGCAGTAAATGGAGACAACTCTTGTGAATTTTCTATTAAGGGGAAGAGAAAAATGGGAGGGAGGTTGCTGGAGAGAGATGACATGGGGATAGGGAGAGTGTTTTTTTGGTGTTTTTTTGTTGTTGTTGTTTGTTTGTTTGTTTGTCTCCCACTGTTGCCAAGGCTGGAGTGTAGTGGCACGATCGTGGCTCACTGTAACCTCCGCCTCCTGGTTTCAAGTGATTCTCCTGCCTCAGCCTCCCAAGTTGCTGGGATTACAGTCACCCACTACCACACCCAGCTAATTTTTATATTTTAGCAGAGACAGGGTTTTGCCATGTTGGCCAGGCTGGTCTTGAACTCCTGACCTCATGCAATCCACCTGCCTCAGCCTCCCAAAGTGTTGGGATTACAGGTGTGAGCCACCGTGCCTGGCCAGGGAGAGTGTTTTGAAGATGGGGGATGTTGGCCAGGCGCGGTGGCTCATGCTTGTAATCCCAGCACTTTGGGAGGCTGAGGTGGGTGGATCACTTGAGGTCAGGAATTCGAGACCAGCCTGGTCAAAATGGTCTCTACTAAAAATACAAAATACGAAAAATACAAAAATTAGCTGGGCATGGTGGTGGGAGCCTGTAATCCCAGCTACTTGGGAGGCTGAGGCAGGAGAATTGCTTGAACCCGGGAGGTGGAGGTTGCTGTGAGCCAAGATCACACCACTGCACTCCAGCTTGGGCGACAGATGGGGGATGTTGGCCAGGTGCAGTGGCTCACGCCTATAATCCCAGCACTTTGGGAGGCCGAAGTGGGAGGACCACTTGAGTCCATGAGTTCAAGATCAGCCTGGGCAACATAGTGAGACCTCTGTATAGCCTGATGGACCACAGTAGAAAATAAAATTAGCTGGGCATGGTGGTATGCACCTGTAATTCCGACTACTTTGGAGGCTGAAGTGGGAAGATTACTTGAGCCCAGGAGGTCAAGGCTGCATTGAGCCACGATTGTGTCATTGCACTCCAGCCTGGGCAACAAAGCCAGACCTTGTCTCTTTAAAAAACAAAAACAAAAATGGTACGGATGATGGTGCATGTTCTGAGCCGGAGGGAATGATCCAGCAAGCACAGAGAGATGGATGATGTGTTGGAGATGGTGAGCCACCACAGGAGTCAAGTGGATGGGGCAGGAGGGGAGAGTCCAGGTCCAGGCCCACATGGACAGGAGCTAGGGCTGCTCATTCTGGTAGGGACAGGTGAGATGTGGGTACTGAGGGGAAAGATGGGTTTCTGCAAGATTACTTCTGTATTCTCTATGAAGCACAAGGCCAGCTGACAAGGTAGGTAGGTTTCAAAGACAGAGAAGGTGGACATTATTACTACTCTAAGGGAGAGTGACACAGCAGAGAAAAGCAGCGGGAGGCTCAGGCAGTGCTGCGTGTCCGTTTGAGGTTTGTGGTGGTGAATGACATTCAGGCCTGCACATGGCTCTGCATTTGTCTATAGCTTAGACACTGGCGTTTGATGTGCAGGCACCTCAGTATGACTCCCAGGGCTGGGACTTAGCAGAATGTGCTGCCTAAAGGAGGTTTTGGTATTATTTCTCTAATTAAAGGTAAAAAGAGAAATGAAGGATGTTGAGGGAAGCAGACATCAGGTCAGTGGACTGGGGGTCTCTGTGAGAACAAGCTGTCAAGTCATAAGGGCTGGCCGGGCGCGGTGGTTCACGCCTGTAATCCCAGCACTTTGGGAGGCCGAGGTGGGTGGATCACTTGAAGTCTGGAGTTTGAAACCAGCCTGGCCAACATGGCGAAACCCCGTCTCTTCTAAAAAAAAAAATACAAAAATTAGCCAGACATTTTGGCACATGCCTGTAATCCCAGCTATTTGGGAGGCTGAGGCAGGAGAATCACTTGAACCCAGGAGTCAGAGGTTGCAGTGAGCCGAGATCATGCCACTGCACTCCAGCCTGGGTGACAGCACGAGACCCTGTCTCAAAAAAAAAAAAATGATATATATATATATCTCATATATATATATGATATATGAGAGAGAGATATATATATATATCAGATATATATATAGATCATAAGGGCTGTTGGAACTGGTTCATCCAGAGGTGTTGGGAGTATAGGTTGGAGGAGAGGCTGTTGGAGATGAATTTGGGGCATATGTAGGAGGTAGGATGGCCAGGTCTTAGACATGGCTTGGATATGAGGTACGTGGGAGACAAGAAGCAAAGAGGACACCATATTTCAGGCCTGTGCTTTTGAATCGGCAACAGTGCTCTTTCTAAAGGTAAGAACATGAGAAAACCTTCAACTCTGGGAGGATGGGAAAGATCATGAGTTTGATGGTAGATATGTGGATTTGAGGTCTGTCACATGTGCAGGAGATGTCAAGTGGGCAGTTGAATATTCTTGTCTGGAGCTCACAGGGGAGTTCTAGGTAAGAGGTATGAGAGTGGTTCACTATTTGAAGCTGTGAATGTGCACGAGATCTTCCAGGGTAAGAGAGGATAGGGTGAGAAGCAGAGGGCCTCTGACTGATAGACAGAGGCACCTTGAGAGACCCAGCTTCAAAGGATGGGCAGGACTTCCCTGGGCAGGCCACATACTTGGGGCTGTCTGTGGCTGGGATGATTCATTTATTCGCTTACTCAAAAACTATTGAAGACCAATTCTGTGCCAGGTATATTGTGGGTGCTGGGGATGCAGCCCTGATGTTCAGGTCCACAGCCCTGGGGTCTGTGGGACAGTGGGGTCCTGTCCCTGTCCAGTGGTGGTTGCAGTACCTCCCTGGGGTCCCTGAGCTGGCCTGCTCTTCCCACAGCTGCGCATGGAGTACCTCTCCCTGATGCATGCTATAGTCCGCACCACACCCTACCTGCAGCACCGCCACCGGCTACCTGACCTGCAGGCCATACTGCGACGCATCCTGAATGAGGAGGAGACCTCACCCCAGTGCCAGATGGACCGCATGATTGTCCGAGAGATGTGCAAGGAATTCCCGGTGCTGGGGGAGGCTCCCAGCTAGCACCTTGCTGTCCTCCCTTCCCTGCAGCTCCAGTCAGTGTGCAGGGGACTCAGGGGCTTGGCCCTAAGAATGTTTTGCACTGACAGTGGGAGGGGATAAGGTGGCAGAAGGAACCTGAGCAGGACCCCCACCTGAAGTAGAACTTAAGAGAGGGGCCAAGTGTAGGATTGGGGACCATGGTCTGGGAGCTGTTCTGGGGCAGGGGGAATATGCAAGCTAAAGCCCCTCTATACCCTGGTAGGCTTCCTCTTCAGCATGCCCCCCTCTTCACCCCACACCCATGTGTACACTCAGAGTCCTGCTGCTGCTCCAGGCTGGACCAGACCCCCATCCCCACCCCTCCTGGTCTGTATCCTGGGCCTCAGCAAGCCATGCCCCTGGGGTGAGGGGAGGCATCTCCCACCAGCTCTATTCTTTGCCTTAGCTTTGCAGTGAGTGCTGCTCATGTCCTCCCCTCTACCCGCACATGGGGGTCGCTGCCCTTCACTCCTACCCCCAGAGGCCTTGGCCAAGCTGCTGCTTTGAAAGCGGGATCTTGGAGACAGGCCATCCATCCTGGAGCCTCATGGAACAGGATGATGGCACTGAGAAAGCCAATGACCGAATCTCTTTTCTCTGTAAAAATGTAGACCGAAAAGCCATGTGTATTTTCCTATGTGCTGTAGCTCTCCTTTGGAAATAAATCACAGGCATCTGGAAACAGGCTTCCCTGTATGATCTTGGGAGACAGTGGGAGAGGATGGGCAGAAGTACTGGGGCCTCAGGACCCCATCACTGCAGCTTGCACTGACTTCTCCAGCCTGAGGAGGTGATGGATCCTGACAGGCCTGGCCTTCAAGGCCCTTTGAGCCGTGTTCTAGCCTCTCTTCCCTGAGCTCCACTTTTCCTGAGCCCCAGCCATAGCCAAGTGCCCCCCAGCAGCCCATTCGCAGGTGTCTGCATCTCCAGGCTTCACTTACACACTTACATCTTTCTTTTTCTCTTTTTTTTTTTTGAGACAGTCTCACTCTGTTACCCAGGCTCACTGTAGCCTTGACCTCCCAGGTTCAAGTGATCCTCCTGCCTCAGCCTCCTGAGTAGCTGAAACTACAGTAGCCACCATGCCCAGCTAATTTAATTTTTTTTTTTTTTTTTTTGGTAGAGACAGTGTCCTACTATGTTGCTTAAGCAGGTCTCAAACACCTCAGTTCCGGTGATCCTCCTGCCTTGGCCTCCCAAAGTACGGGGATTATAGGCGTGACCCATCGCACCGGCCCGCTTACATCTTTCACTTACATCTTTTGCTTTGCTTTGAATACCGCTACTCTCTCCCCTGTTGAAACCCTATTGTCCTTCATAGTTGTTCTCAAATGACGCAGGCCCCTACCTACCCCCAGCCCTGGCCTCTGTGAATGCTTGGGCCTGTCCAGCCCTATTTTCTTCCCCCATTTGTCCTTGTGTCCAGCAAGATCACCTCATCTTGCAATCTCAGCAGAGATCTGGTAATCATGGTAGGGCAGAAGGAGGGTCTTAACAAGCATGGGGTTACGTTTCCATTAGTGTTTTAGAGGAACTAAGGGCCAAAATTTGGCAAAAACTTCACTCTTGCAGACTCTCAAGTTAGCAAAGAAGTTCTCACCATAAGTTTGGGAGCAGAGTCAGAAACCCACAGGCAGACACCAGTCAGAAGTGTTGTTTCTGTTTTCTAGATTGAGTCTCACTATCTTTTCAAGGCTGATGTCCAACTCCTGTGCTCAAGCAGTCCTCCCACTTCAGCTTCCCGAGTAGCTGGGACTACAGGCACACACCACTATATAGGCTTCACACACAAGTGGTTTTCATCAGTTCCCTTTATTTTTTACCCAAACTCTTCATTCATCAGATGGTTCCACACATCAGCAATCACTGACACTGACTTCTGGTCATGACTTTTTCTTTCTCATTGGGGTGCTGAAAACAGAGGGCAGTTATCCTCCCAAAAAGAAGGTAAAGCAGCACAGGGAGGCGAGGGCTAGGGATGGGGCCCCCCAGCAAGAGGCTCTCAGAAGTCGAAGCAGCAACATTCCATAGGAAACCCACGCGAGGAAAGTATGGGGTCCTGGTGGGGGATGCCCTGCTCACCGCTTACTGTCAGAAGGCCAGGTGCACAAACTCACTCGGACCTGAGGAGGGGTTGACAGTGTTTGGCCCCCAGTAAAGCTCTGTGGGACACAACCTGGTTATTAACTTTTTTTTTTTTCTTTTTGAGACGGAGTTTTGCTCTTGTCACCCAGGCTGGAATGCAATGGTGTGATCTCGGCTCACTGCAACCTCTACCTCCCAGGTTCAAGCGATGATTCCTCTGCCTCAGCTTCCCGAATAGCTGGGATTACAGGTGCCCACCACCACATCCAGCTAATTTTTGTATTTTTAGTAGAGACGGGGTTTCACCATGTTGGTCAGGCTGGTTTCGAACTCCTGATCTCAGACGATCCACCTGTCTCAGGCTCCCAAAGTGCTAGGATTACAGGTGTGAGCCACCGCGCCCAGCCCCCCCCCCTTTTTTTTTTTTTAAGATGGAATCGTGCTCTGTCACCCAGGCTGGAGTGCAGTGGTGTGATCTTGGCTCACTGCAACCCTTAACCTCCTGGGTTCAAGCAATTCTTCCTGCCTCAGCCTCCCCAGTAGCTGGGATTACAGGCGCCTGCCACCACACCCGGCTAATTCCTGTATTTTCAGTACAGATGGGATTTCGCCATGTTGGCCAGGCTGGTCTTGAACTCCTGACCTCAGGTGACCCACTCACCTCCGCCTCCCAAAATGCTGGGATTACAGGCATAAGCCACCACGCCTGGCCTGGTTACTACTTTTAACCCTGGAGACATTCTGCCTCCTTTTCATATCCAAAGTCAATGACACTGACTTCCAGTCACAACTCCTTTCTCACTGGGGTGCGGAAGGCAGGGAAGTATTCTTATGAGATAGTGTATTTCAGTAAAAAGCACAGGTCCTCAGGAAGCGGAGGCAGGGACATCGGACAGCCTTTGTGACTTGCTGTGTTTCCTGTCATGATGCACACACAAACCCTGTGGGAACGGCAGGACTGTGCTGTGCCATCTGTCCCAGTGCTGGCACCTAGGTCAAACAAGGTATGGCCCCATGGCAGAAGCCTCTGCTCACTTCTGCAGGAGTGCCCAAGGTGGGCCCTGGCACCTGTTTGTAAGAGAAGCAGAAGCCCCAGCTGATGAAGTTACATACCTTCTGACTCCTGGTAGCAAGCGTGCTCTGAGGGGACTCCAGGACCTCTTCAGCAAACACCCTTGTGGTGGCCTCACAACACAAAATTACAACCAAAGGCAGATTATGATTAGTCAGAGAAGTCCTCTTGGGGAGGGAACTGTCTTTGATAGAACACATCTATGGCTGCGTGGAAGGTTGGTAGATGTGATATGTGGGTAGGCAGTAGGAAGGGCAATGAGACAGAGCATTAAGCCACCCCAAGAAAGGGGAGTGTTTGGGTAGAGTTGAGAAGAACTCAAATTTTGGGGGACAGTGAGGGGGTTTGGGCTGACTTCCTGGGTCAGAAGTTTCTGAAGCTGCAGCTAGGAATGGGTGTGTAAGTGTGCAGGTGGCTCACGCCTGTAATCCCAGCACTTTGGGAGGCCGCAGAGGGAAAATCGCTTGAGCCCAGGAGTTTGAGACCAACCTGGACAGCATAGGAAGACCCCATCCCTACAAAAAATACAAAAATTAGCTGGGCGTGGTGGCCCGCACCTGTAGTCCTAGCTACTCGGGAGGCTGAGGTGGAAGAATCACTTATGCTCAGGAGCAGTTGCACCACTGCACTCCAGCCTGGGTGAGAGTGAGACCCCAACTCAAAAAAAAAAAAGTGCGAGTGCTGGCACCGTGTCTTTGGCATATGTGCTGAGCCATAAGCTGCACATGCATAAGGCCAACCCCAGGATGAGGGGTCAAGTAATTCTGCCTCAGCCTCCCGAGTAGCTGGGATTACAGGCGTGCGCCACCACACCCAGCTAATTTTTGTATTTTTAGTAGAGACAAGGTTTCTCCTTGTTGGCCAGGCTGGTCTCAAACTCCTGACTTCGGGTGATCCACCCTCCTTGGCCTCCCAAAGTGCTGGGATTACAGGCATGAGCCACCACACCCAGCGTATCCATCCACTGTTGATGACCTTTCAGTTGTTTCCAATTTTTGTCTGTTGCAAATACTGCTGCCAGGAGCACTGTTGTACATGTCTTCATGTTGCTCATACGCATTATTTTAGGAGGGTATATTCCCAAATAAAGAGTGGAATTTCACGGTCACAGGCAGATACTGCCAAATAGGTTTCCAAAGTAGTTGTACCAATGTATGCTCCTTCAGTAGTGTCAGACAGTTCAAGCTTCTCCTATCTTTCCCAAAACTTGGTATTGTCAAGTCATTTTTATTTTCGCTATCCTGGTAGAGTGCAGTAGTCCTCCCCTCCCCACCTTTTTTTTTGGGAGGTAAAGTCTTGTTCTGTTGCCCAGGATGGAGTCCAGTGGTGCATTCTCAGCTCACTGCATCCTCCTCCTCCTGGGTTCAAGCGATTCTCATGCCTCAGCCTCCCAAGTAGCTGGGACCACAGGCGTGGGCCAACATGCCCGGCTAACTTTTGTGCTTTGAGTAAAGACAGGGTTTTGCCATGCTGGCCAGGCTGGTCTCAAACTCCTGGCCTCAAGTGATCTGTCCATCTCAGCCTCCCAAGGTGCTGGGATTACAGATGTGAGTCGCCTCACCTAGCCAGTATTTATTTTTTTCAATTTGCATTTCCCTCATGACTAAAGAGGTTGAGCACCTTTTCAATATTATTTGAATGTTCTCTTTTGTGAAGTAACTATTCAAATCTCTTGCCCCATTTATCTGTTTGTGTATATTTTATTGATTTGTAGTATGCAGGATATGAGTCCATGGATGTTCTATCTTAGAGTATCTTCTCCCACTTTTAATGTCTTTTGATAAAAGAAGGTTCTCAATCATTATGTAATCCAATTTATCAATACTTTCCTTTATAGTTAGTGTATTTTATGTCCTATTAGACAATCCTGTTAGACAGTCCTGTCCTGTTAAAAAATCTTGACTGGCTGTGGTGGCTCATGCCTGTAATCCCAGCACTTTGGGAGGCCAAGGCAGGAGGATCACTTGAGCTCAAGAGTTCCAGACCAGCCTGGGCAAAATGATGAGACCCTGTCCCTACAAAAAAGTAAAGAAATTAGCTGGGTGTGGTGGAGCATACCTGTAGTCTCAGCTACTCAGAGGCCAAGACAGGAGGGTCCCTTGAGCCTAGGAAGTCGAGGCAGCAGGGAGCTATGATCGCGCCACTGCACTCCAGGCTGGGCCACAAAGTGAGACCCCTATCTCTAAAAACTTTTTAAATATAAAAACAAATTTTTTAATCTTTGCTTTCACGCTTGTGAACAGCCACTGCACTCCAGCTCCCGTCTCTGTAAAAAAAAATAAAATAAAAAGTTTGCTTAAAGTCACCTTTAAGATCTTCTCTTGGCCAGGTGCAGTGGCTCACGCCTGTAATCCCAGCACTTTGGGAGGCCGAGGTGGGCGGATTACAGGGTCAGGAGATCGAGACCATCCTGGCCAACATGGTGAAACCCCCATCTCTACTAAAAATACAAAAATTAGCTGGGCGTGGTGGCATGTGCCTGTAATCGCAGCTACTCGGGAGGCTGAGGCAGGAGAATTGCTTGAACTAGGGAGTCAGGTTGCAGTGAGCCAAGGTTGCACCACTGTATTCCAGTCTGGCGACAGAGCGAGACTCTGTCTCAAAAAACAAAAAACAAAACAAAAAACAACAACAACAACAAAAAAAACAAGGTCAATACTGTTTTCTAGAAACTGTATATTTTCAGATGTCAAATTTATATGGAATTGATTATGCAAGCAGTGTGAAATAGAGATCTCATTTAATTTTTTCTATATGGATATCCAACTGACCCAGCATCATTTATTGAAAAGCCCATTCTTTCAGTTAATAGAGTTGCTCCTGGGGAAACAAAAAAAAGAAAACAACCCTTTCTTCATGTTGGCTCTGAAGAACCACCCTTGTCAAAATTCAAGTTTCCACACATCTTCAGGCCTGTCTCTGGATTTCGTTCCTTTAGTCTTCCTATCCTCGTACCAGTACCACACAATCTTGGTTTCTTTTTATTTTTTAATTTTCATTCTTTTTTTAGATACAGGGTCTCTTGCTCTGTTGCCCAGGCTAGAGTGCAGCATGTGATCATAGCTCACTACAGCCTCGACCTCCCCAGAGCTCACATGATCCTCCCACTTCAGCCTCCCAAGTAGCTGGGACTACAGGCATGTGCAAAATTTTTGTATTTTTTGTAGAGATGGGGTTTTGCTATGTTGCTCAGCCTGCTGAATCTAGTTTGTCAGTTTACACACACACAAAATCTAGTGGGATTTTTTTTTTTTTTTGAGACGGAGTCTTGCTCTGTCGCCCAGGCTGGAGTGCAGTGGCGTCAACTCGGCTCACTGCAAGCTCCGCCTCCCCAGGTTCACACCATTCTCCTGTCTCAGCCTCCCAAGTAGCTGGGACTACAGGTGCCCGCTACCACACCCGGCTAACTTTTGTATTTTTAGTAGAGACGGTTTCACCATGTTAGCCAAGATGGTCTCGATCTCCTGACTTTGTGATCCGCCCGCCTCAGCCTCCCAAAGTGCTGGGATTACAGGTGTGAGCCACCACACCCAGCCAAAATTTAGTGGGATTTTTAACTGAAGTTGCATCGAATCCATATATCAATTTGGGAAAATTGGCACCTTTATAATATTGACTTTTCCAATATTGGAACAGTTTTTCACTTTACTTATGTCTTTATTTCTCATTTTTTTTACTTTTTTTTTTTTTTTTTTTTTCAGATAGCATCTGGCTGTGTTGTCCAGGCTGGAGTGCAATGGCATGATCTTGGCTCACTGCAACCTCTGTGTCCCAGGTTCAGGCACTTCTGCCTCATCCTCCAGAGTAGCTGGGATTGCAGGTGCACAACAGCATGCCCAGCTAATTTTTTTTTTTTTTTTTTTTTTTTTTTTTTTGAGACGGAGTCTTGCTCTGTTACCCAGGCTGGAGTGCAGTGGCGCAATTTAGGCTCACTGCAAGCTCCGCCTCCCAGGTTCACGCCATTCTGCTGCCTCAGCCTCCCGAGTAGCTGGGACTACGGGCGCCCGCCATCAGGCCCGGCTAATTTTTTTTTGTATTTTTAGTAGAGACAGGGTTTCACCGTGTTAGCCAGGATGGTCTCGATCTCCTGACCTCATGATCCGCCCGCCTCAGCCTCCCAAAGTGCTGGGATTACAGGTGTGAGCCACTGTGCCTGGCCAAGCTAATTTTTTTGTATTTTTAGTAGAGATGAGGTTTCACCATGTTGGCCGGACTGATCTCTAACTCCTGACCTCAAATGATCCACCCACCTTGGCCCTCCAAAGTGCTGAGATTTCAGGCATGAGCCACCATGCCAGGCCTATGTCTTTATTTCCCTCAATAATGTTTTATAGTTTTTTTGTATGTATGTATGTAGTCTTTGCACATCTTTCATTAGGTTTATTCCTCAGCATTTGATATTACTTGATGCTATTGTAAACATCATTGTTTTTAAGAAAAAAAAATTTTTTTTTTCTCGTTCACTGCAACCTCTGCCTCCCAGGTTCAAGTGATTCTCCTGCCTCAGCCTCCTCAGTAGCTGGGACTACAGGTGCCCACCACCACGCCCGGCTAATTTCTGTATTTTTAGTAGAGACGGGATTTCACCATGTTGGCCAAGCTCGTCTCAAACTCCTGACCTCAGGTGATCTGCCCGCCTTGGCCACCCAAAGTGCTGGGATTACAGGCTTGAGCCAACATGCCCAGGCAAGAAATTTATTTTCTAACTGTTGGTGACATATAGAAATTGCAACTGATTTTTATATATTGATCTTGTGTCCAACAACTTTGCTGAACTCATTCTAACAACTTACCTATAGGTTCCTTTGAAATTTTTACATATACAATCCTACTGCTTGTGAATGAGTTTTTTTTCCCTTCCAATCTTCATAACTTATTATTTTTCTTGCCCTACTGCACTGGATAGGCCCTCCGATATAATACTGAGGCTTATGGTCATGAATATAAAATGAGACCAATTAGCACGGTTGTTTGTTTTTCTCCAGCAATGTTCTGCTGCGCTAGAGGCAAACAATACATAAATAGTCTATTTTAACGGGGTTAGATTTTAGCCCAGCAAGTTTGTCTAAGAAGAACAGGGCGGGCCGGGCACAGTGGCTCACGCCTGTAATCCCAGCACTTTGGGAGGCCGAGGCGGGAGCATCACAAGGTCAGGAGATCGAGACCAGCCTGGCTAACACGGTGAAACTCCGTCTCTACTAAAAATACAAAAAAAAAAAATTAGCTGGGCATGGTGGTGGACGCCTGTAGTCCCAGCTACTCGGGAGGCTGAGTCAGGAGAATGGCGTGAACCCGGGAGGCAGAGCTTGCAGTGAGCCGAGATCGCGCCACTGCACTCCAGCCTGGGCGACAGAGCAAGGCTCTGTCTCAAAAAAAAAGAAAAAAAAAAGAAAAAGAACAGGGCAGGTAGTTTCCGTGGCACTGAACTCTATAAGGCTAATGACACAGGTCAATAGCTGAGGTGATGAACAATGGACTCGAGATCTCAGTGAGGTCAAAGAACTGCTGGATAATTGAGCTGGAGAGGTTGGCCAGGTCTTCCCCTGGAAAGGTACACCTGGCTGGGAGTAGACAAACACAGGGTGGGGTGGAAAAGGCAGGAGAAGGAAAGGCTGAGAAGTGTTAGCGGCAGTATCTGCCACACCCTTACCCTCTGGTTTTCTGATCGCTCCATCTGCCGCCCAGCAGCCTCAAATCCAGGTCTCTGGGTCCTGGGTGGACCTCTAGTTGGGAGCTGATAAGAGAAGGAGGATAGGCTGGGCACGGTGCCTCATGCCGGTAATCCCAGCACTTTGGGAGGCTGAGGCGGGCAGATCACTAGAGGTCAGGAGTTTGATACCAGCCTGGCCAACATGGTGAAGCCCCATCACATGGTGAAGCCCCATCACACCACTTCACTCCAGCCTGGGTGACAGAGTGAAACTCCATCTCAAAAAAAAATGAGGTTAAACCACATAGGGGTCTTATTAGGAGGCAAGGGCAAGATTTGGAGGTGGAGAGAAGAACAACCACCACTATCACTAACATCTGGTTTTTGTTTTTTTTTTACCGGGAGTGCATTAGGAACTGCCACTGGGGCTGGGGCATAGAGGTGAGTGCAGATTGAGGGAGAGGGGCTCCACAGAACAGCCACAAAGGGAGGATGACAGTGGGATGACACACAGCAGGGAGCAACATGGAGAGCGATCCGCAATCAATCTCACTACTCAGAAGTGAGGAGCTTTGCTCTCCAAAAGGAATGTTAGCTGGGACCAGCGCCAGCCCTATTGGTGAGAGGGCAGGGCTTGATTTCCCTCAG
Source organism: Pan paniscus (assembly GCF_029289425.2). Lineage (NCBI taxonomy): Eukaryota > Metazoa > Chordata > Mammalia > Primates > Hominidae > Pan > Pan paniscus. The sequence continues at coordinate 48,639,779 of NC_085926.1, read as the reverse complement.
CCATAGTCCCTTTATGTCTCTGCACATTTGCCCACACAGTCTCCAAGACCTAGGATGCCCACCCCCAATCCCTATCCCTCCCTGCCCTTCCTTTGCAGATGCGGATCTCCCCTTGGTCATTCAAGGCACTGGTCAGGCATCTTACGCAAGAAGGCTTCCCAGGTTGCGAAGGTGACTCAGACGCCTCCTTTGGGACTCCAACACCCTTCCCCGGCAGAGCCCCTGCCTGTCTGCCTCCGTGGTGTCAGGTTTTGTGTCCTCTACTCACTAGATTGTGGACACAGAAAGCGCTGGTGCTGTCAAAACCACTTCTGGGTTGCCGGGCGCGGTGGCTCACACCTATAATCCCAGCACTTTGGGAGGCCAAGATGGGCGGATTGCTTGAGCCCAGGAGTTCAAGACTAATCTGGCCTACATGGTGAGACCCTGTCTCTATAAAAAATGCAAAAATTAGCCAAGTGTGATGACATGTACCCGTAGTCCCAGCTACTCGGGAGGCTGAGGTGAGAGAATCGCCTGGGGAGTTCGAGGCTACGGTGAGCTGTGATCACCACTGCACTCCGAAAAAGTGAGACCTTGTCTCTAAATAGATAAATAAATAAAACTACTTTGGGGGACTCGCTCCTCCAGCCCCTGCACCGATTGGCTCCCATTCAAAGGAGTTCAGCCCTAAGTGCCTCTGCAGATCTTCCACCCCCACCCACAAACCCGTAGGAACCCCGGCCGTGTATCCGGCCCAGAGCTCTGATCCTGGGGAGGTCGTCAGATTCGTAGACAGGAGAGGGAACAACTGGACACCTGTTGCCTGTCCTTGGTAGCCACAAGGGGCGCTCGGGAGGTGGAACCCGCAGAAGCCCCGCCTCCCGGAAGCGGAGCAGTCAAGGGGCGAAAGGATGCGCCGACTGATTGGTTGATGGTGATGTCATAGGGACCGTTCGGGGCGGGCCAGAGGCCTTGGCCAGGAGTTCCTCGCCTGTTAGAACCAGGATCCACCCCATCGCGGGAGCCGCACCCTGTGGAGCGTTCTGGGGTCCCGGCCCTGACCTCTTCCTGGGCTTCGGGATGCCCGCGTCCTCTGCACCCGGCGCTGCAGCTCGTTATCGATTCCGCCTTTGGAGGCCAGTCCGTATAGTGTACCTCCCGGACTATCTCTCACGGTTAGCCGGCAACCCGCGGAGCCCCCTCCCCCATGCGATGAGTCCGCCGTGAGGGGCGGGGCCTCCCATTGTGCCAATAGAAACAATGACTGACTGATTGGAGTGCTCTGCGTTCACCCCTCGCCTCCGCTCCTCTCGTGACGTCTGTTGCGCCAGGTCCACCCATTGGCCTGGCGAGACCGGCGCGTGCCAGGAGTTACGCAGGGAGAGCTGGAATGCACCGAGGGTGGTGGGAGGACTGAGTTTCTGTGTCAGTCCCTTCAAGGGGTTAAGGCATGCGGTCGTGACGGACGAGGGGCGGGGACCCGAAGAAGCGGGGCCCGCAGCCATGGGGCAACGCCGGGCTCCACGTGGCATCCCAGAGCACTCGGGACTCGCAGCCTGGGAGGGGGTGCAGCCTCCAGTGAAGGGTCCCCGAGCCCGGGAGACTGCTGGGGACCAGCAAGGCAGGGAAGAATTTGGCCTCTGCTCCCGCCTCGGGAGGGTCATCTCTGGTCCCTGCTCCGCAGGGGCGATCCAAACAAGCAGGTGGTCGCGACATGTTTCATAAAACTAGCTGATGGGATAGTTAAAGCTATTGTTCGGGGTGCTGGCACCCCAGACCCCTGTCCAGCCATCGTCCCCTCTACCCCAGGATTTCACACAGTACCCCCTCCCAGAGCTATGAGAACGCTCATGGGCACCAAAATTTCAGACCAAAATCCGGGACACGGTTCAGAACTAGTGGTCAGGAAGGGGGAACAAGAGATCTGGAAGGACAGAAAAAGGCTGGGAGACGGAGCTGGGACAGCGCCCTAGAAGGAGGGAGGTGGGTGAAGGCGGCGACCGAAAGTCGGGAGGGCGGACCCAACGACGGCGAACCTCCGCGCTCTGTTCAGCACCAGGAGCAACGCTCACGTCCTCAATAAAGATGGCGGCAACATCTTCGGTCCTCAGAGCTGCCATGCGCGATGGGTTGTACCACCGTGTTTCGGGCGCCGGGGCAGAGGTGGAGCGAACCATCGGGGCGGCCGGGAGCCATGTTGGAGCGGCGGGAGGCGGCAGCAGCGTCGGGGATGCTGTGGTGGGGGCGGAAAAAGCCAGGGCCGCACGCCGGAGGGGCTCCGGCCGCGGAGTAGATGGTGCCCAGAGGGCGGCGGGGGTGCGGAGAGACAGGCGGAGGGGCGGGGGCCCGGGGCGGCGGCAGGGGCCCGGGAGGGGGCCCGAGCGGCGGGGCCAGCCCAAGGCCCGGACCGGGGCGGGGGGCGGTGGAGGCCGTGCAGGGAGGCGGGGGATGATGGCGAGGCGGCCGCCGTGGCGGGGCCTCGGGGGACGGTCGACCCCCATACTCCTGCTCCTTCTCCTCTCTTTGTTCCCCCTCAGCCAGGAGGAGCTGGGGGGCGGTGGGCACCAGGGCTGGGACCCAGGCTTAGCTGCCACTACGGGGCCAAGGGCGCATATCGGTGGCGGAGCCTTAGCTCTTTGTCCGGAGTCTTCCGGGGTCCGGGAGGATGGGGGGCCTGGCCTGGGGGTCAGGGAGCCTATCTTCGTGGGGCTCCGAGGGAGAAGGCAAAGCGCCCGGAATAGTCGAGGGCCCCCTGAGCAGCCGAACGAGGAGCTGGGGATTGAACACGGCGTCCAGCCATTGGGCAGCCGCGAACGAGAGACAGGACAGGGACCAGGGTCTGTGTTATACTGGCGCCCAGAGGTCTCCTCTTGCGGGCGGACAGGACCTTTGCAAAGAGGTAGTCTGTCACCAGGGGCTCTGTCCTCAGGGGTCCCGGGCTCGGGGAACAGCTCGCCCCTCCCTTCAGACTTTTTGATTCGGCACCACGGTCCCAAGCCGGTGTCCTCCCAGCGGAACGCTGGGACAGGCTCCCGCAAAAGAGTGGGCACCGCGCGCTGCTGTGGGGAATTATGGGCAACAGGGAGCAAGGGTCAGGGCGAGAGAGCCACGACATCCGGAGCAGAAAGGACAGCCCCCCGGCGGAACTGTCTTCCAGGGGCCTCGGGATCTGGCCCCGAGCTGGATTCAGCACCACGCACGGCGAGGACAGTTCCTGCATCAGGTTCAGCACCCCGCGAGTCTCGGACAGCTCCCGAGCCGGCGCCCAAGCGCATGCGCTCCCGGGGTGTCTTCCGCCGCCGCTTCCTTCCGCAGCGCCCCGGGCCGCGTCCCCCGGGACTCCCGGCCCGTCCTGAAGCCAGGAAAATAACCTCGGCGAACCGGGCACGCTTTCGTCGCGCCGCAAACCGCCACCCGCAGTTTCCGCAGTACAACTACCAGACGCTGGTGCCGGAGAATGAGGCAGCAGGCACCGCGGTGCTACGCGTGGTTGCTCAGGACCCGGACGCCGGCGAGGCCGGGCGCCTAGTCTACTCGCTGGCGGCACTCATGAACAGCCGCTCGCTGGAGCTGTTCAGCATCGACCCGCAGAGCGGCCTTATCCGTACGGCGGCAGCTCTGGACCGCGAGAGCATGGAGCGTCACTACCTGCGTGTGACCGCGCAGGACCACGGCTCGCCGCGCCTCTCGGCCACCACGATGGTGGCCGTGACAGTAGCCGACCGCAACGACCACTCGCCGGTTTTTGAGCAAGCGCAGTACCGGGAGACGCTTCGCGAGAATGTGGAGGAGGGCTACCCTATCCTGCAGCTGCGTGCCACTGACGGCGACGCGCCCCCCAACGCCAACCTGCGCTACCGCTTCGTGGGGCCGCCAGCTGCGCGCGCTGCAGCTGCCGCCGCCTTCGAGATTGATCCACGCTCCGGCCTCATCAGCACCAGCGGTCGAGTGGACCGCGAGCACATGGAAAGCTATGAGCTGGTGGTGGAAGCCAGCGACCAGGGCCAGGAACCCGGGCCGCGCTCGGCCACTGTGCGCGTACACATAACTGTGCTAGACGAGAACGACAATGCTCCTCAGTTCAGCGAGAAGCGCTACGTGGCGCAGGTGCGCGAGGATGTGCGCCCCCACACAGTCGTGCTGCGCGTCACGGCCACTGACCGGGACAAGGACGCCAACGGATTGGTGCACTACAACATCATCAGTGGCAATAGCCGTGGCCACTTTGCCATCGACAGCCTCACTGGCGAGATCCAGGTGGTGGCACCTCTGGACTTCGAGGCAGAGAGAGAGTATGCCTTGCGCATCAGGGCGCAGGATGCTGGCCGGCCACCGCTGTCCAACAACACGGGCCTGGCCAGCATCCAGGTGGTGGACATCAATGACCACATTCCTATTTTTGTCAGCACGCCCTTCCAAGTTTCTGTCTTGGAAAATGCTCCCTTGGGTCACTCAGTCATCCACATTCAGGCAGTCGATGCAGACCATGGGGAGAATGCCAGATTGGAGTACTCCCTAACTGGTGTGGCACCTGATACTCCTTTTGTGATAAACAGCGCCACTGGCTGGGTCTCTGTGAGTGGTCCCCTGGACCGTGAGTCTGTGGAGCATTACTTCTTTGGTGTGGAGGCTCGAGACCATGGCTCACCCCCACTCTCTGCCTCAGCCAGTGTCACCGTGACTGTGCTGGATGTTAATGACAATCGGCCTGAGTTCACAATGAAGGAGTACCACCTACGACTGAATGAGGATGCAGCTGTGGGCACCAGTGTGGTCAGCGTGACCGCAGTAGACCGTGATGCCAACAGTGCCATCAGCTACCAGATCACAGGCGGCAATACCCGGAATCGCTTTGCCATCAGCACCCAGGGGGGTGTGGGTCTGGTGACTCTGGCTCTGCCACTGGACTACAAGCAGGAACGCTACTTCAAGCTGGTACTAACTGCATCTGACCGTGCCCTTCATGATCACTGCTATGTGCACATCAACATCACAGATGCCAACACTCATCGGCCGGTCTTTCAAAGTGCCCACTACTCAGTGAGTGTGAATGAAGATCGGCCAGTGGGTAGCACCATAGTGGTCATCAGTGCCTCTGATGATGACGTGGGTGAGAATGCTCGTATCACCTATCTCCTGGAGGACAACCTGCCCCAGTTCCGCATTGATGCAGACTCAGGAGCCATTACATTACAGGCCCCATTAGACTATGAGGACCAGGTGACCTACACCCTGGCTATCACAGCTCGGGACAATGGCATCCCACAGAAGGCAGACACTACTTATGTGGAGGTGATGGTCAATGACGTGAATGACAATGCTCCACAATTTGTGGCCTCCCACTATACGGGGCTGGTCTCTGAGGATGCCCCACCTTTCACCAGTGTCCTGCAGATCTCAGCCACTGACCGGGATGCTCATGCCAATGGCCGGGTCCAGTACACTTTCCAGAATGGTGAAGACGGGGATGGAGATTTTACCATTGAGCCCACCTCTGGAATTGTCCGTACAGTAAGGCGGCTAGACCGGGAGGCAGTATCAGTGTATGAGTTGACTGCCTACGCAGTGGACAGAGGTGTGCCCCCACTCCGGACTCCAGTCAGTATCCAGGTGATGGTGCAGGATGTGAACGACAATGCACCTGTCTTCCCAGCTGAGGAGTTTGAGGTGCGGGTGAAAGAGAATAGCATTGTGGGCTCAGTGGTGGCCCAGATCACTGCAGTGGACCCTGACGAAGGCCCCAATGCCCATATAATGTACCAGATCGTGGAGGGGAACATCCCTGAGCTGTTCCAAATGGACATCTTCTCTGGAGAACTGACGGCACTCATTGACCTAGACTATGAGGCTCGCCAAGAATATGTGATTGTGGTGCAGGCCACATCTGCTCCTTTGGTCAGCCGGGCCACTGTGCACATCCGCCTGGTTGACCAGAATGACAACAGCCCTGTGCTCAACAACTTCCAGATCCTCTTCAACAACTATGTATCCAACCGTTCAGACACCTTCCCATCGGGCATTATTGGGCGCATCCCAGCTTATGACCCCGATGTCTCCGACCACCTCTTCTACTCCTTTGAGCGTGGCAATGAGCTGCAGCTGCTGGTAGTCAACCAGACCAGTGGGGAGCTGCGACTCAGCCGAAAGCTAGACAATAACCGCCCACTGGTGGCCTCCATGTTGGTGACTGTCACAGGTGAGGGGCAGGGGGCAGGCAAGTGACCCAGTGACACCAACCTGTTGGGCCTCAGGGACTCCACAGGGCACCTCAAACCAAAGAGGGATTTCTAAGCCTTCCAAGAACCCCTTAAGGGTAGGGTTCCTGCACCCTACAAGATCTGCCATAGACCTCACAAGGACTCTGCTTAGGTTCCTGGATAATCTCCACAGAATCCCAGTGATTCCAAGGCATCTAGCAGACCCCATAAAGCCTGTAAAGAACTGTCTGCTACCTAGGGATATCTCCCCTCCTGATAAAAGGTCAGAGGTCCTGGGGTAATCCTCTGGAGGTCCTAGGCAAAGCCAGTATGGGCCAGTCAGTCCACACTATGCCCATGTTCAGACGAAGGGTTACTTTGGGTCCATTCTGACGCTTACCCCATCTGTGCAGGAAATGACCAATACTTGAGTGGTCAGGAACAGCAGCTTACTATGGAAGCTTCAGGTGGACAGTGGCTTCGTAGGGCCTGAGACCCTGACCTTTGGGAAAATGTCCAGAGGTCCACTTGCCTCTTTCCTGCCCCATCTGCTCCAGTCTTTCAGAAACCCCTCCATAATAGGAGAGTGCAGGTGGGAGAGGCTCTTGAAGTCCTGCCTACTGGAGGCTGCAGAGGTTGGGAAATAGGCTTTACTGGTGCTCATTCCTCAGTTCTGGAGCAGGGACTCCTGGCACTGCCTGAGAAGGCACAACCTTCATTTATCCCTCAACTCACTCAACAGTCTATCCTTATTGACCACCCAGTATGTGCTAGGGTGTGGGGACAAGACGAACAAGGCAGCTAAGCACCTCACCTTCATCTCTGGGGTGGTGACTGTGAAACCACAGGACCCAGGTCTGGAGTGGTGAGCAGGCTGCTAACTCAAGAATGCTGGTGTGTGTGTGTGTGTGTGTATGTCAGGGTTCAAGACCCTCCTGGAGCTTGATAACCCAGGATTCTGGAGGATGGCATTGAGTCTTCACTGGGCCAGGGCCCCTTCTAGTGTCATGGAAGAGCAATTTGCTGACCAAAAATAGGAGATAGGTGATCCCTGATCTGGAACCCCTGTTTTCTGGAGGGGGATGTTTTGCTGGTTCTGCTATGCTGGAGGAGGGGAGAAGGGAAAGGTGGCTGGGAATGAGTGGCCAGTGGCCCTAGCTCCTCTCTGTGTCCTGAGTTGGGGTGGCCTGCTGACCATGATAACTTGGGGAAGTGTGGGTTACTGAATACTTAGGGTACTTGAGTGCTGTTGCAGGAGTGACTTGCTAACCCATGGGCACTGTGTGGGGTTGCTTGATCCTTGGCCCAGACCCCTCCGTGTATTGGGGATTGGGGGAGGAAGCAGCAGCTTTTTGACACCTTGATGCTGGGGGAGCTGGTGGTCACTAGCCCCAGACTCCCTTGTGTCCTGGTGGGGTCAGCCTGCTGACTTAGAGGTTCTGGGGGCCTAGGCTATCACTGGCCCCAGCCCTCTTGTGTCCCAGGGAGGGGTGGCCACTGTCCCCAGGATGACCACTGCCCCTGCCCCCGCCTGCAGATGGCCTGCACAGCGTGACGGCGCAGTGTGTGCTGCGCGTGGTCATCATCACGGAGGAGTTGCTGGCCAACAGCCTGACCGTGCGCCTTGAGAACATGTGGCAGGAGCGCTTCCTGTCACCGCTGCTGGGCCGCTTCCTCGAGGGCGTGGCTGCGGTGCTCGCTACGCCCGCTGAGGACGTCTTCATCTTCAACATCCAGAACGACACAGACGTAGGGGGCACCGTGCTCAATGTGAGTTTCTCGGCGCTGGCTCCACGTGGGGCCGGGGCGGGCGCTGCAGGGCCCTGGTTCAGCTCCGAGGAGCTGCAGGAGCAGTTGTACGTGCGCCGGGCGGCGCTGGCGGCTCGCTCCCTGCTCGACGTACTGCCCTTCGACGACAACGTGTGCCTGCGAGAGCCCTGTGAGAACTACATGAAATGCGTGTCCGTGCTCCGCTTTGACTCGTCCGCGCCCTTCCTGGCCTCGGCCTCCACGCTGTTCCGACCCATCCAGCCCATCGCTGGCCTGCGCTGCCGCTGCCCGCCCGGATTCACGGGAGACTTTTGCGAGACCGAGCTCGACCTCTGCTACTCCAACCCATGTCGCAACGGCGGAGCCTGCGCGCGGCGCGAGGGAGGCTACACGTGCGTCTGCCGCCCGCGCTTCACCGGTGAGCAGGGCGCCGGGCCAGAGCCGGGGGAAGCACGGGCCAAGGCTGGGGGCGGGACCACAATGCGAGTGAGTACTGGGAGTCACTTCCGAGGCCACGGCCTGGTATGGACGCGGTTAGGCCAGAAGCGGTAGAGCGTGGCCGGAAGGGGCCGCCGCCGAGGCAGCGATGAGACCGGGGAGGGGGCGGGGCCAGATGGAAGGGGCGTGTCCACCGAAGAGCGCGACCTTTCGGGGGTCTTGGCACCCGGCTTCTGGGCGCGCGGTCTTTGAAGGGGCCGGAGCAGGGGCGGGCGTGGGCGTGACCGCCTCTGACCGCGGCTTGGCCCCCAGGAGAGGACTGCGAGCTGGACACCGTGGCCGGCCGCTGCGTGCCGGGCGTCTGCCGCAACGGGGGCACCTGCACCGACGCGCCCAACGGCGGCTTTCGCTGCCAGTGCCCGGCAGGCGGCGCCTTCGAGGGCCCGCGCTGCGAGGTGGCTGCGCGCTCCTTCCCGCCCAGTTCGTTCGTCATGTTTCGCGGCCTGCGGCAGCGATTCCACCTTACGCTGTCCCTCTCGTAGGTGCCCGCCCCGTGTCTGAGCGCCTCCACGCCGCCCCCACCTACCCGCCCTGACTCAGATTCCTGACTGCCCCGTCCTGGCATCCCCATGAGACACCGCCCCTCCCCTGACGCCCCGCCCGGGGTCTCCTGACCTCGCTGCACCCGCGTCCCCCCGGTCGGTCCCGCCGTCCCTCGTCGCTTCCTCTCTCGCCCCAGCCCCTTCTCCTCGCAGGGATGGTGGGTGTGAAGTGGTACCCTGCTCCTGACGCTCCCACCCCCGCAACCCCCTCCCACCCCGCCCAGGTTCGCGACAGTGCAGCAGAGCGGGCTGCTCTTCTACAACGGGCGCCTGAACGAGAAGCACGACTTCCTGGCCCTGGAACTCGTGGCTGGCCAAGTGCGGCTCACATATTCCACGGGTGGGTGCCCCGGATGTGACGGCGAAAGGGTGCATGTGTGCTGGAGGACGCAGGGCCCAAGTCCCCTCAGGTTTGCTTCACTGTGCACCTGAGCACACACTCCACGCCATACAAGCCCTGAAGACCTAGCTCCTTGGCCATTCCCTGTGGGAAGGTCCCTCCCTCCAAGAAGTCTGTTTCTCCTGTCTGTTCAAAGGCACTCTGAGCCAGCCATTGTGGTCACCAGTGGGGGGACTGATCTGATGCATCCAGGGTGGCCCTGGGAATGGTTGTGCTTATATGACGGGTGGGATGGGGCGACTCCGCTGCTCCTGATGATTCCACATGCATCTCCCCTCCAGGTGAATCCAACACCGTGGTCAGCCCCACAGTTCCAGGGGGCTTGAGTGATGGCCAATGGCATACAGTGCATCTGAGATACTACAACAAGGTGGGGGCCATCCCTGGCATCGGGTATGAGGGGAGTTGGGATGCTGACTTCTGCTCCTCAGGGGTTACTGGGGGCACTGTTGACTGGTGTGCCTGCGTCTTCAGCCCCGGACAGATGCCCTAGGGGGTGCACAGGGCCCCTCCAAGGACAAGGTGGCTGTGCTAAGCGTGGATGATTGTGATGTGGCCGTGGCTCTGCAGTTTGGTGCTGAGATTGGCAACTACTCATGCGCGGCTGCTGGTGTGCAAACAAGCTCCAAGAAGTGAGGCCCCTGCCCCCTAGTCCCCTTGTCCCCTGCCTACCAAAGCCCACTCCAACCCTTCACATCCCATTCCTCATCCCATCCTGCCAAACTCTCCCATCTTTCCCCCAAACCACCAAGATTTCCCTCTCCTCTCAAAGATCCTGAAAGCCTACTCACCCTAGCCCCCAATCCTGTATTCCACCCCATACTCCCTCCTCCCACACACAGTCCCCAGGCAGTCCTCCAAAGCCTCCACCTCCCCACCCCAGTCTCACTAATGTCCCACATCCCCTCCGAGTCCCTTCATCTCATGTCCAGTCCCCCAGAGTCTTCACGTCTCCATCCCCTCCCCAGCCAGCCAGATGCCTCATTCTTTCATCATAGCTCTCAACCCCCATTCACCTACCTTTCCCCAGACCATCGGCCCATCACGGGCGCCCCTTTGCACCCCAACTGAAGTAAGATCCTAACTCCTTCCACAGCTCGGCCTTATTTTCCTCTCTCAATCACCCTACCCTCTGGGTCCTACCCCCCTGCTTCCTGTGGCCCCCCAGGAGCAACTCTACTCTGGCCCCAGTCCCACCAATGACCCAGACCCCTGATCCCCAGGTCCCTGGACCTGACGGGCCCTCTTCTTCTGGGAGGTGTCCCCAACCTCCCCGAGAACTTCCCCGTATCCCATAAGGACTTCATCGGCTGTATGCGGGACCTGCACATTGATGGCCGCCGAGTGGACATGGCGGCTTTTGTCGCAAATAATGGCACCATGGCAGGTAGGCCTGAAGCTTCCACCAGCCTAGCCCATGGCCCTGTCCCCATCATAGGGAGGAAGTGGAGGACTCCATGGGGTGACTCCATACCTGCCTTCAAGCCAGTCTCCTTTGGTGGCAAGCACCATGCTACAGCCCAGACTTTAGGGCCTGACTCTTACCAACCCCACTCATCAAAAGAAAATGGGAAATGGGGCTGAGATCTTGGTCTCTTTCAGCCCCTCTGGACACTAAAGTCCTGTCCAGCACTTGTGCCCCCCAACCCTTGTTCTCATGTCCGCCATGTGCTTTCCTCTCCCAGGCTGCCAAGCCAAGCTACACTTCTGTGACTCAGGCCCCTGCAAGAACAGTGGCTTCTGCTCGGAGCGCTGGGGCGGCTTCAGCTGCGACTGCCCTGTGGGCTTTGGCGGCAAAGACTGTCGGCTTAGTAAGTGGGCAGCATGGGGCAGGGGGGCCTGCAGGGTCAGATCTGTTCCTGGGGCAGGGGCTGTAACCCTGTTTCTCTTATCCACTCAGCTATGGCCCATCCCCACCATTTCCGTGGCAACGGCACACTGAGCTGGAACTTTGGAAGTGACATGGCTGTGTCTGTGCCATGGTACCTGGGGCTGGCATTTCGGACACGGGCAACGCAGGGGGTCCTGATGCAAGTGCAGGCTGGGCCACACAGCACGCTCCTTTGCCAGGTGTGTCCACTCTGCTCACCCTCCCTATACCCTCAGTTCTCAGTCTCTTAGGCCGCCACTGACATTCTTGTGGGTTCAGGTTGGTCACACAGCATACTTTTCTGCCAGGTGTCCCAACCACACTTGACCCTGCTCTGGACCCTAGCCCTTGATTCTCTTTCCATCATTATATCCTCTGCAGGTGCAGGGCTCCAGCATAACTCTCTCTTATGCAAGCTGCACCAACCCACCCACAACACCTGGTCCTATCCTCTGCCCCCTGACCCCATATCAGCAACATGATGTCCCCTGGCACAGTGCCCTTTGTGCCAGGTATAACCTTGACCCCACTGTTCTGACCTCTGATATTCCTGACCTCTGAGCCCTCTGATCTCACCTCCAAGTCCCAGCCCACATGGGGCTCTAACGCCAGGGCTATGCATCTCTGCCCACAGCTAGATCGGGGGTTACTGTCTGTGACAGTGACCAGGGGCTCGGGCCGTGCTTCCCATCTCCTTCTGGACCAGGTGACTGTCAGTGATGGCCGGTGGCACGATCTGCGGCTGGAGTTGCAGGAGGAACCAGGTGGCCGGCGGGGCCACCATGTCCTTATGGTCTCACTGGACTTTAGCCTCTTCCAGGTCTGGCCTCTGACCCCGGGGTAGTCTGTTCTCAGCCTTCCAACCAGATCCGCCTTTTTTGACCCCACCTCTAGTCCAGCTCCTCTCAGTTCCCTCCACTGCACTGAGTCTGATGTTCTACCCCCAGTTCCCCACCATATATCCTTGCACTGAGCCCACCCACCAGCCAAGTTGGTCCACTCTCAAGCCCTCTTTGTGCCAGATTTGGGGCCTGGTCTTGGGGAACCTCTGTAGCCAGCACTTTGCCTGATTCCTAGAAGCCCCTTCTAGTCTCTGCCCCAGTCTCTACCCACCCCCGGTCAAAATCAAGCAATATTAAGGTCTGCTGTGGGTCCAGGAGGGAGGGGGCAGCCTAGAAGGGCTAGAAGAAGGCCAAGACTGACTCTGGGCTATGACAGGGGTTCATCAGGCCCCTCTCCCTCAGTGCTGACTGCCCCACTTCCTCCAGGACACCATGGCGGTGGGGAGTGAGCTGCAGGGCCTGAAGGTAAAGCAGCTCCACGTGGGAGGCCTGCCCCCCGGCAGTGCAGAGGAGGCTCCTCAGGGTCTGGTTGGCTGCATCCAGGTGGGGGTCAGCATGGGAATGTGATATGGGGCATTAGGGTCAGGGGTCAGAAGTCAGGGGCTCCTTGGGACCTGAAAGGCAGCATTCAAGTGGGGGTTGGTGCGAGGGGGTGAATGACCCAGAGTTGAGAGCTAGGTCAAGCCTTTCTGTGGCATTGGAGGTGGGAGTCTAGCTTGGATTATCAAGGGCCTTTAGGAATCTGTGTCAGAAACAGCACAATTAGGGTCCCACAGGGGTACCAAATTGGGGATATTTTTGAGGCCTGGGTTTTTTGAGGGTATCAGAAGACTGCATGTCAAGGATCATCAGACCGGGTGGCTGGCTCTGCAGTACTTGAGGCTGAGGTGCCTTAACGTGGTCTCACCCCTTGCTGGCTGTGTGTCCACAGGGGGTGTGGCTCGGCTCCACACCCTCTGGCTCCCCGGCCCTGCTACCCCCCAGCCACCGAGTGAATGCGGAGCCTGGTTGTGTTGTGACCAACGCCTGTGCCTCTGGGCCCTGCCCACCTCACGCAGACTGCCGGGACCTCTGGCAGACCTTTTCTTGCACCTGCCGGCCAGGTGAGCCTTGAGAGGGTTGGGGGAAGGGTGACCTGGGCAGGCGTTAGGGGCCCATGATGAAGACTGGGGAACCTGAAGGAGGCAGGGACTCGGGACGGGTGCCTGCTTCCTTCCATGCTCTGCGACCAGGATCCTGAGCTTTCTGACCCAATCTGCAGGTTACTACGGCCCAGGCTGTGTGGATGCCTGCCTCCTGAACCCCTGTCAGAACGAGGGATCATGCCGGCACCTGCCAGGAGCCCCCCATGGCTATACCTGTGACTGTGTGGGTGGCTATTTCGGGCACCACTGTGAGCACAGGTAAGAGGCTGGGGCTGAGGCGATGGGGAGACCTGGCAGGGACAGGGAGGGTCACTGGGATACCATGGAGGCATCTTACCTGGCTCTGCACCCCCAGGATGGACCAGCAGTGCCCACGGGGCTGGTGGGGGAGCCCAACCTGTGGCCCCTGCAACTGTGATGTTCACAAAGGTTTTGATCCCAACTGCAACAAGACAAATGGGCAGTGTCACTGCAAGGTGCGCCTGGCCCCTGACCTTTTAACCCTTCCTTGGACGCAATCTGCAATTCCTGTCCAGCTTGCTGACCTCCGCCACCTGACTTGGGTCCTAACCTCTTGCCTGTGTCCTGTGACCAAGTTGCTGTCTCTCATCCTTTACCCGTGACCCCTCCCTTGGCTTCACACATGACCCAGGTGTCCTCTGGCCCATGAGCACTGTTCTCTTGACCCTTTATCCTTGATTCCACTCATTCCCCAAGCCCTGACCTCTGACTTCAGGCCCCTGGCCCATCCTCAAACAGGAGTTCCACTACCGACCGCGGGGCAGTGACTCTTGCCTCCCATGTGACTGCTACCCTGTGGGCTCCACCTCGCGCTCATGTGCACCCCACAGCGGGCAGTGCCCCTGTCGCCCAGGAGCCCTTGGCCGCCAGTGCAACAGCTGTGACAGTCCCTTCGCAGAGGTGACAGCCAGCGGCTGCCGGGGTGAGCAGGCTCCACCCAGCTCCACCCATAGAGGGCTGGTTCCAGTGTGCCACCATCTCGTGTCAGTGGCACACATGGCTCCTTGGGGACTCTGGAAGCTTCTCCTGAGGGAGACCACTTACACCCAGGGAACCCTACCTTTGCCCCAAGTACTTTGCTGACCTGTCACAGAATCTGACAGGTCAGCTCCTGAGAAGCCAGCAGGAGTGGCGGGCAGTGGGCCTTGTGGGGGGTGGTGGAGGGGCAGTGGGTGTGGCTGTCAACTGCCCTGGACCCTGACTGCCTGGCTCAGCACCTCTTCTCTCTCTAGTGCTCTATGATGCCTGCCCTAAGTCCCTGAGATCTGGTGTGTGGTGGCCCCAGACAAAGTTTGGCGTCCTGGCCACAGTGCCCTGTCCCCGGGGGGCCCTGGGTGAGTATGTAGGGGGAAAGGACATCACTGAGGGTGGGGGTGGGCCTGTACTCTGACTGCTAGAGCCATCTCTTTTCCTAAATTGGGTGGCTTTGTTCCTGCAAAGAGGTGGAAGTGGGGTGGGAGTCCATGTGGGCCCCTCCCTACACCCTCATTGAGCCTCCATCTGTTTCTCTTGGCTTCTGGGCAGGATTGCGGGGTGCAGGTAAGGGGTACGTGTTTGCTCAGGTGCACTGCCCCCTCCCACTGCCAGAGCTTTTGCAGACCCCTCCTGCTGCCTGAGGTCCCTGCAGACCCCTCCCTGCTGCCTAAAGTCCCTGCAGGCCCCTTCTGGCTATCTGAGTACCCCAGGGGCCCTTCTCTGATGCCTGAGATCCTCAGAGACCCCTCCCCATTGCCTGAGGACCCTGCTGACCCCTTCTCAGTTCCTGGGGTCCCCATAGAACTTTCCCCACTGCCTGAGGTCACGAAAGATCCCTCCTCAGTCTGAGGACCCTATAGCTCCTTCCTGCTGCTTGGGGGCCCCTCCCCACTGCCTGAGGTCCCCTCAGAACACTCCCTGCTGCTTGAGGTCTCTGCAGTGGCTGGACAGAGATTGTTTGCGTACGCATGCTCACGTGTGTATCTCTGTGCCTGTGCACGTGTCTGTGAACCTGTTGCGGGGAGGGGATTCTGTGATTAAGTTAGGCTCTCTCTTGTTGGTAGCTACAAACTTTTTAAAGATCCAAGTCAATTCTCATTCAACCTCCATCCCAACCCCAGAGACAAGGGAGAGAAATGACAGCAAAGTAACCACTGGGGCAGTTAAAACTTGTGTGAGAATTCTCCCACCTGACTTTCACTGGATGTTCCTAGAAGCCCTCTTCTGTGTTGGCATGTCTGTGTGTGTGCGAGAGAGCATTGTGTGTCTGCGTACTGGTCTGGTCCATACATCTGTGTGTAATTGGTGAGCATTGGTGTGTGTCTGTGTGAACTGGCACATCTATGAGCCAGTCCTGGCCCACGTGGGTGAGTGTGTGCAGCCCCACCCTTGTGCTTTGTGTGGTTGCTGGTTGAGAATGGTCTACAGCCCTCTCAGGAATTGCCCGACAAGCAGCTGGGGCCTACCTGGGCTTGGGCCGCTACCTCCAGGGGTGCAGCTATAGATGCTCATGACTCTGACTTCTGCCTCAGGGATTCCCCCAGCATAGGAGAGGGTGCTGCGGTTATCTCCTCAGCAAAGGTATCCAGGCCCCAGGCCTGACCAGGGGTTGCCTGCCTCCAGGTGCTGCTGTGCGGCTGTGTGATGAGGCCCAGGGTTGGCTGGAGCCCGACCTCTTCAACTGTACCTCCCCTGCCTTTCAAGAGCTCAGTCTGCTGGTGAGACTGCCCAGACCTTTTCCTGCAACCTAAGACCTTCCTTGGCCTGTGGTGGGCCCCAGATACCACACCCTAGCCCTTGAACTCCTGAGCCTTTCCTGGTTGCCCTTTAATCTGGCAAGCCTTTCTCCCTGTGAAGCTTTGGAGGAAGGCCTAAGGGACCACAGAGCAACCATCTCCTTGTCTTGGCAGCTGGATGGCCTAGAGCTGAACAAGACGGCACTGGATACCATGGAGGCCAAGAAGCTGGCTCAGCGGCTACGGGAGGTGACTGGCCACACTGACCACTATTTTAGCCAAGATGTTCGAGTCACTGCCCGCCTGCTGGCCCACCTGCTGGCCTTCGAGAGCCATCAGCAGGGCTTCGGGCTGACAGCCACACAGGATGCCCACTTCAATGAGGTGGGGCTGTGCCCTATGTTCTCAGTGCCTTGGCCCCCCAGCTCCCAGCCTCCTGCCCCTGGATCCCCAGCTCAGGTTCCTGCTGTCCTCTTGGGAAGTGAAGGTCCTGGGCTCTCCCTCTGTCCTTGTCCTCTCCAGCCCCACCCCCTTGCCTGTTGGAGCCCCTCTGAGCACCTGTCCAGACCTCTCATGCCTGCCCTATCCCCTCATACATCCTCACCACCTGGCTGAACCCAATTCTATCTCTATCTTCCCAGAATCTGCTGTGGGCTGGCTCTGCACTGCTTGCCCCAGAGACAGGGGACTTGTGGGCGGCGCTGGGGCAGCGGGCCCCTGGGGGCTCCCCAGGCAGCGCGGGGCTGGTGAGGCACCTGGAGGAGTATGCAGCCACACTCGCAAGGAATATGGAACTCACATACCTGAATCCCATGGGGCTGGTGACGCCTAATATCAGTGCGTTGTGGGTGGGGTAGGGCGGGGCACAGCAGGGGGGCCATGAAAGGGCAGGTACCTGAAGGTCCGAGGGGCTGTGGCTATCAATGCCAACGTTAATGGCAGGAGACTCAGCCACCGCCCTCAGCGTTTTGTAGGGACAGGCTCCGAGCTGGTAGCACAGAAAACAGATTGTGGGACTCAGGTGCGGGATGCGAGTAAGAGGGAGTAGAACCCTTGGCAGGGGGAAGAGGTCCATGATGGGCCTCCCCTTTCTTTCTCCTGGGTAGTGCTCAGCATTGACCGCATGGAGCACGCCAGTTCTCCCCGGGGGGCCCATCGCTACCCTCGCTACCATAGCAACCTTTTTCGAGGCCAGTATGCCTGGGATCCTCACACCCATGTGTTGCTGCCTTCCCAGTCCCCACGGCCATCCCCATCTGAAGGTGAGAGCCCCTGGGGGACCCCTGGGCCAAGTCCTGTCTCTCTGTCCCCCCAACCAGATACTATGTTGTCCTCCTGCCAGTTTTCCCCTTTCTAGACCTCCCCAGTGTCAGACCCTCCCACATCTCCCCTCCACCCTCCCTCCCACATTTCCCCTCCACCCTCCCTCCCACATCTCCCCTCCACCCTCCCACATCTCCCCTCCACCCTCCACCCTCCCACATCTCCCCTCCACCCTCCCTCCCACATCTCCCTTCCACCCTCCCTCCCACATCTCCCCTCCACCCTCCCTCCCACATCTCCCCTCCACCCTCCACCCTCCCACATCTCCCCTCCACCCTCCCTCCCACATCTCCCTTCCACCCTCCCTCCCACATCTCCCTTCCACCCTCCACCCTCCCACATCTCCCCTCCACCCTCCCTCCCACATCTCCCCTCCACCCTCCACCCTCCCACATCTCCCCTCCACCCTCCCTCCCACATCTCCCCTCCACCCTCCCTCCCACATCTCCCCTCCACCCACCACCCTGCCTCCCACATCTCCCCTCCACCCTCCACCCTCCCTCCCACATCTTCCCTCCACCCTCCACCCTCGACCCTCCCATATCTCCCCTCCACCCTCCACCCTCCCACATCTCCCCTCCACCCTCCACCCTCCCACATCTCCCCTCCACCATCCACCCTCCCACATCTCCCCTCCACCATCCACCCTCCCACATCTCCCCTCCACCCTCCCTCCCACATCTCCCCTCCACCCACCACCCTGCCTCCCACATCTCCCCTCCACCCTCCACCCTCCCACATCTCCCCTCCACCATCCACCCTCCCACATCTCCCCTCCACCCTCCCTCCCACATCTCCCCTCCACCCACCACCCTGCCTCCCACATCTCCCCTCCACCCTCCACCCTCGACCCTCCCATATCTCCCCTCCACCCTCCACCCTCCCACATCTCCCCTCCACCCTCCACCCTCCCACATCTCCCCTCCACCATCCACCCTCCCACATCTCCCCTCCACCCTCCCTCCCACATCTCCCCTCCACTGTCCACCTTGCCACACCTTCACTTTGTCAGACCCTCTCCCTCATCACAAATGACCCCTCCCAGGCCTTGACTGTTACTTTCTGGGTTCATGCTCCCTGCACTCCCCAATTCTGCTCCTGCAGGGAAGAGACCCCCATGCTTGATCGGGTTCAGAGCTGGGTTGGTGGGTGCTTTGGGTCAAAGGTCACTGACAGAAGCTCCTCCTTCTCTCCTGGCAGTTCTGCCCACAAGCAGCAGCATAGAAAACTCCACCACCTCAAGTGTGGTCCCCCCACCAGCCCCACCAGAGCCAGAGCCTGGGATCTCCATCATCATTCTCCTCGTTTACCGCACCTTAGGGGGACTGCTCCCTGCCCAGTTCCAGGCGGAACGCCGAGGTGCCAGGTACTCAGGCCCCTCACCCCTGAGCTTCCTGCGAACTTCTCAGCCTGGCAGCCCCTTTTTTGGTGGGTAGATGCGTAGGTTCACAACACACAGAGAGGAGCACAGCTCCAGGGAGCCCCATCCTTGCCGGGTTCTGTGTGAATCTTATTCTCTGGAGTTGTGCAGAGTGACAGAGCCACAGGCTGACAGACACAGAGCCACACACAGGAGGGATCCATGAGCCAGGTACAGACAGACCAAAGGGCTGACAGAGACAGACAAGGACAGGCTGACCGATGGGGGTAGGAGGGAGGGCAATCAGAGGCAAACAGTTGCAGGTCCCCTGGAGCTGCTCAGCCCCTCAGCAGCCCAGCAGAAGCTGGAGGGATTCTTAGAAACAGCTTCCACTCTGGGGACATCCCAGACCCTGGGTCAGCCCTGGCGAGTGGCATGAAGACGGGGTGAGGCAAGCAGGCTGAGCATGGGGAGGTCAGCAGTGTGTAAGCCCACATGGGTGTCTCCCCAGGCTTCCTCAGAACCCCGTCATGAACTCCCCGGTGGTCAGCGTGGCTGTGTTCCACGGACGCAACTTCCTAAGGGGAATCCTGGAGTCCCCCATCAGCCTAGAGTTTCGCCTGCTACAGACAGCGAATCGGAGCAAGGCGATCTGTGTGCAGTGGGACCCACCTGGCCTGTGAGGACCCCCATTCTGGAAACCCTTGGTCCCGTTAGCCCTTGGGAGGCCAACTAATAGTCCCAGCCTTCCCCTGGGGCCCCCACTAGTGCTGTTGTGCAACCCGGACCATGAGGAATGCTGTACCCCAACTCCAGGCACCCTCAGCCCTTCCCATGATCTCTCACAAACCCCTGCCTGACACTGGGTCACAGTTGTGTCTAACTGCCCTGTGGCTGCAGGGCGGAGCAGCATGGTGTGTGGACAGCACGGGACTGCGAGCTGGTGCACAGGAATGGGTCCCACGCACGGTGTCGCTGCAGCCGGACAGGGACCTTTGGGGTCCTCATGGATGCCTCTCCCCGTGAGGTGGGGCTGTGTTCAGTGTCCCAAGGAAGTAGGGGGTCAAAGGGACACGGGGATTCTGCCCAACAACCCATCAACCATCCCTGTCTCTGTAGAGGCTGGAGGGCGACCTGGAGCTGCTGGCTGTGTTCACCCACGTGGTCGTGGCTGTGTCTGTGGCTGCGCTGGTGCTGACTGCAGCCATCCTGCTGAGCCTGCGCAGCCTCAAGTCCAATGTGCGTGGGATCCATGCCAATGTGGCAGCCGCCCTGGGGGTGGCAGAGCTCCTCTTCCTGCTGGGGATTCACAGGACCCACAATCAGGTGCAGGATCAGGGCCAGGGAACTTGTGTCCTGATGACCCTACTGGCCCAGGAGGCCTGGGGCCAAAACTCAGGGTCAGAGGTCAGGGATGCTCAGGTTGGGGCCAGGGTTTTCAGCAGGATGCTGGGGTAAGATATTGTGGTTTAGGGGTGAGAGGTGGGAAGCAGATGCCTGGGGTAGGGGTCAGAGGTGGGTGAGGCAGGAGAGGTCCTGACACGCCCCCCTGCCCTCAGCTGGTGTGCACTGCAGTCGCCATCCTCCTGCACTACTTCTTCCTCAGCACCTTCGCGTGGCTCTTCGTGCAGGGGCTGCACCTCTACCGCATGCAGGTTGAGCCACGCAATGTGGACCGCGGCGCCATGCGCTTCTACCATGCCCTGGGCTGGGGCGTCCCTGCTGTGCTGCTGGGTGAGGGCTGTGACCCCCAACCTCCAACCATCACATGGCCTGACCCCTTACCCTGTCCCCACTCCTGCTCATGACCCCCAACCTCAAACCCCAAGCCATCTATTCATGGGGTTGCTGCTCTGCCCTCACCCATGCTTTCTCCCATACATGGGCTGGTCAGCAGCTCTGGAACACACACCCTCAGTCCTACCCTTTCTCTTCCCAAGGCCTTGCTGTGGGCCTGGACCCTGAGGGCTATGGGAACCCTGACTTCTGCTGGATCTCAGTCCACGAGCCCCTCATCTGGAGCTTTGCTGGCCCTGTTGTCCTGGTCATAGTGGTGAGTGCCCTGGACTTGGTGCCCCCTCTGTACTTCCCTCCCTCATGGGGGGAGGAGGTGCAGTGGACTCAGCTGAGGGCGGTCAGGTGGCATTCTGCAGGCTTCCTGGGCTCGGCCTTCATTTTTTCTGTCCTCTGGTCAGTAGCCACCCCCATTCAACTGGCATGGAGATGGGGGCGCGGGGTCAGAGATTCAGTTGCCTGTCCCTGCCTCTGTCTCTGCTTCTCTCTCTCAGTCCCTCTCTGGTTCCCAATTTCTTTTTCTGTGATGCTAAGCTCCTTTGGTGTGTGTGTATATGTGTGAATTTCTCACTGGTTCTGCCTCTCTCCATGAATCTTAGTCTCTCTCTGTCTCTCATTGCCTCTCTCTCTCTCTCTCTCTCTCTCTGCCCTGCCCGGCCCCACATGTCTGGCCGTGGGTCCAGATGAACGGGACCATGTTTCTCCTCGCTGCCCGCACATCCTGCTCCACAGGGCAGAGGGAGGCCAAGAAGACCTCTGCACTGTGAGTTGGCTGGCTGGAGGAAGGGGGCTTCTCAGGATGGCAGGTCCCTCCTGGGTGGGGTCTGGGGCCCCCAGATCTTCCCTGGTGCAGGTTGGGCTCCAAGTTCTAGATGAAGGAATGAAGTCACACCTGCCCTGACCTGTGGTCCCTCTCTGGCGCCCTCGCTATACTGTGACCCCACATGTGCTTCTGCCCTGCTGTCTCTCCTTGTCCTCTGGGTCCCCCCAGAGTCTCCCATGGCCTGGGTGGCTCACTTTGCCCCCTGCCCTGTGTGTTCCCACCTGTCTTCCGTGCCCTCCCTTGTGGCTCCCATACCCCTGTGTTTTCCCCACGTGTCCTCATGGCTCTTTGACTGCTCTCCTGCTTCTTTGTGGGACCTCCCATCTCCCCCAGTGTCCTCCAGAGACCTCCATGTTCCCGTGTGAGTTCCTTTTTTTCACGTTTCGTGTGTGGCCCCTGTGTGTCCTCCCGTGTTCCCTGCATGAGTCCTACATGAGCCTTGCACGTCCTCCTGTGTCTTCCCATGTCCCCACAGCAGGACCCTTCGCAGCTCCTTCCTGCTGCTTCTGCTGGTCAGTGCCTCCTGGCTCTTTGGGCTCCTGGCAGTCAACCACAGCATCCTAGCCTTCCACTACCTCCATGCTGGACTCTGCGGCCTCCAGGTGACTCTGGTGCCCCTCCCTTGCCCCAGAACCAGGTGGGCCTTCAGTAGGCTGGGGCCATCCCTAGGCAGACGTTGACCCTAGGCCTGGAGCTGACTCTTACTGGATAACTTTGCCAGGCTGGGTACTACCCCAGAGCAGACACTGGCCCTAGCTGCTGCCCCCAGGCCTGGAGCTGACTCTAACTTAGGCACTGATGCCAGACTGAGTGCTGATCTTGGATCGACCTTCACCAACACCAAGGCTCCCGCCCCCTTGCTGATCCACACCGACCTTACAGACTCCAGCCACTCCTGCTGCTCCAACCTCTCCCCTGCTGACCTTCCCCAACTCCCTTACTGAGTCCCGCATGGGCTCCTCACTGACCCACACTAGCCTACAGTGACTGACCCCATTGCTGACCCACAGTGACTTATACTGGTCCCTGATTGATCCCTGCCGACCCTGCTTTGACCCTCGCTGACCCACAGGGCCTGGCGGTGCTGCTGCTCTTCTGTGTCCTAAATGCAGATGCTCGGGCTGCCTGGACGCCAGCCTGTCTGGGCAGGAAGGCAGCGCCTGAGGAGGCAAGGCCAGCACCTGGGATGGTGAGTCGGGATGGGGGCCCTGAGAAGCCAGAGTTTTAGGCTGCTTCAGGGTTGGCTCACACTCTGTCCCCACCACCCCCAGGGACCTGGGGCCTACAACAACACGGCTCTCTTTGAGGAGAGTGGCCTCATCCGCATCACTCTGGGCGCCTCCACTGTCTCCTCTGTGAGCAGTGCCCGCTCCGGCCGGACCCAGGACCAGGACAGCCAGCGGGGCCGCAGCTACCTCAGGTGAGAGGAAGAGCCTCCTTGTGAGGGAACACTCAGCTTAGTCCAGCCCCACCTTACCAGGGCTTGGCTGACCAGGTCCTAGGGCGGGTGGCTCCACCCATCTTGGCCATCTGGGGCCCTGCTTCTGCCTCTGCCCTAAATGCTTCCCACCACACACACCCAGGGATGCCATTCCACCCGCAGCTGGCTGTGCACTCAAAGACACTCCAGCCTCCAAGGCACCCCATCACATCCCTCTTTCATGGTGGGGGGGCTCCTGCTTTTCCAGGGACAATGTCCTGGTTCGACATGGCTCAGCCGCTGACCACACTGACCACAGCCTCCAGGCTCATGCTGGCCCCACTGACCTGGACGTGGCCATGTTCCATCGAGATGCTGGTGGAGTTGGGGCCTGGGGCAGGGAGGAGGGAGGCAGAGGATCTCTCCCCATCCCCTTTTCTTCTACCCCATACTGGAAGCAGTGGCTGACTGGGGTGGGACGATCTCCCCCAGGGTCCCTGCCTCAGGAGGCACCTACCTCTCCAGCCCTGGTTCTCCCAGTCCACTCCTGATTCGTCCTTCCCTCTGATAAGTCCCAGCCCTTCGGCTGCTACCTCCACTTCAAGCCCCGGTTCCTGTCCCCAACCCTAACCCCCTTGCTGTACCTACCTCTAGACCCTCAACTCCAAGTTCCCTTATCTCCAAGTCCCTTACCTCTGAAAGTACTTCTGACTTTCCCAACTCCAGGCGCAGACTCCGACTCTGACAGTGACCTGTCCTTGGAGGAGGAGAGGAGTCTCTCCATTCCATCTTCAGAAAGCGAGGACAATGGCCGGACGCGGGGGCGCTTCCAACGGCCACTCTGCCGGGCAGCCCAGAGTGAGAGGCTCCTCACCCACCCCAAAGGTGCCAGGCGCCCTCTGACCCCTTGGGTGACCAAGGGATGCCCCATTTGTTATCCCTCCAGCTCCCCATCTTTCCTGCGGTTGGGGTTCATCCTGGTCTTTCTGACCCCTCAGTCATCAGGTTCCCCAACTTTTAGTCTCTGTCCACCTCCAGTTAAGGGGAGGGAGCTCACCAGTCACCCCCACCCATTGATCTCTGAGGAGATACCCTCCTGTTCCCACCTCTGCTCAATGAGAACAGCCAGGGTTTCAAGGGTCATTAGGGTCAGGGGTCATGAGTCACTGGGATCAACCCAGAAGCTCCTGTAACCTGCCCTGGCTCCACAGATGTGGATGGCAATGACCTCCTGTCCTACTGGCCAGCCCTGGGGGAGTGCGAGGCAGCCCCCTGTGCTCTGCAGACTTGGGGCTCTGAAAGGCGCCTGGGGCTGGACACCAGCAAGGATGCAGCTAACAACAACCAGCCAGACCCGGCCCTGACCAGTGGGGATGAGACTTCTCTGGGCCGGGCCCAGCGCCAGAGGAAAGGTACAGTCCCTGAGCCCTGGCCCACACCGCAGACACGCTGGGGGCTGCTCATGCCCTGAGCCAAGGGATTGCAGCTTCCTCATCCCAAACTGAGAGCTCTTCTTACTCTGACCTAGGGCGCTTCTGCTTCTCTAGCCTGCTTCACGGTCCTCAGGGACTGCTCCTGTCCTGACCTGGGAATTCTCTGTCCCCCTCTACCCTGGCCAGCACCACAGGGGGACCACAGGCGACCACTCCTGCCCCAGCCCATCTGTTTTTCAGAGACCCTAGGAGCTGCTTCCCCCTGCCCCCCACCCAGATCCCAGAGCCCGTGCTCTGATCTGGAAGATTTCTGCCCCCTACTCTGCTTTTATGGGGACCCAGAGAAGAGGTTTCTGCCCTCACCCTTGCATCACAGGGACCCTGGGGACTGCTCCTGTCCAACCCGGGGGGTTCCTGCATTTCAGCCAGGCCTGTATTGTCAGGACCTGAGGGCTGCCCCTCTTCTGACCTCAGGGAGTTTGCCCCATCCCCTGCACCATGAGACCTGCCCGCCCTCCCCCTGCCCCGGGACCACAACTGGAAGATGACTGCCCTTCCACTCTGACCCCTGTCCTGCTGCCTCTCTGGGACCACCAGGGTTGCCTCTGCTGCTCCCCAAGGGGTTCCTGCTCCCATCCCTGTGTTGGAAGGATCCCAAGGGCTGCCACACCCCTAGACTCAGCAATTCCTGCCTGCTCTCCCCCTCCCACACAAACCCTGCCCCCCATTTTCTTCCTCTCACAGGCATCCTGAAGAACCGGTTGCAATACCCACTGGTGCCACAGACCCGAGGTGCCCCTGAGCTGTCCTGGTGCCGTGCAGCCACCTTGGGCCACCGTGCTGTGCCAGCTGCCTCTTACGGTCGCATCTATGCTGGCGGGGGCACGGGTAGCCTTTCACAGCCAGCCAGCCGCTACTCTTCTAGAGAACAGCTGGACCTGCTCCTCCGGCGGCAACTGAGCCGTGAGCGACTAGAGGAAGCCCCTGCCCCTGTTCTACGTCCCCTGAGCCGGCCAGGGTCCCAGGAATGCATGGATGCTGCACCAGGCCGACTGGAGCCCAGAGATCGGGGCAGCACCCTGCCACGGAGGCAGCCACCTCGGGACTACCCTGGCACCATGGCTGGCCGCTTCGGGTCACGGGATGCGCTCGACTTAGGGGCACCTCGAGAGTGGTTAAGCACGCTGCCTCCGCCCCGCCGCACCCGGGACCTTGACCCACAGCCCCCACCTCTGCCCCTGTCTCCCCAGCGGCAACTCTCAAGGGACCCCCTCTTGCCATCCCGGCCGCTGGACTCTCTGTCTAGGAGCTCGAACTCTCGGGAGCAGCTGGACCAGGTGCCTAGCCGGCACCCCTCACGAGAAGCCCTTGGGCCACCCCCGCAGCTGCTCAGAGCTAGGGAGGACTCGGTCAGTGGCCCCAGCCATGGCCCCTCCACAGAACAGTTGGACATTCTTTCCTCCATCCTTGCCTCTTTCAACTCCTCGGCCCTCTCCTCTGTGCAATCTTCAAGCACACCCTTGGGCCCTCACACCACTGCCACACCTTCTGCCACAGCCTCTGTGCTTGGGCCCTCCACGCCACGTTCTGCCACATCTCACAGCATCTCGGAGCTGTCGCCAGACTCAGAGTAAGTATGGTCCAGCCACCTGCTTGCACCCTCATCAGCTTAGGGCAACCTCCTATGTGCCCTGCCCTGTGTTCTGCCACAGAAGGGGATGAGGGCTGGCAGACAGGTGTGGGCTACCCCAGGCTCAGCACAGCCAGAGGGCCACAGGCTGGGGACAGGAATCTGGCAAGAAATGGGGGTGTGACTAGCAGGGACTTGCTGGCTGTGTGACTGGAGCCAGCCAGCCTTCCCAGCACCTCCCAGGCTAAGGAGAAATAGGTGTCATCCGATGGGTTGAGCTAGCGGATGGGAGGGCAGGAGCTGAGGCCTAGAAGTGGGAGATGACCTGGAATATGCAAGGGGCAGGGAGGAGAGCAGGAGGCCTTGCTTGGGAAGGTTCGCCTAGGGGGTCATATAGGACAAGGAGAGGCTGGAAGTGGTGCCAGGATATACCAGGCTGAAGGGCTTGCTTTGTTGAGGATAAATCATTCATTCATCGATGTATTCAGTCAACATTGAGTTCCTCCTGTCTGTGGACACTTTGGGGTGGGGCTCACAGGAACTGAGTTGGAACCTGGTTCATCTCGGGTATGTGTGAAGCATCTGTGGGGAAGGGGATGGCGGACAGACCCAGGAAATAGCTGGATACACAGGAGTCCGAGAGGGACTGGTGGGAGTGGGGAGGAACCAGGAGCTTCCAGGTCTCTTGTAAGCCAAGAGGAGAGTTGAGTTTCAAGGAGGAGAAACAGCTGGGTCAGGCTCTGGGGGTTTGTGGGGTAAGAGATGGCTTGGGGAGGAAGGGGGCCCTAGGGGTGGGGCAGGGGATCAACAGAACTGAGCAGGACCCAGGGCAGAGAGAGGACAAAGGAAGGAGGAAAGAGCAGGGGTTTGGGGATCCTGGGGCTTGGGCACTGAGGGCTGCTGGGGGCTGGGGACCAGAGGGAGCTAACCCACGGCCTGGGT
The DNA here is from genome assembly GCF_029289425.2 of Pan paniscus. Lineage (NCBI taxonomy): Eukaryota > Metazoa > Chordata > Mammalia > Primates > Hominidae > Pan > Pan paniscus. The sequence goes on along the minus strand of NC_085926.1, from coordinate 48,613,076 downwards.
CCCCCTGCAGTCTAGCTTTGGGGTCTGGCTGTTTGGGAGGTAGACTAGGGACTGAGCAGGGGTCCAGGCTCTGGAGTCGCACAGGTTTGAGTTTGAGCTCTGTGTCTTACCTTACTAGCTGCGTGACCTTAGGCAGAGGCAAGCCTTTCTGGGCCTCAGTTTCCTCATCTGTAAAGAAGTCTGTAGTAACAAACTCTTTGAGATGTGGAAATCTATGAGATAATATCTGTCAAGTGCTCAGCATAGCATCTGTAAACAGTAGGTGCTCTTGAAGCACTTAGAGAAAACACCTGGGCAGCCAAGGAGCCTTGCTGAGTCTAGGGGCGCGGAATGGAGGACTCTGAGAACCCTGGAGTGGGCATGAAGGGGCTGGGAGCTAAGAGGTGAGAGCAATGGTGGAGGCAAGGGAAGCAGCCAGGCCAAATGTGGTGGGGGAGTCCAGAGCCGCCTGATTCGGAGTCCTCTGGGCATCAACCTCTGATTTCCTCATGTGCCTCCAGAGTTCCCAGAAGTGAGGGTCACTCCTGAAGGGATGACGGCGTGGACGAGGAACAGCTGAGGGCGACAGAGGATCTAGGCTAACAGGAGAGACTCCAGGAGTGGGGGCAGATCCCAAGGCAGCCTCCTGCTCCCCAGTGGTGGGTGCCCCAGCTCTACCTGGTGTGGCAGGGCTGAGGCTCCATGTGCATCTGTGAGCATGCGTGTGACAGGTGCAGAGACGGGGGACTGGAGGGAGACTTTTATACGTTTTGTACCTTTGTAACCAGAGAGATGCTTATGTTATTTTTCAGCTTTTCTGTCTCCTGGGGGGTTTGAGGCTGGGCTGGGAGGGGGAGGGAGATAGAGGGAGAGATGCAGTTTGACCCCATTTGGGTCCTGAGCAAACCCTATGCTCATCTCTCTCTCCTTCCTGGGGTGGACTCAGATGGGTGGGACACATGCCTTCCTCCCCCTATTCCACCCCCAAGTTGATCTGAGTATCGTCAGGGGCCCAAAGTACAGAATTGTTCTTTGCTTTTTATTGAATGCTCCAAAGGCCAAACTTCTGGGGCTGGGGGTTGGTCTTGGAAACAGGGGTCCTCTGACTTCCTCATGGGGGCTCGCTCATACCGCCCCTCCTGGTGGATGTGTGTGTTTATTATGTGGAGTCCCTGCCACTTACTGCCTTATGACCTAGGACTGATGCTGTGGGGTGCTGGTGGAGCAGCTGATGTCGTGTTTACAGAGCAAGGCTTCCCTGTCTCCCACGGGGAGGGGCTCGGGCCTCTAGTCAGACATTCCTGCAGAGGGTCGGTGGAGGGGTCATTCACCTGCCCCTGCAGCAAGCAAAAGTTGTCTGTGGTGCCATTTGATTCCCTGACACTGCCCCCTGCTTGAATTGATTCTGAAGGGTAGGGTGGGAAGGTGAGCAAAGGGAGCAGAAACAAGGGAATTCAAGACCCAGAATGTAGGTGCCACTGCCTCCTATGTTTACAGGATCCTCCGTGGCCCTAGGCACCTGGGCTGCAGGAAGTGACTCCGTTCCACTCCTCCTTTATTCCCTTAAAAAGGGAAAAATGACTGTTACGACCCTGTTCACAAAACTCTTACTTTTGCTATTTTGTCTGCTGTCCAGAACTGAAGACTTTAAAATTTTGTTACTGTTTACAAGTCCAGATTCAAAAAATGTTTTTACTTTGTTTACAACTCAAAACTTTGAGTTTTACACTTTGTTTACAGTAGATAACTTTTTTTCCTTTGTTTACAAGTGAAAGGTAGGGAAAGTGGGAGAGGGACTTGGAGGACCCACCTGTGAGGACCCTGACCTGGCCATCTTGAGGGGTTTTCTCTAACCCCCAGCTCTCCCAGGCCGAAGGTCAGCCTTGAGTCCCGTTTAACAGCAGACCCAGAAGACCTTGAGAGTAGGCGTCCTCTAACCACTGGGGAGAGTGGCTGTGCAGGGTTGGGGGGTGGTCTGTGCAGACACCTCCTCACCCACCACCCCATGCATACTCTTGGGAAGCAGTTTCCTGGGAGATTAGAAATTCTACTTCCCTGACTGGAGCTAAATCCCACCAGCCAGGACCCAAACTCTCCTTACCGAGAAGGACCCCAGCTCTTGAAGGGCTGAGTGGCCTGCTGGGGGTGGGAGGGTGTCTTTACTATGTCCTAGGTTTCGTAGATGCCCCTCTCTGGGGTTCCCCTCCTCCAGCCCAGCGGCCCTCTTTCCTGTCTGTGTAAATTGTTCCGTGAAGCCGCGCTCTGTTTTGGGAATAAACTTCTATAGAAAACAGTTGTTGCCTTTTCCTGTTGGGGGCTGGGGAGGTAGGATGGAAGCTGTGAATGATTCAAGCCAGACTGACCTTTGGGAGGAATCTGAGCCCCTCCCAAGAATATCCAGCTATTTTTAGCCCATTTCATGGCAGATCTCTTTCACCTTGAAATCTGGCCCCTCACTTTGTGATTGGGGCCTGATGTTGGAGCACAGGTGCTGAAAATAAGGTGCTAAGGGAAACCTCCCCGCTGGTCAAGGCAACGGCAACAGGACTTCCTAATTCTTCAGGGTCCGCAGCCCTGACCCGGCATTTTTTGCCCTCACCTGCGGTGAAACCAACCTGAGGAACTGCTCTTGCAGTTCCTGCCTTGCCCACCCAACAGCACTGACCCCCACCATTCTCCTCGGCGGCCCGCGCAGTAACCTTCTGGGAGCTACGTCCGGGCTGTGCTTAGTGCAGCGGAGGGGATCCTCCAACCATTTCTGGCCTGGGTGGCCAGAGTTAAAGGGGAGGACTTGGGGACCGTCGGCTCCGGGTCTCAAAGAGATGCGTAGTCGCAGAAAGCCTGCGGGTGGCGCTCTCAGCTGAAGGCAAGAGAGGCCCCACAGACCTGGATCCCCTACGAGTTAAGGCTGGGGTCACCGGCCAGTGGAGTTTCCTTTTCCCACTCCGTGAGCACCTTCCGCCGAGCCAGGACCTGGGATCAGCTCCAACCTACTCAGGGCCTGGGGGCGCGACTGCGGCCAGCCCGGCGCGGGTGCTTAGTTCCAGTTCTGCAGTCCCATCCAGCTCCGGGCAGAGGGCCGGGCGAGCAGCGAGAGGCCTCATAGGCCAAGTCGCCGGGGAGGAAGCGGTTAAATCCTCCTTCTCCAGTCTCTCCCCGCCCGGCGCGCGCCACTTAGGCCCCGCCCCAGCGCGCTGATTGGCCCAAGCCTCCCCGTCCTGCCCCGGGATTAGCCCCCGGGAGAGCGCAGCTGGCCTCACCCGGTCCCGGCGCCGCCTTCCGGAGCGTAGCGGCCTCTAGCCAGAGCAGCAGGAGCAGCCCGCACCGGACAACTTGCGAGCCATGGGGCTGGCGGATGCGTCGGGGTGAGTTCAGCGCACATTCCCGGTAGTCCCGCGCGAGCGCCTCGCTGGAGCAGGCATTCTCCGCTTGCGACGCCTCGGTTTACCTCTGCCGATTTTCTGCAGGCGGCTGCCCCTCTGCAGCAAGGGGTGGGGGCGGGAGCCGGCGCGACCCCAGTCCCTTGGGCTGTGCGGAAAGCCGCTGGTGTGACGCCCGAGGGCCATCCCGGGCCACAGGGAGGCAGCTGCGTGCGGAGGAGCCCGGCCAGGAGATGTGCCGGCGGGGGTGCGTGGGGGCCGGGAGTCCCTGGCAGCGGCCCGTGGACTAGCTGCTTTCAGCTGAGTCCCGAGTCCACCCAGCTCCACTGACCCCGGAGTGAGCGCTCCGGCCTTTCTGGCCCCAGTTGCCTTCCTACGGGGAGGGGCCAATGATCAAGGCTCCGCCCTCCAAACGCGGGTCCCAAGTTGTCGGGGGAGGGAGCCCTTTAAGAAGACCTGAGTGACTCACGTAGGAAAGGAGAGGGGGCTCTACGATCTCCTTGAGATAGCGGTCCCAAGAGTCTCTGAGGATCTTCCTTGCACCCACTCCACACTCCTCCAACAGTACAGCCAGGTTAGAGGCGCTTCCCAGGTGAGTTCCTGTCCCTCAAATGGGATCCTCTCCCCAGGTCAGGGCTTTTCCTAGATCAGAACTTTCCTGACTGGTGAAAGCTTCCCCAACAGGCTAGAGTTTTCCCCCAGGTAAGATCCTTCTGTGAGATCTATTCCCAGGTGACAGCTTTTCCCCATTCCACGTGGGAGCCTCGCCCCAGGTCAGAGCTTTCTTTATGGGAGAGTACCCCCCAGGTGAGAACCCTCTCCCTCTAGGTCTTTTCTTCCCATGTGAGATCTTTCTCTGACTTCAAGTAGGTGCCTCTGGGCAGAGGGAAGATTCCCCCTGTATCAGAACTTGCCAGGCTGGTAAAGATTCCCTGGTAGGTCAGAGATCCCTCTAGGTGAGATTCCCCTTGAAAGCTTCTATTCCCAGGTGAGCTCTTTTCCCCACTTCAAGTGGGTACTTCCCTTTCCATGTGGGAGCCTCTCCCTCTAGGTGAGAGATTGCCACTCCAAGAGCAAGCTCCTTCTCAGGTGAGAGCCAGTCCTTGGCTTCCCCGTAACAGGCCTGAGCCGTCTACAACCTGAACCCTGGGGCTGGAGGCCCAGGGGCAAGCTTGGCCCCAACACTTTCCTTCCCTTAGAGGGGAGGGTCTCATCTGAGGCCTGAGGCTTGGGAAAGGAGTTGCTTGAGGAGCTGGACCCCTGGTTTGCTGGACCCCTTCCCTGAGTGTGCTCTCAGCCAGCAGTGGGCTCCCGGGGCAGCTGGAGGAGGACCTGGGGACTGGACAGGGATTGGCTAGGGGAGAGGGACTGGGTGGGGGAGGGAGCAGCCTGGGACCTGGACTGGTAGAACACTCAGCACTGGGCTGCCACATCTCGGCTGGAGGTATAGATAGTGCTCATCCTGCAGTCCCTACTTGGGGGACTTTGTCCTAGAAAGAGGCTTTCTCACCAGCCAAAGTTCAGGTACTGCCCCTGTCTGAGTTTGGACATGTGGCCCACAGATGCCAGCTGGGGGCTGGAATACTGTACCTTGATCTTAGGGCCTGGAAAAATCAGGTAGGTAACTCTCTGGTCCTAGGTGGAGGTGTAGGGGAGGTTGGGCCAGGGATGCCTTCACTGTGTCTCTCTGGTCTTGCCACCCCAGACCGAGGGACACACAGGCACTGCTGTCTGCAACACAAGCAATGGAGCTGCGGATGCGAGACTACCACATGGAACGGCCGCTGCTGAACCAGGAGCATTTGGAGGAGCTGGGGCGCTGGGGCTCAGCACCTAGGACCCACCAGTGGCGGACCTGGTTGCAGTAAGGCCAAGATTGGGGCCTGGGGGCGCTGGCGGGGCCCAGGTAGCCCCTGTTCCTGACACCTACCCCTCATATCATGTCCCTAGGTGCTCCCGTGCTCAGGCCTATGCCCTTCTGCTCCAACACCTCCCGGTTTTGGTCTGGTTACCCCGGTATCCTGTGCGTGACTGGCTCCTGGGTGACCTGTTATCCGGCCTGAGTGTGGCCATCATGCAGCTTCCGCAGGGTGAGCCACCTTCAGTGCGTCGGCCTGGAAACCCTGTGGTCTGTGATGCCCAAAACTGGGGCCATGACCTCTACCTTGGAACTATGGCACCTAACCCAGGGCTGGGATTCCCTTATCGTTTCAAGATCTGCTCTCCAGGCCCGCACTGCTACCATTCTACCCCTAGGCTTGGCCTACGCCCTCCTGGCTGGATTGCCCCCCGTGTTTGGCCTCTATAGCTCCTTCTACCCTGTCTTCATCTACTTCCTGTTTGGCACTTCCCGGCACATCTCCGTGGGTAAGTGGAGGCAGGCCTAGCCTTCCAGGAGGATGCCCACATCCATCATGGAGGGCAGGGTGAGGGGGCACTGAGCAGGGCAGGAGCGGCTGGGGAAGAGGGCAGCATTGGTGCTGCATCCCTGGGCTAGCCCACGAGTCATCCCCAGGCAGGACTAGACCCCTGACTGTAGGACCACAGAGGCAGGTGACCTCAAAGCCCTGGCTCCAGGAAGATGAGAGTGGGTGAGGCAGCCCAAGGGGCCTGGAACTTGGCAGAGGCCTGAGCAGCCTGAGGCCAGCCCTGACCCCTTCCCTACTCCACAGAGAGCCTCTGTGTCCCGGGACCAGTAGACACAGGTGGGACAGGGTAGATGAGACAGGGCCAGCATTTCTAGCCATGCTTAAGGGCCTGTGAGCTCAGGGTTTACTCCTGGCCTGGCCAAACCTGAACCGCCAGCACTGTCCCTGTTCATGCAGCCATAATCTGAGTACATTTGTCCAGAACTGGAAGTCTCCTGGCCTCTCTCTTAAGACCAGGGCTCCAGGGCAGGGCAGTGTGCTCTCCCCTTCAGACCTGCCCCGTGCCGTCCTTACAGGGACCTTTGCTGTCATGTCTGTGATGGTGGGCAGTGTGACAGAATCCCTGGCCCCGCAGGCCTTGAACGACTCCATGATCAATGAGACAGCCAGAGACGCTGCCCGGGTACCGGTGGCCTCCACACTCAGTGTCCTGGTTGGCCTCTTCCAGGTGTGGAACAGTCAGGAGTATGTGCCCCCCCCACCACTTCTGCTCCCACCACTGTCCTGTCTGTACTCCCCTGAGTGTCTGACCATCGTCGTCCTCCTCTTGCCGTCTGCTCATCCCCCTCCCATCCCACTTGCCCTGCGCTCCTCATTAGCAACCCCAGGACCCCTGCCTCTCCTGACTGCCCCTGGTCACCCCACAGGTGGGGCTGGGCCTGATCCACTTCGGCTTCGTGGTCACCTACCTGTCAGAACCTCTTGTCCGAGGCTATACCACAGCTGCAGCTGTGCAGGTCTTCGTCTCACAGCTCAAGTATGTGTTTGGCCTCCATCTGAGCAGCCACTCTGGGCCACTGTCCCTCATCTATGTGAGTGAGGGTAGGGGGAGGGAGGGGTAGGTGTGCCCCATGGCCTTGAGTGCTAGCTGTGACCTGGCCTCTCCTCAGACAGTGCTGGAGGTCTGCTGGAAGCTGCCCCAGAGCAAGGTTGGCACCGTGGTCACTGCAGCTGTGGCTGGGGTGGTGCTCGTGGTGGTGAAGCTGTTGAATGACAAGCTGCAGCAGCAGCTGCCCATGCCGATACCCGGGGAGCTGCTCACGGTTCGAGGGCCAGGGAGTGGAGGGCAGGGGAGAAGGGCAGGTCAGGCTGGGTCCCTGCCACGTGGGCAGCCTCCTGTATTTGAGGGCCAGCTGGAGGGGGGCTGGGAGGGTTCTTGGGTATTGTGGGGGGCACAGCAGAAAGCCCCTATGTTGGTTTCTTCCTGCCCCTGACAGCATCTCCCCATAGCTGAAATGGTATTGCCCGTCTCTCACCCTACTTGACTTTTTCCCACCCTCGAAGAAGGTTTTGCCCAGTATCTCCCTCCTCACCTCACAGTGGTTTATGTGTCCCCCTGACCATGATGCCAGCACCTGCCTCCCTGACTCTGTCCTCTCCCACAGCTCATCGGGGCCACAGGCATCTCCTATGGCATGGGTCTGAAGCACAGATTTGAGGTAGATGTCGTGGGCAACATCCCTGCAGGGTGAGCTCTGGCCTCCATCAGGTTAGGGAGGGTTGGGCAGCCAGGACAGGACCTTGCTTTGGCCTCACAGATACCTCTCACAGGCTGGTGCCCCCAGTGGCCCCCAACACCAAGCTGTTCTCAAAGCTCGTGGGCAGCGCCTTCACCATCGCTGTGGTTGGGTTTGCCATTGCCATCTCACTGGGGAAGATCTTCGCCCTGAGGCACGGCTACCGGGTGGACAGCAACCAGGTCTGGGTGATGCGGGATGTGTAGGAGGCATCCAAGTGTATGGAGGCGCCAGCAACGGGTGGGGGAGGAACAGGTGGGACACAGGGAGACAGCAGATGTGCTGAGGCCACGTGGGGGACTGAGGGTGGGAGAGCAGGACGTGTGGGACAGCATCCAGTCTCTGGGGGCCACTTGGTGGGGATGGAGATTGGGGATGCACAGGCCTAGATACAGTGGAACAGTGACCAGCCACTTCTAGGAAGTCTTCTCACACCCGTACTGTCCCCCGTCAGGAGCTGGTGGCCCTGGGCCTCAGTAACCTCATCGGAGGCATCTTCCAGTGCTTCCCCGTGAGTTGCTCTATGTCTCGGAGCCTGGTACAGGAGAGCACCGGGGGCAACTCGCAGGTGGGCTTTGGGTGTGGGCATGGGTGTGGGCATGCACACTGCTTTGCCTGGGGAAGGTGGTCTCTCCCCTGCTCACCCCCTCCCCGAACAGGTTGCTGGAGCCATCTCTTCCCTTTTCATCCTCCTCATCATTGTCAAACTTGGGGAACTCTTCCATGACCTGCCCAAGGTGAGCCCCCACCCAGCCAGGTTTCAGGTCTTGGCCAGGCTAGGCCTCAAATCAGCCAGTCTAGGTTCAGGCGAGGGGTGGGGACACAAGGTTAGGTTCTGTTTTTCAAGGCTGAGATCTTCAAGGTGAGATTTGGAGACAAGGGTCAGGGGCTGGGTGGGGGTTTGTGTCTGGGGTACTGCCTGAGTGCTTGGGCTTAGTCTGGCTTTGCCTCAATGAGGAGGGTTGTCAGCATCGGGTGCCCTCAATGGCCCCTGGTGGCACTGTCCCCACCCCAGGCGGTCCTGGCAGCCATCATCATTGTGAACCTGAAGGGCATGCTGCGGCAGCTCAGCGACATGCGCTCCCTCTGGAAGGCCAATCGGGCGGATCTGGTGAGTGCACTGGGAGCCCAGGGCAGGGACTGGGCAGCCCCATGGCTCCTCACCACCCTCCAACCGCTGCCCTCTGTTCTCAGCTTATCTGGCTGGTGACCTTCACGGCCACCATCTTGCTGAACCTGGACCTTGGCTTGGTGGTTGCGGTCATCTTCTCCCTGCTGCTCGTGGTGGTCCGGACACAGATGTGAGTCCGCCATGTTGGTCCCCTCATTCCAGCTAGTGAGAGAGTGCCACAGGGCTCCCCGCAGCTTTCCCCACATCTCTGGGGACTTCAGGCTCCTTCGGACCCCTCCGTTATCCCCTTTTTCTGCCCCCTCTTCGTGCATTCTCTCTCTCCTTCACAGGCCCCACTACTCTGTCCTGGGGCAGGTGCCAGACACGGATATTTACAGAGATGTGGCAGAGTACTCAGAGGTGAGTGTCAGGGGCTGAGCGAGATGGTGTGGATGGGGAGACGGAGGAAGAATGAGCCTTTGTGGATTCATTCCACACTTGGCCAGGGAACTGGGGGCTGAGGATACTTTGGCTTTGGTCTTTGGGATTTCAAGGGAGGAGTTTAGGTCTACGACCCCCTCTAGAGGTATGAAGGGACAGAGGGAGAGTGGACAGAAATGGGTCTGGGGCTGGGGAGGGGTCTGTCGTGGAGTCAACAGCACAAGCTCCACCTGCAGAGCAGCCGTGGGTCAGAGAGCCGGAATGGCAGCTCCCTGGGGCGCCAGGTTGGAAGGGAGGCATTTCCTGATCTGATCAGTGGGGTTACTAAGTCCTCAGTCATCCATTTATCTCCTGAGAGGTCTTGGGCCAAGTGCTAGGAACATAGGTGGGGGGCTCTGGAATAAAACAAGGCTGTTCCCTGCAACATGGGCACAGTGCAATTAGGCAGTGCGGGGAGGAATTAAGGGGTCTGAGACATGGGAGAGGATGAGGGGGCAGCCCAGCCCTTACCATGCATGCCTGGAGCCCAGCAGAGACCCGGGCTGTGACCTGAATGGGGTGGGAGCGGGGAAGGTCTGATTGATATGACAGCCTAGGAGGACCTCTGTCTGGGTGCAGAAAACAGAACACAAGGCAGGGGTTGGAAACTCAAGAGAAAGGTTAAGAGCCTGTGAAGCCTGCCTGGGTGGTGGCAGGAGAGGTGGGGAGGGAGAGGCACTGTGGGGGGATGGGGATGACACCGTCGGGCTTGTGGCCTAAGCCCCTGGGAGGGCCTGGACTGCAGCCTGGGGAGCAGAGGGCTGGGCGGTGGTAGGCACTGGGCACACTAGGGAAGGAAAGGCAGGAGAACAGGATGCAGCCAGGAGAGAGGAGATTCAGCCACCACCAGTTCTGCCTCATCCCCAGGCCAAGGAAGTCCCGGGGGTGAAGGTCTTCCGCTCCTCGGCCACCGTGTACTTTGCCAATGCTGAGTTCTACAGTGATGCGCTGAAGCAGAGGGTGAGACGGAGTCCCCAGGATGGGTGTCAGGCCCCAGCTCCCAGAGAGCTCACCAACCCTTCTCTGATGTTTGCCTCCAGTGTGGTGTGGATGTCGACTTCCTCATCTCCCAGAAGAAGAAACTGCTCAAGAAGCAGGAGCAGCTGAAGCTGAAGCAACTGCAGAAAGAGGAGAAGCTTCAGAAACAGGCAGGGCCCCTTTTGTCTGGTGACCCCCATCTCCTGCCCCGTTCCCTGCCCCAGCCTTTCTCCTGGCCCCCGACTCCTCCCTCGTCCTCACTCCTCATCCCTTCCCCTTTCTCCCTCATGCTCCCAGGGACCCTGCTTCACTCCCCTAGCAGGTCCGGGCTCTAGGCAGCATTTTCTCTCCCATCATCTGAACCAGTGACAGTGAGAACCGTCACAGTCCTCTTCCCTTTCACGGCTGTTCCAGGAGCTTCAGCCTGGCTGCTGCAGGTCCCACAGCTTCTGGTCCTGGCCCACCCACCTGCCCAGCACCAGGGGGCATCACCAGGCCTATGTAACATGGCTGTCATGGCAGCCCGGCTAGCTGTTTCCCATTCCCTGTCTTCCCTGGTGTAGGCTGCCTCCTCCAAGGGCGCCTCAGTTTCCATTAATGTCAACACCAGCCTTGAAGACATGAGGAGCAACAACGTTGAGGACTGCAAGATGATGGTGAGACTGGAGGTGGGAAAGGAGGTGACAGCTGTGAGCTGCAGAGATGCAGGATCCACATGTCTCATGAGGAATGCCATGGACCCAGCAGCTGTGGGCTCGAGGGTGTTGCGCCGATGGCAGGAGGAGTGGGGAGGCTGGATCAGATATTCTTCAGGGAGCGTCGTGATATGCCACAGAATCTAGGCTTAGATTCTCAGGCCTAGATGAAGACCTTGAATTTGTAGATCCCAGAGACTTACCCCAGAGTCTGCTCATGGGTAGAGGAAAGGGATTGGGTATATGGGGGAAAATCAAGGGGTCAAAGGCAGGCGTGGTGGTACGCGCCTGTAGTCCCAGCTCTTCGGGAGGCTAAGGCGGGAAAATCATTTGAGCCCAGGAGCTCGGGGCTGCAGTGCGCTCTAATGGTGCCTGTGAATAACCACTGCATTCAGCCTGGGCAATGAAGCGAGACCCCGTCTCTAAAAAAAAAATTGAGGGGTCAAAGAGGATGCCAAACTTAATTAGAGACTCAGACAGGGCAGGGTGCCGAGGTGTCTGCATGCGTTTAATGTGGATGCCTGTGTCTATTCTGGCCTGCTCCTGGGCCCCCTCCCCACTCAGCCCTGGCTGATGAGAATGGGACAGGGACTCCCTTCTCGTGTCCCTGTGCAGCCTCGGCCCAGGAGGTAGCAGAGCAGTATATGCACATCTGGGTGTGCCCTCCTGCATGTCCCCACACATCTGTCATTCCTGTCTTTGCACACCTATGTGACTCCCGCATGTTTGTGTCCTTATGTGTCCCATGCATGCTCCCCATCTGACCTTGCGTGTTCTCGCATGTCTGTGTGCGGCCAGTCCTGCCTTCACTCTCTCATGGGTGGCCCTGGCAGCATGTCTGGCTCCCCAGCAGGTGAGCTCAGGAGATAAGATGGAAGATGCAACAGCCAATGGTCAAGAAGACTCCAAGGCCCCAGATGGGTCCACACTGAAGGCCCTGGGCCTGCCTCAGCCAGACTTCCACAGCCTCATCCTGGACCTGGGTGCCCTCTCCTTTGTGGACACTGTGTGCCTCAAGAGCCTGAAGAATGTAAGGACGGGGGCAGGCCAAGGCCCCTCGAGCTTCCACACTGACCCTGTAATTTGCCCTGAGAGCACTCCCAGCCTCTGACTCCCCAAACCCTCAAAGCTCCCCTTCTAAACTCCCTCCCCAAGCCTGCCCGAGCCCCCCTCTGAGTCCCTGAGCCTCCCTCTGAGGCTGGCCCCCTTTTCCGCTACAGATTTTCCACGACTTCCGGGAGATTGAGGTGGAGGTGTACATGGCGGCCTGCCACAGTGAGTAGGGTGGGAACAGCAGGAGGGACCTGGGAAGAGGGTAGGATACTTTTGGCCAAGGGGTTTTCCAAGTAGCACAAGGAAAAAGTCTTTCTCTGGAACTGGAGGTCAGAGGTGTCCTGGGAGACAGGAGTCCAGGGTTACAAGTGATGTGGATTCAGCTGTAGCCTCAGGGGTGGAGGTCAGGGGTGATGAGGTCAGGGCATTCTGTTGGCTCCCGGGAGTTGAGTTCCTAGAGGTTCTGAGAGTCAGGGGAGGCCTACTTCTTGCCCACAGGCCCTGTGGTCAGCCAGCTTGAGGCTGGGCACTTCTTCGATGCATCCATCACCAAGAAGCATCTCTTTGCCTCTGTCCATGATGCTGTCACCTTTGCCCTCCAACACCCGAGGCCTGTCCCCGACAGCCCTGTTTCGGTGAGCCGACCTCTGGCCTGCCGAGCTCTTTTTTGTTAATCTATTGCTTGTCCCCACCCTGGCCCCAGCTCCAGGGAGTCTTTCCTGGTGGCCATGGCTCTGTCCCCAGTGGGCCCAGTGCTTTCTCCGCTGTCTTTGGATAAAGCTGTTCCTAGGGGCGGGGGTTGGTCTGTGTCCTTTGGAAACTGACTAGAGCCTCCCCTCCTCTGCCTGCTCAGGTCACCAGACTCTGAACATGCTACATCCTGCCCAAGACTGCACCTCTGGAGGTGCAGGGCACCCTTGAGAAGCCCCTCACCCCTAGGCCGCCTCCAGGTGCTACCCAGGAGTCCCCTCCATGTACACACACACAACTCAGGGAAGGAGGTCCTGGACTCCAAGTTCAGCGCTCCAGGTCTGGGACAGGGCCTGCATGCAGTCAGGCTGGCAGTGGCGCGGTACAGGGAGGGAACTGGTGCATATTTTAGCCTCAGGAATAAAGATTTGTCTGCTCAACTCCAGGCTCTGCTGTGGCTTGGTGGGGCCCTGGTGGTGGGTGGTCCACAGCTGTGGCTGCTGACCCTTCCTGTGCCCTGGAGGTGAGATGGGGCAGAAGGTGTAGGAAAGACTCGGGAGGTTAGGGTACAGAGCAGGGGAGCTGTGGAGGCATCCCCTGTTAAGGTCTCTCCCCAGCCATGCATAGCCCTCACTCGCTGTCTCCTCAGATGTGAAACAGTTGGAACCAGAGCTGCTTCTCAGGAATAATTTGCTCTCAGGAATACCCGAGAAGGTACAGGGCAGCGTGGGTGCCAATGGGCAGTCCCTGGAGGATACAGAGTGAACACCTAGGAGCAGCTGTTCCCCCGCACTGCTGCTCTATGCTTAAGAATAAGCATGACCGGGCCGGGCACGGTGGTTCACACCTGTAATCCCAGCACTTTGGGAAGCAGAGGCAGGTGGATCACTTGACATCAGGAGTTCAAGAACATCCTGGCCAACATGGTGAAATCCCGCCTCTACTAAAAATACAAAAGTTAGTCGGGCGTGGTGATACATGCCTGTAATCCCAGCTACTCGGGAAGCTGAGGCATGAGAATCGCTTGAACTTGGGAGGCAGAGGTTGCAGTGAGCCCAGATCATGCCCCTGCATGGGTGACAGATCACCTGGGCATGGTAGAACACTGTCAGCCAAGGAGTGTGTGTTGATTTCTGCCATTAAATGCCGACATCTGGGCATGTGACCCAGCAGGCAGTGGGGCGTTGGGTCAGCTGACAGTGATGGCAGGGGAGGGACCGGGTCTTAGGATCTGTCTGGGCCTCAGTGTGCTGTTCATCGGTAGAGCGTGAGTGGCTACAATTCTTGCTTCAGGGGTTGCTCAGTGAATATTAAATGAGTAGATGCCGGGCCTATAATCCCAGCACTTTGGGAGGCCCGAGGCAGGTGAAACCCCATCTCTACTAAAAATACAAAAATGAGCTGGGCATGGTGCTGGATGCCTGTAATCCCAGCTACTGGGAAGGCTGAGGTGGGAGGATCAATTGAACCCAAGAGGCGGAGGTTGCAGTGAGCTGAAATCATGCTGGAGGGAGCTGCACTCCAGCTCGTGTGACAGAGCAAGACCCTGTCTCAAAAATAAATGAGGAAATGCCAGGAAATGCGAAAACAATGCTGGGCTCAGGTCCTCTCCTCCAAACATGCGAGCACTGCTGTTCATCAGGTGCTGAGCAGGTGCCAGGCTCTGTGCGGGGGTCTGGGCACCATCCTGAGCATGGACAGAGGCCACCCTGCCCTTCAAATCGCAGAGGTACCCTTGCCTGGCTCTGTTTTATCATGGTCTGTGTTGGTGCCTGGCACCATCACCCCCCACCCCCCAACTCATGGCCTAGAAGTTCGGCCCCAGGAAATAAGAGCTTTTATTTACTCTGTCACACCACGTCCTAGCATCAGAAATGGTGCCTGGCAGCTGCTCAGTAAATATTGTTTGAATGAAGCTTTATATGTTGGAGAGGGCAGTTTAGACCTCAAACAGGAAATTGCAGGTAGTTAGAAATGCTTTGAAGAAAATAAAGCAGGGTCACGTGATAGAAGAGGTCATATGTTACCCAAGATGTTCATGGGAGGGGGACTCAGCAGGTGACCCTGGAACTGAAATTCCAGCCATAAGAAAGAAGGTGACTTTCTAGGCCTGGGGAGCTGTGGTGCTGGCAGTGGGGGTATTGAGGCAGGCCTGTGGGAGGCAGGGGCAGCATGAGCTGAGGTGAGAGGGTGGGGGGACCTCACAGTCCAGGGGGAGACTTTGGGCTTTGTTCTGACAGCGGGGGAGCTGCCTGTGGATTTTGATCCCACATCTTTGAGCACTCACCCAACTGCGATGTGGACTGTGGGGCTGAGGTTGGGTGTGGGGGACCTGCGAGTTTGGTCAGCCTAGAGAGGTGATGCCCCTGGTGGAAAGCAAAAGGTTTTAGGGGCCGTGTGGATTTTTTTTTTTTTCTTTTTAAATCGGCTCTTGCTCTGTTCCCCGGGCTGGAGTGCAGTGCTGTGATCACCACTCACTACAGCATTGACCTCCTGGGCTCAAGCGATCTTCCTGCCTCAGCCTCCTAAGTAGCTGGGACTACAGGTACATGCGACCACACCCAGCTAGTTCCCCCACCTCCCCCCACCCAAGACAGAGTCTCGCTCTGTCGCCCAGGCTGGAGTGCAATGGTACGATCTTGGCTCACTGCAACCTCCACCTCCTGGGTCCAAGTGATTCTCCCACCTCAGCCTCCTGAATAGCTGGGATTACAGGCACCCACCATCATGTCCAGCTAATTTTTGTATTTTTGTAGAGACGAAGTTTCACCATATTGGCCAGGCTGGTTTTGAACTCCTGACCTCAAGTGATCCTCCTGCCTTGGCCTCCCAAAGTGTTGGGATTACAGGGGTGAGCCACCGCACCCAGCCCCAGCTAGTTTTTGTTTGTTTGTATTTTGAGATGGAGTCTCGCTCTGTCGCCCAGGCCAGAGTGCAGTGACATGATCTCAGCTCACTGCAAACTCTGCCTCCCGGGTTTAAGTGATTCTCCTGCCTCAGCTTCCCAAGTAGCTGGGACTACAGGGGTGTGCCAGCATGCCCAGCTAATTTTTTTTTTTTGTTTTGTATTTTTAGTAGAGACGGGGTTTCACCATGTTAGCCAGGATGGTCTCGATTTCCTGATGTCGTGATCCACCCACCTCAGCTTCCTGAAGTGCTGGGATTACAAGTGTGAGCCACCACAGCTGGCCTTTTTCTTTTTTTTGAGATGGAGTTTTGCTGTTGTTGCCCAGGCTGGAATGCAATGGCGCGATCTCGGCTCACCACAACCTCCACCTTCCAGGTTCAAGCGATTCCCCTGCCTCAGCCTGCTGAGTAGCTGGGATTACAGGCATGAACCACCACGCCCGGCTATTTTAGTAGAGGCAGGTCTCCATGTTGGTCAGGCTGGTCTCAAGCCCCCAACCTCGGGTGATCCATCTGCCTTGGCCTCCCAAAGTGCTGGGATTACAGGCCTGAGCCATGGTGCCCAGCCTAGTTTAAAAAAAAAAAAAAAAGTTTGTAAGGTTGGGTGCGGTGGCTCACGCCTGTAATCCCAGCACTTTGGGAGGCCGAGGCAGGTGGATCACGAGGTCAGAAGATTGAGACCATCCTGGCTAACACGGTGAAACCCCGTCTCTACTAAAAATAGAAAAAATTAGCCGGGCGAGGTGGCGGGCGCCTGTAGTCCCAGCTACTCAGGAGGCTGAGGCAGGAGAATGGCGTGAACCCGGGAGGCAGAGCTTGCGGTGAGCGGAGATCGTGCCACTGCACTCCAGCCTGGGCGACAGAGCAAGACTCCGTCTCAAAAAAAAAAAAAAAGAATTTCTGTTAGTTACTGGTTTCTTTAACTGTTTGGGACTTAGTTTCTTTTTTTATCTTTTTTGAGAAAAAATCTCACTCTGTTGCCCAGGCTGGAGTGCAGTGGTGCAATCACAGCTCATTGCAGTCTTGACCTCCCAGGCTTAGGTGATCCTCCCACTTCAGCCTCCTGGGTAGCTGGGACAACAGGCATGTGCCACTATACCCAGCTAATTATTTGTATTTTTTATGGAGGTGGGGTTTTGCCGTGATGCCCAGGCTGGTCTCAAACTTCTGGGCTCAAGCCATCCACCTGCCTCAACCTCCCAAAGTGCTGGGATTCCAGGTGTGTGCCACTACACCCAGCCTAGGGCCCAGCTTCAAAAGGAGGTGCTCCCTCAGTTTGGGGCCAGCTAGGCCCGCTGGGACAGCAGGACCCAGAACCCAGGTCTGCCGTTGTCCTCAAGCCCTGGACTCCAGCCCCCAGACCACAGCCAGTTTCTGGCCAGGCTGCTCATGAAAGGCCATGGGCCTGGCTGGAACCTGCTGCCTTAGAGCCACGCCTCTTCCCGGGGGAGGGGCGTTTGCCCGTTGCCAGGTGCCCGGGTTCCGGCCCTGGCACTAGCGGCGGCCATGCTGCATGTGCTGGCCTCGCTGCCTTTGCTGCTCCTGCTGGTGACGTCTGCCTCCACCCACGCCTGGTCGAGACCCCTCTGGTACCAGGTGGGGCTGGACTTGCAGCCCTGGGGGTGTCAGCCAAAGAGTGTGGAGGGCTGTAGGGGTGGCCTGAGCTGTCCTGGCTACTGGCTGGGCCCTGGAGCAAGCCGCATCTACCCCGTGGCTGCGGTCATGATCACCACCACGATGCTGATGATCTGCCGCAAGATACTGCAGGGGCGGCGGCGCTCACAGGCCACCAAGGGTGAGGTGAGCACAGCTCTTCTTTCTCCCCCACAGCCCCTGCCTCAATATACGTACGCTCAGTGAGCCCGTCTTCCACCCAACCCTGCCCCATGGGTCCACACTGGCCTGTGGACCTCCCACACCCCCACCCCCAGCTCACAGCCCATTGTCCCTGTGTCCACACACCTTCGTGGAACCCATGTCCACCACCCACAGCCAGCACCCTGCCCCCAACTCTCCCCTTTAGTACCCCTGCTCTCATCCAGCCCCTGTGGGCCCCATGACCACTGTAGCCCACAACAGACCCTCGGTGATCCTCTATCACCCTGAGTCTCCCTCCCATCCCATCTGGGCACTGCCCCACACCCTACTCCCTGCTCCCCCGCTCCATCACTGCCCCTTGTCACATCTCCCTCTCTGCCCACCATTCTCACTCCTGCCTCTCGGTCCTGTTCTCAGCATCCGCAGGTGACCACTGAGCCCTGCAGACCCTGGAAACGGCGGGCCCCAATCTCAGACCACACCCTGCTCCGTGGGGTCCTGCACATGCTGGATGCCCTCCTGGTCCACATCGAAGGCCACCTACGTCATCTAGCCACCCAGCGGCAAATCCAAATAAAGGGGACTTCCACCCAGAGTGGGTGACCGAACATGTGCCTCTCTTTGCCTGACAGCCTGAGGTCCTGGGCCAGGTCTGCTCTTTCCAGGCCTGTCTGGACCGTGTGTCCCTTTTCAGCTTTTAGAGTCAGCTGACTTGGTGTCCAGGACGGGCGGGCAGGTGGGGCACAGGCTGGTTCACACTGCTCCATTGCCCCCACCAACTGACCTTTCCTCCCTAAGGATCCCTCCTGGAGACACAACTGCTCCTCTGGGCTGGGCGTGGTGGCTCACACCTGTAATCCCAGCGCTTTGAGAGGCCGAGGTGGGAGGGGATCATTTGAGCTCAAGAGTTCGAGACCAGCCTGGGCAACATGGCAACCCCATCCCTACAAAAAATACAAACAAACAAAAATTAGCTGAGCACACACATAGTGGTGTGTGCCTGTAGTACCAACTACTCAGGAAGCTGAGGTGGGAGGATGGCTTGAGCCTGGCAGGCAGTGGTTGCAGTGAGCCAAGATTGTGCCACTGTACTCCAGCCTGGGTGACAGAGCAAGAACTTGTCTCAAAACAAACAAAAACTCTGGCCTGACCAGTACCTGGGGACTCCCTGTGTGATGGGAGAGGACTTACCAACGGGACAGGCTTGGGTGGCTCAGGAAGGGTTGCCCAGAGGAGCCGACAACCTGGCTGAGCCCTGAGGGGAAATGGGTGTGAGGAAGGGAAATCCAGGTGGCGGTCTGGTTCTGAGCAAAAGCCACGTGCTGTGTTTGGTACTCTCTGCACATGGGCAAGGTGGGCAGTGCACATGATAAAGGGCCTCAAGTGCTGAGTGAGGGTACTGGGCCTCTCCAGTGCACAGGGTGAGCTGAGGAGGGACCTGGTCAGCTGAGGAGGGGTGGGGGCAGTGGTGAAGCTGGAACCAGATGCTGAGGATCTCTGATGGGGGACTGAGAGCCCCAAGCCCCCATCACTGTGGAGTCGCACACCCTTTGGCTTCACCCATCCTTGTCACCACCTCAGGGAGGTGACTTTAGTCCTGCCATCAAACAGCAGCTGGCTCTGGCTTCCTTCTTCCCAGGCCCTGCAAGGCCCTCCCTTGAGAGGCCACTGCTCTGTCTCCAATAACAGCCCCTCCCCAGATTCTTGGCTCCAGCAGCCCCAACCTGGGGTCAGGCAGGCCGCCCTAGCTGCCTTTGTTTCTATGGCAGTCTCAAACGTGCTCTAGTGCCTCAGCGGCCCTTGCTCTAAGGACCCTGGAAAAGAAGAGACCCTCACTTTAATCCCTTTCTCTTTCTTTTTCCCCTTTTTAAAAATTGTTTCTTTTTGTTTTTTTGATGAACTCAAGCAATCCTCCTGCCTTGGCCTCCCAAGTAGCTGAGACTATAGGCATACATCACCATACCCAGCTAATTAAAATATATATATATATTTGTAGAGATGGAGTCTATCTTGCCCAGGCTGGCTTCAACTGATCCTCTTGCCTCAGCCTCTCAAAGTGCTGGGATGACAGGTATGAGCCACAGTGCCTGTCCCAGGTTCCTGTTTTAGAAAAAGGCAACAACGTTATGAATTCAAAAATGGAAGTGAATTAAAATAATGAGAAAAGAAATGATGAAACTTTTTTTTTGAAAACTTTTTTTTAAAATTGACAAATACTACAATACTAAATCCAGAAAAATAACATAACTTGTGGCAACTTCCTGACATATTTCTAATACTTTGGTCCCCTACGTGGTCTGGCTTCTTACTCTGAAGGCCTCTACAGAGGACAAGGATTTTGTGATTTTTGGGGGAGATATTTTCCATACAGAGAAAAGATAGTTCAGTCTTCCTCCTAACATGGTTGAAATTTGTGTTTTAATTATTGGTAGTTTAGGAAAGTTAAACTTCCTAATCTGTTGTTGATGGTGCCATACAAATGTTCTGGATTGTTGTAAAATTTGAGAAACTGTCATCAGCCTTCTTTCATATAGGAACTATGAAATTTGGAAGAATTTTCCACAGACGAGGTTCTGGCTCCACGCATTTCAAACCTTGTTTTCCTTCCATGGCTCACAGTTTTCCCAGCACTGGGTGCTGTGGGGCATGTCCTTAAGGCAATAGGACTTTGCACTTCTGTCCTTACCCAGCAGGATTTTCCTACGAGCCACATTCCTAGTTTATTCTAGAACAAGACCAATAAACTAACTTTACACAAGGGTGGAGCAAACCACATAAATATGTCCCTCTTAACCTGGTGTAGAAAGTAAAAAAAAAAAAAAGTTCCTCTTCAAAGTTTCCCTTCTTGTTAAAGAATAAATTATAAGTGTTACAAATAATAGTTTCTTTTAAAGACTAACTTCCTTTAAGCCTCCTCACTTTGTGCTAATAACTCTTTGTTAAGCCCTATCTTATGTAGCTGTTAGATATAAAGAAATAAGTACATTCTGTGTCCTTGTACTTTAACCAAAATATTTGTGCTGGACATGCTCACAGGCACATTCCAGCTTGCAGCCTATGTGCCGTCCTTATTTCGAAATGTTATTACTTTTGGCCGGGTGCAGTGACTCACGCCTGTTATCCCAGCACTTTGGGAGGCTGAGGCGGGCAGATCATGAGGTCAGGAGATCAAGACCATCCTGGTTAACACAGTGAAACCCCGCCTCTACCAAAAATGCAAAAAAGATTAGCCAGGCATGGTGGTGGGTGCTTGTAGTCCCAGCTACTCCGGAAGCTGAGGCAGGAGAATGGCGTGAACCCATGGCAGAGCTTGCAGTGAGCCGAGATCATGCCATTGCACTCCAGCCTGGGCGACAGAGCAAGACTCCATCTCAAAAAAGAAAAAAAAGAAAAAAAGAAATGTTATTACTTTTCTAAGTCCTTCTAAGTCCTTTCGTAAGCAATTTCCTCTTTTCCTTTGTTCTCCCTTGCCTTTACCTATTTAAGAAAATTTTAAGTTATTAGCCAGTCAAGTTTAGCTTAGATTGTGCAGTCCGTCTCCAGCCAATGGAGGCAGGACACAGTAGCAAGGACAAGCTGCATAAAGAATAAAAATTGCTTCTCTCCTTTGTTCAAGTGTGCTCTCACCATTGTTTCATCTGCAAGGAGCACCCTTTCTGCAGAAAGTAAATTTGCCTTGCTGAGAAAACTTTTTGTCTCAATGCTAATTTTTCCTTGCGGTACTGAAGAACAGCATTCTGTTTCTGAATAAACATTTTACTTATAACACCCAGTGTGTCCCTGTGGTAGACTCAGAGATGTGCCACACAAAGGCCAGCTGCTGCCAGCCACTCGGGGGACGGCCAGCAGACAGGTCCACTCTGGCTGTGGCAGAGCCCCTATAGCCAGACTTCTTCCTTGCCCAACCCTTTCCCTCCTTCCCTGAGGTGCTCGTCTCAAGGGACTCTTGTAAATATCTTGTGCTCTGATCTTCCTCTTGGAGTTGGATTCCTAGAGAACCCAACCTGGGACCATCTTCAACCCACCTTCCCTTTGGCTGGACCCCAAAAATGCCACAGCCTCTCTGATGTCCTCCAAGTGAGGGGAAGTGGGCTGGAGTCAAAAGAGAGACAGGGTCTCACTATGTTGCCCTGGTCTCAAACTCCTGGACTCAAATGACTCTCCCACCTCAGCCTCCCAAAGTTCTGAGATCATAGGCATGAGCCACTGCACCTGGCTGAAAAAGAGATTGTGATGGGAAGTATCCCTCAGGAAGCCCAGGCATTGGAATTATTAATCAAAAACAATAAATCAACTGTCTTAGTATGTTCAATGAACTAAGGGAAGCCATGGACAAAGAACTAAAGGAAATTAGGAAAATTATGTCTGAACATAAAGAATACTAATAAAGAGGACCGAGCGCGGTGGCTCATGCCTGTAATCCCAGCACTTTGGGAGGCCTAGGTGGGTGGATCACGAGGTCAGGAGATCAAGACCATCCTGGCTAACACAGTGAAACCCCATCTCTACTAAAAATACAAAAAATTAGCCGGGCACAGTGGTGGGCACCTGTAGTCCCAGCTACTCAGGAGACTGAGGCAGGAGAATGGTGTGAACTGGGAAGGCAGAGCTTGCAGCGAGCCAAGAGTGCCACTGCACTGTGGCCTGGGTGAAAGAGCAAGACTCTGTCTTAAAAAAAAAAATTAATACAGAGAAAAATTTTAAAGGGACCAAATTCTGAACCTGAAAGCAAATCATTTGTCAGTAATCTCATTAAATATAAATAGATTAAACTCTCCTATTAATAAATGAATTTTCAGATTGGTTTTTAAAAAAAGGTTAATCTATATGTTGTCTATCAGAGACTCACTTCAGATATAAGAACATAAAAACACCGGAAGTAAAAGGATGGAAGAAATATTTTATGGCCAGGCATGGTGGCTTACACCTGTAATCCCAGCACTTTGGGAGGCTGAGGCAGGTGGATTGCTTAAAGAGTTTGAGACCAGCCTGGGCAACAAGGCAAAACCCCATTTCTACAAAAAACACAAAAAATTAGCTGGGCATGGTGGTGTGCACCTTTAGTCCCAGCTACCCCGGAGGCTGAGGTGGGAGGATCACCTGATCTCAGGAAGGTCAAAGCTGCAGTGAGTCATGATCACACCACTGCACTCTAGCCTGGGGCAACAGAGTGAGACCCTGTCTCAAGAAAGAAAAAAAGAAAAAGAAAAAGAAAAAAAAATACTTCATGCAAATAGCAAGCAGAAGAGAGTCAAGGTGGCTTTATTATTGTCAGGTATAGTAGCCTCTAAATCAAAAAGATTACAAGAGACAAAGAAGGACGTTATCTATTGATAAAAATTGCTTTTTTTTTTTTTTTGAGACGGAGTCTCACTTTGTCGCCTAGGCAGGAGTGCAGTGGCGCAATCTCGGCTCACTGCAACCTCTGCCTCCTGGGTTCATGCCATTCTCCAGCCTCGGCTTCCTGAGTAGCCAGGACTACAGGTGTCCGCCACCATACCCAGCTAATTTTTTTTGTATTTTTAGTAGAGACGGGGTTTCACTGTGTTAGCCAGGATGGTCTCTGTCTCCTGACCTCGTGATCTTCCTGCCTTGGCCTCCCAAAGTGCTGGGATTACAGGCGTAAGCCACTGCGCCCAGCCTTTTTTTTTTTTTGAGACAGAGTTTCGCTCTTGTTGCCCAGGCTGGAGTGCAATGGCATGATCTTGGCTCACCACAGCCTCTGCCTCCCGGGTTCAAGCAATTCTCCTGCCTCAGCCTCCTGAGTAGCTGGGATTACAGGCATGCGCCACCATGCCCTACTAATTTTGTATTTTTAGTAGACACGGGGTTTATCCATGTTGGTCAGGCTGGTCTTGAACTGCTGACCTGAGGTGATCCACCCACCTAATAAAAGTTTCAAAACAAGGCAATATGACAATTAGAAACATTTATGTGCCTAACAGAGCCCCAAAAATAATGAAACAAAAATTAGCAGAATTGAAAGTGGTCAGCTCTACAATTATAGTTCATATTTCAACCCCCCACTTTCAATAATGAATAGAACAGGCAGGCGTGGTGGCTCACGCCTGTAATCCCAGGACTTTGGGAGGCCGAGGTGGGCGGATCACCTGAGGTCAGGAGTTCGAGACCAGCCTGGTCAAGATGGTGAAACCTTGTCTCTACTAAAAATACAAAAACTATCTGTGCATGGAGACAGGCCCCTGTAATCCCAGCTACTTGGGAGGCTGAGGCATGAGAATTGCTTGAACCAGGAGGTGGAGGTTGCAGTGAGCCGAGATCACACCACTGCACTCCATCCAACCTGAGCAACAAGAGCAAACTCCGTCTCAAAAAAAAAAAAAAAAAAAAAAAAAAAGCTGCGTGCAGTGGCTCATGCCTGTAATCCCAGCACTTTGTGAGACCAAGGCAGGAGAATCACTTGAGCCCAGGAGTTCGAGACCAAGCTGGGTAATGTGGCAAAATCCCATCTCTATTTAAAAAAATTAAAAGTAAATTTAAAAAATAAAAAGAAACATCTAGAAGAATAAATAGGTGAATGTATCAAACAGAGTAAGAAGGGTAAGTTGAGTGCCAGAGCCCTCCCTACAGAACACAGCCTGCATGGACCTGGTACAAGTTTGAGAATCTATGGGATGATAGAGAGAACAACAGAGATGGGTAGGGAAACAGGGCCTCATCAAGAAACGGTGTTACAAAATTTAGTTTGCCTTTTAGGGGGAGAGAGGATATTTTGACCTTACCTCACTCTATATACCAAGTAAATTCCAGAGAATCAATGAGTCACCAAACACTGTTGCAAAATTATTGCAATGATCACTGCTTGCACTTAACCTTTCAGTAATATTTCCTGTTTTGACCAACCCCTTGAAACGCATCGTTCCCAACCAGCATCACACTTCCTAGTTGTCTCCTACTTCAATGGCCTTCCCTTCTTAGCCCAGGGTAGCAGTGGGTATAGGTAGGGAGGCTAGGTGACTGGGTTTAGGAATATTTCATTTGGGAGGCTGAGGTGGGAGGATCACTTGAGCCTAGGAGTTCAAGACCAGACTGGGGAATATAGTGAGACCCCATCTCTAGAAAAATGTTTTTAAAAATTAGCTGGGTGTGATGGTGCATGCCTATATAGTTCCAGCTACTCAGGAGGCTGGAGTGGGAGGATGGCTTGAGCTGGAAGGTTGAGGCTGCAGTGAGCCATGATCACACCACTGCATTCCAGCCTGAGTGACAGCCAGACCCTCTCAAAAAAAAAAAAAGAAAGAGAGAGAAAGGAAGGGAGGAAGGAAGGAAGGAAAGGAAGGAGGGAGGGAAGGAAGGAAGGAAGGAAAGGAAGCAGGCAGGCCGGGTGCGGTGGCTCACACCTGTAATCCCAGCACTTTGGGAGGCCAAGGTGGGTGGATCACCTGAGGTCGGGAGTTTGAGACCAGCCTGACTAACATGGAGAAACCCCATCTCTACTAAAAATACAAAATTAGCTAGGCGTGATGGCACATGCCTGTAGTCCCAGCTACTCGGGAGACTGAGGCATGAGCATCGCTTGAACACGGGAGGCAGAGGTTGCTGCTAAGATTGCGCCATTGCACTCCAACCTGGGCAACAAGAGCGAAACTCGGTCTCAAAAATAAAAAAGGTCGGGCGTGGTAGCTCATGCCTGTGATCCCAGCACTTTGGCAGATCACGAGGTCAAGAGATCGAGACCATCCTGGCCAACATGGTGAAATCTCATCTCTACTAAAACTACAAAAATTAGCTGGGTGTGGTGGCACATGCCTTAGTCCCAGCTACTTGGGAGCCTGAGGCAGGAGAATCGCTTGAACCCAGGAGGCGGATGTTGCAGTGAGCCAAGATCATGCCACTGCACTCCAGCCTGGCAACAGAGCGAGACTCCATCTCAAAAAAAAAAAAAGAGATCATGTCCAGGGGCGGTGGCTCACACCTGTAGTCCCAGCACTTTGGGAGGCCAAGGCAGGAGGCTCACTTGAGCCTGGAGTTCGAGACCAGCCTGGGCCACATAGTGAAATCCTGTCTCTACAAAAAATATAAAAGTTAGCTGGGTATGATGGTGTGCACCTGTGGTCCCAGCTACTCAGGAGCCTGAGGTAGAAGGATCACTTGAGCCAGGGCATGGTGGCGTGTGGCGTCCCAGCTACTTGGAAGGCTGAGGCAGGAGAATCGCTTGAATCCAGGAGGCTGAGGTTGCAGTGAGCCAAGATCATGCCACTGCACTTCAGCCTGGGTGACAGAATGAGACTCTGTCAAAAATTAGCGACGTTGGCATTTGCCTGCAGTTCCAGCTACTCGGGAGGCCGAGGCAGGAGAATTGCTTGAACCTGGGAGGTGGAGGTTGCAGTGAGCAGAGATCCTGCCACTGCACTCCAGCCTGGGTGACAGAATGAGACTCTGTCTCAAAAAAGAAAGAAAAAAATAGAGATCATAAGACTGAGAGAATGAACTCTTTGTAGCAATAAGATACCAAAGTATAAACAAGACATTAAGGCCATGCCAGGCAAGAGTTAAGCCGTTCACCAAAGAATAAACTATGTTCTAACTGCTGCAAGGTTTTTCTTTTTCTCCAGCAGCTAAACAAGCACTGGCCTTGAGATAAGCAATATAGAAACAATTGCAGTTCATCCATCACCAGACACTGACCCCACAAGCCATAACTATAGCTTTGATTGGACAAGAGATGGCTTTTGGTGACTTTTTCCTAATAAGAGACCACTGACCAGGGACTGGCTTCAGTTGGTTTATGGAACCTGTGCACTGAGTGCTTTTGTATCCTTCATTTTGACATATGGTGCTAATTGTATTTCTTTTCTTTTTCTTTTTCTTTTTTTTTTTTTTTTGAGATGGAGTCTCCCTCTGTAGCCCAGGCTGGAGTGCAGTGGCGCGATCTTGGCTCACTGCAACCTCCGCTTCCCGGTTTCAAGTGATTCTCCTTCCTCACCCTCCTGAGTAGCTGGGACTACAGGCATACGCCACCACGCCCAGCTAATTTTTGTATTTTTAGTAGAGACGGGGTTTTACTGTGTTAGCCAGGATGGTCTTGATCTTCTGACCTCGTGAGCCACCCACCTCGGCTTCCCAAAGCGCTGGGATTATAGGCGTGAGCCACCGCACCCGGCCTGTAATGTATTTCAATGTTAAGTCTCCACCCCAAAGTGAACATGGGTCATATACAACACACGTTTATTCAGTATACTTGCATTAGGACCCCCTTCATGAGTATCTATAGCTCTTCCTGTAACCTGTTGAATATGGTATTTTTTGTTTTTGTTTTTTCTTTTTTGAGACAGAGTCTCGCTCTGTCACCCAGGCTGGAGTGCAGTGGCGCGATCTCGGCTCACTGCAACCTCCGCCTCCCAGGTTCAAGCGATTCTTCTGCCTCAGCTTCCCGAGTAGCTGGGATTATAGGCACATGCCATCATGCCTGGCAGATTTTTTGTATTTTTAGTAGAGACGGGGTTTCACCATGTTAGCCAGGATGGTCTCAATCTCTTTGGCCTCCCAAAGTTTGGGATTACAGGTGTGAGCCACCGTGCCCGGCCGAATATGTATGTTTAGCCAAGCCATTCGACATAAAGCTCCTGCCTCTTTTTAAGGGTCTGTCTCTGGTTTTGACCAGAAGCCCACCTCCCAGCCTGCAGGTTGTAACCCTTTATAAGAAATAAAGTCAGCCTGGCACGGTGGCTCATGACTGTAATCCCAGCACTTTGGGAGGCTGAGGTAGGAGGATCACTTGAGCTCAGGAGTTGAAGATCAGCCTGGGCAACATAATGAGACCCCCGTCTCCACAAAAAATAAAAAAAAATTAGCTGGGTGTGGTGTGAGAGCCTGTGGTCATGGCATCTGGCATGATTTTTATAAAGATAGTTTTATTTTAAGTATAAGAGTAGTTTTTGGGTAAGGTGTGGTGGCTCACCCCTGTAATCCTAGCACTTTGGGAGGCTGAGGTGGGTAGATTGCTTGAGGCCAGGAGTTTGATACCAGCCTGGCCAACATGGTAAAAAATGCAATGATCCTAGCCCTTGCCTCTTCCTGTACTTAAGATACTGTCTGACAGGATTAATGATTATGCTTCTGTGACCTATAAACAGATGTACTCTTGCACCCAAACCTTGATGAGATTTATGCTCTAATGTAACTTCTGAGCACATTTGATGTAATTTCTGAGCACATGGAGAGCCGCCACCACCAGTGTATAAACTGTCGGAAACACTGCTTTGGAGCAGTCTAGCAGAAACTCCCTGAAAGGCTCTCCCGGGTTGCAATTCTTGGTAAGACTTCTGAATAGAACTAACTTTAAATATTTAAAAGCTTGATTTTTTTTTTCTTTAGTTGACATAACAAAGCATACCTTAGAAGTCTTTTTTTTTTTTTTTTTTTTGAGACGGAGTTTCGCTCTTGTTGCCCAGGCTGGAAATGGCGCGATTTCGGCTCACCGCAACCTCCGCCTCCCGGGTTCAAGTGATTCTCCTGCCTCAGCCTCTCGAGTAGCTAGGATTACAGGCATGCGCCACCACGCCCGTCTACTTTTGTATTTTTAGTAGAGACGGGGTTTCTCCATGTCGGTCAGGCTGGTCTCAAATTCCCGACCTCAGGTGATCCGCCCGCCTCGGCCTCCCAAAGTGCTGGGATTACAGGCATGAGCCACTGCACCCAGCCAGAATTCTTTTTCCTCTTAGAGAAAAGGAAAGGTTTCACCATGTTGGCCAGGCTGGTCTTGGACTCCTCGCCTCAAGTGATCCACCTGCCTCGGCCTCCCAAAGTGTTGGGATTACAGGAGTGAGCCACCGCTCCCGGCCTGTACTTAGTTCTTTTAAAGAGAAAACTGGCAGGGCGCAAAACTGGCCAACATGGAGAAACCTTGTCTCTTCTAAAGAAACAAAAATTATCGGGCATAATCCCAGCTACTCGGGAGGCTGAGGCAGGAGAATCGCTTGAAGCCGGGAGGCGGAGGTTGCAGTGAGCCGAGATCGCGCCATTGCACTCCAGCCTGGGCGACAGAGCGAGACCCTGTCTCAGAAAATAAAAAATAAATAAAGAGAAAAAAATACTGACTTTCAGCACCGCCTTGTGGTCCCAGGTAAGTTTCCACGCTGGTACTTTAGCCCTGGGCTCGAACCTGCGGACACGCTGTGGCTGCAACTCCCCGCCCGCCAGACCTCAGAGTACGCAGCGCGGCTGGTGAGAAACATAATGCACTCTGACTTCCACGCGTGGAATGGGGAGATGGACTGCACGGCGGGCGGACCTGCTCGGGCTGATGGACGGCAGGTGGACTGATGTGCGCAGGGACTGGCGGCAGCGCGGTCAGAGCCAGCCAGCCAAAGCCAGGCCAGCACAATAGACTGTCCCGGTTCCCGCCAGGAGGCGGCCGAGCACCAACTGTACGGTACTGCGCCTGCGCCGCGACCGCCAACGCGCCCAGTCTACGCTTGCGCGGTGCAACAGGGCCGACTGCAGCTGGAAAATGGCGGCGTCCGTGGTCTGTCGGGCCGCTACCGCCGGGGCACAAGTGCTATTGCGCGCCCGCCGCTCGGTGAGGTGGTGGTGAGAGCGCGGGGCTTCGGGACAGGGCTTCGGGAAGCGGACGGGTGTGGGCTGTTAGCAGTGGCAGGTCGAGGTGGGGAGGACGCGGGGTCAGGGCCGTGGGAAGGTCACGGCGGAGGGCGGGGAAAGGTATCTCGCCGCTTGCCTAGGGGCGGGGTTCGGGGGTCCTCCTGAGGACCTGGGAGGTGGGGAGAGATCCCCTGACCGATTCCTCACTCGCGGCTGTTCCCTTCCACAGCCGGCCCTGCTGCGGACGCCAGCCTTGCGGAGTACGGCAACCTTCGCTCAGGCGCTCCAGTTCGTGCCGGAGACGCAGGTTAGCCTGCTGGACAACGGCCTGCGTGTGGCCTCCGAGCAGTCCTCTCAGCCCACTTGCACGGTGAGTTGGGGACGCTTTTGGGGAGAGGGCCTCCAGGTTGGGCCTGCCGTCTTTTCCCTGGTTGGGGTGTGACCTCGGGCTCGAGTCTTCCCGTTTGTGGTTTGGGTTCGGACCCAGGACCACTCACCCCGAGAATGGCCCCATTCCCTATCCTAGCCACGCCTTGGCTTCACGGGACAGTCTTCACTATAAGCCAACATTATTTAGCATATAATGTCCGTCAAGTAGGCGGCCAAATTCTTTTCCAGCCTTTTGTTAAGGAGCCCATATAAGGGAAGTGATCATGTCTCCTCTTATAATGCGGAAAATGGGATTCAGACACCTTAGGTGACTTGCAGGGGTCCAGGTCTATCAGCCTCACTGCCCAAGGTCATAATCTCCAGGCTAGACCAGAAATACATTTTAGGAAGAAATGCATTTTAACAGTACAATGAAATGTGTGATTTTCCAAAAAATACAAATTCTCTAAATTGACACAAGAAATCTTGAGTCACAGATAGATATATGAATAGGTGAGAAGATTCCCAAGAAATAATTATCTCCTCCTCCTTTCAGCCCTCAGCCCCAGGGCCAGATGGTTTTATTGACACATCCTTTTAGTTTTTCCAGAAACAATGTCCTGCGATTTAAATTGTTACTAAGCATAGGAAAAGGTGGCCTGCAACTTCCTTGTTATATGTCACTTGTTATAGTAAAGAATGCTGTATTACATGAACTCTAAAATGTGCTAGATTGTAAGGAGCTGTCTGCTCCAGTGCCAGAGAAAGAATCTCAAGAATGTTGCCAATTTTAATCAAAGGATACTATAGATTGTAAAATGCCTCTTGCATTCCAAGATGTTAGATGTGAAATACATGTTCATCTAAGATTGTGTGATATATGGTATATGCATTGACATCTCTTAGGAAAGCAAATATCACATGTTCTCACTTATCAGTGGGAGCTAAAAAATATGTACATACAGATGTAGAGAGTGGAATGATGGACAGTGAAGACTTGGAAGGATGAAGGGGTGGATGATGAGAAACTACTTAATGGGTCCAGGCCTGGAGGCTCACACCTGTAATCTCAGCACTTTGGGAGACCAAGGCAGGCGGATCAGCTGAGGTCAGGAGTTCAAGACCAGCCTGGCAAACATAGTGAAGCCCCATCTCTACTAAAAATACAAAAATTAGCCATGCATGGCACACGCCTGTAATCCCAGCTCCTGGGGAGACTGAGGCAAGAGAATTGCTTGAACCCGGGAGGCAGAGATTGCAGTGAGCCGAGATGGAGCCACTGCACTCCAGCCTGGGTGACAGAGTGAGAGTCCATCTCAAAAAAAAAAAAAAAGAAGAAATTACTTAATGGGTACAAGGTTTGTTATTCTGGTGATGGATAATTCAGAATCCCTGATTTGACTACTTGTGCATTCTGTGCATGTAATGACATCACACTTGTGGGCGGGGCACAGTGGCTTACACCAGTAATTCCAGGGCTTTGAGAGGCCAAAGCAGGAGGATCGATTGAGCCCAGGAATAAGAGGTTGCAGTGAGCCATGATTATGTCACTGTACTCTGGCCTGGGTGACAGAGCAAGGCCCTCTGTCTTAAAAAAGAAAAAGAAAAAAATGGAGTTTCAGGTGTGGATAGAAATTTCTGAAAATTGTGCTTGTACCCCATAAATTTATACAATAAAAAAAAGTCTTGGCTGGGCGCAGTGGCTCATGCCTGTAATCCCAGCACTTTGGGAGACCGAGGCAGGCGGATCACGAGGTCAAGAGATTGAGACCATCCTGGCCAACATGGTGAAACCCCGCCTCTACTAAAAATACAAAAATTAGGCTAGACGCGGTGGCTCACGCCTGTAATCCCAGCACTTTGGGAGGCCGAGGCGGGCGAATCACAAGGTCAGGAGATTGAGACCATCCTGGCTAACACGGTGAAACCCCGTCTCTACTAAAAATACAAAAAATTAGCCGGGCGTGGTGGCGGGCGCCTGTAGTTCCAGCTACTCGGGAGGCTGAGGCAGGAGAATGCCATGAACCTGGGAGGCAGAGCTTGCAGTGAGCCAAGATCGCACCACTGCACTCCAGCCTGGGTGACAGAGCGAGACTCCGTCTCAAAAAAAAAACACACACACACAAAAACAAAAATTAGCTGGGCGTGGTGGTGCACGCCTGTAGTTCCAGCTACTCGGGAGGCTGAGGCGGGAGAATCACTTGAACCCAGGAAGCAGAGGTTGAGTGAGCCGACATCACACCACTGCACTCGTCTCGTGACGGAGTGAGACTCCATGTCAAAAAAAAAAAAAAAAGTACTTAGGAAAGTAGATGTGAAAAACTTAAATCAGCTGTGAACAAATAGTAAATTAAAAGACTAGACCGTGTGACCAAGTGGGGTGAGTGGTACGTGTTTCTTTTACTTTTTTTTTTTTTTTTTTTTGAGATGGAGTCTCTCTGTCACCCAGGCTGGAGTGCAGTGGCACGATCTTGGCTCACTACATCCTCTGCCTCTTGGGTTCAAGCAATTCTTCTGCCTCAGCCTCCCAAGTAGCTAGGACTACAGGCACGTGCCACCACACCTGGCTAATTTTTGTATTTTTAGTAGAGACAGGGTTTCACCATATTGGCCAGCCTAGTCTCGAACTGCTGACCTCGTAATCCACCTGCCTCGGCCTCCCAAAGTGCTGGGATTACAGGTATAAGCCACCGCGCCCAGCCTGTGGTGCGTGTTTCACAGCAACCAGGAGGCTGTCAAGAAAATTAATATTACCTTATTGGGTGCCGAGGCAACACTGTGTTTGGTGTTCAGAGCTGATTAAAAACAACAACAAAAAAGATATTATAGGAACAATATTTAGTGTGATAAAATATACAGTCTAAACCAATAGTCCCTTCCTTAATGATGAAAGGATAAAATCATTGCCAGAACAAAGGCAGCGTGTAATTTTTAGAAAGGAAAAAATAAGTTGTTGTTTGCAAATGATATGTTGTATGCTTAGACAAAAACAAATAATTAACTGAAAAGTGAGAGTGAATTTAAGGATTTGTATGCTGGTGAGACCAGGTAAATGTGCACAGTTAGAAGTGTCCCTGGGGGTCCTTGATAGCCAATCAGGAGAGCAATGATGCGGTGTGACGAGTCATTCGGCTGCCCCTCTGTTTTCCAGGCATGACTGTGTCCCCAAGCACAGGGGTCCTGCTGGGGCAGCTCTCCCTGACTCCAGGATTCATAAGTCCCTGCCTGGGGCTTGTACTGAGTCACTCAGGTGGGGTGTGAGTAGGGGGCTGGGGAGTGGTTTGTTTGTAACCTTTTCTGGTGGCTTCTTGACCAGGTGGGAGTGTGGATTGATGTTGGCAGCCGTTTTGAGACTGAGAAGAATAATGGGGCGGGCTACTTTTTGGAGCATCTGGCTTTCAAGGTGAGGCTCTTAAAGTCTGTCTCCTCTGGGCTTAGGGCTGCCTGTTGTCCCTTCTGAGGATGAAGGTCAGAAAAATTAGCCTGATTATGGGCCTCAGTTGCGGGGCTGATGTCTGGCTGGCTTTCCTAAAAGGAGCCACATGAGCTTAACCTCTCCTGAGTGGGCACGTATCTGATGAGCCCCTGCCTGAGGCCCTCAGAGCCAAGAGGACCCAAGGAACCACAGGAGCCCCACTTTTCACCAGAGAAGCCAGGCCTGTGTTATTTGTATTCATACAGGAGGCCTGTGGAACACACGTAGATATGCACATGCATTTTAACAAACCCACAGACATGGGCATGCATGCTTGCTTATGAAATGTTCTTCTCTGGTGGAATATCTAGGCATCCCTTGGTTGTAAAGACCCATGTTTTTTAAAGGAATGAAAAACATGGAGAAGGATTATCGGGTGGGCAGGGCCATGGAGCCATAGTAGGCAACCTAGCCAGCTGCAGTGTCACAGGTATGTGTGCAGAATTAACATGTGTGTGCACACCAAGAGATAGCACCACTGTTCTCCACACACAGGACTAGGATTGGGTCCCACAGAGGCCACTAGCATGTATTCACAAACATACAGTCATGGGAATGGCATGGGAGGAGTGGGTTCTATCACTTGAACACAGGTGTGGGCTTACCTGACCATGGCTGTCAATAAGGAGGGGGGAGGTGTACTGGTAATGACCCCCACAGCTTGTTGGTAAGCTGTTACAGGAGCTTTAGGCAACACTTGCTCTGGCCATGCCCTTCAGTCCTGGCCCTGGCTATCTCTGTTCTGTTGGCGCATGATGCCATGGTTTTGGTCACCTCAAGGCCTGCTTAGTGCTTGGTAAACAGACTCTGGGATCTGTGTCCCCAGAGTCTATGCTGAGGGAGGTACCTGTGGACCAGTGGTCCTGCTGGGTGTTTAGCCTCTGAGGACAGGGTTCTTGGGTTCCTGTGTAGCTCCTGATTGTTCTGGTTGATATCTGGTTCCAGGGAACAAAGAATCGGCCTGGCAGTGCCCTGGAGAAGGAGGTGGAGAGCATGGGGGCCCATCTTAATGCCTACAGCACCCGGGAGCACACAGCTTACTACATCAAGGCGCTGTCCAAGGATCTGCCGAAAGGTAACACCTGGAGGAAGAGGCGGGGACAGAGGGCAGGGGAGCAGAGGACAGCTACCTAGGAGCCCCTGGCTGACCACAGAATCATATTACCCTTAGCGTATGGCTTTGCAGCCGGGCAACTAGGGGTGGGCAGCAGGAGATGCCAGGCCTGGGGATTTTGTGCTGTCGTTGGTCTGCAGTGGTCCACCTGGCACCTAAACATGTCCTCCTTGCATCTAGCTGTGGAGCTCCTGGGTGACATTGTGCAGAACTGTAGTCTGGAAGACTCACAGATTGAGAAGGAACGTGATGTGATCCTGCGGGAGATGCAGGAGAATGATGCATCTATGCGAGATGTGGTCTTTAACTACCTGCATGCCACAGCATTCCAGGGCACACCTCTAGCCCAGGCTGTGGAGGGGCCCAGTGAGAATGTCAGGTGAGAGTTGGCTGGCCTTGTGGTGGGATGCTTGCTCCATTCTGGCCTGGCCAGACCCTTTCCAGGTCACATTTTTAGTTGGCTAGCTGTCTGTCGGGGTTATTTTCCTGAGTTATGCAACTGGAGACAGTTTCTGTATCCATGTGGTCCAGTGAGTCTTTTTTAATGGCTTTGTGGGCTTCACTTGAATTTTGGGCTTTGTTTTAAGGTATGTTTTGGTGCATGTCCTGACAGTCCAAGGGCGAAGTGTCTGGGTGTCCCCTCCATGTGGTCTCTTGTCTCCTTTGTGGATGGCTCCGGGAGCTTTGATGCTGCCCTTTGAGAGTCCCACAGTGTTGGCTCACGCCTTCTCAGAGAAGACTATGAGCCTGTCCTGAAGTCAGGCATGAGGGAAGGGCAGACAAGGGTTGCCCTCTGGGCCCTGGAGGGGTGGGTGGCAGAGATAGGGGAAGGGGGTTGGGGAATGTGCTAGGGCCCACTCTTCGGAGAAACCATGCGTCTCCTAGTCTGCCTCCTCAGTCCCATTCATGCATGCACCCCAACTCACTCCAGTGTGGTAGAGGTGTTGACACACTGACCATATGTCTTGTAGGAAGCTGTCTCGTGCAGACTTGACCGAGTACCTCAGCACACATTACAAGGCCCCTCGAATGGTGCTGGCAGCAGCTGGAGGTGAGTGATGGAATCACTGAAGTCCTGGGTAGTGGGGTCCCAGCCTTGGTTATCAAAGCCGAGGTCCTGGTTCCCACCATAGGGGACCTTTCACCCCAGGGGACTCTGCTCCCACCCTAACCTTGAGGGGAATGACCTTCCTCCTGTGCTGTCTGAGGTGGGATAGGATTCTACCCTGCTGCCACCACTGGGACTGGTTACACAGGATGCTGTCCCTCTGGTACAGGTCTGTCTTAGCCCCACCTGGTTCTAGGATACTGAGTTCATGGGCTGGTAGGGGATGCAAGCTCCTGGCCTTGTTCCTTGTGGCCTTGCCCTTGGGAGAGCCAGCCATTAGTTGTGTGTTGATGCATGCCTGATAACAAACCAAGAAGTGCCTTGAAAGGAAGGCACAGAAGGGTGGGGAAGATTTCACTGGGGACTCAGAATTGGAGTTTGGGGGAGGGGCTTTTTAAAGCACCTGTAGTTTGAACAGAAGCCTGAAAGGTGGTGAGTGTTATTTAGGTGGGGTGTGGGGAACTGAGCGCGGGGAAAGAGCAGTGTCATGGTCTAAGGTTTGCTCTGCTGCTGTGTGGGGTCACAGTGCAGGTAGGCTGGCTAGAGAGGGGCTGTGGCAGGGACTGGGCAGGAGATGGCAGGAGCAAGGGGGAGCAGTAGATGGACTCCAGGTGGTTTTATAGATGGAACCTGGTTGGGGTCTGGACATGGGTAAGGAACTGAGGTCAAGGTGCTTCCCATCTTGGCTGGTCGTGGTGGCTCACGCCTGTAATCCTAGCACTTTGGAAGGCCGAGGTGGGTGAATCACCTGAGGTAAGGAGTTCGAGACCAGCCCAGCCAACATGACAAAACCCCGTCTCTAGTAAAAATACAAAAATTAGCCAGGCTTGGTGGCAGTTGCCTATAATCCCAGCTACTTGGAAGGCTGAGGCAGGAGAATCCCTTGAACCCGGGGGACGGAGGTTGCAGCGAGCTGAGATTGTACCACTGCACTCCGGCCTGCGCAACAGAGTGAGACTCCATCTCAAAAAAAAAAAAAAAAAACAAAAACATACTTCCCAGCTTATGACCTTGGCGGCTGAGTGTGCAGAAAAGACCAATAGGAAGAGCATGACCAGGGGCTTTGGAGCTGGGGAACCTGGGGGCAAGAGCAATCTGACGTGTGTGTCAGACTAGCAGGGCTTGAGCTCATGGAAGGAAGGAATGAAAGGCCAACGCAGGCCGGGCGCAGTGGCTCACGCCTGTAATGCCAGCACTTTGGGAGGCCGAGGCGGGCGGATCACAAGATCAGGAGCTCGAGACCATCCTGGCTAACACAGTGAAACCCCGTCTCTACTGAAAATACAAAAAAATTAGCCAGGCGTGGTGGCGGGCGCCTATAGTCCCAGCTACTCGGGAGGCTGAGGCAGGAGAATGGCGTGGACCCGGGAGGTGGAGCTTGCAGTTAGCTGAGATCGCACCACTGTGCTCCAGCCTGGGCAACAGAGCGAGACTCCGTCTCAAAAAAAAAAAAAAAGGCCAATGCAACTGGTGGCACCACAGAGCCCTCCTCTTGTGGAGGTGAGGAGGCAAGATCCAAGGAGTCCTAGGGTATACGTTTGTAACATTATTTGCAAATGTCCCCAGCTCTCAGGGGACCCAAGAGCTAATCACAGCCCTGTAATAGCGCCTCTTTCTGCCCCCTCACTTGCCACCCCCTGCAGGGCCAGCAGCCAGAAATACTTGAGGGAGAGCTAGAGGGAAAAGGCAGGCCAGGTGGCTTTGTGCCCAGGAGTACCAGTCTTGTCCTTGATGTAGGTGGAATGCATCTTCTCAAGTGAGAACCCACACTTGGATCACATGGCAGCCCATTTTGAAACTCTGAACGCTGCTGCTCTCCTGGGACTGAGGCCAGGGGAGCTATTTGGCCCTGAGGTGCCTGTCCTGTCCACAAGGCAGGGTCTGTCTGAGGAGGACCTTCTTTCCTCACCCAGTTCTAATGTCACATACTCCTGGTTTCTCCCACTAAGACAGGACATGGGGGTCCTCTGCCTGTCTGTGAATCGCCCCACCCTGTGCCTTGGGCCCTGGCTGGTCAGTAATGCCACTGTCTGTCTCAGCAGGAGTGGAGCACCAGCAACTGTTAGACCTCGCCCAGAAGCACCTCGGTGGCATCCCGTGGACGTATGCAGAGGACGCTGTGCCCACTCTTACTCCATGCCGCTTCACTGGCAGTGAGGTATGCTGCCTTTTGGGCAGGAGTAGTGCTCAGCTGGGGGCCTGTGGGAGGACCCCCATGTGCATGGTTATCCTGGTGACTCCAGAGATACCTCAGCAGTTGGGAAGGGGTTCTGTGGCTGCTGCGTCACAGGCACACATGTTCACACACATACACCCTCTACCCACACCTGCCACCTTTTCTGTTCCCCTGGCAGTCTGGCTGTCCCTCAGCCTTGTCATGTACTGTTTCAGATCCGCCACCGTGATGATGCTCTACCTTTTGCCCACGTGGCCATTGCAGTAGAGGGTCCTGGCTGGGCCAGCCCGGACAATGTGGCCTTGCAAGTGGCCAATGCCATCATCGGCCACTATGACTGCACTTATGGTGGTGGCGTGGTGAGTGCCAGAGCGAGCATGGGACCTCGCCTTCAGGGAAGAGAGGGTGCTGGGGCTGTGTGCTCCTGTGCGTGGGGGTCACAGTGTGCGTTGAAGACAAGAGGGTGGGTGCTGACCACCTATCCCCTTGGCAGCACCTGTCCAGCCCACTGGCTTCAGGTGCTGTGGCCAACAAGCTATGCCAGAGTTTCCAGACCTTCAGCATCTGCTATGCAGAGACGGGCTTGCTGGGTGCACACTTTGTCTGTGACCGAATGAAAATCGATGACATGATGTTCGTCCTGCAAGGGCAGTGGTAAGTGGCAGCCTGGTATTCCTAGGTGGGATGGCGGCTTTAACCAGCACAGTGGGAGGCTGAGAGATGACACACTGGCTCAGAATGAATACCACCCACCCCCCCACTTTAGGATGCGCCTGTGTACCAGTGCCACGGAGAGTGAGGTGGCCCGGGGCAAAAACATCCTCAGAAATGCCCTGGTATCTCATCTAGATGGTGAGTCCTACAGCTCAGCGGGGAGGGGTAGAGTACATCTTGCCAGCGACAGCACCAAGGTGGCCACTGCTCCTAACTAACCAAGGTTAGAAAGGAAAACTTTGAAGACCACGCCATGCCCCATCACCCCACCCTTGGATGCAGGCAGGTGTGAGACAGGTCCACAGCCCATCACTGCCGTAATAGGTGACCATAGAAGAAAGGGCTGTGATCTGAGTCAGCATGAGGTCAGGGAGGTCCTTGTCAACCTGAGGCTGGAGATTGTTTGTGTACCTGTGGGTCCAGGATTGGGCTGGGTGGACCTCTGAGCCTTCTCTCACCCTTAAAGGCACTACTCCTGTGTGTGAGGACATCGGACGCAGCCTCCTGACCTATGGCCGCCGTATCCCCCTGGCTGAATGGGAAAGCCGGATTGCGGTAACATGGACCCCTGGGAGAGGTTCTGGAGTCTTGGCCTGGCAGACACCTGGGAGGTGTAGGGTTGGGGCCTGGCATAGCGCAGCCTGCTCCTGTAGGCATCCCTGGTGTCCTAGGCAGCTGTCACCTGCAGGGGTAGCATAGTGGGAGGGCAGGGCAGAGGTGCTGATGGCTGTGGAGATGGGCGGGGCCCATGGAAGTCTATAGCAGGGATCCCTTCTGCCTTTCCTCTTTTGGGCTGGGGACAGCTGCATGCTGCCTGTGGGAGATCTCTGCTAGTTGGATGATGTTGACTGGCTGAGGTGGTGGCCAGGTGCCCGTTAGCCAGTATGCCCTCTGCCTCACCCTGCAGGAGGTGGATGCCAGTGTGGTACGTGAGATCTGCTCCAAGTACATCTATGATCAGTGCCCAGCAGTGGCTGGATATGGTAAGTGGCCTAGGGGGTCTGCTCTTTGTTTATTTCCTCAGGCCATTCTCTTGGCCTCCCCTTCCACCTCTGCTCCCACACTGCTGCTCAGCTTACAGAGCAGCCAGTTAAGGCCCCAAGCAGCTCTCCCCAGTCCCCTGGCTGCCAGGGAGTTCTTGCTCAGAAAACCTGTCCCAGCAGTTCCTTGACTGCCTGCCAAGGTGCCTTCATCAATACCCTGCACCCGTCAGGTAACGGGCACCTCCATGTGGGGTG
Source organism: Pan paniscus (assembly GCF_029289425.2). Taxonomy (NCBI): domain Eukaryota; kingdom Metazoa; phylum Chordata; class Mammalia; order Primates; family Hominidae; genus Pan; species Pan paniscus. Next base: position 48,574,064 of record NC_085926.1, on the reverse strand, counting down.
GGGCTTCAAGGGCCAGAACATGAAGGGACAGGCTCAGCACCCCTGGGGGAATGTTCTCTCCTCTCTTTCCACTCAAAGCCTGTCTTGTGCTGCTCTGGGCAGCATCTCCGAGCTGGGTGCGGCACAGGGCCAGGTGTCCCTGTGCAGGCCAGGTACCCCACCCTGACGCTCCACCCTATCCCCACAGGCCCCATTGAGCAGCTCCCAGACTACAACCGGATCCGTAGCGGCATGTTCTGGCTGCGCTTCTAGGCAGGAAGCCTGTGTAAGCAAGAGGGCGGGGCCGGGCTCTGTGGTCCCCCCCCACCACAAACACAGCACTTCGGCTCCTCTAACCTGTGCCACAGGTGACCACCAATAAAATCCTCTGCTGAGAAGTGTGTCATCCCTCTTTTGGCATTGGCATGGAGTCCATGGGGCAGTAGATGGGGAGCAAGGACTTCCCTCTAGTTCTGTGGCTCCTGGATCCTCCTGCCTTCCCACAGGCTGATGTGTCCTCAGCCAGGGGCAAGCGTGGGGGTTGCAGCTGAGGCCGGAAGTCTTTGATGCCTACAGGGAGCTGAGCCCAGATGTTTCCACTCAGCCACTTAGGGGAGTTCCTCAGCCAGCTGGTCCCAAGATTGGGCTGTGGGAGTCCATAGGAAGTGTAAACCCAGCCTTTGCCCCGTAGGAGTCCCAGCCTGCAATCCCTGCAGGCTCAGGTGGGAAACCCCTCACTGTGGACCTTGTGCCAAGTCACCCCCTGGTGGTCCCTGGTGGACCAGAAGGGGCCAAGGGGTGTCTCCAAGGATGCCTCTTGTGTGTGTTTACTCAGCATTCTGGGAGGAGGATAGCCTGGGGCATAGTGTTCTCATTTGGTTTCTAACTGCTGCCTGGACAAGCAGGGCAGGAATCCTTTGCCTCCGCTGACTCAGGCTCCAAGAATAGCCCTGAGCTCAGTGGGGCCCGAGCCCCCTCCCTCTACTACATCTGTCCCAGGCAAGTCCAGAGCTGCTGGCCTGACAATCCCCTCCCCATTTTCCTGAGGCAGCCAGAACCTGGTACAGCTCTTAGCTACCTAGTCCCTCTATTATCTCTTTCGGCTCTGGTCCCCATGGTGGGTGCGCAGGTAGGCTGCTCCTCCTGCACCCCGCAGTGCTTCCACAGTCAGGTTCTCTGGGATCCCAGGGGGAAGTTGAAAGCGAGGGGCCCAATTTTCCTTTGAGGAAGTCGCTGCCTGGCAGTCACAAGCAGGGTGCTGGGACAAGGTCTTTTAGAAGAGGGCTGTTCAGAAGTCCCCCCAGCATCCTAGCTTGGAAGTAGCCCAAGGAACCCTTGTATCACTATCACCCTGCCCCACTGCCTTTCCCTCACCATTGGTTGCCATATGTTGCCAATTCGGAGACATTTGTTAAGCACCTTCTACGGCCCGGGACTGGGGCATTGCGCAGATCATTCTACTTTGTGAACGGCTGGAGAGAAGATGCTGGGCAGCGCAGAACCCTGACAGGCCCAACCCTGGGTGCTCATGGAGGTGCAACACCCAGGCAGGGGAACAAGTGCCAAGTCTGTTGCCAAGTTTGAGCTCCTGGAGGATGGGGCTTCATTTCTAAGCCCAGCCTGGCCCTTAGAGGCTACAGGTGTGCTGGACACGAGAGCTTGAGTTGCTAGGAGTGGTCTGGTTCTAAGGGACCTTGCATACCAAGCCAGGGACTCTGGTCTTTACCCTGGAGCCATGCTGGGGAGGTGTGTTGGAGGTTACTGTGAAGAGAAGTGACTTGGTCAGAGTTGAGATTCAGCATGGGGACTCTCAGGCCATATTTCTGTATCAGTCTTGGTGAGCTGTGCTGTGGCAGAACAGAGGTCATGGCCACACGAACTGGAGCCAGCTGTAGGGGACACAGAACTACATTCCCAGCAGGGCTGGGAGACGCGGAGGCGCGAGTGGGTTGGAGGAGGGTAATCTTCCATAGTCCAGTGAGGAGTTTGGTGGTGTCCAGGGTACAGTGGGATGTGTGGGGCTGGGACCTGATAAAGAGGCCCTGGTTGGAAACAGATGGGGTGAGGTAGTGACTGAGGCCAGGGAAGGAAATGTTCAGGGAAGCTTGGGAGGGAGAAGGATGTGCTCTGGGGGCTCCACCGCCCTGATGGGGTTGCAGGTAGGCACTGGCCTCGGGCTGTGCCCTAGGCTGTGTGCCTCCCAGGAGGCCAGAGGTGGGGCTTCAGAGGGCCACACTCCTGCTCGTGAGTCTCATAGAAGCTCCAGACGTGGAGTCATTCCAACCTTACTCCTACCTTCTCAACAGCCTCTCCCAGCACCCTTTGAGAGACCCTCTCACAGCAGCTTGTCCTTTCTTTTGGAGGCACCTCAATTCTGATGAGGTTTGCCTGAGCACCCACCCTCCCAGCTGGGCCTCCTGTCTCCCCTAAGACTGGCCCACGTGTGCACATATGTCTGTACCGTACTGTCCATGCCACTGGCCTGCTCTTGCCCGCCCTGGCTGCACGGGAGGAGGTGACAGTCTTAGGGGGAAGGGGCTGCCTGTGTGATAACATACCTGGTTCTCTGCAGCCCCCCACTTGGAGCACACCTTGCAGGGATGGGGGGTCCTGGGACATGGCTGAGGAGACCCTGACCTTGGAATAAGGTTATAGGCCCCATGGGGTCACAGCACTATGCCCTAGGATAGTTTGGGGGGTCAGTAATAAGGGATAGAGCCCCAGCCTTCCTTGGGCAATAGGAAAGCAGGCAGCATGGATGGTCTTCACTGCCTCCAGCTCTGGCCACACCAGAGTCCTCGGGCTGTGCAGGAGTCCAGCCAGTGCTGTCCCCATATCTCCCTGTGGATCCCAGGGGAGGCTGTGGGGCCGGGCATATTAGAAGGGTCCCAGCAGCCTTGGTGAGTATAGATGTGCTTTCTGGGGTGCCCAGAGTTATTCAGGATTAGCAGGAAAAAAAGGGAGAGCAGGACCCAGATGGGGGCCTGCCCTTCTTAGCGGTGCTTCTCTGCCTTAGTGTCACCCATCTAATGGAGAGATACGCATATACAGAGCCCCACCTCCTTCGGACAGTGGCCCTGGCCTGGTGTGTGTTGGAGGACTGTCCACAGCCTCAGAAGCGAAGCTGGGGGAGGGTGTGAAGTCAGCCTGGGTAAGGGGACAGGAGTAAGGTAGGGGGCAGTTATGAAGCTGGAAGCTACAGGTACCATGAGGGCAGTGAGGAAAGGAGGAAGGGGCCCAAGGGGACCTTGGCCTGGTGGGGGAGATGGGTGGCAGGGACCTACAAGAAAAGTAGATGGAAGGAGAGGATGCCTGTGGGTGAGGACATGTAGGTAGGGGGACCTGGCCTGGGGCATGGAGGGCTGGATTCCTGAGAGATGAGCTGTCACTGTGGGTGGTCCCGCCCTCCACACATGGGCGGCCCCATCCCTGCAGGCACAGCTGGATTGCATCTGCCTGTGACATGGTAGGGGATGTGGGACACTGGGATGTATGCATAAGCATGACACAGGTTCTCTCCTCCTTCCGGCTTATCCCCTACAAAGAGAGGGTGAGTTACTTGGATCCAGGCCAAGGGGACCTTGGTTTCCCTAAGACCGGCCCAGAGTCACTCATTTGCCAGGGCTTCTTGCCTGTCAAGGAGATCCGGATGGGGCCCAGGAGGCCCACCAGACAGATGGCTGAATCACAGGAGTGGCCGGCGGGACCCATGGCCTGAGGGCTTGTCTGGGCACCCCCACCGGATTGGGGGTGAGTCATCCCCAACTGCAGCCCCCACCCCCCACGGCACTGCTGCCTTGTGGCTCTGCAGGAACCTGTCCACTCCTCAGCCTGGTCACTGTGATTGACCTAAAGCAGCCAAGACCTGTGACCTTAGATGGAGTTGGGGGTACTCCCTCAGCATCTGCCCATGCAGAACCTTCTGGGAAATTCCCAGAAGCCACGGGGGGTCGGGGGGTTTATAGTTAAGTGCGTCATATCGTTTGCCTGGGGGAGGGGGGGGGCGGCGACCTCTCAGGGATATGGGTGAGGGCGGGTGCCTGGGTTCCCGCCTGCCGCTCCGCCCCCCGAGATCAGGGACTTTTCTCTGCTCTGCCCCAGAGACTGCAGCGGCGGCGGCGGGAGCAGGCGGACGCGCAGGCAAGACCAGGACTCGGGCTGGAGGGGCGCTGGGCTCGGACCTGCCAAGGCCACGGGGGAGCAAGGGACAGAGGCGGGGGTCCTAGCTGACGGCTTTTACTGCCTAGGATGACGCTGCGGCTTCTGGTGGCCGCGCTCTGCGCCGGGATCCTGGCAGAGGCGCCCCGAGTGCGAGCCCAGCACAGGGAGAGAGGTGGGCACCGCAAGGGAGGACCCGGCCCGGGGCACTGCACCGTGCCACCCTCCGCTCCACTCGGCCTTCATCCCCAACACCCCCCGCCCACAACCCAGCCAACTCCACGACGCCCCGCGGATTCCTCCTAATTCTGGGACTCCCCGAACCCTCCGCGATCGGTGCTGGGTTCCCTAAACCGCCTCCTATCCTGTTCCGACCCAAATTCTGGCTCCCTGGATGCGTGCGGGGTCCCCTGCCTTATGCCAATCCACGCCGGCCCCTAGAGGCTGACCTCAGTCCCAAGTCCACACCCGTGCTGGCGACTCTCCCTCCCCCGCGCACCCCCAACCCTCCGCGGGAGTCTGCTCTGGGACCCACCGAGCTCAACTCCCTCCAAGGCCCTCAGGCTCAGGCCGACTCGGCCCTGGTTTGCATAAGATGAGGCCTACTCTCCCTACCATCCCAAGTCCCAGTGAGGCCACCGTGCGGGTAGGCGGGTGGTTGGCCTCCCAGAAGAGGCCCTAATCTCTCCTGCCCGCCCCAGTGACCTGCACGCGCCTTTACGCCGCTGACATTGTGTTCTTACTGGATGGCTCCTCATCCATTGGCCGCAGCAATTTCCGCGAGGTCCGCAGCTTTCTCGAAGGGCTGGTGCTGCCTTTCTCTGGAGCAGCCAGTGCACAGGGTGTGCGCTTTGCCACAGTGCAGTACAGCGATGACCCACGGTGAGTAGGGGCCCTGGGGGCTGGGGACCACGAGATCCCCACCAAGACTCCTTCCCCAGAGAGGGAGGAGACCCTGGAAACCCCAGGCCGGGTCTTTGCAGAAACAAGTTTTGGGGAACCTAGAGACCCCCTAGCCAGGACCTCCTCTGGAGACAGAGGTAAGGATTCCCTAGGTAGAACCTTCGTGCCCTGAGGCACCTCCAGGCTACTGCAAGACAGGAAGGTGCAAGACAGTGAGGCTGTGTTTTCTGATCTGGAGATGGGGAGCCCAGGAGGGGGCCCCCACGCCTGTTGGATTCTCCACGTTCTAGCCCTCTAACCCCTGCAGCCATTCACCAGAGGTGCTCCATCTGGCCAGCATCCACTTTCCTACATCTGGACCCCTCCTCCTGCAATTATTTAATTAAGCAGCATCTTGTTCCCCACAGACTGTGAGCCCCTAAGGGCTCCTTCAGGTCTGCCCAGGCCCAGCTGCAGATGGTGCACAAAGGAGCCCCTGGGGAGTTTGTTAACCTGGGGGTTCCAGAGGCAAGTGGGTGTGGAGAATGACAGAACGAAGGGACCCCTCAAGAGAGCCTGATACCCGTAACCCTCACCCTAGAGGCCTCCTCAAGGCCAGGGCCAGAAGAGATCCTGAGTCCTAGCCTGTTGCCACCCCTACTCTCCAACAGGACAGAGTTCGGCCTGGATGCATTTGGCTCTGGGGGTGATGTGATCCGCGCCATCCGTGAGCTCAGCTACAAGGGGGGCAACACTCGCACAGGGGCTGCAATTCTCCATGTGGCTGACCATGTCTTCCTGCCCCAGCTGGCCCGACCTGGTGTCCCCAAGGTGATCCCTACCCCTACCATGCCTCCCAAGATGACCCCAAATGAAGTGTCCAGGGGAACCGTGATTTGACCCCTGCACCTGTCCCAGGTCTGCATCCTGATCACAGACGGGAAGTCCCAGGACCTGGTGGACACAGCTGCCCAAAGGCTGAAGGGGCAGGGGGTCAAGCTATTTGCTGTGGGTAAGGACCGAGCAGGAGTGACAGGTCAGCTGGGGGGTGGGGGCAGTCAGAGAGCATGTGGGTGACTGAGTCCTGATTGGTCGTCACTTCAGGGATCAAGAATGCTGACCCTGAGGAGCTGAAGCGAGTTGCCTCACAGCCCACCAGTGACTTCTTCTTCTTCGTCAATGACTTCAGCATCTTGAGGACACTACTGCCCCTCGTTTCCAGGAGAGTGTGCACGACTGCTGGTGGCGTGCCTGTGACCCGACCTCGTGAGTTCCTGCCCACACGGTGTACCCTGACCTAGACCCCGGACCCCAATCCCCACTTGGCAGTGCTGATTCCATCCTATGTGCTCCTGACCCCGACCCCAACTCTGCATCATACATGCCCACCCCAATCTTCCTGCCTGATCCCCTGATCCCACATTCCCAGCGGATGACTCGACCTCTGCTCCACGAGACCTGGTGCTGTCTGAGCCAAGCAGCCAATCCTTGAGAGTACAGTGGACAGCGGCCAGTGGCCCTGTGACTGGCTACAAGGTCCAGTACACTCCTCTGATGGGGCTGGGACAGCCACTGCCGAGTGAGCGGCAGGAGGTAGGATGTCAGGAGTGATAGGTGGTGGCTGGGGACTTGGCTGGGCAAGATAAAGTGACCTCTTGCCCTGGGCAGGTGAACGTCCCAGCTGGTGAGACCAGTGTGCGGCTGCAGGGTCTCCGGCCACTGACCGAGTACCAAGTGACTGTGATTGCCCTCTACGCCAACAGCATCGGGGAGGCTGTGAGCGGGACAGCTCGGACCAGTGAGCAATTCTGCCAGCCTCTGACCCCATTCACCTAACCCCCGACCCCAGTACCCCCTCCCACTCCTGACTCCATGAATCCCTGGTGGGACTCTCCCCCAGCTGCCCTAGAAGGGCTGGAACTGACCATCCAGAATACCACAGCCCACAGCCTCCTGGTGGCCTGGCGGAGTGTGCCAGGTGCCACTGGCTACCGTGTGACATGGCGGGTCCTCAGTGGTGAGTGAGAGATGTGGGCTGAGGGGAGTCCCCGCGCCTCAGACAAGGCTGTAGAGTCCTGAGTCTGCAAGGCCCACTGGCCCCTTGGTGTCCCCCCATGCAGGTGGGCCCACACAGCAGCAGGAGCTGGGCCCTGGGCAGGGTTCAGTGTTGCTGCGTGACTTGGAGCCTGGCATGGACTATGAGGTGACCGTGAGCACCCTATTTGGCCGCAGTGTGGGGCCCGCCACTTCCCTGACGGCTCGCACTGGTGAGAAGGCTGGGCACTTTCTTCAGGCTGGGACGGGCAGGCAGGGCAAGGCCCGGAGGCCACTGACATCCCATGTGCCCTGGGCAGACGCTTCTGTTGAGCAGACCCTGCGCCCGGTCATCCTGGGCCCCACATCCATCCTCCTTTCCTGGAACTTGGTGCCTGAGGCCCGTGGCTTCCGGTTGGAATGGCGGCGTGAGACTGGTCAGTGCGGGGGAAGGGATGGACAGGCAAGGGTCAGGGCATGGCCTCTGCTGGTCTGACCCTGTCATCTTGCAGGCTTGGAGCCACCGCAGAAGGTGGTGCTGCCCTCTGATGTGACCCGCTACCAGTTGGATGGGCTGCAGCCGGGCACTGAGTACCGCCTCACACTCTACACTCTGCTGGAGGGCCGCGAGGTGGCCACTCCTGCAACTGTGGTTCCCACTGGTGAGGGCTCTGTGGGCTGGGCCAGTGAGTGGGGGAGGTGTCGGAGCCCCAGGCTGCCTCTATGCTGTGCTCTCCAACAGGACCAGAGCTGCCTGTGAGCCCTGTAACAGACCTGCAAGCCACCGAGCTGCCTGGGCAGCGGGTGCGAGTGTCCTGGAGCCCAGTCCCTGGTGCCACCCAGTACCGCATCATTGTGCGCAGCACCCAGGGTGAGGTGGACGCAGCCAGCACCCCCACCACACACACTGAAGTTCCAGCCTGAGGGGTCTGAGTGTACCTCCAGCCCTCTCCTTCCACACCTGGGTCCCTATAGTCTCCTCCCTGTCTCCTTATCCATCTGCTTCCCAAGATGGCACTGAGCCCTGAACTGTCAACAGGGTGTGTCTGCCCCTACCCTACCCCAACCAATCTCCTCCCTGCCCCACACCCCATCCACGGCTTTCACCTCTGCACAGCCACAAGCTCAATCACCTGTCTTTCTGTTACCCTAGTGGTGACCACTGTACACCAACCTCTCATTGCATGTCCCCATCCAGCACTGACCTCTGCCATCCCACATCAGTGTCTGTCAATGGCTCATCAGTTCTCACTGCAGTCCACTGACTCCTGTCATCCTACATGCTAAGATCCCATGGACTCCTGTCCTCCAGTGTCCCTGACCATCACTGGCCCCTTTCATCCTATGTCCTTGTCTTGCACTCACTTTTTTCAGCCATATCCCAGCTCTCTGGTCCCCACAACCCCACATCCCCACCCCCATGGCCCTTCTCACTCTGCGTCCCTGTCCATCACTGCCATCGTCCCACATCCCTGTCTCTTTCTGACCCCTCCCCACCTACCCTGACTTCTCTCTTAGGGGTTGAGCGGACCCTGGTGCTTCCTGGGAGTCAGACAGCATTCGACTTGGATGACGTTCAGGCTGGGCTTAGCTACACTGTGCGGGTGTCTGCTCGAGTGGGTCCCCGTGAGGGCAGTGCCAGTGTCCTCACTGTCCGCCGGGGTGAGTACTGCAGGAGGCTTGTGGAGGACAGCTGCCTGCCTCACTCTGGTCCTGGTTCTGACTTCTGACTTCTGTCTGTAACTCCTAGAGCCGGAAACTCCACTTGCTGTTCCAGGGCTGCGGGTTGTGGTGTCAGATGCAACGCGAGTGAGGGTGGCCTGGGGACCTGTCCCTGGAGCCAGTGGATTTCGGATTAGCTGGAGCACAGGCAGTGGTCAGTGTGGGGTGTGTGGGGGGACTGCCGAAGGGACCAATGAGGGTATGGGGGCCAGAGGGGACAGGCAGGAGCCATGCCAGCATTTCCCTCTGACCTCAGGTCCGGAGTCCAGCCAGACACTGCCCCCAGACTCTACTGCCACAGACATCACAGGGCTGCAGCCTGGAACCACCTACCAGCTGGCTGTGTCGGTACTGCGAGGCAGAGAGGAGGGCCCTGCTGCAGTCATCGTGGCTCGAACGGGTCAGGCCCTGCCCCCATCCCTTTGCTCTCTGCCTCCATTGCTCTTTCAGACCCCCATGCCTTCCGTTGCAGACCCTTGCTTCTCCCCAGAACTCCTGCCTCCCCCTTCAGATTCCCACTCCCTCCTCCCTCAGAGACGCTGCTTCCTCTTCAGTTTCAGCTGTCTCCCCTTAAGCCCTCCCCGTATTCAGATTCCTCCGCTTCTCTCCTAAGACTCCCACAGCCTTTGCCCTCAAATATCCACCACTTCAACCCTCAGACCCCCATCCTTTTTTGCTGGACCCAAATCTCCTCTGAGATTTACACTTTCTCCTCCATCAGACCCGCTCACTGCTTCCTAAAACCTCCACCTCCCCACTCCTCCACTGGACCTATTCACCATCTCCTCTATCAAATTCCCGTCTCCTGTTAGACTCCCATCGTCTTCCCCTATCAGATAGCCCCACTCCTTCCTGCCTGCTCCAGCAGACTCCCCATTGCCTCTCCACACTAGACCCACTGGGCCCAGTGAGGAGAGTCCATGTGACTCAGGCCGGCAGCTCATCTGTCACCATTACCTGGACCAGGGTTCCTGGCGCCACAGGATACAGGGTTTCCTGGCACTCAGCCCACGGTGGGGACTGGGGTTTGGGAGGGGGCAGGTCAGGGTGGAATGGGGGCTGGGGGTTTATTGGGGGTCCAGGTGGGGCTCTGGGGCACAGAGTTTGCTAGCCCTGGAGCTGCCTCCATCTCTGCCCCCAGGCCCAGAGAAATCCCAGTTGGTTTCTGGGGAGGCCACGGTGGCTGAGCTGGATGGACTGGAGCCAGATACTGAGTATACAGTGCATGTGAGGGCCCATGTGGCTGGCATGGATGGGCCCCCTGCCTCTGTGGTTGTGAGGACTGGTGAGTGGACCCTGGCCAGCTACTAGCCACACCGCATTAGCTACCCTGCCCTGCTGTGTGTTCCTGATTGCCCAGCTGCCTCCACGCCCCTGCTCAGTGACTGTCCTGTCCACACTGACCCACCCCACACTGATTAAGTGTCCACCCACGGTGACCTCCTGGTGGCCCCACACTGCCCACCCCAAGGCACTGACCTCCTCCTTCTCAGGGCTGCCTAAAGTGACCTGTCCACACTAACCTCACACTGACTTTCAGATCACCCCTGCGTCAACCATTCCTGCACTGCCTCTCTGTTCTCTACCAGGACCCCTTACCTTGCCTCTGTCCCCAGCCCCTGAGCCTGTGGGTCGTGTGTCGAGGCTGCAGATCCTCAATGCTTCCAGCGATGTTCTACGGATCACCTGGGTAGGGGTCACTGGAGCCACAGCTTACAGACTGGCCTGGGGCCGGAGTGAAGGTATGGCTCCCTGACGCCACCCCTGTCCTTCCTGGCTGGGACTGCTCACCCCTAACCATTGCTGTATGCCCACCTGGCCAGGCGGCCCCATGAGACACCAGATACTCCCAGGAAACACAGACTCTGCAGAGATCCGGGGTCTCGAAGGTGGAGTCAGCTACTCAGTGCGAGTGACTGCACTTGTCGGGGACCGCGAGGGCACACCTGTCTCCATTGTTGTCACCACGCGTAGGCAGAGCATGCGCTGGAGAGCTTTGGATGGGTGGTGTGGATGGTTTGGGGATCCGGGCTTGTGCTCTGGATTGGAGAAAGGACCAGGATTGGTAGTGAGCCTTTGGGGGCAGGGTCTGAGAGGAGGGAGAGGGGTCTGAGAGGCTGGGCGGGGTGCGTGTGCCAGGGTGGGCCTGGGATTGGTGCAGGGGCCATGGGGGCAGAGCCTCCCTGATTCCTGAGCTTTCTCTCCAGCGCCTGAGGCTCCGCCAGCCCTGGGGACGCTTCACGTGGTGCAGCGCGGGGAGCACTCGCTGAGGCTGCGCTGGGAGCCGGTGCCCAGAGCACAGGGCTTCCTTCTGCACTGGCAACCTGAGGGTGAGAGGTGTCCCCAGGAGGAGGTTAGGGACCAGTGGGGGCAGGGCTGTGGCAGACTCCGCAAGGTAAGCGAGGACAGTGATGGTGGGCGGGGTCTGTCACTGGGGGTCTGCGGGATCCGTGACAGTAGGTAAGATCAATCAATGAAGTGGGTGGGATCAATGAGTTCATGGAGGGTCAGTCTGGCAGGGTCCGTAAAGTGGGCAGGGTCAGTGAGGATGAGGAAGATCAGTCAGGAGGGTGGACCCAGTTAACAGAGCCAGTGAAGTGGGCAGGCCCTTTAATGCCCCCAGGTGTCACTATCCCACATGCTCTTGGCCCCCACCCTCACGCCTGCCCCAGGTGGCCAGGAACAGTCCCGGGTCCTGGGGCCCGAGCTCAGCAGCTATCACCTGGATGGGCTGGAGCCAGCGACACAGTACCGCGTGAGGCTGAGTGTCCTAGGGCCGGCTGGAGAAGGGCCCTCTGCAGAGGTGACTGCGCGCACTGGTAAGCCTGCCTCACCTTGGCGTGCTCCTCCCCTGCTGATGACCCACCCTGACTTCCTGCACCCCGACTCTGAGTGACTCCTCCTGTACCCCTACACCTCACCCTCTGACCCTGGGTGACCCCAGCATGACCTCCCATGATGCTTCAATAAGACAGACCGGACCCAGGATCTCAGATCTCTCCCTTCTGGGTTCTCAGGACTCAGCCTCTGATCCTCGATCTTTCATTCCTCCTTCAGAGTCACCTCGTGTTCCAAGCATTGAACTACGTGTGGTGGACACCTCGATCGACTCGGTGACTTTGGCCTGGACTCCAGTGTCCAGGGCATCCAGCTACATCCTATCCTGGCGGCCACTCAGAGGCCCTGGCCAGGGTGAGGGGGAGGCCAGGATTTGGGTGGGCTGGCAGTTGGGGCTCTGTGGAGACAGCTTTTTAATCAAGTTCTGTCTCCTGCAGAAGTGCCTGGGTCCCCGCAGACACTTCCAGGGATCTCAAGCTCCCAGCGGGTGACAGGGCTAGAGCCTGGCGTCTCTTACATCTTCTCCCTGACGCCTGTCCTGGATGGTGTGCGGGGTCCTGAGGCATCTGTCACACAGACGCCAGGTATAGTGGGCATAGTGGGAAGGGCAGAAAGGTGTGTCTGGGTGGGCTGCCCGCTTCAGTAACTTGTTCCCCTTCCTACAGTGTGCCCCCGTGGCCTGGCGGATGTGGTGTTCCTACCACATGCCACTCAAGACAATGCTCACCGTGCGGAGGCTACGAGGAGGGTCCTGGAGCGTCTGGTGTTGGCACTTGGGCCTCTTGGGCCACAGGCAGTTCAGGTTTGGCCCTGGGGCAGCCAGATTCTACCTCTCCCTGAGGCCCCCCACCCAGGCTCCATACCAGTTACCATCTCCTGACCACCCAATAGGTTCAGGCATTCTCCCAGCTCTCCCACAGGCTCCAGACCTCACCTACTGCCTGGCTCCCTATCCTGCCATCACTGCTGACTCCCTAATAGATAGGGTTTGGTCACACACACCCTGATGTGTTTCTCCAGGCTCTGTGCACCCCCATCCCTGCTCTGTCATCCTCCTCAGGCTCTGTGTTTCCTTCCACCCCAGGTTGGCCTGCTGTCTTACAGTCATCGGCCCTCCCCACTGTTCCCACTGAATGGCTCCCATGACCTTGGCATTATCTTGCAAAGGATCCGTGACATGCCCTACATGGACCCAAGTGGGAACAACCTGGGTGAGGACTGCAGCAGGCATGGACTCCTGGGGCTATCCACTGGGAACTTGGTGCCCCAGGGTTCTGACATGTCCTTCCTTCCAGGCACAGCCGTGGTCACAGCTCACAGATACATGTTGGCACCAGATGCTCCTGGGCGCCGCCAGCACGTACCAGGGGTGATGGTTCTGCTAGTGGATGAACCCTTGAGAGGTGACATATTCAGCCCCATCCGTGAGGCCCAGGCTGCTGGTAAGGAGTAGGCTGATGGGGAAGGGGTCTGGGAATAGGGGTGGCCCTGAAAAGGCTATCATGCAGCCACTGGACCCCACCTTAGGGCTTAATGTGGTGATGTTGGGAATGGCTGGAGCGGACCCAGAGCAGCTGCGTCGCTTGGCACCGGGTATGGACTCTGTCCAGACCTTCTTCGCCGTGGATGATGGGCCAAGCCTGGACCAGGCAGTCAGTGGTCTGGCCACAGCCCTGTGTCAGGCATCCTTCACTACTCAGGTTTGGAAGAGGCCTCTGGGGGACTGGGTGGTAGAATATAAGGGGTCTGGGGGTTCTTGGTAGAAATGTTCAACCTCAAAGAGACCCTATGTCCGCAGCCCCGGCCAGAGCCCTGCCCAGTGTATTGTCCAAAGGTAAGAGTCCCTCATCGAGAGGTGAACAGAGGCTGCACCTGGGGCTAGCCACTCTGACCCACATCTGACATGTCTTTCCCCAGGGCCAGAAGGGGGAACCTGGAGAGATGGTGAGTGCCCCTGCGGGTGGGGAATAGAGAATGGGTTGGGTGTCAGTGGGGCAGGAGAGGTTGGCAGCACAGGTCTCACTGATTACCCTTCCTAGGGCCTGAGAGGACAAGTTGGGCCTCCTGGCGACCCTGGCCTCCCGGTGAGTGTCCCCCACATCTGTCCCTGCACCCTGACTGGCTTATCCCCACCTAACTGCTGTCTTCTTTCAGGGCAGGACCGGTGCTCCCGGCCCCCAGGGGCCCCCTGGAAGTGCCACTGCCAAGGGCGAGAGGGTGAGTGTGGAGACCATCGAGGTTTCTCTGAGGCACTCCTCAAAGCTTTCTCAGGGTTTTTACAAGAGAGAAGGAAGAAGCAGAGTTAGAATCATCGGGAATTCCTAGAAGCCCAGCTGGAGGTTATAAACCACCACAGAGACTTTGGGGGACACTCTGAAATAGAAGGGCCAGTGGGGCCTCTAGCCCCCCTGCAGAGCCTGAGCAGCAGCTCCAAGTCCCAGAGGCAGGGAAGCCCTCTGCCTTGTCACTGCCCTTGTGCCTGGAATTGGGCTCTGTGAAGCTCTGAGGGGCCATTTCTCTGCCTCACTGTTCCACCCCCAATAACACTTGGGGGTCAGTGGGGTAGGCGACCCCTTGTTGATGGGGTGAGGCCCCTCCAGCAAACCAGGGGCCTTGGGGGAGGGTCCCTTCCTGTCCTGACCTCTTCACCTCCTCAGGGCTTCCCTGGAGCAGATGGGCGTCCAGGCAGCCCTGGCCGCCCCGGGAATCCTGGGACCCCTGGAGCCCCTGGCCTAAAGGTGAGCAAGCCTTGTCCTGCAGGTCAGGGTGGGCGCTGCCTGAGTGGGTGGGGTGGCTCCGACTGTTCTGCCTCTGGCCTCCATTTGCAGGGCTCTCCAGGGTTGCCTGGCCCTCGTGGGGACCCGGTAAGGTGCCTTCCCTTCTTTGCTCTCTAAGTGTCTTCCCAGGGTTCTTCCACAGGGTGGGAGCCTGGGGGTGGTGGTGCAGTGCCCACGTTGACATTCGCCTGAGCCCAAGCACCACCCTCTGCTCTGTTTCGTCCTCAGGGAGAGCAAGGACCTCGAGGCCCAAAGGGGGAGCCGGTAGGTGAAGGGGGAAGGGAGGCGGCCAGGATGTCCCAGGGAGGAGCAGGACTGCCCCACACCAGACCCTGTGCAGGGCCTAAGGCGCGAATAGGAATAGCTGGACATGTCTAGGGGCTTCTTCCAGCTCAAGGCCCCTATAGCCTGAATCCTGCCCACTGCTCTCTGTCCTTACAGGGGGCTCCCGGACAAGTCATCGGAGGTGAAGGACCTGGGCTTCCTGGGCGGAAAGGGGACCCTGGACCATCGGTAAGTGCAGGGTATGTGGAGGCAAGTGATGTGTAGTGGGGGGACCAACACGAGGGGGGCGAGAGTGAGGTCTGTGGGGTTGCACCTTATACTTTGTCTCCTCCATCAGGGCCCCCCTGGACCTCGTGGACCATTGGGGGACCCAGGACCCCGTGGCCCCCCAGGGCTTCCTGGAACAGCCATGAAGGTGACAGCCTCATGAGTGCCATGTGATGCAGAGACCTGGTGACCCCATTTGAACCCACATAACCCCTACCAGTTACTCTGGCCCTTGTGACCCTTTGATTACCCCCATCCTCACCATGACGCCTCAGTTCTCCCAAAATCCTTGAAATCCAATTGGACCCCATGACCCTCATCCCTCCTGGTATCTTTGGGAGTGAGGTGTGGCCCAGGGTCATGGGGTCGTCATCTGTTTTCTAGGGTGACAAAGGCGATCGTGGGGAGCGGGTAAGTGAGGGACAGGTTGTGCTAGGGGTGGCTTGGAGTCTGATTCCCCTGTTCATTCCCTGACCTGCTGTTCTCTCCCAGGGTCCCCCTGGACCAGGTGAAGGTGGCATTGCTCCTGGGGAGCCTGGGCTGCCGGTGAGGGGCCTTGAGGCTCTGCTGGGGGCCCTGCTCAGGGGTGTGGGTCTCTCCTGGGGCAGTGGTTGGGTGCTGGGCTTCATAGTTCTTGGCTCATATTTTTACTCACTTCTTCCTAGGGTCTTCCCGGAAGCCCTGGACCCCAAGGCCCCGTTGGCCCCCCTGGAAAGAAAGGAGAAAAAGTAGGAAGGCTGACTTGATGATGTCCCAGTTCTGGGGTGGGAGGCTGCGTGCTGGGGTCAGGGCCTCCCTTCGGTCTTCCCACCCGTGTGTTTCTCCTTCAGGGTGACTCTGAGGATGGAGCTCCAGGCCTCCCAGGACAACCTGGGTCTCCGGGTGAGCAGGTGAGTGGAGGGGCCAGGGATTCTGAATATGGTGGGACAGCTCCAGCCCCTACCTCAATCATCAACCACTGCTCCATCCTCATGCCCAAACCCAAATCTCTGAACCCCCAAATTCATCCCTTCCAGGGCCCACGGGGACCTCCTGGAGCTATTGGCCCCAAAGTGAGTACCAGTTGGGGGATTCAGGTGTGAGGGGAGCTACTCTGGGCTCCCCATGGTGTTAGGGGAGGCTGGAAGATAAGGAGATAAGAGTTCCCTCCAGGTCAGAGGTTGTGGTTTTGGAGGGGGTGGTTGGAGTTTGGGACCCCTTGTCTGGGGTTGGACGTTCAAGCCCCACCACCAACCCTCTCTCTGTCTTTCTCTCACCCTCTCTCTTCAGGGTGACCGGGGCTTTCCAGGGCCCCTGGGTGAGGCTGGAGAGAAGGTAAGTGCAACCTGGGGGGTGCCAAGGGCCCTGGAGGATCTGGGCCCAACTCAGCTCTGACCTCTTCTGTTCCATCAGGGCGAACGTGGACCCCCAGGCCCAGCGGGATCCCGGGTAAACCCACTGGCTGCAATGCTCATACCAGCTGACCTGGCTGTGCCCTTTCTGGTTCTGACTTCTTGCCCTTGACCCCTGCTACCCCTGCTCCTCACCCCTCCTCAATGACCACTTATCCCTGCTGATACAGGCTCTAACCCTCAGCCCCAGGGACCTGGCTTTGAACCTCTGACCCTGCTGAACTGACCTTGATTTTCACTGACCTGGTCTCTGTTCTCCTGCCAAGTCTTACCCCTGCCAACCTAAATCCCAATCTTCCCTGACCCCTCTCCAGCCCCCACCCCAGCCTCTAGCCCTGTCTGTCCATATCCCCCATCCCCACCCACCTGCAAAGCTCTTCCCTTCCTCTCCTCCAGGGGCTGCCAGGGGTTGCTGGACGTCCTGGAGCCAAGGGTCCTGAAGTGAGTCTGTGACTGTGGTGGGACCAGGAGTGGGACTTTTGTGTGCCCCTCCCCTTTCCCTTCCCCTCCTGGGCTCACACTTTCTCTACATTCAGGGGCCACCAGGACCCATTGGCCGCCAAGGAGAGAAGGTGGGTCCTCGGCTGGGGGTGGCACTGTCTGGTACTAGGGATGTGGCAGGTGGGACACTGGGATTTTGGGCTCCTAGGTGACTCCCTGACCTGTCCCTGCTCCTATCCTCTCTCCACAGGGGGAGCCTGGTCGCCCTGGGGACCCTGCAGTGGTGGTGAGTGACGGGAGGATGGCGCTCTGAGCACAGCACAGCCCTTGAGCAGTGACCCTCCTATAGAACACTATCTGGGCTGTGATTCCACAGTGCTGGGCCCGTGAGCAGGCTGGGAGCTCTGCGGCTCTCCTTCTGCTAGAACCTGCCCCCAGACTCTTGGCTATGATCCTGTGACCCCAAGACCGCCATGCAGGTCATGAGCTCTTCGTGTCAGTCCATTTTGTATAACCCCTTCCCTGCTGTCAGCGGTGACCCTGTAACTTCTGGGCGGGGACTGAGCTGTATGACTTCCAATTCCATGTGACCTCCATTCCAATGAAGACTTTGGTCATACAACCCCAAGGCAGGGCCAAGCTGTATCTTTCCTGTTTGTTTTCAGGGACCTGCTGTTGCTGGACCCAAAGGAGAAAAGGTAAGCCTGGTATGGGGCAAGGGGAGGTTTCTACAGGGTTGAGGTCTAGGTCATAGGGCCTATCTATGGGACTTGGGGGGTCACAGGACTTGCTGGGTCAGGGGGTTAACTGGAGCCTGGGACTAGCACTGATGGTCTTTGTCACCTCCAGGGAGATGTGGGGCCTGCTGGGCCCAGAGGAGCTACCGGAGTCCAAGGGGAACGGGTAAGTGAAGCGAAGTGTTTAGGGGGCAGTTGGTGAAGGTTGTCTTCCTGACTTCTTATCCTTCCATCCACAGGGCCCACCCGGCTTGGTTCTTCCTGGAGACCCTGGCCCCAAGGGAGACCCTGGAGATCGGGTGAATCAATGTGGGAATGGGGAGTGTGACAGAGGGAGATGAGGTGGTGGGACCCTGACTAAGTCCTGCCCCCCTTCTGTCCCCTTCAGGGTCCCATTGGCCTTACTGGCAGAGCAGGACCCCCAGTGAGTACCCATTACCCTGGGCAACCTCAAGGCTTCTGGGGTCCCCTCCCCTTGAGAACTGCTTACTTCGAGCGTCCTGCATCACCTCCCTCTTGCCTCCTCCACAGGGTGACTCAGGGCCTCCTGGAGAGAAGGGAGACCCTGGGCGGCCTGGCCCCCCAGGACCTGTTGGCCCCCGAGGACGAGATGTAAGAGGCTGGAGTCGGGGGAGTCACGGCGGGTAAGGGAGTAGGGCTGTTGCCAGCATCATGGGGGTTCTTGGAACCAGGGCTGACTCTCATGTTTCACAGGGTGAAGTTGGAGAGAAAGGTGACGAGGGTCCTCCGGTGAGACTCCTTCCCACTGTGGTTTCTGATCCTTTACCCTTGAACTAGGATCCCAGTAGGCTGGTGCTCCACCAGTTCATCCATCCACTCCCTGCCTCCTGTCCAGCTGCTGCTCAGACCCTTCTCTGTCCCCTCTCCCTGAGTGAGTTAGATCCTGACTGCCCTGTGCAGTATGACTTTTCTCTCTATCACCAGGGTGACCCGGGTTTGCCTGGAAAAGCAGGCGAGCGTGGCCTTCGGGTGAGTCTTGGCAGAGAGAAGTAACAGGGGTGATGGGAGGTGGGCATGAAGGTGATAGGAAAGGCTGAGGGGGGTAAGGGGTGATGGGAGGCCCTGCAGGGAGGCATGGGGTGATGGGAACCTCTGATGTGGATTTTGGAGTAATGGGGAACCTGGGGCAGTGTAGCGGGTCATAGGGGCACCTGCAAAATATTGGGACGGTCTGTCTCAGGCCAGCTGCTCTTCTTAGGGGGCACCTGGAGTTCGGGGGCCTGTGGGTGAAAAGGGAGACCAGGGAGATCCTGGAGAGGATGGACGAAATGTGAGTCCCAGCCTATGACTCCTCACCCCAACCTTAACCCTCCAACCAGCCAATTCCCAATACCTGATCCTACCCCCCAACCCTGTAATGCTAAACCCTCCCAATCTTCACTTCCTTTGACCCCTGCACACACGCATCTGAAGGCTACCAACATTCCCATGAGTCCTCATGGTGCTTCCAAAGCTCTCCCAAACTGCTGCCTACCTTGAGTGGCCCTGACCCCTGCCTTTCTGCAGGGCAGCCCTGGATCATCTGGACCCAAGGGTGACCGTGGGGAGCCGGTGAGTAGGGCTGGTGTCCTGGGCTCAGAAGGGATGGAGGGTCCCCTGGCGCTGCTGCCAGTGTGCCTTCACACAAGGGGTCTGGAGGTCCAGGTGGGAAGCATGGATGGCCACCCATGCCTGCTGGGGGCTGGCATTGGGGTGCTTCGGGTAACTTGGGGGCAGAGTTGAGCCTGGGGCAAACCAGAGCCATGGCCTGGGACCTGAGGGCTCCTATTGACTATAATCATTTCCTTTCCCAGGGTCCCCCAGGACCCCCGGGACGGCTGGTAAGGGCTGCGCTGGGTCTGGTCCTCTGTCATTGTTCTCACTTGCCCCTTTGGCTCCACATCATGTCCCCTCATTCCTTCCACTAACTCCCACTTCCCCCACTGTCCCTCTGAAACCTCCACGGATCCCTGGAGCCCCTCACAGACCCTGTATCCCCTCGCCAACTCCTCTTCCCCTTGTTGCGCCATTCTTCTCACTGGTCATTCCCCCCACAGGTAGACACAGGACCTGGAGCCAGAGAGAAGGTATTAGGGTCTGTGGGTGGAGGGTAAGAAAGACCCCAGTGCCCCTCCCAGCAGGTTCTACCTTGGGCATGGCTTGGCTTCAAGGCTGTTCCTCAGCAAGCTTATCTCTGCCACAGGGAGAGCCTGGGGACCGCGGACAAGAGGGTCCTCGAGGGCCCAAGGGTGATCCTGGCCTCCCTGGAGCCCCTGGGGAAAGGGTGAGTATGATTGGTCCTGGGGGGTGCAGGCATGGGAGGGCCTGCTCTGATTTCTTCCTCCCCTATCCTCAGGGCATTGAAGGGCTTCGGGGACCCCCAGGCCCACAGGTGAGTGATGCACTTTGCCCCGTCTGCCAAGTCCCCATCTTACCCTCACCTCTTATCTGACCCTGTTCCCTCCAGGGGGACCCAGGTGTCCGAGGCCCAGCAGGAGAAAAGGTGAGAGGGTGTGGGGGTTTCTTAGGACATGAGCCTGGGTTATCAAATCCACCTCAGCCTTGGTGGCCTCTTACCACTCTATTTTCCACAGGGTGACCGGGGTCCCCCTGGGCTGGATGGCCGGAGCGGACTGGATGGGAAACCAGGAGCCCCTGGGCCCTCTGGGCCGAATGTGAGTCTTGGTAGTCCTGCCTGGTTGTCCCCTTCCCCTACCCCTTCACATGAGGACCCTAGACCCCAGCCTCATTGGTTGGTCTTGGCCTTGACGAGCTCTAGGGCGAGACCTGTTGTCTGTGTCTTCTCCCAGAGCCCTGCCTGGGTGGGTCATGTTCTTGCCATGCAGGCCTTAGGCTCACAGGGACTAGAGCCCCTGACCCCATGACCATGATGAACTGACTTTGAGTCTCTCCTCAGGGTGCTGCAGGCAAAGCTGGGGACCCAGGGAGAGACGTAAGTGAGGGGAGATGCTGGGACAGAGGGGGCTCGGGGCTGCGTGAGCTCCGACCAGATCATCATAGTCACAGCATCCGAGAGAGTTGGTGGGGGGTCGGTTCAGCCTTGCCTTTGGGAGGGTCTCAGTCCCTGGCACACAGGTTTTAGTAGAATCCCCCTTTCTGACCTTCTTTGCCTTGGGGGTCTTCATAGGCCCTCCAAGTCCTGGGGGTTCTTCCCTTGGGAGTCTCAGCAGGGGCCCCCATCCATGGGATCTGTGCCTGAGGGATCTCAATGGGACCTCTCAGTCCTGGGGGTCTCTACCCTGGAGGGAGATCTTTTTGGGGTCCTCTTAGTCCATGGGGTGTGCCCCAAGGGATATCTCAGAGGCCCTATAAATCTTAACAAAGACTTTTTCCAGGGGCTTCCAGGCCTCCGTGGAGAACAGGGCCTCCCTGGCCCCTCTGGTCCCCCTGGATTACCGGTGAGACCAGACTTTCATGTTACCCCCTTTTCCCCCTTACTACCCTCACCTGATCCCCGACATCCAACCAGTGATCTGTTCCCACAGGGAAAGCCAGGCGAGGATGGCAAACCTGGCCTGAATGGAAAAAACGTGAGTGTGTCCAGGGCAGCTGCGGCGAAACCTGCCAAGAAACGCCAGCACACCTACACAGCCAAGATCTGTAGCAACACATGAGGCACACGTGTAGACACATGCATCCTGGCCCAGACATACAGATGCATCCAGAAACATAGTTTTTTTTTTTTTGAGATGGAGTTTCGCTCTTGTTGCCCAGGTTGGAGTGCAGTGGCACGATCTCAGCTCACTGCAACCTTCGACTCCCGGGTTCAAGTGATTCTCCTGCCTCAACCTCCTGAGTAACTGGGATTACAGGCATGCGCCACCATGCCTGGCTAATTTTGTATTTTTAGTAGAGATGGGGTTTCTCCATGTTGGTCAGGCTGATCACAAACTGACCTCAGGTGATCCGCCCGCCTCGGCCTCCTAAAGTGCTGGGATTACAGGCGTGAGCCATTGCGCCAGGCCTGGAAACATAGTTCTATATGCACACACAGGCAGCCTCACAGACACATAGGGAGTTAGGTGAATGGGCCAATTTATGCCAGGATGGGCTGACACATGCCCAGATAACCCACAGCCATAGGCACAGGTGAAGAGCCACAGACAGGTTGACAGGCACAAACACACTGGTGTGTAGCCACATTTGGGGCACTTAGAGACATGTTGATACCCAGACACTTCCACCCAGACTCATGTGCTAAGACATGGACCCAAGACCGTATGTGGACCTGTGTTGAGACATGGTGAGACACACATGGATGGCGCTGACCTGTGACATGTGCTAGGACATGCTGGCCCATGACTTTATATGGTCACCCACACGCTTATGGTCATACACATTGAGCTACACACAAGAGTTGCAGACAGATGCCAAGACACATGGCTCTCAAGGCATGTATAAGCCCATGCTCTTTGGAGACATGTATAAGCCCATGCCCATATGCAGACATGGGCCAAGATGTGCAAACAGACCAGGACACACAGACCCATGGGTACATGTACTAAGACACACATGGATATGCACACACCCAGGACATGTGGACGATCACCAACCCAGAGATGCATAAATGTGGAGCTACCTCTAGAGAGCCAGAGTCAAAGGACATGTGTGCAGTTGCCTGTTGGGGTGAGCAGGCCTATGCAGGCACACCCTTAGACATGTAGCAGCTCACTCAGACGGCCACAGGCCATGCTCCAAGACACACACAACCATGGAGCTACAGGCACAGAAATACAGTCACAGTCCTCTGAAATCTAGCAAGGTAGTGTCTTGCAGCCAGACACCAGTGAATGTTTGCACTGATGTGAGTCCTCTGCCCACAGGGAGAACCTGGGGACCCTGGAGAAGACGGGAGGAAGGTAAAGTCCCCCACCTGGGGTCTCTCTGGTCTCTGCTTGGAGCCATGCCTGAAGCATCCTTGTCTTCCTTAGGGAGAGAAAGGAGATTCAGGCGCCTCTGGGAGAGAAGTGAGTATTGGAGTTTTCTGCAACCTCTGACCCCTGACCCTGACTCTGGGGGAATATGACTCCACTCTTTTCTGAGGTCTCAGGGTGCTGATGCTGGCTGCATCCTTCACAGGGTCGTGATGGCCCCAAGGGTGAGCGTGGAGCTCCTGGTATCCTTGGACCCCAGGGGCCTCCAGGCCTCCCAGGGCCAGTGGGCCCTCCTGGCCAGGTGAGTGTCCTGGGTCATTCTGGGACTTTAGAGCATTAGAAGCCATGATGTTTCAATGGGCAACCCTCCTGGGAAGCCATGGGCCTTTGTGACCCCTTTGTGTTCTGCCGTATCTCAGGGTTTTCCTGGTGTCCCAGGAGGCACGGGCCCCAAGGTGAGTGCGGATGTTGGGTAGGGGGCGTGGTGAGGGGGCTGACCAGGCTGGGGGCCATTTCCCCACCTGGTCATTCTTGTTTTCAGGGTGACCGTGGGGAGACTGGATCCAAAGGGGAGCAGGTGAGGCCCCCACCTTTTCCACATGCCCAGGTAGCCACAGCACCCACATGTGCACATGCACGCCCATAGGCTGGTTCCTAGCAGTTTGTCTTCATCTCTCCAGGGCCTCCCTGGAGAGCGTGGCCTGCGAGGAGAGCCTGGAAGTGTGCCGGTGAGCCAGGCTTGGGATGTCCCCTTGACTCTGTTTTGCATGCCCACTGGGGCCACCTTGCCATCCCCTTCCCCTTGCCATGAGGCTACATAGGTTCTGTGCTGTGTGTTCAGTACCCTGCCCCATTGGGGTTCTTGTAGCCCACACTCAAGGGAACTTGGGCAGTGGGGACACACCAGAAAGGGGCTCCCAGGGGTCTCCAGCCATGCCTCAACCAAGTGCTAAAGGGTGCTCTGGGCAAGAGGCCTAGGGAAAAGGGTGTGAAGGTGCTTTCCTGAGGCCGTGTGGGGCAGAAGGCAGGAGCTTCTCTGTCATGGGCAGCCCTTCACCCAGACTTTGTCCCCAGAATGTGGATCGGTTGCTGGAAACTGCTGGCATCAAGGTGGGTTGTTTAGGGGCTGGGGGTAGGGACAAGTGGGGGCCCTTGGGGCTAGTGGTGCCCACAGGCATAGGGGCTGCGGCGACGCACCCCGCTCCTCTGACCTCTCGCTGTCCCTCAGGCGTCTGCCCTGCGGGAGATCGTGGAGACCTGGGATGAGAGCTCTGGTAGCTTCCTGCCTGTGCCCGAACGGCGTCGAGGCCCCAAGGGGGACTCAGGCGAACAGGGCCCCCCAGGCAAGGAGGTGAGCAGAAGTGGCTCAGTGGGTTGTGCCCCGTGGAGTGGGGTGTAGCTGTACAGCCACCAGCATTCTCTCTTCCACTCCTGCAGGGCCCCATCGGTTTTCCTGGAGAACGCGGGCTGAAGGGCGACCGTGGAGACCCTGGCCCTCAGGGGCCACCTGGTCTGGCCCTTGGGGAGAGGGGCCCCCCCGGACCTTCCGGCCTTGCCGGGGAGCCTGGAAAGCCTGGTATTCCCGGGCTCCCAGGCAGGGCTGGGGGTGTGGGAGAGGCAGGAAGGCCAGGAGAGAGGGTGAGGCTGGGGGCTGGCCAGGAGAGTGAGGGAAGAGGGGTTGGGAGGGGTGGGACCCCCCATGGGCTTGGCCCTCACCCGCTATTTGCATTTCAGGGAGAACGGGGAGAGAAAGGAGAACGTGGAGAACAGGTGGGCTGCGATGGGCTTTGTGGGGCAGGCTGTCTGGAGGCTGTGCTGGGGCTGCCACCCCATTTTCTTGTTTCCTGCAGGGCAGAGATGGCCCTCCTGGACTCCCTGGAACCCCTGGGCCCCCCGGACCCCCTGGCCCCAAGGTGATCACCCCATCCCTGCCTTAGTCCTGTGACTAGTGACCAGGAAGCCACCCTTAGCTTGGTCCCCAGAAATATGGTAGTGTGTGCCATAACCCTGGAATTTCTGACCTTATAACCCTCTGTGATCCTGAGATCTGTGATGACCCCCCCATGCCTCTATGACAGAGACATCTCTCCCCTGTGACCTTGTGTTTGTAGGTGTCTGTGGATGAGCCAGGTCCTGGACTCTCTGGAGAACAGGGACCCCCTGGACTCAAGGGTGCTAAGGTCAGTGTGTGGAATCAGCTCGGGGCCACCCTCTGCCATGGCACTAGGGACTGACTTGACATCTCATCCCCACAGGGGGAGCCGGGCAGCGATGGTGACCAAGGTCCCAAAGGAGACAGGGTGAGGCCTCTCTCCACCCTTCCATAGAGTCCCCCTCCTTTCTGGGGCCACACTAGAGGTGGTGTGCATATGCACCTGGGCACGTGGCAGGGACTGGGGGCTCAGGGCACGACACTCTGCCTTCAGGGTGTGCCAGGCATCAAAGGAGACCGGGGAGAGCCTGGACCGAGGGGTCAGGACGGCAACCCGGTAAGTCCTTGCCCAACAGCCACACATGTGCAAGAAGGTGGCTCTCACATGTATTGTCCTGTGTGCAGGGCTGGGGTCTGTACTGCCTGGGACTGTCTGGGTCCTGACTCTGTCTAGGGGGATGGTGGGTGGAGGGGAAGTTGGAACTGGGAAACTAAGGCCTTAAACCTGTTCTCTGCAGGGTCTACCAGGAGAGCGTGGTGTGGCTGGGCCTGAAGGGAAGCCGGTGAGTGGTGGCTGAAGCACCTGGCCCCAGGCTCCGGACCCTCCGCTAGGTGCTGCTGCTGCTGTGTGTGTGCATGTCTGTGTGTGTGTGTTTGTGTGTACCTGTGTCTGTGTGCCTGTGTGTGCCTGCTTGTGTGTGCCTGTGTCTGTGTGTGCCTGTCTGTGTGTGCCTGTGTGTGCCTGTGTCTGTGTGTGGTTGTATGTGGATGTGTGTGTGCAGGCCCGTGTGTGCTATCTATGAGAGGCAGTCCATGGGTAGGTATTATCTGTGACTGGAAAGGGTGAGGTATGGAAATTGACCCCCAAGGAAAAAGCCCCCAGAGGTTGGGAACAGGCCCAAGTGAGGCCCAGATTGAGGCTCATCAGTGCCCTCTCTATGTAGGGTCTGCAGGGTCCAAGAGGCCCCCCTGGCCCAGTGGTGAGTACCCAAGAACCTTCACCTGTCTTGCCCCCATCCTGTGCCCTGCCCCAGTGACCAGTACTGCCTCAGTTTCCTTGGTGGGGTGAGGCTAACTCCCCCTCATCAGACTCTTTTTTGCCACAACAGGGTGGTCATGGAGACCCTGGACCACCTGGTGCCCCGGTGAGTGACCAGGGAACACTGCCTGATGAGGGTCTGGAAGGGCTGGGATAGGCATTGGCCACAGCTGATGAGCCAGGCCTTCTCTGTGTTAATCCCTGAGCCCTGTTCCCTGCCCTTGACCCTTTTCTCTAGGGTTTTGCTGGCCCTGCAGGACCCCAAGGACCTTCTGGCCTGAAGGTGAGTCTAGGTGTGTGGATGGGAGAAGGAGGCTCCTTCAAGCTGTGTCCATGCCTGGGGTAGTGTGCGCCAACCTCCTGGGCTGTCATCTCCTGCAATGAGGCTGAGTTCCAGGAGCCCTGACCACGTGGGCTCTGCTCATGCAGTCTCTGGGTTGTTTGCAGGGGGAGCCTGGAGAGACAGGACCTCCAGGACGGGTGAGTGGCCTAGCTCACAGGTTAGGGTCATAGGGAGATGGGTGGGGTTGGCATTGCCCTGAACTTTCTCTTCCTCCAGGGCCTGACTGGACCTACTGGAGCTGTGGGACTTCCTGGACCCCCCGGCCCTTCAGGCCTTGTGGTGAGTGAGTCCCTGTGGCCCCTGTAGGGACACCGTGTTTTCACTCCTTGGGGCCCATGTTCTCTCATATCGTCCTGTGTCCATTGTCACCCTGACATCCGACTTGTTCTCCGTCAGGGTCCACAGGGGTCTCCAGGTTTGCCTGGACAAGTGGTGAGTTCTGGGGGTCAAGGGTTGGGCTCCAGGGGTCAAGGGTCGACAGGCAGCCCTGACAGAGCTCTTCCCTCTCAGGGGGAGACAGGGAAGCCGGGAGCCCCAGGTCGAGATGGTGCCAGTGGAAAAGATGGAGACAGAGGGAGCCCTGGTGTGCCAGTATGTGTTCTGGGGGCAGCTCGCTAGGGTGTGGTGCCCAGCTGTGGGCCTGAAATATGAGGAGTGGGGCAGCAGGGGTGGTGGTGGAGAGGCACTGAGTTCCTCACGCTGCTCTGCCATAGGGGTCACCAGGTCTGCCCGGCCCTGTCGGACCTAAAGGAGAACCTGGCCCCACGGGGGCCCCTGGACAGGTGATCTTTGACCCTGACTTCCACCCCCTGCAGCTACTCCTCTGCCTCACCCACAAGCCTGTTTCCAAATGCCATGGGGGTGGCAGGGTGGGGGCGGGGGAGGAGGAGGAAACTCACTAGCATTCCCCACAGGCTGTGGTCGGGCTCCCTGGAGCAAAGGGAGAGAAGGTGAGTGTGTGTGGGGCTGCCAGTGAGGGGGGGTCAACTGGTGGGGGCCAAGGAATCCCACTGACCTCTCCCCCTTACCAGGGAGCCCCTGGAGGCCTTGCTGGAGACCTGGTGGGTGAGCCGGTAAGTAGGGAACTTCTGACAGCAGACGTTCTGGGGGTCCTGTCTCTCCAGTGGCCTAACTTCTGACCTTCGACCCATAGTTTACCCACCCTCATGACCCTCAGCTTTCATAGTAGACCGCATATTTAAGCTCTGGCCCCATGCCTCCCTCTGGAGTCTCATCTTTCTGTGACTGATGCCTGTGTTGCCTCCTGACCTCTGTCAACAGGGAGCCAAAGGTGACCGAGGACTGCCAGGGCCGCGAGGCGAGAAGGTGAGGTGGGTTGGCCCTGGGGCCTGAGTACTGAGCAGAGAAGGCTCAGTACAGACACCCCTCACCTGCCATTCTGTGCAGGGTGAAGCTGGCCGTGCAGGGGAGCCCGGAGACCCTGGGGAAGATGTGAGTCCGGGGCCTAGGCAAGGGCGAGCCTGGCCTGAGTGTGATGGCGGGCATAAGGGGCCACTCTTGGGCCGGGGCACATGTCTGAGTCCCTGAGTCGGGCTGCATGTCCCAACATCCAGGAGCCTGCTCTCTGGATCACAGGGAGCCACACACTGTCGGCTTCCACACTCTGAGCTCTGGGGGCCCTGTCTTGGCTTCTGTGTGCCCATCCTTGGTCTGTTCCTCACCACATCTGGGCACACGTGTGCTCTGGTCTGATCTCCCAGATCCCAGGACACACCTGAGTTCTTGTGAACCTCTCCTTGGTCCTGTGTTTACAATCCTCCTTTCCCCTGCCCCTGGCTGCCAGCGTTCAGCCTGTGGCCATGCCTGCTCTACCCGGGAGTGGACATGTTGGGGTTCCCCTCTGAGCGCCCGTGTGTCCGCACTCACGTCTGTGGAGCCAGATGTCTGCACTCGCGTGTGAGCTCCCTGTGCCTGTGCCATGCCTGAATTCCCACCTGTCTATGGTCGTATCTGAGCATCCCTCTGTCTGTGCTGTCCTGAGATAGGCCATGGTCATGTCTGAGCTCCTGTGAGCCAATTCGTGGTCGCATGTCTGAGTTCCCATGTGTTCATGGTCACATCAGAGCTCCCCTGGGAATATTTTCAGCCCGTGTCTGAACTCTGTGCTCATGTTCCTACCCTCTCAAATGCTGTTTGCTGGGTTTTCTTAGGGTCAGAAAGGGGCTCCAGGACCCAAAGGTTTCAAGGTATGTGTACCCAGAAGGGTCCCTGCTGGGGTCCTGGTCGTGAGACTCCCTGAGCTTGATCCGATGCCTCTTTTCCTCAAAGGGTGACCCAGGAGTCGGGGTCCCGGGCTCCCCTGGGCCTCCTGGCCCTCCAGGTGTGAAGGTAAGTCAATGCCCCATCACCAGTTGTGGGGGCAGCAGGCCGGGCAGCCACTGGAGGTAGGAGGAAGAGGGAGTTCTGATGAGAGTCCTGGGAGGGGTCCTGCATTGACCATTCCCTCCCTTTGCTGTTTTTATTTCAGGGAGATCTGGGCCTCCCTGGCCCCCCCGGTGCTCCTGGTGTTGTTGGGTTCCCGGGTCAGACAGGCCCTCGAGGAGAGATGGGTCAGCCAGGCCCTAGTGGAGAGCGGGTGAGGGGCTGGGAACAGCATGTAGGGGCATGGTGAATCCATGGTGGGTGAGGAGGGGGCCCTGTCTTGGGGGTTCCCAGTCTTGAGGGGGCAGAGGGTAGGAGGGTTCCCAAGTCACTCTCTGCCTCTCTTGCCCCATTTTTCTGGTAGGGTCTGGCAGGCCCCCCAGGGAGAGAAGGAATCCCAGGCCCCCTGGGGCCACCTGGACCACCGGGGTCAGTGGTGAGTAGAGGTGCCCTAAAGCCCCACGTATTTGATTTCCTGTCCTCGTGAGGACTTAGGATGGGGGCCGGGCCACACTGTGGGGTGTTGGGGGAGGCGCTTTGAGAGCCACAGGACCCTCACCTCACTCTGACCTACAGGGACCACCTGGGGCCTCTGGACTCAAAGGAGACAAGGTAGGTGGGACAAGTACTGCTGACTCTCTCTTGTGCCCTGGTCACCCCCTCCAGCCTCCACTGACCTCCCATGACCCTGCGTCCCCCACTGATTCCCCTCACTGATCCCCGGTGTTCTGTTGGTCTCCAGGGAGACCCTGGAGCAGGGCTGCCTGGGCCCCGAGGCGAGCGTGGGGAGCCAGGCATCCGGGTACGTATGTCCTACTCCACAGCCGAACTCCCTTCATCCCAGCTCTTGCCTCTGATTTCCAACCTCTGAGTCAATGAACCTAATGTCACCATCCAGGGTGAAGATGGCCGCCCCGGCCAGGAGGGACCCCGAGGACTCACGGTGGGTCCCGCTGGGGAAAGTGACAGTGCTGTGACTTCAGTCCCTTGCCTGTGCCCTTTGTACCCCAGGACTCTCTGCCATCCTCCCTAGCCCTCTGGCCCTCCTCGTCTACCCCTGTCCCCTTTGTCTGGTCCCCACTGTTTCCCTCCTCCCCCTGATCCTCCTCCGTCCTCCACTGCCCTGGTTCCTGTAGCTCACGGTCACCTTCTCTCACACAGGGGCCCCCTGGCAGCAGGGGAGAGCGTGGGGAGAAGGTAGGAACGTGGGGAAGGTCCTGGCATGAGTAGGGGGGTGAGTGGATCTTGTATGATATTAGAATTCAGGCGCGGGGCCTCCCCAGTTTGGGCGGGACTCACACTCTTTTGCCCAATAGGGTGATGTTGGGAGTGCAGGACTAAAGGGTGACAAGGTGAGTGTGGGCATGGGGAGGGCAGGGCAGGGGCCAGGGTGCTCCCGACTCCTCTGATTCCTCCCTGCCCCCTCAGGGAGACTCGGCCGTGATCCTGGGGCCTCCAGGGCCACGGGGTGCCAAGGGGGACATGGTGAGTGGGCCCACGTGTGGACTGGGTCTCCCCTGGGTGCGAGAGGGACCCCGTGGGGCTGGCCCAGGGCATCTGAGAGTTCAAACTCCCAGAGGGTGAGGGACCTTCAGCCCCTTACTGTGACTTCTTACCCAAACCAACCCAGGGTGAACGAGGGCCTCGGGGCTTGGATGGTGACAAAGGACCTCGGGGAGACAATGGGGACCCTGGTGACAAGGTACAGGGAAGAGGGTGGTGTACTCTCTGTGGGGTCCTGTGGCTGTGGTGGTTCCACAGCATCTGTGAGGGCAGGAGGGGAGGACAGGAGGAGGCTTTCTGGGGTTCAGGGGGAAGGGGTTCTGTGGCTGACTATGGAGTGGCCGAGAGGAGGGGCTCTAGGGAGGGCTCAAGGCCTTGGTGTGAGGTTAGGAGAGCTCTGTGGACCGGCCCTATGAAGGGGCCCTATAGGGACAGGAAAGGGGCTCCGTGGGTGTCCCCATCTGAAGGTGCTTCAGATGGGATGAGGAACCCAGTGATAAGAAGGCGGGGCAAGGGTCTGGAGTCCTTGGGGTGAGAAATGAGCCAGTCTGTGGACTACAGCCCCCAGTTCCACCCGCTATGGCACAGGCTGGGAGGGTGTGCTGCTAGGGCCGTTCAGGAGTGACTCGAGCTCTGCCCCAGCTGGCGGGCTCGTTGTATTCTAAGCCCCCAGCCTGATGTGGTCCTGACTGAATCCCTCTCCTGGTCACTCCCACAGGGCAGCAAGGGAGAGCCTGGTGACAAGGGCTCAGCCGGGTTGCCAGGACTGCGTGGACTCCCGGGACCCCAGGCAAGTCCTGCCCCAGGCCCAGGCCCAGGCCCAGGTCCAGAGCCAGCATCACACACACACATATCCTGGGGGTCCTCTAAGTGCTGGGGGTTCTGGCTCCCTTGCTGCTGGCCCCATGTGTGTTCACCCGGGATCTGTGTGTGGCCTGGGCCCCGGCCGCTGAGCATCTGAGTGGCCACACATGCAGCGGATGGGCCAGTGTTGGGGACAGTCCCACTGAAGGGCTCCCCCATCTGTGTTTCTCACAGGGTCAACCTGGTGCAGCAGGGATCCCTGGTGACCCGGTAAGATGCCCCTGCTCCCACAGGGGCCCCCTGTCCCCAGAGGGCCCCCGTCACCATGGTGGTCCCACCAGTGTGGTAGCTTTTGACCTTATAGTGACCCAGTGCTCTCATGGTGTCCTCATGTCACCCAGCGTCCCCCACCTCCACAGTAGCCGCCTATGATGGTGTCCCCTGCCTATGGTGACCCTTGTCCCCATGGCAAGCCCCAGTGGCTCTGGCCTCCAGAGGTGACTCCCACCCCATGGTGTTCCCTACCCACTATCCAGGGCGATTCTCTTTGGTCCCTCACTGACCTCCTCTGACCTCACATGGACCCTCTCCCTGCTAGGGATCCCCAGGAAAGGATGGAGTGCCTGGTATCCGAGGAGAAAAAGGAGATGTTGGCTTCATGGGTCCCCGGGGCCTCAAGGTAGGAAAGAAACAAGATTGGTTTTTTTCTGGTCAGGAAGGCCTAATGTTGAAGGGCGAGGGACCTGGGGTCAGATATTAGGGCACTGGGTCAGAGGCTGGAGTAGCTGAGGCCTGTTTGGAGAGTTGGTTTCAGGGTGAAGGGGGTCAGAGAGTGAGGTGTCTGGGAATCACTTCTTCATCTGCTTTTCTCCCTCAGGGTGAACGGGGAGTGAAGGGAGCCTGTGGCCTTGATGGAGAGAAGGGAGACAAGGTACAGAGGGGATGGGGGCTGGGGGGCTACGTGGCCTGGGGCCTAAGGCTCACCCCACTGCCTGATGCCTGCAGGGAGAAGCTGGTCCCCCAGGCCGCCCCGGGCTGGCAGGACACAAAGGAGAGATGGTGAGTGTGGGCACGCTCAGAATGAGGGGGCCACGGGTGGACGGGGGCCAAGTTCATGTCTTTTTTTCTCCAGGGGGAGCCTGGTGTGCCGGGCCAGTCGGGGGCCCCTGGCAAGGAGGGCCTGATCGGTCCCAAGGTACAGGGTCTGTGGACAGTGGACATGACAGGGAGTCAGGATGGGGCAGGGAAGCTCATGGTCGGGTCATGGGGGTGTAGGGACAAGGAAGGCTGTAGAGGGTTGGGACTTTGGGGGCTGAAGTGGGGCTGGTCTCGAGGTGTCAAGGTGGGTTGGGGTCACAGTGGAGTTAGGATGAAAGCATGGGAGGTGGAGGGGGCATGTGCATCAGGGCAGGGGGCTATAGTGGAGTTGGAGTCATGGAGATCACATCTGGTTGGCTCACAGGTGCTTGGGTTACAGAAGGTTTGGGCATTAGGCCAGGGAGCTCATGGGAGTTCAGGGAGGTTCCAGAGCTGAGGGAGGTCAGGGCAGAAGGTTTCTCATGCTTCTTCTGTTCCCAGGGTGACCGAGGCTTTGACGGGCAGCCAGGCCCCAAGGGTGACCAGGGAGAGAAAGGGGAGCGGGTGAGTTGAAGCCATGGTCATGGTGAATTGAGGGGAGCGTGCACTTTGGGAGAGGGTCCATCTTTGGGGCCTCTGATTACTGACTCTGTCCTATATCTCCCCAGGGAACCCCAGGAATTAGGGGCTTCCAAGGCCCCAGTGGAAATGATGGCTCTGCTGGTCCCCCAGGGCCACCTGGCAGTGTTGGTCCCAGAGGCCCCGAAGGACTTCAGGGCCAGAAGGTAAGGGGCCCCAGCTCTGACTCCTGATCCCTGAACCTTCCCTACCCTTCCAACCTCATAACCATCTTCCAGCCTGCCTGCCCCAACCTCTGAAGCTGTGGCCCCCAACCTGCCTGACTCCTGATCCCCACTGCCTCTGACCCTGCTCACTTGGTCCCTGTGTCTGACAGGGTGAGCGAGGTCCCCCTGGAGAGAGAGTGGTGGGGGATCCTGGGGCCCCTGGAGCTCCTGGCGAGAGAGGGGAGCAGGTGAGTATGGATTCCAAGGCTTGGGTCAGAGATCGGGGTGACTTCTGTTGTCCCTGAGGTCAGAGGTCACAGCCTGGTCCCATCTGTTGCACACAGGGGCGGCCAGGGCCTGCCGGTCCTCGAGGCGAGAAGGGAGAAGCTGCACTGACGGTGAGTGTGGGCCTGGGTGGGCCTGGGAGGGCCTGGGTGGGCCTGGGTGGGCTGGGGCCCTACCTCCCTCACCCAGCACCCTGACCCCTGGGCCCTGGCTCCATGCAGTCTCACCATAGTCCCTGCATTATGTGCCCTATGTCCTTCCTGTGGGCCATGGGTTCTTTATGGTCCCCGTGGTCTTCTGCTCCCAGGAGGATGACATCCGGGGCTTTGTGCGCCAAGAGATGAGTCAGCACTGTGGTGAGTGGTGCCCAGCCCGCAGTCTCCCACTCCACCCCAGCACCCTAGGCAAGGGCAGGCAGGCCCCTAGAACTTACAGGGCAAGCAGTCAAGAAGATGGGGGGATGGATGGATACACAGAAGGACACATGTGCTGCAGGACTGACACATGACATGTGTCCCCAGTGGAGGGAGACACACAGGCAGATGAGGATTGCCATGCAGTGCTCTCAGATGTCCAGCTTGGCTGTGTGGGGAGTGGGATGATGGTGGGAGCAGAGCTGGTCCCCTTGGGCCTGACCTGGACCCGGTGGGAGGGGCATCAGAGTGAAGCTGTCTCTTCCCGTCTCTGTCTGCACCACCTGCCTGTTTCTGTGTCTGGCCTGCTTCTGTCTCTTGCCTTTTGTTGGCCTGTTCCCAACTTCCCTCTCCTCTGCCTTCTTCTCTTTTTCCATCTCTCTATCTACCTCCCACCCTCTCTCTTCCTCTCTCTCCTGTCTGTTACCCTCTCCTGCTATCTCTTTGTGTATCTCTACCCCTCTGCCTGTGTGTCTCTGTCTGTCTCTCCATCTTCACATCCTTCTCTCTGTCATTGTCTCTCTATCCCTCTCTGCCCCCTCTAGCCTGCCAGGGCCAGTTCATCGCATCTGGATCACGTGAGTAGTTTTCTACTCCCGGAACTTTCTTCACCCCAGGCCCTGCCCTGCCTATCAACTGGGGTCCTCTCAGGGGGGTTGGCTGGGATGGCTGCCCATGGTGACTTCAGGGCCCTGAGGCCCCTGCTCTTGGCTCCAGGACCCCTCCCTAGTTATGCTGCAGACACTGCCGGCTCCCAGCTCCATGCTGTGCCTGTGCTCCGCGTCTCTCATGCAGAGGAGGAAGGTGAGGACAGCTGAACCCGTGGGGCAGCTATGGGTGGGGCCGAGACACGCACATGGGTGTCCATGAATGCAGGGCACACGCCAAGCACATAGGGTCTGCATGCAGGGCACACGCATGGGCACTGTGTGCACACAGTGGAAATCAGTGCTGCCCACCTTGCCCCGGGGCCAGCAGCCACTGCTCCCAGCACACCCTGCCCTACCTGCAGAGCGGGTACCCCCTGAGGATGATGAGTACTCTGAATACTCCGAGTATTCCGTGGAGGAGTACCAGGACCCTGAAGCTCCTTGGGATAGTGATGGTGAGAATGGGGGGCTGCGCCCAGCGGGGTCTGGGGAGGGGCAGGCAGAGCTGAGCCCTGCTGACCTCCCCCTGACCTTTCAACCCTCTCTGATTCCCACAAACCCTGCTGACTTGACCCCATTGGCCCAGACCCCTGTTCCCTGCCACTGGATGAGGGCTCCTGCACTGCCTACACCCTGCGCTGGTACCATCGGGCTGTGACAGGCAGCACAGAGGCCTGTCACCCTTTTGTCTATGGTGGCTGTGGAGGGAATGCCAACCGTTTTGGGACCCGTGAGGCCTGCGAGCGCCGCTGCCCACCCCGGGTGGTCCAGAGCCAGGGGACAGGTATGGGCTGAGCCCCCACAGTGGGGAACTGGGCACTGAGCCTGCCTGGATCGGGTTCTGGGGGAGGAGTCCTTGGGCCAGGGTTCCAGGTCAGGGTCCTGGAGGAGACGCTCCCTCACAGTAGGGGACCTGGGGCAGACGCCCAGACCAAAGAGCTGAATATAGAGCCCCAGCCGTGGAGCCCCCAGTAGGGTCCCCTTCCATGTTCCCTCCTTTAAAGACCTAAGTATGGACCCCTCTGAGGTCAGAGCCCCCACTTCCTGTTGTAGCCTCCCCTTGGGTGCCTCTGCCTGAGCTTCTCCGGGGAAGGTCAGATGGCTGACGACCGTTTCCAACCTGTCCTCACCAGGTACTGCCCAGGACTGAGGCCCAGATAATGAGCTGAGATTCAGCGTCCCCTGGAGGAGTCGGGGACTCAGCAGAACCCCACTGTCCCTCCCCTTGGTGCTAGAGGCTTGTGTGCATGTGAGCGTGCGTGTGCACGTCCGTTATTTCAATGACTTGGTCCCGTGGGTCTAGCCTTCCCCCCTGTGGACAAACCCCCATTGTGGCTCCTGCCACCCTGGCAGATGACTCACTGTGGGGGGTGGCTGTGGGCAGTGAGCGGATGTGACTGGTGTCTGACCCGCCCCTTGACCCAAGCCTGTGATGACATGGTGCTGATTCTGGGGGGCATTAAAGCTGCTGTTTTAAAAGGCTCCTGTTGTGACTGTTTGGGAAGATGGGGGGTGTCAAGGGGGAAGGTTTTCCTTGGGGGGTTGGTATTATTCTGCATGGGTACAGAGTCCCTCTGCCCAGTCCTGGTCACTGTCTTGTGATTCTCAGTCCCCAACTTGTCCCCGGAAAAGAGTAGATAGGGTGGGGGCTAAGGACGTCTCCACTGCCCCCCGGGAGGGATGAGTCATAGGTGGGGGGCTGCCTCATGCCAGGAAGCATGTACCAGCTCCCACCCCAGGGGGCTGAGGGAGATAAATGGGCCCTGAAGTGGGGTAGAGGGTCAGACCACAGGACAGTAGTGCCTGGCCCCAGCCCCAGGCAGCCACAGCAGGCTGCCTTACCCCAGAAGCAGCTGGTGGCAGTAGGACTGGGTTGGGTCGGGATGGGAAGGGTCTTGGAGGTTGAGTGGATGTGGGGTTTGGCTTTATGGAGGGCTTGGACCCAGGGGACTCTGGGATCTCTGGCTGCTTTTCTGCCTCTGAGATCCGATTCCTGCCCTTCTGTTTCCTGGATCAGCTGCAAGCTCTCCTGCTGAGAACCGCCTGCCCTCCTGTGGACTCTGTGTTTCTGTCTGAATCTTTCTTTCCATCATGCTGTCTGTCTCTGGGATGGTTTCTGTCTGTCTTTTTCTTCTAGTCTCCATTTTGCTCTGCCTCCATCTCCTTCATCTCCCTCTCTTGCTGTCTCTCTGTCTCTGGATTTCTTTGTTTCTTTTTTTCTGTCTTGCTTTCTGCCTCTTTGTCTCATTCTGGCTCTCCTCTTGTCTCCCCTTCTCTGTCTCTGGCCTGGCCTGGCCTCTCTAACCCCTTTCTCGGTGTCTTCCTCTCTCTCCATCCCCCGCTCTGTCACTCTGCCCTTGCCATCTGTCTCTGTTCATGGACCCCAGTTGACCAGAGCCCCTGCCCTGAGCCCATTTTCTCCTTGCAGCCTGACCTCACGATGACCAGGTTTGCTCTGCTGTTGCTGATGGTCCTGATGTTGGGCAGAGTCCTGGTTGTCCCAGTGACCCCTATCCCAACCTTCCAGCTCCGCCCTCAGAATTCTCCCCAGACCACTCCCTGACCTGCGGCCTCAGAGAGCCCCTCAGCTGCTCCCACATGGCCGTGGGCTGCCCAGAGCCACCGCAGCCCCACCCGCCACCCTGGCTCGCGCATTGTCCTATCGCTGGATGTCCCCATCGGCCTCTTGCAGATCTTACTGGAGCAAGCCCGGGCCGGGGCTGCCAGGGAGCAGGCCACCACCAACGCCCGCATCCTGGCCCGTGTCGGCCGCTGCTGAGCCTGAGAGAGGGGGTCACAGTGATAGGGCCACCCTGGATGGGAAGACCTGGAGGGCAGCCACACAGCTGGACGGATGCTGCCACATCTGGGCATACAGTGTCTGGACGCTGCCACATCTGGGCATACAGTGTCTGGACACTGCCACATGGAGCCACCGCCATGCAGGTCATATCAGATCTGAGTGCCCCACAGAGTCACAGTGTGTCTGGACAGCCTGGACATTGGACATTGCTAAGTCGGGTCACTGCCACATGGAGTCTTGCCATGCCTGTGTGCCCCACAGACCTAATATATGTCCGGACAGCTTGGATGCTGCCACGTAAGGTCACTGCTGTGGCGAGTCTTGCTATGTCTGGGTGCCCCATAGTCACAGAACACCTGGACACCGCCACATGCAGTCATCATCATGTTACTTTCAGGAGCCTCAACACGAGAGCTCAACACTGCCTCCGACCAGTCCCTCTGAGGCCCACAGGTCTGTCATCCCATAGGCCACCACACAGAGAAATGCTGGCTGAGGGTCACTTGCTTGCTCTGTGCCCCATGAGGCAGCACCTGCCCCAGATGGACGGGGCTGTGAGGGGTGTCTCCAGGCACAAAGGCCCGAACACAGGAAGCCTGTGACCATGGCAGCCTTGTCTTATGGGCGCATATGTGCGTGTGTGGCTGAGTCTCTGACAGCTGTGAGCGTGTGTGAGCAGGGTAAAGGTACGTGAGGGGTCTGAGAGGAGTGGGTGCTTGTCCCCCAAACCTGCATGAAGCAAGAACAACTCCTGGCCAGGCCCTGTCCTCCCCACGTACCCCTGCAACCCCAGCCTCGACCCAGGGACATGCAGGGCTCACAGGAGACAGGGCTCAGGCTGCCGGAGCTCCAACCAAACTCTGTCCCACTTCACGCATGGACTGTCCTGGGCAAAGGTGTTCACCTTTCCGAGCCTCGGTTTCCTTATCTGTAAAGCAAAGCGACACCAGCAAGCCTGTGAGCATTGTGTATATAGCAGACATGGAGGTCCTGCAGCAGGAGGTGCTCAATAAACACAAAGCGACTGAAGGATGGGATGTGCGAGAATCCCAGTGGTGTGCACCCAGGCCGCGACACATGGTGGGTGAGTCATACCTGGCTTCTCTGCCTTCCTCCCTAGCTCCCCGGTTAACTGACCTGGTCCCTTGGTTTGGAAGGACTAGGTTTTGCCTGATTTCACAGCCCAACTCCATTGCTGGGCCAGAGACAGAACTGACTTTCCGGGCAGTGTGGACGGGCTTGCCCGCAGAGGGGGCAGGCACTCTGGGCTGTGCAGACAACTCTAGGTGGACATGAAGGCAGACGCTGGGTGGCATGGGCAGCTCTGGCGGGAGAGGGAGACTGTACTGGCCAGAGCGTGGCCGGCTGACTGGAGTGGGGGCACTGGCGCTGCCCTCACAGTTGTAAGCAGCCCTGTGGGGGCGGGCCTAGGGTGGGCTGGGGAAGCGGGGCTGCAGGAGCCACAGGAGTCGCTTCTCTCTCTTCAGAGTGCTAGGTGGGGTTACCCCACTCTGGAGCTGCAGGGGGCAGTGGCCCTGGCCAGTTTGGTTGCAGGATGGACAGAGGCTCGTTAGGAGGCAGCTCCCTGACCGACCTGGGGCCGGGGAGCAGCAGGCGGGGTAGGCACGGGACAGCGTGGGGAGGGTGGAGGGTTAGGGAAAGACCTGGATGAAGTCAGGGTGGTGCTGGAGGGGTGCGAGAGTGTTGGGGGGTCTCTCCTGGTTTAGGGGTGCTCTGAGGGGCATTCATCTGTCAGTGGCCCGAAGGAGGGGGAAAACTGTCGCCCTGCAAGGGAGAGGGGGCTGGGCCAAGGGGGAACTATAAATATTGTCTTCCTCCAGCCCAGGGGGAGGGACCGCCAGCTGGAGCTGCCCAGGCCCTCCTGCTCTGCTCTTTGCTGGCCTCCAAGGGATCATGTTTGTCCAGGTTTCCTCTTGGGGTCACACCAGTTTGGGGAAGTATAGAGGCTCATTTAGGATGGGTTTCACATGATGTGGCTTTAGCCCTTAAACCAGCACTTCTAGGGTGTCTGCTGTGTGCCCTGTGCCAGTCCTGAGCTTCTCTGAACACCTGCTGTGTACTCAGTTTGGTCATGAACCTCTCTGAACCCTTTCTGTGTGCCCTTGCTGGTCCTGAATCCCTAAGCACCTACTGTACGCCCTGTGGCAGGCTGGAAGGAGGAAGTGCAGATCAGGGTTCCCAGGCTGCTTGGTGACATGGTTCTATAACCTGAAGTTAGAACCTCACACTCCTTGTGAGCCCTGGGCCCAGGGAGACACAGGGGACAATCCTTTGCTGGAAATGGCCAGAGGAAGCTGGAATTCCTGGAAACTCCTGAACCTCCCAGTGGACAGCAGGGCTGGGGGTGGAGAGATATATGTGGGAAGGGAGGCAGCAGAGAGCAGCAGGCCCCACTGCAGCCTGCCTGTCTCTGCACATGCTGGGGTGCAGGACTTGTGAGTGTGTGTGCATCTGTGTGTGCATGTGCAGCTGTGCTAGTGTCTCTGTGTGCATCAGTGTGTGGGCCTGTGTGGCATGCACTGAAACCCCTGGGTCTTTATGCTGCAAAGGGTGGTTTGTGGGCCAGATGTGGTGGCTAACGGCTATAAACCCAGGGCTTTGGGAGGTTGAGGCGGGAGGATTGCTTGAGGCCAGGAGTTCAAGGCTGCAGTGAGCCATGATTGCACTATGTGCTCCAGGCTGGGTAACAGGAGCGAGACTGTGTGTGTGTGTGTGTGTGTGTGTGTGTGTGTGTGTGTGTGTGTGTGTGTGTGTGTGTGTGTGGTGGGATGGTTTGGCAGTTCTGTCAGGGCTGGCCAGTAGATACAGGGACTGGGAAGAGTTTGAGCTTTGAGAACTGGCCACCACATGGCTTCTAGGCTGGGACACTGGGAGGAAATCCAGTGGTCAGTGCAGAGGGCACCCTGGGAGCCAACCAGGGTCAGGCCAGCCAGGTTTATGGTGGGCAGAGGCTGAGCAGAACATGTTCACACATGTGTGTACAGACATCCCAGCATACTTCCCACGCCTGGGACAGAACAGCTGGCTCACTTTGGGATATACTGAGGAGGAAAAAGCCATGAGGGCCAGGGATTCTACCGGGCATCCGCTGATGCTGAGAGAGCAGACGCTGGGACAGCATCTCCATGGAGAGGACACGGGGGAGTGGGAGCACACATGTGAAGGTGGACTGTGCGATTCCACTGTAGTGTGGCAGGCAAGGTCTGGAAGGCTGGGGGTTGAGCTGAGTCCATGCTGCACTGTGGACTCGCTTTGTGATCTTGGACCCTTCTCCCTCTTCCTGACCCTCAGTTTCCCACCTGACAAACAGGGCCATGGGAGGGGAGATGGAGAATATCCTCAGAGCAGATGTGGACGGTGGCCTTGGGGGGGAACCCCAGGCATCTCCTGATGTTGACCTGTGGCCTTCCAGCTGGACATAGGGCCTTGAAGGAGGGTGCCTGGGTCAGCCACGGGTAGACTTTCTGGGGAAGAGAGGAAGGTGCAGAGCTGTTGCATTTCCTGGGAACCAGGCTCATCCTCTCTGGGTGTGAGGATGCCTTCCCAGAGATAGCCCTGGCCCCCTGCCCAGGCCAGCTGTCCTCTACCCCCAGCCCTTGATTAGCATCCCAGGAGGTCTGGGAAGAGAATGGACAGGCCGGAGGAGGTGCTGGGTGTCTGTAGATATCAGAGGAGATAGCTTTTGCAATGAGTGCTGTGGGATAGACAGGGTGTGGGCATGTGGTAATGAGGTCTCAGAGGCCACGGTGGCCCCAAGATGGCCTTGGCAGTGGCCAGAAGACAAGAGGGCTGGCTGTGTCACGAACAGAATGAGTGGCTTTGGAGAAGTAGGGAGCAGGTCACGAGGGGCACCCAGCTCATCAGGAGCCGCCCATGGATGTGCTCAGATCTGCTGGGACTGGGGTGGAGGAATAAGCGGGTAGATACCGCAAAAGGAGGATGAGGAAGGAGGAAGTTGTTGACCCTGCCTGGGGCAGGGTGTTCCCAGGGCAAGCAG
Organism: Pan paniscus; assembly: GCF_029289425.2. Classification (NCBI taxonomy): domain Eukaryota; kingdom Metazoa; phylum Chordata; class Mammalia; order Primates; family Hominidae; genus Pan; species Pan paniscus. The sequence continues at coordinate 48,533,404 of NC_085926.1, read as the reverse complement.
CTAGAGCTGGTTTGGGGGAGGGTCCAGATGGGCTTCCAGCATGTGGACCTTCGGAATCTTCAGTTCCTATGAAGTAGGCAAGACATCTGTGTCAGTCATCTTAAGGGTCCTTGCCAAGCTTTAAAGAGCTGGGTGGACTTGGACTGATCCAAGGCAGGGCTGTGGCAGGGAGGGCATGGGAGTGGGTGCTACACCTATAGCCCACGAGGCCAGTCTTGTTGCCAGTCCCATGCCCTCAACACCTGGCTCCTGGCTGGGTACACACTGGGCAGAGAGAACCTGAGGATGCAGGGCACCTGCCAGGGGTGTTGTGGATGACATCGCTAGAGGGCAGTGTGGCTCAGGTTGAAGCCGTGTTGGTGGGGGCTGGGGCAGAGAGTGTACAAAGCTTGGAGAGGCGGGGCTGGGGATCCCGAGGAGGCGGGAAACTGCAGGAGTCCGGTGGGGGCCAAACAAGAAAGTGAGCCAGGGGTTTACGAACTTCTGGATCTCTCCCTTGTTCCTTGTCCCCAGTGCATTTTCAAAGACAAGAGGGAGATACAAATATAGTAAAAGGCAACCATAACGTATTTTAAAATGAATTTCTTAGAGATTGACATACTTAATTTATACTGTAATACTGTAAGATAGACAATGTGCACATCCCATTTTCCTGATGAAGAGAAAATGTTATTAACATATTATTTTCAAAAAATATGTAAAACTTTTAGTTAAAAAAACCAAAATACTAAAAAACAAAAAAAAAATTGTAAAAAATGAAATTCTGGAAAGACAATTAAGATACTCCCAGGGCTCAGTGAGTACCCAAAGTACTTGGTTACTAAGTGCCACGCACGGCCGGGCGCGGTGGCTCACGCCTGTAATCCCAGCACTTTGGAAGCTGAGGAGGGCGTATCACCTGAGGTCAGGAGTTCGAGACTAGCCCGGCCAACGTGGTGAAATCCCGCCTCTACTAAAAATACAAAAATTAGCAGGGCGTGGTGGTGGGCGCCTGTAATCCCAGCTACTTGGGAACCTGAGGCAGGAGCATCCCTTGAACCCGGGAGGCGGAGGTTGCAGTGAGCCAAGATAGCGCCATTGCACTCCAGCCTGGGCAACAGGAGCGAAACTCCGTCTCAAAAAAAAAAAAGTCCCACGCATTTGCTCCCAGCAGCCAAAGCAAAGAAAGAGGAACAATATTGAAATGTGTTTTGAGTCTCTATCCATGAGGTAAAAGAGCTTTTCCAGCGTGGTTGAGCATGCTCCTATGGACGGCGGAAGAGTCCCGGGGCTCGGAGCAGTCAAGGGGGACCCCGAGCAGGGGCAGGAGGGCGCAGCGGAGTTGACGGCTGGGACTGCAGGCCTACTGGCCCCTGTCGGCTCTGACCAACCTGGCCGTGCGGGTCACGTAGGCCTCGTCCCACTGCATGAAAACCCCTCCCTCCTGGGGGCCCTGGGCTCCCTAGCAAGGAGGTAGCAGAATTCACGCGTGCCGCTGCTCAGGGATGCAGCGCCAGGGCGGAGCCCGTAGGTGGGGCCTATGCAAATCAGCGCGGGCAGGTTGGGAGCGCTGAGTTTGCGCATCCGGGGCGGGCCTGCACAATCCGGGCCTTGAACTGGGGCGGGGCCAGTGCAATCCGGAGTTGAGCATGCGCATTCTCGATCCTGGCCTAAAGAACTGGGCCCACTTGTTCCAAAACGGGCGGGTAGGTGAGTTGGGCATGCGTGGTCGGAGGCCGGGCCCCTTTCAGCTGGGGCGGAGCCTACTCACTCTGGGGCGGGACCTGCGGGAAGATAGACATGGGCTGTCGCGGCTTGAGGAGGGGCGGGGCCCAAGGGGCGGGACCTCGGGTGGCCCGAGGTGGCCCGGCTGCTGGGTTGGAAGCGGCGCAGTCCGACTCATCCCGGCCCCGGGATGGCGTCCCCACGGGAATTGACACAGAACCCCCTGAAGAAGATCTGGATGCCATACAGCAATGGGCGGCCCGCTCTGCACGCTTGCCAGCGCGGTGGTGAGGCGGGGTCCTCTGGGAGGAGGTGGGAGGTGCACCGGGATGGGTGGGTAGGGCGGCCTGGGCGGGGGTCTCGCATGGAGAAGGGGCGGGAGACAGATGGGGAACCGGGGACAGGTGAGGTTGCCGTGACTGGGGAGGCTGCTGGGGACAGGTGAGGCGGTCGTGACAGTGGTGGGCCAGAGACAGGTGTGGCAGAGCAGGGGGCGGGGACAGGTGTGTGGGGGCATATCGGCTTGGCGGTGGCTAGGTCTGGCCACCATCACCTCGGGGAGGGCTCTAGCCCCCTTGCTTCCCTCTCCAATCCCCATCGCCCCCAGCCTGGGGAGGACCCTGTGGGCACCCCAGGCCCTTCCCTCTCTCCTGGCCAAGGAGTGTGGGCCGGGTTGTTGGACTGGAACTGAGCTGTGTGGCCCTAGGTGAATTACTTGGCCTCTCTGAGCCCAGAACTTTCAAAGGTGGGCTAGTTTTCCAACAGGAGGAAGGGTGCCTCTTGGCCTTAAAGCTGAGCTTGGGCAGGAACTTCAGCAGAGATGTGCTCAGGATAGAGACAGAAAAGTATGCCGTGTGGGCCTGTGTCTGTGTCCCGGGACATGTAAGTATCCACCTGGGGTCATGGGTGTACAGTAAAACTGGAGAGTGAAACAGCTAGGAGAATGCTGAAATTCATGGAATTGTTAAGGGGCTCACCTCTCCTAGGGTCCCAGGTGTTTAAACCGCTTCCTTGAGTTTCTGCCTGTCCTTAAATGAGCTGGCAGTTTTTTTTTTTTTTAAGAGATGAGTCTCGCTCAGTGGCCCAAGCTGGAGCAAGTGCAGTGGCGTGATCATAGTTCACTGCAGCCACGACCTTCTGGGCTCAAGCAATCCTCCCACCTCAACCTCCCGATTAGCTGGGATTATAGGTGCGCCACCACACCCAGCTTTTTTTTTTCTTTTTTCTTTTTTTTGTAGAGACAGGGTCTTGCTATGTTGTCTGGGCTGGTCTCCAACTCATAGCTTCAAGTGGATCCTCTGGCCTTGGCCTTCCGAAGTGTTGAGATTACAGGCGTGGGTCCTGGCCTGCAACTTTTTTATTACCAGGAAAAGAAAGATTTGTTTTAGGAGTAACTGAAACATTGTAATGAATTTGCAGCTTGTCCAGGACCTCAGAGAACATCTAGTTTAACAGACAGTGAAATGGAGATCAGGAGATTGAGTGACATGCCTGGGTCTCCCTGTGATCCTGCCTCTGCTTATGTATGATAAGCAAGGGGAGAGTTCTTTGTGCTCATCCTGCTGCAGCAGCCTGGAGCCATGGCTTTGATCATGATATGAGTCCTGGGGGAAGGGTGTGTGTATTTCTGGCCACACTGTGAGTCCTGGCAGGGGAAGGCCATGTTTCTGACCAGACCAAGTCGTGGTAACTCATGGCTTTGATTGTGATGTAGGTCCTGGTGGGGCTGTGGCTGTCTATAATGCACACTCAGTCCTGAGGGCTATGGCTACCCCTCCTTTGAGACTCTTCTGGAGGCGGGGAGGCTGAGCCAGTCTGTGTTATTAGGGCTGTGTGGTCCTGACTTAGGGGGGTGGCTGCTATTACTACATAGGGGAAAGGAGTGAGGACCTGGACTTTTTTTTTTTTTTTTTTTTTGAGACGGAGTTTCACTCTTGTTGCCCAGGTTGTAGTGCAGTGGTCCTATCTCAGCTCACTGCAACCTCTACTTCCTGGGTTCAAGCAATTCTCCTGCCTCAGCCTTCCAAGTTGCTGGGATTACAGGTATGCGCCACCATGGCCGGCTAATTTTGTATTTTTAGTAGGATGGAGTTACACCATGTTGGCCAGGCTCGTCTTGAATTCGTTATCTCTAATGATCTGCCCCCCTTGGCCTCCCAAAGTGTTGGGATTACAGGCATGAGCTGCCATGCCTAGCCAAGTCTGTGAGCCTTTAAGGAGTAGGTCCTCAATAAGCAGAGGCAGGGTATTCTGTCATCACTACCATTCTTTCTTTGCTTCTCACTACGTCTGAGTCAGGGATTGATGCATCAGCTCCAAGCCAACCCCCGTTACAGGTGAGAGGAAGCTGAGGCCCAATGGGAAGGTCTCATAGCTCCTGAGGCAGAGCTTGTGTTTCTCCAGGCTCTAAGTGTGGAACTGAAATGTGGCTCTGGCCTGAGCTGAGGGGCTCGTGCCATCACGGTGTCTCAGGGTGTTGGGGTAGGCTGGGTTCTAGGTCCGCACTTTTTCCTGGAGGAGGAGGTAGCACCTGAGAGGCCAAAGATGAGACCTGCAGGTTGTTTGGGGATTTGGGCCTCAGGGTTCACAGCAGGGAGTGGGTAAGCAGTGAATGAACATGGAACCCGCCCATGCAGCACCTCCAGCTCCCAGTGCCTGCATTTGGGCAACACTTTACCCTTTGCACAGTAGACTTGTAGGTTGAGTGACTGCAAGGACAGTCTGGACCCGGAGGGTGTGGGTGGGGATGGAAGCGGATTTGGTCCCAGGGCTTTGTGGGCAGGAAGAAGCAGGACCCACTGCTGGTCTGTGCTTTGTACTGGGTTTTCTCTGGAGTCTAGTCCCCAGCTCCTCAGGGCACTAGGGGCTGGTGGACTGAGGGATGTACTGCACCTCCTCCACTCCCACAGGCACGCCCCCACTTGATAAAATTTAAAGCCACACCTGAGGGCTTGGGAGGCTTTTACCTTTCCCATCATTGGCCTCCGAGCTCAGACCTGGAGGAACTCTGAGGGCAGGTGGGGCAAGAGCTGACTCAGGAAGGACTGCAGAAAGGACGGTGTTTGATGGCTTTTCTCAGCTGAAAGGTGGCAAAACTCTTCCTGGGTAAGGACATGACTGGTGTGTGCACAGGGCAACAGGAGAGATGACTTTCAGTCCCCTCTGAAAAGGGCCTCCATGGCACGTTACTTTATTTTAAAGAGCTCTTCCTTCCCCAGCCTGGCCTAAGGAGGTGAGAGCAGTTGCAGTTCAGGAGTCAATTCTGGCACCCCCTCCAGGGACCTGTGGCTGCTCCTTGGGTAGAAGTAATGGAACATAGACACTGCCCATTGCCAGGCACGTCTCAGGCCCCTTGGGCCCCTTCGCTCCTAGAGCTCATGGGGCCTGCAGCGAATTTACAGGAAAGGAACCCATGAGGGAAGTTGGGCTGACATGTCTTCACATTTCCTTCCGCACATGCTCAATGTTATAAACAGTGTGTTCTTTTTTTTTTTGGAGACAGTCTTGCTTTGTCCCCCAGGCTGGAGTGCAGTGGCACAATCTTGGCTCACTGCAACCTCTGCCTCCTGTGTTAAAGCAATTCTCCTGTCTCAGCCTCCCGAGTAGCTGGGATTACAGGTGTGCACCACCACACCCGGCTAATTTTTGTATTTTTAGTAGAGACAGGGTTTCACCATGTTGGCCAAGCTGGTCTCGAACTCCTGACCTCAGGTGATCTGCCCGCCTCGGCCTCCCAAAGTGCTGGGATTACAGGCATGTGCCATCACGCCCAGCTATAAACAGTGTGTTCTACTGTCCTGTTTGCTCAGTGTCAGGGTCCTGTGGGCTCAGAGCCACAGGTGCAGCCGCACACCCAGCCCGCTTGGTCCACGTGCTCTGTTTCAAGGGCTGCAATGTGTTCCCTCCTTGTTGTGCCTCAGTTGGCAATTTCTCATGGCTGGAATTTCCCAGTGTTTTGCTATGGTAAGCAGAGCTGTTGTGATACACTTGAACTTTGGTTTTCTTTTGGGTCATTTCCTTGGGAGCTTATCTTGGGGAGCAGAGGAGATAGGTAATTTATTGCCTTGTTTTGCACCCAGGCCTGATTTGCTGCCCTGCCTGCCCACCTTGTGCTGCGCATGTGGGTGGAAGGCGGGAAGGGAAATGCCACCAAATGCCATGGGAGGAGGCTGGAGCTGTCTCTGGGAAAATAGGAGATGTGGAGAGGGGGTGCAGATCCCCAGTCCTGAGGTTTTGGGAGTCCCTGAAGGAGCAGTTGGGGGGTGGCCCCATCAGCGGGAGCAGGGTAGATGCAGGATTTCCTCCTGCTTAGCAGCTGTCGCACTGCCCTTGGTTGCCTGAGAGCCCGGCCACCTGGCCGGGAACTATGCAAACAATGCACAATGCGGGCCTCAGCTGTCCACCGGCCCTGAGGAGGCAAGGCCTTGCCTAACTTGTTTTCCTCTCACCTTAGCTAATACTGAGAGTTCTCTGCAAGTTTCTCCACTCTCACTCAGTCAGCCTGTTTCATGGGGTCTCCTCCTTCCCGCCCCTGAGGCTCACCATTTGGGTCACCTTTAAACAAGGGGAATGCACAGGAGTGATGGAGCCCCCACTGGCAAGCAAGGCCCTTTGTTTCTCTGCAGGGCCTGCCTGGGGCCAGGCCACCGCCTCCATGCCCTGAGTCCCAAGGGCAGTCGGTGCCGAGGTACACCTATGGCTTTAGCTCAGTATCCGCCAGGGTAGGACAGAGGGCACAGCTTCCCAGAAGTGCCCAGGCTCTTGGATAGCACTAGGCTTCTCTGAGGGATGACTGCCCCATTTTACAGCTGGGGACACCGAGGCTCAGAGTTCCCAATGAGTGTCAGACTCAAGATGGCAACCCAGGCTTGACTCCTGACCCCCTGCGGAAGTGCTTCTGGGGCCTCTGTGCTCTGAGGGAAACAACTTGTTGGTGGGGACAGTCTGTCTAGGCAACCAGGTGAAGGCACTTGCAGAACCAAGAAGAGGGGCAGTGACAGGTCCCCACATCTGTTCATCTGCCTGTCTGCTATGGTTTTACCTGACCCAGGTCCTAAGGATGAGGAAAAGGAAGCTTCCTGAGGCTTCTGACATGAGACTGCGTTTGATGGCATTGGAAACTGAGCTGAGGGCTGGGCTCACACCTGTAATCCCAGCACTTTGGGAGGACGAGGCAGGCAGATCACCTGAGGTCAGGAATTCGAGACCAGCCTGACCAACATAATGAAATCCTGTCTCTACTGAAAATACAAAAATTAGCCAGGTGTGGTGGCATGTGCTTGTAATCCCAGCTACTTGAGAGGCTGAGGCACGAGAATTGCTTGAGCCTGGGAGGCAGAGGTTGCAGTGAGCTGGGTACCAGTGTCCTCCAGCACTCCAGCCTGGGCAAGGGCGACAGAGCGAGACTCCCTCTCAAAAAAAAAAAAAAAAAAAAAGAAGGCTGGGGGTGATGGCTCACACCTGTAATCCCAGCACTTTGGGAGGCCCAGGCAGTCGGATCACCTGAGGTCAGGAGTTTTGAGACCAGCCTGACCAACATGCCAAAACCCCATCTCTACTGAAAATACAAAAATTAGCCAGGTGTGGTGGCAGGTGTCTGTAATCCCAGATACTCGGGAGGCTGAGGCAGGAGAATCGCTTGAACCTGGGAGGCAGAGGTTGCAGTGAGCCAAGATCGCACCACTGCCCTCCAGCCTGGGCGACAGAGTGAGACTCCGTCTCAAAAAAAAAAAAAAAAAAAGAAAACTGAGCTAGGTCCCATAAGATGAAGCTGGCAGTTCTGCTGCCTTGGTATCTGTTCTAGCCAGCTGGGAATATAGGGGGCTGTATTCAGATCCTTCCGTGCCTCTAGCCTGGCATCTTCTCTGGCTGGCACACTGACCTGTGGCACATGGATGGTGGTGGGTGGGCTATCAGAGGGACTGTCCTTGTGGGCATCAGTCTGGGTCTCTGGTCTCAACCCCTTGTGGTCCTTACCCTGAGAGACTTCTAGATGCCTCCCTCCCTGATCCTGCCCACGGTTCCCGAGCCCCAGCGCTGTGCCAGGCCCCAGGGCCCTAAAGGGCTCAGATACCACAGGGCTTCTTCTGCTGTAAGTGATCAGTCTAGAGAGAAGAGTGTCATTAGTGAGGTGACCAGGATTGAGGGTGAGGGGTGTTCCCGGTAGCCATGGAGATGCCTTGGGGAAAGGACTCGTTGAGGAAGTGACTTTTGAGCTGGGCTTTGTATGATGAAAAGAAGTTCACCACAGGGAGGGCATGCAGTGGGGCTATGTGTTCTGGGAGCACTGAGTGATGGATGGGGTGGGAAAGATGTAAAAAGGTTAGGGTATGGATTCCTGGATGACAGAGGCAGGGTGTTGATTACCCTGCTGGGTTTTGGTCCTGTCCTTCATGCGGTGGGGACCCCCCTAGCCATGTTTAGCCAGTGGCAAGTTCGGTTGACTTTATGCCTGGTGGTGCACATCAGGATGAAAAGGGCTGGAGAGATCCCACTGTGTCTGCCAGAGCCCAGGCGGGCCTGGGGAAGGGGGACATGCCAACGGTGGCTTGAAATCAGCATCTGGGGCCACTCCGGGAGCTGTGTGGGGATGCTAGGAAGCCAAGAAGATACGTCTGATGCCAGTCCCATGCCCTGAGGCTGAGAGACCACAGGCTGAGAGGGAGGGGTGCGCTGGGAGGGTCCCAGCCCTCATCTGACACTGTGCTGCTTGCCTTTTAGTGTGCATGACCAACTGCCCAACGCTCATTGTCATGGTGGGCCTGCCCGCCAGGGGCAAGACCTACATCTCCAAGAAGCTGACTCGATACCTGAACTGGATTGGTGTGCCCACTCGGGGTGAGGCTTGGCCCCAGCTGTCTAAGGGGAGCTTTGTGGGGCATGACAAAGAGAATAGAGAAGGCCTATTCTCTATTATTTGGCCTGGGGTTGGGTCAAGGTCAGGGTTGGTAGGGGTTGCTGTTGCTGTGAAAGCTGAGCCTCTCCTTCCCGCCAGAGTTCAATGTTGGCCAGTATCGCCGGGACGTGGTCAAGACCTACAAATCTTTTGAATTTTTTCTCCCCGACAATGAAGAGGGCCTGAAAATCAGGAAGTAAGTATATGTGTTGGGTGTAGGGGGAGAGGTTGCTGGGGGACCCAGTGTGGAGAAAGCTAACACATTACTGACCATTTACTGAGAAGCCCCTGGAGTGGAGCTGCTGGTGAATGACTGAGCTACTCCTGAGCCCTGGCCTTGCCCAGCCCTGATGGCTGTGTGACAGGGCTGTGTGACAAGGCTGGTCTCTGGATCTCTCAGGATGTGGTGGGGGTGGGAGGTGATGGGTTTGGGGATGAGAGGAGAGGGTGTGTTGTGTGGCCTCCTGGTGGCTGGGCCATTCCTGCCCTGGGGTTAAGGAGCCCTTGGAAAGGACAGAGCTTCAGGGAGGTAAGAGGGGCTCAGCCCATGCAGGTCGTTGGAGCTGCTGCCTGGAGGTCACGCTCGCTCACCCCAGCCCCCCGTGGGGATGGCTGCTGCTGGGGAAGGGAACCTGAGTGAGTGCAGGCATACAGGCCTTAGGGATGGAGCTGGGGGTGGGGGGCTTCCTCCCTTGCCCCAGGATAAGCTCTCTCCTATGTATTTGGAGCATGTTCTTGGTGTGTGATTGCTGGTGCGATTGGCTTTGCATTGACATCTCCTAGATGCTGCTGGGTGAGTCGTTCACACTTCTGCTGTTACTCTGGAGATAGAAATATGTATATGCTACCCCCCCACCCTCAACTTTCAGACTTGAACTGAGTCCTTTCTTCAAGGAACTGAGCACCAGCTGGTGGTCTGAGCAGCCATGCTGTGCTTTTCTCAGGAGGTGTTAGCTGGGGTCTTGAGAAGCCCCTTATCAACCTAGGGTGGCAGAGACTTGCTCTTGGCCCAGCCATCAGGATAGGGCAGTGAGCAGAGGTTGACCCAGCTCTAGTGACTTCCCCAAATCAAGCCCAGTGGCTGCTACCAGGCTGCCACTGGGGTCCACACTAGGCTACCCGTTCCTTCTCTGACCACCAGGGGGCAGGAACTCCCTGCTGTGGGGCTTGGACCTTCAGACTGGAGACTGCCTTTGTTCTTGCATCGGTGTGGCTGGGCCAGGCTGTGGCACCAAGAAGGGAAGGGGAGCCTGATATTCAGGTTTCTATGGCCAAATTGTGGGTAAAAATCAAGGCTGGACCCTCTGGTTATATTGAGCCAGATAAAAAGTAGGGGACTAATGTCTGAACCTACCGTGTGCTGGGTTCTTGATGCCCATTGTCACCCCCTACTTTTACAGATGAGGAAACTGAGGCTCAGACAGGCCAGGAGTCTCGCACAAAATAGCAAGTTTACATCAGCGTCCAGACTTGAATCTAAGCCCATCCACCGCTAAAAAGTGTCCATCATTCCAATATTCCTCAATAGGTAGGTCAAGGAACATCAAATGCAAATTTTATTTATTTATTTTAAAAATTATTATTATTTGTGTGTGTGTGTGATGGAGTCTCACTCTGTCGCCCAGGCTGGAATGTAGTAGTGCAATCTCAGCTGACTGCAACCTCTGCCTCCCAGGTTCAAGCAATTCTCCTGCCTCAGCCAACAACCCCAAGCTGTGGACGCTGATAGCCTAGCCTGTCTGATCTTCCCAGCAGCTTCTGTGGTGGGCGGTGCCTCACTTTTCCAGATGCTGGGACCAAGGCCAGAAAGTGATGGGGGTGCCTTGGGTCACTCAGGGTTTGAATTTGAAGTCCGTCCTGCCTGAATCCATAGTGTTTGTGGGGAGAGTCTGCCAGCCGTTCCACTCTGGCTGTCCCCCTAAGGTAGGGATATTTGGGATTAATTCAAATGAAGAGACCTAGACTCAGAGAGGTTGGGAAGCTAGTCCAAGGTCACCCTGCAACAGAAGCTGGGGACAGGCTAATTGCTGCCTTTCTGCAGGCATACCCTCTGGCTGCCCTAGAAACCCTCTTTCCTGTATCCGAATCCTGGCTCTGGCTGGGCCACAGGGCCATCTCCTATTAATCAGCCCAAAATTTCCCAATTAGCAAAATAAAAGGACTAGAGTTTTTAAAATGGAAAACCTGGGAAGAGACAGCTGCATTTCCCAGAGGCCCAGTTACTCACACAGTGTTGAGGTCCATCTCTGACACTGGACACAGCAGAAGATCTAGAAAAGTGTGTGCAAGGCCAGGTGCAGTGATTCACGCCTGTAATCCCAGCACTTTGGGAGGCCGAGGTGGGTGGATCACTTGAGGCCAGGAGTTTGAGACCAGCCTGGCCAACATGGCAAAACCCCCTCTCTACTAAAATTACAAAAATTAGCCACATGTGGTGGGGCGCCTGTCATCCCAGCTACATCAGGAGGCTGAGGCATGAGAATTGCTTGAATCTGGGAGGTGGAGGTTGCAATGAGCCAAGATTGCGTCTCTGTGCTCCAGCCTGGGTGACAGAGTAAGACTCTGTCTCAAAAACAAAGTGTATGCAAGGGCATAAGTACACATATTCTAAACAGGCACACTCATACTCCTGCACACAGTCCTATACCACACACAAGCCCCCTATGCACACACACACATGGGCACATGCATGCATGTGCATACCTCATAGGCACACATCCGGACATGCGTATACCATATGCACAGGGTACATACACATACACACCCCCTGTGTATACAGTCACATTATACATAAGGGTATATGTACATGTGTGGGCACCTACACATATAAATACTTGGGCTCACTTAAGCCACACATAATTCAAGGGCCATTACACACACGAAGGCGCACATGTTCTCACCCTGTATATACACACACACCTGAGCACGCTCATACATGGTGTGTAGGGGGTCCCCAAGACTGCCCTCAGGTTCAGTGATTTGCTAGGGTGACTCCCAGGACTTGGCATATAGCTGGACTCATGGCTAAGACTTAGTACGGCAAAATGACACAAAGCAAAATCAGAAAAAGGGGCCTGGGGTGAAGTCCAGAGGAAACCAGGAGCGAGCATCAAGATTTTCTCCTCATGGAGTCACACAGGACGCACTTAATTCCTCCTGCATTGAACATTGACAACATGTGTAAAATGTTGTCTGCCAGGGAAGTTCATCAGAGACTCAACGACCAAGGTTTTTACTGGGGGCTGGTCATATAGGCACCCTGTGCCTAGCATGTACCAAAATTCCAGACTCCCAGAAGGAAAGCAGATAATAACATAAACCATGTTGTTTGTATAAACAGTCTATGCACAGTGAGCTCCTCTTATAATTCAGGGAAAGTTTCATATCACTAGAGGGAACTGTTTACCATCAAGTTCCCCAACCCTGGCCAAGGGCCAACCTCACAAGCAGGCCTTTCAAAGGGGACCATTCTCATACCTGCTGTGTTAACTCTTCCACACACATGCAGTCACCCACTACACATGAAGGTGGGTGCACACACACATGCATACCTCAGAGGCATGTGTGTGGGCACATATACGCTTGTGTTCACCTGTATGCACATGTGGATCTGTGCACATGTACACACCAAGCATGATCGCATATGTTCTCACACAGTCACATGGCACATGAAGACATGTATACACACACACCATGTGTACACACATGGTCACCCCCACATGCATACTCTGTATATGCTTGGACACACACACACAAACTTATACACATGGGTGCATGCACACACATCCTGTGTGCACACATGTGGGCACACTCATTCATACCTGTGCCCATTTAGTCACATACTGCACACAGGGATTGTGCACGCTCATGTGTGTGTGCACCTGTGCTCATACATGGGCCCAGGGAATACTCACACAGGTACACTCACAGATTTACATGTACACACTTGGGCACAACACACTCACACATAACCACCCACACGTGTGGATTCATGCACATATGCATCTCTTCACCCCATTTGCACTCTCTTATACACACACACACACACGCACACACACAGGCTCCCAGGCTCTTCCCTCAGCATCTCCACCGGGGCCCTGAGGTCTCTCCTGCATGGTGGTGTCATGGCCAGAGCAGCCCACAAAAGAGATCTTAGCCCAGAACGTGGGGCTCTAAGGAGAAATGTCCCCACCAATGCCAGTTACCTGGACTCTCAGAATTCAGATGTTTTTGGCATGAGGAAGAAAGCACTTTGAGGCTTTAACTGGAAGACCCATTGGGGCACAGAAATGGTTACAAGGGCTGGACATAGTAGCTCACGTGTGTAATCCCAATATTTTGGGAGGCTGTGGCGGGAGGATCACTGGAAGCTAGGAGTTAAAGACCAGCCTGGGGAACATAGTGAGACCCTGTCTCTTAAAAAAAACAAAACAAAAGAAAGAAAAGAAATGTCACAAGGAGCCATAAGAGTAGAGCTCTTTTCAGTGCCCTGGACTCAGCTCTACCACTGATTTCTTTGTGGTTCTCAGATCAGCTTCTGCCGCTGTATTTCAGGCATATCGTCCTGATGAGAGCCCTTTGACTTTGACATGCTGGGAGTTTAAACACAAAATCCAAAGATCAACAAAGCCAGGAGGGCTGGGCACTGTGGCTCAAGCTTGCAATCCCAGCACTTGGGAGGCTGAGGAGGGTGGATCACCTGAGGTCAGGAGTTCAAGACCCACATGGCCAACATGGTGAAATCCCATCTCTACTAAAAATACAAAAAATTAGCTGGGTGTGGTGGCACATGCCTGTAATCCCAGCTACTCGAGAGGCTGAGGCAGGATAATTGCTTGAACCCAGGAGGTGGAGGTTGTAGTGAGCTGAGATCACGCCACTGCACTCCAGCCTGGGCAACAAAGTGAGACTCTGTCTCAAAAAACAAAAAACACAAAGCTAGGAGATCTAGCTTTACCCTTACATAGAAAAAGGGAAGATAATAGATAAAAAGGTAATTTATCTATCTCCAGACCTCATAGGATAAATTGATGAGAATAATCCTGGCTGGGTGCAGTGGCTCGCGCCTGTAATCCCAGCACTTTGGGAGGCCAAAGTGGGCAGATCACTTGAAGTCAGGAGTTCGAGACCAGCCTGGCTAACATGGCGAAACCCCATCTCTACTGAAAATACAAAAATTAGCCAGATGTGGTGGCACGTGCCCATAATCCCTGGTACTTGGGTGGCTGAGGCACAAGAATTGCTTGAACCTGGGAGGCAGAGGTTACAGTGAGCTGAGATTGCACCACTGCACTCCAGCCTGGGCAACAGAGAGTAAGACTCTTGTCTAAAAAAAAACAAACCTTATGTGTCAATCCACTTTGCAGCAATAAATGAAAAAGCTGAGAACTTAAAAAGATTGTGTAAGCCTGGGCAACATAGCAAGACCCCATCTCTAAAAGAAATTTAAAGATTAGCCAGGTGTGGTGGCATATCCCTGTAGTTTCAGCTACTCTGGAGGCTGAGGCAGGAAGATTGCTTGAGCCCAGGAGTTTGGGCTGCAGTGAGGCATGATCCCACTGCTGCACTCCAGCCTAGGTAGCAGAGCGAGACCTTATCTCAAAAAAAAAAAAAAAAAAAAAAAAAAAGATCTGAAAACTGTATAGTCAGTGTTCAGTCATAGGTGGGGGATTCCCATTCTGGAGGGTATGGATATGATAGAAGAAGAGATGCAGAACCCTCCCTCAGAAGGGGTGGTTTGGGGAACTCTCTTTCAGGAAAGAAAGTTGAGCACTAAGCCTAACACTGCCCGAGGGCCAGCCCTAGTGTTCCTCCCATCCCCACCACCAACTCCTGACATGCACACAAGAAAACGGCTGCTTTTAAAAATGCTTATTTTGAAATACAAAAATTAGCTGGGCGTGGTGGTGCACGCCTGTAATCCCAGCTACTCAGTAGGCTGGGACACGAAAATTGCTTGAAACTGGGTAGAAGTTGCAGTGAGCCGAGATCGCACCACTGCACTCCAGCCTGGGTGACAGAGTGAGACTCAGTCTCAAATAAATAAATAAATAAATAAAAGGCGGGCGGGGTGGGGGGGGGGCTTATTTTGATAATCAGGGAAAATATATGACAATTAGAAATCATGAATGTGGCACAATGACAGCATGGATTTGTGCACAATGAGAGGATGAGGGAAAATACAGAAACGTAGTGCTTAAAAAATGTTCCTAATAGCCAAGAGTGTATAGCCTTCCACCTCACAGGAGCAGAGTTAGCCAAACACTGAACATTATCCTAAGGAAAGAGAAGAGAAACTTTGAAAAGAGAGCAAGAGACCTCGGGGCTGTTCCTTCTCCTGTCATGTCTCCTCCTGTTGTGTGTCCCTGGCCACCCTCCTGGAGCCAGGGTCGGGTGCTGGGCTGACCCTGTGTTTTCTCTCCTGAAGGCAGTGTGCCCTGGCAGCCCTCCGTGATGTCCGGCGGTTCCTTAGTGAGGAGGGGGGACATGTGGCGGTGAGTGTGACACCCTGGTGACAGCTGGGAGTGACACATGGGAGCCCATCCACATCTGTGCCTTTGCTCATCAGGCATCTGGAGGGGAAGGCAGGGTGTGTGTGCCCCAGCTGCTCTGGGTGCCAGCCCTTGGGAGGAAGTCTGCAACAGCTATGCAGGAGGAAGCCAGAGACTGGATATGGGCCAGGAGTTTCCCTCTGGGCATGTGGTGGCCGCATTTGACCCTGCAGGACTTCCCTCTGGATGCTTGTATTCTTGGCCACCCCAGAAGTTACAGGTATCAGGTTGCCTAAGTCTTTAGTAAATGTGATTTCTCCTGGTGTGGGGAGAATCCTGCCCAGCATTACTGGTTGTTGTAGGAACCCACTGAATCCTGGATTAAGGGGATTCCATCTGTGTGTTGGCCCTTCTAGTCAGACGGAAGAGCACAACAGGGCTAAACTGGGGTGTCTGTGGGAAACGGCTCTACCCCAACCTTATATAGTCAAACACAGGGGCTGTTCTTTCCCTTCCTTCTTCTTCCTGGAGTCATGCCTTCTGGAGTTCTCTGTCCCCAGCTACAATCTGTGCCTGTAGCACAGCCATTGCCCTTCTCTCTCCTGGGTTGAATGTTCTGCCTGTGGATCCCACATCATCCTCTCTTTGACTTACTGATTTGTTTCATTGAAGCACATCCTCCAGTAACTTCCTGAGAAAGGTGCTTGGGGAGGTAAATTGTGTGAGACCTTGCACATCTGAAATGTCTTTTTTTAATCCTCACATTTGATGGTTGGGTATAGAATTCTAGGTGGAAAGTGCTTTTCCCTTAGAACTTCTACAACATCACTCTGATGTCTTATGGCTTCTAGTGTGGCTGTGGAGAAGTCTCATGTCATTCTGATTTGCCGATCTTCCTAAAAGCTTCATCTCTTAGAGGGAGCTGAGAGTTTCTCATGCCCCTTCCTCTTGGGAGGCCTTTAGGGTCTTCAAGGTGATGTGATTTGTGGTGGGTCTTCTCTCCACCATACATGGTCCTAGGGGGCCCCTTTTCATCATAACACTCTTGTTCTCCAAGTCAGGGAAATTGTCATGTATTATTTCTTTGACAAATCACCTCTGCCCCTTTCTGGCAACTCACTCCATCCCTACTCCCATTTTCTGAGCTGCTTTTTCTAGAACTTCTGGTGGCTGCATGCTAGCTTGATTCTGAGATTCTGATTTTATCTTTTTTCTCTTAATTTTCTTTCTTTTTTTTTGAGACGGAGTCTCGCTCTGTCACCCAGGCTGGAGTGCAGTGGCGTGATCTCGGCTCACTACAAGCTCCTCCTCCTGGGTTCATGCCACTCTCCTGCCTCAGCCTCCTGAGTAGCTGAGACTACAAGCCCCCGCCACTGTGCCCGGCTAATTTTTTGTATTTTTAGTAGAGATGGGGTTTCACCATGGTCTCGATCTCCTGACCTCGTGATCCGCCTGCCTTGGCCTCCCACAGTGCTGGGATTACAGGCGTGAGCCACCACGCCCGGCCTTTCTCTTTATTTTCTCTGTTTTTTTTGGTTGTTTGTTTTGAGAAAGACTTCTTCAACATTATCTTACAAGTATATGAGTGTTGTTGTTTTTTATTTCCTTGAGACACGGTCTTGCTCTGTTGCCCAGGCTGGAGTGTAGTGTCTCAATCATAGCTCACTGCAGCCTGTCTCCTAGGCTTAAGTGATCCTCACACCTCAGCCTCCTGAGTAGCTGGGACTGCAGGCACGTGCCACCATGCTTGACTAATTCTTGTATTTTTCACAGAGACAGGGTTTCACCTTGTTGAGCAGGCTTGTCTCAAGCTCCTGGCCTCAAGCAATTTGCCTGCCCCAGCCTCCGAAAGTGTTAGGATTACAGGCATAAGCCACTGCACCCGGCCCAAATTTCTTTTTTTGTTTGTTTGTTTGATTTAGTTTCTGTTTTTCTTGTTAAAGGTTTTGCTGGAGTGTCCAGTGAGCCCTGGCTGGATGCCCTTTTTAAAAAAGTGATGCTGGGCTGACATGGTGGCTCATGCCTGTAATCCCAGCACTTTGGGAGTCTGAGGCAGGAGGACTGCTTGAGCCCAAGAGTTTGAGACCAGCTTTCATAGCGAGACTCTGTGTCTACAGAAAAATTTTTAAATTAGCCAGGTGTGGGCCAGGTGCGGTGGCTCACACCTGTAATCCCAGCACTTTGGGAGGCTGAGGTGGGTGGATCACGAGGTCAGGAGATCAAGACCATCCTGGCTAACATAGTGAAACTCCATCTCTACTAAAAAAATACAAAAAATTAGCTGGGCGTTGTGGCAGGCGCTTGTAGTCCCAGCTACTCGGGAGGCTGAGGCAGGGGAATGGCCTGAACCCAGGAGGCAGATGGGAGACTGAGGCAGGAGAATGGCGTGAACCTGGGAGACAGAGCTTGCAGCGAGCTGAGATCGCGCCACTGCACTCCAGCCTGGGCGACAGAGCAAGACTCCGTCTCAAAAAAAAAAAAAAAAAATTAGCCAGATGTGGTTGGGCACAGTGGCTCACCCCTGTAATCCCAGCACTTTGGGAGGCCAAGGCAGGCAGATCATGAGGTCAGGAGTTCGAGACCAGCCTGCCCAACATGGTGAAACTTTGTCTCTACTAAAAATACAAAAATTAGCCAGGTGTGGTGGCACAAGTAGCTGTAATCCCAGCTACTCAGGAGGCTGAGGCAGGAGAATCGCTTGAACCCAGTAGGCGGAGGTTGCAGTGAGCCGAGATCACGCCACTGCACTGCAGCCTGGGTGACAGAGCAAGACCCTGTCTCAAAAAAAAAAAAAAAAAAGCCAGGTATGGTGGTACATGCCTGTAATCCCAGCTACTTGGGAGGCTGAGGCGAAAGAATAACTTAAGCCCAGGAGGTTGAGGCTGCAGTGAGCTATGATTGCTCCACTACGCTCCAGCCTGGGCGACAGAGTGAGACCCTGTCTCAAAAAAAATTTTTTTAAATAAAAACAAAAAAATGATGCTGTAACCGAGGTGTGGTGCACACTTGTAGTCCCAGCTACTCAGGAGGCTACTCAGAGGATGCTTGTGCAGGCCCCAGGTACTTCTCAAAGAGCTCCAGATGGGTCAGTGCCTGGCTGGATGGGGTTGGGAAGGGGGCCTGGGCCTCCAGCTCTTCTTTATCAGCCAGCTAGTCCTCCCATTTCGTCCCCACCTTTGTCCCTTTTCTTAGCAATGCCACTGCACCCTCTGGAGTGCTCTGGTCCTGCACAGGTGGTGTGCTCTGGTTGGCGAGCACCTGTGTTTGGTTTCCTACATGACTCTGAGTCCGTCACCGTGGATCTCTCTGACAGAATTGTGTTGATGTCTCCATCTACTGTCGTCTCCTTTTTCTCCTGTCGTCTCTTTTTCTCTTTATCCTTCTGTTCCCATTTTACTGGGGTGTCAGGATGGAGTAGAAATAAACATAGGTTCAGTTTACTAGGTTTAACTGGTTTCACTGCAATTCCTGTTGGTCAAACACAAACTGAGTGCCCACTGTGTGCAGAGCAGCACTGAGTAGGTTCTTCTGTGCCACGGGTCTGCTCCCCTGCTGGGAGCACAGGCATCCTCTCCTTCTAACTTCCTTGGGGCATTCTCTCCAAGGAAGGGGAGGGCCAGCCCAGCCGTTGCAAGTCTGGAGGAGACTGGCCAGGCAGGTGGACCTGGCAGCAGCTGGTCCTTATGAGAAATCCAGTCCCCAGAGAGCCTGTGCTGCGGCCCTCACTGCCCACTTCAGGGCCCACTCTGGCCCCTTCCTTCCCCAGGGCCAGAGGCTGAGTTAACCCTAGTTTGGTCCTAGGTTTTTGATGCCACAAACACCACCCGAGAACGGAGAGCGACCATCTTTAATTTTGGAGAACAGAATGGCTACAAGGTGAGGCCTCCTTGGCTCCTCTCCTTGGCGGAACTGTGGCATGTCCCCTGCCCTCCAGGGCTCCTTTCACCGCCTGCTTATGCATGAGGGGCATGGGGCTGGCATGGCTCCTGAGTGTAATTTGGGATGAGAGGGGCTGTCTCCACTTGGGGTTTGCTTTCCAGAGGGAAGGGGGTTTTCGTGGGAGAGTCTAGGAGAGGGCAGCACCTGCTTTAGCTCTGGACTCCTTGACCCCGCCTCCAGCCCTCTGAAGCAGGGTTTCAGGGCCTGGCTGCTTGTCAGCATGGGCCTCAGGGGATGGAGAGCTCCGAGGAGCAAGGTGGGAGGCCCTGAATGTGTCCGTGTTCCTCCCTCCCACCACCCCGGCGCTTCTGGTCCTGCCGCAGACCTTTTTTGTCGAGTCCATCTGTGTGGATCCTGAGGTCATAGCTGCCAACATCGTGGTGAGTAGTGCATCTGACCTTGTCAGAAGGTCGTGTGTGACAGGGACATCCCTTTTCAGGTTTTGGCTAACTTTAATTTGATCTTGAACCTTGTGGGGGTAGGGAGGAAGTGTAACTTCAAATGCTGGGTCAGGTATGCCTCGCCCTCTGTGGATCACTGTGTGGAAGGCTGGGTGGCTGGTGGACATTCACTCACCCCACCTCCCCCTCGTAACCACCTGGACACTAGGAGAGCACCTTCAGCAGGGGTGGAAGGGTGGGTGAGGGGCATGTTTTATATTTCAGAGAAAGAAAGACTCATTCTTTCCTTCCCCTCCCCCAGTTTATCTGAGGAATGGCCATCTGGGTCTGGGAAAATGAGAGTTCAGGGTGGGGAACGGCCTCCAGGCCTCCCCCTGTACCACAAGGATGAGGGACTTCAATCCCTGGCCCCTCAGTGATACCCTCTTGGCACTGGTGTGAGAACTCAGACCAGGGAGCTGCTGGACCAGCCCCCACCTCAGCTTCCAGCCTCAGGTTCCCGCACTGGTCTCCGGTGCAACCTCCTCCAGCCCCCTGCCCAGCAGTCTCCTTGGTCTCTGGCCCCGCCTGGCTCCTGACCCTGATATGTCCTTGCTCTGTGCCTGGCTCCGGCAGCAAGTGAAACTGGGCAGCCCTGACTATGTCAACCGCGACAGTGATGAGGCTACGGAGGACTTCATGAGGCGCATTGAGTGCTATGAGAACTCCTACGAGTCGCTAGATGAGGACCTGGATAGGTGAGTCAGGGCAGCGCCAGGCCCTGCAGGTGTGATGGTGGGCGGCAGGGGTCATACTTGGCTGCCTCCTATGGCTCCCCATGGTGGTGGCTGGAGGACCAAAAAGCAGAGATGGTCTGACCTTTCTTGTTTATTTCCTTGGGGCAGAAATGTTTGGTCAGAGGTGACTTGCAGAACACTGGTTACCTCATCCAAAACTCTGCGAGTCAGGATTTTATACTATTCCATCATGAAATCAAGCCGAATTTCTATGCAGGGGGTCTTAAAGCAGGGGTTGGCAAATATTTTCTGTCAAAGATCAGAGAGTAAATATTTTATTTAGACCTTGGAGGATGTACAGTCTCTGTTGCAGGCACTCACTCTGCTGTCACAGTACCAATGAAACATAGATGATATGTAAATCAATGGGCATAGCTGTGTTCCAGTAAAACTTGATAAAAACAGCCCACGGCTGAGTTCGACTGACTGGCCACAGTTTACCAAATCCTGTCTTACAGAACACATGGGGCAGTGGCTGGGTAAATAATAATGTAGCCCTTGGTGAAGTATTACAGTCATCATTACAACTCGTCATTGTGGAGAGACATGGGAAAATACAATATTGCATTCAGTGAAAAGGCTGGAATACAAACTTGTGCTTAGGTTCTGTAATTCTATAAGATTGTGTAATACAGGCCGGGCAGAGTGGCTTATGCCTGTAATCCTAGCACTTTGGGAGGCTGAGGCGGGAGGATTGCATGAGCCTAGGATTTTGAGACCAGCCTGGGCAACATGGTGAAACCCCGTCTCTACAAAAAATACAAAAATTAGCCTGGTGTGGTGGTGCACAGCTGTAGTCCCAGCTACTCGGGAGGCTGAGGTGGGAGAATCACCTAAGCCCAGGGAGGTCAAGGCTGTAGTGAGTTGCAGTTGCACCACTGCATTCCAGCCTGGGTGACAGAGTGAGACCCTGTCTCAAAAAAAAAAAAAAAAAAAGGATGCACATGAACCAAGAAACACAAGCAACTCTGAGATGAATGCTTTTGAGGTGTGCATAGAGCAGTGTCCTCAGCTGGGTTCTAGAGCCAGCCCAGGCCGGGCCTGAGCTGAATGGCACCTGCCACCTGGGCCTCTCTATGGCTTTCATGGTCCCCCAGCACAGCATTTCTCTTCATGGTTCTGTGATGTGATCCATTTGTCTGGAGCGGCTTCTGTTGGATTTGTCAGTAAGCATTGCTCTTGCTTTTATTGGTGGTGTCATCGTAACACCCCCAAACCAAGGTCCCAAGGTCCAGACAGTGAGAGCTCAACTGAGAATATCCAGAGGACTCTCAGCCTGAACCAGAGCCCACCCTGCACCCCCACACCCAGAGACTGATCAATGTGCTGTCCAAGCTGCAGTGCCACATAGGTCCAGAGTGGGGAAAGTGGCTGAGTTGGACTTATCGGCTGCCACCACCAGCACCATCCTCCTGTGCTTCCTGTCTCATCCACCAGCTGCCCAGGATGGGGTGTGGCAGCTGCTCAGCACACTTGGATGACCAGGACTGGGCTCTAGTGGGAGGAGGTCACTGGGGAAGGAAAGGCCAGGTCCTTGTACAGCTGACCAGGAAGAGTGAGGGCGTGGAGCGTTTGCCAGCTACTCCCAAGTCAACAACCCTCGGGAAAACTGTCTCTTGGTTCAACTTACAGACAGTGTATTGAGAGTGCGGAGATAGGCCAACAGGGGCCCCAGGGACACATGAGCAGCGGAGGAAGTCACGATGTGGTATGGCGGACCCCCCACTTTGGATGTCACCTTTGGGAAGCATGATGAGTGACGAGCACCTCCCATCTCCCGTCTCCCACAGGGTTTGCCTGTGCGTCACACGCACTGTGTTGCTCCCGCCTCACCCCCATCACTCGCACACCAGCTGACGGTCCTGAGGGTTGTAATCTCTGGTGGTTGGAGGTGCAAGGCCTCGCAGCTAGACTCCGTGGCTGGCCAGATGTGCTCTGTGAGAACCCTGGCCACACTCACAGGCCTCTTTCTACCTTCTCTCTGGACAGGGACCTGTCCTATATCAAGATCATGGATGTGGGCCAGAGCTACGTGGTGAACCGTGTGGCTGACCACATCCAGAGCCGCATCGTATATTACCTCATGAACATCCACGTGACCCCCCGCTCCATCTACCTCTGCCGGCACGGGGAGAGCGAGCTCAACCTCAAGGGCCGGATTGGCGGGGACCCAGGACTGTCCCCTCGGGGCAGGGAGGTCAGTGCATGTGTGCCTGCGTGTGCACACGGGCCTGCATTTGTACCCTGCGTGGCTGGGTATATGCATGTGTGAGTGCGCTGGGGCTAGGCTCCCATTCTTTTAATGTGCAGTCGAGGTGAATGACCTTCATTCAACCTAGAATCTTCCCATCATGTAGGGAAGGTCATCAAGCAACAGGCAAATGCCTGGATCTCTGGTTTCCATGTGAGCTGTCACTCACTGAGCCCCTTTTGTCAGAGGCACGCCACCCTTAGAGCGACCTGAGTCCATACAGTGTAGCAGATAGCTGTGCCACAGTCCAGGGGAGACCTCAGTGGTCACGTAGCACAGGGCACCTGGTTGTGGGGAGGCAGTGGCCCTGATGAGTCTCAGCTGTAACTGTGCTGCTGTGCTCAGGGTCTGGGAGGGTGCACAGGAACAGCACTTGTGTTCTTGTGTGCCAGCATGTGTGTCATCGACAAGTTAGTTCATGCTTTTTACCAAACCTGTAGCGAGTGTTCAAGGCGAGGGTGATCTCATGGACCCTGCGGCTATGGGATGCTTTAAGGGCAGCCCAGGACCTGTGGGTCTGAGTTTGCTTATGATGTATTTCAGTTTGCCAAGAGTCTAGCCCAGTTCATCAGTGACCAAAATATCAAGGATCTGAAGGTCTGGACAAGCCAGATGAAGAGGACAATCCAGACGGCTGAGGCACTGGGTGTGCCCTATGAACAGTGGAAGGTCCTCAACGAGATCGATGCGGTAGTTACCGTCCCTCCCTCCCTGTCTACCTCCCAGATACCGCAGGGCTGCTGCATCATATTGTAACAACAGTGACCATTGCTCCCCTTGGGCAAAGGAGAGGAGAGAGAAAGGATACAGGAACCTAGGGGCTGGGAGCAGAGAGGAAAAGGCAGCCTAACAGGATGGGACCTTGGGTGAGCCCTAGACCATTCTCAGGAGTGAGCCTGGGAATTGACACCTCAACCTCACTCTCCTCCCTCCCTGTGGCCTCCTGCTAGGGTTCCTCATGGTCTAGCTCAACAAGAAATCAGCGGCCACAGGAGCTTGGTAGCTGCAGTCAGCCATAGCCAACCTCCCAGGGATCTGGAGACACAAATGAGGTGAACCAGCACGGCCTTTGTCTCTTTAAAGATGCTGTTCTCGCCAGGTGCGGTGGCTCACCCTTGTAATCCCAGCACTTTGGGAGGCTGAGGCGGGCGGATCACCTCAAGTCAGGAGTTTGAGTCCAGCCCGGCCAACATAGTGAAACCCCATCTCTACTGAAAATACAAAAATTAGCCAGGCATGGTGGTGGGTACCTGTAATCCCACGTACTCGGGAGGCTGAGGCAGGAGAATTGCTTGAACCCAGGAGACAGAGGTTGCAGTGGGCTGAGATTGTGCCACTGCACTCCAGCCTGGGCAACAGAGTGATGTTCTGTCTCAAAAAAAAAAAAAAAAAAAGCTCTTCTGCTGACTTCTGGGTTGCATTGTTTCTAAGAGAAGTCTGTTGTCATTCTCATCTTTGCTCTTCTGGATATAATGTTATCTCCTTTTTCTCTGACTGCCTTTAATATTTTCTTTTCTTCTTTTTTTTTTTTTTTCAAGACAAGATCTTACTCTGTCACCCAAGCTGGAGTGCTGTGGTGCAATCATAGCTCACTGTAGCCTCAACTTCCTGGGCTCAAGCCATCTTCCCATCTCAGCCTCCTGACTAGCTGGGACTACAGGCACTTGCCACCATGCCCGGCTAATCTTTTCTAATTTTTGTAGAGACGGAGTCTCATGATGTTGCCTAGGCTGGAATATTTTCTCTTTATTGCTGATTTTTAGCAATTTGATTATGATGTATCTCAGTATGGTTTTCTTTATGTTTATCATCCTTGGGGTTTATTGAGATTCTCGGATTTCTGGGTTTCTAAATATAAAATATGAAGAATTGTTGGCCATCATTTCTTCAAAGGTATTTTCTGCCACCCCTTCTCCCATCCTGGACTCCCACTCTATGTGTGTTAGACTGTTTGGTATCATCCCACAGGTCACTGAACTTCTGGTTTTTTTTATTTCTTCTGTTCATTTCTTCTCTGTCTTTTTTTCCTTCCGAGCTTTAATTTAGATAGTTTCTACTGCTATGTCTTCAAATTCACTTATCTTTACTTCTGCATTTTTATTAAACCCATCCAGTGAACTTTTCATATCAGATGTGGTGTTTTGAAGCTCCAGGAATTTCATTTTGTTCCTTTTTTGAATCTTCCATTATTTCTTCATTATGCTTGGCTCTGCAGTCCAGGAAGTGCCTCTGGGCAGTAAGCTGCTGCCTCCTCCCCTCAGCTTGCTTCCCTTCTCTCAAGGATCACAGTCCTGCCTAGTCTCATGTCTAAAAACAGTTGTTTGATTTGTCCCTTTATTTATTTATTTTTTTGAGACGGAGGTTTGCTCCTGTTGTCCAGGCTGGAGTGCAATGGCACGATCTCGGCTCACTGCCACCTTCGTCTCCCAGGTTCAAGCGATTCTTGTGCCTCAGCCTCCAGAGTAGCTGGGATTATAGGCACCCGCCACCACACCAGCCAATTTTTGTATTTTTAGTAGAGACAGGGTTTCACCACGTTGGCCAGGCTGGTCTTGAACTCCTGACCTCAGGCAATCCACCCACCTCGACCTCCCAAAGTTCTAGGATTACAGGTGTCAGCCACGGCGCCCTGCCAATTTGTCCTTTTTTAATAATAGTTGTTTTTGTTGGGGCCAGAGCAAATCTGGTACCAGTGCTCCATCATGGCTTGGTCTTTATTATGGGTGGTTCCCATTTCAATATGAAAAGCTTTTTCTGTGGATATATACTTTGACTAATTTGAATATTACCACCCCTGCTTTTGTTTTTCCATTTTTTTTTACTGTGGTAAAATATGCATAACATAAAATTTACCATCATAGCTGTTTTGAAGTGTACGTTTCAGGAGTATGAAGTACATTTACATTGTTATGCAACTCTCACCACCATGCATCTGCAGAACTCTTTTAATCTTGTAAAACAGAAACTCTGTACCCACTGAACAATAACTCAAGCCAGATGTGCTGACTCACACCTATAGTCCCAGGTACTTGGGAGGCTGAGGTGGGAGGCTTGCTTGAGCCCATGAGTTTGAGGCTGTGGTGTGCTATGATTTCATTCACGATTGGCCCTTGCACTCCAGCCTGGACAACATAGTGAGACCCCATCTCTAAAAAAATTTTAAAAAGAAAAACAATAACTCTATTTGCTACTCCCAGCCCCTGGCAACCACTTTCTGTCTTTATGACTTTGACTACTTTATATACCTCATATAAGTGAAATCATATAGTATTTGTCTTTTTGTAACTGGTTACTTTAGTTAGCATAATATCCTCAAGGTTCATCCATGTTGTAGCTTGTGCAAGAGTTTCCTTCCTGTTTATTTTTTAAGACAGCATCTCACTCTGTCACCCAGGCTACAGTGCAATGTGGAAATCACTGCAGCCTCAAACTCCTGGACTCAACGATTCTCTTGCCTCCCTAGTAGCTGGGACTCTTAGCCTCCCTAGTAGCTGGGACTAACAAGTGCACACCACCATGCCTAGATAATTTTTTTATTTTTTGTAGAGAAGGGAGGCTCACTATATTGCCCAGGTTGGTCTCAAACTCCTAGCCTCAAGCGATTCTACCACTTTGGCCTCTCAAAGTGCTAGGATTACAAATGTGAACCATCACACCCAGCCTTAAGAATTTTCTTCCTTTCTAAGGCAGAATAAGATTCTATTGTATACCACATTTCGTGTATCCATTCATCTGCCAATGGACACTTGGACGGCTTCCACTTTTTAGCTATTGTGGATAATGCAGCTGTGAACATGGATACAAATGTCTCTTTGAGACCCTGCTCTCAATTCAATTCTTTTTGGTGTAGACCTAGAAGTGGAATTGCCAGATCCTATGGTAATTCTGTTTTTATTATTTATTTATTTATTTATTTATTTAGAAACGGAATCTCGCTCTGTCGCCCAGGCTGGAGGGCAGTGGCATGATCTCAGCTCACTGCAACCTCCACCTCCCTGGTTCAAGCAATTCCCCTGCCTCAGCCTCCTGAGTAGCTGGGATTACAGGCCCACACCACGATGCCTAGCTAATTTTTTTTGTATTTTTAGTAGAGACAGGGTTTCACCATGTTGGCCAGACTGGTCTCAAACTCCCGACCTCAGGCAATCCACCCGCCTCGGCCTCCCAGAGTGCTGGGATTACAGGCGTGAGCCACCGCACCCGGCCTCTGTTTTTATTTTTTTGAGGAACTGCTGTACTGTTTCCCATAGCAGCTGCATCATTTTACATTTCTACCAGAAGTACACACAGGTTCCAATTTCTCCACATCCTTGTCAACACTTGTTGTTTTCTTTTCTTTTCTTTTCTTTTTTTAATAGTAGCCATCCTAATGGGTGTGGTATTGCCTCTTGGTTTTGATTTGTTATTCCTGCTTTCTGTCCATATATTTTTTCTTTTTTTTAAGTGAGAGGGTCTTGCTCTGTTGTCCTGGCTGGAGTGCAATGGCACCATCATGGCTCACTGCAGCCTTGACCTCCCAGGTTCAAGTAATCCTCCCATCTTAGCCTCCCGAGTAGCTAGGACTACAGGCACACATCACCATACCCAGCTAAATTTAAAAAAGAAATTTTTTTTTGGCCGGGTGCGGTGGCTCATGCCTGTAATCCCAGCACTTTGGGAGGCCAAGGTGGGCAGATTACCTGAGGTCAGGAGTTGGAGACCTGGGAGGCGGAGGTTGTGGTGAGCTGAGATCACGCCACTGCACTCCAGCCTGGGTAACAAGAGCAAAACTCCCTCTCAAAATTAAAAAAAAAAAAAAAATTTCTGCTTCCCGGGTTCAAGTGATTCTCTTGCCTCAGCCTCCCGAGTAGCTGGGATTACAGGAATGAGCCACCAAGCCCAGCTAATTTTGTATTTTTAGTAGAGACGGGGTTTCTCCATGTTGGTCAGGCTGGTCTTGAACTCCTGACCTCAGGTGATCCCACCTCGGCCTCCCAAATTGCTGGTATTACAGTCATGAGCCACTGCCCCTGTCCTAAATTTAAAAAATTTTTAGAGATGTGGTCTTGCTGTGTTGCCCAGGGTGGTCTTGAACTCCTGGGTTTGAGTGATCTCCTTCCTTGGCCTCCCAAAGTGCTGGGATTACAGGCATGAACCACCATGCCCAACCTGTCCATATTTTTTTATTATATTTTTTCCCTCTTATTTTTAACATTTTTGTATCGTTTTCTTTAGAATAAAGAGCATAGGCCAGGCGCAGTGGCTCATGCCTGCAATCCCAGCACTTTGGGAGACTGAGGTGGGTGGATCACTTGACATCAGGAGTTTGAGACCAGCCTGTCCAAGATGGTGAAACCCTGTCTGTACTAAAAATGTAAAAAGTAGCTGAGCATGGTGGCGCATGCCTGTAATCCCAGCTACGTGGGAGGCTGAAGCAGGAGAACTGCTTGAACCCAGGAGGAGGAGGTTGCAGTGAGCCAAGATATGTCACTACACTCCAGCCTGGGTGACAGAGCAAGACTCTGTCTCAAAAACAAAACAAAACAAAGCAAAACAAAACAAAACAAAACAAAAGCATATACTTGCTTTGAGTTTTAGCCTAGCCCAAGAGCTTTTTTCATCAAGGCATCTGCAACCAGTTAGGTTTATTATTATCATTACTGGTATGTTTGATCTTGTTTTCAATACCTTGGAATTTTCTCTTTATTCCAATTTTTCTGTGTAGATATGATCTTTTTTGTTATTTGAAAGGTAGGCAATGTTTTTATTCCAATAGTCTTTACCTTAAAACTTTTCAAAGACATTCTCAGGCTGGATGCACATAATTGAAATATACTTAACAAAGCTCATACTGTCACAGGAAAATAATTTTTGACCTTGATGATATTGTATTATTGCCATTCGTTTCCTTTTTGCTCTGTTTTTTCAATGTAATTGGGCAGAGTACAGCATCATGGTTTTATTTTATTTTATTTTTATTTATTTATTTATTTTTTGAGACCAAATCTCACTCTGTTTCCCAGGCTGGAGTGTAGTGGCGCAATCTCAGCTCACTGTAACCTCTACCTCCCGGGTTTAAGTGATTCTCGTGCCTCAGCCTCCCGAGTAGCTGGGACTACAGTTGTGAGCCACCATGCCTGGCTAATTTTTGTATTTTTAGTAGAGACAGGGTTTCACCATGTTGGCCAGGCTGGTCTTGAACTCTTGACCTCAGGTGATCCACCCGCCTTGGCCTCCCAAAGTGCTGGGATTACAGGTGTGAGCCACTATGCCTGGCCTATTTTATTTTATTTTTGAAACAGGGTCTGGCTCTGTCACCCAGGCTGGAGCGCAGTAGCACCATCTCAGCTCACTGCAACCTCCGCCTCCTGGACTCAAGCCATCCTCCCACCTCAGCCTCCTGAGTAGCTGGGACCACAGGTGTGCAACACTACGCCTGGCTAATTTTTGTATTTTCTGTAAAGATGGGGCTTCACCATATTGCCCAGGCTGGTTTCAAACTCCTGAACTCAAGTTGTGGTTTTATTTTTTATCTATTCTTTCTCTTCAGAATTGATAATCTCTTTCAAAAAAGTAAGCAATTTTTATAACTCATTTTGTAGCTCATTTAACCCATTTTGTGCTTGGTGGGGGTTATCCAGCCACTGATTTCTTTCTCACACAAACAGCAGCTACCTGAGGCAGGTTATAGGACAGTGTCTTCCCTCCAAATATATAGATTTGATGCTAACATTCAGTTTTGCAGAGAAGCCTGCAGCCACCCCAGTTTTTTTCCTTTGAAGTTAATCTGATTATTTTCCAAGATTCTTGTGGATTTCCTTCTTTATGTTTCAAGTTTTGAAACTATTACAGCTTTTATGATCCATTAATCATCTTTCCATGTTTATCTTCTGATAAACAGCCTTGGGCTTGTCTTCTATTCCAACATTATGACTTTTTCTTAGTCTAATCCACAATTTATTGCCTTATAGTTCCTTTAAAAAAATGATAGCTTTATTGAGATATAATTCATATACCATAGAATTCACCCATTTAAAATATACAGTTCAGGCCATTTGTGGTGGCGCACACCTGTAATCCCAGCTACTCGGGGGGCTGAGGCAGGAGAATCACTTGAACCCAGGAGGTGGAGGTTGCAGTGAGCTGAGATCGTGCCATTACACTCCAGCCTTGGAGACAAGGCGAGACTCAGTCTCTAAAAAATAAATAAATAAATAAATAAATAAGTATACAGTTCAGTGGTTTTTAGTGTGTTGAGAGTTGTGCAACCATCACCACAATCAGTTTTAGAACATTTCATCACCCCAAATAGAAATCCTGTGCCCATCAACAGTCACTTCCCATTTCCCTCTAACCCTTCCTTCTGCCTTAAGCTACCACTAATGTTTTCAAGGTTTATTCGTGTAGCATGTAGCAGTATTTCATTCCTTTACATTGCCAAATAACATCCTATTATATAAATATACCACACATTATGTATCCATTCATCAGTTGATGGGCATTTGAGTTGTTGCCACTTTTGGGCTATGTGGATAATGCTGCTGTGAACATTCATGTCCAAGGTGTTTTCTATGTTTGTTTGTTTGAGATAGGGTCTTGCTTTGTTGCCCAGGCTGAGTGCAGTAGCACGATCTTAGCTCACTGCAGCCTCCATCTCCTGGGCTCAAGCAATCCTCCCACCTCTGTCTCCCAAGTAGCTGGGACTACAGGAACTCGCCACCACACCCAGCTAATTTTTGTATTTGTTTGTAGAGATGGGGTTTCATCATGTTGCCCAGGCTGGTCTCAAACTCCTGGGCTCAAGAGATCTACCTGCCTTGGCCTCCCAAAGTGCTGAGATTACAGACATGAGCCACCGCATCCGGCATAAGTTTTTGTGCGGACTTATATTTTTATTTCTCCTCACTGTACGCTAGGAGTAGAATTGCTGGGTCATATGGTAATTATACATTCAACCTTTTCAGAAACTGCCACACTGTTTCGCCATCTCACATTCCCTCCCGCAGTGTGTGAGGGCTCTGATTTCTCCACATACCCGCCTGTGCTTGTTACCATCAGTCTTGGTTGTAGCCGTCCAACATGGGAACTCAGTTTAGCCACATTCTCTGCCACTTTATAACATGGATTACCTTTTCTCTAGGGTCCAGGAAAAGGTACCTCATTTCCCCTTGTGGCCTCACAGAGGCACCTTTAATGTTCATATTTCTATCAACGTTCTTTTCATGATGATATATGTGCTCTTTAAGATGGTGGAAGCTGGCCGGGCGTAGTGGCTCATGACTGTAATCCCAGCACTTTGGGAGGCCGAGATGGGCAGATCACATGAGGCCAGGAGTTCGAGACCAGCCTGGTCAACATGGTGAAACCCCGTCTCTACTAAAAATTCAAAAAATTAGCCAGCCGTGGTGGCCTGTGCCTGTAATCCCAGCTACTCAGGAGGCTGAGGCAGGAGAATTGTTTAAACATGGGAGGCAGAGGTTGCAGTGAGCTGAGATTGCACCACTGCACTCCAGCCTGGGCAACAGAGTGAGACCCTGTCTCAAAAAAAAAAAAAAAAAAAAAAAAAAAAGATGATGGACGCTTTCTCTGTCATCCTCTTCACTTCCTTCTGTGCCTTCACCAGAATAATCTTTAATGTCTAAATTTCTACTAACAGTCTCTTCAAGACAGTCTAAGCTTTTTATCATGCACCACAAAATTCTTCCAGCCTCCACCCACTATCCCATTTCATAACCACTTCCACATTTTTAGTTCTTTATTACAGCAGCCAGCAGCACTTCACCTCCTGGTACCAAAATATGTGTTAGTATTCAAGTGTGGTGGCGCACACCTGTAGTCCCAGCTACTTGGGAGGCTGAGGTGGGAGGATCACCTGAGCCTGGGAAGTTTGAGGCTGCAGTGAGCCAAGATCACACCACTGGACTCCAGCCTGTGTGACAGAGTAAGACTGTCTCAAAAAAAAAAAAAAAACAACCACTAAATGTTAAAAAAAAAAAAAAAAGTATTAGTTTACTAGGGCTGCCATAACAAAGCACTACAGATGAGTGGCTTAAAACAACATGAATTGATTCTCTCACAGTTCTGGAGGCTAGAAGTCTGAAATCAAGGCGTCAGCGGGGCCATGCTCCCTCTGAAGGTGCTAATAAAGAACGCTTCCTCACCTCTTCCTAGTTTCCAGTTGTTGCCGGCAGTCCTTGGTATTTCTTGGCTCATAGCCTCATCACTCCAATCCCACCTCTGTCCACGGTCATCACATGGCTTTCTTCCCTATGTATGTCTGTCTGTGCCTTCACATGACGTTCTTTTTTTTTTTTTTTTTTTTTTGAGACGGAGTCTCGCTCTGTCACCCAGGCTGGAGTGCAGTGGCATGATCTCAGCTCCCTGCAGTCTCTGCCTCCCGGGTTCAAGAGATTCTTCTGCCTCAGCCTCCCAAGTAGCTGGGACTACAGGCGTGAGCCACCACGCCTGGCTAATTTTTGTATTTTTTTAGTAGAGACGGAGTTTCACCATATTGGCCAGGCTGGTCTCAAAGTCCTGACCTCATGATCCACCCGCCTCAGCCTCCCAAAGTGCTGGGATTACAGGCATGAGCCACTGTGCCCGGCCCACATGGCGTTCTTAAAAGGACACCAATGACTGGATTTAGGACCCACTCTAATCCAATATGTCCCCATCTTTTTTCTTTTTTTTTTTTTTTTTTGAGATTCTCTTCCCCAGGCTGGAGTGCAGTGGCGTAATCTTGGCTCACTGCAATCTCCACCTCTTGGGTACATGCAATTCTCCTGCCTCAGCCTCCTGAGTAGCTGGGACTACAGGCATGCGCCACCACGCCCAACTAATTTTTGTATTTTTAGTAGAGACGGGGATTCATCATGTTGACCATGCTGGCCTTGAACTCCTGATCTCAGGTGATCCACCTGCCTCAGCCTCCCAAAGTGCTGGGATTACAGGCCGTGAGCTGTGAGCCACCACGCCCAGCCAACTTTTCTTTTTTTTTCTTTTCTTTTGAGAGGGAGTCTCTCTCTGTTGCCCAGGCTGGAGTGCAGTGGCACAATCTCAGCCCACTGCAACCACTGCCTCCACCATGTTGGCCAGGCTGGTCTTGAACTCCTGACCTCAAGTGATCCGCCTGCCTCAGCCTCCCAAAGTGCTGGGATTACAGGCGTGAGCCATCGCGCCCAGCCAGCTTTTTTTTTTTAATGGCATTTGTAGAAGATGATCTATGCTCTGTGTGTGTGTGTGTGTATCCCAAATAACACAAGTGAAGTTTTCCTTCATAGTTTGCATAACAACCTACACTCACAAGTACTATTTCGACAGCACAGAAAAGAAAAAACACATAGCATCTCTGTGTGTATTGGATGGGTTATGGATAGGTGGACAAGACCATCCTGGTAGCTTTTTACAAGCAAGGAACCACCAATGATCAGTGTTCCTAGAGGTCCTCCCCTCCTTAGACAGGTTTCTGTTCCCTTCACCCAGGAAATGCCCGTGAACTTGGTCTCTTCTGCTTGATGCTGCCTCACCCCACATGTCCCCAAGGCTCATCTTCTGGGCCTGTAGGAGGTGTGATGACTGTGGTATCTCCCTAGGGCGTCTGTGAGGAAATGACCTACGAGGAAATTCAGGATAATTATCCACTGGAGTTCGCCCTGCGGGACCAGGACAAGTACCGGTACCGGTACCCTAAAGGGGAGGTAGGTGGGATTTGGGGCTTAGTCCCAGCCACCTACTGCCCGTCTGGGAGTACCACCTGTGGCTGAGGGCCTGTGGGGCTCTGCAGGGGCTGCGTGGGTAGCAGAAGGGGCCTGGTCTCAGAGGCCTGCCAGCCTGGGTGTGTGTGGTTCATCTCCACCCCTTCCCAGCTATGCAGCCCAGGCCTTAGTCCCTTCCTCAGGTGTGGGGTGGGCAGTGCCGTGTAGGGCAGGCCTTCAACCCGGAGACCTTTGGCTCCCTGCTCTCCATTCTTGTCTTTCCCCTTCCCAGGGGTGGAGAATTCGGAAGGGCGGGGCCTGAGGTCGGGGATCTGCGGAGTTAGGCTTTCCTGGGACCCCTGTAGACAGTGTGCGGTCCCCTGGCATTCCCAGGCCAGCTCCTTTCCCAGCGAGTTGTCAGCCCTTTCCGGGGCGCTCAAATGGCTGGGGAGTTGGGGAGACCATGGCAGGCCTGGGACTCGGGTCTCAGCTCACTTGAGTCCCTGTCTCGGGCCTCATCCTTCCTTTGGATGCTTCCTCTTGTCACAGGCTGAGCCCATCCTGTCCTTCCTGTGGCTCCAGGCACCACCCCCAGCCCTGGCACCAGACCCAGGGAGACCTTCCACACATGAGTTGGCTACCACAAGCCACTGCACTTGTCACCTTCTCTGACACAGGTCAGCCCAGGCCCCAGGTCAGAAACTGAGGGTCACCTTTGACTGAGGCATCTCCTTCCACTTCCAGGAGGTGGCCTGGGGCAGGGGCCAAATAAAAATACACCCCGTCAACACACATATGTACACATATATATACACATGTAGAAGCACCTCCACCCAGAAGCCAGGCTGACAGGTCTCTACACTGTACCATCCTCAGGATAGTATAGCTCTTGGGAACATTAATTATTCCCCACATTATGTTAGGCCAAGTTCAGATTTAGAACCAACCCAGATAACGGTCAGGAGAAACAAAGCAGCTGGCTGCTCAAACTTGAGAATACAGTGAGGAGAATTGGTTGAGAAATTCATGTTACCAAAAGAACCGGTCTAGGATTTTCTCAGAACTACCAGGAACTGGCACAAATCAGCGTGTCATATTTGCTTCCTAATCAAAGCTTGGGGCACGTTGAGTTCTGACTGCTGGAGGCCATTTTTGAAGGACCACTCATTGTGTGCAGAAGGATGAAACTGATGAAAATCTCTAAACCTGCCAGGTTGAGAGGCCCAGCAGGGGCCTAAACCGTACATCACGGCAGGCATAGGGGGAAGATACTGGGCAGGTAGACTGAGGATAGTTCCTGGGGACCCCAGCTGTTTCTGATGAGTCACACTCCAGAAAGTTCCAGGTCTTTGCTCTCTTCCCCTTCGCTCTTGTCAGTGCACTCTGTTTGCTGTGGGCTGGAAGCAGGCGAGGTCTTCTCCACCAGTCACATGAATTCTATAGCTGAGGATTCAGTGCAGAGCCCCATGGGTGGGCACTGAGGTGGACCCTGGGATGGAGCCTGAGGCCTAGCTCTGCGCTCTCAATCCTACCAGGACCTAGCCCTGAGGTGGGAAAGGTGGCCCCTTTCCTCAGCTGCCTACCCCCATGGCCTCAGAAGGCTAGGCTGGAGGAGGCCCAGCCACAGCTTCCCAGAATGGTGAGTAGCTGCAGGAGTGGAAGGTGGCCCAGTGTCCAGGATGTGTCTGTCCCTCCCCCGGAGCCAGGCCTGAGGGACCCCTCTCTGCTTGCCCTTGCAGTCCTACGAGGACCTGGTCCAGAGACTGGAGCCTGTCATCATGGAGCTGGAGAGGCAAGAGAATGTGCTGGTCATCTGCCACCAGGCTGTGATGCGCTGCCTGCTGGCCTACTTCCTCGACAAGGCAGCAGGTGTGGGCTGTGCCCCGGGGGAGGTGGGAAGGTTGTGTGAGAAGGTAGGCACTGTCACCAGGCATTTCTGGTGTGCTAGCCATCCCCCTCTGTGTCTACAGAACAGCTGCCCTACCTGAAGTGTCCGCTGCACACAGTCCTGAAGCTGACTCCTGTGGCATATGGTAAGGAAGCTTCCTGCACATTGACCATGGGTAGCCATGACCTTGGATCTCTGCACAGTTCCATGATTTTCTCCGAATTCCTTGAAAATTGTGTTAGGAGCCCATTCCTCCACCTACTACCCCACTACCTTTCCCAATTTGCTTTTTTTCTTTGAGACGGAGTCTCGCTCTGTCACCCAGGCTGGAGTGCAATGGCGTGATCTAGGCTCACTACAACCTCCACCTCCCGGGTTCAGATGATTCTCTTGCCTCTGCCTCCCGAGTAGCTAGGATTACAGGCGCCTGCCACCATGCCCAGCTAATTTTTGTATTTTTAGTAGAGACAGAGTTTCACCATGTTGTCAGGCTGGTCTCGAACTCCTGACCTTAGGTGATCTACCTGCCTCGGCCTCCCAAAGTGCTGGGATTACAGGCGTGAGCTACCATCATGAGCTACCATCAGCAGCCCTAATTTGCTTTTAAAAAGTTTGTTCTGGGGCTGGGTGCGGTGGCTTATGCCTGTAATCCCAGCACTTTGGGAGGCCGAGGTGGGTGGATCACGAGGTCAGGAGATAGAGACCCTCCTGGCTAACATGGTGAAACCCCAT
This sequence comes from Pan paniscus, assembly GCF_029289425.2. Classification (NCBI taxonomy): domain Eukaryota; kingdom Metazoa; phylum Chordata; class Mammalia; order Primates; family Hominidae; genus Pan; species Pan paniscus. Next base: position 48,497,654 of record NC_085926.1, on the reverse strand, counting down.
CTCTACTAAAAATACAAAAAAATTAGCTGGGCGTAGTGGCGGGCACCTGTAGTCTCAGCTACTTGGGAGGCTGAGGCAGGAGAGTGGCGTGAACCCGGGAGGCGGAGCTTGCAGTGAGCCGAGATCGCGCCACTGCACTCCAGCCTGGGCGACAGAGCGAGACCCTGTCTCAAAAAAAAAAAAAAATTTGTTGTGAAAAAGTTTATGTGGCCACAGAAGACCTCCCCAGTGACTTTGCTTAACCATTGCCTACCTGCATGAGGGGCTTTTCTACTGATTTTTCTGAACCCCCACAAGGCCCCTTGGTCCTCAGGGCCTGGACTTTATTCTGGGTGCAGGGCAGTGTGAGTCCCCACCCTGCCTCTTGCTATACCAGCAGAGACTTCAGGCAACTTCTTCATCTCTCAGGTCTTACTTAGCTCTTCACCTTTAACACAGGTGCTCTTGGGGGAATGGCTGTGAAGCCCAGTGGCAGCTGATGTCACTCCAGTGTGTGACAATGGCCTCATCCCCCATTGCACTGTGCACCTGGCACACGGTTGACTGGGCCTTATATGGTAGAGTTGGAATGTGGGTGGTTTGGGGGCCCTGAAGACTTTGAGAGTCAGTAACCTCAACTTAGGCCTGCTGTTCCCCCGATCCCTCTCGGTCCTGGGGTTGGGGAGCCTGGGGCCTCTGTGTGGCCCTGTCTGGGCCGTCACATACAGATATGCGTGGGTCTGAAGGGTGTCTCATCCTTCCTCCCGGGGCTCCCCAGAGCTGCCTAAAGTGGAAGAACTAGAGTGAGGCTGAGATGGCTGCTCCATTCCACACGCCCAGACCCCCCTCCAAGAGAAGTTTCTAGCATCTGCAGCTCAGCTGCCTTTCAGGAGTGGGGATGGATTTGCATCTTCCCTTTGGCAGGTTGTAAAGTGGAGTCCATATTCCTGAACGTGGCCGCTGTGAACACGCACCGGGACAGGCCTCAGGTAGCAATGGGGTCACTGCTGGGGTAGCGGGGTGTTCCTGATGTGGGGGTGTCCAGACTGCACATCCTCCAGGGCCAGGCCCAGCTGCGGCACCTGCCAGAGGGAGCTTGAGTCTTCTGCCAAGACTGTTGTCCCATCAGCAGGGCGGGGCCCTGGCTCTGGGTGGGGCCTGCATCAGGCCTTCCCAAGGCACCTGCCCTGGGGATGGGGAAATCCCTGACTCTGGGCCACCAGGCTCAGGAGTGCCTGAACTTGGGTGTGGTTGGAGCCCCAGGACTTGAGGAGCCACAGGGCTCCCAGGCAGCAACTTGGAGGTCTAAGTCAAGGGGGCCCTTGGGCTCAGTGAGAATGAGGCTGGAGGCTAAGAATGAGGCTTCTGGCCTTCTGAGGGCAGGTGGGCACTCTTCCCACTCCCCATCCCTGCAGCCGAGGCCTCATGAGCCCCTTTCCTAACCCCAGCACCTTTAAAAATTAAAATGGGATCATGTACTTTTGGGGAAAGGGCCATGCAGATACTGAAGGGGCCTCAGCATGGGGTGGAGACCTTGGTCCAGAAGAGCAGTCACCACCTGTGCTCCCCAAGTGCCTTGTGGAAGGTAGAAGCTCCTCAGAGTGTAGCTCAGAACCACTCTTGGTCCCATGTGGGGTCCCTCCACAATGTTGGCTCCCTCTCCCACTGGGGCCAAGGATAGGACCTACACTTCTGGGAGCCCTGGTCCCAGTTCCTGGAGGCCACTGCACGGAGAAGGCTCTTGGGCCTCAGTCATGCCTGTTGCCATCCATGATGGGGCCTGCTTGGGCTCTGGGTCTCTGCTGAGGATGCACGCCTTGGGCTGGACCAGGACATCTGGCCTTGGACCTCACAGCACAGGTGTGTAGATGTGTCCTGTCCCTTCCCAACACCACTGCCCCCAAGCAGGACCAGTTACCCTGCAGGCCTCTCTTCCCATTGCTCTGATAGTCCGTGCATGTCTTGGCCAAGTTCAGCCCAGGCCCAATTTGGTACCCACAAGTCACAGGGGAAGGTACCTCCCAACGGGCATCCTTTGGGCCAAGGAAGGCCCAGATGGCACTGGGCCCCCAGTGCTGACAGAGTGATGGTAAGAGAGGCCCCTGGGCTGGTAGGGTGATGGTAAGAGAGGTCCCTGGGCCTGGCAGCCCTTGGGAGCTGACCCTACCAGTCCATCACCATAGTGTGGCTGGCGGTCATTCTGCCCACTATGGGTGGGTGCTTCTGAGAGGCAAACCGCTACTAACCCCAGGTTCCTGGATGGCTCCCTTCTGGCCCATCCATTGGGGCAGGCTGTGGTGGAAAAGGGGCGCCTCAGGAAGCCTGCCCAGCAATAAGAATTATACCTGCCCCTACAATTCCAGGGGCCGGTCCTATGAGCCCAGGCTGTGGGCCATGGGGGCCATGTCTCTCTCCCTGAAGATCTGGGCATGTCATGTTGCATGGGGCAGCAGCTCAGGTCATCAGTGACCTGCTCCTGCAGGTGATGGTTCCGGGGCCCACAGCTGGGAGGAGGAGCCACCAGGCTCTGGGGCACATAAGACAGCCTCAGAGAGCTAAGGGAAGTTTCAGATTCCCTATTCCTCAGGCCTGAGACTCCCTGAGCCCGACAGGCCAAGGATGGGACTGAGCTCTGCAGTTTGGTGGGGTCCTTCTATAGCTGAGGGCTTCAGGAGGCCCTGTACCCCAGTTCTGAGGGGACAGACCAGGCTGCAGACCAGGAAATGCCCATAGGCTTCTGGGGCACCTCTGACACCTGCGTGCCAACACTTTAAACTAGGAAGGAGACACCCCCAGGAGTTGAACCCCTTCCCTGCCCCACAGATGAGGATAAAATCCCCAAGCCAGGGGTTCCTCCTCAATTGACTCAGTCCTGAGATAGGAGGTGGGAGCGGCCTTGCTTTGGGTATTGCCTGACCTGGCTGCAGTGGAGCAGGAAACGAGGTGGCATCCTCCACCGCACCTTTGTTCTATTGTCCATCCACCCGCTGTGTGGCACGAAGCTCTTGGCCATGTATTCTTAGGGAAGCTTGTGGTCTAGAGTCTTGCGGCTGTGGCTGCTACAGTGAGAATGTGAAGCCTGATGAACCACAGTGATGAGGACGGCAGACAGCAGGCATCTCATCTATTCCTGCCATGGAGTGAACGCTCTGTGTTTTTATTGTACAGAACGTGGACATCTCGAGACCTCCAGAGGAAGCCCTTGTCACGGTGCCTGCTCACCAGTGACCATGTTCATCCACTGTGACCACTAGGCAGGCACTGCTCTCTGCAGAGGGGGTCATTCCAGGCCCTCCAGTGTGTGTGATAGTCACCATGCCATGCAGGGATATTCTTGAAGCCACACATGGCTGGCGGAACCCAGAACCCCCACCCCAGCCCACCTGGCTCTTTGTTGACAGTCGGCGACAAGGTTGTGCATGGCTCCTGACCTGCTGCTAAGAGTCACTTGACCAGACTGCATCTGCATGGGCTGCGCGGAGGTTGCCCAGCCCCAGGTTCTTCCGGCGCAGCTCTTAGGTGTTCACTCTCGCCAGCTCAGTTGGCTTTGTGAAGTGTGAAACCCTACAATGTGAAAGGAAAGTGCTTGCTGTGATGTTCCTACTGTGGCCCAGCTGCCCAGCATGGACCTGGTGACTCTCCACAGGGCCTCTACCATCCTCTCTGTGGCCACTTCCTGAGCCAGAGGCCAGGTCTTCATGGGGCCCTGAGCTGCTGCTGCCTCTGGTGAGAGGGAGAGCCCTTCCCATCCTTACCCACCAGGAACTAGAGCCCCAACCACAGCAGATGCTTCCTGGGCAGCCACTGGCCAGGCCGTTGTATCCATATCACCCTTAGTTGTGGGCATTCATGAAAGCAACGCGCTTGCTTCAGCACATTGGGATGCACAGAAACGTGTGGGCAGGGGGGCAGTTGTGGTCGCCCCTCCCCAGTTGTGCATGTACCCGGCTACTTAGGTATGCTTAGGGGAGCTGGCGGCCAGGGGTGCCCCTTCAGGCCTGCTCTCACAGTGAAACCACCTCAAGACAGGGCAGGAAGTTACCTTCCTGATGCACACACCGAAGTGCTCGAGGGAGAGGCTGCCGCCCCCTCTCCCCTTCCCTGGCTGTGGACACTGGCAGCCAATGGGGAGGCGGCCTCTCCCCTGTTGCTGCCCGTGTCCACACAGGAGTGTACACTGGTGGCAGAGACATGCATTTGCCATAAATAATTCAGAAACACTTGTATGGTCCTGTAAAACTTGTCTGGTGTTTGTTGACTTCTGCCTGTGGGTCTGAGGAAGGGAGAAGGCAGAACCCATAGGCAGTCCCTGGGCAAGGGAGGATTTTCCCGGCCGCAGCACAGCCTTCCATTCATGTGCATGTGAGTCTGGTGAAAATGGCCTTGTGAAGTCCAGTGTCTGTCATGCCCCTGAGTTCTTTTGGTCCCAGAGAGGCAGCCTGGGCAGTCTGTTTACAGCTGGCAAACAGACTGGCTGGCAAGTTGTGGGGCTGGGTCAGAAAGTGTCTGGACTTGTAATCGGGTGCCCTGCTGTCCACAGGTGGACTCTGGGGAAGCCAGGCCCCTGGATCCCAAGTCCTTTGTGTCCGGAGCCTTTCCTGGCCTGTGCCTGGAGGGTAGCACATCTTTCCAGCCTCCCAGAGCTTTGCAGCCTGCAGATGCCACCCGTCCCTGAGAGAAGTTAGCGTCCCTGGCCCTGGCCGGTGGTCTCTCATCCTTGTGTGCTGCTCCGCTAAGAGATGTCCAAGGCGGAGCCGGGGCAAGATCCTTCCAGACTCATCTGTCAGAGCCCCAAGCCCTTTAGGCCCAGAGCCCAAGGACCATGCCTTTGGGACATTAGGACTGCAGCCTTTGCTTCTGTGTATTTTGGAGTTTCGGTGACTTTTGTCACCTGGACACACTCATTTGTTAGCCATAGTGGGTTCCCTTGGTCAGCAACAGTGCATGTACCTCTGGATGTCATCTGAGGTGAGACCACCGAGGCCTTTTCTCTCTGTGTACAGAGGGGAGTTAGGAGTTGCTGGACTGGATGCATTACGAGGACTGGGGACAGGGTAGAGGGACATCCAGGGATCAGGGCATGAGTGGGGGCAACCCCCCGGCCTCTGCCCTGGCATGGTCTCCGCATGGGCTGAGGTGTAGCTGATTGGCTGCCACATTTCGGCCATGCTGGCTGGCGTGCCCATGTTGCAGATATTTTCCAGAGTTCCCCAGAATGGATGGTATTGAATCTCAGCCACATGCAACACTGTGTCCAGCATTCTTTGCAATAAATACTTTTTAAAAAATAATCTCAGGTTGTATTTGGTAGCCAGTTCTCCATTTGTGAAGTGTTTTTTTTCTGGCCTGCTCTGTCGACACCTGGTGCTGTGGTCTTCCTCGCAGGTCTGTGTTGGGATCCTTCGTTCAGCTTCCACCCCCATGTTCACTCTCACTGAAGAGGAATTATGCTGCCCTGGAGTGAGTCCTGGCCTGGCATACATGGGCAGGCGGCCTGGGTCTTCCCTGGGCTGACGTGGGGTACGGGGCCCTTGGCCCTGAACATGAGGCGGATGTGGAGGGGGCAGTGCAGCTGGAGTGGAGCACTGTTAAGGGAAGGATTCTGGGGTCCCTGGGAACGTGGGCTCCAAATGCGGCATTCTTGGGGAGGAGGCCCCGGGAGCTGGGTCAAGGATGTAGTGGCTGCGTGAGGCTGTGGTGACAGTATGCTGACCAGTGTTTTGGTATTTTCTTTTTCTTTTTTTATTTTTATTTTTTGGAGACGGAGTTTCACTCTTGTTGGCCAGGCTGGAGTGCAATGGCACGATCTTGGCTCACCACAACCTCCGCCTCGGGTTCAAGCAATTCTCCTGCCTCAGCCTCCCCGAGCAGCTGGGATTACAGGCATGCACCATCATACCCAGCTAGTTTTTATATTTTTAGTGGAGACAGGGTTTTTCCATGTTGGTCAGGCTTGTCTTGAACTCCCAACCTCAGGTGATGCACCCGCCTTGGCCTCCCAAAGTGCTGGGATTACAGGCGTGAACCACTGCACCCGGCCTATTCTGGTATTGTCTTTGTCACCTGCATCTGGGGTCGGGAAGGTGGAGACAAGGGGCTGGGTGTTCTCTTTCCCATGCCTCAGAACATCATGGGCTGTCCATACTTCCTGCCCTGGAGCTGGCTTTCCGGGAAGTGGGTTGTAGGGAGGGGCTCCTCTGTGGACAAGATGGGGCGGGGCATTGCCGGGTGTTCGCCTGTGCTCCTCCCAGTGTGTCAGGGCAGAGGATGGCTGTGGCTGGGCTGCTTCTGGGTGGTTTGGGGTGGCCAGCCGCTGTTTCTGCCTTCTCCAACTATGCCAAGGTGTCTGAGGGAGAGGCAGCTTTGCAGGATTCAGGTGGTGACTAACCTCTGCCTGGTGAGAGCCTGGGGGACAGCTTCGGGGGTCCTCACCTGTCTCTTGGCTCTGAGTTCCTAGGGTGGACACCTGACTCCCTTTGAGGCCTCTCCGCACTTTTGGAAGAAGGTTTTGAAGATTTTAGTAGAAAACAATAAAAGGAATGAAATATAACAATATCAGAGTTTTTCTTCAGGTCCAGTGTTGTACCATAACCTAGAAAGGGCAATTATATTATTATGTTGAGTAGCATTTTGGGTTACTGGGAAATAATAGCCATCATATAGGGTCACAGGATATTTGTTTTTTATTTTATTTTATTTTTTTGAGACGGAGTTTCACTCTTGTTGCCCAGGCTGGAGTGCAATGGCGTGATCTCCGCTCACTGCAACCTGCCCCTCCTGAGTTCAAGCAATTCTCCTACCTCAGCCTCCCAAGTAGCTGGGATTACAGGCATGCGCCACCATGCCCAGCTAATTTTGTATTTTTAGTAGAGATGGGGTTTCTTCATGTTGTTCAGGCTTGTCTAGAACTCCTGACCTCAGGTGATCTGCCCGCCTTGGCCGCCCAAAGTGCTGTGATTACAGGCGTGAGCCACTGCACCTGGCTATTTTCATTTTTTCTTACACCAATAAGAATGAGCTTGAAAGGATCAGATAATATTTGGATAGAATCAAATATTGTTGCAAAGACATAGGTAGGTTTCAGCAATATTGGATTTATATCTAAAAAAACATATATAATACTTCTTACTTGCAGAGAAGAGTGTTGCCATATTTGGTTTAGACTGATCATTACTGGGTACATTATTGTTTAAACGAAACTATTTTATCTTATTTTTGTAAAAACGGGGTCTTGCACCGAACACAGTAGTTCACACCTGTAATCCCAGGGCTTTAAGAGGCCGAGGTGGGAGAGTTGCGTGAGCCCAGGAGTTTGAGACCAGCCTGGGGAGCATAATGAGACCCTATCTCTACAAAAAAAATTTTCAAATGACTAAGTGTGGTGGCACGTGTCTACAGTCCTAGCTACTTGGGAGGCTGAGACAAGAGAATTACTTGAGCCCAGAAGTTGGAGGTTGCAGTGAGCCGGGGTCAGGCCACTGCAACCTGGGCGACAAAATAAGACCCTCTCTCAAAGGCAAAAACAAAAACAGGATCTTGCTCTGTAGCTCTGGCTGGTTATGAACTCATGACTTCAAGCGATCCTCCTGCCTCAGCCTCCTGAGTAGCTGGGATTACAAGCACGTACCACTGTATTGGCAAAACTATTTTATTAAAAGTGAAAAATGAGGTGGGGTACAGCGGCTCATGGCTGTAATCATTTGAGATTAGCCTGGGCAGCATAATGAGACCTTGTCTCTACAAAAAAATCAAAAACTTAGCTGGGCATGGTGATGCGTGCCTGTAATCCCAGCTACTCGGGAGTCTGAGGGGGGGAGGACTGCTTGAGCCCAGTAAGTTGAGGCTGCAGTGAGCTATGATTTTGCCACTGCACTCCAGCATGAGTGACAGAGCGAGACTCTGTCTCAAAAAACAGAAAAGTGAAAAATGGCTTTGTGGTAGACCACAAGTATATCTGCCACACCTGGCTGGTGGCCACAGGTCTCTTTGGGGAGATTGTGAGGAAAATGCCAGGATGAATCTGTGCTGTTTTTACAGGGCCCTCCTTAAGGGTGCATGCCCCACCTCCTTCAGGGGCCCCTGGGATTGCAAACTGATTTTTATCTAGAAAATTAGTGAGGGTTTCCTCTCTGTTGCAGTAGAGTCTCTGTCAGTTGGACCTCACACTCTCTTGTTATATCGGTGGGACTCTACTGGCCTCTCCATCTATTTTGGTACTAGGGGTCTGGTGATCAGGTCCCTATTGCTAAAGATTCCTGCAGGTTGCTAAAGATCCCTCCAGGTCTGACCATTCAGATAACCTGTAAATCCTGCATTCCCAGTCTCTGCTCCTCTCTCTCCTCTGGCAGCTCAACACTGCTGCTTGACCCTTGTCACCCCAGACTCCTTGTATCTGCATTGAAATCAAGGAGCTGGCTTGGTGCGGTGGCTCACGCCTGTAATCCCAGCACTTTGGGAGGCTGAGGTGGGTGGATCATTTGAGGTCAGGAGTTTGAGACCAGCCTAGCCAACACAGTGAAACCCTGTCTCTACTAAAAATACAAAAAAATTATCTGGGCCTGGTGGTGCATGCCTATAATCCTAGCTACTGGTGGAGGCTGAGGCAGGAGAATTGCTTGAACCCGGGAGGTGGAGGTTGCCGTGAGCCAAGATCGCGCCATTGCACTCCAGCCTGGGTGACAGAGTGAGACTCCGCCTCAAAAAAAAAAGCAATCAAGGAGCCATTTCAACTCTAGTGTCTCCCACTAGAATCCCTAACCTATGGAGAAGAGTCCAGAACCCCTAACCTATGGAGAAGAGTCTAGAACCCCTAACCTATGGAGAAGAGTGACCATGGTGCTTACTATGCACCCCCCACCAATTTATATGTTGAAGTTCTAACCCCTAGTACTTCAGAATGTGATCTTATGTGGAAATAAGGTCATTGCAGATGTAATAAGTTAAGACAAAGTTAGACTGCAGTAGGATGGCCCCTAATCTAATATAACCTAGTGTCTTCAGAGAGAACACTGGCCTGCGAACACCCTGATCTCAGACCTCTAACCCCTGGAACTGTGAGACAATACATTTTCTGTTGTTTTAGACACTCAATTTGTGGGACTTTGTCATGGTAGCCATAGCAAACTAAAACTAAAACTTTTTAAAGATGCACCCCTCAGCAATGAATTTCCCAAGGCTTTGGGGAAAGGAGTATCTTCTGAATCTTCAATCCCTTCAATCCAGGGGATTGGTTAGGGAAAAGATGAGTTGTCCATGACAAATTCAGTCCAACATTTATTCATTTATATATTTATGTATGTATTTATTATTATTATTATTATTATTTTTTGGAGATGGAGTTTCACTCTTGTTTCCCCTCGGCTCACCACAACCTCCGCCTCCCAGGTTCAAGCGATTCTCCTGTCTCAGCCTCCTGAGTAGCTGGGATTACAGGTGCCTGGCTAATTTTTGTATTTTTAGTAGAGACAGGGTTTCATCATATTGGTCAGGCTGGTCTCGAACTCCTAACCTCAGGTGATCCACCCACCTCAGCCTCCCAAAGTGCTGGGATTACAGGCATGAGCCACTGCACCCAGCCTGTGTGTATTTATTTTTTGAGATGGAGTCTTGCTCTCCTGAGTAGCTGGGATTACAGGCACCCGCCATCATGCCCAGCTACTTTTTGTATTTTTGTAGGGATGGGGTTTCACCATGTTGGCCAGTCTGATCTTGAACTCCTGACCTCAGGTGATCCACCTGCTTCGGCCTCCCAAAATGCTGGGATTACAGGCATGGGCCACCGCGCCCGGCCTCAACATTTATTTTGAATGAATAAAAATAAATACATCTTCTTAAGGCTTTGGATTCTTTCCTCTGTGTTATATCAGGGAGCTTTTGGCACCTTAACTGCATTGAGTGGGATCCAGTTTTGTTGTGTTTCTTTTTTTGTGAGACGGAGTCTCACTCTGTCGCCTAGGCTGGAGTGCGCAGTGGCACAATCTCGGCTCTCTGCAAGCTCCGCCTCCCGGGTTCACGCCATTCTCTTGCCTCAGCCTCTGTAGTAGCTGGGACTACAGTCGCCCGCCACCACACCTGGCTAATTTTTTTGTGTTTTTAGTAGAGACGGGATTTCACTGTGTTAGCCAGGATGGTCTCGATCTCCTGACCTCGTGATCCGCCCGCCTCGGCCTCCCAAAGTGCTGGGATTACAGGAGTGAGCCACCGCGCCCGGCCGGGATCCAGTTTTTATTCAGCCAACCAAATAGACGTGTGGAACAACCCCCAACAGCTTGAGCTGGTGCATGGAATCCAAATCCTTGCTAAGTGCACCCATATTGATAAATTCAGCCCAATATAAACTTATGTTCTTATCTCCTTGGTCTAGGACTTCAGTCTGTTCCCACACATATTCTCTATATTTTGGCCAACATAAAATAACAGTCTTGCAACTCTTTTGATATGTGAGCCTCCCGCTCTGGGCTTGACTTTGTGAAAGGGTCTCCAGACATGCTGAAATATCTCTCTAGTTAAAAGCTCTGGAAATCATAAGGAATTGGGAGGAGGGGCCATGAGAAGAGTTAGCTTCCTCTTACAGGGTAACTCCTTCATGATGTTCATGGTGTCTTTCAGGGGAGGACACCTTGCTTCAGCAGGCAAGGGAGGTGCAGAAGAGGCTAGGGGTTGGTGGGGATCTAATTCCTCTGAATTCTTTCATGTATCTTCATTCCACTTCAGTCATTAATTTCATACTTGTGGGGGTTCTTTGCGTTTTTTGTGTTTGTTTTTGAGAGAGTTACATTCTGTTCCCTAGGCCAGAGTGCAGTGATGTGATCTCAGCTTACTGCAGCCTCAACCTCCTGGGTTCAGGTGATCCTCCCACCTCAGCCTCCCTGGTAGCTGGACTACAGGTGCACACCACCACAACCAGCTAATTTTTTTTTCTTTTTGTAGAGGTGGGGTTTTGCCATGTTGCCCAGGCTGGTCACAAACTCCTTGGTGGAAACAATCTGCCCACCTCAGCCTCCCAAAGTGTTGGGATTACAGTTGTGAGCCACTGCACCCCGCCTGTTTTTGTTTTTTTTTATTATTTAAAATATTGTTTTTGTAGCGATGGGGGTCTCACTTTGTTGCCCAGGCTGGCCTCAAACCCATGGCCTCAAGTGATCCTCCCACCTTGGCCTCACAAAGTACTCAGAATACAGGCATAAGCCACAATGCCTAGCCGATTCAGCACATTTATTAAGTGCCCACCATGTGCCAAGCAGTGGGGATACAGGAGTAAGCACTACCCTGCTGTCAGAGAGATAATGTTCTAGTGGTAGGAGATACAGTAAGCAAATAAGTAAAACACAGAGTATATAGGGTGCTGGGATGGAGGGAACAGGCATGGGAGGAGGTTGCAAGCAGGCCTCACTGAGAAGGTGACCAAAGGCTGAAGGAGGCCATGGAGCATTCCATAGCCAATGCAAAGGCTCTGAGTGTGGCTATGCCCAGTCAAAAAACACAGAAGAGGCTGGTGGGGCTGGAGAAGAGAGACGAGGAGGAGGAAGACCAGGTCAGAGAGGTCATGGGATACAGAATATGTGGGGCCTTGGAAATGGGGGGCCCGGGAAAGGGTTTTGAGCACAGTGACTTGATCTGATAAACATATAAAAAGAACTCCTCTGGCTGCTGCAGAATCAAGACTCGATCTGAAATGGGGCTGAGTGGAAGCTAGGTCACTTATCTGGAAGCTGCTGCAATGTGAGAGACAATGAGCTCCTGATGGAGCTGCCGAGAAGTGGTTGGATTCTGCATATACTTTTCAGGTAGAGCCAAGTTTGGCTGACGATTTGGATGAAGGCATGTGAGAGAGAGATAATCCCAAGGTCTGGAGTTGCCACTTATGGACATGTGGAAGCCCGTGGGGGAAGCAAGCTGCGGATTGGGGTTGGCAGTTGAAGGTGGGTTCAAGATGTAATGCCCGGTCCGGCACAGTAGTCAGGTCTGTAATCCCAGCATTTTGGGAGGCTGAGGCGGGTGGATCACCTGAGGTCAGGAGTTCGAGACCAGCCTGACCAATATGGTGAAACCCCATCTCTACTAAAAATACAAAAATTAGTTGGGCATGATGGCGTGTGCCTGTAGTCCCAGCTATTTGGGAGGCTGAGGCAGGAGAATCACTTGAACCCCAGGAGGCGGAGGTTGCAGTGAGCCGAGATCACACCACTGCACTCCAGCCTGGGCAGCAGAGTGAGACTCCATCTCAAAAAAAAAAAAAAAAAAAAAGTGCAGCTTGAGAAGCAGCAGTGTGAGGAGTGTGTGATGGAAGCGGGAGTGTCCCACCCTGTCACTGAAGCTGGAGGGTCAGGGAAGGTAGACAGAGAACTGACCACTGGATGTAGACATGCATGTGGGCTCCAGTTTCCCAGGGGCATGCTTTGTCCTGATCAGTGCCTAACTTTCACAGGAAAAACTGAGTGAGCCTGGTCAACAATGAAAGGAAAATAACGACTGGGCGCGGTGGCTCACGCCTGTAATCCCAGCACTTTGGGAGGCCGAGGTGGGCGGATCGCAAGGTCAGGAGTTTGAGACCAGCCTGACCAACATGGTGAAACCCTGTCTCTACTAAAAATACAAAAATTAGCAGGGCGTGGTGGTGTGTGCCTGTAATCCCGGCTACTCAGGAGGCTGAGGCAGAAGAATCGCTTGAACCCAGGAGGCGGAGGTTGCAGTTAGCCGAGATCGTGCCACTGCACTCCAGCCTGGCGACAGAGTGAGACTCTGTCTCAAAAAACAAAAAACAAAAAACAAAAAAAAAAAAAGAAAAAGACTGAGTGAGGCTGTGATTCAACCAATATTTTAATCTGGAACACACAGAATCAGCCCTTGGGTTAGATATTGAGCCATCTCAGCCCCATGGCTGCAAGAGGCTCATTTTAGCAGAGTTGAAAAAGTTTTCAGTTTGTGCCTTGTTGCAAGCAGCTAACAACTTGACCTCATCATGCCATTCTCTTTCTTTAAGCTGTTTGGTGCCATTAGAAGCAACCACCACTCATTGTAATTTTGTCTTTTAACAAGCCAAATGAAGCTATGCACAGGGCAAGGTATGAGGGGAGGGGGCACAGAGCTTCCATGTCGTCTCTGAGCACACCAATCTTCCCTGCACCTCAATGTGTTCTCCAACCCAGAAGCTCCCAAACCCCACTATTTAATGATTTTTATGGAGGTTTCATTACAAAGGCATGGTTGATTAAATCATTGGCTATTGGTGATTGAACTCAATCTCTAGCCTCCCTCCATTCCCCAGAGTTTGGGAGATGTGACTCAAAGTTCCAAAACTCTTATCCTTATTTGGTCTTTCTCTTTCTTTTCTTTTCCTTTCTTTTTTTTTTTTTTTTTGGAGACAGAGTTTCACTCTTGTTGCCCAGGCTGGAGTGCAATGGTGCGATCTTGCCTCACCGCAACCTCCGCCTCCCGGGTTCAGGTGATTCTCCTGCCTCAGCCTCCCGAGTAGCTGGGATTACAGGCATGCACCTCCACGCCCGGCTAATTTTTTGCATTTTTAGTAGAGATAGGATTTCTCCATGGCTTGTCTTGAACTCCCAACCTCAGGTGACCCGCCCGCCTCTGCCTCCCAAAGTGCTGGGATTACAGGCGTGAGCCACTGAGCCTGGCAACTTATTTGGTCTTTCAGGCCGATATCGTGAAGCTATCTAGTGGCCCTCTGCTAGGAGTCATCTCATTTGCATCAGAAGGATGGTAAATTCTAAGGGGTTAAGGAGTTCTGTGTGAGGAATGGAGAACTAAAACTAAATATTTAGTTTTTTATCGTGCAACACCACCAGCAGTGACTTTACCAGTTCGGTCTCCTCTGCCTGCCACAAGTTGCCAGAGCCCTTTCCTTCCTCAGGCCTGGACTTCCACTGCTTTTAGTTCCAACCAGGCAGATGACAAGTCGGACACCCCCATTTCCCTGGGCATCTGCTACCATTCCTGATGAGGACTAATTTTTTAAAAAAAAATATTTATTTTTTATTTTTCTCTTTCTCTCTGTCTCCCTTTTTTTTTTTTTTTTTTTTGATACAGTCTTACTCTATTACCCAGGCTGGAGTGCAGTGGCACGATCTTGGCTCACTGCAACCTCCACCTCCCAGGTTCAGGCGATTCTCATGCCTCAGCCTCCCCAGTAGCTGGGATTACAGGCATGCACCACCACACCCAGCTAATTTTTGTATTTTTAGTAGAGACGGGGTTTCGCCATGTTGGCTAGACTGGTCTGGAACTCCTGACCTCAAGTGATCTGTCCGTCTCAGCCCCCCCAAAGTGCTGGGATTACAGGCGTGAGTCAGAACGCCCAGCCTAGTTTTCTCTTTTTTTTTTTTTTTTTTTGAAGCAGTCTCGCTCTGTTACCCAGGCTGGAGTGCAGTGGTGCGATCTCGGCTCACTGCAACCTCTGCCTCCTTGGTTCAAGTGATTCTCCCACCTCAGCCTCCTGAGTAGCTGGGATTATAGGTGCACGCCACCACGCCTGGCTAATTTTTTTTGTATGTTTAGTAGAGATGGAGTTTCGCCATGTTGGCCAGGCTAGTCTTGAACTCCTGACCTCAGGTTATCCACCCGCCTCGGCCTCCCAAAGTGCTGGGATTACAGGCTTGAGCCACTTTGTCCAGATGTTTTCTTTTTTTTTTTTAGGTTTTTTTTTTTTTGAGACAGAGTCTTGCTCTGTTGCCCAGTCTGGAGTGCAGTAGTGCAATCTTAGCTCACTGTAACCTCTGCCTCCTGGGCTCAAGCAATCCTCCCTTGTAGCTGGGAATACAGGCATGCATCACCATGCCCAGCTGATTTTTGTATTTTTTGTAGAGACGGGGTTTTGTCATGTTGCCCAGGCTAGTCTCAAACTCCGCGCTCAAGAGGTATCTGCCTACCTCTGCCTCCCAAAGTGCTGGTATTACAGGCATGAGTCACCACGGTGCCCGGCCCTGGTGAGAACTTCTCTGTCAGTTGGAGGAAACTGACTCTGCCCAACTTAATCAGAAACCCAATTTATGAAAAGCAACTGTGGAGCCCTCAGAGCCAACAAGGCGGCTGGAAAGAAAGGTTCCAAGTCGAAGCAGTATCATCTCCAGCCCAAACCACAGTGCTACTTTGGCCTGGTGAGCATGCCACTGCTCCTGCCAAGAGGGGGAAGCAGGGGCCTTTGTGACTCACACAGCCCTCCCCACAGGTGCAGACTCATGTTTCTGCCAGGACTGCTGCAGCCTTCCATCAAAGCTGGTCGCCAGTACCCCTGACTGACTCCAGGGAGGCTACATCTGATTGGTTGGGGCTGGGCAAAAGCTCTTGCCCTGGGGCAAAGGAATCTGAAAAAGATAATATCTAGCGTGTTCCTCCTCTGATGTGGAGGAAAGGGGACCAGGTGCTGAATGAAGAAGAATGGCAAGGATCCTTGAGCAAGCGTTCCACTGTAGAACTCACCGATCTGGTCCTGCAGTCAGTCCTGGGGCTGGGCTGATGGCCTCATTGTCACCTGGTTACTCTCACCCTGGGCTTTACAAGCATCAGTGGGTGTTGCTTTGCTCCACCAGCCTGATGCAGAGTTCTCACCTACAAACTGTAACCAAGGTCCCCGCAGAAAACAGTCATTCTTATCAAACTGGGTATTTGAGGAGAGTTTGATAAAAGTGCTGTTGCACTTTGGGAGGCTGAGGCGGGCAGATTGCTTGAGCCCAGGAGTTCGAGACCAGCCTGGGAAACATGGCAAAAACCCTACTTCTACAAAAAATACAAAAATTAGCTGGGCGTGGTGGTGTGCATCTGTGGTCCCAGTTACTCCAAAGGCTGAGGTGGGAGGATCACCCCAGTTTCCTGGGGAAATTGGGGCTGCAGTGAGCTGTGACTGCACTCCAGCCTGGGTGACAGTGAGACCTTGTCTCAAAAAAAAAAACAAAAAACAAAAGAAATTGCTGTTTACAGAGCTGTAGGAAGGTTTGGGGAGCCACCTAGCTTTGGTACAGCATCTGGGCCAAGTCCTAGCCTTGGTACAGCATCTGGGCCAAGTTTGGTTTCTGCCTTGGAGGGGTCACTTTCCCCAGGCAACTTTTATTTCCAGGCTTTGCAAGCCTGAGCTGCAGAGACAAAACTCCTCAGACACCGAGTTAAAGAAGGAAGGGGTTTATTTGGCCGGGGGCATCGGCAAGACTCCTGTCTCAAGAGCAGAGTCCCCCGAGTGAGCAATTCCTGTCCCTTTTAAGAGGGTGCGCGTGAGAGGGTCGTGATCGATTGAGCAAGCAGGGGGTACGTGACTGGGGGCTGCATGCACCAGTAATTAGGTCAGAACAAAACAGGATAGGGATTTTCACAGTGCTTTTCTATACAATGTCTGTAATCTATAGATAACATAACTGATTAGGTCAGGGGTCGATCTTTAACTACCAGACCCAGGGTGTGGCGCCGGGCTGTCTGCTTGTGGATTTCATTTCTGCCTTTTAGTTTTTACTTTTTCTTTCTTTGGAGGCAGAAATGGGGCATAAGACAATATGAGGGGTGGTCTCCTCCCTTAGACCCACAGAAAATGCCTGCACACATGGGCACATGCCTGTGAGATGCATGGTTGCGATTTCCAAGCCACTGGGGTGATCCTAGCCTCCACTCACTCCTGCCCATGCACAGCCCTGGGTGGAGCCCAAAACACCCACCAAGCTCAACCATGAGCTGTGGGCAGATAAGAGGGTGTGGGAGAGCCAAAGACCAAAAAAGTAGGGAGGAAGGGGCCAGGTGAGAGGCCCCTAAAGGATCTGGGGTTGGGGGCAGCAGAGTAGAGAAGCCAAAGGCAAGCATAGGAGGTGGGAAAGGACAATTCTTTTTTTTTCATTTTTTTTTTTTCGAGATGGAGTCTTGCTCTGTCACCCAGGTTGGAGTGCAGTGGCGCGATCTTGGCTCACCACAACCTCTGCCTCCCGAGTTCAAGCAATTCTCCTGCCTCAGCCTCCTGAGAGGCTGGTATTACAGGCATGCACCACCACACCTGGCTAATTTTGTATTTTTAGTACAGACGGGGCTCTACTAAACATGGAGATGTTGGTCCATGTCTATCCAACATGGAGATGTTGGTCAGGCTGGTCTCAAACTCCCAACCTCAGGTGATCTGCCTGCCTCTGCCTCCCAAAGTGCTGGGATTACAGGTGTGAGCCACCGCACCCGGCCTTGTTTTTCTTTTTTTGAGACAGGGTCTTGCTCTGTTGCCCAGACTGGAGTGCAGTGGCACAATCATAACTGCAACCTTCATCTCCTGGGCTCAAATGATCCTCCCACCTCAGCCGCCCAAGTAGCTGAGACCACAGGTGCGTGCTACCATACCCAGCTAATTTTAAAATTTTCTGTAGATATGGGGTCTCCTTATGTTGCCCAGGCTTAGAACAACTCTTAGGAGCTTGGCTAGGGGGCAGGGACTGGAAAACCAAGGAACAAGAAACCAAGCTTGTGGATGGTGCAGAGTGGAATGAGCAACCTTTAGGGAGGCAGAGGGCTGGGCACCCAGGGTGTGGAACACAGGATGGCTCTAGAGCTGGACATGAGGAGCATACACTGGCCATTCTGCAGAAGGGGGACCTAGGCTGCACCCAGCTTTGGAGAGTGGCGCTCAGGAGGCAGAGGTGGGATAACCAGGCTGGGCTGTCAGGGAGGATGTGACTCCAGTCCCTCACTAAGACCCTCCCAGAGGGCATCCTGCCTGGGAACTGTCATATCCCTGCCCCCCACATGTGTGTTGAGCACGGTGAGTCTTAAGCCCTTCTTGGCCAGGAGGTGATGGGGGCTTATTGGAGACCCAGGCCTTCCTCTCCCTGTTCTAACACCCTAGCCTGGGAAACTACTGGGAACATCCCAGATTGTCCCCTTGGGTTTCTCTTTGTCCACAGCGATGCCCCCACCTTTAGGTGAGAAATATATGGTGGCACACAGGGTGCACAACCCAGCCTGGGTGCCCCATTAGTGTGACATTTCACGTTTTCCGTCTTGAGTGAAATGTTCTGATTGTGCTAGGTGCAGAGTGGGGGTGGGTCAGGAACTCTGGGCATAAAAGGAAGAATGACTCGACATCCCTGATTCTGCCTGGACCCCTGCCCCGAAGTGAGGGGGCGGAGCCCTGTGTGGGAAGTTGGCCTGGCTGTGTGCCCTGGGAGCTGCCAGTTTCTAGCTCAGTCCTGGCCCACTGCGCCAGCGCTGAGCCTGCCAGGGCTGGGGCTGGGGATCACCTTGGGATGATGGTGTCAGTCCCAGGGGGCAGGAGATCGAGTGTCCTCTGAGCTGGCGACTGGGCTTGTAGAAGGGAACCGGCATTTGTGGAGTGTCTAGTGAGTGCCAAGGTCTGCGCTGGGCACTGTCCTCGCACCGCCTCACCTAGTCCTCACGTAGCCCTCGGGCAAGTGAGGATCCGCCGGGACCGCGGCTGGGAGGGATGGCTGTGGCTGTCCCCCAGCCCACACAGTAGGCGCTCAGTGTCAGGGTGCATATTCCCGGGGACGCCCTCCAGGCCTGAGAGCTGGGGGCCGCCGCCGCCCCCCATGCATCCGGTGAGCAGAAGGAAACTCCGTGCGTCGCCCGGCGCCTGTCCGAGTCTGGGAACCGGTACCAAGTTTTCGCGCAGACCCCGGGCGCGAAGCTGGCCCCGAGGCTGGGAAGTCGTCCGCTTCCTTCCTTCCTCCTCCTTCCTCCCTCCTCCCTCCTCCCTCCTCCTCCCTCCTCCTCCTCCTGCTCCCCCGGCCAGGGGTTCCGGGAACCGGCCGGGCCGGGGCGGGGCGGGGCGAGGGAGAGGGGCGGCCGCGCGGATCACTGAGGCTGTGGCGGCACTGCGCCCGGCGCTCGCGTCCGTCCGCCCGTCCGCCCGCCCAGCCATGACTGCGCCGGTCCCCGCGCCGCGGATCCTGTTGCCGTTGCTGTTGCTGCTGCTGCTAACGCCGCCTCCGGGTGGTGAGCCGGGGGTGGGGGCGGCCCGTCCTGCCCTGGGACCGGGCAGACACTTCCCCGCGCTGCCTCTCCAACGAGCCGGGCAGCACCAGCCCCACTATGCCCCCCACTGACCCCTGATTGCCCCGAGGCCGTCAGCGAACCCCCACGACTGCGGACCCCTCCTCCACCCCAGCACCCTCCTTGCCTGAACAACCCTGCCTAGACACCAGGCAGCTGCCACCTTTGTCTGTCCTGGAACGGTGGGGAGGGGTCTGCCCTCCCGCCCATGTCCCAGGGGATGGAGTCCCCAGAGGCTAGGGTAGGGTTCCCTGCCTGGCTTTAGTCTGGCGGGTGGCTGCAGGGCGACCTGGCCCCTCCATCAGAGGCCTTCCCTCTTTGCCTCTGTTTACTGTCTGGGAGTCCCCACCGCTGCCTCCGTTGGCCCTTGTGTTCCTGGAGAGCCCGGCGCTGAGGCTGGCCTCTGGGGTGGAGACACCACTGTGTGTGTTGGTTGCAGATAGATGATTCACAGAGTCTGGAAGGCTGGCTGGGGGCGGGTCCTTTAAAGGGTTAGGAATTGGAACAATCCCCTGCCCACCCATGGGAAGCCAAAGACCCTTTTGGGGTGGGTGGCTTCGTGAAGGGGAAGGCTGTATTTCCTGGGGGCTGGGATGAATCCAGAGGACCTGGGCTAGATAAATGAGAAAGGGGAGACTTGTGCCCAGAATCCGCCCACCCCTGGAGTGAGCCTGTAGGAGGGTCACTGATTCAGTGAGGTCTGGGGGTCAGAGAGCATTTGTGCCATGGACTCAGCCTAAACAGCCTCACCGGTGTGTCTTCAGCCCTAGCTCAGAGGCTCAGGTTGGGCTGTGAAGACCTTGCTGCATATGGGTTCACCTGAGCCACCAGGCACGGGCCATGCTGATGATACCAGCTTTCAGGTGGGCAGCTGGCCAAACTGGGCTTGTCAATGGTCCAATCCTCTGCTCCATGGCTTTGCCCAGAGCAGGGTTCTGCCTGGAGCTGCCAAGAAGTGCAGTTCCCCCCAACTCCCCACTAAAGTTCCCTCTTCCCAAGGAGGTCACTTGGTGTCTCTGTCTCTGGGCTTCACTCTACTGACAGCCTCGGGGTGTGTGGTGTCCTGATCAGGCCCGGGCACCAGATGCTGCACATGGCCAGGTGCCTGGCCTGGCTGGGTCTCCAGAGGCCACGTGCTATGCCAGACTGTTTCCAGGCCGATGTAGTTATGCCTCAGGGCTATCATCAGACCTGTCCCCTGCCTACTGCGGACTTGTGGGCCTTGCTGGACTAGGTATTCTCTTTGGAGTCTGCCCTGGCAGAATCCGGTACTGTTCCTTCCTGCTAGTGGGCACAGGTCTCTGCTAATGTAGCCTGAGGATACATGGGAACATTTGACTGTAGCATCTTCCTGGAGGTTTGTAAACCTTGTGGTCATCCAAAAACCTGGGTCATTTTCCACATTTGTTGTCAGCCAGATCCCCTCAGCATGACCTCGTTTATTGAGACTTGTAAGGATGTCAGTAGATCCCAACTCTGTGCTGAGAGTCTTGTGATGGCTCCAGGGCTACAGATGGTGCCACTGCCTTGGAGCCCTGTTGCCCAGGCTGGTCTCAAACTCCTGGAAGGCACAGACATTTCCTGGACACTTGCTGCAGGCCCAGCGCGGGGCTAAGTGCTTTATGAACACTTTGTTCATAAGAAATTGGGTGTGACAATTTCTGACCAGGATCTAGCCTGCCATCATGGTTATGGGGTGGTCTGTGAGAGCCAGGCCCCTGCAGTTGTGGTGCCCAGCAGGGGCTGAGGTTGCTGTGGCTGAGTGAGGGAGAGAGTGAATGAGGATTAAGAACTAGACAGTCTGGCTGGGGTGCGGTGGCTCATGCCTGTAATTTCAGCACTTTGGAGGCCAAGGTGGGTGGATCACCTGAGGTCAGGAGTTCAAGACCAGCCTGGCCAACATGGCGAAACTCTGTCTGTACTAAAAAATACAAAAAATTAGCTGGGCCTGGTGGCGGGCACCTGT
This sequence comes from Pan paniscus, assembly GCF_029289425.2. Taxonomy (NCBI): domain Eukaryota; kingdom Metazoa; phylum Chordata; class Mammalia; order Primates; family Hominidae; genus Pan; species Pan paniscus. The sequence continues at coordinate 48,476,725 of NC_085926.1, read as the reverse complement.
AATCCCAGCTACTCGGGAAGCTGAGGCAGGAGAATTGCTTGAATCTGGGAGGCAGAGATTGCAGTGAGCTGAGATCGCACCACTGCACTCCAGCCTGGGCAACAGAGCGAGACTCTGTCTCAAAAAAAAAAAAAAAAAAAGAAAGAAAGGGACAGTCCAGTGTCTGGTCCCCTGCAGGTGCTGAGCTGTGTGACTTCTCGCCTGGGCAGCTTCTGGAGGAGGCCGCCTGGAGTAGGGCCTTGAAGGATGAGTAGAGTTGAAAGGCAGGAGATAGGAACCAGGCAAGAATGTGAGCGGAGTGTGGACAGGTTGGAGAGCTGGAGTGATCTTCAGGACTCTGCAGTTTAGACCCTGCTTGGAAACTCGGGCCTTGATCCTGAAGCAGTGGGAATTAGGGGAGGTCTGAGAGCAGGGTATGGCCCCATCAGACTCACATTGAGAAAGTTCACCCTCCTATCAGGAGGCCAGTGCACTGGTGAGGGAGAGAGGGAGCCCAGTTAGGGCAGCTCTGTTGTGGCCCGTGGGATAGGGCAAGGCTGAGGGGGAGCAGTGGCCAGGGGTCAGAAGGTGGCCTGTGGCTAGGGTGGCTCAGAGACGGTGCAGCATGTGTGTGTGTGTGTGGTCTGGTGGCTGTGCCAGGGAGGGCGCTGTGTCTGCTGGGGCCTGGCCCTGTGGGCACAGGTGAACAGATGTGTTTCTCCTCTCCAGCGCGTGGTGAGGTGTGTATGGCTTCCCGTGGACTCAGCCTCTTCCCCGAGTCCTGTCCAGATTTCTGCTGTGGTACCTGTTATGACCAATACTGCTGCTCTGACGTGCTGAAGAAATTTGTGTGGAGCGAGGAAAGGTGTGCTGTGCCTGAGGCCAGGTGGGTGCACCAGTGGGTCACAGGGTGGGTGGCTTGAGCCTGTGCCCCACGGGAGAGTATGTGGAAGAGAGATAGCTCTGCCCCTCTGGCCTCTCAGCCCTCTCAAGATGGTGGCCAGAGCATAGGAGCAGAGGGTTTAGGGATCCCCTGTTCTGGGCTGGACCCCCTAGACCTGCTCAGTTAGTCCCCTGTCCATCTCCTCCCTACCCTGAGGGCTCCAGCTTGCTGAGCCTTGGGCTGAGCAGATTTCTTAGAGGTCCTTGGCCTCAGCTGGTCCTGTGACTCACCCCGGGTGTGTACCTGTGCCAAGATGTCCTCAGGGTGGGTACTTGAGCTTGACTATACCCCACAGTATGTGCATGCCCCTGAGGGGTATCCTTTGTTCAGGACCCGCTTGTGAAGCCTGTAGGGCGCAGTGCATAAGCATGTGCCCCAGTGTGAGCTCTATCTGTGTCGTCCCAGCGCAGCCTATGAATTTACCTGCATGTTGGGTGTAGACTGTTTCATGGCTGGGACCAAGGTTCCAGGCCCCTGTGTGTGGCTCTTTGCCGTATTCTGTATTTCCTTTGTGTTTGGCCTCAGTGTAGAGGGTTGAGATGGTCATACTCCTCTGCTCATGGCAGGTGATCATCCTGGGTCTGGGCAAGACCAACCCCCACTATCTTACATATTTATTTTTGTGAGATGGAGTCTCACCATGTTGCCCAGGCTGGTCTCATACTCCTGGGCTCAAGCCGTCCTCCTCCCTCAGCCTCCTGAGTAGCTGGAACTATAGGTGTGCACCACCATGCCTGGCCTATATATTTACTTTAATATGTCAGGACCATTTCATTCCTTTCCCACCCCACAGGCAACTGTCTGCTATGGTCTGCTATGTATAAGGTACATCCTTTTCATTATTTGAGTTCTTGCAAAGTCGGTGTAGTGTAAGACCTAGCCACGTTGCTGTGGCACATCTGGCCCTTGCCCACTACTGCTGTGTCCCTCTGAATGGTGTGAATCTACAATGGTTGTCATGATAGATAGCTTCAGTGGGCATCTGGTATACCTCCTTTTATGGAGCTGTGTAAGAATTCTCTTGGAAACACATCTGGTTGTGGAGTTGCCATGTCATAGATGCACACAGTTATCCACTAAGGACTTCCAGGTGCTCTTGGGAGTGGTGCACAGGGCTGCACACCTGTCAGTCCTGCCTGAGGGTTCCTGACAGGTCTTCTTTTACCCTTTTACCCTTTCACTTCACCTTTTGGCTTTTTTTTTTTTTTTTTTTTGAGACGGAGTCTCACTTCTGTTGCCCAGGTTGGAGTGCAATAATGTGATCTCGGCTCACCGCAACCTCCGCCTCCCGGGTTCCAGCGATTCTGCCTCAGCCTCCCGAGTAGCTGGGATTACAGGCATGCGCCACCACGCCCGGCTAATTTTGTATTTTTAGTAGAGACGGGGTTTCTCCATGTTGGCCAGGCTGGTCTTGAACTCCCGAGCTCAGGTGATCTGCCTGCCTCGACCTCCTAAAGTGCTGGGATTACAGGCGTGAGCCATCGCACCCAGCCTGGCATTTTTATATTTTACAAATGTCTTTAAAAACATTTAAAAACCGGGCGCGGTGGCTCATGCCTGTAATCCCAGCACTTTGGGAGGTCGAGGCAGGCAGATCACCTGAGGTCAGGAGTTCAAGACCAGCCTGGCCAACTTGGTGAAACCCCATCTCTACTAAAAACACAAAAAACTAGCCGGACGTGGTGGTGGGTTTCTGTAACCCCAGCTACTCAGGAGGCTGAGGCAGAAGAATCGCTGGAACCCGGGAGGCGGAGATTGCAGTGAGCCGAGATTGCACCATTGCACTCCTGGCTGGGTGACAGAGCAAGAGACTCTGTCTCAAAACAAAAACAAAAACAAAAACAAAAAAAACTTGTATTTCTTTTTTATTTTTATTTTTTTTGAGACAGAGTCTTGCTCTGGCATCTAGACTGGAGTGCAATGGTGCGATCTTGGCTCACTGCAACCTCCACCTCCCAGGTTCAAGCAATTCTCCTGCCTCAGCCTCCTGAGTAGCTGGGATTATAGGTGTGCACCACCACACCTGGCTAATTTTTGTATTTTTGTATATATATTTTTTTAGACGGAGTCTCGCTCTGTCGCCCAGGCTGCAGGCTGGAGTGTGGTGGTGCGATCTCGGCTCACTGCAAGCTCCGCCTCCCAGGTTCACGCCATTCTCCTACCTCAGCCTCCCAAGTAGCTGGAACTACAGGCGCCCGCCACCATGCCCGGCCTAATTTTTGTATTTTTACTAGAGATGGGGTTTCACCATGTTCACCAAGCTGGTCTTGAACTCCTGACCTCAGATGATCTGCCCATCTCGGCCTGCCAAAGTGCTGGGATAACAGGCATGAGCCACCGCGCCTGATGGTATTTCTTTTTTTAAAAGCAGGAGCATTTATTCCATTTAAATTTAATGTAGAGGGCCGGGGGTTGCTGTGGCTCATGCCTGTAATCCCAGCACTTTGGGAAGCTGAGGTAGGAGGATCACTTGAACCTAGCAGGTTGAGACTGCAGTAAGTCGTGATTGGTGCCACTGCACTCCAGCCTGGGCAACAGAGTGAGACCTCGACTCAAAAATAAATAAATTAATTAATTTAATGTAGTTATTGATATTCTGGGGTTATATTTGCATCTTTTGTGCTATTTGTCTCTCCTGCATTATCTTTTTTTTTTTTTTTTTTGAGATGGAGTTTCGTTCTTGTTGCCCAGGCTGGAGTGCAATGGTGTGTTCTTGGCTCACCGCAACCTCCACCTCCTGAGTTCAAACAATTCTCCTGCCTCAGCCTCCTGGGTAGCTGGGATTACAGGCATGTGCCACCACGCCCGGCTAATTTTGTATTTTTTAGTAGAGACAGGGTTTCACCGTGTTGGCCAGGCTGGTCTTGAACTCCCGACCTCAGGTGATCCTCCTGCCTCGGCCTCCCAAAGTGCTGGGATTACAGGAGTGAGCCACCGCGCCCGTATGCATTATCCTTTTTTTACTTCCTGTATTGTTTCGATTTGTTTTTATGCCATATTTTTCTTCGACTGTTACTTCTTCTTTTCCATTCTGTCTTTTTTTTTTTTTTCCTTCTGGAGACAGTCTGTGTCTCCCAGGCTGGAGTGCAGTGGCGCGTGATCTCGGCTCACGGCAACCTCCACCTGCCAGGTTCAAGCAATTCTCCTGCCTCAGCTTCCCACGTAGCTGGGACCACAAGTGCATGCTGCCACGCCTGGCTAATTTTTTGTATTTTAGTAGAGACAGGGTTTCACTGTGTTGCCCAGGTTGGTCTCGAACTACTGAGCTCAGGCAATCCACCTGCCTCGGACTCCCAAAGTGCTAGAATTACAGGCATGAGCTACTGCCCCCAGCCTTCTTTCCTATTGTGAATGCCTTATTTCTTTTTCTTGCCTTATTGTGTTGGCTAGGCCCTCAGTTACAATGTTGAGTAGAAGTGGAGAAAGCAGACATCTGTGTCTTGTTTCTGAGTTTAGGGGGAAGACATTCAGTTTTTCACTAGTAGGAAGGATGTCAGCTGTGGCTTTTTCATAGGTGTCCTTTATCAGGTTGAGGAAGTTCTCTGCATTTCTAGTACACCTAGAGTTTTAATTATGGATGGATGTTGAATTATGTCAAATGCTTTTTGTGCATTTGTAGAGATGACTGTATGATTTTAAAATTTTTATTTTGTTAATATGGTAAATTATATTACTCTCTAAAACACTATTTTATGTGAGTATAGAGCTTAGGTTGATGGTTATTTTTTCTTAGCATATTGAAGCTTCCATTCTACTGTCTCCCAGCTTCCATGGTTTCTGTTGAGACATCAACTCAATAGCCAGTGTCTCTCATTGAAAGAAATCTCTCTCTCTCTCTTCTTTTTTTTTTGAGACAGTCTCACTCTGTTGCCCAGGCTGGAGTGCAGTGGTGCAGTCACTGGCTCATGTCACTCTCAGCCTCCTGGGCTGAAGCATATCCTCCTACCTCAGCTTTCCAAGTAGCTGGGATTACAGGTGCCTGCCACCATGCCTGGCTAATTTTGTTTACTTTTTGTAGAGACAGGGTCTCCCTATGTTGCCCAGGCTGGTCTTAAACTCCTGGGCTCAGGTGATCCTCCCACCTCGACCTCCCAAAGTGCTGAGATTACAGGTGCACCTAGCTGAAATCCCTCTTTTTTTTTAACCCTCCGATTGCTTTTTAAGATTGTTTTTTTCTGGCCGGGTGCAGTGGCTCACACCTGTAATCCCAGCACTTTGGGAGGCTGAGGCGGGTGGGTCACGAGGTCAGGAGATCAAGACCTGCCTGGCCAAGATGGGGAAACCCCGTCTCTACTAAAAATACAAAAATTAGCTGGGCATGGTGGCGGGTGCCTGTAATCCCAGCTACTCGGGAGGCTGAGGCAGAGAATTGCTTGAACCCAGGAGGCGGAGGTTGCAGTGAGACAAGATCGTGCCACTGCACTCCAGCCTGGGTGACACAGCGAGACTCCGTCAAAAACAAAACAAAACAAAAAAAAAACTTGTTCTGGAAGCCTTAAGACCGTTAACCCCACAAGAAGTAGCAAGACAGACAGCAGACTGGAGAACAATGGCATGATCTCGGCTCACTGCAACCTCTGCCTCCTGGGTTCAAGTGATTCCCCTGCCTCAGCCTCCAGAGTAGCTGGAATTACAGGTGCCTGCCACCACGCCCAGCTAAGTTTTTTGTATTTTTAATAGAGACGGGGTTTCACCAGATTACCCAGGCTGGTCTCAAACTCTTGGCCTCAGGTGATCCACCCGCCTCAGCCTCCCAAAGTGCTGGGATCACAGGTGTGAGCCACCACACCTGGCCATTTCTGTGGAATTGACATTTTACTATATTGAGTTTTCCAATGCATTAACATGATATTTCTGCTCTTGTATTTAGTTTTCTTTCCTTCTCTCTCAATTTTCTATTATATAATATTTTTTTCTATTTCAAAGTCTTATATATGTTTCATTTTTTCCTTTGTTTTTTTTTATGGTATTATAAATAGTGTAGTTTAAATTTCTTTTCTTTTTTTTTTTTGAGACGAAGTCTAGCTCTTGTCACCACATTGGAGTGTGATGGCGTGATCACGGCTTACTGCAACCTCTGCCTCCCGGGTTCTAGCGATTCTACTGCCTCAGCCTCCCAATTAGCTGGGATTACAGGGGCCTGCCACCACGCCCAGCTAAATTTTTTTGTATTTTTAGTAGAGACGGGGTTTCATCATGTTGGCCAGGCTGGTCTCAAGCTCTCGACCTCAGGTGATCCATCCGCCTCAGCCTCCCAAGTAGCCGGGACTACAGGCACCTGCCACCACGCCTGGCTAATTTTTTGTATTATTTTTAGTAGAGACGGGGTTTCACCATGTTAGCCAGGATGGTCTCGATCTCCTGACCTTGGGAACCACCTGCCTCGGCCTCCCAAAGTGCTGGGATTACAGGCATGAGCCACTGCACCCGGCCTAATTTTTGTTTTTGTTTTTGTTTTTTTTTGACGGAGTCGCACTCTGTTGCCCAGGCTGGAGTACAGTGGCACAATCTCGGCTCACTGCAACCTCCGCTTCCCGGGTTCAAGTGATTCTCCTGCCTCAGCCTCTTGAGTAGCTGGGATTACAGGGGAACGCCTCCATGCCCAGCTAATCTTTGCATTTTTTTTTTTTAGCAGAGACGGGGTTTCACCATGTTGGCCAGGCTGGTCTCGAACGCCTGACCTTGTGATCCGCCTGCCTCGGCCTCCCAAAGTGCTGGGATTACAGGCTTGAGCCACTGCGCCCGGCCTAATTTTTGTATTTTTAGTTGAGATGGGGTTTTACCATGTTGGTTAGTCTGCTCTTGAACTCCTGACCTCAAGTGATCTGCCCTCCTTGGCCTCCCAAAGTGCTGGGATTACAGGTGTGAGCCACTGCACCTGGCCACAATTTTTATTTTCTAATTGTTTATTGATACATAAATGTGGAAAACTGTTTGGGTGTGGTGGTTTACGCCTGTAATCCCAACACTTTGGGAGGCTGAGGTAGGAGGATCGCTTGAGCCCAGGAGTTGGAGGCTAGCCTGGGCAACATAGCAAGACTCAGTCTCTAAAAAGAAAAAAAAATAGATATATAATTACATACAGTAAAATGCACAGATCTTTCATGTTTCAGTTTGATGAGTTTTAACAGATGTATACATTTCATGTATACAACATGCTAGACCAGATATAAATCATTGTCATGGAAAAAAGTAGGAGGGTCCCCCAAAAATTAAAAGTAGAGCTACCATGTGCATATGATCCAGCCATCCCATCACTGCGTATATATCCAAAGGATATGAAATCCATACCTCAAAGAGATACCTGCTCTCCCTTGTTCATTGCAGCATTATCACAATAGCCAAAGTATGCAATCAATCTACCTGTCCATCAGGATAAATGGATAAAGAAAATGTGGTATATGTACACAGCGAAATACTATTCAGCCTTAAAAAGAAGGAAATTGGCTGGGTGCACTGGCTCACGCCTGTAATCCCAGCACTTTGGGAGGCCAAGGCGGGGTGGATCATGAGGTCAGGAGATCGAGACCATCCTGGCCAACATGGTGAAACCACGTTTCTACTAAAAATACAAAAATTAGCTGGTGGTGGTGCACGCCTGTAATCCCAGCTACTCTGGAGGCTGAGGCAGGAGAATCCCTTGAACTTGGGAGGCGGAGGTTGCAGTGAGCTGAGATCATGCCACTGCACTCTAGCCTGGCAACAGAGTGAAACTCCATCTCAAAAAAAAAAAAAAAAAAGGAAATCCAGAAATCCTGTCATTTATGATGACATGGATGTACCCGGAGAACATTATGTTAAGTGAAATAAGCTAGGCGCAGAAAGACAAATACAGCACCATCTCACTTATATGTGGAGTGTCAAAGTCAAACTCATAGAAACAGAATAAAATGGCGGTAACCGGAGACTAGGAGGTGGCAGGATTAGGGAGATGTTGGTCAAAGGACACAAAATTTCACTTAGGAGGAGTAAGTTCAAGAGATCTATTGTACATCATAATGGTGACTATAGTTTATAATAATATGTTGTATACTTGAAAATTGCTAAGGAAGTAGATTTTGAGTGTTCTCACCACAAAAAAAGGTAAGTACGTGAAGTAATGCATATGCTAATTACCTCAATTTAGCCATTCAATATATACATATTTCAAAACATCATTTTTGTACGCTATAAATATATACAATTTTTGTCAGTTAAAAAAGAAATTGGATGGGTGCAGTGGCTGATGCCTGTAATCCCAGCACTTTGGGAGGCTGAGGCGGGTGGATCACCTGAGGTCAGGAGTTCAAGACCAGTCTGGGCAACATGGTGAAACCCCATCTCTACTAAAAAATAGAAAAATTATCCGGGTGTGGTGGCACACACCTGTAATCCCAGCTACTCAGGAGGCTGAGGCAGGGAGAATCGCTTGAACCCGGTGGGCAGAGGTTGCAGTGAGCTGAGATTGTGCCACTGCACTTCAGCCGGGATGACAGAGCCGACTCTGTCTCAAAAAAAAAAAAAAAAAAAAAAAAGAATAGATCATGGCCATTTCCAAGGAATTTATTTATTTATTTAATTTATTAATTTATTCATTTATTTTCCAAGATAGGGTCTCACTCTGTCACCCAGGCTGTAGTGCAGTGGCACAGTCTCAGCTCACTGCAGCGGCACAGTCTCAGCTCACTGCAGCCTCTACCTCCTGGGCTCAAGCCATCCTCTGACCTCAGCCTACCGAGCAGCTGGGACTACAGGCATGCGCCACGGTGCGTGGCTAATTTTTGTTTATTTTTGTAGAGAAGGGGTCTTACTATGTTGCCCAGGCTGGTCCTGACCTCCTGGGCTCAAGTGATCAGCCCACCTTGGCTTCCCAAAGTGCTAGGATTACAGGTGTAAGCCACTGCACCCAGCCGAGAGTTTTAATTTTAGCAATTTTGGTGGTTGTGTTGTAATACCCCATTGTGCCGTTTTCAAGATTTCAGTACATTTTATGGCCCAGCATATCCTTAGTGAAACATGAGGAAAGTTTCATGTGTTTTAGTCCATTCAGACTGCTTTTAGGAAATACTGTAGATTGTGTGGCTTAAACAACAAACATTTCTCACAGTCCTAGAGGCAGGAGGTTTAAGATCAGGGTGCTGGCATGATCCTGGTGAGGGCCTTCTTCCTGGTTATGTCCTCACGTGGGCTTTCCCTGTTTGTGGAGGCTGAAACAACTCCATCTTGGATGCTAATCTGCCCATGTTGACTTCTGATTAACCCCAGTTCTGGGAATGCCCCTAATGCCTTTCACATACTTACCATAAATCCTGCCCTTAGACCAATTCCCTGTGGTTTATAAGCCCAGGATCTGAGGTTAAGAAGTCCCTATTAAATATTTCTGAGAAACTGGATTTGTCAGCCTCTTTCTTCAGCTTCTCAGCTTCCTTGGGCGAAGGCTTGTACAGACCTGCTCACCTCCGAACATTGGTGCATGCATGCAGAGAGAAATCGAATTTCTCTTCCTCTTTTTATAAGGACACTAATCCCATCCTGGCAGCTTCACCCTCATGATCTCATCTAAACCTAATTACCTCTTTTTTTTCTTTCGAGACGGAGTCTCGCTCTTTCACCCAGGCGGGACTGCAGTGGCCCGATCTCGGCTCACTGCAAGCTCCGCCTCCCGGGTTCACGCCATTCTCCTGCCTCAGCCTCTTGAGTAGCTGGGACTACAGGCGCCCGCCACCGCGCCCGGCTAATTTTTTGTATTTTTAGTAGAGACAGGGTTTCACCGTGTTTGCCAGGATGGTCTTGATCTCCTGACCTCGTGATCCGCCCGCCTTGGCCTCCCAAAGTGCTGGGATTACAGGCGTGAGCCACCGCGCCCGGCCTTTTTTTTTTTTTTTTTGAGATGGAGTCTTGCTCTGTTCCCGGCTGGAGTGGAGTGGCACAATCTCAGCTCACTGCAACCTCCACCCCCTGAGCAGTCTTAAATCATTCCAGCATCAACTCTTAACTCTAAAGTGCAAAGCCTTGTTCACATATTATCAAAATCAGATATGAATGAGACCATAGGTACATTTCATCCTGAGGCAAAATTTATCTCCAGTTGTGAAACCTGTGAAGCCAGAAATGCATTTGTGGGACAGGCAAAGGATAGCCACCCCTATTACAAAAGGGAGAGAAATCAGTAGGAAGTGTAGCCAGGGCAACATGGTGAGACCCCATCTCTACTAAAAAAATCCTCAGGCATGATGGTGCGCGTCTGTGGTCCCAACTATTAGGAGGCTGAGGTGGGAGAATTGCTTGAGCTTGGTGGGGGCAGAGGTTGCAGTGAGCTGAGATCGTGCCACTCTACTCCAGCCTGGGACAGAGTGAGACCCTTGTTTCAAACAAAACAAAACAAAAACAAACAAACGAAAACAGTAGGAAGTGATAGGTGCTGTCAACGAAGAGCCAAACTCTAAAATATTTGAAGAGATTTATTCTGAGCCGAATATGAGTGACCATCACCCGTGAAACAGCCCTCAGGAGGTCCTGAGAACATGTGCCCAAGGTGGTCCGGGCACCGCTTGGTTTCATACATTTTAGAGAGGCATGAGACATCAATCAAATACATTAAGGAAATACATTGGTTAGGCCGGGCGCGGTGGCTCACACCTGTAATCCCAGCACTTTGGGAGGCCGAGGCGGGCGGATCACGAGGTCAGGAGATCGAGACCATCCTGGCTAACACGGTGAAACCCCGTCTCTACTAAAAATACAAAAAATTAGCTGAGCATGGTGACGGGCGCTTGTAGTCCCAGCTACTCGGGAGGCTGAGGCAGGAGAATGGCGTGAACCCGGGAGGCAGAGCTTGCAGTGAGCAGAGATCACGCCACTGCACTCCAGCCTGGGCGACAGAGCGAGACTCCGTCTCAAAAAAAAAGGAAGAAATACATTGGTTTGGTCCAGAAAGGTGGGACGACTCAAAGGGCGGGGGGTTGGGAGGGTGGGGAGCTTCCAGCCTATAAGTGAATTTAAACGTTTTCTGGTTTGACAATTGGTTGAGTTTGTCTAAAGACAAAATTGATTGATAGAAAAGGAATGTTCAGATTAAGATAAAGATTGTGGAGCCCAAAGTTCTTTTGAAGTCTTCTAGTGGCTGCCCTTAGAGACAATAGATGACAAATGTTTCCTATTCAGATTTTAGTTAATCTCTTTAGGATTGGGAGGGTCTGGAAGGAAAAGATCTAGCTATGTTAATAGAGATTCTTTACAGATGCACATTTTCTCCCATAGAGAACAGCTTTGCAAGGTCATTTCAAAATATGGCAAAGAAACATGTTTTGGGGTAAAATGTTTTGATTTTTTTTCCTTGTCTCTTAATGTTATGCCAGAGTCAGGTTGGAAAGTAAATCATGATATATAGGGTTAAATAAAACCCATTTGATGAGAATTTATGATTTGTAGGGCATGACTCCCCAGGCCCCTTAGATAGGAATTTGGGCGAGATAAAAAAAATCAGAGTTTAGTTCTCAGTGCCAAGCAATTCTAAATTCTAGCAAGACAAACTCCAGTAGACTTTAAGCCTTGGGAATAATCCTCTTTGGCTGGACACTCTGCCCTCTGGACCCACTGTGGTGGGGGCTGCACCCCCATGGCTCTGCTGGGTGGTGGTCCTGGCCTTCAAAACTGAGGTGGCCATCCAGGTGCAGTGGCTCATACCTGTAATCCTAGCACTTTGGGAAGCCGAGGTGGGCAGATCACCTGAGGTCAGGAGTTTGAGACCAGCCTGACCAACATAGAGAAACCCCATCTGTATTAATAATGCAAAAATAGCTGGGTGTGGTGGCGCATGCCTGTAATCCCAGCTACTTGGGAGGCTGAGGCAGGAGAATCGCTTGAACCCAGGAGGTGGAGGTTGTAGTGAACCGAGATTGCGCCATTGCACTCCAGCCAGCCTGGGCGGCAAGAGCAAAACTCCGTCTCAGAAAAAAAGCAACAACAACAAAAAAAACTGAGGTGGCAGCAACCCGGTTCCGGCCTGTGCACTCTGGGCCTGTGGTGGGAGTGGCAGCCTTGATGATTGAATTGTCTTTGGGGTCCTTTTCTTGTCTTTAAGAACACTGCACCTTGAAAATAGCGCTGCCAAGCATGATGGCTGACGCCTTTAATCCCAGTACTTTGAGAGGCTGAGATGGGAGGATTGCTTGAGCCCAGGAGTTCAAGACCAGCCTGGGCAATATAGTGAGACCTCGTCTCCATAATTTTTTTTTTTTAATTAGCTGGGCATGGTAGCATGCACTTGTAGCCCCAGCTACTCAGGAGGCTGAGGTGGGAGGATTGCTTGAGCCTGGGAGATCAAGGTTGCAGTGAGCTGTGATCACACTACTGCACTCCAGCTTGGGTGGCAGAATGAGACCCTGTCTCAAAAAAAAAAAAAAAAAAAAAAGGCCAGGCACAGTGGCTCACACTTGTAATCCCAGCACTTTGGGAGGCCGAGGCGGGCAGATCACAAGGTCAGGAGATCGAGACCATCCTGGCCAACATGGTGAAACCCCATCTCTGCTAAAGAAAATACAAAAAGTTAGCCAGGCATGGTGGCGGGCGCCTGTAGTCCCAGCTACTCGGGAGACTGAGGCAGGAATGGTGTGAACCCGGGAGGCAGAGCTTGCAGTGAGCTGAGATCATGCCACTGCACTCCAGCTTGGGTGACAGAGTGAGACTCTGGCTAAAAAATAAAAAAATAAAAAAATAGCTGTAGCAGGGATGTCCAATCTTTTGCCTTCTCTGGGCCACTTTGGAAGAAGAAAATTGTCTTGGGCCACACATAAAACACACTAATGATAGCTGATGAGCAAAAAAAAAAAAAAAAAATCTCATAATGTTTTAAGAAAGTTTAAGAATTTGTGTTGGGCCACATTCAAAGCCATCCTGGCCTGAATGTGGGCCGCTGGCCACAGGTTGGACAAGCTTGCTCTATGGCCCAGTCCTGTAGGATCTTAGATGTCCGACAGCCTTCCTTCACTTCATCCCCTTTCTCCCCTCTGGCAGGTGCTAGGGTGACTGATTAGGTCTGTGATTCATACTCATTCTAATCTCCTTACCTCGCAGTTTTTGGACTACTCTCTTAGTATTTACAGTATGGATAGGCTGAGAATTGTCCAGATTTTTAAATTCTAGTTCTTTTTTTGCCTAACAATTCATTTCTCTTTTTTCACTTTTTTTTTTTTTTTTTTTTGAGACGGAGTTTCGCTCTTGTTGCCCAGGCTGGAGTGCAATGGCATGAGCTCAGCTCACCGCAACCTCCACCTCCCGGGTTCAAGCGATTCTGCTGCCTCAGCCTCCCTAGTAGCTGGGATTACAGGCATGTGCCACCACGCACGGCTAATTTTGTGTTTTTAGTAGAGACGGGGTTTCTCCATGTTGGCCAGGCTGGTCTTGAACTCCCGACATCAGGTGATCTGCCCACCTTGGCCTCCCAAAGTGCTGGGATTACAGGCGTGAGCCACCGCGCCCGGCCTTTTCACATTTTACTATAAGCAGTTGGCCGGGTGCGGTGGCTCACGCCTGTAATCCCAGCACTTTGGGAGGCCAAGGTAGGCGGATCATGAGACCAGGAGATCAAGACCATCCTGGCTAACATGGTGAAACCCCATCTCTACTAAAAATACAAAAAGTTAGCCGGGCATGGTGGTGGGCACCTGTAGTCCCAGCTACTCGGGAGGCTAAGGGAGGAGAATGGCGTGAACCCAGGAGGCAGAGCTTGCATTGAGCCGAGATTGGGCTACAAGCAAGACTCTGTCTCACACACACACACACACACAAAAAAAAAGCAGTCAAGAGGATCCAAGCTGCTCCTTCAACACTAAATATCCCATATATTTCAAGTTTTCCTCTGAATTGCTCAATCTTTTGTTTAATCTCTTTAAGCTCTTTTTTCCTTTAATCTCACTGTGTAATCTTTAAACAGTGTATATGTTGTTATTCTAATGTCAGTGTCTGATAATTTCAGTATTTTAAGGCAAATTTTTCTCCTTAGCTTCACTGGTTTTCCTTCAAATGTATTAGGGTATAATTGTTTATAATGCTTTTAAATTTTGTTTTGTTTAACATCTAAAGAAATATCCCCCATGGGTACTTCTTTTGTTTTGGTTTGGTTTGGTTTGGTTTGGTTTTTTGAGACGGAGTCTCACTCTGTTGCCCAGGCTGGAGTGCAGTGGCATGATCTTGGCTCACTGCAACCTCTGCCTCCCAGGTTCAAGCGATTCTCCTACCTCAGCCTCCCAAGTAACTTGGGTTACAGGCATGTGCCACCATGCCCAGATAATTTTTTTGGTATTTTTAGTAGACAGGGTTTTGCTATGTTGGCCAGGCTGGCCTTGAACTCCTTACCTCAGGTGATTCACCCACCTTGGCCTCCCAAAGTGCTGGGATTACAGATGTGAGCCACTGCGCCCAGCTGGTATTTCTTTTTTTGTGTGTGTGAGACATACAAGGTCAGTATAGTAAAAAAATCTATTAAACTTCTAATTAAAAATATAATTTCAAAAGACGTTTCCAATAGCATCAAAAACATCAAATACCTAGGAAAGACAAAATTTCTACACAGAAAACTATGAACCATAAACTGTAAAACATACAAACTGTGTATTTATAAAACATATAAACATACAAACTATAAACATTAAAACGTATAAACTGTATGTTCATAAAGCATATAAACTATGTAACTATATAAACTATAAAATACATAAAACATTATTACAAAAAATCATAGCCCTAAATAAATGGAGGCATAGACAGGGCTCATGAATTGGAAGACCATATTTTAAAGATATTGATTCCCCTCAAATTGGTATATGGAATTTGTTAAATTTCAGTTTTAGAAAACTCTTGGCAGGCGCATCTGTGTGGGAGTGTGTGGGAGTGTGTGTGTGTGTGTGCGTGTGCGTGTGTGTGTGTGCGCCTATGGATATTATTATATTTTTTTAATACTGATGGGATCTCCCTATGTTGCCCAGGCTGGTCTTGAACTGCTGGGCTTAAGCAATCCTTCCAACTTGGCCTCCCAGAGTGCTAGGATTATAGGCATGAGCCACCACACCTGGCCACCTGTGGGTTTTTCTTTTCTTTTCTTTTCTTTCTTTTTTTTTTTTTTTGAGATGGAGTCTTGTCTCTGTCACCCAGGCTGGCGTGCAGTGGCTCAGTCTCGGCTCACTGTAACCTCCACCTCCCGGGTTCAAGTGATTCTCTTGTCTCAGCCTCCCGAGTACAGGCATTACAGGGATTACAGGCATGCGCCACCATGCCTGGCTAATTTTTATTTTATTTTATTTTATTTTTATTTTTAGTAGAGACAGGGTTTCACCATGTTGACCAAGCTGGTCTCAAACTCCTGACCTCAGGTGATCCACCCGCCTCCGCCTCCCAAAGTGCTGGGATTATAGGCGTGAGCTTATAATCTATTATAATCTATATATAATCTATATATAATATATAATATATAAAATCTATAATCTATATAATATATGTTATATAATTATAAATATATAATATATTATATAATCATAAATATATATAATATATAATATATGTTATATAATTATAAATATATAATATATGTTATATAATTATAAATATATAATATATATTATATATTATAAATATATAATATATATTATAAATATATTATAAATATATATAATATATAATATATATTATACATTATATATAATATATAATATATTATATATTATATATAGTATATAATATATAATAATATATATAATCTATATATAGTATATAATATATGTAATCTATAATCTATTTTCTATTGTCAGTTTTTTCTGCTGTTTTCTATTCATACTGTCTGGTCTCCTAGTGTTTCTGAACATTTTTGATTGTGTGCCTAACATCACATTTGCAAAATTGATTATAGAAATTTGGAGCTCAGGACTTTCTCCAGGGAGGATTTAGGTTGCTTCTGGCAGTAACTCTAGCGTTCTCAGATCACCTGGTCTAGTTGTAGAGACTGAAATGATTAGAGGCTGAGCCGTCTACTCAGTCTCTCCCTTCCTTTTAAGGTACAGCTTTTCGGGTCCCAGCCTAAGTGAATGGGGGTCATCAGGGCCACCTCACCTGGTGGGCTCTGGATCTAAGCCCTGTCACCTTGGTCTCCTGAAGCTTCCAGAAGTGCTGCTCAGCCTCTCAGCTGCCCTTCTGAAAGTGGCTAATGCTCCAAGGAGAAAAAGGACCTCAGCTGTCAGGCTCATCTCTGGATCTTTGTCCCCAGCCTCACCACCACTCATATCAGCTTCACATTCTTTCCATTGCTCTCTGAAGCTTTCACACTGATTTCTTTTATATGTATATATATATTATATATAGATTTTATATATAAATATAATATATACTTATATATAATATCTATATATTATATAAATACATATTCTTATATTATCTTATATTAAATATATAATATATATAATATATTTATTATATATATATATAAAAATATATATTTTTTGAGATGGAGTTTTGCTCTTGTTGCCCATGCTGGGCAACAAGTGCAATGGCACGATCTTGGCTCACTGCAACCTCCACCTCCCAGGTTCAAGCGATTCTCCTGCCTCAGCCTCCCTAGTAGCTGGGATTACAGGCATGCACCACCACCCTTGGCTAATTTTGTATTTTTAGTAGAGACGGGGTTTCTCCATGTTGGTCAGGCTGGTCTTGAACTCCTGACCTCAGGTGATCCACCCGCCTTGGCCTCCCAAAGTGCTGGGATTACAGACGTGAGCCACCGTGCCCGGTCTCACACTGGTTTCTTTTCTTTATTTCTTTTCGTTTTTTTGAGACTGAGTCTTGCTCTGTCCCCCAGGCTGAAGTGTAGTGGCATGATTACGGCTCACTGCAGCCTCTGCCTCACTCAAGTGATCCTCCTGCCTCAGCCTGTTGAGTAACTGGGACCACATGCCCAGCCAACTTTTGTATTTTTTGTAGAGAAGGGGTCTCACCATGTTGCTCAGTCTGGTTTTGACTCCTGTGCTCAAGCGATTCTCTAGCCTCGGCCTCCCAAAGTACTACATGCCTGTAGGCACGAGCCATTGCACTTGGCCTCAGATTTCTTTTTTTGAGAAGGAGTTTTGCTCTCATTGCCCAGGCTGGAGTGCAGTGGCGCCATCTCGGCTCACTGCAACCTCTGCCTTCTGGGTTCAAGCGATTCTCCTGCCTCAGCCTCCTGAGTAGCTGGGGCTACAGGCACCTGCCACCACGCCTGGCTAATTTTTTGTATTTTTAGTAGGGATGGGGTTTCACCATGTTGGCCAGGCCAGTCTCAAACTCCTGACCTCAGGTGATCTGCCTGCCTTGGCCTCCCAAAGTGCTGGGATTACAGGCATGAGCCACTGTGCCTGGCCTTCTTTTTTTTTTGTTTTGAGACAGAGTCTCGCTCTGTCGCCCAGGCTGGAGTAGCACAATCTCGGCTCACTGCAACCTCCGCCTCCTGGGTTCAAGCAATTCTCCTGTCTCCGCCTCCCGAGTAGCTGGAATTACAGGCAGGTGCCACCACGCCCCGCTAATTTTTGTATTTTTAGTAGAGACAGGGTTTCACCATGTTGGCCAGGCTGGTCTCAAACTCCTGACCTTAGGTGATCCGCCTGCCTCGGCTTCCCAAAGTGTAGGGATTACAGGCATGAGCCACCGCACCCAGCCCACAGATTTCTTAAAAAATATTTTCTCCTCAGCTTTACTGGTTTTCCTCCAAGTGTATTAGGGTATAATTGTTTATAACGCTTTTACATTTTATTTTGTTTTACATCTAATTTTGGAAAGTTTCAAATAAGTACAAAAGCAGAGAGAACAATATAACTCAATGCATCCATCACCCACTTCCCGTTACCAATACTCTGACACCATTGTGCTATATACGTCCCACCACTTTTCTTTTTCTGAATTATTTTAAAGCAAATCCCAGACATCATAAAAAGTTCTTCTTAAATATTAGTATTTGGCTGGGTGCAGTGGCTCACACCTGTAATCCCAGCACTTCGGGAGGCTGAGGCAGGAGGATCACTTGAGTCCAGGAGTTTCAGACCAACCTGGGCAATATAGTGAGACCTTATGTCTACAAAAAATTCAAAAAATTAGCTAGGTGGGGTCAGCCCCCCGCCCGGCCAGCCGCCCCGTCCGGGAGGGAGGTGGGGGGGTTCAGCCCCCCGCCCGGCCAGCCACCCCGTCTGGGAGGTGAGGGGCGCCTCTGCCCGGCTGCCCCTACTGGGAAGTGAGGAGCCCCTCTGCCCGGCCACCACCCCGTCTGGGAGGTGTACCCAACAGCTCATTGAGAACGGGCCAAGATGACAATGGCGGTTTTGTGGGATAGAAAAGGGGGAAAGGTGGGGAAAAGATTGAGAAGTAGACATGGGAGACCTTTCATTTTGTTCTGTACTAAGAAAAATTCTTCTGCCTTGGGATCCTGTTGATCTATGACCTTACCCCCAACCCTGTGCTCTCTGAAACATGTGCTGTGTCCACTCAGGGTTAAATGGATTAAGGGCGGTGCAAGATGTGCTTTGTTAAACAGATGCTTGAAGGCAGCATGCTCCTTAAGAGTCATCACCACTCCCTAATCTCAAGTACCCAGGGACACAAACACTGCTGAAGGCCGCAGGGTCCTCTGCCTAGGAAAACTAGAGACCTTTGTTCACTTGTTTATCTGCTGACCTTCCCTCCACTATTGTCCTATGACCCTGCCAAATCCCCCTCTGCGAGAAACACCCAAGAATGATCAATTAAAAAAAAAAAAATTAGCTAGGTGGGATGGCATGTGCCTGTAGTCCCAGCTACTTGGGAGGCCGAGGTGGGAGGATCACTTGAGCCCGGGAGGTCATAGCTGCAGTGAGCTGTGATCACACCACTGCATTCCAGCCTGGGTGACAGATGAGACCCTGTCTCAAAGAGAAAAAGGCCGGGCACGGTGGCTCACACCTGTAATCCTAGAATTTTGGGAGGCCGAGATGGGTGGATCACAAGGTCAGGAGTTCGAGTCCAGCCTGACTAACATGGTGAAACCCCATCTCTACTAAAAATACAAAAATTAGCCGGGTGTGTGGCACATGCCTGTAATCCCAGCTACTCAGGAGGCTGAGGCAGGAGAATCACTTGAACCTGGGAGGCAGAGGTTGCAGTGAGCCGAGATTGCACCACTGCACTCCAGCCTGGGCGACAAGAGACGAGACTCTGTCTCAAAAAAAAAAAAAGTGAGTTTTCATTGCTAAAAATGAGGTCCTTGAAGGCAAATACAACTATTTCCCTTCCAATATAAGGGCAACATAACCACTATCATATTTGGCACAATTAACAGTAATTCACTGATAGCTTTCAATACTGTGTTCAGTTGCCTCCACTAGTTTCCAAAATGCCTTTTCACAGATGGTTTGTCCAAATCGGAATCCAAATAATGTTATTATGTTATTTTATGTATTTATTGTTTTCGAGACAGGGTCTCAGTCTGTCGCCCAGGCTGGAGTGCAGTGGCGTGATCACAGCTCACTGCAGCCTGGAACTCCTGGGCTCAAGTGATCCTCCCACCTAAGCCTCCTGAGTAGCTGGGACCACAGGTGTGTGCTATTGCACTTGGCTGCCCTCCTTTTTCGTGGTTAGTCTTGTCAGAAGTCTATTAGCTTTGGTTTGCTAATCTTCTCTATTATTCTCTATGGCTATTCTGGTTTATTTTTGCACTTACCTTTATTAATTTCTTCCTTGTTTTTTGGGTTTTCCATTACTTTTTTTTTTTTTTTTTGAGACAGAGTCTTTTTTTTTTTCTTTTTTGTGAGACGGAGTCTCACTCTGTCCCCCAGGCTGGAGTGCAGTGGCATGATCTCGGCTCACTGCAACCTCTGCCTCCCGGGTTCACACCATTCTCCTGCCTCAGCCTCCCGAGTAGCTGTGACTACAGGTGCCCGCCACCACGCCCGGCTAATTTTTTTTGTATTTTTAGTAGAGACAGGGTTTCACTGTGTTAGCCAGGATGGTCTCGATCTCCTGACCTTGTGATCCACCCGCCTCGGCCTCCCAAAGTGCCGGGATTATAGGCGTGAGCCACTGCACCCGGCCGAGACAGTCTTGCTCTTTTCACCCAGGCTGGAGTGCAATGGCATGATCTTGGCTCACAGCAACCTCCACCTCCCAGGTTCAAACAATTCTCCTGCCTCAGCCTCCCGAGTAGCGGATTACAGGCGGCCACCACCACACCAGGCTAATTTTTGTAATTTTAGTAGAGATGGGGTTTTGCCACGTTGTCCAGGCTGGTCTCGAACTCCTGATCTCGTGATCCGCCCTCCTCAGCCTCCCAAAGTGCTGTTATTACAGGCATGAGCCACCAACCTGGCCACATTTTCCATTACTTTTAAAGAAATCATCTTGAGTTTATTTTATTTTATTTTATTTTTTTGAGACAGAGTCTTGGTCTGTTGCCAAGGCTGGAGTGCAGTGGCACGATCTTGGCTCACTGCAACCTCCACCTCCCGGGTTCAAGCAGTTCTCTGCCTCAGCCTCCCGAGTAGCTGGGATTACAGGCGCCTGCCACCACACCCAGCTAATTTTTTGTATTTTTAGTAGAGACAGGGTTTCACCATCTTGGCCAGGCTGGTCTTGAACTCCTGACCTCGTGATCCACCCACCTTGGCCTCCCAAAATGCTGGGATTACAGGCGTGAGCCACCACGCCCAGCTCATCTTGAGTTTAATATCATCTTATTTATTTATTTATGTATTTATTCTTATTATTTTTCAAGATGGAGTCTCGCTCTTGTCGCCCAGGCTGGATTGCAATGGTGTGATCTCGGCTCACTGCCCCCTGCACCACCTGGGTCGAAGCAATTCTCCTCCCTCAGCCTCCAGAGTAGCTGGGATTACAGGTGCCCGCCACCACGCCAGGCTAATTTTTGTATTTTTAATAGAGACAGGGTTTTACCATATTGGCCAGGCTGGTCTCGAACTCCTGACCTCAGGTGATCTGCCTGCCTCGGTCTCTCAAAGCACTGGGATTACAGGCATGAGTCACTTCCCCTGGCCCATATCATTTATTTTTAACCATTCCTGTTTCCTGATAAATTATTATTATTTTTGACATTTGAGTCTTGCTCTGTCACCTAGGCTTGAGTGCAGTGACGTGATCTGAGCTTACTGCAACCTCCGCCTCCTGGGTTCAAGCGATTCTCCTGCCTCAGCCTCCCGAGTAACTGGGATTACAGGTGCATGCCACTGAGCCCGGCTAATTTTTGTATTTTTAGTAGAGATGGGGTTTCACCATCCTGGACAGGCTAGTCTCAAACTCCTGACCTTGAGATCCACCCTCCTCGGCTCCCCCATTTCTTGATAAATTCTATTAAAGATACAAATCTCCCTCTAAGAACTATTTTATCTGTGTTTCACGAATTTTGATGTATTTTCATCATTTAGTTCTACATACTTGTTAATTTCCTTTATTACTTCTTCGTGATCATGGTATCTTCTCCCCTGCCAGGTAAGTATCCTTTATGAGTTCTTATTTAACACAATACAAATCAAGAGTTTTGGTTTTATTTTGCTTTTTTTTTTTTGTACCTTCTTAGTTTCCCAAGGTAGGAGTTTTTTGTTGTTGTTGTTTTTTAGTACTTTTTAAAAAAACTCTGTGGAGGCCAGGCGTGGTGGCTCACGCCTGTAATCCCAGCACTTTGGGAGGCCAAGGCAGGTGGATCACGAGGTCAGGAGATCGAGACCATCTTGGCTAACACGGTGAAACCTTGTCTCTACTAAAAATACAAAAAATTAGCCGGGCGTAGTTGTGGGCGCCTGTAGACCCAGCTACTCGGGAGGCTGAGGCAGGAGAACGGTGTGAAGCCGGGAGGCGGAGCTTGCAGTGAGCCGAGATCGCGCCACCGCACTCCAGCCTGGGCGAGAGAGCAAGACTCTGTCTCAAAAAAAAAAAAAAAAAAAACAACTTTGTGGAAATGTAGGCCAGGTGTGGTGGCTAACGCCTGTAATCCCAGCACTTTGGGAGGCCAAGGCGGGCAGATCACGAGGTCAGGAGTTCGAGACCAGCCTGGCCAATATGGTGAAACACTGTCTCTACTAAAAATACAAAAATTAGCTGCGCATGGTGGCGGGTGCCTGTAATCCCAGCTACCCAGCAGGGTGAGGCAGGAGAATCGCTTGAACCTGGGAGGCGGAGGTTGCAGTGAGCCAAGATCGCGCCTCTGCACTCCAGCCTAGGTGACAGATGAAGACTCCATCTCAAAAACAAAAAAAAATTATAATAAACTTTGTGGCAATGTAGTTACTGATTTGTAACTTCATCCTGTTGTGGTCAGAGAAGATCCTTTGTATGGTATCTGTCTTCTAAAATCTGCTGAGACTTGTTTTGTGGCCTAACATATGTTCTCTCCTGGAGACAGTCTGGTGGACACCTGAGAGGATGTGTGGCTTTGTGCTATGAGATCCCGGTGTGGGCAGAGTCCACCTCTGGAAGGCCATTGAAGCCACCGGTTCATAGTAGCTTCTGTGCACGTTTTGTGGTGCCCTAAGGCAGTGTTTGTGCTGGCGCTCGGTGGGGCTTCATTGTGCTAATCACAAGGTTTCCTGTTTGCAGCGTGCCTGCCAGTGTAGAGCCGGTGGAGCAGCTGGGCTCGGCGCTGAGGTTTCGCCCTGGCTACAACGACCCCATGTCAGGGTAAGTAAAGCCTGCTGGCTGGGTGCATCTTCCTGGCAAAGGTGACAAAAGGGCTCAGGGGGGCCAGCGTGCATCTGGGGGACTGGGATGATTTGGTCATTGGGGTGGAGCCCAAGAAACTCTCACCATATCTGACCACAAGGACACTTGCTCCTTATGCTGTGAAGGTGTCTTCATTAGTGTGCTGGGGTGGTGGGGACGTGGGCGACTGTGGTCGGGGGTTGACAATTGAAGGGTCAGGGGTCCGGGGTACATTGACCTAGATGCTGGGTTGAGTCAGCAGATGACTGATGGGTCCCGATGGGGGCAGGAGTGACAGAGAAGGGGCTGTAGTGGGCATGCGATGATGGTAGATGGGGGCGGGTATATTGTGATTGGGCATTGGTGACAATGGTGATGGTGATGGGGTGATGGTGGTGCTGGCAAGCACATGGTAATGGGGTGATAACGGTGGGGAGAGGTCCTGGGACAACCAATGATGCCACAGTTCCTGTGTGAAGCTTTATGGGTCATGGTTACTGTGTTAGGACTCTCCTCTCAGGGAACCAAGGAGCAACCCCAGCCCCCAAACCCCAGTCCCCTTGGCTGGGCTCCGGCCTGTGTTATTGCCACCGTAACAGGAGTTGTGACATCTTCCTGGAGGTGGAATGGGTGTGCAGCCACTAGGGCGGGCTTTCCTGGCTGGGTCTGTTCCACTTGCTGTCTCCCCTCTTCCCTGGTGGATCTAGAAGCTGCTTAAAGAAAAGGTCTGCCCAGGAGGGCAGGGTTTCCCTTTTGGAGGAAGAGACCTTGGGCTCTGGGCCTGAGTCGGGGGCTTGGGTTCTTGTTTTGCCCCATCCCATCCTGTAGGCCCAGGCAGGTGTGGGGCCTCACTGGCTACAGCAGAATCAGGGCAGGGCTCCTGTGCGTGGAGGAGGGGAAGAAGTGCAGCTGTGCCCCTCCTCAACACCTCAGGGCTGGTTGGAGCCTGAGATCTCTACAGGCCTTCCCCTCCACGTCCAGGAGCCCAGGAGCGGCTGTCCTGCCCTGAGGCCCAGGATTGTGGGCTTTCAGATGGCCCCGTGGGAGATGCCTATGCCCAGCCTGTGTGGGCCTGGAGGCAGTCAAGGAGTGGGCCTTGTCCTGAGGACAGTGGGCATCACAGAGGGTTCTGGGAGCGCTGGGGACTGAATGGAGTTTTAGGAAGACCACACTGGCTGCTCTGTGGAAGATGGAAAGAGCAGATGGGGTGGGTGTGGGAGGTGGGAAGTCGTTTCTGTAGGAGGTGGCCTCAGGCGGCTTCCTGGCCAGAGGCGCTGGAGGCCAGAGAGAGCCAGAGAGAGCCAGAGCTTGGTGGTGAGAGGTGAGGATGGAGACTTACATTCAGCAGCTCCCGCAAGGCAGGGTGTGGAGGGAGTGGGAAGGAGCAGGGGCTGGACGCTGGAGGAGGGCAGGCTTGTGGTGAAGTGCGCTGTGGAATGGAGATTTCACACCACGGAGTCCATGGCACCCTGGGCAAGAGCGAGGCAGTGGAGCAGATTGAAGAGCAGTTGGAAATTGTATGCTGGTCGCAGGCAACTCCTTGGAGAGTTTTAGCCGTGAATGGATGAGGAGTAAGACAGGCATTGAAGCTGGGCACAGTGCCACACTCCTGTAGTCCCAGCTACTTGGGAGGCTGAGGCAGGAGGATCGCTGTAGGCCGGGAGTTCAGGGCTACAGTGAGGTATGATCCTGCCTGGGAATAATCCCTGCACTCCAGCCTGGGCGACCCCATGTTTTTTGTTTTTTGTTTTTAAAAGGGAGGCTGGGCGTGGTGGCTAATGCTTATAATCTCAGCACTTTGGGAGGCTGAGGTGGACAGATCACCTGAGGCCAGGAGTTCAAGACCAGCCTGGCCAACATGGTGAAACCCTGTCTCTACTAAAAATAACAAAAATTAGCTGGGCATGTTGGCGGGTGCCTGTAATTCCAGCTACT
Source organism: Pan paniscus (assembly GCF_029289425.2). Lineage (NCBI taxonomy): Eukaryota > Metazoa > Chordata > Mammalia > Primates > Hominidae > Pan > Pan paniscus. The sequence goes on along the minus strand of NC_085926.1, from coordinate 48,452,196 downwards.
CTGTAGGCTGAGGCAGGAGAATCACTTGAACCCAGGAGGCGGAGGTTGCAACAACAAAAAAAGGAGTTGGAGAATCCATGTGAAGGGTTGTTCTGTTTCTTTTTTTTTTTTTTTTCTCAATGTTATAGATTTGAGCTGGGACAGCAAGGAGGAGACAGTGCGGAACAAGCTCCCAGAGGGGCATAGGAGGAGGAGTGGCTTCCTGGGGTTGTGGCAGCAGGGAGGTGACTGGGGCCAGCTCAGAGGCACCTCTGACTCCCCAAGGTGTGCATGTGGGACCTGTTCTGTTAGCCCAGCTGCCGCCGTGGTGTGCATAGCACTGGGCCTCGTGTGCTGTGTACTTGGCGTGCCCTGCTGCCTCCTGCCCCAGGCTATTTTGCCCATGCATCGAGAAGAGCAGGTGACTGGAGTGATGCTCCCCCTCCCGCGCCTCATGTCATCTCTTGTCCTCTGCTTTGTTCTGAGCCCCAGCTCATGCCTAGGACCTGCTTTATAAAGGTGCAGGAGCCAAAGAAGTGGGTGCTGGGAGGAGGGGAGGGGGACAGGGTCATCAGTGACTCCTCTCTTTTGAACTCTCTCAGGTGGCTGCCTGTCTGGGTCCCAAGGAGACATCCTCTGCTGGGCATCCATGTGCTGCCTACTTGGCCAAGGGCACTGTTTGTCCACTGGAGAGTTGGCTCCTTGTTGAGGGCCTGGCCCCTGCTGTCGAGGCCATGGCCAGGAGCTCAGGAGAAGCCAGGCAGGGGAAAGACCCCAGGCCAGGAGCCCCACCCCAGCTCTGCCCCACTCTCTGCCACTGACCCCTCCTCCTCTCCTTATTTTGGGACCCTTGCCTCTGGCTATCTCCCTCTGGGCTACTTTTTTTTTTTTTTTTTGAGATGGAGTTTCTCTCCTGTTGCCCAGGCTGGAGTGCAGTGGCACAATCTCTGCTCACTGCAACCTCCGCCTCCTGGGTTCAAGCAATTCTCCTGCCTCAGCTTCCTGAGTAGCTGGGATTACAGGTGCCGGCCACCATGCCCGGCTAATTTTTGTATTTTTAGTAGAGATGGGGTTTCACCATGTTGGCCAGACTGGTCTCGAGCTCCTGACCTTGTGATCTGCCCGCCTCAGCCTCCCAAAATGCTGGGATTACAGGCTGAGCCACTGTGCCCGACCTGGGCTACTTTTTGAGTTCCCTAGGCATGAGGCAGCAGGCTGGAGCCTGGATCCAGATGGGCCCACATCTGCCTGGCCCAGAACCCCTGCCGCAGGAGGATGCCACCCATGGCAGGGGTTATAGTGTGGCCCTATTTGTGGGCTCAGGGTTGGCCCAGGTCTTCTGCCCCCTAGACTTTGGCAAGTGAATCTCTGTTTAATGGTGAGTGGCTCCAGCCATTCTTGCCTTATTCACTCCCCAGATAGTCTCCTGGTTGTTTTGAATCCTACTGTCATGTCCTCTTCCCAGCTCCTTGCACTCACAGGACTGTCGGGCAAGACTGTTGGGTTTCTAAGCATCGAATGGCAGAAGCTCTGGCTGCAGACCCCAAGGAGGCCACCACTGACCCTCTGCTGTGACTCCACTGCCACAGTGCAGGGGAAAGGGAGAGAGGCCCATTAGGCGAGGTGTGGCCACAGCCCCGGTGCTACCTCCCAGCCCTCAAAGCGTCCTTTCTGTGGTTCTCAGGCCCTCAAGCCTGTCTGGGGCCTTGCTGACACCAGGGTTGGGGTGCGGGTATCCCAGGTCCAGAGCCAGCCTGTTCACTGTCTAAGGTTTGGAGTCTTCCATTTCTTGGAGGCCGCCCAGTTCTCCCCAGACCCTACAATCCTGCCCAAACTCCCTGCCGGGGTGGCTGCCCCTCTGCCTTCTGCTCCCTCCTGCTTGAGCCGACTCTGCCTTTTGAGCTTGGCCCCAGCCTTGGGAGACCCCATTCCTTCCTCTCGGAGGCGTAGTTCCATTGGTACTGTAGCCACGTGTGGCCTTGTACCCTAGCCCCGCTCTGCAACCACCCCTTGAATGTTGCTTGGTTTTCTAAGGTCACCGTGCCTGGGTGGGGTCTCTGAGTGAATTTATTCATTTACCTGTCCAATATTTATTGATTAATTCACAACATTATGCAAAAATTTTTTTTTATTGAGCACTCACTATATGCTAGGCACTGGAAATACAGTGGTGGCCGAAAGCTGTATTGGATGATAATGGTACAAAGCAGGGGCAAGACATAGTTGATCAAATGCTCACACACAATTAGAGTGTGTGTTTATGAACTGAAGTAGAAAGGAATTTAATTCCGTGCGGGCATGTGCTGAGGGGCCTGGCCTCTTCTGCATGGTGGGGAAGGTGCTCCTGGGGAAGTGACCTGAGGCCTGAGGGGTGAGCAGGAATGAGTTAGGTGTGGCTGAGATGAAAGGAGGAAAGGGCTGAGCTGGCAGGAGTATCTGCATGTGCAAAGGCCTTGAGCAGGACACAGCATGGTGCTTTCAAAGCTGAAAGGAGGGGGATGGGACTCAGCACAGAGGTTGAAGGAGAGGGGGCAGTTCCAGACCACACATGGCTTTGTGGGCCTAATAGGGAGTTTTATTTTATTTAAAATTTTAATTAAAGGCCAGGCATGGTGGCTCAGGCCTGTAATCCCAGCACTTTGGGAGGCCAAGGTGGGCAGATCACCTGAGGTCGGGAGTTCGAGACCAGCCTGGCCAACATGGTGAAACCCCATCTCTACTAAAAATACACAAATTAGCCAGGTGTGGTGGCGCGCACCTGTAGTCCCAGCTTCTCGGGAGGCTGAGGCACGAGAATCACTTGAACCTGGGGAGGCGGAGGCTGCAGTGGGCTGAGATTGCACCATTGCACTCCAGCCTGGGTGACAGAGAAAGACTCTGTCTCAAAAAAAAAAAAATTAAATTAAAAAATAAAATTTTAATTAAAGATTAAAAATTAGCCTGGGCAACACAGTGAGACCCTGTCTCTACAAAAAATAAAAAAATAGCCGAGTGTGGTGGTGCATGCCTGTGGTTCCAGCTACTTGGGGGACTGAGGTGGGAGGATCACTTGAGCCTGGGAGTTTGAGGCTGCAGTGAGCTGTGATTGTGCCACTGCACTCCAGCCTGGGCAACAGAGTGAGACCCTGCCTCAAAAAAAAATAATAATAAAATTTCCTTTATTGTAAATTTCACTGTCTGGTGAGACAAAGCCCAGATTTTTCTTTTCTTCCTCTTCTTTTTTTTTTTTTTTTTTGAGACAGATTCTCACTTAGTCTCCCAGGCTGGAGAAAGCCTCCTGAGTAGCTGGGATTACAGGTGCGTGCCACCAAGCCTGGCTAATTTTTGTATTTTTTGGTAGGTAAAGAAGGAGTTTTGCCATGTTGCCCAGGCTGGTCTCGAACTCCTGGGCTCAAGCTTCCCAAAAGCCTCAGCCTCCCAAAGTGCTGGGATTGCAGGTGTGAGCCACTGCACATGGCCTCTTTTCTTCTTTTATTGTCAACTATAATACATACACAGGAAAGCACAGACACACTCAGTTTAACATGTAATTATAAAGCAAATTCCTTTGTAATCGCAAGAGCTACAGGAGCCATAGCCGGCGTTTGAGCAGGTGGTGACATGATGGACCTTGCATGGTGGCCCCAGTAGGGTGGCCGGGAGAACATGGGGAGACAGATTGGAGAGAGTGCTGGTGGGAGAGGAGGAGCTGAAGGGACAGGCTGGACTTTGCTCCTTGCATGTGTGTCAGCCAGGGCCCCAGGGTCGCCCTCTGGGCCTAGATGGATGCAGAAGCTCCTCCTGGAGGCTGGTGGAACAGGGCCGGTGGGTTAGGTGGAAGTGGGGGTGGGGGTGCTGCTGAGCTAGAGTGTGGTTGGGGCCCACTGAGGCTGGGGTGGCTCTTAGACCCCCTAGTGGCCAGGCTGCATTCCGAGGTCAGGCCCTGCAGGCTTGGCTCAGGGAGGCAGCTCTGGGAGGCAAATGGGGCACCTCTGCTTCCCCTCCTCCCCGGCCCCCGCCCCTTGGCTCCTTGGCTGCTAGCCCGCTGCTGGGCGGGGCCATCCTGTGTCTTTAAGAGGGTGGAACGGGGCTTCGCGTCTGTGCTTCCTGTGGCTGACGTCATCTGGAGGAGATTTGCTTTCTTTTTCTCCAAAAGCGGAGGAAATTGAAACTGAGTGGCCCACGATGGGAAGAGGGGAAGCCCAGGGGTACAGGAGGCCTCTGGGTGAAGGCAGAGGCTAACATGGGGTGAGCTTGGGCGCCATGCTGCGTGTGTGTGTGAGAGACAGACACTGAGAGATCTCTGGAGGGATGATAACGGCCTTGCAGTCGCGTGTCATTGATGGCGTGTGAATGTGTGTGCGTTTCTCCATTCCTGCCTCTGGTTGGGCCGGAAGACACCTGTAGTCTGCTGGTCCTGTTTTAGGGCCTTGTCCTGGACGGCCTGGGGCTGATGGCTCCTGCTTTGAGAGTCCTGAGGGGTGCTTTTGAGCCTGGAGTCTTTAGCTCTGTCCCTGGGCTGTGCTGTGGGGCCCTGCTGAAGTTGTGCAGCCCCAGGGCGGGGTAGGGTGGGACCCACACACCCTCCTTGGGCCTCTGTTGGGCAGAGGCTGCTGGGGGATGCCCTACAGCTAACAAAGCTCCTAGAGTTTTTGGATGTGTTTGATGCAGTTACCAAGCATTTGCCTTTTGTTGGAATAAAGCTTGGGTTGGGCATGGTGGCTGACACCTTTTAAAAAAAACTTATTATTTTTTATTTTTTTGGAGACAGAGTCTCGCTCTGTCACCCAGGCAGGAGTGCAGTGGCGCGATCTCGGCTCACTGCAATGTCCGCCTCATGGGTTCACGTGATTCTTCTGCCTCAGCCTCCCCAGTAGCTGGGACCACAGGCACGTGCCACCACGCCCGGCTAATTCTTTTTTTTTTTGTATTTTAGTAGAGATGGGGTTTCACTATGTTGCCCAGGCTGGTCTCAAATTCCTGACCTCAGGCGATCCGCCTGCCTCGGCCTCCCAAAGTGTTAGGATTACAGGCATGAACCACTGCGCCTGGCCTATTTATTTTATTTTTTAATTTTTTGAGACGGAGTCTCCCACTGTTGCTCAGGCTGGAGTGCAGTGGCACAATCTTAGCTCACTGCAACCTCCCTCCTTGGTTCAAGCGATTCTCCTGCCTCAGCTTCCTGAGTAGCTGGGACTACAGTCTTGCGCCACTACGCCCTGATAATTTTTGTATTTTTAGTAGAGACAGGGTTTTACCATGTTAGCCAGGGTAGTCTAGAACTCCTGACCTCAAGCGATCCGCCCACTTCGGCCTCTAGAAGTGTTGCCACCGCGCCTGGCCAGTTATTTATTTTTATTTTTTATTTATTTACTTTTTTGAGATGGAGTTTCGCTTTTGTTGCCTAGGCTGGAGTGCAATGGTGTGATCTTGGCTCACTGCAATCTCTGCCTCCTTGGGTTCAAGAGATTCTCCTGCCTTAGCCTCCCAAGTAGCTGGGATTGCAAGCACCCACCATCATGTCCGGCTAATTTTTTTTATACTTTCTCGAATTCCAGACCTCAGGTGATCCACCTGCCTTGGCCTCCCAAAGTACTGGGATTACAGGTGTGAGCCACCGCACCCAACCGTTTTTTATTTTTTAAAATCTTTTATCATCCAGTACAAAATGTAAGGCTGACAGTTTTTTTTTTTTTTTTTTGAGACAGAGTCTCACTCTGTCCCCCAGGCTGGAGTGCAGTGGTGCGATCTTGGCTCACTACAACCTCCACCTCCTGGGTTCAAGCGATTCTCCTGCCTCAGCCTCCTGAGTAGTTGGGACTACAGGCGTGCGCCACCACAACCGGCTAATTTTTGTATTTTTAGTAGAGACGGGGTTTCACCATGTTGACCAAGCTGGTCTCAAACTGCTAACCTTGTGATCCGCCCATCTCGGCCTCCCAAAGTGCTGGGATTACAGGCATGAGTCACCGCACCCTGGCCACGCGACAGTTTTAATCTCAGCACTTTGAGAGGCTGAGGAGGGAAGATTGCTTGAGGCCAGGAGTTGGAAACCAGTTAGGTAACATAGTGAGACCCCTGTCTCTGCAAAAATAAATGTGGTAGTGCATGCCTGTGGTTCCAGCTACTGGGGAGGCTGAGGTGGGAGAATCACTTGAGCCTGGGAGGTGGAGGCTGCAGTGAACTGTGATCACATCACTGCACTCCAGCCTGGGCAACAGAGTGAGACCCCGTCTCAAAAAATAAATTAAAAAAGAAAAAGAATGAAGCTTGGCCTCTGCAAACACGGCAGGGTGGCTAGTAAGGGGCTCTGTCTGCATTTGGAAGTCAGGTGTTTTTTTTTTTCTTTCATTTTTGAGACAGAGTTTTGTTCCTGTCTCCAGGCTGGAGTGCAATGGCGTGATCTTGGCTGACTGCAACCTCTGCCTCTCGGGTTCAAGCGATTCTCCTGCCTCAGCCTCCCAAGTAGCTGGGATTACAGGCACCCGCCACCGTGCCCGACTAATTTTTGTATTTTTAGTAGAGACAGGGTTTCACCATGTTGGCCAGGCTGGTCTCGAACACCTCACCTCAGGTGATCCGCCCTCCTCGGCCTCCCAAAGTGCTGAGATTACAGGCATGAGCCACTGCCCCCTCCTAGAAGTCAATTTTGGTGAGCTTCCCAGCCCAGGGCCTACTTTCTCAAAGGGCAGGCCCTCTGGCCTCCTGCCTCCAGGCCTCTGTGTCCTCCCCTTGGCTCTTGGCCCTCTCACCTGTGGAAGTGGCCATGCAGGTCAGAGGTGGGGGACCCAGGGGTGTGTGTGACCCCTGGCACGGTGCTTGGCACACAGCAAGCTTGCAGGCAGAGGCAACTGTCCTTATCACTCAGGGGCCAGCCTCCCTGCCCTGGGGCTGTCGTGGAGTGCAGGGGAACAATGGGGGCCTCCTGTTCTGGCCACACTGGCCTCTGCCCTCCTAGGGCTTCTCTCTGTCTTCACCCTGTGCTTTGTGAGCCATGTTATCTTCACTGTCTGCCTCCTACACTGGACTGTGGGCTCCCAGAGGCCAGGGCTGGCTGTCTTGCCCACTGTTAAGTTTTTTGACTCAAATCACAGTGCCTGGCTTGTGGCATGTGCCCTATACCCATCTGCTGATCAGTTGGTTGTGAGGTGGACAAGATAGATGTATGTGTGTGGCGTGGGACTTGAAGAGCTTCCTCCCATGCCTCTGAGGGTGGGACAAGCGGGGGAGACCCAAGGAGAGACAGTTACAGAGACTCACATATACCCCAGTTTACACAAGAGGAAACAGATTGAAACAGGTGCAGGCCACCCGACAAGGAAGTAGCTATAACTGTATTGCCCAGACCCCTTCTGGCAAGAGGGGCATGCCTTGGGAAGGGGTGGAGTGTGGATGCTGGTCTGGGGAGGGGCGAGGTGCCCCGGGTCACGTCTAGCTCTTTGGCAGGTTCGGAGCGACCTTGGCCGTTGGCCTGACCATCTTTGTGCTGTCTGTCGTCACTATCATCATCTGCTTCACCTGCTCCTGCTGCTGCCTTTACAAGACGTGCCGCCGACCACGTCGTAAGCATGCCCACCCTGCCCCACTGTGACCCCCTGGGGTGGTAAGGGGAGCTGACCAGGCCCTGCTTTGGCTAAGCTGGAGGGATGGGTGGCAAGCCTGGCCCTCAAGACCTGGGGAGATGGAGGAGGGTCCTGACTGGAATTCTCTTTGCAGCAGTTGTCACCACCACCACATCCACCACTGTGGTGCATGCCCCTTATCCTCAGCCTCCAAGTGTGCCGCCCAGCTACCCTGGACCAAGCTACCAGGGCTACCACACCATGCCGCCTCAGCCAGGGATGCCAGCAGCACCCTACCCAATGCAGTACCCACCACCTTACCCAGCCCAGCCCATGGGCCCACCGGCCTACCACGAGACCCTGGCTGGTGAGTGCCCCTGCCAACTCTAGCCCTGCCCGACTTCCCGAGTCTCTGCCAGCATCCCTCGGGCACCCATCCCAAACTACATCACTCAACAGGCCTCTGCCCCTTTCTGCTCGCCTGCCACTCACACGGCAGCCCACCATGCTCACAGCCAACTAGGGTCCTCTCTGCTTTCAGGAGGAGCAGCCGCACCCTACCCCGCCAGCCAGCCTCCTTACAACCCGGCCTACATGGATGCCCCGAAGGCGGCCCTCTGAGCATTCCCTGGCCTCTCTGTATGCCACTTGGTTATGTTGTGTGTGTGTGTGAGTGGTGTGCAGGCGCGGTTCCTTACGCCCCATGCGTGCTGTGTGTGTCCAGGCACGGTTCCTTACGCCCCATGTGTGCTGTGTGTGTCCAGGCACGGTTCCTTACGCCCCATGTGTGCTGTGTGTGTCCTGCCTGTATATGTGGCTTCCTCTGATGCTGACAAGGTGGGGAACAATCCTTGCCAGAGTGGGCTGGGACCAGACTTTGTTCTCTTCCTCACCTGAAATTATGCTTCCTAAAATCTCAAGCCAAACTCAAAGAATGGGGTGGGGGGGGGGCACCCTGTGAGGTGGCCCCTGAGAGGTGGGGGCCTCTCCAGGGCACATCTGGAGTTCTTCTCCAGCTTACCCTAGGGTGACCAAGTATGGCCTGTCACATCAGGGTGGCGTAGCTTTCTGTGTGATGCAGATGTGTCCTGGTTTCGGCAGCGTAGCCAGCTGCTGCTTGAGGCCATGGCTCGTCCCCGGAGATGGGGGTACCCTTTGCAGAGCCAGGGACATGATGCAGGCGAAGCTTGGGATCTGGCCAAGTTGGACTTTGATCCTTTGGGCAGATGTCCCATTGCTCCCTGGAGCCTGTCATGCCTGTTGGGGATCAGGCAGCCTCCTGATGCCAGAACACCTCAGGCAGAGCCCTACTCAGCTGTACCTGTCTGCCTGGACTGTCCCCTGTCCCTGCATCTCCCCTGGGACCAGCTGGAGGGCCACATGCACACACAACCTAGCTGCCCCCAGGGAGCTCTGCTGCCCTTGCTGGCCCTGCCCTTCCCACAGGTGAGCAGGGCTTCTGTCCACCAGCACACTCAGTTCTCTTCCCTGCAGTGTTTTCATTTTATTTTAGCCAAACATTTTGCCTGTTTTCTGTTTTCAAACATGATAGTTGATATGAGACTGAAACCCCTGGGTTGTGGAGGGAAATTGGCTCAGAGATGGACAACCTGGCAACTGTGAGTCCCTGCTTCCCGACACCAGCCTCATGGAATATGCAACTCCTGTACCCCAGTCCAGGGTGTTCTGGCAGCAGGGACACCTGGGCCAATGGGCCATCTGGACCAAAGGTGGGGTGTGGGGCCCTGGATGGCAGCTCTGGCCCAGACATGAATACCTCGGTGTTCCTCCTCCCTCTATTACTGTTTCACCAGAGCTGTCTTAGCTCAAATCTGTTGTGTTTCTGAGTCTAGGGTCTGTACACTTGTTTATAATAAATGCAATCGTTTGGAGCTGCTGCCCCCTTTCTTCCTGGCCTCGGCTGCTGGGATTGGAATCAGGCTGTACTCTTTCCATCCATTTGGGCTTCTCTGTGTTTTCCCTACTTTTACTGGGCTCAGATAGTTGACCATCCTGCTAGGGATAGTGAGGGACAAACACTGTGCCCTCCTCCCCAGGTCCCTGGGTGTGGGCAGAGGTCTGTGCTGCCAAGAAGGGTAGGAGCCAATTGACCACTCAGTGCTATTGGGGGGGGGTCTTTATTCGTCAGATTTTCCTTCTTGGCCTACTCCCCAGGTGTGGCCAGGGATAGTCCATACAGTGTGGCTACTGCCAAGGTCAGGATGGCCAGCAGACCCAGTGGGGCCAGCAGCCCCTCCCCGGGTAGGGCTCCAGGGTCCTTCACTGGAGGAAGATCCTTGGGACCCCTGCTGTCTCCAAGGCTGGGACTAGTGTTCCTGGTTGTGGCCAGGTGTGCAGTGGTTGTGACAGCAGATGGTCTTGGCTTGGTCCTAGCAGAGGCTGTGACCCCATACATGGGCCTGATGGTGCCGAAAGGCCTGGCGTGAGCATCCACCCACCGCAGGAGGGCCTGTGGTCTCCACTGACAGATGCTGAGCAGGGCCAGGACATCACCCTCAGCCGTGTGCGAGTCTGGAGGGGACTGCCCATACAGGCGAGTGTAGATGCTGCCTAGGCTGTAGCTCTTCCTTGGGCCGTGTTCTGAGGGGCTGCTTGCTCGCTCCAGGGCCTTCAGTGCAGTGATGCTATCCACACAGAAGGCACCATCCAGAGCACTGGTGAGGCCCAGCATAGCCAGCTCTGCTTGGAGCAGGGGGAAGTCGTAGCGGTCACCATTGTGTGCCACCAGGCACCAGGGCTGTGGCTGGCGCCGCAGGAAGGCTAGGAGTAGGTTGGCCAGGTTGTCATCGAAACATTGACGCCCATGCGCTGCCAGCACAGCTGTGCTCAGACCTGTGATCTCGCTGGCTGCAGGGCTGCAGGCCTTCCCCGGAGCCACACACAGGGAGAGCTTGTCTACCACACGCGGTGGTGGAGGAACTGTGGGAGGTGGCCCCTGAGAGGTGGGGGGGCTCTCCAGGGCACATCTGTGGACAGCCAGCAGGCACAGCTCCGTGACCTTGGGCTGGGAGAAGGGCAAGCCAGTGGCCTCCATGTCGAAAAAGATGAGGGTCTGCATGGGCCCCGGGGGCAGGGCCTGCGAGCCCATGGTTGGGTACGTACCTGCCGCTGAGCCTGGGGAGGAGCATGGGATGGGTGTGTGAGTGCCCAGTGTTAAGATCCGAAGAGGAGGGAGTGGGGTAGGGGGTGGGCAGAAGCACATCTCAGGCCTTCCCTGCACAATCCTGCCCTGTCTGCGAGCTCCAGGGCCCATTTTCAGGCAGGAAGTTGGAGAGGGTGAGGTGGTTTCCTTAGTGGGACCAGCACATTCAACTGTCTGAGAGGGGCTCCTTCCTCACATGACTCGGCCCCTCCCCTAGTGCCCCCTTAGTCTGGGGTGGGGGAACCCATGGCCCTCCTGCCCTGCGCCATCCCATTGGGGGGGCCACACTCACCGTAGCAGGCAGGCAGGCAGGCAGGCAGGCAGTAGTGACTCGGCTGCACACTCTCCCGCGGCTCTCGCTGGCAGCAGTGGCGGGAAGTGAAACTTGGCGTGGGCCCGCCTACAGGCCCACGTGAGCCGGGCCCGCCTACAGGCCCACGTGAGCCAGGCCCGCCCTGCTCATCAGCCTGCCTGGTCTGTCCCTCTCACCACCATCCGTCCACCGCCACACCCACTCCCCCGCTCCCGGGGGACCCCAGAGGCCTTCCAAGATCCACAGCTGTGGCCTGCTGGTGGCACAATGCACCGGGGCCATCATACCAGTGACAGGCAGCTGGAAGGACCAGGGCAGTGGTGCCAGACCAGCTCCAGGTCTTACACACTGCTGGGAGCCCCTGCTGCGGCCCTTTCATGCCCACCTGTGGGTCCCAGTTTCCCAGGCTTTCCTGGTTTAGGCCTGGGCCAAGAGCCACCTCCTTCCCTGCCACACAATGGTTTCTTCCCATGGCCCCAGCCCAAAGCAATGACTCAGGACAATTCCACAGGCAGGGCAGGGCTCCTTCCTCAAGGCAGATCAGTTACCATGGGGACGGGCTCAGCAACAGCCAGGGACAGGAAGAAGGATCCCAGCCACTCAGGGTCCGGGTCCTGCTCCACCCCTCCCACTCTGCCAAACAGATCAGACTCAGGAAACAAGGCCAGCCAGTTCTCTGGGCAGTTCCTGCTGGTCACTGCTTTAATCAGTTGATGTGGTAAGGAAAGGAGTGGTGCTGGTGCCACCATGTGGCTGGACACTCAGGGCCTCAGCCACACTCCACCTCGGGGTCTTCCACATCGGTTTCCGCGGCACAGAGGTCATCCAGGGCTGCCTCTGAGACAAAAAGGAGAGGTTCCTGGTGAGGGCCCAAAGGTGCCAGGGCCTAGGGCAGGTCCCACCTCTCCTCCCCCAACGTCCGCAGGAACTAACCAGTCCCTTCCACACCCAGGCCCTGCTCCCTCAGCTACTGCAAACAAAGTGATACAAAGGCAATTCAGACACGGCTATTTCTGGAAAAACCGTGGCTCTGCCAGGCACACTCAACAGATAGATGCAAAAGGCATCCCAATATGCTTGGAGAAGAACTGAGGCAGGAAGATAAAAGAAAATGGCCCCAGTGCTGGAACAGGCTGCAGTGGGCGGGGGCCTGCTGAGGGGACACCCAGGAATCTGACTTGTTGGGGAACCTCTGGAAGAAGCCGTGGGGGCTGGGCAGGATGGCCTCTGGCAGGCTTACCTTCACAGTCGGTCACATCAGGAAGCCCTCGGATGAGCATGCTGACCCCCGGCATCACCTGGTCAAACTGATGCAGGACCTCCACGCAGTGCATCATGAAGAGCTTGTCCTTCTGCGATAGGCCGTGCAGCAGCAGCACCGTGTCCCGCAGACAGCGCACTGTCCGCCTCTGCTGGTCGGTCCTTGGGGGTCCCCCTGCCCTCCGCACTGTCAGCCACTGTCTGTGCAACATCACCGTGAGCGCTCTGACCACCTGAGAGAGAGGGGGTGCAGACTGAGGTTTGGTGCCACCATGGCCTGCACCCTAACAATCCGCTCAGCCTAGCCACCTCAGGTGAGGGGGTTTGCAGTGGGGCCTACAGTCCTTGCACGGGGCCCCCTTACCACCAGAGCTGCCAGCTGTTGGCCCCTACCCACTCACCTCCACATTACACTGGCAGTTGGAGCCAGTGACTGGGGGCAAGGGGCTCTGCACACCAAGCTTAGCCAGGAGCCACACCACCTAGAACAAGAACAGATTGGTTCCATCCTGGGCAGAAGGAGACCAGTCCCTGCGAGGGTTTTCTTAAGCTTCTATAAGAGTTCACTTGCTTCAGCAACTGTTTGTCTGCACAAATGGGGTCCAAGAAGTGGTGTGGGACCTTCCCAGGGCAGACCCAGGACAAGCACTCATGTGTCACCAGCAACCCACCTGCCTCCAGCCCCCTATTCTGCCCCCAAGTCCCAAAGCCAAGACAGGATCAGTCATCAGGCAACTCTGCCAAGTCCTGTCTGCATTGCATCTGTGTGGTGCACAGCCCCCAAACTGAGTTTACCTCTTTAGTTGCTTTATCAACTCTTGTTACTAAAATGAATTAAAGCTCCGTTTCTCCTCAGCAGAAAGAAAGGATATTCTGTTGGTTCTTAGGATGGGGTGGGGACAGTGTCCAGAAGGGGCTCTGGAGTTTTTACCTCTTGTTCCAGCTGGAGCCATTGTGTCTCCAAGGCCACTCTGTCAGGCCGTGATGTGATGTACATGTACAGCAGCAGCAGGAGGCAGCCTTCTGAAAAGGATAGCGCACCTCTCACTCAGGGTGCCCTTTCTCATGAAGAGCGTGGGCTACATACTGCAGAAGCCCTCTGAGGCCCTTGACCCTGTTCCCACCCCAACCCTTCCCTTGATCTGCAGGAGCAGTCTAGACGCCCGCCCCACCCTGCTTTACCTGAGTGGGAACAGAGCTGAGGTGCCAGCTGGTCGTGGTCCGCCAGCAGGGAGAGGAGCTCAACAGCCAGCAGCATGCTAGGCAGGGGTGTCTCTGGGCTGAGGCACTTTGGCAGCACTTGGAACACACACTGGAACCTACAAGACAGGGACCCAGAGAGACGTGACACTCCCCAACCCCAGCTCCATAACCTACCTTCACACTCCACTAGAGGTAACAGAAAATTGAGCAAGTCAGTATGAACAGGTGAGTTGGTTCAGCCAGACTTGGGTTTCAGTGCTGGCCTGACCCCTCCTTACTTGCTATGAAACTTGTTTCCTGTGAACAAGTGGGCACTTCCACTGCAAGACTGCTGCAGCTGAGAGGACAGGCCCTCATCTGGTGTAGCATCGCCCAGGAAGTGGGATGACCTCCTGGACCTGGGATGCCTGGCTTCCACATGCTCCCAAACAGGGATGCAGGTCCTAACTTAGGTGGGAGAGAAATGTTCTGTGCCCACAGGACTGACCAGGGCTCCAGAGGTGACAAACATGGCCTTGGCTATAGCTGGATCTTATGAGACCTCTCACAGGGCAAGGAAAGCCATTTTCTCTACTTGCCAGAAAACACATCTGCTGCCAGGGGGAGAATGTGCCTACTGTGGGGTGTGCAGGAGGGAGGGGTTCTGGGCATACTGCCCCAGGTCTCAGGGGCAAAAGGAAAGCTATTACCCCAATAAACCAAGCCCCAAGGCAACTGCTGCTGTTTGCTCAACCCACATAGCCTGGAGGAGCATGATGGACTGGCCTGGTGGGTGGGGAGAAGGGCAATTCTGAAACACTCTATGGGGTCTGGCCAGGTGTGTACCTCTTCAGACATCTGCAGTTTCTAAGCACAGAAGGTCAAGATATCCCTCAGTGTGTCCTTAGGAAGCAAGGTCTCACTATGTGGGGTGAACTCACTTTAGGGCAAATCCTGCACAGCAGACAAAAAGTTCAATGCTTTTTAGTTGCCAGGGTGTGCAGACCTTTGTGGGAAGCTGGAATTTAACATGGTTATTACCTGGTTTCATTATTGGGCTGTAAGATGTCCAATATCTGCCACTTGCAGAAGGTATTGCAAGGAAAATCCACCTTTATATACACCACAGTGGTTTCCAAGTTATTTTTTGATAGCGTAAGAACTTTTTTTTTTTTTTGAAACTGAGTCTCGCTCTGTCACCCAGGCTGGAGTGCAGTGGCGCAAACTCAGCTCACTGCAACCTCCGCCTCCAGGGTTCAAGCGATTCTCCTGCCTCAGCCTCCCGAGTAGCTGGGACTACAGGTGCCTGCCACCACGCCCAGCTACTTTTTTGTATTTTTAGTAGAGACGGGGTTTCACCATGTTAGCCAGGATGGTCTCGATCTCCTGACCTCGTGATCTACCCACCTCGGCTTCCTAAAGTGCTGGGATTACAGGCGTGAGCCACCATGCCCAGCCCCTAAGAACCTCTTTAAATGAAATTTTATGAAGAGCCCCAGTACATGAAATAGATAAATGCCCAGCTGTGGCTGTGTTTTGAATGTCCCTGTGGACAAGCTCAACAGGAGTGGAATAATGGTGTGTCTACCACCAGTAAAAACATGGTTTCTGGGATTCTTTGAGATAGGGTCTCACTCTGTCACCTAGGCTGGAGTGCAGTGGCATGGTCATAGCTCACTGCCACCATGCCTGGCTAATTAAAAAAAAAAAAAAAATTGTAGAGATGGGAGTCTTGCTTTGTTGCCCACGCTGGTCTCAAACTCCTGGGCTCAAGTGATCCTCCCACCTTGGCCTCCCAAAGTGCTGAGATTACAGGCAGGAGCCACTGTGCCCAGCCTGGGATTCATTCATTTAACAATTATTAAACAAATAACCAAGGCTGGGCCCAGTGGCTCACGCCTGTAATCCTCACACTTTGGCAGGCCAAGGCAGGTGGATCACCTGAGGTCCAGCATTTGAGACAAGCCTGGCCAACATGGTGAAACCCTGTCTCTACTAAAAATACAAAAAATTAGCCAGGTGTGGTGGCAGGTGCCTGTAATCTCAGCGTCTCAGGAGGCTGAGGCAGGAGAACTGCTTGAACCTGGGAAGTGGAGGTTGCAGTGAGCCGAGATCGCACCACTGCACTCCAGCCTGGACAACAAGAGTGAAACTTCGTCTCAAAACAAAAACAAAAACAAAAACAAAAACAAA
The DNA here is from genome assembly GCF_029289425.2 of Pan paniscus. Classification (NCBI taxonomy): domain Eukaryota; kingdom Metazoa; phylum Chordata; class Mammalia; order Primates; family Hominidae; genus Pan; species Pan paniscus. The sequence goes on along the minus strand of NC_085926.1, from coordinate 48,436,565 downwards.
CAAATAAACAACAACAAAAAAAACAGCCACTATGAGCTGGGCCCCTGCTGGGCGCTTGAGTGCTGGGTCTGCCTGATCCCACTGCCCACACTACACTGCAGTGCTGTGTCCAGCTGAGTACCACCTTTAGCATGGGCCAGACCAACCAAAAATATTCAGATGGAAACAGATCTAGGAAACAGCAGTGCTGAGCTCAGAGATGAGATGATTTAAGATATATTCAGCCAGTGGAATCATTCCAACATAGAAACTGACCCTTTGGTAGACTGCTGAGGGAGACTGGATTACTGGATGAGGGGGTGGGCTGGTTGTGTTCACAGTTCTCCCCAATCTTGCGGCTCTGGAATCCCAAGGGAGGAATTTATGATCACAGTGTTCATTCGCTAGGTTCACTATAATATACTACCCACAAACCTTAAGAAGAACAGGCCACCCCAGATGCATGCTAAAGATGGGCACAATGACAGGCAGAGACTCCCAGCAAGGTCAGCCCGTGGGCTGCAGACCCTCTCCACATCCTCTGCTTCCTTAGGGAACCCACTAAACTTCAACGTGCTTGTGATGTGTGGTCTTCACCTTACCCACATCTCAGGTTCAGAGGCCCCTTGTCTTAACCCTTGTCCTGGGGCAGGGCCCTCCTCCACAGAGGTTAGCAGCCTCCTTTAATCATGTGTGCCTTTTGCTTACCTGTTGTTCAGAGGCAGAATTAAATCAAATAAACCACTTCCTTGGTTCTCCCATTTGGCCCCACTTCCCATCACTTCAGAACTCCCTGAACCAAGCCTTAGAACTAACTAGTGTAGATAAGTCAAGATGTGAGCAAAGTACAAGTGCCATGGGTTAGACCTTAAGAGGTCAGGTGAGACCCACAAAGAATCATGACTCCTATGCAGCTTGATACCTGGGCAAGAAATCACAGGAAGTGTTTTCGGCTAATTTCACCAAAACCTTAAGGCACTGGGTCAGGACACTGGCTTGAAGGTGTCCTGTTGCTGCAGAAGAGAAAGCCAACAGGTGAAGAAGCATCTTCAACAGTGGGTGCTGTCCTTGGTCATCAGCAACCCCCCTTGGGGCTGAGGTCATATCTCCATCACTAAGCCTGTGAACCAGGCTCCTGTTTCCTTCCCCAGCAGCAGAATCTGCCCCCACTCCTGACAGTAATAGGGAGACGACTGCTCCGCTGTGGCACACCAGGTGCTGAAGAATGCTAAGTGCAGTCACAGAGAAGCCTTCCAGGATGCACACTGAGTCCTCAGGGTTGGTCTCTACCCCAGAGCTCACGCAGGAGGAATGTGTCGGTGAGTCCCCAGGTGCTCCGCTTCTCTTAGCAGCTGCCAAGTCCTGCAGGGCCTGGCAGTGTAAGCCGATGAAGAACTGTACAAGGGGGAGGAAATGCACGGCTCCAGGAAGCTGGCAGAGTGGGAAGGCCCTTCTGCCTCCCTCTGCTGGGTCTCCATCACGTGAGCACTCATTCCTGGCAACCAGATTCAGTCCAGTGAATGCCAGGTTCTGTGCTTCTCTCAGGGCTGAGAGGGAAAATGACCCATCATAAGAACCTGTGGTCCTGAGGCCTGACATTCCAGCCAAGGTACTGGCAACAAACACAAAGAAAAATAGATTAAGTGTGGGATGGAGATAAGGTCAAGAGCCCCAAACAGCCTGCCTGCCAAATTCTCCAGGCTGCCTGCCCTTCCCACAGACTTCTCAGGCTGGCCAGGGCCAGAAAGGAATTTGCTTCCAGGAAGCTCCTTCCCAAACAAGCTTTCCAGGAGTCTTATGCTTACCTGCCAAACCCTGGTGGCTGCAGGGGGGTGCCAGCAGGAGACTCAGAACTACTACTCAGGAGGTGGCAAAGGCTTAGGGATGACCCTGGGATCAAAGGCTGCTTCAGGAGCAGGTTTATCAAAATGGAACCTGCAGAAGACAAGATGACTCTAGAAGGTTCTGACATGGGAGATCTTTTCGGTGGCTTTCAGAAGGAAACAGTAAGGATTCTTTGGATGCCAACTGTCCTCTAGGCTGCCACTAAGCCCCAGGAAGATGCCTGTGGGTGCGGAAGGCTCTGGGACATACCTGCCCTTGGCCCTTTCCACTTTATAAAGTCTTCTGCTTAAGCCACATACTTTGACTTCCCTGGACTTTCTGAAGGACTGCCCGGGGCACCGGTTCTCAGAGGCCTGGGCAATTCTTCTGCATATCACTCAGAGCCATGCAGACCCCTGCAGGAGAAGCAGGGATTCTGGTACCTTGAGTGTTTGATCTCTGTCTCCAGCTGTCAACAAAGCTTTTCTGGGCCTCTTCTTGTTTTATGGAGTCACCTCTCAGACTGTGGGGCTTACTATCTGAAATGTGATAAAATGTAAATAAAAACTTGAGCCCAGAAGCATGGGCATATTAGAAACTTTTACATGCAATGAGTTTAAAACACAGGCTGTTCTACTTCTTCGAACTTGGATCAAACAAGAGCCAAAGCGGCTCAAGAGCCCTGCATCTTTTACCTTCCTTATGTAAAACAGGAACTCATACAAGGAAAGGAAAAGAAAATCAAGCTGTTTGCCTCCCTCAAAATGAGGCAATTAGATAAAACAGTGACCACTAACATTGACATGGTGCTTGTTACGTGCTAGACAGTGTTCTAAGAGCTCTATATGCATCAGCCCATTTGTTCCTCAGTGACCCTACAAGGATTTATCATAAGGTCTGTTTTACATATAGGGAAACTGAGGCACAGAGACTAAAGGACTTGCCCAAATCATATAAGCCAGTTAACAGCATTACTGGGACTCACATCCAGGCTACTGGGCTCTACTGCCTGCTTGTAACACTACTGTACACTGCCCCTTTAGCTGCTAGATGCCAAAAATGTAAGTGGGCTACAGTTTCTCAGAAGTGTTATGATGGCCAAGGATTTGAAAGGTTGATGGTAAGAAGAGGGTCAATGTATCCGATTTATAAGATACACTGACATAGCAGTCTGAAAACCTACTGATGTTAGATTGTCTCTCTCTAAAAAACAGCAGCATCCCCTCAATCTGGACTGAGTTATAAAAACTCAAAAGCTGGACTACAAAAGGAAAACAGAGGCTGGGCACGGTGGCTCATGCCTGTAATCCCAGCACTTTGGGAGGCTGAAGTGGGTGGATCACGAGGTCATGAGATCGAGACCATCCAGGCCAACATGGTGAAACCTGTCTCTACTAAAAATACAAAAATTAGCTGGGTGTGGTGGTGCATGCCTGTAGTCCCAGCTACTCGGGAGGCTGAGGCAGGAGAATCGCTTGAACATGGGAGGCAGAGGTTGCAGTGAGCCGAGATCACGCCACTGCACTCCAGCCTGGTGACAGAGTGAGACTCCGCCTCAAAGAAAAAAAAAAAAACAAGAAAAGAAAAACAGATTCCTGCATACTAGCTAGGTTTTTGGCATGGTCAATTGATGCTGTGATGGTTTAAAAATATGCCCACAAGCATGATGGCAGGTGCCTGTAATCCCAGCTATTCGGGAGGCTGAGGCAGGAGAATCACTTGAACCCGGGAGGCGGAAGTTGCAGTGAGCTGAGATCGTGCCATTGCACTCCAGCCTGGGTGACAGAGTGAGACTCCGTCTCAAAAAAAAAAAAAAAAGGCCCACAAATGCTTTGACACAACTCCCCTTCAAAAGGTATAAGCTTGGGGGGAGGGGGGAGGGATAGCATTAGGAGATATACCTAATGCTAAATGACGAGTTAATGGGTGCAACACACCAACATGGCACATGTATATATACGTAACAAACCTGCACGTTGTGCACATGTACCCTAAAACTTAAAGTATAATAATAAAATAAAAATAAAAAATAAAAATTAAAAAAAAGGTATAAGCTTGGTTTCCCCCCTTGAATGACGCCCAGACTCAGTGATTTGCTTCTAACAAATAGAATGTGGCAGAGGGGATGCTGTGTGACTTCTGAGGCTAGGCCATAAATGGATAGCTTCTGCCTGGCTCGCTCTCTCTGGATTTGCTAGCTTTAGAGGAAGCCACCCACCAGGTTAAGAGGATACCCCATATCCATGTGCAGAGGCCCATGTGGCAAGAAATTACACTGCCAGCCATGTGAGTGAGCCACCTTGAAATAGATCCTCCAGCTTAAGACAAGCTTTCAGTGATTCCAGTCCCTGCAGAGATTGTCCCCTCTGTGCCTTGTCAGAATTGCTGATCACAGAAATTGGGAGAAAATAAATAATAATTGTTTTAAGCCACATATTTGGGTAGCTTGTTATACATCGATAGATGACTAATGGACTTACCCTCTCTGCCCACCAGAGGCTTGTATCCTGACTCCGTCTGGCAGGGGTGGGGAAGGGACATGTTAGCACTAAAAGACTCCTTTGTAGGAAAAGATGTTTTTCCAAATTGTGGAGAACATGCTTCTGGCTTTATAATCACAGAAGGGTTTTTCCTAGGACTGGAAAAAGTTAACTATGAAAGCAAAGTAATGATTCTACTAAAACCATTCAAAATATCTGGTTACAAAATTTCTAACAAACTTTAAACTTTTCATGTCTAGGTGTTTTAACCAAAGGTTTTATCTATTATATGTCTACCATTCTTTGTCAGAGGAGCAGTGCAAAATTCCAGGCATTTGTTTTTCTTTTTAAAAATATTTTAAAATTTTAATTTCTCTATAGAGATGGGGTTTCGCTAAGTTACCCAGGCTGGTCTGGAACTGCTGAGCTCAAGTGATCCACCCACTCTGGCCTCCCAAAGTGCTGGGATTACAGGCATGATCCACTGTTACTGGCTAATTCCAGGGATTTTGATCCAAATTATTGAAAATTCTTTTACTCATTTTTATATTTTTCTAATCATCCAAAAATATAATATTAGCCGTAATTCCTTTACTATTGTTTATTATCACTATTTACAATTCCACCAAAACATTTTTTTTGAGACAGAGTCTTGTTCCATTGCCCAGGCTGGAGTACAGTAGCATGATCATAGCTCACTGCAGCCTTGACCTCCTGGGCTCAAGCAATCCACCCATCTGTAATCCCAGCCTCCTGAGTAGCTGGGATTACAGGCACACATCAACATGGCCAGCTAATTTTTTTTTTTTTTTTTTTGGTGAGACAGGGTCTCACTCTGTTGCCCATGCTGGAGCCCAGTGGCACAATTACGGCTCACTGCAGCCTCCACCTCTTGGGCTTAGTGATCTTCCCACCTCATCCTTCTGAGTAGCACAGGGACTACAGATGTGCAACCACCACATCTGGCTAACTTTTTATTCTTTCTAGAGATAGAGTTATTTCTAGAGATAGAGTTTCACCATGTTGCCTAGGCTAGTCCTGAACTCGTGGGCTCAAATGATCTGCCCACCTCAGCTTCCCAAAATGCTGGGATTACAGGCGTGAGCCACCGGGGCCAGTAATTTTATTTTTTTTTTAAGTAGCAATGGGGTTTTGCTATGTTGCCCAGGCTGGTCTCGAACTGCTAGCCTTAAGCAATCTTCCTGCCTTAGCCTCCTGTGTAGCTGGGATTGCCTCTGTAGCTACCATGCCTGGTGCAAAACATCTTTTCAATGTGGAACAAACTATTTTTTTTTTTCTGGAATGGAGTCTTGTTCTGTTGCCCAGGCTGGAGTGCAGTGGCGTGATCCTGGCTCACTGCAACCTCTGCCTCCAGGTTCGAGTGATTCTCCTGCCTCAGCCTCCCAAATAGCTGGGATTACAGGCGCATGCCACCATGCCCAGCTAATTTTTATATTTTCAGTAGAGACAGGGTTTCACCATGTTGGCCAGGTTGGTCTTGAACTACTGACCTCAAGTGATCTGCCCGCCTCATCCTCTCAAAGTGTTGGGATTACAGGTGTGAGCCACTGCGCCCAGCCAATGTGGAACAAACGATTTTTTAATAGTCACAAGACTTCCAGGCTGGGCACAGTGGCTCACCCTTGTAATCCCAACAATTTGGGAGGCCGAGGCGGGTGGATCACCTGAAGTCAGGAGTTCGAGAGCAGCTTGGCCAACATGGTGAAATCCCATCTCTACTTAAAAAAAAAATACAAAAAAACTAGCCTGGTGTGGTGGTATGTGCCTGTAATCCCAGCTACTTGGGAGGCTGAGACAGGAGAATCACTTGAACCCGGGAGGTGGAGGTTGCAGTGAGCTGAGATCATGTGACTACACTCCAGCCTGGACAACAGAGTGAGACTCTGTCTCAAAAAAAAAAAAAAGACTTCCAATAGAATGCAAAGACTTTAAATAGAAAAAGGGCTATCAAAATAAATATCATAATTTTGATAAACCTACTAGGTATGTTGAAAACTGAGCAACTTAGTGCCAATGTCTTTATGGTAGAGAAGCAGTATTAACCCTCTGATCTGATCATATAATGCTGAGGTCTTTCTGTTACTGATGTGTGAAGAGGATCCCCTCAGTTCTCTTGTCTTATGTGGATAATGCAAGGCATGGAGAGTTCAGTTTCACACACTGCCCATTATGAACAAAGGCGGCAGAAAGTTCAAAACCAGAAGATGCCCTGACTGACACTGTTCAAATTTCCAGGCTGCGCCAGGCACAGTGGCTCATGCTTGTAATCCCAGTAGTTTGGGAGGCCCAGGCTGGCAAATCATTTGAGTCCAGGAGTTTGAGACCAGCCTGGCCAACATGGTGAAACTCCGTCTCTACTAAAAATACAAAAATTAGCTGGGCGTGGTGGTGTGTGCCTGTAGTCCCAGCTACTCAGGAGGCTGAAGGAGGAGAATTGCTTGAACCCAGGAGGCGGAGGTTGCAGTGAGCCGAGATTGTACCACTGTACTCCAGCCTGGGTGACAGAGTGAGACTCTGTCTCAAAAAAAAAAAAGAAAAAACAAGTTGAGCACATCTGACCACAAAGGATGGGGCTGTTGGACAAGGGTCCCCAGAAAGCAAATGAGAAAAAAATATTCCAAGTAGCTGGAACTAAAATACACCCATGCTTGCAACAAAATCAGTTAAACAAATTACATAAAAGTAGAGACTGGCCCACCCCCAAAATTTGGAGATCATTTTTCCAGGTCTTTCTAGTCCTGAAGAATTATGTTTATAAAGTGCCATACAGAGGCAGCATTTCTAGAGTATAGGCCTTTATGCTGTGATGTCTCAAACCATGCAAGCTTCATCTAAACCACCTCTGAATCCTTCAGGAAAAGAGGATCTCTGCCCAGGTGGAGGGGTCTAAATGGCCTTCATTTAGGACCAGCCTGACACTGTTATGCAGATTTTTTACTAAATAATGCAAAACTGAACTATCCCTCCAGCACCATCATTACCTGACATGGGAAACAGAGGGAGCAGCCAGTTTATTTGCTCGTTCACTGGTCTGGAGCTTTGTCCTTAATTCATTCATCTCTGCATCTTTAAACTGGAGTTCAGACTGCAATGATTGGAGCTGGAAGGCAAAAGAAACATGCTTGTAGTGGTCCCATCATATACACAAAAATATCTCTGGGCTTCAAAATCACAAGCCAGTAAAAGACAAACAATGAAAAATACATATGAAAGTCTGCTGTGACATAAATGTCCTAAAATATTAAACATTAGCTTTCTTTCTGAAAGACAATATGGTACTCTAAAAAGATACTGGACTCTATTGTAAGGGTAGTTTGTGAGGGTTTAAATACCAGCCCTGGCCGGGTGTGGTGGTTCAGGCCTGTAATCCTAAGCACTTTGGGAGGTTGAGGCGGGAGGATCATTTGAGCCCAGGAGTTCGAGACCAGCCTGGGCAAAATAGCAAGACCTTGCCTCTACAAAAAATTTAAAAAATAAAAAAAAGAATTAAATACCAGCCCACCATTTATTTAATGTCTTTGAATCCTAACTTATTTGTAACATAAAACACCTGTCTTCATGATAGTTGGGAGGATTAAGTAGAATGATGAGTGTAAAATACCCAGCATAGAGCTTGGTAAGGTGCCCTATGTCAGCAGTAACATATTGACCTTTATTAACGAACGCACTGGTGCACAATTCCAGGTCTTCCTCAAAGTTTGGGCAGAGTAGTTGGAATAGTTTACCAAGACACTGTGCAGTATAGAGAGACCTGCTGCTCTGGCCTGCAGGTGCTATAGCCAACAGTAACTGCCATCATTCCCCAAGCACACTCTGCGCCAGGCCCAGCACCAGACACAGTAAGTGCAAGAATGTGTGAGTCTCCCAACAACCTTTCTGGTTATGTCTTGGAACAGATAAGGGAAATGAGCCAGGGAGCTTAAGTTATTACCTTGAGGTCACTGCTTATGTGTGATGAAGCCTGGATTCAAATTCAGGTTTGTCTGACCGCAAATTCCTTGCTCTTCATCACTTATACAGAAAGTTAACTATTGCGGTTAATGATGGGCACAGGTAAGTGCTTAAAGTTTGCTAAGTTTGCTGAATGAAACAATGAGAATAAGATCCCATGTCCTTGAGATTGAAGCATGGGGAGGTGCTGAGGGAAAGTTGTAGTAGCTACTGGATACCTACTGTTTTTCCTTCCAGAATAGCATTTTCCTTTCCCTGAGAAACAGGCTGGGCATTGTGGCTCACGCCTGTAATCTCAGCACTTTGGAAGGCCAAGGTGGGAGGACTGCGTGAGCCCAGGAGCTTGAGAACGGCTTGGGGAATACAGCAAAACCCTGTCTGTACCAAAATTTAAAAATTAGCTGTGCCTGGTGGTGTGTGCCTATAGTTCCAGCTACCTGGGAGGCTGAGATGGGAGGATTGCTTGAGCCTGGGAGGTCAAGGCTGCAGTGAGCTGTGATTGCACCACTGCACTCCAGCCTGGGCAAGAGAGTGAAACCCTGGACCCTGTCTCAAAAAAAAAAAAAAAAAAAAAAAAAAAAAAATTCAATAATTTCCCTACCTCTGACTATTTTATTAGAATGGGAGCTGTCATTTTTTTGCTTTTGGTTGCTTTTGGTTATAGCAATTGGCCAGGGACAGACAACTGACTCAAGTTAAACCAATCAGAGCCTTTCTCAGAATTTTAAAACTTGAGATGAGGGAGCCTAAGTCTTTTTTTGAGACAGGGTCTCGCTCTATTGCCCAGGCTGGAGTACAATGGCATGATCATGGCTTACTGCAGCCTCAACCTCCTGGGCTCAAGCAATTCTCCCACCTCAGCCTCCTAAGTAGCTGGGACTACAGGTGCACACCACCATGCCTGGATAATTTTGTTCATTTTTTCTTTTTTGTGGAGATGAGGTCTCACTAGTTGCCCAGGCTGGTCTCGAACTCCTGGCTCAAGTGATCCTCTCACCTCAGCCTCCCAAAGTGCTGGATTACAGGTGTGAGCCACTGCATGTGGCCCTAAGTCTTAATTCTGCTCTGTATTTATAAAATATGAGCCCAGGAGCTTCTGGAGAACACACCCTCTACCATAAGGATAGAGCCTGTTTATAGCATAGAGAATAAAAATGTCCTGGCAAGATTTAAGTCATTTAAGGTCCCAGCATACCCCTGTTCTTCCCAGACTTGGATATGGAAGCCAATACGTTTCCTTTTAGCCTAAGCCAGGTCAGTTGAGTTTCTGATCTAGCAAAAGAGCCCTAATGTAAACCTGTTTCTAGAAATGCTAAGCTAGTTATTTATTCCTGCCAAGACCAACTACCACAGCAAAATAGAGTTTCATCTAAATCCCTTTCCAAAATATATCCAGACCCTGGAAGAAGAGTGGATGGCAATGAGATGATAGCAGAAAGTATTTAAGACAAACAAGTGTTGAAATCTCCCTGGAAGATTTACAGGCAACCCTGGTCAAAGGAACTCAGTGGGCAGGCAAAGCTGGTGCAAAACAAATGCTCTGGGTCACCTTTTTGGAGAATTCCTTTTCCTTGTCACTGAGTGCTTGGGTTTTCTCTTGCTCAAGAAGAAAATGTGATCTTCTCTGTTCCTCTAGAACGGATTCCGTCTGATGTAGTGAGTCTCGCAAAATTTTAATTTCTCCATTCTTAATGAGAACTTCTTCTTCCATTACTTTCATCTGTAAATCCCAAATTAATCTCGTGAAAACTTTGTAAGAGAAAACTACTTAGGTACTTTGTTTTAACATGTAGTTGGGGAGATGGAGAAAGCACAGGAAAAACAGACAAATGAGTACTCAAAATATATCCACAGCAACCAGATGTCACCATGGTCTGCTAGGCCTGTTCATGGGACAGCTGATATTCATCAAGATAGCTTAAGCATACACTTGCCACTCATGCATGCAGATTCTTTTTGCCAGGGAGGGGGATGGGGTTGCTTAGGCTGGAATGCTGTGGCACAATCATAGCTCAATGTAACCTTGAACTCCTGGGCTCAAGTGATCCTCTCGCCTCAACCTCTTGAGTAGCTAGGACTACAAAGCATGTGCCACTAGCCTGGCCAATTTTCACTTTTATCTGTAGAGACAGGGTCTCATTGTATTGCCCAGGCTGGTCTTGAACTCTTGGGTTCAAGCGATTCTCTCACCTTGGCCTCCCAAAGTGCTGGGATTACAGGCATGAGCCACCTTGCCTGACCAGATTCCTTTTTTTTTTGAGACGGAGTCTTGCTATTGTCGCCTAGGCTGGAGTGCAATGGCACGATCTCGGCTCACTGCAACCTTCACCTCCCAGGTTCCAGCAATTCTCCTGCCTCAGCCTCCCGAGTAGCTGAGATTACAGGCGCCCGCCACCATGCCTAGCTAATTTTTGTATTTTTAGTAGAGACGGGTTTTCACCATGTTGGCCAGGCTGGTCTCGAACTCCTGACCTCAGGTGATCCACTGGCCTCGGCCTACCAAAGTGCTGGGATTACAGGTGTGAGCCACCGCGCCTGGCCGGATTCTTTAGGCTCTAAGAGGCATTAACAATCTGGGTCGCTGGGTGTGGTAGCTCATGCCTATAATCCCAACACTTTGGGAGGCTGAGGCCAGGAGTTTGAGACCAGCCTGGCCAACATGGTGAAACTCCGTCTCTACTAAAAATACAAGAATTAGCTGGGCGTGGTGGTGCACACCTGTAGTCCCAGCTACTCTGGAAGCTAAGGCATGAGAATCGCTTAAAACCAGGAGGCAGAGGTTGAAGTGAGCCGAGATTGTGTCACTGTACTCCAGCCTGGATGACAGACTCCATCTCCAAAAAAAAAAAATCTGGGTCACATACCTTGCACAACTAAAATTCCACATATTCCTGGTTTTCTTAGGGACCTACAGATGGTGATATGAAGAGTGTCTGCTTTCTTGCAAAGCTGCTAATGAAAATAGCAGCCATTATGAAGTTATATTCTTCACATGAAGATACATGCTATAAATTCATCTTAGTACCCTAACAGTTTGTATCTCTTTTTGGATCTGGTATACAGTGTTTTTCTTCTTGCCTTTGGCATTAGGAATCTCACAATTTAGTTTCTTTCAGCCTAAACTTTCTGGTTTTCTTTCCCTAGTCTTTTCCCATGTCATAAGGATGAATCTAGACACTTGTTTTACAACTTTTGTAGATTTTACTGTACAATGCTTCTAAACACGTTAAGTGAATGAATTAGCTACAAAAACCACAAGTTAAGTCACTTACCTTTTCTTTAAGTTCTTTGTATTGTGCCTGAAGTACCTCTAATTCGAAATTATCTTTAATTGGAACAGTTTCTCTGTTTTTCCCTGAAGGATTTTTTGACATGCCATCTAATAATCTGTGGACCTTATGATCACCTGTAAAAAATAGTTCCATGTACATTTCAGGACCCAATATTTTCCCACTTTTGCCAGAAAATGCTGAAAATACCCACTTTTTTTTTTTTTCTTTTTTGAGATAGGGTCTTGCTCTGTTACCCAGGTTGGAGTGCAGTGGTGTGATCACTGCTTACTGCCACCTTGACCTTCTGGGTTCAAGTGATCCTCCTGCCTTAGCCTCCTGTGTAGCTGGGACTACAGGTGTGTGCCACCATGCCTGGCTATTTTTTTTTTTTTTTTTTGGATTTTAGTAGAGATGGCGTTTCACCATGTTAGCCAGGCTGGTCTTGATTTCCTGTCCTCGCGATCCACCTGCCTCAGCCTCCCAAAGTGTTGGGATTACAGGCGTCAGCCACTGTGCCTGGATGCCTGGCTAATTTTAAAATTCTTTGTAGAGATTGGGTCTCCTTATGTTGCCCAGGTTGGTCTTGAACTCCTGGGCTTAAGCAATCCTCCTGCCTTTGCCTCCCAAAGTGCTGGGAAGAATTACTCTTAAGAGCAAAGCAGAGAAAGATCTAGTAAGCAATATAGGTGTTTTTCAACCTAAGAACATGGTTCAAACTCATAAATGATCCTTCTTTTTTTTTTTTTTTTTTTTTTGAGACAGAGTCTCGCTCTGTTGCCCAGGCTGGAGAGCAGTGGCGTGATCTCGGCTCACTGCAACCTCCACCTCCCAGGTTCAAGCGATTCTTGTGCCTCACCCTCCTAGGTAGCTGGAATTACAGGCGTGTGCTACCATGCCCGGCTAATTTTTATATTTTTAGTAGAGACGGGGTTTCACCATATTGGCCAGCCTGGTCTCAAACTCCTGGCCTCAAGTGATCAGCCCACCTTGGCCTCCCAAAGTGCTGGGATTACAGGCATGAGCCACCACACCCGGCTGAAACTCATAAATGATCCTTCTAAAACAACAGATCCTATTATTCTTTCCCTATCCTTCATCCAATTCCAAGAGTCTCATCTAAAGCCTGAGGAGATCTCATTGGCCAGAACTCAATGATCTATTTATTATTCAGTAATAGTTACTGACCATATGCAATACGCCAGGCATGTTAGGCTCTACAGGTACAATAGTGAGCAAAATTGATACTTCCTTACACTCACAGAGCTTAAAAGACATTCAACAAATAATCACACAGATAAATGTAAAATTACAACTGTGATTAAGAACTGCAGAAGAGAACAAATACAGGAAAGCCTATAATATGACAGCAATCTGACTTAAGTGGGATGATTGGAACATTTCCCTAGGGAAGACTTGAAGGAGCTGAGAGCTGAAGGACAAGTAGGAATTAACCAGATGAGTGGAAATGAATGAATGAAAAGTATACTCAATGTACAAAGACAGAACAATGTATAAAGTTCCTGTATTGTAAAGAAGCAGAGAGAATTCAAAGAATGTTAGTGCAGCCAGGACCCAGAGAGTGAGAAAGGGCCAAACCAGGCTGGGCCTTGCAGGCCATGTTAAGGATTTTGGTCTTCACACTAGAAGAAATAAGAAATTATTAAAGGGCTTTCATTAGGGGTGTTCATGGCTGGGTGCGGGTGGCTCATGCCTGTAATCTCAGCACTTTGGGAGACCAAGGCGGGTGGATCACCTGAGGTCAGCAGTTTGAGACCAGCCTGGCCAACATGGCGAAACCCCGTCTCTACTAAAAATACAAAAATTAGCCAGGCATGGTGGCGGGCACAAGTAATCCCAGCTACTTGGGAGGCTGAGGCTACTCGGGAGGTTGAGGCAAGAGAATCTCTTGAACCTGGGAGGTAGAGGCTGTGGTGAGCCAAGATGGCACCACTGCACTTCAGCCTGGGTGACAGAGTGAGACTCCGTCAAAAAAAAAAAAAAAGGTGTTCACGTATATCTGTGTAAGACACAGCCAGATTTGAGTTTTGAAAAGATCACTCAGAATGTGATGTGAAGCCTCACTTGTAGGGAGTCAAGACTGGAAATGGGAAACCAATTTAGCAGACCATTGTTCAAGGGAGGACTCATGGTAACACAGATCAGGCAGTTGGTAGAAGCAATGTGAATAGGATAGATTCCAGAGAAGGATTAAGAAGGTAAGCTTGACAGGCTTTCCAAATAAATTAGATGTAGAGTCAAGGAAAGGGGAAGAGTCCCTTTGTGCCACTGGATGGAGAGTCGTGCTAGTTACTTCCTTGTGGAACATCTGGTCATCATTCTCTGAATGTCTGCTTTGCCGGCACCATGCTAGAAGTGCTGGAGGAGGACTGGGTTTCCAGGAAATGATCGTGTTGAGTTTAAGGTGCCTTGAGACACCCAAGTACAGATGCAAGGTGCACTCAAAACATTTCTCTTTCTGGGAGTCCTCAAGACTTCACTCACTCCTCAACTAGAATGTAAGCTCCATGAAGGACAGTTTTTGTATTTTGTTCATTGTAAGGTCAGCTGCAGTTCCTCACGTTTGGGCACCTAGCACAGTTTACTGGTTGTATAAAAGAATAAATTTATTTCATCTCTTGCCTGTGTCAGGCTCCTCCCATGCTCACACTGCCCAAGGGAGACAGTGGGCTTCATAAGATCTAAAGCCGCTCAAACTTGTCACAAGAATGGGTCCCCATGCATGGGTAGTGATGGTTCTGATGGTGGTGGTAGGTGTGTTCCAAGGATCTCTGCTTAGAACCAAGAACCAAGTGGCCTAAACTTTAGAAAATAAAGTAAAATGTCAACTTAGCCTTCTGTGTTTCAAATCGGCTGTTTGACCTGGCTAATGCATTTCCCCCTAAATTCAAAGGACCTTCTGGAAGACAACCGCTGCTTAAATCAGGGTGTTCCCATATTTTAAAAAGGCGAAAAGGCAGTGCTGGCCGCGAGGTTCCGAAGCCACAGCCATCAAGGGGATCTGGCGCGGTTGACAACTCCCTCCGAGCAAAAGGCCGCGAGGAGCACTCACTGGACACGTCCCGAGCCGCGGCCGGACATTGGCTCAGGGCCTGTGACGCGAGGGTGTCAAGCTCCTCCAGGTCGTCGGCAGTGAAGTCCCCATGCGCGCCGAACGGGTCGTCAGGGTCCGGGGCAGCGGCTGCGGAGAAGCCCCGGGCCCGCTTGCTCGGGGGGTGCCCGGTGCCCGGCGGCGGGCGGGGGCGAGGCGCCGGGGGCTCGCTCCGCCTCTTGCTGCCTGGCGCGGAGGTCCCCGCCATGCTTTCCGCTCACCCCAAGTATCCGACAGCGCCGAGTTAGACTTGCCTGCCGCCAGGCCGAAGAACTACACCAACCGTCCGCGCGCCGCCGCTTGCCTCCGCAGCGAGTGCCCCGCCCCCGGCCCAGGGGCCAATCAGCTGGCAGGCGGAGGGCGCGGAGGAATGACGAACGTCCGAGCGCGCCGCCACACCCGGCCCCGCCCGGTGTTTAGAGGTCCACGGGCGGGATTCGGCAGGTTTGCTGCAAGGACTCAGTGCGGCGCGACCCGTTACCGGAGAGGCGGGCCGGAGGCGCACCAGCTCCGCCGCGCTGGTGGCTTTGCGCTCCCTCCCTGGCACTCCGTGGAGGAGGGCCGCGCAGGAGCAGCCTGCCCTAGCATTCACGCGTGTTGCGTTTGAGTCGAGCCAGGCATCATTCAGGGATGTGGTCTCCGTGACCTCGCTTTCCTTCTGCCGCCAGACCCACCTCCCACAAACCCCTAGGCTTTCTTGAGGAGAGTGGAATTTGTTGGGTGAGGAGTATGAATAGAGCTGTCGTGTGCAGACATCTTCGGGTTTAGTGAATGTTTCACATGTGTACATTTGAGGTAGGCCCAGGGAGGAGGAAAGTCCAAGGAGGAATGATGTTTGGAGCTGTTCTTGTGTGGGAGGGGGTGGGAGCTGCTCAGGCTGTTAACATCCATTCCTCTGAGTGCTGGACTGTTTTTTTTCCTAAGCTCTGGTTGTATAGAATAGGGCTCAGGAGGTCAAGGAAGTCCCCCTGTAAATGGCACCTGGGCTGTCCTACAAGTTGAGTCAAGTTAGCAGGATAGAGGGGTAGGAGGCTGGCACATAAGACTAACACGAGAATTCTACATTGAAAGGGAGGCCACACAAAGGCCAGGTAAGAGTTACCTGTGGCGAACAGAGGTAAAGCTTCACAAAGGAGCAGCAATTTGAGGTGGGCTTGCGTGCCTGACAGATTTTATTGGGCAGCTGTGGTGTGCAGAAGTTAGCCGCAATAGAGAATTTGGCAATGGAGAGTAACAGGAGCAAGACTCTTTCAGCCTTACCTGCTCAGTGCCAAACTTCACCTGTGAGTGTCCTGGGAATATTTGTGAAAGCATTAAATGAAAAGAGTAAATGAAAAAAGAGAGTGCTATCAGGGCCTATAATGTCTAAGGAGTTTAAAATTTTTTGGAGCAACTGGTAGTCTCCGTCAGATAGCTTCCCAAGTGTTGCATGCTTAATTGCTGCAGGACTCTGGTCCTGGAAAGAGACAGGACTGTTCATTTGTTAAAGAGGGATAGGTTCCACCAAGCAACTTGCTTTCAGGAACAGTGTGAATCACTGGTGCTCAGGTTTGTTTTAGCAGCATACGGCTGGGTGCCAGCTAGCAAGGCCCCATAGGGAATGCCTGAAGCCTACTGAAGGGTGCTACTGGCTGTGCAACTTTCTGGAGAGGACCAACACAGGCTTCCCCCTGCCCCCTCTCCCACGTTAATATCTAGTACATTAATCATGAAAGTTTTCAATATTCTAAAACCTAGTTTTGATTTAGCAGTCTCATAATGGTTCCAGAGCTCTCTTTGAAAATATTCTCAGAGAAAGCTGAGCATTATTAACATAATTGTATTAAGGGCCTGGGAGGGAAATCCAAATACTTGTGCTTCTGAATTAATTTTTTTTTTTTAAATACAGGGTCTTGTTCTGTCTCCCAGGCTGGAGTGCAGTGGTGTGATCTTGGCTTACTGCAGCCTCGAACTCCTGGGCTCAAGTGATCCTCCCACCTCAGCCTCCCAAATGGCTGGGACTACAGAAGTGCACCACCACACCCAGCTAAGCGTTTAAAAACATTTAGCACACATTATGGATGGTCTCTGTCTTTGCATTTAGTGAGGGGCAAGCGGTAGGTATGCCTGGGACTCCAGTCCTGGGCAGCAGGAGGTAGAGTGAGCCCCCATTTTGCCTCACCCCCAACCCCTTGCCTGGCACTGGCACCCCCTCCATCCACCAGCAAGTGGGCTGGGGCTTCCCGCAGCTGCTGCCCTGGACCTGTTTGGTGCGCATGGGGACTTCACTGCTAGCAACTTGAAGGATCATGTAATTTGCCCTGCCCTGCCTCTTCCACAGTAGAGAAGTTCCTTGACAACAGGAACTGTTCCCTGTTACATACCCCAGTGCCTGCATATAGCAGACGCCTTACATGAACAGATGAACAAGTCTCATCAAAATATACGGCAATTTGGATGTGACAACATAAAGATGGGTTTTCTTTTAAAAGCACAAATTCTGGTCAGGCACAGTGGCTCATGCCTGTAATCCCAGCACTTTGGGAGGCTGAAGCAGGCAGATCACTTGAGGTCAGGAGTTGAGGCAGATCACTTGAGACCAGCCTGGCCAACATGGTGAAACCCCTCTCTACTAAAAATACAAAAAATTAGCTAGGCATGGTGGCGGGTGCCTGTAACCACAGCTACTTGGGAGGCCAAAGCAGGAGAATAGTTTGAACCCGGGAGGTGGAGGTTGCATTGAGCAGAGATCATGCCACTGCACTCCAGCCTGGGTGAGAGTGAGACTCCACCCCCTCCCCCACCAAAAAAAAGTGCAAATTCTTCCACTAAACTCATGTAAGGTATTCTGTCAGGTATACAACCACACAAGAACGCCATCCTTTCAAATGAGTTGGTTTAATTTCAGGTGATACAAAGTTTAGGGTAGAACAAGGACCAAAGAACAGACTCTGGCAAGATTCTGAGCTGGTTTTACTTTAAATTCACAGTTATGGTAGGAATGACTTAGTGAAAACAACTAAAGAGATGATGAGCCACTGTAAGTTTTTTTTTTTTTTTTTTTTTTACAAAAGTTTATTCTTAAATGTACAACAGCTCCAAGACAACACTTAATTCCAGCTATACGTGGCAAAAGATGTTATGGCAGGGAATAGAGAGGTTTAAATACAGATGAAATAAAGGGTCACCATCTCCTCAGGCACAAGGAACAGCTTACTTTTTGCCAGATTTCTTAATTCCACCTGTGGCTGCAAAAGAAAAATAGTCACAATTAGGGAAAAATATAGTTCTTACGGTAGAAGCCCCACGGGCCTGCTGTGGACCTTAGTAAAGCCTGGCTTTTGTATTGGGCATTCACTTTAACACAAGCATGGATAGCAGCTTCACTGATACTGTCTGTTCTAGGTAAAGGTAAAATGAGGATGAGACGGAGTACAAGCAGTGGCTGGCTGTGCACTGGTCTAGATCTACACTTCTGTATACTTCACAGATTGGCTTATTTAATCCTCATGCCATATCAACCCATTTTACAGAAAAAGAAGTCCTTTTTTTTTTTTTTTTTGAGATGGAGTCTTGCTCTGTCGCCCAGGCTGCAGTGCAGTGGCACGATCTCGGCTCACTGCAACCTCCGCCTCCCAGGTTGAAGCAATTATCCTGTCTCAGCCTTCCGAGCAGCTGGGACCACAAGCCCTGGCTAATTTTTGTATTTTTAGTGGAGACGGGGCTTCACCATATTGGTCAGGCTGGTCTCGAACTCCTGACCTCAGGTGATCTGCCTGACTCAGATTCCCAAAATGATGGGATTACAGGTGTGAGCCACCGACCCCAGCCTTTTTTTTTTTTTTTGGGAGATGGAGTCTTGCTTTGTCACCTAGGCTGGACTGCGGTGGTGCAATTTTGGCTCACTGCAGCCTCCGCCTCCCAGGTTCAAGCGATTCTTCATGCATGAGCCTTCCGAGTAGCTGGGACTAAAGGCGCATGCCACCATACCCGGCTAATTTTTGTATTTTTAGTAGAGATGGGGTTTCACCATGTTGGCCAGGCAGGTCTCGAACCCCAGACCTCAAGTGGTCCACCCACCTCAGCCTCCCAAAGTGCTGGGATTACAGTCTTGAGCCACCATGCCCAGCCAAAAAAGAAGTCTTATTGTTAGGTGTTGTTCAAGTATGTGACAAGCCAGGATCCCAACCTGAGTCGTCTGACTTCAAAGTCCACATTCTTAACTGCCATGTTACACTACCTTCCATATTATGATCCCGGCACCTGGTATACTCTGTCAATTTACAAATGACCATATATGTGGAACGCAGTAGGCGATTTAAGAAACAGCATAGGATTGGGCCAGGCGCAGTGGCTCACGCCTGTAATCCCAGCACTTTGGGAGGTGGAGGCAGGTGGATCACGAGGTCAGGAGATCGAGACCATCCTGGCCAACATGGTGAAACCCCGTCTCTACTAAAAATACAAAAATTAGCCGGGCATGGTGGTGTGCGCCTGTAATCCCAGCTACTCAGGAGGCTGAGGCAGGAGAATCACTTGAACCTGGGAGGCGGAGGCTGCAGTGAGCTGAGATCGTGCCACTGCACTCCAGCCTGGGCGACAGAGTGAGACTATTTAAAAAAAAAAAAAAAGTGTAGGGTTACATATGCCTAATACAGGAAAGAAGATCCAAAGGGGCCTGACAAACCTTAAAATAAAAATCAGATGATGCTCAATGAGAAACAACTAGCATAGAGTTACACTAAAGACTGTTCTTTTCCCTATACACAATCACAGATTAAAAGAGGGTGCAAGATACCTTTTTTTTTTTTTTTTTGAGATAGGGTCTCATTCTATCTCCCAGGCTGGAATACAGTGGCGCAATCCCAGCTCACTACAGCCTGAACTCCCGTGCTCAAATAATCCTCTTACCTTGAACTCCTGGGCTTAAGCGAGGCTGCCTCAGCCTTTTAAATAGCTGGGATTACAGGAAACGGGCCGCCGCCACCGCCACCGCCACCACGCCCAGCTAATTTTAAATTTTTTCTGTAGACAGGGTCTCCCTTTGATGCTGTGAACTCCTAGCCTTAAATAATCCTCCTGCTTAGGCCTCCCAAAGCACTTGGATTATGGTCAGCCCATTCTGTGCCTGGCCCCTTACACCATTCTGAAAAGGAATCTCAAGAGCTAGAAATCTCAGTGCTGGGTAGGTAAACAATAATGGATCAAACCCACTGGGAGAGAGGTCTTGGGAAGCCCTGGATGACACTCCCACCATCCTTGTCTCCATCATGCCTAGCATGGCTCACAGTGCTCAAATGGGGGCATAAACAACTGTGGAGGAAATAACCACTAGTTGGATCAATGTAAAATAATGCTTATGATGCACATAAAGTACTAGAACTGCTGGGCCTGAAAAATATTTTGAAATGTAATGAATTCCTCCTACATAAAAGATGTAAAAAAGGTGGAGGATTCAGTTAGAAAAGCATATGGAGCAACAGCACACTGAAGAGCCTGGACTTTATCTTTTAGTCTAGGCATACCCAGAAGTAAAAAGAAAGCAAAAAAGCATATATTAGAGATAATATAAGCAGTACGAAAAAAAAAAAAAAGTTGGCCAGGTGCTGTGGCTCACGCTTGTAATCCGAGCACTCTGGGAGGCAGAGGCGGGTGAATCACTTGAAGTCAGGAGTTCGAGACCAGCTTGGCCAACATGGTGAAACTCCGTCTCTACTATAAATACAAAAAAAAAACTGGCCAGGTGCGGTGGCTCACGCCTGCAATCCCAGCACTTTCGGAGGCTGAGGCGGGTGGATCACGAGGTCAGGAGTTCAAGACCAGCCTGGCTAAGATGGTGAAACCCCATCTCTACTAAAAATACAAAAATTAGCCGCACTCCGTCTCAAAAAAAAAAAAAAAATTAGCCAGGCGTGGTGCCAGGCGCCTGTAATCCCAGCTACTTGGGAGGCTGAGGCAGGAGAATCGCTTGAACCCGGAAGGCGGAGGTTGCAGTGAGCCGGGATCACGCCACTGCACTCCAGCCTGGGAGACAGAGTGAGACTCTGTCTCAAACAAAACAAAACAAAACAAAACAAAACAAAACAAACTTCTAAGTCAAGTAAGGTTCAAACACTAGAAGGCAGTGAAATACGAATTTGGGGCAAAAGATTGCGGACGACGTCAGACTTTGAGAAACTTAACTGTGAATCTGCGTCTGAGGTAAATACATTTCACTGTTTCCGTTTCTGCAGCTCTTCCTAAGGAATGGAAGCCCAGACTGCCTGGGAGGCAGGAGACCTCGTTTCCAGCTCCCGGCCCTTACTGCCGCTGCAAATCCTAGACTGGCTAGAGACCATTCGCTGCAGCGGACGTCGGAAAACGAGACCTCGCAGTTCAGGAGGCAGGAAAAAGACATGCCCGCGCCCTCATCCCAATAGGTGCTCATAGCGTTTGGCCAGCTTGAGCTCCATTCGGCCCCCACTTACCCAAGGGCCCCTTCCCCGCGGCCTTCGCTTTTAGCTCCTCGAGTTTCTTCTGCTCCTCTTTTTGTTTCTGCTTGAAAGCCTTATCTTCCTGGGGAGAGGCAGAGCGTGTTCAACTCAGGCCTGTCTCCCAGCGCCCCCGCACCCGCCAGTGCCTCCGTGCCCGCCCTCACCTCGTCCATCTCCTTGGCCTGCTTCTTGGGCTGTTTCAGTGGCTTCTTCTTGCCACCTGTGGGCGACACGAGCACGTTCGGCCTGCCCCTGCCGCCCGGTCCCCACCCCGCCGTCCCCGCAGTCCTCACGGTTCCGGAACACTTACCTTCGCGGCCAGACATGGCGCCTGCCGCCGCTTCCCCAGACCCTGCCACCGGAAACGGAGCGTCTGCCCCACCCTCTGTCGTAGACAGCGAGGCGGCCCCGCTGATTGGCTCCTAGTCAGGAAGTTGAACTCTCGCTACCGGATGCGGCACTCCAGGGGCGGGTACTAACAGGTCAGAGGTCAACTGAGTGGCAGACGATTGGTCGGGCCGCGCCAGGTACGAGGAGCTAGGGTTGTCCTGCCAGGGTAGAATCGGAACCGCAGGAGGGGTACTTAACCGGACGGCCTCCCAGGCCTGTGGCCGTGCGCGGGAAGAGCACTGCAGGTAGACAGCAGGGCATGTGGATGTGCAAAGAGCTTCAAGCTCGTCGCTTTCCTGGAACCAAGGAAAGCACAGCTTGGGTGGAGGGAGATTAGGCGGGGAGATGGCAGAAGTGGACGGGAGTTATATCACGTGGTCCTATAGCTTTGGAAAACCCTGTAAGGAGTTTTGTAATATAGTCAGGGGTGCAGCAGTTTGCGAATTCTGTTTGTTCATCTATGAAAATGGTCAAAAAAATTTATTTTGGTGATGGCCATACAACTCTGTTAATATACTAAAACTACTGAATTGTACACATTGGGTGAATTATATGGTATGCAAGTTATATATCAGTAAAGCTTTTTTTTCTTTTCCCCCCGAGATGGAGTCTTGCCCTTGTCTCTCAGGCTGGAGTGCAATGGCACGATCTTGGCTCACTGCAACCTCTGCTTCCTGGGTTCAAGTGATTCTCATGCCTCAGCCTCCCCAGTAGCTGGGATTACAGGTGCACGCCACCATGTCCGGAAAATTTTTGTATTTTTAGTAGAGACGGGGTTTCGCCATGTTGGCCAGGCTGGTCTCGAACTCCTGACCTCGTGATCCCCCCGCCTCAGCCTCCCAAAGTGTTGGGATTACAGGCGTGAGCCACCGCACCCAGCCAAAGTTGTTATTTTTTTAAATAGCAGTGCTGAGCGCTGGGATGCTACAGTGTCCAGAGATTAGGCAGATGAGTACATTTTTTGTTGGGTACGTACTATATGTAGGTACCAAGCTGAAATTCTAGTGAGTGAGACAGACTATAACCAAAGCAAATAAATGGGATACATGTTGCAGGTCATGTGATATATGCATGGAAAAAATAAAGCAGAGAAAGTGGGTCAGGAGTGCTAGGGTGGGAGTGGGATGGCCATATCTGATAGGGTGCATGGGGAAGACCTCCCAAGGGGCTACTATTTGAGCAGGACTTGAAGAAGGTGAGGGAGCGAGCAGCACAGATAGCAGCTGTCGTGAAGGCCCTGAGCTGGGGACAACTTGGTGCGTTCCAGCAACTTCAAGAAGGTCCGTGTGCTTGGAGTGGAGTGAGGAAAGGGAGACTAGTGGGAGATGAGGTCAGAGAGGAATGAGAGCCAGTGGGTAGGTTCCCTGTAGGCCACGGAAAAGACAGGCTTTTACCTTGAGAGAAGTGGGGAACCATTGTAGAGGTTGAGCAGAGAGACAATGGTTCCACCTGTGTTTGGAAAGGAACACTGACTGCTCGACTGACAATAAATTGTAGGGGCTGGAATAGAAGCAGGGTGACATCTGTCAGGAGGCTCTTGGGATAATCCAGGCTAGAGATGTGATGTGGGTCACTGGGACCATTTGGTAGCAGTGGCAGAGGTGAGAGGAGGAGGGATCCTGGATTTGGAAAGCCAGGGGCATTTGCTGATAGATGGATGTGAGGTGGGAGAGAAATGAGGAATCGGGTGATGCGAGGTTGTTGATCTGAATATTTGAACTTGGTATTGCTGTCATCCATGATGGAGAAGGCTATGGGAAAAAAAGGTTTGGGAGGGGAAGATGAGATCCCCATTAGATTTTCAGGCAGAGATATAGGTTGGGAAGTTTGATAAATGAGCCTAGAACCCTGGGGAGAGAGGTCTGCGCTGGAGGAGTCAAGAGTATAGTTCTTTTTTTTTTTTTTAAAAAAACAACTTTATTGATATATAACTTGCATACCATGTAATTCATGCAATGTGTACAATTCAGTGGTTTTATTATATTCACAAAGTTGTATGGCCATCACCAAAATAAACTTTTTTGACCATTTTCATAGATGATTTTTAAAACCACAGGACTGGATAAGAGAGGAGTCTGAGTGCGGAGTGCCGGGGTGCTACAGTTTCCAGAGGTTAGGCAGATGAGTGGGGACTAGAAACCGAGTGAAAAATGGCATGTGAAGGAGGAGTGGGTGAAGGCCAGATCAGAGGGAGCTGGACGGAATCAGAGAAGAGGAACAGAAACAGTGAATTCAGGCAGTCTGTCAAGGAGTTTGGTTATAAAGGAAACCAGGGAAATGGGGCAGTTGCTGGTGGGGGTGTCAGATCAATTACTGAGCAATGTCTCAGGAGGAGAGAGGATTTGGGACCTGGGGCACAGGTTGGTTTTCCCTAGAAGCATGGGTTTTTTATCCTGAGGATCAAGAGAGGAGGTGGAAATGGGGCAGTTACTGGTGCCCCATACCTTGGGAAGGTATGGTGGGAGTTTGTGGAAGTTCTCTTCCAACTTTTTATTATTTTCTTGATGGAAAATGAAGCAAGCAGACCATCAGCTGGAAGTGAAGATGAGGAACAGATGATAGAGGCTTGAGGAAGGGGCAGTTGGTAGGAGACAGCCATCTACATAGAGTGGGAGAATGGATCTGAAGGGGCAGGATTCCGAACTTGACCCTCAGGGCCTTGCTTCACCTATCCAGCCTCTCCATCCACTCTTCTCTGCTTTTGCTTTCCAGTTGCACTGACTGCCTTTCAGGTTTTGGGCGACCTCAAGCACTTTCCACCTTTTCTCTTTGCCAGGAACATTCTTCTCCTTGCTGGTTGGGGGGCCTGTGAAACATCTAAGTGGTGACATCCTGGGGGCTGAGAAACGGGGCCCAGGGTTGGGGGCTGGTGGGATGGTGGAGAGGCTGAGGGGAGGGACTGGAGTGGAGAAACAACTCCAGTTGCCACATGGGAATTATTGCCACATTCCCTTATGAAGTCTCTGTTGTCACCCAGCTTATGTTCTAGTGAGAGAATAGGCAACACATAAGGAAATATATCCATCAGGAGAAAAATAAAGCAGAGAAGGTAGCTGGGGAGGGAGTGGTCAAGGAAGCCTTACTGAGAGGTGATATTTGGGCAAAGATGAAGATGTCGGGGTGAGCCGAGTAGACTCGTGGAGGAAGAGTCATCCAGCTGGACGAGGTGGCAGGGCACAGACCAGCACGGTGGCTGGAGCAGAGTATGGCAGTAGAAGGAAGAGGATGAGGGCTGAGAGGTCTCAGGGTTTCTTGGCCACCGCCAGGTGAAACGGGAGCTGTTGGGGGATTTTGATCAGAGGGATGTAATCTGATTTTTGTGTTACAGGGCCTTGGGCTGCCATGTGCAGAACATGGGGGTGGGGGACAGCAGGGGAGAAAGCCGAGATTGCATAGGAGACAGTAGCTGTCATCTCTGCCAGGAATGGGTGACTTTCCTGGGGTCTAAAAATGGGCAGCTAGTAGAGGAGGTGCTGGGAAAGGAGGCTGAGAAGGTTGGAGGAAGCCAAGAGGGGCAGTGATGTTGGGAAGAGAGGGTGTTGAAAGTGGTGCCAGCCATGGCGGACACTGCATGCTTTGTCTGATGAAGGATACACCTGCAGGGGTGTTATGGGGTCTCAGCCTGTGTGTCATGGGTGCTGGCCTTGAGGCCTGGGAGTCTGACTGGGCTGCTGGGGCCTGGATGGTATGCACCCTCATGGGCATGGAACCCAGCCTTATGAAGGGGGCCCAGGGGTTTGGGTGTGGCACCAGCTTGGGATCACTGTCACAGTGAAGTTCCCTTCTGCGTCTCTCAGCTCAGGCCCACTTTGCCCAGAAGACATGTTTCTACCCAACCAGCTGTGTTTTCAAAGCCGCTGAGCTTCTCCAAAGACAGTTCTTAGCACAGCATGATGGAGAGGAGGCTAGGGTGCTGTGGGGAGCCTCTGTCTCATATCACCTTCCATCAGGAAGCCCCTTTCTATTCTGTATCTGGAGCTCCTTCAGTTCCTTCCTGTCTGCAGCTCCCTCTGCTTTTCTCTCTGTGGCGTGGTCTGTTGGCCACCAGGTGTCGCCCTCACAGCCAGGATCAGTGCTTAGGGACTTTGAGGTGTGGTTTGGCCAGAGGAGGGTGCTGTTGGCTCAGCTTTTTCTGGGAAAATGGGTCACCTGGCCACCTCTTTGGGGTCCTCAGAGTCACTGGCACTCTTGGGCTCAGGTGAGGCCTGATTCTGGATAACAGGAGACTCCCTGCTGTTCAGGTAATGAGAAGCAGGCCCAAACATCAAAGCAAGATGGAAAAGGGAAAGATGAGAGAAACCTAACCCGTTGAGCAATGGCAGGTTGGAGAGGAAAGAGAAAGCTTATGGAAGTCGTGAAGTGTGAGACTGAGAGTTGGTAGCCTGGAAAGTCTGGGGGCGGAGTTGTATGGCGTGAACCTAAGAAAAGTCCTCTGTGGCAAAAACAGTTTTGTTTTGTTTTTTTGCCCCTGGAATTGTCTTAGAGGAGAGCTGAGAGTTTTCTGTCTTGGGTCACAAATGGCCTGTGTCCTTAGGTCCTTGCACAGAATTGAAACTCTGCTTCCCTTGTGCTGAGGCAGTCCTTGGAGAGTCTGGGGAGTTGGTTTTGAGGCTGTTTTACAGAAATGATCCTGGATCTTAGTCTTCCTGAATTCCCCTGAGTTCCACAACATTGCAGGGAGTATTTATGCGTCTTTGTGGGGCTTTGTCAGCATGTGTACAAGTCTGGTTTAAACACTGTCTTTGACATCAGAAACCTGGGCACCAGGATTCTCATTCAAGTCACAGCAGAGAGACCTGGAGGATGTAGGGAAGTGGGTAGCAGGGAAGGGTCCGCTTTGTGTGGCATGGTGGCGGGCACTGGGAGGTATGGCATCCTAGAGGCTCGTCCCCAACTGTGTTCCATTGTCCAAGAGCACCCAGAGGAGAGCCTGACCATCCTCTTGCCACAGGGGCCACAGTCTCTGGGCCCAACAGGGTGGTGCTCAGTTTAGATGATTTGAGTGGGGATTAGTCTGTTCAGAACTGTCCCTAGGCCTCAAAACTGACTTATGTCCAGCCTTTCTCAGCTGTGAGCTGACCTGTCTGGCGTCCCCCTCACAGATCTCAGGATGATGGGGCGCAGCCCTGGGTTTGCCATGCAGCACATCGTGGGTGTGCCCCACGTACTGGTTCGGAGGGGCCTCCTTGGAAGGGACCTCTTCATGACCAGGACTCTCTGCAGCCCAGGCCCAAGCCAGCCCGGAGAGAAAAGACCTGAGGAGGTGGCCCTCGGGCTGCACCACCGCCTCCCAGCACTGGGAAGAGCCCTGGGGCACAGCATTCAGCAACGAGCGACCTCCACAGCCAAGACTTGGTGGGACAGATATGAAGAGTTTGTTGGACTCAATGAGGTTCGAGAGGCCCAGGGAAAGGTGACAGAGGTGAGGAGGGGAGCTGGGGTGGCTGGCCCCGCCCTCTGACTTGGGAAATGTGCCAAACCAGTCACGTGGTACTGGGTAGCCACATCCAGACTTGTGTTTAGCCTCATTTCTCACGTGGAAACCTGGGCTTGATGCTTCTGGGGTGAAGGTCTCCATGTAACTGTGCCACCTACTTTCCCTGAAAACAGTTACTGTGTACCAGTAAGTCCCTGGCCACTAACATTCACTCTGTGAGGCCAGCAAATACTTCCTTTGTGGACCATTTGGGGATTGATGGTGAGAGTTACGTGGGGCTTGCTGCAGTACTGTTACTGTGTGTAATTACAACATCTTTTGTGAAGATAGAGGGCACTGGGAAATGTCACAGTGTGAGGTGGAAAGAGCTGGTGGTGGTTGTCAAGTCCTTTGTGGTGGCAGAAATGCATTCTGTCATCTCTGTTCCCACTCCTGCTTAGGCATGTAGTAGTGTAGCGTGGTGGGAACAACCTGGGGTTCAGCTGGGACTTTGAGACAAACAGTGCCATCTCTTTCCTTGGAGATTGTGAGCTTGGCTGAGCTGGTGTTTCTGGGTTTATAAACTGGAGGCCACAGCAGTGCCTTTCATGGCATTGTTATGAGGCATAAATAAGGCAACACATGGGAAACAGCTTACCAACACAGGTTTGATGGACACAAATTGTGTGCATTGTTAGCTGTTTTCAAGTTTTTTCAGGGGCATGTTATTTCTGCTTGAATGGCTAAATCTCGTGATTCTGATGGGTGTGGCCCAAGGCTGCACTTTGAGCACCACTGGGTGAGCCAGGATTAGTGTCTAAGGAATTCCGTTTCCACCCTTTGCAGCTCACACCCCAGTGACCTCTTCTGGGAATGCCTCGCTGGGAATGCAGCTGAGCCTGTGTGGGTGTGGAGAGAAGGTGCAGATGGCCTCCGGTTTTCTCTTTGCAGGCTGAGAAAGTGTTCATGGTGGCTCGAGGGCTTGTCCGAGAGGCTCGGGAGGACTTGGAAGTTCACCAGGCCAAGCTGAAGGAGGTGAGGGACCGCTTGGACCGTGTCTCCAGGGAGGACAGTCAGTACTTGGAACTGGCTACTCTCGAGCACAGGATGCTGCAGGTAGGCACCTCAGGAGGCAGCCCTTTCGCACGTGGACAGTGACACTAGCCTGGCAGATCATGGAGGGGCCGGGTGGGAACCCTGACTGGTCTGTAGTCAGAGGCCTGGTACAGAGGTGAGCCAGAAGCTCCCATGGATGGACAGAACCCCAAGCTTCCAGAGTCTATCCATATACTTTCTTCTGGAGTACTGGGGCCAACTCTTCAGGGCAGCGTAGCCTGGGACTCAGAATGCTGAGTAAGGAGAACTATGGAGGGGCTGGCCTAGGGAGTGCTGGACACTTCCCTTTGTGTAGACATAAGTGCACCTCTGGTCAAACCCAGGACTGCTCAGGTGGGACGATCATGCAACTCACTTTGATCACTCCCAATTCCTTTGCCCTTCTGACCCAGCCAGGTTGGTGCTACCTTCATTCATTCAGCATGGGTCTATGGAACATGTACTCTGCCAGGCACAAGGTAGTGAGCCATCTGCTGGTGGCTATAGCTGCAGGGCCACCTTGTGCCCATGTAATCCAATAACATGGCTTTGCTTCTGCAGGAGGAGAAGAGGCTTCGCACAGCCTATCTGCGTGCAGAAGACTCTGAGCGAGAGAAGTTCTCCCTCTTCTCTGCAGCTGTGCGGGAAAGTCATGAGAAGGAGCGCACAAGGGCTGAGAGGACCAAGAACTGGTCCCTCATTGGCTCAGTCCTGGGGGCCCTGATTGGTGTGGCTGGCTCCACCTATGTGAACCGTGTGCGACTACAGGAGCTGAAGGCTTTACTCCTGGAGGCACAGAAGGGGCCTGTGAGTCTCCAAGAGGCCATTCGAGAACAGGCGTCTAGCTACTCCCGCCAGCAGAGGGACCTCCACAATCTCATGGTGGACTTGAGGGGCCTGGTACATGCTGCTGGGCCAGGGCAGGACTCTGGGTCACAGGCAGGTACTCCCCCGACCAGAGACAGAGATGTAGATGTCCTTTCAGCTGCCTTGAAAGAGCAGCTTAGTCATTCCAGGCAAGTCCATTCATGTCTAGAAGGCTTACGAGAGCAGCTTGATGGCCTAGAAAAGACTTGTAGCCAAATGGCTGGGGTGGTTCAGCTTGTAAAGTCTGCAGCACACCCAGGCCTGGTGGAACCAGCAGACGGGGCTATGCCCAGCTCCTTGCTGGAGCAGGGGAGCATGATCTTGGCACTGTCAGACACGGAGCAGAGACTAGAAGCCCAAGTCAACAGGAACACCATCTATAGCACCCTGGTCACCTGTGTGACATTTGTGGCCACACTGCCTGTGCTCTACATGCTATTCAAAGCCAGCTAACCCCTGGCCCCTCCTCCAGAGGGTCTGAGGCAATAGCTGTGAATGTGGATTTAAGTAGAGAATCGTAGCAATGAAGCGAGCCTTTGGGGGCGTGTACAACCTCAATCTGAAGGAGCAGTATCTGTGTGGCTCACCAGCAGGCACGCTTCGCTTTGTAGACCAGGTTCATTTACATCAATTATCAAAACTTTGTGCTAATGTCCAATTAAAATATCCTGAGTTTTATTATTTAAAACAATCAGACTGAGTTTTTTTCATTAAGAATCAAGATCCAAGACTTGAAGGTTGGGCCTGGAGTTGGGGTAGTCACCCCCTTTAGTTCCTCTCTCATCTCCTCTCTGTCCTCTTTTCTGAACTGTTATGGATGCACTCCTGAGGCCTAGATTTTCATTTTGGATTTCCTGGCCTGCCCTCCAGTTACCTGACTGTCCAGTGTCAGATGGCCTGGGAGTTCCAGTGAGTGGAACCTAGCCTGCTGCCTACTCATTTCGTGACCATGGTTGCTTCCCATCTCCTGGATCACTTTCTCTACCATGTGGGGGAGAACTTCCTGGTTCTAGTACTGGAGGAGTGATCAGAGGAGAGCAGGGAAGGGAGATTGGGAGAATGGTTGATAAATGTTGCTGGGGACATAAGTATAGGGATTGGTGGCCAGTCTGGATCCCTGGTACAGAGAGTGCTTTGGGCAGCACTGATGTGCCACAGGGGCTGGGTGCACACCCACAGACAGCCCGGGGATATCTTCCACAGGCATAGGCAGAGCTCAGGACACCGGGAGTGTGCATGGAGAGGCAGTGATAGGGAGGGGGGGTCTCCCACAGGTGGGAGGTGCAGTGGGGCATATGTATGATCTCTTTTCAGAGGGGAACAGTGACCCTTGACCTCGACTAAATGGCCATGGGTGGCCTTGTGTGCCCTGAGTAAACAGGAGCTTTGGGCTGGTATTCAGTCCTGGTGTTGGAGTATTGGAAGTCAGGCACATTCCAGAGAACCCACTCCCCTTTGGGAGCGCAGGGTAGCTATATGCAGGGGGGCTGCAGGTGGGGACTCGTTCACTGGTGCCTGTGCAGAGCTCTCAGAGCCTGTGGAGTCAGGAGTGTTTCCCATAAGGCATACTTTCTTCTTGGAGCCTGTGTTCAGTCTTGGGCAGTGAGCATGGCCCAAATGCCCCCAACCCCAGGTTCTCAGCACCTGGTCCCTCAGTCAATCTATCCTTCGCGAGTAATGGCTCTCCAGAATGGCATGGGATGGAAAGACCCCTGTGCTTAGAGTGTTCACATTCCTTGTAGGGCAGGAGGTAGCGTATCTGTGTACAGATGAAGGGGGTTGTGGGGTTTGGAAGTCCCAGTTTCCTCTGGGGTGAGATAGGTCCTGAAGTGTGTGCTTGGATGAATGGATTTGGGGAGGGAGGGATTCTGTGCATGTGGAGGGGGCTGCTACAAGCTACATAGGCAGGAAAGCCAAAGTGGGTGAGGGACTGGGGCAGACTGTCCTGGCTGGGGTGGTGATGGGTGTGGGGGAGTTGTGCAGAATGAGGTCACAGGCCCGGGGTGCCAGGTTGGCAGTCTGAGGTCAGAGGCTAAGGGTGAAGGATCCAGGGAGGGTTTGCTATGTTGGTGCAGACAAGGTGCTAAGCACCTGGACTCAGGTGCTGGAAGTGGGAGTGGAGGAAAAGGGGTGACCTGACAGGAGACCCTTGATAGCTGGTGGGAGGTGGGAAGAGGGTGTCTCTAGCTCTAGGGCAGTAGCCAGTGTGGATGACCTGAACCTCCTGATTGAGGCTCCCCTAGCCTGTGGAGGCCTTGGAGGCTTTCAGATGATGCCTGTGACATTTTTGCCTCCCAGGAAGCTGTGCCAATGGCTTTGAGCCAAAGTCCTCCAAAAGTCCTAATAGGAAGGGCCAGGTTCTGGCTCCTGAGTTAGCCGTGGGCATGCCAGGGTGTGAAGGGCCCTGCACAGGGTACAAATGGTCCCCAGGAGAGAACCTTTCTGCCAGCGTTTCCTCCCGCAGAAGGCCCAGGTGTTTGCCAGTGAGGGAGCCCAGACTTGCCCAACGCTTCTCAGCTTGGGGTGGGTCCAGGTCTGGGTCCTGGGCTGGGAAGAAAGGAAGGAAGTGAGCCCTTGCTTGTGCGCCTCTGCAGCCCAGGTTCCCTGCCTTCACAGCCCCGCTAGAGGTGGGATCACCCCCACTTACTGGTGAGCAAATAGGCTGGGGGGGTTGGTGTCAGGTTACATGGTTTAGTTGATGGCGCAAGCCCAGGTCCAAAGCCCATGCTCTTCTCAAACAGCCAGAGGTGGGGGCCGGAAGGAGGGATTGGCTGTTGGGGAGTACTGGGAGCAGGGGCGGTGGGCAGGGCCAGGTGCGCAGGGGAGAAACAAGGCGCCTTGGAGTTCAGGTAAAGAAAGTTGGGGAGGATAACCACCGGAGCCGGGTAAGGAAGGGAAAGGGAGCTCCGGGCGCGGGGCGAGGCCGGGCGCTGGCAGGAGAACGGGTCGGGCTGGTGAGGGACCCGGGTGCTACCCGGCTCTGGACGGGCGGGAAGAGGCCGGGACGCTGTTCCACCAGCACCTGCGGGTGCGGAGCGCGACCCCCCGCCTCGGCTCCTGGCAACCAGGAAAGTTCCCAGTTCCGGTTCCAAGGAGGCGAGCAGGTGAGGCCGACGGGGCGGGGCGGCTCTGGCTCCCGGGGTTCACTCCTCACCCCTCCGGGCGACCCGCGTTGCCATGGCGACCGCCGCGGTGCAGCCCGCCCCCGCCCTCCCCGGTGCGGGAGGGGTCGGGTCCCCAGCCCTCGGCCGATGCGGAGTCCGCGGGGCTGGAATGCGGGGTCCCGGGCGGTTCGGGGCCGCGCGCCCGGCTCTCCGGGCTGCTTCCGGCCTGGCCCGGGCGGCGGGCGGGGGGAGGGCAGCCCAGCAGGCGAGGGGGAAGGAGCGGAGCCGAGCCCGGCCGACGCGGCTTTGTCTCCTTTGTTCCCGGCGGTGGCAGCGCCGCGCGGGAGGGGCGGGCAGCGGGCGCAGTTTTCCGCCCCTCGGTCTCCGGGTAACAGCTGCGGCTCCGCCAGACCCGGGGAGAGGCCGCTGCGCGCGGAGCCCGAGCCCGGAGCGGCCGGCGCCCACCTCGGCGCGCACATCCCGCGGGGCCCGGCCGGGTGGTGAGTGCGGGGCTCGGGGCCAGGGCGGCGAGGAACGGGGCTCCCGAGGTGGAACGGGCCGGGGCCCCGATCCCGCCGGGCAGGGGCGGCCTGGGTGAGTGGTGGGCGGCTTTGGTTTTGAGAGTTGGGACCACACTTCTCCGCGCGAAGGGAAACTCTGGCGACTCCGCCTGGAACGCGATTGGGAGACTGAGGAGGTGGAGCTGCTCCTCCGCGCCCCCTCCTCGCCGTCGCCGCCGGGGACCGGCCGGCCCCTTCCCCGCCCTCCCAGGGCCACTGATGGGGTCCTCGCCTCGGGGTCTGGGGGTTGGGGAAGGTCAAGGACGAGCCGAGTGGGGAGGTCGGGGCTTCCCCTCAGTAGTAACAGCCCTTTCTGGCTGCTCCCGGTGGGACTGACAAAGGCGGACCTCGAGCCTCCTGACCCCCGGGCGGGTGGGGGGTACCCTCCTCTCCACACACAGACATATTAAGTGGGTGATCGATGAGCGCCTTGGGTCATCGCAGGTGCCTGGTAAATGGTGGATCTCCCCACCCCTCCTCAACACACAGAAAACAGGGCGGGCAGCGGGCACCACTGCACTGTCAATGAATAACTCACCTCTGTAGTGAACCCTGGGAGCTGAGCAGGAGGGTGAAACGGGAAGGCCGGTTTCCCACTAACTGGCAGGCAAGGCAAATGTGGGCTGTCCTATGGCCCCTCTGCAGGTGCGGAATGGCGGGGTTTGTGAGCCCCTTTTGTTGTCGAGGACAGCTCCACGGGGGTCCGGGAGGTGCTTGCTCTACAGACAGAAGTTGGGCAGTCTTGCGCCCCCTGAAAAGGTTCAGAGTAGGGTGGGCCCAGAAGAGACTCCAGGGCATGTGTGGGGGAGCACTGGGCACAGGCAGAGTTAGGCTTTGGCTGTGAGCCTGAGCAGGGCCTCAGATATTGGGAATGGGCAGGAGATCCTGGCTGTGTAAGTTGGGGATGTGAGGTCTGGTTCTAGATCAGCCTTTTCAGTCTGCCCTGGCCTGGTCATTAATAAAAGTGGGGCCAATGTGTTCCCTTTGAGAGACCAAGTGGCTTGGAGGGATTGTGGGCCCCCTATCTCCCCTACTTGTTGGGTTTTCTTGGGTGTGAAATGGGGGTTCGTTCACCATACAGGGAGCATCTGGTCTGTGCTGAAGTCTGTGTAAGTTGCTGGGGCCTCTGAATCAGAAGCCATACTCCCTGCCTTCAAGGAGCTTCAAGTCCAGAGTAGGAGGGTGGAACAGGGAGAAAGGTGACCCTGGTTGGCATCACTAATGCCAGGCACACACTGTTTCATGTTTACTGGTCAGAGCAATCCTGCCTCCCATTGTACAACTAGGAAATCTGAGGCTCGGAAAGCCTGAGGCAGAGCGGCCGTGCCTGTCAGGGTGGTGGCTAGGTGTGTCCATTCTGTCCACCGCATGCAGCGGCCTCCTCAGGAGCCTGGGAGGACAGGGGAGGCTCCCCAGGGAGAAGATGGTTGGTGTAGGAGTTAATGGGATAGCGAGGGAGTGGGCATTCCAGGCAGCGGCAAGAGCCTGTGCAGCGGCTGGAGGAGCCAAGCAGCCTGCAGTTCAGGCTGGCAGGAACGAAGGGCATGTGTGGGG
Organism: Pan paniscus; assembly: GCF_029289425.2. Lineage (NCBI taxonomy): Eukaryota > Metazoa > Chordata > Mammalia > Primates > Hominidae > Pan > Pan paniscus. Next base: position 48,402,491 of record NC_085926.1, on the reverse strand, counting down.
GAGCACTGGCATGGATCGGGTGGGAGAGGTGTGGACTGGAGGGGTAGGCCTTTATCCCTCCCGCTCTGGGGTGCCCCAGAGGCTCTTGGGGGAGGGGTGTACTCAATTCTGCTCAAGGAAAGTCCTGAGAAGTTGGGAGTTGGGAGGCTAGATTGGAGGGGCTGGGAGCTGCTCAGTGGCCTGTGGCAGAGATTAAGTGAAATCCATGTGCCTGAAATGGAGGAGAAAAAGTCACTGCTCTTCTTTCTGTCCTCCTTCCGACACCCATGGTATGTGTGGAGGGGCAAGGGGTGCTAGGTCCTGATTCACAGGGAGACTGCTGGCAGAAGCCTGACCACTTTCCCTGGAGTGGGTCAGCGGCCGACCTCCTCAGTGGCCTGGCCAGGAGCTGTTCTGATCCCGCCCATTTCTTCCTGTTGTCTCCTCATCCAGTGTTTTTTTGTTTTGTTTTTTTTTAACCATTTTTTCATCTCCCAAGGCTCTGTCATGCATCAATGCAGTTTTGATTTCACATATGGGGAGTGGTTTTGTTACTGCCCCTTGAGGGCTGGAGAACTTTGGCACGCAGTAGGCTCTGAGCAAATATTTGTAAGCATGTAGGAGTGAGTATTGGTCTAACTATGGGACCCTGTGCCCAAGGCCCATCCCTGGCATGCGGTGGCAGGAGAATTGAACAGTAGCCCCTTGCAAGAGGTGGCCTCTGCCCATCCTCAGGTGGACTCTGTCTTCCCATGGGAAGAAACTTTCTTTCCTCATCCCTTGGAAACTAGGTGGGGGGCTCTTGGGCAGCCTGGTCTTGCCACAGTCCTGGGATCCTGGCCGGGTTCGAGACTTTCCCTGCTGCCCTCTTCCCCCCACCCCCTTGGGTGGCTAACAGAGGCAGCCTTGTTCCTGCTCCCATAGAGCTGCCCTGTTTTCTGCACACTAAAAATGGAAACCCCCAAGCTATTTCGGGAGCAGTGCCCAGCCAGGCTGTGACCACGGCCCCCCTGCTCCCACCGGGCTGTGGCCACAGTGTCCCGGCTTCCACCAGGCTGCTGGACCCTCCCCTGAGCCTTGTGCCCAGCCCTGTTCACTTCAGGGCAGCCTCAGGAGTACCCTGCTCAGGCCTCATCTGCTAGGATGAGCCGACCTGGGAGAAGCAAGCGCTTGGGATATTTTGCACAGACAGCTTGGCAGCTGGGTGATGGGAGGGGCTGGGCAACGTGGCCTGGGCACAGGCAAGTAGGGGAAGTGTCTCCCAGTCTGAGATGCATTGTCTGTCCCAGCACTTCACCAACCTTGGTGCTCCTGGCTAGAGACCACCGGGGAAGGTGGTATTGCCATAGTTTCTTGGTTCAGGGACTCAGGAGCCTCAGCTGGGGCCCAAGAAGGGGTCTGTGTGGAAAGCAGGCACCCAAACTCTGGGGAGGTCCTGGGGATGGGCCTGGGAACAGCCAGGCATGGCACCTTCCTCCAGGACACACGCCACTTACCCCACATCTTGGGCCCTGGCACTATTCTGAACTGCAGGAGAGGAAATAGCAAGAGATGGCCTAGCTTCTACAGCTCTCTAGTACGTAGGGCTCCAACTAAGTACTCTCAAATGAGGGGAGTGTGCATGAGTGTGCGTGTGTATGTCTAAATGTGAGTGGTGGTCTGAATGTCTCGGGTGAGTGTGACATATGTGCCTGCAGTGTGTGTGTTTCTATGTGGGGGAGTTGTCTCTATATGGATGTGTCTTCATGTGGTGTTTGAACATGGGTGGCTGTGTCTGTGTGTGTCACTGTGCTGTGTGTATAGATGGCATCTGCATCTGTGTGTGTGTGTGTGTGTGTGTGTGTTGTAGGCATATACATACAGGGTGGGTGGTGTGTATGTATCTTGCTGTGCGACTGCCTGTCTGCTGAAGCGCTGGTGGCCCTTTGGGCTGGGACAGCCCCTGGCTGTGTAGAGGGTGTGTACCTGGGTGCCTTTACAGGGTGGAGTTTGAGCAGAGAGAGGGACCTCACAGGGAGAAGGCCGTGCTGGGGGCCTGGCTGGGCCCTGCCAGCCACGGGGCTCCTTCCTAGCTGACCTTTCCCAGGCCCCTCGGGTGCCTGGCTCTGCTGCCCTCCCCCTCCTCGTGTGGGCTCTGAGGAGGCGTCCTCTGTGGAATGTGTTTGGTGGCCAGGGGCCAGGCTGGGCCCAGCTCCACCAGCAGGCTGGGCGGTGGGGAGGGGGTGCTTCTGTGCTGCCTCCCCGGTGCGGAGCCCAGGGCTTCCACGTGCCTGCAGCCCAGGCCCCGGCTTCACACTCGGCTTTCCCCCCTGCTAGGTGACTCCCACACGGGTCATGCTGTTGTCTCCTGATCCAGCCGGCCCTGCCAGGTGAGCCTGACCTCACACTAGATATCTAGGAGCAGCATGACTCCTACCTATTCTGAGGGCTCTCGGAGGTGGGGGGCAGCCCTTCAGGCCCCACCCCTCCGAGCTGGAGCCTCTTCCCGTCTCTCAGGCCTGTTGGTTCTGTGGTTATTACCCTTCTGGATTCCTGGCCTGAAAGGCCCTGCACCCAACTCTTGTCTTGATTCTAACATTCTGCTGGTTCAGGAGACCTCCCTCTCCTTCCTCCTTCTGCCCGGGAAACCCTCATCCATGTAGAGCCTCTCCTTTCTTGGGGTCTGGGCCCCTCCTTCCCATCACCTGCTCTTCTGCCCCATCCAGACCCTGCTTCCTGGGCATGGCCTCTCAGCCCCTCACCCTCTGATCTGGGGGGATGGTGAGTGGGGTGCAGGTCTCCTGAGAGAATCGTGCCTGCAGAGAATGGGCAGTGTTGTCTAGGAAGTGTCTCCTATTTCTGACCTCGTTCTAGTGTGTGGTCCTGGGGTCATCTTGGACATAGTGCCTATCTAAGAAGCCTGGTCCTCCTCTGCTCACCCCCTAGGTTAGGAGGAGCATCTTGGCAATGCCACAGTCCTATCCCTTACCAGTGGCCCCAGGGTGCTCTGGCGGCCACGTGAGCCCCACTCTCTCGACCTCTCTTCCTGCCAGGTGACCATGCCTGCTCTGGGCCCAGCTCTTCTCCAGGCTCTCTGGGCCGGGTGGGTCCTCACCCTCCAGCCCCTTCCACCAACTGCTTTCACTCCCAATGGCACGTATCTGCAGCACCTGGCAAGGGACCCCACCTCAGGCACCCTCTACCTGGGGGCTACCAACTTCCTGTTCCAGCTGAGCCCTGGGCTGCAGCTGGAGGCCACAGTGTCCACCGGCCCTGTGCTAGACAGCAGGGACTGCCTGCCACCTGTGATGCCTGATGAGTGCCCCCAGGCCCAGCCTACCAACAACCCGAACCAGCTGCTCCTGGTGAGCCCAGGGGCCCTGGTGGTATGCGGGAGCGTGCACCAGGGGGTCTGTGAACAGCGGCGCCTGGGGCAGCTCGAGCAGCTGCTGCTGCGGCCAGAGCGGCCTGGGGACACACAATATGTGGCTGCCAATGATCCTGCGGTCAGCACGGTGGGGCTGGTAGCCCAGGGCTTGGCAGGAGAGCCCCTCCTGTTTGTGGGGCGAGGATACACCAGCAGGGGTGTGGGGGGTGGCATTCCACCCATCACAACCCGGGCCCTGTGGCCGCCCGACCCCCAAGCTGCCTTCTCCTATGAGGAGACAGCCAAGCTGGCAGTGGGCCGCCTCTCCGAGTACAGCCACCACTTCGTGAGTGCCTTTGCACGTGGGGCCAGCGCCTACTTCCTGTTCCTGCGGCGGGACCTGCAGGCTCAGTCTAGAGCTTTTCGTGCCTATGTATCTCGAGTGTGCCTCCGGGACCAGCACTACTACTCCTATGTGGAGTTGCCTCTGGCCTGCGAAGGTAGCCGCTACGGGCTGATGCAGGCTGCAGCTGTGGCCACGTCCAGGGAGGTGGCGCATGGGGAGGTGCTCTTTGCAGCTTTCTCCTCGGCTGCACCCCCCACTGTGGGCCGGCCCCCATCGGCGGCTGCTGGGGCATCTGGAGCCTCTGCCCTCTGTGCCTTCCCCCTGGATGAGGTGGACCGGCTTGCTAATCGCACGCGAGATGCCTGCTACACCCGGGAGGGTCGTGCTGAGGATGGGACCGAGGTGGCCTACATCGAGTATGATGTCAATTCTGACTGTGCACAGCTGCCAGTGGTGAGTTCCTGTATTGCCCCACTTTTCCGCCTCTCTGAGGCCACTGGCCAAGCATTTGCAGCCAAGGAGCTGCCCAGAGAGTCCGAGGGCAGCTGGTGGTAGCACGAGGATGATCAGATCAGCAAATATTAAGTGCTTCCTATGTTGCCTGGGCAGTGGAACTGTACCTTACCACAAACCTGGCATGCGGGTGGCAGCAGTGTCTGGATGGGCTTGGACCAGGATGCTGGAGGGGTGGCACTTGTGTCGGTGGATTGGGAGGGTGTTTGGGGGTTCTTGGGTAGGGACAGGGACCTAGAATGGAATGAGACCTTTGGCTCTTGAGCAGGAGAGGAAGGTGAGGTCGGGATTGATGAGCTGTAGCCTCAGGATGGATAAAAAAGGGAAGAGAGACTGGGGGCGGGGATGAGGTTGTCCCAGGAGGGCCAGCAGAGAAAACACAGTTGTATTGGGAGAGCTACCAGAGCGGCTGGGGGAGGGAATGAGGTTGTCCAGGGACGATGCGGCCGAGGAGGTTATCCAGGGAGGGCCTTCCTGATGCTTCTTGCTGCCTATAGGACACCCTGGATGCTTATCCCTGTGGCTCAGACCACACGCCCAGCCCCATGGCCAGCCGGGTCCCGCTGGAAGCCACACCAATTCTGGAGTGGCCAGGGATTCAGCTAACAGCTGTGGCAGTCACCATGGAAGATGGACACACCATCGCTTTCCTGGGTGATAGTCAAGGGCAGCTGCACAGGGTGAGCCCACAGGAAGTACTGGCCCCTGCCCCAGAGTCTGGAGGGAACAGATTGCTAGGGACCCAGCCTGGTTTAAGCTATCCCTGTGACCCCTGGGCCAGGAGAGATGACCTGAGCTCCTCTCCCCAGGACTGGGTGGTGTTTACCTGTGACTTTCCTCCATCCCCGCTAGGCCGGTTGGTATGACCTGTGACTGCCCAGGAGGAAATTCTATTTGTAAATTACTTCGATTGGGTGGAGGAGGGGAGGGCTTTGGGCCTCTGGCCATGGACTTGGGTCCCAGACCCTGTGGTCTCTGATCCCAGGTCTACTTGGGCCCAGGGAGCGATGGCCACCCATACTCCACACAGAGCATCCAGCAGGGGTCTGCAGTGAGCAGAGACCTCACCTTTGATGGGACCTTTGAGCACCTGTATGTCATGACCCAGAGCACAGTGAGTGCCAGGCACACGCCAGGGCATGGCTGCTGGGAGGGGCCTCTGGGTGGGGCCAGGGACCCACTTGTGGGTGAGCCACTGGTGTTTGGATTGCTGGCCTCAGGTCCTCTTTGCTGTCACAGCTTCTGAAGGTTCCTGTGGCTTCCTGTGCTCAGCACCTGGACTGTGCATCTTGCCTTGCTCACAGGGACCCATACTGTGGGTGGTGCGTGCTCCTTGGCAGGTCAGATTTCTGACCCCATCCCAGCCCCAGCCTCAAGCCCACAATGCTCCTGCATAATTGTCCTGTCCAGAATTCCTGACCCTTAGACCTTGACTCTCAACCCCTGATCCCCAGACACCCCAATTCCTCACCCCCATCCTCTGCACTGGGCATCAGTGCCCTGCCAGGGCAGACACAGGAGCCTGTATCATGCCCACTCTAGGGCCCTGCCCAGGTCCTCCAGATTGTAGGAGTCCCTACCCTATGAACTCCCAGTGGCCCATGAGGGTCACAGATAGACACTGGTCATCTCGCCCAGGTGCAGTCGCCGTTCTGAGTGCTCGAGGGGCCAGGGCCCAGAGCAGTGGCTATGGAGCTTCCAGCCTGAGCTGGGCTGTCTGCAAGTGGCAGCCATGAGTCCTGCCAACATCAGCCGAGAGGAGACGAGGGAGGTGAATGATCAGATAGGCAGGGCCCTGGTGGGGAGGGCTCTGGGCATCAAGGTCTGGGTAGAGATCTTGGATCCTGGTGTCGGACATGCCAGATACCACATGGCCTCACACAAGTCACTTCTTTTAGGAGCTCAGTTTCCCCATCTATTTCTAACTCAGGCCAGAGGGTGTTTGGGGAGGCCTGAGGGCTGTTGATTGCTGGTGCCTGCCCACATTGGGTACCCCATAAATGTGAGCCCTGGTCTGCTGCCCATTAGCCCCAACAGTGTGTCCCTGGCTCTCTTGGCAGGTTTTCCTATCAGTGCCAGACCTGCCACCCCTGTGGCCAGGGGAGTCATATTCCTGCCACTTTGGGGAACATCAGAGTCCTGCCCTGCTGACTGGTTCTGGTGTGATGTGCCCCTCCCCAGACCCTAGTGAGGCCCCAGTGCTGCCGAGAGGAGCCGGTGGGTGAGAGAATGGGCCAGCCTGGTGGGGGCCAGCCCCTGCTTCAGGGGATGCGGTGGGGTTAAAGTGTGAATCCAGGCAAAGAGCCATGAATGGATGCCTTTCTCTGGGTCCTCCCACTCCCCAACCACCTGAAGCCTCCATTCTGTGCCCTTGGACTGTGTTCCCTCATCCCGGGTCCTCTTCCCCATTCAAGGGCTCAGGATATCGGCTCTGGGTCTGAGTGCACCTCCTTGCTGCTTAACCCTGGCCCTCTCTCCCCCTTTGCAGACTATGTATCCGTGAGCGTGGAGCTCAGATTTGGCGCCGTTGTGATCGCCAAAACTTCCCTCTCTTTCTATGACTGTGTGGCGGTCACTGAACTCTGCCCATCTGCGCAGTGAGTTCCTCGCCCTGTCCCCAGGCCTGGGCTTCCCTGTGGCGACCCCTGCCCCATGGCTGTGCTCTGTGCAGGTGCCAGGCCTGTGTGAGCAGCCGCTGGGGGTGTAACTGGTGTGTCTGGCAGCACCTGTGCACCCACAAGGCCTCGTGTGATGCTGGGCCCATGGTTGCAAGCCATCAGGTGAGTGTGACTTTGGGCTGGGCCATACCGGGGGGGTTGGGGGTCCCAGTGTGAGAGTTTTTCTCATGGCCCGGGGTCTGTCTGCCTATGTGAGGCTCTGTCCTGAGCACCAGAGCCGCTGTATGTGACGGACTCCCTGGAGAACAGCCGCCGATACATCCCGCCTGTTTTGGGAGAGGGCATTTGTAGCTGAGAGGCAGGGGATGTCTGGCCTTCATGCCCCACCTCGGCACAGACACCCCTGGAGCCTTCCCCCGCAGTTTTCTCCAGTGGAGAATTAATGGGCTGTTTTTATTTCTCTTTTCCTTGGTCTCCTTTCCTCTTAACATACACTGTGCCTGCCTGCCTCCTGTCCCGCGCCTGCCTGCTGAGTGGCCCTTCCTGTCTTCCTCTGCCTCCCCCTTCAGAGCCCGCTTGTCTCCCCAGACCCTCCTGCAAGAGGTGGACCCAGCCCCTCCCCACCCACAGCCCCCAAAGCCCTGGCCACCCCTGCTCCTGACACCCTTCCCGTGGAGCCTGGGGCTCCCTCCACAGCCACAGCTTCGGACATCTCACCTGGGGCTAGTCCTTCCCTGCTCAGCCCCTGGGGGCCATGGGCAGGTTCTGGCCCCATATCTTCCCCTGGCTCCACAGGGTCGCCTCTCCATGAGGAGCCCTCCCCTCCCAGCCCCCAAAATGGACCTGGAACCGCTGTCCCTGCCCCCACTGACTTCAGACCCTCAGCCACACCTGAGGACCTCTTGGCCTCCCCGCTGTCACCCTCAGAGGTAGCAGCAGTGCCCCCTGCAGACCCTGGCCCCGAGGCTCTTCATCCCACAGTGCCCCTGGACCTGCCCTCTGCCACTGTTCCTGCCACCACTTTCCCAGGGGCCATGGGCTCCGTGAAGCCCGCCCTGGACTGGCTCACGAGAGAAGGCGGCGAGCTGCCCGAGGCGGACGAGTGGACGGGGGGTGACGCACCCGCCTTCTCCACTTCCACCCTCCTCTCAGGTGATGGAGACTCAGCAGAGCTTGAGGGCCCTCCCGCCCCCCTCATCCTCCCGTCCAGCCTCGACTACCAGTATGACACCCCCGGGCTCTGGGAGCTGGTGAGGCCCAGCCCAGGAAGGAGGCCTCAGGGGAGGGGATGTGGGGAAGATGCTACCCCTAGCTTGCCTTGTGATTCTGCACTGGGAGGGGGTGAGGGGCAGGGTGGAGTCTGCAGCCCCACACCGGCCTTGCCTCTGGAATCTGGCAAGGCAGAGGGCTGAGCTGGGCAGGGTGGGCTCCATAGACTGCCTTGCCCTTGGTGCCTGCAGGAAGAGGCGACCTTGGGGGCAAGCTCCTGCCCCTGTGTGGAGAGCGTTCAGGGTTCCACGTTGATGCCGGTCCATGTGGAGCGGGAAATCCGGCTGCTAGGCAGGAACCTGCACCTTTTCCAGGTCAGTGTGTCCTGCCTGCCGCTGTCCTTGCAGCCTCCTTAGCTGTTGAGAAACTCTGCACAAGCCCTGGGGAGCAGGAGGAGGGCAGAGTCCGAGGGCTCAACTCCAACCCAGAGGCTGTGCTGGGGGATCTGTTGGGTGACCTGCAGGACTCCCTGGGCCCAGCTCCTGAAGCTGCCCAACAGCTGTGTTCTCTGCCCTCAGGATGGCCCAGGAGACAATGAGTGTGTGATGGAGCTGGAGGGCCTCGAGGTGGTGGTTGAGGCCCGGGTCGAGTGTGAGCCACCTCCAGATACCCAGTGCCATGTCACCTGCCAGCAGCACCAGGTGCACACCATGAGCGCCTGGGTGGGCACGGGTGCACTGCACTGGCCACAGGCTGGCTGCCAACTGTAGCTGGCTGCACCACACTTTCCAGAGCCACGCTCTGACCGTGTCGCCCTGAGGGAGTCTCCACACCCATTTCTGACCTCTGACCATGCGCCCCGTGGAGTCCTTGCATCCCAGCTCTGACCTCTGACTTGAGACCCCATGGGGTCCCCATACTCCATTTCTGGCTCTGCCCTCCAACTTGTGGCCCCATGGGGTCCCTCTGACCCTATGCTCCTAACTGGTCGTTTTAGTCCTTTCTCTGACTAACCCCTCCCCAGGCCTGACACTTTCCCCAGTGCTTGACTCTGAACCCACTCCCATTTCTCCAGCTCAGCTATGAGGCTCTGCAGCCGGAGCTCCGTGTGGGGCTGTTTCTGCGTCGGGCCGGCCGTCTGCGTGTGGACAGTGCTGAGGGGCTGCATGGTGAGCCACCTGCGGGCTGCTGGGCTGGCGGTGGTAGCAGGGCTCTCCCAGGCCTGCCTCTCACGTGTGTCTCTGCCACCCCCAGTGGTACTGTATGACTGTTCCGTGGGACATGGAGACTGCAGCCGCTGCCAAACTGCCATGCCCCAGTATGGCTGTGTGTGGTGTGAGGGGGAGCGTCCACGTTGTGTGACCCGGGAGGCCTGTGGTGAGGCTGAGGCTGTGGCCACCCAGTGCCCAGCGCCCCTCATCCACTCGGTTTGTTGAAAGGCTGGCCATCCCTTCCTCAGTGCTGCCCTTAGAGGGAGGGTGTGGGGGCCCAAAGGTGGGAGGTTGGGGCTGCCTTTCCAGTTGAGTAGAGGTGAGCAGTCCTTGTCCTGGAACAGGTGGAGCCACTGACTGGGCCTGTAGACGGAGGCACCCGTGTCACCATCAGGGGCTCCAACCTGGGCCAGCATGTGCAGGATGTGCTGGGCATGGTCACAGTGGCTGGAGTGCCCTGTGCTGTGGATGCCCAGGAGTACGAGGTCTCCAGCAGGTAAGCTGGCTGCACCTAGCAGGAGCACGGCGCAGCCTGGGGCCTCCGCGGTTGGCGTTGCTGCTTGGGGCCTCCCACCCACCGCTCATCTGCCCCCCTCTCTCCCTGTTCCTTGATTCTGGCCACAATGCCCGAGTGCCAGCGTTGCCACTGAAGACCCTGAGCACCCACCACACCTGTAGGTTCCTGGCCTGGGCTGCTGGGGAATCCTTCCTGGGCCCGTCACTGCCCAGAACTGACTCGTGGCTCTGCTTCCTGCTCTGCTCACCTGGTCTTCTGAGGGACTGTGGATATATTAATAGCTGTGGCAGCAGGACCCTCAGATCAGACAGATAAGCTCAGGGGCTGGCCTTCTTACCAGCTCACTCTTCCCCAGGCATTGTCCTGGGCTGCCAGGCTCTTCAGGAAGGTAGACTTGGAAGGCACACCTCAGAAAGGCACACTGGCCGAGGGCCAGGCTCCACTGTCGTTTCTAGGGACCCCTGCTGCCTTCCTGGGGCTCCTGGGTTATGGTAACCTGGCCAGCGATTGCAGGCCCCAAAGGTACACACGCAGGACATTCCTAAGGAGATGTCCATAGCAGCAGGGCCCAAACGTGGCTGAATATCAGGGTAACCTGCAGATCCTGTCCCAAACCAACACAAACATCTGGATTCAGGAGGCCCACGGTGGGGCCCCCAAATCTGTATTTGAAACAAGGAACCACTCTCCTGGAGCACGGAGTGTCCGCTGAATGTGTTATGACCGAGAACTTACGGTGACTATCTAGACTGTTAGTGTTCCAGACCATAAGACTGCTGTGATTTATGAAGCAATTAGCATATATTCTGTCTGGAGCCTCCCCTGGGTGGCTCACATGTCACTTGTGTCTTCCTAGTGTTTGCAACAACTGTGACAATGTCACTGAGTTGAGCCACTGCAGGCTTAACACTCTGGAAGTTTAATTTGCCCAAGCTTCTATTTTTTGGCTAAGAACCAGCATTTTCTTAGATGGTTCACTTTCCCTTCACCTGTATTTCCCTGTCTGACTAGAGGCTTTCAGGGACTCTTTTTCCTGAATAAATCAAGTTTCTACCATGCTTTGAGTGGGTACTGTGCATGTGACGTGGCGGAGGACGTGGGCGGCTAGCTGTGCCCACTCACTTGCTCAGCAGCTCGCCCCACAACCAGGCTGACAGGGCCCCTTTGTAAATTTATGCCACAGATAAATTCTTCCTTATTGGGGGCCCCTGGGGTTGAACTTAAATGATTGAAGCCACAAATATTAATTCTCAGATACCAAGGCCTTCTGATGTGTCATAAAGAATTCCCTCCAAAGTGAGAGAGGGTCTCTGTCAATCTTGTGGAGCATGGGAAGGGGAAGACCACCTGACAGTGGGGCAGGGAGAGGGGCTGCCAGGTAAGCTTGAGGGGCCCTCGATGCAGCCTGGCACCCCCTAGCCTGCCCTGTGCCTACAGCCTCGTGTGCATCACCGGGGCCAGTGGGGAGGAGGTGGCCGGCGCCACAGCGGTGGAGGTGCCGGGAAGAGGACGTGGTGTCTCAGAGCACGACTTTGCCTACCAGGTACCTGACTGCTGAGCCACCCCCAGCTGCCAGCGGGCCACCCTCTCTGGTGGCTCCTCTCAACCCATCTGGTTATTCCTTGGTGGGGCTCCCAGTCCTGGGCCAGCCTGTCTCTCAGGCTGTCCCTGCCTCCATGTGTCTGGTCTGATGCTCATCTCTCTCCCTGTCTGTCCCACAGGATCCGAAGGTCCATTCCATCTTCCCGGCCCGCGGCCCCAGAGCTGGGGGCACCCGTCTCACCCTGAATGGCTCCAAGCTCCTGACTGGGCGGCTGGAGGACATCCGAGTGGTGGTTGGAGACCAGCCTTGTCACTTGTGAGGGCCACTTCCTCATCCTGCAAAAATCCATCTGCTCCAGGGGAAAGATGGAGGGGTCTGAGATCCTGGGGAGAGCAGAAAGGGGAAGAGGGCCAGTCTGCTCCTTCAGAGAGTGGCCAGACCCTCCCTAGCCAGCTGTGGTGGGAGTGCACCTCCAGGGACACCTGGTGGAGACTGCAGTCAGCGCTTGAGGGAAGCCAGTTGGGGCCTGAGTGGTCCAAGTTTTCCCTGCCTGCGCCCCTGCATTCATTCCCACCTCCCCTCCCAGGCTGCCGGAGCAGCAGTCAGAACAACTGCGGTGTGAGACCAGCCCACGCCCCACGCCTGCCACGCTCCCTGTGGCTGTGTGGTTTGGGGCCACGGAGCGGAGGCTTCAACATGGACAGTTCAAGTATACCTTGGACCCCAACATCACCTCTGCTGGCCCCACCAAGAGCTTCCTCAGGTGTTGGGCCAGGGGTGTGGCTGCATGGCAGGTGGCAGGGAGGTCTTTGCAGCTCCACTATGTAGGGGTTTGTAGGGCTTTATGTTGGGGCACTGAGAATCCCATGCTGCTAGTAGGGGCAAGGGGTCGTGTGGTTTGGGGCTGGGGCTGAGCTGACCTAGCCGGGACTGGGCTGTGCTTTAGGTCCAGGTAACATAAGCCATCTTATGTTACGTAAGCTCATGGTCTGTTTCAGTGGAGGACGTGAGATATGGGTCCGTGGCCAGAATCTGGACGTGGTACAGACGCCAAGAATCCGGGTGACCGTGGTCTCGAGAATGCTGCAGCCCAGCCAGGGGCTTGGACGGAGGCGCCGCGTGGTCCCGGAGACGGCATGTTCCCTTGGACCCTCCTGCAGTAGCCAGCAAGTAGGACACCCTTGGGTACCCCCACACTCTCCCCTTGCCCCATACCACACCCTGGGGACAGCCAGAGCAGGTGCCAGAGGAGGCTCTTCCCATCTTTGCTTGGCCCCTCGTCAACCTGCCTGTCTTCCTTCCAGTTTGAGGAGCCGTGCCATGTCAACTCCTCCCAGCTCATCACGTGCCGCACACCTGCCCTCCCAGGCCTGCCTGAGGACCCCTGGGTCCGGGTGGAATTTATCCTTGACAACCTGGTCTTTGACTTTGCAACACTGAACCCCACACCTTTCTCCTATGAGGCCGACCCCACCCTGCAGCCACTCAACCCTGAGGACCCCACCATGCCATTCCGGCACAAGCCTAGGAGTGTGTTCTCCGTGGAGGTACAGCTCCTACTTGGACCTGGCAGGGCCCCGAGACCCTTCCCCTTGGCTGGACAGCACTGCTGTGTGTGGCGGAGAGGCCGAGACAGTAGAGCAAAGGCCGGTGGATGGACATGGCTCCTCATCCTTGCTGTGGTGGGGGCAGAGGGGGCTGGTGGGGGGTGCCTAGCCTAGCATCTGGCACGAGCTTGACTGCTTGGCTGGTGGCCCGGGTCCTGATGCACTCCATGGCAGGCTCTGGAATGACTGCATTTGTATGTTCGGCCTGTGCAGTAGCTGGGTGGTGTGGTCCACATAGGCCATCGGGCTGACCCCCGTTGGCAGCCTGGCTCACATGGACATGCGCTAGGCATGTGTCTTGGACATACACAGTGGGCAGCAGATGGGCATGCAGGCAGACCACAGGTTGATACAGCATCATCACCCCCCTGGTGAGTCATCAGACACAGATTGGGGGCTCCGGCTTTGTTAGGTAGCTGGGCAGGATTTGGGAGGCAGCTTTATGTTCTCCAGATTTTTCGTTCTGGAGAAGAAAGATAGGAAAGGGCAGCAAAGGGTGATGAGGAGCAGCTTGGAGGACACCGTGTGACTGGCCTGCACTCGGGAAGGGTGCTGAGAGGCTGTCAGCTTTGCTGCTGGGGCTGGGTGTCAGGGTCCTTCCCACATTTGGGGAGGACAGGATCTGAGGGAAGGGTCCTGAGTGACTGATCGGTGACCTTCTGTTCCAGGGGGAGAACCTGGACCTTGCAATGTCCAAGGAGGAGGTGGTGGCTATGATAGGGGATGGCCCCTGTGTGGTGAAGACGCTGACGCGGCACCACCTGTACTGCGAGCCCCCCGTGGAGCAGCCCCTGCCACGGCACCATGCCCTCCGAGAGGCACCTGACTCTTTGCCTGAGTTCACGGTCAGTGGGCAGGTCCCTGGCCGGGCTGGGCATTGACCTGGGCCAAACCCTTGCTCACAGGTGGCTCCTGACACAGGTGCAGATGGGGAACTTGCGCTTCTCCCTGGGTTACGTGCAGTATGACGGCGAGAGCCCTGGGGCTTTTCCTGTGGCAGCCCAGGTGGGCTTGGGGGTGGGCACCTCTCTTCTGGCTCTGGGTGTCATCATCATTGTCCTCATGTACAGGTGGGTGCAGCCAGATGTGGCTGGGCTGGGGCAGGTCGTGGGATCTGGCTGGACTGGGAAGGGACAGACCGGGCCAGGAGTCAGGAAACATTCTCTGTAAATGGCCAGAGAGTAAATATTTCACGCTTTGCAGGCCAAGTGGTCTCTGTTCAACAACTCAGCTTTGCCACTGTGGTACAAAGGCAGCCAGGGACGACATGGAAACACATGAAAGTGGCTGTGTTCTAACAAATCTTTATTTATAAAAATAGGTTGTGGGATGGATTTGGCCTGGTTGTGGTTGGCTGATCTCTAGGCTAAACTGTGCTGGGCTAGACGGGGCATGGGTGTGTGTGACTTGCTTGGGACGGGACAGGCTGAATCGTACTGGGCTAGGCTTGAGCTTGGCTGGCATGGCTGCATTGGACTGTGCTGGATGAGGCCAGGGTGTGCCTGGGGATCGTCAGGCAGGCCTGGGCGAGTAGGACTCATCCGGCCATCCTCTCCTGACCCTGGGGCTGAGCAGGAGGAAGAGCAAGCAGGCCCTGAGGGACTATAAGAAGGTTCAGATCCAGCTGGAGAATCTGGAGAGCAGTGTGCGGGACCGCTGCAAGAAGGAATTCACAGGTGTGGCTGGGAGAACGGGCCCCGCCCTCCAGAGCTCTGCCCAAACCCACTCCCATCACACGGGATTGGTGCTTAACAGGTGCTTAACCTGGCCTCTTCTGCTTAACAGACCTCATGACTGAGATGACCGATCTCACCAGTGACCTCCTGGGCAGCGGCATCCCCTTCCTCGACTACAAGGTGTATGCGGAGAGGATCTTCTTCCCTGGGCACCGCGAGTCGCCCTTGCACCGGGACCTGGGTGTGCCTGAGAGCAGACGGCCCACTGTGGAGCAAGGGCTGGGGCAGCTCTCTAACCTGCTCAACAGCAAGCTCTTCCTCACCAAGGTACCCCCACCTGCATCTTCCTGGCCTGCCCCTGGCCCTGCCCCTTCTCCAGGGCATGGTTTCTGAGCCCGCCCCTCTGTCCCCCTAAACCCCTTTTCCCATCCCTTCTCTTTGGCTGCAGTTCATCCACACGCTGGAGAGCCAGCGCACCTTTTCAGCTCGGGACCGTGCCTACGTGGCATCTCTGCTCACCGTGGCACTGCATGGGAAGCTTGAGTATTTCACTGACATCCTCCGCACTCTGCTCAGTGACCTGGTTGCCCAGTATGTGGCCAAGAACCCCAAGCTGATGCTGCGCAGGTCTGTGTGGCTGTTGGGGCTGGGTGGGCCCTGGACAGCTGGAGCTGGGGTGGGGCCTCGGGCTGGGGGGTCTGCAGGATAGAGAGGCCCGCAGCCCCACCTGCTGACCCTGGCACTCCCCTTTCCCATCATCTCAGGACAGAGACTGTGGTGGAGAAGCTGCTCACCAACTGGATGTCCATCTGTCTGTATACCTTCGTGAGGGTGAGGGGGCAGAGGTGGACAGGGCTCCTGTCCAGGGAGGGTCAGGCCCTCCAAACTGCTAAGCCCTCAGCCACCATGCAGCTCGGACACTTGTGCCAGAGCAGAGACTCCTGCTCAGCCTGTCCTCAGTCCCCTTAAGCCCATGTCCTGTCCCCTTCCCCAGTGTGCGTCATGTCCCATACACCTCTGCCACCTGCTGGGGGGCCCTAACTGCCTGTGCTCTCCTAGGACTCCGTAGGGGAGCCTCTGTACATGCTCTTTCGAGGGATTAAGCACCAAGTGGATAAGGGGCCAGTGGACAGTGTGACAGGCAAGGCCAAATACACCTTGAACGACAACCGCCTGCTCAGAGAGGATGTGGAGTACCGTCCCCTGGTGAGGGTGTGCAAGTGTGTGGCCTGCAGTCTGAGTGCGGTGAGGGCGAGGGTGGAGAGTGTGTGGGTGTGTGGGGTCTGGACACCAGCTTCTGATGTGGTACCTGGATGTAGAGCTGGGTTGACCTCTGGCTGGCTCCTGGAGAGAGCCCATCAGACTAGCTTAGCAGGATAGCAGTTTAGGGCAGACTTTGATGAGAAGGCCTCTATGTGCCCCAGGCTAGGGATGGAACTAGGGTAGCCACAACCAGGGTTTGGGAGAAGCCAGCCCTACCTTAGACCATGGGCTTGAGCTGTGTCAGGGCCTGACCCTGTCTGCCTGGCCCTCCTACCAGGAATGCGGCCTTGCCCACCAAGCCAGCCTCACTCTGGCAGGCACTTCTCTCTGGGTTTGCTTTCCCCTTAGTTACGCACGAGAGTTCCTGTGGGAAACCCCCATTCAGGCCTGCTGAACCCCTCCCCTGTCGGATAGGTGGGAATATTTGCTCCCGATGGTGGGAATGCAGGCTTCCCAAAACTCTGTCAGCCTGACCCATTCAGCCAGGAACCTGGGGATCTGAGTGATGAGGGACTTGTGCTCACTCATTTTTTTCTGCCATTTACCCCATAGTCGTTTACAAGTGCACTGCGCTAGGTGCTGGGGTCACAATGGGGAGGAAGCTGCTGTCCCTGGGGAAGGCAGGCAGGTGAAGAGACAAGAATTAGGGATTGTGTGGTGCGTGGGGATTGGAGGCAGCAGTTCCTCATGAGTTGTCCCTGCCCTTGGCCTGTGTCTCGGTCATCCTGAGTGCACATGAACCCTGATGGCTCCTGTGTGTCCTGCACAGACCTTGAATGCATTATTGGCTGTGGGGCCTGGGGCAGGAGAGGCCCAGGGCGTGCCTGTGAAGGTCCTAGACTGTGACACCATCTCCCAGGCAAAGGAGAAGATGCTGGACCAGCTTTATAAAGGAGTGCCTCTCACCCAGCGGCCAGACCCTCGCACCCTTGATGTTGGTGAGGGCGTGGAGAGCCCCTGGGGACCTGAGCCACTGTTGGGCCTGGGCTGGCCCCGGACCAGCTCTGCAGGGACAACTCATCACTCAGGGTGGGGAGGATGCTGGGAGGCGGGCAGAAGCTGGCTTTGGAACATCTTTCTTGGACAGCCTCTCATCTGGGGAGGGGGTACCTGCTCTTGGTCTTTGGAGAGGTTGAATAAGGCTGCCCCATGATGGAGGGGCTGGTGTCCCTGTGGAGGAGGAGATGGGCTCCACTATGGGAAGGGTATCTTCCAGCCCTGCACCCAGTTCTGCCTTGCCCTTGCAGAGTGGCGGTCTGGGGTGGCCGGGCACCTCATTCTTTCTGACGAGGATGTCACTTCTGAGGTCCACGGTCTGTGGAGGCGCCTGAACACACTGCAGCATTACAAGGTAGGAGGGGTGGGAGCTGGAGGAGGGCATGGTGGGGTGGGACTGGTGGAGGGATCACCAGCTGTGCTCAGCAGGTCCCAGATGGAGCAACTGTGGCCCTCGTCCCCTGCCTCACCAAGCATGTGCTCCGGGAAAACCAGGATTATGTCCCTGGAGAGCGTGAGTACCGCTCCCATCACGGTCCTCTGCCCCTGCTGTGCCCAGCCCGGAGTCATGGGGAAGGTCCTCTGGGCCTCAGGGCAGGCTTGTGCCTATTTCCTTTCGGCCCAGGAAATCCCTCAACCAGGTGCCCCCACCCCTGGGAGAGCTGGCAAGAAACAGGGGGCCTGGGGAGGTGGCACCTGGGGAGGGGTGACAGCTGTGGGCTCTTGGCACAGGTACCCCAATGCTGGAGGATGTAGATGAGGGGGGCATCCGGCCCTGGCACCTGGTGAAGCCAAGTGATGAGCCGGAGCCGCCCAGGCCTCGGAGGGGCAGCCTTCGGGGCGGGGAGCGTGAGCGCGCCAAGGCCATCCCTGAGATCTACCTGACCCGCCTGCTGTCCATGAAGGTGGGGTGGGGCCTGCCAAGGTGGTGGGGCCTGGGCTGAGAGGGAGCATGGCCACTTGTGGGATTTGGGGGTGGTGTGGGGCTCGTGCAGGCACAGTGCCGGGGGGTGTCTGAGGCTGGGCTGCTGCTGAGGGCCCTTTGCTGACCACACCTCTCTGCTTCTTCCTTCCCACAGGGCACCCTGCAGAAGTTCGTGGATGACCTGTTCCAGGTGATTCTCAGCACCAGCCGCCCCGTGCCGCTCGCTGTGAAGTACTTCTTTGACTTGCTGGATGAGCAGGCCCAGCAGCATGGCATCTCCGACCAGGACACCATCCACATCTGGAAGACCAACAGGTGGGGTGGAGCTGGGTGGGCTCCAGGTGTGTGTGGGGGGTCTTCTCTTCTGCCTCCCCAGCACATTCATCGGCCATGCCTGCCCCACCCGCAGCTTGCCTCTGAGGTTCTGGATCAATATAATAAAAAACCCGCAGTTTGTGTTCGACGTGCAAACATCTGATAACATGGATGCGGTGCTCCTTGTCATTGCACAGACCTTCATGGACGCCTGCACCCTGGCCGACCACAAGCTGGGCCGGGTGAGCGAGTCTGGGATGGACACGGAGGGGGATGGGTGAGGGTGGACAGTGCTGTGTGTGCACTCAGATTCCAGGCTTTTCTGAGAACTTCAAGGAGGGCTTAGGGGGGACCTCTGACCTCCCAAGCCAAGGCTTCATCCCGGGGCCACCTCGGTTTTAAGGGATGAGCAAGAGGAGGGGACACTGTGTGCCAATTCACAGGTGAAGTTGTGTGCAGCAAGTACAGCCTGGTGTGGCTGGGGCATAGAATGCTGGCCAGGTGTGGCAGTAGGCCAGGGCCAGTTGGTCAGGACTCACTCCTGGGGCAGTGGGAGCCACAGAAGGTCTGGGAACAGGGAAGTTATGTGACCAGACCTGAGAGTTTGGTGGAACATTGTGGCTGCTATGCATGGATGAGCTGAGTGAGGGAGTCCCAAGAGGGCGCTGTGCTGTCCTGACAAGCAGTGGCTGGGTTCAAGCTGGGTGGGAGGGTGCAGGGCAGGCAAAAGCTGAAGGTTGGATGTGGGGGATGAGGAATAAGGAGGGGAGTCACACATGATCCCTGGGCCTCTGGCTGTGGTAAGCTTAGACTTGGAGAAGGTGAGTCTGGTGTTTGTGGGGTTTCCAGATAGAGACATGGATTGTTCAATCCCAGAGCAGCTCTGGGCTGCTGATTGGGTTTGATTCCTTAGGGTGGTGGAGGAGTCTGCCTGCCAGTAGGGAAGTAGGGAAGAGAGTTCATGGGGTGTCACGGTTTGAGGGATGTGTGAGGAGGGGAGCTGGGAAGCACAGGAGACTGAGTGGTCGGAGCCGTCCGGGAGCACAGAGGTTGGGAGTCTGTTGTCATAGCAGTCAAAGCCGGGAGTCCCCTGACATATGAGATCCCCAAGGTGTCTGCTCAAGCACCCAGCGGGCAGGGCCCTCGTGTGACTCTGCAGGTCCATGAGTGGGGCTCTGCTTAGCCTAGACCCCCAGGTCTCAGTTGGCTTGGGACTTCTTGAGAGATACATCCCTACACCTCTGGGAAAAATCAAAATTAGCTTGGCACGGTGGCTCACACCTAGAATCCCAGCACTTTGGGAGGCTGAGGTGGGCAGATCGCCTGAGTTGCTCAGGAGTTTGAGACCAGCCTGGGCAACATGGCAAAACCCTGTCTCTACAAAAAATAGAAAAATTAGCCAGGAGTGGTGGTGTGTGCCTGTGGTCCCAGCTACTAGGGAGGCTGAGGTGGGAGGATGGCTTGAGCCTGGGAGGTTGAAGCTGCAGTGAGCCATGACTACTCTGTTCACTGCACTTCAGCCTGGGTAACAGAGCGAGACCCTGTCTGAAAACAAAAACAAAAACGGAAAGTTCTGTCCAAAATTGTAGCACTGTCTTTTGGGAGCCATTTTTGTTCCACATGCTGTCATCATGCCTATAATGAGCTAAGAATCAAAGGGCCACACCAGGACCCGCAGGGCCACCTCCAGGGTAGACCCTATGTGGTGGCTGGGATTTTTGCCAGATCCTTCCAGTACCTTCCCTTCCCAGCAGAACAGCAAATGGTTCCTGGGTAGCTCAGGAGTAGTCCGAACAAAGAATGCCAAGGGTTCCCCCATGGGGAGTTGTCGAGAAGGCGCGAATCCTGACTCAGGTTGACAGAGGAGCTGGCCTTGGATCCCTGCTCACGGGGGACAGTGCCACCTCGAGATATTCTCACCTTCCCAGCAGCTCTAGGATGAGGAGAGGTCCTGAGAATAGAAGTATGCTGCCCAGAGCCCATGGCTGCTGGGACTTGAACCCAGTTCAGTTGTAGACGCTGTGTCTAGGTGTGTTAAAGTGGTGGAAACTGACTGGACAGACCTGCTTCAAATCCTAGCTCAGCCACTGGGGAGAGAGGTGGTCTGTGGCCGCTTAGGTAATGTTCTGGGTCTGTTTGCTCATTTTTAAAATGATGACCCTGGGAGTGAACAGCATGCGTCCTGCCCTACGTACCGGGCTCTTGCTGGATCTAGATGGTGGCATGTGGAGCTGAGAAATGATTTCCGATGACATCAGAGACTGGACATTGGTGGAAGGGAGGGAGCAGCAGAGGCTCCTGCAGAAGGAAGTAGGCGAGGGTGACCACCTGTCCTGGTTTTCCGGGACTCAGGGGCTTCCTGGGATGTGAGACTTTTCCTTTTCAAAACTGAAGCAGTACTGGGAAACCCAGGACACTTGATCACTCGAACAGGGACCCTCATCCTTCCTTCCTTCCTCTTTTGCTGTCCTCCTGCTATGTCCAGGACTCCCCGATCAACAAACTTCTGTATGCACGGGACATTCCCCGGTACAAGCGGATGGTGGAAAGGTACTGGAGGGCACGGTGGGTAGAGGTTGGAGGGCGTGTGCAGCTGAGGCTTGGGGGGTGGGCTCTGGTTGGGAGCAGGGGAGTGGGCTTGTTTACCCAGCAGCTGCTGTGCCCTGGCTCTCTGGCAGGTACTATGCAGACATCAGACAGACTGTCCCAGCCAGCGACCAAGAGATGAACTCTGTCCTGGCTGAACTGTCCTGGGTAAGGCCTCCCTCTGCTTCTTGGGTTGGGCATAGGCCTCCTGCCACAACGGTCCTGCCCCCTTCACACTGCCCCTTTGCAGGGAAGCCCTTGGGAACCTCAGCAGCCCTGTGAGCTGGTTGGGGCAGGAAACATAAATGCAGAATGTTCCAACTGCCACTGAAAGACCAGGGCTCCCACCATCTCATCACAGAGCAAGCAGGGGTCTTGTCCTGGCAGCTGCCATGTACCCTGATTCAGCCAGGCTCTTGCAAGGTAGCTGGGATTCAGCCCCAGGCCTGCCTGGGTCTGCCTGCATGCGTCTTCCCACTGCTGTGCTTCCCTTGGTGGCACAGGTGTCCCCTTCACCTCTCCCATTCCTGAAACAGCCCTAAAATGTAACTCCAGGGAGTTTATGAACAATGTTTCTGAAATGTTGATGATGACAACCACAACACTAATAGCAGATATAATTTTGGGGTGTTGTGTGTGAAGCCCTTCATGGGGTGCTTTGATTGTCTTATTTGATCCTCACAAGAACTCCACAAGCTAGGTGACACCAACTCCATCGTCCAGGTGAGGAAGTTGAGGCTCAGAGATGTCCCCATGGAGGGGCCTGAGAGTGACCTCAGGAAATACTTGAGTTAGGCCAGAGCAGAATCATGCTGGGCTGTCAGCCTGCAAGTGGCATCTGTGCCACTTGGCTCTGGAGTCATCTGGGTGGCAGAGGGTCTGGGCTAGAACCTCAAGGGGGTGAGAGAGGCAGGGCTTCAGTGGAAACCCCAGACCTTGCTGAAGCAGGTAGACCTGGGCTGTCTTCCTACCAAGGAGGCCCCCTTGGTCTACCCTGTTCTGTCCCCATCTGGCACACCTGGCCTGGGGTCCCTGGGCCATGGAGGGGACTCTGCTTCCCACTGTAGTGCCCATCCCATTCTCTACCTCTCAGGTCCCCTTCTCCCCCAGCCCTTCCCTGGGGTCCTGGGCTGCCTCCTGTGGCTCTCTGCACCCCTCGTCTCTCTCACCTTTCATTTGGCCTCTTCCCTAGAACTACTCCGGAGACCTCGGGGCGCGAGTGGCCCTGCATGAACTCTACAAGTACATCAACAAGTACTATGACCAGGTGGGCAGGCCCTGGACCCCGACTGGGAGGCTGACCCAAGGCCTCCCAGGAGACTTAAGGGGCTCTGACCCTGTGACTCATGTTGGGGGCTTTGGTCTTCCCCAGGGACAGAGTAGTGGGGGGCCGGGCCCCTCGGTGGCTTGGGAAGTGTTTTCCAAGCGGGCTTCCTGGCATTGGCTGTGCTCTCACCTGTCCCACTGCTCCCCATTCCAGCTCCCCAGCAGGACGGCGAGGCACAGTGCTGGTGGTTGTGGGGGCCAAGGGGTCTACCAGAGCCTGGAGATGGTGTGCATTTGCTGAGTTGGCAGCATGTTGGGCACGGCCAACATGCAAGTGCAGGCCTGGCTTGGCTGCATGAGCTGCGAAGAGGAGAGTCCAGGCACAGGGCCAGGGGTGTGAGGGTACACTGGAGCTGGTGAAGCTTTTTGGAGGATCCCTGGGCTGTGCCTGAAGAGCTGAGCACCTGCCAGTCAACCTGCTGGATGCCTGGTGGAATTGTCCACTTAGATGTTTGTGTGGCACCAGTGACATGGCTATTGCTGCTCAGAGATGAGGAACCTGTCTCATGGCCCACAGCCTTCCTGGGCATGGTGTGGGCCATGGCACGGGGCTTGGGGGAGGCAGGGTGTGATGCAGGCATGTCCCCTTGTGGAGACATAGTGGGCAGTAGCTGTTTTCCCAAGTGCTGCTGCCCTCCGGTTCCTACCGGTTCCCTTGGTGGCAGCCCCAAATTCGTGGTTTGTGTTTGATCAGTGTCTGTTTTCCCACCATGTGTCTGGTCATTCTTGGGTCTCTGCCCCTTGTCTGGCACCGGGCAGACAGGAACTTGGGAAATGCTGTTGGCTGGCGGGTGGGTTAGCCAGGATGGCTGCAGCAGGGCTTCTGAGGAGCTCGCTACTGAGTCAGGTCCTTCATTTCCTACCTTATTCATCCTGGAACCCCGCGGTGACTTTGATGTTATTACCCCTCCCGCCAGCGAGGCCCTGAGGTCCCAGAAAGTACATGAAGTGACCGGCTGGGTTTCTTGGCCTCCTATCCCACTCATGCCACAGCGTCTTAGGAGGACTGTTGAATTTTGCAGCAAACACGTTGGCCAAAGAAGTCTCCCCTGATGGCATCGGTCTCTGTTTCAGATCATCACTGCCCTGGAGGAGGATGGCACGGCCCAGAAGATGCAGCTGGGCTATCGGCTCCAGCAGATTGCAGCTGCTGTGGAAAACAAGGTCACAGATCTATAGGGACCCAGGAGCCACGGCCTGCTGTTGCTTCAGCCTGGCCTGGGCAGCCCTGGAAACTCGGAGGGGAGGCCACCTTCTTAGGTGCCTGTAGTGACTGACAAGCAGAGTTAGTGGAAGGTGACTCCCAGTCTCCTGGTGGCTCTGGCCTCGGCCCTGCTGGATCCACCTCCTAGACCCGGGGCCTCAAGGCTCATGGGGTAGTACCCAGCCTGCTCCCCGAGTCCAGCGACCCTGTGACACCGGTCTGCAGGGAGTTGGGGACTAAGGGCTTCCAGAGAGTGGCTGGAAGAGCCTCCAGGCCCCTGGGGAGACTGTACTGTTCCTGAACACTGGCCTTGGCCACACTGGGATTCGGAGAGGAAGGAGGAGAGCCCCACGCTTCCTGTCTGCCTCCTCCACCATCCCTGACCTCAGTTGAGCTGCCTCTGGCCTTGTTGCTGCTGCCACATCCTAGGTCTAAGAGTTGAACGCCTCTCCTAGGCCACTACAAACTGACCCCTCAGCAGGGCTGGCTGCCACAGGGCTGCCCTGCCTCATAGGTAGCCATGGTGAGGGCTATCTGCTGCAGGGGGGTCTTGGGGAGAGTGGTGACTCCATTGACCCAGCTTTTCATTAAAGGATAACACACTGCACTGAGTCTGATGTGTGAGCCCGGCCTAGCCCCTGGCTACTAGGAGGACGGCAGCTATGCCCAGCAGGTACCAGGGGGAGGTGGTATCTATACTCTTGGGGAGTCTCATGGTTCCCCATCATATCCCAGACTGCAGGGCTGGCTGAGGCTCTCCTTGACTCCTGGGCAGGGTCTGGTGGGGTCAAAGCTTCCGTGAAGGAAGAACCCCATCTGGGGCAGGGCGGGTGACCGAGATAGAGGGGTCTACAGTCTCTTCAAGGGGGCCTGCTTTATCTGTAGTTTGCGTATTCTCACTTCTCCACTCATGTTCTATTTCTCTTGAAAGGGACTAGGAAAGGATGACGTAATTACAGGCAACTCTAGGCAGAGGGGGTCTCGAGGGCCATTTTCCATGGTCCTGTTCCTGGACTTAGGGTTTCTGTGTTGCCTTCCAAATCAGGGCATCCTAGGGCCGGCTCCTAAACTGTCTGCCTCCATGAAGGCCGCCTTATATGGTTCTTCCTGATTTGTACCTGGAGGTGAGCTTGGAGACTGTCTTATCTGGTCTCATGTTGCTAGTTGGGTCTGTAGGGCAGGGGGTTGATACTCCTCTTGACTGAGACCACCCTCGGCCTTAGCAGAAGGCCAGCCCCCCATGGAACAGAAGAGATAGGGTGGCAGCTATGCCTGGCAGATGAGAGGAAGGCCCTTCAGCCTTGAGGCCTTCAGAGGGATCATCCCTTTGGCCCTCTGCTTATCCTCCATAACCCAGTGACCCTTAGCATTTCCTCTCGTCTGGCACAGAGACCCCAACCTCCCCTCAAGGTCTTCATTGAGTGTTTAGAGAGAGACAGACTGATAGAATTCCAGGAGGACTCCTATCCCCTGCCTCTTTTTGGCCCTAAATAAAGCCATCCACAAAGTCCTTGTCCCTAAGGAGCCATGTTGGTCTTGTCTGTGCCGGGGGTAGTCATAGCTGCTATTCTTCGCTGTGGCTCCATTGTCCCTTCTTTCCCATTTCTGCCGGATGTGGGGATCACAGTCAGGTCAGCAGCCAGGTGCCATCATTTGGGAACATGTGAGCTTGGATGCTCTGGCCAGGTTTTCATAGCCACCCAGAATGGTCCTGA
Organism: Pan paniscus; assembly: GCF_029289425.2. NCBI lineage: Eukaryota > Metazoa > Chordata > Mammalia > Primates > Hominidae > Pan > Pan paniscus. The sequence continues at coordinate 48,377,596 of NC_085926.1, read as the reverse complement.
CTTTTCCCGTTGGAGACCATGGAATGGGTCTCCATCTTGACCATCTCCGGGAGCAGGGTGGATGGGAAATCCACTTGAGGGTGGACTTCAAGCAGACACAGAGGGAAGTAGCCTTGGTCAGCACCACAGACCTCGACAGAGCCATGCCTCTGTTCCAGAGGCCTCTCTGTTCCAGGTTCAGGCCCCTGCAGGTTTTAGGGGTAGGTGAAGGCTCCCGGGAGAGGGGGGCCATGTGCCTGCAAGCCTGGGCACGCGCCCGCGGGAGGGGTGAGTACTGAACGTGCTTTGAGTCACTCACTGAGTCATGGCTCGGCCGCCACAGAACATTGTTATAATAACAGACATAGAGAAGAAAAACCTGGCACAAGAAGATAGGAAATTCTGTCTTCACTCCAAACCATGACCAAGAATGGAGATTCCAACACCAGCAAGAATTTGTGATCGCTTAACTTGGGTCATGACCACAATTTCAGCACAGAACATTTGTAATTCAGTTTGATCAATCTTTTCCTAATTTTTATTAAGACTGCAACGAAAGTGTGCCCTCATTATTACATTTTTCACAAACCTGTTAGCATACAAAGGGCCTTTGTTTCTCATTACCACCCGGGGCTCCTTAAGGCGTTTTATGGAGTGATGTGTTTTATTAAAAAGCGTTTTCACCAACTTAAAAGTTGGAATAATTGTCCAAATGGTTACATGACCCAGGAGTTCTATATTTTTATTAATTTTCTGATACTGAAATAATCATGTGCTAATTAAGATAACAGCTGAATTTATGCTGATGAATGTTGGAATTCTTAGAAGCCACCTGAAACCTTCCAAATGGTCAGGACCTGGATCCCACTGGCCAGTGCCAACAGGTGACTCTGGGCGGTGCTGGGGGATACAGGGAACCTAGCTGTGTTCTGCTTGGCACCAATGGCTGCTGATGCATGTGTTTCCTCCACCAGGTTCCCTAAGGATGGCACATTGAAGAGCAAATACACCCCAAACTACCTAGGTCAGCTGACTGGCGATGTTTTATGGATCTCTCTTTAAAAGTGTTCTGTCGGCCAGGCGCAGTGGCTCTCCCCTGTAATCCCAACACTTTGGGAGGCCGAGGCAGGCGGATCATCTGAGGTCAGGAGTTTGAGACCAGCCTGCCCAACATGGCAAAACCCCGTCTCTACTAAAAATACAAAAAATTAGCCGGGTGTGGTGGCGGGCGCCTCTCATCCCAGCTACTCAGGAGGCTGAGACAGGAGAATCGCTTGAACCCGGGAGGCGGAGGTTGCACTGAGTCGAGATCGCGCCACTGCACTCCAGCCTGGGTGACGAGCAAAACTCCATCTCAAAAAAAAAAAAAAAAGTGTTCTCTGTCTTAATTAAGGATGATGGTTTATCCAATTCCAAATGTTTACCAAAAATCTAAGATAAGGATATCACCATGATGTTTGAAAGAGAATTTATGCCCTGGTTGTGATGTTGGGGTTTTATTGATAAGAGTTTCAGTTATCTGGATGATATGTGCACGTGTAAGGAAACAGAATGGTTTGCCAGTTGTCCAGGTGGCCATGAAGAGAACCTCTGGAGGTCTAGGAATGTGAAGCTCAGATTTTGGAAACTTGGTCCGGTGTCCTGGGCCACAGGTAAGTGGCTGAAGCTGGTGGTTTGCTGCCATCTTCTGGCCATAGTGTGGAATTTATCAGAAGCAGCTACCAATGAGGGTGTCTGGAGCTCTATAAATTGCAAGCCTGGGCAAGATAGCCAGACCCCATCTTTACGAAAAATTTTTAAAAATTAGCTGGGCATGGTAGCACACATCTGTAGTCTCAGCTATTTAGGAGGTTGAGGTGGGAGGATTGCTGGACTCCAGGAGTTTGAGGCTGCAGTGAAAGATTATGCCACTCCACTCCAGACTGGGTGACAGTGAGACCCTGTCTCTTCAAAAAAAGAGAGAGAGAAATCACAACAGTGGAATTCAGTAGTGCTGGAGCTTAGTGAGTAATCTTACCCTGTCTTTAACGTGAATTCTGGTTTTAGGGTGAGCTATGTCTTAGGACATAGTTGAGATAACAGTGAGTGACTAGTCAAGAAAACAGCCGGGCACAGTGGCTCACACCTGTAATCCCAGCACTTTGGGAGGCCAAGGTGGGTGGATCACTTGAGGTCAGGAGTTCGAGACCACCCTGATCAACATGGTGAAACCCCATCTCTACTGAAAATACAGAAATTAGCCGGGTGTGATTGTGTGCGCCTGTGATCCCAGCTACTGGGGAGGCTGAGGAAGGAGAATCACTTGAACCTGGGAGGCAGAGGTTTCAGTGAGCTGAGATTATGCCACCACACTCCAGCCGGAGCAGCAGAATGAGACTCTGTCTCAAAAAGAAAACAACAACAACAAAAAAAAACCAGAAACCACTCTAGGTGTTTCCAATGGAAGGAATTTAAATATAAGGGATTGATTATGAAAGTGTGTGAAGGACAAAAAGGGGAGTAGTTATCCAGCGGTGAGTGACTATAGAAGCCTCTGTCACCTATAAGCTGGCAAAGGGGGCAGCAGTGTTACCCACAGCCTCTGACTGCTGAGTCAGTGGCGCCCGTGGGAAGCCAGGAGCTGCATGCTGGCTGACGCTGCAGGTGCCTGGGAACCTGCTAACCTGGCCCCTCCACCCATGCTGGTGAGTTGGTGCTGCTGGGGCACCTGCTGCCCTAGTGAATGGGTGCCACCAGGAAGAGAGGATTCAAGCCTGTCTTGCTCAAGACCTCCTCCACCACCAGACTTGCTTCAAGATCTCAGGCCCAAGAAGCCCCAGGGAGTGGAGTGACAGGAGCCTTGCTCTGGGAGGGAGGAGACCTGGATTCTAGTTCCTCCTCCTCTCACTGACTGGGCCTCTGGAGAGAAGGGCAGGGACATTCTGGCATGTGGCAGGAGCCACTCTGTGTCATGGGGTTGGATCCCAAGCTGGCACCTGGCAGGATTTAATGAAGAAACATTTATCAAGTGCTGGATCAGTCCAGCTCCTGGCAGGAAACTGACAGCATGTACCAGGAAAGATGCAGCTGGAAGAGAGTTTAATGAGGGGACTACTTACAGAGCTGCAGGCTCTGGGAAGCCAATAAGGGATGGTGAAGCACAGCTGTTACCAGTCCTGGGCTCTAGGGGTAGGGACAGAGTAGTCATCAGGACCAGTGGGGCTGTGGCTAAAGGTGGAAGCTTCAGAGGGAGGATGCTGGGGGAATAATTACCCTGGCCTCTTGTTCCTCCCCACTGCCCAGACTCCTGCCAGCCCGTCCCGTTGGCCAAGCCACCTGAAAGCCAGAGGGCAGGGGAGCCTGAATGGCAGGGCAGCCTCTGGACTGCTGAGTGGTGAAGAAGTGGGCAGAAAACTGCCTCCGGCCCGAGGACCTGCTGTCCTGGGAGGCACCTAGCAGGTGCTTTGTCATTCAAGGCCACAAGGTCACAGCCATAGCAGTACTTGGTTTTCAGCCCCCTGGCTTGCAGAATTTTCCACCGCACTCCATGCCCTAGTGCTCCTTGGGCGGTGCTGCACTGTCCACCTGAAGGACCTTGGAAACACCAAATTTTGGGGGCTGACTGGGCCTCTTCACCTCTCCAGGTTGGGTGGGATGCTGGGTGTGCAAATAGGGACCCAAGGAAGACTCCACACTACAGGCTGTGTCTACAGCTTCATCTCAGGGCAGAAATCAGCAGGGCCAGGCACAGACCCATCCGGAGCTGGGGGAGGGGCAGGACGCCTGGTTCTCTACACCCAAAGAAATGTGTGTGGGGCACTCCCAAGCCCCCACGCAGAGACAAACCCTCGCGCCTGCGCCCAGCCCAGGTTGCTGACTGGAGTGGAGGCAGCAGAACTCTCTGTATGTGTGTGTGTGTATGTTTGATGTATATGTTTGAAGTGTGTGTGTGGCATTGGGGACAGGCAGAGGCTCTGCTCACTGAGGAATGATGTTCTGGTGGAACACCCCATGGACTTGGAGCTTGAGAAGTGGGCTTTGGCCAGGCCCTGGCACTGACCACCTAGGAACAGTCATCTTTTCCAAGCTTCTGGTTCCTCTTCTGTAAGGTGCGAGTCCCTAACCACCTTTCCAAAGACAGCATCCTGTGCAAGCTGTCACAGGAGGGGGAAGGGCCCTGGTGACCCTCAGGGCCTCTAGAGCCTGTGGGAAAGAGCTGGCCCTCCATGCTGAGGTGCCAGGCCTAACCCTGGTGAAGAGTGACCCAACTGGGCGACTGCCTGAGGCCTCGGAGGAGGACAAGGAGAAGGTGCACAGCAGCAGGGTGCACACCTTGCCCTGGCCTCTCCTAGGGTAGAGGACGGTGTGAGCCCACAGAGGCTGTCATCCAGCCTGAGAGGTTTCTTGGCTCTTCCTCCCATGCCCAGGGTTCTCCCAGACTGCAGAGCAAGATCCAGGCTCCACACAATGCCAGAGGCCCTGCCTCTATCTTCTCTCTGGCCAGCGGCCCTATCGCTAACCCCACACATGAAGGATACTGCTTTGGCATCATCGTTTGTGAGGGCCAGGCTGGGGAAGGGTGGAGAGAGTGTCCTTCCCTGGGGAGGCTGAACCCAGGGAGATGGAGTGACATGCCCCAAAAACACAGCAAGTGGGACTAGAACCCATGTCTCCAGATGGAACCCCAGGCTCCCACTGCTTCATGCTGTGCAGGTTCCACCTCCCACCCTGCCGCTCTCTCCGGGGGCCTCAGTCCACCTCCTGAGCCCATGTCCTCAGTCCATGATTGGACCGGGTCCCTGGGTCCCTTGGAGGACCAGCCAAGCCCAGGTCCTTCTTTGCTTCTTACTCCCCACCCCAGTCTCCTTGTTCTTCAGTCTTTTGCTTTCCACTGGCTCCCTTCTCACACCTCCCATGGCTGTGCCCATTTCTCCTTTTAACTCTGTCAACTTTTGGATCCTATATTTGAAGCAAGGCATGCATATATATTTTAAATTTTATTATCTCTGTTTTGATCTTTTTGTCATAAAAAATTCGTTTTTATTTCTAATAATACTTCCTGCCTTAAAGTCTACATTTCCTGTTTGAATGATGTTCAGTGTCCATTGTGTAAATTCTCATGTGGTAATTTCCTTTAAGAAATTATTGAGGGGCCAGGCACAGTGGCACATGCCTGTAATCCCAGCACTTTGAGAGGCTGTGGTGGGATAATTTCTTGAGCCCAGGAGTTCGAGACCAGCCTGGGAAGCATGGCAAAACCCTGTCTCTACAAAAAAAAAAAACAAAAATTAGCCAGGGGTGCTGGTGCATACCTGTAATCCCAGTTACTCAGGAGGCTGAGGTGGGAGGATCACATGAGCCTGGGAGGTTGAGGCTGCAGTGAGTCAAGATTGCACCACTGCACTCCAGCTTGGGTGACAGAGTGAGACCCTGTCTTGAAGAAAAAGAAATGATTGAGGGCAGGGTGGTGGCACACGCCTGTAATCCCAGCACTTTGGGAGGCTGAGGCAGGAGGATTGCTTGAGCTCAGGAGGTTGAAGCTACAATGAGATGTGTTTGCACCACTGCACTCCAGCTTGGGTGACAGAGCGAGACCCTGTCTCAAGAAAAAAAGGAGAAGCTACTGAATTGCAGTAAAACCGTGTGCTTCTATGAGGGGATAAAGTATTTACTTGTGGCTGGGCGCGGTGGCTCACGCCTGTAATCCCAACACTTCGGGAGGCCGAGGCGGGCGGATCACCTGAGGTCAGGAGTTCGAGACCAGCCTCAACATGGAGAAACCCCATCTCTACTAAAAATACAATTAGCCGGGCGTGGTGGTGCATGCCTGTAATCCCAGCTACTCGGGAGGCTGAGGCAGGAGAATTGTTTGAACCCAGGAGGCGGAGGTTGCGGTGAGCCAAGATCGTGCCATTGCACTCCAGCCTGGGCAACAAGAGCAAAACTCCATCTCAAAAAAAAAAAAAAAAAAGTACTTGTAACCTAGGAAAATATATTAGTTTCCAGATTAACATATTTTGCTGCTTTTCAAATTATGGTTTCTAAATATTTCATTTTTTTCTCCAAGTTTATGCCAAAATAATCTGAGGTATTGCTAATCTTTCAAATGTGAGATTTCCAACAATCACAAAGGAAAATATTAATTCTCCTGAAAGCAGCATTTTGGTAATGGTATTATATAAACTTATTTGAATTATTTTATCTCCCTTTTTTTCAGATACAGAGTTTCGCTCTTGTGGCCCAGGCTGGAGTGCAATGGCGCAATCTCAGGTCACTGCAGTCTCCGCCTTCTGGGTTCAAGCGATTCTCCTGCCTCAACCTACCGAGTAGCTGGGATTACAGGCACCTGCCACCATGCCCGGCTAATTTTGGTATTTTTAGTAGATACTGGGTTTCACCATGTTGGCCAGGCTGGCCTTGAACTCCTGATTTCAGGTGATCCACCAACCTCGGTCTCTCAAAGTGCTGGGATTACAGGCATGAGCCACCACACCTGGCCTCTTATTGAGTTTTGAGAGCTCTTTATATATTTGGGATACAGATCTGTAGGGGTTTGAGGGATCTGGGAGCTGATCAAAGAAAAAGATGCGACCATGGGAGGCAGCAAACTTTACTGAGTGGGGCTTGAGTAGGGTTGTGTGAGAGGGAAGTTCCTCATAGCATGAGACTGTCTAGAGGCTTGAGGTGCAGGAGCCACCATCCAGAAGGGGAGGAGAGCAAGGGAACACTTGGAGAGGAGATGGGAGTGGGGACCTTTGTGTCTAGGTGATGTTGCTCAGCAGCAGGGGCTTGGGAGCAGATGGGAATCTTTGGGTCAGAGAGCTCTGAATGGCTGTAGCAGCCTAGGGTGTTATAACCAGAAGGCACTATCTTACCAAAGGGCAATAGCCGTCAGATGAGGTCTGTGGGGAGGGATGGGATGGGAGAGCCACAGACTGGAGAGCCAATTCATCTACTTAAAAAGAAAAAAACTGTGCCCCAAATTATAATAGTTCCTTTATTAAACCTTCCTCAAATTACCTTAATTTGTATGTGACATCTTTATCATCCTGGGACCTTGACTGATATAAACCCCAAATGTGACTTTGGTTATGGTTAGGAATTCTCTGAAGATAATTGTTTCTCTCTCTTGATTTCACCCATCTCTGAAGCTGAGGGAGGTAGCTGTTCATCCTTCTCTAACGAATAGATTTTCCCTCAGTTTACCTACAAGGAGTATTACTTTTCTGAGGGTCCCGGATCTTGTAGATTTCTGATCTCACCACCAATTTGGTGGAGGCCTGTATTTCATCATGTAGCCTTTGGAATTCTATGAAATAAGACATTAACTTCAGCATTTGTTGAATTTTCTGGATTTTTTTCATTCTCCAATTTTGGAAGTTTCTATTCTATTCCAGCCATCTAACCATGGATTTTTTTAGTTTTGTTTTGTGTTTGCAGTTTTGAACAATGCTGAGGTGCTATGCATTCCACCATGTTTCTGGAAAATGAAAGCCCAACAGCAATTCAATTTTACCCCCTTTTTAACCTAAGTTATCTGGGAATTGCAGATCCTTGTGGGATCCTCTACTTATTCCTGTTCCCTTTGGCAAGTGACATTCTTTGTACATGATTCTACACATTTCTCTCCCTCTGTCTTATCTTCTACTTTGGTCTCCACTGCCCATGTATTACCTTATAGACTCTGTTCTCTTATAATCAAGAAAATGGCTTAACCAGATCTCTTCAGCCATGTCATATGTCCACTTTCATTGTTCTTTAATTTTCCTTTTCTTCTGAGACAGGGTCTCACTCTGTTGCCCAGGCTGGAGTGCTATGGCACAATCACAGCTCACTGCAGGCTCAAACTCCTGAGCTCAAAGGATCCTCCCACCTCAGCCTCCCAAATAGCAGGGACTATAGCCATGTGCCACCACTTCAGGCCACAGCATCTAAATTTCACTAAAATAATCATTCTGGGCTTGCAAATAGAATTTCTTTACTACATTGCAGAAGATGATGCAAGGTCAATTTTGTTAGTTTCCATATTACGTATTCAAAGAATACATCACCAGAATGCTGGAGTCACTTACTTTCCTCACCCTAAGTACTATGCTTGCATTATCACACATCACACTGGAGATGCAGCTGTCAATGGAAAAATAAGATCATCAGTGAACAAAAGAGAAAGTAGGTACATCCATTGTTAATACTGACTTAGAACTTGACTAAGATATCAATATTCTTTCCAAATTAATTGGTCCTTTGTGCTCTTAGATTTGGTTTTGAATAACTACATAAAATCAGGGAAAGTTACACTGATTATTATTTGCAGGAATAGCAATCCCAACCTGCTCTCAAATATTATTGCCAGAATTGTCAGTATCTGATTTGACAGATTATCTGGTTTAATGATGATTAGAGAGGTTTTTTTTTGTTTGTTTTTGTTTTTGTTTTTCCTGAGACAGGGCCTCGCTGTGCTGCCCAGGCTGGAGTGCAGTGGCACCATGTCAGTTCACTGCAACCTCCATCTCCTGGGTTCAAATGATCCCTTCCAACTTAGCCTCCCAAGTAGTTGGAACTACAGGCACGCACCACCACGCCCAGCTAATTTTTAAAAACATTATCTTGTAGGCCAGGCACGGTGGCTCACGCCTGTAATCCCAGCACTTTGGGAGGCCGAGGTGGGTGGATCACAAGGTCAGGAGATCAAGACCATCCTGGTTAACACAGTGAAACCCCGTCTCTACTAAAAATACAAAAAATTAGCCGGCATGGTGGTGCACGCCTGTAGTCCCAGCTACTTGGGAGGCTGAGGCAGAATTGCTTGAACCCGGGAGGCGGAGGTTGTAGTGAGCCGAGATCGCGCTACTGCACTGCAGGCTGGGTGACACAGCAAGATTCCATCTCAAAAAAAAAAAAAAAGAAAAAAAAATATTTTCTCATAGAGATGGGGTCTCAGCATGTTGCCCAGGCTGGTCTCAAAGTCCTGCACTCAAGCGATCTGCCTGCCTTAGCCTTCCAAAGTGCTGGGATTACAGGCGTGAGCCATTGTGCCCAGCCCTGGATTTTTATTTTAAAATAGAATTCTGCTCCCTTTTGAGTATACCTGCTCTACTCCAATTGAATATCATAAGAGATGCCACGCTTCCCTCCCCACTGTATGATGAGGAAATGGTGGGAGCATAGCTCTGTTGTTGATTCTTGTTCTGCATTAATGAAGTGACACTTTTACCCCTCTCCACCAGAAGCCCAGGTAGGGTTAGTACCCTGTTGACCATCCCTGCCTTGCACTAACTCAAGTAAAGGTGACACTTCTCCCCCTCCCCACCAGGCCCTGAAGACACTGAGATGGAGTCCTGTCGACTATCTCCCCCAGTGCACTGATGTGAGTAGAAATGGTACCCCAGGCCAGGTGTGGTGGCTCACTTCTGTAATCCCAGCACTTTGGGAGGCCAAGGCGGGTGGATTACCTGAGGTCAGGAGTTTGAGACCAGCCTGACCAACGTGGCAAAACCCAGTCTCTACTAAAAATACAAAAATTAGCTGAGCATAGTGGTGCATGCCTGTAGTCCCAGCTACTTGGGAGGCTGAGGCAGAAGAATTGCTTGAAACCGGGAGGTGGAGGTTGCAGTGAGCCGAGATCATGCCACTAGCACTCCAGCCTGGACAAGAGAGTGAGACTTTGTCTCAAAAAAAAAAAAAAAAAAAAAAAAGGTACCCCTTCCTCTGCCCACAAAGCACTGCAGAGATAATAGCTGAAAACATCCCCAAATTTGTAGACCTATAGATTCAAAAAGTTAATCAAACCCAAACAGGTTAAACTCGAAGAATTTCATACCAGACATATCCTAATCAAATTTCTGAGAATTAAAAACAAAGGAAATAACTTGTACTCAACCAGAGCAAAATGACACATTATCTAGAGAGAGATAGAGATTTGAACGACAATGGATTTCTCAGACATCATGGAAGTCAGAAGGAAGAGGCACAACATTTTTCAAATGCTGAAAGAAGTTAATATACCAATTAAAACAGAGTATCCCTGGTCAGCAGCATAATGTTATAAACAAACAACAAATAAAGCACACAGAGTGTAGAAGGACCCCAAATAGCCAAAGCCATCTTGAGCAAACCTCATTAGCACATTTGCTGGAGGCATCACATTACCAGATTTAAAAATACATCACAAAACTATAGTAATCAAAACATCATGGTTCTTGTGGGCTTTTTTTTTTTTTTTTTTTGAGACTGAGTGTTGTTCTGTCACCCAGGCTGGAGTGCAGTGGCACAATCTCAGCTCACTGCAAGCTCCATCTCCTGGGTTCATGCCATTCTCCTGCCTCAGCCTCCTGAGTAACTGGGACTACAGATGCCCGCCACCATGCCCAGCTAATTTTTTGTATTTTAGTAGAGATGGGGTTTCACCGTGTTAGCCAGGATGGTTTCGATCTCCTGACCTCGTGATCCGCCTGCCTTGGCCTCCCAAAGTGCTGGGATTATAGGCGTGAGCCACCATGCCTGGCCGGTTCTTGTGTTTTTATCCCCAGAGACAAACCATAAACAAACAAAAAATCCAGCATGGTACTGACATACATACAGATACATTGTCCAGTGGAATGGGATAGAAGGCCCAGAAATAAACCCTCACATTTAAGGTCAATTGATTTTTTTTAAAACAAAAGTACCAAGAACAGTCAATGGAGAAAGGACAGTCTCTTCAATAAATGGTACTGGCAATGAAAAAGGAAAACTACAGGCTAATATCCCTGATGAACATAGACGCAAAAATCCTCAAGAAAATAGTAGCAAACTGAATCCAACAGCAAATCAAAAAGCTAATTCACCATGATCAAGTAGGCTTCATTCCTGGGAGCAAGGTTGGTTCAACACATACAAGTCAATAAATATGATTCCCCACATAAACAGAATTAAAAACAAAAAACCATATGATCATCTCGATAGACACAGAAAAAGCTTTCAATAAAATTCAGTATCCCTTTGTGACAAAAACCCTCAAGAAACTAGGCACTGAAGGAGCATACCTCAAAATAAGAGCCATCAATGACAAATCAACAGGCAACGTCATAATGAATGGGTAAAAACTGGAAGGATTCCCTTTGAGAACTGGAACAAGACAAGGATGCCTATTCTCACCACTCCTAGTAAACATAGTAGTGACTAGTAGTGATTAGTAGTGATAGTAGTGATTGCTCTAGCTAGGAAGTCCTAGCTAGAGCAGCCAGCCAAGAGAAAGAAATAACGGACATCCAAATAGGAAAAGAAGTAAAACTATCTATTTGTGGACAATATGACAATATGATTGATTTTATATATATATGTGTGTGTGTGTGTGTGTGTGTGTGTGTATAGATAGATATAATATGTATTTTTTAAATCCCCCCAGAGAGGGTCTTGTTGTGTCACTCAGTCTGGAGTGCAGTGGCACAATCATGGCCCATTGCAGCCTCAACCTCTGGGCTCAAGTGATCTTCACATCTCAGCTTCTTGTGTAGCTGGGACCACCAGTGCACACCACCATGCCTGGCTAATTTTTTTTTTTTTTTTTTTTTTTTTTTTTGTAGAGACAGGGTCTCTGTATGTTGCCCAGGCTTGTCTCGAACTCCTGGGCTCAAGTGATCATCTTGCCTCAGCCTCCCAAAGTGCTGGGAATACAGGCATGAGCCACTATGCTCCAAGACAATATGATTCTATACAAAGAAAACCCTAAAGACTCTGACAAAATGCTCCGGGAACTGAAACCAACTTCAATAAGTTTTCAGGATACAAAAATCCATGTATAAAAATCAGTGGCATTTCCATATACTGATAATGTTTAAACTGAGGGCCAATCAAGAATGAAACCTCATTTACAACAGCACCCCACAAAATAAGTTACCTAGGAATACATCTACCCAAGGAGGTGAAAGATCTCTACAAGGAGAACTACAAAACACTGCTAGAAGCAATCATAGGCCAGATGTGGTGGCTCACGCCTGTAATCCCAGCACTTTGGGGGGCTGAGGCAGGCGGATCACTTGAGGTCAGGAGTTTGAGACCAGCCTGGCCAACATGCAAAACCCCATCTCTACTAAAAATACAAAAATTGGCCAGGTGTGGTGGCACGTGCCTGTGGTCCCAGCTACTTGGGAGGCTGACGCAGGGGGATCTCTTGAACCTGGGAGGTGGAGGTTGTAACGAGCCAAGATTGTACCACTGCACTCCAGCCTGGGCAACAGAGTAAGACTCTGCCTCAAAAAAAAAAAAAAAAAAAAAAAAAGAGGAAATCCTAGGTGACATTAAAAAACAAATGCAAAAACATTTCATGCTCATGGAGTAGAAGAAGCAATTATCATTAAAATGGCCACACTGCCCAAAGCAATCAACAGATTCAGTGTTATTCCTATCAAACTGCCAATGTCATTTTTCACAGAACTAGAAAAAAACTATTCTAAAATTTATATGGTATCAGGAAAGATCCTGATTCCATATTGAATAGCCAAAGCAATCTGGAGGAAAAAGAAGAAAGCCAGAGACATCAATTATCTGACTTCAAACTATACTATAGGCTATAGGCTAAACAAGGCTATAATAACCAAATTAACATGGTATTGGTACAAAAACAGAATAAAGATTCAAGGAACAGAATAGAGAACCCAGAAATGAAGCCACACACCCACAGCCAACTGATCTTCAACAAAAGTTGACAAAAATAAACAATGGCGTAAAGACTCCCTATTCAATAAATGGTGCTGGGATAGCTGACTAGCCATATGTAGAAGAGTGAAAGTGGATCCCTACTTTTCACCATACACCAAAATTAACTCAAGACAGATTAAAGGTTTAGATGTAAGACCCCAAACTATAGGAGTCCTAGAAGAAAACCTAAGAAAACACTATTCTAGACATCAGTGTTGGCTTTGGGAAAGAATTTATGACTCAGTCCTCAAAAGAAATTGCAATGAAAACAAAAATCGGTAAGTGGGACCTAATTAAAAGAACTTCTGCACAGGCTGGACACGGTGGCTCACACCTGTAATCCCAACACTTCGGGAGGCTGAGGCGGACAGATCACTTGAGGTCAGGAGCTCAAGACCAGCCTGGCCAACATGGTGAAACCCTGTCTCTACTAAAAATACAATTAGCTAGGTGTGGTGACACATGCCTGTAATTCCAGCTACTTAGGAGGCTGAGGCAGGAGAATCACTTGAACCTAGGAGACAGAGGTTGCAGTGAGCCCAGATTGTGCCACTGTACTCCAGCCTACGTGACAGAGTGAGACTCCATCTCAAAAACCAAACAAAACAAAAAAAGGTTTTGCACAGCAAAAGAAACTATCAACAGAGTAAACAGACAACCTATAGAATGGTAGAAAATATTCACAAATCAAGCATCTGACAAAGGCCTAATATTCAGAACCTCTAAGGAACTTAAACAACTCAAGTAAAAAACAAACCCATTAAAAAATGGGCAAACGGGACTTTGCACCCAAGACTGTGTGGTAGATAGAGCTCCCTCTCCCCTCTCCCCTCCCCCCTCTCCCCTCTTTCCACGGTCTCCCTCTGATGCCGAGCTGAAGCTGGACGGTACTGCTGCCATCTCAGCTCACTGCAACCTCCCTGCCCGATTCTCCTGCCTCAGCCTGCCGAGTGCCTGCGATTGCAGGCGCGCGCCGCCACGCCTGACTGGTTTTCGTATTTTTTTTGGTGGAGACGGGTTTCGATGTGTCGCCTGGGCTGGTCTCCAGCTCCTAACCGCGAGTGATCCGCCAGCCTCGGCCTCCCGAGGTGCCGGGATTGCAGACGGAGTCTCGTTAACTCAGTGCTCAATGGCGCCCAGGCTGGAGTGCAGTGGCGTGATCTCGGCTCGCTACAACCACCTCCCAGCCGCCTGCCTTGGCCTCCCTAAGTGCCGAGATTGCAGCCTCTGCCTGGCAGCCACCCCGTCTGGGAAGTGAGGAGCGTCTCCGCCTGACCGCCCATCGTCTGGGATGTGAGGAGCCCCTCTGCCTGGCTGCCCAGTCTGGAAAGTGAGGAGCGTCTCTGCCCGGCCGCCATCCCATCTAGGAAGTGAGGAGCGCCTCTTCCCGGCCGCCATCACATCTGGGAAGTGAGGAGCGTCTCTGCCCGGCCGCCCATCGTCTGAGATGTGGGGAGCACCTCTGCCCTGCCGCCCCGTCCGGGATGTGAGGAGCGTCTCTGCCCGGCCGCCCTGTCTGAGAAGTGAGGAGACCCTCTGCCTGGCAACCGCCCCGTCTGAGAAGTGAGGAGCCCCTCCGCCCAGCAGCCACCCCGTCTGAGAAGTGAGGAGCGTCCTCCCTCCTCGTCCGGGAGGGAGGTGGGGGGGTCAGCCCCCCCGCCCGGCCAGCCGCCCCGTCCGGGAGGTGAGGGGCGCCTCTGCCCGGCCGCCCCTACCGGGAAGTGAGGAGCCCCTCTGCCCGGCCAGCCGCCTCGTCCGGGAGGGAGGTGGGGGGTTCAGCCCCCCGCCCGGCCAGCCGCCCTGTCCGGGAGGGAGGTGGGGGGATCAGCCCCCCGCCTGGCCAGCCGCCCCGTCCGGGAGGGAGGTGGGGGGATCAGCCCCCCGCCTGGCCAGCCGCCCCGTCTGGGAGGTGAGGAGCGCCTCTGCCCGGCCGCCCCTACTGGGAAGTGAGGAGCCCCTCTGCCCGGCCAGCCGCTCTGTCCGGGAGGGAGGTGGGGGGGTCAGCCCCCCGCCCGGCCAGCCGCCCCGTCCGGGAGGGAGGTGGGGGGGTCAGCCCCCCGCCCGGCCAGCCGCCCCGTCCGGGAGGGAGGTGGGGGGATCAGCCCCCCGCCCGGCCAGCCGCCCCGTCCGGGAGGGAGGTGGGGGGGTCAGCCCCCCGCCCGGCCAGCCGCCCCGTCCGGGAGGGAGGTGGGGGGGTCAGCCCCCCGCCCGGCCAGCCGCCCCGTCCGGGAGGGAGGTGGGGGGGTCAGCCCCCCGCCCGGCCAGCCGCCCCGTCCGGGAGGGAGTTGGGGGGGTCAGCCCCCCGCCCGGCCAGCCGCCCTGTCCGGGAGGTGAGGGGCGCCTCTGCCCAGCCGCCCCTACCGGGAAGTGAGGAGCCCCTCTGCCCGGCCAGCCGCCCCGTCCAGGAGGGAGGTTGGGGGGTCAGCCCCCCGACGGGCCAGCCGCCCCGTCGGGGAAGTGAGGGGCGCCTCTGCCCGGCCGCCCCTACTGGGAAGTGAGGAGCTCCTCTGCCCGGCCAGCCGCCCTGTCCGGGAGGGAGGTGGGGGGTCAGCCCCCCGCCCGGCCAGCCGCCCCGTCCGGGAGGTGAGGGGCGCTTCTGCCCGGCCGCCCCTACTGGGAAGTGAGGAGCTCCTCTGCCCGGCCACCACCCCATCTGGGAGGTGTACTCAACAGCTCATTGAGAACGGGCCATGAAGACAATGGCGGTTTTGTGGAATAGAAAGGGGGGAAAGGTGGGGAAAAGATTGAGAAATCGGATGGTTGCTGTGTCTGTGTAGAAAGAGGTAGACATGGGAGACTTTTCATTTTGTTCTGTACTAAGAAAAATTCTTCTGCCTTGGGATCCTGTTGATCTGTGACCTTACCCCCAACCCTGTGCTCTCTGAAACATGTGCTGTATCCACTCAGGGTTGAATGGATTAAGGGTGGTACAAGATGTGCTTTGTTAAACAGATGCTTGAAGGCAGCATGTTCGTTAAGAGTCATCACCACTCCCTAATCTCAAGTACCCAGGGACACAAACACTGCGGAAGGCCGCAGGGTCCTCTGCCTAGGAAAACCAGAGAACTCTGTTCACTTGTTTATCTGCTGACCTTCCCTCCGCTATTGTCCTGTGACCCTGCCAAATCCCCCTCTGCGAGAAACACCCAAGAATGATCAATAAAAAAGAAAAAAGAAAAAAAAAAAAATGGGCAAACATGGACAGCTCAATGCAGCCTTGAACTCCTGGGCTCAAGCAATCGCCTAACCTTGGCCTCTCAGAGTGGTGGGATTACAGGCGTGAGCCACCATGCCTGATGATCTCACTTATACATGGAATCTAAATAAATTAGACTCGTAGATGTAGAAGATAGAATGGTGTTTACCAGAGGCCAAGCAGGGTCAGAGCAGGGGGTTAGACAGGGAACAGGGAGGTGTTGGTCAAAGGGTACAAAGTTTCAGTTCGTCAGGAGGAATAAATTCTGGTGAGCATGGTGGCTATAGTTAATAATAGCATATTGTATATTTCAGAATAGCTCAAAGAAATTTTAAATGTTTTCACCACAAATAAATGATAAATATTTGAAGTGATGGATAAGTTAATTAGCCCGATTTGATCGTTTCAGCATATACATGCAAGAAAACATCATATTGTACCCCATAAATATATACAAATATTCTTTGTCCATTAAACTTTTATATTTAAACTTAAAAGACAGATTAGCGTAATGGATAAAAAGCATGACCCAACCAGATTCTATCTACAAGAAACTCACTTCAAATATAATGATATAAGTAGGTTGGAAGTAAAAGAATGAAAAACAATATAACATGCAAATATTAACCAAAATAAAGCAGGAGTGGCTAAATTAGTATTAGATAAAGTAGACCTCAGGGCAAAGAAGATTACCAGGGACAAGGAGAGACATTACACAAAAACAAAAGGGCCAATTAACCTAGAAGATATATTAATCCTAAATGTGTATGCAGCAAGTTACAGAGCTGCAAAATATGTGAAAACTAATAGAACAAAGAGGATAAATAATCCGTAATAGGAAATTCAACAGTCTCTCAATTGATAGAATCACTAGACTGAAAATCAGAAAGGATAGAAAAGAACTGAAGAAGATCAACCAAGGTGATCTAATTGTTACTTATAAAACATTGTGCCCAACAAGAGAAGAATACACATTCTTTTCAAGCTCACATGGAACATTCACCAAGATAGAGCATATCCTGGGTGACAAAACAGATTTTAACAACTATAAAAGAATGAAGAACATATGGAATATGCTCTCTGGCCATAACTGCTTTAAATTAGAAATTGATAACCAAAAAGATCACAATAAAATCTCCAATCTTGGAAATTAAACATACTTTAGAATAGTCCATGGCTCAAAGAGGAAAAGGGAAATAAAGAAGTATATGGAACTGAATGAATGAAAATCAAAATCTGAGGATTGCAGCTAAAGCAGTGTTTAATGGAGAATTTAGAATACCAAATGCTTATATTTTAAAAAGAGGTCAGAAATCAACGATCTAAACATCCACCTTAAGAGACTAATAAATGTCAGGCACAGTGACTCATGCCTGTAATCCCAGAACTTTGGGAGGCCTAGATAGGCAGATTGCTTGAGCCTGGGAATTCAAGACCAGTCTGGACAAACTGGCAAAACCCAATCTCCACAAATAAATAAATAAATTAATTAATTAAAAAATAGCCTGGCATGGTGGTACACCCCTGTAATCCAAGCTACTCTGGGGGGCTGAGGTGGGAGGATCACTTGAGCCCAGAAGGCAGAGGTTGTAGTGAGCTGACATAACACCCCATTGCACTCCAGCCTGGCAGGTTGAGATTGTGTCTTAAAACAAACAAACAAACAAACTAGAAAAAATAGCAAAATAAAAGTAACCAGAAGCAAGAAAATAAAATTTAAGAGCTGACATAGACAAATTCAGAATAGCAAAATAGAGGTTGTTAAAAAAAAAAAATAGAGACCAAAAGCTGTTTCTTTGAAAAAATAATTAAAATTAATAAGCCTCTAGTAAGGCTGACCAAAAAATACAAAACCAAAACCAAAACAAAAAAACACAGAAATGACACAAATTACCAGTATTACAAATTAAGGAGTTCATACTACAAATTTTACAGGCATTAAGAAGATTAAAAAACAAATCTACACACATTTGACAAGTTAGATAAAATGACTGATTGCTGGAAATTCAAACTGTAAAAACTCACCCATCATAAAATAGATAATCTGAGTTGTACTATAACTATTAAGGAATTTATAGTTAAAAGCTTTTCAAAAAAGTCATCTCCAGGCCCAGATTGTTCTACTGAAGTTTACTAAACATTTAAGGAAGAAATAACACCCTGAGGCAGGAGAATCACTTGAACCCAGGAGGTGGAGGTTGCAGTGAGCCAAGATCATGCCATCGCACTCCAGCCTGGAGGACAAGAGCGAGACTTCGTCTAAAAAAAAAAGAAGAAGAAGAAGAAGAAGAAAACTACAAACTGATATCCTTCATGAACACAGAACCCAACAATCATCAAGTATTAAACTCAATTCGCAATATGTAAAAAAAGTAATATAAAATGAGTAAGTGGGATTTAGTCTAGGAATGCAAGGCTGATTTAATGTTCAGAAATTCCACATATCCAATAAAATAAATGAAGAAAATCCACTTACAACAGCATCCAAAATTGAAATACTTGAGTAAATTGAACCAAGGAGGTAAAAGATGTATATACTGAAAACTATAGAACACTGATAAAAGAAAAAGAAGACATAAATAAATGGAAAGCTATCCCATGTTCATGGATTGGAAGAATATTGTTAAAATGTCCATACTCCCCAAAATGATCTACAGATTCAATGCAATCCCTATCAAAATTGCAATGACCTTTTCCACAGAAATAGAAAAAGCAATCCTAAAATGACTATGGAACCACAAAAGACCCCAAATACTCAAAGCAATCTTGAGAAAGAATAAAGCTGGAGGTGGCATATTATCTGATTTCAAAACATATTATAAAGCTACAGTTATCAAAACAGCATGATATTGGCATAAAATCAGGCACAGTGACCAACAGCTCAGAATAAATGATCCCAGAAATAAACCTGCACATTTATAGTCAATTGTTTTTCAACAAAGGTGCCAGGAACACATGGAGAAAGGACATGCTCTTCAACAAATGGCATTGGGAAAACTGGGTAGTCACATGAAAAGAAAATAAGTTGGGACTTTTTCTCACATCACATACAAAACTCAAAATGGATTAAAGACTTAAATATAAAACCTGAACTACAAGAAGAAAGTGCAGGGGAAAAGCTCTGTGACATTGATCTGGGCAATGAGTTTTCGGATATGACCCCAAATGCACAGGCAACAAAAGCAAAAATAGGTAAACGGGATTGCATCAACCTAAAAAGTTTCTGCACAGGAAAGAAAACAGATCAAAGAGACAACCTATGGAATGGGAGAAAATATTTGCAAATTATACATATAAGGGTTAATATCCAAAATATATAAGAACTCTAACTCAATAGCAAGAAAACCACCATATTAATATGGGCAAAGGTTCTTCATTGCCGATTTTCCACAGAAAACATAAAATGGCCAACAAATATGTGAAAAAATGCTCAGCATTATGAATTATCAGGGAAATGCAAATTAAAAATGCAATGAGATACCACCTCATTAGAGGTGTTAGAATGGTCATGCTCAAAAACATGAAAGATAAACAATTGTTGGTGAGGATGTGAAGAAAAGGGAACCCATGTATGTTGTAGGTGGGAATGTAAATTAGTACAGCCATTATGGAAAACAACATGAAAGTTCCTCAAACCACTAAAAATAGGATTATCATATGATACAGCAATCCCACTCCTGGGTATACATCCAAAGGAATTGAAATTGGTATGTTGAAGAGATGTCTGCATGCTCATTACTCCCATGTTCACTTCAGCACTATTCACAATAACCAAGATATAGAATCAACCTAAGTGTATATCAATGGATGAATGGATAAAGAAAATGTGGTATATGTGTAGATACATACACACACACACACACACACACACACACAAATGGAATACCATTTAGCCTTAGAAAAGAAGGGAATCTTGTCACATGCAACAGCATGGATGAATCTGGAGGTCATTATGTTCAGTGAACTAAGCCAAGCACAGAAAGACAAATACTGCATCATCTCACTTATGTGTGACATCTTAAAGAAAAAACAAAAAATCGAACTCACAGAAGCAGAGAGCAGAATGGTGGTTAACAGAGGCTGGGAGAGAGGGGGAATGAAGAGATGTTGGTCAAAGGGCCCAGCGTTTCCATTAGGCAGGAGGAATAAGTTTCAGAGATCTGTGGCACGGCGTGGTGACTGTAGTTCATAATAGTGTATCATATTTACAAATTTGCTGAGAGTAGATTTTAAGTATTTTTTACCACAAAAGTAAGTGTATGAAGTGATTGATATATTAGCTTGATTTAATCATTCTACAATATATACATCTATGAAATCACATTGTACCCCATAAATATATAATTATTTGTTAATTAAAAACTAATAAGACACTCTGTCCTGACCACTAACAAAAAAGAAAATCAATATAATTCACCTTACTAAGAACCTAAAAAAGAAAAACTATATGCTTATATCAATTTATGCAGAAAATGTCTTTGAGAAAATTCAACATCTATTCATGACAATAAAAACCTCTCAGCCATCTAGGACTAGAAGAGAACATTTTCAACCCAGTAAGGGGCATCTACAAAAACATACAGTGAATGTAATAATAATGGTGAAAGACCAAACACTTTTCATCCAATGCAAGGATGTCGGCTCTCCACTCCAGTGCCACACAGGAAGTTATAGCCAATGCAAAAAGGGAAGAACAACAAGGCATACGTTTGAAAAGAAAGAAAACTGTTTGACAGACGACATGATTGTCTACATAGAGAAAGCACAAAGTATCTACCAATCTATGAATAAAACTATTAGAATGAATGAGTTTAGCAAGGTTGCGGGATACAAGGTCAATATACAAAAGTCAGTCACATTTCTATATACTAGTAATGAAAAATGGAAATTGAAATAAGACAGTACTCTTTATAATAGCACCAAAACCATGAAATATTTAGGTATAAATTTTACAAATATGTGCAAAATATTTATCCTAAAAACTACAAAAACACTGATAAAATAAAGATGGCCTAAAACAGTAAGAGACATTCAGGTTCATGTACTGAAAGAGCCAAAATAGTAAAGATGCCAATTCCCCTAATTAATCTCTACATCTAAACAAATTCCAATATAAATCTCAGAATTTTTGTAAAAATTTACAAACCAATTCTAAAATTCACTTGGAAAACAAGGGAACAAGAATAATCTGAATAATTTTGTAAAAGAACAAGTTAGAGGACTCACATTATCTGATTTCAAAGTCTCTATAAAGTTACATTTTCAATGTAGTGTGTTATTTGATAAGAGATACATATATAGATGATTGGAACAAAAGAGAAAGTCTCAAAACTAACCCATGTAAATATGGTTGATTTTGGACAAAGGTACACAGGCAATTCAATGGAGTAAGGAGTTTTTTCAACAAATGGTGCTGAATCATTGAATATTCATATACAAAAAAATACATCTTGATCTTTATCTTTCCCTTACAAAATTTAACTCAAAATACATCAGAGACCTAAATGTAAAACCCTAAACTGTAAAACTTTTAGAGGAAATCTTAGAACATCTCTGTGATCTTGGGTTAGGCAAAGATTTCGTAGATACAATCCCCCAAGCCCAGTCATTTTAGAAGAAAAATTGTACTTCAAAGTTAACCCTTGCTCTTTGAAAGACACTGTGAAGAGAATAGAAAGACAAACCAGAGTGGGAGAAAATATTTGCAAACCCTTATCTGATAAAAGACGTGTATTCCAAATATATAAAGGACTATCAAAACTCGATATTAAGAAACTCAATATTAACAACCCAATTAAAAAATGGTCAAAAGATTTGAAAAAATGTGTTAAAGAAGATAATGTGGATGGCAAATAAATTGCTCAATGTTATTGGGAAAAGGCACAATAAATATCACAATGAGGTATCACTATACATCCATTCAAATGTAAGAAAGAAAAAAAATCCAGGGGAAGTATTTGAAATTATTGAAAGGAAATAAGTATTTATGATTGGTGTAGGCTAAAATTTATTAGATATGATATAGAGAGCAAAAACCATGAAAGTCTGCTAAGCATGCTTATAGATATTTAAAGTATTTTTGCCTCAAAACACTGGAAATCATTATCCGAACATAGACATTTTCCTATTCTTGTAAAAAAGTTAATAACAGCTGCCTGATACTTCCTTGTGTGGATATACGATGGTAATTTAAACAATCTCTTATGTTTGGACACTTAGGGAGCTTCCAGCTCTTGACTATCACAAATGCTGTAATGAACAGCCAATGTACTTGAATGATTGGAGGTATAGCTTCACAGTAAATTCTTTTTAGTGGTGTTGGCAGTGCAAAGGATATATGTATTTTCTTAGATGTTGCCAAAAAGCACTATAAGCAGTATAATGACTAGCAATAATCTGGAAGAAAACGTCTGCAAAGCCTTAAGAGACAAGACTTCTATGTGTACTACGTAAAATCTCAAGAAAAACAATTTAAAGGCAAGCAAACCAGGGGCAAAAATCAGCCAAATGGAGGGAAAAGCAGCTCACTGAAGCAGCAAGCAAGTGGCTAATGAACTCACAAAAGGCACAACTCAGCAAGAAAACAGGGTATTGGGACATAATCTATCCACTGCTCATGGGAATATAAATTGAGAGCCACTTTGGGAAGACTTAACATCTATTGCAAGTCCCATGACTTCAAGAACTAGCGATTCTCTTTTCAGGCATGAGTTTATTGATATCTATCCTCAGAGAACCTTAAAAAAAAAATCCCTGTTCTCCCTTCATTCATCTTGATGTAGAAATTAGAAGTTTTCGGCAGGGTGCGGTGGCTCACGCCTGTAATCCAGCACTTTGGGAGGCCAAGGCGGGCGGATCATGAGACCAGGAGATCGAGACCATCCTGGCCAACATGGGGAAACCCAGTCTCTACTAAAAATACAAAAATTAGCCAGGTGTGGTGGCACATGCCTGTAATCTCAGCTACTTGGGAGGCTGAAGCAGGAGAATTGCTAGAACCCGGGAGTCGGAGGTTGCAGTGAGTTGAGATCACGCCACTGCACTCCAGCCTGGTGACAGAGGGAGACTCCGTCTCAAAAAAAAAAGTTGTTTAGGGGATGTTTACATCACAAAACAGAGCTTACCTGTCTGTTGTGTGATCATGCCACGTGTTTTCCAGGTGACAGCAGCTCCTGAGGTATGGATGGCGGCCTCCTTCTTCCCACATGTACACGTGCACAGAGTTCTCGGATGTGGTGAGCACATAGCAAGGATCCTTCCAAGGACAGCCAGAGTGAGTGGCCAAGGAGTCAAAGTCAGATCAAAAAGCAGTGGAGGAGAATCATACATACCACCCAGAAGTTGTTGATGGCTGCCTGATGGTCCTCAAATCGTTGCAGCAGGAAGCCAGTGATGCTGAAGAGTAACAAGTATGGCCCACTGGTAAAGACAATCATATATCCATCACTGGCTCCCATCCAGATAGGGCACTTCAGATGAGCTGCCACCTGGAAACTTGCGATCTCATATGCTGTTTTCATGTAAAACGCACATATATATACACACACACATAAGGAAGTAAAGATCAGGTCATTGAATAATAATATCCTCACACTGAATAAAAAAGCATAGTCCCCACTTCCACAGACTTCATTCCGGGGAAGAAAATGAAGGGTAGTCCAGTGGCCTGACAAGTACATATCACTGACTGTGGTAACAGGTGCTAGGACACAGAAACAGAGGTTTGTGGACAATAAACAATCCCCTGGGCATTGGAACCCAGGCCCTAAAATATGATGGAAATCTATATGTGTTCGCCCAAGAGAGCAGGGTGGGGGTAGAGATCAGCATGGGTATTAGAGTCGAACTGGGATGGGTTCACCCCCAGCTAAAGAAATCCCCTGCTCCTGGCCGGGTGCGATGGCTCACTCCTGTAATCCCAGCACTTTGGGAGGCCGAGGCAGGCGGATCATGAGGTCAGGAGATTGAGACCATCCTGGCTAACAGGGTGAAACCCTGTCTCTACTAAAAATACAAAAAATTAGCCGGGTATGGTGGCGGGCGCCTGTAGTCCCAGCTACTCGGGAGGCTGAGGCGGGAGAATGTCGTGAACTCGGGAGGTGGAGCTTGCAGTGAGCCGAGATCGCGCCGCTGCACTCCAGCCTGGGCAACAGAGCAAGACTCCGTCTCAAAAAAAAAAAAAAAAAAAACAACTAGAAATCCCCTGCTCCCTTTATACAGGCTGACCCATTTATTAGAGCTAAACACGAATGACTGTGTGATGAGGAAGAGAAACAAGCGTTTCTAATGTGGCACAGCCTACCTTGGATAACTGTTTGGCCTCCAGTCTTCTTGGTTGTTAGATCAAAGGTGATAAATTCTGTCTTTTTTCCAGTGCTACTTTGGGACATCAGTGTTATCCTGTTTTTCACCTTTGGGGTCCAGCAGGCGCTGGCACATAATTTATGTGGGAGAAAGGTAGACAGAGGAACACTGCCTTCTGATGGTCTCAGTAAGGACTCTGTGAGGAATACCTAAAGAGAGCATCGCATGTGTGGTCAGGGGCAGGGAACTTATAGCCTCTCAGTACAGGAGTGACTCCAGAAGAGCCTTCTTAGAAATTCTCATCTTGTGGCCAAAGCTTTGTTCGACATCTCAGGAGTGATGAGTGGTCACTGCTTATCACTCCAGCATAAAAGGAACTCACTGTCTTCCTATTCTTCCTGTCCCATTCACAGAACAATGTCCCTGAAGCATGCCAAGGTGTTATGAAACCATCTTGCCATGTTGAACCCTTGGTCAAGTTGAGGTTGGCTAAGCAGATTTTCCCTTCTTGGGGAACAAGTCAAGGGCTGTGTGGCTTTTACTACCTGCCTTCTGAACTCCTCCCTCTTTGGTGCCCAGTCCACCAGTGCCCCACTACAAATGGCCTGCTCAAAGGCCAAAGCCTTCCTCAGAATGATATTCAGAGGCTGCTGCATATTCAGTTACTTTTGGACTTCTCTACACTTTGCAGCCAACATAGATAAAAGTAAAGAAGGCAAAAGAGAACAAGGACAAAGATATTTTTGTAAAAAAAAAAAAATTTTTTTTTTTTTTTTTAAGAGGTAGAGTCTCGCCATGTTGCCCAGGCTGGAGTGCAGTGACTATTGACAGGTGCATTCCCACTACTGATCAGTATGGGAGTTTTGACCTTTTCTGTTTCTGACCTGGGCCAGTTGGCCCCTCCTTAGGCAACCTGGTGGTCCCCTGCTCCCAGGAGGTGAACGTATTGATGCCAGACTTGGTGTGGACACCCTATCAGCATAGCACACTATGGCCTGGAACTCCTGGGCTCAAGTGATCCTCCCGCCTCAGCCTTCTGAGTAAGTGGGACTATAGGTGCACGCCACCATGCCCAGCAATCCCTATTTCTTGATACCTGTCTCACCCTCTTCCATCTCTTTGGCAAATTCGGGCTTCATGAACGAGTTTTTGTTAAACATTTGCCACAGCAACTGGATGTTGTTACTTCAAAGAGCATTGTTTCCTGACCATCACAATGGATTCCCCTTGTGATGTGGTCTTAGAGAGGAAGGAGCAGTGTGCCTGGTCCTCACTGAGCTCTGCAGTTTCTCTGCATGCTTCCTAACTTGACATTCCTATCCTGAAATTGAAATACACAGAACAGCACCTACCTGTGGCAAGGTACGACTGTATGTCCCACATGCAAATACCCATTTCTTGTCAGGAGAGCAGTGTAGAAGTACAATACCATATTGAAATGCAGTAACTTTAGAAACATCCCTTAACCCAGGCAGTGTAAATGTGTAGATGTCACCTGCAGCATCGCCAACCTGAAACCAAAGCATCCCCACCATATCAATAGGAAGATATGTGAAATCCTGAAGTACAGAGGAGGCAGCACTATGAGCTGCAGGATATGCCACTGTTTCTTCAATCACATAATGGAGATCAAAACCTCTGACCAGTCTAGCTTGAGACACTGTTGGGATAATCCCATGGAATAAAACTTTCCAAGCCCCAAAGCATTCTTCTCAAGGACAGTTATTCATTAGCACATCAACACTATGTTTTTTCTCAATGTCACCCCAAAGCCATCTCTTCTCCCTTGACTGTCCCCAACCAAGTTCATGGACTGGATAATAACACACACTTGAAAGAAGAGGCACATATAAAGTAATTCAGGAAGTTTTTGGCTTTTTGTTTTTAGAAGAATTGCTGGGGAAATGTACTTGAGGCAAGTCAAGGGGCAAGATAGTGTGGAGGTTTGTATAACATTCATTGATATACTGTGATTGACTCGCAGGGTATGTGGAAGGGATGACAAGAGAAATAGGCCAGGCACTGTGGCTTATGCCTGTAATCCCAGCACTTTGGGAGGCTGAGGTGGGCAGATCAGGAGGTCAGGAGTTCAAGACCAGCTTGGTCAGTTTCTACTAAAAATACAAAAAATTAGCCAGGCATGGTGGTGTGTGCCTGTAGTCTCAGCAACTCAGGAGGCTGAGGCAGGAGAATTGCTTGAACCCAGCAGGCAGAGGTTGCAGTGAGCCAAGATTGCACCACTGCACTCCAGCCTGAGCAACAGAGTGAGACTCTGTCTCAAAAAAAAAAAAAAAAAAAAGGGATAGGACAGTAATGTGACACGGATGCCTGACAAGACAACAGGCATTTGATTTTTTGGTCCCCTCTAAATTCAGGGCTCACTTACCATCAGGAATGGGCCATCCTTTGTAAGATAGGCTTCCATGCAATAACAGGGCTGTGGCATGGGGAGAACAGCCAGAGCGTCCCTGTCCTGACAGTTCCACACTTTGATAGTTTTTTTCCGATCCGTAGTGATGGCGAGATGCATCTGAGGGAGGGTTACCAGATTTGAGAAATGGAACTCCTGGACTGGGCTTGACCAGATCATGGTACCCTAGAAAACGAGAGTAACACGACCTGTGTTCAAGGAACCCTTACACCTACTGTGCTTTCATTCTGCCCATGTTTATTTGGAAGCCTCTTCCAAATCAGATCTTCTTGCTTCTGGGCAAAGGATATGAAAATTCTCCACATCTCAATATTTTGGAGGAGTGAACATGAAAAAAGGAACTACACATTATGCTCAGAGACAAGAACTTGGTACATAACAGGCGCAAAGAATGATCAGACTTCATAGGTTCAAATCACCTCTGCCTCCTACTCACAGTACAGCCTTCAGCAAGTCACTTTCTATCATGCCTTCTAATGAGGCTGTCATTACCTTTCACATCTCATGAAACATACTTAGAATTCTGCCTAGGACACAGTAGGAACCCAAAATGTATTAACTATCATTAAAATTGTTATTCAACCTTGTACATTACATACAAGATAGAATAGTTGTCTTTCTAGATGATTCTTTAGCCTTTAAAAAAATTGTGAAGTATATCATATAAGAAAAGAGCACGAAGTTTAATAAATTATCACAAGTGATTACCAATGTACCACTTCTAAGCCCTCCTGAAGTCCCCTTTGCATGTGCTCTATTTAACAACTCCCCCATGGCTCTCCGCGCCCAAATGTAATCATTATTTTGATTTTTCACACTATAACAAGTTGCCTATGCAGTAATATCTAGGGCCATGTAACCAAGCATCCCAAAATTTAGTGGCTTAAAACAGGCTTTTGCTAACTCTGTTTCTTTTGATCAGAAATTCAGGGGTAGCTTGACTGGGTAGTTCTGGCTATAGGTCTCTCATGAGGGTGAAGTCAAGTTTCACTTCCAAGATGGCCTCTCATATAGCTGTGTAAGTTGGTGTTGGCTACTGGCAGGGGTCCTCAGTCCCTCACCACACAGATCTTTCTGGAGGGCTGGTTGAGAGCTCTCATAACACTGTGGCTGGATCTCCAAGAGCTGATGACCCATGAGTGAAGAGTTGTCTTCTGTGACATAGCTTCAGAAATTATACACCATAATTTCCACAATATCCTATTGGTTCCACAGGTCAGCCCTATTGACTGTGGCAGTGGACTACACAAGATTGATCGTGATTATCATGGGGCAAAGATATTTGGGCCATCTCAGAGATTGGCAGCTGTAGTCTGCCCCATAGCCTCCAGTGATTCAGTTTCCCCCTACATGAAAATATATCCACCATCTCCCAATGCTCTCAAATGTCTCATACCATTATAGTATCATTGCAGAATCTAGGCTCTCATTGTTTCTAGGTCCAGGTATAGATGAAGCTCTTTAGATTCAATTTATCTTGATGTGAACATCTTCAAACTAAATATACAAGTTATCTGTCCCTCACCATCCCCAAAGTACAAGTGTGGGGTAAGCGCAGGATAACATAGTCACTGTTATTCAGAAAAGGTGAAAATGGAAAAATAGGAATCACTGCTACAAGAAATTTTGAAATCCAATAGAAAACATGCTGGCAATTTGTCAATTAGGACTCAAGGCCCAAGAAAGATCTTTAATGACTCTTGGTTCTACTCTCTAGGCTCTTGATTCTGTCTGGGTCATCCTTCACTTTCTATATGCGGTGGCCCAATTTTTTAGCTAAATTGTTTTTGGTAGTCTGCTTCCTGCCTGTAAAAGTTTTGAAATCCAAAAGGCCTCTTTTCCTTTTGTGTGTTTTGGCCCCTTTAAATCCAAGCTGACAGTGTTTCTCCCAGTGTAATTCTCTTTAACAAAAACTTTATGGGTCTCCTAAGAACCTCACTGCAGTTTATACCATTAGACAAAAGCCACACTCAGTTTTGAGATAAATCCTTTGCACACCTTGGAGATCATCTGAGCTAGAGACCACTTTCTGAAAAAGCCAATATAACAAATGCCAATCATTGACAAAGAGGCAATAGAACAGGTAATAAAGATGCAGAAAGCCCAAAAATTATTTCATAAATGCACTCCATGTTATTGGTAGAAAATAAGACCTTATACAAATTTATATATAGAAACACATATTAAAAAGTAAATTCTCAGCCAAGTGCAGTGGCTCATGCTTGTAATCCCAGCACTTTGGGAGGCTGAGGCTGGCAGATCACTTGAGGCCAGAAGTTCAAGAACAGCCTGGCCAACATGGCGAAACCCCGTCTCTACTAAAAATACAAAAATTAGCTGGGCATCGTGGCACGCACCTGTAATCTCAGCTACTCAGGAGGCTGAGGCACGAGAATCGCTTGAACTCGGGAGGTGGAGGTTGCAGTGAGCTGAGATGGCGCCACTACACTCCAGCCTGGGCAACACAGTGAGACTGTCTCAAAAAAAAAAAAAAAAAAAAAAAAGGCCCGGCGCAGTGGCTCACGCCTGTAATCTCAGCACTTTGGAAGGCCAAGGTAGGCGGATCACGAGGTCAGGAGATCGAGACCATCCTGGCTAACATGGTGAAACCCTGTCTGTACTAAAAATACAAAAAAATTAGCCAGGCGTGGTGGCGGGCGCCTGTAGTCCCAGCTACTTGGGAAGCTGAAGCAGGAGAATGGCGTGAACCCTGGAGGCGGAGCTTGCAGTGAGCCGAGATCCTGCCACTGCACTCCAGCCTGGGGAACAGAGCGAGACTCAGTCTCAAAAAACAAACAAACAAAAATAACAACAACAAAAGTGAATTCTATGTGTGTCTATGGTCCAAATGAAAAGGTCACAAATTACATGATAGAAAACCTGATTTGACACTTTGTTTTTGTTACCACTTCCGAATATTTTCCTCTCAGCACTTCCGTTTCATATATAGAACAGGATGGATGCAAATATGCAGTACTTTTGCTACATATTGGCCAGACTCACCTCTTGCACATCCCAGGCACAAAGCTCTTGCTTTGGAGATACACTACAAATGATTGATTTCTCCTGTTCATCCACTGTAAGTCTATTTCCTGAGAGATAAGCCAACTCCGTCTCAAATGCTGGAAGGAAACATAGAAGACTTGGCCACCAGATAGTTAAGGGATGATCCAAACCAAAAGAAGATAATTTAAAATATTTCTGTACCCTCTTAGGAAGGTTTGGGTAACAATATGGAGAAGATAGAAATTGGGCTCCAGAGTCATCCAAACACAGGTTCCCACGGCAGACTGGCCATTTGGGAGATGTTGGCCAACTTGCTTTTCCTTTTTATCCTCAGTTTCCATAGATATAAAAGGCATATTAAAATCTCTCCATCAGAGAACTTTTCTGAGTTTTAAAAGAGTTATCAAGTCCAGGCACAGTGGTTCAAGCCTGTAATCCCAGCACTTTGGGAAGCTGAGGTAGGCGGATCACTTGAGGCCAGGAGTTCTAGACTGGCCTGGCCAACATGCTAAACCTGTCTCTACTAAAAATACAAAAATTAGCATGTTGGCAGGTGCCTGTAATCCCAACTACTTGGGAGGCTGAGGCATGAGAATTGCTTGAACCCAGGAGGCGGAGGTTGCAGTAAGCCAAGATCATGCTGCTGCACTCCAGCCTCGGCGACAAAATGAGACTCTGTTTAAAAAAAAAAAAAAAAAAAAGGTGTTATCAGGATTAGGCCAGGTACAGTGGCTCATGCCTGTGAGGCCGAGGTAGGAGGATTGCTTGAGCTCAGGAGTTCAAGACCAGCCTGGGTAACAAAGTGAGACCTAATCTCTACAAAAAAATTTAAAAAATATGGTCGGGCATGGTGGCTTATGCCCGGAATCCCAGCAATTTGGGAGGCCAAGGCAGGTGGATCACTTGAGGTCAGGAGTTCAAGACCAGCCTGGCTAATATGGTGAAACCCCATCTGTACTAAAAATACAAAAATTAGTTGGGCATGGTGGTAAATGCCTGTAATCCCAGCTACTCAGGGGGCTAAGGCAGGAGAATCACTCAAACCCAGGAGACAGAGGCCGCAGTGAGCCGAGATCGTGCCATTGCACTCCAGCCTAGATGACAGAGCAAGACTCAACCTCAAAAAAAAAAAAAAAAAAAATCAACTGGTTGTGGTGGTGTACCCCTGTAGTCCCAGTTACACAGGAGGCTGAGGCAGGAGGATCTCTTGAGCCCAGGAGGTTGAGGCTGCAGCTGTAGAGCCTATGTATGCATTTATTTAGAGACAGGGTCTGGCCCTGTCACCCAGGCTAATTTTTAAAATTTTTTCATAGAGATGGAGGGGGGTCTCACTTTGTTGGCCAGGCTGGTCTTGAACTCGTGGGCTCAAGTGATCTGCCCACCTCGGCCTTTCAAAGTTCTGGGATTACAGGCATGAGCCACTGTGCCCAGCCAAGCCTCTGTTTTTTAGAGTTTCCCATTAATTTTTTTTTCTGATTTTTATTCTGGGAGGGATGAGAAGCCTTAGGAAAAAGGGAGTAACAGGACCTGATTTTATGTTGTGAAAAAAAATCACTCTAGTTTCTTCATTCAGCACAGATGGTGGGGACAAGAGAGGAAGCAGGGAGATATCACATGGCTATCACGGCAACCCAGTCTGGTTCAATTTTAATTCCTTTTCCCTTTACTGAATGAGAATACACAACTGCACACAGCAAAAATCAAATAGAGTGGACCTCTGAAAACAAGTTGCTCATGTTCCTCTAGGGCACCTATACCCATACCGATGTTCTTAGTTACTTTGCAGATAGTTATGCGGCTGTGCCAATGCCAACCGAAGCTCCTTCCTTCTTTGATGCAGGAAAAATTGCTTCCATGTGTGTGTGCCCAGGTGTTGATTGGTGAAGTTGCTGCAGTCCCATCTCTGCAGAGATAGTGACCTGGAAACAGAGTCACAGTCCCATCAGGCTGTTCTCAGTCAGTTCACCTCCTCAGAGCCCTGGTTATATCACAACCCCCTACTCACACTAACTTTCCTGTGTATATCTCACAACACAGCCACACAGGCCTTGGGACACAGCATGGGTGCGCAGTCAGATGATCTCCTCTCCCCTTCCCTCCTTGCCCTTTCCCTTCCCTTACCTCCACAGGTAATCGCTGTCTGCAATCCTATTCCAATGCCATGGGAGAGAAAGGAAGAGACAAGCAGGCAATCAGTTACATCAGAGAGCAAGGGTAATCCTCTGCTATTATTTGTTCTGGGAGCTGGGCCCGCACAGGTTAATCAGATGGGATTCCAGCTCTCAAAGCACTCTCAGTGTGGGGAGATAAGGAAATGGTAACAACAGAGACCTATCACTGCTAATACAGGCACTGGGTATTCCCATGAGTTCACAGGAAGAAGTGTTGATTTCCTAGGGCTTGAAATGGGAGCCTCAAGGACTGTTTAGTCAGCACAACTCCTGGATATCACCTTGTCCTTTTTGTTTAACAGAATATGAGGCCCTCAGTATGAAGAATGCTAACCCCCAAAGCCTCAGTGTAACCCTCTGCTATTCTGCAAAGTGGTGCTCAAACTGGTCGAGAGAAGCAGCGGGCTTGAGGGGCAGTGGGAGGTGGAAGGCCTTTACCTTGTTCACCTGGGAAACCTCAGCAAGCCGAACAGGTCCAGGAAAGAGAAGATTCGCTTCAAAGCTAAGTCAGGCAATCGGATCTCCATTTCACGCGGCCTGAACCCACATCCACTTTCCTTTCTCCTCTCTGGGCTGCTCTGAATTTAAAGGCTTTGCCAAAGTCTGCAGCACTTGTAAAGATTTTCACCCATGCCCATCTGTGTGCGGTAGAAACAAGCTGCAGGTGTGCAGACTCCCGGGCTGACCTCCATCCCGGCCTCTCCCCTGGGGCCTGATCCACACAGCTGGCAGGCATCCCTACCTAAACCCACTTGTTAGTGCTGTTCATTGTTTAGAGGAGCTCAGCAACACCTGTGCGCTGTGAGCTGGAGGTGCAGAACCTGGGGCAGCCCCAGTTGCAGATGAAGTTGTCAGAACCCTTTAGGAAATGTCACCGAATGCACTCACTTTGATCAGATCTGAGTGTCTCTATGACTCTATTTAAGTTCCAAACTCCTGGAATTGGAGTCTGCTTGCCCTGTGTCTGTGCCTACATTGGGATCTTGAATCTGGTGAGTGGGGCTCATCTCTCAGCGCCAGCATGCCCTCTGGGTTTCTACCTTCTCGCATTTAACTTTGCCGTGGAGGAGAAAGAACGTGCCAAGCTGGCTTCTCCACAGAGATCCGCCCAAAGGGAGCAGGCCTTGTCTGGGATGGCTCTCCCAGCCGGTGGCTTTCCCTGGGATGTGACGCTTTCCCACAGTTACAGATCTCCCAAGAACCTGACAACTCATTCTGGGATTTTCTAAAGACCGTGTCATAGCCTGAGTGTTTGTGTCCTCTCAAAATTCCTAGGTTGAAATTCTAACCCTTGGTGTGATTGGAGGTGGGGGGCCTTTGGGAGGTAAGTGGGTCACAGGCAGAGTCCTTATGATGGGACCAGTGACCTTATAAAAGAGACCCCAGAACGCTCTCTAGCCCTGTTCATATCATGCGAGGACATGAGAAGGTGTCAGCTGCAACATGGAAGAAGGCCCACACCAGAACCTGACCGTGCTGACAGGTGACTCTTGGACTTCTCTCCTCCAAAATTGTGAGAAATAAATTTGTTTGTAAGCCACCCAGTCTATGGTACTTTGCTGCAGCATAAGACAGGGGTCCCTCTGTGAGGCTCAGTGGCCAACCCTTCTTAAAACTGCTGCCTCCAGGCAGACACACGGGAGTGGTTGTCGGGAGTCCCATTTATGATACAGTAGTAAGAGAGAGGAAAAATACAAATTGACATGGTGAGGAAATAAAAAGGAAAAGCAAAGACCAAGAAGCACCTAGAGGGGCGTGGGGAAAGGCGAGTCAAGGGGTGTGTGGAGAGGAGTGAGAAAAATACAAGGGGAAAAGATTTGTATTCCATTAATAGGAAATAATGCAGAGAGAGCCAGGGCCGTGGAAGGACACAGGAAGACAGAAAGCTTCGAACGGACTCTATTGTAGAGGAACAGAATTAATGCAAAGATATAGAAGGCTGAGAAATAAAACACTTTAAAATATGACAAGGGAAGAGAAGAAACAGTAAAATAAAGGATATTTTAAAAGTATTAAAGCACAAATATTATAAAATACACAGATAGGAAATATAACTGTAGTGGACTGTGAGACAGAGTAGGAATAAAATGGAAAAGAGGACAGATGAGAAGAGGCAAACATAAGGAAACTGAAGCAAATTGCTGAATGAGTGAATGAATGAATTTGAAATAGAGGAACAGAGGCCAGGCACAGTGGCTCATGCCTGTAATCCCAGCACTTGGGGAGGCCGAGGCGGGTGGATCACCAGGTCAGGAGTTTGAGACCAGCTTGGCCAACATAGTGAAACCCTGTCTCTACTAAAAATACAACAAATTGGCTGGGCGTGGTGGCAGGTGCCTGTAATCCCAGCTACTTGGGAGGCTGAGGCAGAAGAATTGCTTGAAGCTGGGAGGTGGAGGTTGCAGTGAGGTGAGATTGCGCTACTGCACTCCAGCCTGGGCGACAGTGCGAGACTCCATCTCAAAAAAAAAAAAAAAAATAGAGGAACAGGAAGGTGTGTTGGGGGGCGGTGGTGGGGGGGTGCTACCAGAAAAGCGGCAGAGAAAGACACATTGCAACAATAGATAAAGACAAATCTAAATGTCACAAGAGTTAAGAGATGTAAAATTTGAGAGACGTGAAATGGTAACTCCATAATAGTCTAAGCAAAAGATAAGATGCAGGTGAGAGAATGGTCCGGACATTGTCTAGGAGAAAGTAGATTAAAGCAGGCAGCTGGGGAAACCTGAGAAGAGGGATCCATAAGGAGTTGGGCAGCCTGAGAGTAGGATAGAGAGGGAGGGATGACACAGCATGGGAAGTAAAGGGGGCGTAGCAAGGGGAGAAGTAACAGCAAACCTTTCATGGCGCCTTCTGCAGGCAAGGCACCCGTCTAAACAATTTACATGGGCTCATCTATTTAATCCTCACAACGGCTAGATGAGGTAAGTCCTATTACTGGCCACCTTGCCAGGGTGCTCCCTGTTCTCTTAGATTCTGAATTTGTCTGGCATCCATCACAGGGCCAGTTGTATTCTCTATATATTTTTAATTTTCTGTATTCTTGATGCTCTGGCATTTGTGATCTTGCTGACTGGGGAGAGACTCTCCTTCCCAGGCCTAGCCAGATAGCAAAGGAGAGTGCCTTTTATGCAAACGAACCAAGCTACAGCCCACACCCACAATCATCTCCTTTACCAAACTCTCACACAGCAAGTTAATATTCCTCCTGCCCTAAATCAACCCAGGGCCAGGTACCAGACAACTGGAGACAGCCCCTATGCCTCAAAGCCAGCCAGAACCATTTAAACTAGCCCATTCTAAAAGGCTTACCCTGTTCTGCCCTCTACGTTTCTTACAGAAAACACAATAAAGGCTCAGGCCTATGCTGCCCCGCCCCTTCTGCCTCCTGACTGCCCTTGGTGCTCTCCATGTGGCCCTGCGTGGGGAGCCAGGCCTCTTGTTTATAGGGATCTGTGAGTATAAACTTCTTCCTTCATGACAATCATTGCTGTGTCTGCACGCTTTGCCACACCTGATTAAAACCAATCCCAGGCACCAGTTTTAGAACACATAGGTGAGAGCCAACACATACAGAGGTTAGGTGACTTGCCCACAGTGACACCCCTGGGAAATGGCACCGGGTTTGAACCCCAGCAGTCAGCCCCAGAGCCAGTGCTCTTAGCTGTTATGCTCTAATGGCTCAAAGAGAAGAGGGAATTGGGAAAACTTGGAATGATTAGGAGAAGAATGAAAGTGGATATATTTTTAGCCTTGAGTTTAAAATGCTAAACAACTGAATAAAACATGGTCCTGTAGTCCCAGCCACTCAGGAGGCTGAAGCATGAGAATTGCTTGAGCCCAGGAGGTGGAGGCTGCTGTGAGCCATGATCACGCCACTGCACTCCAGCCTGGCAACAGAATAAGACCCTGTCTCAAAAAAAATACAAAATGTGTTCAAAGAAATGAAGTAAAGAGAATGCTGACTAAAAATAGGAAAGAACACAGAAGATACATTTTTTTAAAATGGTGACAGAGGGAAACACCAAAGAGAGGAAACATGAAAGAGAGATTTTTAAGAGAAATAAGGAAGGACCACAGAAGTCAGCCTGTTGTCCCTGGCTCAGGCTGGGGGACTCAACTGTCCCCAGTGCAAGCAGGGCATGACTGACTTCTGTCTGGCTCCAGAGATATGGGGCTCAGGTGGGCAATCTCAACCCGCATTGGGGTACAATTATTGTGTCACACCCACTGGCCCTGATACATTCCCTGGAGGGAGTCACTGCAGAGAGTGCAAAAGGGTAACAAATTATGCTTCCACTACAAAGTAGCTTTGGGACAAATTTATGGTTCCATTTATACAGAGAAGCAAAATGATAGACTTGGTACCCTGACTCTTCCAGAGGCACGTTTTGTGTTCATGGGAACCTCAAGGATGTAAGCCAGGGACAGGGACTGAGCGCTGTAAGCTGTGTAGTGACTATGCAGAGCCAATCAGTTAATTTGTAAATGTGAGATGTCGAACTTTGTGAAATATGAGAAAACTTAAAAATCATGATTGGGAACCCATGTGAAATTTAAAATGTAACATTTATAGGTAAATGATATCAAGTAGATTCTAAATTGGTATTTTAAATTTGCTCACAATTATTTAAGTAAATATTCATGCAAGTGGATAATGATGGAGGAGAATATATTAAAATGAATATATTCCTGTTATGGGTTCATGATTCCGTTTATCTAAAACTTCCTTTTAATATTTTATTTTTGAATTGGAAGGTATAACAGAAAAAACTTGATACAAATAAACATATATAATTCTGTCTCCAGAATGCTAGGCTAAGAGGATTTTTTCTTTCCTTCTGTTGTTGCTGGGCCTAATTTAAAGAATTAGAGGCACCTTTGATTAAGATTCATGCAACTGATAACTTGTTATAATGGAAATAAAAATCATAATTTTAAAAGGTTGTGAAAACAGTCTCACAGGAGACTAACATGTTTACGGGGATGACACTGGCTTCCAGTTCAAAGGAGTCCATGGGTAAGCCACCCACAGTCCCCGAGAGAAGGAAGCACAGCCATTCACGTGGAAGAACAACTTTTCCTGGTTCTCAATTCTTAAAGCAGGTTTTTTTTTTGTATGTGAAATATTAAAAATCACTCCTACCATGGCTACCACTGTAGCTTTACTGAGAGTGGTGCTTGATACACACCCCAGCCTCTCCCAAAACTGAGCTCACTTCCTCCAAGGGGGGCAAGGAAGGTTTCCTTTCAAATGTGGGTGTTGTAGTTGAGGTGCATGATTCAGGTGTCAGTTTTGTTCACTGCCACTTATGCAGGTTTGCTCAGTGATGGTGAGGAGGCCCTGCTCTAAGGGGTCCCTGCAGGGGGAAGGAGCTGGGTTCGCCCATCAGAGGGAGATGCGAGTTCAGCCCAGCTGTGCCTCTCTTTGGGTGGGAGTCTCTGAGAAGATCATGTAATTTCAGTGCATCTTGGCTCTTTATCTGAAGAATGGAACTCAAGTGGGTTTGCCGAAAGGAGTACCTTGAAAAAGAAATGTCTAGCATGGTGCTGGCCTTATGGTAGATGCTAAAGTCTGTGAAATCTGTATCTCTGAGCCAGGTGGAATCTGGGGAACACTTTCCCAGAAAGTCTGGTCACCAGTCCTTCAGGTCCACCAATGTACTCCCTACAACAACTCTGAGGGGGCAGTGACACAGGGCAGTTATCACCTGGCCAAAAGCACACAGCTGTTGGTGGCAGTGTCAGGAATCACACCAGGCCATTTGACTCCACAGCCATGCTCCTAACCTCTAGGCAATCCTGCCTCTGCAATCCCCTCGGTTACCAAGAAACAACAGTTTCCCTGTGAAGCAGGAGTGTGTGTGCAGCCCTCCCAGTGCCTGTGCTACTGGGAACCCAGCCAGGCCTCCTGGCCTTTTGCTGCTGTGGGTGGGGCCTATCATGGTCACCTGGCCCTGAGCTCTGTCACTGAAGAAGAGATGGCTGAGCTAAAGAGAGCAGCACAGCATGAGCAGAACAGATGGTGGGACCATTCTGTGGGCCCCACTCTGTGACCACTTAGCTCAGATATCTGTGTGTATAATTCCATGTCCTCAAGGAAACATTCCTTTCCATTGGTTCTGAATGGGAAAGAGAGCTTAGGAAATTTTTCATCTCAAATGTATACAGTTAATTTTTTAACTTTTTTATTTTGAGATAATTATATAGTCATAGGAAGTTATAAAAATAGTACTGGCTGGGCGTGGTGGCTCACACCTGTAATCCCAGCACTTTGGGAGGCCGAGGCGGGTGGATCACAAGGTCAGGAGTTCAAGACCAGCCTGGCCATGATAGTGAAACCCAGTCTTTACTAAAAAAATACAAAAATTAGCCGGGCGTGGTGGCGGGCACCTGTAATCTCAGCTACTCAGGAGGCTGAGGCAGGGAATTGTTTGAACCCGGGAGATGGAGGTTGCCGTGAGCTGAGATTGCACTACTGTGCTCCAGCCTGGGCAACAGAGTGAGACTCTGTCTCAAAAAAAAAAAAAAAAAAATAGTACTGAGAAGTCCCATATACCCATTACCCAATTTCCCTCAATGGTTACATCATAGGTAACGACAGCATATGATTGGTGCACTGTGTGTGTATAGTTCTATGCCAGTTCATCAGACACATGAATATCTGTAACAACCTTCGTAATCAAGACACAAAACTATTCCATTACCACATCCAACACATAGCTGTTCATTGTCACATGAACTCCCTTCTCCCCACCACCCCTAACCCCTGGCAACCACTAATCTGTGCTCTATAATTTTGTCATTTGGAGAATGCTATATAAATGGAACTCTCCGGTATTTGACTGTATTTTGTTTCACTGAGTGTAATGTCCTTGAGGTCCATCCTAATTGTAATGTGTATCAGTGGTTAGTTCATTTTTATTGCTGTGTAGTATTCTATGGTATGGCTGTACCACAGTGGATTTAACTATTCACCTATTGAAGGACATTTTAGTTGTCTCTACTTTTTGGTTATTGCAAATGAAGTTGCTCTGAATAGTTGTATACATGTTTTTGTGTGGACACAGTTTTCATTTTTCTGGGACAGATGTCAAGGAGTTCAGTAAGTTCTATGACAAGTTATGTTTAGTTTGTGAAGAAATGGACAAACTATTTTCCAGCCTGATTTTACCATTTTACATTCCCACCAGCACAGTTTCTCCACATCTTTGGTACCTAGTACTGTCAGCATTTGGTATTGTCATTAAAAATTCAAAACATAAAATTTACAATTTCAGCCATTTCTGAGCATACAGGTCAGTGGCATTATTTTCACTCTTTTGTGCAACCGTCACCACTACCCATTCTTCAGAATGTTTTCATCATCCCAACTGAAACTTGTACCCATTAAACAATAACTCCCTGTTACCCCTTCCCCCAGGCCCTGTTAACCACTATTGTTTTTTAATTTAGCAGTCCAATAGGAGTGCAGTGATATCTCACCACGGTCTGGATTTATACTTTTATAATGATTAGGGATGATGAATATCTTTTCTTCCCCTTCTCCCTTCCCCCTCCTCTTCTTCTTTTTGCTTATGCCAATTTTTAGAGAACCCTTTGTTGAGAAAGCTACCCTTCCTTTGTTGAATTGTTCTTATACCTTTCTAAGGATCCAGCTGGCATATTTGTGGGAGTTTATTTCTGGATTTTGTATTTTCTTCCAGGTGATCCACCCACCTCAGCCTCCCAAAGTGCTAGGATTACAGGCATGAGCCACCGCACCCAGCCGTAAATTTTAGAATAAAATTGTCTATGTTTACAAAAAGAATCCTGGAGTTTTGATGATAAAATTTGCATTAAATCTATACAGTGTATCAGTTTGGGGGAGAATTGACATCTTTATGATGTTGAGTTTCTAATTAATTAACATGGTCTGTCCATTATATAGGTCTTTGATTTCTTTCACTTCAGCATGCTGGTCCTGTCATGTTTTTTTAGACCTATTCCTAAATATTTCAATTTTGGAAGCAATTATAATAGTCTGTTTCAATTTCCATGTGTTCTTGTTAGTATATAGAAATATGATTTATTTTAATATGTTGATCTTGCATCCCATTACCTTACTGATCTTACTTATTAATTCTGGGAGTTAATTTTGAATATTCCTTGAAATTTCTACATAGAACATTTTTATCATGTCACTGGTAAATGACAATTTTATTTTTTCTTTTCTGATCTATATGCCTTTCTTTTCCTTTTCTTGCCTTATCATGCTGGGTAAGACTTCTAGTACTGTGATGAGTCAGAGTGGTAAGAGCCAACATCTTTATCTTCTTCCTGATTTTAGGGAGATATTGACTGTGGGTTTTTTACAGATGTTGAAGAAGTTCTTCTATTCCTAGTTTGCTCAGGGTTTTTTTTCTTGTTTATCATAAATGGGTGTTGGATTTTGTCAAATGCTTTCTCTGTATCAATTGATATAATCATGTCACTTTCTTTAGCCTGCTAATATAGTGGGTTACATTGATTTTTTTCAAATATTGAACACGGTTTGCATTCCTGGTATTCCACTTGATGATGATGTGTAATTATTTTAACACTTTGTTGGATTCAATTTGCTATTAACTTGTTGATGGTTTTTGTGTCTAAATTCATGAAAGATATTAGTCTGTAGTTTTCTTTCTTTTTTGTACTGTGTTTGGTTTTGGTATTAGGGTAATACTAGTTTATTAGTCTCTTTGCACGCTGCTTTAAAGAAATACTCGAGACTAGGTAATTTATAAAGAATACAGGTTTAATTGGCTCACATTTCTGCAGGCTGTGCAGGAAGCATCATGTTGCATCTGCTCAGCTTCTGGGAAGACCTCAGGAAACTTACAATCATGGTGGAAGGCGAAGTGGGAGCAGGCCTGTCACGTGGCCAAAGTAGGAGCAAGGGGTGGGGGGAGGTGCTACACACTTTTAAACAACCAGATCTCATGAGAACTCACTCACTGTCACAAGGACAGACCAAGTGGATGGTACTAAACCATTCATTTATGAGAAATCTGCCTCCATGATCAAATCACCTCCCACCAGGCCCCACCTCCAATTTTGGAGATTACAATGGGACATGAGATTTGGGCAGGGAAACAGATCAAACCATATCAACTGGCCTCATAAAATGAGTTGGGAAATGTTGTCTCCTATTTTCTGTAAGAGATAGTGTATAATTGGTGTTAATTATTCTTTAAATGCTTGGTAGAATTCTACAGTGATACTATTTGGACCTGAAGATTTCTTTTTTAGAATTTTAAAGTTACAAATTCAGTATCTTTAATAGTAATAAGGCTACTCAGATTATTTCATATTGAGGAAATGGTAGTAAGTTTGTGATCGTCAATAAATCTGTCCATTTAATCTGAGTTATCAAATTTGTGTGTGAAGAGTTGATCATAATATTCCTTTTATTATTATTTTGATGTCTGCAAGGTCTATGGTGATATTCCGTTTTATTACTGATATTGAGTTTGTGTCTTGTCTTTTTTTTTCTTTGTCAGTCTTGGTAGAGGTTTGTCAATTTTATTGATCTTTCTTAAAAAGCAGATTTTTGTTTCATTTATATTTTGTTTTTCTGTTTTTAATTTTTGTTGTTTCTAAATTTTCTTAAGACTAAAGCTTAGATTATTGATTTGAGACTTTCCCTCTTTTCTAAAGTAAAATATTTGCTATTTATTTTCCTCTCAGCACTGATTAGGCTGTATCCCACAAATTTTTGTTATGTTGGATTTTGTTCTTCTTCTTCCTTCTTCCTTATTCCTTCTTTCTTCTTCTTCTTTTTTTTTTTTTTTTGACATGCAGTCTTGCTCTGTAACCCAGGCTGGAGTGCGGTGGCACAATCTCGATTCACTGCAACCTCCGCCTCCTGGGTTCAAGCAATTCTTGTGCCTCAGCCTCCCAAGAAGCCAGGATTACAAGCATGAGCCACGACGCCTGGCTAATTTTTGTATTTTTAGTAGAGACAGGATTTTGCCATGTTGGCCAGGCTGGTCTCGAGCTCCTGGCCTCAAGCAATCTGACCACCTTGGCCTCCCAAAGTGCTGGGATTACAGGCGTGAACCACTGTGCCTGGCCTAAATTTAGTTTTAAAAATTTCTCTTGAGACTTCTTTTTGGCTCATGAGATATTTAAAAGTATGTTGTATAGTTTTTATGTAGTTTTTAGTTTTTAAGTAGTTTATGTAGTTTGTAGATTTTATTGGTATCTTTTTGTTATTGATTTCTAGTTTGACTTCATTGTGGTCAGAGAGTACATACTCTTGATAATTTCAATGCTTTTTTTTTTTTTTTTTTTTCGAGATAGGGTCTCAGTCTGTCACCCAGGCTGGAGTACAGTGGTGCAATCGCAGCTCACTGCTGCCTTGACCACGGGGCTCAGGTGATTCTTCCACCTCAGCCTCATGAGTAGCTGGGACTACAGGTGCGTGCCACAATGCCCAGCTATTTTTTGTATTTTTTTTTTTTTTTGTAGAGATGGGGTTTTGCCCTGTTGCCCACACTAGTCTCAAACTCCTGAGCTCAAGTGATTCACCCACCTCAGCCTCCTAAAGTGCTGGGATTACAGGGATGAGCCACCATGCCCAGCCTATAATTTCAATTCTTTTTAATTTGTTGAAGTTTGTTATGTGGCCCAGGATATGGTCCATCTTGGTAAATGTTCCATGGGTGCTTGAAAAGAATCTATATTCTACTGTTGCTGGATAGAGTGTTCTATAAATGTTGATTAGATTATATTGGTTGATAATGTTGTTGAATTCTTCTGTATACTTGTTGATTTTCTGTCTAGTTATTCTGTCAATTGTTGAGAAAGCAGTGTTGAAATTTCAACTGTAATTGTAGATTTGTCTATTTTTCCTTGCAGCTCTATCCATTTTTGCTTCATGTGTCTTCTAGCCCTGTTATTTGATATATACGTTTAGAATTATGTCTTGGTTAATTGACCCTTTTACTATTAGGCAATGTTTCTCTTTGTCCCTGGTAATTTTCTTGC
Organism: Pan paniscus; assembly: GCF_029289425.2. NCBI lineage: Eukaryota > Metazoa > Chordata > Mammalia > Primates > Hominidae > Pan > Pan paniscus. Next base: position 48,334,842 of record NC_085926.1, on the reverse strand, counting down.
TCTGAAATCTAATTTACCTGATGTTACTATAACTACTACTGTTTTCTTTTGATTATTGTTTGCATAGTATATTGTTTTCCATCCTTTTACTTCCAATTTACCTATACAATTATATTTGAGGTGAGTTTCATGTATACAGCACATAGTTGGGTCATTTTAAAAATACACTGTGCCAGGTCTTTCAATTGATATATTTGTACCATTTACATTTAGTGGAATTATTGATATTTTAGCTCTTAACACTGTCATTTTATTTATTTTAAAATTTTCTATGTGTCCTTTTTCATTTCTTTGTCCTCTTTTCCTTGCCTTCCTGTGGGTTACATGAATATTTTTTAGAATTCTAAATTTTTGATTTTTCTATAATGTGTTTGAGTGTATTTCTTTATATAGATTTTTTAAATGATAGCCCTATGTATTACATTATATGTATATAATGTATCACAGTCTACTGAAGCCCACATTTTATAAGTTTGAATGATGTTTAGAGACTGTATGTCCCTTTAAGTCTATTTACTCTCTCCTATTTATAATTGTCTTAAATATTTCCTGTGTACCCATCTAGAACAATATCAATGTTATAATTTTTGCTTCATCTGTTCAAAGAGAAGAAAAATATATTTACCCATAATTTTGCTCTTTCTGCTATTATTTCTTCCTTCCTGATGTTCCAAGATTCCTTCTTTTTGTATTTTCTATCTCAAGAACTTCCTTTAGCCATTCTTTTAGCGTAGGTCAATTGATGAAAAAAAAACCTTAGTTTTCCTTTATCTGAGAATGTCTTGATTTCTCTTTCATTCTCGAAGGATATTTTAACTGGATATAGGATTCTGGGTTAACAGTTCTTTTCTTTCAGCACTTAAAATGTTGTGACACTTCATTCTGGTCTCCATGGTTTCTGATGAGAACTCTGTTGTATATTAAAATTGTTGTAGGTTGTCTCTTCTCTCTCTGCTTTTAAGATTTCTTTCATTGTCTTTAGTTTTTAGAAGTTTGATTATAATGTGTCTTGGCATGAATTTCTTTGCGTTTATCCTGTTTGGGGTTTTCTCAGCTTCTTTAATGTGTAGGTTTACATCTTTTGCTAAATTTGGGAAAATTTCAGCCATGATTTTTTTGAATACATCTTCAGCCTCATCTTCTTTCTCCTCTCCTTGGAATCCAGTGATACAAATATTAGATATTTTGTTATAGTCCCAGAAGTCCTTGAAACTCTGATTTTTTTTCCAGTCTATTGTCTATCATTGACTGGATTATTTCTATTGTTTTCTATGTAAGGTCACTGGGTTCTTTTTTTTTTTTTTTTTTTTTTTTTTTTAAAGAAAACAAGTTTTAATGGACTCACAGTTCTACATGGCTGGGGAGGCCTCACAATCATGGCAGAAGACGAATGAAGAGCAAAGGGACATCTTAGATTGTGGCAGGCAAAAGAGAGCTTGTGTAGGGGACCTCCCCTTTATAAAACCATCAGATCGCATGAGACTCATTCACTATGCCAAGAACAGCATGGGAAAGACCCGGCCTCAGGATTCAATTACCTAAGGTCACTGGTTCTTTCCTGTGTCTTTCCCATTTTGTTGTAAGTCCACAGAGTTTTAAAAATTGGTTGTTTTATTTTTCACTTCTAAAATTTCCATTTTTTTCTTTATAGCTTCTTTTATGTTGCTGGAACTTTCTATTTTTCATTTGCTTCAAATGTGCTTGCAGTTGCTTGTTGAAGTATCTTCATGATGGCTGCTTTAAGATCCTTGTCAGATAATTTTAACATCTCTGTTATCCCAGTGTCGAAGTATTTTGATTGTCTTTTATAATTCAAGTTGAGAGTTTTTTGGATCTTTGTGTGATTTTTGATGGAAACCTGAATATTTGGGGTATTATGTGATTAGACTCAGGATTTTATTTAAATCTTCTGTTTTAGCTAGCCTCCTCTGACAGTAGCTTGGCAGGAACGAGGGCAGGAGAGCATTGCTGATGCATTCCTGCCTCTTTTCTTCCTTGTTACTCTCAAGTGGGTGTAAAAATCCAGGTTTCCCACTTGTTCCTCCTTTAAATTAATTAATTAATTTATTTTTAATGTTGGCAAATAAAAATTGTATATTGTGTATATTTATGGGGTACAACATGATATTTTGATATATGTATACATTGCAGAATGGCTACATTAAGCTAATTAACATATGTATTACCTCACATAATCAATTTTTTTGTGGTGAGAGCACCTGCAATCTACTCTTTTAGCAATTTTCAAGTATATAAAACATTGTTATTAACTATGGTCACCTCATTGTACAATATGTTTTTTGAACTTATTCCTCCTAAGTATAATTTTGTACTCTTTGACCAACATCTCCCCAGACCCCTCAATGCCCACCCTCTGGTAACCAACATTCTACTCTTTGCTTTTCAACTTTTATAGATTCCATATGAAGTAGGATCATGCTGTATTTGTCTTTGTGCCTGGCTTATTTCCTTTACCTACTTTTCTCTAGGTGGATCCATGTTGTTGCAAATGACAGGATTTCCTACTTTTTAAAGGCTGAATAGCATTCCCTTTTCCTTATCCATTCAGCTGCTGATGGACCCTGTGGTTGTTTCCATATCTCGGCTATTGTGAATAATGCTGCAGTGAATATAGGAGTGCAGATATCTCTTGGACATAATTGAATTCAATTCCTTTAGATATATACTCAGAAATGAGACTGCTGCATCTATGGTAGTCTTGTTTTCAATTTATTGAGGAACTTCTATACTGTTTTCCATAATAGCTGTACCAATTTACACTCCCACCAGCAGTGTACAAGCGTTCATTTTTCTCCATATCCTCATCAATACTTTCTATTTTTTGTCTTTTTAATAATCAAATAGCCATCCTCACAGGTGTGGGTTTAATTTAATCTCATTGTGGCTTTAATTTGCATTTCCCTGATGGTTATTGATGTTGAGCATTTTTTCCATATACCTCATGGCCGTTTGTATGTCTTCTTTGGAAAAATATCTATTCAGGTCTTTTGCCCATATTTAAATCAGGTTATTTGTTTTCTCACTAGCGAGTTGTTTGAGTACCTTGTATATTTTTGATATTAACCATTTAGATGTGTCATTTGCAAATACTTTCTCCTATTCCATAGGTTGTCTCTTCACTCTATTGATTGATTTCTTTGCTCTGCAGAAGGTTTTTAGTTTGAGGCAATCCCATTGGTCTATTTTTGCTTCGTTGCCTGTGCTTTTGGGGTCATAGCCAAAAAAAAATCATTGCCCAGACCAATGTCATGGAGGGTCCCCCAATTCTCTTCTCTTATAGTTTTACAGTTTTAAATCTTACATTTAAATCTTTAATCCATTTTGAGTTGATTTTTGTATATTGTATGAGATGAGGGTATGATTTTGTTCTTCTGTCTGTACGTATCCAGTTTTCCCAACACTCCACTCAACCTCATATGACACACACGTCAGGATGGGGGTGCAGTTACTTGTTACTGCTCCCCATTGACAATGTGGAGCAGAATACACGTTTGTTACTGTTTGGCAGTGATCAAAGTTCTGCTTTCCGTTAGGTGTCTTCTGACACCACCCCAATAGGGATGAGGAGGGGTGTCTTACTACCACCAGATAGGGGTGAAAATCCAGAACCCCCATGTGGTTTCCAGTACCATGGCGGGGGAGGTCTTGTTACTGCTGGGCAGGGATAAAAAGTTCTGGTTCTTCACTCACCCTTCTGTGACATCCTCTTTGGAAGAGCACCTTTTTTCACCTTGGTGAAGGTGGAAGTCTAGGTTCCCCATTAAATTTTTGCTGGTATGGGTAGGGATGGGGCCACAGCTTTTTTTCTATAGTGCTTGGCTGGAGTAGAGCTGTTATTGTGTAAATGTTTACTGTCTTGGTAGAGATGGTAGCAGTGGTCCATCTAGAGTGGCTACTGCCAAGACACTGGCTGCAGCAGGGAGGTGGGCTGGGGCCTCTAATTCCACAGAGCAGGCAGGAGCTCTGTCCCCCCATCCCCTACAGGGCTTCCAGCTCCACGGAGCAGGCAGTAGCTCTGCCCTTCCAGGCACAGGTGCAGCAGCCCAAACCGCACTGCAGACCTAGGCCTCCCACTCCATGGAGCAGGCAGGAGCCCCATCCTCCCAGATGGGGCTTCAGCTGTCTAAGTCATGGCTGCTGCTGCCCAAGTCGTGGCTGCTGATCAAGCCTCCCTGTGGTCTTGCAGGTCTGGAAGCAGGCAGGAGGCCTGCTCTCCTGGGTGCAGCTGTAGCCGCTCAAACCCTGGCTGCAGACTCAGGCATTCTTGCACTCTTGGGGGCCCAGGAAGGCCCCCCTGCCCTCACAGGCTCAGAAATGCCTGCTCCCACTGCCTGGTCTCTTCCTGCTCCCAGCACCAGCTCTGATCTTAGAGCAAAGTCAGGGCCAAGCCTAGGTGCCATGAATGGTAGCAAGAGGCAGACAGATTCCTGGGTGGAAGGGGGCGGGTTCCTAGGGAGGGCCTGAAGGGTGGAGGCTGAGCTGCCAGTCCCACCAACCGAAGTGGGAAACTGGTGCCTTTTCTGGGCCTGCCCATGGCCACCCATGGACCAACTGGTGTGCACTTCTTCCCCTCTGAGGCCCATAAAAGCCCTGGGCTCAGCCAGAGCTGAGGAGATGACAGGATGACCAGCTGCAGAGAGGAGCTACCCTCTTTGCTGAGAATTTCAGAGACCTGTAGAGACATCAGGATTACCAGCTGCAGAGAGGAGCAACCCACTCCAGTGCCTCCTCTTGGCTAGGAGCTGGGCAGGCATCAGGATGACTAGCTGCAGATTGGAGCTACCCTCTTCAAGACCTCCTCTCTGCTGAGAGCTGCAGATGACAGGACAAACTGCCAGCAGAGAGGAGCCACCCATACCAGGGCCTCCTTTCTGCAGACAGCTGAACACTTGATGGGACAATCTGCCTGCAGAGAAGAGGTACCCACTGTGGGTCTCCTCTGAGCTGTTCTAACACTCAATAAAGCTCCTCTTTGTCTTGGTCACCCTCCACTTGTCTGCATAACTCATTCTTCCTGGATGCAGGACAGGAACCCAGGCAAAGGCATCACTGGCTGCAGAAGTTTCCAGCCAGAAAAGCAACACCCCAAAGATCCTGTAACACTAGGCTGCCCTTTCTTAGTTACTTGGTTGAGGGAGGCTTTTCCAGGAGCTTTTTTTCTGTGTGCCTGTTGGTGTTTTGGGGTTGCCAGCTTCTCCAGCACACGATCCAGAAAATATGAAGCAAAAAGAAAATCCAGGGAACTCACAGCTGTGTTTTTCCTCAGGTCCTGAGGTCACGAGCTGGCCTTACTTCTTCTTCCCACCTTTCAGAGTTGTCTTATATTTGTTTTATAAACAATGTTCAGAGTTACAGCAGGAGTATAGGGCTAAGTGTCTCTTCTCCATCTTGTCCCTACAGTTAATTTTAATAGTTGATGTTTAGAGAGGTGAACATTAGTTCCCTGAGTGCTATAGACATTGAGATTTACAAATTCACTTTCTATGCGCCTGAGAAACAAAAGCAGAAGCAAGTCCCCTATTCTCTCAAAACTTCAGTTTCCTCAGAGTCTCCTGTGCCTCCAAACTGCATCCCTCTGGTCACAAGTTCAGCTCTGTAATTCATCATCTATTCAGCAAATATTTAATGTGTACCTACTCTTTGTAGTTCCTTATATAAGCCCTGGGGCTCACCAGAGAAAGAATTCAGGCTTCACTTTTCCCGTTCTGTCTGACTAGCTCAGAAGATTCCGAGGCAGCAAAAGAGCGCAGGTACGGCTAGGTTGGCAAGCTCTAGGAAGGCGAGGTGGTTGCTCTACCCATCCCTATTGAGTTCCCAGCCTCTTGCAGTTTCCTCTGACCAGTCCACAGACCTGGCCCAGTGCCTGGCACATAGTAGGTATTTAGTTAATATTTGCTGAATGTGTAACTCATTGAGTGGATGAATGAATATCTATATGAGAAAGAAAAGTTAGGAAAGATGAAGAAGAAATAAAAGGACAAACAGAGACTATGAAAGACAAAAAGAATGGCAGAGACAGAAACTTGGAAGCAAGACAGCAAGACAAAGTGATCCAGGAGCCTGACCCAGGCTCCTCTGCTCACTGTTCTCAGTTGTAGGGATCTAGGCAGAGTGGGAAGAAAATTCTGTTCCACCAAAGTGCAGTTGGTTGGTTTTGAAGCCACCAGAGAATCCTGAGCATCTCTGCCCCAAGATTCTTGGAGGAGACCTATCCATCCTGAGTGTCAGGAAGAAGGACCACACAAGTACTTGCCTGGGCCTGGCTGAGGGTCCCACCCCTGTTCATTGTACCACAGTGGCACCTATGAACTACCACCCTTAGTATTCATGGAAGGCCAATGAAGGGGACAATGACAGTAGAATGGAAATTTGCATGGGTGGGCAGTGGCAGGTCACCTACAACTCAGGCCAGCCTGTAGGGCCATCTGTGGATATCAGGAAGGCATGGAGACCCAGGGCTAACAAGGAGCCCTGCCTCTACCCTGTCATGTCCTGGGGAGGCCACACAACCTGAGAGTCTCCTCCTCATCCATGTGAGGAATCTGGGGCTGTTTCATGCCAGAAGGGGTCTTAGCAGGTCCACAGCCAGCAAACTTAGGCCATGAGTGTCACTACTTCCCTCCTTTCCTCTCTCCAAACCCCACCCCAAGGACCATGACTTGGTCCTTGTACTCTGTCTTAATAACCCTGAGCCACCCCCATGGACTTCCTCCACCCTGCTCTCTGCCTGGGCATGGGATGAAAGTGTTCTCCCATGATGAACTTCAATTCACAGGATGGGCATGGATCTCCCAAGACCACACAGGAGCCAGAGGAGACAATGTAAAGGGCAGGCCCAATGGGCAGAAATGAGAGCATCTGGAAATGTGGAATGGGAGAGAAGTATGGACAGGAGGTCTTGAAAGCTGCACTGCCAAGTGGAGTCATGAGGGTCCTGAGCAGTAAATAAAATCACGTGGCCAGAGGGTTTGGGAGGGCCCTGAAATGATCCTGTGGGACACAGGGTTGCTGTGGACCAAGGCAAGAGCATTGGGAATGGAGAGTGGGGTTGGGACCAAGAGTCTCAGCAGAGAGGGAAAGGGATCTATAGGTTCCAGTGCTTTCATGCAGGATATGGGGGCCACAGAGAGTTCCATGGACAGAGGTGTCTAGGCTGGGCAGATAGAAGGCAAGATGATGAGACATTCTTGAAGACCAGGAACCCAGCAGAAAACATGAGTCTGTTGGGAGAGGAGGACATCGCTTTGCATGCATTGAATTTAGAAGCTGCATGAAGGGCTGTGAAAATGGAACTTCATGTGCTCATTGAATAATCTTGTGTTTGGCGGCCTCAGGTGCACTCAGAAGGTACATGGCTAGAACAGGTCTTCACAGATTCAGAGCCATTGTCTTGGGTGAGGTGATAGGCACATGGGAAGGAGATGACTCACATGGCATTGCCATGCACACTGGGGCACTTGATACAAACCCAGGCGGTAAGGGAAGCACCAGAGCCATGGTGGGCTGACAGCAGAACTGGGGGCCAGGCACAGTGGCTCATGCCTGTAATCCCAGCACTTTGGGAGGCTGAGGCGGGCGGATCATGAGATTAGGAGTTCAAGACCAGCCTGGCCAATATGGTGAAACCCCATCTCTACTAAAAATACAAAGAGTAGCTGGGTGTGGTGGCGCACACCTGTAGTCCCAGCTGCTTGGGAGGCTGAGGCAGGAGAATCGCTTGAACCCAGGAGGCGGAGGTTGCAGGGAGCTGAGATTGCGCCACTGCACTCCAACCTGGGCAACAGAGTGAGACTCCGTCTCAAAAAAAAAAAAAAAAAAAGTAGAACTGTGGGCCCATGATGGGGCCAGAGTTTTCCCTGGACCTGCACAAAGAAAGATAACTCATCACTCATGACTTGTTCCTTTCTTCACCCACCAGATGCCCAGGAACTTTAACATACTTTGGACACTTCCTACCTTACTGCCATTGTTCCAAGTATTAAATCCTCAAAGTTACCAGTGAAGACATTTCTATTCTGTTTCCCTCCTAAAAGAAAACACTAAGGCCCAGAGAACTGCGACACACTGAAAATTCAACTTCCCATCTTGCTGGCACATGTTGAACAGGCCCTGTAGCTCCTTTGCGGTATAATTCGCCTCCTCCCTGAATATGGCCAGTATTTCTCTGGTGGAGAATATTGTGAATTAACTTAGTTAAACCTATGGTTGTGTAATGACACCGTATTTGAGGTATAGAACAGTTCCATTTCCCGCCTCTCCTCCCAATTCCCCTGTACTCCTCTGTGGTGGCTTTTGATAAATTGAAGTTCTTTAATGAAATCCAATATATCAATTTTGTTCTTTAATGGACTGTGTTTCCTTTTGCAGATACATTTGCCCACCACAAAATCACTTATTGCTTGAATCTTTATTCTTTTCACATTTCTGTAAACGTGTGATTACTGTGAATTACTTTTTCCACAGGGATAGCCAATGGACACGCACCATGTGTTGAAAAGGCCATTCTTTTTTTTTTATTTTCTCATCCTGTGACTCTCAAGACCATTCTTTATTATATTTCTCTGACCTCTTTGCTTAAAATCAAGTGATTGTATATATGTTGATCTGTTTCTGGATTCTCCATTATGCTCCACTGATCTATGTAAGTGATTAATTTATTCACTTCTTTATCAAGACTGGGGTAAAATCATGTTAATCAGACAAGGCACTGAGATGACAGGAGATCAATTTGCAGCATTTTAAGATTGCAATTTTTTTTTTTTTTGAGACAGAGTCTCGCTATGTCACCCAGACTGGACTGCAGTAGTGCGATCTCGCTCACTGCAACCTCCGCCTCCTGGGTTCAAGCAATTCTCCTGCCTCAGCTTCCTGAGTAGCTGGGATTACAGGTGCCTGCCACCATGCCCAGCTAATTTTTGTAATTTTAGCAGAGATGAGGTTTCACCATATTGGTCAGGCTGGTCTCGAACTCCTGACCTCAAGGGATCCACACGCCTCGGCTTCCCAAAGTGCTGAGATTACAGGCGTGAACCACCATGCCCAGCCAAGATTGAGCTACATTTAAGATCTACTTCTGGATCGCCTTGATGTTACCTCAGGTGTGGACCTTGAGGTCACCCAGCCCAAAGTGTAGTGTATTTACTAAGGGGGCCCTTGACTTGGTTGGGCCTTGAAATTCAGTGTTTTCCTCTTTAGCCCTGAGAAACCAGGACATATGTTAGGGGATTTCTGCCCAACTTCTTATTCCCCTACTCAATGCAGTCCAAGAATCTGACAAATGCCTGAAGTGGAAGGAGAAACCAAACCAGGTGTTAGGGTCTCATCCTTCTACCTCCTTTCCCTGGGATATTGGCCACCCAAATCCTGACTGCTTGCCATCACACATTCCAATTTTGTCACTTCGTTTTGTTCACCTCTTGGTCTCTTAGCAGCAACTCTACCTAGACCTCCCTGTGCCCGGGTTTTCAGGCTCCTTCGTGCTATTAACAGCCAAATGCCCACAGGCAAAAATCAGATAACGAATTCTGGCTCACCACGCCAGTTCACTTCCTTTTGCCATCTGCCCACTCAAATCCATGTTGCCTAGGCAGCTCTCTGAAGGTTTCATACAGATTAATTTTTTAAAATCTTATTTCCTTCTTAATCTGTTTTTCATGGGAGCATGAGTTTTCCACAAATCACTCCAACAGCCAGAAAAGGAAGTCTGGATCCCTGGTTTCAATGAGGTCTATATACTGATGACTCCCATATCTGTATACCCTTCCCTCCCTCACACTATATGTGAGTTAAAAACTGTATAACTGTTTGTCTTCTTAGCATCTGTACTTTTGTGTTTAAAAGGCAGCTGAGATTTTGCATGTTTGAAACAGAATTATCTCCGCTCCCACAAATACACATTCTCCCTGTGTTCCCACTCACAGTAAAGGCCACTAACATTTATTCCCTTGTTCAGGCCAGAAATCTCAGTGTTTTTCTGGATTTCTCTTTGCTAATGAGGCTAACTGCCCTCATCTTCTCTGTAGTCCTTCATCACCCCCTTCACGGCTCAGCTAAAACACCATCGCCACATAAAGCTCTTCCTAAAATAACGCTTCTCATCCAGCTTTGTCCTTCATGCTACTTTATTTGTCGTTACCCTCAACAGCCCCTGTAATTAGATTTTAAATAAATTATTAAGTAAATTTATTTATTTATTTGCTTATTGTCTGTTTCCTTCTATGGAATATAATTTCTTTGATGAAAGGAATATGCCCCTCTGATTCACTTCTGAATAAACATAGTCCAGGCTTGTTTCTGGTGCATGTGATTTAATTATAACCTGATGAATGACGGGATGGATGAATAAATTCTAAGCTGATGAGAATTACGAGTTCTCTAAACATGGTTACTAGCAACTATGGCTAACACAGAAGAGCTCTTGCTTGATGTAAAGGCAAACACAAATTTAAAATGAGGCTTACTTCTGGTTGAAAATAAGGGAAGAGATTTCCCTCCCTTCCCTTTTCTTAGAGCATTTACTTTAGAAAATTTGTCACTGTAAGTTCTTTTTCTATCTCGAAATGCGTGTCAGCTGAGTACAGTGGCTCACGCCTATAATCCCAGCACTTTGAGAGACTGAGGCAGGTGGATCGCTTGAGCCCAGAAGTTTGAGACAAGCCTGGGCAACAGGGAGACTCCATCTCTACAAAAAATACAAAAATTAGCTGGGTGTGGTGGTGCACACCTGTAGTCTCAGCTACTCAGAAGGCTGAGGCAGAAGGATCAATTGAGCTTGGGAGGTCAAGGATGCAGTAAGCCATGCTTACGCCACTGCACTCCAGCCTAGGTGACACAGTGAGACCCTGTCTCAAGAAAAAGAAAAAAAAAAGCTTTTAAGAAGTTAAATAAGCTTCTTGCCAACTTTATGACACAGGGATGTCTTTCTCAAAGACCTAGGAGCTGTAGGGGCACTATCTCCCTTGATGTTTACGTTTCAATGAAATATAAGAGCATCCCTATCTCCCGGTTTCCATCAGGGGTAGGAGTCTAACTTCACTGGGTGCCTGGCTCCCGGTTGCAAAACTATCTCCTGTCATAAAGATCAAAGTTTATTTTGCTTTTGTATAAAACCACTACTAACACAGGTGGACACCCCAATTACCAGGTGAATTTAGGCTGAACTATGTGCAATAAATGGTGCTATCAAGTTCTCTTACTTGAAGACTAATTAAGGACTAATTACTGTTTATTTTTGAGAACATGTATGTAACAGATCGTATCTGCTTGGCTATATGAAAGGGTGAGATTTCTTTCTGTCTCTGCAGTCTCTTAGTGGATCACCTGTGATGCACATCACATTCTGGTTGGGTGCTTATTAAAACTATTTTATTTCTCAGGTGGAAGTTGGGGCTCAGGCTGGTAATCCCAGCACTTTGGGAGGCTGGGGTAGGAGGATTGCTTGAGGCCAGGAGTTTGAAACTAGCCTGGCCAATATGGCAAAACCCTCTCTGTACTAAAGAATACAAAACTTAGCCGGGTCTGGTGGTGCATGCCTGTAATCCCAGCTACTTGGGAGGCTGAGGCACGAGAATTGCCTGAATCCAGGAGGCGAACATTGCAGTGAGCCAAGATCGTGCCATTGTACTCCAGCCTGGGTGACAGAGTGAAACCCTGTCTCAAAAAATTAAATTAAAAATAAAAATGCAACTATTTTATTTCTTTTACCTTTGTGAAGAGGTTTTCTGAGTTGGGAGAATATTTTGTTTTTAATTATATATTTCCACAACACTGGCAAAGATAGAAAAAAAATTTCTCTTGAGATTACATGAATTTCAGACATATTCTAAACATGCTCATTTGTCCCCAAAGCAATATTCCAAAGGGCTATATAAACATGAGTCACATCCAACATAAATGAAGATGAAGTCACAATCAAAGATCCAGCTACATGAGTTGGAAGAGGTTTAGTTGTGTTTCATATTTTCCCACCCTTTCATGAGGAAAAATATAGTAGAATTATAGAATTAGTTTTCTCAATAGAAAGAAATACAATATCAAAAAATACATAATATGTATTGCTGGACAATCCCAAACTACCACCTGCCTTTTTCTGAACAAAGTTACGTTTTTCAGATAAATGTTTGATAAACCCATAGAGTTACAGATGAGGCCTCCAAGGAGCTTTCTCAAGTGACAATTGACACTGAATATCTTAATAAAGAGAATAGATTTTTCTTGTTTTGGGGGAAGATATGCAAATTAGGAGAGGGCCTAATTATAGACAATTGATACAAATTTGAATGCTCATGGGTAGTTGTTTCTAGGGAGAGAAAGAGAAAAATCTAGACTTGGAGTAGATTGCAAAAATGAGTACAATTTCCCATGCCTCCTGGTGTGTGTGGTCCTTTACAATGAGACTTTGTAGCTCCTCCCAAGATGAGTCCTACTTCTCTACCTCTTGAATCAGGTCTGGCTTTATGACTTCCTTTGGCCAATACAGAGCCCCCAAGATGTCACTGTGCCATCTCAGAGCCTATGCCTCAAGAGGACAGGCATGCTTCCCTTCTCTCTCTGGGTACCATGCCCATTCCAAGCAATCCTGGGCTAGCCTGTTGGATGGCAGAGACGCACAGCCTCATTACTCCTGTCATACAAGTGGACCATCATCATCCTCCAGCCACGTAAGTGATGCCACTCGAGACGAGCAGCACCCAAGTGACCTGCCGCTTGGCTGCAGATGCGTGCATGAGCCCAGCTGAGATGCAGCTAAGTCAGAAACGGATTAGAAGAACAGCCTGACTGAGCCAGGCCCAAATTGCCAACCCACAAAAACATGAGCTAAATAAATGGTTTATTTATAGCTGTAAAGTTTTGGGGGTGGTTTGTATGTAGCAATATAACTAATAAAACAATGCACAGTCAAATGCCTTTGACATCAGGATGCCTCTTGAATAAACTTCATATTCAAATTTACTTTCTAGCTAAGTCTTCACCATGATTTTGAAAGAGCCATATTTCTTTTTTTTTTCTGAAAGAACTGTATTTCAAAAACCCATTCTGTTTACATGAAAAATTTAAACATTGCTGAAGTTTTGCAGATCCGTAATTTAAGAAAAGAGAAAATATCTTCTGCTGACTAGATCATGGCAATAAATATAAACCTGCGAAATAACAGAAAAATCACATCATAGCTCAGGCACCATCATTCCACTCTAACATGAAGAAATCTGATGTTTCCCTTGCTCTCTTCTACACATGGGGATCACAAGGACCTTACTGAATCTCTGCCAAAGTCATATCCCAGGAGCCATTATTTAGGTTGAAGGTTGATATTTTCCATATCAATGAAGGTTATTCCAGTTTCTGGAACAGCAAGCACCACAATTTTTCAGTGAGATAAATTGCCTGAATCCAGAGATAACACATGAAGTTTATCTGCCACTGGCACAGGAGTCTGATGTGGCTCCACCATTCCTTGTGGCCTCAGAGCCTACTATATGCAAGTGGGATGAAAAACAGTGGAGACACAACCATGCCTTAACCACCCCGGCCCAGCAGTCACCCACAGGACTTGGTGTCTGGCAAGTGTGTCAGCCCACGGGTAGTGGGTCCTCAAAAGATCCCATCCAGATGCAAAGAGGATTGACACCTCTACATGAAGGATAAACATGTTTTTGGCACATTCCACCAAATAGCATCTATTCATCTAAGTTTAATTTCACTATGTTTCTGGTGGAAAATTCTTCCCATTCATTGTAAATTGGTATTTAACTTGTTCTTTGTAAGTACCCATGATTATAAAAAAAATCAGTCTTTGAAAAAGTGTATTTCAGGCCAGGCACGGTGGCTCACGCCTGTAATCCCAGCACTTTGGGAGGCCGAGGTGGGCGGATCAGTTGAGGTCAGGAGTTCGAGACCAGCCTGGCCAACATGGTGAAATCCCGTCTCTACTAAAAATACAAAAATTAGCCGGGCGTGGTGGCAGGCCCCTGTAATTCCAGCTACTCAGTAGGCTGAGGCAGGAGAATTGCTTGAACCCAGGAGGCAGAGGTTGCAGTGAGCCGCGATGGTGCCACTGCACTCCAGCCTGGGTGACAGAGTGAGATTCTGTCTCAAAAAAAAAAAAAAAAAAAAAAAAAAAGAGTGTATTTCTACTTCATGACTATTTTCTTTCATTTAGGAAAATCCATAATTTCTCCCCACAATTAGGTGTCTCAGTGGCTCTCAATTTGGTTAGCCACATTCTCCTAGTGAGAGTAAATCAGCAACTCTCAAACCACATGAGTGTAGGATGCCCATGGCTGATATTTATGATCTTGAAATCTTAAAGACCCCTGTTAAATGTCTTCTAATGAGAAAATGTCTTTTCCTGAAATGAATAAGGATTTAGAGAAAATATGATTCTCTGAACTTGCTCTGTGCTTTGAACACGTTTATAAGCAACTTGGCAAGTTTCTCAGGTCCTCAATGAAGAGGAATAGAGTGGTTCCACTGATTGTCCTGGGGATGGAAGCTCTGATTCATTCACTAGATTGCACTGAGATGTGTGTCAGACACTGCTGGTGACCCCTTGGTGCTCCCTTGGCCCATCTGAGTTCTCCTGCAGCCGTAGGGCAGGACGGCTTCCTGTGTGTTATCATCTCCATAATATCTCACATCTGGGAATCTCTTCTCTGCCTGAGGCTTTCTGTGGTATCACATGAGCTTATTTGTTTGAACACAGGCAGGGACCAGGGCTGTGGGGGTAAAAGTCAAACACTGGGGCATGGGAGTTGATGGACAAATGTTGCAGCTTTACATACTCAACTGGGAGGATTCCGAGTTTGTTTCACAGCATTTCTCAGCGATTCACCAAGTGGGAGTGAGCTCATTAATGCCACCTTGGATGGCTTTTCTACCTTCCTTGTCTCATTTCCCCATTTCCTCACTTTTGTTTTTCAGGACCATCTTCCAAGTAAAGGCTGGCTTTGCAAACTGGGGGGACTTGATCCACAAAGATTTGTGGCAAAAGGCAAATAGGTCTTGTTGTTCCTAGGGATGAGATGGGATGGGCAGCCAGTGATGATATTGCTCAGCTTCTATGACCAGAAATGACAAAGATTAGGCATACAGAAGATTCATGTCAGCCACCAAACAGAAAGTTATGACCCTTCCCACAATTTTGATATCTGAACTAGTTCTTGCACATAGGGCCCATTGTTTGAATGGGGACCTGGGTGTCATTGAGAATGAAAGCAACAGAACCTCTGTAAGTATAGAAAACTTATATCTACCTAGTGTTTGCAGTAGGACCTCTTGCCATGGACCTGAGTAATAAACACTAGGGAAGGGAATATGCCTAGATTTATTGAGGACTATTGGATATAGATAATGAGCTCACCCTGATACTAGGATGATAAAAATGTTAAACTGGGGCATGTGGGGACCAGAGGATAGATGGCCCAAGTCAATTCTTTTTTTTTTTTTTTCCTTGAGACAGGGTCTTGCTCTGTCACCCAGGCTGGAGTGCAGTGGCGCGATCTCGGCTCACTGCAACCTCCGCCTCCCGGGTTCAAGCCATTTTCCTGCCTCAGCCTCCCAGGTAGCTTGGGACTACAGGCATGTGCCACCATGCCTGGATAATTTTTTCGTATTTTTAGTAAAGATGGGTTTCACCATGCTGGCCAGGCTGGCCTCGAGCTCCTAAACCTCAAGTGATCTGCCTGCCTCAGCCTCCCAAAGTGCTGGGATTACAGGCATGAGCCACCACGCCTGGCCCCAAGTCCATCTTCTGTTGGATCCAGTGGTTCTGCAAACTTACCCTATTGTCAGCTCCCTGGTCTATAATTATAAAATTATGATGGATGTACCTGGCAGCTGGCAGAGCACACATACTGGTTGTATGACCCATAAAGTAAAATTCATTACAGTAAGTAGAAGTAAGTGATTATTCCCAAAACTGCCTTGACTGATTAAAATAGTGTAAAGCAGAGTCATACTTCACTCAGGTAAAATTGCAGCCATGAAGATAAAGGGGATATAGGACCCATCATAGCCCAAGAATGGCTACTGCAAAAACAAGATGGATCAGGGCAGATGAGAGTCAACTACCCTAACCCTAACCCTGTGGTTGTTTCATAAGCAGCTGCTGTGCATATTGTGTTAACCTTACAGGACTAGATCAACATGCTCTGGCAAGTGGTATGTGCCCATTTATCTGAAGAATGTCTTCTTTTTTCATCTTTATCAGCAAAGATGATCAAAAGCGATTTTCATTTACCTAGATAAGAAAGCAATTCATGTTTCTCTCCAGAGATGATGGCAAATTTTCTGTACTATGTCACAATGTATCTGAAGGGATCCTGATCATTTTGACATTTTACTATACTGAGAACATCATGCTAATTGAATCTCATGGATAGGAAGTAGAAAGTTCTCTGGGTGACATGGTATGATGTATGTGTACCAGAGGATATGATAAATGCTAAAAATCCTCTTTCCACTTTTAAAAGATTTAATAGAGTTTCTTATATAACAATGTTTGCCTCCACTTCCTAGACTTCTTCAAAACCACAGTTTCAACGAGGCTACTATAGCCATCAATCCCTCAAAAACTTCCTTCATGCTTAATTCAGGAGTTACTCCTATAGTGTTATATTAAAGTCTCTCTTAATAGTTTTGGACAAAATCAGCATTTCCTCTTTGTTAAGATGGCATTGGTGGGAGAAAAAATGGTCCTTATGTATTTATATCTCCTTGGCAGTTCTACTCTTTTTAAAATATATATCTAATTTTCTTTTGTTAGTAAGAATCTTCACCGGGAAGTTCCACTCTTTCTTTTGTTTCTATTTCACTGTTTCTATCATAAATGTCTGGGTATTTAAGATTTGTGAGGAAGTATGTAGAATCACACATTCAGGGAAATTTATCCCTCAAAGGAACCATAATTCCATCTGGAAAGTAGAATTCAATTCTCTACACTCATTTATTGCATCTGAGGATATCTGCTTCCCATCCCTCTGGAAATTGCTGGAAAGTTTCTCCTCTAATTACTTTTGACAGTCTCTTTGGATATTTTCATTAACCACTAGTAGTTGTTTACAATAATTAATACCTTGGATGAAATGTTTTTAGAGAATTAGCATGATGTCCCTTTAGCCACTGTCATTACTGCTGCAGATGACATAATAATCACAGCTCAGGAAAGAGATGAGGTCAGAGGTTCCCAAAGTTATAACCCAGAGTTCAGCTGCTCCTGACCACACACAGATAGACTCTGACTTCTGAGCCACAGTCCTAGCAGCAGAGGTTGGTTAGATGAGTATTCATATATTTCAGGCAAGAGGAAATGTTGGAAAAGATGCCAACTGGGCTCTCCAATGAAGAAGACAAAGAGTTGTTCCTGGAATTGCAGATCTGATCAAGGCGCTTCCTCTTGATCAGCCTTAGCTATATAGCTTCCTATGTCTTCCAGCCAAAGTGCTGTGTGAACTTATCGACCTATTCTTGCTGATAAAAGTACTTTTATCATTGTAATCTGCAAAATAAACATTATAGCACACACATCTCAAGATATTTTAATACTGTCATGCACGGCATAACGTTTCAGTCCACAATGAATCACATATATGACAGTGGTCCCATAATATTATAATGGAGCTGAAAACTCTTTTTGCTAAGTGACATCTTAATGATGCTGACCCCATATAGGCCTAAGCTAATGTGCTTGTGTCTCAGTTTTTTTGTTGTTGTTTTTGGTTTTGTTTTTGTTTTTTGAGATGGAGTTTAACTCTGTTGCCCAGGCTGGAGTGCAGTGGTGCAATCTCAGTTCACTGCAACCTCTGCCTCCCGGGTTCAAACAATTTTCCTGCCTCAGCCTCCCGAGTAGCTGGGATTACAGGTGCCTGCTACCATGCCTGGCTAATTTTTGTATTTTTAGTAGAGATGGGGTTTCACCATGTTGGTCAGGCTGGTCTCGAACTCCTGACCTCAGGTGATCCGCCCACCTTGGGCCTCCCAAAGTGCTGGGATTACAGGCATGGGCCACCGCGCCTGCCCTTGTGTCTTAGATTTTAACAAAAGTTTAAAAAGTAAAAAAAAATAAAAATAAAAATAAAAAAGCTTATATATAAGGATATCAAGAAAATATTTTTGTACAGTCATACAATGTGTTTATGTTTTAAGCTTACTGTTACTACAAAGTAGACAAAACATTTTTAAAAGTTTATAAAGTAAAAAGTTAAAGTAAAGGTTACTTTATCATTGAAGAAAAAAGTTTTAAATTAGTGTAGCCTCAGTGTTCAGTGTTAAATTTACAAGAGTGTACAGTAATGTCCTAGGCCTTCACATTCACCCACCACTCACTCACTGACTCACCCAGAGCAACTTCCAGTCCTGCAAGCTCTATTCATGATAAGTGCGCTATATAAGTGGTACCATTTTTATCTTTTATACCATATTTATGCTGTACCCTTTTTATGTTTGGATATGTTTAGGTACGGAAATACTTACCTCATGTCACAATTGCCTACAGTACTCAGTACAGTAACATGCTATACAGGTTTGTAGTCTAAGAGCCATACACTGTACCATAGTAGGCTATACCACTTAGGATTGTGTAAGTACACTCTATGATGTTCACACAACGATGAAATCGCCTAATGACGCATTTCTCAGAACGTATCCCCATCATTAAGTGATGCATGACTATAGTTAGATGAGATCATCGAAGCAATTATCAGATGAATTATGTTTAATATATGTTCGTCTACCACCTTCCCTCTGGGCCCTGGCTGGATGAGCCTGATGTATTTTTTTTCGTTGAGAAAATAATTCGCTTGAATGCTCATGAACAGGCTTACAGTCCCATTTGTATCGTCTTCAGTTAAGGATTAGTGGGCCTGAGAAAGTGTCCATCACTGCTGAGTCTGAGCCTATCACTGTATGTTGAACACCATGAAATCACTGGCTATGAAGTTCTTAAGAGAAGAAAGCAAACCTAACACTTGACAGTAACATCAGAGTTACTGGCCTTATTTTCATATAGCATATAAAGCTGAGACATTTCCAGTCATACTTGACTTTTATGATCACCTTTATCCCATCACACATCCAAAATGTGACCTTGTCATCTTCTCTAAGCTCTAACAGACTCTAAAATATTGCAACATGAAAAGTGCCATGTCAGAGTAATGCCAAAGTGGCAGTGCTGCGTTGCTCGTGCAAAAAAAAAACTGTCAAAGTTTAGAGAGTGAGAGTGTACATGGATTTTAGGGAGACTGTTTCCTCAATTTTTAATCAAGTTCAGAGGCCAATGGATGATAATAAATCCATCCAGGCTTCTTCTGAGCTGTATTTACACTGCATTGCGCTTTTCCTCTTAAGCAATCTACTCTTTCTAATCATCTCAGCTCATATCTGTGTTCAAAGACCTACTGTTTTAGAGAAGTACATGTTTTATGTAACATATGTATGCATTGTATATAATTGACATATATGTATATTATGACACATATATTATATATATATATATATCATTTTTTGAAGCACCTAATACCAAATCAATCCCTTTGGAAATTAAGCTTATATAGTGAGTCATTATCTTTCACTAAATTATTATTGCCTATTTTGTTAGTCTTCAGTTTTTCTGTTTCAGATTCCTGCCCACTTTTATTGTTTGTTTATTTTTCTTAACTCCTTTTCTCTTACTTGAGTGCTGTTATCCTGGCTTCTCTCTTTATCACAGATCCTTCTGTAGATTTTAAAAATCCGTTTTAGGAACTATTTTCATTTGTCATTTTTCATTATTTAGTCTTTAATGTTAGTCAAGCATTGATTCACTGAGGGAAAAAATCCTTCAATAGAAACATATAATCAAACATCACTCTTACCTTTATAAAAAAACAAAACTTCAAGGCCAGGCACAGTGGCTCACGCCTGTAATCCCAGGACTTTGGAAGGCCGAGGCGGGTGGATCATGAGGTCAGGACTTCGAGACCAGCCTGACCAACTGGTGAAACCCCATCTCTACTAAAAATACAAAAATTAGCTGGGCATGGTGGCGCACACCTGTAATCTGAGCTACTCGGGAGGCTGAAGCAGAAGAATCGCTTGAATCTGGGAGGCAGAGTTTGCAGTGAGCCGAGATGGTGCCACTGCACTCCAGCTTGGGCAACAGAGCGAGACTCCATAGCAAAACAAAACAAAACAAAAAGAAAAACAAAACAAAACTTCTTAATATTTCATCTCTACTATTACTATTCTGTGGAGCTCTAACTATCCATTTGCTCACTTCTTTTCTCTCTCTCTCTCTCCTTCTTTCTCCACCTGCTCAGGGGCTTATGTTTCTTTTTCTTTCTTTTCTTTTTTTTTTTTTTTTGAGATGGAGTCTTTGTCACCCAGGCTGGAGTGCAGTGGCACATCTCGGCTCACTGAAACCCCTGCCTCCCTTGTTCAAGCGATTCTCCTGCCCCAGCCTCTGGAGTAGCTGGGATTACAGGCACGTGCCACCATGCCTGGCTAATTTTTGTATTTTTTTGTAGAGACGAGGTTTCACCACGTTGGTCAGGGTGGTCTCGAACTCCTGACCTCAGATGATCCACCCTCCTCAGCCTCCCAAAGTGCTGAGATTACAGGCATCAGCCACCACGCCCAGCATGCTTGTCTTTAAATATCTTAAAAATATGCTGGCTTTCTATAATATGGCAAAATCTAAGTTGTTTGATTCTATGCCTTTGCATTCTATGTCTCAAACTTAAATGATTTTCTAATCCAGACTCTCTTGTCACATTAAATATTCCATTAAATATGTACTTTGAAACTGGGATAATTTTCTTTTAATAAACACGCACATTTAGCATTCTATATCTTCCCACTTTCTGAGAACTTGGAATGGAATATTCTGCAGTGTGGGTTAGATCTGGAAAGGGTTCAGATATTCTGAACCTTTCTGTCCCTAACTACTTAGATTTCATTTAGGATAATCTTCTAAGAATACCCATTTGCTGTTTAACACTGACTCTAATTAAAGTTGATTTTTAAAGTGTTTTATTTTATTTTATTTTGAGATGGAGTCTTGCTCTGTCACCCATGCTGGAGTGCAGTGGCACGATCTTGGCTCACTGCAAACTCTGCCTCCCATGCTCAAGCAACTCTCATGCCTCAGCCTCCTGAGCAGCTGGATTACAGACACATACCACCATGCCCGGCTAATTTTTGTATTTTTAGTAGAGACAGGGTTTCACCATGTTGGCCAGACTGGTCTTGAACTCCTGGCCTCAAGTGATCCACCTGCCTTGGCCTCCCAAAGTGCTGGGATTACAGGCATGAGCCACCACGCCCAGCCAAAGTGTTTTAGAATTCTAAATTTTCCTCTGCCATCTTCCATAAAATGTTATTTCACATACAAATACTAGGAACAATATTAAAAATTTTCTATTTATGTGTGACCATATAGTCCTCTACCAACATCCTATTTCTTTTGAGAGAGTCTTACACTGTTGCCCAGGCTGGAGTACAGTGGCACCATCTCAGCTCACCGCAACCTCCGCCTCCTGGGATTGAGCGATTCTCCAACCTCAACCTCCCAAGTAGCTGAGATTACAGGCATGTGCCACCACGCCCGGCTAATTTTTGTAATTTTAGTAGAGATGGGGTTTCACCATGTTAGCTAAGCTGGTATTGAACTCCTGGCCTCAAGTGACGT
The DNA here is from genome assembly GCF_029289425.2 of Pan paniscus. Lineage (NCBI taxonomy): Eukaryota > Metazoa > Chordata > Mammalia > Primates > Hominidae > Pan > Pan paniscus. The sequence goes on along the minus strand of NC_085926.1, from coordinate 48,313,160 downwards.
CCCTGACTCAGCCTCCCAAAGTGCTAGGATTATAGGCATGAGCCACTGCGCCCGGCCTAACGTCCGATTTCTAAGAGATGAATTCAGAGTTTTTCCTGGAGATTCTAAGTATTAGCACAAAAAGATGATTCTTAACCATGTCTATTTATGTGAGATTCTGAAGCGTGGCCCGCACTATCTTAAGTCCTAACCTGGAGGTGCCTACCATGCCAAATGAAGATAAATTAAGATTTTTCTGTGATTCATTGAAACCTGGCCACGTGTAAGGGAAAATTAGTCTTAATATTTTCTTTCCAGTGCCCCATCAGTAGAGCCTCACTTTCTTTTCATGTGTCAAATGACTGGTTTGGATTAGATTTCAGCAACCTTCAGGGTCTGACATTCTCAATTCTCAGTGATTAGTACTTGGGGAATTTAAAGTGATTGTTTAAAATATTAAATTTTAGTAATAATTTCATGTGTCATGTTAAATTTTATTAAAATATATGCATACAAAATATATGCATGCAAAGTACCTATATTTTGTATGCATACATATATTTTAATAAAATTTAACGTGAATATATATATATTTTTTTGAGACAAGGTCATTCTCTGTCACCCAGGCTGGAGTACAGTGGTGTGAGCTCAGCTCACTGTAGCCTCAAACTTGTGGGCTCAAGCAATCCTCCAACCTCAGCCTCCCTGAGTAGCTGGGACTACAAGCACACACCACCACACCTGGCTAATTTTTTAATTTTTTTGTACAGACAGGGGTATTGTTATGTTGCCGAGGCTGATCTTGAACTCCTGGCCTCAAGTGATCTTCCTGTCTTGGCCTCCCAAAGCCTGGGATTACAAGCATGAGCCACTGTGCCCGGCTTAAAAAATATTTAAATATATATGATACATATAAACATTTACGATACCATGCCTATTCCAGAGTAGGCACTGAATAAATGTTTTCTTCAACTCTCTATATACTGCCTTTGTTATTATTATTATTATTTTTGTCATTTAATAAGCTAAGTAAGCTCTTGACTGTATCATTCATTTGAAAAACCAGTCAGGCAGCACTGACTAAATTGCCTGTAAACTGAGGCAAATGTTGTCTTTCTGAGCTTCTACCTGCTTGCCTGTTTCATTGGATAGGCAGATAAAAGGGAAACTATGCTAAGAACTTTTCTTAAAAGGACTTTGCCTGGTGTTGAGGAATCCACAAGCATTCAACCTAGCACAAGTAAAATATGCGGTGAGTTGGGTAAGGATGCACAAAAATTTGGACATGTTTCAGAAGGGTAAGAATTAGGGCATGAATCCTCTACCATTGCCACGGTTCACCTATAGGTCGCCAAACTTTTGGTGTCCTAATTTCAAACCTCAAGAGAAGATGCCTAGAACAGGAGTAACAACAGAGTTTACTCCTTTCCAGAGCTTACCATTCATCTAAAGGTGGAAATAATCACTCAACGAATGAATGCATTCCCAATAACATTTCTGGTGGAGATAATTGAAATAGAGATCTATAAAGCAAGATAAGGGAATCAAATAATGGAATAAAATATGTATTAAGTCAGGGAGAGTTTTACTGAAGAGATTAGCTCAGCAGAGAACACTTCTTACTTCCTAATGTGATGATCTGTCCTGGAGAATGGTCCATGTGTGGTTAGGAACGTGTATTCTGCAGCTGTTGAATGAAATATTCTATAAATGTCTGTTAGGTCCTTTTTGTATATGGTGTAGTTTCAGCCCAATATTTCTTTGTTGACTTTCTGTCTGGATATTTCAACTGTTGTGACTGAGGAAGTGGGCTGGCTAGCTGCCACGGGCAAGGAGACTAGGTGAGTGCCTGTGACAGATGCCCTCTGGTGGTTCAGGGCCAACTCCAGGCCAGCTGTCAATCCTAGAGTGGGTGCTTGGGGCCCAGTGGCTGCAGGGGCCTCCCTGCGGTGTAGGTCAGCCAGTGTCCCTGGGTGATAGTGTGCCTTGTGGGTTTGGGCTTAGGATCCCAGTCATTCCTTTGGACCTACACTCTGGGCATCCAGGGTTTTGGTGCCGCAGGTACCCATGTAAATTTAGCGGAATTACGGCAGGACCTCAGGGATGGAGGGTTTTGCGGCTACTGGCCCCCAGGTAGGCCGCACTACAGATAGGGGTCCCGTTTCAAGATGGCCCCATGCTAGCCGTTAAGGTCACGGGGATTGGGGATGTCAAGGGGGTTCCTGCTTTGGGATAATGTAGCCATGCAGACTCCTGGCAACTGTTCACATTGAATTCTGCCCCGTGAGGACAGGGGCAGTTGGGGGACACTCCTGTAGCAATGACTTCTGGCATCTGTGGTGGTGATGGGGACAGCCAAGGGTCTTCAGCTTACCTTTTCCCTGGAAAAAGTCCTCCCTGGCTCCCATCTGATCCTGGCAGGGGAGACAGTGTGCAGAGGCAGATGCCTCACTCCCCACCCTATGGCCCTATCCTGGGCTCCCATGCTCTGCAAGAGTTTCGCTCTTCTCCTGGTGCTCTCACATGCGCTTCCTCAGCCACTCTAGACAAAATATAGTTGGTTATTTATTGTTTTGCTTCCTTTTTGGGGGCGGGAAGTAGGGGAGGAACAAGAGCCAGGCAACTCTAGTGTAAGCCATCTTGCTGACCTCACTCGCCTATCACAATGTTATTTCTGGTATAAAATTTGGAAGAACTTCCAAGACTTAAGTGACACTGCTATATAAAACTCTTTCAATTCCCATCTACTTACTTATTGTAAACATGATTTTTCAGTGTGTGGAAAACAAAGAATAAATATAGAACTGATGTTGAGTCCTGAGTCGTTCTAGCAACAAGTAATATTCAAGGGTAGATATTTAAACTAACTGAAAAGCATCAGCAAGCGTCAACCATGTATTACTCTGTTCTGGCACTGCTTTAAAGAAATATGTGCGGCCGGGCACAGTGACTCACGCCTGTAATCCCAGCACTTTGGGAGGCCAAGGTGGGTGGATCGCTTGAGGTCAGGAGTTCAAGACCAGCTTGGCCAACATGGTGGCCAAGTGTCTCTACTAAAAATACAAAAATTTGCCAGGTGTAGTGGTGCATGCCTGTAATCCCAGCTACTCGGGAGGCTGAGGCAAGAGAATCACTTGAATCCAGGAGGTGGCAGTTGCAGTGAGCCGAGATTGCACCACTGCACTCCAGCCTGGGCGACAGGGTGAGACTCCATCTCAAGAAAAAAAAAAAGAAAGAAAGAAATACGTGAAACCAGGTAATTTATAAAGAGAAAAGGTTTAATTGGCTCATGGTTCCACAGGCTGTATAGACTTCTACTTTTGGGGAGGCCTCAGTAAACTTACAATCATGGCAGAAGGCAAAGCAGGAAGGAGGCATCTCACATGGCTGGAGCAGGAGGAAGAGAATGAATGGGGAGGTGCTATACACCTTTAAACAACCAGTTATTGCAAGAACTTGCTACCAGGAGAACAGCACCAAGGGGGATGGTGTTAAACTATGAGAAACCACCGCTGTGATCTAATCACCTCCCACCAGGCCCCACCTCCAACAATGGGGATTACAATGTCACATGATATTTGGTGGGGACACAGATCCAAACCAAATCAATCCATCACAGTAAGAAATGTATACTTACGCTGGGCACGGTGGCTCATGCCTGTAATCCCAGCACTGTGGGAGGCTGAGGCACATGGATCACAAAGTCAGGAGTTCGAGACCAACCTGGCCAACATGGTGAAACCCCATCTCTACTAAAAATACAAAAATTAGCTGGGCATGGTGGCGTGTGCCTGTAATCCAGCTACTCAGGAGGTTAAGGCAGGAGAATCACTTGAATCCGGGAGGTGGAGGTTGCAGTGAGCTGAGATTGCACCACTGCACTCCAGCCTGGGGGACAGAGTGAGACTCCATCTCAAAAAAAAAAAAAAAGAAAAGAAAAGAAATAAATGTACCTCTACATCAAATAACTATCAAATTTTATAGTATACCTATGTTTTGATTGACATGTACTATTAACTGTGATAATAACTCAGTTCAAGAGAAACAGATTAAAACTTTATATCCTATGATCCCAGGAACTTTGAAAAATCCATTTATTTGCATATTTCTGATGATGAAAAGTAGAAAAGCATGATCAGTAACTCACCATCAAGCATAACATTGAAATAAAAGTTACATGGAGAAGGCAGAATGAAACGTTCATTCAAGGAGAAAAAGAAATGACGTACAATTTCTAACTGAGTTCATCCATGTGGCTTTCAAATATACAATGTAAAATCAAATTGCCATAGAATGTAAATTCCATGGGTTATGTCTAAGATAATGATTTTTATTTTAAAATAGTAATATTTAAACTAGGCCAGTAATTGAGTTATTTGTAACTATTTAAACTTTTTTTTTAAGACAGTTTTGCAGGCAACCCCCTTTGGGTCCCCTCCTTCGTATGGGAGCTCTGTTTTCACTCTATTAAATCTTGCAACTGCATACTCTTCTGTTCCATGTTTGTTCCAGCTCGAGCTGAGCTTTCACTCACTGTCCACCACTGCTGAAAGCCACCATCGCTGACCCACCATTGGCTTCCACCCCTCCGGATTGGGCAGGGTGGCTGCTATGCTTCTGATCCAGCGAGGTGCCCATTGCCACTCCCAATCAGGCTAGAGGCTCGCCATTGTCCCTACATGGCTAAGTGCCTGGGTTCATCCTAATCGAGCTAAACACTAGTCGCTGGGTTCCAGAGTTCTCTTCCATGACCGACGGCTTCTAATAGAGCTATAACACTCACTGCATGTCCCAAGTTTCCATTCCTTGGAATCCGTGAGGCCAAGAACCCCAGGTCAGAGAACAAAAGGCTTGCCGCCATCTTGGGAGCGGCCTGCCACCATCTCAGGAGCTCTAAGAACAAAGACCTGCCTGGTAACAGCTGTTGGCCCGTACAGGTATTCTCCAAAGTGGTGAGTAATATTGGACCACTTTAGCTTGCTATCCTGTCCTATCCTTCCTTAGAATCAGAGGAAATACTGGGCACCTGTCGGCCAGTTAAAAATGATTCGCATGGCCACTGGACTTAAGACTCAGCTGTGAGGCTTTCTGGGAAGAGGCTTTCTAACAACCCCCAACCTTTTGGGGTTAGGAGCGTTGGTCTGCCTGGAACCAGCTTCCGCTTTCACAATTTCCTTGGGGGAAGCCGAGGGCCGACTAGAGGCAGAAAGCTGTCGTCCTGAACTCCCGGCATTGGCTGGTTGAGATCATGGTGCAGCCAGAAGTCTCTACTCAACAGTTGCCCACGTGTGCACCCCTACCTTTCCTTCTGACCCATACCTCCTGGGTCCCGACCATGACTTTCTTGAAAGTGTAGCCCCAAAAATTCTCCTTACCTCTGAATCTACTTCCTCCAATCCCTGCCTCCTAGGTACTAATGCTTCAGACTTTCATTTCCTCTCCCAAGTATTAGGGCAAGTTGTATCTCCAAAGGGATCTAAGGAAGCTCTATGCTGTGGCCTTAGATATCTAGGCTATGAACCCAGGGAGTCTTGCCCCTGGTGTCCCTCCCAATTTAGGTATATAGCTGTCAACATGGGCTGTTATGTGGGACCCATTCCCACCACCCTTGCCAGGGCCCCAAGTTTGTAAATAGCTAGGAAGATTGCTCTCCCATTGTGTAAGATGCTCTCCTCCCCTAATTTCTACCCAGTTTACTACCCCCTGCAATACAATCTCCAAGCCTTGGCTCCTTGGCCAGGCCCTTAGAACTGATAACCCAGTATTTTAACAACTGGAACTGAGTCTACAACAACATAATAGATCAGGATGAAAACGAATTTGAGTAAATTAAAGGGAGGCACATGTTCCTATAGTGGCAAACTGGGGCAACAAGTGAACGTCCTTCCACTGCGTTTCCAAAATCCATCTAAAAAAAGACAGACAGAGAGAGGAAGAGGCAGAAAGTCAAAGAGAGAAAGAAAGAAAAAAGGGAAAGAGAGAGGTAGTAAAGAAAAAACAGCGTACCCTATTCCTTTAAAAGCCAAGGTAAATTTAGAACCTATAATTGATAATTAAAGGTCTTCTCCACGACCCTATAACACTCCAATACTACCTTGTTGTCAGTGTAAACAAGGGCGTAGCCCGAAAACACTGAGACCACTGACAACCCGTAGCCTTCCTATCAAAAATCCTGAACCCAGTAACCCGTGGATGGCCCAAATGCATTCAATCTGTAGTGGCAACTGCTTTGCTAACAGAATAAAGTAGAAAAATAACCTTTAGAGGAAACCTCATTGTGAGCACACCTCACCAGTTCAGAACAATCCTAAGACCAAAAAAAAAAAAGGTAGCTTACTAGCTCAAAATTCTTAAAGTATGGGGCTATTCTGTTAGAAAAAGGTGATTTAACACCAACCACTGATAATTCCCTTAACCCAGCAGATTTCCTAACAGGGGATTTAAATCTTAATTACCATACAAAGGTCCAACCAGACCTAGGAGGAACTTCCTTTAGGATAGGACGATAGATGGTTCCTCCCAGGCGATTGAGGAAAAAACCACAATGGGTATTCAGTAATTGATAAGGAAACTCTCGTGGAAGCAGAGTTAGGAGAATTGCCTCATAATTGGTCTGCACAAACTGTGAGCTGTTTGCACTCAGCCAAGCCTTAAAGTACTTACAAAAAGAGCAAGCCCATCTTTTTCTCCTCGCTCTCCTTCTCGTAGGAAAAAGGCACATAGGATAAACAGGAGCCATCTCTCATATTTCGTACCCAAAAGGACTTAATCCGGGGCAACAAAATCTTAAGATCGATAATTAAGGCATATTCCTACAAAGGAAAAGGACAAAGGCCCTAGTGGGCAAAAACTCTTATCTCAATCCTGACTCAAAAAGTTACCTACACCCTCTCTGAAACGAATTTGCATAAGAACTGTTGTTTATGAAAATGCATCTTGATGGGGCAACTGGGTTGTTATGAAATACTCAGAAACCCAGCCCAGCTCTAGAACTCACTCCTGAGTGCAAAGGCAATGTCAGGCATGCTGGTAAAGGACCACTAGAATCCAGCAGCCCAGACCCCTTTCTTTGTGGTCAAGAAGGGCAGGAAAACAGGTGCAGGACTGCTACATCGGTGAGTGTAACTAATCTGATAAGCAGAGGTCCGTGGGTGGTTACGCACCCTGAAAAGGAATAAGCATTAGGACCACAGAGGACGCTCTAGGACTAATGCTCATCAGAAAATGACTAGGGGTGCTGGCATCCCTATGTTCTTTTTAAACGTTCCCCCCCCCCAGGCAAAAACGCCCCTAAGATGTATTCTAGAGAATTAGGACCAATTTGACCCTCAGATGCTAAGAAAGAAATGACTTATATTCTTCTGCAGTACCCCTGGCCACAATATCCTCTTCAAGAGGGAGAAACCTGCCCTCCAAGGGAAGTATAAATTATAACACCATCTTACAGCTAGACTTCTTTTGTAGAAAATAGGGCAAATGGAGCGAAGTGCCATATGTGCAAACTTTCTTTTCATTAAGAGACAACTCACAATTATGTTAAAAGTGTGATTTATGCCCTACAGGAAGCCCTCAGAATCTACCCCCCTGCCCCGGCGTTCCCCTGGCTCCTTCCCCAACTAATAATGACCCCCCTTCAAAACAAACGGTGCAAAAGGAGATAGAGAAAGGGGTAAACAATGAACCAAAGAGTGCCAATATTCCCAGATTATGCCCCCTTGAAGCGGTGGGAGGAGGAGAATTCAGCCCAGAGTGTGTGTACCTTTTTCCCTCTCAGACTTGAAGCAAATTAAAATAGACCTAGGTAAATTCTCAAATAACCCTGATGGCTATATTGATGTTTTACAAGGGTTAGGACAATCCTTTGATCTGACATGGAGAGACATAATGTTACTGCTAGATCAGATACTAACCCCAAATGAGAGAAGTGCCGCTATAACTGCAGCCCGAGAGTTTGGCAATCTCTGGTATCTCAGTCAGGTCAATGATAGGATGACAACAGAGGAAAGAGAATGATTCCCCACAGGCCAGCAGGCAGTTCCCAGTGTAGACCCTCAATGGGACGCAGAATCAGAATGTGGAGATTGGTGCCGCAGACATTTGCTAACTTGCATGCTAGAAGGACTAAGAAAAACTAGGAAGAACCCTATAAATTATTCAATGATGCCTACTATAACACAGGGAAAGGAAGAAAATCCTACTGCCTTTCTGGAGAGACTAAGGGAGGCACTGAGGAAGCATACCTCTCTGTCACCTGGATCTATTGAAGGCCAACTAATCTTAAAGGGTAAGTTTATCACTCAGCTGCAGACATTAGAAAAAAACTTCAAAAGTCCGCCTTAGGCCTGGAACAAAACTTAAACTAAGAACTTGGCAACCTCAGTTTTTATAATAGAGATCAGAAGGAGCAGGCAGAACTGGACAAACGGGATAAAAAGAAGGCCACCGCTTTAGTCATGGCCTTCAGGCAAGTGGACTTTGGAGGCTCTGGAAAAGTGAAAGGCTGGGCAAATCGAATGCCTAATAGGGATTTGCTTCCAGTGCAGTCTACAAGGACACTTTAAAAAAGATTGTCCGAATAGAAATAAGCCACCCTCTCATCCATGCCCCTTATTTCAAGGGTATCACTGGAAGGCCCACTGCCCCAGGGGATGAAGGTCCTCTGAGTCAGAAGCCACTAACCAGATGATCCAGCAGCAGGACTGAGGGTGCCTGGGGCAAGCGCCAGCCCCTGGCATCACCCTCTCCAGGTATGCTTGACCACTGAGGGCCAGGAGGTTAACTGTCTGCTGGACACTAGCGCGGCCTTCTCAGTCTTACTCTCCTGTCCCAGACAACTGTCCTCCAGATCTGTCACTATCCGAGGGGTCCTAGGACAGGCAGTCACTAGATACTTCTCCCAGACACTAAGTTGTGACTAGGGAACTTTACTCTTTTCACATACCTTTCTAATTATGCCTGAAAGCCCCATTCCCTTGTTAGGGAGAGACATTCTAGCAAAAACAGGGGTCATTATACACTAGAATTAGGAGAAGAAAAAAAGGTAAATATCTATACAGACTCTAAGTATGCTTACCTAGTCCTCCATGCCCACGCAGCAATATGGAGAGAAAGAGAATTCCTAACTTCTGAGGGAACACCTATCAAATATCAGGAAGCCATTAGAAGATTATCATTGGCTGTACAGAAACCTAAAGAGGTGGCAGTCTTACACTGCAGGAGTCATCAGAAAGGAAAGGAAAGGGAAATAGAAGGGAACCGCCAAGCAGATATTGAAGCCAAAGAGCCACAAGGCAGGACCCTCCATTAGAAAGGCTTATAGAAGGACCCCTAGTATAGGGTAATCCCCTCCGTGCCGCTATACTACCAGTAGCTCCCCTTACCAAGAGCTTCTATGGAGAATGCGGCTTCCCGGAAATATTGAAGCCCCATCTTATAGGAGTTTTTCTAAAGGAAACCCCACTTTCAGCCCCACACCCATATGCCCCTGAACTTCAGGCCATACATTTCAATCCCTGTATCTTTAACCTCCTTGTTAAGTTTCTCTCTTCCAGAATCAAAGCTGTAAAACTACAAATGTTCTTCAAATGGAGCCCCAGATGCAGTCCCTGACTAAGATCTACCAGGGATCCCTGGACCGGCCTGCTAGCCCATGCTGTGATATTGATGACATCGAAGGCACCCCTCCCTAGGAAATCTCAACTGCACGACCCCTACTATGCCCCAGTTGAGCAGGAAGCAGTTAGAGCAGTTGTCAGCCAACCCCCCCAACAGCACTTGGGTTTTCCTGTTGAGAGCGGGGACTGAGAGACAGGACTAGCTGGATTTCTTAGGCTGACTAAGAATTTGTAAGCCTAGCTAGGGAAGGTGAACGCACCCACGTTTAAACACTTGTAACTCAGCTCAAGCCCGACCAATCAGGTAGTAAAGAGGGCTCACTAAAATACAAAATAGGCTAAAAGCAGGAGGTAAAGAAATAGTCAAATCATATATCGCCTGAGAACACAGGGGAGGGACAATGATCGGGATATAAACCCAGGCATTCAAGCAGGGAGCGGCAACCCCCTTTGGGTCTCTTCCCATCATATGGGAGCTCTGTTTCCACTCTATTAAATCTTGCAACTGAAAAACAAAAAGACAGTTTTGCTCTGTCTCCCAAGCTAGAGTGCAGTGGTGCGATCTCGGCTTACTGCAACCTCTGCCTCTTGGGTTCAAGCGATTCTCATGCCTCAGCCTCATGAGTAGCTGGGATTACAGGCACACACCACCACGCCCAGCTAATTTTTGCATTTTTAGTAGAGACAGGGTCTCACCATGTTGGCCAAGCCGGTCTCGAACTCCTAGCCTCAAGTGATCCGCCTGCCTCAGCTTCCCAAAGTGCTGAGATTACAGGCTTGAGCCACAGTACCCAGCCTATTAAAATTTCTGATGGAAAATTTTACATGTAACTTAAAAATATATATAAGCAGGCACCAAATTTAGAGGGATTAAAAGCAAAAATTCTGAAGACCACCATGGTAGACACTGTGGTTGATCAGAGCAGTGCTGAGAAAATACACTTGACCTCCCAGAACTATGTGGCATGTCCCCAGTTAAGGCCATTCATTTAGGACTTAGACCTGAGGAATTTATGATAACCAATAACTTCTGAACTTCTGCTTTAAAAAATGTTAGCGTTTTGAGAAATTTTTGTTCAAATGGTAGAACAAGCTATCATTTAAGGGAAATGAGCACTCTATCTCCAGATTTCTCAGCTCTGCTAAATAAGACTGAACTTGGAGGATTCCATATAAGGTAATTTTCTACTTTAAAACCCTGTGAGTCAGGGCAAATCAGTGGCTCACACCTGTAATCCCAATGCTTTGGGAGGCCAAGCAAGAGGGTCACTTGAGGCTAGGCGTTCAAGGCTGCAGTGACCTGTGATTATGCCACTGTACTTCAGCCTGGGCAGCAGAGAAAGACCTTGTCTCTAAAGAAATAAAAATAAATAGAACCTCTATAAGTCAATATAGAAATAATCTAAAGCAGATGCTTCAATAAAGTGACCACTTTTGACTTGATAAAATAACTGCACATGCAGATGTGGTACTTTATAGTATTGTGTCAATATCTGAAGCCGTCGGCCGGGCGCGGTGGCTCACGCCTGTAATCCCAGCACTTTGGGAGGCCGAGGCGGGCGGATCACGAGGTCAGGAGATCGAGACCATCCTGGCTAACACGGTGAAACCCCGTCTCTACTAAAAATACAAAAAATTAGCCGGGCGTGGTAGCGGGTGCCTGTAGTCCCAGCTACTCGGGAGGCTGAGGCAGGAGAATGGCGTGAACCCGGGAGGCGGAGCTTGCAGTGAGCCGAGATCGCGCCACTGCACTCCAGCCTGGGCGACAGAGCGAGACTCCGTCTCAAAAAAAAATATATATATATATATATATCTGAAGCCGTCTTGAATGTAATAATTATAATGCAAATTAAAATGTAGGAATTCAAAAATTGTGTATGACATATGTCTAAAATGGTAGGTTCAGCTTTGGCAAGAACAGCTAGATTTGGGAGTAGTACTGGACAGTACATACCACCCTCAGAAATTTGAAATATGAACTCACAAGATTTAGGCATTACAGAATTTAGAGTTGAAAGAAATAGATTTGAGTCATATCTACACTTCCTAATTTCAAAGCTCACTCTCTTCTACTGCCAGGCATTGGAACCTTGAAAAGACAAATAAGCTTTGCCTTCCTTCCTAGTTCATTATGAACAAACTATCAACAAAAACCATCCTGTTCAGCCAGTTTCTCAGAGCAACCATGGGAGTCACAGCAGGTAAAGTGGACTTCTTAATTTGCAAACTTTTAAGGGTTGTATTATTTATTACTTGGTTTTTTTCTCAGGGGAGGCCTTGGGTAGAAATTATCTCGATATAGAATGAAAAATGTTTGCCTGGAAAATGTGTAGGATGAAGAGAATAGAAACCAGTAATTAAAATATCAATTGGTATGTACTATAATAATTTCAATAATGCAAGTAAGCTGTTGGTAAATATACTATGATTTTCCTTTCAGTAATTTTACTGGATACTAAGTATTAACACCAAGTAACAACATTAGGGAAGATTACAAGTAAAGGAGTGAGGTTTTGGTGTTTTGTCCCTTCTTGTTTCTTTTTTTTTTTTTTTTTTTTTCTTTTCTTTTTTATTGATCATTCTTGGGTGTTTCTCGCAGAGGGGGATTTGGCAGGGTCACAGGACAATAGTGGAGGGAAGGTCAGCAGATAAACAAGTGAACAAAGTTCTCTGGTTTTCCTAGGCAGAGGACCCTGCGGCCTTCCACAGTGTTTGTGTCCCTGGGTACTTGAGATTAGGGAGTGGTGATGACTCTTAACCAACATGCTGCCTTCAAGCATCTGTTTAACAAAGCACATCTTGCACCGCCCTTAATCCATTCAACCCTGAGTGGATACAGCACATGTTTCAGAGAGCACAGGGTTGGGGGTAAGGTCACAGATCAACAGGATCCCAAGGCAGAAGAATTTTTCTCAGTACAGAACAAAATGAAAAGTCTCCCATGTCTACCTCTTTCTACACAGACACAGCAACCATCTGATTTCTCAATCTTTTCCCCACCTTTCCCCCCTTTCTATTCCACAAAACCGCCATTGTCTTCATGGCCCGTTCTCAATGAGCTGTTGAGTACACCTCCCAGATGGGGTGGTGGCCGGGCAGAGGAGCTCCTCACTTCCCAGTAGGGGCGGCCGGGCAGAAGCGCCCCTCACCTCCCGGACGGGGCGGCTGGCCGGGCGGGGGGCTGACCCCCCCCCACCTCCCTCCCGGACGGGGCGGCTGGCCGGGCGGGGGGCTGACCCCCCACCTCCCTCCCGGACAGGGCGGCTGGCCGGGCAGAGGGGCTCCTCACTTCCCAGTAGGGGCGGCCGGGCAGAGGCGCCCCTCACTTCCCCAACGGGGCGGCTGGCCTGGCGGGGGGCTGACCCCCCACCTCCCTCCCGGACGGGGTGGCTGGCCGGGCAGAGGGGCTCCTCACTTCCCGGTAGGGGCGGCCGGGCAGAGGCGCCCCTCACCTCCCGGACAGGGCGGCTGGCCGGGCAGGGGGCTGATCCCCCCACCTCCCTCCCGGACGGGGCGGCTGGCCGGGCGGGGGCTGACCCCCCCACCTCCCTCCCGGACGGGGCGGCTGGCCGGGCGGGGGGCTGACGCCCCCACCTCCCTCCCGGACGGGGCGGCTGGCCGGGCGGGGGGCTGAACCCCCCACCTCCCTCCCGGACGGGGCGGCTGGCCGGGCGGGGGGCTGACCCCCCCACCTCCCTCCCGGATGGGGCGGCTGGCCGGGCGGGGGGCTGACCCCCCCACCTCCCTCCCGGACAGAGCAGCTGGCCGGGCAAAGGGGCTCCTCACTTCCCAGAAGGGGCGGCCGGGCAGAGGCGCCCCTCACCTCCTGGACGGGGCGGCTGGCCAGGCGGGGGGCTAACCCCCCCACCTCCCTCCCGGATGGGGCGGCTGGCCGGGCCGGGGGCTGACCCCCCCACCTCCCTCCCAGACAGAGCGGCTGGCTGGGCAGAGGGGCTCCTCACTTCCCAGTAGGGGCGGCTGGGCAGAGGCGCCCCCCCACCTCCTGGACAGGGCGGCTGGCCGGGCAGGGGGCTGATCCCCCCACCTCCCTCCCGGACGGGGCGGCTGGCCAGGCGGGGGGCTGACCCCCCCACCTCCCTCCCGGACGGGGCGGCTGGCCGGGCGGGGGGCTGAACCCCCCACCTCCCTCCCGGACGGGGCGGCTGGCCGGGCGGGGGGCTGACCCCCCCACCTCCCTCCCGGACGGGGCGGCTGGCCGGGCGGGGGGCTGACCCCCCCACCTCCCTCCCGGACAGAGCAGCTGGCCGGGCAAAGGGGCTCCTCACTTCCCAGAAGGGGCGGCCGGGCAGAGGCGCCCCTCACCTCCTGGACGGGGCGGCTGGCCAGGCGGGGGGCTAACCCCCCCACCTCCCTCCCGGACGGGGCGGCTGGCCGGGCCGGGGGCTGACCCCCCCACCTCCCTCCCAGACAGAGCGGCTGGCTGGGCAGAGGGGCTCCTCACTTCCCAGTAGGGGCGGCTGGGCAGAGGCGCCCCCCCACCTCCTGGACAGGGCGGCTGGCCGGGCAGGGGGCTGATCCCCCCACCTCCCTCCCGGACGGGGCGGCTGGCCAGGCGGGGGGCTGACCCCCCCACCTCCCTCCCGGACGGGGCGGCTGGCCGGGCGGGGGGCTGACCCCCCCACCTCCCTCCCGGACGGGGCGGCTGGCCGGGCGGGGGGCTGACCCCCCCACCTCCCTCCCGGACGGGGCGGCTGGCCGGGCGGGGGGCTGAACCCCCCACCTCCCTCCCGGACGAGGCGGCTGGCCGGGCAGAGGGGCTCCTCACTTCCCGGTAGGGGCGACCGGGCAGAGGCGCCCCTCACCTCCCGGACGGGGCGGCTGGCCGGGCGGGGGGCTGACCCCCCCACCTCCCTCCCGGACGAGGAGGGAGGACGCTCCTCACTTCTCAGACGGGGTGGCTGCCGGGCGGAGGGGCTCCTCACTTCTCAGACGGGGCGGTTGCCAGGCAGAGGGTCTCCTCACTTCTCAGACAGGGCGGCCGGGCAGAGACGCTCCTCACATCCCGGACGGGGCGGCAGGGCAGAGGTGCTCCCCACATCTCAGACGATGGGCGGCCGGGCAGAGACGCTCCTCACTTCCCAGATGTGATGGCGGCCGGGAAGAGGCGCTCCTCACTTCCTAGATGGGATGGCGGCCGGGCAGAGACGCTCCTCACTTTCCAGACTGGGCAGCCAGGCAGAGGGGCTCCTCACATCCCAGACGATGGGCGGTCAGGCGGAGATGCTCCTCACTTCCCAGACGGGGTGGCTGCCAGGCAGAGGCTGCAATCTCGGCACTTAGGGAGGCCAAGGCAGGCGGCTGGGAGGTGGTTGTAGCGAGCCGAGATCACGCCACTGCACTCCAGCCTGGGCGCCATTGAGCACTGAGTTAACGAGACTCCGTCTGCAATCCCGGCACCTCGGGAGGCCGAGGCTGGCGGATCACTCGCGGTTAGGAGCTGGAGACCAGCCCAGCCAACACATCGAAACCCCGTCTCCACCAAAAAAATACGAAAACCAGTCAGGCGTGGCGGCGCACGCCTGCAATCGCAGGCACTCGGCAGGCTGAGGCAGGAGAATCGGGCAGGGAGGTTGCAGTGAGCTGAGATGGCAACAGTACCGTCCAGCTTTGGCTCGGCATCAGAGGGAGACCGTGGAAAGAGGGGAGAGGGGAGAGGGGAGAGGGGAGAGGGGAGAGGGGAGAGAGGGGAGGGGGGAGGGGGGAGGGGGGAGGGGGGAGGGGAGAGGGGAGAGGGGAGAGGGGAGAGGGACCATTGGCAGTGATTTCTATGAGCCCTTCTTGTTTCTTATTGCCTGTTGACTTACACATGTTGTTGAGTGACTGCTCTTCAGAAATGGGGTCCTACTATGTTGCCCAGGCTGGTCTCGAACTCCTGGGCTCAAGTGATCCTCCTGCCTTGGCCTCCCAAAATGCTGGGATTACAGGCATGAGCCACCATGCCTGGCTACTTTTAAATATTTTATTGGAAAACTCTTGGTATTTATTCTTTCCCTTGGCAAGCATTCTTTACTAACTCTTTTTCTGGCATCTTCTAAAATTCTGTTTAAAAAATTTTTTTTTCAAATGTCCAAAGATTTTAGGGAAATGAATTAAACAATTGAGTTGCATCAGACACAATTCATTCCAAATGACCTGAGGAAAGAACAAATTATTTAGACTTCATTTCCTGGTCAGTGAGGGATCTCTGTGAGAACTTGTACTTCGCATAGATGTTTGTCCTACATCAATAGTTGCATATTTCCACAGTTCTTCTGTCACCATGAAGGGGATCTGCTCAGACGCCATCCTTGTTCTAGCTACCTCCATGTGGATGGCCTTTGCAATTGGTGAGTTATGTGTCCTTGCTCTGCCCACATTTTCTGCAGTAAATCTAGAATCATGGGAAAATTAGAGATGGAAGTGGAAGTGCTGTTCAGTTTTATTTAATCCTAATTTCTCATGTTAAATGTAGAAATTAAAACCCAGAGAAAGGATTCATACAATGTTGCTAATATCAAAGCTGGGATTTGAATCCAAACCATCCAAGTCCAGGAACATTGAACTTCCCAAAATGCCAGGTTACTACCTAAGATATTTAAACCTCAGAAATGTACATTTCTAGAGTTTGTATATTTACATATCTCAAATCAAAAAAAGAAACTCATTAGACTATGTGGAAGTAGACTCAGATATTATTCTGGTTAATGGCGGGTTTTAGCAAAAGTCATGCTTATAGTTAACTGTAGGGAATCTCTGAAGGCCTCAACATGTCATTTTTCTATTCGATTTCTGCAACTCTTCCCTACTTGTCTCCAATCTCTTACTTTCCATTGGTACGGCGTCTCACTTAAAACATTTTTTTCAAGGCTCTCACATCTTAGGAGAGTTCTGTAACAAGCTGAAAACTATTTTTCATGACTCTCATATCTTACGTAAAAAACAAATAAGCCTGGTCCCTCTCCTCCCCTTCCCTCTCCAATTTAATCATCTGTTGACAAATCTAGGTATATTTCTACACTTCCTCACCTTTCATTCAATCCTCACCCCCACTGCTACTGAGCATATCAGCCATTGGCATCAGCCTCCCTGTAAGCCTGCTGTGTTCCCTTCTGGCTGAGTCTCATCCTCTGTCGGGAACACACCATAACTCAACCAAAGTGGACCACTCCATCTTTCTTGCAAATCACCCTTTCCTTGTTCTCGTAGTTGTATGGCCTTATATTTTTGCCTCAAACCTATTTCTCCCCTGTATGCCCATAACCAGTGACTAAGTTCGGTTGATAGAACACTTCATATATCATGTAAATTCATGCTTTTCCACATTTCCACAACAGTGACTTCCTCAGTGAAGGTTCTCATCATTTCATGAAAATATTTTTATATTCTCCTTAACCGTTCCCTTTGCCTCTAACTTGACTTACTCTAACCCATGTACCACTGCTACAATAGTTGTCATTTTTAGTGCAAATCTTATCTTAGTTCTGCTGTAATAAACACAAAGCCTTTGTGATGTGGCCCTTACTACTATGCTGGGTTTCCCAGCACCCATTTATTTACATATCCAATAAATATATACTGTGTGTTGACCTTATGCCAGTAACTGGGCTAGACATGGGTTATGTGTCAGGAGTGGTACCTGAACACACCAGTGGTGGAAGATATATAGATATCATAGTTCATACCTAATATTAACACACTTTTTTTTTTTTTTTGAGACAGAGTCTTGCTGTTACCCAGGCTGGAGTGCAGTGGTGTGATCTCAGCTCACTGCACCTCCACCTCCTGGGTTCCAGCGAGTTTCCCACCTCAGCCCCCAAAGTGGCTGGAACTATATGCATGTGCCACCATGCCTGGCTAAATTTTTTTTATTTTTAGTAGATACATGGTTTGACTATGTTGGCCAGGGTGGTCTCGAACACCTGACCTCGAGTGATCCATCCGGCTTGGCCTCCTAAAGTGCTGAGATTACAGGCATGAGCCACCTCACCTGGCCACACCTTTTTTTTTTTCTTGAGACAGAGTCTCCCTCAGCCACCCAGGATGGAGTGCAGTGGCACCATCTCAGATCACTGCAACCACTGCCTCCCAAGTTCAAGCGATTCTCCCATCTCAGCCTTCCAAGTAGCTAGGATTACAGGCATCCACCATCATGCCCAGCTAATTTTTGTATTTTAGTAGAGACAGGGTTTCACTATGTTGGTCAGGCTGGTCTTGAACTCCTGACCTCAGGTGACCTGCCAGCCTTGGCCTCACAAAGTGCTGGGATTACAGGCGTGAGCCACCGCGCCCGGCCAGACCACACATTTTGATAAATGTTTCAAAAGGTAGGAACAGCAAGAATGTGTAGAACTTAAGCCACTGCCTATCTTTCCCCTTCCCTTCCCAGTGCAATGTGAGGGAAGATCTACTCTGGACAGATATGGCCAAGATGAGTTTTTCTTCTCTCCCTAAGCTTACAGGTGGCAATGGTATATCTCCCTCGGAAGGACACGTCGTCAACATTTTTCATTCCCCCATACCTTTGTGTTGCTGAGGCTAAATTCCAGGAAAGTGAGTCCCAGAGGCAGGGTCCTCTTTTTTCCCACCCATCTCCTACTTGTGAGACTGAGGCTCCATCCCAGGTGAGGCAGACTGAGAGTAGTGGGGCCCTGATGGCCCTCACCCTAGCTTAGGTCAGCCCAGTGTCTCAAAAAAAAAAAAAAAAAAAGAAAAGAAAAGAAAGGACGGTTGGTCATGGTGGCTCATGCCTGTAATCCCAGCACTTTGGGAGGCCAAGGCGGGCAGATCACCTGAGGTCGGGAGTTTGAGACCAGCCTGACCAACTTGGAGAAACCCCATCTCTACTAAACATACAAAAGTTAGCCAGCCATGGTGGTGCATGCCTGTAATCCCAGCCTCCCATCTCAGGAGGCTGAAGCAGGAGAATCGCTTGAACCTGGGAGGCAGAGGTTGCAGTGAGCTGAGTTCGCACCATTGCACTCCAGCTTGGGTGACAAGAGTGAAACTCACTCTCAAAAAAAAAAAAAAATTAGCCAGGCATGGTGGTGCAGACCTATAGTCCCAGCTACTGGGGAGGCTGAGGCAGGAGAATCACTTGAACTAGGGAGGTGGAGGTTGCAGTGAGCCAAGAATGTACCAGTGCACTACAGCCTGGGCAACAGAGTGAGCCACTGTCTCAAAAAAAAAAAAAAAAAATTACAACGTTACATTAAAAAATACTTACTTACTTAGTGCAACACAAACCAGTGAAGGAGGACTTGAGAAAAAAGGAGACATACACAAAACAAAAAGTAAAATGGCAGGTGTAAGTCAATCCAACTATATCAATAAAAAAATTAAATGCGAATGAATTACACAATCCAATCAAAAGGCATAAACTGTCAGACTGAACAAAAAAAAACCAACATCCAACTATATGCTTTATATGGAGATACTCCTTAGATTCAAAAACACAAATAAGCTGAAAGTAAAATGATGAGAAAAATATATCATGCAAACTGCAACCATAAAAATTTGGAATGGCTATACTAATATCAGACAAAATACACTTCAAAACAAAAATGTTACTACAAATGAAGAGAGACATGTTATGATAAAGGGTCAGTCTATCAGGAAGATAAAACAATTATGAACATATATGCACCTAAAAATAAAGCCCCAAATATATGAAGCAAAATTAACAGAATTGAAGGGAGAAATTGATAATACAACAATAATGGTTGGAGACATCACCTCAAACTTTTAATAATGGCTAAAACAACTAGACAGAAGACCAATAAGGAAATAGAAGACTAGAACAACACTATTAACCAACTAGACCCAACAGACATCTACAGACTACACCATCCAACAACATCAGAATACACATACTGCTCAGGTGCACATGCAGTGTTCTCCAGGATAGGCCATATCTTAGATCATAAAACAAGCCTCAATAAATCTAAAAGGATTGAAATCATGTAAAGTAATTTTTCTACTATATAGAAATGTTTATTTGAATGTATTCTATATGTTCTCTATGTTAGAGAACATATAGAAATGTAATATATTTGATAATAGCACAAAGCGGGTGAGTGGGAGCAACCTTGCTCTCACCACTACTATTTAACATTGTACTGGAGGTTCAAGTCAGGGTAATTAGGCAAGAGAAAATGAATAAAAGTTATCCAGATAGGATTGGAAGAAGTAAAATGATCTCTGTTTGTAGATGACATAATTTTGTGAATAGAAAGTCCTAAGGAATACTCTAAAAACTGTTAGTGTTAATAGCAAGTTTGCAGAATACAAGAGCAATATACAAAAATCATTTGTATATCTATACACTACTAATGAACATCCTGAAAATGAAATTAAGAAAACAATTTCACTTACAATAGCATCAAAAATAATAAAATACCTAAGGATAATTTACCAAAGGAGGTGAAAGACCTGCACACTGAAAACTACAAAACATTGATGAAAGAAATTAAAGAAGACTTAAACCAACATAAAGATATCCCATCTTCATGGATTGGAAGACTTAACATTGTTAAGATGGCAATACTCTAGAAATCAATCTACAGATTCCATGCAAATCCTATCAAAACCACAGCTGGCTTTTTTGCAGAAATGGAAAAGCTGATTCTAAAATTCATATGGAAAAGCAAAAGACTGACAATAGACAAAATAGACCTCAAAAAAAAAAAAAAAAACAAAGTTGAAGTACTCACACTTTTCAATTTCAAAGCTTACTACAAAGTTACAGACATCAAGACAGTTTGGTACTAGCATGAGAATAGAAATACAGGTCAATGTTTCAGTCATAGAAAATATCTATCTCGCTCTCCCCTCTCCCCTCTCCCCTCTCCCGTCCCCCCTCTCCCCTCTCCCCTCTCCCCTCTCCCCTCTCCCCTCTCCCCTCTCCCCTCTTTCCACGGTCTCCCTCTCCCTCTCTCTCCCACCATGGTCTCCCTCTCCCTCTCTTTCCACGGTCTCCCTCTGATGCCGAGCCGAAGCTGGACAGTACTGCTGCCATCTCAGCTCACTGCAACCTCCCTGCCCGATTCTCCTGCCTCAGCCTGCCGAGTGCCTGCGATTGCAGGCCCGCGCCGCCACGCCTGACTGGTTTTCGTATTTTTTTGGTGGAGACGGGGTTTCGATGTGTCGGCTGGGCTGGTCTCCAGCTCCTAACCGCGAGTGATCCGCCAGCCTCGGCCTCCCGAGGTGCCGGGATTGCAGACGGAGTCTCGTTAACTCAGTGCTCAATGGCGCCCAGGCTGGAGTGCAGTGGCGTGATCTCGGCTCGCTACAACCACCTCCCAGCCGCCTGCCTTGGCCTCCCTAAGTGCCGAGATTGCAGCCTCTGCCTGGCAGCCACCCCGTCTGGGAAGTGAGGAGCGTCTCCGCCTGACCACCCATCGTCTGGGATGTGAGGAGCCCCTCTGCCTGGCTGCCCAGTCTGGAAAGTGAGGAGCGTCTCTGCCCGGCCGCCATCCCATCTAGGAAGTGAGGAGCGCCTCTTCCCGGCCGCCATCACATCTGGGAAGTGAGGAGCGTCTCTGCCCGGCCGCCCATCGTCTGAGATGTGGGGAGCACCTCTGCCCTGCCGCCCCGTCCGGGATGTGAGGAGCGTCTCTGCCCGGCCGCCCTGTCTGAGAAGTGAGGAGACCCTCTGCCTGGCAACCGCCCCGTCTGAGAAGTGAGGAGCCCCTCCGCCCAGCAGCCACCCCGTCTGAGAAGTGAGGAGCGTCCTCCCTCCTCGTCCGGGAGGGAGGTGGGGGGGTCAGCCCCCCGCCCGGCCAGCCGCCCTGTCCGGGAGGTGAGGGGTGCCTCTGCCCGGCCGCCCCTACCGGGAAGTGAGGAGCCCCTCTGCCCGGCCAGCCGCCTCGTCCGGGAGGGAGGTGGGGGGGTCAGCCCCCCGCCTGGCCAGCTGCCCCGTCCGGGAGGCAAGGGGTGCCTCTGCCCGGCCGCCCCTACTGGGAAGTGAGGAGCCCCTCTGCCCGGCCAGCTGCCCCGTCCGGGAGGGAGGTGGGGGGGTCAGCCCCCCGCCGGGCCAGCCGCCCCATCGGGGAAGTGAGGGGCGCCTCTGCCCGGCCGCCCCTACTGGGAAGTGAGGAGCCCCTCTGCCCAGCCAGCTGCCCTGTCCGGGAGGGAGGTGGGGGGTCAGCCCCCCGCCCGGCCAGCCGCCCCGTCCGGGAGGTGAGGGGCGCTTCTGCCCGGCCGCCCCTACTGGGAGGTGAGGAGCTCCTCTGCCCGGCCACCACCCCATCTGGGAGGTGTACTCAGCAGCTCATTGAGAACGGGCCATGAAGACAATGGCGGTTTTGTGGAATAGAAAGGGGGGAAAGGTGGAGAAAAGATTGAGAAATCGGATGGTTGCCGTGTCTGTGTAGAAAGAGGTAGACATGGGAGACTTTTCATTTTGTTCTGTACTAAGAAAAATTCTTCTGCCTTGGCATCCTGTTGATCTGTGACCTTACCCCCAACCCTGTGCTCTCTGAAACATGTGCTGTATCCACTCAGGGTTGAATGGATTCAGGGCGGTGCAAGATGTGCTTTGTTAAACAGATGCTTGAAGGCAGCATGTTCGTTAAGAGTCATCACCACTCCCTAATCTCAAGTACCCAGGGACACAAACACTGTGGAAGGCCGCAGGGTCCTCTGCCTAGGAAAACCAGAGAACTCTGTTCACTTGTTTATCTGCTGACCTTCCCTCCACTGTTGTCCTGTGACCCTGCCAAATCCCCCTCTGCGAGAAACACCCAAGAATGATCAATAAAAAAGAAAAAAAGAAAAAAAAAATGTTTCAGTCATACGTTTTATGAAAAAGAAAAAGAAATACAGATCAATAAAATATAAGAATCCAGGGGAAAAACACCTTACATTTGGAGTGAATTGATTTTAACAAGGTCTGAAGACAATTCAGTGGACAATAATCTTTTTAAACAAATGCTGCTAGGACAACTGGATATCTATATACAAAAGAATAAATGTGGACCTTTTCCTCACACCATGGACACAAATTATAATGCCTCAACATGGATCACAGAACTAAATGTAAGAGCTAAAATTATAAAACTATTAGAAAAAACAATATGAGTGAATTTCGTGACCTTGAATTAGGCAAAGCCTTCTTAACGATGGCACCAAAGGCAGAAAGGAACAACAAAAACAAAAAGATCAATTGGACTTTTAAAAACTTTTGTGATTCAAATGATACCAATAAAGATACCAATATGGCCAGGAGTGGTGGCTCATGCCTGTAATCCCAGAACTTTAGGAGGCTGAGGCGGGCAGATCACCTGAGGTACTGAAAATACAAAAATTAGCTGGGTGTGGTGGTGCACACCTGTAATCCCAGCTACTCGGGTGGCTGAGTCACGAAAATTGCTTGAACCTGGGAGGTGGAGGTTGTAGTAAGCAGAGATCACGCCACTGCACTCCAGCCTGTGTGACAGAGCGAAACTCTGTCTCAAAAAACAAAACAAAACAAACAAAAACAACAGAGATACCACTTCACACCTACTAGGATGGCTATAAGAAAAAAGAGAGATAGTAACAAATGTTAGCAAAGATGTGAAGAAATTGAAGCCATCGTGCATTGCTGATGGGAATGTAAAATGCAGCTGCTTTGGAAAATAGCCTGGCAAGTCCTTAAAAGGTTGGAATATGACTGGCAATTCCACACTTTGTATATACTTAAGGGAAATAAAAACACATGCCCACACAAAAATGTGTGCATAAATATTCATAGCAGCTTTATTCATAATAGCAAAAAAGTGAAAGCAACTCAAATGTCCATTAACTGATTAATGGATAAATAAAATGTGGAATATACATACATTGAATATTATTTAGTTATAAAAAAGAATGAAGTACTGATACAAGCTACAATATAGTTAGAACATTAAAACACGGACACAAAAAACCATATACTTCGTTGCATGACTCCATTTATATGAAATGTCCAGAAAAGCAAATCTACAGAAACAGAAAGTAGAGGCTGGGCTTGATGGCTCATGCCTGTAATCCCAGAAATTTAAGAGGCTGAGGTGGGCATATCACCTAAGGTCAAGAGTTCGAGACCAGCCTGGACAACACAGTGAAACCCCGTCTCTACTAAAAATACAAAAATTAGCTGGGCATGGTGGCATGCACCTGTAATCCCAGCTACTTGGAAGGCTGAGACAGGAGAATCACTTGAACCCAGGAGGCCGAGGTTGCAGTGAGCTGAGATCGCGCCACTGCACTCCAGCTTAGGCGACAGACCAAGATTCTGTCTAAAAAAAAAAAAACAAAAAGAAACAGAAAGTGGATTATTGTTTTTCAGGGGCGAGGGTGGGGCAGGAGGGGAAATAGTTGGAAGAGGGGCATCATAAATGACTGCTAATGGTTACAGGGTTTCTTTTTGAGGTGATGATGGCATAACTGTGAATATACTAAAAACCATCAAACTGTAAACTTTAGGTGAATTATTTAAAAAGAAAAAATCCTCTATATTATGGTAAAAATTGGTAAATTCGGCTGGGCACGGTGGCTTACATCTGTCATCCCAGCACTTTAGGAGGCTGAGTGGGAGAATTGCTTAAGCCCAGGAATTCCAGACCAGCCTGTACAACATAGTGAGACCTCAGCTCCACCAAAAAAATCAAGAAAATAAGTTGGTCATAGTGGTGCATGCCTGTAGTCCCAGCCACTTGGGAGGCTGAGGTAGGAGGATTACTTGAGCCCAGGTAGTTGAGGCTTCAGTGAGCTGATATCGTGTCAATGCACTCCAGCCTGGGTGACAGAGCAAGACTCTGTCTGAAAACTTTTTTTTTTTTTAGACGGAGTCTTGCTCTTTCACCCAGGCTGAAGTGTAATGGTGTGATCTTGGCTCACTGCAACCTCCACCTCCTGGGTTCAAGTCATTCTCCTCCCTCAACATCCCAAGTAGCTGGGACTACAGGCATGCACCACCATGCCTGGCTAATTTTTGTATTTTTAGTAGAGACAGTGTTTCACCATGTTGGCCAGGCAGGTCAAAGCATTTTTTTAAAATCTGGTAAAATTCTATGATATGTGAATTATACCCAAGAAAGCTGATATATATGAGTTGATAACATATTATACATATTATATACTATAAAATTATATCATGTGATTATAATATATACTTATATAAAATTTTATATACATATGTAATTGCAAAGACTGCTTTGGATTGAATATGTAAGCCTTAATGAAACTCAGCATCTTTTAGGGCATCTCAATATAATGAATTCATGGTAATTTGTAACTTAGAGCATGTTTACTAAAAATAACTGACAAGGATTACAGAAGTTGTTACTTATGAAGTGGAAGGGCTAGAATTAAGAACTCCATTTTACAAGAAGGTAAAGGCACGTATTTCCTGATTCTTTGCTCCTTTAGAGGGCAGCTTGCATCAAAGAGGAGCCCAGCCTCTTCTGATGGGGTTTGATGCTTCCTGTGTGCCAACTAGGGTTCCCCTCATCTTACCTTTTTCGCTGAGGGCAGAAGACAGAGAAGCAACTTTTCTGTATGTGCTTTTGTCTTCCAGACTTCCCCCTTCCTATGGCCTCTGAAAGAGGTCAGCTAGACAAAACAATAGTGAGTACTGCTTCCTTGGTTCCTAATAACAGGAATGGGGAGAGAGCCGGTTTGCCCAAAAGCCCCAGCTCTTTCTTCTGGGAGGTGGGCAGTGGAGGGGGCTTGCATGGGAATAACAGAACAATAAAAGCTGAGTCACCAAGTATGTGTAGCACATTTTATATGTTCCTGAGCCCTCTTCTCAAGGGTTCTCCCAATCAGTTTACATAACTCACCTGTGGGGTAGAAAGCAAGTATTTTGCACCAATAAATGGATGAGGATGTCGTGGCACAAATTCAGGTAGGTCCTATGCCACAGTGATAGTCCTGTTTCCACCATGATATGCCAGGCATACCCCCTGCCTCCCTCACACCAAGGCCCTATGAGGTATTTTCTCCATCTCCTTCCTTTGGTGCCTTCAACCTGCTGTGACAAGTTTGAGCCCCTGCCATCTGAGGCACCACATATGATAATGTTCATCAGAATTTTTTTTTTTTTGAGACAGAGTCTTGCTCTGTTGCCCAGGCTGGAGTGCAGTGGCGCGATCTCAGCTCACTGCAACCTCTGCCTCCTGGGTTCAAGTGATTCTTCTGCCTCAGCCTCCCGAGTAGCTTGGACTACAGGTACGTGCCACCACACCCAGCTAATTTTTGTATTTTTAGTAGAGATGGGGTTTCACCATGTTGGCCAGGCTGGTCTCAAACTCCTGACCTTATGGTCTGCCCACCTCGGCCTCCCAAAGTGCTGGGAGTACAGGCGTGAGCCGCCATGCCTGGCCCTTCATCAGAAATTTTAACCTGGAAAGACATTTCCCTACTTCTGCTCTCTGTAACCTACCAATCACATTTTGGGGTTGGTACAAAAATATGATTGTTAGGTTACAGAGGGCAGGGATTTTTATCTTTTTTTTTTTTGGAGACGCGGAGTCTTGCTCTGTCGCCCAGGCTGGAGTGCAGTGGCGCGATCTCGGCTCACTGCAAGCTCCGCCTCCCAGGTTCACATCATTCTCCTGCCTCAGCCTCCCCAGCAGCTGGGACTACAGGCGCCCACCACCACGCCCGGCTAATTTTTTGTATTTTTAGTAGAGATGGGGTTTACCGTGGTCTCGATCTCCTGACCTCGTGATCCGCCCGCCTCGGACTCCCAAAGTGCTGGGATTACAGGCATGAGCCACCGCGCCCGGCCGGTATTTTTATCTTAATAAATAATTTATGGGAGTCTGGAGAGTGCACAGATTATATATTATTTTGCAATTATATACATATTGTGGGTGGTAACTGTTGGGGTCAAACACTGAGGCTTCTGAATCCTTTTCTCTGAACTCCTGATCTGGTGCTCGTATTCCATCCACCTCCCAAGCTATGCATAATAACGGCCAAAGGACCTGGATGAAAGTGTCTGAAGCAGTTGTGTGTGTCTCACCTTCAGGTTGAATGCCTCAAGAATGTAAATAAGTGCTGGTTTTTATCCTACATCAAGCCCAGTGAACCTATTTGTGGCAGTGACCAGGTTACCTACAGTAGTGACTGCCATCTGTTCTCCAAAATTCTGTAAGTCCTAATTTTGTTCTCCCTTTCTTTCAAGTCAAGAGGTTAAGAGTGGTCAAAAGAGGGTGATGACCTCAGCCCACTTCCTACATCATCCAATGAGACCTTCTCTCCAGACATTCCTCCAGTATTTGTTCCTCCCTTTCTTCCATTCCTTTCTGTGACCTCAAAAGGTACATGTGATCCTATTCAGACAATGCAGAAACAGAAATCCACTAAGGTGAGGGCACTGTGTGTGACCTGGACAAGCCTCAAGTGGAGGCACTCAGAAACAAGCAGTCACAGCATGTAGATCATGTGACCCTACATGAAGGTCATCCTCATGCCCCCTCAGGCCAAAGAACAGAAACAAAGAACAAAAAGAAGAGGAAGAGGAAGCTGGGTGAAGAATCTTCCCAGCTAATAGTTTATTGGTCCTAAAATGGATATTATTTTCCAAAACAACTTTCTTTTGCTTTCAACTTAGTATGTGGTTTAGTCTTTGCACCCATCACATGTTAGAAGCTTTGAGTAACACACAAGTGAAATGCCCAATTGTTGAGCCCAAGGGGAATAGCGAGGAGCAGGGGTTTGTATGAAGGAAACTCCGTATACAGTTAGGAGGATTCTCTGACATCTGCCTTCTCCTTTAAGGAGAAAAGCCACACCCTTGTCTAACTAAGGCTTACAAGTTGAGTGCAGTATCTTAAGAGAGAAAAGCAAAAACACAAGAGTAGATCAGAATTAAGTCTCTCTCCCCTTCCTCTTCTTAGCTTCTCCTCCAGAGAAGGAATAAGAATCTTCTTGATCAGGATGAGAGATATTTGGCTGGGCAGGATCGGACTTTCTTGTATTCTTGGCTGAATAAACACTAAAGCTTACACTAGAACCCATACGAGAGTTGTAAGGTAAACAACTTTGGTGTCAGCCTCAATCACTGGCACAGACGCTGACACCTGACAATCAGAAAGCATCATCTGGGGAATGCGCAGCATCACAGAGTCAAACGATGCTGGAACAGGAGACATCTGAGAGATGGCCTCTAAAGAGCTCCCTTTCAGTGTATCTTAGAAATTATTCTAGCTGGGCGCAGTGGCTCACGCCTGTAATCCCAGCACTTTGGGAGGCCGAGGTGGGCGGATCACCTGAGGTCAGGAGTTCGAGACCAGCCTGGCCAATATGACGAAACCCCGTCTCTACTAAAAATACAAAAATTAGCCGGGTGTGGTGGTGCATGCCTGTAATCCCAGCTACTCAGGAGGATGAGGCAGAAGAATCCCTCGAACCCAGGAGGCGGAGGTTGCAGTGAGCTGAGATTGCATCACTGCACTCCAGCCTGGGAGATAAAGCAAGACTCTGTCTCAAAAAAAAAGAAATTATTCTCTTAGCAGTTGCACTGGATATTACAAGTTAAATTTTAATTTATACCAATCTAATTTGGATTAATACCAACTTAATTACAAAAATTTTAAAAAATATTTTTGCCTGGAGGGGTGGCTCAAGCCTGTAATCCCAACACTTTGGGAAGCTGAGGCAGAAGGATTGCTTGAGCCTAGGGATTTGAGACATGAGCAACATAGCGAGACCCTGACTCTACAAAAAAAATTAAAAAATTAGCCAGGCATGGTGGCACCTGCCTGTAGTCCTAGCTACTTGGAAGTCAGGATGATTGCTTGAGCCCAGGAGTTCAAGGCTGCAGTGAGCCATGATCGTGCCACTGCACTCTAGCCTGGGCAACAGAGCAAAGTTCTTTTGAGACGGGCAGATCAGGAGGTCAGGAGATAGAGACCATCCTGGCTAACATGGTGAAATCCCATCTCTACTAAAAATACAAAAAATTAGCCGGACGTGGTGGCGGGTGCCTGTAGTCCCAGCTACTCAGGAGGCTCAGGCAGGAGAATGGCATGAACCTGGGAGGTGGAGCTTCCAGTGAGCCAAGATCGCGCCACTGCACTCCAGCCTGGGTGACAAAGTGAGACTCCGTCTCAAATAAATAAATAAATAAATAAATGCTCCTTTTTTTTAAATTTTTTGAGATGTAGTTTCACTTTTGTTGCCCATGCTGGAGTGCAATACTGTGGTCTCGGCTCACTGCAACCTCTGCCTCCTGGGTTCAAGTGATTCTCCTGCCTCAGCTTCCCGAGTAGCTGGGATTACAGGCGCACACCAACACGCCTAGCTAATTTTTGTATTTTTGTAGAGATGGGGTTTCACCATGTTGGCCAGGCTGGTCTCAAACTCCTGACCTCAGGTGATCCGCCTGCCTCGGCCTCCCAAAGTGCTGGGATTACAGGCATGAGCCACTACACCCAGCCAAAAAATGCTGTTCTTAAATAGCTCCATTCTCCCCATCCTTCTTTGAACTGTTTTTGTTATACAAATTACAGCTTTATTCATTGTACACCCATTCACACAGATTTATAATTGTTTTATGCAGTTGCCTCTTAGGAGAGAAAGATTTACAAACAAAAATATGTTTATACTGTCTATTATTTTCCTATATAGTTACTTTAACTGGCTCTTTATTTCTTCACATGAATTCAAGTTTCTGCTTATGATCCTTTCATTTTAGCCTGAAGGACTATTTAGTATTTTGTAGGTCTGCTAGCAACAAATTGCCTCAATTCTTCTTTATCTAGACATATCTTAATTTCACCTTTCTTTCTGAAGAATAGTTTGGTGGGCGTAGAATTCTTGGTTGACTGTCATTTTCTTTTTTTATTTTTCTTTTCTTTTATTTATTCATTTATTTATGAGACCAGGTCTCACTCTGTCACCCAGGTTGGAGTGCAGTGGCATGATTGTGGCTCACTGCAGCCTCGACCTCCTGGGCTCAAGTGATCCTCCCACCTCAGCCTTCTGAGTAGCTAGGACTACAGGCACACCCCACCATGTTCAGCTAAATTTTTTTTTGTATTTTTGGTAGAGACAGGTTTTCACCATGTTGCCCAGGCTGGTCTTGAACTCCTGAGCTCAAGCAGTCCACCCTCCTCCACCTCCCAAAGTGCTGGGATTATAGGTGTGAGCCACCGTGCCTGGCCACCTCTCATTTTCTTTCAGCATTTTGACTGTCATCCCACTGCTTCCAGCTTCCATGACTCCTGATGGAGGAATCACATGAATTCATCAGAATTCATGGAGGCTAGAAGCAGTATGAGGATCATTTACATGTGATATTCACTTCTCCCTTTCTGCTTTTTGGATTCTCTCTTTGCCTTTGTCTTTTGGCAATTTTATAATGATTTGTCTATGTGTGGCTCTATTAGAATGCATCCTATTGTAAGTTTTTTGAACTTACTGGATGAAGTTTTTCATCAAACTTGGGGAATTTCAGCCATGATTTTTCCAAGTATTCTTTTGCCTTTCATCTCTCTCCTCTCCTTGAGGGATTCCCTTTATGTATATGTTGATGCCCTTGACAGTGTCCCACACTTCTCTGTGGCTATATTCATTTTTTTCCCAATTTGAATTGAGTTTTATCTTATTGGTTATGTGAGGCATTTTAACCCATTTTGTTCTTTTTTCTTCATAATTATTTTTCTTTCTTTTCCTCAAACTGGTTACTATTCATTGGTCTATCTTCAAGCACATTTGACTCTTTCTTCTGTCTGCTCAAATCTTATATGAGCCCCTCCAGGGAATTTTTCATTCTAGGTCATTGTAATTTTCAACTTTAGAATTTTTATTCAGGTTCTTGAAAAATTTTTTCTGTCTCTTTATTGATATTCTCTATTTGGTGAGACATCATTCTCATACTTGCCTTTAGTTCTTTGTTCTTTACATACGGTTTCCTTCAGTTCTTTTTTTTGTTTGTTTGAGATGGAGTCTTACTCTGTTACCCAGGCTGGAGTGCAGTGGCATGATCTCGGCTCACTGTAACCTCTGCCTCCTGGATTCAAGCAACTATCCTATCTCAGCCTCCCAAGTAGCTGGGATTACAGGCTTGTGCCATCAAGCCCCACTAATTTTTGTAGTTTTAGTAAAGACAGGATTTCACCATGTTGGTCAGGCTGGTCTTGAACTCCTGACTACAAGTGATCCACCTGCCTCAGCCTCCCAAAGTGTTAGGATTACAGGAGTGAGCCACCACACCCGGCCCAGTTCTTTAAACATAAGTAAAATAGCTGATTTAAAATGTCTTGTAAGTCCAACATCTAGGCTTCCTCAGTGACAGATTCCATTGACTGACTTTTATCCTATATGTGAGCCATACTTTCTTTTCCTTTGTGTGTGCCATAACTATTTTGTTGAAAATTGAATATTTTGAATAATATAATGTGGCAACTCTGGAAATCAGATTCTCACCTCTATCCAAGGTTTGTTGCTGTTATTTGTTGTTGTTGCCATGTGTTAGTTTAGTGACTTCTGAAATAATCCTGTAAAGTATGCATTTTTTGTCATGTATGGCCATTGATCTGGTCCTACTCATTATCTTATTATCAGCTAATGATTGGAAAAAAATTTCCTTAAATGGCTGGAACCAATAAATCTCCCAGTCTTTGACAACAAAAACTTTGTGTGTGCACTGAGGCATGTCTCTACTCTACCAGGCAGTTTAAAGCTACACTTTAGTGTTCACTGGATGTTTGCACAGACCCACAAGATTAGTTAGAGATGAGATGTTGGGACTTTCTCTGGTCTTTTCTGAGCATGCAGAAAGCGTTACACTGGCTGCAAGGCCTTCTGTATTTCCAGTAACATGTTAGAGCTTTTCAAAACCTCCTATGGACATCTCATTGCCTAACTTACTTTTAAGCTCTTGGTTAACCTATTGTTTTTCACAACTGTTACACACTGTGCAGCAGCCATGATGTTAAACAGTTGCCTCTGATTGTTTTCAACAAATTTTCCCAGGGAAAAGGCTGTTTGCACCAAGAGAGGTTTGAGTATGGTCAAATAAAAGCTTTGCAAATGGGTCTTTCAGAGAACCACCCAGACAGTTCAAATAATGACAATTCTCTGGTAATGGTGGATTGAAGGCATTCCAACACCAGTCTTCTCCCTCCAGATGCTGCCAGGCTGCTGGTTTTCACCATGATTGTGGGTGGTTGTTTTTCATTACTACCATGGAACTGGGAATGCTGCAGATGGGTCCAGAGCAAGATAAAATGCCATGAAACTCACTATTCTTACTGAGAAGCAGCAATTTTTCTTCAATAGATGTTCCTTGGATTGCTGCATGGTTTGATTTTTTTTTTTAATTCCCAGAATTCTGGAAAACTTGATTCTGACCATTTTTGCCAGTGTTCTTGTTGCTTTCATGGAGGAAATTTAAAGATTCTTACTTCTCCATTTTCACTGTCCAAGCAAAAGGGCTCACTTTTGAATGAAGACACTGAGACCTGAGGGGAGCAACTTATCAAAGTTCTTATAACTATAAATGGGTGCAAATGCATATTTTTAAAGATTGAGGTAAAATTCATATGACATAAAATGAACCATTTTAAAGTGAACAAATTGGTAGCATTTAGTACATTTATAATGTTATAAAACTGCCACCTTTATTACTTTCAAAACATTTTTGTCACTCCAGAATAAAACCTCATGTCCATTAAGCAGTTAACTTCCCATTCCCTCCTCCCCACAGTTCCTGGCAACTAGCAATAGACTTTCTGTTTTTACAGATTTACTATTCTGTATATTTCACATAACTGGAATTATACAACCTATGATCTTTTGTGTCTGGCTTCTTTCACTTACATAATCATTTTGAGGTTCATCCACAGTGTGGCATATATTTTCATTTCTTTTTGTATTACTGAATAGTTTTCCATTATGTGTATATACCACAATTTTTTTATTTATTAATTGAAGGAAATTTGGGTTGTTTCCATGTCTAACTATTGTGAATAGTGCTCTTACAGACATTTGTGTACAAGTATTTATTTGAGTACCTGTTTTCAGGCTTCTGGTTATATACCTAAGGGTGGAATTTGCTGAGTTATATGGTAATTCTGTGTTTAACTTTTTGAGGAATCATCAAACTTTTCCACAGGGGCTGAACCATTTTACATTCTTCCAGAAATATAAGAGTTCCGATTTCTTCACATCCTTGCTAGTACTTTTAAAAAATATTATTATATCCATCCTTGTGGGTGTGAAAATGGTATCTCATCAAGTTTTCATTTACATTTCTCTAATGACTAATGAGGTTGGACATCTTCTCATGTACTTTTTGGCTATCCATATACTTTTTTGGAGAAATATCTACTCAAGTCCTTTGCCCATTTTTAAAAATTGTGTTGTCTTTATGTTTTAGTTGTAAGAATTCTTTATATATTTTGAATACTAAATACTATGATTTTCAAATATTTCTCCCCCGATTCTATAGGTTGCCTTTTACTTTCATGATAATGTCCTTTGATGCACAAAGTTTTTAATTTTGATGACATCAATTTATCTATTTTTTCTTTTGTTGTTCTTACATTTGCTATTACACCCAAAAAACCACTGTAAAATCCAAAGGCATAAAGATTTACTTCTAATTTTTCTTCTAAGAGTTTAGTAGTTTTAGCCCATTGATCCTTTTTTTTTTTTTTTTTTTTGAGACAGAGTCTGACTCTGTTCCCAGGCTGGAGTGCAGTGGCATGATTTCAGCTCACTGCAACCTCTGCCTCCCAGGTTCAAGCAATTCTCCTGCCTCAGCCTCCGGAGTAGCTGGGACTACAGGTGTGCACCACCACGCCCAGCTAATTTTTTGTATTTTTAGTGGAGATGGGGTTTCACCATGCTGGCCAGGCTGGTCTCGAACTTCTGACCTTGTGATCCCCCTACCTCGGCCTCCCAAAGTGCTGGGATTACAGGCATGAGCCACCACGCCCGGCCCCATTGATCCATTTTTGAATTAAATTTTATATATGGTGTGAGATAGAGGTCTAACTTTTTTTTTTTTTTTTCTTTTTGAGACAGGGTCTCACTTTGTCACCCAAGCTGGAGTGAAGTGGCACGATCTTGGTTCACTGCAACCTCCACCTCCTGGGTTCAAGCAATTCTCCTGCCTCAGCATCCCCAGTGGCTGGGATTACAGGTGCCCACCACCAAGCCTGGGTAATTTTTGTATTTTTAATAGAGATTGGGTTTCACCATGTTGGCCAGGCTGGTCTCAAATTCTTGACCTCAGGTCATCTGCCTGACTCAGCCTCCCAAAGTGCTGGGATTATAGGCATGAGCCACCATGCCCACCCTGTCTAATGTTATTCTTTTGCATGTGGTTATCCAGTTGTCCCAGCTTTATTTGTTGAAGAAACTATCCTCTTCCCCCATTGAATGGCCTTGGCACCCTTGTTGATAATCAATTGGCCATAGATATATGAGTTTATTTTTGGATCCTTGATTCTTTTCTTTTGTTCTGTATTTATATCCTAATACCAGTACCAGTACCACTGATTATTATACTTTTTTTTTTTTTTTTTTTTTTGGAGACAGGGTCTTACTGCATCTCCCAGGTTGGAGAGCAGTGGTGTGGTCATAGCTCACTGCAGTCTTGAACTCCCAGGCCCACACAATCCTCCTGCCTCAGCCTCCCAAGTAGCTGACACTGCAAGATTATTGTAGTGTTATAGTAAGTTTTTGAAATTGGACATTTGGAGTTTTCCAATTTTGTTTCTTTTTCAAGATGATTTTGGCAACTCAGGGCCCTTTGCAATTCTATATGAATTTCAAGATTGGCTTTTCTATTTCCACAAAATATAAAGGCCACTGGAATTTTGATAAGGATTGCATTGAATCTGTAGATTGCTTTGGGAAGTATTGTCATCTTAAATTAATTCTTCCAGTCAGTGAGCATGGGATGTCATTCATTTATTTAGGCCTTCTTTATTTATTTTCAGCAGTTTCAATTTTGTAGTTTTGAGTGTACAAGTCTTTCACCTCCAGGATTATTACTAAGTATTTTCTTTTTTGGATGCTGTTGTAAACTGAATTGTTTTCTTAATTTTATTTTGAAATTGTTCATTGCTGATTTATAGTTATAGAAACACAACTGATTTTTGTTTGTTAATCTTGTACTCTGCAACTTGCTGAATTTATTAGCTTTAGTCATTTTTTATATTAATTCTTTGGGATTTTCTACATATAGAATCATATAATCTTTGAATAGAGATCATTTTACTTCTTCCTTTCCAATTTGGATGCCTTTTATTTCTTTTTCTTGCCTAATTGCTTGCCTAGAATTTCCAGTCCAATGTTGAATCTCAGTGGTGAAAGCAGGTATTCATGTCTTGTTCCTGATCTTATACAGGTCTTTCAGTCTTTCACCATTGAGTACGATATTAGCTATGGGTTTTTCATAAGTGTTCTTTATCATGTTGAAGAAGTTCTCTTCTATTCCTAGTTTTCTGGGTGTTTTATTATGAAATGGTGTTGGATTTTGTTGAATATTATGTGTGTATGTTTTGAATCAATTGATATTATCATGCAGTGTTTTTCTGTCATTCTATTAATGTGATATTATTAAATTGGCTGATTTTTTTTTTTGAAATGCTCTGAATTCTTGGGATAAAGGCCATTTTGTCATGGTGTATAATCCTTTTAATATGTGGTTGTATTCAATTTGTTGGTATTTTTCTGAGAATCTTTGCATCTGTATTCACAAGGGATATTGGTCTATAGTTTTCCTTTATGTGATGTCTTTGTCTGTCTTTGATAACATGGTAATGCTGTCCTCATAGAATGAAGTAGCAAGTGTTCCCTCCTCTTGTATTGTTTGGAAGAGTTTAAGAAAGATTGGTATTAAATCTTTTAAAAATATTTGGTAGGCCAGGTGCAGTGGCTCATGCCTGTAATCCCTGCACTTTGGGAGGCCGAAGCGGGTGGATCACCTGAGGTCAGGAGTTCAAGACCAGCCTGGCCTACATGATGAAACCCAGTCTCTACTAAAAATACAAAAAATTAGCTGGGCCTGGTGGCGCATGCCTGTAATCCCAGCTACTTGGAAGGCTGAGGCAGGAGAATTGCTTGAACCCAGGAGGCAGAGGTTGCAGTGAGCTGAGATCGTGCCACTGCACTCCAGCCTGGGCAACAAGAGCAAAACTCTGTCTCAAAAAAAAAAAAAATTTTTTTTTTTGGTAGAATTCAGTACTAAAGCCATCTGGTGTTTGTCGGCACATTTTTTATTACTGATTCAGTATCTTTACTTGTCATAGGTCTGTTGAGACTTTTTATTTCTTATTAAGTTTTGATAATTTGTGTGTTTCTAGGAATTTGTTCATTTCATCCAGAATATCTAATCTATTGACATACAATTGTTCATAGTATTCTCTTTTAATCCTTTGTTTCTGTAAGGTCAGTAGCGATGTTTCAGCTTTCATTAAATGCATATTTTAACTTTAAGACACATTCTTTTTCTAATCCTCTGTATTTCTACTTGAATTTTCAAAGGCTATTTTGAATTTCTGTATTTTATTGTAGACTGAGTATGTTTTATATACTCAATGTCTTTGACAAATAAAAATTCATATAGTAGAATTTTTAAATATTTGCTAAGAATTCATTATTAGCAGAATGTTTATTTCCCAAACTTAGCCAAAGATTATCAAGTAAAATTTAGTCAGAA
Organism: Pan paniscus; assembly: GCF_029289425.2. Taxonomy (NCBI): domain Eukaryota; kingdom Metazoa; phylum Chordata; class Mammalia; order Primates; family Hominidae; genus Pan; species Pan paniscus. Next base: position 48,276,920 of record NC_085926.1, on the reverse strand, counting down.
TTTATGATATACCATACAGCAAAAATAATTTTAAAATATAATTTCTTTCAGATTTGAAGGGCTTAACATAACTAAACTGTATGATGGACAATGTGTAAGTAAAGACACTTTTATTTTTTATTTTTAGAAGTAAACTAGATAAGTTAAGAGCTCACTGTTTTAGAGAGTTTTAAATGTTTTGTTATGAACATTTTCAAACATACATAAAAGTAGAGCCAATAATAGATCCCATAAGCCTATCATGTGTATTCAATAAATTGTAATGTTTTGCCACATTTCCTCCCTCTATTCTTTTATTTCTCTGTTTTCTTTGATGAAGTATATTAAAACAGGTCTCAGACATCATGTTATTCACTCCTACATACTTCAGAGTTCCTCTCTAATAAGTTTGGACATTTCCTTACATACTCAAAAGGTCTTATTACAACTAATTATTTCATTGTCATCTTCTAATACATACTTCATATTCAAATCTCCCCAACCAAAAATAACACCTTCTGGAGGAAGAAACATAATTTGGCCTGATAATTCAGCTTAAAGAACATCTATTTCACCCTTGCTCTTCCCTGTCATTTCCAATATCTAGGATATTAATGAAAGACACTAATTGAAATGTGAACAGTTATTCTGAGAGTGAATGGGCCAGGACTTGCCGGAGCCCTAGGTCTAGAGATTGTGTCCCTGACTTCCAGGTTATAGTCCAAAGCAAGAACTCAGCTGAAGCCATAGAGATCATTATTGCATTATGAGGTGTGGCAACAAGACTGGGAGAAATCAATGTAGAAGAGAAAATAAAGACGGTAGGAGGTAAAGCAGGTAAAACAGGACAATTATATAATTTAGTAATAATTTTATGACAATGTCTTCTGACACCATCTCCATGACAAACTCACAGGGCTCATCTGATTTACAGACCAGCAAACATATTACTCACTTAGGGACGGTCAATTACCTGAATGTTCTCTAGTTCCACTAAAGAGAGATCACAAGAACTTTTAGACACTTTCATGATTTGGAGTAACTATGAAAAGGTCTCACATAATTTCTACTTCTGTCAGATTCTTGCTGAGCTGGGCTTACTCATTAAAAATCCTGCTAAATCCCTCCTTTTATATCTGGACCGTACCTCAGTCTATGACTCTTGTCAAATAAATCTCTGGTCTTATATCCATTTTAAACTTTTAACCAAAGGGGTGGTTTTAAATTTAAGGATATCTATAGAATGGTGTTCAAAGTGTTCTAAGAATCACTTATGTGCCAAAGTAAAGACTAATATTTAACAGGGGAGAAGAGTTTTAGGGACATGCAGAAAGAGGGATTGATAAGGAAGATATCACATCAGTATAAAATGATAGAATTTTCCCTAAATCAGAGCGATCCAGAAAAGAATTGTGCGGCATCCAAATACAGTGAGCTTCCTTTCATCACATTTGGACTAGAAAATCCCAAATCTTCTAGGGGAGATCCCTGTATCATGTTGGGACCTCAACAGTCTATTTAAGACAAAAATGCATTTTATTCATTTATTTCAAATGTAAACATTAATTGTGCCATGGATGAAAAGTTAACTATAGGAGACCACCTGAAAATTTTACTGCAGAGCACAATTCTGTCTCTCTACCAAGGCTCTGATGAAATTGTTGATATAATTAATATTGCTTTTATAAAGTAATTCAGAAAGCTTGGATGCCAAGGATTTGCAGAGATTAAGAATGCAGACTGGGCCGGGCACGGTGGCTCATGCCTGTAATCCCAGCACTTTGGGAGGCCAAGGCAGGCGGATCACAAGGTCAGGAGATCGAGACCATCCTGGCTAACACGGTGAAACCCGTCTCTACTAAAAATACAAAAAAAATTAGCCAGGCTTGGTGGCGGGCGCCTGTAGTCCCAACTACTTGGGAGGCTGAGGCAGGTGAATGGCATGAACCCGGGAGGTGGAGCTTGCAGTAAGCCAAGATCACGCCACTGCACTCCAGCCTGGGCGCCAGAGTGAGACTCCGTCTCAAAAAAAAAAAAAAAAGAATGCAGACTGAAGTCAGAATTCATTGCACAAACTCAGTGATCTAGAGCTAGTACCACTGACAGCTTTAGTTATTCTTATGTATAGGTAGTAAGCCCAGGTATCCCAAGTACAGAATGTGATGTCTGGGGAAGAGCGTTGAAGAAAAAGTCACAAATCTTTCAGTTAATACCTCTGTGACTCAGCTAGAACTCATCTGTCTGGGTTATCACGAAACTCAAATGAGATGTACATTTGAATGAACTCAAATGAGATATAGGCTTAATAAAGATATGTACTCATATATATGAGTATATAATTGCATTAAGAGCCAACCATAATGATGAACTACAATGAGCTATTGGCACCTTCCCCTAAATCAGTCCTTAGAGAATCAATTGGAGTTTGAGGAAACTAATAATTCCAGAAGAGGTGGGGGGGGCGGATAGGGAGGGAGAGAGAGAGAGTAGGAAGAGAAAGAAGAAAAGAAGACATGAAAATGGAGAAAGAAGAGGGATAGGGAGGAAGAGGAAGTGGAAGAAGGAAGGGAGGAAAGGAAGGAAGGAAAGAAGGAAGGAAGGGGAAAGAGAAGGGAAAGGAAAGGGAAAAGAGGGGAAGGGGAAACCTGAGACACTCTTAGGGAGATGGAAAGCTCCATATCCTCCAACAGGCCTCTGCCAGGACCCTGCTTCATGTCAACTCCACTGCCTCTATCCCCTCAGGAGTTCCCAGAGGCTCTCCTGGAGTCCAAAGTCTCACCCAGACATCCCCATCCTTTGCCTTCCTCTTTTCCACCGACTTTCACTCTGCTTTTTTCTTCTCCAGTGAAATTAGAATGTCTCTAACCTGCCTTAATTCAGAGAATAATTGTTTAGCATTTCCCCTGATGAACTATGGTTGTGGTTACCAGTGTGGTGGCTTTTCTCTTAACTTCCTCAAATTTGATTTCTCTAAGCAGATACTTCTCTTGCAGGAAAACTCTTGAACGTACCACAAAGAATTATAAAACCTACTGAATCTCCAGATTGCCAAGTGAAACACAATGGTTGCCTCTTCAAATATATCCCCTTTAATTACTAATGGTTGGATCAAACTCGTTGATTTATGTCTTCAATAAATGATTCTTAGCAGAAAACCTGGCTGGCAAACATTTCTCTTGATTAATAAGAATCTTTAAAAAATATCAGATATTCTATTTTCTCATCCCCAAACTACTTGACTCATGCCATGGGTTCCCTCTGTTCTTACACAGATTGTAAGCAAATGACCACAAAAATCTAAAATCTTAGTAAGAAAAGCAAGCTTTCTGGTGTTTTTAACTTGCCCTGTACCCATTCTCCCTACCCCAACTCTGCTGTAGGCTTAAATTAAACCAGCCCTGAAATCATGGTGGAAACCAGCCTGCGAAAAGACATTCAAAGGGGAAGAACAGGTTTGGAGGTCCCCAAAAACACCATTTCCAGAAAATGATCGTTATTTGATTTGCCTGGCAGTTACCTAGAGACCTCCTCCGCTGGGTTGCCTTTTGGCTTTTTGTTTTGTTTTTTGTTTTGTTTTAACCTGACTGAGAGTTCTCTCACTGAGAACTTTTTCCCTGGGGCATCTGTCAAAAACAAACAGCCTCAATTTTTAAAATTTGCAACAACCTTAAGCAGTGATAACATTTGGGACAAACAAATAACAACAACAACAAAAAAAAGTAAAAGAAAAAGCTGAGAATAGAATGTCCATGGAGCTTTTGAAAAGCTCTGGCATATTTCTAGGAATCTAGAAGACCAAGAGCATGAGCAGGTCTGTAATATGTCCAGGAGAATATTTAGAAGGCCCTATGTGCTCACCTTGGCTGACTTTAATGCTCTAAATAGCAAGAAATGAAGTCTAAAGCAGAGTTGTAAACTGCCTGCCTGACCATTGAAGGCATGGCTCAATACATACAGAATACCTCGGCAAAGGCAGAAAGACTTATTGGTTCCAAGTATTTAAAAACACTATGTCCAATCATTAGATGACCACTAAACTAATGGAACAGAGTCTTCAATGGTTACACACTACCAAGAATACATACTTTAAAAAATTAATTGATAAAAATCACTACACAAATGAATAGCAACAACAAACCTGGGGGAAGGGGAGAATCTGATTTCCAAAGTTGCCACATTATGTTGTTTAAAACATCCAATTTTCAATGAAATATTGTGACACATACAAAGAAACAAGAAAGTCTGGCCCATACACAAGAAAAAAAGATCAGTCAATAGGAATTGTTGCCAAGAAAGCTCCAATGTTGGACTTACTAGACAAAGACTTTAAATCAGCCCAGGCAGGTGACTCATGGCTATAATCCCAACACTTTGGGGGCCTGAGGTGAAAGGATCACTTGAGTCCAGGAATTCAAGACCAGCCTGGACAACATAGTTGTCCTATCTCTACAAAAAAATTAAAAATTATCAGGCATGCTGGCACGTGCCTGTAGTCCTAACTACTTGGGAAGCTGAGGTGAGAGGATTGCTTGAGCCCAGGAGGTTTAGGCTACAATGAGCTATGATTGTGCCACTGCATTCTAGCCTGGGTAACAGCGAGGCCTTATTAAAAAAAATACACATACATACATGTATACATATTTTTTCAAAGAGATAAACTATGTCTAAAGAAATAAAGTATAAGAATGATGTGTGAACAAGTAGAGAACATCATAAAGAAATTATTTTTTTAAATATAACTTTCTTGAGGTGATAAGTACAATAACTAAAGTGACAAATTCACTAGAGAGGCTCAATAGCAAAGTTGAACCGGTAGAAGAAAGAACAAGTGAATTTGAAGAAAGATTGACATTAACCAGTGTGAGAAGCAGAAAGAAAAAGGAACAGAGCCCTGGAAGCCTGTGGGATGTAATTAAGCATAACAACATAAAGATAATGGTAGTCCAGGAAGGAGAAGGAAGAAAGAAAAGGGCAGAAAGATATTTGAAGAAATAATGGCTGAAAATATCTCAAATTTTTCAAAGAATGTTAACATATGCATCCAAGCAACTCAGCAAACTCCAAGTAGGACAAACTCAAAGAAATCCACACCTATACACATCATAATCTCTGTCAAAAGCCAAAGACCAAGAGAGAATTTTGAAAGCAGCAAAAGAGAAGCAAATCATTAAGTACAAATGATCCTCAGTAAGATTAACATCTAGTTTCTCGTCAGAAATCACGGAGGCCAGAAAGCAGTAGGATAACATATTCAAAGTGCTAACAGAAAAAAAACATCAGCCAAGAATTCTATATCCATAAAGAAAATCCTTGAGAAATGAAGAAGAGTGGTGACTCACTCCTGTAATCCCAGCACTTAGGGAGGCTGAGGGGGGTGGATCATCTGAGGTCAGAAGTTCAAGACCAGCCTGGCCAACACAATGAAACCCTCTCTACTAAATATAATTACAAAATTAGCTGGGTGTGGTGTTGCATGCCCGTAATCCCAGCTGCTTGGGAGGCTGAGGCAGGAGAATTGCTTGAACCTAGGAGGCAGAGGTTGCAGTGAGCCAAGATTGCACCATTGCACTCCAGTGTGGGCAACAAGAGCAAAACTCCATCTCAAAAAAAAAAAAAAGAAAGAAAAAAAGAAAAGAAAAGAAAAAAAAAGAAATGAAGGAGAAAGTAAGATGACCAACAAAACTAATAAAAATCGAAATAATTTGTCTCCAGCAGATCCACCCTGCAGGAAATACTAAAGGGAATACTTTAGGCTGAAGCGAAAGGACACTTAAATCCACAAGGGGAAATAAAGAGAACTGGTAGAGGTAACTACACAGTTAAAGACAGTATAAATATATGGTTTTGTTTGTAAATCTTTTATTCTCCTATATGATTTAAAAGACAATTGCATAAAGCAATAGTTAATAATAAATAATAACAGCCAGGCGCAGTGGCTCATGCCTGTAATTCCAGCACTTTGGGAGGCCGAGGCGGGTGATCCATCGCCTGAGGTCAGGAGTTCAAGACCAGCCTGGCCAGCATGGTGAAACCCCATCTCTACTGAAAATACAAAAATCAGCCAGGCGTGGTGGCAGGTGCCTGTAATCCCAGCTACTTGGGAGGCTGAGGCAGGAGAATCGCTTGAACTCGGGAGGCAGAGATTGCAGTGAGCCAAGATCACGCCATTGCACTCCAGCCTGGGCAACAGAGCGAGACTCTGTCTCAAAATAATAATAATAAATAATAATAACAAATTATATGCTTGATGATGTGTCACAGGTTTCTGAGGCTCTGTTCCTCTTTTTCTAACTTGTTGAGATGGAGGCTTACTGAATTTCCAGTCTTTCTTCTTTTCTAATATATGTATTTTAGGCTACAAATTTCCATCTAAGCAAGGCTTTAGCAGTATCAATTTTTAAAAAATTGTATCTAAGTACAGTATACATACAGAATTCACATAAGCGTAGCATTGAATGAGGCACCTGGTCAGTACTGTTTCTAAGTGTTTAGTAAATGTTTTTTATTACTACTGTGAATTGTCCTTTGCCTCTTATGCCATAGCATCCTGGCAATGGGGAGGGGTTTGAGGGTGGGATGGTGAAGAGATTCTGGGATTCCATTTTATTGGAGCATTTTTTCCCCCTTGCTTCTCATAAGGTGTCTGTCGGGGAGAGATCTGTGTCACTTATTGCAGTTTGTTGCATGCTGGAATGCTGCAGATTCTGGAATGCCATCTATATCAGTTGTCTGGAATTTGGTTTCACATAAGGTTCTTGTCTTCTGTTTAACTGGTTTGCTGGGACTTCTGAAGTCCTGATGATCATACTGGGAAGGCAGACTCAGGGGTGGCGATGCTGGCTGTGGCCCTCATCTACTGGGCCATGGTGGTTATTGTGTTGCTTCTTTTGCTGTGTCCTAGAACAGGGGCTTTACTGAGCCACCCATGTCCTCTGAGAGCTTTGCAACTTACAAGGACTGTTCTCTTCCTTCAGGGGCTGGGATGACTTGCTGATTTAAGCCCCTTTGTTGAGATACAGAGGTATTGTCATAATGACTGGGACTTGTGTTGCTCATCTTTGAGGAAGATTTGTTTAGGCTTGCTGTTATCCACCATATCTTTTATTTAGAGTAGTTTGCTGGCTAACTCACTGGGTCCTTTGGCCTACTGCAGATTCAGTTGCTACAACTCCGTCAGTGATTCCGTGTAGGGAGAAGTAACGGGTTGTCATTTTTGGAGTCAGGGTTGGGGGCCTGGGGTTTGAGAATCAGAGGTCAGAATTCATGGGTTGAGGTTTAGGGATTTGAGGTTGGGATTAGGAGGTTAGAAAATAAGCATCAAGGGCTCAGGATCTAGAGACCAGGTCTAGGATTAAAGGATTATAAATTTAGGGACTAGGGCTTGGGTTAGGATTGGAACTGAGTAGCAGAGGAGTTAAGGTTAGAATAGCGGGTGGTGATCAAGGGTCTAAACAAAAAGAGAAGAGATGCAAGGGTCTGCGGAGAGACTGGAAGAACTTTCCTCAGAAGTTCCCAAAGGTGACTGGGTATCAGGAAACTATTGGGAAGTGGCTTCTTATTGCTGCAGAGACAGAAGCCATGAGTTGGGGATAAACCGTCCAAGAGGGCAATACCTGTGTAGGCAGACACTGAAGTCAGTTAAATGTGCAAGTAAGTCTTTACATTGATGACAGTTATCGTTTATTTTCATTCTTCTCATTCTCAGTGATTTCCCTCAAAAAAAAAAAAAAAAAAACCCCAAGAAACCAAAACACTTTTTTTTTTTTTTTTTAACCATCTTTATTCAATCTGTCACCAAGTTTCTGGTCACCTGCCACAGTTGACCCCCGATCCATTCTCCCTGTCCCCATCCTCTCCATACATCACAGTACACACCAGGAATACCCCCAGTTCTCATCTCCTCACCCTGGGCTGCTTCAATAGACTCCAGAGTAACCCAAACCACACCCTGCTGCCCAGATTCCTAATGACACGTGAAAGGCCGTTATGACTTGCTTTCCTCATGCCCTATGCACACCTGGGCTCCAGCCAAGGATCCTCCTTCATCAACCCCCATATTAGCTACGATCCTTCATGCTAATGTATCGCTCAGAGCTCAAAAGACTTTGAAGGGCCTGTGCCTTCGCTATCGAGCGCTTAAGTTCTTTGCCCTCCGCGTACTTTTGACAAATACTGGGCATCAACCATGTTCCAGGAACTACCCTAGGCAAAGAAAATAACTGGGCAAGGTTTCCATCGGTGTCTCTGCTGGCGGGCATCGCCCCTGCCGGGCCGCCACCCTGAACGAGCCCGTCCGGTCCTCTGGGTTCCGCCACCCTGCGTAGCGCTGCGCCAGCACCCGGCCCAGCACTCCCTCCCGCCGAGGGCGCCCAGGCCGGCTTCCGAGGGGCGGTTCCCACAAGCGAGTTCCGGCGCCCAGAACGGCTTCATCCTCTCGTCCCGTCCGCGGCAAATGCATGCGCCTGGAAAACCCGCCACCCTCCAGGGCAACTCATACCTCGCCCCACGCCGCGGCGCAACCGGACTAGGACCCCGAGCAGGGCTGCCCAGGGAGCGCCTGAAGGACCCCGCGAGGGCCGCAGGCTATCCAGCGTGGCGCCTGGTGGCCGGGCCCTGTGCCGGAGGACAAGGTGAACCCGCAGCCGGACTTCTGCTGCACTGGGGCTCCGAATGACCCAGAATCTGGGGTGGGCTTAGGCCCCGGGTACGAGGGGTGAGGGCTGCGCGGTTGCAGGCCTAGAGAAGTAGGGGGCTGGGTCGAGAGTTGAGGCCGTGAGCCCGGGGGGCTGGAGGGCGTGGCCACAGGGGTAGGGGCGCAGGTCCCGGCCGCGCGTGGGTGGACCAGGGCTGGGCCGCCGCCCTCCAGGAAGCGAGTGGTGGCCCCCTCGAGTGCTGGGGGGGGGGGCAGTGTACCGACAGCTTTACTTTTTTTTTTGTTTTGGAGACGGAGTCTGGTTCTGTCTCCAGGCTGGAGTGCAGTGGCGCGATCTCGGCTCACGGCAGCCTCCGCCTCCAGAGTTCAAGCAATGCTCCTGCCTCAGCCTCCCTAGTAGCTGTGACTGTAGGCGCGCGCCGTTACGCCTGGCTAATTTTTTTGTATTTTTAGTAGAGACGGGCTTTCACCATGTTGGCCAGGATGGTCTTGATCTCCTGACTTCGTGATCCGCCCGCCTCGGTCTTTCAAAGTGCTGGGATTACAGGCGTGAGACACCGCGCCCTGCCTAAAATTTTTAATTCTCATGGAGTCACCTTTAAGTCTAACAGGATTCTCGACTTGTCAGTTTGTTGTAAACCAAGAGTCAAGACAGCCACAACTTAGCTGCGTTAGTAAAGGAACCATGTCCTCCCTACAGGCCGCGTGTTCTTGCCACGAGAACCCCTAGCAGCCTGGCCTTGGAATGGCTGGATGAGGTGCATTCGTTGGTTCATTCAGATACTGTTAAGAGCCAGCTGTGTGCTAGGTACTGCTTACACCTTCTGGTGGTGAAGACGGAACTGAAGGGAACTTGCAAGGAGCTGTGAGAAAGTGTAACGGGAAGTGAGCTAAGATCAGTAAGGTGGGCAGGAGGCAACCAGAGAAAGCACATTCAGGACTGCGAAAACTACTCACACAAAGGCTGTCAAGCCAGAAAGTCTTTCAAAACTGAAAGGCCCATGAGGTTGGAGCTAGAGAAACTTACGGAGTGTGGGGTTCCAGATGAGGCTAGAGAGGTACGTGGGGAACCACAAGATCATGCAGAGCCTGGGAGGCCGTGATAAGGATTTTGGTTTTTATTCTAAGAACAGGGTGCCCTTTAAAGGGTTAAGGAGGGGAACCACATGATTAGATTTTCATGTGTGGTTCACTTTGGCTGCTGTGTGGAGATTGTAGAGGTTGGCAGGACAGAAACTGGGAGACCAAAGAGGAGGCTGTCAAGATGTCCAGAGGGGAATGATGATGTCTTAGAGTTATGGTGGTAGCAGTTGAGGATGGGAGAATGGTATGGGTTTTGAGATATATTAGGTAGGGAAAATTGCCAGAAGTTGGTGATCGTGTGGATATGAAGAGTGAGGGAGGGGAGGTGTCATGGATGTCTCTGTAGACAGTTGCTGAAAATGACGTGTTACCGCCTGTGGCATTAGGGAGAGTGGGTTAGCTGATCTTGTACTGGTTAGAGTTGGGTGTGGCTTTATGGTTTGAGTGGAAAATCAGGTTGAAAGCTGTAGAAAGGACATGAATAGGAGAGACCATGGCAGTTTCTTTGCTTGGGCCAGATTCTAATACCACCTTTAACATGATTGACAGTTTTTAGGATAAGATAAATGAGAATGTTGTCTAGACTCTGTCCCTGCCTATGTTAATGGAAGCCTTCTCTGTATTTGTCGACAAATGATTTTATATATATACACACATATATATTATATATATATACACACACACACATACACACATATGTAGTAGAGTCAGGGTCTTGCTTTGTTGCCCAGGTCAAACTCCTGGCCTCAAGTACTGATATTACAGGTGTGAGCCACTACACATGGCCAAATGAGAGATAATATTGAGATAAGATTTTGAGACAAAGTCTTTACTCCTGCAGAGGTGATAAATTTCTCACGTATAACTCGGATTTCACAATTGGAAAAGACCTCAAAATTCCCTTAGTCCAGTTTATAAAATGCTTTTATGTCCATTATATCATTTCTACAATATTGAGCTCTTACACCATGCTAGACATTAGGAATACAAAGATGAATAGAAATAAGACTATATAGGTTTATTTAGTAAATCAAATTGATCAAGCACCTTTGTGTCAGGCACTGTTTCAGATGCAAAATGGTTATGACTTGTTCCTGATGTTGGAGTTGTGTGTTGACCTCAGGGTTACCACTGAGGACAGCTGAGTGTATTAACAGGTTTGATTTGGGCACAGGAGATCCTGATCTCTCCATAATATTAGAATAGAGATGGTGTTTATCCAGCAGACTTTTTGGTATCCTGGTAGCACCTCAGTTGCTGTCCATCAATCTTCCAATTCTAGATTTGATAGGAGAGCACTATGGGATGGAAGATTTTAAGAGATGAATTCATCATTATGAATAGGCCTTGTGGATAGGCTGTTTAGGAGTATAAATTGTAAATCCTCTGTAAAATACAAAAGGAAGTTAGGAAGGGATATTGGCAGAGACAGGTAGTATTTAAACTTGAGTTTCTTTTAATGGGTAATTCCCTCATAGGCTTACAGTTGCACTAGGTTGTATACTCCACGGGGGAACTTGAATGCTCCCTCTACAACTCCCCTCCCTTGATCCCATGAGCCCAAATGGGCAATTAAAATAATGTATATGGCCTTAAGATGAAACTGTCAGGTTCTTTATGAGTGTCAGGAGTGAGAGCACTCATTGGCTTGCAAGGCTGCATGGCTCCAATGTAGGGAAGGCTGGGAGTGCCGTCCTGAAGGGTTCCTAATACAGCTCTCTAATGGCAGGAGTGAGATGGCCTCAATCTTGCGAAGCCCTCAGGCTCTCCAGCTCACTCTAGCCCTGATCAAGCCTGACGCAGTCGCCCATCCACTGATTCTGGAGGTAAGAATGAATCCTAAGTCTCTACCGCATGCCCTGGGAATTGCTACTGCTTCAGGTGCCATTGGGCCATTTATGGTGACTGACAACACAGACTTGTGCTGGATGCTGTGGAGGCAAAGCTAGAAGCCATGAACTCTGACCTAAGGAGACTAAGAATCCATTGGAGACTTGAGGCAGACCTAAAATGTAAGAAAGGACCCAAAGCAATAATAGAACCAAATATCAAGACAATGTGTATTTGTTAGTTTCTATTGCTACATAACACATTACTCCAGACTTGAGAGCTTAAAACAACACTCATTTGTTATTTCACAGTTCAATAGTTTAGAGGTCCAGTAGGCTTGGCTGAGTTGTTTGCTTAAGGTCTCACAAGGCCAAAGTCAAGGTATTGGCTGACCAGGTCCTTATCTGGAGGGTCTGGGGGAAGAATTCACTTCCAGACTCATTCAGGTTGTTGGCAGAGTTGATTTCTTATGATGGTAGGACTGAGGCTGCCATTTCCCTGTTGGCCTTCAGGCAGGAACTCCTTTCAGTTTCTAGATACCACTCACATCCCTCATCACATAGCCCAGTCTGTCTTCAAGACAGCTGCAGTGCATTGAATCCTTCTCATGCTTTGAATCTCTCTGACTTCTTCAGCCTCTAGCCAGAGAAAATGCCTGGCATTGAGAAGCCTTCACAATTCTAATCCCACAGGGCTCATGTGATTAATTAGGCCCACCTGGATAATCTCCCTTTTGATTACAGCAGAATCAACTGATTAGTAACCTTAATTTCCCTCAAAATCCCTGTTGTTATGTAATGTAACATAATCATATTGCATCACATTCACAGTCCTGGAGATTAGGGTGGGAAACCTTGGTGGGGCTCGGGGTCATTTTCACATTCTGTGTACCATAGTTTGATAAATACTAACTGAGTAGCACTGCTAAGTAAGCCCACTATGGTGCAGAGGAAGATCTAAGCAGTCAGGAATGGGGGCCTGGAAGTGGCAGGACTCAGCTGGGCCTCAAAGGAATGGTAAACTTTGGTTGGTGCCAGGAGAAGGACAGGTGTTGCACAGAAGGGAGACGCTGAGGCAGGAATGCATGTGATGGGTCTGAGGGCCGCAGGCAGCCTGCGATGGTGAGACTAGAGAATTGGTACAGAGTAAGGAAAGTATAACCTTGAGCACTGGGCTAAAGTGGTTGTACTTCATTCCTTGAATAACAGGAACTACTTAACACCTTCTGACCAGAGTGTGACGTGTAAATTATAGAGTTTCTCATCTATCAAGTGTGATGGTTTGGAGGGAGTGAGAGAAACCCAAGGCAGGACCACTAAAAAGACTTTTATGGTGGTCTGAGTGGTGGGTCCTGTGGTCTTGAGCTCAAGGGGTTATAGGTATGGAAGAGCAGAGACAGCGCATCCTATCCCCTTTCACCCAAGGCGCACACTCTGGCTGTGTGACTGAAGGTCTTGACCTCACCCCACCTCGTCTTCTCACCCTTCAATGGGACAAACCCTCAGGTCCTGAGCAACAAGTGGTCCTCATGGTTTCTTTTGGTCAGTTTCAGTCTCCTGATTGATTTTTATTTTGGGGATGGTCTTTATTCAGGCTGTTCACCAGCAGATTCTAAGCAACAAGTTCCTGATTGTACGAATGAGAGAACTACTGTGGAGAAAGGAAGATTGCCAGAGGTTTTACCGAGAGCATGAAGGTAGGATCAGTAGTCCTCTGAATGGAAGGTGCCTCAATCCCAAGAGGCCGTAAGAGAGATTTTACCTGGAACACAATGGCAGGCTCTCTGACCTACCAACCGTGTACAGTTGCAGCCAGTTTTCTGAAATCTTGGTTTAAAACACACACTTTTCATGATTATCCATCTTTTCCCAAGGAGGGTTCTACCTTGTAGTCCCAACCAGAAACTTAGTTTTATGTCTTGATAATATCAGTAGTTAACATATAGTGAATGAATGTTTACCATCAGACATTGTCCTAATGCTCATTTTTTCATTCAATTTTCCCAACAACCCTAAAAAGTAGGTGTTGTTATATCCCTCGTACGCAGATTAGGAAGCCAAGTTTAGGAGGTTAATGATTTACCCAAAACTACGCAGGTTGTAAGTGGCAGACCCTGGATTCAGACCCAGGTTTGTCAGACTCCAAGGTCCTTGTTCTTTTCTCTGAAACAATTTTTATTATTCTAGGTAAGGAGGTAGAAGTACAGAAAGTTGCCTTGGGCACCAGGATGAAGGTATCTTGATGAAGGTCCTCTCTCTTTGCAGGGCGTTTTTTCTATCAGAGGCTGGTGGAGTTCATGGCCAGGTACTTCTAATTTGGTTCCAGCATCTTTATCCACTGAGGCTAATCTCCCCTGCCCCTAAATGGATTTGTTCATTTCACTGCCATTCTTTAAAGTTGTAATCAGGCCAGGCACGGTGGCTCATGCCTGTAATCCCAGCACTTTGGGAGGCTGAGGCGGGTGGATCACTTGAGGTCAGGAGTTTGAGACCAGCCTGGCCAACATGGTGAAACACCGTCACTACTAAAAATACAAAAAATTAGCCCGGCATGGTGGCAGGTGCCTGTAATCCCAGCTACTCGGGAGGCTGAGGCAGGAGAATCGCTTGAACCTGGGAGGTGGAGGTTGAAGTGAGCCAAGATCGTGGCACTGCACTCTAGCCTGGGCAACAAGAGTGAAACTTCGTCTCAAAAACAACAACAACAACAAAAAATTAGCCAGGCATGGTGGCGGGTGCCTGTAATCCCAACTACTCGGGAAGCTGAGGCAGGAGAATCACTTGAATTCAGGAAGCAGAGGTTGCAGTGAGCCGAGATTGAACCATTGTACTCTAGCCTGGGCAACAGAGTGAGACTCCATCTCAAAAAATAAAGTTGTAAACATGTCAAATCTGAAGAAACACGGGTTTGGGGCTGTCACTGAGCCGATGCTGACCTGTTAGGCACCTGTCCTCTGGTGGTTAGAAGAGTCCCATTGAATGCTGCATAGCCACCCTGCTGATCTCTGCAGGCTTGATGTACACCAGCAGGGGCCCTGCATCACCTATTTGAAGCAGCATTGGTACTCAGCTGGAAAGGCAGGAAAACTCTCAGAACGTAGAGTGTGTTTTTATTCAGGCCCTTCTCACAGCACACCCTCCTAGTCTAGATGGCCAGGTTCTTTACATGTGCTTGTTTTGTTCACAGCGGGCCAATCCGAGCCTACATCCTTGCCCACAAGGATGCCATCCAGCTCTGGAGGACGCTCATGGGACCCACCAGAGTGTTCCGAGCACGCCATGTGGCCCCAGATTCTATCCGTGGGAGTTTCGGCCTCACTGACACCCGCAACACCACCCATGGTTCGGGTGAGTCCCCTGTCCATAGCCATAGGATATTTTGGGGTTAGCGGGCAGGCTGTGTGGTAGAGTTGACAGCCAGGTCCCTCCAGTGAGCTTTCTTCCATTTGTGTTTCTGGTCTTTGTAGCCATGTTGGCAGATGTGGCCTGTGGACTTTCTTTACATGCCCCAGGACTGAAGGGGCAGGCAGAGTAGAGGCTCAGGATTCTGAACCTGATTATGACTGCCTCTTGCTTCTACCATGTGAGAACCCCTTCTCTGTCTTATCTCCCCTTACAGACTCTGTGGTTTCAGCCAGCAGAGAGATTGCAGCCTTCTTCCCTGACTTCAGTGAACAGCGCTGGTATGAGGAGGAAGAGCCCCAGTTGCGCTGTGGCCCTGTGTGCTATAGCCCAGAGGGAGGTGTCCACTATGTAGCTGGAACAGGAGGCCTAGGACCAGCCTGATGCAGGTCTATGAAGACAGTGGTAGTGCCCAGACTTCTCCTAGACATCTAGTCTAAAACATTCTCCTAGGACCAGGGAAGCCTGGGCTTACAGTGCCATTTCTGCTGGGCACCACCACCTGCCTGAGGGCCTAGCTCACCACAGCACATCCTCCAGAATCTAGCCTTCTATCTACCTCTTCTCTGGAATGTTTATGGTGGTTCAGAAGAATGATGACTCCTCTTTGCTGAGAACTGTTCATCCTTCTTCAAGAAGAAGCTTGCCAGGCCGGGCACGGTGGCTCACGCCTATAATCCCAGCACTTTGGGAGGCCGAGGCGGGCGGATCACAAGGTCAGGAGTTCGAGACCAGCCTGACCAACATGGTGAAACCCCATCTCTACTAAAAATACAACAATTAGCCAGGCATGGTGGTGCATGCCTGTAATCCCAGCTACTCAGAGGCTGAGGCAGGAGAATTGCTTGAACCTGGGAGGCAGAGGGTGCAGTGAGCCGAGATCGTGCCATTGCACTCCAGCCTGGGCGACAGAGCGAGATTCTATCTCAAAAAAAAAAAAAAAAAGAAGCTTGTCTAATTGACTTGCCTAAAAAATGCAGTGACTCCAAACAACATTTGACCTGTCTTCCTCTATAAAAGTCAGTGTTCTCCTGAATCCTTTATGCTGCCACATTTAGGGGAAACTTTTCAGGCTTCATCATTCTGACTTCTCAGCAGCATTCAGTTATTGCTTCATTCTCCAGAAACACTCTCTTCTCTTGGATTTTCTGATCCCACACCCTTGGTTTTCTCCTTCTGTGTGTTTTTCTTCATCTCCTTTATCAGCTTATGCAAACATTTATTTTCATAAATTCTCTATTCAAGACATACTGAAAAATGCAAAGATGGTTAAGACATGATTGGGTCCTCAAGTTGCTAATTATGAATTTGGGTGGTCAGCCAGCTATAACATGTGGCAGAGATGGAGAAGTGCCCTAACAGAGGTATAAAGTCCTGTGGGAGAAAAGAGGAAAGAAGGTTTCCTTTGGCTGGGTGAGGAGGTGAAGGAGATAGGGTGGAAAGGCTTTTATAAAAGATATAGCTGGCTTTGGAACTAAGCCTGAAGGTCAAATAGGGTATCCATAGCAGGGGTCTGGGGCACTAGACAGTCTGTTCATTTTCAGGAATATATGGGTCAGTTTTGTATGCGTGACCTAAGAAACCTATGACACTTCTTATGACAGGTCTTGACTTTTCTTTCTCAGTACATGTGTATTTCTCTTTTTGGTGGCCTTGAAACCTTTGAGTTGAAAATTGCCTTCACCATCTGCCACTTTCACTAATGGTAGACCAGGAAATTTGGACCCACTGAACATAGAGAACAACTGGAAAAGCTGTGCAAAATATAAACAGCATCTATCTGAAAGCATCAGCTGGCAATGTAGAACCAAAATTCAGGACACGAAGGAAACTCAAGAGAAGTGAGCCTGGGACTTAGAGCTACTTTTCCCATAAGGGCACCTGCTGATTCTGGAAGAGGCAGCTAAGAAGCTGAGTAGAACTTTCAACAACTTCTTGTGTTAGGGAGCCAGCTTCATGAATGCTGGCAGAAAACACACACAGGATTACTTGGGCAGAGACTACTGCTCAGGGCACAGCAGGCAGTGTGTTAGCCTTGGTCTCCCTTGCCCTCCAAGTCCCACAGGGCAATACTGGCAGGCCCAGGAAAGTGTTACACACAGCAGGTTTGCATGACGGCTAAGGAACCACAATCTTAGGGAGATACTATCTCTGTCTTCTAAGGCCATTTGCTGTACAAAAATCCTTGAAATACCTGGGCACAGTGGCACACCTATAATCCTAGCACTTTGGGAGGCTGAGGCGGGCGGATCACCTGAGGTTGGGAGTTCCAGACCAGCCTGACCAACATGGAGAAATCCCGTCTCTACTAAAAATGCAAAAATTAGCCAAGCGTGGTGGTGCATGCCTGTAATCCAGCTACTCGGGAGGCTGAGGCAGGAGAATCGCTTGAACCCAGGAGGCGGAGGTTGTGGTGAGCCAAGATCACGCCGTTGCACTCCAGCCTGGGCAACAAGAGTGAAACTCCATCTCAAAAAAAAAAAAATCCTTGAAATAGTCTGGAACAAAATCTGTCAACATCTCAGCCCACAAAGTATCAACAAAATTGATATTTTGTTGCATTTAAAAAATTTAAATGGTGGTCAAAGCGTACAAAATCTGACAATTAAGACACCCACAAGAGACACAGAATTATCTCCCAATAAAATTGTCTCATAAAAACCTGGCTCCCACAAATATGGAAAGGGAGAAAACTAGAATAAACCCTGTGGTGTCGAATTGGAGATATCAGTGTGAACTCGTGTATTTCAGTCTATAGAGATAGATGTAAATATGTTTTTGTATGTATAGTCCTTTGCACTGATGTGAGAGCAATGACACTCCAATAGTAATGACCACACCCAGCACCCAGGTCCACCAAAAGACAAAGTGCTATGGACTGAATTATATTCCCCTAAAATTCATATGTTGAAGCCCTAACCCCCAATGTGATGATATTTGGAAATGGGACATTTGGGAGATAATTAAGTTTAGATGGCCAGGTGTGGTGGCTCACGCCTGTAATCCCAGCACTTTGGGAGGCCGAGGCGGGCGGATCACAAGGTCAGGAGATCGAGACCATCCTGGCTAACACGGTGAAACCCCGTCTCTTCTAAAAATACAAAAATTAGCTGGGCGTGGTGGCACATGCCTGTAGTCCCAGCTACTTGGGAGGCTGAGGCAGAAGAATTGCTTGAACCCAGGAGGTGGAGTTTGCAGTGAGCCAAGGTAGTGCTACTGCACTCCAGCCTGGGTGAAAGAGCGAGACTCCGTCTCAAAACAAAACAAAACAAAACAAACTATTGCCTATAGCAAACCAATTGTAGCCTGGGCAACATAGTGAGACCCTGTCTCTATAAAAACTAAAAATAGGCTGGGTGCAGTGGCTCATTCCTGTAATTCCAACACTTTGGGAGGCTGAGGGGGGAGGATCACTGAAGTCCAGGAGTTTGAGACCAGCCTGGGCAACATGGTGAGACCCCTGTGTCTACAAAAATAAAAATAAAAAACTTAGCTGGGTGTGGTGGTGCATGCTTGTGTCCCAGCTACTTGGGAGGCAAAGTGGGAGGATTGCTTGAGCCTGAGAGATTGAGACTTCAGTGCAGTTTGAGCCACTGCACACACTCCAGCCTGGGTGACAGTGAGACCCTGTCTTAAAAAAATAAGAGTATGACATAAGCATGTGAGAGCAAAAGAAAACAAGGAAGTCTGCGACCATGAAGCGAATGCTTAGTCTCTGATATCACAGGCTTAAAGAAAATGATAAAGACCTAAAAAGAAAAGAAATATCCCAGCATGCTGAAGGAAAGAAAAGTTCCCCAATACCCTTCCTGCTTATTTTTCCAATATATTACACAGCTGGGTCCACCTTACCACATCCTGTTTGATTCCAGCGTTACCAACTTTTCTATTGGAGCCAAATGAGACATACTGCAATCAGTGATGAACTGTCTATATGCCAAGTGTATCCCTTGTGTAACTGTGTAATGGCCGAAACTGAGAAATTGGGGCGAAGTATCAAGTGGCTTAAAGGATTGCCAAGGATCCAAAATTTGAACGATTACCAAATTACCACGCACAGGAAGGAATCTATGCAGATGACTGCTTAGCACAGAGAGTAACTCAGCATAAGTGTTGTAGCCACGAACCTGGGACCTTAAAAGAAGAATCCTAAGATTCTTGGAGTTCCTATCATGTACATTTCTAACCATAGATATAACATGGGAACTGATGTCAGATGATTATGGAGCCCCTTGGTTCTAATTCTTGCCCAAGTTCCTCTGCCTTTCTTCCACCAACTTTCTCTTGTTGCCAGTTCATTAAACATGGAATAGAATGTTATTCTGTTCAATTCATTTGCCCTGTTATCAGCTGAGTATGGTTAAACACACTCAATTTTTCATGCTGTTTTGAAATTGATATTTTGTTGCATTTAAAAAATTTAAATGATGGTCAAAGGGTACAAAATCTCCGACAGGAAGAATCCATTTTATAATTTTTTTGAGGTCTGTTGCACAGTGTGGTGAATATAGTTAGTAGAGTATTATACATTTCAAAATTGCTAAGAGTAAATTTCAAATGTTCTCACTACAAAATGCTAAGTATTTGAAGTGATGGATATGTTAACTAGCTCGATTTAATTATTCTACATTGTATCCACAGATTATGACATCATTTTGTAACCCATAAATTTATACAATTATAAATTGTCATTTACAGTAAGAAATAATTTGTTGCATCTTTTTAGAAAAATAAAATAATTTTTTACATCTGTGTAGTTCAGGTAAAAAAAATTTTTTTTTTAATTTTAATAAAATAAAATTTAAAATAAAATAAAAATGGTGGCACATGCCTGTAGTCCCAGCTACTTGGGAGGGTGAGGCAGGAGGATCACTTGAGCCTGGAAAGTGGAGGCTGCAGTGAGCCGTGATTGTGCCACTGCTCTCCAGCCTGGGTGACAGCGAGATCCTGTCTCAAAAAAAAAAAAAAAAAACCATTGTATTTGTTTCTGGTTTACTCTTCTTACATTTATTTTTGAAAAAATGTGTTTCCCCTTCCTCCTCACACAAAAGATAACATACTTCATGATACTCCTTTGCATTTTGTCTTTTCTTTAACCCTGAAATATAATCTAGAAGTCACTTCATATAAGCTCATAACAGTCTTCTTTATTCTGTGTTTTACAGCTGTGTAATATTCCATGTGTGGGCATACCATAATCTGTTCAGTAACAGGCATTTAAATGGTCTCCAAAATTTTGCTATTACAATTAATTTCACATTGAACAATCGTGAACATGTGTTGGTTTTCCCCCATCTTTAGCTGTGCACACTAGTTACCTATTGCTACAGTATTGCTGTGTAGCCACTCCAAAATTTAGACTTAATCATCTTTTCTCACAGGTTTTCAGATGAAGACTAGGTGTGGGGCATCTGTGAGCTCAGGCGGGAGCTGTAAGGGAGGAGCAGCCAGGAGAAAAGAGGGAAGGAAACACCGAGTCTTGCACCCACGTCTGAAATCATTCTCTGGTGTGTCTGCAGCTCTCCACATCCACTGCTCCATCCTGGCCTAAGCGACCTTCATCTCTTACTGGATCTCAAGCCTCCCAACTTGTCTCTTCCACTCTCACCATCCACCCCCTCCCTCAATCCACCTTTCCACACACATTAAAAAAGTGTTATTTTTTAGGCGGGGTGTGGTGGCTCACGCCTGTAATCCTGGCACTTTGGGAGGCCGAGGTGGGCAGGGCAGATCACCTGAAGTCGGGAGTTTGAGACCAGCCTGACCAACATGGTGAAACCCTGTCTCTACTAAAAATACAAAATTAACTGGGCATGGTGGTGCCTGCCTATAATCCCAGCTACTCGGGAGGCTGAGGCAGAAGAATTGCTTGAACCCAGGAGACGGAGGTTGCGGTGAGCTGAGATCACGCCATTGCACTCCAGCCTGGGCAACAAGAGCGAAACTCCGTCTCAAAAAAAAAAAAAAATTTTGAAATGTCCATCTCTTCAGGTCACCCCCATTTAAAACTCTCCACTGCACACTGAATAAAGACCGGCACTCCCCCACAGCACTCTTCAGTGTCCTCTCTCACCACTCACCCACTCCTAGTGCTGGAGCTTGATGGACGTTCTCTACCTGCTAGGGTCTTTACCCATGAGGTCCCCCTACTTCCTGCCTGGCTCATTCCTGTTTCTCCTTTAGGTCCCAACTTAAATGTACTTTCCATAGGAAGGCCTTCCTACATCCTGCAGTCCAACTAGGTTCTCCTAGTAATTTACTCTGTCGTGCAGTGTATCATGCTCTTCATAACATGTACCACCATTGTAATTAAGTCATGATTCCTATCTTTTTTTTTTTAAAGACTGGTCAAGTGCAGCAGTGAGAAAGGGGAAAGAGTAGAACAAGGCATTCAACCTGTAACTAACTGTGAACAATTGAGATAACTCACTACCTTCAGACCAGCCTCATAGCTTATTTGTTTAAAATCTGGCTTTCTAAAGGGAGAACAAATTTCATTAGTGCAAAGGCTGTTTTCTTCATGCCTGTATCCCTGTCACCCAGCACAGTACCAGGCATATTGCTCCTTTATTAACGGTAATGAATAGTATCCATACTCTAATCTTTGACGTTATTAGAATTCCTCCATCTCTAAATTCTTTTTTTTTTTTCTTTTTTTTTTTGAGACAGGGTCTCACTGTGTCACCTAGGCTGGAATGCAGTGGCGTGATCTCTGCTCACTGCCACCTCCCCGACTCAGGTGATCTTCCCACCTGAGCCTCCCAAGTAGCTGGGACTACAGGCATGCTCCATTATGCTGGACGAATTTTTGTATTTTTTGTAGAGATGGAGTTTTGCCATGTTGCCCAGGCTAGTCTTGAACTCCTGGGCTCAAGCGATTCACCCATCTCGGCCTCTCAAAGTGCTAGGATTACAGGCATGAGCCACCACGCTCTAACTTTTAAGCTAAAAAAGAAAATCTTAAATCAGTAAATCTTACTCTTAAGTCATAGTCCCTTCTACATCCCTGTCTTATGTCTCCCACGTCTTCCTAGACCGTCCACTCCTCCACTTTCCTAGATATATTCATGTATTCTCCTTTCTCTTCAAACCTCCAACACCTCCTCCCCCTTCCTCACTCTCCAGCTGTTAACCTCACTTCCTATTTCAGGAAAGTAACAAAAACAGCCAGAAGAGAAACTTTTCAGACTCCCAAGACCACATTGAGCCACCTATCTCCATCTGTGCTTATGTACTCTGCTTCCTTCTTGTTAGGATGAACAATGGGCAAACCTTCCAAGTTCCTATTTAAAGTTACCCCAATCTGTGCAGAAGATCCTGTCTCCTCCCACCTACTCAAGGCATTACTCTGGCAATTATTTCCTGTCTTTCTTGGATCATCAAGAGACAGATCTTACAAACATGCTGTATTTTCTCTTATTTATTTATTTTTTATTTTTTTTTCTTGAGACAGAGTCTCACTCTGTCCTCCAGGCTGGAGTGCAGCGGTACAAGCTCAGCTGACTGCAACCTCTGCCTCCTGGGCCCAAGTGAACCTCCTGCCTCACCCTCCTGAGTACCTGGAACTACAGGTGCATGCCACCAAGCCTGGCTAATTTTTTTATTTTTTGTAGAGCCAGGTTTTCACCATGTTCCCCAGGCTGGTCTTGAATTCCTGAGCTCAAGTGATCCACCTGCCTCAGCTTTCCACCCAAAGTGCTGGGATTACAGGTGTGAGCCACTGCGTCTGGCCCACAGTCTACATTTGAGGCTCATATTCAAGGTTGAGTTACAAGGCCCAAAGTCCACTTCCAAAGTCCAGGCCCAGGCACATAAGTCCAAGGTCTAATTCTAGGTCCACTTCTAGATCTTAAATCATCCCAAGGCCCAGATTAAATCCATGTCTGAAGTCCAAGGTTAAATATCCAGTACTAGGTTAAGTATCAGCTCTAAGATCCAGATCTAAGTTCTAGGTCCAAGGTTATGCATAATCATTCTGAGTTATAGGACTGGGGACCAGGAATTTAGGTTCAACTCTAAGGTCTGATGGTCACGTCTAAGGTCTAAATCCATGACTGAAGCCTAGGTCCAAGGACTACAGGAGCAAAGGAAAATTTCATTACCAAAATTTGCAAGTGAGGTCCAAATCTTATCCCTGGGTCCAGATCCAGGTCCAAGTCAAAGGTCCAAATCTAGGTACAATTTCCATGTTTAAAGTATAAGATCCATGGCCCAATAAAAAGCAAGGTCTGAGATCCAGGTCCAAGATCCAGGTAGAGATTGAATTTCCAGTTATAAAGTCAAATACAAGAAATGAAGGTCACCTCCCTGTTTAAATTTCAGATCCAAGGTCCAAGATGCAGTTCCAAAGACGCGGGTGTTGGGCCATGTGCAAGGACCAAGTCCATGTTCCAAATCAAATCAAGGCCTGCATCTAGGTCCAACATCCAAGACCAGGTCCAGATCCAGATCCAGATCCAAAGACGAGGTCCACAGCCATGGACAAATTCTAGTCCAAGGTCCAAGTCCAAAGTCCAAGTCAATTTACAAGGTCCAGATCATGGTCCTAAGTCCAAGATACACATGGAGGTCCAAGTCCCATGTCCAAGACCCAAGAATGATTCAGATCCATTTCATGACCAAGGTTCAGGTCTAAGGTGAGTTCCAAAATGCAGAAAAAATCCAAGTCAGAGGTTTAGTTCCAAGGTGCAGGTTCAAAGTTCATATCCACACACAAGGTCCAACATCAAAGCCAAAGATCCAGGTTCAGGTCCAGGGGCAGGAGCCCTGATCTTGGACTTCCCAGTTCCAGAACTGTGAGAAAAGAAATTTCTGCTTGGTACAGTGGCACATGCCTGGAATCCCAGCTACTCATGAGGCTGAGACAAGATGATTGCTTGAGCCCTGCCTGGAGTTTAAGGCCAGCCTGAGTAACATAGCAAGACCCTGTCTTTAAAAAAGAAAAAAAAGGGGAAAAAAAAACCCAGAAAAGAAAGAAATTTCTGTTGTTCTTTGTAAATTATCCAGTTTCAGGTATTTTGTTACAGCAGTACCCCAGTAGAGTATTTTGTTACTCTTACCCCCGACCCCAGGGAATGTAGACCACAGCCACAGCACCATAGCCAAAGCATACCATTGCTGTTTTATAAGATTGACTGTAATATTAGACTAGCAGAAAGGGAGACTTTGAGTCATCAAATCCCCTAATAAAATAGGTTCTTTAGGCTGGGTGCCGTGGCTCACACCTGTAAACCCAGTGCTTTGGGAGGCTGAAGCAAAAGGACACTCAAGGCCAGCAGTTTGAGATC
Source organism: Pan paniscus (assembly GCF_029289425.2). Lineage (NCBI taxonomy): Eukaryota > Metazoa > Chordata > Mammalia > Primates > Hominidae > Pan > Pan paniscus. The sequence goes on along the minus strand of NC_085926.1, from coordinate 48,252,687 downwards.
AACCTGGGCAACATAGTGAGACCCTGTCTCTACCAAAAAAAAAAAAAAAAATTAGCCAGGTGTAGTGGTGTATACCTGTAGTCCTAGCTACTCAGGAGGCTGAAGTAGGAGGATTGCTTGAGCCCAGGAGTTTTAGGCTATAGTGAGCTATGATCATGCCCCTGAACTCTGGGTGACAGAGCGAAACCCTATTTCTAAAAAATTAAAATACAATAGGCCCTTGACTGCTAAAATGGAAAGCCCAGCTCAATAGCGTGCACAGCTACAATATGGGATTAGAGGCCTAGGATTGCCTGAGTCTCTCAGAGTGAGAAGCCAGGGACTAAGGAGAATTTCCAAAGGGGCAGAGGGCAGGGTAAGGCAGGGAGGGTGTGCAGCTCAAGAGAGCTGGGGCTGGAGGCTTGAGTCAAACCAAGAATGATTAAAATTGAGAAATTCCAACAGTTCCCCCACCCCCAAAAGTAGAGGCCAGAATTCTCATGCAATTGAGTCAGAGAATTCTGGCGTTGGGAGTGAGAAGGGTAAGATATAATCTCTCTGAAAAGCATTTCAGTCATTTATAAACCGCTGTGATTCAAAGTTTTCCCATTATAAATGGGGATGTCAGTGTCTTCCTAAGGCTTCATACTTCTCATTTTAGGTCCTGGGAGAGAAGATAGCTCCTCCCATCCCTCTTAGAGCATTTTACAGAAGCAGGTAGTTTGTGTTGGTTTGTCTTCTGGTTAGCCATTGAAGATTTGTAACTCATGGGACTGGGAACTGTGAGCCAAGACTGGTATTTTAGGTTTCCTGTAGGTTTGCCTGTCCCTACAAAGGTAATACAGATGCTCCTCAGCTTAACAATGAGGTTACATCCGGATAAACCCATCTTAAATTGAAAATACTATAAGACAAAAATGCATTTAATACACCTAAACTACTGGACATCATAGCTTAGCCTCACCTACCTAAACGTGCTTAGAACACTTACATTAGGCCAGGCACGGTGGCTCATGCCTATAATCCCAGCACTTCGGGAGGCTGAGATGGGCAGATCACTTGAGGCCAGGAGTTCGAGACCAGCCTGGGCAACATGGTGAAACCCTGTCTCTACCAAAAATATATATATAAGCTGGGTGTGGCGGCACGTTCCTGTAGTCCCAGCTACTTGGGAGGCTGAGGTGGGAGGATTGCTTCAGCCCTGGAGAAGGTTGCAGTGAGCCAAGATTGCACCACTGCACTCCAGCCTGAGTGACAGAGTGAGACACTGCCACAAAAGCAAACAAACAAACAAAATACTAGTCTATGGTTGGGCAAAATTATCGGGCAGCACAGTGAACTGTAGCGTCCATCGTTTACCCTTGTAACGTGTGGCTGCCTGGGAGCTATGGCTCACTGCCACTGCCCAGCATCATGAGAGTATCACATTGCATGTTGCTAGCCTGGGAAAAGATCAAAATTCAAAATTCTAAGTACAGTTTCTACTGAGTACTATAATTTTCATACCATCATAAAGTTGAAAAATGGAAGTCAAACCACTGTAAGTGGGGGACTTTCTGTGCTATGGATGACTGGGTGGTAACCGGGTCTCTGGCAGTGCAACCACAGTTGAGTGGCTTTTTTCTCTCTCAAAATAACATCTCTTCCCAGACACTAGACATGTTTTTCCTACATAGTCTCAATCTGGGACGTTCGTATCTTATCCATGGCTCTGACCCCCAACTCTTTCCCATCTTTGGATGTTCCAGGTGGGGTTTCCCTACAAATTTCCAATGTAAAGAAACCTCACCCACAAATTTTAGATGATCCTGTAAGTGAAAAATTGCAAGAAAATGGAGAACTTGGATTTAAGGAAACAAAGACAATGAGTATAGACTGTTAAGTTTGATTATGACTTAAGGAGAAATATGTCAAGTTTAGGGAAATTTGGCAGCTTATGGACATTTTGAAGGACTGGTAAAATATAAATTGATTTATAGGCTCTAGTTCTTTGCCAAAAGAGAGGAACAGAGGATACAGGAGAGTAAGAAGACAACTGAGATTATGAGTTCCCACAGAATATAAATTTGAAAGGGAACCCTCCCAACACAAATTATAATTCAGGCGAGAGCTCTTCCTCTGGTTTAGTGGTCCCAGGAGTCACAGGCTTACACTTGTCTCAATAGCTCTTGTGTCTATGTGATATGGTTTGGCTGTGTCCCCACCCAAATCTCATCTTGAATTGTAGCTCCCATAATTCCTACATGTTGTGGGAGGAACCTGGTGGGAGGTAATTGAATCTTGGGTTGGGTCTTTCCTGTGCTATTCTTGTGACAGTAAGTAAATCTCATAAGACCTGATGGTTTTATAAACGGAATTCCCCCTACGCAAGCTCTCTTGCCTGCCACCATGTAAGACATGACTTTGCTCCTCATTTGCCTTCAGCCATGATTGTGAGGCCTCCCCAGCCATGTGAACTGTGAGTCAATTCAACTTCTTTTCTTTATAAATTGCCCAGTCTCAGGTATGCTTTACTAGCAGCATGAGAACAGACTAATACACTACGCTTCAGGGCCTCCCAAAAGCAGAGCATGAGATGGCGACTTGTGTGCAAGTAGTTTATTTTAGGAAGGGGTCTCAGAAAACAGGCATCAGGACACTAAGAGAGTAAAAGAAAGGAGAAGGGAAGGCCATTCCAAGCATAGGGTATTGAGCTGGTTACCACTGTGGACAATGGGCTTCAATCTAGTTGGTGGTCCTCTTGTCTCCCACCAAAGCCTAGGAGGCTGGTTGTTTGTCCATTGGTTTCATCATCCGTTGTCAGTGATTTTCCAGGGAGACCTAACCCATTTGCAGTCCCAGACTTGCATATGCCAGAAAGGCTGAGGGGCTCTTGCAGGCTTCCCACACTGCATCAGCAGAGAAGCTCCTAGAAGGAGCATGAGAGAAACAGTGAGGAGGTCTTTGATTTCACCTGAGTGCAGCTATGGTCAGGGTAGGAATGTGGGCCAAGAGGACGTGAGATGGAGCATAAAAGTTGTTCAGTGCCATCCTCCCCTGCCTGTGTTTGGGTCTGCCCATGCGCCAGCTCTGCATGTAGCTCAGCATATCAGAGAGTCAGGCAAGAACCTAGTGAGCCGCAATCTCTACTTAAGACTCAATATAAGTGGATTAGTGGAAAAGATAACATTTCCCACCATTACAACTGGGCCTGAAGCCATAATTGATTCTTATTACCTCCCTCCTTTATCAACCATATTATAGTTCCTGCCCCCAGAGCCAACCTTTACAGGTTGAAGATGCTTACCTACTGGGAAAACAGACTTTCACTTCCAAGAGGTCAGATCCCTTAGCTGACTTACCCTGAGAGCTGTGATTGCTGCAAGTGCCCACTGATGGTTATGCCTGGGTATGGAAGCATTCACAGAACCTCCTGGGTTCAGATATACTTGAGTAGCAACATCACCAATGCATGATAATCAGGGTCAATGACCTACGTAAGTATAATGGCTCCTCCCTTTTCCTGCCAGCCTACCATCATGGGAAAGCCAGAATGACCAAGTTAGTAACAACATTAGTTTAGCAGACACTGCCTGTGCTCTTTGGTAGAAACATCTCCCCACTCTGTCCCCACTAACAAGGAATTCTAAGCTGGAAGGATCCAATGTTCCAGGGATAAGAAGTACAAATGTTTACCAGGTACTATTTCTGCAGTGCCTTATCATAGAGGTTTCCAGCTTGGAAAATGTCAATAGGCCACGTTGTAATCCTCACCTGAGAGGTCTCTGGAGATAGGTCTGGTGTAGCAGACACCTAAATCTTGCTTGTATCAGAATTCGAATTTTTTTTTTTTTTTTTTGAGACAGAGTCTTGCTCTGTCACCAAGGCTGGAGTGCAGTGGCGTGATCTCGGCTCACTGCAACCTCTGCCTCCTGAGTAGTGATTCTCCTGCCTCAGCCTCCTGAGTAGCTGGGATTACAGGTGCCAGCCACCTCGCCTGGCTAATTTTTGTATTTTTAGTAGAGATAGGGTTTCACCATGTTGGCCAGGCTGGTCTCGAACTCCTGATCTCAGGTGATCGACCCACATCAGCCTTCCAAAGTGCTGGGATTACAGGCATGAGCCACCACACCCGGCCAGAATTAGTCAGATTTTAGGAGACCAGAGGAATTTGAAGAACCAGGCTGCCTGGGGGCAAGGAATTGAACAGAACAACCTCTCAGACCCAGACTCCAGATGTTTCCAGAATCCCAGGCTATAGCCAAGTACCATTACTTATTAGCTGTGTGAACATGGCCAAGTTATCTACATTTGTTTTTATTTGCTCATCTATAAGATAGGCATGCTATTGTTACCAACATCATATATTTGGTAGTCTCTCTTCTTTGCTTGGGAACAGATCAGCTGGTAGAGATGGGGTTTCACTATGTTGGCCAGGCTGGTCTCGAACTCCTGACCTCAAGTGATCCGCCCACCTTGGCCTCCCAAAGTGCTGGAATTACAGATGTGAGCCACTGTGCCCAGCCAAGTGGGGCTTTTGAGCCAATCCAGAGTCCTGTTGTGGCTCCCACTGCAGACTGTATAACGGTTCACGGATGTTTTACATGCTTGTACTGAGAATGCTCATGTGTGTCACAGGATTCTCCCTTTCAGGGTTTTTCACATAAAGAGATCTCAGTTCCCTTCTGGCCGGCTCAACAGAAACAATATAGACTCCCAGGAGAAGGAGAAATCACAGCTTTAATGACTTAATGACTGTCAAAGACCTGACTGGACAAGGTTAATGAGGCAGAAAGGAAAAAGCCTGGATTGGGAGCTGGGCTTCAAGGACTGGTTCATCTTCCAAAGGTAGGTTTGGTAGTGAAAAAAAAAAAAAAAAAATACAAGCTGTTATGCAACTACTATCTGCCAGACACAAAACTAGCTTCCATATGATCATTATTTCCTATAAGAGAATAACTTCCAACATTTAAAAATGTTATTTATACCCATATGAAATGACATAAGATGGTTAGATGTATTTGTTTTAACAAATTTGTGATTTACTACTAAATAGTAAATTCATTTTCTATTTCTTCATTTGTGTACATTTTACTTAAAATTACATAAAACACTTATTAAGATTAAAGAAACAAAAATTTTTTTTTGAGACAGAGTCTTGCTTTGTCACCCAGGCTGGAGTGCAGTGGTGCAATCTTGGCTCACTGCAACCTCTGCCTCTTAAATTCAAGCTATTCTCATGCCTCAGCCTCCAAGTATCTGGGATTACAGGCGTGTGCACCACGCCCAGCTAATTTTTAGTAGAGACGGGGTTTCACCATGTTGGCCAGGCTGGTCTCAAATTCCTGACCTCAAGTAATCCGCCAGCCTCAGCCTCTCAAAGTGCTGGGATTACAGATGTGAGCCACTGTACCTGGCCCAGATATACCAGATTTTTTAAATCTTCATATAGATTCAGCTTGAGAACAAGAGGTAACATAGAAATCCATAAAAGCTTGGATATTTCAAAAGACAGATACCTCTTCCCAGTATCTATTAGAACATTTCACAGTTCTCACTTGTCAGCCTCCCACCACACAAAATTCTCCCCCATGGAATTGGAATCTCCAAGTTCAAACCCTCATCTAACCATCTCCCTCCCACGCATTCATCATTCCACAGCCTCTCCTTTGGGCTTACTCCCTTCTTAATCAAACATGGCCCTGGGGAATCAGGGCCCTTGAATCACCCGAATCAGGGTGAACAGTGGGATTCATTTCCCCCAGTGGCGAGCAGCCCCAGATTCCTAATCTGAGCCCAGCGTTATCTCAGTTCCCCAGGAGCTATGCAGGATTCACAAGTCCTGAGTTCTACAGTTCTGAGAGCCCATGATCCCTTGAAGACTCATTATAAATGCCCAAGTCTCACTCCACCCTTGCCTGTTCCTTTCCTGGAGAGGTTTACCATAGGGCCCAGCATCTGAATCACAGGAGCCAGTTGTGGAGATCTTGATTCTCACCTCACTCCAAGGCCTAAAAAGAGGAATTCCTGAGGCCAGGACATGAAGGGACCCCTCAAGATGGGAAAGGAGGGTTAACAAGGCAGGGGAGAGAAGAGAGTGATGTTGGAAAGGACCAGCTGCGGAAAACCAAGACCCCTGGGATTGCACTGAGCGAGCACTCCTGCAAAGGCTTATGGGAAAGTGGCCCCTAAATGCAGACCACTAAGATGCTAAAACTGGTAAAGTGAGGTGGAGCCATTCCTCAGAGAGGGAGAAGGTAGGGGATCAGTGACAGCTGGAACCGATCTTGGGAAGTCCTATCCTCATTCCCCAAATGTTGGGCAAGCAGCAGAGGTCACAAGTAGCCCCTCCAGAGCCCTCTGTGGCTCCTCCCAAAGCACTCTTCCCCACCATCCTACCCTGCAGGCACCACTTCAATAAAATTTGGGAAACAAAGGGAGAATTCAGTGCTGAAGAACAAGTCCACAGGGAGGGATAAAGAGCAGTCCCTAGGTGTGTGCTGAGAGAGAAGCTGCACTGAGGGACAAAGCTCAAGGAAAGGGGATGAAGGATTTGGAGGGCCAAATACAATAACCGAAAAATGGGCAGAACCAGGGAACCTTAGGGGTAGGGTTGAAGGATGAGGTTGACAGGGAGACAGCCTGCCTTGATCTCAGTTTGACTTACTGGGCCTTGCAGTCATTTGAATGAGGCCCCCTATCATCCTTCAGAAATGAGCTGTCAGCCCCTACACCAGAGACTCAGCTACTCCTTTCCCCACCCCTCCTTCCCCTGCAACCCTTTATTGCGAAGATCTCACAACACCTCGAGCTTGTTACTGCACAGATGAGGCCATTACAGCCCTGATTTCATCCTCTTTTCGAAGAGACAAAGGAAGGCGTGATTCTTGACTAGAAGGCACCCAAAGTCATCTGCCCTGGCCGGACAGAGGTCCCCTCTGCGTCTTGTTGGATATAAAATGCTCTAGGAATAAATGCTTGGTGCCATGAAGTAAAACCAGCACTCAGGCAAATTATTTCAGCAAGGCAATTTACTTCTGCAAAAGGGTGCCACTTGTGTCAATCAAGATCACAAGAGCACACAGAACAAAGGAGACCGGGGGGGGGGGTATCTTTAACGCAGTCCCTATCTCTGTGTCACTCCCCCATGGGCTGTGGCTGGACCGCACAATCTGAGCTGACCCGATTGGCTACTTGTACATATTTTCCCAAATATAAAAGGGGAGGGGGACATGAGGTACAGAGGTGGAGCATGTGAGATGTGCAGTTTCAGGGAAACAAAGGATACAGGTAACCAAGGGAACAGATGTGAGTTATTGATTAGAGCTGATGGGAAGGGGGATAGGCTGTTTACGGTAACTAGGGGCAAGGAAGAACAAGAAAGTTGAGTTTGAGAACAAGGATAAGGAAGTTAATAGGCTAAACCCTTTGAAGAGAAACTCAGATTTATTGCATCTTACAATTCCTCCCTTTTAATTTTTTTACGATCCTTTCTCTTCAAACTTTTTAAACATGTCTTGGCTTTGCCATTCGATTTGATCTTTTAAAAGGAAAAGCTTACTTGAATAGGGTAGAGGAGAACTAAGGGAGGCTTTAGTAAGTGGTGTTTGTACAATTCTTTGTATTAGCCCACAGATGCATAGTATGACACAACACCCAATGAGAATGAGGATGCCTACTACAACTGCAAGGGAAATAAAAATTGAGCCCATGATTCCTTTCCATTTACCGAACCACTTTCCTAGCCATCCTTAAATGGGGTCATTGACTCCAGAATTTTTAGCTAATTCATTGGATAAAGCGGTAAGTCTCTGCAAGGCCTTTGTTATGCTCCCATCAGGGGCAGTGTTGTTTGGGATGAAGGTACAACATTGAGTTTTAATCATAACACAGACTCCACCTTTTTCGGCTAATAACATGTCTAGAGCTATTCTGTTTTCCCAAGCCATTTGGCTAGTAGGCCCTAATTGGTCAGCTATTCCTTTGATAGCATCCCTGGTGTAATTAATAAACCACTGCTGGTTATAATAGATGTAATTTATCCAAGCTACATTTTTATTAATAGTTACCCCTGGAAATATGGATTCAAATCCTGCAGCTCTTTGGTCTCAGGCTTTGAACCTGTCAGGCACTCCCTGTGGGACTCCAATGGCATCTATGTAAACTTGAGAGTCAAAAGACCCATAAGGAGCTTCTCTTATTTTTTGGTGTTGTGGTTTTTCTTTCTCTGGTTGATGAAATGCCAGGGTGAAAGGGATAGCCAATTGGACAATTGCACAAGTGCCGCTCCAGTTACTTGGCAGTGTCCAGTAAGGGTCCACCGCAATACCACCATACATCCGCTCGAGGATGACTAAGGGCAGACTGACGGGTAAGCTCTTGGAAGGGCTTAAGCTCACTCCATCCCATTAAGCTTCCGAGGAATGCCAAATTCTCCCCCTGTTGTGAGAGACATGAGGTGAAACTGACATTGGGAGATGGAAGCTGGATGGACCTCAGGGGCTGACCCACAGGGTGTTGGACTTCAGGATATAGCAGAGAGAGTGCTTGGCATGATTTGTTGCCCCAGGCTCTGGAATCCTGGAAAAAAAGCTACCATACAGCCCATGCCTGGTTGATTGAAGGACCATCCTAGTGGAAAGGGGACAATCTGGGCCTCTGGTCTGCAGTGCACATAAGCATAACAATTGCTTTTGTTTAACATGCAGACAGAATCCATTCCAACCAGGCATTTACATCTTGATATCCTGTTTCAATTGTTAGGGTTTGTCTTAAATCTTTTACTTCTACAATATTTACTTTGGCATTGTTGTTAGGTAGAGTAGAAGATTCAGATGGAGAAGAAGGGGGGTCAATAAAGCATATTGTAAAGAAGCCTTATGGTCATATCCATTGACCTCTGCTCCTAATCCATACAAGCATTCTAAAGGGGGCACAGGGTTGGTGGAGGTAGGGGCATTAATAGAGATTGTTACTGGGTTACAGTGGTGAAGTTGATAATTAGAGGGGATGATTCCTTTGGTAAGGCAGAGACAAAATTTTAGGTTGGTACAGCTTTCTGGGGAGGTCCCGCCATGTTCTCTGGTAGTTAGGATGACATCTGCCCATTGAGAACATATCTCCCAACTTGGGGTGCCTTGGTACCCCCGCCATAAGCAAGGCATGGGGTCAGTGGCTTCTCTGAAGGGGCAGAGGTATTTTTCTGAAGTAGAGACATATCTTTGCCAGTATTCATCCTTTTGACAAGGCATGACAAGGCAAGCATCAAAGGTAATGATTTGGGGTGAGTCTGACCTAGTTATATTGATAACAAGGTCAGCAAGAGAATGAGGAAAGAAGAAAGGGGAATAGAATAGATAAAAGAGTGTTAAATGTTTCTTAACCTTAGGTTTGAGGGGTTTTTTCCCTCGGATAATGACCCACAACTTCAGGGATGGCGGTGCTTTCTTGACTTGGGTGTGATGGGTCTATCTTTTCTTGCTGTTTGGACTGCAGTTTCAGTGGTTAGAAGCACTAGGCTGGCTCCTCAGGCTGGTGTCGAGGTACTGGAAACTCTAGGGGTGGCGCCTGTACTGGAAAATTGTGAGTTCTGAGGGAAGAGAAAGTGGAAGATAAACCAAGTATGTAGGAATGTTGGATTGCTTTGAGAGGTAGTTTGGATTCTTAGTAGAGTAATAAGTCAGAAGACATTTGATTTACGGCAACCAAGTCTCTAGACTTGTTTGGCTCAGGGTATAAATTCCTATACACATATAAACTTTGTGCTATACATGGCTTGGGGTCTTTAATGAGTCCTCTAATGTAGGTGGAGAAAGGACTTCCTTCATAAGAGGTCTGAATAACATTTCTCCGAGTTCCCTTTAGCACCTACAGGAGAAATGCTCCTGTAGCGTTATCTGATTTGCTAGGTTATTTTCTGGCTTATCTGATTTGCTAGGTTATTTTCTTGACTCTTGAAAGACAGGCTTTTTGGTGCCTGGGGACATGGACAATAGCTATTTTTTTCTTTTCTGGTAACTGAAGGTTATTTAATACTTGGGTGACTAACTCCTCATAAACAAGGCTTTAACTTTTACTATTAATTCAGTATGAAATTTTCTAAATGTATGAGCCACCGTAAAGGCGTATTTACAATTAGTATAGATGGTTCTTTCGGGTCCTGCAGGTACTTTAAAGCTTGACTAAGTGCAGACAGCTTATAAATTTGAATAGACTAATTATTAAACACTTTCTCTAGGAACTTTCATTAATCACTGAACACTTGTTGCATTCTTTTTCCCTTAATCACTTTTGAAGGGGGTATCTCTTAAGTTTGGCCAGACGTTTGTATGGTAATCAGTTAAATCTAAACATGTGTGCTTTCTTTTTGATTTGGATCTCTCGTTAAGAAACTTGCTAGGTTACGCGAATTATCAGTAGTTAATGTTAAACCATCCTTTTTAACAGAATAACCTCATACTTATACACATGTAATTCTTTTCTGGTAGCACATTTTAATATAAGTGACTTTAAGAGGTCGGGCGTGGTGGCTCATGCCTGTAATCCCAGCACTTTGGGAGGCCGAGGCGGGCGGATCACGAGATCAGGAGATCAAGACCATCCTGACTAACATGGTGAAACCCCGTCTCTACTAAAAAATACAAAAAAATTAGCCAGGCGTGGTGGTGGGTGCCTGTAGTCCCAGCTACTGGGGAGGCTGAGGCAGGAGAATGGCGTGAACCTGGGAGGCAGAGCTTGCAGTGAGCCGAGATGGTGCCACTGCACTCCAGCCTGGGCGACAGAGTGAGACTCCGTCTCAAACAACAACAACAACAACAACAACAACAAAGCGACTTTAAAGAATCAAAGTTCTTTTCTGGTGGATATTTTTACTTTTAACACTGGCCTGACCACAATAAATGCTAGCGGATATATCAGCTGAAAGATTATTTACCACTTGCTCAGGAGACTTAGCCGCAGGGATGCCTAGGTGCTTGGAGCTGCGGCTGAGGCCCCATATTACTTGGCCTTGGCAAAAGTAAGGCAGATATCCCATAATGTAGTCTGCTTGGGGCATAGGCTGGGGCCTGGCCCATGGGTCTTGCAGAGCCGCCGTCAATATGGTGCTGGGATGTTGGACCAGCCGGGGGGCAGGAGCATGGGCTTTGCCTGCCGCTGGGGCGTACTATGGGAGGGACGATGCAGACATGTTGCGGTGGATCCTTGATGTTACTAGCCCAGCAAAAGCGACCTGGCGAATTAGGAGCTTGGAGTTTTTCCGGGGAGGGGGACTTAGGCTGGGCCTGAGGGGAAGGGTTGGGTGTATTAGGAGGGGGACTAGGGGTATTAGGTGGAGGATGGTCTAGGGGATCCCATGTGCTGTTCTCTTTGCCAGGATCCCCCCTTCTCTCACTGGTTCTACAGCAGGGGCAGGTGCATAAGGGAAAAGGGAGGACAGGTCTTTGCTTCCAACAAAGAGCATAGTTCAGTTCTTCTTGAGAAACTGGGCTTTTATTACTTACATGTTGAATTAAAAGTTGATACAGTATATCCTTAGTCGACCCAAACTTTGGCCAGAAGATTGAGGGACTGAGGATAGGTCTTTGAGACCAAATAGAACAGCAATATTTTATCATTTGTTCCTTTGTCTTATGTTTAGTTCTCTTGTTATCTTTCCAACCTTTTAGCGTGAGACCTAAGGGGCTATCAGGTGGTATATCTTTGAGACCTTGGGGACTATCAGTGGTATATCTTTGTTGCTAACTTTATCTTTTTTGCTTGTATTATTTACCATACTGGGTCCTGGCTAGGCTCAATCCCTCGTATTAGGAATCTCTTGCCTAGTGGGGGCTTGCTGTGGCTCAACCCCTCATATTAGGGATCTCCTGCCTATTTGGGGGGTTCCTTCTGGCTCAACCCCTCGTATTAGGGGTCTCTTGCCTGTCCTTCACTGGAAGCTTTGCTAAGGCACAATTCGCCTATCCTTTAGCTCCACCTGCTGGAGATTCCTTGCACCCTTCTTTCACTGTCCGCTCTGGCCGCTTCCCTTGAGGGAATGTTCCAGGTCACTTTTAGCATTCATGGCGAGTCAGTATCAACCCCTGATGGGACCCCCAAAGGGCTGCCCTAAGCCATATGAGATGACCACGGAACTGCAGATTGGTCTCACTCCACACAGCAGTAGTGCTTGTTACCATTCATGCACTTTCAACCTCCAGAATGCCCCAACCCCCGCAAAACCACTAAAGAAGTAATTTGTTGCCCCTGCGACGTTTTCTACCTTGGTCTGTGCAGTTTACCTGCTCGCCGCAGTATTGCAAGTCTCTCTTCTCCGCGTTGCTGAGAGTCCAGGTTTATTCGTCACAACAGGTGGGTCTCGATCTCCCATCCCTGAGGCCACCGCAACAGGGCAGTGGGAAGTGTCTCCCCTGGGTAGGGTGACTGAAGACCCCTTCCCAAAGGAGAATGGGAATCCCAGACGAGCCCCCAGAATTGTTGGATATAAAATGCTCTAGGATGAAATGCTCAGTGCCATGAAGTAAAACCAGCACTCAGGCAAAAGTTTAATTTCTCTCAGCAAGGTAATTTACTTCTGCAGAACGGTGCCACTTGTGTCAATCAAGATCACAAGAGCACAGAGAACAAAGGAGACCAGGGGATTTTTATCCGTAACACAGTCCCTATCTCTGTGTCATTCCCCCATGGGCTGGGGTCAGACTGCACAATCTGAGCTGACCCAATTGGCCACTTGTACATATTTTCCTAAATATAGAAGGGGAGGGGGACATGAGTTACAGAGGTGGAGTGTGAGGCGTGCAGTTTCGGGGGAACAATGGGTACAGGTAACCAAGGGAACAGATGTGAATTATTGATTAAAGCTGACGAGAATGGGGTAGGCTGTTTACAGTAACTAGGGGTAAGGAAGAACAAGAAAGTTGAATTTGAGAACAAGGATAAGGAAGTTAGCAGGCTAAACCCTTTGAAGAGAGACTCAGATTTACTGCAGCTTACAATCTCTTCCTATGACTGCCTGGACCTGACAGTCCTCTTGCCGGACCAGATCTGTGTGGTGTCTCGACAGTGCCTACATGGATTTTAATAGAAAATGAACACTTTTTTCTCCCTCTCATGTTTAAAGTAGATGTATGATCACTAATTTTTCCACTTTCATTTTTCTATGGGAGGAGTAACTTCGAGGTCTTGTGGAATGATGGTGTCCCACCCTTCCCCTGCCCAGCAACCCCTAAACACACACACATACACACACTTTCTATGGCTTTTAGCTCAGGCCATGGGAAAGGGGCAGCATTAGTGAGAGGTGACAACGTGTTAGCAGCCCTCGCTCACTCTCAGCGCCTCCCCAGCCTCAGCGTCCGCTCTGGCCACGCTTGAGGAGCCCTTTAGCCAGCCGCTGCACTGTGGGAGCCCCTCTCTGGGTTGGTCAAGGCCGGAGCCAGCTCCCTTGGCTGGCAGAGAGGTGTGGAGGGAGAGGCGCAGGCGGGAACCAGGGCTGCACATGGGGCTCGCAGGCCAGCATGAGTTCCGGGTGGGCGCAGGCTCGGGGGCCCCCACACTCGGAGCGGCCGGCTGGCACCACAGGCCCCAGGCATTAAGGGGCTTAGCACCCGGGCCAGCAGCTGCAGAGGGTGCACCGGGTCCCTCAGCACTGACAGCCTGTCCACGCCGCACTTGAATTCTCACCGGGCCTCAGCCGCCTCCCCATGGGGCAGGGCTCGGGACCTGCGGCCTGCCATGCCCAAGCCACCCCCGACCGCCATGGGCTCGCATGCAGCCCGAGACTCCCCGACAGGCGCTGCCCGTCCCATTGACCGCCCAAGGGCTGAGGTGTGCAGGCGTGAGGCGCAGGACTAGCAGGCAGCTCCACCCACAGCCCCAGTGCGGGATCCACTAGCGGAAGTCAACTGGGCTCCTGAGTTGGGTGGGGTCTTGGAGAACTTTTATGTCTAGCTGGAGGATTGTATATGCGCCAAGCAGCACTCTCTGTCTAGCTCGGGGTTTGTGGATGCACCAATCAGCACTCTGTATCTAACTAACCTGGTGGGGACTTGGAAAACTTTTATGTCTAGCTAGAGGATTGTAAATGCACCAATCAGCACTCTGTGTCTAGCTCAAGGTTTGTAAACGCACCAATCAGTGCTCTGTGTCTAGCTAATCTAGCGGGGACTTGGAGAACTTGTGTCTAGCTAAAGGATTGTAAACGCACCAATCAGCACTGTGTCTAGCTAAAGGTTTGTAAACGCACCCATCGGTGCTCTGTGTCTAGCTAATCTAGTGGGGACTTGGAAAATTTTTATGTCTAGCTAGAGGCTTGTAAATGCACCAATCAGCACTCTGTGTCTAGCTCAGGGATTGTAAATGCACCAATCAGCACACTGTCAAAACGGACCAATATGCTCTCTGTAAAATGGACCAATCAGCAGGATGTGGGTGGGGCCGGATAAGGGGATAAAAGCAGGCCACCCGAGCCAGCAGCGGCAAGCCACTCAGGTCCCCTTCCATGCTGTGGAAGCTTTGTTTTTTCACTCTTCACAATAAATCTTCCTGCTGGTCACTCTTTGGGTCCGCGCCACCTTTAAGAGCTGTAACACTCACCGCAAAGGTCCGCAGCTTCACTCCTGAAGCCAGCAAGACCACGAACCCACCGGAAGGAACTAACAACTCCAGATGCGCCGCCTTTAAGAGCCGTAACACCGCTAAGGTCTGCAGCTTCACTCCTGAAGCGAGACCACAAACCCACCAGAAGTTAGAAACTCTGGACACATCCGAACATCAGAAGGAACAAACTCCAGACACACCATGTTTAAGAATTGTAACACTCACCGTGAGGGTCCACGGCTTCATTCTTGAAGTCAGCAAGACCAAGAACCCACCAATTCCGGACACATTAGGGTGGTAGGCCAGTCAGGGGGGAGATCCTACATTCCAGGTACCCCTAGCCCTTCCCCTAAGCAGGCTAACCTTGGGGATTCCCTGGAGATCAACCACTTCCAGTGAGAGGGAGTGGACAAAAGCCTCTGGACCAGCCATTCCTTCTCTCTCTCCAAGTCCTTCTTCCTCTCTAGCATCAAAACCAAGCCTAAGTATTTTGAGGTTACATGAACATCTCTCCCCTTCTTTTCTGTGGCAGAGTCCCTTAGCAAATAGAGGCACTGGGGCCTGAGTGGATAGCTCTCCAAGGTACACTCATTGACACAGGGTATCAGGTAGGGCTAGCCCCAGGCCAAGGGAGTAAGGCAAACTGTCAGAACCTGGGCCATATGGGCCCTGGAGTGTGAGGAGAGACAAATGGCTAAAGGCCCTGGCACCATTCCTGGACGTAATTTAGCCACCCAAGCATGGCTAAAACACTGGGTACTGAGATTGGAGGATTTAAGAGGAGCTGTGTTTAAAAAACCCTTAAACCTGGTATTGGAAGGCTGATGATGCGGCATTGCTAGATCCCTGTCATTGAAGGCCAAGGTGGCGTGGCTATGTTTAAGTCCTGAGTCTGAAGAACTTTTAGAGTGTGGTTAAAGAATCTTGGATTTGGAGGGTTAGGAAGGGGACCTGGTAAAGGTGTCCCTCAGATTGTAGGGCTGGAGACTGAACTCTGAGTAAAATCTAAAGGTGGGGTAGGAGAGGAAACAGCAAAGGCTAGAGATGTAGAAAAAAATAAAGCAGGAGAGTGTCATGGAAGCTAATGGAAGAACACAGTTGAAGAAGGAAGTAGTCAGATGCAAAGACCATTCCTCCAAGGGGACCATCACTTGACACCTCTGCTCTCAGAAGTTAGATCTCTGTCATCTTCACATCTAAAGGAATGTAAGGGGTCAAAAGACTGTCCCCAAAGCTCTTAGAACAAGAGTGGGGTGGGCGTACAGTGGATAGATTTGACTCCAAGTATCTCTTAAGGGGCCACTTCCAGCCAACACCTTACTCTCACTCCATGAAGGTTTCTCCCGAGTGTGTCCTCTGACACGTGACAAGTAATGATGTCCACGTACAGCTCTGTCCACATTACCTTACAAACAAGGCTTCTCCCTAAGCATTTCCGCTGGTGTGGCTGATGGCTGACTTGTTGCTAAAATCACATCCTCACTCCTTGCACCTCTAAAGCTTTTCCCCGAGTGTATCTTCTGGTGTATGATGAGCTGTGACTTTCTCCTAAAGCTTCGCCCACACTCCACGCATGCATAAGGCTTCTCCCCCGAGTGTATCCTCTGATGTAAGCTGAGAGTGGACTTGTGGCTAAAGTTTCGCCCACACTCGATGCACGCGTAAGGTTTCTCTCCTGTGTGTGTCCTCCAGTGTCTGTTGAGGAGTATCTTCCGGCCAAATCCCCGTCCACATTCCCCACACACATAAGGCTTCTCCCCTGAATGTGTCTGCTCGTGTGCGAGGAGAGTTGATTTATCACAAAAGCCTCGCCCACACTGGCTGCACACATAAGGTTTTTCCTTGGAGTGTGTACTCCGGTGGTAGTGGAGGGTTGACTGAGCTATAAAGCCTCGCCCACACTCTCCGCAGACATAAGGCTTTTCTCCTGTGTGTGTCCTCTGGTGTCTGATGAGCTGTGATTTCGTGATAAAGCCTTGCCCACACTCCGTGCATGCATAAGGCTTCTCCCCAGAGTGTATCCTCTGATGTACACTAAGAGCGGACTTGAGGCTAAAGTTTCGCCCACACTCAAAGCACGTGTAAGGCTTCTCTCCCGTGTGTGTCCTCCAGTGTCCATTGAGGACTATCCTCCGGCTAAATCCCCGCCCACATTCCCCACACACATAAGGCTTCTCCCCTGAGTGTGTTCTCCGATGTGATTTGAGCGACGACTTCTGGCTAAATCCATGCCCACACTCCTCACACACATGAGGTTTCACCTCTGAATGTGTCCACTGGTGTAGGAGGAGAGTTGATTTAGCACGAAAGCCTCGCCCACACTCTCTGCAAACAAAAGGCTTCTCATCTGAATGTATCCTCTGGTGTGCGTTGAGACATGATCTCCTTACAAAGCCTCGGCCACAATCCCTGCACACATAAGGCTTATCCCCCGTGTGAATTCTCTGGTGCTTAATGAGCTCTGACTTTTCACGAAAGCCTCGCCCACACACTGTGCACATAAATGACTTCTCCCTTGTGTGTGTCCTCTGATGTCTGATGAGGTATGGCTTGCAGCTAAAGCCTCGCCCACAATGGCTGCACACATAAGGTTTCTCCCCGGAGTGTGTACTCAGGTGGTTGCGGAGGACTGACTCAACTATAAAGCCTCGCCCACACTCTCCGCAGACATAAGGCTTTTCTCCTGTGTGTGTCCTCTGGTGTATGATGAGCTGTGACTTCCTGCTAAAGCCTCGCCCACACTCCCTGCACACCTGTGACTGCCTTTTGTCTGAAGATTTTTCTGCTGTGACTGCCTTCTGTCTGAACAGGTTTGACTTCTGGTTAAAAGCTAGTGCACACTCCCCAAACCTGACTGCTCCAAACCCTGGGGTTTCTGCCCTCTTGGAAATTCTGTCTACTTCCTCAGAGCTTGCATTCTGGGCTGGACTGAGTTGTATCTCTAATATTCTGTTGCCTCCCCAAGAGCTTATTGGTGGTCTCTGGAACAGGCTAGAGAAACCCACTAAAGCCCCCCTCTCATTTGTACTCCAAAACAAGGGTCTGACGCCTCCTTCCACTCGTTGATCTTCTGCTTCAGCCCCCCTGTGATTTTTATCAGAAGGACGTTGTGACTGTGGCTGATCCTCTGGGCAGGGATTTCCTGGGTGGAGTTGATTTCCTGCATGGAAACCTGGAATAGGATGATTGTGTAGCTCATCTTGGTTGAGGAATTGCGGACTGCCAAAGGCCAGAGGGCAACAAGGGCAGGTATGGACTTCTGGCTTTGATTCTGCTGAAGAAAGAAAGTTTCCAGTCAGAAGAGTCATAGGAAGGGCTGACTGGGCTCTTGTTTTATGATAAGACCTGGCCCATTAATCATTCTCAATGATTAAAGTCTTTCTCCCCAAGATGTGCTGTGCAGGACCTATATTTTCATTCAACCTCTTCAAACTTTTGATTTGGAAATCATTTCAAATATACAGAAAAGTTGCAAGAATATGAATAATACAAAGGGCTGGGCACAGTGGCTCACGCCTGTAATCCCAGCACTTTGGGAGGCGGAGGCGGGCAGATCACGAGGTCAAGAGATTGAGACCATACTGCCCAACATGGTGAAACCCTGTCTCTACTAAAAATACAAAAATTAGCTGGGTGGAGTGACGGGCGCCTGTAGTCCCAGCTACTCGGGAGGCTGAGACAGGAGAATCACTTGAACCCGGGAGGCAGAGGTTGCAGTGAGCCAAGATCATGCCACTGTACTCCAGCCTGGCGACAGAGTGAGACTCCGTCTCAAAAAAAAAAAAAAAAAAAAATTCTTCTATTTATTAGTTAGGCAAGGGTCTTCAGTTAGGCTGATAAAGGGTCTGGCCTCCTGGATTACAAAAAGTTCATGGTTGTTTGTTATCTTCAGCTGGTTAGAAACAGTTGCAATTTAATTTTGATATTTCTTAGGAAAGTGCAGCTAAATGGTAACATTACTGTATTTGCCGACTTGTGGAAAACAGGGAAGAGCAGATCTTGGATTGGAGGACCAAGAGCCAGCCTTCTTTAAGTCAGTTGTGCCTGTCTTCTCCACTGATGAATCCTCACTTCTGGTAGAACTTGGCATGTAATCTTCCTCTAGTAAATATCTACTTATGAGTGGGGAAACTCAAATGAAGGCTTCCTATGCACATTCTTCAATACTATTCTGTACTGCATTCTACATTGGGGGACATCGAGACTAAGTGACTCCTATCTCAATCCATCCTTTCTTCTCAAAGGAAAAGTCACAAAGAGCATTCCCGTATAGGTCATAAAGACTGTTCTCTCAGTGGAAACAAATGCTTATGGTATTATGTGATTATGGTAGAGGATAATTTTAGTATAATTGTAGATATTTACAGCACTGAGGATGTCTGGATGCCTACTTGGAAGATTCTCTGTTGCGATAATATATAGAATAGATTCGGCTGTGGGTTTTTTTGGATTAAAGTAAAATATGTAATAAGTAAAAATGGAGTGCAGTGTATAATCTGAATCTAATCATGGGAAACATCAGGAACTTTTTTGTGACGGCGTTCACCATGTTGCCCAGGCTAGTCTTGAAGGCCTGAGCTCAGGCAATCTGCCCGCCTTGGTTGGCCTCCCGAAGTGCTGGGATTACAGGCGTGAGCCACGGCGCCCGGCCCTATTTGGCTTTAGTCACCCACTCCCACCACCACATTCTTCGATTCCTGATTCTAGGGCAGCACTCTATGATTCCAGGGCTTCATTTCTTCTGGATGGATGGGGGTCCTGGTTTCAGTAGCTCCTCTGGAGCAGCATAGCTTAGCTAGTCCTCATTCCCTCTTCCTGTCCTGAGAGAGTTGGAGCAGTTGGGCTGGGTGTCTGGGAATCTGATGATCAGGATGTCTGGATGGCAGCTTTGCAAGCCTAGAGTAGTCAAAGCCTGGAACACTCCTGGCCCTAGATGTAGTTCAAAGGCCAAAGGTGGTTAGCTTTCCCAAGAGGTATTGCATCTATGTCAGGGGGCTTAATTCTCACTGGCTTCTTTTCTTCAAAGGCCTAGTCAAAGTAGCAAGGATCTCATTATTTATAGAACATAGACCTTTAAAAAGTTCAGAGTTATTTGTGGTGTATTTAGAGTATTTAGGAACACATATTTTGGCATCCTGAACCCTGTCTTGTCTTTTCTTACTTTATGACTGTGGACACAAAGTTACTAATCCTTCTAAACTTCAATTTCCCGATCTATGAAATAATACCAGCATTACATTTGGTCTTTATGTAAAGCCCTACAGAGCACAAAGCGCAATGCTGGGCCCATAGTGAGTGATATTTATTATGGGGTCTATTATTATTATTAAGGATAATAATAATAATAATAGAGCTTAGAATCCAAATTCAGGTAATAAAGACCATCAGAACTTAATACAAGTGAATAAATAAATAAAAATTTTGAGTTTATTTAATCGTCAGGCAAGGGAATGAATAGTAAAGAAACTTTAGTGAATAGTTCACAGGGAGAACTACTAAATAGTAGGAAGGCAGTTTTATGGCATTTGTGCTAATTAAATATGGAAGACCAGGACTCTGCATAGGATGGAATGAATCCATGGGTCTACACATTTGGTTAAAATTCTTCTGGCCAGCACAGTGACTCACACTTGTAATCCCAGCACTTTGGGAGAACAATGAGGGCGGGATCACCTGAGATCAGGAGTTCGAAACCAGCCTGGCCAACATACTGAAACCCCGTCTCTACTAAAAATACAAAAATTAATCGGTCATGGTGGCACCGGCCTGTAATCCCAGCTACTCAGGAGGCTGAGGCAGGAGAATTGCTTCAATTCCAGGAGGTGGAGGTTGCAGTGAGCCGAGATCCCACCATTGCACTCCAGCCTGGGCCACAAGAGTGAAACTCTGTCTCCAAAAAAAAAAAAAAAAAAAAAAGGCCGGGCACAGTGGCTCATGCCTGTAATCCCAGCACTTTGGGAGGCCAAGGTGGGTGGATCACATGAGGTCAGGAGTTCAAGACCAGCCTGGCAAATATGGCGAAACCTCATCTCTACTAAAGATACAAAAATTAGCAGGGCATGGTGGCGGGTGCCTGTAATCCCAGCTACTCGGGAGGCTGAGGCAGGACAATCACTTGAACCCAGGAGGCGGAGGTTGCAGTGAGCCAGGATCACACCATCGCATTCCAGCCTGGGTGACAGAACAAGACTCTGTCTCAAAAAAATTTAAAATAAATAAATAAATATTAAAGCCAACTGGACCCCCATCCATCCAAAAGAAACTAAGCCCTGGAACCACAGAGTTCTGCCCTAGAAGCAGGAACAGAAGAATGGAATGGGAGTGAGTGACTAAAGCCAATTCTTTCTCTTATTTCATTTTATTTATTTATTTATTTGAGACAGAGTCTCCATTGCCCAGGCTGCAGTGCAGTGGCGTGATCCTGGCTCACTGCAACCTCTGCTTCCCAGGTTCAAGCAATTCTTTTGCCTCAGCCTCCCAAGTAGCTGGGACTACAGGCGTGTGCCACCATGCCCAGCTAATTTTTGTATTTTTAGTAGTGACGGGGTTTCACCATGTTGCCCAGGCTGGTCTCGAACTCCTGAGCTCAGGCAATCCACCCGCCTCAGCCTCCCAAAGAGCAAGGATTACAGGTGTGAGCCACCGCGCCCGGCCTTTTTATTTTTTTTTAGACATAGTCTTGCTCTGTCACCCAGGCTGGAGTGCAGTGGTGCGATCTTGCCTCATTGCAACTTCTGCCTCCCAAGTTCAAGTGATTCTCCTGCCTCAGCCTCCTGAGTAGCTGGGATTACAGGCACATGCCACCTCGCCCAGCTAACTTTTGTATTTTTAGTAGGGACAGGGTTTCACCATGTTGGTCATGCCAGTCTCGAAAACCTGACCTCATGATCCGCCTGCCTCGGCCTCCCAGTGTGCTGGGATTACACGTGTGAGCCACCATGCCCGGCCTCTTCCTTCTTTATTCTACATTTCTAATAAACAAGACCCTTCAACTTAAAAAAAATAAAGTCCATAATGTTCAGAGTAAAAGCCAAGCTGCTTAGAGGGCCCACTGGGTTCCACCTATTGCTTCTTTGACTCAACCTATTCTCCAGCCTTCATTTGCTCCATCTGAGCCACACTGTCCTCCCATCCTGATGATGTACGCTGGCTGGTTTCTATGTCTACAGCACCCTTCTCCCATACATATCACTGGTATATTCTAAGAATGCAGAACTAGACCCAGTGTTTAATAGTCAATACATACTTTTGAGTAAATGAGTGATAGGAGCCAAGTTAATTAAAAAAGGACTAGAGGGTTAGGCAGAAGATGTTCTCTAATACTGTCAGAACAAAAGCCTCCTTTTTATAACCTATATTTTGTAACATCTCACTTACTGTCCTGAAACAAAATTCATATTTAATTAAATGTACTCATAATGTTTTGTGTTTTTCTTCTCTCCAAGATGGAGTCTTGCTCTGTTGCCCAGGTTGGAGTGCAGTGGCGCAATTTCAGCTCACTGCAACCTCCGCCTCCTGGGTTCAAGCGATTCTCCTCCCTCAGCCTCCTGCGTAGCTGGGATTACAGGTGCACATCACCATGCCGGGCTGTTTTTTTGTTTTTGTTTTTGTTTTGTATTTTTAGTAGAGGCAAAGTTACACCATGTTGGCCAGGCTTGTCTTGAACTCCTGACCTCATGATCTGCCCGCCTTGGCCTCCCAAAGTGCTGGGATTACAGGCATGAGCCACCGCACCCAGCTGCAGAATGTTTTAATAATGTAATGCCCTATCCGAAACATAAAAAAGAAAGGAGCCGGGCATGGCGGCTCACGCCTGTAATCCCAACACTTTGGGAGGCCGAGGCAGGCGGATCATCTGAGGTCAGTAGTTTGAGACCAGCCTGACCAACATGGTGAAATCCTGTCTCCACTAAAAATAAAAAAATTTGCTGGGCGTGGCGGCACGTGCCTGTAATCCCAGCTACTCAGGAGGCTGAGGCAGGAGAATCACTTGAACCAGGGAGGCAGAGGTTGCAGTGAGCCGAGATTGCACCATTGCACTCCAGCCTGGGCAACAAGAGCAAAACTCCGTCTCAAAAAAAAAGAAAAAAAGAAAGTAATTTACAATAAAAATATTCATTTCAATATGTAATCTCTTGACAAGGCTACATTATGAGACATACCAGAGCAATCAAGTGCTTACAGGAAGATCATTGTGGACATGATAGCTACAAATGCAGACACACATGGATATGCCTTATTGATGACTACATGTGTTCTAGTGGTGACAGACCTAAGTGTGCTACGCAAGCGGTTACTCAAACACCACAACCAGCACTGCCATGAGTGATGTATTTTTTTTTCATATTGGTGAACACCTCTTGGTAAAGCTCAAAACTATTTTCTCTTGATTTACAACCTACCATGCAAAAATTATGATATTATCTAAAATAGATTTATATTCTAGAGTCAGAACATTACAAACAAATCCGTGGGCTACAGGGAAGAAAAAAACAAGGAGAGAGAGAAGGAATTGATATAAATTAAGAGAAGTTTTTAGAAGATGGAATGTGTGGATCTCATCTGAATCCCGATTCAAATTTGCAAAAAAACTTTTTTGAGATGATCAGGTAAATTTGAACATGGACTAGGTGTTGGATGATACTGAAGCACTACTGATAACTTTGTGAGTTCTGATCATGATACTGTGGTTATATAAGAAAATGTGAAGCCGGGCACAGTGGCTCATACCTGTAATCCTAGTATTTTGGGAGGCTGAGGCGGGCAGATCACCTGAGGTCAGGAGTTCGAGACCAGACTGGCTAACATGGTGAAACCCCGTTTCTACTAAAAATACAAAAAATTAGCCGGCTGTGGTGGTGCGCGCCTGTAATCCCAGCTACTCGGGAGGCTGAGGCAGGAGAATCACTTGAACCCAGAAGGTAAAGGTTGCAGTGAGCCAAGATCGCACCACTGCACTCCAGCTTGGGCAATGAGAATGAAACTCCATCTCAAAAAAAATAAATAAAATAAAATGTCCTTATTTATTGGAGTTGCACTGTGATATAAAGGAGTGGTATGTCATGATATTTGAGATTTGCTTTAAATAATTCAGCAATAAGAGAAAAAGTGATGTAGAGAGAAAGGGAAAGACGGATCAAGGATGAAAACAGTTTAACACCTGAAATGGATACAGTGAGATCCAAAGTTTCAGGGTCAAGATTAATTTGAATCAGATTATTTTAAGGCAATTTTAACATATTCTTCAGAATCAACAAAATGTATGAGCAAAAAGATAAAGAGTAACAAGACCAGATGAAACAAGACCAAATCAGATTGGCCAATTGAAAGCTAACTTAAATGGATGAATCTACACTGAAACAGAAATAGGCAACTAGGATTGAAATGAGGCCAATTCAAATTAGATTAAAGCAGTGCAAAATAGGTCTAAGCAGATGCAAAGAGAACAAATCAGAACTATTTAATTCATAGCTATGCCAGATGAAGACAAACCTTGAGAAAGATGCTGAGAGAAATGTGAGGAACTTTGAAAATCTGACTCTCATCAAGAACTCAGGAATATCGAGAATAATTTTGTATTTGCTAACCTAGTAATCAGTTTTAGTTTTTAAATAAGTGAATAAAAACATGATGTATGATATCCAGTAATCTATAAAACATCAAACTGATAGATTTATACCTTAAATGTTAAACATTTCCAACTTCTAGGTCATAGAAGGCACCTCTTACTATTCTCCTCCTTGTTCTCTGTACTCCAACCACCTTGGCCTCCTTGCTTTTCCTCCAAAGGACTAGATATGCTCCTGCCTCCAGGGCCTTGGCACTGCTTTCCCCTTGTCTGGAGCAGTTTCCCACCTGACCCACGTATCCAACCTCCTCACCTCCTTCAAGCCTTTGCTCAAATGTACTTCCTCATAGAGGCCTACCTTGATCATGCAATTTAAAAGTTCAGCCAGTTGCCTCCACACCCGGCACTTCAGATCTCCCTTAATCTGCTCTACTTATATTTATATATATCTTATACATATTTTTTTTAGCTATGTAGCACTTATTATCCTTTGACATATATAATTTACCTATATATGCTGCTTATTGTATATTGTCAGTCTACCTATACTAGAATATAAGCTCCACGAGAGAAGAAATGCTTTATTATTCTATTCACTGATATGTTCTAAGAGATTAAAACATTGGCTGGCACACTGAATATGGTCAGTAAATACTTGAATGGAAAAATGAAGGAAGAGAACATGTCCTTACCCAACGAGACCAGATTCCTGAGATTTTCCAGCATCACTTCTTTGTATAGGTTCCTCTGCTCAAGGCTCAGTCTCTTCCACTCTGCCTCAGTGAAAAGCACAGCCACATCCTCGAAAGTCACTGGTCCCTAAATCAACCGATAAATTCATATTCATCAAGTCACCATTAAGATTCACAGTGAAAATGGAACTGGTGGTCTTGGAGCATCTAGCTACGTAAGAAATTGATTTAGGCCGGGCACGGTGGCTCACACCTGCAATCCTAGCACTTTGGGAGGCCGAGGTGGGAGGTTATCTTGAGGTCAGGAGTTCGAGACCAGACTGGCCAATATGGTGCAACGCTGTCTCCACTAAAAATACAAAAATTAGCTGGGCGTGGTGGCACACGCCTGTAGTCCCAGCTACTTGGGAGGCTGAGGCAGGAGAATCACTTGAACCCGAGAGGCAGAGGTGGCAGTAAACCAAGATCACTCCATTGCACTCCAGCGTGGGTGACAGAGTGAGACTCCGCCTCAAAAAAAAAAAAAATGGATCTGCTACTTGGGAGGCTGACATGAGAGGATTGCTTGAGCCCAAGAGTTCAAGACTAGCCTGAGCAACACAGTGAGACCCTGTCTCTATGAAAAATAAACAAAAATCAGCAAAGTATGGTGGTGTGCACCTGTAGTTCCAGCTACCCAGGAGGCTGAGGTAGGAGGATTGCCTGATCCCAGGAGGTCAGGGCTGCAGTGAGCTGAGATCGCACCATTGCACTCCAGCCTGGGTGACCAGAGCGAGACCCTGTCTCAAAAAAACATACACCATATGCTTTTTCATCTTCAAGTCTCTTCTCTTCTAAATGAGTATTCAGTGGTGTTTTATCTTTAGTTACACTTGAAAGGTGGCATTGCCCTCAGATACCAAGGGAGTCACCAATCAACTTACTTCTACTGAATTCAAGCATTATTTACTCAGTGACCAACTGCTTCAGCCTATGGGTATTCCATGACACTCCTAACTTGCCCTAGATTTTTTTTTTTTTTGATACGGAGTCTCACTCTGTCACCCAGGCCGAACTGCAGTGGCGTGATCTCAGCTCACTGCAGCCCCTGCCTACCGGGTTCAAGCAATTCTCCTGCCTCAGCCTCCCAAGTAGCTGGGACCACAGGTGCATACCACCACACCTGGCTAATTTTTTTTGTATTTTGTTTTTAGTAGAGATGGGATTTCACCATGTTGGCCAGGCTAGTCTCCAATTCCCGACCTCAAGTGATCTGCCTGCCTCGGACTTGCTTTAGAATTTTAACTTCACTCTGCAGACTTTGGAAACATTTGCACATTATTCCCAGCTGCCTCTGATTACCCTGAGTACCTCTTCTCTGACTCAGCTTCTTCCTCCTATTCTCAGGTATACATCAATCTTCTTGTCCACCTTCCAAGTGGTCCTTGGCACTCTAGGAGTTGGTAATGTATATTCCAGGTTCTAAAGCTAAACTAATTAAGCTTCTAGCAAATCAAAGATGACAGTAGGGGCTGAAGGAAACACAGTGCAAGGCTACCAAGCCAGAGCTTCCTAGCATCCTCCCCTGAGAGCTGGACTATAAAAGAGATTTAATAAAACCCAGCACAGAAGTGCAGAAGCAGTAGAGAATAATAATGATGCTGAGCTAAGAGTAGGAAACTAGGTGTAGATACTGAAATCCTTGAGTGTGTGAGAAGTTTTGGGAGGGATGTCACATCTATAGCCAGCAGCCCAGGCAGTCAGGCCGCGTGGCACAGTGTACGAGGGAGGACAAAAAGTCTAGACAGCAGGCCAGGACCCAGGATTAGGCAGCCAAGGCCTGAGCGGGCAGTGGTGTGGGCTGCTGTCCCTTACATGCTTTCCATGACCTGCTGCTTCAGGCACATCCTGGTTCTCATATTCTCAGTGATCTTTCCCCTTTTCTTTTTATACCCCAGGTCTCATAATTTGTCTTGTTCAAGCCTTGTGTCTCTCATGTTCCAATATCCTCTCCATTTCTCTCTTGACTCCTCTTCCCCCTCTAGTTTTTCCACTGAAACGTAAAACAACAGGCTCAGCTACAATGGAAGCTAGGCTTTTTGCTCAGTGGATGTAGTAGGAGCCCAATCTATGGAGTCAGACCGCACAAGTCCAAATCCCAGCTTTGCCACTTATACAATACATGACCTTTGGAAGCTTACATAACCTCTCTGTGTCTTAGTTTCCACATCTATAAAATGGGCTTGATAATGACACCTACTGTCTTAATAAAGATAAAGCACTGACATCAATGCCTCACATGCAGTAAACACTTGCTATTACAATTTGCTATAACTAAGCAATAGAATGTTTTATATTTAAGTGAAAACTGATTTTTAAATTAAGTAAATAATTTTTGGTTCTCAAAAAGTAATCAAACATTCTGTCCAGTACAAGGCAAGAAGAGGAAGTAAAAAGCACAGAGACTGGTAAGGAAGAGATAAAATTACCCCTATTTGCCAAGGACACGGTTTTCTATGTAGGAAATGCAAAGGAATCTATAAAAATGATCATATAACTAATAAGTGAGTCCAGGAGGACTGAAAGATACAAGATGAACACATAAAAATCCATCGTATTCATATAGATTAACAACGACCATGTGGAAACTGAAATTAAAAACATACCATTTACAATCACTCCCGCAAAAAAGAGGTGCCTAACATAACTCCAACAAAACAACTATAACATCTGTACACTGAAAACTACAAAATGCCAATGGAAAAAAAAATCAAAGATCTAGATAAATGGGGAGGCAAAGCACGTTCATGGGTTGGAAGGCTCAACATAGTAAAGATGTCAATCTTCCCCAAAATGATCTATAGATTTAACACAATTCCCATCAAAATCCCAACCAGATTTTTTTGTAGATATAGACAACTTATCCTAATATATATGATAAGGCAAAGAAACTAGAAGAACAAAGTAAGAGAGATCACTCTACCTGATATTAAACTTACTATTTGATCACCGCAATACTTGAGACAGGGTATCGATGGAAGAATAGACACACAGATCAATAGAAGAGAACCGAAAACCCAGAAAGAGATCAACACAAATACCCCAAAGTGGATTTTTGTAAAAGTAATTCAATGAAGAATAGACTTTGCAACAAATGGCACTGGACCAACTGGATATTCACAGACAAAAAAATTAACCTCAACCTAAAATCTCACACTTTATTAAAAACAAACAAAAAAATCAAAATGAATCACGAATTTAAATATAAAAATACTAGAAAAAATACAGGAGAAGATCTATATTGGGACCTAGTGCTTGGCAAAGAGTTCTTAGACATGACACCAAAACCACAATCCATAAAAAAAAAATAATAAACCAGACTTCACCAAAATTAAAACTTTTTTCGGTGGCTCACGTCTGTAATCCTAGCACTTTGGGAGGCTGAGGCAGGCAGATCACCTGAGGTCAGGAGTTCGAGACCAGCCTGGCCAACATGGTGAAATCCCGTCTCTACTAAAAATGCAAAAATTAGCTGGGTGTGGTGGCGCACGCCTGCAATTCCAGCTACTCGGGAGGCTGAGGCAGGAGAATCGCTTGAACCCAGGAGGCAGGGGTTGCAGTGAGCCAAGATCATGCCACTGCACTCCAGCCTGGGAGACAGAGCAAGACTGTCTCAAAACAAAAAACAAAAAACAAAACAAAAACAAAAACAAAACCTTTTTACTATAGAAGACCCCCATCTCTTCCAGAACAGAAGCAGAGGGAACATTTCCTAACCCATCCTATGAATCCAGCATTATCCTAATAGCAAATCTAGATAAAGACATTAGAAATTAAAACTACAGATCAATATATCTCACAGAGATACAATACCCCCTCCCAAAATATAAGAAAATCAAATCCAGAAATGCCCAAGAAGAATTACATACCACACTTGGGTTTATTATAGTTCCGCAAAGCTGGTTCAACATTTGAAAATCAATCATTGTGGAGGTCAGGGTTGGTTTTTCAAGATGGCGGCCTTTGAGGCTCTGGTGTCTGGCTGTGGGCAGCTTCCCTGTGGGCTCCTAGCAGGCCCAGCAGTGACCAGCTGGTCTCAGCTTCCAGCTCATGGGTTCAGGGAAGTGGTGGAAATCCAAGAAGGAAAGACAACTATAATTGAAGGCCGTATCACAGTGACTCCCAAGGAGAGTCCAAATCCTCCTAACCCCTCTGGCCAGTGCCCCATCTGCCATTGGAACCTGAACCACAAGTAAAACTATGATGATGTTTTGCTGCTTAGCCAGTTCATCCAGCCCCATGGAGGCATGCTGCCCCGAAAGATCACAGGCCTATGACGGGAAGAGAACTGCAAGATTGAGGAGTGTGTGAAGATGGCCTACCGAGCAGGTCTGTTACCAAATCACAGGCCTCAGCTTCCTGAAGGAGTTGTTCCAAAGGGCAAACCCCAATTCAACCAGTACCTGACCCACTGGGGTCCCCGCACCCTCATGCCCATCTACAAAAAAAGGCCTCCCCTGGAACAGGGCGTTCATGGCCTTGGGGTCAACCCTCCTGAGGGACAATGTCTGCTACTCAAGAACATCTTGGAAGCTGTATCACTCACAGAGAGCAGAGCTTCCAGAGTTCCTCCTGCACCTGCGCTGTGGAGTAGGAGGCGTACTCACAAGCCCTGGGCCACAACTATACTCCTGCCCCACCCCACCATGACGGCCTGGCCCCTCTAACATGTATGGACAGGGGACAGTGGGATGAACTTCAGTACCCTTGGCCTCCCCAGTAGCAATGCTGGGAGCTAGAGGCAGGCAGGGCAGTTGGGTCCCTTGGCAACTGCTGTGGGGCTTGGGCCATACTCAGTGCTGGGGACAGGAGTTTTGCCCAATGGAATGTCATAAACTAGGCTCGTGGGCTTGAAAAAAAGAAAAGAAAAGAAAATCAATCATTGTAATCCACCATGTTAACAGGCTAAAGAAACAAAATCATATGATCATATCATTTGATACAGAAAATACAAAACCCAACATCTAGTGATTATAAAAATTCTCAGCTGCCAGGCGTGGTGGCTTGTGCCTGTAATCCCAACAGTTTGGGAGGTCAAGGCAGGAGGATTGCTTGAGCCCAGGAGTTTGAGGCCAGCCTGGCCAACATGGCAAGACCCCGTCTCTGGCCAGGCTCTCGCCTATAATCACAGCACTTTGGGGGGCTAAGGCAGGCAGATCACCTGAGGTTACAAGTTCGGGACCAGCCAATGTGGCAAAACCATGTCTGTACTGAAAACACAAAAGCTAGCCAGGCGTGGTTGGTAGCACCTGTAATACCGGCTACTCGGGAGGCTGAGGCAGGAGAATCACTTGAACCCGGGAGGCGGAGGTTGCGGTGAGCCAAGATCGCACAACTGCACTCCAGCCTGGAGAAAGAGCGAGACTTTGTCTCAAAAAAAAAAAAAAAAAAAAAGTAAAAACTCTTGGCCAGGCATGGTGGCTCACGCCTGTAATATCAGCACTTTGGGAGGCCAAGGTAGGCAGATCACTTGAGGTCAGGAGCTTGAGACCAGCCTGGCCAACATGGTGAAACCCCGTCTCCACTAAAAATACAAAAATTAGCTGGGCGTGGTGGCGCACACCTGTAATCCCAGCTACTTGGGAGGCTGAGGCACAAGAATCACTTGAACCCAAGAGGCAGAAGTTGCAATGCACCAAGATGGCGCTGCTGCACTCCAGCCTGACAGGTAGAGTGAGACTGTCTTAAAAAAAAAAAAAAAAGTAATAGCTCTCAGCAAACTAGAAATACAGCAGAACTTCCTCAATTGACAAAGAACATCTACAAAAAACCTACAACAAATATCCTACTTTATAGCAAGAAACTAGATGTTTTTCCTAGATAACTGGAAACATGGCAAGGATGTCTTCTCTCACCACTCCTGTTCAACATTGTACTGAAAGTCCTAGCTGTTGCAATGAGACAAGAAAAAGAAAATGTACACATATTTGAAAAGAAGTAAAGCTGTCTTTGTTCACAGATGACATGACTGTCTACATAGGAAATTCCAGAGAATCTACAAAAAGAAATAAAAAAAAAAAACCTTGGAACTAATAAGCAAACATAGAAAGGTTGCAGGATATAAGATCATCTGCTTTCCTATATGTCAACTGCTTTCCTATATACCAGCAATGAACAATTAGAATTTTAAATTTTACACACACACATACACACAGAGCACCAAAGAAATTAAATACTTAGGTTCAACTCTAACAAAACATGTACATAGTCTACATGTGAAAAACTACAAACAATGATGAAAGAAATCAAAGATGATCTAAACAAATGGTAAGACAGTCTATCTTCATGGATAGTTAGACTCAGTATTATGATATCAGCTCTTCCGATCTCAATGTATAGATTCAATGCAAACCCAGTCAAAAACTCAGCAAGCTATTTTGTACCTATCGAGAAACCGATTGTAGAGTTTACATGGAAAGACAAAAGACCTGGAATAGCTAACAAAATACTGAAGAATAAAGTTGAAGGATTCATATTACCCAATTCCAAGACTTATTATAAAGCTACATTTATCAAGACAGTGTGGTATGGGCAAAAACAAAGGCAAGTAGATCAGTGGAACAGAATAGAGTCCAGAAATGACCGACACAAACATCGACTGATTTTTTGTTTAGTTTTTTTTTTGAGACAGAGTTTCACTCGTTGCCCAGGCTGGAGTGCAATGGCACGATCTCAGCTCACTGCAACCTCCACTTCCTGGGTTCAAGCAATTCTCCTGCCTCAGCCTCCCAAGTAGCTGGGATTACAGGCATGAGCCACCACGCCCAGCTTGTTTTGTTTGTTTTTTAAGAGATAAGGTCTCGCTCTGTCACCCAGGCTGGAGTACAGTGGCATAATAATAGCTCAATGTAGCCTTAAACTCCTGAACTCAAGTGATCCTCCCACGGCAGCCTCCCAAGTAGCTAGGATACAGGTACATGCCACCAATCCCAGCAAATTTCTTAATTTTTTATAGAGATGGGTTCTTGCTGTGTTGCTCAGACTAGTATTGAACTCCTGGGCTCAAGCAATCCTCTCACTTGAGGAAAACATCAAACAAATCCCAAGTAAGGGACAATCTACAAAATATCTGACTAGCACCGGGCACGGTGGCTCACGCCTGTAATCCCAGCACTTTGGGAGGCCGAGGTGGGTGGATCACGAGGTCAGGAGATCGAGACCATCCTGGCTAACATGGTGAAACCCCGTCTCTACTAAAAATACAAAAAAAAATTAGCCTAGTGTGGTGGCAGGCGCCTGTAGTCCCAGCTACTCGGGAGGCTGAGACAGGAGAATGGCGTGGACCCGGGAGGCAGAGCTTGCAGTGAGCCGAGATGGTGCCACTGCACTCCAGCCTGGGCGACAGAGCGAGACTCCGTCTCAAAAAAAAAAAAAAAAAGAAAAATATGACTAGTACTTCCTTGGAGACGTGACAACTAAGTGTAACATGATAACCTGGATGGGATTTTGGGACAGAAAATGGTCATTAAAACTAAAGAAATCTGAATAAAGTTGGACTTTAGTTAATAACCACCATTATTATATTATTGGTTCATTAATACTAACGGTGATGGCCGGGCATGGTGGCCCACACCTGTAGTCCAAGCACTTTGGGAAGCCAAGGCAGGTGGATCACTTGAGGTCAGGAATTTGGGACCAGCCCGGCCAACGTGGCAAAAGCCCATCTACTAAAAATACAAAAAATAGCTATGTGTAGTGGTGCACGCCTGTAATCCCAGCTACTCAGGAGGCTGAGGCAAGAGAATCACTTGAACCTAGGAAGTAGAGGCTGCAGTGAGCTGAGATTGCACCACTGCACTCCAGCCTGGGAAACAGAGGGATCTTCTGTCTCAAAAAATAAAAATAAAAAACGCCCAGATTATTAAGATAAAGATCTACATAAATGAGGAAAAAATGGTCTAAATAAATGGAGAGATACTGTGCTGATGGACCAGAAAACTCAATAATGTTAAGATATTATTCTCATGGCCGGGCGCGGTGGCTCACGCCTGTAATCCCAGCACTCTGGGAGGCGTGTGGATCACGAGGTCAGGAGATTGAGACCATCCTGGATAACATGGTGAAACCCTGTCTCCACTAAAAATATAAAAAATTAGCCGGGCAAGGTGGCAGTGGCCTGTAGTCCCAGCTACTTGGGAGGCTGAGGCAAGAGAATGGCGTGAACCCCAGGGGGCGGAGCCTGCAGTGAGCCGAGATACTGCCACTGCACTCCAGCCTGGGCGACAGCGAGACTCCGTTTCAAAAAAAAAAAAAAAGATATTATTCTCCCCCAAACTAATATAAAAATTCAAAGCAATTCAATCAAAATCCCATTGTACAAATTGATAAGACTTTCAATTTCAAATTGATAGATTTCAATATTTATATAAAAATGCAAAAGACAGCTGGGCGTGGTGGCTCATGCCTGTAATCCCAGCACTTTGGGAGCCCCAGGCGGGTGGATCACAAGGTCAGGAGATCGAGACCATCCTGGCTAACATGGTGAAACCCCGTCTCTACTAAAAATACAAAATTTAGCCATGCATGGCAGCATGTGCCTGTAGTTCCAGCTACTAGGGAGGCTGAGGCAGGAGAATCGCTTGAACCCGGGAGGTGGAGGTTGCAGTGAGCCAAGATTATGCCACTGCACTTTAGCCTGGGAGACAGAGCGAGAATCTGTCTCAAAAAATAATAATAATAATAATAAAATTTAAGGACTTACACTACCTGATTTTAAGACTCACCATAAAGCTACTACATTAGTGAGGAGCACAATACAAATGTGAGAAGAGTTCAATGGAGCAGAACACAGCACCGAGAAAACAGACCCACAATTGATTTTTCTTTTTTTTTGAGACAGGGTCTCACTCCATCACCCAGGCTGGAGTGCAGTGGTGTGAACATGGCTCACTGCAGCCTCAACCTCCCAGGCTCAAGAGATCCTCCTACCTCAGCCTCCCACATAGCTGGGACTACAGGTGAATAACTCCAGCCAATTTTTTGTACTTTTCGTAAAGATGAGGTTTCGCCATGTTGCCCAGGCTGGTCTCAAACTCCTGGGCTCAAGCGATCCACCTGCCTTGACCTCCCAGAGTGCTAGGATTACAGGTATGAGCCACTGTGCCTGGCCCCACAATTGATTTTTAACAAAAGTATCAAAGGAATTCAATGAAGAAAGGAAAGTCTTTTCAAAAAAACAGTGTTGGAAGAACTGAACGCCCAAATTTAAAAATAAAGAACGCCAATCCCCATCTCATACCACACCAAAAAAAACTAAAAATCACCGCAACTTAAAGGTGATTTTAAATTAAACAGTTTCTTTTTTTTTTTTGAGATGGAGTTTCACTCTGTTGCCCAGGCTGGAGTACATTGGTGCAATCTCAGCTCACTGCAACCTCTGCCTCCCAGGTTCAAGTGATTCTCCTGCCTCAGCCTCCCGAGTAGCTGGGATTACAGGTACGCATCGCCACGCCCAGCTAATTTTTTTTTTTTTTTGAGATGGAGTCTTGCTCTGTCACCCAGGCTAGAGTGCAGTGGTGTGATCTCAGCTCACTGCAACCTCCGCCTCCCAGGTTCAAGTGATTCTCCTGTCTCAGCCTCCCGAGTAGCTGGAACTACAGGTGCGTGCTGAGATTTTCCAGCATCACTTCTTTGTATAGGTTCCTCTGCTCAAGGCGCAGTCTCTTCCACTCTGCCTCAATGAAAAGCACAGCCACATCCTCAGAAGTCACTGGTCCCTAAATCAACCGATAAATTCATATTCATCAAGTCACCATTAAGATTCACAGGGAGAATGGAACTGGTGGTCTTGGAGAATCTAGCTACATAAGAAATTGATCTAGGCCGGGCACGGTGGCTCACACCTGCAATCCCAGCACTTTGGGAGGCCGAGGTGGGAGGTTATCTTGAGGTCAGGAACTTGAGACCAGCCTGGCCAACATGGTGAAACCCCGTCTCCACTAAAAACACAAAAATTTCATATTTAAAAAACCATTTTATAGTTTTAACAAACGTCATCAAAATTTTAAAACTCTTGCTCATCAAAAGACGTTAAGAAAACGAATAGGCAGGCTCTAGGCTAGAACAAAATATTCACAAAACAAATATAAGACAAAAGACGGGGCAGGTGTGGTGGCTCACGCCTGTAATCCCAGCACTTCGGGAGGCCGAGGAGGGCGGATCACCTGAGGTCAGGAGTTCGAGACCAGCCTGGCCAACACGATGAAACCAAGTCTCTAATAAAAATACAAAAATTAGCCAGGCGTGGTGTCGCATGCTTGTAATCCCAGCTTCTCAGGAGGCTGAAGCAGGAGAATCACTTGAACCCAGGAGACGGAGATTGCAGTGAGCCAAGATCGTATCACTGTACTCCAGCGTGGGCAACAGAGGGAGATTCTGTCTCAAAAAAAAAAAAGTTGTTCTCAAAGAAGCAGAGAGTAGGCCAAGTGCAATGGCTCACACATGTAATCCCAGCACTTTGAGAGTCCAAGAGGGGAGGACTGCTTGAGTCCAGGAGTTTGAGACCAGCCTGGGCAACATAGTGAGACCCGTCTCTATTTAATAAAAAAAAAAGAAAGTAGAGAGTAAAATAGTAGTTACCAGAGGATGGAGAGGAGAGGGGAGAGGAAAGCAGGAGAGAGATTGGTCAATAGATACAGAACTACCTTATACAGGATGAATAAGTTCTGGCGTTCTATTGCAAAGTAGGAAGCTTAGAGTTAACAATAATAAATTGTATTTTTTTTTTTTTTGAAATGGAGTCTTGCTCTGTCACCTGGGCTGGAGTGCAGTGGCTCGATCTCGGCTCACTGCAACCTCCACCTCCCAAGCTCAAGTAATTCTCCTGCCTCAGCCTCCTGAGTAACTGGGATTACAGGCACCCGCCACCATGCCCAGTTAATTTTTGTATTTTTAGTAGTGATGGGTTTTCACCATGTTGGCCAGGTTGGTCTCGAACTACTGACCTCAGGTGATTCGCCCATCTTGGCCTCCCAAAGTGCTGGCATTACAGGTATGAGCCACTGTTCCCAGCCAGAATTGTATATTTCAAAATAGCTAGAAAAGAGGCTTTTGGATGTTCTCATCACAAAGAAACAATAAATGTTTAAGGTGATGGATATGCTAATTACCCCGATTTGATCATTACGCAAGGTATACATGTGTGAAAACATCACATTGTACCCCATAAAAAGGTACAAACATTATATGTCAATCATAAATTGTTTTAAATGTGTCAAAACTTTGAACAGACACATCAAAAAAAGGAAGCTATGTGAATGCCTAACGAATAGCTGTAGAAGTGCTGAACTCAAAAGGTAAATTCAAAATTTGTGCATTTCACTGTATATACATTTTACCTCAGAAAAAAATCAGAAACGATATTGAATTCTACTTAATAATATGCATGCTGAAGTATTCAGAGGTGAAATGTATTGAGATCTGCAACTTACTCTGAAGCGCATGAAAACATAAGATGGGCCGGGCGCAGTGGCTCATGCCTATAATCCCAGCACTTTGGGAGGCCGAGGCAGGCAGATCACCTGAGGTCAGGAGTTCTAGACCAGCCTGGCTAACATGGTGAAACCCCATTTCTACTAAAAATACAAAAATTAGCTGTGTGTGGTGGTGCGTGCCTGTAATCCCAGCTACTCAGGAGGCTGAGGCAGGAGAATTGCTTGAATCCAGGAGGTGGAGGTTGCAGTGAACCGAGATCGTGCCATTGCACTCCAGCCTGGGCGACAAGAGCGAAACTCTGTCTCAAAAAAAAAAAGAAAAAAAAAGTTGGGGCAGATAAGGGAATACGGGAAAATAAAGGATAAAGGCAGCTACTTCCCTGATAATGAAGTAATTTGCTCCCAAGTCACCCTCATCTGTATCAATCAAGCTTGGCCCCTATGGCCTGGAAGCTGCCCTAGAGACTGGTACAAAACCTCCTGAGAAGAATGGTGTGCCTACTATGTCTCCTATACTCTATCCCTTCATGAAGCTACGCGAATTTAATGCAGGGTTAAAGTACATTGCATACCATGAATTTGATTATCAATCCAAACCTAAGACCATTCTTTGTGGCTGTGCATTGTTTTAACAGCTACAGGCTAACACTTAGTCTTTCCCTGTACTATTTTACAGTTTTAGCTGTCTTCATCATAATTATTACCAGTGTCATTATTTCCTGTCTCTATGCATCATTTCCTAAAAAATCTTGGATCTTTGAGAATAAGGACAGTGAATTTAACAACTCTATTTGGCTAGCTCCCAGAATCTCACACAGTCCTGTGCCCAGAAACCAATAAATTAAATTTCTGGTATAGCAAAGATCACAGGGGTTGGGGGAGAGGGATATGCAACATCAGAACAAGGGGGTGAACTCTAAGAGGCTCTTCATCCAAAACATAACCCCATTTCGTAGAGTTGGAAAGTGTGTTCTTTTATCATTGGGTAGTTTTCTAGGAGAAAAAAACAGTCAAGAAGGCATCACAGAAAATTCATGGTTTGAGATCAGAGAAATCTGGATTTAATTCCTGACTCTACCATTTGGCCATCCACGTGTCCCTGTGCATAAATCATGTAATCCCTCTAAGCCAGATGATCTCATCTCGCAAATGGGGACGTCACCACCCATCTCCTACAGCTGTTAATGATTTAAACACAGGACTGAAATATTTATGGATTAAATGGTATGATGCCTTGGATTTTCTTTAATCCAGTGGGAATGGAGATGAAATAAAATTGGCCATGAGTTGGTAACTGCTGAAGTGGGATGATGGATACAGAAGAGTTCATTAACTCTTTTTCTACTTTTGCATCTTTGTTTTCTAAAACAAAATGTGAAAAAGAGGTCCAATGTACAAGATCAGACTATTAGATACTATTAAAGTGTTATAACTATTTGTGCAAATGTTGATGTAGGGAACTTTAATAGTGCATTTTAGGATCTTAATAACCCAAGGTTTTTATAAAAAGTTACCATTATATTTTAGAATACTCTGAATTAAAATTAAACTTGGTCATGTTTTTGTATAAGCTCAAAAAATAGAAAGACTAAGTGCAAAAACCATTATATATAATAAGCCTAGAACGATGGCTAACACAAGGCATAAACCACTTAAATGTTAATCACTTCCTCCCTTCCCAAGAAAGACAGATGAGCCCATTCTCTGAGAAATGAGCCAGCATTTCAGAAAAGAGAAGGGCGGGCCCAACTCACCAGATATCTAGGCTTCTCTTCCCAGGGCCAGGCAGAATCCTTGGCAGGCAGAGCTGCGGAAAGACAGAAGCAACCTTGAGAAGCCAGCCCTACCAGGCCCATCATGAGGATCCCCAAGAGCCCTCTGAGCCTTGGCTGTGGCCACCTGAGCCTTCTCAGCTGACCCAGACCCCGAGCTCCTCTCACCTCCTGCCTTATGCTTGAGTCAACTTCTCTATGCTCTGCACCACTTCCCTATTACATTTTTACAGAAACACTGATCTTAATTAAATGTAGTAAGGTAAACTCTAAGCACTCATCATATTTCTACCCTAAAAATTAGCAAAACTGTTGAGACAAGGCATCATTTCCCCCCATGTGTTATGTGACTCCAGTTACATGTTTTTTTTTAATTTATGAAAATGGACCGAGCACAGTGGCACACGCCTATAATCCCAGAACTTTGGGAGGCCGAGGCAGGCAGATGACTTGAGGTCAGGAGTTTGAGGCCAGTCTGACCAACATGACAAAGAAACCCCAACTCCACTAAAAATAAAAAAATTAGCCAGGCATGGTAGTGCACGTCTATAATCCCAGCTACTCAGGAGGCTGTGGCAGGAGAATCGCTTGAACCCAGGGGGCGAAGGTTGCAGTGAGCAGAGATCACGCCACTGCACTCCAGCCTGGGCAACAGCAAAACTCCATCTCGAAAATAGTTTATGAAAATGTTAGGCCAGGCGCGGTGGCTCACGCCTGTAATCCCAGCACTTTGGGAGGCTGAGGCAGGCCGATCACAAGGTCAGGAGATCGAGACCATCCTGACTAACACAGTGAAACCCCATCTCTACTGAAAATACAAAAAATTAGCTGGGTGTGGTGGCGGGCACCTGTAGTCCCAGCTACTCAGGAGGCTGAGGCAGGAGAATGGCATGAACCCGGGAGGCAGAGCTTGCAGTGAGCCGAGATCGCACCACTGCACTCCGGCCTGGGCGACAGAGTGAAACTCCGTCTCAAGAAAAAAAAAAGAAAATGTTAAACACAGAAACAGAAGTCTGTGATTTAATGAAAATATTTTTTTAAAATGTGTCAGGCCGGTTTCAGTGGCTCACGCCTGTAATCCTAACACTTTGGGAGGCTGAGGTGGGAGGATCACTTGAATCCACGGCTTCAAGACCAGCCTGGGTGACAATGAGACCCACATCTCTAATAATAAAAATAATAATTATTATATTGTTTTAAAAACTTGTCAATGTTATTCCTTATTTTACAAAAGAGCATGAGTAAAAGGAGAAAAAAGTATTAAAGACCATTACAACAGCATTTCTAAAGCACAGCTTGTCAGACTCTCATTCCTCTTCAAATTATTGTGGAACTGATTGATTGATTGATTGATTGAGATAGGGTCTCACTATTGCCCAGGCTGGAATGCAGTGGCACAATCTCTGCTCATTACAACCTCCACCTCCTGGGCTCAAGTGATCCTCCCACCTCAACTTCCCTGGGATTACAGGCATGCACCACCATGCCCAGCTAATTTTTGTATTTTTTGTAGAGATGGGGGTTTCACCATGCTGGCTAGGCTGGTCTCGAACTCCTGACCTTAAGTGATCTGCCCACATTGGCCTCTCAAAGTGCTGGGATTATAGGCATGACCCACGATGCCTGGCCTATTGTGGAATTTTAAAAGGTAAGATTTTAACATCTCTGGAGGGAAGCTCAGGCTTTCCCTGCCATATCTTTGTTTTTTTTTTTGAGACAGAGTCTCACTCTGTCACCCAGGCTGAAGGTCAATGGCACGATCTCGGCTCACTGCAACCTCCGCCGCCTGGGTTCAAGCAATTCTCCTGCATCAGCCTCCCAAGTAGCTGGGATTACAGGCACTTGCCACCATGCCTGGCTAATTTTCGTATTTTTGGTAGAGACAGGGTTTCACCATGTTGGCCAGGCTGGTCACGAACTCCTGACTTCAGGTGATCTGCCTGCCTCGGCCTCCCAAATGCTGGGATTACAGGCGTGAGCCACCGCGCCCAGCCTTCTCTTCCATATCTTTGCTGAGGGGAAAGAAGAATGTTTTTCTGATCCTTGGGTGTCACTGATTCTGAAAGTTCAGAAAAGGAACTGGGATGTCGTATTTCTAACCTGTGACCTGTGCCTTTGTAGAAGGGACAGAGTCTGGGGAAGGGAGTGCCTCTCAGGGGGACGAGGGTCTTAGCAGCAGTCTGAAGCTTCCTCCTTGACACCCTTTATTCCAGGCATATGTGTTTATAAGATACATAGAAGCTGGCCAGGCTCTGCACGGTGCCTCATGCCTGTAATCCCAGCACGTTAGGTGGCCGAGGTGGGCTGATTGCTTGAGCCCAGAAGTTCGAGATCAACCTGGGCAATGGTGAACCCCATCTCTACAAAAAATAAAAAAATTAGCCAGGCGTGGTGGTGTACACCTGTAGCCCCAGCTACTTGGGAGGCTGAAGTGGCAGGATCATTTGAGCCCCAGAGGCAAAGGTTGCAATGAAGTGAGAGATCACACCATTATACTCCAGCCTCAGTGACAGAGCCGGGGAAACCCTGTCTCCGAAAAGATACATATAAGCTTATAATGGCTGGGCGTGGCTCAAGCCCATAATCCCAGCACTTCGGGAGGCCAAGGTGGGCGGTAAGTAGTTCGAGACCAGCCTGGCCAACCTGGTGAAACCCCGTCTCTACCAAAATCGCAAAAATTAGCCAGGTGTGGCGGCGCATGCCTGTAATCCCAGCTTCTCGGGAGGCTGAGGCAGGAGAATCACTTGAACCCGGGAGGCGGAGGTTCCAGTGGGCTGAGATGGTGCCACTGCACTCCAGCCTGGGCAACAAGAGTAAAAAACTCCATCTCAAAGAAAAAAAAAAAAAGCTTATAATTCGTCCCATCTATTTTTGAGCTCCCCAGAGTAATAGTGCAGTTACTGTGGGGAATTAGGCTAAGGGTAGCCTTGTCCTTGGGTTTGCAAGAAAAAAAAAAAGGCCCTAAATGTGATAATGACATCACCCCTGCTGAAATCATCACCCCTGGAAAACACTCTAAACAGACCCCAGCAACAACTCTGGCTTTTGTACTAAGTGATGAGAATGTGTCAAGTGATTTCATAAAGACATATATACAATTTCTCCTCTTGCATGCCCTAGAAAACCATTATCCTGGCCCCATAATATGTGCCTACACTATGTATCTATCCAGAACTGCACATTTTTGTGTAAATGGAGCAGCATTTTAAAATTAAAAATATATATATAAAATTATAGTCTTGTTTGATAACTGTCTGGGGTAATTTTCCAAGTTACTGTTTTCCTGACTAAACTCAGGAGGAAAACAAAGCAATCTTACTATTTCAAGTTCTAAAGTTTTAGAAGAAGAAAAACTGAGTACCATTATTTGGCCACTCCCAGTGGCTACATCTGAGCAAAGCACAAGGCAAGGAGGCAGCTCCTCAGTCTTTTCAGCAAAAAAGACCATCTAAGCCTCTCCCTTCCAGAGGGACAGGTGGTTCTGATTCCACTGAGCAGGTGGGAAAAAAATGAGGGACACACAGTAACCTCACACAGCTGAACTAAGGGATCCTACCTCCTGAGTCCTGACTCTGCCCTGACTCCTTAGGTGCCTCTCCCCAGCATGAGACCACTCACAGGCAAATCCTTCAGAGAGGCAAATAAGTCCTCCAAAAAGGGAACAGGTGCTGAATCACAGGCACACTCCAGGACCTCACAATGTGCCTCCGCCCATGTTGGACACATCTGGGAAGCACTTAGGCAAGTCAAAGAACCTTTCTAGCTCTGTGACCACAAAACATCTTCTTTGCCACTCATGACAAGAGGGAAAAGTTATTCTCCTTCTAAAGTTCAACTTAGTGTTACTGTCTTTTTTTTTTTTTTTTTTGAGACAGACTTTCACTCTTGGTGCCCAGGCTAGAATACAGTGGCGCGACCTAAGCTCACTGCAACCTCCACCTCCTGCCTCAGCCTTCTGAGTAGCTGGGATTACAAGCGCGCACCACCAAGCCCAGCTATTTTTGTATTTTTAGTAGAGACAGAGGTTCACTATGTTGGCCAGGCTGGTCTCGAACTCCTGACCTCAGGTGATCTACCCGCCTCAGCCTCCCAAAGTGCTGTGATTACAAACGTGAGTCACCGCGCCCGGTCCATTGTCTTTACTTTCTTTAGCTTTGCTATCCAATTGAACTGGTCTTGGCACAGTAGGCAGAGACAAAGCCCACCACCCTCAAAGAGTGGATGGAAGGAGGCACAAGGGCTCCCACACAGGACAAACAGCTACATGCTGAACAATGGCTTGTCAAACTACACACAAGCCAAATCCAGCCTGCCACCTGTTGTTAGACCACCCAAAGGCTAAGAATAGTCTTTACTTCAGAAAAAAAAAATTTTAACACAAAGATGAAGTCTCACTATGTTGCCCAGGCTGGTCTCAAACTTCTGGGCTCAAGTGATCCTAGCCTCAGCCTTCCAAAGTGCTGGGATTACAGGCGTGAGCCACCATGCTGGGCCAGTTTTTACATTTTTAATTGGCTGAAAAAAAAATCAGAAACAGAATATTTCATAATAATGAAAATTATATATGAAATTCAAATTTCCTTTTTTTTTTTAGAGTCTCATTCTGTTACCCAAGCTGGAGTGCAGTCATGCGATCTCGGCTCACTGAAATCTCTGCCTCCAAGGTTCAAGCAATTCTTGCGCCTCAGCCTCAGAGTAGCTGGGATTACAGGTGTACGGCACCACACCCAGCTTATTTTATTTTATTTTATTTTTAAAGTAGAGATGGGGTGTTGCCATGTTGACCAGGCTGGTTTTGAACTCCTGGGCTCAAGAGATCCTCCTGCCTTGGCCTCCCAAAGTGCTGGGATTACAGGCGTGAGCCACTGCACTCAGCCGAAATTCAAATTTCAATATCTATAAAGAAAGTTTTATTGGAACACGGCAATGCTCATTCGTTTACCTATGGTCTTTGGCTGCTTTCACACAACAGCAGACCACTAGTCATAACAAAGACCGTGTGGCCTACAAAGCCTGAAACATTTACCACCTGGCCCTTAAAAGAAAATGTTTGCAAGACCAGGTGCAGTGGCTCACGCCTATAATCTTAGCACTTTGGGAGACCGAGGCGGGAGGATCCCTTGGGCCCAGGAGTTGGAGACCAGCCTGGGCAACATAGGGAGACCCTGTTTCTAAAAAAACCAAACAGAAAAAAGTTTGCCCAGCCCTGTTCTAGACTGTTCCTGTTGTTACATCCAAAGTCATTTGGGGCCGGGTGTGGTAGCTCACACCTGTAATCCCAACACTTTGGGAGGCCGAGGCAGGTGGATCATCTGGGGTCAGGAGTTCAAGACCGGCCTGGCCAACATGATGAAACCCCGTCTCTACTAAAAATACAAAAAAATAGCCAGGCGTGGTGGCGTGTCCCTGTAATTCCAGCCGCTTAGTAGGCTGAGGCAGGAGAATCGCTGGAACCTGGGAGAAAGAGGTTGCAGTGAGCAGAGATCGCCCACTGCACTCCAGCCTGGGCTACAGAGCAAGACTCTGTCTCCAAAAAAAAAGTCTTTTGGGCCGGGTGGGGTGGCTAACACCCGTAATCCCAACATTGTGGGAGGCCAAGGTGGGTGGATTGCTTGAGGCCAGGAGTTCGAGACCAGCCTGGCAAATATGGCGAAATCCCCTCTCTACTAAAAATACAACAGCCGGGGTGGTGAGGCGCCGCCTGTAATC
This sequence comes from Pan paniscus, assembly GCF_029289425.2. Taxonomy (NCBI): domain Eukaryota; kingdom Metazoa; phylum Chordata; class Mammalia; order Primates; family Hominidae; genus Pan; species Pan paniscus. The sequence goes on along the minus strand of NC_085926.1, from coordinate 48,208,922 downwards.
CCAGCTACTCCGGAAGCTGAGGCACGAGAATCACTTGAGCCTGGGAAAGCGGAGGCTGCAGTGAGCCTAGATCCCGCCACTGCACTCCGGACCGACTCAAAAAATATAAAAATATAATATACTCCGGGCGCGGTGGCTCACGCCTGTAATCCCAGCACTTTGGGAGGCCGAGGTGGGCGGATCACGAGGCCTGGAGTTCAAAACCAGCCTGGCCAACATGGTGAAATCCCCGTCTCTACTAAAAATACAAAAATTAGCCAGGCGTGGTGGAGGGCGCCTGTAATCCCAGCTGCTCGGCAGGCTGAGGCAGAGAACTGCTTGAACCCGGGAGACGGAGATTGCAGTGAACGGAGATCGCGCCACTGCACTCCAGCCTGGGCGACAGAGCGAGACTCCGTCTCAAAATAAATATGATATAATATAATAATACAAAATGCTGTTCTTCAGTTGCACTCCACACATCTCAAATGCTCAGCAGCCATTTATGGCCAATGACTGCCGGAGTGCACAAGTGCAGGATGCCCGGTGAAGAGTCGTGGAGTGAGCACCGTGGAGACTGTACGGGACACCTAGGGAGGAACCTGGCCCCCCAGGGGAGTAAGAGCCGCTGTAGGGGTAGTCAGCGCCTCACACAGCTCGCACCCCACGCGCATCCCTGGTGGATACGGCCGACGCCTGCGCGGCGCCTGCGGCTGGAGCACCGAATGGGGGAGGCGGTCTCGCGGCCCCGACTCACCTTCCGCAGCCCAGCCCAGTAGCTGCTCCCGCGGGGCCCACATCTGCGCACGCACGCACGAAGCAAACGAGGTAGCAGCACCGTGTGTGAAACGGATTATAATGCGCACCGCGGGCCACTGGCGGCGCCAGAAGAAAGAAGCAGGACTGGGTGAAGTGCGTCACCGCGCGGCGCGCAGCCTGCCGGGAAGCGTAGTTCTCGGGGCGGAATGCGGCTTGTGCAGGGCGAGAGAAAATGCTGAGGCGCACTTTGACCTTCTAGGTCCCCTTCGGCCGCAATATTTGGGGTTGTGCTTACCACAGGTACCCATAAGCAAAATATAGTGTTGTTTTCCATGGTTGTAAACATTATATAAATACTAGCTCTTTTGCGCAGTTCTATAATGACACGTGTTGACCTGTTCATTGTGTGTTCACTGCTGTGTGGTATCTAATGTAGAAATACACCAGGACTCCAATTGGACAGACTCATGCGCATCCATGGAGAGCTTCTCAAGGACAGTGGTTCGCAAACTTGTTGTTAAAATCCTTTTACACTCTTAAAAATTACTGAGGACCCCAAAGAGCTTTTGAAACCGCCTTTGCAAAATTATACCTAAGGAAATTATGATGTTATAGGAGTTATTAAGAAATTATTTTAAGCAGATAGAGAAGGAAAGGGGTCCTTGGGAAGTTTTTGTTTCTTTTAAAGCAGCTCCAGAAAGGTTTCTTGTCTAGCAGGAAAGCCTGGGCTCCTAGAGCAGGATGGCAAGCTTTGATATGGAAATGCAGGCCATTAGAAACTGGACGCACCCAAACATGGCGATTCCCGCCGTCCTTTTCTTTGCCCTGACATGTGCCTGGCAACATGGCCACCCCCCACATATTCCCACGTGTGTAGAACTTCATGGAGCCCTACATTTGCATATTAAAAAGCTAGGGTGGGAGGGCCAGGTTTTTGGCTGCCACATAAATGACACATCTGATCAAACTAATCCCCTGAGCCCTATGGAAACCAGACACCGCCTCCTCCAGCATCCTCAGATAAGCAGCCACTTTTCCGCACACGGCGCTTTCTCTTTGTTGGAATCCCCGCTCCCTCTGTCTCTGTATGGGGGAGCTGTTTTCGTCTTCCTTCCTTCTTTCTTGCCTATTAAACTTTTCGCTCCTTAAAACCACTCCACGTGTGTCTGTGTTATTAAGCCTATCAGAGACCAAGGACCCTGGTGTTCCTCCAGTCATCGGAGCCTTATCAATGACAGTAAAAGATATCAGATCTAACCCACCTCATCTTCCTTTCAACCTCTAAACTGTCTTTGTCCACTTCTGGGCATAGGCCAAAGTAGCCTTGGGAAGGAATTCAGTTTATAGCTTAAATAATAGCCCTTCCCAAGGGCTAAACTGTTCTTGTAAAATGAATGAAAGGCCACCAGCCACCAAAGTAGGATGAGAAGGGCTGGAATTCTAAATATTACCAGCCATTATTCCAGAGGCCCTAAGACGCACAACTTCCCCAATTACTCTTTTGAAGCACAACTTCCCCAATTACTCTTTTTTTTTTTTTTTAGGGAAAAGGACACGGAGTCTCACTCTGTCGCCCATGCTGGAGTGCAGTGGTGCCATCTCGGCTCACTGCAACCTCCCTCTCCTGGGTTCAAGCGATTCTCCTGCCTCAACCTCCTGAGTAACCGGGATTACAAGCACGCACCACCATACCCCGCTAATATTTTTGGATTCTTTTTTTTTTTGGTTGGTTTTTTGTTTTTTTTTTTTTTTTGAGCCCAGGCTGGAGTGCAATGGTGCGATCTCGGCTCACTGCAACCTCCTCCTCCCGAGTTCAAGCAATTCTCCTGCCTCGGCCTCCCGAGTAACTGGAATTACAGGCATGCGCCACCACGCCCGGCTAATTTTGTATTTTTAGTAAGGACGGGGTTTCTCCATGTTGGTCAGGCTGGTCTCAAACTCCTGACCTAGGTGAGCCGCCCACCTTGGCCTCCCAAAGTGGTAGGATTCCAGGCGTGAGCCACCACGCCCAGCCCTCAATTACTCTTAAAGATAACATCACTATTGTGAACCTAAGATTGGCCTTTTGAGATGTCTTTTCAGATTTTTGCATTTCTGACAACTGAACGGCCCCAGCTGGAACTGCCAACCAGTTTTGTGGCCACCACCTAGGAACTGACTCAGCCTAAGAGAACAGCTTCAACTCCTTATGATTTCATCCCGAGCCAACCAATCAGCACCCTGATTCACTGGCCCCCTTCCCACCAAATTATCCTTAAAAATTTTGATCTCTGAGTTTTTGAGGAAACTGATTTGAGTAATAATAAAACTCTGGTCTTCCGCACAGCCGGCTCTGCATGAATTACTCTTTTTTTTTTTTTTTTTTTTGAGATGGAATCTTGCTCTGTCACCCAGGCCGAAGTGCAGTGGCACCATCTCAGCTCACTGCAAGCTCCGCTTCCCGGGTTCATGCCATTCTCCTGCCTCAGCCTCCCCATTAGCTGGGACTACAGGCGTCCGCCAACACGCCGGGCTAATTTTTTGTATTTTTAGTAGAGACGGGGTCTCACTGTGTTAGCCAGGATGGTCTTGATCTCATGACCTCGTGATTGGCCTGCCTCGGCCTCCCAAAGTGCTGGGATTACAGGCGTGAGCCACCGCGCCCAGCCGAATTACTCTTTTTCTATTGCAATTTCCCTGTCTTTGATAAACTGGCTCTGTCTAGGCAGCAGGGAAGGTGGACCCATTGGATGGTTATACTTTTGTTTGTGTGAGCTAAATTCATCACTATTTACCAAACTAGATATTTCAATGCAGAAATTTCATATATGTATATATTCATTTTAAAAACAATAATAAACCCATTACTTGTTAACATATTTTTATGAAAATATGATTTCCTTTAAAAAATTTAGTAACAAAAGAGGCATTATTTTACAGTTTTGCAAATTTCTTTAATACTCAATAGAAGAAGCTAGCAGAGTGCAGTGGCTCACGCCTGTAATCCCAGCACTTTGGGAGGCCGAGGCAAGTGGATCACCTGAGGTCCGGGGTTTGAGACCAGCCTGGCCAACATGGTGAAACACCGTCTCTACTAAAAATACAAAAAAATTAGCTGGGCATGGTGGTGTGTGCCTGTAATCCTAGCCACTCGGAAGGCTGAGGCAGGAGAATCGCTTGAATGAGGCGGAGGTTGCAGTGAGCCAAGATTGCACCATTGCACGTCAGCCTGGGCAACAAGAGCTAAAACTCCACCAAAATAAATAAATAAATAAATAAATAAGCTGAATTTTCCATCTGCTTCTGCATCCAATCTGTTGTAATAGCTGTTAAGCTGTTGTAATAGCAGGAGGACCAAGCAAACTCCTGACAGATCTGATGGGTTAAGTAACAGTGAACCTTTCTTCAATTTTAACATTTTATTACACATATAGACAGCAAAAGGAAAAGTGCCAAAGGTGTCAGCTCCTTGCGGCCTTTATACTAAGTGACACCAAAACAAAAGGGACCAGATGACTACATCACGAATAATAGGACAGCCTGTTGCTGAGGAGCCAATTCTAGACTGCAATTGAGCAATTTTATAGCCTACAGCTGTACCCTGGGGAGCCAGAGCAGAAAGCCACATACTTAATCAAAACCCTCATAAGGAGGCTGGGCGCGCTGGCTCGTGCCTGTAATCCCAGCACTTTGGGAGGCGGAGGTGGGCAGATCACCTGAGGTCGGGAGGTCGAGACCAGCTTGACCAACATGGTGAAACCCCGTCTCTACTAAAAATACAAAAATTAGCCAGGCATGGTGGCACGCGACTGTAATCCTAGCTACTCAGGAGGCTGAGGCAGGAGAATCGCTTGAACTCGGGAGGCGGAGGTTGCAGTGAACTCCACTGCACTCCAGCCTAGGCGACAGTGAGACTCATGTCTCAAACAAACAAACAAACAAACAAAAAAAACTCTCATAAGGGAGACAGGGAGCTAAATGGAAGATGGCATTAGAGGGGATCTTCACAAGCCTCCCAGGAGTTTGTGTTCCAGGAGGATTACAAGGTGTTCTGCCGAGACTCAGATTCACTGCAGTTAAAGTCTTGCCTGAGAGGCTGCATGGTTATGTGCAAGGTCACAGGATAGAGCCCTTCCCCTCTTCCCCTACTGAAGTGGCCTTGTTGTCTGGGGTGACATCTGAGGTCCTCGGTCTCATAGTCACAGGGATCAAGGACATGTGACACACACAGAGGGTGAGGTTTAGAGCAGAACTGTAATAGGCAAAAGAAAGAATAACTCTCTGCTACAGAGATGGGTCCTGGAAAAATAGGCTGCTGATGAGCAGTGAAATGCTAGGGTTTTTATAGATGAGCTGGTGGGGAGGTGGTATCTGATCTGCATAGGGCGCAAAAACTGGTTAGGACCAGGTGTGCCATCTGCATACAATGTGAATCTCTGGCAGCCTCCACCCCAATCTTTTATTATGCAGGTGGGTCCTCTGCCTAAGCAGAGAGCTACTCCTTGTTGCTTATTTCTTTCTTACTGTGCACATGCTAACAAAAAGAGAAAGTGGAGCCCCCATGCTAGACATGCCTGGCCCCAGGTAGCCATTTCTATCAGTGCAGCTGCCAGCATCCCCCCGTGCAAGCTTCCAGCTTCCTTATCTATGTTTGCAGCCCAATCTTTCAGGCTGTGCTTTGTTAGAAAAGAAGTTATTTCTTGGGCTGCTTTTTGTTAGAAAGGGAAGTTCTGCCGAGGACTCTTTTGCCCTCACTATCTGCCTAAAATAATGTAGGCCTCAAATGACCTCAAATGATCTGCCCGCCTGGGCCTCCAAAGTGCTGGGATTACAGGCGTGAGCCACCACGCCCAGCCAAAGAGTTTTAAACTAGCTTGTGTTTCACAGACAAGTATAGGCCTGACATTCACACATAAAGTAGTAGCAGTCTCAGCAGCAGCATTTTGCTGAAGTGGGATCAGGGTCCAATAATCATTTAAACTTAGGACATTGGGCAATTGCTATAGTCTATGGAAAATCTATAAAAGAGTTCAACAATTATAGATTGAGGCTTAAGAAAATTATATCAGTGCCTAGAAAGTTAATCTTGTTCTGTCATCTCTAGTGGAGGCTGTTCACTCTTGCAGTCAGCAGTTGTCAGAAGATTTCTAAGAGTCCTTAGATTAAGAATCTTTTTTTTTTTACTTTTTTTTTGTCTTAGTCCATTTAATGTTGCTATAAATAGATAAGAATCTTTGGCCAGGCACGGTGGCTCACGCCTGTAATCCCAGCACTTTGGGAGGCCAAGACGGGTGGATCACCTGAGGTCAGGAGTTCGAGACCAGCCTGGCCAACATGGTGAAACCTTGTCTCTACAAAAATACAAAAATTACCCGGACGTGGTGGCAGGTGCCTGTAATCCCAGCTACTTAGGAGGCTGTGGCAGAAGAATCGCTTGAACCCAGGAGAAGGAGGTTGCAGTGAGCCGAGATCGAGCCACTGCACTCTAGCCTGGGCGACAAGAGCAAAATTCCATCTCAAAAAAAAAAATCTTTATTGGTCATCAAATATTAATCCTGACCCAGCAAGAGCTCAATGACTGTACATACCCTTACCTCAAAAAGCCAGCAAGAAGTCAGGCAATGCAACTTTTTACCACCACTACGGAGAGTTTTGTTTTTGTTTTTTTTTTTTTGAGACAGAGTCTCGCTCTGTCACCCAGGCTGGAGTGCAATGGCGCAATCTTGGCTCACTGCAACCTCTGTCTCCTGGATTCAAGTGATTTTCCTGCCTTCACCTCCCAAGTAGCTGGGACTACAAGTGCCCACCACCGCACCCAGCTAATTTTTGTATTTTTAGTAGAGACGGGATTTCGCCACGTTGGTCAGGCTGGTCTCAAACTCCTGATCTTAGGTGTTCCACCCACCTTGGCCTCCCAAAGGGCTGGGATTACAGGCGTGAACCACAGCGTCCGGCCTCTGGGGTACTTTTTACTGTAAAAGTAGCCCATTGTTGATTAGATGTGTTCAGGGAATCTAAATATGTAACATAGTCCATCTAAGAATCCTCGAATAGTCTGGCCCATGTCTATTGTGCAGACAGGGATAGCACCCCTGGTTATGCACCCTGGAGTTCCCTTTGTCACCCAACTGTGTAGCTGGCAGTCAGGCACACTTGCCAGACTTCCTTAGCCTCCCGTGCTGGAATCACTATGCCAAATTTGGCGATGCAGTCCTGAGTTGCAGATGGATTACCATGCCTTGTGTGATAGTATCTCCACATGGCCGTGGTCCTTACCTGGCCAGCATGGGTCTGATTAACTTGTCGATTCCATTGATGTTCATCTTTGAATGGTCGTTTTTCATGGGCAGCCACAAGAGTCATGAACGGGGCTGTGAGTCCAGTGCAGTCTGCTGCCACAGTGTTCATCCCTACAAAGACCTCAGTCTTTGAGACTTAATCATCAAGATGCCCCACTGCCAGGCACCAGACCACATTGCCAGTCCATCGGCTACTCCCCACCAGTCAGTGAAAATGTTAACAAGATGAATTGTAGGAGATATTTTCCAGAGCAAACACCACAACCCAGAGCTCTGCTCTCTCTCTTACTCTTTCTCCCCCTTTCCATTGCAGTTTAAAACAGATTTCCGGCTGGGTGCGGTGTCTCACGCTTGTAATCCCAGTACTTTCGGAGGCCGAAGTGGGTGGAACACCTGAGGTCGGGATTTTGAGACCAGCCTGACCAACATGGTGAAATCCCGTCTCTACTAAAAATACAAAATTAACCGAGCGTGGTGGTGGGTGCCTGTAATCCCAGCTACTCAGGAGGCTGAGGCAGGAGAATTGCTTGAACCTGGGAGGCGGAGGTTGCAGTGAGCCGAGATTGTGCCATTGCACTCCAGCCTAGTCAAGAAGAGCAAAACTCCATCCCCCCCCAAAAAAAACAAACCGATTTCCTGGAGGCTGAACAGCTGCAGTGGCCCAATGCACCCCATCAGCCTTTAACAGAGCTGATGTGTCCCTGAATCAGGCCCAGGCATTTTCAGAAACAGTGGTGTACCAAAGCCCCCAGGAAGCTCTGGCACAGAACCCCACATTTGAGACAGCCATATCTAGAAGGTGACTAGCCACTTTTTCCTGCACGTGTTAAACTGTTAAGGGAGGAGACAACCCCTTATACTGTCTTATGCCCAATTTCTGCCTCCAAAGAAAAAAGAAGTAAAAACTAAAAGGCAGAAATGAAATCCACAGGCAGACAGCCTGACACCATGCCCTGGGCCTGGTAGTTAAAAATCAACCCCTGACCTAACTGCTTGTGTTATCTATAGATTCCAGACATTGTATGGAAAAGCATCGTGAAAATCCCTGTCCTGTTCTGTTCTGTTCTGATTACCAGTACATGCAGCCCCCTGTCATGTACCTGCTGCTTGCTCAATCGATCACCACCCTCTCACATGGACCCCCTTAGAGTTGTAAGCCCTTAAAAGGGACAGGAATTGCTCACTTGGGGAGCTCGGTTTTTGGAGACATAAGTCTGCCGACGCTCCCGGCCGAATAAAGCCCTTTCCTTCCTCAACTCTATGTGTGAGGGGTTTTGTCTGCAGCTCTTCCTGTTACACCCTTAGTTTATTTCTTTTCTGGGAAAAATCCGTTTTGTTGGTGTTTTCATTTTTGACCCTCTCATGGATGTCAGGGCATAATAACACCTGCTGTTGCTTTGTTAGTCTCTCAATGTCCACTAACAGCCAATAACAAGCCAATAATTTCCTCTCAAAAAGGATATACCTGGTAGTGGCATCAGACAAATGCTTTATCCACGTCCACAGGGGGACCATTGCTTAGCGGCTACATCTTTTTGCCACAGGCTCCAGTCTGCATACTTACCAGTCACCCACACTCTTAATGTTAAGGCTCTTTGGGACTAATTGGCTGAGTGGGAGGGCAGTCCACACAGGGTGTCGGGTTTCCTTTAGCACTTCTGCCTCTCCTGGCTCTTTAGTGGGTGGAGTGCCCCCGCACCGTCCCAGCCTTGTATTATATGCTGCTTTACTGCCATCGTGTGGCCTGGTGGGCTCCCAATTGTGCACTTGTCCCACTGCCACTGTCCTAACAGTGGCCTTTCCCCATTGGGAGCATCCCTTGAGGTCAGGACAAATATCACTCATACTGAAAGCATCTATTTCCACGATACATTCGGCAGGATCAGCTACTTGGGTCTGTGAAATGTCCATTGAATAAAACATAACAGATTAGTTTCAAGGGCCACAGTGGGGCCAGAGTCAACTGAATGGACGGAAACACTTTAAAACCTGAATAAAGGAAAAACCTGGGAAGAAAAGTACAGCCATTAGCCTGGAGTGGGTGGAGGTCAAAGATCGCTGCAGATGCAGGTGGGGCCAGACTCCTGTGTAGTATGGCCAGTTTTTTACTAGAAGATAAATGGGCCGGCTTTTGACAGGAGTTACAAGTTTGGCATGCAGCAGTAGTGTTAATACTGGGAACACAGAGTTCTTACTTTGTAAGAGGCAGCAATTGTTCTTTGACTGCCGGAGAGATTAGCCTTGTGAATCCACCCATGTTGTTTCAAGAAATTTTAATTGGCAAGCAGTCCTCTGAGTTTTGTTGGGGTTTACCAGTCACCCATGCTGACTGCTGTTAACACAGAAAGTAGACATTTCTGGCTTGCCAATGAACAGAACATCATTTATAGCATTGGACATCAAAGCAATTTTCTCTAACATTTTATGAGCATTTAAGGTTCAAAGATGTAATACACTGTTAATACCAATTATACATTTTTACACACAATGAATCCACCCAAACCACATAGTTAATTTGACTTTTTTTCTCTGCACTGCAAGTTTTGTCCAAACTCTATCAAGTCCTTTTTTTGCAAAAACACAGTTTTACACAGGCACTCCAGCTGCCAGGAGACCACCTTATCTCCTCAGCTGGGAGTTCAGGGAATGCAGGGCAATGCAGAGGAGGCAGGCCCCCAAGGAGGTTTTTATTCTTTAAAGCAGCTGAGATCTAGAGTGAAAACAATAGAGAGATCAGGGAATATGCATGCACCAGTAGGCATAGTTTTGCACTTACTGTTGGTTTTAAGTGTCTGTGATGGTTATGTGGTTTTATTTTTATTTATTTTATTTACTTTATTTTTTTTGAGACGGTGTCTTGTTCTGCCACCCAGCCTGGAACATAATGGCATGATCTCGGCTCACTGCAACCTCCACCTCCAGGGTTCAAACGATTCTCCTGCCTCAACCTTTCGAGTAGCTGGGACTACAGGCGCGTGACACCACGCTCGGCTAACTTTTGTATTTTTAGCAGAGACAGGGTTCCACCACGTGGGCCAGGCTGGTTTCGAACTCCTGACCTCAAATGATTCGCCTGCCTCGGCCTCCCAAAGTGCTGGGATTACAGGCATAAGCCATTGTGCCAGGCCATTTTTTTCTAATTAATTTTTTTTTTTTTTTTTTTTGAGACAGACTCTTGCTCTGTCTCCCAGGCTGGAGGGCAGTGGCACAATCTCGGCTCACTGCAAACTCTGCCTCCCAGGTTCAAGCAATTCTCCTACCTCTGCCTCCCGAATAACTGGGATTACGGGTTATTTTTAGTAGTGGGGTTTCGCCATGTTGGCAAGGCTGGTTTAGAACTCCTGACCTCAGGTGATCCACCCACCTCTGCCTCCTAAAGTGCTGGGATTATAGGTGTGAGCCACCATGCCCAGCCGGTTAAGTGGTTTTAGAGTACACAACTAAACCCTTTAGGGCCAAGGCAGAAAGCCACATATCTCACCAGAACCCTCCCAGGAGATATAGGGAGGCAAGTTGGAAGTGGCCTAGGGGAGCAGCTCCTCACAAGCTTCTAGGCTCTCATGTCCCAGGAAGGACCACAGGGAATTCTGCCAAGATTCAGATTAACTGTGGTTCAAGCTGGACGTGGTGGCTTACACCTATAATCCCAGCACTTTGAGAGGCTGAGGTGGGTGGCACCTGAGGTCAGGGTTCAAGACCAGCCTGGCTTACATAGTGAAACTCCGTCTCTACTAAAAATACAAAAAATCAGCTGGGCCTGGTGGCAGGCGCCTGTAATCCCAGCTACTTGGGAGGCTGAGGCAGGAGAATCACTTGAACCTGGGAGGCAGAGGTTGCAGTGAGCTGAGACCACGCCACAGCACTCCAACCTGGGCAACAGAGCAAGATTCCATCTCAAAAAGAAAAAAAAAAATGTGGTTCAAAACTTGCCTGCATGGCCTATGTGGATATGTGCAAGGTCACCAGGATGTGTTGAAGCTGTTCCCCAAAGATATCAGATACCACATAGTCTCCAAAACTCCACTTAAGAGCTATTTAGAGAGAGAAAAAAATATATCTTACCTCACAGACCCACTGAAAGTCTCACGTTGCCCCCAGGGGTTCCCAGACAATACCTGGAGAACAGCTGCTCTATGCTGTAGCATAAGGGGCAGAATGGCTGGTTCACAGGTGTACATATATTCATATTTATTAGGTACTTCCAAATGGCTCCCCAGGATGGCTCCACCCTCCACAACTTTATCAATGCTCAGGATTGTCAAGGCTTTTTAATGTGTCTTAATTTTAAAAAAAAATTTTTTAGAGATGGGGGTCTCGCTATGTTACCCACGCTGTTCTAAAACTCCCGAGCTCAAGTGATCTTCCTGCCTCAGCCTCCCAAGTAGCTGGGACTACAAACACATATTACCATGCTTGGAATGTGTCTTGATTTTATAATCAGAAAATAGAACAGTATTTAAAAAATATGTCAGACTGGGCGTGGTGGCTCATGCCTGTAATCCCAGCACTTTGGGAGGCAGAGGCGGGTAGATCACGAGGTCAGGAGATTTCCATCCTGGTTAACACAGTGAAACCTCATCTCTACTAAAAATACAAAAAATCATCTGGGTGTGGTGGCAGGCACCTGTAGTCCCAGCTACTCAGGAGGCTGTGGCAGGAGAAGGGCGTGAACCCAGGAGGCGGAGCTTGCAGTGAGCCGAGATGGCGCCACTGCACTCCAGCCTGGGCGAGAGTGCGAGACTCCATCTCAAAAAAAAAAAAAAAATGTCGGGGTTGGGAAATAATTATTTCAATAAAAGGTGCTGGGTCAATTAGATATCCATATGAAAAAAGAAAAAAAGAAACTTGATCTCTACCTCACATCATCAACAGAGGTGATCTCACCAACATAATATGAAGAGAGAGAAGCCAGGAAAAAGAATATGTATCATATCATTCCACTTATTTAAAGTTCAAAATCAAGTCTGGGCGTTGTGGCTCACGCTTGTAATCGCAGCACTTTGGGAGGCCAAGGCGGGCGGTTCACCCAAAGTCATGAGTTCAAGACCAGCCTGACCAACATGGAGAAACCCCGTCTCCACTAAAAATACAAAATTAGGTCGGGAACGGCGGCTCGCACCTGTAATCCCAGCACTTTGAGAGGTCAAGGTGGGTGGATCATGAGGTCAGGAGATCAAGACCATCCTGGCTAATACGATGAAACTCTGTCTCTACTAAAAATGCAAAAAATTAGCCAGGTGTGATGGCACGCGCCTGTAGTCCCAGCTACTTTGGAGACTGAGGCAGGAGAATTGCTTGAACCTGGGAGGCTGAGGTTGCAGTAAGCCCACACTGCACCACTGCACTCCAGCCTGGGCAACAGAGCGAGACTCTGTCTCAAAAAAAAAAAAAAAAAATTAGCCAGCGTGGTGGTGCATGCCTGTAATCCTAGCTACTCGGGAGGCTGAGGCAGGAGAATCACTTGAACCCAAGAGGCGGAGGTTGCAGTGAGCCGAGATCGCCCCATTGCACTCCAGCATGGGCAACAAGAGTGAAACTCCGTCTCAAAAAAAAATAAAAAATAAAAATAAAAAATAAAATAAATAAAGTTCAAAATCGGGTAAAACTAGTCTGCATGCTAAAAATCAAGATACCGGGCCAGGCGTGGTAGCTCACGCCTGTAATCCCAGCACTTTGGGAGGCCGAGGTGGGTAGATCACTTGAACTCAGGAGTTTGAGACCAGCCTGGGCAACATGGTGAAACCTTGTCTCTACTAAAAATACAAAAAATAAGCCGGGCGTGGTAGTGCACACCTGTGGTTCTGGCTACTCGGGAGGCTGAAGTGGGAGGATTGCATGAGCCTGGGAGGTGGAGGTTGCAGTGAGCCAAGATCCTGCCACTGCACTCCAGCCTGGGTAACAGAGTGAGACCCCATCTCAAAAAATAAATAAATAAATAAAATGAAATCAGAAGATTAAAATGACTATAATAGCAATGAATGTATAATATTAAAATCCAAGGCCAGGTGCAGTGGCTCACACCTGTAATCCTAGCACTTTGGGAGGCTGAGGCAGGCGGATCATGAGGTCAGGAGTTCAAGACCACCCTGCCCAACATGGTGAAACCCCATCTCTACTAAAAATACAAAAATTAGCTGAGTGCGTGGCGGGCACCTGTAATCCCAGCTACTCTGGAGGCTGAGGCAGGAGAACTGCTTGAACCCGGGAGGCAGAGGTTGCAGCGAGCCGAGATCACGCCACTGCACTCCAGCCTGGGTGACAGAGCAAGAGTCCGTCTTGAAAAAAAAAATCCAGCCTGGATTATATCTATCTGGTTCATGACGAGGGCCATCTCATTAACGCCCATGTAGACTATCAAAGAGAAAGGCAGGGCAGGGGTAATAACAGGGTTGTCACGGTAGCAGGATGGATAATCCTGGGAGGAAACTGGAAATAGATGCAGTCGGCACAGGCTCTTGGTATCCTTGTGAGTGACCCCTCCCTCAGTTTGGGCAGTGGTGTGACAGCTGGGGTTGGGGATGCTGCTTTGCAGCATTTGCAGATTTCCATGGTGTAAATACTCCCTCCCACCATGGCCAATTTTAAGCCGCCAAGAATTTAACACTGAGCTCAAAAAAGTCCTGAAAATTTAGGCCGGGCGCAGTCGCTCATGCCTGTAATCCCAGCACTTTGGGAGGTCGAGGCAGGCAGATCACAAGGTCAGGAGATCGAGACCATCCTGCCTAACACGGTGAAACCCCGTCTCTACTAAATATACAAAAAATTAGCCAGGAGTGGTGGCAGGCGCCTGTAGTCCCAGCTACTCGGGAGGCTGAGGCAGGAGAATGGTGTGAACCCGGGAGGCGGAGCTTGCAGTGAGCCGAAATCACGCCACTGCACTCCATCCTGGGTGACAGAGAGAGACTCCGTCTCAAAAAAAAAAAAAAAATTCCTGAAAATTTCACAATTGGCTCTGACACAGCATATGCCCCTGAGTTTCCTCCCTAGAACTCTCTCTAGCACTCTGTAATGATACAGAGTGAGAAGCATCTACCTCCTCCAACCTGCTTGAAATCAGCCACACCTGCTCGTCATGAAGAAGCAAGCATGGGCAGGGCACAGTGGCTCACGCTTTGGGAACTGAGGCAAGAAGATCGCTTGAGCTCAGGAATTCAAGACCAGCCTGGGTAACATAGTGAGACCCCATCTCAAAAAAGAAAAGAAGAAGCAAGCATAACATAAAACAAAGTAAGTGTTCTTGTGAGGTTTTGCCTTCTCTTCCTCTCAGAGAGGAATGCCTGTGTCTTAGTTTAGGTTGGCCTGGAAGCAGACCTGAGTTAAGGATTTAAGTGAGAGTAGTGTATTTGGGAAGCAACTACAGAAAGCACCTGCAGGAGTGTAGAGAAGTGAGACAGGGCACGAACAAGTCAGAAGAGGATGTGGTCATGAACAGGTCTTTGTTGAGGGTAGCCCACCTGGGGACCTCTGGGAGATGTGAAACACACCTCTGAGTGTGCCCCCCAAGGGTGAGAAGAAAAAATATTTTTCCACCAGCTCCCACCTATCATTGGTTGAGGCTGCTCCCTGGAGCATAGACTTCCCAGTACTTCCAGTTGAGCAACCCCATAGCAAAAAGCTGCAGGTGCTTCTAGTGGCTACAGAATGGTGAGTGGAGAGGACACGAACCATGTCTGAAACACCAGCACAACAGAGTCGCGACCTGTGTGTCACACTCTGCATGTCTCTTCTAGCCACAGCACCTCACTCCACTGAGCAGGATTCTCCTTTTTTTGTTTGTTTGCTTGTTTTAGAGACGAGGTCTCACTCCTTTGCCCAGGCTGGAGTGAACTAGCATGATCATAGCTCACTGCAGCCTTGAACTCCTTGGCTCAAGCGACCCTCCCACCTGAGCCTCCCAAGTAGCTGGGATTACAGGTGTGCACCACCACACCCAGCATATTCTTGGTCTTTGGTTTTTATTTTATTTTATTTATTTTTTTTGAGACGGAGTTTCGCTCTTGTTGCCCAGCTGGAGTGCAGTGGCACGATCTCGGCTCACCACAACCTCCACCTCCTGTTCAGGTGATTCTCCTGCCTCAGCCTTTCCGAGTAGCTGGGATTACAGGCATGTGCCACCATGCCTGGCTAATTTTTGCAACTTTAGTAGAGACAGGGTTTCTCCATGTTGGTCAGGCTGGTCTCAAACTCCCAACCTCAGGTGATCAACCAGCCTCAGCCTCCTAAAGTGCTGGGATTACAGGCATGAGCCACCGCGCCTGGCAGGTCTTTGGTTTTTATAAGCCCAGTCACCTTTGTTTCACCCTGTCACCCAGGCTGTAGTGCAGTGGCGCAATCTCAGCTCACTGCAACCTCTGCCTTCCAGGCTCAAGCAATCCTCCCACCTCAGCCTCCCGAGTAGCTGGGACTACAGGCACGCACCACCACGCCTAGCTCATTTTTGTATTTTTAGTAGAGACAGGGTTTGTCATGTTGCCCAGGCTGGTCTCAAACTCTTGACCTCAAGAAATCCACCCGCCTCGCTTCCCAAAGTCCTGGCATTACAGGTGTGAGCCACCACGTCTGGCCATATTCTTGTTTTTAACAATCCCTAAACACAAGCTCACAAGTTAAATCTGCTACCCACCTGAAGAAACTGTGATGTGTCCCAATGCCAGAGGAAATGCCAGGAGTTATGGGCTTTCCTGAGTTAAGTCTTTTAGGAAGCATTGGAATTTTATGGGAATTGTACCTGCAGGGAGACCGCACCCAGTTGGCCAGCCACCCATGGGACTGGACCATGCTTCTCTGAGTGTTAACAACACGCTTGGCCCCTCCCTCGAATGTCACCTCCCCACGAGCAGGAACAGCTCCACAGCATTCCCCCACCACCACACACAGAGTAGAGCTCCTTAATTCCCCACTGGGGGTTCCACTGAGAATGGGAATGCCATCTTGGATCTCTTGGCCCTACTGCCTTACCCTGTGTCCTCCTGGATGGAACACTGCCCTCGCCACCTCTGTGTCACACTCACACACACTCACACTCACACGTGGACTCCCTGAGCTAAGGGCTCAGTTGTGGTGAGAGAGAGGAGGCAAAACAAGTGAGACTGAAGCCTGAGGAAATTGCTCTCATAGTTTATTTCTCAGAGCCCAGAAGCCTGAGCCAGGGTAGGGCACACACTAGGACTCTGTCCTGGGTACAAGATTCCGCAAAAAATCCTTGATTCTCTGGACAATTCTTTTAAACTCTTTGCCAATCTTCTCTTTAGATTTCCGGAAGAAATCACCCAGCAGGGCAAATCTCTTGTTATCCTGGGGTTGTGTACAGGAAGAAACAGGTTCCTTGTTGGGGGTGTACCCAGGGTCAATCCAAGACCCCTCCCCACCTAGACGCCCCTCTTCGTGGGCCCCCGCAGGAGCTTTGGGGCCCCAGTTCAACCTCTGGCTGTGACCTTTGAAGCATGTGATTGAATCCCTACACCCAATAAAAAGATGAGAAAACAGAGTCCCGGAGATAGTGAGGGGCTCTGCAGGGTCACACAGCCTAGCCCAGCAACACTGAGATGGGAACACAGGGCTGAGAGCTGAGTACTCTTAGACAGTGGCTCTCAAACTTTACAGAAGCCGGAATCTCCTGGAAAGCTTATCAAAATACGAATTTCTGGGCCCTACCCAGAGTCTGTCTGAGTAGGTCTGCGTAGGGCCTGAGAATTTGCATATCTAACGAGTCCCCAGGAAGGGCTACACTTGGAGATCTACCGCTCTAAGGGATTCCAGAGCCGGCCCTGGAGATGGAACTCAGGTTTGGGGAAGAGCCCTGGGTAGGAGGGGCTTTCTCTGTCCTGGGTTGGGGGAGTAGTTAATTGACCCATTGGATGGTCCACACTCTATGCCCCCATCAGCCCCTGCATCCCAGAACAGCCCACTCACCTTATCACAACTGATGTCAAAGGAGCCCCTGGCCTGATTGAGGGTCACTGTCCCCATACACCGCTTCACCAGCTGGAAAGGAGAAGCTCAAGGTCAAACTTGAAACCATTTGCCATGACCTCCCAGCCACATCCCAGTGGGATTCCCCAGGTGCCCCTTGTTCAGCTCCTTGGGAGGCACCCACCAACACCCCCAGCCCCCAGCCTCACCCCGTCCTTCTTGAAGTCACAATCCTCCGGTGACTGCTGTGTCGTCCTGGGGCACACTGTCTCCTTCACTGTGAAGCTCACAGGCTTTGGCGTGTCTGGGTCCCCATCCTAGTCAGAGGAGCAAATGGGGAGGCCCATTCTTGTATTTTCTGATTTGTGTCCATGACCTCCCCACCAAGAGGGCAGGCTTTCCACAGTACCTGATGTGCGATGGGCACTGGGTGCTGGGCTTGGCACTGGGGTATTGAGGGGAGGAGGACTGAGCCATTCCTACCCTCCTAGGTGAACAGTGAGTAGGAGCAGACCTCAGATGAGCTCTAACAAGGAGCCCCTCCCACTCTGGGGTGGGGGCAAGGGAAGTCAGGGGGCTTCCTGGGGGACAAGACATGCCCACTGGAACCTAAAGTCTGGATAGAGTTCTTCCCTATGTGGGGTAACGTGGTACAGAAGAGACTTAAAGCAGAGGAGGTCACTGCCCTGAGCCAATGACCCCACTCTAGTGCCTGGAGCTCGCAGAAGTCCCAAAACCTGCGTGGGGTCGGGGTGAGGGTATCTCTGCCACAGCAGGAATTATAAGGCAGGAAGCTCTCGAGCTGGGAGGAGACACGAGCTCTAGAAGGTTCCCTGGAAAACACGGGACCACATTTAAAGGGGGAGATGCCCTCCTGGCAGGCAGTGCAGCAGGAGCAGAAGGAACAACACGTGGCCAAGCCTAGCCAGAGCAGAGCAGAATGTCCCCCAAAGCTCACCATCGTGGGCCTGGGGTCCAGGTCCAGGAGGCGGTAGAGGTTAGCATCCGAGGACCGCTGGTTGATGCCATCTATAGCACGAAGCACAGCTTCCTTGTAGCTGAGGACCTGGGCAACGATGGCCAGAGGCATCACCAGGCCCAGCAGCAGGAGCACCAGTGACCACCGCCCCAGGGAGTGGCCATCCCTTTGGGTCTTCATGGTCCCCATATCTGCCTCCCTCTAGCCCACAGGAGCCTCCTTTATGCCCAGCCTGAGCCTGATGCAAAAGCCCAACCAGGAGCCTTCCTGATCCACCCATCCCTGGCTGCCTGCCAGGGTGTGGGCTGGGGTTTGCTTCAGCCCCTGGCTATTGCTTCACAGGACTTGCTGGGGAGCGAGTGAGGCCTTCCTTGTGTGCAAGATGAGGAAGTGGTTTCTTCATCTCTGACAACCTCCCAGACCCGACCAGAGATTGTCATAGCCAGGGGTGCTCAAGAGCGTTAAATCCCTCCAGAGAGGAAGAGAGCCAGGTGCCTATTCTACATCCTTCTACTCCTGAGGAGTCAGTGTGATGGACTGCTAAATCTCCAGCTCTAGGCATTGCCTGGCACCCTGTAGGCATCGATTAAGAATTGATGAATGAGGCAGGGCACGGTGGCTCACGCCTATAATCCCAGCACTTTGGGAGGCCGAGGTGGGCGGATCACCTGAGATAAGGAGTTCGAGACAAGCTTGGCCAACATGGTGAAACCCCATCTCTACTAAAAATATGAAAATTAGCCACGCATGATGGCTCACACCTGTAGTCCCAGCTACAAGCTGAGGCATGAGAATCACTTGAACCCATTGAACCCGGGAAGCAGAAGTTGCAGTTAGCTGAGATCATGCCACTGCACTCCAGCCTGGGTAACAGAGTGAGACTCAGTATGAAAAAAAAAAAAGAACTGGTAAATGAAGACAGTAGCCACCCCCAACCTAGAGACTCACTCTTGCAAGGGACAAGTTGCCCTTTCAGTTCAAGGCCATACCACCTGCTCTCTGGACCCAGCCGTCAGCCAGACGAAGGCTCTGCTCCATCTATCCCCTTCTGCATCCTTCTTCACTGTTTTTTTCAGTCTCAAAATGTTCCCAAGCCCCTCCAGACATGGCTTTTCACCCTGGCTTCTCCCAAGCCAAGTCTTAGGAAAGGTTGTCTACGCTTCTTGACCCCATCTTTTCACTCTTCTTCATGCTGAAGGCCACTGAAGGCTGGCCAACCCACCCTTGGTCCCTGGCCACCCTCAAGCCTGGTCTTTGTCTGCACAGGCACTGGTGAGCCTTCCTTCTTGCTGCCCCGGTCTCCCCTGATGCCACTCTCCTGCTGTCCCTCCTGCCTCCCTGGTGGCTCCTTCTTGGTCTCCCCTAAGGGCTGTCTTCTTAATATTGAGAGCGTGTGGGGTCGCCTCCTCGGCTGCTTCTCTTCCCTGGCCTCGGGTTTCCCTGGGGACGCCCTCTCCCAGGACACCAGTTATAATAGGCAGACACCACCCAGTCTGTATCTCTGAGTTCGAGACTCCCATGAACGTCCCGGTTGTCCCCACTGGGCCTCCTTGACTGCTCTTCTGCTGAGTGCCCACTGCATGAGCCCTGAAGCACCTTTGGCTCCTTCCTCCCAAAAGCACTCCCCTCTGGCCTCTCCTTCCACCCCTGCCTGGCTCCTGCCGCCATCTTCTCTCCCATGCAGTGCTGCCCCAGCCTCCAGACTCCACCTTCTCTAGGTTTCAGGCTCTCCCCAGACCATAGTCCACCCTCCACACCGTTGTCCAGGGGTTCCTTTAAACCACCAATTTGGCCATTTCAACCCTCTACCTTCAGGAGCCCACACACCCCCTAGGCTGGCATCAGGGCCTGTGGCCTTTTGGTTCCCACTGCCCTCACCCCAGCCCTGCACACCGCAAGTGCCAGACTGTCACGTATGCCCCCATCACATAGGCTCATCTGAGCCTCCTGCTCTTTCTCCCACCTCTGCCCCGATCCTTCTGTTTGGCCTGCCCTTTCACCTCATGAAGCTTTCCCTGACCTCCAACCAGGCACAGCAATCTCCTCTTTGCCCCTACATCTTCCAGGAAGTCTCTCCTGATTCGACCTCAAATTACTCCCTGTTTGGTGCTCTAGCTGAGACACCAAGCTGGGATGGGTGGCTGGTGTTGGGAGAGGGAGAGATCACAGCCAGGAGAGATAAAGGGCCAAAGTGATAGAGGGGTCCAGCGTCCATGAGGCAAATTCCAGTCCCAGCTCCTCTGTGGACTGGCCATGTGGCCCTGAGGCCTGGGGTACCTCTTGACCTCAGTTGGCCTGTGGGACACTTGGGGGCTTGGACAGCAGGGCTCCTGGAAGGTGGAAGCCTGGACGAAGGCCACCGGTTGCACACCTGGCCTTGAGAGAAGGAAGAAGTGGGCTTCTGTGCAACCTGGTTTCACAGTTCAAGTGTTGCCCCAGTGGCCTGTTGGTCAAGCAGGGCTTGCACATCAGGTCTTTTATGGCTGTTGGGAAAAGGGCCATCCAGGGATATCAGGCCTCTCAGGGCTCTCCTGCTTCCTCCACCCTTCTGACTGGCTTCAGGATCCCCAAGAAGCCAAACCGGGGAGAAGCAGATGGCAATGTTAGTCCTTAGGCTAGGGCGTGAGAGCTGCATGCTCCTGTGTTCCTCTAGGTCAGATCTGGCATATTCAGAGCCCCTTTCCAACTGCCTCAAGAGGACGTTCCACTTCGGCCAGTGCTGGACACGCCCTCACATGAAATCAGCCAGAGCCCAAGCAGCTTGCATAGGCCCTCTGATACAACTGCAGAAGTCTGGACTCAGGGGCACTTGCTTTCCCTCTCAGGGCCATCGCACAAGGTCCAGGCTTCCCAGGTTCCAGGACTGAGTCCTGCCCTCGGCACATGCAGGTCGGTGTCCACTACCTGAGGTAGGGAGGCTGACTTCAGACCTTTAGAACCCATGGCTGCCCCTTCCTCCTAGAGAGGGAGAAAGGAGGCTCTCACCAGCTCGCCTTTTTCATAATGGCTCACCCCATTAATAGAGTGATCAGAAGATTCTAGGCAAGGCAGAATGAGAAAAAAAAGTGAGGCTTAGCCGGGCGCGGTGGCTCACGCCCGTAATCCCAGCACTTTGGAAGTCCGAGGTGGCCTGATCACGAGGTCAGGAGATTGAGACCATCCTGGCTAACACAGTGAAACCCCGTCTCTAGCTGGGTGTGGTGGCATGCGCCTGTAGTCCCAGCTACTCAGGAGGCTGAGGCAGGAGAATCTCTTGAACCCGGGAGGTGCAGGTTGCAGTGAGCCGAAATTGCGCCACTGCACTCCAGCGTGTGTGACAGAGGGAGACTCTGTCTCAAAAAAAAAAAAAAAAAAAAAAAAGGCCAGGTGTGGTGGCTCACGCCTGTAATCCCAGCACTCTGGGAGGCCGAGGCGGGCGGATCACGAGGTCAGGAGATCGAGACCATCCTGGCTAACACAGTGAAACCCCGTCTCTACTAAAAATACGAAAAAATTAGCTGGGTGGGGTGGCGGGCGCCTGTAGTCCCAGCTACTTGGGAGGCCGAGGCAGGAGAATGGCATGAACCCAGGAGGTGGAGCTTGCAGTGAGCTGAGATGGTGCCACTGCACTCCAGCCTGGGCGACAAAGCGAGACTCCATCTCAAAAAAAAAAAAAAAAAAAAAAAAAAGGCCAGGTGCAGTGGCTCACGCCTGTAGTCCCAGCACTTTGGGAGGCCAAGGCGGGCGGATCACGAGGTCAGGAGATCGAGACCATCCTGGCTAACACAGTGAAACCCTTCTCTACTAAAAATAAAAATAAAAAAAAATTAGCGGGGCGTGGTGGCAGGCACCTGTAGTCCCAGCACTTTGGGAGGCCGAGGCGGGCGAATCACAAGGTCAGGAGATCAAGACCATCCTAGCTAACACGGTGAAACCCCGTCTCTACTAAAAATAAAAATAAAAAAAAATTAGTGGGGCATGGTGGCGGGCGCCTGTAGTCCCAGCTACTTGGGAGGCTGAGGCAGGAGAATGGTGTGAACCCAGGAGGCGGAGCTTGCAGTGAGCTGAGATGGCGCCACTGCACTCCAGCCTGGGCAAGAGTGTAAGACTCCGTCTCAAAAAAAAAAAAAAAAAAGTTAGGCTTTTCCACATCAAGACTTGAGGGCCAGTTAAATGTCCCTTCACAAAGGCCTGGGCAGCCCCTGTCCCTCTGTCTCTCTCTCTCTCTATCTCTCTCTCTTTCCTCTCTCTCTCTGAATCTCCCACCCCGACTTCTCTAAGTGGCCCCTTCCTCTCCTGCAGACCCAGGAGGCTCCAACTCCTACACAATGTGATCAGGGAACCTGGTGCACTGGGGCTGCTGAAGGCTCTGAGAGACTTTCCACAGATGAGCAGATGCTGGAGCTACCCTCTCCCACTCCACAATCCCTCCCCCATTGGCGAACAAAGCCCAGCTTAGCCCCCACTCTGCGTTCCCTCTCTGGCTCCGTGTCTGCAGCCCTGGTTGTCCTGGTGGAAGCACCCACCTCCTCAGGACTGCTTGCCCCTGAGACAACCTTCATCAGAATGGCCAACTTGTCTGAAAAGTCAAGCAGGCAGTTTGTTCATCCCCTTGGGGAGCACTGGGGAGGGAGTCCTGGGATGGGAATCCCAGGAACCATATTCGTCACCAGCCTCTGTCTCTGTGGGTGAGCCACTGTCCCTGTCCCTCCCTGTGCCCAGAATCTATAGTCAGCACAGAAAGCCCAGGGCTTTGCAGGCAAAGAGCCCAGGTTCCCTCATGAGGCTGACTGGGTTCCTGGCTCAGCCCTGCTGCGACCAGCTGTGTATCTGCATACCAATGTGTCTGCTCTCCTGCCTCCTCATCTGTAGAACAGGGATGATCATCACAGTGTCTAGTTTGTAGAATTGTTGTGAGGGTCAAATACAACATGGTCTGTGGCCAGTACATGTGAATTGTTTTTGTTGTTATTAATGTGACCTGTTAGGTTAATGCTTCAGAAGTAAACATAGTGTGCTCTCAGAGATAGTAACATTGTTGGCCAAGCATGGTGCTTCAGGACAGGAGTTCGAGACCAGCCTGGGCAACAGAGAGAGGCCCTGTCTCTACAAAAAAAATTTAAAATTAGCTGGGCATGGTGGTGTGCACCTGTGGTCCCAGCTACTTGGGAGGCTAAGGTGGGAGGATTGCTTGAGCCCAGAAGATGGAGGCTACCATGAGCTGTGATCATGCCACTGTATCCAGTCAGGGCAACAGAGCAAGACCCTGACTCAAAAATAGAAAATTGGGGTGACTCAGGCCAAGAGCTAACTTCTGGTAAATTACCTCCCTCCCTGAACCTTTCTCGTGCAAAAATTGGGACAGTAGCCCCAACCTTGTAGACAGCAATGCATTGGAGCAATGTATTGAATATATACTCAAAGGCAGATGTTTCCTTCCCTAAACCTGGGGCATGGGGCAGGGTATGCTTATACCCTGTGGCAGACAGGGAATGCCAATCACAGGTTCTGCTCAGACTCAGGACAAGTTCCCCCTTCTGCCTTTCTTTCACTTGCAGAATTGTATTGCCAAGAGACCTGGGGTGGAGGGTCTCAAGCACCGTCGATTACTAGCTGTGTGACTTTGAGCAAGTTGCCTTGTTTTCCTGGTAATGTTCTCATATTTGTAGGATGGGAATGAGATGCCCTGCAGTGTTTGTTCAAATGCAACAGTGAGTAAGAAAGTGCATGTCCACTGTCAAGTCCTGTACTCCTGGGATGTTTTGGCAAGTGAGGTCAGGGTCAGGTCTCCTTACTTGGCAATGGCCTTAGCCCAACTCTTCCCCAACAAGATACATATGCACGCATGAAACTGTGCATATGTATCTTGTTGGGGAACTGTGCTCCCCTTCTTGCTAATAACATAACCTACTACCCCAGGCCCCTGTCATATTTTGGCTCAGACTCAGCCTCTCCAGGTTGTCCCCTGGATTTCAGCCCCCAGTTGGCATCCTCTGTGATGCGTCCCCCACCAACACCAGGCTAGGAGACAGCTCACCAACCCCACCTTTAGTCTCAGGCTGTGTTTATCCATCAGGCTAGTCCCAGGGGTAAGACCACAGTTGTCCTCAGACAAGAGTCATGAAGCCCTGGGATGCCCCTTAGACAAGGCTTCCCCAAGTTCTCCCTCTGTCCAGGCTCCTGATTATGGGGCTGCATCTCCTTCCCAGGCCAAGGGCTTCCCAACTGTGACAGTCTTGTCTGTCCCTCAGACAGGGACTCCCAAGGGCAAGCCCCTGCATTCCCTTCAGCCCACAGACTCCCTAAGGTCAGGATTCCTTTCCTCACTGGGCCCCTCTCAGAATCGGCATTGGGCTCTGCCCTCAGAGGGCCCAGATGGGTAAGAGCCGCTCCCAGCAGGTCCAGACCCAAGTTCAGAAATCATTTGTCAAATGAAACACTACACAGCACGGGATAGTGATAGGCAGTTTCCAGTAAATGTGCCTTTGTTTCCTAGACTGATTCATAAGAAGGGCCTGGGACATGGTGTCCGGGGTGGAGGCTCTGCCCAGCCATAAAGGAAAGACCTGGATATTGGATATACCACTCAGAGGAACCCGCTGTCATCCTTTGCAGGGGAGAGGGATGGTCAAACCGCAGCATGGTTTCTCCTGGGAAAGGCCAAGGCACCTGTAGGTAATCACATGCTGTCTTGTCCAGGAATACCAACCCAGAGCCAGGGGCCCATTGCACAATCCAGTTTTCTCAACCCTACATTGCCACCAATGAGGAAGACAAGGCCTTGAGCTTCTTGCCAGGTGACCGTGTCCTTAGCACTTCCCCAGCTCCCAGACTGTCTCCTTGTCAGCAATCCATAAACCCTGTACAGCTCCAGCACTCCTGTGCCTTCAGTGGCCAGAGACTGTGTGCCAGGCCTCCTGCTCTTCACCCCCTGCTTAGTGACTCTCATATTCACTCCGATGGACTCTTTGCTTCCTCCTTCTTTGGCTCCTCCCTGACCTGAGCCCTGACCAGGTTCCCTCTCACTGCTCCCTGTTCATCAGAACTTGCTCACTTCTACTTGAATGCATTAGCCAGTATGGTAGCCATAAGCACAAGTGGCAATTCAATTTCAATTCAAATTAATTGAACTTAATTAAAATTAAAAATCGGCTGGGCACAGTGGCTCACGTCTGTAATCCCAGCAATTTGGGAGGCCGAGGCAGGTGGATCATCTGAGGTCAGGAGTTCAAGACCAGCCTGACCAACATGGTGAAACCCCATCTCTACTAAAAATACAAAAATTAGCTGGGTGTGGTGGTGCATGCCTGTAATCCCAGCTACTTGGGAGGCTGAGGCAGGAGAATCTCTTGAACCCAGGAGGCGGAGGTTGCAGTGAGCCGAGATCGTGCCACTGCACTTCAGCCTGGGTGACAGAGAGAGACTCCGTCTCAAAAAATAAGTAAATAAATAACAACAACAAAAAACAATTATTCTGTCACACTACCCCCATTTCAATTGCTCAACAGTCAGTTACAGTGGACGTCTCAGATATAGAACATTTCCTTGATCACAGAAAGTTCTATTGGACAATGCTGAGTTAGACAAAGAAGTGTGGCTGGAGGTGGGGAACTGGAAGGAGAGAAGATCCTGTGACAACCCTGGGTGGGAAGGGCCAGCTTTGTCCCTGTGACATGCTGTCTTTTTCCAAATGTTTCAGAAGCACCTGCTTGACAATGCCTCCAAAGAAAAAGCTCGCTGTATGGGAGACAACAGTGAGAAGTGGGCCATCCTCCAGCAGGGAGCTGACTGGAGAAGGCCTTGGATGCCATGGCTGCAGGGAAGCAGCTCTGCAAGGATGCATAGTAGGCCCTCCTCGGGTGGCGGTTTTATTATAGGAGCATCACTCAGGCTGCACTGACAAAGGGGTGCAGTTTCTGGGAGCCCCAGAATCATGGCTTGTGGGGATCCATCCTCCACTATCTCTCAGTTTAGAACCTCTCTTCCCCAAGGTGACTGGGGAACAGATCCTTCCCTTGCCTTGTGGGCGAGGTTAGGAGCCTGTGGCCAAGGACGGTGAGATGCTAAGAGCCGCGGAGGCCAGGTCCCAGATGCCAGGTGCTATTTTTGAGCTGAGATGTGCAGCCCAAATTACCTCCTCTCCAACCTGAGGTCACAGAGGGTTTCAGGGGCCACCTCCTGAATACTCCAGTCCTCTCTCTTTCTGGATGCAGATTCTGAGGACTTGAATGGGGAGAGACCTGAGCCAAGGTCTCCAAATGGGTTCTGGGCACATGTCCAGCCATTTCTAATGCTGTTCATAGAGTGTGTAACCTCAGCAGTTGACCTTTCCAGGATCTGAGTGCCTTCGGGGCTGCATATGCGAAAAAGACTTAGGGAGTTAGTCAAGGATTAGGCCAACACAGAGCTGCAGGAACCAGTGACCGCCCAAGAGGCTGCTGCCTCTTTTGTGTGCCTGTACTCTTTTGTGTGCCAATATGAGAACATTTGTTTCCTTTCCCCGAAGAAGGGTTGCAGGAGAGGCAGGCTGGCTTCATCAGAGTGCGGGGAGAGGGTGAGAGCCCCCAGGAGAAACTGGATAAGGCTGATGAGCCAGTTGATGACGAAAATGAGGGCCACAGATAAATCACTTGAACAAGGACCCCTATCCAGAAAACGGCAGAACCAGGACTTGGACTCAATGCCCCCACCCACCAACCTTGCTGTCCTTCTCATGGGGACATGTGGAAGAATTCAAGCCCTGCCTCCTGCCCTCTGCAGCAAACCGGAAATGCAGATGTGGGTTGCCATGAGGGTGGAAATTTGGGATGGGGTGAGTGTCAGGACCGTCTGCTAAGGCTCAGTTCCCTCTTTCCCACTTACTACTTCATGTGACACAAGTTGCGTGGAGGAAAGCCAAGAAGTTAAGTAATCATTACAACCCCTTCAGCCAGGCTGGAATTTTCCAGGCACCACACTGGAGCCCCCTGAGTAAATGGCCATGACCTGAACTCGTTCTTTTCCCCAACAGCAAGTGAAGAACTGCTGGGGGTACTTTAGTGCTGCTGAGGACCCCAAGAAGTTGCCCATCTGTGAATCCCAAAACTTTGCTGGGGTGAGCAAATCCCTGGAGAAGGAGTGGAGGGCAGAGGAGTGGGTCCAGAAGCCAGAACTTCAGGCTGGGAGGCTTCAGAGCAAAGGGCAAGGGCTGGAGGGCTGGACTGCCACATGCTGGACAGGTCTTTTGGGGACCTCTATACTCATCTCAGCCCTGAGGAGTCTCCTGAGAGACTGACTACATGGCTGCGAGCCAAGCCATTGCTCTACTTAGTGCCGTTTGCAAGCCTCTTTACCACCCTCAGCTTTGATCTCCACAGAGCAGGAGGGTTCCCATCCTTGTTGGTCCACTGGAATCACTTGGGAAAAATGTGTAAGCCCAGGCCACAACCTCACAGTTCAGTTTGTCGTGGCATGGGGTTGGGATTGAGAACTCTCAGGCTAGAAGCTGCAGATGGCCTCCTGTGAATTTAGTGCCTAGGTGATTATACCAACAGCAAGTAGAATTGCAATTGCAAATTTCACACATATACTCACACACAAGTACACACATCCACTTTTACAACTAAAAAAACTAGCACCCAGGCCAGGTGCAGTGGCTCACGCCTGTGACCCCAGCAGTTTGGGAGGCCGAGGCAGGTGGATCACCTAAGGTCAGGAGTTCGAGACCAGCCTGGCCAACATGGTGAAACCTCATCTCTACTAAAAATACAAAAATTAGCAGAGATCTTGTTAGAAATGGAAATTCTCAGACCTCACCCTAGACCTATTGAGTCAGAAACTCTGGGGTTAAGGCCCAGCAATCTGTGTTTCAATGAGCCCTGCAGGTGATTCTGATGCACAATGAAGTTTGAGAACCAATGCCTTAGAACAATAGCAGCATCTGAGCTTGAAGAAGGACCAACTTGGAGATGAAACCAAGGCTCTGAGAGGTTGAGTGATATGCCCAGGATCACACAGCAAGCTAAGCACAGGGCTGGACAGTCCCCCAGGCCTCCTGGCCAACCTGGGGCATCTCCTTGCTGCCAGACTCCTCTGGACCCTCCACATTTGTCCCTCCTCTGAGAAGGGAGAGGAAACTCTAGGTCTTGACCTTGGGCAGGAATATGCTACCCCTCCCAGCCCCCACGACCCAGCCCTGGCTAATGCCAACCATGTCTGACTCCTCCTTCCCCAGATCACGCGAGCCCTCAGAGGCTTAAGAAAAAATCTCCTGGCTGGGCGCAGTGGCTTACGCCTGTAATCCCAGCACTTTGGGAGGCCGAGGTGGGCAGATCACAAGGTCAGGAGATCAAGACCATCCTGGCTAACGTGGTGAAACCCCGTTTCTACTAAAAATACAAAAAATTAGCTGGGCATGGTGGTGGGCACCTGTAGTCCCAGCTACTCCGGAGGCTGAGGCAGGGGAATGGTGTGAACCCGGGAGGCAGAGCTTGCAGTGAGCCGAGATCGCGCCGCTGCACTCCAGCCTGGGCGACAGAGCAAGACTCCATCTCAAAAAAAAAAAAAAGAAAAGAAAAATCTCCAAGTGGCCGGGCTTGGTGGCTCATGCCTGTAATCCCAGCACTTTGGGAGGCAGAGGCAGGCAGATCACCTGAGGTCAGGAGTTCAAGACCAGCCTGACCAACATGGAGAAACTCTGTCTCTACTAAAAATACAAAATTAGCCGGGCATGGCGGCTCATGCTTGTATCAACCTACTCGAGAGGTTGAGGCAGGAGAATCGCTTGAACCCGGGAGGTGGAGGTTGCAGTGAGCCGAGATCACGCCATTGCACTCCAGCCTGGGCAACAAGAGCAAAATTCCATCTCAAAAAAAACAAAAAAGAAAAAAAAAGAAAAATATTCAAGAAGCATTTCAAATGGCTGTTTCCAAAGCAGTCAAACCAAAAGCCTGTGCCTAAGACTTTCTAAGACGGCTCCAACTACTCCAAGCTCTCCTGACCACCCCTCTCCTGCAGTCCCCCATCTCAGCCTTTTCCAAACTATCCACTGTGGACATCTCTGCCCAGCCCAGTAAAAATTCCAGCTCAGAATCTGGTCAGTTTCCTTCTTTCCCTTGTGCTCCCCAGTGGCAGAACCCCTGCAGGAGAACAGAACTGCATGCTGCC
Source organism: Pan paniscus (assembly GCF_029289425.2). Taxonomy (NCBI): domain Eukaryota; kingdom Metazoa; phylum Chordata; class Mammalia; order Primates; family Hominidae; genus Pan; species Pan paniscus. Next base: position 48,179,891 of record NC_085926.1, on the reverse strand, counting down.
TCTCCTGGCACCTTGCCTGTACCCCAGACCAGCCTTCCCCATCTCCCTTTATGTCCCAGGTTCCCACTCTCCAGCCATCCTTTTTGTTACTGCCAGGGTAAGATGCCAACCAACAGCCAGGTCACATCACTCAGGTCACAAGTGGACTTAGAATTGGTGCTCTCGGCCGGGCACGGTGGCTCACACCTGTAATCCCTACACTTTGAGAGGCCGAGGTGAGTGAATCACCTGAGGTCAGGAGTTTGAGACCAGCCTGGCCAACATGATGAAACCCTGTCTCTACTAAAAATACAAAAAGTTAGCTGGGCATGGTTGTGGGCACCTGTAATCCCATCTACTCAGGAGGCTGAGGCAGGAGAATCGCTTGAACCCAGAAGGCGGAGGTTGCAGTGAGCTGAGATCGCTCCACTGCACTCCAGCCTGGGCAACAGGAGCAAAACTCCATCTCAAAAAAAAAAAATAATAAATAAATAAATAAAAGAATTGGAGCTCTCAGGGCTGCTCATGCAGATACGCAGCCCTGAGGTCATGGTGCAGCTGTGGTGGCAACACCAATCTAGTTCAGGCAAGACTGCTGCTGCCCCTACTGCAGGAGAAGGCATAAGGGGAGGTGGCAGAGGCCACAGTGTCAGGGGAAGAATCTGGGAAGAAGGCAGACTTGAGATGGAAGGGAGAGTAACAGGGCCAGGGGAACGGCCTGAGCAAAGGCATGGTGGCCAGCAGGAGCTGGATGAGGAGACAGGAGGGGAGCAGAGTGTTGGAAACCGTGACAGAGGGAAGGGGACAGTGGTCCACAAGAGACTCAGTGGAGGCCCCAAGCGGGAAACTGGGGCTTGTTCTGAGTCCAAGTAGACCACCGGAGGTGGGTAAGTGAGGAGGTTGCAGAGGGCAGGAATCCTAAACTCCAGGAGCCTGAGACAGAAGCAAGCCGAGCCAGGCCATCACCCAGCACAAGGGGTGCCAGGGTCACTTTAACAAAAAAATAACTGGACAAAAAACTCCCCCAAGCCAATAGCCAAGCATCAATTTAATTTTCTCTCTTTTCTTTTTGAGACGGAGTCTCGCTCTGTCACCCAGGCTGGAGTGCAGTGACATGATCTCAGCTCACTCTGCAAGCTCTGCCTCCCGGGTTCATGCCATTCTCCTGCCTCAGCCTCCTGAGTAGCTGGGACTACAGGGGCCCACCACCACGCCCGGCTAATTTTTTGTATTTTTAATAGAGACGGGGTTTCACCATGTTAGCCAGGGTGGTCTCGATCTCCTGACCTTGTGATCTGCCCGCCTCGGCCTCCCAAAGTGCTGGGATTACAGGCATGAGCCACTGCGCCTGGCCCAAACATCAATTTTCTAAGTGACCCATTTAGGCTCACTGCAACCTCTGCCCCCTGGGTTCAAGTGATTCTCCTGTCTCAGCCTCCCAAGTAGCTGGGACTACAGGCACATGCCACCATGGCCGGCTAATTTTTTGTATTTTTAGTAGAGATGGAGTTTCACCATGTTGGCCAGGCTGGTTTCGAACTCCTGACCTCGTGATCTGCCCACTTCAGCCTCCCAAAGTGCTAGAATTACAAATATGAGCCACCTGCCCAGCCTACTCTCACTTATCTCTGACCGGTTGTTCTGAGGAATTGTTCTGCTTCTGGGGGCCTGAGACTTCCAGGAGCCTGCCCCCTCCCCTCTTGCCATACCCCTCACTGCTTGCTCCACTCCAAAGGGCAATGAACAGTTCCTGTTGGTCAAACAAGGAATGAGAGGGAAGGACCAGGCCTGTGGTTTGTACCGTGCTGGCTCCTCATACATGCCAAAAGATCTCTTAAAGGCCCCATTGCAGGCAGCACACAGGGTGCAGGACCACAGACATGGTGACCACATGAGCTGGGCTGCTAATGCTAGGGCTGGAAACCTTGGAGCCTATCCCAATCCAGGCCTGATCTGCAACAAGATGTCCTGGCTTCAGTGACAGAACTTCTTCCAGCTTCTCTCAGCAGAGTCTGGGGTTGAACGATAAGTTGGGCTGGGCACGGGTGGAGGCCAAGGCTGAGTTGGAGGATGCACAAGCTTTCCAGAAGAGGACCAGGCTCAAGCCAGCTCAGCTGTGGGGCAGCCTGGTGGGTTTGGGTTCCAGTTCCTGTAGGTAGGCCTTCACTCTGGACATGAATATGGAGAGGGCAGCTGGGACTCCTCAGGCAAGGCCTGCCCTTGGACATGGGACTGCTTTGGGAAGCATCTCTCCATTCCTCTGCCAGGACAAAGACTTGCAACCCCCCGGGATCTCAGGGTCAGCCTCCAGGAGATCATGTGCTTCAAGCAAGAGACCCTCCGGAGTGCAACTTCCAAGAGGAGAGAGTAAGGCAGGGCACTCCATGTTAGGCCCCACACATCCCCACGCCTTTCCTGGGGGAACCATGTGATTCCTCCCACAGCCCGGCTTGTCCCCAGTGGAGGTCAGTCCATCTGCTCATGGATGCCCTTGAAGGGTGGAAACTGCCCCATCCAGAGGCTCCCCAGGCCCCTGCCCACCTGTATGCCTTTTGAGAGGTGAAGACGGAAGAGACTAACTCTCTGAGAGGAAGAAAGGAGGAGACATCAGAATACAATTTCCACTGACTCTATTTCCCCAGCCCCACCCCTCTCAGGGATCTCAACTTGAACTCAGATCCGAGGGACACCTAGCTTTTGCTTATTTCCAAAAAGCAATTCAGATTTTAAAGGCCGCCTTCCTGCCCGCTTACCACCAGTTGAGAACCACTGATCCTGTCTCCAGCGACAACTTCCCTCCCTAGGGTTTTCTTTCCTTCCTGAAATAGAACTAATAAGCCAAGAGCATAAGAGAAGAGCCCCCAGGAGCTGAGATTGCAGGTTGGAGGGAGATGGATACCCAGGAGGGGTGATGAGTGATGGAGACTGCTGGGGATGGGTAGAGCTGGGACTAGTGGCAGTCGTGTAGATCAATGTCAAACCCTGGCTGTGAGTGGAAAACACCTGCTGTCCCTACAGCTGGTGAAGCAGGGGGCTCTCTCCATTGGGCAAGGAGCCCCTGCCATGGTGGTCACCTATATGGGCAAGGGCAGCCCCACTGAAATGAGTTATCTCCCAGCAAACTTGCCTACAGCAACAGTATTGTGTAGGGCCTCTGGGACCCATCCTGTCACCAAAGGAAAAGCCCCAGCAATAATTTCTGGGGTTGTCGTGGTAACAATACCATGCAGGGAGCCTTGGGCCAGGTGCCACCTGGATCTGAGTTCAAACTGGGACCCCTGAGAGGGGTGTGGCTGGGGAAATGGAGCCAATGGAAATTATGTTGTGTGCCTCCCCCAGCCGCACCGTGGCCATAGTGTCTATGGAGTCTGGCCACTTGAGTCCAGGGATGTGACCTGTGTGTGTGGTCCTCTAAGATACAAAGGGCTCCTGTGTGGCCACCTCCTTTGAGCTCACAGCACTCCTGGAAGGACAGGGCAGGGGTAACCATCAGCCCCATTTGGCAAGGGAAGAAACTGAGGTCCAGAGCCAGGTGGGAGAGTTGCCTTGAGAGGCAGGTCTTGGCTAAGTCATGGCTGGTGGCAGGACTCAGACCTCTGGCTCCAGTTCACAGTTTCTCTTGGTCCGATCTGGGGCCTCCTATTTCTCTCAACTGTGCTCCCTGTCCCCTTCTGTCTTGAGCCCACCAAACACCACCCTGACCAGCCCTGTGTCTCTCCTATAGTCTAGTGCGGCAAGAGGTGCTGGGGATTCAGCTTTTCAATCTGCTGAACTCTGGGCATTGACAGGCTGGACTAGGGGTGCCCTTCTGCCCTGTGCTACCTCCAACTCTCTTCCTTCCCCTCCAGGCTGTACCCCTGCTCCTCTGGCTGCTTAAGACCAGGAACAAAGACTCTAGGGAGACTCTGGGCAAGTATGGAGGGAAATACGTTCCTCATAGAATGGCCTCCAGGAGCCCCTTCCTGTGTTGTTGGGAGTGTGGAGCCACTATTGCCAGGACTGGCTACATAATTTGCAGCACCCAATGCAAAATGAAAATGTGGGGCCCTTTGTTCAAAAATCATAAAGAATTTCAAGACCTCAAAAACAGAGCATTGAACTAAGTACAGGGCCCTTCTGAGTGCAGGGGCCCTGTATGACCGCACAGGTCACATGGCCATAGCTCTGCCACCAGCACCAGAAAACAGTCATAGCAGGAAGGAGTTCAAGAAGTGGCTTCAGGAATTCCTCAAATCACAGAGATTTAAATCATCTGGGAAACATAACAACATGCACTTAAGACTTTATTTATTGGTTTGGTAAAGTCTTCTTTAAGAAATTAAGGGCTGGGCGCAGTGGCTCACGCCTTCAATCCCAGCACTTTGGGAGGCCGAGGTGGGCAGATCACGAGGTCAGGAGATCGAGACCATCCTAGCTAAGACGATGAAACCCCATCTCTACTAAAAAATAAAAAAACTTAGCCAGGCGTGGTGGCAGGAGCCTGTAGTCCCAGCTACTTGGGAGGCTGAGGCAGGAGAATGGTGTGAACCCGGGAGGTGGAGCTTGCAGTGAGCCAAGATCGCGCCACTGCACTCCAGCCTGGGCGACACAGCGAGACTCTGTCTCAAAAAAAAAAAAAAAAAAGAAATTAAGAAAGAGCTCTAAACCCATACATTCAAGCGTGTGACCAACAACACTGACTATTGCAACTTTCCATTGTCCAGAAGGGGTAACTGAGGCCCTCAGAGAACAAGGAGAAAAGGGCTTGGCAAAGCCCCAGGTGGGGCGTGGCCATGCTGGGGTTCAACCCCATGCCAGTGCTCCTTCTGCCTGCTGCAGAATTAGGAGCACCCCCAGCCACCCGAACCTAGCGGGCAACTGGGAACTTGGAGAGCTGGCCTGTGCCCTCCTCTCCAGCCCAGTGCCCTTGGAACCCATGCAGGCATAGAAACTTGCCTTCCCTGGGGCCTACACACAACAGGCTGGAACTTCCCTTGGCTGGAACACCCTCCTTCCACCCTCATCCCAGCCTCTTTGACAAGGACCCCCTCTTCAGGAAAGCCTAGCTCAGTTGGCCTAGGGCTCCTGGGCCCTGTGCGCCATTGTTTCAGCACTTTCCCTGCAGTAGAATAGCTGTGGAAGTCACGAAGAGCAAACAGTGTGAGAATATTGTGACTGCAAAGCAAGTACTCAATGTCTCTTGGGGGATTCTGCGGAAATCCTCAATAAGCTGCTGCTGCGGGAGTCAAAATGAGACTTTGTTTTGGTCCTGAGAGGGCAAGGCAGAGAAGGATGGGGGAAGGAGCAGCAGGAGGACCCAAGGCAGGAAAAAGGGGTTTGAGGCTGGGGCTGGGAGACCCCAAGTGACATGGAGTCATGTCCATTTGCTTGTCTGTCTTCCTGCAGACTGTGGGTTCTCCGGGTTCTGAGTGTGCCCTGGACCACAGAGGCACACAGCATGGGGTGGATAGATGGGCACTCGGCCCTGTGAGCTCAGAAGGGACACTCGGGATTTCCTCAAGCCCACCCCTCAGAGAGGGCCCCGGAAGTTGAGCCAGGAAAGACACAAGCATCCCAGACTCCAAAAATATCTTTCTCAGCTTTCCCATGAGGCAATGTCCCTGAGGAGAAACTGGGAAAATTTCTGAAGGAAGTGGATGAGCCTTCTGCTCTCCCGGGGTGGGACAGATGGGACAGGCTCTAAGGAGGTTGATTCTGATGAAGTCCATGCTATAAAATGCGCAAGAGCATGGACACCGGAGCCAAAGGGCCGGAGTTCAAGTCCCAGCTCTGACACTTTCTTGCTTTGTAACTTCGGACAAGTAGCTATGCAACCTCTCTGTGCCTCCATCTCCCCCTCTGCAAAACTGGCCTTGGAAAGCACAGATGTCGGGTGAGTTTTGATAAAGGATGACGTCTAATAAATAAGTCAGTGTGAGTAAAGAACTTGGGACATGGCTGTTCCGTAATGGATGCTACAGAAACAGCAGGTGTTCTTAACAGCAGGTTTTCTCAACAGGGCAGGAAGCCATCCCCAAGGGCTAGTTGGGACCTTAGACCCTGGAAGTCAGGCAGACATGGGTTTGAATCATTGGTTTGCCTCTTTGCCTCTCACACTCTGTGACTTCTTTAAGCAATTTGTTTGTCTTCTCCATCACATTTGAAATAAAGAGAAAAGTTTTGGCAGGCAGGGCACGGTGGCTCACGCTTGTGATCCCAACACTTTGGGAGGCCAAGGAGAGTGGATCACTTGAGCCCAGGAGTTCAGGACCAGCCTGGGTAACATAGGGAGACACCATCTCTACAAAAAATACAAAAGATTAGCTGGGCGTTATGGCGTGCACCTGTAGTCCTGTTACAGGAAAGGGGTCCCGATCCAGAGCCCAAGAGAGAGTTCTTGGATTTTGCACAAAAAAGAATTCAGGGCGAGTCCACAGTGCAAAGCAAAAGCAAGTTTATTAGGAAAGTAAAGGAATAAAAGAATGGCTACTCTATAGACAGAGCAGCCCCAAGGACTGCTGGTTGCCCATTGTTAGGGTTATTTCTTGGTGATATGCTAAGCAAGGGGTGGATTATTCATGCCTCCCCTTTTTACACTATATAGGGTAACTTCCTGATGTTGCCATGGCATCTGTAAACTGTCATGGCGCTGGTGGGAGTGTAGCAGTGAAAATAACCAGAGGTCACTCTCATGGCCATCTTGGTTTTGGTGGGATTTAGCCCGCTTCTTTGCTGCAGCCTGTTTTATCAGCAAGGTCTTTATGACCTGTATCCTGTGCTGACCTCCCATCTTATTCTGTGACTTAGAATGCCTTAACAGTCTGGGAATGCAGCCAAGTAGGTCTTAGCCTTATTTTACCTAGCTCCTATTCAAGATGGAGCTGCTCTGGTTTAAACACCTCTGACATTTCCCCCCATCCTTTTATAAGAGAACCCTTAATCCTAAGGGTTGCAGAGGCATGAAGATCCATCTTCTCTAACTTCTTCAGGCTGCATAGGGGCAATGATATTCCTGCCTAACTATGAGGGTCTCTTGTATTCAGGGTAGAGAGGAGCTTAGTCAGAAAGCACCAGTATGGTGACGGCCATTCATAACTTTTGAGTTCTGACACAAGGTGACATCTGAAAGATTAATAAGTGTTCAATTTAAGAAAATGTTGAGGCTGGGCGCAGTGGCTCACTCCTGTAATCCCAGCACTTTGGGAGGCCGACGGGGGTGGATCACTTGAGGTCATGAGCTCAAGACCAGCCTGACCAACATGGTGAAACCCCATCTCTACTAAAAATAAAAAATTAGCTGTGTGTGGTGGCGCACGCCTGTAGTCCTAGCTACTCGGGAAGGCGAGGCAGGAGAAACTCTTGAACCCAGGAAGCGGAGGTTGCAGTGAGAGCTGATATTGCACCACTGCACTCCAAACTGGGAGATTGCAGTGAGCTGAGATCGTGCCATTGCACTCCAGCCTGGGCGACAAAGTGAGACTCCGTAACAAAAAAAAAACACACACACACACACAGAAAATGTTGAGTAAGGGGCCAGGCACAGTGGCTCATGGCTGTAATCCCAGCACTTTGGGAGGCAGAGGCGGGCGGATCACCTGAGGTCAGGAGTTCGAGACCAGCCTGGCTAACATAGTGAAACCTTGTTTCTACTAAAAATACAAAAATTAGCCAGGTGTGGTGCCACATGCCTGTAATCCCAGCTACTCGGGAGGCTGAAGCAGTGAAGCAGGAGAATTGCTTCAACCTGGGAGGCGGAGGTTGCAGTGAGCCGAGATTGCATCATTGCATTCCAGCTTGGGCAACAAGAGCAAAACTCTGTCTCAAAAAAAAAAAAAAAGAAAGAAAATGTTGAGTAAGCTTGTTCTGCATTCCTACACAAGGAGTACAACAGCAATATATTCCACAACAGTAAAACAAAATAAGTAAAATTATCCAAGTAAACTAAATTAGAAAGCTTTCCATGAACTGGGCAACTGTTGGAATCAAGTTGATATGGGGTTGCTAGCTCATTGCAATGTGCCTAATATGGGGTTGCTAGCTCATTGCAATGTGCACAGAATTAGAATATTGATCCAGATTTTTACATCATGCATCCCTCTTGTTTCTTCTGAGCAGCAGTTAGAGATCACCGGTTGGGTCACAGGAATAAGCAAGGTTAGCCTAAATTGCAGAAACAAACTTAAAAACAACTGATGAGACTAGAATTTACTAACAAGTGTACCATAGTTCTTGAAACATAATTTATTTCTCCAGTTTCCCATTTTTACTAAAGACAAATTGTGGTAAGACCAATTTGTTTTATTATACTTGGCCTGATTATTTGTATAGTGCAGCAAGGATAATTATTTTTCACATAAGCTCTTTTTAAATTGGCTTTGATGGAACTCTGATTCATAGAAGGAATTTTAGATAAGACTTTTTTAGAGCTGAGCACTGCCATGGGTTTGTTTCTATGAGTTGAGTAAATTCCTCTCTTCTTGGGGTCCCAAGATAACTTGGGGCTCCTGGACCTGTTAGAAAGTGACATTCTTTACTTATAGGCCAGAAACCTTATACAGAGGCTGTTGTAGACAAGGGATGAGACCACTTCCCTAAGAGGCTTTTACTGGCTTTACAAGTCAAGTCTGATTCCTTAAAGGAAAGCACACCATTCCAGTCAAAGCCTTGGTAAAATAATCAGTTGTTCCAAATGTGTCCTGTTGCAAAAGAAAACAGATTCTTACTGCACTTTTGCAAATAACTATATTGCCATAAGTTAAAAATACGCACAACTAGTTTCCAAATTCTGGAGAAATCGGGTAGAGAAAAACAAATATGCTCCAAATTTTGTTCACAGGAATATACTTTACTTAATTGCTACAAGCTGTAAATAGCACAAAAGAAGTTTCCTTGATTCTGAAAAACAAAATAAAGAATCACCAGCATTTTAAGCAAAAAGTTAAAAAGATTATTTTAGACTTCTATTAGTTTAGTCCATTCAGTTAACATTTGTTTGACATTCATGAACATTTCAGTTCTCCATGAGAGTTCTGAAAGTTTTTTCCACTATTCTAATGTCACAATTTCCAAAGTTATCAGAAACCTGCATTTAAGAACACCTGTTGGCCGGGCGTGGTGGCTCACACCTGTAATCCCAGTAGTCTGGGAGGCCGAGGCGGGTGGATCACCTGAGGTCAGGAGTTTGAAACCAGGCTGGCCAACATGGCGAAACCCCGTCTCTACTAAAAATACAAAAATTAGTTGGGTGTGGTGGCATGCACCTGTAATCCCAGCTACTTGGGAGGCTGAGGCAGGAGAATGGCCTGAACTCAGAAGGCAGATAGAGCAATGACCAAAGATCATGCCATTGCACTCCAGCCCCAGTGACAGAGCGAGACTCCATCTGAAAAAACGAAAAATAATAAATAAAAGAAAACACCTGTTAGAGTGCTATAGTTGATTACAAAACCACCTTTTTTTCCCTTTTTTCTTTTTTTTATTTGAGATGGGGTTTCATTCTTGTTGCCCAGGCTGGAGTGCAATGGTGCAATCTCGGGTCACTGCAACCTCCACCTCCTGGACACAAGCAATTCTCCTGCCTCAGCCTTCCGAGTAACTGGGATTACAGGAATCTGCCACCATGCCTGGCTAATTTTTAACTTGTATGTTTAGTAGAGATGGGGTTTCACCGTGTTGGCCAGGCTGTTCTCAAACTCCTGACCTCAGGTGATCCATCAGCCTTGGCCTCCCAAAGTGAAGGGGTTAAACATATGAGCTACCATGCCCAGCCTAAAACTACCTTTTTAGTTGTTGTTTTTCCGAGACGGAATCTTGCTCCGTCACACAGGCTGGAGTGCAGAGGCATCTCCTGGGCTCACTGCAACCTCCGCTTCTTGGGCCCAAGTAATTCTCCTGCCTCAGCCTCCTGAGTAACTGGGATTACAGGCGCACGCCACCATGCCTAGCTAATTTCTGTATTTTTAGTAGAGACGGGGTTTCACCACGTTGGCCAGGCTGGTCTTGAACTCGACCTCAAGTGATCCGGCCGCCTGGGCCTCCCAAAGGGCTGGGATTACAGGTGTGAGCCACTGCACCCAGCCAAAGCCACCTTTTAAAGAAGATTCAAACAAGACAATTGTTTGTGGATGACAAAACATCTTAGGACAGCCACTATTAAAAACACAATTGGGTCGGGCGCAGTGGCTCACGCCTGTAATCCCATCACTTTGGGAGGTCGAGGTGGGTGGATCACCTGAGGTCAGGAGTTCAAAATCAGCCTGGCCAACATGGTGAAACCCCATCTCTACTAAAAATACAAAAATTAGCTGGGCGTGGTGGCGGGTAATCTCATCTACTCAGGAGGCTGAGGCAGGAGAATCGCTTGAACCTGGGAGGCAGAGGTTGCAGTGAGCTGAGATCACGTCATTGCACTCTGGCCTAGGTGACAAGAGTAAGACTCTGTCTCAAAACAAAACAGGCCAGGCATGGTGGCTCATGCCTGTAATCCCAGCACTTTGGGGGGCAGAGGTGGGCGGATCACAAGGTCAGAAGTTCGAGACCAGCCTGACCAACATGGTGAAACCCCCATCTCTACTGAAAATACAAAAATTAGCCAGGCGTGGTGGAGCATGCATGTAATCCCAGCTACTCGGGAGGCTGAGGCAGGAGAATCGCTTGAATCCAGGAAGTGGAGGTTGCAGTGAGCTGAGATCGTGTCACGCCTGGGCAACAGGGAGAGACTCCATCTCAAAACAACAACAACAACAACAAAACAAAACAAAACAAAACAAAAAAACGCAATTGACAGGCAGGGCTTAGTGGCTCATGCCTGTAATCCCAGCACTTTGGGAGGCCAAGTTGGGTGGACCATGAGGTCAGGAGATGGAGACCATCCGGCCAACATGGTGAAACCCCATCTCTACTAAAAATACAAAAATTAGTTGGGCGTGGTGGTAGATACCTGTAGTCCCAGCTACTCGGGAGGCTGAGGCAGGAGAATCACTTGAACCCGGGAGGCGGAGGTTGCAGTGAGCCAAGATCACACCACTGCACTCCAGCCAGGGGACAGAGCGAGACTCCGTCTCAAAAAAAAAGAAATTTGGTTACCTCTGTGGCATACAATGATTTTATGTAACAATTATAATTATTAGTAACAAACACTAAGCCATATCAGAATTATAGGAGTATTCCATAATTTGGGAACACATACCAATAACATATTTATACAAATACAGCCCAAAGAAAACCAAACGCCATTTTATATTTGACAATGCTTTTGTATGACTTTCTTTTTTTTTTTGAGACAGAGTTTTGCTCTTGTTGCCCAGGCTGGAGTGCAATGGTATGATCTCAGCTCACCACAACCTCCACCTCCTGGGTTCAAGCAATTCTCCTGCCTCAGCCTCCTGAGTAGCTGGGATTAGAGGCATGCGGCACCACGCCCAGCTCATTTTTGTATTTTTAGTAGAGATGGGGTTTCTCCATGTTGGCCAGGCTGGTCTCAAACTTCCAACCTTAGGTGATCTGCCCACTTCGGCCTCCCAAAGTGTTGGGATTACAGGCGTGAGCCACTGCGCCCAGCCTTGTATGACTTTTAAACCAAATAAGCCAAATGTTACTGTTGCATTAATGCATTATTGATGTCAAACCCAATTTTTCTTTCTTTCTTTTTTTTTTTTTTTTTTGAGACGGAGTCTTGCTCTGTCACCAGGCTGGAGTGCAGTGGCGCAATCTCGGCTCACTGCAACCTCTGCCTCCCGGGTTCAAGCGATTCTCCTGCCTCACCCTCCCGAGTAGCTGGGATTATAGGCGCCTGCCACCATGCCTGGCTAATTTTTGTATTTTTAGTAAAAATGGGGTTTCACCATATTGGCCACGCTGGTCTTGAACTCCTGACCTCGTGATCTGCCCGCCTCGGCCTCCCAAAGTGCTGGAATTACAGACCGTGAGCCACCACACCCAGCAAACCCAATTCTTAATAAAACCTTATAGACAAATATATTTTAATCTTAGTCAGTTTGACCATAAGGTAAGATTTTCATAAACCTTTTATAGCCCTTTACAAATTTTTGTTAAAGAGCAGATCATCATGGCCAGGACCAGTGCCTCACACTTGTAATCCCAGCACTTTGGGAGGGGCAGATCACCTGAGGTCGGGAGTTCAAGACCAGCCTGACCAACAGCAAAGAGTGCAAGGCAGATCAATCCAAAGAGAATAGCAGTTAACATCCTGTAATGCTAAACCTGTTCTTAGCTGAAAGGGAGTTTACTGAGAGTAGCCTCCAACTCCCTTAATCTTAAAGGGACTCTAACCCTTCTAAATTGGGCCTCTAACCCAAGGTCAGTCAAGCATTCTTGCCTTTTATTTTTATTTATTTATTTATTTTTGAGACGGAGTCTCACTTTGTTGCCCAGGCTGGAGTACAGTGGCATGATCTCGGCTCCCTGCAACCTCCACCTCCTGGGTTCAAGTGATTCTCTTGCCTCAGGCTCTTGAGTAGCTGAGATTACAGCCTTGCACCACCACACCCAGTTACTTGTATTTTTAGTAGAGATGGGGTTTTGCCATGTTGGTCAGGCTGGTCTTGAACTCCTGACCTCAGGTGATCCACCCACCTCAGCCTCCCAAAGTACTGGGATTATAGCCATAAGCCACCGCACCTGGCCTCCTGCCTTTTATTAAGAAAGGGGCCTCTAATCCACTCTGACTTAGGAGAGACTCTAAGTCCCCTAAATTGGGCCTCTAACCCAATCCCATTCTTTACCCGGATATAGGCATCCCACTTACCCAAAGTCCACCAATTAGTCCTGCAGTCCATTTCCTTTGGGGCAGGTAGTTTCTTCAATATTGTCCTTTCAGGATTCATCAGAAAGATGTTACCAGACCCCACCACTTACACAGTTAGCCTTTGGGTTGAGGATTTCCACACTATAGTCCCTTCATAGTCGCCAGAAAGATGCTACAGGAAAGGGGTCCCGATTCAGATCCCAAAAGAGGGTTCTTGGATATCGCACAAGAAAGAATTCAGGACAAGTCCACAGAGCAAAGCAAAGGCAAGTTCATTAGGAAAGTAAAGGAGTAAAAGAATGGCTACTCCGTTGACAGAGCAGTCCTGAGGGTTGCTGGTTGCCCATTGTTATGGTTATTTCTTGATGATATACTAAGTGAGGGGTGGATTATTTATGCCTCCCCTTTTTAGACCATATAGGGTAACTTCCTGACAATGCAATGGCATTTGTAAACTGTCATGTTGCTGGTGGGAGTGTAGCAGTGAAAATGACCAGAGGTCACTCTCGTGGCCATCTTGGTTTTAGTGGAATTTAGCCGGCTTCTTTACTGCAACCCGTTTTATCAACAAGGTTTTTTTTTGTTTTTTGTTTTTTGTTTTTTTTTTGAGACGGAGTTTCATGCTTGTTGCCCAGGCTTGAGTGCAATGGCGCGATCTCGGTTCACTGCAACCTCTGCCTCCCGGGTTCAAGCGATTCTCCTGCGTCAGCCTCCCAAGTAGCTGGGATTACAGGCATGCGCCACCACGCCCGGCTAATTTTTTTTCTTTTTTTGAGACGGAGTCTCGCTCTGTTGCCCAGGCTGGAGTGCAGTGGCGCGATCTCAGCTCACTGCAAGCTCCGCCTCCCGGGTTCATGCACACCATTCTCCTGCCTCAGCCTTGAACCAAGTAGCAGGGTCTACAGGCGCCTGCCACCATGCCCGGCTAATTTTTTGTATTTTTAGTAGAGATGGGGTTTCACCGTTTTAGCCAGGATGGTCTCGATCTCCTGACCTCGTGATCTGCCCGCCTCGGCCTCCCAAAGGGCTGGGATTACAGGCGTGAGCCACCGTGCCCAGTCTAATTTTGTATTTTTAGTAGAGATGGGGTTTCTCCATGTTGGTCAGGCTGGCCTCAAACTCCCGACCTTAGGTGATCTGCCCACCTCTACCTCCCAAAGTGCTGGGATTACAGACATGAGCCACCGCGCCCAGCCCCAGTAAGGTCTTTATGACCTGTATCTTGTGTCAATCTCCTATCTCATTCTGTGACTTAGAATGCCTTAACTGTCTGGGAACGCAGCTCAGTAGGTCTTAGCCTTATTTTACCCAGCTCCGATTCAAGATGGAGTTGCTTTGGTTTAAATGCCTCTCACAGTCCCAGCAACTAGGGACTGAGGTACGAGGATCAATTGAGCCCAGGAAGTTGAGGCTACCAAAGTGCTAGGATTACAGGCATGAACTGCCACACCTGGCTCAATCAAAAGTTTGTTGTTTTTTTTTTTGCTGGGCACGGTGGCTCACGCCTATAATCCCAGCAATTTGGGAGGCCAAGGCGGACAGATCACCTGAGATTGGGAGTTTGAGACCAGCCTGACCAACATAGAGAAACCCCATCTCTACTAAAAATACAAAATTAGCCGGGGATGGTGGCGCATGCCTGTAATCCCAGCTACTTGGGAGGTTGACACAGGAGAATCGCTTGAACCAAGTAGCTGGGATTACAGGCATGCGCCACCACACCCAGCTAATTTTGTATTTTTAGTAGAGATGGGGGTTTCTCCATGTTGGTCAGGCTGGTCTCGAACTCTCGACCTCAGGTGATCTACCCACCTAGGCCTCCCAAACTGCTGGGATTACAGGCGTGAGCCACTGTGCCAGGACTGCTTGGATTTTTTTTTATAAGAAGACTATGTCCTTTAATAACAGTTATAATAATTTTAAAGAAGGAAGGGGAGAATAAGAAAGAGGAATAGAGTGGAGAGGAGGGGAAGGATGCGTGGAGAAGGAAGAAGAGGAGGAGAAGCAGAAGCAGCAAATTCAGGGTGACAAAATCCAGGACTTGCCTGTGGGGAGGGGCAGTGAGGGGCCTGGAGGGGCAAGATTCCCTGAAAGGCCAGGTACTGCCTGTGGAAGGGTGATGGGGCAGAGACAAGTGGATTGCACAATTGGCAAAGCTGGGGCCACCACAGGTGAGGGTCCCCTGTGTTTCCTGAGAGAAGCCCCATCCCACTTTACTATGAGAGTCTTTCTTCCTTTCCTATTATGAAAAGAAATATACAAGAAACCTAGTGAAAACCCCAAATAATAAGAAAGGGTACACAATGAAAAGTGAGTCTAAGCCCAGACCCACTCCCCAGAGACAGCCACCATCAAGCTGGCTCTGTGTGTGTTTCCAATATGTCTCAAGGTCTTTTGATTCTTAGGCCTTGGGCCACGTGTATTATGGTGGCCATAGAGGCGATTCCGAAGTAGTCACTGCCCTGGGGAGCTCACCATTCGGCTAGATGATCAAGAACACAATGTTGCTATTAGACAGGGAGGGCTGCTGTGTGAGAGACCGTGAAAGGTAGTACTGCTGCCCCCAGGGACAGGTAGGACATCGTGTGGGTGAAAGCACAGCAGGTGGGGACGGTGTGAGCCAAGGTATGATGGTGAGAAGATCACCACAGATTCCATGAGCAGCAACTAATTCAGTGTAGAGTGCAGCATGTGCACAGGTGGGAGCGAGCTGGCCAGCCTGGGGACCTGGAGGCCATGCCATTGCCATGAGGTTGTTGAGCTTTCATGGACATTCAGCAGCCGCTAGCCCTGGCCAAGTCAGAGTCAACCTCTTGATTTTTCTTTTTTTTCTTTTCTTTTCTTTTTTTTTTTTTCTTTTTTTTTTTTTTTTTAAGACAGGGCCTTACTCTGTTGCCAGGCTGGAGTGCAGTGGTGTGGTCACAGCTCACTGCAGCCTCTAACTCCTGGGCTCAAGCGATCCTCCTGCCTCAGTCTCTCTAGGGGGTGAGACCACAGGTGCACTCCACCACACCCAGCTATTTTTATTTTTATTTTTTTCATAGAGAGGGAGTCTCGCTATTGCCCAGACTGGTCTTGAATTCCAGGGCTCACGTGATTTGCCTGCCTCGGCCTCCCAAAGTGCTGAGATTACAGGTGTGAGCCACTGTGTCCAGCCTTGATTTCTAATACATCCATGAAAGCTGAATCTCAATCTCTTGACCAGAGGAGCTATGGAAGAGAAAATTGGAAAGAGGTTAAAGATGAAGACGGTTGTGGTAGGGGTTGTGGTGCTGAAGGATGGGGTGCAGGGGGACAGTTTCCACCTCAGGGAGACAGGGCAGCCAGACCACAGACTCAGCTGAAAGAGATCTGACCCAATACGATGTCCTTTTGTGGCCTTGGACAACCCCCTCTCTACCTCAGTTTCCTCCTCCACCAAATGGGAATAGTGGTGAACCCTGCCTTGAACTCACAGGAGTGCCCTGAGCAGGGATGAGGGAGATTATAGAGGAACCCCATGCACACATCATGTCCTGGCACAGGTGGCCAGAGTCCATGTGCAACATGTCCATGAACAGAACACGGGTGCCCTCTCAAGGTGTTGTTACCATGACAACCCCCAAGGACTTGGGTTTTTGCCTTAGTAGTGGGAAGGGCCCCAGTGCTGCCTTGAGGGTTATTTTCAAGCTCACTGATAGGGCTACAGAGAGGAGAGTACTTCCTCCTCCCCTTCATGGGAAATCTCTCCCCAGTACAGTAGAGGTGGCCTCCAAGGTAGGGTCTTGCTCAGCAGAAACAGTCACCCACCAAACAGTTCTTTTCTTTTTTTTTTTTTTGAGGCAGAGTCTCGCTCTGTCACCCAGGGTGGAGTGCAGTGGCATGATCTCAGCTTACTGCAACCTCTGCCTCCTGGGTTCAAGCGATTCTCCTGCCTCAGCTAAAAATACAAAAAAGTAGCTGGACATGGTGCCTGTAGTCCCAGCTACTCAGGAGGCTGAGGCAGGAGAATCTCACCACTGCACTCCAGCCTGGGCAACAGAGTGAGACTCTGTCTCCAAAAAAAAAAAAAAAAGAAAAGAAAAAAAGAAAGTACGGGCCAGGTGTGGTGGCTCACGCCTGTAATCCCAGCACTTTGGGAGGCCGAAGCGGGTGGATCACCTGAGGTCAGGAGTTTAAGACCAGCCTGGCCAACATAGTGAAACCCCATCTCTACTAAAAATACAAAAATTAGCTGGGCGTGGTGGCATGCTCCTGTAGTCCCAGCTACTTGGGAGGCTGAGGCAGGAGAATCGCTTAAACCTGGGAGGCAGAGGTTGCAGTGAGCCAAGATAGCACCACTGCTGCACTCTGGCCTGGGCGACAAAGCGAGACTCTGTCTTAAAAAAAATATATATATATATTGTGCATAGCAACTTTTTCTTTTCTTTTTTCTTTTTTTTTTTTTTGAGACAGAGTCTTGCTGTGTCACCCAAGCTGGAGTGCAGTGGCGCGATCTTGGCTCACTGCAAGCTCCACCTCCCAGGTTCACGCCATTCTCCTGCCTCAGCCTGCCGAGTAGCTGGGACCACAGGCACCCGCCACTACACCCGGCTAATTTTTTTGTAGTTTTTAGTAGAGACAGGGGTCTCACCATGTTAGCCGGGATGATCTTGATCTCCTGACCTTGTGATCCACCCGCCTCGGCCTCCGAAAGTGCTGGGATTACAGGCGTGAGCCACCGCGCCCAGCCCATAGCAACTTTTTCACAACAGTCAAAAGGCAAGAACATCCAAAGTGTTCATCAACATGTCCATGAAACTGTGGTACATCCATTCAATGGAATGCTGCTTGTCAATAAAGAGGAATGAACTAACCATACTTGCAGAAACACAAATAAGCCTCATAAACATTGCACTAAGTGAAATAAGCCAGATGCAAAGGTCACATATGGGATGATTCTATTTATACAAAATGTCCAGAAAGGACAAAACTATAGAGATAGAAAGTAGGGGCTGGGCGCAGTGGCTCACGCCTATAATCCCAGCACTTTGGGAGGTCCAGGTGGGCAGATCACCTGAGGTCAGGAGTTCAAGATCAGCCTGACCAACATGGAGAAACCCTGTCTCTACTAAAAATACAAAATTAGCCGGACGTGGTGGTGCATGCCTGTAATCCCAGCTACTCGGGAGGCTGAGGCAGGAGAATTGCTTGAACTCGGGAGGTGGAGGTTGCGGTGAGCCGAGATCGCGCCATTGGACTCCAGCCTGGGCAATAAGAGTGAAACTCTGTCTCAAAAAAAAAAAAAAAAAATTAGCCTGGTGTTGTGGCACAAGCCTGTAGTCCCAGCTACTCAGGAGGCTGAGGCAGGAGAATCACTTAAACCCAGGAGGCAGAGGTTGCGATGAGTCAAGATCGAGCCACTGCACTCCAGTCTGGGCGACAGAGCGAGACTCTACCTAAAAAAAAACAAAAAAACAAAAAGTAGGTCAGTGGTTACCAGGGGCCTGGGTTAGGAAGAGGAGACTAACTGCAAAGGGGAGTGAGGGAGCATATTTGGGACAATGAAAATGCTCTGTGTCTGGATTGCAGTGGTGGTTACACCATTTAGAACATTTGTCAATGATCATAGAGGTAGGTAATTTACATCTCAATTTAAAAAGTTGCGAGGTAGGGAGGTAAGTGTTGGTAATGTGTGGGGATGTCTTCCCAGGAAAGAGCACTGCTTCCTGTACTCACTGTCTTCCACGGCCAAGCCTGAGCTCACATGAGTGGGGTCTTGATCCCCCTGAAGATGACAGAAACGTATGAAGGTGAGGAAGAGGAGTAGCCCTGCAGCACCCACCTTGCTGCTCACTCCCGGAGGCTCTGAGTGTACACAAGGGAGGGAGGCCCAGGCTGCACTCAGGAGACCACCAACTCAGCCTGAGACAAGGGGCAAGATCCTTCCCATCTATGCATTCCTGTTTCCTCCTCTGTGAAATGAACACGGGGGCTGCATTGGATGAAATGGAAACTTCTTACAGTGTGTTCTATGGAACAGTGGTCTGCAAAATTCTCTGTGAAAAGGGTTCCTCATGCAAGGAAGTATGTGAAACCTCCCTCCTGCTGTTTCTTGAAGACTCACAATACACCACTTGCTAAAGGCACTGAGTAATGCCACAGAAAAGGAACCTGTTTCACTCTGATTAACCCTGATTTCTTCAAATCTGTTCCCATTTTCACAGAACATACAAACATCCCAGGAGGCCTGGGGCATGCCTTGGAGTCTGGATCTTAGGCTGGAAGGATTGGAATGGGCCTAGCCCCAACTCCTTCTGGGGCAAGCATTGCTTAGGGCTAGAAAGGGATAGGTTCTAAAACCCATGCCTCCAACCCCCACCATGCCATCCCTTTACCCTTCCCCATACTGCACTTTGCTTAATATCAATCAGGATGGTGCAAGAGGCTCTAACTCAACCAGGACAGGAAGGAATCCAGGAACAATTCACCTACCAGAGGCCCAAGGATTGAGAAAGGCCGGGACTGAGCAAAGACAGCACAGGTCCAGCTTGCGCAGGTCTCCAGCCCCCTCCCAGCCCCCAGCACAGGGTGTTTCCTCTCCTCTGAGTCTGTTCTGTGCAGGGGCACAGCACCCAGGTATAAGCTGTAAGGAGGGCTCAGATGCTGCCTAGGAACTCTGCCTTCCAGAAGGAGGGCCCCAGGAAACCTCACAAGAAAACTTAGCCCTTTGAAATGAAATCCTCACCCGATTCCAGAACCTGTTATGGCTCCCTACCACCCCAGTGGCCTCCGTTCACTGCCCACTGGCTCTGACCTAACTCATCATCTCCATCTACTGGGGAATCACCTTCCACAGAACGTTAAGGTTGGACACCCACTCAAAGCAGTGTTCAGGGCCGAGCACGGTGGCTCACGCCTATAATCCCAGCACTTTGGGAGGCCGAGGTGGGCGGATCACGAGGTCAGGAGATCGAGACCATCCTGGCTAACACGGCGAAACCCTGGCTCTACTAAAATTACAAAAAATTAGCCGGGTGTGGTGGCGGGCGCCTGTAGTCCCAGCTACTCGGGTGACTGAGGCAGGAGAATGGCGTGAACCCAGGAGGCGGAGCTTACGGTGAGCCGAGATCGCGCCACTGCACTCCAGCCTGGGCGACAGAGCGAGACTCCGTCTCAAAAAAAAAAAAAAAAAAAAAGCAGTGTTCATGAGTGTAGCGTCACACACTCAGTAGTGTGTGTCAGTAAAGAGGAATGAACTAACCATAGATGCAGAAACACAATTAGCACAGGGGTGGGGTGAGGGGGACAGTGAGGATTAGCAATCCCTCGAATTTCTTTCTTTTTTTTTTTTTAAATATTGAGACGGAGTCTCGCCGTTACGCAGGCTGGTCCGGAACTCCTAGGCTCAGGTGATCCTCCTGCTTCAGCCTCCTAAAGTGCTGGGATTAGAGGCATAAGCCACCACACCTGGCCAACCCCAGGAATTTCTCCGGTACATTTTATTTCAACCACTATCTCTACTACTTACTCTGTTTTCTCTTGCTGATGCCTCTGTGTGGGAGACCGGCCAGGGGCCATTACTCCCATTTTCTTTTCTTTTTTTTTTGAGATGGAGTCTCACTCTGTCGCCCAGGCTGGAGTGCAGTGGCGCGATCTCCGCTCACTGCAAGCTCCGCCTCCCGGGTTCACGCCATTCTCCTGCCTCAGCCTCCCGAGTAGCTGGGACTACAGGCACCTGCCACCACGCCCAGCTCATTTTTTTGTATTTTTAGTAGAGACGGGGTTTCACCGTGTTAGCCAGGACGGTCTCGATCTCCTGACCTCGTGATCCGCCTGTCTCGGCCTCCCTAAGTGCTGGGATTACAGGCGTGAGCCACTGCGCCCGGCCATTACTCCCATTTTCTAGAGGGGTACAACTGAGACCAAGAGTCGTCAAGAGGCTGCCACAGGCCAGGTGCAGTGGCTCACACCTGTAATCCCAGCACTTTGGGAAGGACAGGGGGGTGGATCACTTAAGCTCAGGAGGTTGAGGCTTCAGTGAGCCAAGAGATTGCACCACTGCACTCCAGCCTCAGGTGACAGAGTGAGATCCTGTCTCAAAAAAAAAAAAAAAAAAAAAAAAAGAGGCTGCAACATAAGATAAAGGGCCAGCTGAGACCAACAACACAGGTGTAAGGCTCCTGGCCCTGAGCATGTCCCACCTTGCAGAAGGCTCTGGAAACATCCCAGAAAGAGGGGTGTATTTGGTTTCTCACACGTGTGCTAAGCTTTATTCTTTTCTACCAGCAACTCTCAATTCGTTCCCAAATAATGGTCTCCTGAGAATATAGTGCCCTCCGGTGGCCTTCCTGGGTGCTACATCAATGCCCTCCGATGGGAAGAATGGGATGAAAAGTCCTTCCTCAACCTTCTGGGAAGAGAAAAGAACCCTAGGAACCCACCTCACCACCCCAAGCCATAATCCAGTCTATCTTCCATGGGGAAAAAGAGGGGAGGGAATGATGGCTTCTCAGAGATTCTTTCTAAATCCACTGCCTTCAGGATAACATTCAAAGTCTTATTCTTTATTCACTCCACAAACATTTCTCCTAGTCGCCATGAGCCAGGCTCTATGCTGCTGCTGGGAACAAGGGACCATAGTGCCCCGAAGGAGCTCCCAGCTCCTGCAGGAAGTCCAGGGCTGGCCTCTCCTGCTATGCCTGGATGCCTGCTTCCCACCTTCAGGGGCCAATGGCTTCCTTCCATCATGACCTCTCCACGGCATCATTTTTTTTTACTTTTTTAGGAGCAACTGGAGAGAGGAGGAAAATCTGAGAGTGGTGCTCTGAAAACCTAGCAAAGCGAATGTTTCTAGGAGTGGCCAAGCATGCAATGAGGATGATGGGTGGCTGCTGGGTGGAGTAAAGCTAGGACTGCAAATTGGTCACTGTATTCAGCAAAATGAAGGTTCCCGGAGAATTTGACAAAAGCCGTTTCCACCCTGGCTCATGCCTGTAATCCCAGCACCTTGGGAGGCCAAGGCGGGCAGATCACTTGAGGTCAGGAGTTCGAGACCAGCCAGTGAAACCCCATCTCTACTAAAAATACAAAATTAGCCAGGCGTGGTGGCGGACACCTGTAATCCCAGCTACTCGGGAGGCTGAGGCAGGAGAATCACTTGAACCTGGGAGGTGGGAGGCGGAGGTTGCAGTGAATTAAGATTGCCACGCTCCAGCCCGGGCGACAGAGTGAGACTCCATCTCAAAAAAAAAAAAAGCCACTTCCATGGAGTGGGGAAAATCAATGTCTGATGACAGTGAGTCCAAGAGAAAATGTGAGGAGAGAAATTAGAGACGACTTTTTTGAGGAGTTTTACTGTGTTTTGTTTTTTGGGTTTTTTTTTTTTTTGAGAGGGAGTCTTGCTCTGTCTTCCAGGCTGGAGTGCAGTGTCCTGATCTCTGCTCACTGCAATCTCTGCCTCCCGGCTCAAGCAATTCTCCTGCCTCAGCCTCCTGAGTAGCTGGGATTACAGGCGCCCACCACCATGCCTGGCTAATTTTTGTATTTTTAGTAGAGATGGGGCTTTCTTTTCTTTTCTTTTTTTTTTGAGAGGGAGTCTCGCACTGTCGCCCAGGCTGGAGTGCAGTAGTGCCATCTCCACTCACTTCAACCACCGCTTCCCAGGTTCAAGCAATTCTCTTGCCTCAGCCTCCCGAGTAGCTGGGATTACAGGTGCCCACCACCACGCACCACTAATTTTTTGTATTTTTAGTAGAGACGGGGTTTCACTATGTTAGCCAGGCTGGTCTTGAACTCCTGACCTTGTGATCCACCCATCTCGGTTTCCCAAAGTGCTGGGATTACAGGCGTGAGCCACCATGCCCGGCCAAGATGGGGTTTCACCGTGTTGGCCAGGCTGGTTTTGAACTCCTGACCTCGGCCTCCCAAAGTGCTGGGATTACAGGTGTGAGTCACTGTGCCCAGCCAGGAGTTTTACTGTGAAGGGAAGGAATGAATATAGTTGGAGGGGAAAGTGGCATCAAGGAAAGGCTTTTTATCACTAATAATAAACATTTCATTGAAATACACCATTCATACAGAACAGCTAACAAATCTTGAGTGTGTAGCTCAATGAATTTCCACAAGGTGAACACACTCAGGTAACCAGCACCCAGATCAAGAAACGGAAAGTGGCCAGGTGCAGTGGTTCATGCATATAATGCTAACACTTTGGGAGTCCAAGACGGGAGGATCGCTTGAGCTCGAGGGTTTGAGACCAGCCTGGGCATCATAGTTAGACTCCCGTCTCTAAAATTATATATATATTTTTTTCTGAGACAGAGTCTTGCTCTGTTGCCCAGGCTGGAGTGCAATGGCATGATCTCAGTTCACTGTAACCTCCGCCTCCTGGGTTCAAGTGATTCTACTGCCTCAGCCTCCCAAGTAGCCGGGATTACAGGCGTGTGCCACCACACCCGGCTAATTTTTTGTATTTTTAGTAGAGACGGAGTTTTGCCATGTTGGCCACACTGGTCTCGAACTCCTGACCTCATGATCCACCCACCTCGGCTTCCCAAGGTGCTGGGATTACAGGCGTGAGCCACCATGCCCAGCCAAAATAAAAAATAAAAATTTTAATTAGCTAGGTTTATGGGTGCATGCCTGTAGTTCAGGCTACTCAGGAAGCTGAGGTGGGAGGATCACTTGAACCCAGAAGTTCGAGGCTATAGTGAGCCATGATCATGTCACTGCACTCCAACCTGGGCCACAGAGCAAGACTCTGTCTCAAAAAGTGAAAAATAAATAAGAAACAGAATATGACCAGTTGCCAATATCCCCTTCATGGCCCCTTGCAGTCACCACCATCTTTCTGAAAGGTAACTAGTACCATAACTTTTTTTTTTTTTTGAGACGGAGTCTCGCCCTGTCACCCAGGCTGGAGTGCAGTGGCTCAATCTCAGTTCACTGCAACCTCCACCTCCTGGGTTCAAGCAATTCTCATGCCTCAGCCTCCATAGTAGCTGGGATTACAGTTGTGCACCACCATACATGGCTAATTTTTGTGTATGTATATATGTGTGTATATATATGTTTGTGTATATTACATATGTGTGTATATATGTATATATACATATATGTATATTGTGTATATATGTATATTGTGTATATATGTATATATACATATATGTATATTATGTATATATACACATATGTATGTATGTTATGTATATATACACACATATGTGTGTGTGTGTATATATACTTTTTTTTTTTTAGTAGAGACGAGGTTTCACTATGTTGGCCAGGCTGGTCTCGAACTCCTGGCCTCAAGTGATTCGCCTGCCTCAGCCTCCCAAAGTGCTGGGATTACAGGTGTGAGCCAGACCTAAACAGCATGTTCTCTTTTGTGTCTTCCTTCTTATGTTTGACATTGATGTGAGATTCACTCCTACTGTGGGTAGCGCTTCTGTCCTTTTCATCACTGTATAAAATAACTTTGTTCTATTTACCCATTTTATTGTTGATGGGCATTAGGGTTGCTTTCTGTTTGGAGCTAAAATGATTAACATGGCCATGAATATTTGTGTACATGCATTTTGGCACACTTGAACTGTATTGTAGCTTCTGTGCCAACTTTTCCCTTCCCATGGCCTTCTGTGGCCACCTCCTCGCCTTCCTACAGGATTTCCATAGTTGCCCATGACCTCATTCTGGCCACCTTCAGTGACTCTCCTGGGTGCACCTCTGAACTATGGACTCGGCTACTCCCTTGTGGTTTCTATCTCAGCCCCAGCTTTGCGGTCCTGTCTCACTACATCAAGTCCTCAATGCTGGTGCTCCCCAGATCCAGGGTCCTAAAAACCCTTTGTACATCCTCAATGGGCATTACCATCTTCATGCTAATCAACACCAAATCTGCCTCCTGACTACACCCCCCAGCCAGTCCACCAGCACAAAACTGAGCTCATCAAATTCCTCCAAGAAGTATGCCTCCAATTGTTGAAATGTTACATCCACCCAGGTACTTGAATCATTACCTAAGAATCATTCTAGCCTCCTCCCTTCCCTCTAGCCCCCTACAATCTTAACTCTCAATTATCAAAATCTGATGAGATCTACCTCCTTCAGGGCTGCCAGGATCATTCCCTTCCTTTGTCTCTAAGGCCCCCACCTTGCTTCAGAATCTCCCAGACTTTTGGGACAGCCACCTCCTTTTTCCTCAGGCCTCCCCACTCTCCTCCACTGATCCACCCTAAAGCAAATCTGATCCGGTTATCACACACCCTCCACTGTCCACAGGATAAGGCCAAACTCTTCAGCAAACTCCAGTCCTTTCAAGAACTGTCCCTCACAGCCACTCCCATGTGCCCATTCTAGAACCGACTGGATCAACTCAGGAGTAGCTCCCGGCAAGTACGGCGTTCCTCCTCACCTCCTGGCTGCCGAGGGCCGTTTCCTTAGAAAGCACTTCCCCCCAGCCCCAAGCTCCCCTTCTCCAGCAACCTTGACCTTTAGCTTTAATCTCCTTTAGGACGTGCCCCCCACCGTACTGCCTTCCCCAGTCCCCGCCCCTCCTCTAGGTGCCCACCATCCCTCCACAAACCACAGCTATTTTCATGGTAATAATTCCATTATTAGAAGGAGCTTTATGCTCAGCGGACCAGAGCTCCCTGAGAGCAGGGATTGTGGTATTATTTCAAGCACTGAATTTGTTCTAGTAATCCTTGAATAAACATATGTTGAATGAATGAATGCAGTAACAGGAATGTTGAGCCAAGTTTTGTTTTTGTTTTTTGAGAGGGAGTCTCGCTCTGTTGCCCAGGCTGGAGTGCAGTGGCTCGGTCTCGGCTCACTGCAAGCTCCGCCTCCCGAGTTCAGCCATTCTTCTGCCTCATCCTCCCGAGTAGCTGGGACTACAGGCGCCCGCCACCACGCCCGGTAATTTTTTGTATTTTTAGTAGAGCCGGGGTTTCACCATGTTAGCCAGGATGGTCTCGATCTCCTGACCCCGTGATCCGCCCGCCTCGGTCTCCCAAAGTGCTGGGATTACAGGCGTGAGCCACCGCTCCCGGCCTGTTGAGCCAAGTATTAAAACCACATAAAACACAGGAGGAGAGGAAAGTATTCAGAGATACGACAGAGAGAACTATTTGAAACAGTGGGACCACAGACCATGTGAACTGTGCAGAGAGGCCTAAATAGCCTGGGGTTTCTGGAGGGAAGGGAGGTTCCTGGGTGGTGGAGCACTGGTGCACAGAAAAGGAGATGAATCCTGAGAGAGAGGTTCCTCACTGTGAAGGGTCTGGTGTTGGGGCCAAAGGTTTGGGGTTTCCACCTGTCCAGCATGGCTTTTCAAACTGTAGGGTTTTTTTTTTTTTTTTTTGAGTGGGGGGCAGGGGGTGTCTCACTTTGTTGCCCAGGCTGGTCTCAAATTCGTGGGCTCAGGCAATCCTCCCACCTCGCCCTCCCAAAGTGCTGGGATGATAGGCGTGAGCCACTAAGCCCAGCAGTAGGTTGCAATTAAATCATGCACTTATGGCCCTCAAAATCCGTCTAGGAGCTGCCACAGGTGCGGCGCTGTAAAAGTAAATATGCCCACTTAGAAAATAGGGATAATTCCTATGTCACAGAGTTGTAAAGATTAAATGAATTAATACAGATTAACTCACTGGGAACAGTGTCAAATGCATAAGCATTATGTAAACTTTAGCTATTATTTGCTATTATTGTGTTTGCTGTTATTTCTCTCTAGGAGCTCCCAGGGGGCTAAGAAGTGGTGGGAAAGAAAGAAATGATTCTAAGAGCATCCAATAAGGGCTAGAATGGAAGTGAGCAAAAAATGCTGAGGCCCACAGCACAGGTTGTACTGCGGGGTTCAAATCCCATGAGGCCAGCAGCACCCAGGGTCTGTGAGCCCTCCAGAGTTGGGCCCTGGTGGTCGAGTCCAGTCCTGGGGGTCATTGCATTCCCTCCCTCATTATAAAATGGGGCCTGGAGGCCCGGGGCAGAAGAAAGGGGTCCACAATACTGCACGGTTAGAGGCCGAGCCAAGGCTGGATCCGGCGAGACCTCCACAGGTCTTCCTTAGCCTCCACATTGCCTCAGAGTGTGGGGCGCCCGGCTGGGGGCGAGGTAGCGGAGGCCCAACGGGGGCCGAAGCTAACTGGACGGCAGCTCGCGATGGGAACTACGCTTCCCAGCATGCGACGGGGCAAAGGGGCCTTTCAGCCGCGAGCAGCGCCTCGCAGGTTCTGCTGGGAGTTTTCATTGACCTCTGATCTCCCTCTCATTTTGATCCGCGCTCTTCTGCTCTGGGCTCCGCCCCCTTCTGAGAGCCGATGACCTGGCAGAGTCCCGCGAGCCGCTTTCTTCTTCCCCTCTCATTGGCCCAGCCTAGCTGCCTTTCGGTTGCGAGGAGGAGAAGTTGCTTACTGATTGGTGGATTCCGTTTGGCGCCAACTAGGAAAGGGGGGCGGGGCAGCAGCTGCCCCCACTGAGCCGCTATTACCGCGAAAGGCCGGCCTGGCTGCGACAGCCTGGGTAAGAGGTGTAGGTCGGCTCGGTTTTCTGCTACCCGGAGCTGGGCAAGCGGGTGGGAGAACAGCGAAGACAGCGTGAGCCTGGGCCGTTGCCTCGAGGCTCTCGCCCGCCTTCTCTTGCCGACCCGCCACGTTTGTTTGGATTTAATCTTCAGGTTGCCGGCGCCCGCCCGCCCGCTGGCCTCGCGGTGTGAGAGGGAAGCACCCGTGCCTGTGGCTGGTGGCTGGCGCCTGGAGGGTCCGCACACCCGCCCGGCCGCGCCGCTTGCCCGCGGCAGCCGCGTCCCTGAACCGCGGAGTCGTGTTTGTGTTTGACCCGCGGGCGCCGGTGGCGCGCGGCCGAGGCCGGTGTCGGCGGGGCGGGGCGGTCGCGGCGGAGGCAGAGGAAGAGGGAGCGGGAGCTCTGCGAGGCCGGGCGCCGCCATGGAACTGGGCCCGGAGCCCCCGCACCGCCGCCGCCTGCTCTTCGCCTGCAGCCCCCCTCCCGCGTCGCAGCCCGTCGTGAAGGCGCTATTTGGCACTTCAGCCGCCGGGGGACTGTCGCCTGTCACCAACCTGACCGTCACTATGGACCAGCTGCAGGGGCTGGGCAGGTAAGGAGAGACCGGCGGGCGGTGCTCCAGGCCCCTGGCCTCGGTGTCGGCCTCGGGGAGATCAGGCCAGGAAACGGACCGGGAGAAGGGCGAGACCCGTCCGTCCGGGTTCGCCGCTCGGGGACAGCCGGGCTAGGGCCTGCCATGTGCACCCCCGCCCGGGCGGAATGTTGGGCGGGAGAGGCCGTCCGGACCTCCCAGGGGAAGAGGTGGAGATCCTCGGGCCTAAGCCCGAGCCAGGCCCACCTTCACCCCTTTCGGATTGCTCCGTACTCTCCTTCTATCTCTATCCCTGGAAGCTCTTTGGAATCTACCCCCGCGGGGAAAATCAGGCTCTTCTAGGCACTCACTTTCACCCTTTGCTAAACCATCCTCAGGATCTTAGTTTGCTGTGATCTTTGTTCCTTCTCAACAAAGGACCATGGCATTTTCTTTCCTGGCGTTTATGTAAAATCATCTCAGTCCCTCGCCCTGTGCACAT
Organism: Pan paniscus; assembly: GCF_029289425.2. Lineage (NCBI taxonomy): Eukaryota > Metazoa > Chordata > Mammalia > Primates > Hominidae > Pan > Pan paniscus. The sequence goes on along the minus strand of NC_085926.1, from coordinate 48,151,613 downwards.
TCCTGATGTCCACTCTGCTGCTTTCCTAAGGCCAGGTCTTTTTACCCAACTTTCAGAAAGCTTCCTGGGCTTTTCCTGATAGCAAAAAATGCATCCCACGGTGTTTCCCGCGGAAGAGCTACTTTCCCTTCAATCTCTGGCATCCCGTTTGCTAAGCACATGTCTTGTGCGTTTCCCAACTTCTGAAAAGCAGAAAGTGTCCTGTTCAACTTTCATCCCGACTCTGTCTCAGTACTTAGAACACATGCTTTTATTTTAGGAAATACCCCAACATTTGCCATAGCCATCATAACCTGCAATGTGGTCCAAGGCCATGCCCACCCACTCCTTTTTTCTCCTTTGCCCAAGTGCTAATTGGGTGTTCAGAGTGGCAAAGTGGGATCTTTGCCACTTGTGGTGTGGCCTAGAAATGGTTTCTGGCAGCCTGGCTGCTTCTTAATCTCATGGCCTATCTCCTGCATGTGACCTTTTAATTATATCCTATAAATCATTCATGGTTTATTTCTGTTGGTTTCAGTGATTATGAGCAACCACTGGAGGTGAAGAACAACAGTAATCTGCAGAGAATGGGCTCGTCCGAGTCAACAGATTCAGGTATTTAAGTCTGCTGTGTGGGGAGCAATACTCTGAATTTCCTGAAACATGCCTTTTCACCCAGGAGGTTAGTTTTGGTGAGAACTTGAGGAAGTCATGGCATTGGGTGATAAACTTTTTTTTTTTTTTTTTTTTTTTTGAGACGGAGTTTCGCTCTTGTCGCCCAGGCTGGAGTGCAATGGCATGATCTCAGCTCACTGTAACCTCCACCTCCCGGGTTCAAGTGATTCTCCTGCCTCAGCCTCCCGAGTAGCTGGGATTACAGGCAGCACCACCACACCCGGCTAATTTTGTATTTTTTAGTAGAGACAGGGTTTCTTCATGTTGGTCAGCCTGGTCTCGAACTCACAACCTCAGGTGATCAGCCTTCCTTGGCCTCCCAAAGTGCTGGGATTACAGCGTGAGCCACCGCGCCCGGTGATAAACATTATTGAGAACAATATAAAGGAGCCCTTGTGGCTGTTTATGAAGAAAGGAAATAGGTTTCAAATGTCTATAAGGAGGTGGTGTGTGCTTGCCCTTGAAGGATGGGTAGTAAAGTATAATTCACCATACCACTGTAAGTGGCATTCAGGCAATCTTACTGGTTAAAATACAGGGTCAAATGATTGGAAGTACAGTGTCATGAAATCATTTCAGTGATGCTGCTATGGAGGAAATTGCCAGTGCATTTCATTCTTCATGAATTCATATTACTGCAGAGTTTATCTGTATTTGTACAGATAAGACCATTGGTGCAAAGATCCTTTAGGTTAAAGGGACTGCAAGAGCAAGTCTTAAAATGTAATGTAGGCTTCTGTATGTAGAATGTAATTTAATATAGAACTGGGGATAGGATTATCACTTGTAGCAGTGTGGTGAGCAAGGGCTGTAACACCTCACTTTCCATAAGGCTGCATAGACACATGAGCTATGGGTGGGTGGGTCTGCGTCATCTGAGCTGGCATATAAGTAATGCTGAACAATGTCTCCTTCACCCTGCTGCCTTTTGTGAGATGGACACCTTGGTGTCATTTTGTTAAAGGCAGCAAGTGCTTGCCTTGCATGTCATGACCAGTAGTTGTATTTTTCTTTTTCATTTTGAGACAAGGTCTCAACTCTGTCACCCAGGCAACCTCTGCCTCCCAGATCTAGAGAATTCTTCTGCCTCAGCTTCCCTAGTAGCTGGAATTACAGGTGTGGGTCTCAAACTTCTGATCTCAGGTGATCCACGCACTTCGACCTCCCAAAGTGCTGAGATTACAGGGGTGAGCCACTGCACCTGGCCTTTTTTTTTTTTTTTTTTTTTTTTGAGACAGGGTCTTGCTCTGTTTTCCAGATCTCAGGCTGGTGTACAGTGGCACAATCAGGGTTCACTGTAGCTTCAACTTTCCGAGCTCAAGCGAACCTCCCACTCCAGCCTCCCCAAGTAGCTGGGACTACAGACATGTGCCACCACACCCAACTAATTTTTTTTTTAATTTTGGTAGAGTCAAGTCTCGCTATGTTGCCCCAGGCTTGTTTTGAACTTGTGGCCTCAAGCCATCCGCCTGCCTCAGCCTCCCAAAGTATTGGAATCACAGGTGTGAGCCACTGTGCCTGGTCAGTAGTTGTATTTTTCAAGCCTCATATGATTTGACAAGGTAAAACGTTTAAAAACTATGCCAAGAAAATCTGGTACCTATTGTTTCTATGGTTGGAACTCACAGAAAGTTATCTGGGTCACCTCTATCTGAATAACCAAACAATCATGATATGAATCAGTTTTATTCACCCTCTTCTCAAATCCTATTTCCCTTGATGTTATTTGCAAATAGGAGAAAAAACAGTAAATACACTATGAAAATATTAAGACTTGTACAAACATGACATTTTTGACAATCTAATAGACGTAACATCAATTCTGGCAAAAGTACAAGCCATGAATATTTGTTGCCTGACTTAAATAAAGACCCAGGTACTTTGTTTAGTGTTTTAATTTTAATGACAAAATGGTGTTTTTTGTATTATTTCTTGAGAGGTTTTTTTTTCCCCATAGGTTTCTGTCTAGATTCTCCTGGGCCATTGGACAGTAAAGAAAAGTACGTATTCACTGCTTTCAAATGTTTATACGTAGAAAAAACGTGTCTAAACTTAAATACCTTATTTAAATGAAGTTCTTCATACACTGGACTGGAGCCCTGGATTTACCTGTGCCTAGAAACACTCTGGAATCTCAAGAATGAATAGTTTGTGTCAGCAATTTTCAGAACTTTTTCTCCTTTATTTTAGCTATAATTTTGGTGTTCTCTTCGGGTCTTACCCAAACCCTTACTCTGTGCTCTGACATCATAGCCTTACAAGAACACGTGGGTTTTTTTTGTTTGTTTGTTTCTGAGGCAGAGTCTCACTCTGCCGCCCAGGCTAGAGTGCAGTGGCTCACTGCAACCTCCACCTCCCAGGTTCAACCGATTCTCCTGCCTCAGCCTCCCGAGTAGCTGGGACTACAGGAGTGCACCACCACACCCGGTTAATTTTTGTATTTTTAGTAGACACGAGGTTTCATCGTGTTGGCCAGGCCAGGAGTTCGAGACTCCTGACCTCGTGATACACCCTCCTCGGCCTCCCATAGTGCCCATAGTGCTGGGATTACATGTGTGAGCCACCGCGCCCAGCCGAATGTGTGTATTTTAAGAAAAGACATGGGTTTGTTTTTTTTCACCTAGAAGTCTAGTGTTGGGGGTGCTCCTGAGAACAGGACAACTTCAGAAATTTATTCTCCCATCTCTTGCCTAAAATGGGAGTCTGTGACTGTACCCCCAAGCTACAGGCTAAACACTATCTCTCTGCTAATATGAATACCTCTTTACTTGTTTTATTCTCATTATTTACCTTCTGATCTCATTACAGCCTTGAAAATCCCATGAGAAGATTACATTCCCTACCTGTAAGTTAGTTCCTTGTTTATTTTGAGCTAATACCTGTTATCTGTTCCTTAGCTACCAGCATGACCTTGATAGGAGACTTAATTTAGAGAGTAAAAACTGCTTTTCTTTAGTCTCTTTTGAGACAAGGTCTTGCTCTGTCACCCAGGCTGGAGTGCAGTGGCAAAATCTTGGCTCACTGCAACCTCTGCCTCCCTGGCTCAAGTGATCCTCCCACCTCAACTTCCAGAGGAGCTGGGACTATATATAGGTGCACACCATCACACCCGGCTGATCTCACTCTGTTGCCCAGGCTGGTTTCAAACTCCTGCCTCGGCCTCCCAAAGTGCTAGGATTACAGGCAAGAGCCACTATTCCCAGCCTTTCCTTAGTCTCATAAGTACTCAAGATGTTCGGCCTGGAGGAATTTGTCCTCCATCTCTAACAGAGCTTTATTAAACCAGGAAGGGTTCTTTTGATGCAAATGTTATTTGGGGATTGATTTGGCACTGTAATCCCTGTTGAGGGGGGCACTGTAGACCTTGTGAGGTTAGCTGTAAACCCATGGAATGGAAACTTCTATGCTGTGTCCTGGCAAGGTGGATTCCTGGCCACATTTACTGGTTACCTACTGCAGTGTGTGAGGAGCTAGTCTACCCCCTATTCAACCCCCCTTTTTTTCTTTTGAGAACTGAATTTTCCACTGAAATTTTATTTGTGTGCCTTAATTATTTTCCTTTTTTACTTTGATAGCAGAAGCTGTTGGGATGTAGTCCAGCTCTGAAGAGGAGCCATTCTGATTCTCTTGACCATGACATCTTTCAGCTCATCGACCCAGATGAGAACAAGGAAAATGTGAGTGTGACTTCAATGTACTAACCTGAGGCAGAGGTGAAACCCACAGGCTGTCAGTGGCTTAGAAGTGGCTGGGCTGCTTTCTGGGAGACTAAACTTGGCCATTATGTGCAGTCTTTGGAGTCAGAGAATTCTGGGTTTGGATCCTGCTTACTAGCTGTGTGATGTTGGCAAATTCTTCTCTTTTTAATCTTTGTTCTTTTGTAAAATAGGAGTAGTAATACCTTTTAGGGATGTTGTGGCAATAAGTAAGATTATGTATGAAGTATTGAAAATGGTGCCTGACAGGCAGGAGTTGCTCAGATGGTAGCTCACAAGAGTAATTACATGTACAAATAGTGTTTGTCTGGAAGGCTCTGCCCAGGCTGTCCTTGCCTCTTTGCTCTGACCCTGAAATGAATTGTAAGCTTAGGAAAAGGCTCTTTGGCAGTATTTGTAAGAACAGGGTCAACAAGTTCTAGGGAATCTCAGAGTAACTGAAATGGTGGCTTGGAAGGTGAATTTCTGGTTATCTACCCTGAATGAGCCTGCCTTTTTTGTTCTTTTAGACATTGCACAGAGTAGGCATCCAAAACAGTTGTAATTTTTTCAGCCTTCTCTCTACTGTATTTCTATATATTTACTTTCTCCCCTTTTCCATTCCTGCTGAAATGCCACAGTTCATAATCCTTGTCCTTACAATCTTCAGGTTTAGTGTGAAACCCACTGCCTCCATGAACTCTCCTGATGATTTCTTTATCAACCTGGGAAGTGTCATGAGAAAGAATATGGAAATGAATTCCAGCCTTGAGTGCTTGGAACAGTGTATCAGCCTCTAGTGCTTTTTACCAGGGCAAAGCTGTACTGATGCCTGGTTTTCCCCCGAAATAGCTTCTCTCGGGGTTGCTTGCCTGGAGCTTTGTTTTAAAGGGAAAACAGCATAGATGGTGGTTAAAGAGCTCTCACTCTGGAGTTGTCCTGTTTTACTTCAATATTTTGGGCACATTCCTTAACCTGCAAGGTCTAGTTTTCTCACCTGTAAAATCGGGACAATCAGGTTGTATTTGATGGTTAAAAAGTTAATGCACAGAAAGTACTTAGTACTGTGTTGGCATAGAAATCACTGTAATATTAGCCATTACTGCTTTTTTTTTTTTTTGATTCTTCACGGTTTTATTTCTCTCAGAACTTTAAAATGTGAACATTCTATAATTCAGCCAGTCTTTACTTCCAGGTAACTTCTTTATTGGGTCGCAATTCCCTTTTAAATAACATGCTCTTGTTCCGGAAGGTAGTTAGCCGTTCATCACTCTTTCTGTCTAAATAACATCCAGTGACAAATCCCATAGGGACAAGAACATGAACCCAGTGGTCCCGCACAATCTGAAGTAAGTTCACCATGATAGCTGCAGCCTCAGTGCCGACCGCGACCCCGAGACCAAGGGCAATGGGGAACTCAGCCACCCACGCCAGTGCTAGCCATTACTGCTTTTAATACTTAATTATGAGTTCTTAAGTGAATATTTTAGGGCAAGGGACCTGTGAGTGTTTTCATTCCATAAAGTGGAATCATACAATATGTATTCTATCATATCTGGCTTTAAAAAACATTATGCTTGTAAGAATCGTCCACGTTGAGTAAACCAGTAGGGCTTTTTTTTTTCATTGCTTTTAGTATAGAATAGAATAATTTTAAGTAGAAAAAATTATCTCCAATTGGTAGGAAGAGGTGGAAAATATGAAGCCCTGAAACAGATGGACCTAGATGGAAAATTTTGACAACTATTCACAGGCAATTATATTAGATTTTATTTATTTTTGCTTTAGATTTCAGAAAGTTTGTGATTTAGCTTATTCATCGTGTTTTGTATATTTGGCAGATACTTGTGTTAGGAAATACAGTATGACAAGAAAAAGATGTTACTTTAGAAGTTAGCTGTTGACAGAGCCTTGGAAATTCTTAGTTACACAGATCTATTGTTGGAATTAGGTGAAACTTTAATTTGGAGGCAGAAAGGTGATCAGTGCCCACTTTCTTGCCTCTTTCACCCAAGCTGAGGCCCGAGTTGGTTTTCATGGGCAGTAGATGTCTCAACTATGTCTTGCAGGAAGCCTTTGAGTTTAAGAAGCCAGTAAGACCTGTATCTCGTGGCTGCCTGCACTCTCATGGACTCCAGGAGGGTAAAGATCTCTTCACACAGAGGCAGAACTCTGCCCCAGCTCGGATGGTATGTGCTCTGGCTTTCATAGGGGAATTCCTGACAGGAAGAAAGGATTAAAACACCTTCTTTCATCCAGAATTGAAGGCACTACAGTAGCACTAGCTGTTTTTACCTTGACTTTGTCTTTTGAAATTAGACTGTCAAGCATTCTTGGTGGTTTTGCTGTGTCTGGAGAACAGACAGGCAGTAGTTAAGAGTGGGAGATGGTGTTTGAAATATTGGAGTTGTGCAAGGAATAATCGACCTTGTTAATCTGGGAAATCCTGGGTCATCCTAAATGTATGTATGGTGGGATTAGATCTCTTCCTATTTTTTTCTTTTCTTTTTTTTTTTTTTTTTTTAAGGGCTTTCTGGCAAAAACCAGAAAGCCTGCGAGACAAATTTTAAAAGAGCCGTAACACTAGATCTCTTACTTAAAACTTGGTCTTTTACTATGCATTCTAAGTGCTTCTCAAGGAACTGGAGAGAGAGCACTTGACTTCTTCCAAAGGTGGTTTGTTAAGAACAGTTATGGGCCAGGTGCTATGGCTCATGCCTATAATCTCAGCACTTTGGAAAACTGAGACAGGAGGATCGCTTGAGTCCTGGGCAGCATAGTGAGACCACATCTCTATTTTTTTTATTTTTAATTTTTTTAAAGAACTATTATGGATTACAGTGAATGCTCAGGCTGCTGGGCAGTTTTGGGGTCACTCGTTTCAGGGCTATGTATTTGCCAGACAGGGACTGTCATTACTTCCAAAGTTTCCTGCTGTTGGTCTGAATTGGATTAACTGATAGCATCTATAGATTGGAGAGGCCCAACTTGAGCAAGATGACCACATTTGGCTTCCAGGTTTACCTAGGATCTTAAATCTGAAAATATACCTTTCCAATCTGCTTTGTGTTCTGAGGTTCAGCCAGTATTGTTACTCTATCATTTGCACAAAGCACTTTTATATGTTCTTGTCTTGTGAAGTGGAGTTAATCCACTTGAACAGATTAGGAAAGTACCACTAGAGAGGTTTGGATGATTTACCAAAGGATATACATAAGTAGGAAACCAGGATTTAATGATCTCTGGCTGGGTGTGGTGGCTCATGGCTGTAATCCCAGCACTTTGGGAGGCTGAGGTGGGAGGATCACCTGAGGTCAGGAGTTCAAGACCAGCCTGGGTAACATAGTGAGACCCTATCTGTACAAAGTTAAAAAATAAGCTGAGTGTGGTGGCTTGTTCCTATAGTCCCAATTACTCGGGAGGCTGAAGTGGGAGGATTGCTTGAGCCCAAGAATTCGAGGCTGCAGTGAGCTATGATCAGACCACTGTACTCCAGCCTGGACAATGAATCCCTGTCTCAATAAGCAATCTCTAAATTCCCAAGTACACAGTAATGCTTTAAGAGTTGGGTGTCAGAAACAATATATTTGGTGTGTGCTTAGCGACTAGAGCCTGTATCACATCTGCACCTAGGAATCCCAGAACATACCTCACAAATGTTGGTGTGATATAGTGTGAGCTTTTGTGATAAAGGTACTGCCCCATAATAAAGTTATCTACCCCTAGGCTCAGCTGGCTAAAAAAAATTTGCCATTTCCCAGAGTGTGCACTTGGGGAGGACTAGAGACTGCTCAGAACTTGTTTTATATTGTGAAGCAAAGCTAATGCCAGAACCAGAATAGGCCAGCTGCAGAGAGGATTCCTTGGTGCATGATCCACTCAGAAAATCAGAGGGCCACTTAACTAACAACAGATTCATACCCCAAAGAGATTTGGACTTTAAGGATTACTTGTAGGTCATAACACTGGGACTACCCTGCTACTGTGAAAAAAATAACTCTAAACTTTTTTTTCTGGATTTGAAAGTGCCTAGAAAATAAATAATTCAGTATTAGCAGTGTTTGTATTGGTAGGATTTATCTTCAGGTGTGGATTTATGAGCAGTTTTTCTAAATTTTCTATATTCCATGTTTAGAGGTTTCCCAAAAAAAGTATGACTGTAGGTTGGCTAATGAGGTACTGCCATTTTAATTCCAGGAATGGTTTTCTCCTAGGGAGATAGTGTGGTGAGAAGAGTTTGGATTTTGGAGTCAAACAGATGAGGTGTATAATCTTGGTAACCTCTTAAGAACCAGTTTCCTGATTTGCTAAAGAAAAAGGAAAGGATTAGCTACCTTTAGTGTATTGTGAGGCTTCTATTGGATTATATGTATAAAGATTATATCGTAGTATCTGGCACACAGTAATTCCTCGTTTAAAAACTGAGCATTTAAATCCCAAGTCTAAAGAACGAGGATAGATTTTATAGAAGGAAGTTACCCTTTATTCCCCCCTGTCAGAACTGGAGTTATATATAAGTGCATTCTCTAGGCCATTTTATGGTCTTTATAGAGATTTGCATCTGCTTGCCCTAACTCATTTCAGCAGATTCTCATACTGTCACAGTCCTCAATGCTGATCGGTGTTCACTGATGCAACCTTCTAATAAAAGAAACCTTGTTCTTCACAAGAGGCTATCTCTAGTACCCATTATAAGGTGAATTGCTTCTGGCAAGAGTTCTCTGTAAAGGCTACTGACTACTCAGGGCTGTGTGTGGTCATCAAATCATTTATAATCTTGGGATACATTTTCATATAATCAGTAATGGCTAAAATTTTGCTTTGTATAACAAGTATAACATAGTATGTTTTCATCATAAAAACTAGTGACCCATTCAAGGAAATGAAAGTGGATCAGAGCTCTCATTATTAATCCATGAATTTTGTCTTACAGCTTTCCTCAAATGAAAGAGATAGCAGTGAACCAGGGAATTTCATTCCTCTTTTTACACCCCAGTCACCTGTGACAGCCACTTTGTCTGATGAGGATGATGGCTTCGTGGACCTTCTCGATGGAGAGAATCTGAAGGTACCGTGTGTGTGTGTGTGTGTTCCTATTTGTTCTACTAATTAATTACCTCTGGAGAAGGCATGTGATGTGAAAAAGAACAGCAACAGCAGTTCCCCGGGGCTTGCTTAGCTGATACTTTTGTTCATTTGGTGATAATTCATTTAATAATAGGGCTACCAGCCTTATTAAATCCTTTGGATTGGGGGATGGGGGCATCAAAAGAAGACACATGATCCTTCTTACCCTGAAGGAGCTAACTAACAATCTATATGCAAGAAACATGAAATCAGAACGGTATAGGATGGTACATTAAGGATACTTCCTATCCAGGCCTATCTGGTATTGTTCAGGGAGAAACACACCTAAAGCACTTAAACAAATGTTAGTCTCTACAGGCTCTTTTTAAAATCAGTTTTTCTGTTTCTTTAGAATGAGGAGGAGACCCCCTCGTGCATGGCAAGCCTCTGGACAGCTCCTCTCGTCATGAGAACTACAAACCTTGTGAGTTGTTCTAGTGTGTCTGGAGGAAGCCCTGAGTGATTGGGGCACTGGACAGAGTAGTCCTTAGTTGAGTATAGCCAAAGATTGAAATGAATGATAGGATTTGGGGATCTGGGTTTTAGGCCTCACTTTGGCTACCTACAAATTATGACCTTTAGTCATGATATCTCTCTGCATGTCTCCTGATCTATAAGGAGTGTGGGTTAGGAGGGACCATGGTCATTCCTAGCTTTTACCATCTAGTCAGTTTGAAAAAAGCCTATCTGAAGCCTTTAGCCTGAATACTTTACTTTTTTTAGGTTATTCTCATTTATATTCCACAGAACCTAGCATAAAATCAGACAAGCAACAGTAACTCACAGGATTTTTTTTTGTTTCTGTGTTTTTTGTTTTTTTTTGAGACAGAGTCTCGCTCTTGTTGCCCATTCTAGAGTGCAGTGGCACAATCTTGGCTCACTGCAACCTCTGCCTCCCAGGTTCAAGTGATTCTCCTGCCTCAGCCTCCCGAGTAGCTGGGATTACAGGTGCCTGCCACCACACCCAGCTAATTTTTGTATTTTTAGTAGAGACGGGGTTACACTATGTTGGCCAGGCTAGTCTCGAACTCCTGACCTCAGGTGATCTGCCCACCTTGACCTCCCAAAGTGCTGGGATTACAGGCATGAGCCACTGTGCCTGGCTGGATGTTTTTTGTTGCTGTTTTGTTTGTTTGTTTTGTTTTGTTTTGTTTTTCATTGAAAATACCTACCTGAGGCTGGGTATTTTCAGGTAGATATTTTCGATTTTAAAAATTACATATAATATATATTATATCTATATATATACTCACACACACACATACACAGTATAGATTTGTGTTTCCATCAGGGATACTTTCAAACAGAAAGCATAGTATATGTAGATACAGAATCTATAGTGTATGTGTGTATATATATTCAAAATCACATATATATACACACACATACACACGCTATAGATTCGTGTTTTCATCATAGGGATACTTTCAAAGTTAGAAGCAAGAATGTGCCTATACAGATATATACACCTGTATGTTCAGAGATATACACCCTTAGGTACACATCTAAATTGATAAGTTCATATTTTTAAATTCTCAATAACCTGAACTATAATTACAGAACAAATGAACTACAGTTTTTTTGTTTGTTTGTTTTGTTTTGTTTTTGAGACAGAGTCTCCCTCTGTTGCCCAGGCTGGGGTGCAGTGCAGTGGTGCAGTCTTGACTTGCTGCAACCTGTGCCTCCTGGGTTCAAGTGCTTCTTCTGGCTCAGCCTTCTGAGTAGCTGGGACTACAGGCTTACGCCACCACTCCCGGCTAATTTTTTTGGTATTTTTAGTAGAGACGAGGTTTCACTATGTTGGCCAGGCTGGTCTCGAACTCTTGACCTCAGGTGATCCATCCACCTGCCTCCCAAAGTGCTGGGATTACAGGCATGAGCCACCGCGCCCAGCCAAGCTACAGTTTTGAGATCACTTACGGATTATAGTACATTCATGTGCATAGCTTTTGAGAAAATATGTTAACCCAGTACAAATGTTATGAGTAAATTTACCAGGTCATTTTGATAGGCATAAAATTACATAAAATGTGAGAACACTTTGGAAGTGGCTGTTAGTTTTATAGATTTGATTTTAGAATCATAAGCATGGGCTTGTAAGCTCTTAATAGTGGGGAAATGTCTTCCACAAATGGTTATTACAAACTAACCATTGCTGGGAGCTGTAATGGAAAATAAACTTCAGACAAAAGAGGGAGAAAATCCCCAGTCTCTATGGGAGCAGATGTGGGAGTGATCCATTCTACTGGGGACTATCAGGAAGATTTCAAAGAAGTGACATTGAAATGTTAGCATCAACTTGAAAATGAATGGTTTACTGAGATGTGAAAGGACATTCTGTGCAGAAGGAAAAGCCAGGCCAAGACACATGGAGTCGAGAATAGGCTGAGATGCGTTTAGAGAGCTGACTCTCGCTACCACTGGTCAGATTGGCTTCCCTTGGGCTCTGGAAAATTTGTCTTTACTTATTTATTTATTTATTGAGACAGAGTCTTGCTCTGTCACCCAGGCTGGAGTGCAGTGGTGCAAATCTTAGCTCACTGCAACCGCCACCTCCTGGCTTCAAGTGATTCTCGTGCCTCAGCCTCCTGGGTAGCTGGGATTAAAGGCACGCACCACCACACCTGGCTAATTTTTTTGTATTTTTAATAGAGATGGGGTTTCTTCACGTTGGCCAGGCTGTTATTGAACTTGTGACCTCAAGTGATCCCACAGTGTTGGGATTACAGGCGTGAGCCACCGCACCCAGCCTGGGAAATTAGTCTTTAAAAGACCAAGTAGAAAAAAAGACTGAACACAATTTTGAAAGGCATTTGCTACTCTGCCCATCCCCACTCCCTCCAAATTTACCATCTTAACTATACCTTAACCAAAGATGCCCCCATTTTTATTATAACCTGGCTACTGTGCATCTTTTCTGGATTTAAGTGGGGTATTTAAACCCGTTGACCTGCTTAATTAAGCAAGGTGCAAGTAATAAAATGGAGGGGAAGATAGGCAAGCCAAAAATGTGTTCCTGACTGGAAGGTCGCACTTCTCTTGACGCAGGATTATGTAGACAGTTTTTGTGAGGGCAAAGGACGTTTTGCTCATCTCTATATAATGTCAGCCGAGTATATATTCATTGAGCACTAAGTGCTCAGTGCCTACTATGTGCCAGGCCCTGTGAGAGTTGCTAGGACTAGATGAATCGGCAGTGTCTGTTTGCTAATTTAGAATTGATCTTAGATCATCCCAGGAAACCTTCGGTTTATTTGTCTTACCATTCAAGTGAACAGGTTTTAATGAAAGATGGGTCTGTCTGTTTTTTTTCCTGTAAGGACAACCGATGCAAGCTGTTTGACTCCCCTTCCCTGTGTAGCTCCAGCACTCGGTCAGTGTTGAAGAGACCAGAACGATCTCAAGAGGAGTCTCCACCTGGAAGTACAAAGAGGAGGAAGAGCATGTCTGGGGCCAGCCCCAAAGAGTCAACTAATCCAGAGAAGGCCCATGAGGTTAGTTTCCTAGGTTCCTTTTTGCTCTAGCACAGACACTGTATTTTTCAGTTCTAAAAATTTCTACTTAGTGGTTCATTTATTTTCTTTGCTAAGATTTGCTGGGGTTTTGTGGGGTTGTGTGTGTGTGTGGGTGTGTGTGTGTTTCTTTTAATAGAGATGGGATCTAGCGATGTTGCCCACACTGGTCTTGAACTCCTAGCCTCAAGCGATCCTCCTGCCTTGGCCTCCCAAAGCACTGGGATTGCAAGTGTGAGCCACCACACCTGGCTGATACTTGGCTGTTTTCATGTTGGTTTTTCATTTGCTTTGAGTATGTTCATAATTGCCTGTTGAAGCATTTTTAAGATGGCTGCTTTAAAATCTTTGTAAGACAAATCCAACATCCATCCATAGTGTTGTTGGCATCTGTTGATTGTCTTTTCCTGTTCAAGTTGGGATTTTTCTGGTTCTTGGTATGACCAGTGATTCTTCCATTGTCTCCTGTATATTTGTGAGTCTCCGGTCTATGTAAATTTTATGTTTTAGCAGGCTTCCTCTGATACTGCAAGAAAGGCATGGGTGGAAGTCCGGGTTCCCCAGCACAAACTCCATTGACACCTTGGGTGGGGACTTGTCTCATTATTGCTGGGAGGGAGTGGAAGTTCATTCCATCCCCGTGGGGTGGTGACTGGGGCACTGTATGACAGCTGGGCAAAGGTGGAGGCCCCCGCTTGCTGTTGGCCATAATTGTTTCTGTGTTGACTAGTAGAATGATTATTGTCTAAAAGTCTTCTGCCTCAATAGGCCATCCTTTGCCTAGGGAGAGCAGGCTTTTCTTGGGGCTTGTTGTGTTGCTGTCTCCAGCTTCATGAGTTGAATGGTTAACTCATTCGTTTTTAATTTTCTTATTTCTGGATAAATCTATTTGAATCTATGAATTTCCCACTGGTTTAGATTTGTCTCATAACTTTTGACCTGAAATGTTTTTATTATCATTTGTTGTAGATATTTTATTTCCTTTTAATCCAGACCTATCATGGCCTATTAAATACTTGATTTTTATAAAGGTCTGTCTTTTTTTTTTTTTTTTTTTGAGACGCTCTGTCGCCCAGGCTGGAGTGCAGTGGCGCAATCTCAGCTCACTGCAAGCTCTGCCTCCTGGGTTCATGCCGTTCTCCTGCTTCAGCCTCCCAGTAGCTGGGACTACAGGAGCCTGCCACCACGCCTGGCTAATTTTTTGTATATTTAGTAGAGACGGGGTTTCACAGTGTTAGCCAGGATGGTCTCGATCTCCTGACCTTGTGATCCGCCCGCCTCGGCCTCCTAAAGTGCTGGAATTACAGGCGTGAGCCACCGCGCCCAGCCCTGTCTGTCTAATTCTTCAAGTTAATTCATTGCATTGCTCATAGTTGTATAGGCTGTTTTGTTGTTTCCTGTTTCTGAGACAGGGTCTCTCTGTCACCCAGGCTGGAGTGCAGTGGCATGATCTCCGCTCACTGCACTCTCCACCTCCCAGGCTCAAGCAGTCCTCCTACCTCAGGCTCTCAAGCAGCTGGGACTATAGGTGTGTGCCACCAAACCCAGCTAATTTTTGTATTTTTTGTAGAGACAGGCTTTCGCCATGTTGTGCAGGCTGGTCTCAAACTCCTGGGCTCAGGGCAATCCTCCCGCCTTGGCCTCCCAAAGTGCCAGGATCATAGGTGTTAGACACAGCACCTGGCATGGGTGAGCTAGTGTCATGGTTGTCTGGGCCTAAGTCCTATGGTCCTTTGTGTTATTTTTTCTATTTATTCTGTGGCTAGACACACAAAACACTGGTTTATTTGTATGTTTTTCCTTCATTATACTGTCCTTATATTGAGGTTTGGTATTAAGCATTATAAAATGGTGAACTGCCTGTGTTTTCTGTGGCATGAAAAGGTTTAAGTAAATCTCATCACAGTCTTAAAAGGTTAGAGAGATGACAGCTAGGAAAACATTTAGCATTTAGGCCTACTGCCTTATCGTATCTGCTTTTGTTTTTAATGCTTTATGAATGTTTTTAAAGTATTGTTCTAAAAGAATATTTTAATAATTGCATAGTATTTTTGTTTTGGGAGAGTTGTTTGGTTTTGGTTTTTGTTCTTTTTGTTTGTGGGGGGCACAGGGTCTAGCGCTGTCACTCAGGCTGGAGTCCACTAGCATGATCACAGCTCAGTACAGCCTCCATGGGCTCAAGCACTCCTCCCGCCTCAGCCCCCCTAGCAGCTGGGACTACAGGCATTCACCACCATGCCCAGTTAATTTAAAAAAAATTTTTTTAAATTTTTTGTAGAAAAGAGGTCTTACTGTGTTGCCCAGGCTGGCCTTGAATTCCTGGGCTCAAGCAGTCCTCCCACCTCAGCCTCCAAAGTATCTGGGACTACAGGCACAGGCCAATGCACCTGGCTGATAGTGTTTTGACTTACAAGTATACTAGAAATAATTGAATAAATCACCTTCTGGACATTTAGAATTTCCCTTCCCCTGATTTTCCTTTTATTTCTAATTTAAAATGAAATTCTGGGTTATAAGGGCAAGAACATTTGTGAAACTTTACATTGTATACATGTCAGAAAATATCTATCAATATTTAATAATATTCTGGCTGAGTGCTGTGGTTCACTCCTGTAATCCCAGCACTTTGGGAGGAAAAGGCGGGTGGATCACGAGGTCAGGAGTTCCATACCAGCCTGGCCAATATGGTGAAACCCTGTCTCTACTGAAAATACAAAAAATAGCTGGGTGTGGTAGCATGAGCCTGTAATCCCAGCTGCTCAGGAGGCTGAGGCAGGAGAATCGCTTGAACCCAGGAGATGGAGGTTGCAGTGAGCAGAGATCACGCCACTGCACTCCAGCCTGGGTGATAGAGTGAGATTTCATCTCAAAAAAAAAAAATGAATATTCATTTTCTTTTTCTTTCTTTTTGAGACACGCTGGAGTGCAGTGGCAGGATCTTGGCTCACGGCAACCTCCGCCTCCCCAGTTCAAGCAAGTCTCTGCCTCAGCCTCCTGAGTAGCTGGGATTACAGGTGCCCACTGCCACGCCTGGCTAATTTTTTTTGTATTTTTAGTAGAGGCGGAGTTTCACCAAGTTGGCCAGGCTGGTCTTGAACTCCTGACCTCAGGTGATATATCCGCCTTGGCCTCCCAAAGTGCTGGGGTTACAGGTGTGAGCCACTGTGCCCGGCCAGAATATTCATTTTCTTTTACCGTAATAGAGATTGACCTTTTTATTTCCATATTTGTAAAACTTTTCTTGGATAAAATAATACTGTTAATAATTATTTTGTATATATATTGGCCCTCATGTTTTGGTTTATTTTCATATATTTTAATTTTTAGTATTTTAAATTCCATTGTGGAGAAAATGTCAAGCATTGCTAGAGTACAGTTATCATACCTGTGATATTGTGAAATATATATTTAGTCTTCTTCCCCTTCTTTCATATAACTCCTAAAATCTTTGGAATATCCAAGGTCATATCTTTTTGTATACTAATGATTGATAGCTTCAGGGTGGGACTGGTCACTGGAAAGAGAGAGACATGATTAGGGGTTGGAACTTTCAGCCCCACCCTCCAATGTCTATGGAAAGGAGAGGGGCTAAAGGTCAAGTTGATCACTCATGGCCAATGGTTTAATCAATCATTTCTATGTAATGAAGCCTCCCTAAAACCTTGAAAGGACAGGGTTCAGAGAGCTTCTGGATAGCTGAACACATGGAGGTTCCTGGAGGTTGGGGCACCCAAGGAGAGCATGGCAGCTCCATGTCCCTTCTCCCATACCTCACCCTATGCATGTCTTCTTCTATATCCTTTGAATATCCTTCATAATAAACTGGTAAATGTGTTTTCTTGAGTTCTGTGAGCCACTTCTAGCAAATTAAACCCAAAGAAGGGGTCATGGGAACCCCCACTGAAAGCTGGTGGTCGTAGATCAGAAGATCCAGAGGCCCAACTGGTGTCTGAAGGGTGGTGTGGTTTTGAGGACTGGGCCCTCAACTTCCTGATCTGACGCTCTGCAGGTAGATAGTGTCAGAATTGAATTGGATGGCACCCAGCTATTTTCCACTGCAGAACTGCTTGCTTGCTTGCTTGTTGGTAGGGAGAAATCCCCTCATATCTGGGGGTAACAGCACTTCTGTCTTCTGTTGCTGTTGAGTGAGGGAATAAGAAAAATCACTTTGAGTTTGTGGGGTGTTTTCCTCACACAAACATATCATACATGGCTAAATTTCTGGGTGGTTTTTTTTTTCTGTTTTGAGACCAAGTCTCGCTCTGTCGCCCAGACTGGAGTGCCATGGCTCGATCTCTGCTCACTGCAACCTCCACCTCTCAGGTTCCAGCAATTCTCCCGCCTCAGCCTCCCGAGTAGCTGGGACTACAGGCGCCCACCACCACGCCTGGCTAATTTTTTATATTTTTAGTAGAGACGGGGTTTCACCATGTTGGCAAGGCTGGTCTCGAACCCCTGACATCAAGTGATCCACTCACCTCGGCCTCCCAAAGTGCTGGGATTACAGGCATGAGCCACCACGCCCGGCAGAGCTAAATTTCTTACTATCAAATGTCAAATATCCAGTCTGGGTTCAGTTTTCCCCAGTTGTCTCCTAAGTACTTTTACAGTTTATTTGTTAAAATCTGGATCCAAATAAAGTCTATACACTGTAGTTGGTCAATAGGTCTCTTACTCTTCAGATTTCAGTGCTCCATCTGTTTCCCTCTTGCATATTTTTATTTGTTGAAGAGCTCAAGTCATTTGTCCTGCAAAGGTTCCCACAGTCCTGTGGGGTCTTCAGACATTGTCTTCTATCCCCTATATTGCCTTAACCTAACTCTGGAAAGGATGGATTGAATTCCAGTTCTATTTGTTTGGCAAGAATATCACATAGGTGATTTTGTCTAGTTTGATCAGGAAGTATAATGTGCCAGGCAGCCATTGGTGATTGCTGCCCAGATTTTTTACTTCATTTCACCAGGGTTTCAGAAAGATGATACTGCAGTTTTTACATTCTTTCCTCATTAATTAGCTAGAATATATCTATAAAGAGAAACTTACACTCATCAAACACTGTGGTTACCCTTGGGAAAGGCAGGATGAATATTGGATCTCTTTATTTGCCAGTTTCCAAATAATGCCCTACCAAGCATCTTCCAAAGTTGAAAGCAAGACTTATAGTTGTTTTTCAATAATAATCAGGAATTCATGGGTTAAAACATTTAATGTGTTTCTGTGTATTGCAAGTATTATCCTTTTGCTCAAATTATCCCCTTTTTAACAGCTGGCTTCCTCTTCTCAATGAATAAAGCTAAGACGTAGGCCGGGCGCGGTGGCTCACACCTGTAATCCCAGCACTTTGGGAGGCCAAGGCAGGCAGATCACCTGAGGCCAGGAGTTCAAGACCATCTGGCCAACATGGTGAAACCCCGTCTCTACTAAAAATACAAAAATTAGCCGGGCGTGGCGGCGCACACCTATAGTCTCAGCTGCTCTGGAGGCTGCGGGAGAATCGCTTGAACCTGGGAGGCAGAGGTTACAGTGAGCCAAGATCACACCACTGCACTCCAGCCTGAGCGACAGAGCGAGACTCTGTCTTTTTTAAAAAAAAAAAAAAGCTAAGACATACTTTTTCTAAACTTAATCCTAGTTTTAACCCCCCTTGTTTCTTTCTCTTTTTTTGGAGATAGTTTCACTCTGTCACCCAGGCTGGAGTGCAGTGGCACCATCACCACTTGCTGTAGCCTCGACCTCCCCAGGCTCAGGTGATCCTCCCACTTCAGCCTCCCAAGTAGCTGGGACTACAGGCACACACCACCATGCCCAGCTTGTGTGTGTGTGTGTGTGTAGACAGGGTCTTACTCTTTGATCTGGTCTGGAACTCCTGGGCTCAAGCGATTCACCCGCCTTGCCCAGGCTGGTCTGGAACTCCTGGGCTCAAGTGATTAACCCACCTTGGCCTCCCAAAGTGCTGGGATTACAGGCATGAGCCAAACCACCTGCACCCCCTTTTTTTTTTTTTTTTTTAAGGAAGGAAGGAAAACTTAGTTTCAGAGCAATTCGGTTAGACACTGGAATAATAGGAGACCTAGTCAATAACCCACATCTGTTTTTGTTCACTCCAGATTCAATAAAATAAAATAAAAACTTCTTACTAAATGTAGGCATTAACATTTTAGTCTCCTCGAGACATGCTCCAAGTGAATGTTTTCAGAAGTTCCATTCAGAACCCTTGTCTCATTCTCTACCTTTGATTTGTTACAGACTCTTCATCAGTCTTTATCCCTGGCATCTTCCCCCAAAGGAACCATTGAGAACATTTTGGACAATGACCCAAGGGACCTTATAGGAGACTTCTCCAAGGTAATTGCAAGCAGAGCTGCTCTGGCAAGTGTAGGAGGGAGTGTGGGTATTTAGAATCCCACTCAGCCTGTCTCCCTCCCCAGGGTGGTTCCTGGCATACCTCCAAAAGGGCACAGTTAAAAGAATGTTAAAGGTAGGGAAGCAAACTTAGTTTCTCATGATCAGGTATATGTTGGTTTCTGAGACTGTAGATATCACTATAGCTGATGGGCAGTTTTAGGTAGGGAGCTGTCCACCAACCACCTTGATTGTAACCCAAAGACTAGGCTCTCTGGGAACTGTGTTATTATAAAAATAGTAATTAGCAGGATAGTGTACAGCAGAAATAAATCTGTAGCCACACTACAAGTCTGCATGTTGAAAGGTTATCTTAGAAGGTCTGGGATTGAGACTGAATTTCTCCGTTCACAGAAGCTTGGCCATTGAGGGAAAAGACCCTCCAGGAAGTCTAGAGGAAGATCTTCTAATAGCCTGATATAGTACATGAAGGCTTGGCTGCAGTAAAATACAAGGCTAGGACAGGGAATGTGTCAATAGCAGCTTCTTTAATCACATTTTGACTTGAAGGTTACCAGATCAATGTTTTATTCATTAATTTAGTTAACATTTATTGAAGCACTTATGTGTTAGGCAGAGATTCCAAAATGAGATGCAGTTCCTTCCCTCAAAGAATTTAGCATGTGGTTGGAGAGGTGAGACATGAACTACATGTACCAAATGGTAGACTGAAATAAATTTTAGTGAGGTGTAAACATAAACAGCATGCCGTGAGAAGTAAAAGGGTTTGTCTTGGCTAGGGGGTTGGGGAACGTCTGGGGTTGGGCCGTTGATATTTCAGCCCAAATGGGTTTTGAAGGAACAGAGAATGAAGAGAACAAGCAAAGATCCAGCTGTATCCTCAGTTTTGGAACCTTCTCTTGTTTGGCAGGGAGAGATGTGGTCTTACTATGTTGCTCAGGCTGTAGTGCAGTGGCTATTCGCACATGCTATCATAGTACACTGTAGCCTCAAACTTATGGCCTCAAGTGCTCCCCCTGCCTCAGCCTCCCAAGTAGCTGGGACTACAGGCATGCACCACCACACTCAGTGGAATTTTCAACTTGAATTGAGGCCTGGTTATATTTGTCTTAATGGGCCTATGCATGGGGATAGATGAACTCTTGGCTCAGCCAGTCGCCCTAATGAGTAATTGCTAATGTGTGCATCTTCCTCCTCAAGGCTGGGCTAGGTCTCTTTTTTTCCTATCCCCAGTGCCTGGCACCATGCTGGACATAGCAGGTGCTCAGTAAATGAGTGAAATCTGTATGTTTAAGTGCTATTCGCAGTCTAACTACTGACGTGTGGATTCTTGACAAAAGCAGGAGGAAAATGAGATTACCTGAGGTTTCTTTATTTAAATCTGCCTTACTAGCTAGGTAACCTTGGATAAGGTGCTCAAAATGGGGATAATATACCTCATTGGTTTGTGTGAAAATTAAATGTCAGGATGTTAATGAAGTAACTAGAAGAGTAACTAGTGTGTACTAACTAATGTTTGTTTGCTTGTTTGTTTGGTTGGTTTTTGAGAGGGAGTCTTGCTCTGTCACCCAGGCTGGAGTGCAGTGGTGCAATCTCAGCTCACTGCAACCTCCGCCTCCTGGATTCAAGCGATTTTCCCACTCCAGCCTTCCGAGTAGCTGGGACTACAGGTGCATGCTAACGCCCGGCTAATTTTTGTATTTTTAAAAGAGTTGGGGTTTCACCATGTTGGCCAGGCTTGTCTCAAACTCCTGACCTCAGGTGATCCACCAGCCTCGGCCTCCCAAAGTGCTGGGATTACAGGTGTGAGCCACTGTGCCTGGCCATTAATGTTTGTTTTTTAAAAGATGCCTCCTACCAGCCAGACAAAACAGTATAAGTGTGAATAATATATAGGCTTTCAGATTCTCTAAGTATCTTTTTTTCTTTTTAAGGGTTATCTCTTTCATACAGTTGCTGGGAAACATCAGGATTTAAAATACATCTCTCCAGAAATCGTAAGTCCATCCTTTTGAAACCCACCACATATCGGGTACTTGAATCTAGTTTTCCCTGACGGTCAAAGTTGATTCTCCCTGATTTTCTCTCAACAGATGGCATCTGTTTTGAATGGCAAGTTTGCCAACCTCATTAAAGAGTTTGTTATCATCGACTGTCGATACCCATATGAATACGAGGGAGGCCACATCAAGGTATGGATTCCTGAGACTTGCTGTAGAAGGAGCCC
The DNA here is from genome assembly GCF_029289425.2 of Pan paniscus. Taxonomy (NCBI): domain Eukaryota; kingdom Metazoa; phylum Chordata; class Mammalia; order Primates; family Hominidae; genus Pan; species Pan paniscus. Next base: position 48,130,035 of record NC_085926.1, on the reverse strand, counting down.
TAAACAGGATCTGTGGTTTTAAAGTGGGGAGGACAGTGACACCTGGCCGCTTAGCTCATATGCTAGTTGTTAGAATTTTGAAACAATACAGTGAGTGTGGAAGGCATTTGATTCCGGGTGCTCTTAACGAATGTTCCCTTGTCTGCAATACTCTCTACCACCTTGTGCTACAGTTACTCTTCATGTTTGTCCCTCACATCATCATTATCAAGGACACTTGTAGGAGGTACCCACTGATGTTTAAGTCATTCGGGGGACAAGAATGGGTTTCGTAGCATTTAAGAGGCTTGGGTACCAATGTCTGAGCACCCCAGGGCTCCTGATGAGGAGAAGCCCATCTCTGGCAACATGTCCCAGTGTCTGTGCCAGGCTTAGTGATGCCTCCAAAGTTGATTGTTCAGCAAGCTGCCTGGTGGAGGGGCGTGTTGGGACACACGTTCCCAAGAAGAAAGGAACTGATTTTGCCATTTTAATCTTTTTTTTTTTTTTTTGAGACAGAGTCCGCTCTGTCGCCAGGCTGGAGTGCAGTGGCATGATCTCGGATCACCACAACCTCTGCCTCCTGGGTTCAAGCAATTCTCCTGCCTCAGCCTTCCAAGTAGCTGGGACTACAGGTGCACGCTGCCACGCCCGGCTACTTTTTTTTTTTTTTTTTTTTTAGTAGAGACGGGGTTTCACCATGTTGCCCGGGCTGGTCTCAAACTCCTGAGCTCAGGCAATCTGCCCGCCTCAGCCTCCCAAAGTGCTAGGATTACAGGCATGAGCCACGGCGCCTGGCCTGCCATTTTAATGTTTTACCCGATTAATAGTGTTTAAATATAGTAAGGAGGTACTTTAAATACGATGTTACTGTTTGCCATTGTCTTGTGGCTTTTGAAAATCCCCAAATTTATAAAACTACCTATAAAGTGTACCATTGTCATATTTGAATTGCCCATTTCCAGTCCCCATGTGCATTACTGTATGATGAACGTGTACGGACCCACAAAGCTCCATTGAGATACAGGTGCCAAATGGTCTACTGGGCTATTCAGCCAGAAGAACTGCAAAAATCACAAACTGGTCTTGTGGACTTAAAGATCACTCTTGATGAATCATTACATCTTGCTGAATCATTACTTCATGTGTGAAACGTGCAGGTTCCAAGGGTCTCTGTTGTCTTCACAGGGTGCAGTGAACTTGCACATGGAAGAAGAGGTTGAAGACTTCTTATTGAAGAAGCCCATTGTACCTACTGATGGCAAGCGTGTCATTGTTGTGTTTCACTGCGAGTTTTCTTCTGAGAGAGGTCCCCGCATGTGAGTGCTGCACGGAACTGGGTTCTGGGGCACAGGCTCCATGATGCTTTTGTGGGACATGGTGGTTTGTGGCTTGCACTTGGAGCATATTTTAGCATATCAAGCAATCTCTGGCACATAACAAGCCATTTTCATATGTAATTTTATCCTGAGGTGAACTTTGGCTCTTCCAGTCTCCCCGACTGTCCTTAGTCTGATCTGTGGGGCTACTGTTCTCATGTGACCTCCTTCAAGTACAAAGTGACCATTCCTTATGCAAATGCCAGAAAAGTGTGAAGTTCTCATTCTGTAAAACCTGATATGATATGATGCTTTGAAACACTTGATATTATTACCAATTTCAGGGTGAAAAGAAAAAAGGGGGCCAAAGAGCTGCCCATCAGTCATCTGTGTCCATTCTAAAAGGATTGCAAGCCTGCTGTTTGTCAGGCACTGACAATAAAAATGTAACTACAGTAAAACACAGTACAGTAAAAATACCACAGCGAGCAGGACCAACAAGGACCCTACTGCAGCAGAGATCCAAGTGGGGATCCATATAAATGCTAGGAGAACAGGAGGACAGGCAGAGAGGTAGGACAGAGAGTGCAGCTTAACTAGGATGGTCCAAGGGAGACTTCTGCAGGACCATGTTCTTATGCCACCTTTTTATTTTGAACCAATTTATTTTAAAAAACATTTTTAAATTAAGAAATTTCAATTTTTTTTTTTTTTTTGATGGAGTTTTGCTCTTGTTGCCCAGGCTGGAGTACAGTGGCACAATCTCTTCTCACTGCAACCTCTGCCTCCCAGGTTCAAGCAGTTCTCCTGCCTCAGCCTCCCAAGTAGCTGGGATTACAGGCATGCGCCATCACGCCCGGCTAATTTTGTATTTTTAGTAGAGGCAGGGTTTCTACATGTTGGTCAGGCTGGTCTTGAACTCCCGACCTTAGGTGATCCGCCTGCCTCAGCCTCCCAAAGTAGTGGGATTACAGGCGTGAGCCACTGCACCTGGCTCTCTCTTTCTTTCTTTCTTTCTTTCTTTCTTTCTTTCTTTTTTTTTTTTTTTTTGAGGCAGAGGCACACTGTTTTCACCCAGACTGGAATGCAGTGGCATGATCTCGGCTCACTGCAACCTCCACCTCCTGGGTTCAAGCGATTCTCCTGCCTCAGCCTCCTGAGTAGCTGGGATAACAGGCGTGCACCACCACGCCCGGCTAATTTTTGTATTTGTAGTAGAGATGGGGGTTTCACCATGTTGGCCAGGCTGGTCTTGAACTCCTGACCTCAGGTGATCCACCCGCCTTGGCCTCCCAAAGTGCTGGGATTACAGGTGTGAGCCACCACACCCAGCAGAAATTTCAAATTTTAAGATGGGGTCTTAATATATTGGCCAGGTTGGTCTCGAACTCCTGGCCTCAAGCAATCCTCTCTTCTTGGCCTCCAAAGTGCTAGGATTGCAGGCATGAGCCACTGTGCCCACCCCTTTGAACCTTTTTTTTTTTTTTTTGAGACGGAGTCTCGCTCTGTCACCCAGGCTGGAGTGCAGTGGCACAATCTCGACTTACTGCAAGCTCCGCCTCCTGGGTTCATGCCATTCTCCTGCCTCAGCCTCCCGAGTAGCTGGGACTACAGGTGCCCACCATCACGCCTGGCTAATTTTTTTGTATTTTTAGTAGAGACGGGGTTTCACCATTTTAGCCAGGATGGTCTCCATCTCCTGACCTTGCGACCTGCCCGTCTCGGCCTCCCAAAGTGCTCGGATTACAGGCGTGAGCCACTGCGCCTGACCTGAACCATTTTAAAGCTCAAGAAGAGGTGAGGTTATGGCTGGGCACAGTGGCACCTGTAATCCCAACACTTTGGGAGGCCGAGGCAGGAGGATCACTTGCTCGGGAGTTTCAGACCAGACCAACCTGGGTAACACAGTGGGACCCCACCTCTACAAAAAATAGGAGGTGGGAGGATCGTTTGAGCCCGGCAGGTCGAGGCTGTGGTGAGCTATGATCATGCCACTGTACTCCAGCCTAGGTGACAGAGTGAGACTCTGTCTCACACACACACACACACACACACACACAAAGGTTATACTTGCACATACTTCACCTGATTTTATTAATTTTTAACATTTTGTCACATTTGTATGTACATGCTCTACACACAGGCAACTACAGTACAACTTGACACTTTTGACTGTCATCTCATAAGTCCTTCAAACATCTGTCTCCAAAGGATGCTCATTCATGAATGGAATTATTCACTCAGCAGTTTTTTTGTTTGTTTGTTTGAGATGTAGTCTTGCTCTGCCACCCAGACTGGAGTGCAGTGGTGCGATCTCGGATCACTGCAACCTCCACCTCCTGGGTTCCAGCAATTCTCCTGCCTCAGGCTCCCAAGTAGCTGGGACTACAGGTGCATGCCACCATGCCAAGCTAATGTTTGTATTTTTAGTAGAGACGGGGTTTTGCTACATTGGCCAGGCTGGTCTCGAACTCCTGACCTCAAGTGATCTACCCGCCTCAGCCTCCCAAAGTGCTGGGATTATAGGCCTGAAACAAACTAATCTGGACACACATACACACACATGTAAATTGTTTTTAAACCCACAAAAGATGCTGCTCTCTTTTTTTTTTATTTTTGAGTCAGGGTCAGTCTCTGTTGTCCAGGCTGGAGTACAGTGGCAGGAGCACAGCCCACTGTAGCCTCTGCCTCCCAGGCTCAAGTGATTCTCCCACCTCAGCCTCCCAGGAAGCTAGGACCACAAACATGCATCACCATGCCTGGCTAATTTTTGTATTTTTTGTAGAGACAGGGTCTCACTGTGTTGCCCAGGCTGGTCTCAAACTCCTGGGCTCAGGCAATCCTGGCCTCCCAAAGTGCTTGGATTACAGGTGTGAGCCGCCATGCCCAGCCCAAAAGATGCTATTCTCTTAATTCTCTCATTTCCCCATCTTCCTCTTTAACACCTCTAATATAAAGGACATTATTATACCATATTGAAACTTCACCTAGATATACAGAAAACGCCCCATCTCTGTATTCTGTATTTGCAAGCTGCATGTTTATATCACCATCTACAGATACCCCTTACACTTCGTTCCCCACTTGAGTTTCGCCATCACTGGCTTTCTGTTGTTCCACTGGGGAAAGATTTGGGATTCACAGGTGAATGCTTTTTTTTTTTTTTTTTTTTTTTTTTTTTTGAGTTGGAATCTTGCCCTGTCGCCCAGGCTGGAATGCAGTGGCACAATCTCGGCTCACTGCAGCCTCCTCCTCCCGGGTTCAAGCATTTCTCTGCCTCAGCCTCCCAAGTAGCTGGGATTACAGGCACCTGTCACCACGCCCAGCTAATTTTTTGTAGTTTTAGTAGACACAGGGTTTCACTATCTTGGCCAGGCTGGTCTTGAACTCCTGACCTCGTGATCCACCGCCTCAGCCTCCCAAAGTGCTGGAATTACAGGTGTGAGCCACCGCGCCCAGCCAAACTCCTTTTAACCACAGGCAAATGGTTTAAGCTACGTGCTGCAGAGGAAGCTGCTGCCCATCCCTCATGAGCAGCTAACAAAGGCCCCAAACCACTGAGCTTCAAGAGAAAATCAGCAGATACTCTTGGCTCTTGTGTACCAGATAACTTTCTAGATACTGAGGGAGAAGAGCAGTGAACAAAACAGACCAAAAAATCTCTGCCTTCATGGAACTTACATTTCAGAGTGGACAGGAGATCGAGACCAGCCTGGCCAACATGGTGAAATCCCGTCTCTACTAAAAATACAAAAATTAGCCAGGCGTGGTGGCGGACACCTGTAATCCCAGCTACTTTGGAGGCTGAGGCAGGAGCATCCCTTGAACCCAGGAGGCAGAGGTTGCAGTGAGCTGAGATCGCGCCAGTGCACTCCAGCCTGGGCGACAGAGTGAGACTCCATCTCAAAAAAAAAAAAAAAAAAAAAAAAGGTGACTGGGTGCGGTGGCTAACTCTTGTAATCCCAACACTTTGGGAGGCCAAGGCAGGTGGATCACAAGGTCAAGAGGTCGAGACCATCCTGGCCAACATGGTGAAGCCCCGTCTCTACTAAACATACAAAAATCAGCTGGGCGGTGGCACGCGCCTGTAGTCCCAGCTATTTGGGAGGCTGAGGCAGGAGAATTGCTTGAACCCGGGAGACGGAGATTGCAGTGAGCCTGAGGTCACGCCCTTGCACTCCAGCCTGGTGACAGAGTGAGATTCTGTCTCAGAAAAAAGAAGGTGCTTCAGAGAAAAATAAGGCCAGTGGTGGAGCTCCCAGGCAGGCTGGAGGAACAGTAGTGGGGCTGCAGGGGCTGGCGTGGGGTGAACAAGGGGCAGAGCAGCAGTAGGGGCCTGTAGAGCTGTAGGCCTCTGAAGGACTTGGGGCCTCGGGCTTTTTCACCAAGGGTGAGGCAGTAAGCAGCCATTGGCTGGATATTGAAGACCATTCAGTCCAAGTAGAGGATAGAAACAGGGCCCCGAGGCAGGAGCAAGTTCAGCCTCTTTAAAAGCCACAGAAAGAAACAAGCCCACTTATGTAGAAGGAGGTGAGTGAGGGAGCCTGGCTGAAGAGAAGGCTGGGGTGGAGAAAGCAAGGGGAAGCTGGCTCATATAGTGAAAACTTGCCACAAACTGTGGTGGTGAAGGTGCTGGGCAGGACTCAGATGCTAGGATTGTTGGAGAAAGGAAAGTTGGGGAAGAGACCATCTACTGGCACTGGCTGTGAGTGCTGCTCACGTGGCCAGGAACTTGCAACTCAGCACTGATTGTTTCTAAGAATAAATGTCAAGTTGGGAAGATGTGTATAAGGGGGACTTAGACCACAGCTGCTGCTTTGACTGCGTTGCCTTGTTGCTGTGCTGGAAAAGCTAACCCTGCTTTGGCCTTCCTTCCCCTGACTAGGTGCCGGTATGTGAGAGAGAGAGATCGCCTGGGTAATGAATACCCCAAACTCCACTACCCTGAGCTGTATGTCCTGAAGGGGGGATACAAGGAGTTCTTTATGAAATGCCAGGTAAGACTGGGGTTGTGGAGAGCATCTCTCCTCCCCCGCCCCCAGTGGTAGACTAATGGATCTGTCTGGTGGTCATGACTTTCTTTCCAGGGGTCGGGGGACAAGGTGGGTATCTGCTGAACCCAAAGAAAGCCCCTGTAGAACTGGCTGCCTAGGTCTGCCTGGCCGCTTTCAGCCTTGTAGCCCTAGGCAGAGGGGAAACCAGGTTGTGGGTGTGAGGCAGGTGTACCCTAACCTTATTCTCTCCTGTCCCCTCAGTCTTACTGTGAGCCCCCTAGCTACCGGCCCATGCACCACGAGGACTTTAAAGAAGACCTGAAGAAGTTCCGCACCAAGAGCCGGACCTGGGCAGGGGAGAAGAGCAAGAGAGAGATGTACAGTCGTCTGAAGAAGCTCTGAGGGCGGCAGGACCAGCCAGCAGCAGCCCAAGCTTCCCTCCATCCCCCTTTACCCTCTTTGCTGCAGAGAAACTTAAGCAAAGGGGACAGCTGTGTGACATTTGGAGAGGGGGCCTGGGACTTCCATGCCTTAAACCTACCTCCCACACTCCCAAGGTTGGAGCCCAGGGCATCTTGCTGGCTACGCCTCTTCTGTCCCTGTTAGACATCCTCCGTCCATATCAGAACTGTGCCACAATGCAGTTCTGAGCACCGTGTCAAGCTGCTCTGAGCCACAGTGGGATGAACCAGCCGGGGCCTTATCGGGCTCCAGCCATCTCATGAGGGGAGAGGAGACGGAGGGGAGTAGAGAAGTTACACAGAAATGCTGCTGGCCGAATAGCAAAGACAACCTGGGAAGGAAAGGTCTTTGTGGGATAATCCATATCTTTAATTTATTCAACTTCATCAATCACTTTATTTTATTTTTTTTTCTAACTCCTGGAGACTTATTTTACTGCTTCATTAGGTTGAAATACTGCCATTCTAGGTAGGGTTTTATTATCCCAGGGACTACCTCGGCTTTTAATTAAAAAAAAAAAAAAAAGAAGTGGGTAAGAAAATGCAAACCTGTTATAAGTTATCGGACAGAAAGCTAGGTGCTCTGTCACCCCCAGGAGGCGCTGTGGTACTGGGGCTGCTGCTATTTAAGCCAAGAACTGAGGTCCTGGTGAGAGCGTTGGACCCAGGCTTGGCTGCCTGACATAAGCTAAATCTCCCAGACCCACCACTGGCTACCGATATCTATTTGGTGGGAGGTGTGGCCCTGTTCTTCCTCACCCCAGTTCCATGACATTGGCTGGTATAGGAGCCACAGTCAGGAAAGCACTTGAGGCAGCATCTGTTGGGCCACCCCCGGCTCAGTGCTGGAATGTTGCAGTGTAGGTTTCCCAGGGAAGGGGGGTGGGGGTAGGTGGGCTCCACAGGATGGGGGAGGAGCATGTCCACTGAGTGTCTTCCTTATGTTGCTGTGATATTGATAGCTTTTATTTTCTAATTTTTAAAAAATGGTCATATTATGAGTCAAAGAGTATCAAATCAGTGTTGGATGGACCACCCAAGGGTGAGGAGAGGGGCTGGAAGCCCTGGGCATTAGGAGAAGGGAGTGGGTGCTGGCATGGACATGACTGGATACAATTTTCTCAGGAGGGAGCTTGGTGGATTTTGAAGGTAAAACTTTCTGGGTTTATCATGTTTTAATTTGAGAGACAGGGAGTGATGAATCATCACCCGTTGTCCCCTTATCTAACTCCATAAAAGTGGGAATTTCAAAAGAACACCTCATCCAAGGAGCTGGGGCAGACTTCATTGATTCTAGAGAGGCCTGTTTCAGTGCCTACTCATCCCTGCCCTCTGGTGGCAGCCTCCTTACCATCACGGCTTCACTGAGGTGTAGGCGGGTTTTTCTTAAACAGGAGACAGTCTCTCCCCTCTTACCTCAACTTCCTATTCTTGGGGTTGGGGGGGGCGTGGGAATCAGTGATACTGGAGATGGCTAGTTGCTGTGTTACGGGTTTGAGTTACATTTGGCTATAAAACAATCTTGTTGGGAAAAATGTGGGGGAGAGGACTTCTTCCTACACGCGCATTGAGACAGATTCCAACTGGTTAATGATCTTGTTTGTAAGAAAGAGATTCTGCTGGTTGACTGCCTAAAGAGAAAGGTGGGATGGCCTTCAGATTATACCAGCTTAGGTAGCATTACTAACCAACTGTTGGAAGCTCTGAAAATAAAAGATCTTGAACCCATGCTCTCTGCCTAGTTCTTGATGGATTTAAGGAGAATTACATTTCCCTTTAAGGTCCTGGGACCACATTAACTAAAATTAGTGTTTGGGATAGCCACATTTCCTCAAGAAGCTCTGACTCCAAAAACTTGTGGTTCAGATTGATTTGCAAGATGAAATGGGCACATAAAAAGTGTGCCTGAGGCCAGCCGCAGTGGCTCATGCCTGTAATCCCTGCATTTTGGGAGGCCGAGGCAGGCAGATCACTTGAGGCCAGGAGGTCAAGGCTGCAGTGCCCACACATAATGTGATGCTGGGGGCTACTGGGGACAAAATATATTGGGCTGAAGCACAGAGGGACGCCCAGAATAGAAAACACATGGTCCTTTATGTATGGGTTGGAAAACTAGGGGTTCAGGCATATTTGATTATATTATATATACCTATATTTTTTTGAGACAGTCTCACTGTTGCCCAGGCTGGAGTTGCAGTGGTGTGATCTCGGCTTACTCCAGCTTCGACCTTCCAGGCTCAAGCAATCCTCCCACCTCAGCCTCCCAAAGTGCTGGGATTACAGATGTGAGCCACCATGCTTTTTAAAGTTTACTTTGAGCAAGTAATATTTCCCTGGATTGCTGCAAAGGCCAGCTAGCTTCCTGTCTGATCTATCCTTCCTAAAATTGCAAATTAAGTCAACCCATTATTGAGAACTTAATTTTTTTTTTTTTTTTGCCTGTAAAATGAAACGACCTCTTTAGCCCGTATGCTAAGATGCAACCTCAGCCTTAGCCTCTGCTCATTTTATGCTTCACTAAGAGGTCAGGATTCTGTTTCTAGAATGCCCCTGCTCTCTGAAACTTGCTTGTTAGAGCTTGAAGCCTGCCATGCAGAAAGTTTGCATTTACTATAGAAAAATTTATGTGTGGACACCCACAAGGTCAAGAGTTGGTTAACTCAAAACCATGGGCAAAACTTAACTCACTTTAATTTGGGGGGAAAACTATTCCATCCAAGGTGTGATCTGATTCAGATTTTAAAAATTTAAAGTATGCAAAGATGTACAAAAAATCAACACTCATATTTCACACACCAGCTTAAGAATGAACAGCTTAGCTGAAGCCCCTTGCCTACCCTGACTTCATCATAAACTCTTCAGCTGCACCCAACCCCCATAAAGGTAACACTTATCCTTCCCTGGTATGACTATTTCCTAAGCAAGAAGATAGATTCAGATTTTTTTTTTTCCTTTTTTTTTTTTTTTTGAGATGGAGTTTCACTCTTATTGCCCAGGCTAGAGTGCAATGGTGCAATCTCGGCTCACCACAATCTCCGCCTCCTGGGTTCGAGTGATTCTCCTGCCTCAGCCTCCCGAGTAGCTGGGATTACAGGCATGTGCCACCACGCCCAGCTAATTTTGTATTTTTAGTAGAGACAGGGTTTCTCCATGTTGGTCAGGCTGGTCTCAAACTCCCGACCTCAGGTGATCCCCCTGCCTTGGCCTCCCAAAGTGCTAGGATTACAGGTGTAAGCCACTGCGCCAGGCCTCATGTTTTCAAACTTTACAAATTGTGCACCTATAATCCCAGCTACTTGGGAGGCTGAGGCATGAGGATTGCTTGAGCCCAGGAGTTCAAAACCTGCCTGGGCAATATAGTGAGACCCCATCTCTAAAACAAAACAATCTCCATTATGTGCTCATTCATCCGTGACTCACTTTGATTTTTATTTCTCTGCTTATCACACTTAAGGGCACTTGGCTCCAAGAAGGGCAAAGCATGAATCAATAGTGACTCAGGCTACATCTCTCCAGCAGAGAAACCTGGAGTAAGTCACTTCTCCCTCTGGGGCCTTTCTTCATAAATAACAAATGCATTTGAACTAGATTTTCCGGCCAGGTGCAGTGGCTCATGGCTGTAATGCCTGCACTTTGGGAGGCTAAGGTGGGTGGATTGTTTGAGCCCAGAAGTTCTTGACCAGCCTGAGCAACATGCCAAAACCCTGTAACTACTAAAAATACGAAAAATTAGCCAGGTATGGTGGTGCATGCCTATTGTCCCAGATACTCAGGAGGCTGAGGTGGGAGGATTACCCAAGCCCAGGGAAGTCAAGGCTGCAGTGAGCCAAGATTGTTCCACTGCACCCCAGCCTGGGTGACAGGAGTGAGACCCTGTCTCAAAAAATAAAAAAAAATAAAAAAAAAAGAATTAGATAAGTAGATGTTCTCTGTGACTGCCCCTGTCCCAACATACCGTGGCTCTGGCATTTGGATGGCCCCTTTGCATATGGCCCCTTTGCATATGGCCCCTTTGCAATACCCACTTCAAATCTACTTGGAAGGGCCTCTATGGAGGAAAAGCTGTTTCTCTCATTCAATAAACGTTTGACTTGTGCTGAGCACTGAGGATAAGGAAGTGTGTAAGATGCAGGCTTTGTCTCAAGGCGTTCACTGGCTAGTGGGAGAAATAGTCACTAAAAATGACGAGGTCTTAGGTGTAACGTTTCCATGTAACAGAAGCTAGGATAGAGAGGGGTCCAGAGGACATGGGGCTCCAGAGCAAGCAGTGGACCCCATAGGAGGCGATGTTCAAATCTAACCTTCAGCAGGAGTCTCACGAGACAGGGTGTTCCAGGAAAAAGAAATTGTGTTCAAAGGGGAAATACCATGCATTCATACCTGTGAACAAGGTAGGAGAAGTTTGTGGTGGGCGGGGGGGAACCCTGAACGCCAGTCTGAGGAGTCTGTAAGCCTCGGGATCTATGAGAGCAGGACTTCTCAAACACGTGGGAAACTTGTTAAAACGCAGATTCTGATTCCACAGCTCTGGGTCGCAGCCTGAGGTTCTGCATTTTTAACAAACTCTCAAAGCTGCTGATCCTTTTGCTACCCTTTGAGCAGCCAGCCTGTAGAGGGTTTAAGAAGGGAGCAGTGTGAAGCCGTGTAATTGCTGAGAGCAAGACAAAGGATGGATGATAGGTAAGGAATGATGATAATTATAGTCATAGCAGAAGCTGGGGCATGGGAGGGAAGGGCTTTAGGTGCTGGGATCTGGTGATGGATGGGTAGATGGGAGTGAGGGAGAGGGATGGATTCAGGATGGTCTCTTGGCTCCTGACCTGAGGAAGTGGCTGGACCACTGGTACTCAGAGCAAGAAATCAAGAAATACATGGCCAGGCACGGTGGCTCATGCCTGTAATCCCAACACTTTGGGAGGCCGAGGCAAGTGGATCACCTGAGGTCAGGAGTTCAAGACTAGCCTGACCAACATTGTGAAACCCCGTCTCTACTAAATACAAAAAATTAGCTGGGTGTGGTGGTGCATACCTGTAATCCCAGCTACTTGGGAGGCTGAGGCAGGAGAATTGCTTGAACCTGGGAGGCGGAGGTTGCAGTGAACTGAGAATGCACCGTTGCACTCCAGCCTGGGCAACAAGAGTGAAACTCTGTCTCAAAAAAAGAGAAATAATACACAAGGAAAGGAAATATTGAAAAAGCCTAAGTTGAACTTTATAAAATTACTGGCCTGCATGTTTTATAAATATCAGTGTCATACATGACCAAAGAGAGGCCCAGGAACCGTTCCAGATTAAAGGAGACTCAAGAGACACGACAACTAAATGAAATGTGTGATCTTGGATGGGATCCTGGACCAAACCGAAAAAGAGTACTATAAAGGACACTTTTGGAACATTTGACTACATTGAAATATGAACTTTAATTAGGTAAAATTATTATTATTATTATTATTTTGAGACACAGACTCGCTCTGTTGGCCAGGCTGGACTGCAGTGGCACGATCTTGGCTCACTGCAACCTCCGCCTCCTGTGCTCAAGCCATTCTCCTGCCTCAGCCCCCTGAGTAGCTGGGACTACAGGTACCTGCCACCACACCCAGCTAATTTTTGTATTTTTAGTAGAGATGGAGTTTCACCATCTTGGTCAGGCTGGTCTCGAACTCCTGACCTCGTGATCCACCCACCTCGGCCTCCCAAAGTGCTGGGATTACAGGCATGAGCTACTGTGACCCGCCAGGTAAAATTAGTAACTCAGTGTTAAGTTTCCTGAATTTGATAATTATACTGCAGCTATGTATGAGAACATCCTTGTTCTAAGGAAATAATACACTGAAATATCACAGGTTAAGTGTGTGTGTGTGTGTGTGTGTGTAAGAGAGAGAAGTAGACAGAGTCAAAGGGAAGAAAGCAAATGCAGCAAAATTTGAAAACGTTAAAATGTATGACTCTTGGCAAAGGGCATAAGGGAATTCTTTGTACTATTCTTGCAACTTTTCTGTAAGCTTTAAATTATTTCAAAAGAAAACATTTTAAAAAGGGGCTGGGCCGGGTGCAGTGGCTCATGCCTGTAATCCCAGCACTTTGGGAGGCCAACGTGGGTGGATCACTTGAGGCCACGAGTTTGAGACCAGCCTGGGCAACATAGAAAGACGTCTTCTCTATAAAAATAAAAATTGAAATAAGTAAATTAAATAAAAAAGAGGGGCTGTCATGCTGAGCTCCTATGTGGACGGGGGGATCTGGGCAGTGACTGTCCCGATGCCTGAGTGGTCAAGTGTTGAATGTGAGGAGTGCTCCAGAGAAATATCCAGGCTGGTGACAGCAAGTTGTCACACGTATCCAAATGGCAGTTCTACCAATGTAGAAGACAGGGAAGCAGAGAGAGAGGTTAGAGGCAGGATGCCAGGAAGCCAGGCAGGGAGGGGTAGGGAGCAGCCACAAGGAGGTCTCAGTGAGGGTTAAGCTCGGCTGCCTGTGGTGGGACATATGTCACTGGTGACCTTGGGACACAAAGCCTGCCCACGCTAGGGTAGGGTGGGGGAAGGACAGGGAGGCGAGGCAGAAACAGCAGCAGGGGAAGACTGGGTGGCATTGGGCATGGCATTGGGCGTGCTCAGCCTCTGTGTGACTGTGACCTGGCAGCTGGGATGGGGGTGGATTACCTAGATGATTCTAAGACCTTAAGATCTTGGTCATTCTGATTTCTAAGCAATGACTCCTGGAAGTTGTGCAAAGCCCAGTCCAGAGTCCCTGCTTGCACGCTCCCAGAACAGAGGAGGCAGAGTCCCTTCCAGTGCTGGCCAGAGCAGGACAGCTCTTCCTCAGGCAAAGTCAAATCCGCACCTCCATACTGTGGCTACTTTGTATATGTTGATTCATTTTCCATTTATGTTTTCTGTTTAGTTTTTCAATATGGATGTCTTTCTTCAATATGAAGTATTTCAGACATACCCACTGTCTGGGAGTACCCACCGTCAAGGGTAAATAAAAACTTCCACCGATAGGCTTTCTTTGCCCTCTTGTTTCACTCTGCTGCCAGGCTGCCACGGGGCTTGGGGCTGTGACCACTGCAATGGCCATAGGAAGACATCAGGTGGCAGTGGTGCCCCAGGTTTGTCTCCTCAGGTATCTCTGCCTTCTAGCTCCTCTCCTCCAGAGCCAGTCAGTAACTGGGAGGAGCTGGGGTTTCTCCAGGAGCCTCCCACCTCTTCCCCTGCCCTGGCTTCCAGCTGCATTTAATGGCACTTTGCCTGCTCTGAGTACAGGAAAAGCTGTGGCTGTTCCTTGTCTAAGCTGCAGTTCCCAATGGCCTAGTCCGAGCATGTGTTTCATGCACCACAGTGCAAGGGCTCCCAAAGGGGAAAAAAGGGAAGAGGGCTGGTTTGGATTATTAGCATTTTGTATTTTTAATAAATGCATCAATGTGGTCATCATGGAAAAATGTCCGATCTTTGTGGGGTTTCTTTACACTTCCTTCCTAGTTTACTTTGGATGACGCAGGGTGGATCATAGGCCTTAACCTTCTAAAGCACAGCCTCTTTCCCCTGGCGGCTTCCTAGACTCTAATGAAGAAATAAGGCCTACTTTCTGATTCTGGTCTGCCCCTGACCAGTGGTGTGACACTGAACAGAACACTTCACTTCTCTGGACCAGAGGTCTCAAGTATAAAGGATGAGCTTGGGCAACATCCCCATCCTCCCCCAAGGACTCCTCACTATTCCTGTTCTTTGGGACCTCCTTACCTTTGCTGACACCTGCAGAGAATGCCTTTCTTTTTCCACAGAACTCTTTTTTCTTTTTTGGAGACAGAGTCTCACTCTTGTTGCCCAGGCTGGAGTGCAGTAGCAGGATCTCGGCTCACCACAACCTCTGCCTCCCAGGTTCAAGCAATGCTCCTGCCTCAGCCTCCTGAGTAGCTGGGATTACAGGCACCTGCCACCACTCCTGGCTAATTTTTGTATTTTTCGTAGAGACAGGGGTTTCACCATGTTGTCCAGGCTGGTCTCAAACTCCTGACCTCAGGTGATCCGCCTGCCTCAGCCTCCCAAAGTGCTGGGATTACAGGCATGAGCCACTGCTCCCCGCCTTCCACAGACTTATTCTTTTTAGGAGGGGTGGGGATGGGGAATAGGGTTTCGCTCTGAGTAGCTGGGACTATAGATGCACACCATCACACCCAGCTAATGTTTTTTTAAAATTTTTTTTGTAGAGACAAAGATCTCCCTATGTTGCCCAGACAGGTCTCAATCTCCTGGCCTCAAGTGATCCTCCCACCTCGGCCTCCCAAAGTGCCGAGATTATAGGAATGAGCCAATGCATCTGCCCTCTGATTCATTCTTGTAAACATAAATAATATAATTGTCCAGCTGGGTGCAGTGGCTCACACCTGTAATCCCGGCACTTTGGGAGGCCTAGGTGAATGGATCGCTTGAGCTCAGGAGTTCAAGACCAGCCTAGGCAACATGGCGAAAACCTGTCTCTACAAAAAAATACAAAAAATTAGCCAGGTGTGGTGGTGTGTGCCTGTAGTCCCAGTTACTCCAGAGGCTGAGGTGAGAGGATTGCTTGAGTCTGGGAGGTGGAGGTGGCAGAGAGCCGAGATTGTGCCACTGTACTACAACCTGGGTGACAGAGTGAGACCCAGTCTCGAAAATAAAAATAAAAATAAAAATAAATAAATAGGCTGGGTGCGGTGGCTCATGCCTATAATCCCAGCACTTGGGAGACCTGAGGTCAGGAGTTCGAGACCAGCCTGGCCAACATAGCGAAACCCTGTCACCACTAAAAATACAAAAATTTAGCAGGGCATGCTGGCAGGTGCCTATAATCCCAGCTACTTGGGAGGCTGAGAAGGAGAATCACTTGACCTAGGAGGCGGAGGTTGCAGTGAGTGGAGTTCGCACCACTGCACTCCAGCCGAGGCAACAGAGCAAGACTCCATCTCAAAAATAAAAATAAAAATAGGCCGGACGTGGTGGCTCATGCCTGTAATCCTAGCACTTTGGGAGGCTGAGGTGGGCGGATCACCTGAGGTCAGGAGTTCGAGACCAGCCTCGCCAACATGGCAAAACCCTGTCTCCACTAAAAATACAAAAATTTAGCCAGGCGTGATGGCAGACGCCTGTAATCCCAGCTACTCGGGAGGCTGAGGTAGGAGAATTGCTTGAACCCGGGAGGGGCAGGTTGCAGTGAGCTGAGATTGCGCCATTGCACTCCAGCCTGGGTGACAAGAGCAACACTTTGTCTCAAAAAACAAAACAAAACAAAAAAAGCCTGGCCAACACAACGAAACCCTTTCTCTACTAAAAATACAAAAACTAGTCAGGCGTGGTGGCAGGTGCCTGTAATCCCAGCTACTTGGGAGGCTGAGGCAGGAGAATCACTTGAACCTGGGAAGCAGAGGTTGCAGTGAGCTGAGATCACGCCACTGCACTCCAGCTTGGGCGACAGAGTGAGATTCCGTATGGAAAAAAGGAATGTAAAACTCGATGGGATAAACTACAGTTTAGAATTAGATCCAACTGGGCCAGGCACGGTGGCTCACACCTGTAATCCTAGCACTTTGGGAGGCCGAGACGGGCTGATCACCTGAGGTCGGGAGTTTGAGACCAACCTGACCAACATGGAGAATCCCCGTCTCTACTAAAAATACAAAAATTAGCCGGGTTTGGTGGCACGTGCCTGTAATCCCAGCTACTCGGGAGGCTGAGGCAGGAGAATTGCTTGAACCTGGGAGGCAGAGGTTGCGGTGAGCCAAGATCACACCACTGCACTCCAGCCTGGGCAACAGGAGTGAAACTCCATCTCAAAAAAAAAAAAAAAAAAAAAAAAGAATTATTAAATCCAACTGGAGAGAGAGCTAATATGCTGGAGAAATGTGTTAGAAGATTATTTGGAATGGAATGAGATACATACTTATGACACTTAGGAAACCATGAAATAGGTGGAAAGAGACAGAACATACTGAGAAAATCTAACTATATCAAATTTGAGTCCCAGAAGGAAAGAAAAGAAAGAATAGGAGAAAGGCAATTTTTGTTTTTGTTTTTGTTTTTCTGAGACGGAGTCTCACTCTATTGCCCAGGCGGGAGTGCAGTGGCACGATCTTGGCTCACTACAACCTCCACCTCCAGGGTTCAAGCCATTCTCCTGCCTCAGCCTCCCAAGTAGCTGGGATTACAGGCACGTGCCACCAAACCCGGCTAATTTTTGTATTTTTAGTAGAGACAGGGTTTTACCTTGTTGGCCAGGCTGGTCTTGAACTCCTGACTTCGGGTGATCCGCCTTCCTCAGCCTCCCAAAGTGCTGGGATTACAGGCGTGAGCTACCATGCCCGGCCAAGAAAGGCATTTTTTTATTTCTTTCTTTTTTTTTTTTAGATGGAGTCTCACTCTGTCACCCAGGCTTCATGGAGTGCAGTGGCACTATCTCAGCTCAACCTCTTCCTCCCGGATTCAAGCTATTCTCCTGCCTCAGCCTTCCAAGCAGCTGGGATTACAGGCATGCGCCACCATGCCCAGCTAATTTTTGTATTTTTAGTAAAGACGGGGTTTCACCATGTTGGCTAGGATGGTCTCGATCTCTTGACTGCGTGATCTGCCTGCCTCAGCCTCCCAAAGTGCTGGGATTACAGGCGTGAGCCACCGCACCTGGCAAGAAAGGGACTTTTTAAAGAAAGAATACCTGATGAACACCTTAAATCCCCAAAATCAAGAAATCCCATGAATCCCAAGCAGAGTAAATAAGAAATCCACATTTGGGTATGTAACGAGGACAGAATACCAAAGACACAGGATACCAAAGTGCATGCTGAATAGAAAGCCAGAGGACCAACACAGAGACAACACGTAGCTGCTGCTCAGCAGCAACAGTGGAAGACTACGGCAACATGGAAATACTGCAAGCCTCGCTGTACTCTCACCCTTCCTAATCCCATGTCCTCTGAAAAGATAGCCCCTATTAAGTTAGGGGTGTACCTTCTAGACCTTTTCTATGCATGTATAAATATACATAATGTATATGGATATGGATGTGTGCATCTATATTTATGTTTATTATTATTATTATTATTATTATTTTTTTTTTGAGACAGAGTCTGACTCTGTCGCCCAGGCTGGAGTGCAGTGGCGTGATCTCGGCTCACTGCAAGCTCAGCCTCCCGGGTTCACGCCATTCTCCTGCCTCAGCCTCTCCAAGTAGCTGGGACTACAGGCACCCGCCACCACGCCTGGCTAATTTTTTGTATTTTTAGTAGAGATGGGGTTTCATCGTGGTCTCAATCTCCTGACCTCGTGATCCGCCCGCCTCGGCCTCTCAAAGTGCTGGGATTACAAGCGTGAGCCACAGTGCCCGGTCTATTATTTTTTTTTTTTTAGAGATGGAGTCTCACTATGTTGCCCAGGCTGGTCTCAAATTCCCAGACTTAAGACACCCCTCTGCCTTAGCCTCCCTAATAGCTGGGACTACAGGCACACCCTAGGGTGTCCTGGCCTTTATCTATATTTAGGTATTGGTATGGTTTGAATTCTTGTCCCCTCTGAAACTCATGAGATTTAATTGACATGAAGCCTTTAGGAGGTGATTAGGTCATGATGACTCTGCCTTCATGAATGGATTAATGCTCTTATCATGGGAGTGGGTTAGTTATCTCGAGACTGGGTTTGTTCTCAAAGCGAGTTTAGCTGATTTCTTCTGTCTTCTGCACTTGCTTCCATCTTCTGCCATTCTCCCATGAGATGACCATCTCCAAGGTGCTGGCGCCATGCTCTTAACCTTCCCAGCCTCAGGAGGTGTAAGAAATAAATTTCTTTTCTTTCTTTTTTTTTTTTTTTTTTTTGAGACATAGTCTCGCTCTGTCACCCAGGCTGGAGTGCAGTGGCGCGATCTCAGCTCACCGCAACCTCTGCCTCCCGGGTTCATGCCATTCTCCTGCCTCGGCCTCCTGAGGAGCTGAGGCTGCCACCACACCCGGCTAATCTGTTGTATTTTTAGTAGAGATGGGGTTTCACCGTGTTAGCCAGGATGGCCTCGATCTCCTGACCTCATGATCTGCCCGCCTCAGCCTCTCAAAGTGCTGGGAACAGGGATGAGCCACTGCGCCTGGCCAATAAATTTCTTTTCTTTATAGTCTTGGCTGGGCACAGTGGCTCACGCCTGTAATCCCAGCACTTTGGGAGGTCGAGGTGAGTGGATCACCTGAGGTCAGGAGTTCGAGACCAGCCTGGCCAACATGGCAAAACCCCCATCTCTACTGAAAAAAAAAAAAAAAAAAAGGCCAGGTGGCGGCTCACGCCTGTAATCCCAGCACTTTGGGAGGCCGAGGCTGGCGGATCACCTGAGGTCAGGAGTTCAAGACCAGCTTGCCCAGCATGGTGAAACCCCATCTCTACTAAAAATACAACAATTAGCCGGACATGGTGGCGGGCACCTGTAATCCCAGCTACTGGGGAGGCTGAAACAGGAGAATCCCTTGAACCTGGGAGGCGGAGGTTGCAGTGAGCCGAGATTGTGCCGTTGCACTCCAGCCTAAGCAACAAAAAGCGAAATCCCATCTAAAAAAAAAAATAGCAAAACCCCATCTCTAGTAAAAATACAAAAATTAGCCAGGTATGGTGGCGGGCACCTGTAATCCCAGCTACTTGGGAAGCTAAGGCAGGAGAATCACTTGAAGCCGGTGGGGTGGGGGGGTGGAGTGAGCCAAGATCACACCATTGCACTCCAGCCTGGGCGACAGAGTGAGACTCCATCTCAAAAAAAAAAAAAAAAATTACAGTCTCATGCTTGAGGGGATGGGCACTCTATTGCCCATGATGCACTTATTTCACATTGCATGCCTGTATCAAAACACTTCATGTACCTTGTAAATATATACACCTACTATGTACCCACAAAAAAATTGAAAATTTAAATAAATAAATAAATAAATTATAGTCTCAGCTGGGCGTGGTGGCTCACACCTGTAATCCCAGTGCTTTGGGAGGCTGAGGCAGGACGATTGCTTGAGCCCAGGATTTCAAGAGCAGCCTGAGCAACATAGTGAGACCCCGTCTCTATTTTAAATAAATGTAAATAAATTACAGTCTCATGTATTCTGTTATAGCAGCATAAAACATATGTCAGAGGCCGGGCGCGGTGGCCTACGCCTGTAATCCCAGCACTTTGGGAGGCCAAGGCAGGTGGATCACGAGGTCAGGAGATTGAGACCATGCTGGCTAACACAGTGAAACCCCATCTCTCCTAAAAGTACAAAAAATTAGCCGGGCATGGTGGCAGGCACCTGTAGTCCCAGCTACTGTAGTCCCTGCCTCAGAGGCTGAGGCAGGAGAATGGCATGAACCCGGGAGGCAGAGCTTGCAGTGACCTGAGATCACTCCACTGCACTCCAGCCTGGGCTACAGAGTGAGACTCCATCTCAAAGAAAAAAGAAAAAAAAAACAAACATATGTTAGAATAACTTAGATATATTTGAATAATACAGTTGTCCCTTGGTATCTGTGGGGAGTTGGTTCCAGGACCCCCACTGATATCAAAATCCAAAGACGCTCAAATCGCTTATATAAATGGCATGATATGGCCAGGCACGGTGGCTCACACCTGTAATCCTAGCTCTTTGGGAGGCCAAGGCAGGAGAATCACTTGAGGCCAAGAGTTCAAGACCAGTCTGGGCAACATGGCAAAACCCTGTCTCTACTAAAAATACAAAAAATTAGCTGGGTGTGGTGGTACGCACCTGTAGTTAAACAATTTTCACCTGGTCTCTTTATTGCAGGGTTTCTCAGAGCGCTTGGCCTGCCAGCATGCATCATGAATTTCAAGAGACGACAGAGCATTTTCCAAACCTATTTGCCCATGGAGCCTTTTCTCCATGGAGTATCTCATTGGACTTAAGTTCCTGAGGACTAACTTTGGGGATGCTGTTTTCTCTTCTATGTGGCCATTTTCATTTGATTCTCACAGGATGGAATTCACCCTCATTTTATGGATGCAAACACTCATACTCATGGAGGTGGGTGAGTTGCTTCCGGTACTCAGTTAACAAACAGCAGAGACGGAAGTAGATGTTTGGGCTTCAGGTTCTAAGGCCAGACTCTTTGTTTTTCTTTTCTTTCTTTCTTTCTTTCTTTTTTTTTTTTTTTTTTTTTGAGACTCACTCTGTCACCCAGGCTGGAGTGCAGTGGTGCAATCTCGGCTCACTGCAACCTCCACCTCCCAGGTTCAAGCGATTTTCCTGCCTCAGCCTCCTGCGTAGCTAGGATTACAGGGATGCGCCACCATGCCCTGCTAATTTTGTATTTTTAGTAGAGATGGGGTTTCTCCATGTTGGTCAGGCTGGTCTCGAACTCCTGACCTCAGGTGATTTGACCTCCTTGGCCTCTCAAAGTGCTGGGATTACAGGCGTGAGCCACTGCGTCCGGTGGCCTAGACTCTTTCTTGACTTTCTCCCACTTTCAAGTCACCTTCTCAAGAGATGGGCTGCTGAGCTTGCTTCTCAGGGAGGTGGAGAGTAGGCTGACTGGTGGGAAGTTGGAAGGGGAAATTTCAGGGAGCCACCGAGCGCGAGCTTCAGAGTTAGTGATAGGGACAGAGCTCTGTGTTGGACTTCCCAGGCCTTAGCCTGGTAACTCCTGCTGCCACCAAACATGAAGCCTCTGCTCTGGCCCCACCTACCTCACTGACAAGCCCTGCCTCTGGCTGCAGAATGGTGAGTGAGACAGGGAAATTGTGGGATAGGTGGAGTTTCCAGGAATACTGGGGTGAGGAAACACCCCCAGGCCTGAGCCCCGATGGAAAGAGCCCCACAGGAGTGGGTCTGGAGGGAAGAAAATCCTTGAAGGCCTGAGCCATTGTCTCCTTTCTGCAGGACACTGGGTCCACCCCACCAAGGAACTCAGTGGTCCCTGAACAAATGGGAGATTATTTTCAGGGTCCTTTATAGCATTCTTTGGCTATTTTTGTCTTCTCTTTCTGTTAAAAGTACATTCACACAGGACATTTCCTTCCTCTAACACAAAGCAGCACAGAACGGTGGGAAGGGTGCTGGCTTGGCATCGGCCGCCTTGCCGAGCACTGGGACAGGTTGCTCACCTCTGGCCTTCAGTTCCAAATTTGGGCTTCAATTTACTGAGCCCAGAAGCAATCTCTTGGTGACACCAACATTAAATTTCTTCTTCTTTCTTTCTTTTTTTTTTTTTTTGAGATGGAGTTTCGCTCTTGTCACCCAGGCTGGAGTGCAGTGGTGCCGTCTCAGTTCACTGTAACCTCTGCCTCCCAGATTCAAGCGATTCTCCTTGCCTCAGCCTCCCGAGTAGCTGGAATTACAGCCATGGGCCACCAACCCCAGCTAATTTTTGTATTTTTAGTAGAGACTAAAGGTGATCCACCCTCCTCGTCCTCCCAAAATGCTGGGATTACAGGCATGAGCCACCGCGCCAGCCCAACATTGAATTTCTATGAGACTTAATTTCTGGCTGGGCGCAGTGGCTTACACTTGTAATCCCAGCACTTTGGGAGGCCGAGGCAGGTGGATCACTTGAGGCCAGGAGCTCGAGACCAGTCTGGCCAACATGGCGAAACCCTGTCTCTACTAAAAAATACAAAAATTAGCTAGGCGTGGTGCTGGGCGCCTGAAATCCCAGCTACTCAGGAGGCTGAGGCAGGAGAATCGCTTAAACCCCGGAGGTGGAGGTTGCAGTGAGTCGGGATGGTGCCACTGCACTCCAGCCTGGGCGATGGAGTGAGACTCTGTCAAAAAAAAGAAAGAAAGAAAGAAAGACTTAATGTACTAATTTATGGCAGGAAGACCCTGCTTTCCCTCTCCTTCCTGACCTCATGATGGGTCCTGAACCAATAGTTGAGAATAAAGGAAGAGATTGGGGCCACTTGATCTAAGTTTGATGAGTGAGAGAAATTGTTCCCGCATCTGGGCAGAGGGCACCTCCTGGGTACTCAGGTTCTTGGGCATCATGTCTCTCCCTCGATCCAGCTGGCCATGCACAGGCATTTTTGTTCTCCTGAGCCCTGGTTCTAGATGGGTTAATGCTGTGATTCAGCTGCAGTCTAGTCTCAGCGCTCCTGAGCTTGGGAGACACCCTGTCTCTCCCCTGCTCCCCACCCCACGCCTATGCTGCACCTCGAGGGCAAGGGTAGCAGGGCCGATGGAAGCTGAGGCACCTCACCTGCCTGGCATTTGCCAGTGCCCAAACAGCTGGGTGTGCAGAAGGAGGAATGAGGAGCCTTGGCAGCTGCCAAGCTACCCAGCGGGGGAGGGAAGGTGGCCAGGTGCGGCTGAGACAGGGTGCGGTGACTGGTCTGGGAGCTCCGAGGCCTGCCCAGACATCTGGCTGGGTCAGGAGGGCCGGGTGTGCTAAGAAGTGTGGGCTGCCCCAAAGCACAGGCTACTGAGCACCTCATGAGCGTAAGATTTGGTGAGCGCCTGAGCGGAGGAGGGGATGGGTGGATGGAAACTTCAGATTCATTATCTGTAAAGTGTGGATAAATAGCAGGGTGGTTTGAAAATTAAATGACTTAGACCAGCCTGTCCAATATGGTGAAACCCCATCTCTACTAAAAATATAAAAATAAGCTGGGCTTGGTGGCATATTCCTGTAATCCCAGCTACTTGGGAGGCTGAGGCAGAAGAATCGGTTGAACCCGGGAGGCAGAGGTTGCAGTGAGCTGAGATCGTGCCACTGCACTCCAGCCTGGGCGACAGAGCGAGACTCCGTCTGAAAGAAAGGAAGGAAGGAAGGAAGGAAGGAAGGAAGGAAGGAAGGAAATTAAATGACTTAATACATATAGGGTACGTAGCACAGTTCCAGTAAGTTCTCAAAAGTCCCAGGTATGATTATGATGAGTCCAGCACATAGGGTTGGGCAGGTTCAGTGTCTGATTCATCTGTTATCCTCTGTGTAACTACAAAAACAACAGACAAAATCAAGACAGCAGCAAAAGTCATCTCCCTCGAGTCCTCGTGAAACCCTATGAGGCAGATACCATTATTGAGCCCATTTTCCAGATGGACAGACAGGCATGGTGAGGGCACCATAATCAGCTAAGGCTAAGCCATGAAGCAGCTGTCCCCACAGAGGGCCTGCCCCATACTCTGGCTGAGGCGAAGGTGGTTCCTCCACCCTCTCCCACTGCCCACCACTCGGTCAGAGAAGCCTGCTGAGGCAGATGAGGAAACAAGGAACCAAGAGGTGACAGGCAGAGCCAGGAGCAGGTATTCTTCCCTCTGAGTGGCCTCTCCAAGCAGCCTCCACCAGACCCTGCCCTCATTCCTGAGCTCATCTCCCACTCTACCCCTCCACTTCTCCCTCTCTTCCTAGTTGGGTCATCTAGGCCTCTTGCCCTCCAGGAAGTCTTCCCTCAGCAGCCTGCCTGTCGGGGGAGTGCTCTGTGGAGCACTCTCACCCTGGGTATCACTATGGAAGTGAGTGAATGGAGCCCCTTCCTTTTCCACATGATTTTGGTGAACCACAGACAGCCTGGGAGATACTCCCCAAAGGTGCTGGCCAAAGCCAAGAGACAACTAAAACAACTATTAATATTTACAGAAAACTTCATCCAACAGTTTTTTTGTTTTTTTCATATGGGGTGTCACACTGTTGCCCAGGCTGGCGTGCAGTGGCATGATCTCACTGCAGCCTCAACTTCCCCAAACTCAGGCAATCCTCCCACCTCAGCCTCCCACAGTGCTGGCCAGGAGATCACTTGAGCTCAGGAATTTGAGACCAGTCTGGGCAACATAGTGCAAACCCATCTCTACAAAAAATACAAAAAATTAACCAGGCATTGTGGCTCATGCCTGTAGTCCCAGCTACCAGGGAGGCTGAGGTGGGAGGATCACCCGAGCCTGGGAGGTGGAGGCTGCAGTGAGCCAAGATCACGCCACTGCACTACAGCATGGGTGACAGAGTGAGACCCTGTCTCAATAGTAATAATAAATAAATAAATAAATAAATAAATATATATATAAATAAAATAAAGCTCCAACTTGCTTCTTCCCAAGTGAGGGTGTCCTCACCCTCAAAGGAGCTGGTAGGGCTATGCTGGGGTCGTGTTCCCTGCTCGCAGAGAGCTTGCACTGCAGAAAGACCATAGCTCTGTGTCCCTGTCTGTGAAATACACACTTTATTGTGATGTAGAGCAAATGCTTGTAAAGCTCTGGACACAGAGTTGTCGCTCCATGCACGGCTTTATTTCTCAGCACAAATGCTAATTTCCCTTCCAAATGCAAAGCTTCTCAACCTCTCAAGCAGTTTAGATTGTCTGAAGGTCACAGCAAGGTCTCATGTTCCGTTTTGCCCACTGGCCTTTCCTGCCTCACTTCCTGCCTCCCTGTTCGTCCTCGGGTCCAGCCAAACTTCTCAGCGTTCCTCAACAATTTGCCTGTTCACAGCTGTGTGTCCCTGAACATGCTGCTCCCTCCGGTGAAACACCTGTCCCTCCCCTTCTTTGCACAACAAACTCCTGCCAATCTTTTTCTCTCAGTTCAATCCTCCTCCAAAGCTTCTTCCGACTCCCCTGGACAGTGTTAATTATTCCTTCCTCTGCTCTCTAGGGGTTTGTCCATATGATTATTTTTTTTTAATTTTTAAATTTTAATTAAAAGAAAAAAAGATGAGCCAGACCTGGTGGCTAATACCTGTAATCCCAGCACTTTGGGAGGCTGAGGTGGGCGGATCACGAGGTCAGGAGATTGAGACCATCCTGGCTAACACGGTGAAACCCTGGCTTTACTAAAAATACAAAAAATTAGCCGGGCGTGGTGGCAGCCACCTGTAGTCCCAGCTACTCAGGAGGCTGAGGCAGGAGAATGGCGTGAACCCGGGAGGCGGAGCTTGCAGTGAGCCGAGACCGCACCACTGTGCTCCAGCCTGGGTGACAGAGCGAGACTCCGTCTCAAAAAAAAAAAAAAAGAGATAATGGGTCTCAACCACGGATGACCTCCGCCTCCTTGGTTCAAGTGATTCTCCTGCCTCAGTCTCCCAAGTAGCTGGGATTACTGGCACGCGCCACCATGCCCAGCTAATTTTTGTATTTTTAGTAGAGATGGGGGTTTCACCATGTTGGTCAGGCTGGTCTTGAACTCCTGACCTCGTGATCCGCCCGCCTCAGCCTCCCAAAGTGCTGGGATTACAGGCGTGAGCCACCGCGCCTGGCCAGAGATGTAGTCTTGCTGTGCTGCCCAGGCTGATCTTGAACTTCTGGCCTCAAGCAATCCTCCTACCTCTGCCTCCCAGTGAGTTGAGATTACAGGTGTGAACCACTAAGCCCCGCCTATATATTTTTTTATTATTATTTTTGAGATGGAGTCTTGCACTATTGACTGGGCTGGAGTGCAATGGTGTGATCTTGGCTCACTCCTGCCTCCACCTCCTGGGTTCAAGCGATTCTCCTGCCTCAGCCTCCTGAGTAGCTGGAATTACGGACACCTGCCACCACACCCAGCTAATTTTTTTGTGTTTTTAGTAGAGACGGGGTTTCACTATATTGGCCAGGCTGGTCTCGAACTCCTGGCCTTGTGATCCGCCCTCTTTGGCCTCCCGAAGTGCTGGATTACAGGCATGAGCCACCGCGCCCGGCCATGATTATTTTAGATTATATTTTAATCCATAATTTCTCTCATTTTTTTCCCGACATCTCTGGCTCTTTCTGTTCTCTGTAGAGTTGACCTTAGAAAAACTGAGGTTGGCAGAGGAGTTGAGCATTTGTCAGGGTATCAGAGTGTCACAGTTCAGCTGGGCCCTGTTTGTTGGAAGGCTCAACATCATGTTTGATGACCCCTCCTCAAGTTGGTGGCCAAGAAGGAGCCACATTTTGCTCCTAAGTATTGTGATTCCCAGTGAATCCTGCCCACACACCTAGGCGTGGCATGGCCCAGAGGCTGCGTGTCTCCATGCCTGTGCAGGTCAAGGCTATCTGGCCAGGTCCAGCTCAAAGGCCTTCTTGGCCAATAATCTCTCGGAGCAGCTTTGGCCATTGGAAGTCTCCCTCTGATGGAGTCTCCCTCTGTCACCCAGGCTGGAGTGCAGTGGCACCATCTCGGCTCACGGCAAGCTCCGCCTCCTGGGTTCACACCTCTCCTGCCTCAGCCTCCTGAGTAGCTGGGACTACAGGTGCCCACGACCACGCCCGGCTAATTTTTTGTATTTCTGGTAGAGACAGCGTTTGATCTTGTTCACCAGGATGGTCTCAATCTCCTGACCTCGTGATCCACCCGCCTCGGCCTCCCAAAGTGCTGGTATTACAGGCGTGAGCCACCACGCCCGGTCTGGCCATCGGAAGTCTTGAACCTGGCTCTAAGCCTCCACAGGGGTGTTGAGACCCTGCTGGGAGGATTCCTTAATGTAGCTTTTTGTTTGTTTGTTTGTTTGTTTTTCTCTCTTTTTTTTTTGAGACGGAGTCTCCTTCTGTTCCCCAGGCTGGAGTGCAGTGGCACAATCTCGGCTCACCACAACCTCTGCTTCCCGGGTTCAAGTGATTCTCCTGCCTCAGCCTCCCAAGTAGCTGGGACTACAGGCGTGCTCCACCATGCCCGGCTAATTTTTGTATTTTTAGTAGAGATGGGGTTTCACTATATTGGCCAGGCTGGTCTTGAACTCCTGACCATGTGATCCGCCCTCACAAAGTGCTGGGATGACAGGCATGAGCTACCGCGCCCGGCCTCCTTAATCAAGCTTTCAATTAGAGCTAAATGTGTATAGATCTCCTCACCCACCCAGATTCAGGCCAGGACACAGCCTGGTATTCTCTTTGGCCTTGCAGAGCCTTTGAACACTCTTTTTAGCTGGAGACTCTCCCACTCTGAGTCCTGCCTCCCCCAAACAGAAGCCAGACCTCCACTTTCCCAGCCTCTGTATAGCTGGGGTAGCAGCCGTGCCCTAAGCCCTGCGCCATTGTTGGAGCTAAGAACCCAGACGGACATTGGCATCATTCAGTTGCTATACCTTGTTCTGGGCAGGCTCCTAGAACATGGAGCTGAGTCAGAACTGCCTCTGCCTCCCAGAATCCCAGAAAGAAAGATGGCAGCCACAAAAACAAGTACTTCTTATAGGGCATCAAGGAAAAGGCTACAATGAGGGGAGGTGTCCAGTGTTCGGGAAACATCAGTTGTGGAGACTTGCAGGGAGGGGCCCCGTCTTACTCATTTATTAATTACCCCGTCCGTCTGGCAATGAGGTGTCCCATAAAATGAACTGAATTTAACATCAGGAGACTTGAATTTGAGTCTGGTTGTGCAACTTTTTAGTTGGTACCTTGGGTGAATCACCACATCCCAAAGTCTCTGTTTTGTATTATATATATAACACCTGTAGCCTTTCCTATGCTGAGGACTACAGGTACACACCACCATGCTCAGCTACCTAAAAAAATTATATATCTGGGGCTGGGCACGGTCCCTCATGACTGTAATCCCAGCACTTTGGGAGGCCAAGGCAGGCGGATCACGCGGTCAGAGATTGAGACGATCCTGGTCAACATGGTGAAACCCTGTCTCTACCAAAAATACAAAAATTAAGCGGGCGTGGTGGCAGGCGTCTGTAGTCCCAGCTACTCGGGAGGCTGAGGCAGGAGAATCGCCTGAACCTGGGAGATGGAGGTTGCAGTGAGCCAAGATCACGCCACAGCACTCCAGCCTGGCAACGGAGCGAGACTCTGTCTCAAAAAAAAAAAAAAAAAAAATATATATATATATATATATCAGATAGATATATAACTATATGATAGATATATAAATATATATATGATAGACATATAAATATATATAAATATAGATACCTATTATAGATATCTATTTTTTTTTTGAGAGGAAGTTTCACTCTTGTCTCCCAGGCTGGAGTGTGGTGGCACAATCTTGGCTCACTGCAGCCTCTACCTCCCAGGTTCAAGCAGTTCTCCTGCCTCAGCCTCCCAAGTAGCTGGGATTACAGGTGCCCGCCACCATGCCTGGCTAATTTTTGTATTTTTAGTAGAGACGGTGTTTCTCTATTTCACCATTTTGGCCAGGCTGGTCTCTAACTCCTGGCCTCATGTGATCCACCTGCCTCAGCCTCCCAAAGTGTTGGTATTACGGGCATGAGCCTCTGTTCCCGGCCATAAATTTTTACTTTTATTTTTTTCTAGTGCATTTCACAGTTTGTGGCACACTGTTGGCACTTTAAGTTTCTGTTGAATGGATGAATGAACAAACCAATGAATGAAAGAATGAATAGTAGACACTCAGGAAATGTTTTATGAAAAATAAAACGTGTACCAGGTGTGGTGGCTCATGCCTGTAATCCCAACACTTTGGGAGGCCAAGGCAGGCAGATCACCTGAGGTCAGGAGTTTGAGACCAGCCTGGTCAACATAGTGAAACCTCGTCTCTACTAAAAATACAAAAATTAGCAGGATGTGGTGGTGCATGCCTGTAATCTCAGCTACTCAGGAAGCTGAGGCAGGAGAATCGCTTGAATCCAGGAGACAGAGGTTGCAGTGAGTCGAGATCACACCACTGCATTCCAGCCTGGGGTACAGAGCAAGACTCCATCTGAAAAAAAAAAGAAAAGAAAAGAAAATAGAAAAAAAAAAAAAAAAAGAGCCTGAGGTCCCTGCTGCCCCAGGAACACAACCAGATATTTGGATTCTGAAGCCAGAACCTCCTCCACCAAATGGCATGGGCTATGATTTAAGCCCAGAAACTGCCTGGACATGGGAGAGGGTCATTGAAGCTGGAGAGAGAAACTGGCTCCTGGCTTGGAGCAAAGGGTTATGGATAGGCAGCCTTTGCTCTATGGAATCTTTCAGGCCCTTGCAAATGACTGTGTATTTAGAGAGAATACAGCTTTGACTGCCTTGCCATGTGGCAGATGAAAGGGCTCAGAAGGGGAACAAGAACAATACTTTCCCAGACAGCAGCTAGGATGTGCCTGAGATATGAGAAGCAGAGTCTAGGCGTTTTAGACACGAACTCTGCCAAGCCAGGGGAGCAAAAGAGCAGCAAAGAATCGGGTGGTTTGTGGTAGAAGGCTAGTGCTGGGTCCTGAGTTTGCTGTGGACTAGCTGTACACACAGAGAGGACACTAGTTTTGTACCAGACATTGCCTCCTCCATGAGAACATCCCAGGCCTAGTGATGCTCAGGATTGATGAAAAGCCCCAGGATTTTCAAGAGATCTGGGTCAATCCTGTTTTCATTCTCTTCCCTACTGGCTGCTTTGAGAAGTTTAATTTAACTGAGGGCAAAATCCTCTAATCGCCTGCTCTAAATCAAGGCATAACATTTGGGGTAATGTAGGGGAGGGAAATGACAATGGGTGAGGTGAGGCTATGGGATGGCAGGGCCTGGGAGAGGTCT
This sequence comes from Pan paniscus, assembly GCF_029289425.2. Taxonomy (NCBI): domain Eukaryota; kingdom Metazoa; phylum Chordata; class Mammalia; order Primates; family Hominidae; genus Pan; species Pan paniscus. Next base: position 48,099,942 of record NC_085926.1, on the reverse strand, counting down.
GAGTTTGATCTCAACTGGTGAGCTGCTGGTGGGAGGCTGGGGGCTCCTGTTAGTCTTTTGGAATTATCTCTTGTCTCATACCTCCAACAGAGTGGGCTGCACTCACTGCAGAGTGGGAAGGGGTGGGTTGGTAAATTAGGATTTACTCTTTTTTTTTATTTGACACAGTCTCACTCTGTCACCCAGGCTGGAGTGTAGCGGCAGGATCTCGGCTCACTGCAACCTCCGCCTCCCAGATTCAAGCAATTATCTGCCTCAGCCTCCCAAGCTGGGATTACAGGGGCCGCCACCACACCTGGCTAATTTTTGTATTTTTAGTAGAGACGGAGTTTCACCATCTTGGCCAGGCTGGTCTTGAACTCCTGACCTTATGATCCACCAGCCTTGGCCTCCCAAAGTGCTGGGATTACAAGCATGAGCCACCATGCCTGGCAAGGATTTACTCTTAAAAATAGCACTTAAAGAGGCTGGGCACAGTGGCTCATGCCTGTAATCCCAGCACTTTGGGAGGCCGAGGCGGGTGGATCACCTGAGGTCAGTAGTTTGAGACCAGCCTGCCCAACATGGAGAAACACTGTCTCTACTAAAAATACAAAATTAGCTGGGCATGGTGGCACATGCCTGTAATCCCAGCTACTCAGGAGGCTGAGGCAGGAGAGTTGCTTGAACCCCAGAGGCGGAGGTTGTAGTGAGCCAAGATTGCACCATTGCACTCCAGCCTGGGCAACAAGAGCAAAACTCCTTCTCAAAAAACAAAACAAAACAAAAAAACATTTAAAGGCTAGGTGCAGTGGCTCACGCCTGTAATACCAGCACTTTGGGAGGCCAAGGTGGGCGCATCACTTGAGGTCAGGAGTCCGAGACCAGCCTGGCCAATATGGTGAAACCCTGCCTCTACTAAAAATGCAAAAAATTAGCCAGCCGTAGTGGTGTGCACCTGTGGTCCCAGCTACTTGGGAGGCTGAGGCAGGAGAATTGCTTGAACCTGGAGGTGGAGGTTGCAGTGAGCTGAGATCACACCACTGCACTCCAACCTGGGCAACAAGAGCAAAACTACGTCTCAAAATAATAATAATAGTAATAATAATAATAGGCCGGGCACGGTGGCTCATGCCTGTAATCCTAGCACTTTGGGAGGCCGAGGCAGGCGGATTGCTTGAGCTCAGGAGTTCAAGACCAGCCAGGGCAACACAGTGAAACCCTGCCTCTACTAAAATGCAAAACATCAGCTGGGCATGGTGGTGTGTGCCTGTAGTCCCAGCTACTCCAGAGGCTGAGGCAGGAGAATCACTTGAACCCGAGAGGCAGAGGTTGCAGTGAGCTGAGATTGTGCCATGGCACTCCAGCCTGGGCAACAGAGCAAGACTCCATCTCAAAAATAAAAAATAGGCCAGGCACAGTGGCTCACGCCTGTAATCCCAGCACTTTGGGAGGCTGAGGCAGGCAGATCACCTGAGGGAGTTTGAGACCAGCCTGACCAACATGGAGAAACCTCGTCTCTATTAAAAATACAAAATTAGGCTGGGTGCGGTGGCTCACGCCTGTAATCCCAGCTACTTGGGAGGCTGAGGCAGGAGAATTGCTTGAACCCGGGAGGCGGAGGTTGCAGTGAGCCAAGATCTCGCCATTGCACTCCAGCCTGAGCAACAAGAGCGAAACTCCGTCTCAAGAAAAAAAAAAATACAAAATTAGCCAGGCATGTTGGTGCATGCCTGTAATCCCAGCTACTCAGGAGGCTGAGGCAGGAGAATCCTTTGAACCCAGGGGGAAGAAGTTGCGGTTATCCGAGATCATGCCATTGCACTCCAGCCTGGGTAATAAGAGTGAAACTCCGTCTCAAAAAAATAAAATAAAATAAAAAAGCACAATGCTCCCACAAAAGCTTGTACATGAATGGTCGTAGCAGCTTTACTCATAAAACTAGAAACAGGCCGGGTACGGTGGCTCACACCTGTAATCCCAGTACTTTGGGAGGCTGAGGTGGGCAGATCGCTTGAGCCCAGGAGTTTAAGACAAGCCTGGGCAACATGAGGAAACCCTGTCTTTACTAAAAATACAAAAATTAGCTGGGCATGTGGCATGTGCTATAGTCCCAGCTACGTGGGAGGCTGAGGCAGGAGGGTCACTTGAGCCTGGGAGACAGAGGCTACAGTGAGCTGAGATCATGCCACTGCCCTCCAGCCTGAGTGACAAAGCGAGTCTCTGCCTCAAAATAAAATAAAATAAAAAGGCCAGGCGTGGTGGCTCATGCCTGTAATCCCAGCACTTTGGGAGGCCAAGGTGGGCAGATCACGAGGTCAGGAGTTAATAGTGAAACCCCATCTCCACTAAAAACAAAATACAAAAATTAGCCAGGCATGGTGGCGCGTGCTTGTAACCCCAGCTACTATGGAGGCTGAGGCAGGAGAATTGCTTGAACCCAGGAGGCGGAGGTTGCAGTGAGCCGAGATTGCACCACTGCACTCCAGCCTGGGCGACACAGCGAGACTCCGTCTCAAAAAAAAAAAAAAAAAAAAAAACTGGGGAAAAATACCCTGGAAACAGCTCAAATGTCACTGGTGAGTGAATAAACTGTGGTACATCCATGCAATGGGAAGTTACTCAGCAGTAGAAAGGAGTGAGCTACTGATGACATACTGATACTTATGCATGGATGAACCTCTCTGAAAAATGCCAGACACAACAACCCACACCTTGTATGAGTCCATATATGTGACATTCCTAGAAATGGTGAAACATAGAGCCAGAATGCAGAATAGGGGTTGCCTGCAGTTTGGAGTGGACATGAGAGTTGACTGCAAATGGGCCAGAGGGAAGTTTTTAGGATGATGGGAATGTTCTAAAACTGGATTTTGGTGATGGTTATACAACCCTCTACATTTACTAAAACTCATTAAACTGTACATTGAAAATGGGTGAATTTTATGGTACATAAATTATACATCAATAAAGCTATTAAAAAAAACTACCGACCGGGGGCAGTGGCTCATGCTTGTAATCCCAACACTTTGGGAGGCCAAGCCAGGTGGATCACAAGGTCAAGAGATCGAGACCATCCTGGCCAACATGGTAAAACCCCATCTCTACTAAAAATACAAAAATTAGCTGGGCGCGGTGGCATGTGCCTGTAGTCCCAGCTATTCGGGAGGCTGAGGCAGGAGAATCGCTTGAACCAGGGAGGAAGAGGTTGTAGTGAGCCGAGATCATGCCATTGCACTCTAGCCTGGCGACAGAGCAAGACTGTCTTAAAACAAAAAACAAAACAAAAAAAAACAAAGACAAACACAAAAAACAACACCTGCACTTTGGGAGGCTGAGGAGAGCGGATTGCCTGAGGTCAGGAGTTCTAGACCAGTCTGAACAACATGGTGAAACCCTGCCTGTACTAAAAATACAAAATTAGCTGGGTGTGGTGGCACACGTCTGTAACTCCAGCTACTCGGGAGGCTGAGACAGGAGAATTACTTGAAACCAGGAGGCAGAGGTTGCAGTGAGCCAAGATCGTGCCATTGCACTCCAGCCTGGGGAACAAGAGTGAAACTCCTTCTCAAAAAAACAAAAAACTGGCCGGGCGCAGTGGCTCATGCCTGTAATCCCAGCACTTTGGGAGGCCGAGGCAGGTGGATCACCTGAGGTCAGGTGTTCGAGACCAGCCTCAACGTGGAGAAACCCCGTCTCTACTACAAATACAAAATTAGCCAGGCATGGTGGTGCATGCCTGTAATCCCAGCTACTTGGGAGGCTGAGGCAGGAGAATTGCTTGAACCTGGGAGGCAGAGGTTGCGGTGAGCCGAGATCGTGCCATTGCACTCCAGCCTAGGCAACAAGAGTGAAACTCCGTCTCAAAAAAAAAAAAAAAAAAAAAAAAACTACCTGGGGCCGGCGCAATGCCTCACACCTGTAATCCCTACACTTTGGGAGGCCAAGGCAGGGGGATCACTTGAGGTCAGGAGTTTCTAAGGCAATGGTTCTCAAAGTGTGGCTCCTGGAGCAGCAGCCGCAGCAGCAGGCCCAGGAGCCTGTTAGAAATGCAAACCTCAGGATCTGAATCGGAGGCTTTGGTGGTGGTGAGGCCCCGCGATCTGAGCTTTAATAACCCTCCAGTGGTTCTGAAGTCTGAGAATCCTGGTGTAATGGAAAGGTGAAGGAGAGCGGAAGGTCATCTCAGGTGCACCTACTGTGCATAGCCACCTGACATGCCCCAAGTCAAATCACCTTCACAGCAACCCAATGAGTCCATATTATAGGCCCCATTCTATAGACAAGGAAACTAAGGCTCCAGGAGACTGGGAGACTTGCCAGTTACTAAGGAGGCAGAGCTGGAATCAAACCGCCACGTTTCTGATTCAAAACCTGTCCCCTCTACTATCCCAGAGGGTCTTGTGAACGTGAGCAAATGAAACTCAAAGTGCCTGGAAGTCCAGGGAGGGGACAGGAGAATGAGAATAAATACAGCTCCTTCAGGTTCTATCTTGGAACAAAGTGTGGGTATAAAGAAATAAACACTCACCGTGGTCCAGTGTTTTCCTCAAGGCTGAGCAGTGGCCCTTGTTTAAGGCTATATTGTTTATTCCTGGGGGATGAGGGGGTGGGGTAATTAGAACTAGCTGCTTGGACAGAAGCCCAGAAGGTCCCAGCTCAGTTCCTTGGGAGCCTGGAATGTGAAGGGTTGGGGACACAGCGAGGAACTCAGAGATCCTGGCCAGAGAGCATAAGGGCTGCTGGAGCCCTGGGAGGGTGGGCCTGTGGTTTATACATGCACGGATGACATAATGTCTGCCTGGCCTGCCCCTCCCGCTCCAAGTGGCCCTGCCCCGGCTTTGCCCTGGCGTTCAGGGGTGGGCTTCATCCCAGAGCTACTCAGGAAACTGAGGCCAATCAGCTGGGTCCTCCCTGCGTAAGCCCAGGGCTGCCAGAATCTTGGACCACCCACGGCCACGCACATGGGGTCACTTCCTTTCATCATTCAGCACTAGCTGCTGCTGTCTGTTGGCCTTGTGTGGACTTTCCAGCAGTTCCCATCGCCTGCTTTTCCCACCACGATCATCTCATTGTTCACTGTCAGACTTGGCCAAACACAGAGACTCTTTTAACCCAACTATTCAGAATGTGCAGAGAAGGGAAGGGATTTACCCTAGGAGAAGGGCAGGAGCAAAACCAGAATCTAGAAGCCCCAGCCAAGTTGCTATTTAATAATAATTTTCCCTATCATTCACGTAGTTTCATCCTTGTTATCTTCCTTGACCCTCTCAGTAACTTTGTGGATGGAGGGTTTATGACTGTTTCATTTATAGATGAGCAACTTGGGGTTTATAGAGCTTAACCAACTTGCTCAAGATCACCCATTAGTAAGTGACAAAGCCAGTGCTTACAACCAGATGCCCTGGCCTCAAATTACTTGCTCAGGCTTCATTCCTGATGATATGAACAACAGCCACAGTGGCCAGGAGTCCAGGAAGAGCTTTAGAGGAATCATGTTAGGTGCAGCCCCCTTGGATTCTATCTTGGAAGAAAGTGTGGGCATTTCTCTTGTTCATTGGCTGAACAAGGTCCTCTCCAATGACTTTCCTGTCTAAATTGGGCAGGCTAGTCCCCAGCTTGAGCAAGTGACCTGAGCGAGAATGGATTCTTCCTGCTGAGAACAGGGCTAGGTGATTGTGTGTGACCTGCCTCCCAGGGCCATGCTCCGCCTCTCAGCAATCTGTTCTGTCCACTATTTTCTTTTCCATGTTTCTTTGCGTATTGTAGGTGACAAAACCCACAGTCTGTCATGGCCAACTTATGTCCCCCTCCAATAGAACTAAAATATGATGATGATCATTGATCCTGATTCCACTTATCAAGGGCACATTGGGTTCTGGTACCATCATACATCATCTGAAGGCCTTGCAGCTCATCAGTGAAGGAACCATGACTGGAACCCAGTACAGCATGACTTTGGGTCATACTTTTTTTTTTTTTTGAGAAGGAGTCTCACTTTGTCATCCAGGTTGGAGTGCAGTGGCACGATCTCAGCTCACTGCAACCTCTGCCTCCGGGGTTCAAGCCATTCTCCTGCCTCAGCCTCCCAAGTAGCTCAGATTACAGGCATCTGCCACCACGCCTGGCTAATTTTTGTATTTTTAGTAGAGTCGGGGTTTCACCATGTTGGCCGGGCTGGTCTCGAACTCCTGACCTCAGGTGATCTGCCTGCCTTGGCCTCCCAAAGTGCTGGGATTACAGGCATGAGCCACTGCGCCTGGCCTTCTGTCTCCTATTTCTAAGGAAGGTCGCTGAGCACAAATGTGGGTCTTGGGTATGGGCAGGTATATAACCTGGCTGCTGCATGGTGCCTTGTGGCTTCTCAGCCAAGTTCTCTGAGCCAGGAACTTCCATATATAAACCAGTTAAACATACCCCTGGGCAGGGTTTTTCTCACCTGGGTGCCCCAGAGAGACAAATCAGGCTGCACACCCCTCTGCTGATTGCTTGGGATTCCCCACTGACATCAGTGCTGATCTCTGGGCAGGTTCTGGGGTGGTGATGCATGCCAGGAGAAATGCTTAGAGGTGGCTTTCACCCAGATTGTTTGGACAGGGAGGGGAGTAGCCTGTTGTAATGCAGAAGGTAGATGTGTGCTCCTAGCTATGGTCTCATGTGCCCTGAGTTCGTCTCTTCTTTTTTTCTTTTTTTTGAGACAGAGTCACACAGGCTAGAGTGCAGTGGCGGGATCTCGGCTCACTGCAACCTCCACCTCCCAGGTTCAAGTCATTCTCCTGCCTCAGCCTCCCAAGTAGCTGGGATTACAGGCATGCGCCACCCAGCCCAGGTAAGTTTTGTATTTTCAGTAGACACTGGGTTTCACTACACTGGCCAGGCTGTTCTCAAACTCCTGGCCTCAGGTGATCTGCCTGCCTCAGCCTCCCAAAGTGGTGAGAGTACAGGCACGAGCCACCGCACCCAGCCCTGAGCTCATCTCTTCTGACCCACTTGCCCCTTGTGCTGGACGTTCCAGGCCAAGAAAGGGTGCTGACCAAAGGCCATAGGCCTTCTCTCTCCTTTTTTTTTTTTTTTGAGATGAGGTCTTGCTATGATTTTTTGTTTGTTTGTTTTTTTGTTTTTTTGAGATGGAGTTTTACTCTTGTTGCCCACGCTGGAGTGCAATGGCGCAATCTTGGCTCACTGCAACCTCCGCCTCCCAGGTTCAAGCGATTCTCCTGCCTCAGCCTCCTGAGCAGCTGGGATTACAGGTGCCCACCACCTGTAATTTTTGTATTTTTAGTAGAGATGGGGTTTCACATGTTGGCCAGGCTGGTCTTGAATTCTTGAGCTCAGGTGATCCGCCCACCTCAGTCTCCCAAAGTATTAGGATTATAGGCGTGAGCCACCATGCCCGGCCAAGGGGTCTTGCTATGTTGCCCAGGCTGGTCCTGAACTCCTGGATTCATGCAATTGGCCTGCCTCAGCCCCCCAAAGTGCTGGGATTACAGGTGTGAGCCACTGTTCCAGGCCTACTTATCTTTTTTTTTTTTTTTTTTTTTTTTTGAGACAGGGTCTTGCTCTATCACCCAGTCTGGAGTGCAGTGGTACAATCATGGCTCCCTGTAGCCTCGAACTCCTGGTCTCAAGTGATCCTCCTGCCTCAGCCTCCCCAGTAGCTGGGGCTACATGTGCATGCCACCAATCCTGGCTAATTAAAAAAAAATTTTTTGTTTCCTTAAAGATGGGACCTCGTTTGGTCTCAAACTCCTGGCCTTCAGTGATCTTCCCATCTGTGCCTCCCATAGCGCTGGGATTACAGGTGTGAGCCACCACGCCCAGCCTACCAAAATTTTAGAGAAGCGAACAAAAAGTATTGAGAGGGCTTAATGCTTGCATTTAAACGCTAACACTGAGGGACTCCAGAAAGACAAGCTGGCACTTCAAAAAGTGCCACTCTTTACTTCTTTGAAACCCTACCCCCTACTGAGTCTTAGACAGGATGAGGTCTGTTGGGTAATGTGATTTGATTCATTTACGTAGCACACGTGTGGGTCTCTCTTATGATGAGCATCAGGTACAGGGTTACTAATATTATTTGCTTTGCTTAATAAAGGAATAATTTATATACAGTGAAAGGTAATATGTATACAACTCAATTAATTTTAACTACATATATATTAATTTTTTTTTTTTGAGATGGAGTCTCACTGTATCACCCGGGCTGGAGTGCAGTGGTGCGATGTCAGCTCACTGCAACCTCCACCTCCCAGGTTTAAGCGGTTTTCCTGCCTCAGCCTCCCAAGTAGCTGGGATTACAGGCATGCACTACCAATCCTGGCTAATTTTTGTATTTTTAGTAGAGACGGGGTTTCACCATGTTGGCCAGGCTGGTCTCAAACTCCTGACCTCAGGTGATCCTCCCACCTCAGCCCCCCAAAGTGCTAGGATTATAGGCGTGAGCCACCTTGCCCAGCCTTAACTACATATACATTAATTTTAACCACTACACTCTGTAGGTGTTTACACCATAGACATTAGTGCCAATTGCCTGGGATTTCCCACTGACATCATTGCTGTTCTCTGGTTCTGGGGAGATGTGTAGTACCTAGATAAAGAAAGTTCAATGGCCAGGTGCATGGTGGCAAACACCTGTAATCCCAGCTACTTGGGAGGCTGAGGCAGAAGAATCGCTTGAACCAAGGACGCGGAGGTTGCAGTGAGCCAGGATCGCACCATTGCACTCCCACCTGGGCAACAAGAGTGAAAGTCCATTTAAAAAAAAAAAGGGTCGGGCGCAGTGGCTCACACCTGTAATGCCAGCACTTTGGGAGGCCAAGGCAGGCGGATCACCTGAGGTCGGGAGTTTGAGACCAACCTGACCAACATGGAGAAATCCTGTTTTTACTAAAATACAAAAAATCAGCTGGGCGTGGTGGTGTGCACCTGTAATCCCAGCTACTCAGGAGGCTGAGGCAGGACAATTGCTTGAACCTGGGAGGCTGAGGTTGTGGTGAGCCGAATCGCACCATTGCACTCCAGCCTGGGCAATGAGAGCGAAACTCCATCTCAAAAAAAAAAAAAAAAAAAGAAGAAGCAGAGAGGTAAACAGGCCCATATAGGGTAAGCACATTCAGAGAAGTAGGGGCAGAAAGGGGGAGAAGACTCCAACAATGTTGAAGGACATTTGAATGGGGAAATGAGCAAACAAAGTTTACATGTACAATCTCCAGCGCACTTTAGCCGCCCCACAGAGCTCACAGAGTTCTTGTGGGACAGTCCACACCCATCTGAAAAGCTGTATGCCAACACCAAGTGGCATTAGAAAGGTCTCACCATCTGCAGGGCAGAGACAGTATCTGCTGCTATGGTCAGTGGGGGGTCTCCCCAGGCCTCAGCTCTCCTGCGTGGCTTCCGATGCCTGCTGAGCACCATACCAGGCGCATTTAACCTTCTGTGTATACACCCAGCCCCACACTATGGGCCTAATAAAAGCTCTGAAATAATGCAGCTCAGATGCCACCCCCAGGAGGCCTTCCCTGACTCTCCTGGGGGAAAAGGGCTCATGTCCTCTTGCTATGTGCTTGCCAGACAGTGAGCACCCCCTGCCCTGGTCTGAGCCACTTCAGATTTCTCAACAGCAGGCAGCACTGGGTCTTGCCTTGGTTCTTGGTTTTGCTGCCAGAAGCCCACAGTCCCTTGGATACATGGCACCAGGGCAGGACTGCTGGATCCCCACAGAAAGCTGGATCCCTTGGAGTCCCACTCAGCTGAAGAGCCCCTGAGTTCTGAGCAGATAAACCTTCCTGCCCTCATGGTCTGTGGTGATTTAAAATATGCCTGCAAATTCTCTGCTATTTCCCCTTTCCAAGGTGGAGGCTGATTCCCTTTCCCTTGAAAGTGGGTCAGACTTAAATGACTCGCTTCTAGTGCACAGAATGTAGCAGAAGTGATGCTATAGAAGTGACTTCAAAGGCTTGGCTGTGAAGAGGTTACAGCTCCCTCCTACATCCTGCCTCTTGGATCACTCACTACATGCTTCAGCCTCCCATGTAGCTGGGACCGCAGGTGCATGCCTCCATGCCCACCACTCACTCTAGAGGAAGTCAATCTCCACATCATAAGGACCCTGAAGCAGCCCTGTGGAGGAGCCCACCTGGTGAAGAAGCGGGATCTCCTGCCAAAGCCAGCATCAACTTGCCAGCCCTGTGAGTAAGCGACCTTGGAAGGGAATCCCCTGGCCTCAGCCAAGCCCTCAGACGATGCAGCCCTATCCAAATGCGATTGAAATTCTTGAGATTTCAAGCCAGAACCGCCCAGCCAAGCCATTCCCAAATTCCTGATCTGCAGAAACTGTGAGAGATAATCAATGTTTATTGTTGTAGTAAGCCGCGAAGATTTGAGGTAATTTGTTGTGAGGCAATGAATAACTAAGATTTTCCTTCTGCCCATTGTCCCTCTCCAAGCTCCCTACACTCCAGCCAAACTGAACCACTGACCAAAGCAACAAATTTTAGGCCCAGTGCGGTGGCTCATGCCTGCAATCCCAGCACTTTGGGAGGCTGAGGTGGGCAGATTACCTGATGTCAGCGGTTCAAGACCAGTTGGCTAACATGGAGAAACCCCATTTCTACTAAAAATACAAAAAAATAGCTGGGCGTGGTGGCGCATGCCTGTAATCTCAGCTACTCAGGAGGCTGAGGCAGGAGAATCGCTTGAACCCAGGAGGCAGAGGTTGCAGTGAGCCGAGATCATGCCATTGCACCCCAGCTTGGGCAACAAGAGTAAAACTCTGTCTCAGAAAAAAAAAAAAAAAAAAGCAACACATTTTTACTGAGTGCCTTCTGTGTGCCAGGCCAGGCCAGATGCTGGGGAGGTAGTAGTGAGCCAGCTATACCAACATGGCCTCACAAGTTTAAAGAGTCACATAATCAGGACGGGCACGGTGGCTCACGCCTGTAATCCCAGCACTTTGGGAGGCCGAGGCAGGTGGATCACGAGGTCAGGAGATCGAGACCATCCTGGCTAACACGGTGAAACCCCGTCTCTACTAAAAATATAAAAAATTAGCTGGGCGTAGTGGCGGGCGCCTGTAGTCCCAGCTACTCGGGAGGCTGAGGCAGGAGAATGGTGTGAACCCCGGAGGCGGAGCTTGCAGCGAGCCGAGATTGCGCCACTGCATTCCAGCCTGGGTGACAGAGCCAGACTCCGTCTAAAAAAAAAAAAAAAAAAAAGAGTCACATAATCCAAAAGTTTGCAGAGCCTACTTTGGCTCACACTGTGCCCTCTAACCAGAAAGCCCATCTCAGCTTGTCCATTAACTTTTTTTTTTTTTTGAGACAGAGTCTCACTCTGTTGCCCAGGTTGGAGTATAGTGGTGCTATCTCAGCTCACTGCAACCTCTGTCTCCCAGGTTCAAGTGATTCTTATGCCTCAGCCTCCCAAATAGCTGGGATTACAAGCGTGCACCACCACATCTGGCTAATTTTTGTATTTTTAGTAAAGATGGGGTTTCACCATGTTGGCCAGGTTGGTCTCGAACTCCTGACCTCAGGTGATCTACCCACCTTGGCCTCCCAAAGTGCTGGGATTACAGGCGTGAGCCACTGCACACAGCTATTCCTTACATTTAAAAATTGTCCTTTCTCCTTCAATAGCGAACACAGATGTTGCCTCCTCCATGAAATCTTTTCCGACTGCCCTTTGTAAATTATTTTTCTCATCTCTGAACTTTTATAATGCTTTATCTTAATCTTAGTTGGACCACTTAACATCTTCTTCCTTATATTATGATTATTTATATATGTAGCTCCCTCTTAGTGGCCATTGGGGGTTAGGATGCCTTATTCATATCTGTGTGCCTCACACAACTAGCATACAGAGTGTCGTGTGCATAGTTAGCATTCAAGAAATGTATGCCAGGTGCGGTGGCTCACACCTGTAATTTCAACAGGATTGCTCAAGCTCAGGAGTTTGAAACCAGCGTGAGCAACATGGGGAAACCTTGTCTCTACAAAAAATTTTTAAAATTAGCTTGGGATGGTGGTGTGTGCCTGTAGTCCCAGCTACTTGGGAAGCTAAGGCAGGAGGATTGCTTGAGTTCGGGAGGTCAAGGCTGCAGTAAAGCTGTGATCATGCCACTGCACTCTAGCCTGGGAGACTGGAGTGAGGAGTGAGGCCCTGTCTCAAAAAAAAAAAAAAGAAAGAAAGAAAGAAAAGAAATGTACATTCTGCAAATGAACATATGAATGACATGACCGTAATAATAACAGAGAAGCTAAATGCCGAAAGATAAAAATGAGGCAGGGTGCAGTGGCTCACGCCTGTAATCCCAGCACTTTGGAAGGCAGAGGCAGGCAGATCACTTGAGATCAGGAGTTCCAGACCAGCCTGTCCAACATGGTGAAACCCCATCTCTACTAAAAAAATACAAAAAATTAGCCAGGCATGGTGGCACGCACCTGTAATCCTAGCTACTCAGGAGGCTGAGGCATGAGAGTTGCTTGAACTGGGAGGTGGAGGTTGCAGTGAGCCGAGATCACTGCACTCCAGCCTGGGTGACAAAGTGAGATTCAGTCTCCAAAAAAAAAAAAAAAAAAAAAAAATCACACACACACACACAAAAACAAGAGGAAAATGAATGCAATGCTGTGCAGGCTGGAGGGGGAGGAGAGTGCGTTCCCCCTGGGAGAACAGGAAAGATATATGCCTCAGCTTCTTGACTCCATGTTTTTGAGGGAGCCTGGAAGGCCCTCCTCTGCCTTGTCCCGCCACCAGCAACAATTCGCCCCCAGGTGAAATATCAGGATGTTCTCAGTGAATGAGGGAGTCTGGGAACTCCTACTGTTCCCTAAGAAGCAGCAAATGCCACCTCTTTCTCTCTTGCTGTCCCAGGCTGCTGAGCACAACCCACCCCATTGCCCTCGCCTCCCCATCTGTGCACCAGCACCCCCTGGACAGGCTCCCCCCAGTAGCAGTGTGTTTTACTCTGCTCTATCAGCTCTTCAGGGCCTGTGTGGAGTCTAGCAGTGGGGATCATGGTGTATATTTATATATTATTTTATTTTATTATTTTATTTTTTGAGACAGTCTTGCTCTGTCACCCAGACTGAGTGCAGTGGTACAATCACAGCTCACTGCAGCCTCAAACTTCTGGTCTCAGGCGATCCTCTTGCTTTAGCCTCCCATGTAGCTGGGACCACAGGTGCATGTCACCATGCCCAGTAAATTTTTGTATTTTTTGTAGAGACAGGGTTTCATCATATTGCCCAGGCTTGTCTCAAACTCCTGTAATCAAGCGGTCCTCCCACCTCGTTCTCTCAAAGTACTGGGATTACAGGTGTGAGCCACTGAGCATTTTTTTGTTTTGTTTTGTTTTGTTTTTTTGAGACGGAGTTTCGCTCTTGTTGCCCAGGCTGGAGTGCAATGGCACAATCTCTGGCTCACCGCAACCTCTGCCTCCTGGGTTCAAGCGATTCTCCCGCCTCAGCCTCCTGAGTAGCTGGGATTACAGGCACCACACCCAGCTAATTTTGTATTTTTAGTAGAGACGAGGTTTCTCCATGTTGGTCAGGGTGGTCTCGAACTCCCGAACTCAGGTGATCCGCCTGCCTCAGCCTCCCAAAGTGCTGGGATTACAGGCGTGAGCCACCGCGCCTGGTGCCACTGAGCATTTTTAAAAGTCAGTGCTGGGGCTGGCCGCGGTGGCTCACACCTGTAATTCCAGTACTTTGGGAGGCCAAGGAAGGCGGATCACCTGAGGTCAGGAGTTCGAGACCAGCCTGGCCAACATAGTGAAACCCCATCTCTGCTAAAAATACAAAAATTAGCTGGGCGTGTTGACACGTGCCTATAATCCCAGCTATTTGGGAGGCTGAGGCAGAAGAATTGCTTGAACTCGGGAGGTGGAGGTTGCAGTGAGCCCAGATCGTGCCATTGCACTCTGGCCTGGGTAACAGAGCGAGACTATGTCTCAACAAAAAATAATAATAATAAAAAAAGTCAGTGCTGGGTGCATAGAATACTGAGTAACGATTCCTTTTCATGGCTTGGTTGTGAATTTCTTGGATCTCCCTCTGTGACCTTGGGCAAGTTGTGTAGCTCCTCTGAGCCTTCAGTTCCTTATCTGTCAAAGGAGAACAAATTCCAACCTCATTGTGAGAACTCAAGGGGGTGATGTGTGTAAAACTTTGACTACGAAGTTCTCATGAGTTCTCCCAGAAGCCATTTCTCTTCCTCTTTCCCTAAGCAGCCTGAGGTAATCTGTGAAAATGGTTCACTATTCACTTGACCCAGAGAACCCCACAAAATCATGCAAATCAAGAGGTTCCAATCTTCGTGTTCACTTTAAGAACACTCGTGAAACTGCCCAGGCCATCATGGATATGCATGTACGAAAAGCCACGAAGTATCTGAAAGATGTCACTTTACAGAAACAGTGCGTACCATTCCGACATTACAACGGTAGAGTTGGCAGGTGTACCCAGGCCAAGCAGTGGGGCTGGACACAAGATTGATGGCCCAAAAAGAGTGCTGAATTTTTGCTGCACATGCTTAAAAATGCAGAGAGTAATGCTGAATTTAAAGGTTTCGATGTAGATTCTCTGGTCATTGAGGATATCCAAGTGAACAAAGCACCTAAGATGCGCCGCCGGACCTACAGAGCTCATGGTCGGATTAACCCATACATGAGCTCTCCCTGCCACATCAAGATGGTCCTTACTGAAAAGGAACAGATTGTTCCTAAACCAGAAGAGGAGGTTGCCCAGAAGAAAAAAATATCCCAGAAGAAACTGAAGAAACAAAAACTTATGGCATGGAAGTAAATTCAGCATTAAAATACATGCAATTAAAAGGGGAAAAAAAACTTTGAATTTTCCCTAGAACTCAATAAGGCTCAGAGAAAGGGAAGGTATAGAGGTGAGCTGAGTGCCTGGTGCTCAGACCCCAGGCTGGGTGATTCCACAAGGCAGTCTGTTGTTCTTTATCACAACCCAGGGAAGTGGGAACTGTCACTTCTTTCACAAGCTCACCCCCTAAGGCTCAGAGGCCTTTACCTGTCAGCAGGGCTCTTTCATGTCCCAGCCAGGAGCTGGATCTAGACACTGCAGTGACACTCTTGACAGGGGAGGAAGGAGGTAAGACAGGCAGATGGATAGAACAAAGGAGGGTCTCCAAGATCACAAAGACACTGCAAGTCAAGGGATAAATGAACATTTGAGAGAGGACCTAGAAGGCCGGTTGCAAGAAGACCAGATTAAAGAAGTCTTGAGACCAGGAGCAGTGGCTCACGCCTATAATTCCAGCATTTTGGGAGGCCGAAGAGGGAGGATCACTTGAGCCCAGAAGTTTAAGACCAGCCAGGGCAACACAGAGAGACTCCATCTCTACAAAAGTAAAAAAATAAAATAAAATAAATTAGCCATTTGTGGTGGTGCACGCCTATGGTCCCAGCTACTTGGGAGGCTGAGGTGGGAGGATTGCTTTAGCTCAGGAGGTCAAGGCTGCAGTGAGCTGTGATTGTGCCACTGCATTCCAGCCTAGGTGACAGAGTGAGACCCTGTCTCAAAAAAAAAAACAAAACTTTGAAACTGGAAGGAAGCCTGGAAAACAATCATAACAACACAACCAATTTACAAATGAGGAGCCTGGGGCACAGAGAGGGAAAGTGGCAAAAGCAGGGCTAGAAACCAAGTTTCCTGACTCCTAGTGTGTTCATTCTGGAGCTGCATCCTTTGGGTGGTGGCTGAGGGCCAGAAGGAAGGTCCACGGACAGCCTAGAGCTTCAAACAGAAACAGAAAGTCTTTAGGGAGGTCAGAGTTCCCAGAAAACTGGGAATTGGGACAAACTGAAAACTGAATTATCTTGCTGCCCTGCCTCTGGGAAGGTCATGTCATAACCATTTTTCTTTTTCTTTTTCTTTTGGCAGGGGGATGGAGTCTCACTCTTGTTGCCCAGGCTGGAGTGCAATGGCATGATCTTGGCTCACTGCAACCTCTGCCTCCTGGGTTCAAGGGATTCTCCTGCCTCAGCCTCCTCAGTATCTGGGATTACAAGCGTGTACCACCACGCCCAGCAAATTTTTGTATTTTTAGTAGAGACGGGGTTTCACCATGTTGGCGAGGCTGGTCATGAACTCCTGACCTCAGGTGATTTTCCTGCCTCGGCCACCCAAATTGCTGGGATTACAGGCACAAGCCACTGCACCAGGCCGTCGTAACCATTTTTCTGTCACAAAAGTTGCACTGATTGTCATTTTGCTAACGAAAACAAAAGAAAACCTTGACCAACAGCCTTGCTGTTCCTCCCTACAACTGGCTCTCTCCCCGTCTCCTCTGCTCTGTCAGATGAGCCCTTCCAGAGCAAGCCTCCACCCATCTCACACACACACCCTGCTTGGCAGCTCCCTATTGTTGTTTCTTTCCTTTTCTTTCTTTCTGTCTTTAAAAAAAAAAAAAAGAAAAAGAAAGAAAAGGGAATAAAGACAGGGTCTTGCTATGTTGCCCAGGCTGGTCTCTAATTCCTGGGCTCAAGCAATCCTCCCACCTCAGCCTCCTAATGTGCTGGGATTATAGGTGTGAGCCATTGTATTTGGTCCCTATTGGCTTTTTTTTTCTTCTTCTTCTTTTTTTTTTTTTTGAGACAGAGTTTTACTCTGTTGCCCAGGCTGCAGTGCAGTGGCGCGATCTCGGCTCACTGCAACCTCTGCCTCCCAGGTTCAAGGGATTCTTGTGCCTCACCCGCCCAAGCAGCTGGGACTACAGGCACACAACACCATGCCTGGCTAATTTTTGTATTTTTAGTAGAGATGAGGTTTCGCCAGATTGGCCAGGCCAGTCTCAAACTCCTGGCTTCAAGTGATCCACCTGCCTCGGCCTCCCAAAGTGTTGGGATTACAGGCGTGAGCCACTGCACCTGGTCCCCATTGTTGACTGAGTCAAAACTAGATGCTCCTGTCTGTCTTTCATGCCGTCCCGGCCTGGATGCAGTTCAGCTTGTCAGCTTCCTCCCCTGCTGCTCTGCCCCCCAGAGTCTCTGCTGATTTGCAGCTTCCCAAATGGGCCTTGCATTCTTATGTTGCCCTGGTTTTTATCTAATGAAATGCCCTTTTTCCACTTTCTTTCTTCCTCTGCCTTTAAAAGCTTGTCTTTCAGGCCCAGTTCCTTGGACTCCTCCGCTATAAGATTCTCTTTAACCCTCACTGCCACCTGTCCCAGCAGAAATGATCATGTTCTCTTCTGTGCTCCCTCAGCAGACTTGTTATTTCTCTCTCCTTTTTTTTGAGACAGAATCTCGCTCTGTCGCCTAGACTGGAGTGCAGTGGTGCGATCTCGACTCACTACAACCTCTGCCTGCCAGGTTCAAGTGATTTTCCTGCCTTAGCCTCCCGAGTAGCTGGGATTACACGTGCGTGCCATGCCCAGCTAATTTTTGTATTTTTAGTAGGGATGGGGTTTGCCATGTTGGCCAGGCTGGTCTCAAACTCCTGACCTCAAGTGATCCACCTGCCTTGGCCTCCCAAAGTGCTGAGATTATAGGTGTGAGCCACTGCACCCAGCCGAACTGGTTATTTCTCTATGTACCACTTATCAAAGTCCAATTTGAACTATACAGCATTGTGCGTGAATGTCTTCTCAACATTTTATAAAGAAACATTTCAAATACACAGCAAAGTTGAAGGAATTTTAAAGTTAACACCCATATCTCTGGCACTTTGTTTTTACTATCAACACTTTTTTTTTGTTTTTTTGAGACGGAGTCTCGCTCCATCGCCCAGGCTGGAGTGTAGTGCCGTGATCTCAGCTCACTGCAAGCTCCGTCTCCCGAGTTCACGCCATTCTCTTGCCTCAGCCTCCCGAGTAGCTGGGACTACAGGCGCCCGCCACCATGCCCCGCTAATATTTTTGTATTTTTTTTAGTAGAGACAGGGTTTCACTGTGTTAGCTAGGATGGTCTCCATCTCCCGACCTCGTGATCCACCCGCCTCAGCCTCCCAAAGTGCTGGGATTACAGGCATGAGCCACTGTGCCCGGCCTATTAACACTTTATCATACTTGCTTATTGTTATTTATGTGTTTATTGTTTGAGACAGAGTCTCACTCTGTTGCCCAGGTTAGAGTGCAGTGGTGTGATTTCGGCTCACTGCAACCTCCGCCTCTAGGGTTCAAGAGATTTTCATGCCTCAGCCTCCTGAGTAGCTGGGATTACCAGCGTGCACCACCCCCGCCAGCTAATCTTTGTATTTTTAGTAGAGATGGGGTTTCACCATGTTGGCCAGGATGGCCTCAAACTCCCAGCCACGGGTCATCTGCCTACCTCGGCTTCACAAAGTGTTGGGATTACAGGCGTGAACCACTGCACCTGGCCTATTTACTTATTTATTTATTTTTGAGACAGGGTCTGGCTCTGTCACCCAGGCTGGAGTGCAGTGGCACGATTTTGGCTCACTGCAGCCTCGACCTCCTGGGCTCAAGCAGTTCTCTCATCTCAGCCTCCCAAGTAGCTAGGACTAACACGGGCATGCCTGTCTAATTTTTTAATTTTTTGTGGAGACGAGGTCTCACTATGTTACCCAGGCTGGTTTCAAACTCATAGACTCAAGGGGTCCTCCCGTCTTAGCCTCCTAAAGTGCTGGGATTACATAATGTACATATCAAAAATGCATTGCTTCCCAGAACAGGGGTTAATCAGAAGACAACATGGCCAGTTAGTCTCTACACAATGAAATAATCAAATCTTGGCCGGGCGCAGTGGCTCATGCCTGTAATCCCAGCATTTTTGGAGACCAAGGCCAGTGGATCACCTGAGGTCAGGAGTTTGAGACCAGCCTGGCCAACGTGGTGAAACCCCCGTCTCTACTAAACAAAATTAAAAATAAAAAAATTAGCTGGGCACGGTGGCATGCCTGTAATTCCAGCTACTCAGGAGGCTGAGGCAGAAGAATCGCTTGAACCGGGGAGGCGGAGGTTGTAGTGAGCCAAGATCTTGACACTGCGTTCTGGCTTGGGCAACAGGGTGAAACTCTGTCTCAAAAATAAATAAACAAATAAAAAATAGGCCAGGCGCAGTGGCTCGTGCCTGTAACCCCAGCACTTTGGGAGGCCGAGGCAGGTGCGTTAGGAATAACGCTCAAAATCCTAAGGAAATTGAACACTTGAACAAAGGATCCTTAGCAAAGCAATTTTGTTTCTGTGCAGAGGGGTGCCTCCTTGCCCAGTTGCCATGAGAGCACACCTGAACAAAGGAGCATGAGAGCCTTTATTCCTGACACAAGTTCTGCCCCTGTACCCTTTCCCCATTGGCCGGGGCCGGGTCATACAATTTAAACTAATCCCGGTTGGCTAAACATTTAATTTTTTTTAGATAGGGTGGGCACGTAAAAGAAAGTGGAGAGGAAGGGTAAGGGGTGTCTGTAATGAGCTACAAAGTTAGTCCTCTTTCCAAATAAGGAAAGGAATGTGAGCTGGTACTGATAACGCCTGGTACTGTGGCGGCATGCCTGGGCATCTAACAAAGGCAAAAAGGAAGAAAGGAGAAAAAGGAGAAAAAAAAGGGTGGGGGATACTATGAATTAAAGAATAAATGATTGATCAGGTTATCTGAAGAGAAACCTCATCATATCCCACAGGTGGATCACTTGAGGCCAGGAGTTTGAGACCAGCCAGACCAACATGGTGAAACCTCATCTCTACTAAAAATACAAAACTAGCCAGATGTGGTGGCGCATGCCTGTAATCTCAGCTACTATGGAGGCTGAGGCAGGAGAATCACTTGAACCTAGGAGGCAGAGGTTGCAATGAGCTGAGATCGCACCATTGCATTCCAGCCTGGGCAACAAGAGCAAAACTCCATCTCAAAAAAAAAAAAAAAAAAAAAAAAAGGCCACGCGCGGTGGCTCATGCCTGTAATCCCAGCACTTTGGGAGGCCGAGGTGGGTGGATCACCCGAGGTCAGGATTTCGAGACCAGCCTGGCCAACATGGTGAAATCCCATCTCTACTAAAAATACAAAAATTTGCTGGGCATGGTGGTGTGTGCCTGTATTCCCAGCTACTTGGGAGGCTGAGGCAGGAGACTTGCTTGAACCCGGGAGGTGGAGGTTGCAGTGAGCCGAGATCGCACCACTGCACTCCAACCTGGACGACAAGAGTGATACTCCATCTCAAAAAAGAAAAAAAAGAAAAAGAAAAAGAAATAAACAAATCTTAAGGGTACTGTCAAAGAAAAGAGTCAAACTCAGTAAAATATTTGAAGAGATTTATTCAGAGCCAAATATGAGTGACCATGGGCCATGACAGAGCCCCAGGAGATCCTGAGAACATGTGCCCAAGGTGGCATTTGAAATGCTTGTTTCCCAGTGCTGTAAAGAAATAGCACTTGAACATAAATATAATTTCCTTAGTAAGGCCATTTTTACTTCCTGCAGAAAGGGTACACTCACCAGCAGTTTTGCCACGAGAGTACACTGAACAAAGGAGACAGGGTCATTTATAACCTGACACATCCACCCTACTGCTGTGTCTGGTTTCCACTGGCTGGAACGGGACCTCACATTCTGTATTTGTCCTGATTGGCTAGCAACTTAGAACTTTTTAAAAGAGGCAAAGGTAGAGGAGAACAAAGGAAGGAGAAAGTAACTTGTAGAATGCTAAGAAAGATAAAAACACCTTGGAAGCTAAAAACATAAAGTACATTGATTTCTTTATCACGGCTAGCAGATATTTAAGAATGTTAGCACAGGTCTTTGAATAAATTTTGCTTCTAAGAGAAGTTACTATTTATTCCTAATTAAATGGGGAGGAAAGTCTTTGAAGAGGAACCTTTGGTTTTTACAGTGGTCAGGCCACAGACTGGTTTTTTTGTTTGTTTGTTTGTTTGTTTGTTTGGAGACGGAGTCTCGCTCTGTCGCCCAGGCTAGAGTGCAGTGGCTCAATCTCAGCTCACTGCAAGCTCCGCCTCCTGGGTTCATGCCATTCTCCTTCCTCAGCCTCCCGAGTAGCTGGGACTACAGGCGCCCACCACAATGCCCGGCTAATTTTTTGTATTTTTTTAGTAGAGACGGGGTTTCATCGTGTTAGCCAGGATGGTCTCGATCTCCTGACCTCGTGATCCGCCCGCCTTGGCCTCCCAAAGTGCTGGGATTACAGGCGTGAGCCACCGCGTCCGGCCTACAGACTGGTTTTATACATTTTAGGGAGACAGAAGACATCAATCAATACATGTAAGATGTACATTGGTTTGGTCTGGAAAGGCAGGACATCTTCAGGTGGGGGGTGTTTCCAAGTCTAGTTCATAAATGGACTTCAAAGAGTCTCTGATTTGCCATTGGTTAAAAGAGTTTGAGAGTTTATCTAAAGACCAGAAATCAATAGAAGGGAGTCTCCATGTTAAGATAAGGGGTTGTGGGGCTGGGTGTGGTGGCTCACGCCTGTAATCCCGGCACTTTGGGAGGCCGAAGTGGGTGGATCACGAGGTCAGGAGTTCAAGACCAGCCTGGCTAACACAGTGAAACCCCATCTCTACTAAAAATGCAAAAAAAAATTAGCTGGGCATGGTGCTGGGCGCCTGTAGTCCCAGCTACTTGGGAGACTGAGGCAGGAGAATGGCATGAACCTGGGAGGCAGAGCTTGCAGTGAGCCAAGATTGTGCCACTGCACTCCAGCCTGGGCAACAGAGCGAGACTCTGTCTAAAAAAAGATAAGGGGCTGTGGAGACCAAGGTTCTTATTATGCAGATGATGAAGCTTCCAGACAGCAGGCTTCAGAGAGAATAGATTGTAAATATTTCTTATCAGACTTAGTCTGTTTTAATAGTCGTTTTCTCTTTTTCCTTTTTAAGACAGTGTTTCACTCTGTTGCCCAGGCTAAAGTGCAGTGGCACAATCTCAGCTCACTGCAACCTCTGCCTGCTGGGTTCAAGAGATCCTCCTACTTCAGCCTTCTGAGTAGCTAGAACTACAGGAGTCTGCCACCACATCTATTTTTTTTTTTGCTGTTTTTTTTTTAAAGTCAGGGTCTCACTCTGTTGCCCAGGCTGGAGTGCAGTGGTGCAATCACAGCTCACTACAGCCTTGATTTCCTGAGCTCAAGCAATCCTCCCACCCCAGCCTCCTGGACAGCTGGGACTACAGGCATATGCCACCAAGCCTAGCTAATGTTTGCATTTTTTGTAGAGATGAGGTATTGCTATGTTGCTCAGGCTGGTCTCAGTAGCATACAAAACATACTTATCTCTTTGGAGATTCCAAGGATTTTAGGAGTTGTATGCCAAGAAGCTGGGACAAAAGCCAAATATGTATTTCACAATATCACAGTCTACCCCTAGTCTTTGAACACAGATCCCTTACATCAAAAGGATATACAATGCAAAAGTGCTGGCAAAAGCTGCCCCGTCCGGGAGGGAGGTGGGGGCGGGTCAGCCCCCCGCCCGGCCAGCCGCCCCGTCCGGGAGGTGAGGGGCGCTTCTGCCCGGCCGCCCCTACTGGGAAGTGAGGAGCTCCTCTGCCCGGCCACCACCCCATCTGGGAGGTGTACTCAACAGCTCATTGAGAACGGGCCATGAAGACAATGGCGGTTTTGTGGAATAGAAAGGGGGGAAAGGTGGGGAAAAGATTGAGAAATCGGATGGTTGCCGTGTCTGTGTAGAAAGAGGTAGACATGGGAGACTTTTCATTTTGTTCTGTACTAAGAAAAATTCTTCTGCCTTGGGATCCTGTTGATCTGTGACCTTACCCCCAACCCTGTGCTCTTTGAAACATGTGCTGTATCCACTCAGGGTTGAATGGATTAAGGGCGGTACAAGATGTGCTTTGTTAAACAGATGCTTGAAGGCAGCATGTTCGTTAAGAGTCATCACCACTCCCTAATCTCAAGTACCCAGGGACACAAACACTGCGGAAGGCCACAGGGTCCTCTGCCTAGGAAAACCAGAGAACTTTGTTCACTTGTTTATCTGCTGACCTTCCCTCCACTATTGTCCTGTGACCCTGCCAAATCCCCCTCTGCGAGAAACACCCAAGAATGATCAATAAAAAAGAAAAAAAAAAAAAAAGTGCTGGCAAAATTACTGGAATCCCGTTTAAGCATTAGTAATTAGTCTAGTCTATATCATATCATATAAATGTATTTCTCGGGGCAAGGCCACTCAGGTTTGTAGACTTCCATTCAATCTTGTCAGGTTCCAAAACCAGGAGTTGTCTCAGCAAACATAGCATCTGGTATAATTGAGCTGAGACAATGTCATCTCTTGGAGGTGTTGATGTAACATTGGATTTCTCTCATTACATAACCCATTGAATCATTTGTTTACCCTTGGCTACGATTTCTTCATTTGTACCCAAACTTTTCCACCTTTGGAAGGGACATTAGGTTCAGCCACTGTGCTGGTCTTGATTGCAGGCAGCAATACTAGTCTATCAAGTACCTCTCCTCAGTCCATTCCCATTCAGATAGGGTAAGGCTACACAGTGCAAAACTAGTGGGCTAATTTTACCACCAGGCAATATAGCTGTATTCACTGTTAACAGCAATTTTACCAAATGGGTTAAAGGCGCAACCCACCCCCATCAGGCCCTTAGAGATTATAAGGCTGGGCCGGACACGGTGGCACATGCCTGTAATCCTAGCACTTTGGGAGACTGAGGCGAGTGGATCACCTAAGGTCAGGAGTTCAAGACCAGCCTGGCCAACATGGTAAAACCCCATCTCTACTAAAAATACAAAAATTAGCTGGGCATGTTGGCACATGCCTGTAATCCCAGCTACTCGGGAGGCTGAGGCAGGAGAATTGCTTGAACCTGGGAGGCAGAGGTTGCAGTGAGCTGAGATCACGCCACTGCACTCCAGCCTGGGCAAGGGAGTGAGACGCTGTCTCAAAAAAAAAAAAAAAAGAAAGAAAGAAACTATGAGGCTGGGCATGGTGGCTCACACCTGTAATCCTAGCACTTTGGGGGACCAAGGCAGGTGGATCACTTGAGCCCAAGAGTTCAAGACCAGCATGGGCAACATGAAGAAATCCTGTCTCTACAAAAAAATACAAAAATTACAGCTGAGTGCGGTGGCTCACGCCTGTAATCCCAGCACTTTGGGAGGCCAAGAAGGGCGAATCATAAGGTCAAGAGATCGAGACCATCTTGGCCAACATGGTGAAAACCCGTCTCTACTAAAAATACAAAAATTAGCTGGGCATGGTGGGGCGTGCCTATACTCCCAGCTACTCGGGAGGCTGAGGCAGGAGAATCACTTGAACCCGGGAGGCGGAGGTTGCAGTGAGCCAAGATTGCGCCACTGCACTCCAGCCTGGTGACAGAGCAAGACTCTGTCTCAAAAAAAACCCAAAACAACAACAATAAAAAAAAAATACACACACAAAAATTAGCTTGGCGTGCATGGCACACAGGTAGTCCCAGCTACTCGGGAGGCTGAGGTGGGAGAACTGCTTGAGCCTGGGAGGTCGAGGCTACAGTGAGCCGTGATGGCACCACTACATTCTGGGTGACAGAGTGAGACTCTGTCTCAAAAAAATAAATAAATAAAAAGGAATCCTTACATAAGGTTTAAAAACATAGTTACAGTCTCTTGCTTAGGAATCCTTCCTGCCTCCAGCTTTTGTAGTTGCAGTCCTGGGCCTAGGACCACTGCATAAGGTAGGGGGAAGATTTTTGAGATGATGTAGGGAACAAAGAAAAAAAAGGTATAGTCATTATGTCAGCATAATGCTTCCTTGGCAAGAATTGCATAGTCACTCCAGCCTTCTCCCCGGCCCCTTCTCTCCAGATCCACCAGAAAAACAGAGGAAAATCTAATGGGGTCGTCCTTTAGTCTCATGCATGTTAAGTGTGAGCACACACTCATGAATGCATGTAAACCAGCCCTTCATGCTTTTATCTACCCCAGTTTTAGACAACCCATGCTTTTTTTGATAGCCAGAAGCAGGTTTTTTTTATTTCTGGTTTAGTTCCAAAAAAATAAAAATAAAATCACCCAGTGATTATGGGGAGTCTAGGAAAACTTGTCCCAACAAAGCCAATGTGGAGGTGAAGAGATGACTGGGCAGCTGGGCAGTGGGACTTTCTGTTTGGCAGGCTGCTTCTCCTGTGCCTGGTCATGGTTTTCATGTGAGAAGAATGTTCCCGGCCCTGCTAGGGTTTTTCATGGCCACGAACTCACGTCTTTTTCTGAAATTTCAACCTGTTCCATTTGAGAGAGCAGAATTCCCTCATCAAGTCCTCCCCGTCCCACGGCTCTTCCTTCAGCTTCCGGCAGCAGTGCTGGGCAGTGGGGTCGATCGGGTGAGCTTCTGCATTGAAGATATACCCCCCAGCCCCTAGGATGCATTCCCCATAGTGAGTGATCACGGTGGGTGGAGCCATTGCTATGGATGAAGTGGACAACCAATATTTTATTTGCCCATTTCACTTCTCCGTCAAATTATTACTTTTTTTTTTTTTTGAGACAGGTTCTCTGTTGTCCAAGCTGGAGTGCAGTGGTGTGATCAACAGCTCACTGCAGCCTCAACCTCTTGGGTTCAAGAGATCCTCCTAACTCAGCCTCCTGAGTAGCCAGGACTACATGTATGCACCATCATGCCCGGCTAATTTTTGTATTTTTTGTAGAGATGCAGTCTCACTATGTTGCTCAGGCTGCTCTCAGACTCCTCCTGGCCTCCAGTGATCTGCCCCTCTTGGCCTCCCAAAGTGCTGGGATTACTGGTGTGAGCCACCATGCCTGGCCAGTTGGCTTCTTTTTTTTTTTTTCTCAGCTGTGTGAAATCTTCCACAACAGAGGAGGTTGGTTTGTAGGTAGAGAAGGGCTGATGAAGGCCGGGCGCGGTGGCTCACGCCTGTAATCCAAGCACTTTGGGAGGCCGAGGCGGGTGGATCACGAGGTCAGGAGATCGAGACCATCCTGGCTAACACGATGAAACCCCGTCTCTACTAAAAAAATACAAAAAATTAGCCGGGCATTGGGGTGGGCGCCTGTAGTCCCAGCTACTCGAGAGGCTGAGGCAGGAGAATGGCATGAACCCGGGAGGCGGAGCTTGCAGTGAGCCGAGATCACGCCACTGCACTCCAGCCTGGGCGACAGAGCAAGACTCCATCCTAAAAAAAAAAAAAAAAAGAGAAGGGCTGATGAAAACAGAAACAAAGCACGAAAAGCAGATTTGTCATTTCCAAGTTACTTTCTTTGTAAGATGGGTACAGGAAAACAGAATCAAAAAATAACTGGTTGATGTCAGTTACTTTTTTGTAAGGATTAAAACAGAGGAGGCTGTGCACGATGGCTCACGCCTGTAATCCCAGCACTTTGGGAGGCCAAAGCGGGTGGGTCAATTGAGTCCAGGAGTTTGAGAACAGCCTAGCCAACATAGTGAAACCCCATCTCCACTAAAAATGAAAAAAAAAAAAAAAAATAGCTGGGAAGGTGGCACATGCCAGTCCCAGCTACTTGGGAGGCTGAGGCACAAGAATCGCTTGAACATGGGAGGCAGAGGTAGCAGTGAGCTGATGTCACCATTGCACTCCAGCCTGAGCAACAGAACAAAACTCTGTCTCAAAACAAACAAACAGGCCAGGCGCGGTGGCTCACACCTGTAATCCCAGCACTTTGGGAGACCGAGGTGGGCTGATTACTCGAGGCCAGGAGTTCAGGACTGGCCTGGCCAACAGGGTGAAATCCTGTCTCTATTAAAAATATCAAAAGTTAGCTGAGGCTAGGCACAGTGGCTCATGCCTGTAATCCCAGCACTTTGGGAGGCCAAGGCAGGTGGATCACCTGAGGTCAGGAGTTCGAGACCAGCCTAGCCAACATGGTGAAACCCTGTCTTTACTAAAAATACAAAAAATTAGCTGGGCATGGTGGCACGTGCCTGTAGCCCCAGCTACTCAGGAGGCTGAGGCACGAGAATAGCTTGAATTTGGGAGGAAGGGGTTCCAGTGAGCTGAGATCGCGCCACTGCACTCCAGCCTGGGCAACAGAGCGAGGCTCTGTCTCAAAAAAAAAAAAACAAAGAACACACACAGAGGGAACTTCATCATCATGTTACATAAAACTGGCCTGTTTCGGAATTTGGCTATTATCTCTCATTCTTCTGATTTCTCAGAAGGTCAGGTAAACAGCTTGGTTTCTTAACATATAATTTTAGCATGAGTAATTCTATTTTAGTTTTTTCCTTTTTTTTTTTTTTTGAGACAGAGTCTCACTTTTGTTGCCCAGGATGGAGTGCAGTGGCGCAGTGTCGGCTCACTGCAACCTCCACCTCCCGGGTTCAAGCAATTCTCCTGTCTCAGCTTCCCGAGTAGCTGGGACTACAGGTGTCCGCCACCATGCCCGGCTAACCTCAGGTGATCCGCCAGCCTCAGCCTCCCAAAGTGATGGGATTACAGGCATTAGCCACCTTGCCCGGCCCATTTTAGTTTTTAGTCTGGTCTTTTGGGGCCTAGTGCAGGAGCTTTGTCCAAAACAATGGCTAACGTAGTGTTTTTATTAGCATCTGAAAGACTCGTGAGGGGAATCTGAGACAGTACATTTGATAAGGCTTCCCGAATTGTCTTTCCCTTTTGCAGCAATATAGTTATTTTAGGGGGCTGGGGTTCCCATTAAAGGGTTCTTGGCAATATTAAGTGAGTGAATATGTCATTTATCCTAAAGCCAGTCCCATATGGCTTGCATATGAAGTATATCAGCTGCTTCATCTGAGTGTTCTATTTGGCATTTGTAGGTGGAGCCAGGCAGTCCCCCTTTGCAGGGTAAACAGACCTTACCATGGCTTTTATCCAGTCCATCAGGCTGGCTGTTCCCTTGGGAATAACCTCCTATGTGTCTGTGTCTCGTAGAGCCATCTGTGATTGTTCCATAGTGAGCTGTGGGTCCTGTATCAACCCAAACATGCTCTTTCACTCTGCAGCACTTCAAACCAAAGATACTGCTCCTAAATTTGTTGCTCTCAAAATCCATTTTAGTAAAGCCTCCTCAGGAACCTGATGATACCAATCTGCAAAATGAAATGCTTCCTTCGTACTATCCCTCTAGTTTTCACAGTATCTTGGTTTTGCTGCTTCCCCGCATTGACTGCCTTTTTGGTAACCACAGGTCTTAGAGGTACTTTCTGTTGTCTCTCTATAATTTTTCCCTTCTGGGGGAGGCTTTGTGGCTTGTGGCCAAAGCTCAGACTAACTGAAAGCTAAACTTAGTCTAGCATCAAGATTGACCCAGAACTCCCTTTTACTTTCATTTTTAGCTATTATATATAACAGTAAACAAGAAATTGAAATTTTGTGTTTTTTTCTTATTAGTTTGCATTTCTTTTTTGTTGTTTTGAGACATGGTCTCATTCTGTCACCCAGGCTGGAGTGCAGTGGTGCAATCTAGGCTCACTTCAATCTCCACCTCCCAGGCTTAAGTGATCCTCCCACCTTAGCCTCCCAAGTAGCTGGGACTACAGGCCTGCACCACCATGCCCAGCTAATTTTTGTATTTTTGTTGTTGTTGTTGTCATTGTTTTGAGACAGAGTTTTGCTCTTGTTGCCCAGGCTGGAGTGCAATGGCGCAATCTCGGCTCACCGCAACCTCCACCTCCTGGGTTCAAGCGATTCTCCTGCCTCAGCCTCCTGAGTACCTGGGATTACAGGCGCATGCCACTACGCCTGGCTATCTTTGTATTTTTAGTAGGGTTGGGGTTTCTCCATGTTGGTCAGGCTGGTCTCAAACTCCTGACCTCAGGTGATCTGCCTGCTGAAGCCTCCCAAAGTGCTGGGATTACAGGCATGAGCCATCGTGCCCGGCCTAATTTTTGTATTTTTATTAGAGACAGGGTTTCACCATGTCGCCCAGGCTGGTGTTGAGGAAATCCTGACCTCAAGTGATCCTCCCGCCTCGGCCTCCCAAAGTGCTGGGATTACAGGCGTGAGTCACTGCACCCAGCCTAGTTTGCATTTCTTTATCCATTTGGTAAACCTACTCCCTGGGAGTTGGATCCATCTCTAAATTTTATTGGTAACTTTTACCTTTTGTAACTGATTGTAGCACAGCTGATACTTCGTACCATGGGGGACCACACGGCCACCCAGGAATCAAAAGTTCCTCACCTCCCACCCTTTATCCTTTTTCTTCCCAAACTACATGTTTCCATGAGCAGGGCTGGTATAGTAAATCCCACTTCTGACACCAAACATGACATTATAGGTGGAGGAACAAAAAAAAAACAACCAAGTGATTTTTCCTATTCTCTTACTCAGCAGTCAACAATACTTCTGTGACCAGTGTATGGGAGTTTTTCCCCACACACCAAGCAAGTAGTCCTTCGGCTGTGGACACCAGCTATATGTCCTCTAATTCAGTTTAATTCTGGCACTATCTACCCATAGATAGAGTCAGATCCCATATGTTGAAGGTTTAGTCTCCTGAATAGCTGGGATTATAGGCATGCACCACCACGCCTGGCTATTTTTCGTATTTTCAGTAGAGATGGGGTTTCACCATGTTGACCAGGCTGGTCTCGAACTCCTGACCTCAGGTGATCTACCCTCCTTGGCCTCCCAAAGTGCTGGGATTACAGGCGTGAGCCACTGCGCCCAGCCTAATTTTTTTTGTATTTATTTTTTTTGTAGAGAGATGGTCTCGTCATGTTGCCCAGGCTGGTCTTGAATGTCTGGGCTCCAGTGATCTGCCCATCTCCACCTCTCAAAGCACTAGGATTACAGGTGTGAGCCACCGTGCCTGGCCTCATTTGGATTTTTAATGGAGACTTCATTACATAGGCATGGTTGATTAAATAATTAACCATTGGTGATTGACTTAACTGTCAGCCTCTCTCCTCTCCCAGGAGGTTGGGGAGTGGTGCTGAAAAGTTACAACCCTCTAATCTGCCTTGGTCTTCGCTGTTACCAGCCCCCATCCTGAAGCTACCTAGGGGCTGCCAGCCACCAGGCAACTTAATAGTGTACAAAAGATACCACTCTGAATTCCAATAATTTTAGGAGTTGTATGCCAGAAAAGTGGGATAAAGACCAAATACAGTTATACTTAGCTTAACAAGAGGGATGTGTTCTAAGAAATGCATCACTAAGTGATTTCATCATTGTGCGAACACCATAGAGTGCACTTACACATACCTAGATGATACAGCCTACTAAATACCTAGAATACCCAGGGTACAGGATGTAGCCTGTTGCTCCTACACCACAAACCTGTACAGCGTGTTACTGCACTGAATACTATAGGCAATTGTAACACCTGGTAAATATTTATGTATCTAAACATATCTAAACATAGAAAAGGTACAGTAAAAATATAGTATTATAATCTTTTTTTTTTTTTTGAGACTGAGTCTCGCTCTATTCCAGGCTGGAGTGCAGTGGCACAATCTCAGCTCACTGCAACCTCCACCTCCTGGGTTCAAGTAATTCTCGTGCCTCAGTTTTCCAAGTAGCTGGGATTATAGGCAGCTGCAGTCATGCCCGGCTAATTTTTGTATTTTTAGTAGAGACAGGGTTTCACCATCTTGGCCAGACTGGTCTCGAACTCCTGACCTCAAGTGATTCACCTGCCTTGGCCTCCCAAAGTGCTGGGATTATAGGCTCAAGCCACCATGCCTGGCCAAAAATGCAGTATTATAATCTTATAGGGTAGGGCTAAGTGGCTCACACCTTGTAATCCCAGCACTTTAGGAGGTAGAGGTGGGAGAAGCACTTGAACCAGGGGTTCAAGACCAGCCTGGGCAACATAATGAGACACACTCTCTAGGAAAAAAACCAATTATCTATCTATCTATTAATCTATCTGTATATCTTATGGGACCACTGTCATATATGCAGCTTGTTGACCAAAACGTTGCATGACTGTGTATATTTCACAGTATCATGTTTCCAGTTTGTGGCTATTAAGAATAAAGTTGTGGATGGGCGCGGTGGCTCACGCCTGGCTAATATGGTGAAACCCCGTCTCTACAAAAATACAAAAATTAGCATGGTGGCATGCTACTGTAATCCCAGCTACTCAGGAGGCTGAGGCAGGTGAATCGCTTAAACCGGGGAGGCAGAGGTTGCAGTCAGCCAAGATTGTGCCACTGTACTTTAGCCTGGGTGACAGAGCGAGACTCCATCTCAAAAAAAAAAAAAAAAAAAAAAAAAAAAAAAGAATAAAGTTGCTATAAGCATTGTTTTTCAAAATTTTATTTATTTTTTATTTATTTATTTATTTTTTTGAGACAGTCTTGCTCCGTTGCCCAGGCTGGAGTGCAGTGGCGCCATCTCGGCTCACTGCAACCTCTGCCTCCGCGTTCAAGCGATTCTCCTGCATTCAAGCAATTCTCCTGCCTCAGCCTCCCGAGTAGCTGGGACTACAGGTGCCTGCCACCACACCCGGCTAATATTTTTGTATTTTTAGTAGAGATGGGTTTCACCACATTGGCCAGGCTGGTCTCAAACTCCTGACCTTGTGGTCCACTCACCTCGGCCTCCCAAAGTGCTGGGATTACAGGCGTGAGCCACCGTGCCTGACCTAAATTTTATTTTTTTTGAAACAGGGTCTTGCTCTGTCATCACCCAGGCTGGAGTGTAGTGGTGTGATCATAGCTTACTGCAGCCTCAAACTCCAGGACTCAAGTGATCCTCTTGATTCAATCTCTCGAGTAGCTGGGACTACAGGTGCCCAACTCTGTACCAACTAATTTATTTACTATAAATTATTTATTTATTTGAGATGGAGTCTCACTATGTCGCCTAGTCTGGAGTGCAGGTGTGCCATCTTGGCTCACTGCAACCTCCACCTCCTGGGTTCAAATGATTCTCCGGCTTTAGCCTCCTGAGTATCTGGGATTAAAGGCGCACACCACCATGCCAGGCTAATTTTTGTATTTTTAGTAGAGACGGGGTTTTCCCATGTTGGCCAGGCTGGTCTCGACTTCCTGACCTCAAGTGATCCACCCGCTTCAGCCTCCCAAAGTGCTGGGATTACAGGCATGAGCCACCGCGCCTGGCACTACTTATTTATTTATTTATTGAGATGGAGTCTTGCTGTGTCGCTAGCCTGGAGCGCAGTGGCGAGATCTCGGCCCACGTCAATCTCCACCTCCTGGGTTCAAGCGATTCTTGTGCCTCAGCCTCTAGATAGCTGGGATTATAGGCATGCGCCATTACGCCCAGCTAATTTTTTAATTTTTTGTAGAGATGGGGTTTCACCATGTTGGCCAGGATGGTCTCGAACTCCTGACCTCAAGTGATCCGCCCACCTCGGCCTGGGTGCTGAGATTACAGAGGTGAGCCACCGTGCCTGGCCACATGTGATGTTTTGATGTGTTCAAATAATGTGTAATAATCAAGTCAGGGTAATTGGTAAATTCATCACCTTAAACATTTATCTTTTCTTTATGCTGGGAACATTCCAATTATTCTGTACTTGGTATTTAAAAATATACAACAGGCCGGGAACGGTGGCTTACACCTGTAATCCCAGCACTTTGGGAGGCTAAGGTGGGCAGATCACCTGAGGTCCAGAGTTCGAGACCAGCCTGGCCAACACGGTGAAACCCTGTTTCTACTAAAAATACAAAATTAGCCGGGCGTGGTGGCATGCACCTGTAGTCCCAAGCTACTCGGGAGGCTGAGGCAGGAGAATCGCTTGAACCTGGGAGGCGGAGGTTGCGGTGAGCCGAGATCGTGCCATTGCACTCCATGCTGGGCAAGAAGAGTGAAACTCTGTCTCAACAACAACAACAACAACAACAAATAAAATAAAAAATAAAAAATATACAATATAAAATAGATTATTGTTTAATCACTACTGATACTACTATTTATTGAACACTAGGTCTTATTTCTTCTATCTACCTGTACTTTTGTATCCATCAATCAACCTGTCTTCATCTCCCCCTCTTGCCTACGCTTCCTAGCTTCTGGTAATCGCCAAACTACTATCTTAGTGAGATCCACTACTATGATCATTCTTAAACAAATCTTTATGTGGATATATGTTTCTATTTCTCTTGGGTAAATACCTAGGAGTGGAATTAAATTTGTATTTTCCTTCCTCTGGATTGTGAACTTTTAGGGGCCGATTTATTTTGTCTTCAGCTCCAAGCACAATGGCTTACTGTATGATCGGTTCTGAGTAAACATTTGTTGAAATGAAACAAAATTAAAGCACAAAATAATTTCTCCATATTCTATATAATATGCATCTGTCATTAAGCACACTGTGGGCCTAGCAAAATATGAGAATTGTTTCCATCGATCTTCCCAATGAGCCTCTAAGGTAAGAATTATCCCATATTACTACTTAGGAAACAGAGGCCAAGAGAAGCTAGGTGAGCTGATGAGCTGAGGAAGATCACACAGCAGGTAACGGGAAGAGACAATGTGAAACTGAGCCTGTTTGTGAAGCCTCTGCATATTCCTCTCTGCTTCTTTGTTTTTCTGAAAGTCTCGGCTCCTTTAGCTGGAGTCCTTGGAGTAACTGACCCAGGTCACTCTTTCTCTGCTTTCAAGGACTGGGCAAGGCAGGCTATCTCCTTCTCTTGCCTTACACAAGAATGTCTGCTTTCTAGTGGAACTCCAGATCTCACTTACCTCGAAAGATGTCAAAACTGTACCCCTTGAGAAGGGAGGAATGTAGTTTATATCAAAATGTTGAGTATCAAACAGGCAAATGTGGAGGGAAAGGTGGAATGGAAAGTCATCATCACTGTGCAACCATTACAGCAAAGACTGATTTAGAAAAGAATTATTGGGCTGGGCATCATGGCTCACCCCTGTCATCCCAGCACTTTGGGAAGCTGAGGCAGACGGATTGCTTGAGCTCACCAGTTTGAGACCAGTCTGGGCAACACGGCAAAACCCCATCTCTACAAAAAATACAAAAATTAGCCAGGTGTGGTGGTGCACACCTGTAGTCCCAACTACTCAGGAGGCAGAGGTGGGAGGATGGCTTGAGCCTGGGAAGCAGAGGATGCAGTGGGCTGAGATTGTGCCACTGCTCTACAGCCTAGGTGACAAAGTGAGAGCTTATATCAAAAAAAAAAAAAAAAAAAAAAAGAATCATCAATGGGTGCTATCTGTATCTTGGAGATATTTTGATGAGGATCAGGATATAAGCCCGTCTTAGAGCGTCTCTCCAGTCTCTCCACAGATTGCTTGTTAGTTGCAAGGGAAAAAATGGTAGCAATACAGAGAAGTCAGAAAATGACTTGATAACCAAAATGAACATCCACCAGTGAGGGTCAGATGGACACCCCACATGCCTCCCAATATGAGAAGCCCTGAAAAGAACACAGCATCAATTGTGCAGTATTCTGGACTCGCACGCATAATTGAAACATAACTATGAGAAAAAAATCAGACACTCCAAATGAGACACATTCTCATTTTATTTATTGATTGATTGATTGAGGTGGAGTCTCGCTCTGTCACCTAGGCTGGAATGCAGTAGCGCAATCTCGGCTCACTGTAACCTCCACCTCCCAGGTTCAAGCAATTCTCCTGCCCCAGCCTCCCAAGTAGCTGGGATTACAGGCGCCCGCCACTAGGCCCAGCTAATGTTTTTTGTATTTTTAGTAGAGACAGGGTTTCACCACATTGGCCAGGCTGGTCTTGAACTCCTGACCTCAGGTGATCCACCTGCCTCGGCTTCCCAAAGTGCTAGGATTACAGGCATGAGGCACCCGCCTGGCCACCTTCTCATTTTTAAAAGGTGTAGCTATATTCTTTTTTTTTTAATTATTTTTTTTTAGATGGAGTCTCGCTCTGTCGCCAGGCTGGAGTGCAGTGGCGTGATCTTGGCTCACTGCAACCGCCGCCTCCCGGGTTCAAGCAATTCTCCTGCCTCAGCCTCCCAAGTAGCTGGGACTACAGGCGCGTGCCACCATGCCCGGCTAATTTTTTGTATTTTTAGTAGAGACAGGGTTTCATTATATTAGCCAGGATGGTCTCCATCTCCTGACCTCATGATCCGCCTGCCTCGGCCTCCCAAAGTGCTGGGATTACAAGCGTGAGCCACCGCGCCCGGCCTAGGGGTAGCTATATTCTTAAAAAATATCAGTGTCATAAAAGACACACACACACACACAGAGGCTGTGAAAATGGTCCATATTAACGGAAACTAAAGAGACATGACAACTGAATGTGATATTTGGATACTGCTCCGGAAGAGAAAAACAATGCTATAAGGGATATTACTGGGTCAGCTGACAAAATTGGAACATGGATGGGAGATTAAATAGAATTCTTGAATCAATGTTAAATTTACTGAGATTGAAATCTGTATTTTATAAGAAATATCCTTATTATTAGAAATACACACTGAAGTATTTAGGGGTAAAAAGTTATAATGCGTATGACCCACATTCAAATGGCTCAAAAAATATTATTTGTGTGTGGTATATGTATATAGCACATAATTAAGCAAATGGGCAAAGTGTTAAAAATAGGCGAATTGGCCGGGCACGGTGGCTCATGCCTGTAATTCCAGCAATTTGGGAGGCTGAAGCGGGCAGATCACCTGACATCAGGAGTTCAAGACCAGCCTGGCCAACATGGTGAAACCCTGTTTCTAGTAAAATATAAAAATTAGCTGGGTGTGGTGACGTGCACCTGTAATCCCAGCTACTCTGGAGGCTGAGGCAAGAGAATTGCTTGAACACGGGAGGCAGAGGTTGCAGTGGGTGGAGATCGCGCCATTGCACTCCAGTTTGGGTGACAAGAGCAAAACTCCATCTCAAAAAAAAGGTGAATCCACACCATATTCAGTAAATGGCGCTGAGAAAATTGGCTAACCATATGCAGAAGAATGAAACTGGACCCCGATCTCTCACCATGTGGTGTTATACATTGGTTTTCCTCCACAGTTCCTAGTTCATAACTCCCATAGTCCTTGTTACAGCTTTTTAAAATAATGTTAGGTGTGTTAAGCCTCAGGAAACAGAATCTCTCCCCTGTTCTTTCACCTGCTCCAAAGCAGGACTCTAATCTATTTCTACCTTTCTGACTGTGGGTCTTCAGATCCTCCCAGGAAAACTGGGCAAAGACATAAATAGACAGTTCTCAAAAGAAGACATACAAGCAGCCAAGAAACGTATGAAAAAATGCTCCACATTACTATACCCTGGGGGAAGGAATGCTCATGCCATGAAGCCTCCATAAAACCCCGAGAGAGGCTGGGCACGGTGGCTCACGCCTGTAATCCCAGCACTTTGGGAGGCAGAGACGGGTGGATCACTTGAGGTCAGGAGTTCGAGACCAGCCTGGCCAACATGGTGAAACCCTATCTCTACTAAAAATACAAAAAAATTAGATGGGTGTGGTATCAGGCACCTGTAATCCCAGCTACTTGTGAGACTGAAGCAAGAGAATTGCTTGAACCTGGGAGGTGGAGGTTGCAATGAGCTGAGGTCGCGCCATTGCACTCCAGCCTGGGTGACAGAGTGAGACTGTCTTAAAACAAAAACAAAAACAAAAACAAACAAACAAAAAACCAAGAGGATAGGGTTTAGAGAGTGCTTCAGGATAGCTGAACACATGGAGGTTCCTAGAGGCTGGCACGCCCCAGGAGGGCATGGAAGCCCCACGTCCATTCCCCCACACCTCGCCCTATGCAACTCTTCATCTGCATCCTTTGTAATATCCTTTATAATCAACCAGTAAACCTAAGTAAGTGTTTCCGTGAGTTCTGTGAGACATTCCAGCAAATTAAACACAAAGGGGGTCATGGGGACCCCAACTTAAAGCTGGTCAGTCAGAAGTTCTGGAGGCTGGAACTTGTAGCTGGTGTGTGTTGGGGATAGTTTTGGGGACTGAGCCTTCCACCTGTGGGATCTGACACTATCTCCATGTAGATATAGTGTAAATAATCAACAGAGTAAACAGCCAAAGAAATAATCAACAGAGTAAACAGACAACCTGACAACCTATAGAATGGGATAAAATATTTGTAAATTAGGGCAGGCACGGTGGCTCATGCCTATAATCACAGCACTTTGGTAGGCCAAGGAGGGCGGATCACGAGGTCAGGAGATCGAGACCATCCTGGCTAACATGGTGAAACCCTGTCTCTACTAAAACCACAAAAAATTAGCCAGGCGCGGTGGTGGGCGCCTGTGGTCCCAGTTACTCAGAAGACTGAGGCAGAAGAATGGCGTCAACCCAGGAGGCAGAGCTTGCAGCGAGCTGAGATCGCGCCACTGCACTCCAGCCTGGGCAACAGAGTGAGACTCCGTCTAAAAAAAAAAAAAACGCTGAGCGCAGTGGCTTGTGCCTGTAATCCCAGCACTTTGGGAGGCTGAGGCGGGCGGATCATGAGGTCAGGAGATCAAGACCATCCTGGCTAATACAGTGAAACCCTGTCTCTACTAAAAATACAAAAAATCAGCCAGGTGTGGTGGTGGGCGCCTGTAGTCCCAGCTACTCAGGAGGCTGAGGCAGGAGAATGGCGTGAACCTGGGAGGCAGACCTTGCAGTGAGCCGAGATCCTGCCACTGCATTCCAGCCTGGGTGACAGAGCAAGACTCCGTCTCAAAAAAAAAAATTATAAATTATGTCTCTGACAAAAGACTAACGTACAAAATCTACAAATAAATAACACAACAAGAAAAAAAAAACAAACAACTCCATGGCTGGGCACAGTGGCTCATCTGTAATCCCAGCACTTTGAGAGGCCAAGGTGGGAGGATTGCTTGAGCCCAGGAGTTCAAGACCAGCCTGGGCAACATAATGAGACCCCCCCTCTCAATAAAAATAAAGCAAAAATAAATAAATAAAACCCACCAAACAACTCCATTAAAAACTGGGCAAAGACATGAACAGACACTTCTCAAAAGAAGACATACAAGCGGCCACAAACATAGGAAAAAATGTTCCACATCACTAATCATCATAGGAGTGCAAATTAAAACCACAATGAGATATTTTATACCAGTCAGAATGGCCATTATTAAAAAGTCAAAAAACAGACGTTGGTGTGGATGCAGAGAAAAAGGAACACTTGGCCTAGTGTGGTGGCTCACACCTATAATCCCAACACTTTGGGAGGCCAAGGTGGATAGATCGTCTGGGCCTAGCAGTTTGTGACCAGCCTGGGCAACATGGTGAAACCCCATCTCTACTAAAAATACAAAAAATTAGCTGGGCCGGTTGGCACATGCCTGTAGTCCCAGTTACTTGGGAGGCTTAGGTGGGAGGATCACCTGAGCTTGGGAAGTCGAGGCTGCAGTAAGCTTAGATTGCACCACTGCACTCCAGCCTAGGCAATGGGAGTGAGATCCTGTCTAAAAAACAAACAAACAAAGAAATAAACAAACAAAAAAACCAAATGCCTTCTCATCTATAAGTGGGAACTAAACAAAGGGTACACATGGACATAAAGATGAAAATAATAGACACTGGGGACTCTAAAACAGGGTAGGCTGAGAGGGGGGCAAGGGTTGAAAAATTACCTGTCAGGTACAACCTTCACTATTTGGGTAATGAGTACACTAGAAATCCAATCCCCACCATTATGCAATATACTCATGAAACCATCAAGCACATGTGCCCACTAATCTAATATAAAATAGGCTTGGGACAGTGGTTCATGCCTGTAATCCCAGCATTTTGGGAGTCTGAGGTGGGAGGATCGCTAGAGACCAGGAGTTAGAGACCAGGCTGGGCAACACGTCAAGACCTTGTCTTTACAAAAAATAAAAAAATTAGCCAGGTATGGTGGCACATACCTGTGATCCTAGCTACTCAGGAGGATGAGGTGGGCGGATTGCTGGAGCCCAGGAGTTCGAGGCTATAGTCCACTAAGATTGTACTACTGCACTCCAGCTTGGATGACAGAGTGAAACTATCTCAAAATAAGATAAAATAAAATAGGTGACTCTTGGTAAAGTGTATGTGAGAGTACTACATACTATTTTTATTTTTGCAAATTTTCAGTAAGTTTGAAAAATTTTTTTGTTTTTAATGGTGTTAATTTGTATTTTCTTCTTCTCCTTCTTCTTTTTTTTTTTTTGAGACAGGATCTCACTCTGTCACTCAGGCTGGAGTGTAGTGGTACGGACACGGCTCACAGCAGCCTTGACCTACTGGGCTCAAGGGATCCTCCTGCCTCAACCTCCTGTGTAGCTGGGACCACAGGCACATGCCACCATGCCTGGCTAATTTTTCTTTTTTTGGAGACAGGGTCTTGCTCTGTCACCCAGAGTGCAGTGGTGCAGCAGTAGGATCTTAGCTCACTGCAACCTCTGCCTCCTGGGTTCAAGCAATTCTCCTGCCTCAGCCTCCCAAGTAGCTGAGATCACAGGCACCTGACACTATGGCTGGCTAATTTTTGTATTTTTAGTATGGACAGGGTTTCACCATGTTGCCAGGCTGGTCTGAAACTCCTGACCTCAGGTGATCCACCTGCCTCAGCCTCTAAAAGTGCTGGTGTAACAGACATGAGCCACCGCTCCTGGCCCTGGCTAATTTTAAAAATTTTTTTGTAGAAATGAGGTCTCACTTTGCTGCCCAGGCTAGTCTCAAACTTTTGAGCTCAAGCCATCCTCCCATCTCAACCTCCCAAAGTGCTGGGATTACAAGCGTGACCCACTGTGCCTGGCAAAATTATTCCTAAGTAAGTGTTTAAAAAATGCTTCCCTGCAAAGTCCTCTGTCCACACTAATTGAGTCAGTGTGGACTGTGCCCACAGGAATTCCATGACTATATGCAGCTCTTTCTTAAATACAAGTTAGTTTATCCAATCTGCCCATTGTTTCATTCCAAGCTAAGTGAGGAAGGGCCAAAGAGCTAAGGCAAGCATCTTTTAAAATAATCCTTTCATGTTCATCTCCTCTCAGAAAACCTTTTCTGAAGCAGGCTCTCACCAAAGGCTTACTGAATTGGCCATAGTTGGCTAATTCTGAGTGATCTATGGTGATCTCTGAACAGAGAGAGCAATTATGATTATAGCCAGGAAACAGATCCTGGAGAGAAAAGGGAAAGAGAAAAAACAAACAAAAAAATCAGTCAGGCACAGTGCTGGCTCATACCTGTAATCCTATCACTCTGGGAGGCAAAGGTGAATCACTTGAGCCCTTGAGCTCCCCAGGAGTTTAGACCAGTCTGGGCAACATGGTGAGAACCCCGTTCCTAAAAAATAAATAAATAAAGTTTAGCCAGGCATAGTGGCACACGTCTATAGTCCCAACTACTCAGGAGGCTGAGGTGGGAGGATTGCTGGAGCCTGGGCCATCAAGGCTGCAGTGAGCCATGAACACACCACTGCACTTCAGCGTGGGCAACAGAGTGAGAACTTGTCTCAAAAAAAAAAGGCCAGGCACGGTGGCTCACGCCTATCATCCCAGCACTTTGGGAGGCCGAGGCAGGCAGATCACGAGGTCAGGAGATCGAGACCATCCTGGCTAACACGGTGAAACTCTGTCTCTACTAAAAATACAAAAAATTAGCCAGGCGTGGTGGCGGGCGCCTGTAGTCCTAGCCACTCGGGAGGCTGAGGCAGGAGAATGGTGTGAACCTGGGAGGCGGAGCTTGCAGTGAGCCAAGATGGTGCCACTGCACTCCAGTCTGGGTGACAGAGCGAGACTCCGCTTCAAAAAAAAAAAAAAAAATTCAAGATGAGGTGGAAAGTGCACTGAGCAAGGAGTCAAAGGATGTGATCTCTAGTTCCAGATCTACCACTTACTGGTTGGGTAACTAGGTGTGTACTAGGAGAGGGGAAAATGTCTCCCCTCTATCTTTCTAGGTTCTTTGGCCAGGCTATGAATTAAAT
The DNA here is from genome assembly GCF_029289425.2 of Pan paniscus. Taxonomy (NCBI): domain Eukaryota; kingdom Metazoa; phylum Chordata; class Mammalia; order Primates; family Hominidae; genus Pan; species Pan paniscus. The sequence continues at coordinate 48,059,248 of NC_085926.1, read as the reverse complement.
TCAAATAAGACAGATTAACAAGAGAAAAAGTATATTTAATTATGTATATACACACAGGAGTCCCACAAAACATAAGACCCTTAGAAGGGTCAGACTATTGAAGCTTATATAGCATCCTGAGTTACAGAAAGGAATACAGACCTGCCTGAGGGAGGGGTAGGTGGCAACAAGCCACAGGAGGGCAAGGGGAGGAAACATATGTGAACCAAGGGTATTCTGCTATGCAGATAAAAAGTCTCTCAGGTAATAAAGGTTATCTCAGGGCTGGGGGTGGTGGCTTGTGCCTGTAATCCCAGCACTTTTGGAGGCTGAGGTGGGCAGATTACTTGAGGTCAGGAGTTCAAGACCAGCCTGGCCAACATGGTGAAACCCCATCTCTACTAAAAATACAAAAAATTAGCTGGGTGTGGTGGCACGAGCCTGTAATCTCAACTATTCGGAAGGCTGAGGCATGAGAATCGCTTGAACCTGGGAGGTGAAGGTTGCAGTGAGCTGAGATTGTGCAACTGCCCTCCAGCCTGGGAAACTGAGTGAGACTCTGTCTCAAAATAAAATAAAATAAAATAAAATATAAGATAAAATGTTATCTCAGAGCAGTTCTCTTCCTAATACAGATAATCTACTAATGTAGATTTCCTTTATAGACGTGAAGTTCTTTTATAAAAGGACAGATTTTCAGAGCTACTCCTGTGTCTGCAGTTTCTCAGAATAATCAGCTCAAATATGCCAAAGAGGTACATTTTGGGGTGGCATGCTGTGATCTCCTATAGTCATATTTTGGGGTGGGGTGCCCTGAGCCCCATCAGTGATCTTGGGTACACAACTTCACATCCCTAAATCTGTTTCCTCAACTTCAAAATGTGGATAGTAATACTAACTCAGATTATCTCAGAGTCATAGAAAGCCTAACCTCTCATACCAGAGAGCAAAGCACTTCACAACAAGCAAAGTGCTATCACAGTGAAAGAAGAAAATTAGAAGCTATAATTCAGTCTTAGAATGCCAGGGCTTGAAGGGCCCTTTGACAGTCTGCCACCCTCTTATTTCATAAATGATGCATTTGAAGCCCCAAGAGGGGAAATCACATAGCATGTTTAGGGGTTAGGGGCAGAGGTGGGCATGGTACTCCAGTATTTTTAGAGTAGAAACAACCCCTTCCCTCCTTTGTGCTCCGCCTAGGTGTAGGTATATAAAATTAACTAAAGGAAGAGGGCCCAGGCACGGTGGCTCATGCCTGTAATCCCAGCACTTTGGGAGGCCGAGGCAGGTGGATCACCTGAGGTCAGGAGTTTGAGACCAGCCTGGTCAACATGGTGAAACCCCATCTCTCAGAAAAAGAAAAAAAAAAAAATTAACCAAAGGAAGAGAAAATAAGGATCTAGCTAGAGGGACTTTGTGTTCAGGGAATGCCCCAAAGGTGTTACATTCACTCAAAGGAGACGGGCCCTTGTAATTAGTCCTGAGGTCACAGGAACAAGGGAACACTGGGTGAACCTTGAAAGAAGTAGTCATAGAGGAAAGAAGTGCCATATTATACACAATACAGCATGAACGATGAATGAGACCAAAGAAAGTAAGAGGTGAGAGATCATCACCATCTTGTTCTACTTCCCCTGGTAGAGATGAGGAACCTGAGGCCCAGAGATGGGAAATGGCTTGCCCAAGGCCACATAGCTTGTTCCTGGCAGAGCTGGGACTGTAATGGGGTTTCTCAACTCGTAGTCCAGGACTTTTACTCCATATATCAGTTGGGATTGCATTTAGCTGCAAATGACAGATACTAATGGTGGCTTACATCAATAGGGGTTTATTGGCCAACGATGGCTTTAAGAGATAGGAGTTTTGGCCAGGCGTGGTGGCTCACGTCTGTAATCCCAGCACTTTGGGAGGCTGAGGCAGGCAGATCATCTGAGGTCAGGAGTTAGAGACCAGCCTGACCAACATGGAGAAACGTCGTCTCTCCTAAAAATACAAAATTAGCTGGGTGTGGTGGTGCATGCCTGTAATCCCAGCTACTCGGGAGGCTGAGGCAGGAGAATGGCTTGAACCTGGGAGGCAGAGGTTTCAGTGAGCTGAGATCACGCCATTGCACTCCAGCCTGGGCAACGAGAGTGAAACTCTGTCTCAAAAAAAAAAAAAAAAGATAGGGGTTCATTTTGATCACTTTACAGGAAATCAAAGATTAAGGTAGCTAGCCAGGTGTGGGGTATGGTGGCTCACACCTGTATACCAGCTACTCAACAGGCTGACGTAGGAGGATCTCTGAGCCCAGGAGTTTGAGACCATCTTGGGCAACATAGCGAGACCCTATTTCTTTTGTTTTTTTTGTTTTTTGTTTTTTTGAGATGGAGTCTCGCTGTGCCGCCCAGGCTGGAGTGCAGTGGCGTGATCTTGGGTCAATGCAAACTCCGCCTCCTGGGTTCAAGTGATTCTCCTGCCTCAGCCTCCCGAGTAGCTGGGATTACAGGCACCTGCCACTGTGCTCAGCTAATTTTTGTATTTTTAGTAGAGATGGGGTTTCACCATCTTGGCCAGGCTGGGCGAGACCCCATTTCTTTTTTCTTTTGGAGATGGAGTTTCACTCTTGCTGCCCAGGATGGAGTGCAGTGGCACCATCTTGGCTCATCGCAACCGCTGTCTCCCAGGTTCAAGCCATTCTCCTGCCTCAGCCTCCTGAGTAGCTGGGATTACAGGCACCTGCCACCATGCCCAGCTAATTTTTCTATTTTTAGTAGAGATGGGGTTTCACCATGTTGGCCAGGCTGGTGTCAAACTCCTGACCTCAGGTGATCCACCCACCTCGGCCTCCCAAAGTGCTGGGATTACAGGCGTGAGCCACGGCACCTGGCCCTATTTTTTTTTTAAATGAAGTTTCACTCTGTTGCCAGGCTGGAGTGCAGTGGCGCGATCTTGGCTCCCTGCAGCCTCCTGGGTTGAAGCGATTCTCCTGCCTCAGCCTCCAGAATAGCTGGGACTGCAGGCCCACACCACCATATCCAGCTAATTTTTGTGTTTTTAGTAGAGACGGGGTTTCACCATGTTGGCCAGGCTGGTCTCAAACTCCTGACTTCAGGTGATCCGCCCGTCTCGGCCTCCCAAAGTGCTTAGATTATAGGCGTGAGCCACTGCGTCCAGTGCCAGCCTACATTAATTTAAAGATGAAAGAAGGGGTAAGTGCAACAAGCACCCAGATGAGAGTAAGAAAATGAGTTCAAGCCTGGATTCTGCCATTTTTCTGTGGGTCCTCAACATATCTCCATTACTACACTTGAAAAAGGATTGGGCTAAAATAATCCAAAAGAACCTCTGAAAGACCCTTCTGGTTCTTAAAATGCTATGACCCTATTCTATTCAAATTCTAATCCATGTAATTGTATTTCCCTCTTCCCATGGAATCCTAACATAAACATCATAAATTATGATAAAATTGGTATGCAAAATTGTGTTTATCTGACAAGCTTTGGTACCAAGAAATTGCAGCAAGATTCCCACCCTGAGAGCATCAAGATATTGCCCAATATTTTCTTTTCTCTCTTTTTTTAAATAGGTTTATTTATTTATTTATTTGAGACAGAGTCTCTGTCACCCAGGCTGGAGTGCAGTGGCACAATCTTGGCTCACTGCAACCTCCGCCTCCATGGGTTCAAGCGATCCTTCCCTCTCAGCCTCCCGAGTAGCTGGGACTACAGGTGTGCACTACCAGGCCCAGCTAATTTTGTATTTTTTGTAGAGATGAGGTTTTACCATGTCACCCAAGCTGGTCTCGAACTCCTGAACTCAAGCGATCCACCCACCTCGGCCTCCCAAAGTTTTGGGATTACAAATGTGAGCCACAGCATCCCGACTCTATATTTTCTTCTAAAAGTTGTAAAGTTTTATAATATTTTTCTATAGAAAGTCTTACAACCTATTGTTAGTTTTATTACTCAGTACCACATCAGTTTTTATTGTTTCGCTCTGTGAAGATTTTTGTTGTTGCTGTTGCTTGCCTTACCTTAAAATGTATTTATTTCCTTTCTGTAAGAGATAAAATAAAAATAAGAATAAAAATTTTAAAAAAGTATTTATTGATGCTGGGCATGGTGACTCACACTTGTAATCCCAGCACTTTGGGAGGCTGAAGCAGCAGAATCATTTGAGGCCAGGAGTTCAAGACCAGCCTGGATAACACAGGGAGACCCCGTCTCTCCAAAAGTATAAAGTAAAATATTAGCCAGGCACGATGGCATGTGCCTGTAGTCCCAGCCTACTCTCTCAGGCTGAGGTGGGAGAACTGCTTGACCCCAGGAGGTTGAGGTTGCTGTGAGGTAAGATTGTTCCACTGCAGGCCAGGTGTGGTGGCTCGCGCCTGTAATCCCAGCACTTCGGGAGGCCGAGGCAAGTGGATCACCTTAGGTCAGGAGTTTGAGACCAGCCTGACCAACATGGAGAAACACTGTCTCCACCAAAAATAAAAAATTAGCCGGGCGTGGTGGTACATGCCTGTAATCCCGGCTACTCGGGAGGCTGTGGCAAGAGAGTCACTTGAACCAGGGAGGTGGAGGTTGCAGTGAGCTGAGATCACACCATCGTACTCCAGCCTGGGCAAGAAGAGCAAAAATCCGTCTCAAAAAAAAAATTGTTCCACTGCAGTACTGTCTGGGCAACAGAGTGAGACCCTGTCTCAAAAAAAAAAAACAAAGTGTGGCCAGGCGTGGTGGCTCACGCTTGTAATCCCAGCACTTTGGGAGGCTGAGATGGGCGGATCACAAGGTCAAAAGATCAAGACCATCCTGTCAACATGGCAAAACCCTGTCTCTACTAAAAATACAAAAATTAGCTGGGCCTGGTGGCGCATGCCTGTAGTCCCAGCTACTCGGGAGGCTGAGGCAGGAGAATCACCTGGACCCGGGAAGCAGAGGTTGCAGTGAGCTGAGATCGCACCACTGCACTCCAGCCTGGCGACAGAACAAGACTCCATCTCAAAAATAAAAAAAATAAAAAATAAATAAAGTGCTAGGTGGGGTGGTGCGCACGCCTGTAGTACCAGCTACTTGGGAGGCTGTGGCAGGAAGATCACTTAAGTCCAGGAGTTCTGGGATGTAGTGCACTATGTGGATTAGGTGTCCATCCACACTAGGTTCAGCATCAATATGGTTAATTCCTGGGAGCAGGGGTCCACCAGGTTGCCTAAGGAGGGGTGAACCAGCCCAGGTCAGAAATGGAGCAGGTCAAAACTCCCATGCTGATCAGTAGTGGGGTCGCACCTGTATAGCCACTGCACTCCAGCCTGGGCAACATAGCGAGAACCTGTCTCTAAAAAAAAAAAAAAAAAAATTTCATTGACCTTTTTCTGACTATAAAAAGAAATAAATGATTTATAGTATAAAATTTGGAAAAGCATAAAGGAGTAAATGATAACTATGTAATCTTACCACCCAAGGCTAGCCATTTTTTTTTTTTTTTTTTGGTGCATTCTTCCAATCCCAGTTTATTTATCCATTCACTTATTAAAGGAGATCTCAGTTGCTTCTAGGTTTTGGCAATTATGAGTAAAGCTACTATAAACATTCGTGAGGCTGGGTGCAGTGGCTCACACCTGTAATCCCAGCAGTTTGGGAAGCCGAGGGGGGTGGATCACCTGAGGTCAGGAGTTCAAGACCAGCCTGGCCAACATGGTGAAACCCTGTCTCTACTAAAAATACAAAAATCAGCCCGGCGTGGTTGCGCATGCCTATAATCCCAGCCACTTGGGAGGCTGAGGCAGGAGAATTGCTTGAACCTGGGAGGCGGAGTCTGTAGTGGGCCAAGATGGCACCACTGCACTCCAGCCTGGACAAAAAGAGCGAGACTCTGTCTCAAAAAAAAAAAAAAAAATTGTGTGCAGGTTTTTGTGTAGACATAATTTTCTTTCTTTCTTTTTTTAGACTGAGTTTCGCTCTTGTTGCCCAGGCTGGAGTACAATGGCATGATCTCGGCTCACTGCAACCTCTGCCTCCTGGGTTCAAGCGATTCTCCTGCCTCAGCCTCCTGAGCCACTGGGATTACAGGTACCCACCACCATGCCCAGCTAATTTTTGTTATTTTTAGCAGAGACAGGGTTTTGCCATGTTGGCCAGGCTGCTCTTGAACTCCTGACCTCAGGTGATCCACCTGCTTCGGCCTCCCAAAATGCTGGGATTACAAGCGTGAGCCACCATGCCCTGCCTGTGTAGACATAAATTTTTGGCTCCTCTGAGTAAATACCAAGGAGGGCAATTGCTGGGTCATATGAGAGTACATTTAGTTTTGTAAGAAGCTGCTGAACTGTCTTCCAAAGTTCTGTACCTTTCACATTCCCAGCAGCAATGCATGCGAGCTTCTATTGTTTCACATTCTTACTAGCACTTGGTGTTGTCAGTGTTCTGGCTTTTTTTTTGAGATGGAGTCTTGCTCTGTCGCCCAGGCTGGAGTGCAGTGGCGCGATCTCGGCTCACTGCAAGCTCCGCCTCCTGGGTTCACGCTATTCTCCTGCCTCAGCCTCCTGAGTAGCTGGGACTACAGGCGCCTGCCACCATGCCCGGCTAATTTTTTGTAATTTTAGTAGAGACGGGGTTTCACTGTGTTAGCCAAGATGGTCTCGATCTCCTGACCTCGTGATCCGCCTGCCTTGGCCCCCCAAAGTGCTGGGATTACAGGCGTGAGCCACCGCACCTGGCCAGTGTTCTGGCTTTTGCCCATTCTATTTAGTAGGTGTGTTGTGGTATCTCATTTTTGTAGGGTTTTTCTTTTCTATCTCGTTTTCTTATTGATTATTGGTATATATGCTGTTATGCCTTTTTGTATATTAACTTTGTATCCAGTAACCTTGCTGAACTCTTTTTATTTTTGAGACGGAGTTTCAATCTTGTCGCCCAGGCTGTAGTGTAATGGCGCGATGTTGGCTCACTGCAACCTCCGCCTCCCAGGTTCAAGTGATTTTCCTGCCTCAGCCTCCTGAGTAGCTGGGATTACAGGCTTAAGCCACCACACCTGGCTAATTTTTCTATTTTTAGTAGAGATGGGGTTTTACCATGTTGGTCAGGCTGGTCTCGAACCCCTGACCTCGACCTCCCAAAGTGCTGGGATTACAGGTATGAGCCACCATGCCTGGCCATGAACTCTTTTATTAGTCTTTCAAATTTTCGATGTGGAAAAATCACATCTTTTTTTTTCTTTTTTTTGAGATGGGGTCTCACTCCATCACCCAGGCTGGAGTGCAGTGGTATGATCATGGTTCACTGTAGTCTCAACCTCCCCAGGCTCAGGTGATCCTCCCACCACAGCCTCCCATGTAGCTGGCACTATAGGTGCCCACCACCATCCCAGCTAATTTTTTTTTTTTTTTTTGTATTTTTTGTAGAGACAGGGTTTCACTATGTTGCCCAGGCTGGTCTCAAACTTCTGAACTCAAGCAATCCTCCCGCCTTGGCCTCCCAAAGTGCTGGGGTTACAGGCGTGTGCCACTATGCCTGGTAGAAAATCATATTAATCATACATTAGGATAGGCAGAGGAAACAATATGAGGAGGGCCTTGACAAGAGAAAGTTCAAGAAACAGAGAAGGCAGATGATACTGGGCATAGTGAGAAAAAAGGCAGATGATGAGGCAAGACAGAGGCAGCATCATTGCACGAGGTCTTGAAATACATGTTTAGGATTCTGATGCAATGAAAAGCCATTGAAGGGGTTTAGGTTAAAACTGGAGGAAAGCCTCTAAGATAAGCTATTGGATTCTGCCAATGTTTGTGTCCTGGCCTACATTTTCATCAAAATTTGGATGAATAGACATAAAGCATGCTTTTAAAGGATAACTCAAATATAATCCTGAGATGGCTTATTGTGAACTTGTAAAGTCTCAAGAATACATCCTTAGACATGAGACTGAGTGCTTGCTAAGATCCTTTCCAACTTTGAGATGTTGAGGTTCTATGCTTTTCTTGTTTTTCTTTCTTTTTTATTACTGCTGCTTGTGGAGCAGGGCAATCCCATAGGCAGTATGCCCAGAATAGGTGGTTCTATGCTTTTCATCCTGGGCACCCTGGAACTGGAGGGAATGTTCTTTTCCACTGCAAGTGGGGAAATAGAATGAACCTGTACTTTGAGATGCAATCTGTTAAGGCATATATATATATATATTAGTTTTTAGTAGAGACGGGGTTTCACCTTGTTAGCCAGGATGGTCTTGATCTCCTGACCTCGTGATCTGCCCACCTTGGCCTCCCAAAGTGCTGGGATTACAGGCATGAGCCACCTCGCCTGGCCAGGCAGATCCATATTTATACAAATAACTATCACATATATGGTAAGTGTTGTAATAGACAGGCATACAAGGGACGCAGGAGGATATTATGAATGGAAGGGGATGGTACAGAAGGTTGTGATATTTGGACTGAAGCAGGAGCAAGGGGAAGGCTTGAAAGAAACTATGGCAGGATACAGGAAAAAGAAAAAGGACTGAACCAGAACAGCATGTGTCAGTGGAGCTGTTTCTGAGGCAGGAGGAAAATCTGGTAGGTATGAGGGGAAAAGGAAGGGAATAACTGAGAATCACTCCTGGGTCTCTAGCTCTACACATAACATGGTGACTGTCTTAACTTAAAGAAGGCTGGGGTCCGGGCGCGGTGGCTCACGCCTGTAATCCCAGCACTTTGGGAGGCAGAGGTAGGAGGATAACTTGAGGGAATGAGTTCGAGACCAGCCTGGGCAACACAGTGAGACCCCATCTCTACAAAAAATTCAAAAAATTAGCCGAGTGTGGTGGCAGAAGCCTGAGGTCCCAGCTACTTGGGAGGCTGAGGTGGGAGGATCACTTGAGCCTGGGAGGTAGAGGCTGCAGCAAGCCATGACCGTACCACTGCACTCCAGTCTGGGCAACAGAGTGAGACCCTCCCACTGGGCTTAAGCGATCCTCCCACCTTGGCCTCCAAAATGCTGGGATTACAGCTGTGAGCCACTGCCTGGCCCTGGGGAAAAATAAATCTTAAAGAAATTTCGGACCCTTCAGCCAGGCACGGTGGCTCATCCCTGTAATCCCAGCACTTTGGGAGGCTGAGGCGGGTGAATCACGAAGTCAGGAGTTCAAGACCAGCCTGGCCAAGATGGTGAAACCCTGTCTCTACTAAAAAAAACAAAAATTAGCCAGGCACGGTGGCAGGCGCCTGTAATCCCAGCTACTTCGGAGGCTGAGGCAGAGAACTGCTCGAACCTCGGAGGCAGAGGTTGCAGTGAGCTTAGATCGTGCCACTGCACTCCAGCCTGGGCGACAAAGGGAGACTCCGTCTCAAAAACAAAAAACAAAAAACAAAACACTTAGGGGCAGGCGTGGTAGCTCACGCCTGTAAATCCTAGCACTTTGGGAAGCCGAGGCGGGCGGATTGCCTGAGTTCAGGAATTCGAGAACAGCCTGGGCAACACGGTGACACGTCTCTACTAAAATACAAAAAATTAGCTGGGCGTGGAAGCGTGCGCCTGTAGTCCCAGCTACTCGGAAAGCTGAGGCAGGAGAATTGCTTGAACCGGGGAGGCGGAGGTTGCAGTGAGCTGAGATCGTGCCACTGCACTCCACTCTGGGCGACAGAGCAAGACTCCGTCTCAAAAAAACAAACAAACAAACAAAAAAACAAAAACACTTCGGACCCCAATTCACTATTCCAAAAGGAAAAAATTAAGTTGAAAGCTGAGTCATGCACAAACTGCCTTTCATTCCTAAGCAGACATACTTGACATAATACACAATTGACTATTCCCCTACCTGCTCCTTTTCTCTTGTTCCCTCCCTATTTTCCCTCCAGCCCACTTTTCCCCTTTAAATACTGAATTCCTCAAATTCATCTTTGGAGAAAGGCAGAGACCACAGACTGTTTCTGTGATTCTGTGTTTTTTCCTTTCAGGAATGTCCTTCACCTTGGCAAAATAAATTTCTAAATCAATTGAGACCTGTCTCAGATACTTCTTGGTTTACAGAAGGGATGGAAGATTCCAATACTTTTGAGTTTTCCTAGCCATCTAACTACAAAGGAGCTCAAAGCCAATTCTATTCCTGAAGTCTGGGACAGGAATATGCTGGCTACTCCAGGCAGCAGGAAGAATGATCAAAGTAACTTCAAAGCTCCCACCTGTGTGTTTTTCTACAACAGTAAGTTAAGGATTCTACAAAATCTGGGGCTTTGGAATGAAGTAATGTTAATTTCACCAGAAAAGGAAACCTATTTTTTTAATTTGAGACAGGGTCTCACTCTGTTGCCCAGGCTGGAGTGCAGTGGTGCGATCTCAGCTCACTGCAACCTCCGCCTCCCGGGTTCAAGCAATTCTCCTGCCTCACGTTCCGAAGTAGCTGGAATTACAGGCACTTGCCACCACGCCCGGCTAATTTTTGTATTTTTAGTAGAGACGAAGTTTCACCATGTTGGTCAGGGTGGTCTCCAGCTGCGGACCTCAAGTGATCCACCCGCCTCGGCCTTCCAGAGTGCTGGGATTACAGGCGTGAGCCACCGCGCCCGGCCTCAATATTTCTTAGTTAACCAAATATACCCCAACTGTCATCAATTTTGTTATAATTAATTATCCCACTTGTAACCATTTAAAAATTATAGATGAGTTTTTTTTTTTTCGGTACTAAGTCTTGGAAATTTGGTGTGTATTGTACACTTACAGCACATCTCAACTTGGGCCAGCCACGTTTCAGAGCTCACCAGCCACATGCGGCTCGCGGAAGCGGAGCCCCGCCGAGGACCTGTGGCGTCCTCCCGCTCCTCTAAGGGTTCCTTCCAGAGCCCAGATGGCCCGCGACCTAGGCCCCGCCCCGCGCCCCTCCCAGGTTACATCACAGAGCCCACAGGCCCCACCCGCTAGTGGCCCGGTCCGCGTGTGCGCCGACTCTCGCACTCTCCTCGCTCCGGGCGCCCAGACTCTGAGAGAGAGCGACGGCCATCATAGAACAGCGAAGGCAGTCGATCGGCCTGCGGTCCGCTTCGGCATTCGCAGGCCGCAGGCGGGAGGCTACAGCCCCCAGGCGCACCTCGCCCCAACCGCCCGCGGCTCGGGCAGCTCTGCAGAGAGGTCGTGGCGGCAGGGCCAGCACCCATTGGTCCGCCACAGCCCTCCGCCCTCCCCCTCGCCACGCTTATTGGCCGGAGCGGCGGCGCTCGCCGGGTAGGCGGTGGCGGCGTCCCTCCCTTGCGCCGGCCCTCAAGAGGCGACGAGGAAGCTGCCGCCTCCCTGCGCCCCGCCCCTCCGGCTAGCTCGCTGGCTCCCGGCTCCTCCCGACGTCTCCTAGCTCCTCACGGCTCTTCCCGGCGCTCTCCTGGCTCCCTTCTGCTCCAGCTCCGTCTCGGCGGCGGCGGGTAGGTGCAGCCGCAGGCGGGGTCCGATTGGAGGGGCAGCCTCCTCACTGTCCCGGGGCTGCCCGAGCCTTGCCCTGCGGCAGCTGGGTACCCCACGGGGCCCGCCCGAGGCGTGGAAGGGCGGTGGCCGCCGGCCTGCGAGACGCGGGGGCGTCCGAGGGAGGGGGCCAGGCGTGGGGCTGGCGGCTTTGACCTTCGGAGTCTTTGAGGCGCGATCTAGGGGGGTCTTTGGAGTGAGGGGGGCTGAGAGGTCCAGCTTTTGAGGGTCGGGGCGGTGGGGCCGAGCGACATGCCTTGGGCTCTGGATGGGGCTGAGCCGCGGAGCGAGGGTCGGCCGCAGTCTGGGGCCCTGGGTGAGGTTCGGAGGTGTAGGAGAACTCAGGGGTCGTTTTCTGAGGCTTTGTGGGGGTCAGTTGATGTGAGCCTGAGGTGAGCCTTAGTATGTCCAGTCAGGGATTATGGGTGGGGCTGAGGGGTGGTCTGGAGAACCGGGCCCTAGGCGGGGCTCTTCCCCCTTGAAAAGGCCCCGGCACTGTGTGAGGACTAAAGCGTGTGTCTGGCAGTGGGAGTGCGAAAGGGTCACATTAGGGTGGGGGTGGGGAGGGTACAGGGACTAGGAGGGGCAGTTGGAAACATTACCCAGAACAGAGATTGTGATTTAGCACATGGAACAAGTTCTCCGCCGGTGTGAGTTAGATCCCTTTGGTAAAATTGTCCTGTGGAGGAGTTGTGAGGGTTTTGCTCACTTCCAGGAACGGGTAAATTAAATGCATTTGCTGCTTTGGGGAAGAGGCAGTGATTGATTACCTTTAGGTTTGTGCTTTAGGACCCAAACTCGGATGAAATACGTGTTCCTTGCGAAGGTTAGTGTTACCCAGCTTTCTACTGGAAACCCCCTTTTCTCCTTTGCCTTCTCTGGTCCTGTTACAGTATTGCTCCCCAGGGCCTCTCGATTCTCTCTCCCTGGTTACATAGCATTGCAGTGTTTCTTGCAGTGTGTGTGTGTGTGTGTGTGTGCGCGCGCGCGCGTTCGTGTGTATGTGTGTGTGCGTGCGCGCGCGTCTCCCGCCCATTTCCCTGCTGCTGTGCTTTTGGCAACTGCCTCTGCTGTTTCCCAGGGATGGTTGTGGCATTGCATCAGGGGATATTTGTGCTTGTAATTTGCTCACTCAGCCCAGGAGGAGGGTGAATAGTATGCTGTAGAGATGGGGGGCGGGGGCAGGGTGCCGTCAGCTTGGCTGGGTAGACAGAGAAATGGGTGTGGTGAGGGAATACAGCTGCTCTAGGCCTTTGGGGTAACACTGCCCAGTCATCAGCCCAAAGAGATTCAAAGAGCACCACCAGCAGCTATTTTTATAAATCAATCCTGAATCCAAGCTGAGCACATGGATTTAGAGTGAACAGTTGTCATGCTCTATTACAAGCTGGGTGTTTGGTAGACAACATTAAAGTTGCTAAGCAGGAGACTCCCATCTGTACTGTGCAGTATGTACTTTACTTGCAACTTTTAAACTTTGCTTTTCTCAACTCCAAAGATTGGGACATCTCTCTTCAGGCTGTGTCTTTTAAATTAACGTAGTTTGCTGATCCGTACTACTACTTTTCAAATGAAATGTTTTCACCTCAGTTACACACTTCCTTTCAAATTTAGCTTCAAAATAATAAAGCTGTCACTTTTTGAGCACTTGCCATCTCCCAGGCACTAGCTATGTTTGTTAACAGATGAGGAAATTGAGACTGATGGGAAGAAGAGGTCACACAGATAGTTAAGTGGCAAAAATGGTATCCAACCAAACCAAGGTCTCTCCAACCCCCACATAGTAGTTCAGAAACTTCAGAATTTTGGTTTACATTGGGATGATTCAAGTGCTTGAGAATTTATTCATGCAAAGTAAACAAACTCACCAGAGACTGATAAACCAGATACCAGTTAATGCATGTTGGAAGTATTAAGTGCCATGTGCACAATTGGATTTAATTGTCCACTGACCAGGACACCTCCATTGTTCTGGGCTGCCTAATCAGTAATAAAAAGGTAGTTGATTATGGAATTGGAAAGGCACTAGATATTCTTAGTGGGTATTTTTTAAATTTAAATTTTATTTATTTATTTATTTTTGAGACAGGGTCTTGCTCTGTCGCCCAGGCTGGACAGTGGCAGGATCTCGGCTCACTGCAGCCTCCACCTCCGGAGTTCAAGCAGTTCTCCTGCCACAGCCTCCGGAGTAGCTGGGATTATAGGCATGTGCCACCACACTCGGCTGATTTTTGTATTTTTAGTAGAGACGGGGTTTCACCACGTTGGCCAGACTGGTCTCAAACTCCTGACCTCAAGTGATCCGCCTGCTTTGGCCTCCCAAAGTGCTGGGATTACAGGTGCAAGCCACCATGCCCGGCCATTTATTTTTATTTTATTCTATTTTATTTTTTAAGATGGTGTCATCCAGGCTGGAGTGCGGTGGCATGATCTTGGCTCACTGCAACCTCTGCCTCCCGGGTTCAAGTGATTCTCCTGCCTCAGCTTCCTGATAGCTGGGATTATAGGCACCCACCACCATGCCTGGCTAATTTGTGTGTGTGTGTGTGTGTGTGTATATACGCGCACACACATACATATATACATACACATATACATATATATACACACATACATACATATACACACACACATATATATATATTTTTTGAGATGGAGTCTTACTCTGTTGCCCAGGCTGGAGTGCAGTGGCGCGATCTCAGCTCACTGCAACCTTCGCCTCCTGGGTTCAAGTGATTCTCCTGCCTCAGCCTCCCTAGTGGCTGGAACTACAGGCACGTGCCACCACGCCTGGCTAATTTTTTGTATTTTTAGTAGAGACAGGGTTTCACTGTGTTAGGGTGGTCTCTATCTCCTGACCTCATGTTCCGCCTGCCTCGGCCTCCCAAAGTCCTGGGATTACAGGCGTGAGCCACCGCGCCTGGCTAATTTTTGAATTTTTAGTAAAGATGGGGTTTCACCATGTTGGCCAGGCTGGCCTTGAACTCCTGACCTCAGATGATCCACCTGCCTCGGCCTCCCAGAGTGTTGGGATTACAGGCATGAGCCATCACGCCTGGCCTTACGGGTATTTTAATCAAGGAACAAAAGTCTAGTGAGTCTCCCTTTCCCCAGTGTAAAAACACATACAGTGCTGGAGGATGTCTTAACACATTTTCATACTCTGTCTCACTTGTTTTTTAAGTAGTCTCTTCAAATATTTGTCATTCCAGCATCCCTTTGTTAAAATTTTCAAATTTACAAATACATTTATATTACCTATTAAAAAGTCATTTTCCATTGTTTGCTGACAGTGAAGGAAGCACCTGGATTTTCTTGTATATAGGCGGCTTAGCTTTAGTCAGAGAGTAGATTCTTCCTAATCTCATAGTGTCTTGTTCTTCCTAATCTCATAGTGTCTTGTTCTTTCCTAATCTTGTTTCTGAATTTGGTGATCAATCCTTTGGCTCTGTAAACTTTTGCTCTTGACAGTTTTTGGAATCACTTTGCTTTTTTTTTTTTTTTTTTTTTTTTTAAGATTAAGCGTGAGTAGTTGCTATGTAGCTTTTACATTTCCTTAAGATGTGAGAAAATCTTGAGAGGAACATTTTGACCCAGTGGAAGGCATCTTGGCAGTTCATGTATATAGTCAATTTGAAAAGGAAACCAAGTAAGTATCACTGATTTCACTTTGTCTTTCTAAACAGCACTTTTAGAACCAGGTTATTATAGACTTATTGCTAGGAGTGAGTGGGTTGAGAACAATTAAGGTTAAGAAGGGGGATCGTAGGGCTGGGTGGCTCATGCCTGTAATTCCAGCACTTTGGGAGCCTGAGGCGGAGGATTGCTTGAGGCCAGAAGTTTGATACCAGCCTGGATAACATAGTGAGACCCTGTCTCCATTAAAAAAAAAACAAAAACAACTTAGTCGGTCCCCAGATAATTTTAGTGTACAGCAAAACAACGAAAACAACAACAACAAACTTAGCTAGGTGTGGTGGCATGTGTCTATAGTCCCAGCTACTCTGGAGGCTGGGGTGGGAGGATCACTGGAGCCCAGGAGTTCAAGGCTCCAGTGATATGATTGTGCCACTGCACTTCAGCCTTGCTGAAAGAGCCAGACCTGCTCACCCCTGCAAAAAAAAAAAAGAGGTAATAAAGCACACTGATACATATAGGGGATCATATTCATCATACTCATCTACCGTTTTAGAGCTCCTAGGCCAGTCTTTAAATGCAGACCTTATGGTGAACTATTTTGGATGTCATTAACATTTTAAGGTTGAAAGTCAACACAATTACTTTCGTGATTCTTTTTCCTTTTTTTTTTTTTTTTTTAGAGATGAGATCTTGTTCTGTCAGCACTGGGGGAGATCATAGCTCACTGCAGCCTTGAACTTCTGGCCTCAAGTGATCCTCCTGCCTCAGCCTCCCCAGTAGTTCAGACTGTGTATGTGCACCATCACACCTGGCTAACTTTTGTGATTCTTGTTCTTATTCTTTTTTTTTTTTTTTTTTGAGACTGAGTCTCGCTGTATTCCCAGGCTGGAGTACAGTGGCGCGATCTCAGCTCACCACAACCTCCACCTCCCGGGTTCAAGCAATTCTCCTGCCTCAGCCTCCTGAGTAGCTGGGATTACAGGCACTCCTGCTGCGACCAGCTATTGTGATTATTTATAGGTTAAAAAAGTTAATCTTCTTGGCTTGGGCATGATGGCTCATGCCTGTAATCCCAGCACTTTGGGAGGCCGAGGCAGGGGGATCACTTGAGGTCAGGAGTTCGAGACCAGCCTGGCCAACATGGTGAAACCCTGTCTCTACTAAAATACAAAAATTAGCTGGCATGGTGGCAAGCGCCTGTAATCCCAGCTACTCGCGAGGCTGAGACAGGAGAATCGCTTGAATCTGGGAGGCACAGGTTGCAGGGAGCCAAGATCACGCCACTGCACTCCAGCCTGGGCAACAAGAGTGGAACTCCATCTCAAAAAAAAAAAGTTACTGTAAACTAATATTTTATTAGTTTGCATATATTTAAATATGTTTAAAAATTTATTTATGCTGGGTGCAGTGGCTCATGCCTGTAATCCCAGCACTTTGGGAGGCTGAGGTGGGCAGATCAAGAGGTCAGGAGTTCGAGACCAGCCTGGCCAACATGGTGAAAACCCCGTCTCTACTAAAAATACAAAAATTAGCTGGGCCTGGTGGCGGGCGCCTGTAATCCCAGCTACTCGGGAAGCTGAGGCAGGAGAATCACTTGAACCCGGGAGGCGGAGGTTGCAGTGAGCTGAGACTGCACCATTGCACTCCAGCCTGGGCTACAGCGAGACTGTCTCAAAAAATAAATTTTTTTATTTATAACTTTCCTCACTTCTTTTTATATGGAAAATAGTTTAAAACTCCTTTTAAATAATTTCAGGTTTACAGAAGAGTTGTAAAGGTAGTACAGACTTTATATATACATTCTGTATTCATTCCATTTCTCTTAGCGTTAACATTTTATATAACCTGATACCCTTATCAAAATTAAGAAATTAGCATTAGTGGAATATTATTGAGCAAACTACAGACTTTCCTCTGATTTTCCTGTGTTTTCCACTGATGTCCTTTTCCTGTTACAGGATCCAATCCAGGATACCACATTGCATTTAGATGTCACAATTCTTTAGTTTCTTCCAATAGGTGACAGTTTCTTAGTCTCTCCTTCCCTATCTTTCCTTGACACCTTTAAAGATGAGTGGTCATGCATTTGTAGAATGGTTCTCATTTTGGGTTTTCTGGTGCTTTCTCATGATTAGCCTGAGGTTATGCATTTTGGGGAAAAATACCATAGAGATGGTTTACCCTTCTTGTCACATCATATCTGGGAATACCTGATATCAACATGACTCGTTACTGATTAACTTTTTTTTTTTTTTTTTTTTTTTGATTCAAAGTCTTGCTCTGTTGCCCAGGCTGGAGTGCAGTAGCATGATCTTGGCTCACGGCAACCTCTGCCTACCCAATTCAAGTGATTTTTGTGCCTTAGCCTCCCAAGTAGCTGGGACCACAGGCACGTGCCACCACACCTAATTTTTGTATTTTTAGTAAAGGCAGGGTTTTGCCATGTTGCCCAGGCTGGTCTTGAACTCCTGGCCTCATGCAGTCCACCGGCCTCATCCTCCGAAAATGCTAGGATAGCAGGCATGAGCCATTGTGCCTTGTTAACTTTGATAACTTGATTAAAGTGATGTTCTGCACTGTAAAGTGACTGTTTTTCTGCTTTTTAATTTTACTTGATAGAACCTAGAAATGAGTCACCAAGTCATATCCATATTCTGGGGGAAGGGAATTAAGCTCCAACCCCTGAAGGGAGGAGTATCAAAGAATTTGTGGGCATGTTAAAATTCCTAAAGTAATTAGTTAATATTTTGGGGAAGATAACTGTGAGGTTATACAGAATCTGATTTCTCCTTAAAAATTTCCTCTACTTATTTTAGCATTCATTAGTGAATCTTGCCTGCGGCAGCGTTGATTATATTATTCTGTTGGTTTTCTATTTTTCTAATTCTTTCTACTTTTATGATTTGGAATCCTTTTGTAAGGAAGATTTATGCCTCCCCCATTTATTTATTAAATCATTTATGTCAACATGGACCCATGAATATTTTTTTCTTTGCTTATAATCCAGTACTATATTTTGTTGCTCAAGTTGTTCCAGCTTTGGCCATTCTAACATTGGCACCTATGTTCTTTTGAAATACCTTTCCCTACCTTTCTTTGTCTTTTAGCACTTTTGTACTTCCTGGCACTGTAAGATGCCCCAGTCTCATCTTATACTTTACCTGCCCCAACCCTAAAATCAGCCATTTCTCCAAGGTGTCCTGGTTCCTTCTGTTGGAGAAGAGTATTTGGAAACCACTATCTGGTTTCTAAATGAGCTTGATGCACTCATTACTGCTAGGGTATCACTGCTTCTAGGCCCTCTCAGGGGATAGTTAGGAAGTAATATATATATATACTGACCCACACATATCTTCGTTTACTTCCGTATCTGTCTGTATATAAATATAAACATGCGTTTATACTGATATCTCTGATGCTGATCCAGCACCACAGAGTTCATTCTAGCATTCTCTTCCTTGCTTCTTTCTCTGAAAGTGAGAAATTTAGCTGATTTAATGAATACATGCTAATTTTTTCAACTCTAATATATATATGAAGTAAAAAATAGTCTTAATTGTCATATAAAGTAAATTTCCAAAGCATTTTGCAGTTGTTAACTAATTTAAATTATACTCCTATAATATTGGTATTTTAAATTACTGTTTTTCAGCTCAGGTAGAGAGATGAAATCATTTACCCTTGGCCAAACAGGAAGTGAGTGATTGTATCTAGAATTGAAGATTTATTATTTATTTATTTATTTATTTTATTTTATTTTATTTTTTTGAGATGGAGTCTCGCTGTTTCCCAGGCTGGAGTTCAGTGGCGCAATCTCGGCTCACTGCAAGCTGCGCCTCCGGGGTTCACACCATTCTCCTGCCTCAGCCTCCTGAGTAGCTGGGACTACAGGCGCCTGCCACCACGCCCGGCTAATGTTTTTTCTGTTTTTTGAGATGGAGTCTCGCTCTGTCGCCTGGGCTGGAGTGCAGTGGCATGATCTCGGCTCACTGAAAGCTCTGCCTCCCGGGTTCACGCCATTCTCCTGCCTCAGCCTCCTTAGCAGCTGGGAATACAGGAGCCCGCCACCACGCCCGGCTAATTTTTTGTATTTTTAGTAGAGATGGGGTTTCACCGTGTTAGCCAGGATGGTCTCTATCTCCTGACTTCGTGATCTGCCCACCTTGGCCTCCCAAAGTGCTCAGATTACAGGCGTGAGCCACGGCGCCCGGCCAACTGGCTAATTTTTTGTATTTTTTTAGTAGAGACAGAGTTTCCCCATGTTAGCCAGGATGGTCTCGATCTCCTGACCTCGTGATCCGCCTGCCTCAGCCTCCCAAAGTGCTGGGATTACAGGCTTGAGCCACTGCACCCGGCCTATTTATTATTTTTTAAGAGACAGAGTCTTGCTATGTTGCTCAGGCCGGTCTTGAATTCCTGGCCTCAAGCAATCCTCCTACCTCAGCCTCCGAAAGTTCTGGGATTATAGGTGTGAGCCACTGTTCCTGGCCAAATGACCTATTCTCACTCCCAGTGCTATACTTGATCCTAAGGAAAGCAGTCTCATTATCTTGACTAACAAATCAACCTTTGTCTTCTTGATGGGATTGTTCCTTTTAATTAAAGAAGTTCCTGGTATTTAGCTTTTTTAAAAAAAATACTTTTAGCAGTATTGAGAGCAAAAACAATTCTTTTTCTGGACTTCTTCCTCCTCGTAGAATCATAGAAGAGATTTAGAGATAATCTAGACAAATGTTTCACATAATAGGTGATTCCTCCAGTTCTCTATGCAGGTATTTCCCAAGATAAGTACTTCACAGCTGGTTGCTACCAATTCCAGGTTTGCAGATTTGTCATTTTAGAAAGATTTTCTGGATAATGATTGTAGATCTGCCTCCCTGCAGTTTCTCTTCAGTGGTCCTAATTTTTCTGTCTACAGTTATTCCCTGTAGCTCTGATCTCAACTTTGCACCTATTCAGTGACAGTTATTTTGTCCCACCTTTTTCTGTTCCACACTAGTGGCTTTTCCCCCAGCTACCTCTCGTGAAATGTGCTTTCTAAGCCTTTTATTATTGTCAGAAGACAAAGTTACAACAAATTTATTTATAGATTTTTTTTTTTTTTTTTTTGAGACGGAGTCTCGCTCTTTCGCCCAGGCCGGAGTGTAGTGGCACTATCTCGGCTCACTGCAAGCTCCGCCTCCCGGGTTCACGCCATGCTCCTGCCTCAGCCTCCCGAGTAGCTGGGACTACAAGTGCCTGCCACCGTGCCTAGCTAATTTTTTGTATTATTAGTAGAGACAGTGTTTCACTGTGTTAGCCAGGATGGTCTCGATCTCCTGACCTCTTGATCCGCCCGCCTTGGCCTCCCAAAGTGCTGGGATTACAGGTGTGAGCCACCGCACCCGGCTTTTTTTTTCTTTTTAAGATGGAGTCTTGCTGTGTCACCCAGGCCGGAATGCAGTGGTGTGATCTCGGCTCACTGCAACCTCTGCCTCCTGGGTTCAGGCGATCCTCCTGCCTCAGCCTCCCAAGTAGTTGGGAGTACAGGTGCGCACCACCAGGCCCCAGCTAATTTTTGTATTTTTAGTAGAGATGGGGTTTTGCCATATTGACCAGGCTGGTCTTGAACTCCTGACCTCAAGTGATCTGCCCACCTTGGCCTGCCAAAGTGCTGGGATTACAGACGTGAGCCACTGCACCCAGCTCCAGCCTTGAAATTCTTAATCAGATATAGGTTGAGTATCCATTATTTGAAATATGAGACCAGAATTGTTCATATTTTGGATTTTTTGGATTTTGGAATATCTGTAGTATACAGATATTCCAAAATGCTCTCTAGTGAGCATTTCCTTTGACATCAAAAAGTTTTAGATTTTGGAGCATTTCAGATTTCGGATTTTTATGTGTTTTTTGAGACAGGGTCTCGCTCTGTTGCCAGAGTTTAGTGGCATAATCACAGCTCACTTCAGCCTTGAACTTCTGGGCTCAGGTGATCCTCCTGCCTCAGCCTCTTGAGTAGCTGGAATTATAGGCACGTGCCACCATGCCCAGCCAATTTTTGTATTGTTTGTAGAGACAGCGTTTCACCATGTTGCCCAGGCTGGTCTCAAACTCCTAGGCTCAAGTGATCTTTTCACCTCAGCCTCCTAACATGCTGAGGATTTCATGCATGAGCCACTACACCCAGCCCAGGATTGAGATTTTTGGATTTGGGATGCTCAGCATATAATTCACTTGGGTTAGCCCACTTTCTCTTTTAGGAATAGAAATCCGCTAGTAGGACTCTGGAGAGCTCTCAGTCATTTTCTTATGGGAAGAACATATTTTTATTGAAATAATTTGAATTTGGGTAGTGAGTGTGTTGCTTTGGGTGACAAGTGATTTCTGAGTTTAGGAAGGATTGGGAGCAGAGAAAGTGGGGGATAAGGCAGATTTACAGGCTTAGTTCTCTACATATCAGCTCAAGTTTCACCTTTAGAAGGTCATTCACGTCCCCTTTCTACCCTACTCTTTGATGTTTTCCCCAAAGTATATCTTTGGGCATATGTCATTCCACATTTAAAAAAGTTGATACATAATTCACATATCGTAAAACTCACCATTTTAAAGCATACAATTTGGGGTAGGCACGGTAGCTCATGCCTGTAATCCCAGCACTTTGGGAGGCTGAGGTGGGAGGATTGCTTGAGCCCAGGAGTTTGAGACCAGCATGGGCAACATAGCATGGCAACCCTGTCTCTACCAAAAAAAAAAAAAAAAAAAAAAAAAGAAATTAGCCAGGCATGGTGGTGCACACCTGTAGTCCCAGACTCTTGGGAGGCTGAGGTGGGAGGATCATTCACTTGAGCCAAAGAATTTGAGATTGCAGTGAGCCATGATCGTGCACTCTAGCCTGGGCCACAGAGCGAGACCCTGTCAAAACAAAACAAAACAAAATCATAGAATTCAGTGGTTTTTGGTGTATTCACAATGTTGTGCAACTACCACCATTATCTAAGTCCAGAACATTTTCATTACCCCCAAAAGAAACCTCATACCCATTAGCAGTCTCTTCCATTCCCTTCATTCACCCAGCCTCTGGCAACCACTAATCATCTTCCTGTCTGTTCTGGACATTCCATATTAATGGAATCATACAATAAATGGCCTTTCTGTGTTTGGCTTCTTTCATTTAGCATAATGCTTTTAGGTTCATCCATGTTGTAGCATGTATCATTTCATTCATTTTTATGGCTGAATAATATTACATTGCATGGATATAATACATTTTGTTTATGCATTCATCCATTGATGAACATTTGGGTTGCATTTTTTAGCTATTATGAATAATGCTCTGTGAAGATTGATATGCTTTTATATGGACATTTATTTTTGTCTAAATACCTAGAAGGAGAATTGCTTGGTTATGTGTTAATTATGTTTAACCTTTTAAAAAATTATTTATCGCCAGGCGTGGTGGCACATGCCTATAATCCTAGCATTTTGGGAGGCTGAGGAGGGTGGACTGCTTGAGCCCAGCAATTCAAGACCAGCCTGGGGCAGGCAATATGGTGAGACCCTGTCTCTATTAAAAAAAAAAAATTAAAACCAGAAAATTATTTTTTTCTTTTCTTTCTTTCTTTCTTTTTTTTTTTTTTTTGAGACTGAGTTTCGTTCTTGTTGCCCAGGCTGGAGTGCAATGGCACGATCTCAGCTCACGGCAACCTCCGCCTCCCGGGTTCAAGTGATTCGATTCTCCTGCCTCAGCCTCCTGAGTAGCTGGGATTACAGGCATGTGCCACCATGCCCGGCTAATTTTGTATTTTTAGTAGAGTGGGGTTTCTCCATGTTGGTGAGGCTGGGCTCGAACTCCCAACCTCAGGTGATCTGCCCGCCTCAGCCTCCCAAAGTGCTGGGATTACAGGCGTGAGCCACCGTGCCTGGCTTTCTTTTCTTTTTTGAGACAAGATCTTGCTCTGTCACTCAGGCTAGAGTGCAGTGGTGCGATCATGATTCACTGCAGCCTTGACCTCCAGGACTCAGGTGATTCTTCCACCTCAGCCTCCTGGATAGCTGGCATTGTAGGTGTGTGCCACCACACCTGGATAATTAAAAAAAACAATTTTAATTAGAGATGGGGTCTCCTTATATTGCCCAGTGAATTCCTGGGCTGAAGCAATCCTCTTGCTTGGCCACCCAAAGTGCTGGGATTACAGGTGTGAGCCACCATGCCTGACTGATAGTATCTTTTGAAACACAAAAGTTTTAAATTTTGATGAAGTCCAGTTTATCTAGTTTTTTCTTGGTTGCTTGTGCTATAGGTGTCACATCTAAGAAACGATTGCCTAATTTAAGGTGATAAAGATTTCTCTTTCTTTTGTTTGTTTTTTTCATTCGTTTGTTCTTTCGTTCGTTCGTTCTTTCTTCTTTCCGAGACAGGGTCTCTGTCTTTTGTCCAGGCTGGAGTGCAGTGGCATGATCTCTGCCCACTGCAGCCTCCACCTCTCAGGCTCAAGCTATCCTTCCACCTCAGTCTCCTGAGTAGGTAGGACTACAGGTGTGCACCATGATGCTTGGCTAATTTTGGTAACCTTTTTTTTTTTTTTTTTTAAGATGGAGTCTCGTTCTGTCGCCCAGGCTGGAGTGCAGTGGTGCGATCTCTGCTCACTGTAAGCTCCACCTCCTGGGTTCATGCCATTCTCCTGCCTCAGCCTCCCAAGTAGCTGGGACTACAGGTGCCCACCACCATGCCCGGCTAATTTTTTTTTTTTGTATTTTTAGTAGAGATGAAGTTTCACCATGTTAGCCAGAATGGTCTTGATCTCCTGACTTCATGATCTGCCCACCTCGGGCTCCCAAAGTGCTAGGATTACAGGCGTGAGCCACTGTGCCCGGCTGAGATGTGGTCTTACTATGTTGTCCAGGCTGATCTCGAACTCCTGGGCTCAAGTGATCTGCTTTCCTTGCCTCCCAAAATGCTGGGATTATAGGTGTAATTTATGTTTCTTTAAATAATTTTATAGTTTTAGCTGTTGTAGTTTTTTTTATCAATTTCAAATTAATTTTTATACATGATGTGTGAGGTAGGAATCCAAAATCTTTTTCTTTCTTTCTTTTTTTTTTTTTTTTTTGAGATGGAGTTTCACTCTGTCGCCCAGGCTGAAGTGCAATGACGTGATCTCGGCTCACTGCAGCCTCCACCTCCTGGGTTCAAGCGATTCTCCTGCCTCAGCCTCCCAAGTAGCTGGGATTACAGGCGCCCGCCACCACACCCAGCTAATTTTTGTATTTTTAGTAGAGACTGGGGTTTCACCATGTTGGCCAGGCTGGTCTCGAACTCCTGACCTCGGGTGATTCACCTGCTCTAGCTTCCCAAAGTGCTGGGATTACAGGCGTGAACCACTGCGCCTGGCCCAAAATCTTTTTCATTTCTTTTTTTGGTGTGTGGATATCTAGTTGTCCTTGAACCAGTTGTTGAAAAGACTTTTTTTTCCATTGAATTGTGTATCATCTTAGCATCCATGTTTTGAGTCAATTGACCATAGAGGTGTGGGCTTATTTCTGGACTTTCTTTTTTTTTTGAGACAGTCTTGCTCCGTTGCCCAGGCTGGAGTGCAGTGGCGTGATCTCAGCTCACTGCAACCTCTGCCTTCCAGGTTCAAGCAATTCTCCTGCCTCTGCCTCCTGAGTAGCTGGGATTACAGGCATGCGCCACCACACCCAGCTAATTTTTATATTTTTAGTAGAGACGGGGTTTCACCATTTTGGTCAGACGGGTCTTGAACTCCTGACCTCAAGTGATCCGCCTGACTCGGCCTCCCAAAGTTCTGGGATTACAGGTGTGAGCCACCATGCCCGGCCTGGACTTTCAATTCTGTTGCATTGGTGTACGTCTATGCCAGTACCATCATGCTTGCTTTCTTGTATTTTCACTCTGTGGTACTACTATCTGCTACTATCTGCATAAATATGCTGTCTTGATTAACGTACTTTTGTAATATGTTTTGAAATTAGGAAGTGTGAGTTTTCTAATTTTGTTCTTTTGAAGATTGTTTTGGCTATTCTGGATCCTTGGCATTTCCATTTGAGCTTTAGGATTAACTTGGCAACTTTTGCAGAAAAGGCAGTTGGAATTTTGATAGGGAATGCCTTAAATCTGTAGATCAATTTAGAGAGTGCTGCCATCTTAACAATGTCAGATCTTCCACTTCATGAACGTGGGATGCCTTTCCATTTGTTTATGTCTTTAATTTCTTTCAAGAATATTTTTTAGGCTGAGTGTGGTGGTGGCTGACACCTGTAATCCCAGCACTTTGGGAGGCTGAGGTGAGAAGATTGCTTTAGCCCAGGAGTTCGAGACCGGTCTGGCCGACATATCAAGACCCTATCTCTACACACAAACACACACACACACACAGACACAGACACACACACACACACAAAATTAGCTGGATGTGGTGGCTTGCCCCTGTAATCCTAGCTACTCATCAGGGTGAGGATAAGGTGGGAGGATCCCTTCAGCTCAGGACGTCGATCTGTGATCCTGCCATTGCAATCCAGCTTGGGCAACAGAGTGAGCCTCTGTCTCAAAAAAAAAAAAAAAAAGTGTGTGTATATATATAAATATATATATATATATAAATATATATATATATTTTGTAGTTTTTTTTTCTTTTATTATTATACTTACAAGTTCTAGGGTACATGGGCACAATGTGCAGGTTTGTTACATATGTATACATGTGCCATGTTGGTGTGCTGCACCCATTAACTCATCATTTACATTAGGTATAACTCCTAATGCTATCCCTCCCCCCTCCCCCCACCCCATGACAGGCCCTGGTGTGTGACGTTCCCCACCCTGTGTCCAGGTGTTCTCATTGTTCAATTCCCACCTATGAGTGAGAACATGCGGTGTTTGGTTTTCTGTCCTTGTGATAGTTTGCTCAGAATGATGGTTTCCAGCTTCATCCATGTCCCTACAAAGGACATGAACTCATCCTTTTTTATGGCTGCATAGTATTCCATGGTGTATATGTGCCACATTTTCTTAGTCCAGTCTATCATTGATGGACATTTGGGTTGGTTCCAAGTCTTTGCTATTGTGAATAGTGCCGCAGTAAACATACATGTGCATGTGTCTTTAAAAGACACATGATTTATAATCCTTTGGGTATATGCCCAGTAATGGGATCGCTGGGTCAAATGGTATTTCTAGTTCTAGATCCTTGAGGAATCGCCACACTGTAGTCCACAATGGTTGAACTAGTTTTACAGTCCCACCAACAGTGTAAAAGTGTTCCTATTTCTCCACATCCTCTCCAGCTATTTTGTAGTTTTTAGTGTACAAGTCTTTTACTTTAAATTTATTCCTTAGTATTTTATTCCTTTTGATGCTATTGAAAATGGAATTATTTTCTTATTTCATTTTGTGTTGTTGATTGCTGGTATAGAGAAATAAAAGATTTTTATAGATCTGGTATTCTGTGGCCTTGCTGAACTTTTTTTTTCTTCTTTTTTTTTTTTGAGATGGAGTTTCGCTTTTATCACCCAAACTGGAGTGCAATGGCGCGATCTTGGCTCTCCGCAACCTCCGCCTCCTGGGTTCAAGCGATTCTCCTGCCTCAGCCTCCCAAGTAGCTGTGATTACAGGCATGTGCCACCATGCCTGGCTAATTTTGTATTTTTAGTAGAGTCGGGGTTTCTCCATCTTGGTCAGGCTGATCTCAAACTCCCGACCTCAGGTGATCCCACCCGCCTCAGCTTCCCTAAGTGCTGGGATTACAGGTGTGAGCCACCGCACCCGGCTGAACTTGTTTACTAATGCTAATTGTGTGTGTGTGTGTGTGTGTGTGTGTGTGTGTATTCCTTTGGATTTCCATATTGTTTTAAAATTATGATTATTTTTTGAGATGGAGCCTCTCTGTTGCCCAGGCTGGAGTGCAGTGGCACAATCTCTGCTCACTGTAATCTCTGCTTCCCAGGTTCAAATGATTCTCCTGCCTCAGCCTCCTGAGTAGGTGGGATTACGGGCATGTGCCACCATTTTTAGGAGACAGGGTTTCACCATGTTGGCCAGGCTCGTCTCCAACTCCTGACCTCAAGTGATCCACCAGCCTCAGCCTCCCAAAGTGCTGGGATTACAGGCGTGAGCCACTGCACTTGGCCTAAAATTAAATATATCTTGTCACTGGCCTGAGAGTCCCTTGAAGTCAGAGACCATACTTTATTTCTTGTTTCTCTTTCTCTACTGGCAAATGTATGTTCAATTGATGCTGCAGTCAGGTGCTACAGTAGTGGGACTTAGCGGAGCATAATGCCACTAATGACTTGGAAAATGGCACAGAAGGGAAGTGGGATATTGTAAAACTATTTTTACCTATTATAAAATGCTTCCTGAGGTCCAGGAAAGGCAATTCTCACGTTTGTCTCTGCTCTTCTATACCTTTTGCCCCTAATTATCCTTTGTTTCTGGAACTCAGAATACTAAGGATCATAAAGTTAGGCGTTTAAGAATAGGAACATTAATTTGATTTTATATATTATTTCCCTAGGGAAATGTGTTCTGGCCTCATTAAAAAAATAGTTTTTTCATGAATTTATAATTTATTTTTTTGGGACAGAGTCTCACTCTGTTGCCCAGGCTGGAGTGCAGTGGCGCGATCTTGGCTCACTGCAGCCTCTTGTTCCTGGGTTCAAGTGATTCTCCTGTCTCACCCTCCCAAGTAGCTGGGACTACAGGCACACGCTGCCACACCCAGCTAATTTTTGTAGAGACGCAGTTTTGCCATGTTGGCCAGGCTGGTCTTGAACGCCTGACCTCAAGTGATCCGCCCACCTCGGCCTCCCAAAGTGCTGGGATTACAGGCATGAGCCAGCGTGCCTGGCCAAATTTATTAGTAGTAGTAGTAGTAGTAGTATTTTTGAGATGGAGTTTCCATCCCAGGCTGGAGTGAAGTGACATGATCTTGGCTCACTGCAACCTCCGCCTCCTGGGTTCAAGTGATTCTCCTGCATCAGCCTCCCGAGTAGCTGGGATTATAGGCGCATGTCACCATGCCTGGCTAATTTTTATGTTTTTAGTAGCCAGGCTGGTCTCGAACTCCTGACCTCAAGCGATCCACCTGCCTGGGCCTCCCAAAATGCTAGGGTTACAGACGTGAGCCACTGCGCCTGGCCTCATTAATTTATTTATTTTTATTTTTTATTTTTTTGAGACCAAGTCTAACTCTGTTGCCTAGGCTGGAGTGAAGTGGCGCGACCTTGGCTCGCTGCAACCTCTGCCTCCTGGGTTCAAGCAATTCTCCTGCTTTAGCCTCCCGAGTATCTGGGACTACAGGCATGCACCACCACACCCTGCTCATGGGGTTTCACCACATTAGCCCAGCCAGTCTCGAGCTCCTGACCTCTAGTGATCTACCTGCCTTGGCCTCCCAAAGTGCTGGAGTTACAGGTGTGAGCGACTGCACCCGGCTACTTTTTTCATGAATTTAGAAGTATTTATCGTAATGATTGGCTATGTTCATTGTTAATTCTGTGTTCAGATTTTTTCTCTTTTCTTTTTTTCTTGAGATGGGTCTCAGTCCATTGCCCAGGCTCTGGAGTGTGGTTTGGCATCATGGCTCATTGCAGCCTTGACCTTCTGGTTTCAGGTGATCCTCCCAACTTAAGCCTTATGGGTATCTGGGACTACAGGCGTGTGCCACCACACCTGGCTGATTTTTTTTGGTATTTTTTTTGTAGAGACAGGGTTTCACTATGTTGCCCAGGCTGGTCTCGAACTCCTGAGCTCGAGCGATCTGCCCATCTTGGCCTCCCAGAGTTCTGGGATTACAGCTGTGAGCCACCGTGCCTGGCCCTCAGATTTCTTCTTGAGTAAACTCAAGCTTACTTATTTTCCTTTCCCTCTTATTCACTAAGTTACAGAGACATGGGGGTAACAAACCATTTGCAGTTAAAGGGCAGTATCTGACCCATTTGTTTGTTATATTTTTGTCTGCCCTTTATTACCAGACATGGAGAAATGCTTTTTAAAAGCACACTGTACTTCAAAAAGGGGTAGTTCCTTTTTACTTCATTTTATTTATTTTTTTGAGACAAGGTCCCACTCTGTCACCCAGGCTGGAGTGCAGTGGTGTGATCACTGCTCCCTGTAGCCTTGACCTCCCAGGCTCCAGTGATCCTCCTGCCTTAGCCTACCAAGTTGATAGGACTACGGGCGCTCACCACCATATGGACCTGGACCTGGCTAAGTTTTTGCTTTTTTTTTTTTTTTTCCTGTAGAGACGAGATCTCACTATGTTGCCCAGGCTGGTCTCAACTCCTGGCCTCAAGTGATCCTCCTGCCTCTGCCTCCCAAAGTGCTGGGATTACAGGTGTGAGCCACCACACCTGGCCCACAGTTCCCTTTTAATAAGAAAATATTAAAATTTTTTTTAAAAGAATGTATTGGTGGGTCCACACTTCCAACCTGTTCTACAAAAACACAAAATAGGGCCAGGTACAGTGGTTTACACCTGGAATCCCAGCACTTCGGATACCAAGGATGGGAGGATTGCTTGAGGCCAGGAGTTCAAGACCAGCCTAAGCAGCATAGTGAGACCCCATTTGTACAAAAAGTAAAAAATTAAAAAAAACTCAGAACAGATAAGATGAAATTACCGCAAAGAAAGCAAAAAAGGCCAAGAGTAAAATTAAAATTGAAGAAGATGGAGAAGAAGGAAAAGTAGTAGTGGTAGAAGAAGAGGTCCCTGTGAAGAAGAAGAAGGATAAAAAGAAACCGTGGTTGGGCATGGTGGCTCACACTTGTAATCCCAGCACTTTGGGAGGCTGAGGTGGGAGGATCACTTGAGGCCAGGAGTTCAAAACAAGCCTGGTTAAGTAGCACCTGAGGAGGGAGAAAAAAAAAGAAAAAAGAGACTATCCTGGCCAACATAGCAAGACCCCATCTCTGAAAAAAAAAAAAAGTTAAAAAAAATTATCTAGCCATGGTGGTGTCTGTAGTCCCAGCTACTCAGCAGGCTAAGGCAGGAGGCTTACTTGAGCCCAGGAGTTTGAGGTTACAGTGAGCTATGATCGTGCCACTACATTCTAGCCTGGGTAATGGAGTGAGACCCTGTCTCAGAAAAAAAAATTTTTTTCACTAATATTGCTAGTTTAATAGGTTAAAAAAAGGGATAATCTCACACTTTTAATCACATCTGATTTTCTTAAAACAATAACATCAGTATTGCATGGTCATATATCTGATAATTAAAGGTAAGTTTGGGTCACCGATAATGAGGTTCTCTGATATAGCCAGTTGCTTTAGTACTCAACCAATTTAGTATGTTCCATTTTAGCAAGTTGTCTTGGGCTGAGTATATTTTAAGAGTGTCAGTGGCTACCCAGACAGTTGTTCTTTATCAAGCTAAAATAAGATAACAATAATAGGGACAAAAAAATGTTTGAAAGATATTCTGAATAACTTTGTGTGCTCAGTATAGCTGAGACTTGCTGAGATGCTTCAGAGGCAAACCAGTCAGCCTATTTCATCAGCCAGAGGTGGGGTGCCTTTCAACAGTGTGTTGTCTAAAAGTCTAAGGTAGACTTGCCCAAATTAACAAACTTTGCAATTATCAGTGACAGGCAACTATAGTATGGCAGTAATAGCACTGGACCGAGTGTCAAAAGACCAAGGTTCAGGTTTCATCTGTACCACATAATAACTGTGAGGTCTGGGGCAGATCAGTCTATCTGTTTCCTTATTTATAAAATCAAGGTTGTGAGAATTAAGGGCTTCGTGACTGGGATGGGTGACCTTCAGAATGCTAGTAAGACACTGTCTAGTGATACAAATCAGAAAATAATTTTTGTGTATATGGAATTGGTGAAGCATTGATGTTTTCAATGGAAATTACATTCCCTGTAAGTTTCATTGGGTTATATAGATGGCAAATTGGCTGTGAAATATGAAACTTATGGACTTACTGGAACCACTTTGAGTCCCAGAATAATTCTGCCTTCTCCTAAGGTCATTTACTAAGTTGTAGCTGAGTCAGAATTTGAACTTTAATCTCTAGCATTCTTTCTACTGTGTTCAATTTAATACCACGGATATTTATATACCTTCTAGGTGCATACACTGTGGTAAGTGCTGTAGGTGATTTTTTAAAAAGTAAAATAGAAGAAACAATACACACTGACTTTAAAACACTGACTTTATTATTAAAAGTGTCATGATACACACTGTAAATGCTATACATATTGTGCATAGGTATGAATGACTAAGTGGATTTAAATGTATGTCTTAGGAGCCTGGCATGGTGAACTGTACCCATAGTCCCAGCTTCTTTGAGACGGACACTCTGTTGCCCAGGCTGGAGTGCAGTGGTGCGATCTTGGCTCACTGCAACCTCCACTTCCTGGGTTCAAGCGATTCTCCTGCCTCTGCCTTCCGAGTAGCTGGGATTACAGGCGCCTGCCACCACACCTGGCTAATTTTTTGTATTTTTAGTAGAGATGGGATTTCACCGTGTTGGCCGGGCTGGTCTCGAACTCCTCGTGATCCGCTCGCCTTGGCCTCCCTAAGGGCTGGGATTACAGGCGTGAGCCACCACACCTGGCCAGTCCCAGCTTCTTGAGAAGCAGAGGCAGGAGAATCACTTGAGCCTTGGAGTTCAAGTACAACCTGGACAACATAGTGAGATCCTACCTCTAAAATATAAATAAATAAAATAAATGCCTTAAGGAGTTCATGGTGCTTTGTTGAATTGACTCACAAGCAAGGATTCAGTTAATTTTCATTAGTTTTTAATTAGTAGAGCTGGATGTTTATTACTTAAATATTCCTTTTTTTTTTTTTTTTTTTTTTTTTGAGACAGAATCTTGCTCTGTTACCCAGGTTGGAGTGCAGTGGCATGATCTTGGCTCATTGCAGCCTCTGCCTCCTGGGCTCAAATGATCTTCCCACCTCAGCCTCCTGAGTAGCTGGGATTACAGGTGTGTGGCACCATGCCTGGCTAATTTTTGTATTTTTTGTAGAGATGGGGTTTCACCATGTTGCCCAGGCTAGTCTTGAACTCCTGAGCTCAAGTGATCTGCCTACCTCAGCCTCCCAAAGTGCTGGGATTACAGGTATGAGCCATCACACCTGGTCCTTAAATATTATTTAAAATAGTTTTTTAAAAAATGCTTCTCTGGGCCAGTTGCAGTGGCTCACGCCTGTAATCCCAGCACTTTGGGAGGCCAAGGCAGGTGGATTGCTTGAGGCCAGGAGTTCAAAACCAGCCTTGCCAACAGGGCAAAACCCCATCTCTACTAAAAATACAGAAATCAGCCGACCATGGTGGTGCATGCCTATAATCCCAGCTACTCGGGAGGCTAAGGCAGGAGAATCGCTTGAACCCAGGAAGCAGAGGTTGCAGTGAGCCGAGATTGTGCCACCGCACTCCAGCCTGGGTGGCAGAGTGAGACTCTGTCTGGGGATTTAAAAAAAAAAAAAAAAAAGGTTTCTCTTGTTAACTTTGAGACAGTAACGGGGAGGTGGTATTATTCAGGTAGTCAGAAGCATAAATGCCCAGACCGCCTCTATATTTTTAAACCTAAGAAAGTGAAACCCCTGTCTCTACAAAACATGTAAAAATTAGCTGTGCACTGTGGCTTGTGCCTGTAGTCCTAGCTACTCTGGGAGGCTCAGGTGGTAGAATTACATGAGCCCAGCAGATAGAGGCTGCAGTAAGCCATGATTGCACCACTGCAATCCAGCTTGGCGCAATCACGCCAAAAAAAATTTAAAAATATAAATGAAAATACAGGGGAACATAATATTCCAGACCTTTAGTATTGTGTTGAGGTTTTTTTTTTCCCCTCTACTGTAAAATGAGAGTGTTCAGTTTTAAGAGGCACATTTTCGGAGCATGGATAGAGTCTTTCCAGCAGAAAACAGTCTGTCTGGTGATGGAGTAATTAAAATGATTTGAGACATTATTTAAGGAATTAGAGGCTGGGCGCGGTGGCTCACGCTTGTGATCTCAGCACTTTGGGAGGCTAAGGTGGGCGGATTATGAGGTCAGAAGATCGAGACCATCCTGGCTAGCATGGTGAAACCCCATCTCTACTGAAAATACAAAAAATTAGCCAGGCGTGGTGATGGGCGCTTGTGGTCCCAGCTGCTCAGGAGGCTGAGGCAGGAGAATGGTGTGAACCTGGGAGGCGGAGCTTGCAGTGAGCCGAGATCCTACCACTGCTCTCCAGCCTGGGCGACAGAGCGAGACTCCGTCTCAAAAAAAAAAAAAAAAAAAAAGGAATTAGAGATGTTTCATTTAGAGAATAAAGAGG
The DNA here is from genome assembly GCF_029289425.2 of Pan paniscus. Classification (NCBI taxonomy): domain Eukaryota; kingdom Metazoa; phylum Chordata; class Mammalia; order Primates; family Hominidae; genus Pan; species Pan paniscus. The sequence goes on along the minus strand of NC_085926.1, from coordinate 48,025,952 downwards.
TGGGGACAGCTATTTTCAAATACAGTTGTCCCTCGGTATTCATGGGAGATTGGTTCTCAGACCTCCTGCAGATAAGAAAATCTGAGGATGTTAAGGTCCCATATATAAAATGATGTACCTCTGCATGTCCTGCGATATACTTGGTGCACGCCTGTAATCCCAGCTACTTAGGAGGTTGAGGCACGAAAATCACTTGAACCCGGGTAGCAGAGGTTGCAGTGAGCGGAGATTGCGCCTCTGCACTCCAGCCTGGGAGGCAGAGTGAAACTGTGTCTCAAAAAATAAAATAAAATAAAAAATATATATATGTGATGGCTGAATCCAAGGATGTGGAACCTGTGGCTTTGGAGGGCTAACTATATATCAAAGATCTGGCAAGTGGAATAGGCATTAGATTTAGTATTTTGTTGCTTTGACAAAAGAACAAGGACCATCAAGTAGAAGTTAAAGAGAAAAATGGAATGTAACTTTCTTATAAGATAGTGAGTTTCCTCATGTTAAAGTAAGATACTGAGTTTAACTTATGTTAAAACAGAGCCAGGGTATTTAGAGATACTGAGGAGGAAGTTAAGTTGAATAACCTTTAATGTTTTTGTAAATAAGTGGTTCTTAATTTCATGAGTATATATCCCCTTGAGAATCTAACCAACAGCAAAGACCCTGTCCCCAGAAAACTTCTACGGATATACTATATAGGTATATATTTTCTTTCATCCTTGAAAACTACTTTTTTGGGGGGCATAGTATTGTATGTTTGTTTGTATGTTTATTAGTATTGCATTTTATTTTCTTTCAGTTTATTGAATTTATCGTTTCTTTTTTTGTTGTTTTTGTAGAGATGGGGTCTTACTATGTTGCCCATGCTTGTCTCATACTCCTGGACTCAAGCAGTCCTCCCACCTCAGCCTTCCAAAGTGCTGGAATTACAGGTGTGAGCCACCCTGTCCAGCCTTGAACTTATCATTCCATTATCTTCTGGCTTACATTGTTGCTTGAGAAGTTAGCCTTGGTGTTAATATCTGTCAGGTACTCTGTGGCATCACTAGTTTTTTATTTCCTCAAACTGCATGACTTGACAGTCATTGGCTTATCCAGATTATAAGAAACTAAGATGCCAGTGCATACAGGGATTCCTCGTGGCTATGATTTCTCAGGAATTTTTTATTCTTTTGATTTGCTCAACACCAAGGCAGGCTTCTATACAGTCCGCTAGGGATAGTGAAAAATTTGGGGCTTGGTTTAGATTGGAGAGGTATATCGTGGGGTGTCTTATAAGGCTTAACTTTGGGAGGGCCCAGGGCCTTGATTTCTGTCCCCCTTGCCTTGTGTGGCCTTTGAATTGAAAGCTTTGGATTAGGCCTTCATAGATTTTAGTGTGCATACAAATCACATGATCTTTTTATAAGGCAGATTCTGATTCTGAAGGTTTAGTGTGGGACCCAAGATTTTGCATTTCTGATCTATAAGGTGATGCTAATCCTGTTGGTCTACAGATGACACTTTAAGTTGTAAGGAGTTAGATTGCTATGTTTGAGATGTGAGTGGTATTAGTAACGTTAGTCATGGTTATGAGGTGGTACAGTAGTATATAAAGAATGAAGATCATTCCATTGTGCAGAGGTTCTTTTTTAAAATTAATAGACTTTTCTTTTTTTTAAGAGACAGTGTCTTGCTTTGTTACCCAAGTTGGAGTGCAGTGGCACGATCATAACTCACTGCAGCCTGGAACTTCTGGGTTCAAGCAGTCCTCCTGCCTCAGCCTCCACAGTAGATGGGACTACACGTGCACACTACCAAGGCTGGCAATTTTTTTTCTTTTTTTGTAGAGACGGGTACTTTCTATATAGTGGAGCTGAAAATTTTTCATTGCCTAGTGATGTAATGCTTGGCATAACACCTTAGTTTTTCTGTTTTTAGATATGTTTAGATACACAGATGCTTACCATTGTGTTACAACTGCCTGCAGTATTCAGTAGTTACATGCTGTACAGGTTTGTAGCCTAGGAGCAACAGATTATACCATATAGCCTAGATGTGTAGCAGGCTGTACCATCTAGGTTTGTTTAGTACACTCTATGACAGTTGCACAATGATGAAGTCACCTAACACATTTCTTAGAATGTATTCCCATTGTTAAGTGATGCATGACTGTCTAATTGTAACCACCCAACGGGTTCACCTTGCCCGCTGGCTCAACAGAACCTATTTATCAAGATGGGAATTACAGTAGAGAAAGAGTAATTCAAGCAGAACTGACTGTGTGGGAGACCGGAGTTTTATTATTACTTAAATCAGTCTGTCCGAGAATTTGTGAATTGGAGTTTTAAAGGATAATTTTGTGGGTAGGGGACCAGTGAGTCAGGAGTTCTGATTGATTGGGTTGGAGATGAAATCATAGGTAGTTGGAGCTGTCCTCTTGTGCTGAGTCAGTTCCTGGGTGGGGGCCACAAGACAAGATAGGCCAGTTTATATCAGTCTGGGTGGTGCCAGCTAATCCATTGAATATAGGGTCTGCAAAATATCTCAAACACGATCTTGGGTTTTACAATAATGATGTTATCCCCAGGAGTAATTTAGGGAGATTTAGAATCTTGCAGCCTCTAGCTGCATGACTCCTAAACCATGATTTCTAATCTTGTTAGAATTTGTTAGTCCTGCAAAGGCAGTCTAGTCCCCAGCCAGGAAGGGGGTTTGTTTTGGGAAAACTAACCTAAACTGTAAACTAAGTTCCTCCCAAACAAAGTTAGTTCGGGCTAAGTCTAGGAACGAACAAGGACAGCTGGGAGGTTAGAAGCAGGATGGAGTTGGTTAGATCAGATCTCTTTCACTGTAATAATTGTCTCAGTTATAATTTTTGCAAAGATGGTTTCATAATAATATGTATACGGAATAGTTTCACTGCCCTAAAAATCCCCTGTACTCCACCTATTTATCCCTACTTCTTCCCCTTAACTACTGTAACCACTAATATCTTTCTGTCTTCATAGTTTTGCCTTTTTCACAATGTCGTATAGTTAGAATTATACAGTATATAGCCTTTCAGATTGGCTTTTTTTTCACCTAGCAATATGCATTTGAGGTTTCTCAATGTCTTTTTGTGGCTTGATGGCTCATTTCTTTTTATTGCTGAATAGTATTCCATTGTCTGGGTACACTACAATTTGCTTATCCATTCACCTATTAAAGGCATCCTAGTTGGTTCCAAGTTTTGGCAATTGTGAATAAAGCTACTATAAATGTCCACATGTAGGTTTTTGTGTTGACATGAGTTTTCATCTTTGGGTAAATATCAAGGAGTGCAATTGCTGGATTGTGTGGTGAGAGAGTATGTTTAGTATTGTAAGAACCTCCCAAACTGGGTATAACTTTTTTTTTTTTTTTTTTTAAGACACAGGTCTCGCTATGTTGTTCAGGCTAGACTCATCTCCTGGGCTCAAGCAATCCTCTTGGCTTAGCGTCCTGAGTAGCTGGGACTATAGGTGATTCCAGCTCACCTTGCTGGCTGTACCATTTTGCATTTCCACTAGCAATGAATGAGATTTCCTATTGTTTGACATCCTTGCCAGCACTCGGTGTTGTGCTTTGGATTTTGGCCATTCTGATACGGACACAGTGGCATCTCGTTGTTGTCTTTTTTTTTTTTAATGAATTTGAAGTCTTTTTTTCTTATTAATAATTTCTTTTAACCACGGTTGTCAGAATTATTGTTGTCTTAATTGGCAATTCTCTGATGACATATGTTATTGAACATCTTTTCGTTCATATGCTTATTTGCCATTGGTATATCGTTGGTGAAGTGTCTGTTCAGATCTTTTGCCTATTTTTAAAATTGGGTTGTTCATTTTCTTTTTTTTTTTTTTTTTGAGACAAGAGTTTCACTCTTGTTGCCTAGGCTGGAGTGCAATGGCACGATCTTGGCTCACAACAACCTCCCGCCTCCCAGATTCAAGTGATTCTCCTTCCTCAGCCTCCCGAGTAGCTGGGATTACAGGCATGTGCCACCACGCCTGGCTAATTTTTTGTATTTTTAGTAGAGATGGGGTTTCTTCATGTTGGTCAGGCTGGTCTCGAACTCCCAACCTCAGGTGATCTGCCCGCCTCAGCCTCCCAAAGTGCTGGGATTACAGGCGTGAACCACCACGCCCAGCCACATTGTTCATTTTCTTTTTTAATTTATTTTTAATTTTTTTAAATTTTTTTATTTTTTAAACATTGTATTTTATTTTTAATTGACAGATAACAATTGTACATAGTCATGGGGTACATAGTGATGGTTTTTTTTGTTTTTGTTTTTTTATTGATCATTCTTGGGTGTTTCTCGCAGAGGGGGATTTGGCAGGGTCATAGGACAATAGTGGAGGGAAGGTCAGCAGATAAACAAGTGAACAAAGGTCTCTGGTTTTCCTAGGCAGAGGACCCTGGGGCCTTCCGCAGTGTTTGTGTCCCTGGGTACTTGAGATTAGGGAGTGGTGATGACTCTTAAGGAGCATGCTGCCTTCAAGCATCTGTTTAACAAAGCACATCTTGCACCGCCCTTAATCCATTTAACCCTGAGTGGACACAGCACATGTTTCAGAGAGCACCGGGTTGGGGGTAAGGTCATAGATCAACAGCATCCCAAGGCAGAAGAATTTTTCTTAGTACAGAACAAAATGGAGTCTCCTATGCCCACTTCTCTCCACACAGACACAGCAACAATCTGATTTCTCCATCTTCTCCCCACATTTCCCCCCTTTCTACTCGACAAAACCGCCATCGTCATCATGGCCCGTTCCCAATGAGCTGCTGGGTACACCTCCCAGACGGGGTGGCGGCCAGGCAGAGGGGCTCCTCACTTCCCAGAAGGGGCGGCTGGGCAGAGGTGCCCCCCACCTCCCGGACGGGGCGGCGGCCGGGCGGAGGCGCCCCCCACCTCCCGGACGGGGTGGCTGGCCGGGCGGGGGCTGCCCCCCACCTCCCTCCCGGCGGGGCGGCTGGCTGGGTGGGGGCTGCCCCCCACCTCCCTCCCGGCGGGGCGGCTGGCTGGGTGGGGGCTGCCCCCCACCTCCCTCCCGGACGGGGCGGCTGGCCAGGCGGGGGCTGCCCCCCACCTCCCGGACTGGGCGGCTGCTGGGTGGAGACGCTCCTCACTTCCCAGACGGGGCGGCTGCCGGGCGGAGGAGCTCCTCACTTCTCAGACGGGGCGGCCGGGCAGAGACGCTCCTCACCTCCCAGACGGGGTCGCGGCCGGGCAGAGGTGCTCCTCACTTCCCAGACTGGGCAGCTGGGCAGAGGGGCTCCTCACATCCCAGACGATGGGTGGCCAGGCAGAGACGCTCCTCACTTCCCAGACGGGGTGGCGGCCGGGCAGAGGCTGCAATCTCGGCACTTTGGGAGGCCAAGGCAGGCGGCTGGGAGGTGGAGGTTGTAGCTAGCTGAGATCACGCCACTGCACTCTAGCCTGGGCAACATTGAGCACTGAGTGAACGAGACTCCATCTGCAATCCCGGCACCTCAGGAGGCCGAGGCTGGCAGATCACTCGCAGTTAGGAGCTGGAGACCAGCCCGGCCAACAGGCGAAACCCCGTCTCCACCAAAAAAATACGAAAACCGGTCAGGCGTGGTGGTGCGCACCTGCAATCGCAGGCACTCGGCAGGCTGAGGCAGGAGAATCAGGCAGGGAGGTTGCAGTGAGCAGAGATGGCAGCAGTACAGTCCAGCTTCGGCTCGGCATCAGAGGGAGACCGTGGAAAGAGAGGGAGAGGGAGAGGGAGACTGTAGGGGGAGGGGGAGGGGGAGGTGTTCATTTTCATATTAAGTTTTAAGAGCTCTTTGGGTCCAGGCGCGGTGGCTCACGCCTGTAATCCCAGCACTTTGGAAGGCCGAGGCGGGTGGATTACGAGGTCAGGAGATCGAAACCATCCTGGCTAATGTGGTAAAACCCCATCTCTACTAAAAATACACAAAAATTAGCCGGGCGTGGTGGCGGGTGCCTGTAGTCCCAGCTACTTGGGAGGCTGAGGCAGGAGAATGGTGCGTACTTGGGAGACGGAGCTTGCAGTGAGCCGAGATCGCACCACTGTCCTCCAGCCTGGGCGACAGTGAGACTCCGTCTCAAAAAAAAATAAAAGTTATTTGTATATTTTGTTTCGTTTTTAATTTTTTATTTATTTTGAGATTGAGTTGTAAGACTGGCTACATTTTTTTTTGTATTATTATTATTTTTTTTTGTAGAGACAGGGTTTCGACACGTTGCCCAGGCTGGTCTTGAACTCCTGGGCTCCTGTGATCCATCTCCCTCGGCCTCCCAAAGTGCTGGGATTATAGGCGTGAGCCACTGTGCCTGGCCTCTTTGTATATTTTGGATACCAGTTCTTTGTCAGAGATGTGTTTTGCAAATATTTTCTCCCAATCTGTTGAGTTTGTATTCTCTTAGCAGTGTATTTTGCAGATCAGAATTTTTAACTTCAGTAAAGTCCAGCTTTTTTCTTTCCTACATCATGTTTTTGGGGTTGTATCTAAGAAGTCATTGCCAAACCCTAGGTCACCTAGATTTTCTTCTATGTTATCCTCTAGGAGTTTTATAGTTTCGTATCTTACATTTAGGTCTATAATCCATTTTTTTTTTTTAATGATCCATCAATCTTTTAATCTTCCACAGTTTTGGTGGGTTCTCTTGGACTTTATTCTGTAGCAGTTCATGACCATGTACCATTTACAGGCATGAGTGATAAACTTCATAGTGGCTGAGAAAGATCAACAGAATGAGTTGCCTTGTGTTATATCATGGTCCAAAGGAAATATGTCAGTGACGTATGAGTGACTGAGTTTTTACTAGTTGAGATTACATCCAGGTACCTTTTGGTGATGAAACTGTTTATTGTTTGTTGCAGAGTTCTACTGCAGACTAACAATTCCTGAACCCATTTAATAACCCATGTATATTAAATGTGATATGATTGGGATTTTAAAGGCCAGAGGTTTAAGAGAGAGATGTTCAAAAGTTTTTTTTTTTTTTTTTTTTTGAGACACAGTCTCACTCTGTGGCCCAGGCCAGAGTGCAGTGGCACAATCTCAGCCCACTGCATCCTCCAGGTTCAAGCAATTCTCCTGCCTCAGCCTCCTGAGTTGCTGGGATTACAGGTGTGTACCACCAAGCCGGCTAATTTTTTGTATTTTAGTAGAGATGGGGTTTCACCATGTTGCCCCCAGGGTGGTCTCGAACTCCCGAGCTCAGGCAATCCGCCTGCCTCAGCATCCCAAAGTGCTAGGATTACAGGTGTGAGCCACCCGCTTCAGCCTCCCAAAATGCTAGGATTACAGGTGTGAGCCACTGCACCCAGCCCAAAAGTTGTTGAATTCTCAAATAATTAAGATTTCATGTGTTCATATGGACCATAAAGGATCAAAATAAGTATGGCTTGCCATTATTGTAATGTTGCTATCCTGAGTAGGTCTTTTTTTTTTTTTTTTTTTTTTTGAGATGGAGTCTTGCTCTGTTGCCCAAGCTGGAGTGCAGTGGCACGATCTCGGCTCACTGTAACCTCCACCTCCCAGGCTCAAGTGATTCTCATGCCTCAGCCTCCCAAGTAGCTGGGACTACAGGCGCACGCCACCATGCCTGGCTAATTTTTTGTATTTTAGTAGAAACGGGGTTTCACCATGTTGCCCAGGGTGGTCTCGAACCACTGAGCTCAGGCAATCTCCCCACCTTGGCCTCCCAAAGCGTTGGGATTAAGGTGTGAGCCACTGTGCCTGGCCCTGATTGGGTTTTTATCATTATCTGTTCAGTTCATGTAGTTTTGGCTGTTAATTCTGTACTTGAATTATTCAATCACAAAGTGTTTTTACTGACTGCTGACTCTACTTTCACTTTCATTACTTAATGATGAAGGCTGTTTAAAATAATGTTGTAATGCTGGGCACGGTGGCTCACACCTGTAATCTCAGCACTTTGGGAGGCCGAGGAGGGCAGATCACCTGAGGTCAGGAGTTCAAGAACAGCCTGGCCCACATGATGAAACCCATCTCTACTAAAAATACAAAAATTAGCCGGGCGTGGTGGTGCACGCCTGTAATCTCAGCTACTCGGAGGCTGAGGCAGGGAGAATCGCTTGAACCCAGGAGGTGGAGGTTGCAGTGAGCCGAGATCGTGCCATTGCACTCCAGCCTGGGCGACAGAGCAAGACCTCATCTCAAAAATAAATAAAATAAAATAATATTGTATCTAGATTTTCAAATCAGGTGTTTATGCAGGAAAAGACAATTGTTTTATTGGTTTTAGAAAACCAACAAACCAAAGCAACAATAAAGATTCCTGTATACATTTTTTTCTTTAATTAATGAATTACTTGGGTCATTCTGGTAAAATAAGATACTTTCTTGTTACCAAATGCCAGTTTTATCAGATGAAAAGGACTGTGTTCATAGATGATGGAGATAATCACCAGTTCTGATAGTTACTCTAAAAGATAAGACATAATCCTATTCAGCCAGACCTAGTGAAAATCAGAAATACCGATGAAACTTGGACAAGTAGAGCAAGATTTTTGGCTTAAAACACCTTTGCAAGTGGGTGGGTATGTGTAGTATTTATGTGTGCTACCTGGTTTCTAAAGACTCCCTACTATATGCTAATTTTTAAATTATATACATGGTACTTTTTAAGCCTCGCAGGCTGGCCAGCCGGCCTGCTGGCCTCCCTCCCTCTCTCCGTACAATAAATTAGCTAAAATAATGAGGTAATATCTAAGTCATTGTAGTCTAGGACTGAGTCATTTTTCTCTTTGAAAAAATTCCAGAATACTTTATATTTTCTTGAAGGTAACTTTTTTGCACTTGTTTTAAGGTATTGTTACTTTATTTACAGCCAATGAAATGGAACTGTTAGGTTTGTAAGCATCTTATATTTTTGAAGTGCTGATTGTATGTTCAATCTAATTCAATAAATATTTATTGTCTAATATGTTCTAGGCTTTGGTGTAGGTGCTTGGGATATAAGGATATGTAACTCATAGTTCAGCCTTAAGTCTAAATATTTAGTATATTTGTGTTTTTTAATTTAGTTTTTAAACACAGTTTTTTAAAATAAATTAATTTTGAGATAATTATAGATTTACATTCAATTGTAAGAAACAATAATACAGAGATATCCCTTGTACGCTTTACCCAGTTTCCCCTGGTGGAAATTTCTTGCAGAATCATGGTACAATATCACAACCAGGGTATTGACATTGAAACAGTTAACAGTAAAGTGGTACAGCCACTCTGAAAAATAGTTCGGCAGTTTGCCTAGGAGTACAGTTGCTAGGCCATATGGTAGTCGCATGCTTACTTTTTAAAGAAACTGCCATTTGTATTGATAGAATATGGTGGAGGCCCAGGTTCCCCACGTGGTCCCCACTGATCTTGTTACTGGTCTGCAGGGATGAAATTTCTGGCTACCCTACTTGGCTTTCTGTCTCCACCTTGGAAGGGGTATTGAGTGCCTAATTACAGCTTTGAGAGGTTGGAAATCTAGGCTCCCCACTTGGCCTTTGCTAGAACGGGTAGGTTTTAAACCACAGTATTTTCTTGGTGTTTGGCTGGGGTAGATTGGTTATTGTCTAAAACTTTTCTGTCTTGCTAGACTGCTGCTTTCTTGGTCTTTTAGCTAAAGAAGCCTGACTTTTGTTGGGGCTTTTCTTTTCTTTTTTTTTTTTTGGAGACAGAGTCTTGCTTTGTCGCCCAGGCTGGAGTGCAGTGGTATGATCTTGGCTCACTGCAACCTCTGCTTTCAGGTTTCAAGTGATTCTCGTGTCTCAGCCTCCTGAGTAGCTGGGATTACAGGAGCCCGCCACCATGGCCAGCTAATTTTTTTTTTTTTTTTTTTTTGAGATGGAGTCTTACACTGTCGCCCAGGTTGGCGTGCAGTGGCATGATCTCGGCTCACTGCAACCTCTGCCTCTTGAGTTCAAGTGATTCTCCTGCCTCAGCCTCCTGAGTAGCTAGGATTACAGGCGCCCGCCACCACACCTGTAATCCTAGCTACTTTATTGTATTTTTGGTAGAGACGGGGTTTCACTATGTTGGCCAGGCTGGTCTTGAACTTCTGACCTCATGATCCACCCACCTTGGCCTCCCAAAGTGCTGGGATTACAGGCGTGAGCCACCGTGCCTGGCCTGCTCCAGCTGATTTTTTGTTTCTGTTTTTTGTTTTTTTTGTTTTTTGAGGTAGAGTCTCGCTCTCTTGCCAGGCTGGAGTGCAATGGTGCAATCTCGGCTCACTGCGATCTCCGCCTCCTGGGTTCAAGTGATTCTCCTGCCTCAGCCTCCTGACTTGCTGAGACTACAGGTGTGTGCCACCACACCTAATTTTTGTATTTTCAGTAGAGATGGGGTTTCACCATGTTGGCCAGGATGGTCTTGGTCTCTTAACCTCATGATCTGCCTGCCTCGGCCTTCCAAAGTTTTGGGATCACAGGTGTGAGCCACCATGCCTGGCCTGGGTATGTTTTTAAAATGACATTTATTTTTTTCTTTTTGCAAAAGTTTTATTTAATGTAGATAATTTAGAAACACAAAAATTATAAAAGAGAATAACATTTTCATATATATTCTTCTAGACATTTCCTGTGAATATATATACATATTTTTCTTGTGAAAATAAGAACTATATATACTACTCATGAACTTTTTGCTCGATATATTATAAGCATCATTCCTTGTTAATAAATGCATGAATATAGCACCAATTTGGTATCAGTCAGGTTGTAATGTGCACATTCTGGAGATCATCGATATGTGTTACTCCCCTAGGTCGAGTGCCTGAGAGACAGATCATGTACAAATAAATGACGTACTTTTTCACATGAATCTCATAGTTCAGACATCACTTATATACTAGAGAGAGTTAGAAGTAAATCAGATTTAGTCATTAGTTTTAGAAACACTGGGTATTTGGGTAGGTATTTAGATTTTAAAGTTTAAAAATAAAATGAAAATAAGTGTTCATGTGGCTTTACGAATGCTATTTTGATTAAAATTCTTGTTCATATTTTCCATAATATTATAAGAAGGGTCATTATACTTTTCAGAAGAACATTTGAGATAATAATGGCTTTCTTGTTTGTTCTTGGAGGAAATAGGAGATACTAGCAGTGTTTGTTTCAATGAACCCTAGCATTAGTTTTCTGCTGGAACTTGCAAAACAGAAACCAGAACGACTTAAATCTTTTCCATAGTACAGTTTTTTCTAATTGCTATGTGGTATACTTGCAGATGTTCAGATTTATTGGGAAATTTAGATTTCATAGCTTAGGATTTTTGGTATTAGCTATTCAGATTGATGCATCAGGTCTAATTAAAAATTATACTCAATTTTATTTTCTTGTACTTTATGTTGTCTTTTTCTTATGATGTGAGTAGCTGCAGTATAACGCAAAACCAGTAATTATAAAACCACTTAATGAATGAATGTAGATGTAAAAGCATATAATATTTGGAGTTGTTTTAGTTTCTGTTTCTTTAAAGGTGAAGGTACATATGTCATAATTTGGGAAGCTATCCTTTCAACTTAACATGGAGTTGAAATTGAAATGTGTTCTTAGACATAAATTTGAGATGTGTTATTGAACATATTTAACATGTTATCAGTTTCCATATTTTTCCAAGCAGTTAACCATTGGGTAGTGCACAGTAAGCTCATTTTCCTCTTAGCCGTTCTGTGCATCTTGTGGTTTGAGATGTTCATCACTGTCTGGCTGTGAACCCTAAATGTCCTCCTAGTGATCCTGGAAGGTATTTTAGAATAGTTTTGGCTTTCTGCTTTTGATTTTAATTTATGAGATCTGGAGTGGAGTCCAGAATCTGAATTTTAAAAAGAATAGCTCTATTGAGATACAATTTATAAAACATACAGTTCAGCCACTTAAAATGTACAGTTCAGTGGTTTTCAGTATTTTCACAGTTGTGCATCCATTACCACAATCAGTTTTAGAACATTTTCATTACTCAGGCAGGACGCAGTGGCTCACACCTGTAATCCCAGCACTTTGGGATGCTGAGGCAGGTAGATCACTTGAGGCCAGGAGTTCAAGACCAGCCCGACCAACATAGCGAAACCCTGTCTTTCCTAAGAATACAAAAAGTTAGCTGGGTGTGATAGTGCACGCCTATAATCCCAGCTACTCAGGAGGCTGAGGCACGAGAATAGCTTGAACCGGGACGTGGAGGTTGCAGTGAGCCAAGATCGCGCCACCGCACTCCAGCCTGGGCGACAGAGCGAGACTGTGTCTCAAAAAACAAAAACAAAAAACCCACCCTATTCTCCTTAGCTACTCCTCCACCTAATCCTTCCATTTCCCTGCACTCACAACTCCTAGATTTTTATGGTGTATGGCTCTCAGTTGGCGTAGGGGTAGAGTTGTGATTTTGCCCTTTAGGGGACATTTGACAGTGTCTGGAAACATTCTCATGGGTCACAACTGGGAAGGTGCTATTGGCATGCTATTAAACATCTTCCAGTTTAGAGGACAACCTCTCATAACAATTTTCTTGTCCAAAATTTCAGTAGTGAAGGTGTTAAGAAACTCTGGAAGAGAATTAGACTAAACAAATTGCAAGATCAAATTTTTAGCCCTCACATTGGCAGTAGGATATTATCTTACATGGTCGATTTATAATTTATGTAAAATTGTTAAATGTATTGGGGTTATACAGATGATAGAAAAAAGAGTCTTAGGGACCTAAGGGACTCAGTTTAGTCTAGTCTGGAATAGTACAATGTCCTCGCTGGGAGCCATGAACCCTAGTTCAGAGCCTGGGATGTAGTTGTTGAATGAACATGATTATGTGGTGGTAGTTTAAACTAAAATGATTCTTAGTTATTTCATAATTGATGGATATCTAGATTGGTAGACTTCACATAGCTGTATAGACTATTCCCTCTTTTAATCCTCCTATCTTGCCAAAATCAATAACCATAAAAAAGAATGTGTAGAAGAGTCTGATTTTTATAGTTTATTTCAAAGAAATTTAAGAGTCTCAATGGTGCTATAAAGAAATTAAAGACTGGCTGTGGTTTGGTTGACTTGAAAAGGATATGTGGGTCTGAGTGTGTGTGTTTAATTTTTTAAATTTTCTTTTGTTTTTGTTTTCAGAGAGAGTCTTGCTCTGTCTCACTGCAGCCTCTGCCTCCCGGGTTCAAGCAGTTCTCCTGCCTCAGCCTCCTGGTAGCTGGGATTACAGGTGCACACCACCACACCCAGCTAATTTTTGTATTTTTAGTAGAGACGGGGTTTTGCCATGTTGCCCAGGCTGGTCTTGAACTCCTGACCTCAGATGATCCATCCACCTTGGCCTCCCAAAGTGCTGGGATTACAGGCATGAGCCACCACAGCCAGCCTAAGTGTGTGTGTGTGTGTGTGTGTGTGGAAATTGAATGGTTTTCAAAGGTGATTTGATTAGCATTTGCATAGACTGTGAATCCAAGATGTTTGTGTTCCCTTCCCTCATTCTTCCATTCTTTTCTCTGTTTGTCAATTTTTGTACCGCGATATATGAGGGATTAAAGAAAAATCTTTTAGAATAGTTTTGGCTTTCTGCCTTTTTTTTTTTTTTTTTTTTGAGATGGAGTTTCACTCTTGTTGCCCAGGCTGGAGAGCAATGGCGCGATCTCAGCTCACCGCAACCTCTGCCTCCTGGGTTCAAGCGATTCTCTTGCCTCAGCCTCCCGAGTAGCTGGGATTACAGGCATGCGCCACCATGCCCAGCTAAGTTTTGTAGTTTCAGTAGAGATGGATTTCACCATGTTGGCCAGGATGGTCTCGATCTCTTGACCTGTGATCCGCCTGCCTCAGCCTCCCAAAGTGTTGGGATTACAGGTGTGGGCCACCGCGCACGTCCTCTATAGTTTTTTTTTTTTTTTAAGTTTATGATAAATTGAAACAACACTAAGAAAATCAGATAATACAGGAATATTAAATGAAAACCGAAGCTTTCTGATAAATGAAAAATAGTATCTCATTGTTTAATTTGTATTTCTTTTTAGATGAAAGAGGCTGAATTTTTTTTTTCACATTTATTATTTGGATTTCTATGAAGAGTTTGTGTCCTGGACTCATTTTTCTGTTGGGTTGTTGATAGTTGTTCTGTTTGTTTGTGAGAGCACTTAGTATATTATAAAAATTAATCCATTGTGTAGTACATGTAACACAAATATTTTCTTCTACTCCGTTATTTGCCTTTTGACTTTACTATTTTTTTTTTTTTTTTGAGATGGAGTCTCGCTCTTTTGCCAGGCTGGAGTGCAGTGGTGTCATCTCGGCTCACTTCAATCTCTGGCTCCCGGGTTCAAGTGATTCTCCTGCCTCAACCTCCCGAGTAGCTGGGATTACAGGTGTGTGCCACCACGCCCAGCTACTTTTTGTATTTTTAGTAGAGACGGGGTTTCACCATGTTGGCCAGGCTGGTCTCAAATTCTTGACCTCAGGTGATCCACCCGCCTTGGCCTCCCAAATTGCTGGGATTACAGGTATGGGCCACTGCACCCGGCCAAAAATTTTTAATTTAATTTAATTAATTTATTTTTTTTCCCAGACGAAGTCTCACTCTGTTGCCCAAGCTGGAGTGCAGTGGTGCGATCTTGGCTCACTGCAACCTCCGCCTCCTGGGTTCAAGCGATTCTACTACCTCAGCCTCCCGAGTAGCTGGGACGACAGGCACGCGCCACCATGCCCAGCTATTTTTGTGTGTGTGTGTTTTTAGTAGGGACAGGGTTTCACTATGTTGGCCAGGCTGGTCTTGAACTCCTGACCTCGCGATCTGCCTGCCTTGGCCTCCCAAAGTGCTGGGATTACAGGCATGAGCCACCACGCCTAACCTTAATTTAATTTTTACTAGTCAATTTTTTTAGTAGACCTGGTCTCACTCTGTTACCCTGGCTGGAGTGCAGTGGTGCCATCATTGCTCACTGCAGCCTGAACTCCTGGGCTCAAGTGATCTTCCCACTTCATCCTCCCAAGTAGCTGGGTCTATAGGTGTGCACTATCATGCCCGGCTGATTTTTGCATTTTTTGTAGAGACAGGGTACGGTTATGTTACTCAGACTGGTCTCAGACTCCTAGGCTCAAACGATCCTCCTGCCTTGGCCTCCCAAAGTGCTAGGATTACAGGTGCTGGATCCAGCTGGCAGTTTCTTTAAAAATTAAACATGTACTCACCATACTATCCAGAAATCACTCCTTGGTTATTTACTCCAAATAAAATAAAATTTATGTTCACTTAAAAACTTGTACATAACTGTTCATAGCAGACTTATTCAAAACAGCAAAATGTGAACCAATCCAAATGTTGTGTCAACAAGTGTAAAGCAAAACATATGACATCCATAGCATGGAATACTACTGAGCAATCAAAAGGAACAAGCAAGCTATAGATAACCTGCAACCTTGAATAGACTACAAGGGTAATGTGCTTAGTGGAAAAGCTAATCTCAAGAGGTCACATACTATATAGTTCCATTTATATGACATTCTCAAAATGACAAAACTGTAAAGATGAAGAATAGATTAGTGATTGCCAGGGGACAGGGGGGTAGTAGGTGGAGGGGCTATAAATACAGAGAGGTAGCAGAACAGTTCTGTATCTTGATTGCAGTTGTGGTTATAAAAATCTATACATGAGACAAAACTGCTTAGAAATACACACACAAATGCAGGTTAAAAAAATAGTGAAAACTGAATAAGGTCTGTAGTCTAGTTAACAGTTATGTATCAGTGTCATAATGTTTGAGACCAGCCTGGGCAACATAGTGAGATCCTGTCTCTACAAAAAAATTTAAAAAATTAGCCCAGTGTGGCGGCATGCACCTGTGGTCTCAGCTACTCTGGAGGCTGAGGTGAGAGATCACTTGAGTCCTGGAGGTTGAGGATGCAGTGAGCCTTGGTGCTGCCACTGCACTCTAGCCTGAGTGACAGAGTGAAGACTTTGTCTCAAAAAAAAAAAAAAAAAAAAAAAAAAAAAAGATAATTGAGATCTGGATCTACCTGATGATAAAGTGTGTGTTACTTGCACAGTACCATCCAGTCTTGCCTGGTAATTCCTTTCAGGCCTTTACTTGGTTCTTAAATACTAGATGTTGCCAAATAAGTGATGCTACTTTTACTAGGTGTGGTTAGGAGGCACAGCATCCAAAGCAAGGACATGAGATTGTAATACAAGGAAGGTGATGACTTGCTCCATTGTCTGTGGCTTTCTTATGTTGTAATGGGAGCTTATCAGTGTGCACCATGATCAGGTTACAGCATCAGGAGGAGCTCTACAACCTATTTTAGATTCACAGTTAATATTGTCTGCTTTTTTCTTTGTTCTTGTCATTTTCTTTTCTCTTTTGTACTTTCTCTTTCTCTCTCTCTTTTTAAAAGATGGGAGTCTAGATACATTGCCCAGTACAGTGGCTGTTCACAGGCATAATCATAGCTCATTGCAGCCTTGAACTCCTGGACTCAAGCAATCCTTTCTGTCTCAGCCTTCCAAGTAGATGGAACTATAGGCTGTGTGTCACTGTGCCAAACATCTCTCTCTGTCTCTTTATTTTTTAAGTGATAGAGAACCACAAATGTGTTTTTTAAAGAACCAGCATTTTTTCAAATACCAAATATTTGTGTAGCTGATGATCAGGCATCACTAGGAGTTTCCTTTTGTTGACAAATTCAAGAGAGACATCATTCCAAATGAAATTTTATTCGGAAAGTGAATTTTGTGAAAACCAGTGCTAAGAAAATAACAAAATGAACGAACACCAAAACACCCACGTGTTTACAAGGAAACAAGAAAACATGGAGTTAAAGTAAGTAATTGTGTCTACTTGACAGATGTTGGGTTTTCTTTCCCTCTTGGACTATTGTGTTTCCTCAATTTGTAGGTTTCATGTCATCTTTTAAAATAGTAGCTGTCTTTTGACTCCTTATAAGTTATGTTGGGCCAGGCCACCTTACCACATGAATTCCCTCCCCACTTTGCTTGGTATTTGATACCCTGCTTTCAGCCACCATGGCTTCCTCCCCACCCCTAAACGAAGACTCTGATTTTGCTCTGCTTGCTCTACCCTCCCTGATGGCTTTAGGCTAAATTGTTTATGCTGACGGGAGTCAGATTTTATTTTTAGAGAGATAATTCTGGTGACCATATGGAGAACTGGGTGAGAGACTGTCAGTGTTCAGTTGAGTCTAGTGCAGAATCTAGGTGAGGGGTTTGAACCAAAGTACATGGGGATGGATAAGGAAGACTAAGCACTCTACAGACGATGATGATAATATGATAAATTATATAGGTTATAATTTACTGAACACTTGCCATCCCTCATAACAACTTCATGATTGAAGGCCTTAACATTTTTATTTATTTATTTATTTATTTATTTTTGAAACGGAGTCTCACTCTGTTGCCCAGGCTGGAGTGCAGTGGTGTGGTCTCGGCTTACTGCAAGCTCCGCCTCCTGGGTTCACGCCATTCTCCTGCCTCAGCCTCCCAAGTAGCTGGGACTACAGGCGCCTGCCACCACGCCCGGCTCATTTTTTGTATTTTTAGTAGAGACGGGGTTTAACCGTGTTAACCAGGATGGTCTCGATCTCCTGACCTCGTGATCCGCCCGCCTCAGCCTCCCAAAGTGCTGGGATTACAGGCGTGAGCCACCGCGCCCGGCTAACATTTTTATTTTATAGATGAGTAAACAGTCATGGAGAGATTACATACCTTGCCCAAATTTACCTAGCTCAACAGAGGAAAAGAAAGGATAGGAATTCAGGTGGTCTGATTTTAGAACCTGCGCTTTTGACCATTATACTAGCTGGGGGCTTTATTTTTCTAACTGTTAGAAGTGTTCAACAATGAAAGAGCCACCCTGTGAAGTAATGTGGGCATCACTTGAAATGGTCAGGCAGGAAGTAGACGGGTCATTAATACTACATCAAGGGTCCACATACACACTGTGGCTAGATTACTGTGAAGAAGGCTTTTAAGTTCTGTGATTTTGTGATGTGATATACAGGGAGTTGCTTTATGTGGTTCTCATATACACACATTTCACTTACCATGGTTTGGTTAAATAATACCAATTCCCTAATAACATGGTTTAAATTTTACACAGCATATTAACTGTGAATAATCGTATAAAGTACAAAATTCGCTGCCAGCTCTTCTGTCACTACATAAGTAACAACTGTGCAAAGCATGGGTTTGTGTTACATCCTTGTCTCCCAGTGATAAATCTATGTGATAGTTAAGAAAAATCGATAACCGATAGAGAGAATTGGCCGAAAAAGATGAAAGTTCAGGAAAAAACCAAAAAGTAACAACAGTGGAAGTGAAATTCAAACTGAACTCAAATGGAGTTATAGAAGAAATAGATCACTGAGGGAATGCTGATGCTCTCATTCAAAACACTCTGGATATGTAGCCGAAATAACTTAGTGAAGGTGAGCTTATCTACATAAGTGAAGAAAGTGGTTTGGTAAAAAAAAAAAAAAAAGAAGTGATGCAAGAAATTTCGTAGTGAAAGAACTCTCGAAGGTATTCTGTGATATTGAAATATGAAACATAAAGTATTTGATGCTATTCCAGACTCAGACAGGAGTGTGACAATTGGCTAAGGCATAGAAAAGATGTCTATTGCAGCCGGGCGCGGTGGCTCACGCCTGTAATCCCAGCACTTTGGGAGGCCGAGGCAGGCGGATCACAAGGTCAGGAGATCGAGACCATCCTGGCTAACAGGGTGAAACCCCGTCTCTATTGTATGATGAGAAGAATGTAAGCACTATTTAAACTACCCCTAATAAATTTTTTCAAAGAAATTAAACATTATAATTTTCAATATTTCTATGTTCTCTAGTGCAGTGGTCCTCAACCTTTTTAGCACTGATTTAGTGGAAGACAGTTTTTCCATGGAAGGGGACGCTGGGGGAGGGGATGTTTTCGGGATAAAACTCTTCCACCTCAGAAGATCATCAGGCATTGGATTCTCATAAAGAGTGCACAGTCTAGATCCCTCGCATGCACAGTTCACAGTAGGGTTTGTGCTCTTATGAGAATCTAATGCCACGACTGATGTGACAGGAGGCGGAGATGCTCGCCTGCCCTTCGCTCACCTCCTGCTTTAGTGCATTAATGATTAGTTTTCCTATTCTTTCAATTTTCCTATAATTATAACTGACAGAGTTTTTAATGTTTCAATGAAATTTTTTTTTTTTTTTGAGACTGAGTCTCACTCTTGTCACCCAGGCTGGAACACAGTGGTGCGATCTCGGCTCACTGCAACCTCCGCCTCCTGGGTTCAAGCGATTCTCCTGCCTCAGGCTCCCTAGCAGCTGGGATTATAGGCATGCACCACCATGCCTGACTAATTTTTTGTATTTTTAGTAGAGATGGGTTTTCACCATGTTGTCCAGGCTGGTCTTGAACTCCTGACCTCAGGTGATTTGCCTGCCTCAGCTTCCCAAAGTGCTGGGATCTCAGGTGTGAGACACTGTGCCTGGCCTCAACAACAAAAAAAAATTCTTTTTTTTGAGATAGGATCTTGCTCTGTTGCCCAGGCTGGAGTGCAGTGGTGTGATCTCGGCTCACTGCAACCTCTACCTCCTGGATTCAAGCAATTCTCCTGCCTCAGCCTCCCGAGTAGCTGGGATTACAGGTGCTCACCACCACCCCTGGGTAATATTTATTTTATTTTTTAAATTATTTTTTGAGATGGAGTCTCACTGTGTCACTTAGGCTGGAGTACAGTGGTGCAGTCTCAGCTCACGCAACCTCTGTAGTGAACCCGTCCTAGGTTCAAACAATTCTCCTGCCTCAGCCTCCCAAGTAGCTGGGATTACAGGCGTGTGCCACTACCCCTGGCTAATTTTTGTATTTTTAGTAGACATGAGGTTTCGCCATGTTGGCCAGGCTGGTCTCAAACTCCTGACCTCAAGTGATCTGCCCACCTCGGCCTCCCAGTGCTGGGATTACAGGCATGAGCCACTGTGCCCGGCCCAAAATTTTTTAAAAATTACAGAGTGGCGGCCGGGCACTGTGGCTTACGCCTGTAATCCCAGCACTTTGGGAGGCTGATGCGGGTGGATCACGAGGTCAGGAGATCGAGACCATCCTGGCTAACATGGTGAAACCCCGTCTCTACTAGAAATACAAAAAAATTAGCCAGGCGTGGTGGCGGGTGCCTGTAGTCCCAGCTACTCGGGAGGCTGAGGCAGGAGAATGGCATGAACCTGGGAGGTGGAGCTTACAGTGAACCGAGATTGCGCCACTGCACTCCAGCCTGGGCAACAGAGTGAGACTGTCTCAAAAAACAAAAACAAAAAAAAATTACAGAGCGGCTGGGTGCAGTGGCTCACGCCTGTACTCCCAGCACTTTGGGAGGCTTAGGTGGGCAGATCACGAGGTCAGGAGATCGAGACCATCCTGGCCAACATGGTGAAACCCCATCTCTACTAAAAATACAAACATTAGCTGGGTGTGGTGGCACGTGCCTGTAGTCCCAGCTACTCAGGAGGCTGAGGCAGGAGAATCGCTTGACCCCAGGAGGTGGAGATTGCAGTGAGCCAAGGTCGCGCCACTGCACCCTAGACTGGACACAGAGCGAGACTCCGTCTCAATTAAAAAAAAAAAAAAGATTACAGAGCAATTGCAGTTTTTCTCATCAATTATTATGATCACTTTGCATGGTTTCAGCGTGCATTCTTACTTTTACGGTTTTGCACTATTGTGTAAAATGAAAGCTGCCTGTTTGTAAACTGTGGAAAGTTTAATTTTTCTTCTTAGTTTTTAGGGGTACCCCCTAACTAGCCTTTTCTTTGCAGAGTTTGTATATGCATCTCTAACAAAGTATGTTTCCTTTGACAAGTTTTGCTTTTAAAAAACTTGGACTGACTGAAAATAATATTTGTAGAAAATATTCTAAAAGTAATGCAAAAAGGAAATATCCTTAAAGCTAGTATTAAGAATAATCTCATAGGAAGGAAGTTTCATGTGTTTGGTGTTATCTCTCTTTTTGGTAACAGTTTTGTTGAGATATATTTTATATACCATACAATTCACCCACTTAAAGTGTAGAATTCAGGCCAGGCACAGTGGCTCATGCCTGTAATCACAGCACTTTGGAAGGCCGAGGCAGGTAGATCACTCGAGGCCAGGAATTCGAGACCAGCCTGAGCAACATGGCAAAACCCCGTCTCTACTAAACATACAAAAATTAGCCGGGCATGGCGACACGTGCCTGTAATCCCGGCTACTTGGGAGGCTGAGGCACAAGAATCGCTTGAACTCAGGAGGCGGAGGTTGCAGTGAGCCAAGATCATGGGTGACAGAGCAAGACTCCATCACAAAAAATAAATAAATAAAATGTACAATTCATTGTTTTTTGGTATATTCACAGACATGTGCACCATTAGTGCAGTAAAGTCTAGAACATTTTCATGACCCCCAAAAGAAATCCCATGTTCTTTATCACTCCCTAATACAATAAACCCCAAGCCCCAGGCAACCATGAATCTACTTTCTGTATAAATTTACCTACTCTGGATATTTTATATATACAGATTAATTTAGTAGGTGGTCTTTTGTGATGTTTTCAGGGTTCACCCATCTTGTAGCATGTATTAGGACTTTATTCCCTTTTATGGCTGAATAATATTCCATTGTATGTATGTACCTCATTTTATTTATCATTTATTTGTTGAGGAACATTTGGGTTATTTCTGCTTTCATATGGTAACTCTGTTTAACCTTTTGAGGAGCTCCCAGACTTTTTCAAGGTGGCTGCACCATTTTATGTTCTCGGTGGCAGTATATGAGGGTTCCAGTTCTTGCCACATCTAAAACACTTGCCATTCATTACCTGTTTTTTTTTATTTTAGTCATGCTACTGGGTGTAGGATCTCATTGTGGTTTTGACTTTCATTTTTCTGGTGACTAATGTGTTTATTGGCCATTTGTATATTATCTTTGGAGAAATGTACAGATTCTTTGTTCATTTTTAAATTAATTTGCCTTTTTATTATTAAGTTGCCAGAGTTTTTGGTATTTTAGATACAGGTGTGTGTGGAAGAAACAAACTCCGTTTCTTCTACTGCTGATATTCTTATAGCACCCTACTGAAAGCAGATGTGTGGGGATTTCTCCCCACCAGCAGGCAAGCAAGCAGTCATTTCTGCAGCTGACAGCCACTCAATTCTGACATAATCAACCTGGAGATAGCATCAAGATTCCACAGGTTGAGGGCTCAGTTTCCAAGACTGCCTCTCCCCACACTTCACATGCCAGTTGTAAGCTCCCGCTTATTTTACCTGTGCTTCTGACTGACTGGCTATAAATTGGTGTTCCCATTTATAGCCATGGGCTTAACTTGCTAGAGCAGCTCACAGAACTCGGAAACACATGTTTACCAGTTTATTACAAAGGATATTTTAAAGGATACACATAAATAGCCAGCTGAAGAGATATATAAGACAAGGTCTGGAAAGGTCCTGAGAGCAAGAGTATCTCTCCTGGTGGAATTCGGGTGTGCTACCCTCCCAGGACTTTGTCTGTGCTTATGCTAGTACCACATTGTCTTGACTATTATAGCTTTCTGTAGTATGTTATGAAAGTGGAAAGTATGTGTCCGTCAACCTTGTTTTTATTTCAGGGTTGTTTTAGCTATTCTGGGTCCCTTGAATTTCCATATGAATTTTAGGATTGATTGTCAATTTCTACAAAGAAGCTTGGTGTGATTTTCATGTATTTTTTTGGACACAGGGTCTCACTCCATCACCCAGACTGAGATGGGGTTTTGCCGTGTTGCCCAGGCTGGTCTTGAACTCCTGGGCTCAAGTAATAATGCCCAGTTTGGCCTACCAAAGTGTTGGGATTACAGGAGTGAGCCACTGTGCCTGAATCTGTAGATCAGTTTGGGAAGCATTGCCATCTTAGCAATGTTAAATCTTCTGATCCATGAACTTAAATGTCTTTCCATTTATTTAAATCTTCCTTAATTTCTTTCAGGAATTTTTTTTTTGTATTTTTCAGAGTATAAATTGTTCACTTCAGCCGGGCACGGTGGCTTATGCCTGTTATCTCAGCACTTTGGGAGGCCAAGGCAGGTGGATTACCTGAGGTCAGGAGTTTGAGACTAGCCTGACCAACATTATGAAACCCCATTTCTACTAAAAATACAAAAATTAGCCGGGCATGGTGGCATGTGCCTGTAATCTCTGCTACTCAGGAGGCTGAGGCAGGAGAATCGCTTGAACCCGGGAGGCGGAGGTTGTGGTGAGCCGAGATTGTGCCACTGCACTCCAGCCTGGGCAGCAGGAGCAAAACTCCATCTCAAAATAAATAAATAAATAAATTGTTCACTTCTTTTAAGTATTTTTTTTTATGCTATTTTAAGCAGAATTGTTTTCTTAATATCATTTTTGGATTGTTGACGCAGGTACTTGGTGCATTTAAAATACAATTTTATTGGCTGGGCATGGTGGCTTATACCTGTAATCCCAGCACTTTGGGAGGCCAAGGCGTGCAGATCACCTGAGGCCAGGGGTTCAAGACCAGCCTGGCTAACAACAGCAAAACCTCGTCTCTATCAAAAATACAAAAATTGGCTGGATGTGGTGGCGCATGCACGCCTTTAATCCCAGCACTTTGGGAGGCTGAGGCGGGCAGATCATAAGGTCAGCAGTTCAAGACCAGCCTGACCAATTGGTGAAACCCCGTCTCTCTACTAAAAATACAAAAATTAGCTGGGTGTGGTGGTGCATGCCTATAGTCCCAGCTACTCAGGAGGCTGAGGCAGGAGAATTGCTTGAACCCGGGAGGCAGAGGCTGCAGTGAGCCGAGGTTGCGGCACTGCACTCCAGCTGGGTGACAGTGAGACTCTGTCTTACAAAATAAATAAATAGGCCGGGCGCGGTGGCTCACGCCTGTAATCCCAGCACTTTGGGAGGCCGAGGCGGGCGGATCACAAGGTTAGGAGATCGAGACCGTCCTGGCTAACATGGTGAAACCCCATCTCTACTAACAATAAAAAAAAATTAGTTGGGCATGGCTGCAGGCGCCTGTAAGTCTCAGCTACTCGGGAGGCTGAGGCAGGAGAATGGCCTGAACCCGGGAGGCGGAGCTTGCAGTGAGCCGAGATCGCGCCACTGAACTCTAGCCTGGGCGACAGAGCAAGATGCCGTCTCAAAAAAAATAAAAAAATAAAAATAAATAATATGATTTTGTCAAATTTAAAACCTTAAGATCCTATTGGCTTGTAATAGCAAGGAGTAGAAGCGTGGATTGTAGAATGTTCTTATGAAAGCTTTATTTCATCAATGGCTTTTAAGCACTTTGGGGTCAGACTTTGAGCTGTTAGTGATTGTTTTTGAGCTGTAGTCCTTAGAGATTCCAAACTGATGACTGCATATGTCACTTGTATAGTCAATGTGACTGGTTTTCAAAAGCCCTTTCAGTTATAGAGCCAATGACTGGGCAACAGAAATGCCTTTCATTTATATCATTCTTCTGTTTTCTTGGTGCAAAGGGCTGTAGTTAAGAGGAACAGTTAGATTTTAGTGGCTTACCAAGTTGCTTTAGAGGAAGTCCATGAAAGGACTGTTGAGCCAAACAATGTTCAGATTAAAAACCAGTCTGTTAGCAGGACAGAATCCTCTTGCAGATACTTTGTTTAACCTTTAACTTAGTGCAAGAAGAGTTCAAGCTATGACTTTTGAGATTAAATCTTAAATTATGTAAGCATGTTTCTGATAAGGATTGTTTTATCATCTGCATCAGAACCATTTGGACTCCTTTAAAATGCAGATTTCTGGACTCCTACCCAGATTTACTAAATCAAATTCTGGGAATAGAACTTCATAATCTCTTTTAAACCACCTTTCCATGGGATGTCCACGTTAAAGTTTGAAAACTACTTTTATTTATTTTTGGCATCCATATGTGTTTATTGATATAGTTTCCCACTCATCTTGATTCAGGGTTCTTTCAGTGCTGTCTCTATCTGAAGGAGAGCCTTCCTGTAGGCTGGCAGAGGACAGCAGAGCAGCCAGACACACAACTACTATTGTGCATGACTGACGACCATGGTGATTTTATAGCATCCTGGGCATTTCACGTTCAGGAAGTAAGAATTGGGGCTCTGCACCAGGCACTTCTTGTGCTTGCTCTTTTTTTCTGGAGAGGGAGGGAGATTCTTTGTGAGAGGCCTGTTTTCGTGAGGGGATCGTCAGCACTGGAAAACTGAAAACCAGTTTTAATAGTACCTCTTTCTGTTAAGAGATTGGTTTTTACCAGGACTGAAATTTTTCAAATTATGACTCACTGCCAACTATTTTTTCTGTTGCTGTTTTTGTTTGTTTGTTTTTTTTGAGACAGAGTTTCCCTCTGTCTCCCAGGCTGGAGTGCAGTGGTATGATCTCGGCTCACTGCAGCCTTTACCTCCCCAGGCTTAGGTAATTCTCCTATCTTAGCCCTCCCAAATAGGTGGGACTATAGGCGTGCATCACCATGCCTGGCTAATTTTTGTATTTTTTGTAGAGACCGGATCTCACCATGTTGCCCAGGCTGATCTTGAACTCCTGGGCTCGTGTGATCTGCCTACCTCAGCCTCCCAAAATGCTGGGATTACAGGCATGAGCCATCGCCCTTGGCCTACAGCCAACTCTTAAAAGCAAAACAACACTAGAAGATAATGGAATAGAAGATTTCAGTAGGCCGGGCACAGTGGCTCACGCCTGTAATCCCAGCACTCTGGGAGGCCGAGGCGGGCGGATCACGAGGTCAGGAGCTCAAGACCATCCTGGCTAACACGGTGAAACCCCGTCTCTGCTAAACATACAAAAAATTAGCTGGGCGTGGTGGCAGGCGCCTGTAGTCCCCGCTGCTTGGGAGGCTGAGGCGGGAGAATGGCGTGAACCCGGAAGGCAGAGCTTGCCGTGAGCCAAGATCGTGCCACTGCACTCCAGCCTGGGCAACAGAGTGAGACTCCATCTCAAAAAAAAAAAAGAAAGTTTCAGTGCATTGTACATAGTATGGATGAGTATTGATTTATAAAACTTCTGTTTCATTTATATATGTGTATGTGAATATGGATCATAATATAAATTTTTTTTTGCCATGGATGGTGATAAAAAGAAAAAAATGAAGACTTGAGAATTAGAAAAACACATATTTTTCTTTCCTTCACTCTTTCATACATTCTTTTGCATCTGCCATGCTCCTGGAACTGGGATAGGTGCTGGGTGAGCATCCAAATATTCTGAAAATCCTCACTCTTTTTTTTTTTTTTTTTTTTCTTTTTTTGGAGATGGAGTCTTG
Organism: Pan paniscus; assembly: GCF_029289425.2. Classification (NCBI taxonomy): domain Eukaryota; kingdom Metazoa; phylum Chordata; class Mammalia; order Primates; family Hominidae; genus Pan; species Pan paniscus. The sequence goes on along the minus strand of NC_085926.1, from coordinate 47,999,651 downwards.
CTCTGATGCCCAGGCTGGAATGCAATGGCGTGATCTCGGCTCACTGCAAACTCCACCTGCTGGGTTCAAGCGATTCTCCTGCCTCAGCCTCGTGAGTAGCTGGGATTATAGATGCCTGCCACCATGCTTGACTAATTTTTGTATATTTAGTAGAGATGGCATTTTGCCATGTTGGCCAGGCTGGTTTCAAACTCCTGACCTCAGGTGATCCACCCAGCTTGGCCTCCCAAAGTTCTGGGATTACAGGTATGAGCCACTGTGCTGGGCCCCTAAGTGATTTTTTTAAATGGCCAATGTGTGAGCTGTTTTTTCCCTATGGTTTTCTCTGTTCCTTTTCCTTGCCATAAAAGTAAAAATAGATCTGGTTTCCTGGGTTATCACAGCTTTTAACAAAAAGCTTTTTGATAAAATTAGCTGTTGGGTCAGTGGGATGAGATCATTCCTTTCTAAGTAGTGTGAAATGTCCTCTAAGCATTTGTGAGACAAAGGCATGCCAGATAGGCTAACCACACAATAAGCCTAACTCTGTGGTTATGTTTAGGGCAGGAGTGTGAGTTTTCTGTGAAATAGAATACCACTGATATGTAGAAAAAGGTGAAAGGTACTTGGCACAATATGTATGCACTCTGGTTGGCCACGTGTAGAAAGAGATTAGAATGATAAAAGGGCTCAGGATACACTTGATATGAGGGCATAGGCCATCATTATCTTCAGATGTGATTAATTAACTGAAAATTGAGTAGCTCATCTACATTTGGATTAGTGCATCTTTAATTAAAAATTCTTGGCTGGACACGGTGGCTTACACCTGTAATCCCAGCACTTTGGGAGGTTGAGGTGGGCAGATCACCTAGGATCAGGAGTTCGAAACCAGCCTGGCCAACATAGTGAAAAAATCCGTCTTTACTAAAAATACAAAAATTAGCTGGCTGTGGTGGCGTGCACCTATAATCCCAGCTACTCTGGAGGCTGAGGCAGGAGAATCACTTGAACCTCGGAGGCGGAGGTTGCAGTGAGCTGAGATCTTACCACTGCACTCAAGCCTGGGTGACAGAGCGAGACTCCCGTTTCAAAAAAATTAAAAATAAAAATAAAAAAATTCTTAAGGACAGTTTGAAACTGGAGAGAAATCATAATGTACTTTAAAATGGTTAATTGTATGTCATGTAAACTTCACTTCAATTTAAAAAATTAAGGACAGCTGGAAAGAAAACTAATATACTTTTCTGTTTGTACAAAATAAAATGGTAGATTTAAGAAGCTTTAACCAGGGCTTCAACTTTCACATCATAGTAGATACTGACTGTAGAAGCATAGTGCGATAACTGATAGTTAAATAGAAGATAAAAATCCACATGAGGAGGGCATGCCATTTTAAAAAGGAGAGCTATGTGATGCTATTTCCAATACATAGATATAGCTGGACTTACCTTCTTTATCCCTGAGAAACGAAAGCATTCTAAGTTAGCAGAGGAAATGATGATCAGAATAATACCTCCAACCTTTTCCCCTTGCTTCCTGATTTGGGATATAGGACAGGAAAGAAATTCTACTTTTAGTTGAGAACTCAGGGATGACTTTGAACAAATATATTTGTTAATCTCCTTGGACTTTTTCTCACTTTTAAAATAAGGAGGTTGGATTCAAATGCCCTTTCTAAAGTTTTGTGATTTGGTTGGAAATATTAGGTGTGCACATCGCCAAGTTACTTTGTTTTGTTTCTGTGTACATGAATAAGCTTTTATTAGACTTGGTCACTGTTGTCTCTCTGTGATTAACAAGGATAAGTTAGCTTCTAAGAGTACCAGTGGTAGAACTTTTAACGAGAGTCAGCTAGTTTGCAGTGATTAGAGACTTGTAAGTTAATTGATATACACACTTTTGTCTATACTAAGTTTCTCAGGGGAATTGTAGATTATTTCAGAGTGCAGTTTTAGGTCGTGGATCAGATTTAAGTTGGAAGTAAATAATGGTTATTACTAGAATTTTTTGTTTTTGTTTGTTTTTTGTTTGTTTTTGAGAAGGAGTCTTTCTCTGTCACCCAGGCTGGAGTGCAGTGCCACAATCTCAGCTCACTGCAACCTCTGTCTCCTGGGTTCAAGCGATTCTCCTGCCTCAGCCTCCTGAGTAGCTGGGATTACAGGTGCCTGCCACCGCACCTGGCTAATTTTTTTTTTTTTTGAGACGCAGTCTTGCTCTCTTGCCCAGGCTGGAGTGTAGTGGTGCGATCTTGGGCTAACTGCAACCCCCGCCTCCAAGATTCAAGTAATTCTCCTGCCTGAGTCTCCCTAGTAGCTGGTATTACAGGCACACACCACCATGCCCATCTAATTTTTTTATTATTTTTTTTTAGTAGAAATGCAGTTTCACCATGTTGGCCAGGCCGCTCGCGAACTCCTGACCTCAATTTTCATACATTATTATTAACTAAAGTTCATAGTTTATTTAGATTTCCTTAATTTTTACCTAAATACCTTTTTCTGTTCTAGGATCTCATCTAGGATACCACATTATGTTTAGTTATCATACTTAGCTTTCTCTTGGCTATGACAGTTTCTTACACCTTCCTTGTTTTTGATGACTTTGACAGTTTTGAGGAGTACTGGTCTGATATTTTGTAGAGTGTCCTTCAGTTGGGAGTTGTCTGATCTTTTTCTCATGATTAGACAGAGGTTATGCTTTTTAGAAGGAAGATCACAGAGGTAAAGTGCCATTCTTATCACATTATATCAAGGGTGCATACTATCGAATCATGTCAGCATGATTTATGTCTGTGTGTGTGTGTGTGTATATGTGTGTGTGTATGTGTGTGTTTTGCTTTATCACTCAAGCTGGAGTACGGTGCTGTGATCACAGTTCACTGGAACCTCCTGGACTCGACTCAAGCTTCCTCTCAACTCAGCTTCCCAAATAGCTGGGACCATAGGCACATGCCACCAAGCCCAGCTAATTTTTTTTTTGAGAAAGAGTCTTGCTGTGTTGCCCAGGCTGGGTTGCAGTGGCACGATTGTGGCTTACTGCAACCCTGGCCTCCAGGGCTCAAGTGATCCTCCCACCTCAGCCTCCTGGGTAGCTGGGACTACAGGCACGTACCACCATGCCTGGCTAATTTTTTTGGTTTTTTGTTTTTTTTTGAGATGGAGTCTTGCTCTGTCGCCCAGGCTGGAGTGCAGTGGCGCGACCTTGGCTCACTGTAACTTCCGTCTCCTGGGTTCAAGTGATTCTCCTGCCTCAGCCTCCCAAGTAGCTGGGACTACAGGCATGTGCCACCACACCCAGCTAACTTTTTGTATTTTTAGTAGAGACAGGGTTTCACCATGTTAGCCAGGATGATCTCAATCTCCTGACCTTGAGATCCCCCTACTTTGGCTTCCCAAAGTTCTGGGATTACAGGCGTGAGCCACCGCACCCAGCCTAATTTTTGTATTTTTCATAGAGATGGGGTTTTGCCATGTTGCTTGCCTAAGTTGGTGTCAGAACTCCTGGCCTCAAGTGAACCTCCTGCCTTGGCCTGTCAAAGTGCTGGGATTACAGATGTAAGCCATTGCGCCCAGCTGATTTATCACTGTTGATATTAGTCTTGATCACTTGGCTTAGGTAGTATTTGTCATATTTCTCTTACCCCCCCTCCCATTTTCATATTGTACTCTTTAGAAGGAGGTCACTATGTGCTATGCACATGTCAAGGATGAAAGGTTATGTTCTACCTCTTGGAAGTGGAGTATCTTGTTGTTTGGAATTCTTCACTGAAGACTTGCTTATTCTCTCTCATTTATTTATTCAGTCTATTGTTTATATTGTTCCAGCTTTGGTCATTGGGAACTTTTTTAGTTGACTCCTGTGTAATTGAGTTACCCCTATCTTTTTTTTTTTTTTTTTTTTTTTTGAGATGGAGTCTTACTCTGTCGCCCAGGCTGGAGTGCAGTGGTACAATCTCGGCTCAGTGCTACCTACACCTCCTGGGTTCAAGCAATTCTCCTGTCTCAGCCTCCCGAGTAGCTGGGATTACAGGCACCCACCATCATGCCTGGTTAATATTTGTGTTTTTTATAGAGACGGGTTTTAATCATGTTGGTCAGGCTGGTCTTGAACTCCTGACTTCAGGTGATCTGCCTGCCTTGGCCTCCCAAAGTGCTGGCATTACAGGCCTGAGCCACCTCGTCCGGCCAACTTACCCCTATCGTTTTTTTTTTTTTTTTTTTTTTTTTTAGCACTTCCTAACTTTCTGGAAATACAAGGTACTTCAGGCTCATCTTGAATATTTTGTTCTCAGTCCTAGAATTAGTCATTTCTCCAAAGAGTCTTGGTTTCTTTATCAGAGAATGGTATTAGAAACCAGCATCTGGGTGTGAGGTATGCTGTTGCTTTACTGGGGTGTCCCCTGAAGATTTTAATTAAACTTCATCTGAGTTTGAAAGGACTGGAAATGCTGTGTTTAAATTTTTTTTTATTTTCTAATTGAGACAGGGTCTCACTGTGTTGCCAAGACTGAAATCAAACTCTTAGCCTTAGATGATCCTCCCACCTCAGCCTTTCAAAGTGGTGGGATTACAGACGTGAGCCACCACACCTGGCCAGAAATACCATGTATATAAAATATATAATATATATTACATGTGAATATATAATATATAATACATAATATTACATATGAATATATAATACATATATTTTATATATATATTTTTGAGATGGAATCTTGCTCTGTTGCTCTGTGCAGTAGGGATCTCGGCTCACTGCAACCTCTGCCTCCTGGGTTCAAGCGATTTCCCTACCTCAGCCTCCTGAGTAGCTGGGACTACAGGTGCGTGCCACCACGCCCAGCTAATTTTTTGTATTTTAATAGAGACGGGGTTTCACCGTGTTAGCCAGAATGGCCTTGATCCCCTGACCTCGTGATCCTCCCACCTCGGCCTCCCAAAGTGCTGGGATTACAGACGTAAGCCACCGTGCCCGACCTACCTCTTTTTACTACGATTTTATTACTACTGGAACTAGATCTTAAAATATCATGTAAGATCTCTGCCATTATACTAGTTGTCTGTAGCTACATGTATGGAATTTTAAACCATTCAGATTACTACCTTAGGAATCAGTATGCATTCTTGCCTTTTCCGTAAAGCAGAGGTGTCAGGACCAAGCTTTTCAGGTCATTGACAAAACTGAAAAAGGAGTTAGTGATTATTGCTTCCTAGGGAAGTAAGACTTAAAAAAATATGCATTTACTTATTTATTTATTTAGAGACAGAGTCTCGCTCTGTTACCCATGCTGGAGTTCATTGGCGCCATCTCGGCTCACTGCAGCCTCCGCCTCCTGGGTTTTAAGCATTCTCATGCCAGCCTCCCGAGTAGCTGGGATTATGGGTGTGCACCACCACGCCTGGCTAATTTTTGTATTTTTAGTAGAGACAGGGTTTTACCACGTCGGCCAGGCTGGTCTTGAACTCCTGACCTCAAGTGATCTGCCCGCTTTGGCCTCACAAAGTGCTGGGATTACAGGTGTGAGCCACCCCACCTGGCTTATTTAATTTTGAGACAGAGTCTCACTCTGTTGCCCAGGCTGGAGTGCAGTGGCACAATTTCGGCTCACTCATCCTCAACCTCCCAGACTCCAGTGATCCTCACACCTCAGCCTCCCAAGTAGCTGGGACTACAGGTGTGTGCCACCACAACCAGCTAACCTTTTTTGTATTTTTTATCGAGGCAGGGGTTCACCATGTTGCCCAGGCTGGTCTTGAACTCCTGGGCTCAAGCGATCTGCCCGCCTCGGCCTCCCAGTGTGCTGGGATTACAGACCTTTGCCACGGTGCCTGACCAGAAGTAAGACATTTTGGGTGTGTGAATGAAGTTCTGATTATGTTCTAAAGGAATTACCACTAGTTTTGTGGTACCTTTTTTTTTTTTTTTTTTTTTGAGAAGGAATCTCACTCTGTTGCCTAGGCTGGAGTGCAGTGGCGCAATCTTGGCTCACTGCCACCTCCGCCTCCTGGGTTCAAGCAGTTCTCTGCCTCAGCCTCCTGAGTAATTGGGACTACAGGCGCCCGCCACCATGCCCAGCTAATTTTCGTATTTTTAGTAGAGACGGGGTTTCACCATCTTGGCCAGGCTGGTCTGGAACTCCTGACCTTGTGATCCACCTGCTTCACCCTCCCAAAGTGCTGGGATTACAGGTGTGAGCCACCGTGCCCAGCCATTTTGTGGTACTTTTGTTTTCCATTTCTCTCCCTCTCACACCTTTCCTGTCTACTGACTTTGTGATTTAGTTAAACCAAGCCACTAAAACCCAGCCAAAATTCTACTACCAATAAGAAATGTTTAGAGTTGATGTTGATTTAAATAGCTTTAGTGCAGCTGTATCGTACTTAAACTCCTGCAAAATTTTTTTTTCCCCCTAGAGACGGTGTCTTGCTTTGTTGCCCATGCTAGAGTACAGTGGTGCGATTTTGGCTCGCTACAACCTCCGCCTCCTGGGTTTGAGTGATTCTCCTGCGTCAGCCTCCCGAGTAGTTGGGACTACAGGCGTGTGCCACCACACCTGGCTAATTTTTGTGTTTTTAGTAGAGATGAGGTTTCACTATGTTGGCCAGGCTGATCTCAAACTCCTGGCCTCAGGTGATCTGCCCACCTTGGCCTCCCAAAGTACTGGGATTACAGGCGTGAGCCACAGTGCCTGGCCCCTGCAACGTTCTTGAAGTTAAAGTGAGTGAAGTTGGTCTCGATTAAGAACTTATGCTGCAGATATTGTGTGAATGGGTATCTACAGAGGCAGTTATTTCTCAGCTCCAGTATATTGTTGCTAAGTGGAAATACATAGTCATGGCCTGATCTTCGGGTTTTTTATTTTTTTGAGACAGGGTTTACACTATCACCCAAGGCTGAGGTGCAGTTCCGCAATCATGGCTCACTGCAGCCTTGACCTCCCGGGCTCAAACGATCCTCCCATTTTAGTCTCCTGAGTAGCTGGAACCACAGGTGCATGCTCGGCTCATTTTTTTTTTTAATTTTTTGTAGACACGGAGTTTCACTGTGCTGCCCAGGCTGGTCTCGAGCCCCTGGGCTTAAGTGATCCTCCCATTTCAGCCTCCTAAAGTTCTGGGATTACAGGACTGAGCCAACGCGCCTGGCCCTGTTTTTTAAAAAAGCTGTAAAACTGTATTTTCATTCAAAGATTACTGATTTTGGAGATATTGGCCATTTTTCAAAACACTATATGGGCCACTGCACCAAGGGGCCTGTTTGACCTAGGTTTGCACTCTGAACTGGTGCTTCTCTTGTGGGTTCAGTGAGTATTCATTTTGGGGAGGGAACTCTGGGCTTGGTGGGAGTTGGGAGATGTTTGTCCTAATTGTAGCTTTGTCTCTAGTTTTCTAGATGGCTTTTGGCAAAGGGAAACCACTTTGGATCTCTCTTTTCTGAGTTTTAAAATTTGAGAGTAAACTGGAGAATTTAAGGTTCTCCCTTACTCTTTTTTATTTTACATGTTCATACATGTATTTACTTGAGCTGTGAAACAATGACCATTTATGAGTTGGAGACTTCAGGAAGTCTTACTAGTCTTAAGTGCTTTGGGAATAGAGGAGACTATTATGTTTTCTCTAGATACACTTTTTTCTAGGCTACAGAAGATTCTCACCTGCTTTTTGGACTCTTGGCATACTTGCCGCCTCTAATCATTATCTGGCAGATGTGTACATAGTAATGGGTGATGCATATGTTTCTGTTTTTTCAAGCAAATTGATTCTAATTTGATGAAAGCTGTATTGATATGTAGGGTTTTCGGGGGGTAGTCGTGGTGATGGGTAGAAATAGTAAAGCTGACAGTGACAGTATTTTCTTAGTTATGGAGAACATTTTAATACTTTATTTCATTGTTTTTAGTTTGAACTAATTAATTGTTGGTGGTTCTATATGGAAATAATGATGTAGGTGGGTGTTCATCACTTAAAATCAACTGCATAAGATAATGGCATAACTTAATTACTGTAACAGCAAAAATGAAATCTGAGAAACTTCTGAAATTTAGTCTTTTATTAATTAATTTGAGATAAGATTTATTTGGAGATAAGATTTCAGACTTCCTTTTATCAGACAGGTGGTTTTATAGGAAGATTAAGATTCTTCTAGAAAAATCTTAAAGACAAGGGAAATAAGTTTTTCTTACACTCTAACCATATATTCACTTGACATACAGTGTTTTTGTAAAAATATATTCGTTTCTTACATCTTCAGAATAAAGCATCTTGATGTAATGTGATTTACTAAGAATCATACCTCTCTGTCCTGAAGGCCAATCTAAATTGCTGTTTTGTATAGATTGCCAATTTTTAAAAGAGAAACTGTTGTATTTGAGTGGGATGTAATAAATATGAGCGTTTATGATGTAGTCTCTTGTGGGAATGTTTATTTACGAGTAATTTAAGCCTCTGTGAGCCTGACAAGGCAAACTCAATCTTAAATCCTTGATTAAGTGGAAGTGTAAACTGATGGAATAATAGGCAAGCAGGATTTATGTTTACATGGTAATTGCAACAATTTTGGCCAAAACATTTGGCCAAATAGTCACTAATTTTGATCCTTTATGTTCAGTAGCTGAAATTGTATATGTAGTAGTTTCTTTGTAAGGTAATACAAAGCAGTAGGGACACAGGAGAAGAGTATATTTAAAAGAAATTTCTCTTCAGATGTATAGACTTTGCTTTATAGCTCTAATGACAATAGTCCAGGAGCCTCTAAGTCAGCATATTATTATTATTGTTATTATTATTATTATTTTTGAGGCAGAGTTTCGCACTTGTAGCCCAGGCTGGAGTGCAGTGGTACGATCTCGGCTCACTGCAACCTCCACCTTCCAGATTCAAGTAATTCTCCTGCCTCAGCCTCCTGAGTAGCTGGGATTATGGGTGTGCACCACCACGCCTGGCTAATTTTTGTGTTTTTAGTAGAGACAGGGTTTTACCACGTCGGCCAGGCTGGTCTCGAACTCCTGACCTCAGGTGAGCTGCCCGCCTTGACTGCCCAAAGTGCTGGGATTATAGGTGTGAGCCACCACACCTGGCCAAGTCAGCATATTATTTCTTCTTGTAAAAAGATGTCATGGTGGCTCACGCCTGTAATCTCAGCACTTTGGGAGGCTGAGGTGTGCAGATCACCTGAGGTCAGGAGTTGGAGATCAGCCTGCCCGGTATGGTGAAAACCCGTCTCTACTAATAATACAAAAATTAGCTGGGCATGGTGATGCACGCCTGTACTGCCCGCTATTTGGGAGGCTGAGGCATGAGAATTACTTGAACCCAGGAGGCAGAGGTGGCAGTGAGCCGAGATCGCACCATTGCACTCTAGCCTGCATGACAGAGACTCTGTCTCAAAAAAAAAAAAAAAAAGTGTGTAGGTATGTATACCCAATAAAATTAGCGCTTTTTAAAAATGCAGTGCTTGTCATTTACTATTAAGTCAAGCCATATGAAATCACATTTTGTCAGTAAATAAATGTTCAGATATCCACAATCTTATATAGTTCTAATAGATACTCAAGAAATTTTGTCGACATGAAGAGAGTCAAATCATAAAATGGTAGACTGAAAAGAACTTCGTGGAGAATTCTTTTCTTTTTGCAAACAGAGGTGACTGGGAGGTCGAGGCTGCAGTAAGTCATGGTCATGCCACTGCACTCGAGCCTGGACACCAGAGTGAGACCCTGCTTCAAAAAAAAAAAAAAAAAAGAAAAAGAAAAAGAAATGATTGCACTGCCTTTTTTTGGTTTTGGAACAAATATTGGGATAATAACTTTTACTTATAAATGTAGCACAGAAATCTTTTACTTTGTAAAAGTCCCTGAATTTCTATTCAGTCAGGAGACCTGTTTCTCCTACCAACTAGTATAATTTTTGGAAAGCTCATTGTTCATCAGTTTCCTTATTTGTAAAATGAGGATGTTAGATATGTAAGATCTCTGTATTAATTAGGATAGTTGATGCTATCTCTTTAACATAACTAGCATTTCAGTGACTTAACACAATAATGGTTTATTTCTTGCTCACGTCATAGTGTGAGTGTTTAGCCTGTGGCTGTCATGTAATTGAGGAATTTCAACTCCTTCCATCTGGTTTCTTGGAGTCTCCTGCTGGATTCTTTGTATTTAGTTGGTTGATAGCAAAGAGCACCAGCAAGCAGAATTTCATCAAGTGCTTTGTAGTGAAGCGTAATTCTTCAGCTCACATTGCACTGTCTAGAACCCACTCACATGGTCTCAACTTCTAACTCCAAGGGAAATAGGAAATGTCTTTCTGAGCACCCAGGGAGAAGAAACAGAATCCCCATCTTTGCCACGGTCCCTTTCATTTTGTACATTTTAAAAATTTTTTTTATTTATTATTATTTTTAAAGACAGAGTCAAACTCTGTTGCCCAGGCTGGAGTGCAGTGGTGTGATCTCAGCTCAGTGCAACCTCTGCCTCCCAGGTTCAAGCGATTCTCCTGCCTCAGCCTCCCGAGTAGCTGGGACTACAGACGCGCTCCACCACGCCCAGCTAATTTTTGTATTTTTAGTAGAGACAGGATTTCACCATGTTGGCCTGGATGGTCTCGATCTCTTGACCTCATGATCCACCTGCCTCGGCCTCCCCAAGTGCTGGGATTACTGGCGTGAGCCACTGCACCTGGCCCATTTTTTGATTCTTTATTCACACCCAAATACTTTCTCCTGTTGCATATTGCTTTTTGTATCTTTGGTTACTCTGAATTTACTTCCAAATTTCTTGGAAGGAGTTTAGTATTGCAAGTCAAAGCAGCCGTTTGGTGCTTGCTATGTTTAGGAGAGGGTCTCCCCCCAACCCCTGCCATCCCCAGATGAGTATATTTGTTATTTTTGTTAGTAGTTTCATTTGTGGTGTAAGTTTGTCTTTTATATTGTCATGGCTTGCTTAGTTTTAAATGATTAAAAATACATCAATTGCAAAAATCTCCCAGTGCTTGTATAAGAAAAACAATAGAATATTGAACACAGCCAACTTCAGAGGGAAAGTCATTGTCTACCATGTTCAGTCTAGCAGCCTGCTAGCAGAAGGGAAAACAGACAAACCTTATACTGTCTTTTAAAGGTCAGCACATGTAGACTTCGAGACCAATAGAGAAACACATTCCAGTGAGCAGGCAAAGTTCTCTTTGACTTCTGCCCACTTAAGAGTAAACTCAGAGAGTCAGCAAAAGTCTTTCAGTTGATTTCAGCTGCTGTTTTGGAGTCATCTCCATCTTTCCGAAGCCTCCTTCTCTTTTCTCCTTTTTTGTTCTTTCTTGATACATTATATTGTACATGTTCATTTGTATGTAAATACAAAATATCCTTCTTTATGGATCCATCTTATGTTGGTAAGTTTGATGAGCGCGTTCTAATTCTAAGCCTTGTTTCCTTAAAATATATAATTATCTCAGAATAATGCCATAGTTCAGTTTGCCTTATGTTTGGATTAGTACTTTCTTGTGTAGTTCTCTTTCAGTAAACTGCTCCCCTCCCCTGTTTTTAATTGCACCTTTTTTCATATACCATTTGCACCACATGTCTAAGTCATTGGTCTTTTTAAATTACACTGTGGAAAGGTTAATTTTGGACAGAGTTGTTTCTAGATCCTAGTGCATTATCGTCATCCTAGGATTGCATTTCATTTCTCTTGTAGGCTAATGGTACTATTTTTGGGATATTGCAGCTTTAATAGGATGCTGTGTTCATTTTTCATTTCCTGGAGTCTGTGCTGAAGTTCATTTTCAGAAAGAATGCCTGGAAAATAAATTTTTTTTTTTTTTTTCCCCCTGAGATGGAGTGTCGCTCTGTTGCCCAGGCTGGAGTGCCGTGGCGCAATCTTGGCTCACTGCAACCTCCGCCTCCCGGGTTCAAGTGATTCTTCTGCCTCAGCCTCCTGAGTAGCTGGGACTATAGGCGCACGCCACCACGCACAGCTAATTTTGTTGTATTTTTCATAGAGACGGGGTTTCACCATGTTGGCCAGGATGGTCTCCATCTCTTGACCTTGTGATCCACTCGCCTCAGCCTCGCTGGGATTACAGGCATGAGCCACCACGCCCAGCCAATAATTTTTTTTTTAAATTGTGTGTTTGAATTTCCCATTTTAGCCTTCACTTAATGGATGAGTTGGCTGTAAAAATCTAGCTTCAAAATAGTTTTTCTCAGTTTTAAAGGCATCACTTCATTTTTAAAAAAAAATCATTTAGTGTTACAATTAGAAATAAGCCCATCTGTTTCTTGTAAGTTGGTAAGTACTGCTGAGGGGAATTTCCCTCCCTCCCTTCTTGCCACCTTGCCGAGGCTGTATTCAAATTCCTGGGCTCAAATGATCCTCCCACCTCATCCTCTTCTTTATGCTTTTCTTTTTTCCTTCTTTTGTCCCTGTCTCTCTACTCTCTCCATTGTCTGTTCGTTTTCTTCATCTGCCTCCGTGATCATGAAAATATTCGCCATGTTATTGTTTACCGTTCACATTTAGGGCTGCCATCCACCTGGAATTACTTTTTGTATATACTGTGAGGTAGAGCTCAAAATATCCAGTTGACCCAGCACCACTTATTGAAAAGACAGTTAATTCCCCCACTATTTTGCAGTGTCACATTTGTCAGATATTAAGTATCCATATGCATGTGGTTCCGTTTCAAAACCGTTTTCTTTCATTGGCCTCTTGTTTTGTTTTTTTTTCCATATGTTCAGCGCACCAAGTACATTGGCCTCTTTCTTGGTGATTGTGCAGGTACCACAATGTTTTCATTACTATATTTATGTATTTTTAGTTTCAAATATATGACATTGCCATAGGTTAGAAACTCATCAGTTTTCAGCATTTTCACATGGTTCAATCCATCAGTAAGTTTTGATATCCAGTAGTTTAAGTTCCTCTAAGTTTGTTCTCAAAGATTATCTTAGCTGTTCTTGACTTTTTAAATTACTATGTAAAACTTAGGATCAACTTTTCAGTTTGATTTGAAAAGAAAAAACCTACTGGACTTTGCTTGGGGTTATGTTAAATCTATAGATTAGGCCGGGCGTGGTGTCTCACGCCTGTAATCCCAACACTTTAGAAGGCCAAGACGGGCGGATCACAAGGTCAGGAGTTTGAGAACAGCCTGGCCAACATGGTGAAACCCTGTCTCTACTAAAAATACAAAAATTAGCCGGATGTGGTGGCGCACGCCTGTGGTCCCAGCTATTCAGGAGGCTGAGGCAGGAGAATTGCTTGAACCTGGGAGGCGGAGGTTGCAGTGAGCCAAGATCATGTGCCACTGCACTCCAGCCTGGGCAACATAGTGTGACTTGTCTCTAAAAAAAACAAAACAACAACAACAAATAATACTCATATTGCTTAACCCTGTCCCTGAACAATTCTGATCCAGCGTGTTTTTTTTGTTTTTTGTTTTTTAATACTTTTAACTCAGATTTTTACTTGTATTTCAGGTAAAATATTAAAAGTTATATTACTAATAACTTGAAAGATCTCTTCAACTTTTGCTGTTCAATTTTCATTTAATAATGATATTCCCCCCCTCCTTTTTGAAAGCATCTGTAAGATATTAGGTCAAAGTAAGGCCTTTGCCACGACTACAAAATGCTTGTTAAATACTCCCATAGAGTTTGTATCTTCTCCTTCTTGCTCAGAAAAGCTGAGCTACTCTACCCTTAGTCGTGCCTAGAACCAATACTTAGAAGAACTATGAGGGTGCTTCCAGCTGTGCAAACATCAACCCCAGCAAGAGAAGGCTGGTATCATGGTATGGAGCAGAGCGCACCTAGCAGGACAAATGTGCATTTAATGAGAGCCTATGAGGTTTCAAGTTTATTATATTTAGATGTCCAGGATAAAAGGTGAGAAAGATGCTATCCTAGCCATCGAGGAACTCAAGCGTAAGGGGAAATCTGGGTGGGACACACATTGTAAATAAACAATTACAAGGGTGGGCATGGTGGCTCACACCTGTAATCCCAACACTTTGGGAGGCTGAGGCAGGTGAATCACTTGAGGTCAGGAGTTCAAGACCAGCCTGACCAACATGGTGAAACCCTGTCTCTACTAAAAATACAAAAATCTGTGTCTCAAAAACCCCACAAAAAACAAAACAAAACAAAAATTATAGAATTGGCAGCACAAATTCCTATGTCCTCTTCTACCTTCCACTTTTCTTTATTTTCACTGATATAAAATAGAGTGAAACTTCACTTTGCTTAATGGGAGAAGTTTTTCTTTTGTTATCTATTATTTTCAAGACAGGGCCTCACTCTGTAGCCCAGGCTGGAGTGCAGTGGTGCTATCACGGCTCACTGCAGCCTTGAACTTCCCCTGCTGAAGTGATCCGTCCACCTCAGCCTCCCAAGTAGCTGGGACCACAGGTGTGCAGGCTAATTTTAAAATGTTTTCTGTGGAGACGCAGTCTCAACTGTGTTGCCCAGGCTGGTCTTGTACTCTTGGGCTCAAGCAGTTTTCCTGCCTCAGCCTTCCAGAATGTTGGGATTATAGGCATGAACCACCATGCCCAGCCAAAAGAGAGTTTTTTCTTTAATAAAATAGTTCTCAAAAGCTAAGAGCTGATCAAGTATGAATATTCTTCCTTTCTTCCAATCTCCTCAGCACTAAGTCATCCTAAAGTTACATGATATGCTTATTACTTTCTGACAGATATATGAGCTGATAACTATAGAGATCTAATATTTTAATAATTATAAAGTTTTAATATTTATGTGATCATATTAACATGATGGTAGTGGCTGATATCTTTCTCTCTTTCTCTCTCTGTCCCTCAGAGATGTGGTCTCACTTTCTCGCCCAGACTGGAGTACAGTGTTGTAATCATAGCTCACTGCATCCTCAAGCTCCTGGGCTCAAGGAATCCTACTGCCTCAGCCTCCTGAGAGGCTGGCACTACAGGCACACACCACCATGCCCAGCTAATTAAAAACTTTTTTTTTGTAGAGATGGTGTCTTGCCATCTTGCCCAGGCTAGTCTTGAATTCCTGGGCTCAAGTGGTCTTCCTGCTTTGGCCTCCCAGAGTTCTGGGATTACAGGTGTGAGTCACCATGCCAGGCCAGTAACTGGTCGACCATCTTGAATATTTGTTTTTGCCACATTGCATCATGTCATGCTTTTCTAAAAGCAGAGAGAGCTATTTTTATTGCTATGCCTAATAATGATAAGATGACCAGCATGGAGAGCTGGTTTGTATGGTTACTCCTTACTGGCTTTCTTTCTATAATTCCAGACAACATGCTTGCTCTTGTACAAACTGTATTTAGAAAGTGGAAGAAAATAGGTGAATTTTTTTTTTTTTTTTTTTTTTTTTTTGAGACAGAGTCTCACTCTGTCACCCAGGCTGGAGTGCAGTGACACGATCTTGGCTCACTGCAACCTCCACCTCCCAGGTTCAAGTGATTCTCCTGCCTCAGCCTCTCGAGTAGCTGGGACTACAGGTGCACACCACCACGCCCGGCTAATTTTTGTATTTTTAGTAGAGAGGGGTTTCACCTTGTTGGCCAGGATGGTCTCAATCTCTTGACCTCATAATCCACCCACCTCAGCCTCCCAAAGTACTGAGTGCTGGGATTACAAGCATGAGCCACCACACCTAGTCAAGGTGAATATTTGTAATTGGTGATAACCTTTCAACCTTGAATCTGTTTATTCTTTTTCTAGTTGTGAAGAGTTTTTGTAATTTTGGAACTTCTGATTAATTTCAAATTAGATTCAATTTCTAATAACTTCCATTGTGTCATTTTAGAAATGTGTTTTTAGCCCCTTGTTTTGTTGGTTTTTATCATTTTGGCCTGTCTCCTGTGTAATCTACTAGGAACAGAGAAGGTGTGCACATCACTTTGATGTGGTCCTCTCTTCTGGGACCCAGCAGTTTACAGGAGCTGGTATATACAACTAACTACAGTGGGGGGTCCCCAACCCTCGGTCTGTAGATTGGTACCAGTCCATGGCCAGTCAGGAACTGGGCTGCACGGCAGGAGGTGAGCAGCAGGTGAACAGCATTACATTAACTTTGCGATAAGTGTGCCTGAGTTCTGCCTTCTGTCAGATCAGCAGTGGTTTTAGATTATCATAGGAGCGCAAACCCTATTGTGAACTGCACATGCGATGGATCTAGGTTGCATGCTCCTGTGAGAATCTAATGACTGATGATCGGAGGTGGAAGAGTTTCATCCCGAAACCATCTCCTCCCTCTCACCCCTCCTGCTATCTGTGGAAAAATTGTTTTCCACGAAACCTGTCCCTGGTGCCAAAAAGGTTTGGGGACCACTGAACTACAGTATAGATCAGACTCTACTGTTACAAGTACAGATGATGTATTAGTTCTGAATACTACTGGGAGAAAGATTCTAAAAAGCAGTCACAGAAAAGGTGGTAAGACAATTTATGTGGACCTTGATTTCAAGACTTTCACAAATGAGGAGGGAGAGAAGATAACTTCAAGTTTGGAGAGCAAATGAGCATAGGGTGTACAGTGATAATGTAAGATGGTAGATGGTCCCATGTGACTAAATTGTAGGGAGACCCTACATGGAAAGCTGCTGATGATTATGGTAGGTGATAGGACTGAGTCTTCTCAGTCAGCCTTGATATTACACGTAAGAGTTTGGATTTACAAAAAAAAAAAAAAAAGAAAAAAGAAAAAGACATCTAGGCATTGGGGTCCCTTTAAAGATCAGGTGGAATGTTTTCCTGATGTTCAGGATTCTTCCTGCCTGCCTCCCTCCTTGCAGAAGAAAAGATAGGTAGGTATAAGTAGTAGGTAGGTAAAGGTATGTATAAGCAGGTATAATTCAAAAGGTATATGAAGTACAGCGAAGTCATTGTGTTAGATAAAAGCAGAAACTACAAAACTGTAAGGTTTTGCTTATTTTGTCATGCTCTGCTTCTGTTTTTGGTGTTCTGTGGCTCTTTTCGCCGATCCTTTGTCTCAGCCTCATTTGTAAGTGACTTGTTTTTTCCATTTCTCATTTTTTTTTCATCTATTAACGTGAGGGGATTGGATCCTAGATCAGTTCAACTGGTGTAAGCCTTTAGAGCCAGGCATGGTGGCTCATGCCTGTAATCCCAGCACTTTGGGAGGCCAAGATGGGTGGATCACTTGAGGCCAGGAGTTTGAGACCAGTCTGGCCAACATGATGAAACCTCGTCTCTACTGAAAATACAAAAATTAGCCAGGCATGGTGGTGTGCATGCCTGCAATCGCAGCTACTCAGGAGGCTGAGTTAGGAGAATCACTTGAACCCAGGAGGCGGAGGTTGTAGTGAGCTGAGATCATGCCACTGCATTCTCCAGCCTGGGCAACAGGCCAAGACCCTGTCTCAAAAAAAAAAATGCCTTTAGAATGTGGTTAGAAATAATTTTTGGATTGGTATAGATTAACTCTGAATGTTTTCCTGTGTTAGAGGAAGGAAGTGGGATAAATGTAAAGTTTAAAAAAAATGCTCCTTGTCTTTTTCAAAATTTTGAGGGGTTAGGTATTAAGAATCTTTTAAAGTTTTACTCATTTAAAAAATTCAGATAAAATGGAAGATTCATTCTTAAGGTTGGTGATATCAGAAATGTAAGTGCTGTGTCATTGTCATTTCTTATTTTGGCCTACATAACCGTAACCAGACTTCAGACATCATGCTGCCTGTATCACATGGCTAACAGTGGGAGGTATCTGGTGTGTTCTTCCTGGAGAAATAGATTGAAATTCATTTGGACAGAAATGTTGAAGGCAGGTGCCTGATCCAAAATGCATTTAGTCAGGACTGAACACAAGCTGCCTGGATAGTTCCTGTAAGTAAGCAAGGTAGCCTTTTAACTTTATGATGCAAGGTTTTATGTATGTGAGTATGTGTGTGCAAGTGTATACAGTATTTTTATATCCAGAGAACAGGGCTCCCTTAAATAGGGGGTGGGGGGGACTCTGGTAACTACATGAAAGTAAAATATAACTTCTTTAAACCTATATCAGTGTGTTCTTTCATGTAGGAATGTAGCTTTGTGATGGCCTCAGCTATTCTAGTAATCAAGGGCTCTCTGCTGTTGCTAATCCTATGATGAACAGGACAAATGGTGGTTACGAACAGAACCCTGTCAAGCCTGGAAATTCCATCAGTTTGTAATAGCACAGCTGTTGTCCTTGAACTGTGTAGGGAGGAACCTAGGGGTGGACAGTTAATATATTCTACAGGGGGGTTGTAGTTTATTGCTCAGGATAGTCAAGATCTTCCTCAGTTGTCTGTTGCTATCTGCAAGTCTGGTTTGGAGGAGAAGCAGGAGAAATTCAGATTTGTCTGAGGAATCATATGTGTCTGTGAACTGTGTAAGTTGGTAGTTGATTCCTGTAGACATCCTTGCTAAAGATTTATTTTTAAGTAAAATATCATTTTGCTTGAAAGTATAAATCAAGGTTTTGTGGTTAAATAAATTAAAAACAGCACAGCTGCCAGACAAAGTTCAGCTTGATGTATAACAGGCCTCTGAAAGAAGTTCAGTAAGAAACAAATCTGGGTAATAAAGTTAATTAGTAACTAAAAACCTGCTAGGCATACTAAAAAAAAAATCTGATGTTGAATATTAAATTATTATGAAGCAGGCTATACCTGTATCCATCAAGATTATAAATGATCTCCCACACTGGCAACGTGGGGTTCCTTTCAAGCCTGAGGAACGAGCACTATATTTTGGCCACAGCATTCTCACTAATGTCCTAGGATAGCAGCTTAGTGTTGGCTTTAGAATTCTCTGTCATTTAAATGTCATGCAAAAACAAACGTATAAAAGAAAACATTAACCCAGATATCTTTATGGTTCTGTGTCTTGTCCATAACCGCCCCCGCCTCCACCCACCCAAAAAGGACAGGCTATCAGTTATAGAGAAAATATAAGTGAGCATTATAAGCAGTATCCTACCTTTAGTAATAATTATTTAAAGTTTATTAAATGGGTTGTTTGGAACTCATGATTTGCCTCAAAGTAGTCTAGGTCACTGAGAAGAAAGTTTCTTTCTTTCTGCTGAAACTGACAGGAGGCGATATTTTGAAAGATAGCAAGCTTGTCTTTGGCATTGTATTAACTCCCTTTCTTTTGCCTCCTAGGGCTCCTGGGCCTGTATACCCTTTCCCTACTTTGATACCATATCTATATCTGCTTTATTCCCTGAAAGTTCCCATGTTTCCATAATATTTTTCTTCCTTTTTCACACCAGAACCAAAAACTCAGACATCTTCAATAGAACCATCTCTGGGATGAACAATGGTCTTTCCAGGGGTGTACATTTTCTTACCCACTTTTAAATTAAGAAATAGGATTCTATACTTTTAAAAAGAGAATGCTGGCTACTGCAAATGAATTTCGGTAGAAATTTGGCTAATGTGACACAGTAAAATGAAGGTACTACAGTGGTTAGGAAAAGTGAGTATGATGGTGGGAATCAGGCTTCTGTTCTTGCTTTTTTTTTTTTTGAGTCAGGGTTTCACTCTGTTGCCCACGCCGGAGTGCAGTGGTGCAATAGTGGCTCACTGCAGCCTCAACCTCCTGGGCTCAATCAGTCCTCCCACCTCAGCCTCCTGAGTAGCAGGGACTACAGGCATGTGCCACCATGCCTGGCTAATTTTTGCATGTTTTTGTAGAGATGGGGTTTTGCCATTTTGCCCAAGCTCTGTTCTAGCTTTTCATGAGTTTTTTCCCTGCATTTTAGCTCCCATAGTAGCACCTTTCAAGGGGTGAATAGAAGAGGACAGAGACAGCAACAGGCCATTGGTAAACCAGATTGCCAATTTCTCATCAGACAGAATGAGCACAGACCCCAAGTGAGTGGCTCTAGATGCGAATGACCTAAAATTTTCAGGAGGACTTCATGGAGCTTAAAAGGTTCTTCAGAACTTCTGTGTAATTAAGTTAGATATTAACACTGTTTAATCTGTATAGACCTGTAAAATATTTTTAGTACAGTAATTAATTCCAGAGTTTGTGAACTATCCAAAGTAAAGCATACAACAGAGAAAGTACTGTGGCCTCATCATATATCCTTATTTCCTGTTTATAAGCACCTAGCTCTTAATAGTGAGATTGTAGTCAAGAGAGTATTTTATCATCATGCCATGTAGTTGCCTCTTGCCTTAGTTTACCTATTTTAAAAAACCCGGCTCACTAATAGTTTCACTTCAGGCATGTCATCAGAATGAAAGATCAGATATACAAAGTGCTGTGCTTGAAAACTGTGTGTTCCCTTAGTGCCTGGTTAGATAATACAGGGCTTATTTTCTGGCAGAGTGGTGTTGAGTCTCCTTTGATGTTAGCCAGAACTGGGTGGAGTTTCTTAAGCTCCAGTCAGATTGGCTCAAGCAGGGCACCATGCACTGGTGAATTTGTTTTCAGTCCCTCCCTTTGCCAAAAAGCTTTTTTTTTTTTTTAATAAACCTCAACCCAATTATAAATGAGAATACTTGATATATGAAATAATATGAAATGATAGTTGTTCATATTCACACTGAGGGTCTTAGGGGGTTTATTTATAGCTAACTGAAATGATGCAGCTGAATTACAAGTAGCTGATAGAATAATCAACCTCAGTAAACATTTAACATAACACTCTCATTTTACAGATTAGAGAACTCAGCCCTGAAAGGTGACTCATTCAAGGCCACAGTGAGTGTCAGATTAAACTGGTGCTTCAGTAAAGCATACAGACTTCTGTACCCAGCTTTCAAATTCTCTTGACTCTTACTCACAAATCTATTTAAAGTTAACTTTATTATCTGTATGGATAGAAGAGGAATAGTATAAATGGTCAATTGGTCAGTGAGAGGTTTTTTTTTTAGAGTAAATGCTTCTCATTCACAAGGGTTCATTTTTTGATCCTCCTGAACATCCAGATTTGAAAATAATAGTGTCATATCCTTTTATCCATAAAATATGTAACTAAGCATTTAAGGCATAACCGAATAGTAAGTAACTTCAAGTGATTCTGTGTGAGATGAAATTCATACATGAATTTATTAAAATTAATTTTGGAATACTTGAACCAGTTTAACATCTATAGAGCATTTAAAGAGTGTATTGTACTTATACATGTTTCAGAATAAAATAACTATAAAATTGGATAATCGCTTTAATTTATTGAAAACTGGGGATTTCTGGGAAAAAAAAACAGTACTTTAACTTGAAAGATGACACTAGCATTACCTTTCTAGGATCATTTTCCATAAGGGGTGTGTGTGTGTATTTTAAAATCATATTCTATTTATGTGGTGACAAGTAAAGAATAGCTTAACTGTTGATGAAATACAGATGCTAAGTGGCTAGCTAGATGTGCTCATAGCTTCATGACCTTCCCACTTTCCAATTGTATAATTTTCTATCAGTTTTACCCTCTTAGGCTGAATTTCAGCTACTGTTCATATTCCATGAACCACATGCAGCCCAGGAAGTCATCTGAGAGTGTGTGGCTGGGGGCGGGGTGGGGGTGCTGAGGGTTGGATAGGGGAAAGATTACAATGGATAAAAGCTGCCCTTTGATAATCTGCATTCTGATAAATGATATTTAAAATGTATTGGTGTTTTTGACTGTATTTTTACCCTGTGCCTTAAATGAGGAAAAGTTTTGAGTAGATTGCATCTTATGTCATTATGTATTTCTGGGGAAAATTAAATTTTGGACTTTTATGGTATGTTGTTAAGGATGGCACAGATGTCCTTTTAAGTTCTCTTTGACCATGAAACTGATGCAGGATTTTTGCTCCTTAGCTCAACTAGGTCCAGGTTCTTATCTCACGAGCGGAAGAATTAGGCACGTGGACATCAAAGAGTGAGTGGAGTAGAATTTATTAATCGAAAGGAAAGCTCTTAGCAAAAAGAGAGAACATGGTAGGTGGTTCTACTACCTGAAGACAGGAAAGTTCCGTAATATGGCTGAGCCTGGGGCTCTTTATTGGTTCAGAATGGGAGTGTGTGCTCATTGGTTTATGAGTATGCAAAAAAGGTCAAAGCGAAGACACCACTCCAAGGTGGGCAGGACAGTGTAGAAAACCAATTAGGAAAGGGTAGGTACAGGTTAAATAGGTGAAGGATGGGGATCAATCATGCCAAACGGGAAGGCAGGTTCTTAATCCGATCTCAGGATTTACCCAGGACAGTTTCCGGATTAAAGTTCGGGTTTCACTGAGGACCCGCCCCTGTCTGCCTAGACATTTGTTTGCCTCCTGCCTCTATCAAAACTAGTTACAGACATCCTTTTTAGTTTTTGGTTCATAACAGCTCCCAAAGGATAACTACTAATAATAGTTGTCAGAGATAGAATAGGGAAATGGCATAACCGAATAGTAAAAGCAACTGAATAGTTGCTTTTCATGGAACCCTTTGACATTATAATCTGTTAGGCTTTTAAAAGCTCTTTAATGAACTCATTTCTCAGCATTTTCCCTGTCATGATCTGGAGTTACAATAATACTTTATATGTAAAGTAGGCTGGACGAGCATAGAATAGGGCTTCCCACCCACATTCTTCTGTTGTAAATGGGTCACAGGTGTGCCACTACTACTATAGGAACTTTTTTTTTTTTTTTTTTTTTTGAGACGGAGTCTTGCTCTGTTACGTAGGCTGGAGTGCAGTGGCGTGATCTTGGCTCACTGCAGCCTCCGCCTCCTGGATTCAAGCGATTTTCCTGCCTCAGCCTCCTGAGTAGCTGGGATTACAGGTGCATACCATCTAAATAATAAAAATTAGCGCCCAGCTAGTTATTCTTTTTTTGTATTTTTAGTAGAGATAGGGTTTTACTGTGTTGGCCAGGCTGGTCTCAATCTCCTGGCTTCAAGTGATCCACCCGCCTTGGCCTCCCAAAGTGCTGGGAGATTACAGGCTGGGATTACCAAGTCCAGTTCCTACTATAGGAACCATTGAATTCCTATTTATGGTTCCTTCAGAAAAGCTGCTAAATCCTGATATCGGCAGTAGTTATTCAAATAGTGGAATTTAGAATTCCAGTAGTGTGAGATGGCATTTGCTGTGGACAACAGCTCTGTCATGCCACAGGAGCCCCTTTGGCAGCAAAGCTATCAGTTTTTGTCACGAGCCCCACACTACTTGTTTTAGTCAGGATTTTCTTAGAGGGACAGAACTAATAGGATATATCTCCAAAGGAGAGTTTATTAAGTATTGATTTACATGATCACAAGGTCCCACAGTAGGCTGTCTGCAAGCTGAGAAGCAAGGAGAGCCAATCCGAGTCCCCAAAATGAAGAACTTGGAGTCCGATGTTCGAGGGCAGGAAGCATCCAGCACGGGAGAAAGATATAGGCTGGGAGGCTAGGCCCATCTCTTCATGTTTTTCTTCCTGCTCTATATTCGCTGGTGGCTGATTAGATGGTGCCCACCCAGTTAAGGTTGGGTCTGCCTTCCCCAGCCCACTGACTCAAATGTTAATCTCCTTTGGCAACACCCTCACAGATACACCCAGGATCAATATTGCATCCTTCAGTCCAATCAAGTTGACAGTATTAACATTACAAGTCCACTCCTTGTCAACTTGAACCCATACACATCTCCTGAGATCATATGTAATCTTAAAATAAAGACAATAATAAGGTCATAATTACACCTAATGTAATAAAACTATCCTTCATACAACCAGAAACACACCAATCCCCAACCCAAATACTATTACATAAAGTTAATAATACTTAAATGCTGTTATGAAATCAATAAATCTTATGTCACATGATAAAGGAAAAGGGAATATAAAGTGAAGATATTAGTACATGTGTATACATACACAAACATGTTTTTAACAAATGAAGGAGGAAATACTCATGGCAGTTACAGTCCTCATTTCTGCAGCTGGTCACGTGGTCATAGCTGGTATTGATGACTACCTTCTTCTACCCATTCTGTATTAACTTTGCCTTCCCCAAATACCTCAGCAGGTCATGGGTTTTTTTCCTGGTGGAGTGACCCAAACCTTCATTCCTGAATGGTCCGGATCATTTGTAGTCCTGCCTGGATTTGGCTGTTGTGGTTTTGCATTGACAGTAATCACAGGGCATGGTAATACTAAGAGATGCCCTAATGGGTCTCATGTATTCCATGCATACTCTTCCTTACTTCCGTTGTGAAGTTGTAGACTGATTTCATCTTGATAGTCTGGGTCAGTCACCTTAGCCAACACTGTAACTCCCCTCTGAGCCTGTTGACTTAAAGGGAGGAGGAGCCCAAAGTGTCCAGGTGACAATCTTAACTGCCAGTTTAATGGAATCATTGTTGTGTCTCCTGGTGGCAGCATTCTTCCCTCTGGAATTAAGACCTCTAGGCCAGCAGAACATAATGTTGCAGGAGAGGAAGCAAAAATTTTGCTAGTGGATCACTAGGGGTGATGGTGAGTGGTGCCACTTCCAGTTCCACCCCTCGATTCCTGGACCTGTGAATCCTGGCTATGGGAGAAACAGTACCTTATATTGGACGCTGATTCAGAGGATACACGGCCTTCTGGAGGACTTTCCCACAGTTCTGCAAAGTATTGTCACCTAGTTGGCGTTGTAATTGTGACTTCAATAGGCCATTCCACTGTTCTGTCAATCCAGCTGCTTTAGGATGATGGAGAGCATGGTAAGACCAGTGAATTCCATGAGCATGAGCCTACTGCTGCACTTCTTTAGCTGTAAAGTGAGTGCCTTGGTCAGAGGCAATGCTGCATGGCATACCATGATGGTGGATAAGGCATTCCATGAGTCAGCTGGGTGCGGTGGCTCACGCCTGTAATCCCAGCACTTTGGGAGGCCGAGGCAGGCAGATCACTTGAAGTCAGGAGTTCAAGACCAGCCTGGCCAACATGGTGAAACCCTGTCTCTACTGAAAATACAAAAATTAGCTGGGTGTGGTGGCGGGTGCCTGTAATCCTAGCTACTTGGGAGGCGGAGGCAGGAGAATCACTTGAACCCGGGAGGCGGATGTTGCAATGAGCCAAGATTGTGCCACTGCACTCCAGCCTGGGCAACAGAGTGAGACCCCTTCTCAAAACAACAACAACAACAAACCAAAAAAGCATTCCACAAATGGTAGTCTTGGTAGAAGCATTGCATACAGGATAGGCGAACCCATATCCAGAGTAAGTGTCTATTTGAGTGAGGACAATCCTCTGCCCTTTCCATGATGGAAGAGGTCCAATATAATCAATCCGCCACCAGGTAGCTGGCTGATCACCCAAGGAATGGTGACATACTGAGGGCTTGGTGTCGGTCTCTGCTGCTGGCAAATTAGGCACTCAGCAGTGGCCGTAGCCAGGTCAGCCTTGGTGAGTGGAAGTCCATGTTGCTGAGCCCAAGCATAACTTCCATCCCTGCCACCATGGCCACTTTGTTGGCCATGGGCGATGGCAGGGGAAGGAGGCTGAGTGGTGTCCACAAAATGGGTCATCCTATCCACTAGATTATTAAACTCCTCCTCCGCTGAGGTCACTTGTTGGTGAGCACTCACATGGGATACAAATATCTTGTCTTTGACCACTCAGAGAGGTCCATCCACATACCTCTTCCCCAAATTTGTCACCAAGTTTCCAATCATGCTCCTTCCAAGTCCCTGACCATCCAGCCAAACCATTGGCTACAGCCCATGAATGAGTATATAATCACACATCTGGCCATTTCTCCTTCCATTCAAAGTGCACAACCAGGTGCACTGCTCGAAGTTCTGCCCACTGGGAAGATTTCCCTTCATTGTTGTCCTTCAGGGATGTCCTAGAAAGGGGTTGTAGTGCTGCAGCTCTCCACTTTCGGGTGGTGTCTGCATATGATGCAGAACCATCTGTGAAGCAGGCCCTAATCTTCTTTTCCTCTGTCAGCTGATCATAGGGAACTCCCCATGAGGCCATCAGTGCAGGCTGGGAGAGAGAAGGCAGGGTGGCAGGAGTGGAGGCCATGGGCATTTGAGCCACTTCCTCATGTAATTTACTTGTGCCTTCAGGACGTGCTTGAGCCCGATCATGTATATACCACTTCCATTTGATGATGGAATGCTGCTGTGCACAATCCACTTTATGGCTAGATGGGTCCGAAAGCACCCAGCTCATGATAGGCAGTTCAGGTCGCATGGTGACTTGATGACCCATAGTCAAACATTCAATTTCCACTAAAGCCCAGTAACAGGCCAAGAGCTGACTCTCAAAAGGAGAGTAGTTAGCTGTAATCAGCACTTTGGGAGGCTGAGGTGGGCGGATCACAAGGTCAAGAGATTGAGACCATCCTGGCCAACATGGTGAAACCCCATCTTTACTAAAAATACAAAAATTAGCTGGATGTGGTGGCACGCACCTGTATTCCCAGCTACTTGGGAGGCTGAGGCAGGAGAATCGCTTGAACCTGGGAGGCGGAGGTTGCATTGAGCCGAGATCGCACCACTGCACTCCAGCTTGGCAACAGAGTGACACTGCGTCTCAAAAAAAAAAAAAAAAAAAAAAAAAAAAAAAAAAAAAAGAGTAGTTATCTGTAGAAGATGGCAGGGCCTTGCTCCAAAATCCTAGAAGTCTCCATTGCGATTCACCTATGGGAGCCTGCCAAAGACTCCAAACAACATCCCCATCTGCCACTGACACATGAAGCACTATTGGATCTGCTGGGTCATATGGCCCAGGTGGCAGAGCAGCTTGCACAGCAGCCTGGACCTGTTGCAGAGCCTTCTCCTGTTCTGGACCCCACTCAAAACTGGCAGCCTTTCAGGTCACTCAGTAAATGGGCCAGAGTAATACACCCAAATGAGGAATGTGTTGCTTCCAAAATCCAAATATGCCCACTAGGCATTGTGCCTCTTTCTTGGTTGTGGGAGAGACCAAACACAACAACTTATCCTTTAACTTAAAGGGAATATCTCGACAGGCCCCACAATACTAGATCACTAGAAATTTTACTGAGACAGAAGGTCCCTGAATTTTAGTCGGATTTATTTCCCATCCTCTGGCATGCAAATGTCACACCAATAAGTCCAGTGTGTTTGCTATTTCTTGATCACTGGATCCAGTCAGCATAATGTCATCAATGTAATGGACCAGTGTGATATCTTGCGGAAGCGAAAAGCGATCAAGATCTCTCCAAATAAGATTATGACACAAAGCCGGAGAGTTGATATACCCCTGAGGTAGGACAGTAAAGGTATATTGCTGGCCTTGCCAGCTGAAGGCAGATTGCTTCTGATGGGCCTTATGGACAGGAATAGAGAAAAAGGCATTTGCAGAGTCAATGGCTGCATAGCAGGTACCAGGAGATGTGTTAATTTGCTCAAGCAATGAAACCACATCTGGTAACAGCAGCTGCAATTGGAGTCACCACTTGGTTAAGCTTATGATAATCCACTATCATTCTCCAGGATCCATCTGTCTTCTGCACAGGCCAAATGAGAGAGTTAATGGGGATGTGGTGGGAATCACCACTTCTGCATCTTTCAAGTCCTTGATGGTAGCACTGATCTCTGCATACCTTCCAGGGATGTGATATTGTTTTTGATTTACTATTTTTTTAGGTAGAGGCAACTCTAAGGGCTTCTATTTGGCCTTTCCCACCATGATAGCCCTCAACCTAGCAGTCAGGGAGCCAGTGTGGGGGTTTTGCCAGCTGCTAAGTATGTCTATGCCAATTATGCATTCTGGCACTGGGGTAATGACCACAGGATGAGTCCAGGGACCCACTGGGCCCACTGTAAGTCAGACCTAAGCTAAAACTTCATTAATTACCTGACTTCCATGAGCCCCTAGTTTAACTGGAAGACCACAATGATGTTTTAAGTCCCCTGGAGTCATCATCAGCCCAGAGCCAGTGTCCAGTAGTCCCCAAAGTGAAAGGTTGGATGGAGGTCTCCTTGGGGAAGGATGGGAGAAAGATTCACTTGCATAAATTGTCAGTAAAGTAGTGGGGTCCTTTCTCAAGGGTACCTGGCCTCCCCTTCATTCAAGGGGTTCTGGGTCTGTAAACTGGCTGAAGTCTGGAAATGGATTGAGTGAGGGGCCATGATTCTCTTTTTATAATTCAAATTAGTCTTTTGTCCATTTGACCTAGAAGTTTTGTGTTTGTATAAATTAAGTGGGAATGCAGTAGGCTTCCTGTCCGTTTCACTTCTAGGAATACCGTGATTAATTAGCTAATGCCAGAGCTCTACATGAGTCAGACTATTCTGATTGTCACTTTGCCTCTGCTGTCCATTACGGTAGCTACGCCCACCTTGCCTTTGATGGTTGAGTGCTGCTACTTGGCCCCTGCCACCTTGGGATCCAGTTATTCCCCTCGTATTTCAATTTTGTAGTTGAGTGACTGCGGTTCTCACCATTAGGTCTGACATGCAGAGAAGAGCAATTACAGGGCTCTTCAAAGATTCAGGTGCTACCCTCACAAATCTATTTCACAAGGCATTGGTCAAGGGTATATCTTCTGGACCCTCCCAGCTGGGATGAGTAGGTCTAAAGTGAGTAATCCACTCCACCATCTCAATCTCCCTAAGCTTTTGGATGCCTTCCTCTACATTAAACCAAGAGATATCAGGCATTTCCAGCTCCCTCACAGTGGGCCATCTTTTAATGCATATTTCAGCTAACCAAGCAAATAAACTATTAGAACCTTATTTTAACTCCCCGAGCTGCAACATTAAATGCAGAGTCCCTACTTAGTGGGCCCAAATCAATAAATTCAGCCTGATCCAACTCTATGTTCCTTCCACCATTATCCCATACCCTTAATACCCATTCCCATGCCTGTTCTCCAGATTGCTGTTTATATAAATTAGAGAACAGTTCTTTTTTTTTTCTTAGAGGGAGTCTCGTTCTGTTGCCCAGGTTAGAGTGCAGTGGCACAATCTCAGCTCACTGCAACCTCCGCCTCCCGGGTTCATGCAATTCTCCTGCCTCAGCCTGCCGAGTAGCTGGGATTACAGGCGTGCACCACCACGCCCAGCTAATTTTTTGTATTTTTAGTAGAGACAGGGTTTCACTATGTTGGCCAGACTGGTCTTGAACTCCTGACCTCGTGATCCGCCCACCTTGGCCTCACAAAGTGTTGGGATTACAGGCGTGAGCCACCGTGCCTGGCCGAGAACAGTTCTTTTTGAGTGTAGCGCACCTCCTCCTGGGTCACACTCTCAACCTCACCTCTAGGGACCTGTGGGACTTGAGTTATAGGTCTAGAAGCAAATGGGTGTTGCAGGTACCTTCTGAGGAGAATCAACATTATCTTGCCTGGCAACTGCCTGAGAGGAGGCCATGACTCTTGCCTCAGGCAGCTCAGGGTTTATGTCCGTAGACAAAGATGGAAAGGTTGATGGCGGGGATGGGGGGTTATGCTGCCACTATGGGGGATGGGGAAGCTGTTCCTTCTGGCAAAAAAAGTTCACCAGAGTTTACAAACTCAGTGTCCCCAGCTTCATCAGGGTCCTCCCACACATCCCCATTCCAAGTTGCAGGGTCCCATTCTTTTCCAATCAATGCCCTCACTTTAGCAGTAGACACCTCAGGTGGCTGTGCATGCATCTTTTGTTGCAGGTCAGCCACTCGCATGATAAGAGCTTATGTCTGTTTTTCCACAATTTCAGCTCTTTCTCAACAGGAGCTAAGACTCTCACTCAGGGCAATCTTAGCATATTTGAGACTCAGTATCTGCTTCTGAAGCCAGGAAACAGAATCCCTGAGTTCATCGTTTTCTTTCATCACTTTGTTCACTGAACTTAGGAGCAACCAACCAGCTTCATTATGTTCGTTGGTTTTCCACATATGGTCAAAGGTATTATGTATAGAGTCACTAAAGTCCTTGCCTTTCATGAGCAGTGAATCAGGAGTGTCAAATGCATTTATTTTGCATAACTCTCTAAACAGTTCACGCCAAGGACTATGAATGTTCTCCATGCTATTAGAAGTAGAGTCCTCAGCATTTTTGGATCAATCATATTAAGCAGCCAACTCCAGAAACCCCCAAACCAACAAAAGAACTCCATCCTTAACATTCTGTTCCTCTGGAACCACTCCTGGTACCAGAGTCTGTGTTAGTCTGGGGTCAGAGTTTTCTTAGAGGAACAGAACTAATAGGATATATATGTATGTTTATAAAAAGGGGAATTTAGTAAGTATTGACTTACACGATCACAGGGTCCCACAAAAGGCTGTCTGCAAGCTGAGGAGCGAGGAAAGCCAGTCCAAGTCCCAAAACTGAAGAACGTGGAGTCCGATGTTCGAGGGCAGAAAGTATCCAGCACAGGAGAAAGATGTAGACTGGGAGGCTAGGCCCCTCTTGCCTCTTCATATTTTTCTGCCTGGTGGCTGATTAGATGGTGCCCACCCAATTAAGGGTGTGTCTGCCTTCCCCAGCCCACTGACTCAAATGTTAATCTCCTTTGGCAACACCCTCACAGACACACCCAGGATCAATGTTGCATCCTTTATTCCAATCAAGTTGATGCTCAGTGTTAACCATCACACTAATAAAAGTGTAATTCTTGCTGACCAAACTGAGCTGTGGGCTAAGATGGGAGTGGAAACAGCTCTAGACAAAAGGGCCATAGACTCTTCCTGGTCTTAACCAAAGCTCGAGCAGATTTCGAGAATGCAAAGCTTCTCAACTTGTGTTCTACAGTTTGTTGATGTCCAGTGCTTTGGAATGGCTGATCATAACAGTTTTGTACAATTTAATACGTTTTTTTTTTTTTTTGAGAAGGAGTCTCACTCTGTCACCCAGGCTGGAGTGCAGTGGCGCGATCTCTGCTCACTGCAACCTCCACCTCCTGGGTTCAAGTGATTCTCCTGCCTCAGCCTCCCGAGCAGCTGGGATTACAGGTGCCCCCCACCATGCTTGGCTAATATTTTGTATTTTTAGTAGAGAGGAGGTTTCACCATGTTAACCAGGATGGTCTCGATCTTCTGACTTTGTGATCTGCCTACGTCAGCCTCCCAAAGTGCTGGGATTACAGGTGTGAGCCATTGCGCCCAGCCCATATTTACTTTTTTATGGAGAGGATTCAACAGCTTCTTTATGACATCTATTATTAAACTCTCTCAGTGCGTGTCTTTCTTTGACATAATTTGCTCTTGTCGCTATTTTTCTTCTAACAGACTGATTAAATTGGATTTAACTTTATTATAGTTATTAGATATTTCTAAATGGAATTAAATTTATTTTTTTATTTATTTATGTATTTATTTTTGGCCTTAATGTTAACAGCCAGAGTGTGATTTGTTTTTTACTTATTTATTTAAAAGTTTTTAAATTTAATTTTTGTTTTTTGAGACAAATTTTCTGTCACCCAGGCTGGAGTACGGTGGTGCAATCTCGGCTCACTGCAACCTCCACCTCCCAGGTTCCAGTGATTCTCATGCCTCAGCCTCCTGAGTAACTGGGACCACAAGTATGTGATACCACGCCCAGCTAATTTTTGTATTTTTAGTAGAAATGGGGTTTCACCGTGTTGGCCAGGCTGGTCTCAAACTCCTGGCCTCAAGTGATCCAGCTGCCTCAGGCTCTCAAATTGTTGGGGTTACAGGCATGAGCCTCTGTACCCTATTTATTTTTTATTTTTATTTTTAAAAATTTTTTGAGACAGGGTCTCACTCTGTCACCCAGGCTGGAGTACAGTGGTGCCATCACAATCATGGCTCACTGCAGTCTTAAACTCCCGGGTTCAAGCGATTGTGACACTTCAGCTTCCTGAGTAGCTAGGACTATAGGTGTATGCCACCGTACCCAGCTAATTTTTTTTAGTTTTTGTAGAGGCAGGGTCTCAGTATGTTGCCTAGCTGGTCTTGAATTACTAGTCTCAAGTAATCCTCCCACCTCAGCCTCTGAAAGTGCTGGGATTACAGGTGTGAACCACCACACCTGGCTCAGAGTGTGATTTTTTTTTCTTTTCTTTTTTTTTTTTTTTTTTGAGACTAGAGTCTTGCTCTGTCACCCAGGCTAGAGTGCAGTGATGCAATCGTGGCTCCACACCTGGAGTTGTGGTAGCTATTCACAGACGTGATCATTGCACACTATAGCTTGGAACTCCTAGTCACAATCTCCCTGCCCCAGCCTCCTGAAAGGCTAGAACTACAGGTGCATGCCACCACATCTGGGTCACACGTATCTTTTGACATTTTTTGAGACCTAAATGAACTTAATCAAATTCCAAGTAATACGATGACAGAGTCGCATGAACCTGGGAGGTGGAGGTTCCGGTGAGCTGAGATGGTGCCGTTGCACTCCAGCCTGGGCAACAAGAGTGAAACTCTGTCTGAAAAAAATAAAAAATAAAAAGATATGATTTAGGAACTCATTAGTATAGTCACAGGAAATTTAAATATCACATTTGCTTTAAGAAAAGTAAGCAGGCTGGGCGCAGGGGCTCAAACCTGTAATCCTGGCACTTTGGGAGGCCGAGGTGGGTGGATCACTTTGAGGTCAGGGGTTCGAGACCAGCCTAACCAACATGGTGGCACCCTGTCTCTACTAAAAATGCAAAAAGTAGCTGGGCGTGGCGGTGCGTACCTGTAATCCCAGCTACTAGAGAGGCTGAGGCAGGAGGATCACTTGAACCTGGGAGGTGGAGGTTGCAGTGAGGCGAGACTCTGCCTCAAAAAGAAAAGAAATCAGAGAAACAGCTCTTTCTACTACATTTTTGTATAATGGTACTATCTAGAATTTGAAAAGATAATCATTTAAAATTATTGATGAGGAATTAAGGTTGTTATTTCAAATAGGAAAACTCATAAAATTAGGCACATGGAAGAAGGCTTAAATTTATTTGAAATTTTTAGATTTTATTTGGAAGTCTATATAAATATAATTGATTATTTAGTATCTTTCCAAATCTTGGTATTGTATTTTTTTCTTAGATAATATAAAGAATATGTAATGAATGTTTTCACTAAGCTCCATATAGGTAGAGACAAACTATCTCCAGCATTCCCAGTACTGAACACATACTATCTTTTTTTTCTAGACACTTGCCTAGAAGATGTAGATCTTGCCCCTGGCCTTAATTATCCTGTCTGTACTTATTTGGGTATCGGATCTTGATTCTTAAGCCTCTGTGCCACCACTCTAATATATAGCAACACCCTTTGCTTGTTGGATTTGGGAATTGGGGGTACGATGACTTCTGATTTTTCAGGGTCTGGAAGTATTTGCTTTGTACATGTTTTGTAATCATGGTAGCCTCACAGCATGTAAGTGGGAGGAGAGGAGTGTGTGGGAACAAAGATGAAGATAAAATAGGAAGGAAGGAAGATAGGACCATATTCCTTGCTTTAATTCTATTTCTTTTTCCTAAGTACATTTGTTGGAGAGAGGTAGACGGTGGAGAAGAGCTTGAAAGGAAAGCCTGACAATTAAGTGGCTTGAATAATAGTATATTTTGACTTCTTCAAGTTTGGGTTGGAGGAAGACTGTGTATTAGTTGAGATTCTTCCATTGTAAACAACAGAAATAGATTGGTTAAATTAGGCAAAAGAAAGATGAAGGCCGCTCACTTAGACTTGAAGTAGTCAACCAGGGCAACTAAATAGCTGTCACTCATGGACTTTTCTTCCAGCGTGTAGTCAATAAATGATCCTTTCCAACTGTCTTCTTCTTGACTTCTGATTGACCCAACTCTAGTCATGTCCCAAACCCTATAGGGGTAGGGATTGGTTTGTATTAGGGGAGATAGGAAGAATAGATTTCTGGACAAACACAAGTAGTAGCCATTACACTGTGCAACTAAGGATCTGTTTGACTTGTATTTACCTTGTCAACAACATAGCTTATATTGTCAACTTATCCTATGGAGTCTCTTGGAGTTTCTGTTAGACTTTTTGAAAGCAGGCGTAGTACCTTGCACACTTTATTTCCTATTATGCCCTGCATTTGAATGGTGCTCAATTTATTGCAGGCCTTTGGCTCTTTTTTTTTTGATGGGGGAGTCGGAGTCTTCCTCTGTCGCCCATGCTGGAGTGCAGTGGCGCAACCTTGGTTCACTGCAGCCTCCATCTCCCGGGTTCAAGCGATTCTCGTACCTCAGCCTCACAAGTAGCTGGGATTATAGGTGTCCACCACCATGCCTTGCTAATTTTTGCATTTTTAGTAGAGATGGGGTTTCACCATGTTGGCCAGGCTGGTCTTGAACTCCTGGTCTCAAGTGATCCTCCTGCCTTGGCCTCCCAAAGTGCTGGGATTACAGGTGTGAGCCACTGCACCTGGCCCCTTTGGCTCTTTTTACTACATTATTTCTGTATTTTCTAGGCTATTCACCTATGGTTTGCTTATAGATTTACTTTTTTTTTTTTTTAACTTTATTTTAGGTTCAAGGGTATATGTGAAGGTTTGTTGCATAGGTAAACACATGTCACAAGGGTTTGTTGTCCAGATTATTTTAATTAAGTCTAGTACCCAGTAGTTATCTTTTCTGCTCCTTTCCCTCCTCCCACCCTCCACCCTCCAGGAGACCCCAGTGTCTGCAGTTTCTTTGTATTCGTAAGTTATCATTTAGCTTCCACTTACAAGTAAGAACATGTGGTATTTGGTTTTCTGTTCCTGCGTCAGTTTGCTGCGGATAATATCCTCCTGCTTCCCATCTATGTTCCCACAAAGGACATGATCTCGTTCTTTTTTATGGCTGCCAGTAGATTCACTTCTTAACTGCAGATTATGTAATTAAGAAGCTGGTAGTCTGTAAAAATGGTAATATACGTGACTACAGAGAGGGACCATCTCCCTTAGCTAATTGAGGGAAACGTGTCTTTTTTTTTTTTTTATGCTGGCAGGGCTAAGTAGTTTGGTTGACAGGACTATCCACAAGTGATTCATGAAGAAGCAGGTACTCACTCCAAGATAAGATCCAGACTCACAGTCTTTGGTCAAGAAAGTTGATTTCATTTGTCCGATAGTAATGTAACTATGTAAAGACCTGATTTGAATCTTACTGGCTATAGCTTTGGATATGTTGATTGTGGGGTTTTTTTACACCTCACTTTTCTTATAAATAGAAAGGACACAATTGCAATTGCTTTGTCCTGCCACCACCACCTCCCTCCACCCCCAGAAGTGTGAGAAAAGAGTAACTAGCAGTGAGTTACCTTGGGTCAGACTGTCCATTTCTTAGCTTTATTTTTCTCATCTTTCAAATGAGGGAGCCTCTTCTAGCTGTTAAATCTTAGATTTTGATTCTTTTGTTTGTTTCAAACAATTGACAAGAGTTTCTAGAAATGTTTTTCCTTTTGCAGTGCTTGTTACATGAAAGATCTTTTTCCTCTTCACCAGGCAGTTGCAGTGGTGCAGAATGGCTGACCTCAGTCTTGCAGATGCATTAACAGAGCCATCTCCAGACATTGAGGGAGAGATAAAGCGGGACTTCATTGCCACACTAGAGGCAGAGGCCTTTGATGATGTTGTGGGAGAAACTGTTGGAAAAACAGACTATATTCCTCTCCTGGATGTTGATGAGAAAACCGGGAACTCAGAGTCAAAGAAGAAACCGTGCTCAGAAACTAGCCAGATTGAAGGTAAGTATTTAAACCAGACTGCTTATATATGTTCAGAAAGCAGGTTAGGGATTATGCCTTTGGTATAATCTTGGAAACTGAGAATTGAGCTGAGTTTTTTTAGTGTAGGCTAGTAACTTTATGTTTCTTTGTTAGATACCGAGAAGGTAGACTTACCACCCTTTGAGTGAGCGTTCATGAGTCTGTGGATGACTTTTAACCCTAATGTTTCTTCTCTAATGTTTCAACAACCATATAATCTTCTTCTTAATTTCCTAAATTAAACTGTCTACTGTGCCTTTTCTCTGAAAGTAGCTTTGAAAAGTTAAATAAAATTCTGCGGTTATATCAGAACTTCATTTAGACTGGAATCAGATGCCATTTGTTGTCTTTGGGGTCATCCCACCTCAGGATTAAAGCATAATTAAAGCGTTTAAGAGAAATTTGCCATTTTCCTGGATCAGATGTGCTAATAATTGGCTGAGTATTTTTGTATTTGTGTTCATGAGGGAATTGGTCTGTAGTTTTCTCATAATGTCTTCTGTCCAGTTTTAGAATTGAGGTCACGCCGACTTCATAAAATGAATTGGGAAGTGTTCCCTTCTTTCTCTTTTCTAGAATAGTTTGCATAGAATTGATATTTTTTCTTCTTTTCAGTGTTTGATAGAATTCATCAATAAAGCTATCTGGGCCTGGAATTTTCTGTCGGATTTTTAAACTAGGAATTTAGTTTCTTTCAGAGATCATAGAACTATTCCAGTTATCTGTTTCTTAAGTTAGCTTTGGTAGTTTGTATCTTTCAAGGAATTCCTTGGTCCCTTTCCTGGCATAAATGTTGCAGATTAATGGAGATATGCTTTTAATGTCTGTAGGATCTATTATGTCCCCTTTTTCATTTCTTATATTAGTCATTTGTGATGTTTCTTTCTTTCTTTCTTTCTTTCTTTTTTTGATAAGTCTAGGTAGAGGTTTATCAATTGTATTGAAAGATCCAGCTTTTGGTTTCATTAATTTTTTTCTATTGTCTTTCTGTTTTTAATTTCTTCTCATATCTTTATTTTTTCCTTTCTTCTGTTTACTTAAGTTGATTTATTCTTTTTCTGGTTTCTTAAGGTGACAGCTTAAATCAGGTTTTGATCTGAGACATTTCTTTTCTAATGTAATTACTTAATGTTATAAATTACCCTCTAATCACCATTTTAGCTGTGTCCCATGGATTTTGATATGTTGTATTTTTATTTTCATTCATTTAAAAATATTTAAAAATATTTCCTTTGTGAATTCCTCTTTGTGTCTGCCTTTAAGATTTTATCTTTTTTTTTTTTTTTTTTTTAGCAGTTTAAATATGTTGTGTTTAGATGATATTTTGGAAGTTTTCTTCTTGGGCTTTTCTGAGCTTCTTGATCTGTGCTTTTGAAGTGGTTAAGTCGGCTGGGAAATTTTTGGCCATTATCTTTTAAAATATTTCTTCTGCCCCATTCTTTTTCTTTTCTCCTGGGATTCCAATTATATTTTTGTTAAATTGTTGGATAGTGTCCTGTATCTCTTGGATGCATTGTTAGTTTTTTTCTCTCTTTATTTCTGTTTGTGTTTTACTTTGGGTACTTTCTTTTGACCTATCTTCCAATTCCCTGATCTTTTCATAGTTGTGTTGAATCTAATGATGAGCTTTCAGTGGCATTATCTACTTTAGCATTTTTTATGTTTTTAATTTCTAGCATTTCTATTTGCCTCTCTTATAAGCTTCCTTATTTCTGTCAAAATTTCCCATCTGTTCACATATATTTTCCACCTCTTCTACTGTAGACTTTAACATATTAATCATAGTTGTTTTAAATCTCTGTGTGATAATTTGAAAATCTGGGTCATCTCTCAGTCTGATTGCTCTGTGTGTGTGTGTGTGTGTGTGTGTGTGTGTGTGTCTTAGTTTTTGATTGAATGCTGGATCTCACATGTAAAATAGTAGGCTGAGGCCAAAAGGTGTTATGGTTGGAAATAGGCATGTCTCTTGGGTTTAGTCATTTTAACAGGAGCTGAGCTAGTTTTGGGTTTTGTCATTACCATAATTGCCTTCAGTGTACTACTGTCTTCAATCCCTTTAATTCTATGCTTAGAGTGGGGACTGAGGCCCTGGAAGGTATTTCTTTAATGTGCTTGCTCCACTCTTTCAGCCTTCCCTGTGTACCCGTGCCTCAGAGGGGTCCTTGTCCATGCTCTTTTCTCTCTTATCGGAAGAGTTCTAGCCAGGTGGCAGGCAGAGTTTGTTTTTTTATTGTCCCATTTTGTGCTTAATCCTGTGCTTAATCTCACGGTTTGGGTCTTTCTCAACGTTATTATGCTTCTCACAGTAGTAGCGTCTTCTCATGGTATTGGTGTAGGATCCTGGATGAGGAGTTTTTCTTGCTCCTCTCTCAGGTTTATAAAGTATGTTTCTAT
This sequence comes from Pan paniscus, assembly GCF_029289425.2. Taxonomy (NCBI): domain Eukaryota; kingdom Metazoa; phylum Chordata; class Mammalia; order Primates; family Hominidae; genus Pan; species Pan paniscus. The sequence goes on along the minus strand of NC_085926.1, from coordinate 47,961,754 downwards.
TACTCTTTCCCTAGCTACAGCTGGTCTTCTTGTGTGCTCTGGGGTTGACAGGGTTTGTACTCCTTCCCCAGGAGAGAAAGATCCCAGTGGGAGGGGTTCATGCTTTTCCCTTAATGGTGGTGGCCTTCTCCAGGTCTGTACCATGGAGGGAGGCTCTGTCTGGTCCCTCACCCTGCTTCCAGTCTTTCCTGTGAGCATGCGGCAGACATCTGTGAAGACAATCCTGCAAATGAGTGTGAATTCCCTTTGTGTCTGTGGATTTGAGGGGCCCCATAGTCTCATGCTAGCCTTCATTTACCTTTGACAAATCACTACAATTTTTACTTGAATTTTTCTTACCTGCTTGTAGGGTACCCAATGTCTCTTCTGCACATGCTCTGATACAGGAGAGCTGGTGTTCACCTCCCATATTTCCTGGAGGGGCTTGTTTTTCTTTGGATTTCATACTACTAGGTAGCTTTCCAATTAATTCAAGTTTTTTGTAGTTGATCTGGCTGTTTCTTGTTGTTAGGGTGGGAGTGACGTTGCTTTTGGCTTTCTACAGCCTAAGTGGAAGAAGAAAACCTGCTTCCTTAATATATGTTTAATTTGTGTGTTGGGGGTGGGGGGGCAGACCACAACTCATTTAAAAAAGTACTGAGAGTTTAAGATCTAATTATATCCATATAAATATTTACTCCAGACCAGGTGCAGTGGCTCACGCCTGTAATCCCAGCACTTTGGGAGACCAAGGCAGGTGGCTCACCTGAGGTCAGGAGTTTGAGACCAGCCTGGCCAACATGGTGAAACCACACCTCTACTAAAAATACAAAAATTAGCCAGGGGTAATGGTGTGCACCTGTAATCCCAGGTACTCAGGAGGCTGAGGTACAAGAATCACTTGAACCTGGGAGGCAGAGGTGGCAGTGAGTGGAGAGCGTGCCACTGCACTCCAGCCTGGGCGAGAGAACGAGACTCTGTCTCAAAAAAAAAAAAAAAAAGAAAAAAAGTTGCTATCATTGCTTACAAAAGTATCTTGATGTTGCAAAAGCTTATGTTGAGAAGTAAAGTTCATATTTTATTTTTATCCTTTAATTCAATTTTCCAGAAACTCATACATTTTTTGAACAGGCTAAAAAATACACATGTACAAAATCCAATTGGTCCAAAGGGATGTACGGTAAAACGAATTCTCCCAATCCCTACACCCTAGCCAGACAGTTCTCCTTCCTGGAGTAACCACTCGCCAATTTCTGGAGTAGTCTTTCTGAGTTAATGAACTTTTTTTTTTTTTTTTTTTTTTTTTGAGATGGAGTCCCGCTCTATTGCACAGGCTGGAGTGCAGTGGCACGATCTCTGCTCACTGCATCCTCCGCCTCCCAGGTTCAAGCGATCCTCCTGCCTCAACCCCCCAGTAGCTGGGATTACAGGCCTGCACCACCATGCCTGGCTAATTTTTGTATTTTTAGTAGAGATGGGGTTTCGCCCTGTTGGCCAGGCTGGTCTCAAACTCCTGACCTCAGGTGATCCACTTGCCTCGGCCTCCCAAAGTGCTGGGATTACAGGCATGAGCCACCATTTACATATCAAAAGTAGCAGGGAGGATTTAATTTTTTATAAATAAAATAATGTCTTAAAAACTTTCCTCCTCTTGGGCCAAGTTAATGTTACATGGATCAAATAACTCAAGATGAAGCACAAGAAAATCTACTGCTACCACCTCACTGTCCTTATCCACCTAGGCTCAGTCCCAGATGATGGAAACAATGCACAGTTAAAGGAAATTAGAAAATGAAAAGCAGCTAGCTTCTTTCACCTATGACTGATGAGGGTAAGTTAATATTAGGATGGGAAGAGCATCTCAACCATGACTAGTTGCTACCATATTTACGTCTTATCATTCCTTTCTTCACACTAGGTTTTCTTTGTTTATGTTAGTCAGTCAAAGAACAAATGTCTCCACCATGCATTATGGATTAAGAGAGAATAGATTTTCCCGTTTTCCATTAAGGAATCCAAATTTTTTGGAGTAAATATTTGTTTTTCTTTTGTGCTGGGATTATAGGTGTGAGCCACTGTGCCTGGCTTTTTTACATTATTAAATGAAGAAAAATGAAGAAATGAAGAAAAATGGATGCCCTTTAAAGTTTTTTTTGGTTTAAGTTTTTAATTTTTTGTTGCTACTAAAGATTTTTTTAAAGATTAGGAAACAAAAAAGAAGGAACCAAATCAGGACTGTTGTAAGGTGGTTGCCTAATGATTTCTCATCAAAACTGTCACAAATTATCTTTGTTGATGAAAGGAATGAACAGGAGCATTGTCCTGGTGGAGAAGGACTCTCTGATGAAGCTTTCCTGGCTGTTTTTCTGCTAAAGCATTGGCTGACTTTCTCAAAACACCCTCATAATAAGAAGATGTTGTCGTTCTTTGGCTCTCCAGAAAGTCAACAGACAAAGTGCTTTGAGCATCCTAAAAAACTCTTGTGTTTGCTCTTGACTAATCCACTTTTGCTTTGACTACAGCACTTACGCCTCTTGGTAGCCATTGCTTTGATTGTGCTTTGTCTTTAGGATTATACTGGTAAAACCATATTTCATCTCCTGTTACAATTCTTCAAAGAAATGCTTCAGGATCTTGATCCCACTTGTTTAAAATTTACATCGAAAGCTCTGCTCTTTGCAGCTCATCTGGATGCAACCATTTTGGCACCAGTTGAGTGGAAAGTTTGCTCAATTTTAATTTATCAGCCAAAATTGTATAAACTGAACCAATTGAGATGTCTGTGGTATTGGCTATTGTTTCTGCTAATTGTCAATCCTCTTCAATTAGATCATTCTTTTTTCCTCTCAAATTGATATTGGTGGTCTGCCACGGTGGGCTTCATCTTCAACATCATCTCCTCCTTTATTTTTTTTCTTTTTTTGAGACAGGGTCTTACTACATTGCCCAAATTAGAGTACAGTGACTATTTACAGGTGTAACCATAGCACACTACAGCTTTGAACTCCTGGGCTCAAGTGATCCTCCTGTCTCAGCCTTCCAAGTAGCTGGGACTATAGGTGCGGACCACTGCATCTGGCTGATGTCTTAAAACAAGTTATTCATGTGTAAACTACTGATTTGTTTGGGGCATTGTCCCCATAAACTTTACACAAAGCATCAGTGATTTCACCATTCTTTCATCCAAGCTTCACCATAAATTTACCATTTGCTTTTGCTTCAATTTTAGCAGAATTCATGTTGCTTTGTTAGGGGCTCTTTTCAAACTGATGTTTTATCCTTTTTAGTGCTTCAAACTAGATCCTGTTCAGACGTGTTATAACAAGTTAGTATGAGCTTTTTTTTTTTTTTAAGATGGAGTGTCTGTCTGTCACCCAGGCTGGAGTGCGGTGGCACAGTCTCGGCTCACTGCAACCTCTACCTCCTGTGTTCAAGAGATTCTCCTGCCTCAGCCTCCTGAGTAGCTGGGCTTATAGGCACATGCTACCATGCCCAGCTAATTTTTGTATTTTTAGTAGAGATGGGGTTTCGCCATATTGGTCAGGCTGGAGTATGAGTTATTTTGATACAAAAAAACTCCCTTGAAATCCATGAATAATTTTTTCATAGAATGCATTTTCCACGAACTTGTTGAAGATACCGTGTTTAAAGTTTATAATTATAGCTGGGCGTGGTAGTGTGCGCCTGTAGTCCGAGCTACACAGGAAGGTGAGGTAGGAGGCAATCACTTGAGCCCCAGAGGTCGAGGCTGCAGTGAGCCATAATAGCACCACTGTGCTGCAGCCTGGGTGACAGAGAGAGACCCCGTCTCTAAAAATAATAATAATAATAAAGTTTATAATTATGATAGGTTGTAAATTACTACATTTTTTCCATACCAGCTTCCTAAAAGTTGTAGAAGTCTTAACTTAAAGGAAGGGGTGATGGCTGTTTGGAGACATCAAATAAGAAAAACGAAGGAAGCCGCCTTATTTAGTCTTGTAGAAATCTGGTGCAATTAGTGAATTCTTTATGAATGGAGACTTCTCTGCTGTGGGTCTGATTTTTATACATTATCGGACTGACGGTTTTTGCCATAATGACAGGTTTCATATTTGTGTTTTTCCTGGAGAACATTCTAAACAAGATGTTCTTCTGAATACGTCTTTAGAAGTGATGGAAGGGCCCTAGACTTCATTAATGTTTTATTATACATCTAACTTTAAGTTTGATTTTGTTCTTAGATGAGGTTCAGTAAACTATTGCTGATTGCTGACACTTTTTTTTTTTTTTGAAGACAGGGTCTTACTGGGCGCAGTGGTTCACACCTATAATCCCAGCACTTTGGGAGGCTGAGGCGGGTGGATCACCTGAGGTCAGGAGTTCGAGACCAGCCTGGCTAACATGGTGAAACCCTGTCTCTACTAAAAACACAAAAAAATTAGCTGGGCGTGGTGGTGGGCACCTGTAATCCCAGCTACTCAGGAGGCTGAGGCAGGAGAATCTCTTGAACCTGGGAGGCAGAGGTTGCAGTGAGCCAAGATTGTGCCACTGCACTCCAGCCTGGGCAACAAGAGCGAAACTCCGTCTCAAAAAAAAAAAAAGAAAAGACAGGTTCTTTCCATGTCACCTAGGCTGGAGTGCAGTGGCACAATCATAGCTTACTGCAACATCTAACGTAACTCCTGGACTCAAACGTTCCTCCTGCCTCAGTCTCCTGAATAGCTTGGACTACAGGTGCGTGTGCCTTGCTTATCCTTTTATTTTTATAGCGACAGTCTGACTATGTTCCTCTGGCTGGTCTGGAACTCATGGCCTCAAGCGATCCTCCTGCCTTAGCCTCCCAAAGCACTGGGATTACAGGTGTGAGCCACCACACCCAGCCTAGTGCTCTCGATATGTTCTTACAACAGGCTTAGTTAGGCCAACCAGTGGAAGTTTATCAACCATTTTCTTGCCTCTAGATATAGAAGGGACGGTTGAGTAGGTTACACATAATAGAACTCTTTGAACAATGGTGTTTTATTTCCTTTAATTCTTACATGTCCACCCTAATTGTCTTCAACTTATAAAATGAGAAGTAAGAAAGCAGGGTTGCTTTTGTGGCATTTATGACAAAGTAGGAAAATTGCTTTTTTCTCTAAGTATGATTTCTGCCTTCATGCCTGGCAACACAAGAACCCCCCGACCTTTATTCCTTTTCTTTGGATCTACTATACTCATTTCCTTTTGCACTTCAACTTATTCTTGCTTCTACAAGTATTTTATCTTAGCATTGCCTGTGTAAACCATCTAAATACCAATACCTAGAAATAAAATTGGTGTCAAACTCTTCTTCTAAAATGCCTGTCACCTTGGGAAACAATTCTCAAATACTTTTTCAGGATATGTGTACTACTTGTTTTGCACCACGGCTGTAATAAGAAAAAAAAGAAAAAGAAAACTATGTACTTCCTGACTTTTTTCCTTAAAAAATGGTGTTTTCCTTAATTGTTCATTATCAGCATTATATGGCCCTATTTTCTAGGTGAGGGAGACAAAAGATAGAACCTTTCTCTTAGATGTGAATGACGAAGCAAACATCTGTGACTCTTGTTCTTTCAGATGATCATCTAGCACAGTATTGACCCTCAGACACAAATAGCACATTTATGGAACAAGTCACTTAATTTTTCTGTTCTCTCTGTGATTAAATAGTTGTTCTTCTGAAGTCGAGAAAATGCCTTCTCCTCAACATTCCATAAGGCCTTTGAAGCTACAAGCTTATTCCCATAGAATAAGAAGTTAACATAGGGCAATGGCCTGGCTAAGTTTTTTGCATTTTTAGTAAAGACAAGGTCTCACTGTGTTGCCTGGACTGGACTGGTTTTCAACTGCTGGGCTCAAGTGATCCTCCTGCCTTGACTTCCCATAGTGCTGGGATTACAGGTGGGAGACACCGTACCCTGCCACACACCAGCAGTCTGTTTTAACAAGCCATAATAGGTGACTCGGATACACATGCATGATTGAGAAACACTAATCCATGGAAAAGGGCCTAAGTGACAACTATTAATAGATACTGCAGAATTTCTCCTTAATAGACTGGTATTTCTTTTGCAGAAAATTGCAACCAGCTTAATTGGCCAGTAGAGGGCAGTGTTGGCATGGGTCTGACAGCACCAGAGGGTTCCCTTGCATTGAGACCTGGCTGTTTTGCCCAAGGCTGACTCACAGCACACATGCCTTCTCAGGTTCTTGCTACTTCTCTGCCAAGCTGATTTGCCTGCTGTGGGAATCTGACATCTCCTGGGGAGAGGGAATCAACAAAATAAAGTAAATTTGAATATCTTTATATCTCAGAGAATGTGATTAGTTTCTAAAAAAAATAGTGTGCTATTTTCGATGCTGTGTGTATTTCACTGAGAAAGTTTTCATTTCATGAAATGGGGGTTCTCTGGGGAAGTCAGTCAGTGAGAAAACACAGTATAGCATCTTTCGAATTAGGACTTGTCCAGTAATGTGCAGTATGATTAGGGTCCAGTATGTCTTATCTGGCAGGGAAATATACAAGCCTTTTTTCTACTTGTCAACCTTATTGTTTTTAGTGTTGTTATGTTGTTTTTATTCTCTCCTGGGCTTATATTTTTAGATTGTGAGGTGTTGTATGTATAGTAGAATCCAGCTTCTCTTCTTCCTTTCTAACCTCTTCTTGCTTTCATTTTATTTTATTCTAGTAAAGTTTCTTGATCGGCCTACAGTTATTCTATAGGTGGTTGATAGATAAATTTACAGTTGGTCAACATATAGTTAATAACAGTGAGAATAACAATAGCTAATAACAGTGAGAATAACAATTACTATTTAGCACTGTACAGTTGACATCCTGTATTACTGCATTTAGTCCCACTTCCCAGGTGAAGCTTAAGTATTAGAAATGAGAAGGTTGCATTTGATCATTTAGTTAATAATGACAGCACAACCTGAACCCAGATCTTCTCATCTCACTTTTATTTTTATTAAACAATTAAAACAATATTTTTTAAATAGAGATGTGGTCTTGATATATTGCCCAGGTTGGTCTCAAACTCCTGGCCTCAAGCAGCCCTTCCGCCTAGGCCTCCCAAAGTGCTGGGATTACAGACGTGAGCTACCGGATCTTCTCATTTTAAACCCCTGTTCTGGCTGGGCATGGTGGCTCATGCCTGTAATCCCCAGCACTTTGAGAGGTTGAAGCAGGCAGATCACGAAGTCAGGAGTTCGAGACCAGCCTGATCAACATGGTGAAATCTCATCTCTACTAAAAATACAAAAAATTAGGTGTGGTGGTGCGCACCAGTAATCCCAGCTACTCAGGGGGCGAGGCAAGAGAGTCTTGAACCCAGAAGGTGGAGGTTGCAGTGAGCCAAGATCGTGCCACTGCATTCCAGCCTGGGCGACAGCGAGACTCCGTCTCAAAAAATAAATAAATAAAATAAACCCCTGTTCTTTCTGTGAAACTATACCTTTTTCATGAACACATACTTTCTACTTGATCTAGTATCTCACTGATAGTTTTTAAAAACTAAAAATCCATTTTTTAAATTCAAATAGAATTATTAGACGTATGTTCAGGAAATGTAAAAGAATCTTGCTTCATTTCAATACAGAGCACAAACTGAGGGACTCTGCCACTAATTCACATGAGTTTGTAAAATATTTCACTTTCCTAGACAACTGTTTCACATCTACTCTCTGAAACTTCCGGCACTTGCTCTCCTGTTCATATTCATAAGTCATATTCATAAATTAATTGGCTTAATCAGAACAGAACTTCCACATGGTCCCACCACATATTTCCTCCTCACCCATGTTCATCTATGCCCTTATTGTCTGCTGTTTTTCTATTATGGGTGAACTGTTCATGCTGTCACTCAGGCCACTGCTGTCACAGTTATCTCTTCTGTCTCCTGCATCATCAGTTCTTTTCTTTCAATTGGGTCATTCACCAGCATCAAACATACTATAATTTTTTTATCATTAAAAAAAAAATCCTGTCTGAATCTCACATCCATCTCATCTATCTTTTTGCTTTGCTTTCTTTTTTTTTTTTTTTTTTTTTGATACGGAGTCTTGCTATGTCACCCAGGCTGGAGTGCAGTGGCGCGATCTTGGCTCACTGCAAGCTCTGCCTCCCAGGTTCACGCCATTCTCCTGCCTCAGCCTCCTGAGTAGCTGGGACTACAGGCATGTGCCGCCACGCCCAGCTAATTTTTTGTATTTTTAGTAGAGACGGGGTTTCACCGTGTTAGCCAGGATGGTCTCAATCTCCTGACCTCGTGATCCGCCCACCTCAGCCTCCCAAAGTGCTGGGATTACAGGCGTGAGCCACCGTGCCCGGCCTGCCTTCTTTTAAAGAGACGTATCTACTACCTGTCACCAATTCCTTTCCTTCCATTTCCTCTTGAATTCACTCTCGTCAGACTTTAACATATGCATGACCCCAAAACTTCTCTTACCTAAAGTATAAGGCCTTGATGTTGCCAAGGACAAATCCAGTATTACTCCAGGGGTTTTGCCTGAGCAACTGAAAGGAAAGAATTGCCATCATCTGAGATGGGGAAAGCTACAGAAGGAGTAGGATTTGAAGGGAAGAGAAGAAATTTAGCTTGGGATATGTTCACATTGAGTTACCTGCTAGTCATCGAAATGGAGAAGATGGATAGACAGATAAGGAGTCCGGAGTTCGGAGGATGGTTCTGGGCTGGAGGTTGATGTTATATAAAGCTTTTGCTAGAGTTGTTTTTCTAAAATTCTTTAAGATTGGATTTAGATGTAACTTTCCAGAACATTCCCTGACTTCTGTTCCCTTTCCCTTCTAGACCTCCCACTACCCCCACACCCTGCCAGCCTTTCTTTTCATCTTCCTCTTGGTAAGTGCTTTTCTTCCCTGAACTTTCCTCTTTCCTCTGTGGTACTTGTAAGATCATAATTAAGCTATTTGTTATCTTACATTTATTAACATGCTCTAGCACAGGAATAATATTTTGTTTACTCCCATATTTCATGGAGAATGACACATTTAGCGAAAGCAGGATGGCACAGCATAATCAAAGTTTACTAGCGACCTCAAGTTTCTCAGGGTTAAGAAATCAAAGGTTACAGTGACAAGTGACCGGAGAGAATCATGGAGAAGCAGATCAAGTGAAATTATGAAGAATCTCATGGTTTGTGAGAAACTGAGGGCGCAGGGGTACTGAGAAACCTGGTCAGATCTGCATTAGAGACCACTGCTCTTGGCACATGATAGATCTGTAATCATTGCTTATTACACTGAATTGAAATGGTTTTTGTTTGTCAGTTTATTCAGGTTTGGGTTGTGTTAATGTACAGACTAACAAACAATTGTGTCTCCAAAATGGTAGATATTTATTTAGGGTAGGCATACTTGGTCTAATCCTAAACCCTCTTAATAGTCTCATGATCATATTTAGGGAAGTTTATATATATGCATAAAAAATTAGTGTGACATTTTTGCAAAAATAGTTATTTTCTGACTTTGATTTGAAAACAGACTTTTATCTCATAACTAATAGTTCTTTTTGGGGAAAAAAAATATCGTACCAAAATGTATAGTTCATAATAATAGTACCCTGGTCTGAAAGAAAAGCAGGGGGCCGGGACCCGGGGGCTCAAGCCTGTAATCTCAGCACTTGGGAGGCCGAGGCAGATGGATCACCTGAGGTCAGGAGTTTGAGACCAGCCTGGCCAACATGGCAAAACCCCGCCTCTACTAAAAATACAAAAATTAGCCAGGTGTGGTGGCATGTGCCTGTAATCCCGGCTGCTCAGGAGGCTGAGAAACGAGAATTGCTTGAACCCAGGAGGTGGAGGTTGCAGTGAGCTGAGATTGTGCCACTGCACTCCAGCCTGGGCGACAGAGTGACTCCATCTCAAAAAAAATACAAAAAAAAAACACCAAAAAACAAAAAACAAAGCAACAAAAAAAACACTTCATTGCTAAAAATATTCTGCAAGCAAGCCAGGATGGTGGTATGTACCTGTAGCCCCGCCCGAGCTACTTAATAGGAAGGAGGATTGCTTAAGCCTAGGAGTTTGAGTCCAGCCTGGGTAACATAGCAAGACCCCAAAGACCCCACCTCTTAAATAATATTCTGCAAGCAAATGACTTTGTTAAACTTCACACTGCAAGAACAGAGCCAAGAACCTACCATGTACCCTTTACTTGGATTTATCATTACTGTTTTGCACATTTGCTTTATCATTCTCGTTATATTTACATATAGTTCCTTCCCCTTGGATTATTTGAGAACAAACTGCAGAACTCACACCTCTTTCCCCGAAGAACTAGGCATTAGCACATTACAAGAATACGATGATAGAGATCAGAAGTTAAATGCTGATGAGATATTCCTGTCTAATCCATGAACCTTATTTCATTGTCATCAGTTGTCCCAACAGATTCAACACATTCCTTTCTCATTTTTTTCTTCTTGTCTGCAATTAAATCTGGAATCACGTTAGTTTTCATGTCTCTTCAGTCTTCTTTAATTGGAACAGTTCCTCAACTCTTCTTTGTCTTTCATGACCTTAATATTTTGAATAGTATGGGCAAATTATTTTTTAGAAGTCCCCTAATTTGGGTTTGCCTGGCATTTCCTCATAATTAGATTCAAGTTCCACATTTTTGGCAGTAGTACTATGTAAATATGATGTGTCCTAAGTGCACCACATCAGGAAGCACATGATGTCACTAAATCACATTATTGGTGATAATCACTTTCATCACTTGTTAGTGTCTGCCTGTTTTCTTTACTGTAATTTTTTTCCAATTAAAAAAAAGCACTTATTTAATTTATTTATTTAGAGACAGGGCCTTACTCTGTCACCCTAGCTGGAGTGCAGTGGCACAATCTTGGCTCCCTGCAGCCTTGACCTCCCCAGGCTCAAGCAGTCTTCCCAGCCTCAGCCTCCCAAGTAGCTGGGACTGCAGGCATGCACCACCATGCCTGGTTAATTTTTTTTTTTGACAAAGTCTTGCTCTGTTGCCCAGGCTGGAGTGCAGTGGCACCATCTTGGCTCACTGCAACCTCCGCCTCCCAGGTTCAGGTGATCCTCCTGCCTCAGCCTCCCGAGTAGCTGGGATTACAGGCATGCACCACCATGCCTGGCTAATTTTTGTATTTTTAGTAGAGATGGGGTTTCACCACGTTGGCCAGGCTGGTCTCGAACTCCTGACCTCAGGTGATTCACCCACCTCTGCCTCCCAAAGTGCTGGGATTACAGGCGTGAGCCACCCCCCAGCCTAATTTTTATTTTTATTTTTTAATTTTTTTTTAGACGGGGTCTCACTTTGTCTCCCAGTCTGGAGGGCAGTGGCATGATCTCGGCTCACTGCAACCTCCGCCTCCTGGGTTCAAGTGATTCTCCTGCCTCAGCCTCCCGAGTAGCTGGGATTACAGGTGCGTGCCACCACACCTGGCTAATTTTTGTATCTTTATTAGAGACAGGTTTTCACCATATTGGCCAGGCTGGTCTCGAACTCCTGACCTCATGTGATCTGCCTGCCTCGGTCTCCCAAAGTGCTGGGATTACAGGCGTGAGCCACCACCCCTGGCCACTTGGTTAATTTGTGTTTTTTTTTGTTTGTTTTTTTTTTATAGAGACAGGGTTTTGTGATGTTACCCAGGCTGGTCTTGAACTCCTGGGCTCAAGCCATCTGCTCTCCCCACCCTCCCAAAGTGCTAGGATTACAGGCATGAGCCACCACGCCCAGCCTCTTTACTGTAAAATTTATATTTTTCTCCTTGTAATGAATAAGTAATTTGTGAGGAGATATTTTGAGGCTATGTATGTATCCTGTACCTAATCCAACTTTCACCTACTATTTTAGTATCTAAGCAAATAGCTTTTGAATAATTTTCTGGTTTCCAAGCCAGTTGAAATGTGTTCTGCTGCATCTTATATGAAAGTCACATTTTATGAATCAGAAATTCCCTTTTGCACATTTTAGGTCAAAAATACCAGGGAGGCCGGGCATGGTGACTCACACTTGTAATCCTAGCTCTTTGGGAGGCAGAGGCGGGAAGAGTACTTGAAGCCAGGAGTTTGATACCAGCCCCGGCAACACAGCAAGACTGCATCTCTACAAAGAAAAAAAAAATAAAAAATTAACTGGGTGTGGTGGTAGTCTTAACTACTCAGGAGGCTGAGGCAGGAGGAAAGGCAGGGAGAAAGTAAACAGGTTTGTGCAAATGAGACTTCCATTATGCATATTATTCGCAATTAAATCTCATTATTTATGCCCTTCACTGGAAAAAAAAATTACCTTTAATTGCACAGATCATTTATAAAAAGACTGTTGGAGTTATGCTCCAAAGCCCACAATGACAGAGATAGTGTGTCAGAGGGACACAGGAGTCAACTGAAAGAGTTCCCAATAGCCAACACTGGAAAAATTTGAGCAACAAAATAAATAAAGTAGCATTGAATTAAAGCTCAGTGGACGAGGCTGATCGTGGTGGCTCACGCCTGTAGTCCCAGCTGCTTGGGAGACTGAGGCAGGAGTATCACTTGAGCCCAGGAGTTTGAGACCAGCCTGAGCAACTTAGTGAGACCCTGTCTTTATAAAAATAGAATTGGCTGGGCGTGGTGGCTCACTCCTGTAATCCCAGCACTTTGGGAGGCTGAAGCAGGTGGATCACCTGAGGTCAGGAGTTAGAGACCAGCCTGGCCAACACGGTGAAATCCTGTTTCTGCTAAAAATACAAAAAATTAGCCGGGCATGGTGGCACGTGCCTGTAGCCCCAGCTACTCAGGAGGCTGAGGCATGAGAATCGCTTGAACCTGGGAGGCAGAGGTTGCAGTGAGCTGAGATTGTGCCACTGCACTCCAGCCTGGGTGACAGAGGGAGACTCTGTCTCAAATAAATAAATAAATAAATAAATAAATAAATAAATAAGCCAACTGTGGCGGTGCACACCTGTTGTCCGCATATACTTGGGAGGCTGAGGGAGGAGGATCATTTGAACCCAGCATTTTGAGGTTACAGTGAGGTGTGATTATACCACTGCATTCCAGCCTGGGCAATAGAGCAAAACCCTCTCTCTTAAAAATTAAGTCAAAATCTTTGCTGGGTGCCATGGCTCACGCCTGTAATTCTATCACTTTGGGAGGCTGAGGCAGGCAGATCACTTGAGGTCAGGAGTTTGACATCAGCCTGGCCAATATGGTGAAAACCTGTCTCTAATGAAGATAAAAAAATTAGCTGAGAGTGGTGGCGCACGCCTGTAGTCCCAGCTACCAGCTGCTTGGGATGTTGAGACAGGAGAATTGCTTGAACCCGGGAGACAGAGGTTGCAGTGAGCCAAGATTGCGCCACTGCACTCCAGTCTTGGCGATAGAGCTAGACTCTGTCTCAAACAAAAAACAAAGAACAACTCCCTTCATTTTCATGTAATCTTATTTATTTCCTCAAGAAGGGTAGATCTTTTAAGACTTTATTCTTTGCAGTTACAAACATACAATAAAAAATTTAGTGGCTTTAGTTTCATACAAATGGAATCAAATCGTATGAATTTTAACTTGCTTTTTTTAGTTTATTATCTTAGAAAACTTTCTGTCAGTATATATCAAGCTTTCTTTTTAACTTGGTCTAAAGTAGTGGTCTTAACTTTTGGTCACATACTCAGAATTCTGATAAATTCTGTCTCTTTGTACATTAAGTTTACATCTAAAATTTTGTAGCAAAAGTTTAGTTGTAAAACATGTAATTTTGAGAATGTTTTACTTTTGCCACATAAAAATAAGTTACCTCATTCTGCTAAATGTATCCAAATGCTTCTAAATATATAGCATTTTGGTTTCCATCATCTAGTTTAAAAATATACGAACAAGCTGTTCTTTATCATTGGAAATTTAAATTCTTCTTTTGAGTCCTTGAACTTTTATTTCCATAACATGTCTCAGACTTTTATCCTAATGTAATATATTTTTATGCTTAAAAGTTTTTTCTTGATTGTGCTAATATGTTTCTGCTACTAAATATGTATGTAAAGTTAAATTTTAATTTTTAAAGTTCCTGTGACAAAGGTTCTGTGTTTTAACTTGGTCCAGAGGAAATTTATCAGTCTATTGCATGTATTATGTTTTTTTTAAATCTCCCTTCATTTTCACTTAATCCTATTTGTTTCCTCAAGAAGAGTAGAGACGGGCTTCACTGTGTTGACCAGGCTGGTCTCGAATTCCTGGCCTCAAGTGATCCGCTCACCTTGGCTTCCCAAATTGCTGGGATTACAGGCATGAGCCACTGTGCCCGGCCCACATAGGTTGTAATTTTTGATGTTATTACTATACAAGTTGAATTTTATTGGAAATGCTTTTCTTATGAGATGATGGGGTCTGTTATTTTTCTCAATTAAATCATGGGTCTGTGGATCAATATTTCTTTCTCTGATGAATTGGCAATTTTTCCTGTTTTTGTAGCTATCATAGTGAAGAAACCCTAATCACATAGGTAAATATATGGGAATAAAGCTTTTTTGTGTTTTTTTTTTTTTTTTTGGGGAGATGGAGTCTTGCTCTGTCGCCCAGACTGGAGTGCAGTGGCGCGATCTCAGCTCACTGCAACCTCTGCCTCCCAGGTTCAAGCTATTCTTGTGCTTCAGCCTCTAGAGTAGTTGTGATTCACACGCCACTATGCCTGGCTAATTTTTTGTATTTTAGTGATATGGGGTTTCACCGCATTGGCCAGGCAGGTCTTGAACTCCTGACCTCAAGTGATCCACCTGCCTCAGCCTCCCAAAGTGCTGGGATTATAGGCTTGAGCCACTGCACCTGGCCAGGTTCTTTTTTATTATTATTATTATTTATTACGAGATAAGGACTATAGGCGTGTGCCACCACACCCAGCTAATTTATTTATTTATTTATTTATTTATTTTTAGAGATGGGGTCACACTATGTTGCCCAGGCTGGTCTCAAATTCCTGGACTCAAGACACCCCTCTGCCTTAGCCTCCCTAATAACTGGGACTATAGGCATACCCTAGGGTGTCTTGGCCTTTATCTATATTTAGCTATTAGATACCTGTTATCTTCCTGTATCGGTAACACGAAGTGCTCTCATTTCTTTTATTACTGTGTACTATTTTACAATATTATAATGAATCTGTTGGTGGACATTTGTTGTTTTTAAGCAGTGCCATCATAAACATTCTGTTTATATTCACTTTTTTATACTTTTATGTCTCTTTGTGAACTAAATACCTAAAACTGATTGTTGAGTTGAGTATTGCAGAATTTGATAGGCTGCCAAATTGTCTCATAAAAAGGTTATTCCTATTTACATTCCCCCAAATGATGTAATGAAATTACCCTTGTCAATGCTGGTTATCAAATTTTAAAAGGTTTTATCACTGTAATAGCTGCTCTTATACCACTCGCTGGATATCAGTTTTTGTAATTTCCATTTTCTTATAATATGCATTCTTTAATGAAGCAAGTTTTTAAAAATATGCATTCTTTCTTGAGCGAGGAAGAATAAATCTTATAAGCTTATTGTGTGAATGTGAAAGGGAATTTACTTATGCCAAATGTGGGATGGAGCATATTTATGGCATCTCTCTGGATAAGTAAAATGCAGTTTGTGAAGACTTAGCAGGGTATATGTTACATAGCGGCTATTTAATAGAATTCTGTTGTCTTTCCTTCCTTATTTCCTTCTTTTATTTAAATTATATTCTGGTTTTGGACTGCCTTGTTCTTTTAGATTGTTCTCTTTGGCTGTTCCTCTTAAGTAACAGAATGAATGATCTTTTCAACAAGAAGCTTGTGTGAAAGATTTCTGCCTTGTATTTATGAGGACTAAGGGGTTGGACAGCATGTTTGTGGTCTTCCAAAGTAAAATCTTGCATTTTTTATTTTAGTAGCATATATTGTAGATATTCACTTATTGTCTTAGGAATAATATCTCTGAATTCTTCGGTCAGCAAGGTGACTGCAGAGCTAGGCTGGTTGCTAAAATGTTAGATATAGTCAGAGACTTTCAGAAAAAGTTGTACATCCCCAAATTGATCTATATAGTCAATCCCCAAATTGATCTATATAGTCTTATATGCAGTTGCATATAAGATCCCATCAAGAATTTTAGTATAAATCAAAAACTGATTCTAAAACTTATATGGAAAAGCAAAGAAACAAAACAAGGCCAGGCGCAGTGACTCACGCCTGTAATACCAACACTTTGGGAGGCCAAGGTGGGAGGATTGCTTGAGGTCAGGAGTTTGAGAGCAGTCTGGGAAACATAGGGAGACCCCGTTTTTCCAAAAAATAATAATAATGAAAAATTAGGCAGGCGTGGTAGCATGCACCTGTGGTCCGAGCTACTTGGGAGGCTGAGGCGGGAGGATTGCTTGAGCCTGAGCAGTCGAGGCTCCAGTGAGCCACGATTGCACTACTGCACTCCAGCCTGAGTGACAGAATGAGACCCTGTCTCGAAAAAACAAAACAAAACAAACAAAAACATTTTTGGAAAAGACTCAAGTTGGAGGGCTCATATTACCTTATTTAAGACTTACGGCTGGGCACAGTGGCTCATGCCTGTAATCCCAGCACTTTGGGAGGCCGAAGCAGGCAGATCACCTGAGGTCAAGAGTTTGAGACCAGCTTGGCCAACATAGTGAAACCTTGTCTCTACTAAAAATACAAAAAGATTAGCTGGACGTGGTGGCACGTGCCTGTAGTCCCAGCTACTTGGGGAGGCTGAGCCTGGAGAATCTCTTGAACCCAGGAGGTGGAGGTTGCAGAGCGTCAAGATCGCACCACTGCACTCCAGCCTGGGCGACAGAGACTCCCTGTCAAGAAGACTTACTCTACAAATACAGTAATCAAGACAGGATGGTATTGGAAAAATGGATAGACTTACAAATTGATGGAACAGAACAGCCCAGAAATAAACCCAAATGTAATATGGTCAGTTGATTTTTTTACAAAGGTGCAAAGGCAATTCAGTAGAATGCAGATGACTTTTTCCACAAATGACTCTGTAATAATTATGTGTCAATGTACAGGAATAGAAACTTAGACCCACATCATTACACCATATACAAAATTTAACTCAAAATGTACCGTAGGCCTCATTGTGAAATGTAAATATGAAAACTATAAGACTTCTAGAAGAAAACATGGGGAAAAAAATCCTGTGACTTACTTCATAAAAATTAAAAACTATTTGAAAGGCACAGTTAAGTAAATGAAAATACAGTATAAGTTAGAAACAGGGAAGAAATTTTTACAAAATTTATCTGATAAAGGAGTGATATTTGGAATACATAAAGAATTTTCAAAACTCAATAATAAGAAAATAAACAGTTCAGTTTTAAAATAGTCAAAAAATTTGACCATTCAAGTCACCAAAGAAGACAAAGGGATGGCAGAGAAACACATGAAAAGATGCTCAACATCCTTAGTCATTAGGGAATAAGATACAACTAATTTCCTTAAAAAAAAAAAAGAGAGGGAAAAAAAAAGGAGTCCTCTGCTTGCAGAAGTACAGCTGGTTACCTCCATGCAATCTTCATCCAGAAGCAATGATGGTACCCTGGATTTCCTGTGTGGGAATTAATAAGTAATTAATAAATGGCCTCCGCTGGGCACGGTGGCTCACATCTGTAATCTCAGCACTTTGGGAGGCCAAGGTGGTGAATCACCTGAGGTCAGGAGTTTGAGCCCGCCTGGCCAACATGGTGAAATCCCATTTCTACTAAAAATACAAAAATTAGCTGGGCATGGGGGCGGGTGCCTGCAATCCCAACTACTCGGGAGGCTGAGGCAGGAGAATCGCTCGAACCCAGAAGGCGGAGGTTGCAGTGAGCCGAGGTTGCACCATGGCACTCCAGTCTGGGTGACAAGAGCAAAACCCCATCTCAAAAATAATAATAATAATAAAACAAATGCCCTCGTGTTCTTGGAGCATTTGATTTGGATTTGAATTGCTGATACCAAACCTGTGTTGCTCCATGATGGTTTTACTGAATTTAATGGTAATCTTTGATAATTTACAGAATGAAAAAGATTTAGACTTGCTATTATGAGGGGCTCTCCTATGGAACTGGTACTTTACAGAGCTTGGGTGCCCTAGGAATTAATGATTCTGTTCTGTTCTGTTTCTGGGTTTCCTTTTGTTAAATGTTTAAATTTTGAACAGTTTTTAATTGCTTTAACCTAATGCTACAAAGAGTGAGAAAAACTCCATTAATAAGACAGTGGTTGGATCTGTTTTTCATTTTTCTGTCTGTCACAATGGGTAATTATTTGTCATTGTTGCAGATACTCCATCTTCTAAACCAACACTCCTAGCCAATGGTGGTCATGGAGTAGAAGGGAGCGATACTACAGGTAAGTGATTCCCAGGATTCCCCAAATGTGTAGGTGATGCACTTACAATGAACACCTTGATAATCTCCTTTGAAGAGCATTATTAATGGAAGCATATGAATTATTTCTGAGGGTGGTAGTGTTCTTGTTGGAGGTATTTAAACCTAGGACATTGCCATGTAAAATCTCCAACAATGGAAGGAGAATAATGAGTTTCCTTTGATATTTTTTGAATATTTATTGGAGCTGTACCACACAAGAACTGGATCAACCTTAAAATACTTTTGTAGATGCAGAATAATGATCACCAAAATATGTTACATGGGAGGAATTTGGCCACTACAACTCTTTAAAACAGCAGGTCTGTTCCCTGAATCACATTGCGTTTAGCTTTCTACAGTTCAATGTTAGGAAGCCAGTGAGCAACAAATTAGGAGTTATTTATTTTGCCCCCAGTGTGTTTCCTTTATCTTTCCCTTAACTGTTGCTTTTGAAATTTACTTCTAATTAAACTCTTAGCTCTTTACTAGGGTTTTGATATTCTTTCAGTTAGCACTGAGTTTCTGTGGGTTCCTGTCTCATAACCAGCACCAACCCCCTGCCCCAATGTCTTTGTAGTGAGCGAAATTCTCAAAGGAGTAGCAGGAGTCCCAGGGATATACTATATAAATATTTTCTTAAGTAGCTGATGTGAGAGTTGTGTGTTTTATTTTCATAAATACCTGCATTTACTTTGCAGTTGTGATCAGGCCAACACTGCTAACCCAAATGAGTTGACTTCTAATGATCAATCCCATTGTTTCCTGCAAGTGTGCTCTTAACTGGGCCATACATTTGATTCATATTATTGCAGTGGAGGTAGTTACTAGATTTGCCATATTTCTGTATTTCTCTTATATGCATACCTCAGCTATGAGAAGCCCTTCTGTGAGGCGCCACAGTATTTCTCTTTTTCTAAGGCTTCCAGAAAGCCTTCTGTTAGCAATAGCAGCTATTCTAGGATTTATTCTTTATTCTATGACCATAGGAAAGTTGTATATATCTTTATACAGCAGATTTTTTGATGACCAAGTTCTTTTTGTTGTGAATGTTTACCAAGTGACATATACATCCTTATTAGCAACTTAATAAATTAGGAACTCTTTACTTTAGAAGCTAGAAACAACCAGAAATGCCACTTTATCTTCCAGTTTTGTGAATTGATGTTTTTGTATTTCTTTGATAATCTCAGTCAAATGTAGTATTGACTTTCTGTGTCTGCTTTGAAAGCAGTCATCTATGTGATGTGGTTTTTAAGAAAACATTTATGCAAATATCCCTGTGATTAAAGGAGAAGTTTGAACATGAACTTTTAAAAAATGAGTAAATTCAGCTTTCTTTAAGCAGGAACCAGTTAACCAGGGTAAGGAAAGGCTGGAGGGGATTGATTTGATTAGGCAGTTGAAAGAGTGGATGCCATTTTCATCCAGGAAGGAAACAACTACAAAAACAAGAGTAGATTTCTTCTCCAGTAGGAAGTCATGCCTGACCAGAAGAGACTCAAACTCTGTGTAGCAGGTGCTTACCGCTGCCAGGTCTTAGTAGTACAGAATAGAATGGTAAAAACTGTATCCTGGCCCTTACTGTTTCAGGATTCCCTTGTGACAAAAAAGAACCTGGCTCTTTATGAACTACCCAGTGGCATTATGAGAGTAGGTCGTTCTGTTCTTGGATACCTCTCTGCCCTTAGGTAGCATATAGTTTGCACACCTGGATTGAGTTCTGAATTTAACCACTTAACTGTATTAAAATAGATACTAGGCCAGGCACGGTGGCTCACGCCTGTAATCCCAGCACTTTGGGAGACCGAGGCGGGCGGATCACCTGAGGTTGGGAGTTTGAGACCAGCCTAGCCAATATGGTGAAACCCCATCTCTGCTAAAAATACAAAAATTAGCTGGACGTGGTGGCACGTGCCTGTAGTCCCAGCTACTTGGGAGGCTGAGGCAGAAGAATCGCTTGAACCCAGGAGGCGGAGGTTGCAGTGAGCCGAGATCGCACCACTGCACTCCAGCCTGGTCAACAGAGCAAGACTCCGTCTCAAAAAAAAAAATAAGATACTTTACTGAAAATATGCATGTTTTATTCGGGGAGGGAAGGTGGAGGGAGGGGATGGCAGTGCATGTTTTTGGAGCATGTGGTGACTTCATTCTAATTTGGCCATCACTACCTGGAGCATCTAACTCAATGCCATTTTGAAAATTCCCATTTCTGTTTCCTTCAGAATGTTATCTATAGTCCCGAGAGCAAACCAGCTTCATTAATAGCTTTGGTTTATGAGCATCTTGTGATATTGAACTTGCTGTTTACTAATGACCTGTGCTTTTCCACCCTTTTCTTCCCCTTCCTACTTCTTCCTCCCTCTCTATTTTTCTCCTCCTAGAAGCCTAGCGTGTCTCTCAACACTGGGGCTGCTGCAACACCAGACCAGTGATCTTTCCTAAGCATCGTTATACTTCTAAAACCTTCAGCATTTTGCAGAGCTTTGCTTTTCATTCCTGGACATGATGTAGAAGAAACTGAGGGTAGTTCTTCGGGGCCTATTTCAGCTGATGCCTGAGCAAACAACCTGCTTCCTCTTGTGCTCTGCAGGGTTTGATGGAGCCTCATTTCCCTTTGTGAACACAAAGTGCAAAATGAATTCTTTTTAATTTTAGTAATTTTTACAAAGGTTATCTAATGTATTTTATTTCTTGTTTTCTTTATGATTTTATCATTTGATTCATTCTCACATTTTTTTCCTTTAAATATTTTTAGTTGACCTTTTTCCTTTGGTTTTCAAATGTTCAACATGAATCAGAATAGTGTAACACCAAATGAGAACATGTGTTTTCATAAAGGGGTTGAGGCCACCAGTACTGCAGTGAACTTCCTTTTCTTCTCCCTCCTCCTTCCTTCTCTGAGCTTGCTTTTAGGGAAGGTTAATCTTACAAGCTACCTATGTTTCTCTCCACCTTACTAAAATCTAAATAATGATAGATATTTTAAGTTTTTAAATTGAGTAGTTCTGAGTAATCCTAGAATATTTTTCCAAATTAAATAATCCTTTATTATTTGCAAGTTGGGCCAAATTTTTTTTTTTTGGAGACGGACTCTTAACAATCTAAGATTGTTTCAACAGGACTTTCTTATTCCCATTCCTAATTTTTTCAAACTAATTGCTTAAATCTAGAACCAGTTGAGATTAGTACTGTACAATGGTAAGCTTTGATTGTATTTATAGAAATATAACATAAAACATGGACCATGTTTTGAAATCTTAGAGGAATTCTGGTTTAAGATCTGAAATACTTTAAAGTTTTCTATCCTTTTACTGATTATGCAGCTTCTTATAACCCCCAAGGTACAGATTATTTCAGCTTAAAAGAAATAATTGGCACCATGTTCTGAGAAAGATTTTGAGATATACATTGTTTTTTTGTTTTTGAGACAGGGTCTCACTCTGTTGCCTAGGCTGGAGTGCGGTGGCGCGATCTTGGCTTACTGCAACCTCTGCCTCCCAGGTTCAAGTGGTTCTCCTGCCTCAGCCTCCCAAGTAGCTGGGATTATAGGCGTGCGCCACCACACCAGCTAATTTTTGTATTTTTAGTAGAGACGGGGTTTTACTTTGTTGGCCAGGCTGGTCTCGAACTCCTGATCTCAAGTGATCCACCCGCCTTGGCCACCCAAAGTGCTGGGATTACAGGTGTGAGACACTGTGCCTGGCCAGATATACATTGTTTTAGATCCCCTGATACAGAACTACTTTTGAGATGGTAAGATTAGAATATCATGAAAGTTTAAACTGAATCCTTGCAGCGACTTCCGGAATTTAGGAAGCATTCCCTCTTCTACAGGGATCTGGTCACAAGGGCTGGATTCTCTGACAAAAATTTCTTCTATGGATTCCGGACAGAAGACACTTGAGGGTGATATGTTTTAAAGGAAAGAGGTTATGCTTATCTTCTTAGCAGTTGATAAAATATTAAAACTCTCTTGCCATAGAGAATACACCATCAAAGAAAACACAACCCTTTCCCTTTGGTGTACAGTTATTTATTAAGTTGATTTTGGGGTTTCTTTCGCCAGGGAACTTTTCAAAACTGGTAGTAGTTATTTTTAAAAATCATGTTTGACATCTTTCTATTGCTCGTAACCAGTCCCTGTAGCTGTCTAAGTTATGGGTGGAGAAGCCTGGGTATGACTTTCCGTTGTGTACACTCACACTTCATGATTGACATTTATTTATTCTTTTATTTCCATTTGGTTATGCTTATTTTTGTTTGAAATTTGTTTTTTTCAAATATGTTTCCTTTTTGAACTTACAGAATTGTTGAAATTTTCTACTAACAGCCAGCTAAAATTTGGTATATGTTAGCTTTATCCGTTTCACTTGGATGTTTCATTTTGAAAGAAATAAATTTTATGTTTCACATATAGTTTTATACAAAGTAGCCAGTCCCATAATGAAATGCTGTATTGCCATAGTGGTCACACCCAAGTGGTCCAGTATCTCAATGGTGAGGCAGCCAGACTGGTCAGGGCTGCTTTGTTGAAATGTGATGATTTTCATATGCCTTCTTTCTCTTTCTCTCTCTCTTTTTTTTTCCTTTTTTGGCCCAATGTTGAAGATGTAGAACTTTGTTTTTAAATAATGTTTTTATAATTTCATTCGTATACCTAAGTTTGTATTTTTTGTGACTTTGGACTTCAACAGTTTGTATATTGGGACTTCTAATGTGATTACTGTACTAAATAAATTCCACTAATAAACATCTTACATTAACACCTTATGGACTGGATTTGGTTGGGGTCATAATTGTTGAAATATAATGTTACTAAAACACAAGTTGGGTAAAGACTTGAGGCCCAAGTTCTAGGTCTAATATAGCTTCTAATCCCACCCAGATTAATTGTATGGACTTTTAAGTTTTTGTCAAGCATTTTCACTTATGAATTTTTTTTTCTTTCTTTTTTTTTTTTTTTTTGAGACGGAGTCTCGCTCTGTCGCCCAGGCTGGAGTGCGGTGGCATGATCTCGGCTCATTGCAAGCTCCGCTTCCCGGGTTCACGCCATTCTCCTGCCTCAGCCTCCCGAGTAGCTGGGACTACAGGCGCCCGCCACCACGCCCGGCTAATTTTTTGTATTTTAGTAGAGACGGGGTCTCACCATGTTAGCCAGGATGGTCTCGATCTCCTGACCTCATGATCCGGCCACCTTAGCCTCCCAAAGTGCTGGGATTACAGGCGTGAGCCACCGCGCCCAGCCCACTTATGATTTTTGATAGTTATTGTAAACTCTCTTTTATCCAGAATTATAAAAGTTAAGAAGTTCAAATGACTACTGATATTTAATGTCATTTGGTGAGAAAGTCACTTGACAGAAAGGTGTGAAGAAGTTATTCCAAAAGGAAGTTTCCATGGTATATCAATTGTTGTTAGATGCTTTCTAATACTACATTTATTAATTTCTAACACTACATTTAGTTTAGTGCAGTTAAAATTCACATTCAAAGTCTTCCTAAAGTGCCTCCTGAATTATCAAATAAAATTTACTACATTCAGTAACATTTAATTTGATAACTTTATTATTTGATAACCCGGTATGCAGTATCTGGGAAGAATTCAACAAAATGCGCAGTTTCCTAGCCATTCTGGGTTAGTGTTTGTTTACAGTAGGGTTGCAAGTACAATATGTTGACTGAATTAAGACATTAAAAATATTTTATATCTAAGTAATTTGCATAGCATAAGGAACTTTTTAAGCTTGGCAGACATTTTAGTTAAGAACACTTAATTTAATGTTTTTAGATTTCCTTTTTATTAAAACAGCTCAGTAATCTGTTCTCAGGTTTAAAGCACAGATTTTAAATACTATAAGGAATAATTGACCATTAACTTTCTTATACATACCCTAGGTTTAAAGCTTTTGGTAATTGAAGCAATTCTTGAATTTTGTTATTGTCCTCATCCCTGATGCGAAGTGAAACCTGGCTTCATTTGGATTCTTCCTCCTTATTGACTTGATAATATGGTGGGAGGCTAGAGGGTGTTCTAGGCAAAGACACAGGACTGGTCCAGCAGGCACAGAATGTTAGTTTCATTCCTAAATCATGTGTAATACTGTATTATCCTCAATTTTATGTTGATGCCGTTTCCATTACAGTGAAGGTTTAACAAGACTTAACTACAAATTATTTGTGGGATAAAGCTCTGTGCGACCATGGAGGTAAATTACTCTTATTTATAGTGTTTGGGGCTAGACACATTGCACTAAGTGCTGTACAGATGGCAGTGTTACTGGTTGTTTCCATCGTAATTAGAGTAGGTAAACAGTTTATTATTGTGATAACTGTTTGCATGTGTAAAGTCATGCCAGCAGTGAAACAGTAAATCTACTTTTTTAGAATATCATGACACAGAAGGTATTCTGTGTGCTTCATCACTGTCTCATCTGGTAGGATGCAAAGGATTTAGCATCAGAAAAATGCAAAAGCACCAAAAATGTGAAATATTAACAGATAAATAAATCTGTGGTGTGTTAGAGTTTCTGAACAGCTATTGGAGCCACGCTGTAAATTGGCATCATAACTCACAAGTGGAGCCCAGACATAAGCTGCACATTATGTTGCTATGTATAGACAGCAAGACATCCATCCGAACTCCACCAAATTCCTGGAACAAAGTTTTATTTCTTTTCTTTCATTTTCCAGTTAATGAGTTGCATGCTGGAGATGACACATCAGCAAATTAACAGCACGTAATGTTTCTTGAAGTTTTTTTGGTTCATGGTTTTCTAATAAAAATACAGAATTTCTCTTCAGAAAAGTCCACATATACCCATATACAAGATGTTACATTTACGTTTAGAGTGTTTAGGACTCCATTGAAACCAGCTCATGGACTAGAATCCTTTTCTAAGCCAAGCATTTAATGAATACTCTAAGCCACGTTATTTCAGTTTCTTTTGGGGCTTTGTATTGAATAAGACAAAATAGCTTCTTCTTGAGCTTTAAGTGAAAATATAATTCTGATTTTTGTTTGTTTGTTTTTGTTTTTGAAACGAAGTTTCGCCCTTGTTGCCCAGGCTTGAATGCAATGGCACGATCTTAGCTCACTGCAACCTCCGTCTCCCAGGTTCGAGCGATTCTCCTGCCTCAGCCTCCCAAGTTGCTGTAGCTGGGATTACAGGTGCCCGCCACCATGCCCAGCTAATTTTTTGTATTTTTAGTACAGATGGAGTTTCACCATGTTGGCCAGGCTGGTCTCGAACTCCTGACCTCAGGTGATCCACCTGCCTCTGCCTCCCAAAGTGCTGGGATTGTAGGTGTGAGCCACCACGCCCAGCCTTCTGATGTTTTTTGGTTTTTTTTGTTCTTGTTTTTTGAGATGGAGTTTTGCTCTTGTTCCCCAGGCTGGAGCGCAGTGCAATGGCACGATCTCGGCTCACCACAAACTCCACCTCCTGGGTTCAAGCAATTCTCCTGCCTCAGCCTCCCAAGTAGCTGGGATTACAGGCACACGCCACCATACCTGGCTAATTTTGTATTTTTAGTAGAGACGGGGTTTCTCCATGTTTGTCAGGCTGGTCTCGAACTCCCAACCTCAGGTGATCCACCCACCTCGGCCTCCCAAAGTGCTGGGATTACAGGCATGAGCCACCATGCCCAGCTTTTAAAGACTTTTTTAAAAACCTATCTTAAGTTCTAGTTACTGAGAGAAAATCCACATTGAGGCAAGGGCTTTGCATGTAGGTAGTTTATTTTGGGAAGTGGCCCCAGGGCACAAGAGTGGGATACTGGGAAAAGTGAAATTAGAGGAAAAGAATACAGTGAAGTATGACTACTGACCTAGTCACTGCTGTGGGCAAAGTGGGCTTAAGTCTTTTGGGGTCTTTTGAGGACCTGTATAGAATGCCTCTCAGTGTTCACTACCTGAGTATCTCGGTTATAGAAGTGGATAACATTTATTCACCATTTACCATCTCTCATTGCTTAAGACTCTTTTTTTTTTTTTTTTTGAGACAGAGTCTCGCTCTGTCGCCCAGGCTGGAGTGCAGTGGTGCGATCTCGGCCCACTGCAAGCTCTGCCTCCTGGGCCTAACACTCTTGTACTTCTGGATTTGCACATGTGTGGTGCCAGGCTGCAGATGTCTTGTCTCTTGGTGTCAGAGAAGTTGTAGGGCAGAAAACTCTGGTTTGGTTGATACAAAGTGCTGTCAAATCACACCTATGTGCAGCTGGATGCTGTAGCAATAGCTAGAATAAATGGTGAACTTAACAGAGTGTGAGGTGGGGGCACAAGAAGTGTCTAACCAAGAGGTTACTTCAAAGCAAGATTCTCTTAACATAAGATTTGTCTGCTTATGCCTTACCATAGAGGATGAGATCCTTCAACTCTGTAGAGGAAATTTGAAGGAACTCCATCTATTATGGTACTAATCCTTTTTTTTTTTTCTCTCCCCGCGCCCCGCGAGACAGAGTTTTGCTCTTATTGCCCAGGCTGGAGTGCAATGGCGTGATCTTGGCTCGCTGCAACCTCTGCCTCCAGGGCTTGTGATTCTCTTGCCTCAGCCTCCCGAGTAGCTGGGGTTACAGGCTCCCACCACCATGTCTGGCTAATTTTTGTGTTTTTAGTAGAGATGGGGTTTCAGCATGTTGGCCAGGCTGTTCTTGAGCTCCTGACCTTAGGTGATCCACCCACGTTTGCCTCCCAAAGTGCTGGGATTACAGGTGTGAGCCACTGCACCTAGCCAGGTGCTAATTCTTGAGCTGCATTGTTAGAAACTATAGAGATAGCCACAGATGTTAGTTTTGGAATTTTCCACCCAAACGTTTTTTTCTTTAGTTAGTTTTAGTAGTTTTTATGTTTCTAGAAATTTGCTCATTTCATCTAGGTTATATAATTTGTTTGCCTACAGTTCTTAGTATTCCCTTATAAACCTTTTTTATTCCTGTAAGATTCATAGTGATATCTCCTTTTCATTTCTGGTTTTAGTAGTTTGAATCCTCTCCTTTTTTCTTCATAAATGTAGTTAAAAGTTTGTCAATTTTTTTCATCTTTTGAAAGAACCAACTTTCAGTTTTGGTGAGTTTTCTCTATTTTCTCTCCTCTGTTTCCTTTATTTCCACTTTAATCTTTTTTATTTCCTTCCTTCTGCCTCATTTGAGTTTAGTTTGCTATTTTTCTAGTTTCTTTTGGTAGAAGGTTATGTTAGTGATTGGTGATTTTTATTTTATTTTATTCTTTTAATATAGGTGTTCATGGCTATAAATTTCCCTCTTACCACTGTTTTAGCTGTACCTCTTAAGACTTGATATGTTGTGTTTTCATTTTTCATTCATCTGAAAGTATTTTCTAATTTCTTTTGGGATTTCTTTGACGTGTTGATTATTTAGGAGTGTGTTAATTTCTGCATATTTGTGCATTCCCCAATCTTCTGTTTACTTTCTAATTTCATCCCATTGTCGTTGGAGAACATAATTGGTATTCTTTCAATCCCTTTCAATATATGGAGGCTTGTTTTCTGGCCTAACATATGGTCTGTCCTGAAGAAGAATGTATATTCGGCTCTTGATGCGGGTGGAATGTTCTGTAAGATGTCCATTAGATGTAGTTGGTGTATAGTGTTATATAGGTCTTCTCTTTCCTCGTTGGTATTCTGTCTTGTTGTTCTATCCATTAGTGAAAGTGAGGTATTGCAGTATCCAACAATTATTATTGAGTAGTCTATTGTTTGCTCAAGTTCTGTTAGCTTTAAATTTTACATGCTTTTTACATTTCTCAAGGATAAATTCCTTGTGAAAAATGCTACGGTTGTGGATAAGAAAGATACACACAAATGATCGCTACAACTATGAGCCTCAGAAGCAGCAGTTGAAATGTCGGTCGCTGGTAGGACGATTTAAAGTGTTTTTTTGTTTTGAGGCAGGGTCTTACTCTGTCACCCAGGCTGGAGTGCAGTGGTGTGATCATAGCAGCCTGGAACTCTGGGTTCAAGTAATCCTCCCGCCTCAGTTTCCCAAGTAGCTAGGACTACAGGTGCACACTACCATGCCTGGCTAATTTTTAAAATCTTTTGTAGAGACAGGGTCTTGCTTTTTTGCACAGGATGGGCTTGAACTCTTTGCTTCAAGTGTTGTTCCCACCTCGGCCTCCCAAAGTACTGGGATTACAGGTGTGAGTCAGTGTGCCCGGCCTAAATGTGTATTTTATTTTATTATTTTTGAGAAGGAGTCTTGCTTTGTTGCACAGGCTGGAATGCAGTGGCATGATCTTGGCTCACTGCAGCCTCCACCTTCCAGGTTCAGGTGATTCTCTTGCCTCACCCTGCCGAGTAGCCGAGATTACAGGCGCCTGCTGCCATGCCCAGCTAATTTTTGTATTTTCAGTAGAAACAGCATTTTACCATGTTGGCCAGGCTGGTCTCAAACTCCTGACCTCAGTGATCCGCCCATCTCAGCCTCCCAAAGTGCTGGGATTACAGGCGTAAGCCACTGCACCCAGCCTAAATGTGTTTTTTGTTTTGTTTTGTTTTTTGTGACGGAGTCTCGCTCTGTTGCCCAGGCTGGAGTGCAGTGACCCGTTCATGGCTCACTGCAACCTCCGCCTCCGTGTTCAAGCAATTCTCCTGCCTCAGCCTCCCAAGTAGCTGGGATTACAGGCATGTGCCACCACGCCCAGCTAATTTTGTATTTTTAGTAGAGATGGGGTTTCTCCATGTTGATCAGGCTGGTCTCAAACTCCTGACCTCAGGTGATCTGCCCGCCTCAGCCTCCCAAAGTGCTGGGATTACAGGCATGAGCCACTGCACCCGGCCCTAAATGTGTTTTTAAAAGATGATATTTTTTCCTCAAAATCTGAACAATGTTTTTTGCAGAAATAGAAAAATCCATTCAGAATCTCAAGGAGCCCTCCTGAATAGCCAAAACAATCTTGAAAAAGAACAAAGTTGGAAGTCTCATTTGTTGATTTTCAAAACTTACTGAAATGCTATAATAATCAAAACTGTGTGGTATTGACTTAAAGGGAGACATATAGATCAAGGAACGGAATGGAAAGCCCAGAAATAAACTCTTTTATACATGGTAAGATGATTTTAGACAACGGTACCAGGACCATTCATTGGGAAAGGATGGTGTTTTCAATAAATGATGAGGGGAAAACTGGATATCCACATAAAAAAGTTGGATCCTGCTGGGAACAGTGGTTTATGCCAATAATCCCAGCGCTTTGGGAGGCCAAGTGAGAGGATTGCTTGAGGCAAGGAGTTCAAGACCAGCCTAGGCACTATAGGAAGACCTCATCTCTTAAAAGAAAAAAAAATTGGCCAGGTGCGGTGGCTCACACCTGTAATCCCAACACTTTGGGAGTCCCAGGAGGGCAGATCACGAGGTCAGGAGATCGAGACCATCCTGGCTAACATGGTGAAACCCCGTCTCTACTAAAAAATACAAAAAATTAGCTGGGCATGGTGGCAGGCGCCTGTAGTCCCAGCTACTCAGGAGGCTGAGGCAGGAGAATGGCATGAACCTAGGAGGCAGAGCTTACATAAGCCAAGATTGCGCCACTGCACTTCAGCCTGGGCAACAGAGCAAGACTCCGTCTTAAAAAAAAAAAAAAAAAAAAAAAGGTAGTGTGGGCCTGTAGTCCCAGCTACTCAGGAAACTGAGGCAGGAGGATCCTTTGAGCTGAGGAGTTCAAGGCTGCAGTGAGCTATGGTAAAGTGCACCGCTGCATTCACCCTGGGAGACAGAGAGAAATCCTGTCTCTCCCTCTCTTTTTTTTAAGTTGGACCATTATCTTATATTCAAAAATTAACTTAAAATGGATCAAAGACCTAAACAAAGCACCAAGGCTATACATTTCTTAGAAGAAAACATAGAGGGAAATCTTCATGACATTGGATTTGGCAATGTTTTCTTGGATATACACCAAAAACACAGACAACAAAAGAAAAAACAGATAAATTAGGCTATATGAAAATTGAAAATTTTTGTCTATCTCTGTAGAGTGAAAAGGCAACCCATGGAGGCAAAATATTTGCAAATCTTATATCTTCTCAGGAGTTAATATCCAGAATATGTAAATAACTTCTAGAGCTCAACAACAAAAAAATTAAAAATATGGGCAAAGGACTTGAAGAAACATTTCTTCATAAAAGATACAAAAATTGCCAAGAAATACATGAAAAGATGCTCAGCATCATTAATCATTAGAGAAATGCAAATCAAAACCACAATGAAATATCACTTCATACTCATTAGGATGGCTAGTATGAAAACAAGAACAGAAATTAACAAGTGTTTACGAGGATGTGGAAAAATTAGAAACCTTGCGTACTGCTGATAGGAATGTAAAATGAAAGTGCTATGGAAAATAGTATGGTGGCTCCTCAAAAAATTAAAAACAGAATTATTGTAAGATCCAGCAACCCAACTTCTGGATATATGCCCAAAGGAATTGGAATCAGGGACTTGAACAGATATTTGTACACTCATGTTTGTAGCAGCATTATTCACAGTGGCCAAAAGATGGAAGCAACCCAGATGTCCCATCAACACATGGAATGAATAAACAAAAATGTGGTACATTCATATAA
Organism: Pan paniscus; assembly: GCF_029289425.2. NCBI lineage: Eukaryota > Metazoa > Chordata > Mammalia > Primates > Hominidae > Pan > Pan paniscus. The sequence continues at coordinate 47,930,825 of NC_085926.1, read as the reverse complement.
TGGAACGTTATTTAGCCTTAAAAAGGAAGGAAATTCTGATATGGTACAACATGAATAAACCTTGAAGACGCTATGCTAAGTGAAAAAAGCCAGTCACAAAAATACAAATTTATATGCGGTACCTAAAGTAGTCAAATTTACAGAAACAAATATAAATGTACTCCATTTATATAAATTACCTTAAGTAGTCAAATTTACAGAAACAAAGTAGAATGGTGGTTCCCAGGGGCTGGGAGAGGCGGGGAATGGATGTGTTTGGTGTTGCTTAATGGGTACAAAGTTTCTGATTTGCAAGATGAAAAAGTTCTGGAGATGGATGGTGGTGATGATTGCACAACAGTGTGAATGTACTTAATACCACTGAACTGTACACTTAAAAATCGTTAAAATGGTAGAAATAAGCAAATGCAGCTCATATTTAAAGGGAAAAAAATTTCAAATTAACCATCATTTATATCACAGATCTCTTCAGAATTAAAGGGATGCTTTATATGTTAGGTATTTTGTACGTTTGTTCTGGTTTGTCCAGTTGCAGAGAGAAATACACAAATATGTAAACATTGCTTAAATGCTAAGCAGTTATGGGGAACATTTTGTAAGAACAGATACAATATTGGTTAAATTCCATGAGGGGGTTGAGTGAGAACTAAGGAAATTTGAAATTCGAGCTTGAAATCTCCATTTGGATGTAGAATTGATATCTCAAATTTGAAATGTTCTAAACTGAATTCATGATTGCCCCACCCCAAAATCAAAACAGAGAAGAAAAAGAAGAAAAAAACCACCTGCCTCCCCATCTCCTTAAATGGAAATTCTGTCCTGGTTGTTAAGGCTAAACATTTGGTTTCCCTATCCTCTTCTGCTCCTCTCACACCCCACACCCAGTTTGTCAGAAAAAGATACTTGGAACCTGACCACATCTCGCCACCTCCACTGCTCTCTCCCTGATTGGACCACCATCATTAACCTTGGCTACTGTAATAACTTCCCAAATTAGTCTCTCTGCTTCCATTTGCTTGCTCCCTGCAGCATATTCTTAAAAACATCTACAGTGGTCCTGTACATTGATCATGCTGTTCTTTTGCACAGAACCCTCCAGTGGTTGCCCATCTCAAAGTAAAAGCCAAAGTCCTTATGAAATACCACAAGGCCCTATGATGTCGTTGTCATCTTTCTGACCAGATCTTTTCTTAGTTACCCCTTTACTTACTTTGCTTCATGGTGTTCTTGCTACTGTTCCTTGAACAAGCCAGGTGGGCATCTGCCTTGAGCTCTGAGCACTAGCAGTTTTCTCTTCCTGGAATGTTCTTCCCTTTGATATATTCATGATTGACTCTTCACTTTCTCAATGAGTACTTCTCGACTATCTTTTTAAAAATTGCACCCCTTCTATTTTTTCGTCCCACTGTTCTACTTGAATTTTCTTCATGGCTTTTGTCATGTCACTTTCTAATAATTTGTATAGTTTACTTATCTCATCTGCCTTTCCCCACCAGAAGAAGATATTATAGAAGCAAATTTTATGAGAGGGACAGGGCTTTTGTTTTGGTCACTGCTGTGGCCCAGCACCTAGAACACTGTCTGGTGGATAGTAGATCCTCTGTAGCTATTGAATGAATAATCTTTAATATCTTATTTGTTTCTGGCCTCACATGGGAAAAGAAACTTAAAAACAAGACCAGATACAATCATAATAATTCTTGCCAGGTTATTGGTACGCATCTTTCTGGAAATATGTTATTTGTCATTAATTTGTTTAAATTTTGAGGAAGCTGTGGATAGAGCACCTACTAGCTTTGATTTCTTAGGCAAGTTGTTTGCCCTCTTTGAGGCTAAGATTCCTGCTGTGTAAAAGGCGAGCTCTATAAAAATAGTTGTTTGCCTGAAGTGACAGAAATTATTTTCAGTGCTTTGAAACCTCGTTGAAGGGGTTAATATTTAAATGTAAGATGATATTAGAATGATGATTAATGTCCACATAGAAAGTCCTTACAGTTCAACCCATTATATACTTTTGTTAAATCATTCTGTTTGACCATCAGCCCCTTTTCCTACTTAATTGGTTGTGTAACAGTATTTTAATTGGATGTAACTGGAGCATATCGGTCCATTGTGAAGCAGAAATGCTCTGTTTCTAGAGGACAAAACTGGAGGTGAAACTTCAAAAGTGAGCTCCAGGCAGACTGAAAGAAGAGTTTTTTTGTTTTGTTTCTTGTGAAAAAATTAACTTAGGACTCTCACTGCAAAAAACTGGCAAGCCTGGCCCTCCAGTGGGTTTTCAGCAATTTAAAATGAAATGAGAAGATGCAAAACTATGTCAACTGTAAACTTAAGTATTAACATTAGACTCCTTAGAGGTCTTCATTGAAGGATTTTGCTTTCTATTTAACAAATTAGTATTTCTGGTCTTCAGTTTTTCTGTGTAAAACGAACAGGCATTCTGCTGTTTCTGCTGCTGCTGTTAGTGCTGAGCAACAGAGATACAGTATGTTCTGCGGTAGGTGATAGCTTTTTAGACATGTAGAGATTAACATTTGCCTTCTGATTTATTTTCTTTGGGTTAAACATCTTTCATTTTTTCTTCCACTCTTTCCTATTATGTAGATTTATGCTGTTTTTAATGGCCAATATTTGGATCAGAGTCTATTCAGGAGACAGAAGCTACACCATAAATTGAACAGAGAATTTACTACAGGGGTAAAGAGAACTCTAAAGAATACAGGAATGACAGATACAGGGAATAGTCACTACCCTTAGGGCTGGGGCAGAGTACACAAAGAAATAACAAATTTGGAAAAGTATGCGCCCCTCCCCCACCCCACCCCCAAAGCTGATTGCATATCTTGGAGGAAGTCTCCATTTGGTAGTAAAGATGTTTGCTGAGTTGCTGCAGGTCAGGGTGATGTGGGGCAAACAAGCCCCTAGATTGGGGCTTAACCCAGGAGGGTTCTTGGCTTTGCCAGGAAAGAATTTAAGGGTGAGCCAGTAGTGAGAGAAAGAAACTTTTATTGAACCAGTGCTGCTTCTTGCTGAGCAGGGCTAACCCATAGGCAGTGTGCCCAGAATCGGTGTCTGTGAGCTGCTAGCTAGCTGTTTATATCTGTTATTAATTACATGCTAATTAAGAGGCAGGTTATTTAGAACTTTCTGGAAAAGGGGCTGGAAGTTTCTGGGAATCAGATAAGGTAACTTCTAGGCTGTTGCCATGGCATTTGTAAACTGCCATGGCACTGGTAGGAGTGTCTTTATGCTAATAAACCCTGAGGGCAACTCGGGGTTACTTTTGTCAGCATCTGCTGGTTTCAGCCAGATCTTATTCCAATCAGCAGGGTGTGACAGGAAATTAAGTCCTGCTGGTCTTCTACCTCAGAGGTAGTTAAGCAGGAAGCTGTACTTGGGGGTGCTGTGGCATCACCAGCAAGCCTGTTTGAGGCACTGGTGGAACTTGCCTGGGAAGATGTCCATGAGAATGCCCACTAAAGCTTGTTGGGATGAGCACCATGGGGTGTTCTGCACACCAGCAGAGTACCATGGAAGTAAGAAGATGCAAAAGCACACTAGAACCAGGAAGAGAAACCCTTTCCTTCCATGCCCTCTACTAAGCTTAGTGTCATCATGCCCGCTGTCTAGGAAGAAATGTTTACATTATTACAGGCAGGGCAATGAAAGGTAGATTTGGAATTGAGAGGCAATATATTGATTACTTGCATAGCCTATTATTTTGGCTACTTAGCTTCCATATGCACTTTACACACATTTGAGCTCCCATATAACAATGAAACTCTTATGTTTCTACCTAACAAGATACAGCTATGTCAGAGGGTGAAACTCTCACCCTTGTTCTAAAATGAGGAATGAGGACATGCTCAGCCCCATAGTCATTGTATCCATTGCTGGCTATATTTTTGTTTGTTTGTTTGTTTTAATAGAATCAGGGTTTTGCTGTGTTGCCCAGGCTAGTCTCAAACTCCTGAGCTCAAGCAATCCTCCGGCCTCAGCCTCCCAATGTCCTGGGATTATAGGTGTGAGCCACTGTGCCTGGCCTGCTGGCTGTTTATCAGTCCTCAAATAGAAGTTCCAGCTTCAGAGGGCCAAGGTCATGTGATGGGAGCCAGGGGCTTGGAGTTCTGAGGGAAGAGGAGTGAAGTATTGGGGGATGTGGCAGTATCACTGACAGTGAGGTTTTTTGGAGGCTTTTTTGGTCTGATTTGTGAGATTGATATTGTCCTTAATGATAAGGAAACAAAGAAAATGGCAGAAGTGAAAACTGAAAATGGCGAAGTAGAAAAACACCATCTCCTCTATGATGGAGAATCTGTTTCAGGAGAGGTGAAAGAGTCTAGAAAGAGGCTAGAGCACCACAACATTAGAATTGAATTTGTACGTCAAATTGAACTTTTCTATGATAAGAGTAATATTCAAGAGTTTGTAAACCTAGTGAAAGAACTAGCCTTACCTGGAGAACTGACTCAGAAGTTGTGATTTGGAATTTATACATGTTGAAAAGTCATGAGAATCTTACATTGGTGCTAATGTCCTCTTGATGTATTGAAGTGTTAGTAGTAAGAAGACTGACAGACTTGGTAAAAAGAATGTGATCTTACTGTTCACCAACTTGCCAGCTATCCTGATGGAAGTGGGCATTGAAGATTATCTACATATAGAATTTGAATATAATGAAGTATCATTTAAAGGATGTGACTTACAAAAATTTACCTCTTATAAGTAAGAATAAAAATACAACATATGGGGTTACAACTGATCAATAAGACTGTTGTTAGCAGGATATGACCTAACTCCAACAATGAAAGTTATGAACAAAAAAGTTTCAGTAAGGTACTTTTTGAATTTAGCGCCTGTTGATGAGGAAGACAGAGGGTACTTTAGGCAGCAGATCATTTTATGGAGAAAAGCTCCTGAAAAACTGAGGAAACAGAATAAACTTTCACCAGTGATTTGAACCTCCAGAATCACAAGCATCTGCTGAATAGCCTGAAATATACTGAATAAGATGAAAAAAGAAAAACAAAACTATAATCATTAAGTTAAACAGGTTAAAGATGGCTGCAGCATGTGGAGGGGCAAAATGGGCATAACTCTGCCCGGGCATGGTGGCTCACGCCTGTAATCCCAGCACTTTGGGAGGCGAGGCAGGCAGATCACTTGAGATCCCAAGTTCAAGACCAGCCTGGCCAACATGATGAAACCCTGTCTCTACTAAAAATACAAAAAGTTAGCTGGGCATGGTGGTGAGTGCCTGTAATCCCAGTTACTTGGGAGGCTGAGGCAGGAGAATTGCTTGAACCCAGGAGGCAGAGGTTTCATTGAACCAAGATTGCACCACTGCACTCCAGCCTGGGCAACAGAGCAAGACTCCATCTCAAAAAAAAATAAAAATGGCCAAAACTCCATTTATATTCATCTTCCTTTATCTTACAGCGCTACATTTATTTCATGATATAGCAAAATGTTCTTCATGTATATACATTTTTTTTTTTTTTTTTGAGATGGAGTCTCGCTCTGTCGCCCAGGCTGGAGTGCAGCGGCGCGATCTTGGCTTACTGCAAGCTCCACCTCCCAGGTTCACGCCATGCTCCTGCCTCAGCCTCCTGAGTAGCTGGGACTACAGGCTCCCGCCACCACGTCCGGCTAATTTCTTTTTGTATTTTTAGTAGAGACGGGGTTTCACCGTGTTAGCCAGGATGGTCTCGATCTCCTGACCTTGTGATCTGCCCACCTCGGCCTCCCAAAGTGCTGGGATTACAGACGTGAGCCACCGCGCCCAGCCACATTTTTTTTTTTTCCCCTTGAAAATCGCTCTTTTGCCCAGGCTGGAGTGCAGTGGCACAATCTTGGCTCACTGCAACCGCCGCCTCCCAGATTCAAGCGATTCTCCTGCCTCTCAGCCTCCCAAGTAGCTAGGACCACAGGTGTGTGCTACCACGCTCGGCTGATTTTTATATTTTTAGTAGAGACGGGGGTTCTCCAGGCTAGTCTCGAACTCCTGACCTCAGGTGATCCACCCGCTTGGCCTCCAAAAGTGCTGGGATTACAGGTGTGTGAGTTACCACACCCGGACACCTTCATGTATATACATTTTTAAAAGTGCTTTCTTTGAAATGCTCAAATTTTCTTTAACTGCCTTTTTTTTTTTTACTGCACACTTTGATGACAAGCATTCAGATATGCGTCTGCATAAGCTTTAAAGATTTTCATGTGGCAGAAAACAAAGTTCCACTGACTAGTTTGTTACCAAAAGTTGTATTATAAATCTAATTTCAAGGTGGGTACGGTGGCTCATGCCTGTAATTTCAGCACTTTGGGAGGCCGAGTTGGGTGGATCACGAGGTCAAGAGATCAAGACCATCCTGGCCAACATGGTGAAACCCCGTCTCTACTAAAAATACAAAAATTAGCCAGGTGTGGTGGTGCACGCCTATAGACCCAGCTACTTGGGAGGCTGAGGCAGGAGAATTGCTTGAACCTGGGAGGCGGAGGTTGCAGTGAGCCAAGATCTTGCCACTGCACTCCAGCCTGATGACAGAGTGAGACTTGGTCTCAAAAAAAAAAAAAAAAAAAAAAATTAGCCGGGTGTGGTGCACACCCCTGTAATCCCAGCTACTCAGGAGGCTGAGGCAAGAGAATCACTTGAAGCTGGGAGGCGGAGGTTGCAGTGAGTCAAGATCGCACCACTGCACTCCAGCCTGGGCAACAGAGTGAGACTCGGTCTCAAAAAAACAAAACTAAACTGAACTAATTCCAACTTATCCTAATGGGAAGAAGGAAAGAAGAAAATGGTTAGAATATACAAACAAATACCAAATATAACAAAGAGAAAGTTCATCCTCATTTCTGTGATTAGTAATGAGGCCACAGTTGATATCTAGGCTTCTTTCTTCAGTTACCTATTTCATGTTTCCCTTGCCTTCAGCACGAACCTCAGCTGGTTGAGGTTCTTTACCTGGTGAAATGACTCAAACATTTATTCCCTCATTAGTTCAGTCCTTTTTTGGTTGCTGTAGTTTTCCATTAATCTTTATTTTTGGCATGGAAGTATTAAGAGGTGCCTTAGATAATCCCTTGGGTTTCAGACATAGTCCTCCTTGCTTTCACTGTGTAGCAGCAACCGTTTCCCCTTGACAGTTGGGCTCAATCTTTCCCAATCAGTAGGTTCAGCCTGTTGGTTCAGTGGTGTAAGGAGTCCCAAGTAGCCAAGTGGCAGTCTCATCTTCTAATGCAATTGAACCATTGTTGTGTATGCTAGTAGATATATTTCCTGCTTAGGGACTAGCACTTCCAAGCCAGCAGAACTCAGTTGTTAGGAGTGAAAGCAAAAATTCAGTGATTGCTAGATATAATAGTGAGTGGAGCCGCACATACTTCTACCCTTTGATTCCCAGACCTGTATATTCTGATTGTGGGAGGAGACAGCACCATGTAAGGTGTCTCTGATTGAAATCATTACCCCATCCTTTCAGGGTGTTGTCTCCCTGAAACTGTAACTTAGTCTTCAGTAATCAATTCCCTATTTTAATTAGGCCAACCATTCTGTGTGATAGGGTGTGACAACACCAGTTAAGTCCATGGACATGAGCCCATTTCTGCATTTCTTTACTATGAAATGACTTTCTTGGTCAGGAGCAATGCTGTGTGGGCTTGGCATGGTGGCATATGCCTGTAACCCCAGCACTTTGGGAGGCCAAGGCAGGAGGATCACTTGAGCCAAGGAGTTTGAGACCAGCCTGGGTAACATAGTGAGACCTTGTCTCTATTTTAAAAATACATCTTTTTTTTTGGCCAAGCATGGTGGCTCACACCTGTAATCCCAGCACTTTGGGAGGCCGAGGCGGGCAGATTGCCTGAGGTTAGGAGTTTGAGACCAGCCTGGCTAACATGGTGAAACCCCATCTCTTCTAAAAATTTAGAAAAAATTAGCCGGGCATGGTGGCACATGCCTGTAGTCCCAGCTACTTGGGAGGCTGAGGCGGGAGAATCACTTGAACCCAGAAGGCAGAGGTTTCAGTGAGACAAGATCGTGCCACTGCACTCCAGACTGGGCGACAGAGGGAGACCTCATCTCAAAAAAAGAAGCAGCCGCAACACTGTGTGGAATGTCACGGTGGTAGATTGGGCACTTATATATAAGTTCATGGGTGGTGGAACTGCCAAAAACATTATAGGCAGAGAAGGCAAATCTGTATCCAGAATACATGTCTATTCTAGTGAGGACAAATCTCTTCCCTCACCCCTGCCCTTATTCCCCATAATAGAAGTCCAGCGTAATCAACTTGCCACCAGGTGGTTAGCTAGTTTTTGGGAAATGGTGCATATTCAGGGCTCAGAGCTAGTCTGTGCCATTAACAGATTAGACATTTAGCAGTAGCTTTAGTCAGGTCAGCTGGGGAAGATCATGTTGTTGAGCCCATGCACAGCCTTCATGATCATTTTTTCCATGGGTTTTATTGAGCAAGCACTCTTGTAGCTATGGAAAGTGTCTAACATTGATATTCATGAAGTACGTCATTTTGTCAACTTGCTTATTAAGAGCCTCCTCTACAGTGAATGCAAATGATTATTCACATGGGACACAAATATCTTCACAGTCTGTGCCTGTTCTGAGAGTTTCATCTGCATATCTTTCCCCCAGATTTCCTTGTCACCATTTCCTTCCAAGTTCCTAACTAGCCAACAAAATCCTTAATAATTGTTCATAAATGAGTATAAATCTCTGCTTCTGGCCATGTCTTACCTCAGGCAAAAGGGAAAACCAAATGTACCCCTCAACGTTCTGCCCTCTGAAGGAAAGATTTTTCTTCATCACTGCCCTTCAGTCCTACCTCTTTAAATGGGGCTGTAGTGCTGCAGCTCTCCACTTTTGGGTGATACTGGCATGTTGTGCAGAGCTATGTGTAAACCAGACTTGAGTTTTTTCTTTCCCCAGTCAGCTGGTCATATGGAGCTCTCAGGAGGCCATTGACTTGGATTGAGGGAGAGGAAGCAATGCAACAGAACTCAATGCTGAAGTCTGAGCTACCTCCTATGTAACTTACTCATATTTCTGGACCTGCTTGAATTTTTTTTTTTTTTACGTGTTTTTCACTTGATGATAGATCGTGCTGCACATGCCAAGCTAGACTACATAGGTTGGATAACATCTAGTTCCTGATGAGAAGCTCAGGACACGTGGTTGCATTATGTCCCATGGTTAGGCATTTGGTCTCTGCCAAGACCCAATAGCAAGCCTGAAACTATTTTTTGAAAGGTGAATAATTTTCTGCAAAAGAGGGCATAGATTTTCTCAAAATTCTAGAAGTCTGGGCAGTGATTCTCTTATTCTTGCTTGCTAAAGGCTCCATTCAGCATCCCTATTTGCCATGGACACTTCAAGTATCATTGGATCTGCCAGATCATAAGGCCCAAATGGCAGAGCAGCTTGAACCACAGCTTGAACTTGCTATAGAATCTTTTCTTGCTCTGAAACCCACTCTAAACTGTCAGCCTTGTAGGTAACTTTGTAGCTGGGTTGAAGCCTACCAAACATTGTACCCTCTTTTTCATTGTTGGTGATGTTAATTAGAGCAACTTAATCACCTTGGAAGGGAAATTTTGACATGTTTTGAGCAATTGAATCCTGACATTTCATTGCTGCAGTGGGTCTCTGAATTTTTGTAGGGTTTATCTCGCATCAACTACTTTGTATATGTCTTACTAAAGCATCTAACGTATTTGCTACTTGCTATTTATCAGACCCAATTAGCATAATGTCAGTATAGTTGACTAGTGTGTGTGTGTGTGTGTGTGTGTGTGTACGTGCTTATTTATTTATTTTTTTGGAATGTCACGCAATCAAGATCTCTGTGCGCTGCATTATGGTAGGAGAATGGCATAGCCCTGAGGCTAGATTCATAGGCACGTAAAAGGCAGGTAAAAGCAATGTGCTTCTGGTGGTTCTTGCAGATTTGTATGAAGAAAAAGGCATTATTCAGGTTAATAGCAGTATACCAAGTGCCGTGACCCATGTTGATTTGCTCCAGTAAAGATGCTATATCTGGGGCATCAGCTGCAATTGGAATCATCACCAGATTAAGTTTATGATAGTCCATGAGTTTATGATAGTCACTAAGATCCATCTGACTTCTGCACAGGACAAACTGGCAAGTTAAATCAAGATATAATAGGTATCACTACCCTGTTTCTTTCAAGTCTTTTGATGGTGACATTAAGCTCTTTAATTCTTGAGATGTGGTATTGCTTCTGGCTTAATATCTTAGTAGGGAGGGTAAGTTCTAGGGGCTTCCATTTAGCCCTTACTATTAAAATGACTCTTATCAGTTGGGTCAGAAAGCCAATAGTCAAGTATGTCTGTTCCAAGTATTTATTCAGGAACTGAGGAGATAACAACAAAGTAGGCCCATTGTACTATGGGGTCCACTGTGAGGTGGACTTGAGCTAAGCATTTCATCTATTACCTGACCACTGTCAGCACTCACTTTGACTGATAGGCCACAGTAGCATTTTGAGTCCCCAGGAATTAGTAATCCCTGAAAGGTCTGGGTATTTCCTTTTCTCTAATCCGTAGTCACTCTAGTAAATGGCCTTTGGGGAAGCTTGGATGAGGATTTACAGTATGTACTTGTACTTGTGGGAACACTACAGGTTTTTCCTCAGGGGACCTGGGCTTGTTAATTGACTTGGGTCTAGAAATTAGATGAGAGGTCAAAACTTTTCTAGTCAGGTTTGTACTACCAGAGCTGGAGTTTTTTTCAGTTGTACAGATGAATCTGTTTTGGTAGGCTGCTTGTGGAATACTGTGTGATCAATTACTGCCAAAGATCCTGGTGGGCCAAGGTGTTCTGATTACCAGTACAACTTTACTGTCTTTATAGTAGATGTTCCCACTTTGTCTTTGGTGATTACATGCTGCTACTTGGCCTCTGTTATTTTAGGATCCCGTTACCCCTTTAAATCAGGGAACCCACTTAGTGGTGGCATTTCCCATGGCCATACCTAGGGGTTGTGACAGAGACCTTAGGGACTGTAAAACCTAAAATGTTTATCTGTGGCCCTTTATAAATAAAGTTTGCCAACCCATGTCTAGGGGAACAGGGACACACTGCAAAGGGGAGCAACCACAGAGCTTTTCAAGGATGAAGGTGATCCCCTCACTAATGCATTTCTTTTTTTGTTGTTTTTTTTTTGTTTTTTGTTTTTGTTTTTTTGAGACAGGGTCTCACTCTGTCACCCAGGCTGGAGTACAGTGGCACGATCTTGGCTAACTGCAACCTCTGCCTCCTGGGTTCAAGCAATTCTCATGCCTTAGCCTCCCAAGTAGCTGGGATTACAGTTGTGCACCACCACACCTGGCTAATTTTTGTATTTTTAGTACAGTCGGGGTTTCACCATGTTGGCCAGGCTGGTCTTGAACTCCTGGCCTCAAGTGATCCACCTGGCTCGGCCTCCCAAAGTACTGGGATTACAGGTGTGAACCACCATGCCTAGCCTCACTAATGGATTTCTCAATGCCTGAGTGAAAGGATTATCTTCTGAGCTTTTTTGTGCAACATAGGTTACACATGAAAAATCCATTCCAACATTTCTATCTCCCTAAGTTTTTGAATTGCCTCTTCTACATCTTGCTAGGGAAACTTTGGCATCTCTACCTCATTAAACATAGTGGACTCTTTTTTAAAGAAAGTTTTATTTATTTATTTAGAGACAGGCTCTCACTCGGTCACTCAGGCTGGAGTGCAGTGGCGTGATCATAGCTCACTGTAATTTCGAACTCCTAGGCTCAAGTAGTCCTCCTTCCTCAGCCTCCTGAGTAGCTGGGATTACAGGCGTGTGCCACTGTGCCTGGTTAATTTTTTATTTTTTGTGGAGATGGGGTCTCTGTATGTTGCTCATTCTAGGCTTGAACTCCTGGGCTCAAGCCTCCTACCTTGGCCCCCCTGCTGAGATTACAGGTGTGAACTGCACCCAGTCCTTTTGTTGTTGTTTTGTGTTTTTTTGTGTAAGTTTTTAAAGTCCTGTTTATTGAAGCATGAATTTACATTCAGTAAAATTCACCCTAAGATTTGACAAATGCATAGTCATACCATACTCAAGATGCAGAACCATTGTAAAATCACTCTAACAATTCCCTCCTGCCCCTTTGCAATCAACACCTTTTTGATCCCAAGGAACTAATTGACCTGTTTTTCTGTCAAAAGTGTCAAATTTAATCACTAAAATGACCTACAGTACCATGGAAAAATATGTAAGCATATAAAATACACAAACCAATTTTTTTTTTGTATTTTATTTATTTATTTTTTGAGATGGAGTCTTGCTCTGTCACTCAGGCTAGAGTGTAATGGTGCAATCTCGGCTCACTACAACCTCTGCCTCCAAAGTTCAAGCGATTTTTCTGCCTCAGCCTCCCGAGTAGTTGGGACTTATAGGCGCATGCCACCACACCCGACCAATTTTTGTATTTCTTAGTAGAGACAGAGTTTCACCATATTGGCCAGGCTGGTCTCGAACTCCTGATCTCGCGATCTGACCAATTTTTTATTTTTATTTTTATTTTTTTTTAAATTTATTTATTTATTTTTTCCATTTAACCCTGAGTGGACACAGCACATGTTTCAGAGAGCACAGGGTTAGGGTTAAGGTCATAGATCAACAAGATCCCAAGGCAGAAGAATTTTTCTTAGTACAGAACAAAATGAAAAGTCTCCCATGTCTACTTCTTTCTACACAGACACAGCAACCATCCAATTTCTCAATCTTTTCCCCACCTTTCCCCCTTTTCTATTCCACAAAACCGCCATTGTCATCATGGCCCGTTCTCAATGAGCTGTTGGGTACACCTCCCAGACGGGGTGGTGGCCGGGCAGAGGGGCTCCTCACTTCCCAGTAGGGGCGGCCGGGCAGAGGCGCCCCTCACCTCCCTCCCGGATGGGGCGGCTGGCTGGGTGGGCGGCTGACCCCCCCACCTTCCTCCCGGACGGGGCGGCTGCCGGGCGGAGACGCTTCTCACTTCCCAGACGGGGCAGCTGCCGGGCGGAGGGGCTCCTCACTTCTCAGACGGGGCGGCTGCCGGGTGGAGGGTCTCCTCACTTCTCAGACGGGGCGGCCGGGCAGAGACGCTCCTCACCTCCCAGACGGGGTCGCGGCCGGGCAGAGGCGCTCCTCACATCCCAGACGGGGTGGCGGGGCAGAGGCGCTCCCCACATCTCAGACAATGGGCGGCCGGGCAGAGACGCTCCTCACTTCCTAGTTGGGATGGCGGCTGGGAAGAGGTGCTCCTCACTTCCTAGATGGGATGGCGGGCGGGCAGAGACGCTCCTCACTTTCCAGACTGGGCAGCCAGGCCGAGGGGCTCCTCACATCCCAGACGATGGGCGGCCAGGCAGAGACGCTCCTCACTTCCCAGACGGGGTGGCGGCCGGGCAGAGGCTGCAATCTCGGCACTTTGGGAGGCCAAGGCAGGCGGCTGGGAGGTGGAGGTTGTAGCTAGCCGAGATCACGCCACTGCACTCCAGCCTGGGCAACATTGAACACTGAGTGAACGAGACTCCGTCTGCAATCCCGGCACCTCGGGAGGCCGAGGCTGGCGGATCACTCGCGGTTAGGAGCTGGAGACCAGCCTGGCCAACACAGCGAAACCCTGTCTCCACCAAAAAAATACGAAAACTGGTCAGGCGTGGCGGCGCACGTCTGCAATCGCAGGCACTCGGCAGGCTGAGGCAGGAGAATCAGGCAGGGAGGTTGCAGTGAGCCGAGATGGCAGCAGTACAGCCCAGCTTCGGCTCGGCATCAGAGGGAGACTGTGGAAAGAGAGGGAGACTGTGGGGAGAGGGAGAGGAGGGAGAGCAGGGAGAGGGAGAGGGTCTGACCAATTTTTTAAAAAGTGAGATACTTTAAAAAGTTTCTTCAGCATACCAACAAAAAAATGAAGGTAGCATTGCATTTTACTACAGATGTGCAGATATTCATTAAAGTTCACCATTGTCATATATATGGCTCAACAGTAGTATTTAAGAATATGCTGTAAAACAACCATCTTTAGAGTCAAAAGAATGTAATTTTAAAACCTTTATAAATTAAAGCAGTTTATAAAGTTGTCTTAATTGTAAAATAGCTAACCTAGTTACAATTAATGTGTTCCAAAACTGACCTACTTGAAAAACTAGTCTTATATATTTGTTGAGTATGTGAACCATGATTAGGTCTTGCTATTTGGTATTAACACTGTCAAGTTACAGACCACAGCTGGTTCATAGAAAAGCTACTTTGAATAATGGAATTGAATTCCATAGAAATTTTCTACAAGACCAACTCAGCTATGGGGAGAAACACGAAACTGTCAGGTGAATATTCCTACAGATGATTGGGGCCACCTCAGAATTCACCCCTGCTACCACTATGAAAGGGACCAAAAAAAACAAAAAAAGCAACCTCTATTCTGTAGTTACTAAAGGTTACATATTCAAATATATCTCATCTACTTGAAAAGCTTCACTGATTCTTTCAACCGCCAGACCTTAAATTCATCAGCATCTTGAAACTCCACCAAGCCCAGTCATGTGCCACAGCTGAAATTTGTTTTTGGTTTTTTTTTTAAACATAATTTACTCGAGTCTAAAATTTCAGTCAACCAATGAGGTGAACTGTTAGAGCCACCTCCAGCTATATAATCTACTCCTACACATGTTCTGAAGGTTTTTGCCAGTATATTATTGCCACGATCTTGCATGTCCTGGATTACTAGCATCCCCTTTCCCATTGGCAAGGTGCTTAGCACTGCACTTAAACCCAAGAGTGCCACCAAACCAATTTCTAAATCCCATGTTTTTAAGTCCGTCCTCTGAGATCACCCTACTTTTTGTACCAGTTCTGGATCAGGGTTCAGTCTGGAAACAGAAATATTGCAATTTGAACAAGGGAAAGTTAACATAAAGAATTATTAACTAGTAATAGATTAACCATTAAAGGGTAAAGAGAACTCTGAAAGATGTAGGTGTATCAGCTATAGGAGCAGCTACTCCCTCTGTGCCTGAGGCAGAGTATGAAAGAAAGAGACAGATGGGAGAGAGAGCCTACCCAAGGCGGATATTCAGACCTTTTGAAGAAGGTAAAGCTGTAGTCTGTTGCAGTTTTAAGTTCCTGAGGATGGCACCAGCCGAGGGTTAAAAGCAAGAGTATTGTTTGCTGGAGTGCCAACAAAACTATCTAGGAAGCTGCTCTGGGTGGTGCTGTCGAAAATCACTGGGAAGTTAGCTGGGGTGACTGGAACTCACCTGAAGCCACTCATGTGGTATCCCTAAAACTGGTGGGTGAGCACCGCTGGGTGTCCCACGCATCACATGAGGCCACGGGAGAAAGAAGAGGAAAACACAGTGGAACCAGGAGGAAATCCTCTTCCTCCTGTAGTATTCCTCCAGTGCTTGCTATTGGCATAAGAAAAACATTTGAAGAGTCCAGCTTCATTATTGCAAAGCAGAGCAGTAAAGTATAGATTTGGAACTGAAAGGCAATAAATTGATAACTAATATAGCATCCCTCTTAACCTATGCCTAGAATGGAATACAATTTCCAGATGTAGTTTAGCCAGCATAAGTAGAGCAGGATACCTACCCCACCCCGCATCATTCCTGGTACTATGTTGTTGATGTTGCTTGCCAAGAATGTAAGCTCTCTATGGGTGGTGATTCTTTTTTTTTTTTTTTTTGGGACGCAGTCTTGCTCTGTTGCCCAGGTTGGAGTGCAGTGGGACAATCTCGGCTCACTGCAACCCCCGCCTCCTTGGTTCAAGCAATTCACCTGTCTCAGCCTTCTGAGTAGCTGGGACTACAGATGCACACCACCACACTGGGCTAGTTTTTGTATTCTTAGTAGAGACGGGGTTTCACCATGTTGGCCAGGCTGGTGTTGAACTCCTGACCTCAGGTGATCTGCCCGCCTCAGCCTCCCAAAGTGCTGGGATTACAGGCGTGAGCCACCGTGCCCAGCTGGGTGGTGATTTTTTATTGCTTTATCCCTAGAACCTAAATGGAACCTGGCACATAGTATATGTACTTAAGGGATAGTTGAATGAATGAGTGATTACAGCTCAAGATAGCGTTAAATTGTTGTCTTTTTTATGTTAGATTCATCCAAATTAGTGAAAGAAAAACTGCAGTTTGACCTAGTCAACCAACTGAAATGGATTGATATAGAATTCTGAGTGGCTGAGTTAAAGGACACCTTATTTGATTTGGTTTAAGAAAATTGATCGGCCGGGCGCAGTGGCTCACGCCTATAATCTCAGCACTTTGGGAGGCCAAGGCAGGTGGATCATGAGGTCAGGAGTTCAAGACCAGCCTGGCCAACATGGTGAAACCCTGTCTCTACTAAAAATACAAAAAAATTAGTTGGGTATGGTGGCGGGCACCTGTAATCCCAGGTACTAGGGAGGCTGAGGCAGAGAACTGATTGAACCTGGGAGGCGGGGGTTGCAGTGAGCTGAGATTGCGCCACTGCACTCCAGCCTGGGCAACAGAGCGAGACTCTGTCTCAAAAAAAAGAAGATTGATCACCTGCTAGAGCATGGATTGACCCCTCTTCTGATGACTTGGTATGTGTTTGTACACACTGTTAACACCCCTTTCTATAGAATAGGTCACAATTATGGGTTGGGCGTGGTGACTCAATGCCTGTAATCCCAAGACTTTGGGAGGCTGAGGCAGAAAGATTGCTTGAGCCCAGGAGTTCGAGACCAGCCTGGGCAACATAGTGAGACCTGTCTCTGCAAAAATTAGCCTGGCATGGTGGCACATGCCCACAGTCCCAGCTACTCCATAGGTTGAGGCAGGAGGATCGCTTGAGCCCAGGAGGTTGAGACTGCAGTGAATTATGATCACAACACTGCACTCCATCCTGGGCAACAGAGCTGAGACCCTACCTATCTCAAGGAAAAAAAAAAAAAAAAAAAAAAAAAGAATAGGTCAACCAGCCTGCCCAACATGGCGAAATCCCATCTCTACTAAAAATACAAAAAATTAGCCGGGCGTGGTGGCGGGCACCTGTAGTCCCAGCTACTTGGGAGCCTGAGTCAGGAGAATCGCTTGAACCCAGGAGGCAGAGGTTGCAGTGAGCCAACCATATCTTGTATTCAGATGTTTAAATGTATGCATAGGTTGCTTATGCATACATTATGAGAACCTATGCTACATGTTTTAAATGTATGCATAGGTTCTCATGGCATACATTTATGAGATCTCGGCTCACTGCAACCTCTGCTTCCTGGATTCAAGCAATTCTCCTGTCTCAGCCTCCCGAGTAGCTGGAACTGCAGTCGCATGCCACCATGCCTGGCTAATTTTTGTATTTTTAGTAGAGAGGGGTTTCACCCTGTGGGTCAGGCTGGTCTCGAACTCCTGACCTCAGGTGATTCACCCGCCTCAGCCTCCCAAAGTGCTGGGATTACAGGTGTGAGCCACCACGCCTGGCCAGCAATCTGATTTCATCTGTTCCCAATCACTCCCTCCATTTAACCCTAGGTGTTTTTTGGAAGCAAACCCCAGATCATTTGATCTTTATATTAGCATGTATCTCAAAAAAAAAAAAAAAAAAAGGTTCCTTTTTAGAGCGTAATTGCAATACCATTAACAAACACACACCGGTTCCCTAGTACCAAATATCCAGTCAGTATTCAATTCACCAGTTATCTCATAATTAAAAAAAAAAAACTAGCTCGTTAGAATTAGAATCTAAATTTATTTTAATCCATAGATTCTTCTATAGGGGATATATATATAAAATACAGTTTGGATTTTACTTGTGTTTTAAAGATGCCAGAGATTTAACTGTGCTCATAGCCATAGGGGGAGAAATGAGGAGAGAAGGAATGAAAAATTAAGTCTAGAAGGTTGGAGGACTGGGTGGCAAGAAGGTGATAAAGGGCATATTTGCTGTCCTTGGAAAGGAGAATCATGTGTATTTTGCATATTCTCTGGTTTAGCATTTTCCCCAAATTAAAAAGAAATAAAAATGGGGGATTATATTTTTCTCATAAATAGGAAGGAAAGAAGTAATGATGGGCTCTGATGTAGATAAATTTATGGTAGAGGAAACAGCAGTCATATAATATCATTTTCTATAAAGTAAAATACTATATTTTGGATGGAGTGAGCTGGAAAAGAAAGTATGTATAACAGACTGTGGAGAATGAGAAAGGAAGTTGCATGGGGACACATTTTGTTTTTGTTTTTGAGACAGAGTTTTGCTCTCTCGCCCAGGCTGGAGTGCAGTGACGTGATCTTGGCTCACTGCAACCTCCGCCTCCCAGATTCAAGCCATTCTTCTGCCTCAGCCTCCTGATTAGCTGGGATTACAGGCGTGTGCCACCACACCCAGCTAATTTTTGTATTTTTGGTAGAGACAGGGTTTCACCATGTTGATCAGGCTGTTCTTGATCTCCTGACTTTGTGATCCACCTGCCTCAGCCTCCCAAAGTGCTGAGATTACAGGCGTGAGCCACCACGCCTTGCCAGGGACACATGTTTTTATAGGAAGTTGTGTAGAGAGGTGTGTTTATAGGAACAAGTACATTCAGTATGATAATAAATCAAGTGTTGTAGGAGGTAGAATACTGAAAATATTCAGTATTCTGAGTTGACAGCTCAGCTACTGCCAACTTAGCCTGTATTATGGTCTCAGGGTAGCATCCTTCACCTGTGGCCACTCTGAGACACATCCAGCAGAATTTCTGGTTGAAGCAAAACAAGTGTGCTATGTGATCTTAAAGTTATCTCCTTCCTGCTGGAGATTTCCTTCAAATGCCTTGGTGTTTTCAAATATTGCTAGAGGGCTAAACTCAGAGTCTTCCAACCATTGTAGGGATGTCAAATATCGTTAATTTATTTTTGTTTTTTTAATTGAGATGGGTTTGAAGCCTTTTTTGGGGGGAGTGGGGGAAAGAGTCCTGTTTTGTCACCTAGGCTGGAATGCAGTACGGGATCTGGGCTCACTGCACCCTCTGCCTCCCGAGTTCAAGCAATTCTCCTGCCTCAGTCTCAGTGGCTGTGATTACAGACATGCACCATCACGCCTGGCTAATTTTTGTATTTTTAGTAGAGATGGGGTTTCACCACATTGGTCAGACTGGTCTTGAACTCTTGGCCTCATGTCCTCTGTGGGCCTCAGCCTCCCAAAGTGCTGGGATTACAGGCATGAGCCACCGCATCCGGCCTAAAATATTATTTTAAATCAAGAAAGGTTAGTGGGCTTTTTGCTAGTTTAATACAGTGGAGAAGGACGCTAATATAGTTGGATATGAACATTTGGATCTATTTAATTATAAAAAATGGAGTTGGCTGAAAATCTGAGAAAGGAGTAGGCTTCCTGTCACGTTTTTTATTGAAATACTTTTATTTTTATTTTGAAAGTTTTTTTTCTTTTGTGTTTTTGGAGACAGGGTCTTGGTCTGTTGCCCAGGAATACAGTGGTTCTATCATAGCTCACTGCAATCTTGAAATCCTGGCTCAAGCAATCCTCCCACCTCAGCCTCCAAAGTAACTGGGATGACAGGTGTGCACTACCGTGCCTGGCTAATTTTTTAAATTTTTTTTGTAGAGGTTGGGGTCTTGCTACGTTGCCCAAGCTGGTCTCCAATGCCTGGGCTCAGGCGATCCTCCTGCCTCCACCTCCCAAAGTGCGATGATTACAGGTGTGAGCCGCCATGCCCAGCTTATTTTGAAATAATTTCAAATTTATAGAAAAGTTGAAAGAACTTTATACATTTTTCCAGATTCAACAATCAATACAATTTTACCACAACTATTTTAGCATTCTGTAAGATATGTATGTATATGAATATACACGTATTTTCCTTGTCACCTTTGTTTTATCTAATAATCTAAGATGTTCTCACATGCGTTACTTACAATGTCAACAGTAACTGGTATCCCCGTGTGCGTGAAAAAAACAAAAAACAAAAAACAAAAACAGTGGTGATTGTCAGGGCACAGTGGCATGTACCTGTAGTCCCTGCTACATGGGAGGCTGATGTGGGAGAATCACTTGGGGCCAGGAGCTCAGTCAAGGCTGCAGTGAGCTATAATTATGCCTGTGAATAGCTACTGCACTCCAGCCTAGGCAACAAAGTGAGACCCCATCTCTAAAAATAAATAGAAAAAAAAGTTTTTAATTTAAAAAAAACTGTCAGTAGTAAATGAAAATACCACATCCAGACATTTTCCCCTTTCTTTTCTGTGAAGCACCTTTGCCAGCATTAATTTTTCTTAATTTTTATTGTTATGCCATTTTAACGTCTTTATGATTAAGTTTAGCTCTTAATGAGATACTGTGTTGTGTATTTTTTCATTTCTCACATGGCTAAGCTTCTATCCCAAAAGCATAATGAAGCCTGAACTTTGTCTTGGATTCCTTGACTTTCTGCAGGGAATGGGGAGAGGGAAGAACGGGGCTGTAGGAGGCTAGAAGAGTGAGCCTGCACTGGAGTATATAGGGATTTGGACTAACAGACTTCTAAAACTGTAAAGGAGTTTAGAGACCAAATACTAGCACAGCCCTTAGTAAAGACCCCCAAAGAGCTTGTGTTTGTGAGGGTTATATCTATTTATCAAACTAAAACTGGAGAAACCTGAAAAATACTTATCTCATTTTAAAAAGTAATAATAAACAATATTTTTATTGAGAAGTATAGTTTCAAAAATGAAGGAGATTAGTAAGAACAGTGGTAGCGTTTTTGCCTTTTTTTTTTTTTTGAGACGGAGTCTCGCCCTGTTGCCCAGGCTGGAGTGCAGTGGCACGATCTCAGCTCATTGCAACCTCTGCCTCCCGGGTTCAAACAGTTCTCCTGCCTCAACCTCCTGAGTAGCTGGGATTACAGGCACACGCCACCATGCCCAGTTTTTTTTTTTTTTTTTTTTTTTTGGTAGAGACTGTGTTTTACTATGTTAGCCAGGCTGGTCTCGAACTCCTGACCTCTTGATCCGCCCACTTCGGCCTCCCAAAGTGCTGGGATTACAGGCGTGAGCCATCGAGCCCAGCCATGGTTTCGCTTTTAAAAATCTTTTAAATGTCTGTCTTAATAGAACACAGCTGTATTTTTATATCTGCCTCTGCATTCAGTCTGTCACAATATGTTGTTTGGGTTGCAGCATATGAAGAAAATCCATTTCACACAAATACGTAGTTAGGAGGAGGAATATTTTGACAGTTTTTTTTCCAGGTAACTATGGGTATTTGATTTGACATCAAAACTTCACAAATGGTAGTTTCTTTTCTTCTTCTTCCTTTTTTTTTTTTTTTTTTTTTTTTTGTAGAGATAGGGTCTCATTATGTTGCCCAGGCTGATCTCAAATTCCTGGGCTCTGGCCAGGTGCTGTAATCCCAGGACTTTGGGAGGCCGAGGCGGGTGGATCACCTGAGGTCAGGAGTTTGAGACCAGCTTGGCCAGCATGGTAAAACCCCGTCTCTACTAAAAATACAAAAAATTAGCCAAGTGTGGTGGTGGCTGCCTGTAATCCCAGCTACCTGGGAGGCTGAGGCAGGAGAGTTGCTTGAACCCAGGAGGTAGAGGTTACAGTGAGCCGAGATTGCACCATTGCACTCCAGCCTGGGCAGCAAGAGCAAAACTCTGTCTCCAAAAATGAAAAAAATATTCCTGGGCTCAAGCAGTTCTCCCACCTCAGCCTCCCAAAGTGCTGTGGTTTACAGGGGTGAACTACTGCACCTAGCCAAGTGGTAGTTTCTTAAAGGTTATTTGCAATGGGGAATCTGAAACCATATCAATGAACTTTTTGTACTGTTATTTAAAATCCATCAGTCTATCTTGCACTTGGAATGGATCATATGTGACAGAATTAGTCTAGTTTTGATATGTAGATATGCTACTTGTTTAATTAGTACTTTAAATGTTTAGCCATATGCCTTTTCTGTTAAATGCCTTCAATTTCACAGAGGTAGAAAACTGTCCCCTGTCCTTCCCCATTCTACTTTTATAGGAGAATCAAAGTCTCTAGGGATGGCCAGTGGTAGGGGTAAGTATTTTTTCTACTGCATTATGTAAATTGCTTCTTGTTTAGAATTTCATTTTCCGTAGTTTTACTGAAATAGACTCTCTGAGTAGATTGCAAGTATGCTAAAAAAATTTATTCTGAAGGCTGTTATTTCTACAGGGGAGTTTGCCTGCTTCTGCTGTGTAGTTTTAAGAACAAAATCTAGGTCAGCAGTATTGAATAAAGATGTGGGAGTGAGCCTCTGGTCAAACATGCTCCTTAATAATAATGGTGGCGGGGTGATTCTGAACTTTGCTGTTGAGATAGCTGCTCCAGGCTGTGCTGCACCCTGTGGAAGGGAATAACCAGCAAAATTCTGCATCTTAAAACCAGATTTGGGCCAGGTGTGGTGGCTCACACCTATAATTGCAGAATTTTGGGAGGCCAAGGCGGGTGGCTCACCTGAGGTCAGGAGTTTGAGACCAGCCTGACCAACATGGTGAAACCTCGTCTCTACTAAAAGTACAAAAATTAGCCAGGCATGGTGGTGCACACCTGTAATCCCAGCTACTCGAGAGGCTGAGGCAGGAGAATCGCTTGAACTTGGGAGGTTGCAGTGAGTGGAGATCGTGCCACTGCACTCCAGCCTAGGCAACAGAGTGAGACTCCACCTCAAAAAATTTTTTAAAAAAATGAAAACAACAACAACAACAAAAAACAGACTTTCATGCTCCTTCTCCAGGAGGGATGAGGAAAATGTACCCATTTCTCTGATTAAAAACTTATTTTTTGATCAAGAGGTGGTTGTTTAAAAAAAAAAACAAAAACTATTTCTTTACAGTTTCTTACCATGAGTAAGAAATATAAGCAGAATCAGAGTTTTTAATGTTTATCTTAGAAATGATAGGCTATTGTTTAAATTATTTTGGAATTCCTTATGCTTTTTTAAAAAAAAAAATTATGTCACCAACCTTATGCTCTTTATAATAAATGCAAATCACTTTCCAAGAAGTTTGGTGTATAATGTGAATTTAACTTACATCATTTAGCCCAAATAATGATCTTGTGATAATTTGATAGCAACTTATTTATTGAATACTATTCTGTCTCATGCAGTTAGCTAGGCATTGTGAGGAAATAAAAGTAGTAAAAGCACAGTATTTTCTTTTTAAACATTAATGAGTTCACTTACTAACATGTAAAATAATGAAAATTTTAATGATAAATAGAATACTTAAAGGCTTTTTAATTTTTTAAAAAAAGACTAACAGGAAAACATGTGCTTAAGGACTAAATTCTTTCCTAGTAACAGTGAATGGTAAAAGAGCTAAGTAGTGGAAAATGAGCATTAAAGTCATCAGAGAGGTTCTGTGGAAGCTATGAGGCCCAAGTGGTGGCTTTGGAATTGGATCAGGGAGGAGACATTTCAAGCAGGGGATCAGTGATCTCATGAGCAAAGGCACAGGGGCAGAGTGGAGCACAGGCTCTAGCAGGAGCCATGAGGGGACAGCATACTTACTGCATGACTTTCCTGTTGGAGTAGTAGGGAACAAGCCTGGGATGGGTTCATTTGATGGGTAAGGAAGGCTTTAGATTAGCATCTAACATTTGCCGTAATAATGTTTTGTGTTGTTGAAGCCCTAAACACATCGTCTTTATAAGCTTTGAAATAGATGGGTAGGTGCACCTTCTCTAAATAGGATGTGACTTGAAGAATGTTCTTTACTTAACCATAATTTTAGAACTGAACAAGTATCCTTAGAGGTCATTACTGTGACTAAGAGAGATGAAAGGGCTGTCCCAAATTTACATGGTTAGCCTGTGGCAAAGCCAGGGTTAAGAACTCAAATATGGGCCTGGTATAGAGGCTCATGCATGTAATCCTAGCACTTTGGGAGGTCAAATCCGGAGGATTGCTTGAGCCCAGTTGTTCAACGCCAGCCTGGGCAATGTATGGAGACCCTGTCTCTACCCCCAAAATAATAACAATAATAAATTAGAAGGGCATAGTGGCACACATCTGTGTCCTTAGCTACTGGGGAAGCTGAGAGGGGAGGATTGCTTGAGCCCTGGAAGTTGAGGCCGCAGTGAGCTGTGATTGCGCCACTACACCTGGGAGACAGTCAGACCTTGTCTCAATTAACAATTCCCTTTTTTCTTTTTTTCCTTTGAGACAGAATCTCGCTCTGTCGCCCAGGCTGGGTGCAGTGGCACAGTCTCGGTTCACTGCAACCTCCACCTCCCAGGTTCAAGCAATTCTCCTGTCTCAGCCTCCCGAGTAGGATTACAGGTGTGCGCCACCATGCGTGGCTAATTTTTGTAATTTTAGTAGAGACAGCGTTTCATCATGTTGGCCAGGCTGGTCTCTAACTCCTGACCTCAAGTGATCTGCCTGCCTCTGCCTTCCCAAAGTGCTGGGATTACAGGCATGAGCCACCACACCCAGCAGAGATCTTGTCTCAATAAAATAAAAGTAAGAACTCAAATATGTCTGCTGGTGCCCAGCTGTTCTCTCCCTCCTTTCCCTCTATAGATTTTTTAGAATATTTAATAATAATAATAAAAGAAGAAAAATGGCCGGGTGCAGTGGTTCATGCCTGTAATCCCAGCACTTTGGGAGACTGAGGCGGGCGGATCACCTGAGGTCAGGAGTTCGAGACCATCCTGGCCAACATGGTGAAACCTCGTCTCTACTAAAAATACAAAAATTAACTGGGCATGGTGGCAGGCGCCTGTAATCCCAGCTACTCAGGAGGCTGAGGCACGAGAATCGCTTGAACCCGGGAGGCAGAGGTTGCAGTGAGCTGAGATTGTGCCATCGCGCTCCAGCCTGGGGGACAAGAGTGAGACTTCGTCTCAAAAAAAAAAAAAAAAAGAAGAAAAAGGAAAAGCTGTTCTTGAAGGTAGCCAAAGGTTCTGAGATTGATTCCTACCTTCAACCTGAGAACATCAGAAACATCTTTCTCCTATAATTTTCTGATTAATTTCACTGCAGTAATCCAGAATGGGGTTGTTTTATTACATTTGTGTTTTGTGATTCAAGAACTAAGACAAATATATTAATCCTATGAAAAAACATATTGCTTTTAATATTTTTACTAATTTAAAAAGGCGTTTATCCAAGTTTCATCACCTTTTCTTCCCCTCTGCTCAGTGTATATGCCACTTGTGAACCTTCCCGAGGATGCTGTGGTTTGTTCTTTGATTCATCATCATTTTTCTGGCTTAGACAAGTGATGAGTACTTTCATCTACTTAAATGACCAAGTATTTCATCTGTCTAATAACTGCTGAGTCTTATTTGTAAGTTATGTTTTACCAGATTTTTGAGAATTATAAAGATGAATGGATAAGTCAAAAGTCTCAGAATTAATTTTAAAATTAAAATGGGCTTCAGAAATTATGTAGCACAATTTTTTTTTTAAATTCTGGATGAGTAGTGTAGCTCTAACAGTCTTAAGGTCACACCCAAAGTTAAGTGGCAGAGTCAAGATTAGAACCTGGGTCTCCTGATTCTGTTTTCTTTCTTTTCTTTTTTTTTTTTTTTTTGAGACAGAGTTTCGCTCTTGTCACCCAAGCTGGAGTGCAGTGGCGCGATCTTGGCTCACTGCAACCTCCACCTCCCGGGTTCAAGCAGTTCTCTTGCCTCAGCCTCCCGAGTAGCTGGGATTACAGGAGCCCGCTACCATGCCTGGCTAATTTTATATTTTTAGTTGAGACGGGGTTTCTCCATGTTGGCCAGGCTGGTCTTGAACTCTTGACCTCAGGTGATCTGCCTACCTTGGCTTCCCAAAGTGTTGGGATTACAGGCGCCAGCCACCGTGCCTGGGCTCCTGATTCTGTTTTCTAGTTCTGTTTTCCTTCTTTAGCATATTTCTTTTTGGTTTAGATTGCTTTTCTGTCCTGTGAAGAAGCTTTGTTTTTAAAGATTTCCTCAATGTTACGTGTGCCATTATAAGAACTAGGCATTATATATTTGTATATTTTGTTGCGTGCTTGTAGCTAGATTTTTTTTTTTTAACATATAAGGGTTTTAGAATAATACCTGATCCATAAGTCTCTCCTTTCTCCTCCCCCTTTTTTCTTTTCTTTTTTTTTAAGACAGAGTTTCGCTCTGTTGCCCAGGCTAGAGTACAGTGATGTGATCTCGGGTCACTGCAACCTCTGCCTCCCAGGTTCAAGCAATTCTGCCTCAGCCTCCCGAGTAGCTGGGATTACAGGTGCCTACCACCACACCCGGCTAATTTTTTGTTTTCTTAGTAGAGACGGGTTTTCACCACGTTGGTCGGGCTGGTGCCAAACTTCTGGCCTCAAGTGATCCACCACCTCAGCCTCTCAAAGTGCTAGGATTACAGGTGTGAGCCACCATGCCTGGCCTCTTTCTCTCCTTCTTCTCCTTCTTTGTCTCTCTCCCACCCTCCTCTTTCTCCCCTTCTTTCCTCCCTACACCTTCTTTGGCTTCATTCTTAGGCAGTGTCTTTCAGGGTTGAGAAAGATGGCCACTGGCAGCTATATTCTTAATTTTATATTCTTATATAAAATTCTTAATTTTTTTGAGGTATATTCCTAATTTTTTTTTTTTTTTTGGAGACTAAGTCTCGCTATGTCACTGCAGCTGGAGTGCAGTTGTGTGATCTCGGCTCACTGCAGCCTCTGCCTCCCGGGTTCAAGCAATTCTCCTGTCTCAGCCTCCTGAGTAGCTGGGACTACAGACATACGTCACCACACCCCCGGCTAATTTTTGTATTTTTAGTAGAGATGGGGTTTCACCATATTGATCAGGCTGGTCTCGAACTCCTGACCTTAGGTGATCCACCCGTCTCAGCCTCTCAAAGTGCTGGGATTACAGGTGTGAGCCACCACGCCCGGCCAGCTCAGGTATATTATTATGGTTCAATATCTTAAAATGTCTGTATATCAGGTTTCTCCAAAAGGGCTTTGGGCCTGCTTGAATCACAAGTCTACTTCTTCGGTGGGGAAAGCAAAATACCAGGACCAAATAGAGGAATGGGATGGTTCCTAGGGGTGGGTTTCCCTTTAGAAGGCATTCAGGCAGACAAATCTTAAGTTTCTATTTGGCCTTTGAAAATCTAGCTGCCGTTTATGAAGAACTGCTGTCCTTCATAAATGTGTTTCATCCAAAGTGATATGCTCTTGGTTTTCCCATTCTTGCCCATGGCCCTAACTTCTATTTTGCTTGCTGTGTGTCTTCCCCACTTTGTCTCTTTCTCTGTTTCCCAGCTTCATTTAATTACATCCTTCTATCTTCCTAGATTCAATTAAGTTCTAGTCTCCTACAGGAAGATCCTAGATCATCCCACGACTGTGTTATGTGACTGTTCTTTAAACTCCTATAAGTAGCACTTACTGCATTGTAGACACTTGTCCTACATAAACCATAATGGTTATTATAGGATTAGCAATAATTTAGCATGTTTCTCATAATTTTCTAAGCACTTCACATATCTTAGCCTTATGAAGTAGGTATTAGTTATGAAAACTAAAGCTTGCAGAGGTTTGCATCATTGGGCATGTCTTAAACTCTCAACTAGGCTAATACTTGCTTCTGTGTTTTCGTAGTGCCTAAGCATAGGGTGGTGATGGTGGTGATCTAAGTTGCATGAGAGCAGGACATTTCACCATTTGGTTTACTGCTGAATCACTAATGCCTGGAATAGCGATTGACAGTATGTGCTTAAATTGGTAAATGAATTATCTGGACAAATGTGGCATGGTTTAAACTTCAGAGGTTTGGATTAGGTGATCCTCTAGGTTCCTTTCACTTTAAAGTTCTGAGGTTACCACTGGAGGAAAAAAACAAAAAAACAAGGAAAGAGCTGAGTGTGTGAAATAGAAGGAGTCACTGATTCGTTTGTTAGTAATATGTAAATTATGAGCCGCGCTAATATTGTTTATAAGAAAGCAGACTGGGCCAGGCACGGTGGCCTGTAATCCCAGCACTTTGGGAGGCCAAGATGGGTGGACTCCTTGAGCCCAGAAGTTCAAGACCAGCCTAGGTAACATGGTGAAATCCTGTCTCTACCAAAAATACAATAATTAGCCGAGCGTGATGGCACGTGCTTGTAGTCCCAGTACTCAAGAAGCTGAGGTGAGAGGATAATTTGAGCCTGGGAGACGGAGTTTAGGGTGAGCTGAGATCAAGTCACTGGATTCCAGCCTGGGAGACAAAAGGAGACGCTGTCTCAAAACTATGCCATCAGTATACAGCAGATACTAAAAGGTATTGAAGGGGTAGAAATTTGACTGGGGAAAAGTAGGGTTCAAAACCCTAATCACTTTTTTAAAAAAATTATTTAATATGTTGTGGTGCTGTTGATTCAGTGCTGCCTGGTCACCACCAGTAGATTAGCTCTTGCTGTCCTGTCCCTCTCTTTACCCAGTG
Organism: Pan paniscus; assembly: GCF_029289425.2. Taxonomy (NCBI): domain Eukaryota; kingdom Metazoa; phylum Chordata; class Mammalia; order Primates; family Hominidae; genus Pan; species Pan paniscus. Next base: position 47,902,434 of record NC_085926.1, on the reverse strand, counting down.
CCTGAGTCTGTTGCTTCAGTCAGCCTTGAGATTTCTTCTCCAGCAGTGTTTAAAAACAAGTATGTGTGACCTATGTAAAATTGGCCTTACATATCTGCTGAAATGGTGATGAATACATACATAGAGTACAGAAAATTAAACTACATAATTAACCCAATTTCACCACATTCAGCTCTGGGGAACCTACTTGTGTTGAAATGCCATTTAAAGTTGGCTTTTGGGGCCAGGTGCAGTGACACATGCCTGTCATCCCAGCACTTTGGGAGGCTGAGGCAGCAGATCACTTGGGTTGAGGAGTTTGAGACCAGCCTGGCCAACATGGTAAAACCCTGTCTCTACTAAAAATACAAAAAATTAGCCGGGCGTGGTGGCAGGCGCCTGTAGTCCCAGCTGCTTGGGAGGCTGAGGCAGGAGAATGGCGTGAATCTGGGAGGCGGATCTTGCAGTGAGCCCAGATCGTGCCACTGCACTCCAGCCTGGGTGACAGAGCAAGACTCTGTCTCAAAAAAAAAAAAAAAGCTGGGCAGGGTGGCATATGCCAGTAGTCCCAGCTACTTGGCAGGCTGAGGTGAGAGGATCGCTTGAGTCAGGGAGGTCGAGGCTGCAGTGAGCTATGATCGTACTACCACACTCCAGCTTGGGTGACAGAGTGAGACCCTGTCTCAAAAAAAAAGAAAGAAAAAAACTTTATTGAGGTGTAATTTACATACCCAAAAATTTACCTGTTGTAAGTGTGGAAGTAAATGATTCTTAGTAAAATTACGGAGTCGAAATGATTCTTAGTAATATTATGGAGTTGTGCAACCATCAGTGTAATCCACCGTTAGAACATTTTTTTATTACCCTAAAAGTTCCCTTGAGCCCATTTACAAAGCCAGTCCCTTTTCTGACCTACAGTTTCAGGTGACCATTGATCTGCTTCCTGTTATAGTTCTGTATGTTCTAGAAATTTCATATAAATGGAATCATACAATATATATTCTTTGGTATCTTGATTTCCTCACTTAGCATAATGCTTTTGAGATTCTTCTCTACAAAAATTTTAAAAAAAATTAGCCAGGTGTGGTGGCATGCACCTGTAGTCCCAGCTACTCTTGAGGCTGAGGCAGGAAGATCTCTTGAGCTCAGGAGTTTAAGGTTGCAGTGAGCTGTGATCGTGCCACTGCACTCCAGCCTGAGCAACAGAGCAGGACTGTCTCAAAAATAAAAACAAAAAAAGATAGCCAAGCATGGTGGTGTACACCTGTGGTCTCAGCTGTAGGTGTCTCTTGCAGAGGCAAGAGGATTACTTGAGCCCAGGAGTTTGAGGCTGCAAGGCAGTATGATTGCACCTGTGAACAGCCGCTGCACTCTAATAGTCTGGGCAACATAATGAGACCCCACTTCTAAAAATAAAGTAGAAATTAAAAATGGATACAGGACTTAGGCAGGCACGTCTCCAAAGAAAACATACAAATGACAGATGAACACATGAAAAAATGGTCAACATCATTAGTCATTAGAGCAGTCCAAATCAAAACCACAATAAGATGCTACTTCTTACCACATCTAGGGTGACTACGATAAAAAAAGATAACAACATGTTGGTGAAGATGTGAAGAAATTGGAGTCCTCATGTATTGTTATTGGGATTGTAAAATGATGCAGCCATTTTGGAAACAGTTTGGCAGTGTCTCAAAATATTAAACATAAAGTTGCTTTATGACCCAGCAGTTCTACTCCTAGGGATATATCCAAGATAATTGAAACACGTTCCCACAAAAACCTGTACGTGAATGTTCATAACAGCATTATTCACAATATCCAAAAAGTAGAAACAACCAAATGTCAACTGATTAATGCATAAACAAAGTGTGGTGGATCTACACAGTGGAATGTTATTTGGCTATAAAAAGGAATAAAGTTCAGTTACCATACTACAGCATGGATGAACCTTGAAAACATTGTGCTAAATGAAAGAGGTCAGTCACAAAAGATGACATATTGTGTGACTTCATTTATATGAAATATCTACATTAGGCAAATCCTTAGGAACAAAAAGTAGACGAGTGGTTACCGAGGGGTAGGGGAAAGTGGGAAAGGAGAAAAGATATGGGATTTCTTTTTTGGAGTGAAGAAAATGTTCTGAAGTTAGATAGTGGTGATGGTTGTATAACTGTGTATATGCTAAAAAACCTTTGAACTCGACTTTAAAAGAGTGAATTTTGTGAATTATACTCGATAAAACTGTTATTTAAAAAATAAAAAGAGGCTGGTCCAAGGGTAGTGAGTTATCTCAATTGTTCACAGTCAGTTACAGATTGAACTCCACGTTCCACTCTTTCCCTGCTTCTCACTGTTGTACTTGACTAGTCTTTAAAAATACAGATGGAGCCAGGCACAGTGGCTCAAACCTGTAATCCTAGGACTTGAGGAGGTTGAGATCAGAGAACTGCTTGAGCCCAGAAGTTGGAGACCAGCTTGGGCAACATAATGAGACCCTGTCTCTACAAAAAAAAAAAAAAAATTTTGTTTAAATTAGGCAGGTGTGGTGGCAAGTGCCTATATTTGTAGCTACTTGGGAGGCCAAGGTGAGAGGATTGCTTGAGCTTGGGAAGTTGAGGCTGCAGTCAGCCATGATCCACACTGCTGCATTCCAGCCTGGATGACAGAGCAAGACCCTGTCTCAACAACAAAAAAAGAGCAACTTTGAGAAAAACAAAAATAAGTAAATAAAAGGAAACCACCAAACTACCATTTTACACATTCTCAAAATTGCTCCTGTCAGTCTTTTTGTACAGCCTTTTTTAAAAAATAGGGCCTTTTTCTGTCACCAAGGCAGTAGTGTGATCACAGGTGACTGCAGCCTCGACCTCCCAGGCTCAAGCAATCTTCCTGCTTTAGCATCCTGAGTAGCTGAAACTAAAGGCACTCGTCACCATGCTTGGCTAATTTTTTTTTGTATGTTTTTGTAGAGACAGGGTCTCACTATGTTGCCCAGGCTGGTCTCAAACTCCTGGGCTCAGGTGACCTTCTTGCCTCAGCTTCCCGAAGTACTGGGATTACAGGCATGAACCATTGTGCCTGGCCTGATAACAGCCATTTTAGTGGTTTTGTAGTAGGAGTTCATTGTAGTTTTAATTTGCGTTTCCCTAAGGACTGATGAGCTTCATTCATGTGCATATTACGCATTATATATTTTCTTTGGTAAAATGTCTATTGAAATATTTAGCCAATTTTTTTTTTTTTTTTTTTTTTTGAGACAGAGTCTCGCTCTGTCACCCAGGCCAGAGTGCAGTGGCGTGATCTCCGCTCACTGCAAGCTCTGCCTACCAGGTTCACGCCATTCTCCTGCCTCAGCCTCCTGAGTAGCTGGGACTACAGGCATCCTCCACCATGCCCGGCTAATTTTTTTTTGTATTTTTAGTAGACAGGGTTTCACTGTGTTAGCCAGGATGGTCTCGATTTCCTGACCTTGTGATCCGCCCACCTTGGCCTCCCAAAGTGCTGGGATTACAGGCATGAGCCACTGCGCCCAGCCATCAAGTTTTAAATTGAGTTGTTTATCTTATAATTGTATTGTAAGAGATTATAATCTCTTCTACATACAAATCTTTTATCAGATTTATGATTTGCAGATATTTCTCGAAGTCTATGACTTCTCTTTTCATTTTCTTTAATAGTACCTTTGTTGTTGTCTTTTGTTTTTTTGTTTGGTTTTGTTTTTTGAGACGCAGTCTCACTCTGTTGCCCCAGGCTGCAGTACAGTGGCACAATGTCAGCTCACTGCAACCTTCGCCTCCCAGGCTCAGGTGATTCTCCTGCCTCAGCCTCCCGAGTAGCTGGGACTGCGGGCACAGGCCACCAGGCCCAGCTAATTTTTGTATTTTTTAGTAGAGACGGGGTGTCACCCAGTTGGCCAGGCTGGTCTTGAATTCCTGACTTCAGGTGATCCGCCTGCCTCGGCCTCCCAAAGTGCAGGGATTACAGGCATGAGCCACCATGCCTGGCCATTTAATAGTATCTTTGAAAAGCAAAAGTTTTAAATTTTCATGATGTCCCATTTATATATTTTGTCTCTTACAGATAGTGCTTTTGGTGACATGTCTAAGAAATCTTTGCCTAATCCAAAGTCACAAAGATTTTTTCCTGTTTATAAGTTTTTTTAGTTTTAACTCTTACATTAGGTCTTTGTCTTGTCTTTTTTTTTTGCATAATAAGTTAGCAAGTGAGCTACGTTAGGTCTTTGATCTGTTTGGAGTTAACTTTTGCATATGGTATGTGGTCAGTGTCCAATTGTTTCTGTATCATTTGTAGAAAAAAAATTTGTTTCTGGGTTGAATATAATTATGTTGAATTATATTATGTTTGTAGATAGCCAGTTGACCCTAACTTTGTATGTTTCTTTCTGAACCTGTTCTGTTCCAGTACCACGTTCTGAACCTGTTCTGTTCCAATACCACGTTGTCAATACCATGCTGAGTTGGTACAGTCTTGCTCTGTCACCCAGGCTGCAGTGCAGTGGCGCAATCTTGGCTCACTGCAACCTTCCCACTCCCAGGTTCAAGTGATTCTCGTGCCTCAGCCTCCTGAGTAGCCAGAATTACAGGCATGCATCACCATGCCCAGCTAATTTTTGTATTTTTGCTAGAGACAGGGTTTCACCATGTTGGTCAGGCTGGTCTCGAACTCCTGACCTCAAAGTGAGCTGCCTGCCTCAGCCTCCCAAAGTGTTGGGATTACAGGTGGTGAGCCACTTCTCCCAGCCTGAGTTGGTACATTTATAATAACTTTTGAAATCAGGTTATGTAAGCCCTTCAACTGTTTTTCTTCAAAATTGTTTTGGCTTTTCTAGGTTTTTTGCATTTTTATATAAATTATGGAATGAGCTTATTTTGTACATTCTTCAATATATTGGTCATTTTCAGGATTGCCATCTTAACAGTACTGAATCTTTCATTCCTGAGCATGTTATACCTTTCCACTTATTTAGGCTGGCTTTTTTTTTTTTTTTAATTCCAGCTCCCTGAAATTGTTGCTTTTGACAGTTTTATCCTTGTTCTTTCATGTGGAGAAATCACTACCCTCTTCGTGCCTGCATAACCTAGAAGTCACTCTGTAGTGTTTTTTTAACCTTAATGACCTACTTTATTTCCTTCTATCTAAAATTTTTTTTAGTGACAGAGTCTTGCTATGTTGCCCAGGTTGGAGTGCAGTAGCTATTCACAGGTGCGATCATAGTGCACTACAGCCTCAAACTCCTGGGTTCAGGTAATCCTCTCTCAGTCTCCCAAGTAAATGGGGCTACAGACGCACCATTGCACCCAGCTCCTTTTATCTTTCAATTAAAAGAAAGATAATTTTTTTCTTGTAAGTTTAAGTTTAAGTTAAGTTAAGTTGTAAGTTAAGTTTCTTTAAGTTGTAAGTTTTCTTGTAAGACACTAGCTAGATAGGATTTTTTATATTGTACTAGCTGTAATACTTTGTAGAAATTCCACTGTAGTGGAGGAGAAAACTGTAATATCTTGTAACTTTTGTTTTGTGTCTGTATTTTAAGGGTCTCCAACTGAATTCCTTGAAGAGAAAATGGCCTACCAGGAATACCCAAATAGCCAGAACTGGCCAGAAGATACCAACTTTTGTTTCCAACCTGAGCAAGTGGTCAATCCTATCCAGACTGGTAAGTGTTGGCTTGCTCGTGACTACTAAATGTGTGCTATGACATAAATGTGAAAAAGCTACAACCACCATTCAGATGAAAATGCTTTAGCTTAAGTATAGATCACAAAGTACAACCTTAGCATTGGTTTGTCCCTTTCTCTTCTTCATTTATCCTTTCCTTTGAGACACTTAATGCCCTCTAGTTCCCTGCTCTTCAAAACCTATTTTAAATACATTATGTGAAATTCATATACACTGAAGATTAGAGGATCCATAGTACCTTAGAACCTTAATTCTTCCAGAAGGAATTATTATGGTAATGTTAAACCAGTGCTGTTCTGTGCCAGGCACAGTGCTAGAGCCTTTATATACACATTATCGGTATTTCTTACCTAACTCTGCCAAATATATGTATCCTCTTTTGACAGAAGAGAAAGCTGATTCATACCCACTTTCTATAAAATTAAAAACAGGCCGGGTGCGGTGGGTTACGCCTGTAATCCCAGCACTTTGGGAGGCCAAAGTGGGCGGATCACCTGAGTTCGAGAGTTCGAGACGAGCCTGACCAACATGGAGAAACGCTGTCTCTACTAAAAATACAAAATTAGGCAGGTGTAGTGGCATATGTCTGTAATCCCAGCTACTCGGGAGGCTGAGGCAGGAGAATTGCTTGAACCTGCGAGGCGGAGGTTGCAGTGAGCCGAGATCGCGCCACTGCACCCCAGCCTGGGCAACAAGAGTGAAACTCCATCTCAAAAACAAACAAACAAACAAACAAAAAGCCTATCTGTAGTAGCCCAGAGCTAGAGTTGGTAGGAAGAATGAGTTCCAAAAGAGCCTTAAAGGAATAGCTTTGGTACTTCCCTGTTAGCCAGATTGAGAGCTCAAGTTATGTTTCCACTTAAATATGGCTTCTTTTTTGACATCTAACTTATAAGATGCTCATCGTTTGTTTCAAGTAACCTAGTATGTGATGTTCTGTACCATTTGTCAGTTATTGGCTTTCCTAGGTACAAAGTAATTATGGGGGGAGGGTGAAGAAAAAGCTGTATTGAGATACAATTCTTTTTTTTCTTTTTTTTGAGACAGAGTCTTGCTCTGTCACCCAGGCTGGAGTGCAGTGGCGCGATCTCAGCTTACTGCAACCTCTGCCTCCTGAGTTCAAGCGATTCTCCTGCCTCAGCCTCCCATATAGCTGGAATTACAGGTGCCCACCACACCCAACTAAATTGTATTTTTAGTAGAGACCAGGTTTCACCATGTTGGCCAGGCTGATCTCAAACTCCTGACCTCAGATGATCTGCCCACCTCAGCCTCCCAAAGTGCTGGGATTACAGGTGTGAGCCACTGCGCCTGGCCAATAATTCACAGTACCATACAGTTTACCCATTTAAAGTATATAGTTCGGCCAGATTCAGTGACTTGTGCCTGTAATCCCAGCACTTTGTGAGGCATAGGTGGGATGATCACTTGAGGCCAAGAGTTTGAGTCCAGCCTGAACAACATAATGGGATTCTGTCTCTACAAAACATTTTAAAAGTTAGCTGGTTGTGGCAGCACATGCCTGTAGTCCTAGCTACTCGGGAGGCTGGGGTGGGGGAATCACTTGAGTCTGCCACTTCAAAGCTGCAGTTACCTAGGATCGTGCTGCTGTACTCTAGCGTGGGCAACACAGCAGGACCCTGTCCCTGATAGATGTGTAGACAGACAGACAGACAGACAGATAGGTAGAGTAGATAGAGTAGATAAATGGAGTAACTTAGGCCAGGCGTGGTGGCTCACACTTGTAATCCCAGCACTTTGGGAGGCCGAGGCAGGCGGATCACCTGAGGTCAGGAGTTCGAGGCCAGCCCGGCCAACATGGTGAAACCTCGTCTCTACTAAAAATCAGCCGGGCATGGTGGCGGGCGCCTGTAATGCCAGCTACTTGGGAGGCTGAGGTTGGAGGATCGTTTGAGCCCGGGAGGCAGAGGTTGCAGTGAGCCGAGACTGTCCCACTGAACTCCAGCTTGGGTGACAGAGCCAGACCCTGTCTCAATAAAATAAAATAAATAAAATAGAGTAACTTAATTCCACTGAATTGGCCGGGCGTGGTGGCTCACGCCTGTCATCCCAGCACTTTGGGAGGCTGAGGTGGGCAGATCACCTGAGGTCAGGAGTTCGAGACCAGCCTGGCCAACATGGTGAAACCCCATCTCTACTAAAAATATAAAAAAATAGCCAGGCATGGTGGTGCACGCCTGTAATTCCAGCTACTTGGGAGGCTGAGGCAGGAGAATCACTTGAGCCCGGGAGGCAGAGGTTGCAGTGAGCCAAGATCGTGCCATTGTACTCCAGCTTGGGCAACGAGTGAAACTGTCTCCAAAAAAATTCCGCTGAATTGTACTCTATCTAGTTACCTATCTATTTATCTATTTATGGTTATAACCATAACCAGATTCAATTTTAGAACACTTTTATTACCACAAAAAGAAACTCTGTACCTTTTAAATATCACCCCTATCTCCCTATCCACTGCAACCCTAAGCAACTACCAATTTGCTTTTTGTCTCTATAAATTTGCTTAGATTGGACATTTTATATAAAGGGAATCATATAAAGTGGTTTCTTTGTGACTGCTTTTTTTCTCTTAGCATACTGTTTTGAGGAGTCCTGCATTTTGTGGCATGTATCAGTACTTTCTTTATGGACACGTAATACTCCATTGTATGGCTATACCATATTTTGTTCATTATTTTATTTTTTTGAGACAGAATCTCCCTCTGTCGCCCAGGATGGAGTGCAGTGGCACAGTCTGGGCTCACTGCAGCCTTGACCGCCCGAGCTCAAATGATAAATACATAAATAATTTAAATCAGGAAGAAGAGGAGCCAGCAAGGGTAACAAAGGAATGACCAATTTTGAGTAGGAAAAAAAATTCAGTGGAGTTTAATTTCCTCAGCGGAAAGTTGAGTGTGGTAGTCAACTGCCAAGATGGCGTCCAATGATCCCTGCCTCCTGGTATTGATACCCTTGTGTAGTCACCTCCCATGTGGTACTAGGTTTGGTCTGTGTGATTGTAGAATAGATGGCAGAAATAATAGTGTGTCATTTCTAAGATTAAATTACAGAAAATATCATAGCTTCAGCCGGGCACGGTGGCTCACGCCTGTAATCACAGCACTTTGGGAGGCTGAGGCAGGTGGATCACAAGGTCAAGAGATGGAGACCATCCTGGCCAACATGGTGAAACCCCGTCTCTCCTAAAAATACAAAAAATTAGCCAGGTGTGGTGGCGGATGCCTGTAGTCCCAGCTACTCGGGAGGCTGAGGCAGGAGAATTGCTTGAACCCGGGAGGCGGAGGTTGCATTAAGCTGAGATCACGCCACTGCACTCCAGCCTGGGCGACAGAGCGAGACTCCATCTCAAAAAAAAAAAAATATTGTAGCTTCCATCTTGATCACTCTGTGTTTACTCATCATGAGGAAAGCCAGCTGATATAGAGAGGCACACATGGGAGAGGAGCAGAGGCCTCCATTCAACGGCCACGTAAGCCATCTTAACAGGCAGGTTCTGCAGCCCCAGTCAGGTCTTCAGATCACCACAGCCCCTGGCCAACCGCTGGACTGCAACCTTGTGAGAAACCCTAGTCATGGAGCTGGGGGAGAAATAGGTTCTGGGGCACATTTTGAAGGTCAAGGGCAATGGATTTTCTGATGGGTTGGCTGTGGTGTGTGAAAAAGAGGAGGTCCAGGATGACTCCAAGGTTTTTTGCAAAAAACATAGAAGGATAGAATGCCATTAGAGATGGAAAGACTATATAATGAGTAGATTTGGAAACATGCTACATAAAAGTCTGAAAATAAGGGGAGAGGTCTAGAGGTCTTGAATTATAAATTCAGGTGTCATCAACCTATAGATGGAATTTTAAACTGTGGGATTAGAGGAGAGGGAATGTAGAGAGAGAAAAGGTTTGTCTTCCTCCTCATAACCACTCAGTTCTTTAGTTCTCAGCTTAAATACTTATCAAGCAAAGATCTCCCTTGACTTGAACCAAAATATATCCTGTGGGAACATATATAAATGTTCCCATCCCTGACCTTGTACATCTTTGGGTTTTTTAGAGCATACTGGGTCTGCCATGTGGTAGGCACCCAGTAAAAAATTAATGACTAAATGACAGAACTCTGTAAGAATCATCTATTTTTACATGTAATTTAGCAAGCTCCCATCTTAAAGTGCAAACCATCCAGAATTTACTCAGTTTGATGCTTTAAGAATCCTTTTTTCCCTCAAGGGAAGTGTGAGAGGCAGAGCAAGCAGCGAGCTACCCCAAACCATATAGAACTGGGAAGAATGAATGTTTATCATCTCTCTCATATTCTATCTCCCCTACTTTTCTTTTTCTTAATTTTGTTCTGTTTTTATTATTTATTTTGAGATGGGGTTTCACTTTGTCACCCAGGCTGTAGCTCAGTGGTACAACCACGGCTCACAACAGACTCAACCTCCCCAGGCTCAAGTGATCCTCCCACCTCAGCCTTCCGAGTAGCTGGGACTGCAGGCATGCGCTACCATGCCTGGCTAATTTTTCCGTTTTTTGAAAATAAGGGTTTTTTTGTTTTTTTTTTTAAACAAAAAACAGGCTGTGTTTTTTGTTTTTAAAGATGGGCGGTCTCGGTGTGTTGCCCAGACAGGAGTGCAGTGACTATTCACAGTCGCCATATCATAGTGCACTGCAGCCTTGAACCCCTGGGCTCAAGAAGATCCTCCCACCTCAGCCTCTCAAGTAGCTGGGGTGTGTGCCACTTTTCCAGGCTCCCATGGTTTTCTGAAGAAGAAGCCTCAACAAGTTTCCCAATATTGCCTTCTGCTTGCTCATACTTCCCGGTGCAGTGGTCTCCCCTAATCCTGAAATTTCTTACAAAAAGAGGGTGGTATAGCTGCCTCAGAGCCAAGAAAATGAACATTCTCTCAAGGCCTGGGCTTTTATGCGGCTGTCTCTGACAATTGAAGTGTCTTAAGGGAGTGATGTGTTAGTGTCACTCAGGAACTAGTTGGAAATGCAGATTCTTAGGAACCAGCAATCTTTATTTTAACAAGGCTTCAGGATGATTAAGATAATAAAATAAATTCCAAGAAGGCCTCTTCAGAAAGTGGAACTCTTGTTTAGCCTGAACAGCTTTGCTTTTTTTTCTTTTATCTTTTTTTTTTTCTTTTTTTTTTTTTTTTGAGACAGTCTCACTCTATCACCCAGGCTGGAGTGCAGTGGCGCCATCTCGGCTCACTGCCACCTCTGCCTCCCGGGTTCAAGCGATTTTCCTGCCTCAGCCTCCCGGGTAGCTGGGACTACAGGCACGTGCCACCACGCCTGACTAATTTTTTTATATTTTTAGTAGAGACGGGGTTTCACTCTATTAGCCAGGATGGTCTCAATCTCCTGACCTCGTGATCCGCCCGCCTTGGCCTCCCAAAGTGCTGGGATTACAGGCATGAACCACCATGCCCGGCCCTGCTTTTTTTTCATGTACAAAAGCGCAAAGAGTTTACCTGATGTTTTGAATGCTTTTATTCATGCCAGCTCCTGAGTCAAGAGTTTATTTCTTCTGTTAGGATAACAATTGTTTATCTTGTCCCATTCAGACAGTTTTGAAATGCAGTTTTCTTCATCATGTCCACATGAGGTGAAAAATTACTTGTTGGTTTTTTTTTAAGCTTGTTAATGGCTCTGTCTTTTTAAAAAGTAACTTAAAATGAACGTTATATAAATATATATTGAAAATTTAGTTTATACTTTCACCTCTTAGAGTGTTTGTTATACAGTTGAGCATTAGTTGCCCTTTTTGTTTTATGCATTTGTTGGCTATCTGATGTACATAACCAAATCTTAGAGAAGGGATTATTTATTATTAACTCATAACAAATGAATTAGTGAATATTGATTCTCTACCATGTGCAGTCACATATGATTTCGGTTTACTTACTATTGACAACTCATCTATATTCATCATAGGATAATAAGAAATATTGGCCGGGCATGGTGGCTCACGCCTGTAATCCTAACACTTTGGGAGGCCAAGGTGGGCAGATCACTTGAGATCAGGAGTTTGAGACTAGCCTGGCCAACGTGGAGAAACCTTGTCTCTACAAAAAAATACAAAAATTAACCAGGCATGGTGGCGGGCACCTGTAATCCCAGCTACTTAAGAGGCTGAGGCAGGAGAATTGCTTGAACCTGGGAGGTGGAGGTTGCAGTGAACCAAGATGGCACCACTGCACTCCAGCCTTGGCAACAGAACAAGACTCCACCTCAAAAAAAAAAAAAGAAAGAAAGAAATATTAATCTTTCTAGTTGCATTCACCAGGAATGAGTTTTGGATTTCTTCTATATTCCAGATCCCTTTAAGATGTACCATGATGATGACTTGGCAGATTTGGTCTTTCCCTCCAGTGCGACAGCTGATACTTCAATATTTGCAGGACAAAATGATCCCTTGAAAGACAGTTATGGTATGGCTTCTTCAAATGGATTTATTCTATAGGGAAGGAAAAAAATTTTTTCTTTACTCATCTTTGGTTCACTGACTAGGGCTCTGTGACAAAAGATTAACAAGAAAAAAGAGACCAAAGTTTAAAATGTGAATTTAATATGTACATGAGAGGTACCTAGGGAATGAGTAACTCTGCAAGAGGTGGCTTTAGAATTCCACCTTATATAGCTTCTTCAATAAAGAATGATAAATTTTTTTTTTGAGAGGTGAGAAGATGAAGGAAAAGACTTTTGAGTCTCTAGGGGCCGCAAATTGTGGGAGACAGGTAAATGGTAGGTAAAAGCTAGTTAGTAAAGGTTGCTATGTAGATTCCTATGGTGCCATCTCCAGGCTAATAATAGCCTTCAGCTTAAAAAAGTCCTTATGCCAAAGTAGCGTATTTTGGGATGGCATATTCTGGTGTCCTTTAGTTGTTTAATGCCAAACAATCAACATGGCCTTTCACACATCACCTTTGAAGTTAACCACTAAGAAAAGTCAGATTTAGGGGCTGTGGGTGTGACAAGGCTCTCTTTGGATTAGTCAAAGGAGACAATTCACAGATTCACAGTTGGGCTGTCATCTCCCCTTTTTTTTGAGACAGGGTCTCACTCTGTCACCCAGGTTGGAGTGCAGTGATGCGATCACGGCCCACTGCAGCCTTGGCCTCCTGGTCAGGTGATCCTCCCACCTCAATCTCCTGAGCAGCTGGGATTACAGGTGTGTACCACTATGCCTGGCTAATTTTTTGTAGAGATGGGGTTTTGCCACGTTGCCCAGGCTGGTCTTGAACTCCTGGGCTCAAGTGATCCACCCGCTTCAGCCTCCCAAAGTGCTGAGATTACAGGCGTGAGCCTTTGCACCCAGCCACATTTGTCTACTTCTTCATTTACAGCCAGACACAGTGGCTCATGCCTGTAACCCTAGCACTTTGGGAAGCTGAGGTGACAGGATTGCTTGAGCCCAGCAATTTGAAACCAATCTGGGCAACATAGGGAGATCCTGTCCTACAAAAAATTTTAAAATTCAGCCAGGCGTGGTGGCACATGCCTGTAGTCTCAGCTACTCAAGAGGCTGAGGTGGAAGGATTGCTTGAGCCCAGAAGGTCGAGGCTGCATTGAGCCATGATCATGCCACTGTACTCAGCCTGGACAACAGAGTTGAGACCCTGTCTTAAAAAAAAAAAAAAAAAACCATCTGGGTGCAGTGGCACATGCCCGTAATCCCAGCACTTTGGGAGGCCAAGGCAGATGGATCATTTGAGGCCAGGAGTTCGAGACCAGCCTGGCCAAAATGGTGAAATCCCGTCTCTACTGAAAATACAAAAATTAGGCTGGGCCTAATGGCTCATGCCTGTAATCCCAGCACTTTGGGAGGCAGAGGCGGGCAGATCACCTGAGGTCAGGAGTTTGAGACCAGCCTGGCCAACATGGTGAAACCCCATCTCTACTAAAAATAGAAAAATTAGGCCGAGTGTGGTGGCTCATGCCTGTAATCCCAGCACTTTGGGAGATGGAGGTGGGCAGATCACCTGAGGTCAGGAGTTCGAGACCAGCCTGGCCAACATGGTGAAATACTGTCTCTACTAAAAATACAAAAATTAGCTGGAAGTGGTGGCAGACACCTATAATCCCAGCTACTCAGGAGGCTGAGTCAGAAGAATCACTTGAACCTGGGAGGTGGAGGTTGCAGTGAGCTGAGATTGTGCCATTGCACTCCAGCCTGGGCAACGAGCCAGACTCCATCTCAAAAATTAATAAATAAATATAATAAAAATAAGAAAATTAGCTGGGCATGGTGGCGCATGCCTGTACTCCCAGCTACTCGGGAGGCTGAGGCAGGAGAATCACTTGAACCTGGGAGGTGGAGGTTGTAGTGAGCTGAGATCACGCCATTGTACTCCAGCCTGGGCAACAGAGTGAGACTCCATCTCAAAAACAACAACAACAACAACAACAACAACAAAACTGCTACAAAGTATTTTAATAAAATTGTCTTCTAATGTTGGAAAGGGAGGTGTTAATCTCATTTTGCAGATGAAGAAATTAAGACTCGCAGTTTTTTACTATAGTGTATTATGTTGGTTGTGGTGTTGGAACTAGAGTTCAATCATTAATATTTTGAATCTTTATATTACCCTTTATATATTATATAGAAAGTAGCCAGTGAATGTTGATTAATGGCACTACTGGGATATACTATACCACCTACTAACAACTAGCTAAAACCTGAAGAATGTCAGCAGTGTTTCCTTTAAAACTTGTTTGCGTTGTCGGCCGGGGGCGGTGTCTTACACCTGTAATCCCAGCACGCTGGGAGGCCAAGGCGGGTGGATCATGAGGTCAGGAGTTCGAGACTAATCTGGCCAACATAGTGACACCCCATCTCTATTAAAAATACAAAAAAATTAGCCAGGTGTGGTGGTGTGTGCTTGTAGTCCCAGCTACTTGAGAGGCTGAGGCAGGAGAATGGCGTGAACCCGGGAGGCAGAGATTGCAGCGAGCCGAGATCGTGCCATTGCACTCCAGCCCAGGCGACAGTGCGAGACTCTGTCTCAAAAAAAGAAAAAAAACTTTTTTTGCATTGTTTTTTATTAGTCTGTGTCTTCCTGGCAATATATGCAGCTGATTTTAAATATCAAATACCTCTTAGGCCAGTTGCGGTGGTTCACGCCTGTAATCCCAGCACTTTGGGAGGCCGAGGCAGGTGGATCAAGAGGTCAGGAGATCGAGACTATCCGGGCTAACACGGTGAAACCCCACCTCTACTAAAAATACAAAAAATTAGCCGGGAGCTGTGGCAGGTGCCTGTAGTCCCAGCTACTCGGGAGGCTGAGGCAGGAGAATGGCGTGAACCCGGGAAGCGGAGCTTGTAGTGAGCCGAGATCACGCCACTTCACTCTGTCTGCGTGGGCAACAGAGCGAAACTCCGTCTCAAAAAAAAAAAACAAACAAAACAAAACAAAAATATATCAAATACCTTTTGTTTCCAATGCTTACTAAGTTTCAAAATGTATTTGTTTGTGTTTCAATATTAGGTATGTCTCCCTGCAACATAGCTGTTGTACCTCAGGGGTGGTCTGTGGAAGCCTTAAACTCTCCACACTCAGAGTCCTTTGTTTCCCCAGAGGCTGTTGCAGAACCTCCTCAGCCAACGGCAGGTAAACTATTAGAGACTCCCTTTATCAGTTAATGGTTGCAGTATTGGTAATCAATATAAATCATCAGGTGTATTTTTTAGCAGCTTACAGCAGGTATAAAAATTTCAGAACAATCACTAATGTTTTGCTTATATTAGTGATATCACCACTGGAGGAATTAAATTGTTGAACTATAACACTTAGGGTTAACAGGCACATAAATACTTTTTTTAAATTTTTTAACATATATATATTTTTTTCATCACATTTTCATTGTATTAGGTATCAGAATTTTTTTTTAAACTCAGTACAGATTTACGGCCTGGTGTGGTGGCTCACACTTATAATCCCAGCACTTTGGGAAGCTGAGGCAGGCAGATCACTTGAGGTCAGGAGTTCCAGACCAGCCCAGCCAACATGGTGAAACCCCATTTCTACAAAAAATACAAAAATTGGTCCAGGCACGTTGGCTCACGCCTGTAATCCCAACACTTTGGGAGGCCAAGGCGGGCAGATCACCTGAGGTCAGGAGTTCGAGACCAGCCTGGCCAACATGGTGAAACCCCATCTCTACTAAAAATACAAAAAATTAGCCGGGCGTGGTGGCAGGTGCCTGTAATCCCAGCTACTAGGGAGGCTGAGGCAGGAGAATCACTTGAAACCGGAAGGCAGAGGTTGCTGTCAGCCGAGATTGCGCCACTGCACTCCAGCCTGGGTGAAAGAGCTAAATAAATAAATAAATAAGCTCAGCGTGGTGGCGTGTACCTATAATCCCAGCTACTAGGGAGGCTGAGACAGGAGAATTGCTTGTGAACCCGGGAGCCGAGATCATGCTACTGCACTCCAGCTTGGGCAACAGCGTGAGACCGTGTCTCAAAAAACAAAAACAAAAATTCAGTACAGATTTAGAACTCTGGGGTTTTTCTTGATAGGAAGCATGACTGACCTGCTGTCCCACAGATTATCTTTCTAATACTAATTCTGTGCCCGTGTTATTTTTGAAGCCTATGTTTTCTCTCTTCTTTGCCATTTCTCCTCCACTACTTGTCCTCCCAGTATTTTACATCTTATTCTTCCAAGTGTTGAGACTGTCAAAGAGTAGGCAGAATATGTTACTTGACATTAGCTTCTTCTTCTTTTTTTTTTTTTTTTTTTTTTGAGACGGACTCTTGCCCTGTCCCCCAGGCTGGAGTGCAATGCCGTGATCTCGGTTCATTGCAAACTCCGCCTCCTGGGTTCTAGCAATTCTCCTGCCTCAGCCTCCCAAGTAGCTGGGATTACAGGTGCCTGCCACTGCATGGCTAATTTCTGTATTTTTAGTAGAGACAGGGTTTCACCATGTTTGTCAGGCTGGTCTCGAACTCCTGACCTCAGATGATCCATCCGCCTCGGCCTTCCAAAGTTCTGGGATTACAGGCGTGAGCCACTGTGCCCGGCCTAACATTAATTCTTAGTTATGTGTACAGTCTTATGGTCACAAAAGCCAAATACTCTTATGCCTGAAGAAAGTAAGCATTTTTAATGCAAAGGTATGAGTAGACAATGATGTGTCCTAAATTTCCAATTTAGTTCCCTTAGAGCTAGCCAAGGAGATAGAAATGGCATCAGAAGAGAGGCCACCAGCACAAACATTGGAAATAATGATGGGACTGAAGACTACTGACATGGCACCATCTAAAGAAACAGACATGGCCCTCGCCAAGGACATGGCACTAGCTACAAAAACCGAGGTGGCATTGGCTAAAGATATGGAATCACCCACCAAATTAGATGTGACACTGGCCAAGGACATGCAGCCATCCATGGAATCAGATATGGCCCTAGTCAAGGACATGGAACTACCCACAGAAAAAGAAGTGGCCCTGGTTAAGGATGTCAGATGGCCCACAGAAACAGATGTATCTTCAGCCAAGAATGTGGTACTGCCCACAGAAACAGAGGTAGCCCCAGCCAAGGATGTGACACTGTTGAAAGAAACAGAGAGGGCATCTCCTATAAAAATGGACTTAGCCCCTTCCAAGGACATGGGACCACCCAAAGAAAACAAGAAAGAAACAGAGAGGGCATCTCCTATAAAAATGGACTTGGCTCCTTCCAAGGACATGGGACCACCCAAAGAAAACAAGATAGTCCCAGCCAAGGATTTGGTATTACTCTCAGAAATAGAGGTGGCACAGGCTAACGACATTATATCATCCACAGAAATATCCTCTGCTGAGAAGGTGGCTTTGTCCTCAGAAACAGAGGTAGCCCTGGCCAGGGACATGACACTGCCCCCGGAAACCAACGTGATTTTGACCAAGGATAAAGCACTACCTTTAGAAATAGAGGTGGCCCCAGTCAAGGACATGGCTCAACTCCCAGAAACAGAAATAGCCCCGGCCAAGGATGTGGCTCCGTCCACAGTAAAAGAAGTGGGCTTGTTGAAGGACATGTCTCCACTATCAGAAACAGAAATGGCTCTGGGCAAGGATGTGACTCCACCTCCAGAAACAGAAGTAGTTCTCATCAAGAATGTATGTCTGCCTCCAGAAATGGAGGTGGCCCTGACTGAGGATCAGGTCCCAGCCCTCAAAACAGAAGCACCCCTGGCTAAGGATGGGGTTCTGACCCTGGCCAACAATGTGACTCCAGCCAAAGATGTTCCACCACTCTCAGAAACAGAGGCAACACCAGTTCCAATTAAAGACATGGAAATTGCACAAACACAAAAAGGAATAAGTGAGGATTCCCATTTAGAATCTCTGCAGGATGTGGGGCAGTCAGCTGCACCTACTTTCATGATTTCACCAGGTACGTGCTTGTGCTTATTCTCAGTATTTCTCTCTACCAGGTTGTAGTCTCGAGAAGACTAAGGACAAACATCATGCCAGGTAAAGTACAGACAGTCACACTGTACTTTGCAAGTTTATTCATACTCCTGCTCTCCTAGGCAACTCTTTCCCGCCTTTACCCTCCTCCCACCTCCAACACCTTTTCTATGTTCATTCTCTGCTGATTGTCCTGTTTTTCTTGCAGATAAGTCAAGCAATAAAATAGAACATCCACAAACTTCTATTCCATTATCTACCCAACTACTTGTATCTGTATCCATGGTCTCTGCTTATGAAAACTCCCGTTTTTATAAGTAAACTGTTCCTGCTCCTAATTAAGACCAACCTCTCCTCATTTTGCCCTAGATTCCATCTCCTCTTTCCTACTCGATATATTGCCCCATGTATTCTTCCCTTTTTTGCCCCTCACACCAATTTAAGTCTTTTTCCATTGGATCATTCCCACCCATTTAACAAACGTTTGTTATTTTTCCCATCTTAAAAAACGAAACATTGGCCGGGCACGGTGGCTCACACCTGTAATCCCAGCACTTTGGGCGGCCGAGGTGGGCGGATCACCTGAGGTCGGGAGTTCAAGACTAGCCTGACCAACATGGAGAAACCCCGTCTCCACTAAAAATACAAAATTAGCCGGGAATGGTGGCGCATGCCTGTAATCCCAGCTACTCGGGAGGCTGAGGCAGGAGAATCACTTGAACCTGGGAGACGGAGGTTGTGGTGAGCCGAGATCGCACCATTGCACTCCAGCCTGAGCAACAAAGAGTGAAAAACTCCATCTCACAAAAAAAAAAAAAAAAAAGTAACATAACTAGACATACCCTCCCAACTTCAGCTTCCAACTACCACTTCACTCCTTTGCTGCCCCTTGTAGGAGAACTCCTCAGAAACTAATCCCATATCCAATTTCTGGCTGGTGGAAAATAGCTGAAATCATGCTTCTCTGAAACGTGTGTGGCTTTTGTTATTACCTTTAGAAACCGTCACAGGAACGGGGAAAAAGTGCAGCTTGCCGGCCGATGAGGATTCTGTGTTAGAAAAACTAGGGGAAAGGAAACCATGCAACAGTCAACCTTCTGAGCTTTCTTCAGAGACCTCAGGTAAGTTAGGAAAACAAAATGAACTCTTTGAAACAAATTAGGGGCGATAGAGTAGTGATGGTAGACATTGTCTCTAGTTCCCTGTTGTATGGTGGTAATCAGCAGTATAGTTTATGAAGTCAATTCTCTTAGACAGATTTTATCTGGTTTAGACAGAATGTCAGCTTGTTATATCTTTAAAAATTACTACTACAGCAAATCAGGATACCTAATTTTTTTTCTCCACTTTTTTTTTGTTGTTGTTGTCGTTGTTTTTTTTTTTTTTTGAGACAGAGTCTCACTCTGTCGCCCAGGCTGGCGTGCAATGGCGTGATCTTGGCTCACTGCATCCTCCACCTACTGGGTTCAAGCGATTCTCCTGCCTCAGCCTCCTGAGTAGCTGGGATTACAGGCGCCTGCCACCATGCCCAGCTAATTTTTAGTAGAGATGAGGTTTCACCATGTTGGCCAGGCTGGTCTCAAACTCCTGACCTCTGGTGATCTGCCCACCTCAGCCTCCCAAAGTGTTGGGATTACAGGCATGAGCGACCATGCCTGGCCTTCTCCACTGTTTTCATAGTGAAGAAAGGACACCCAAATTTTGATCTGGTTCAGCTATTCACTATTCTATCCTGTGTGGTCTTAGGCAAGTTACATAACTTGCCTATATCTCAGTTTACTCAGCTATAATATAAATTAATTGGTCAAATGTTCTCTAAAGCCTTACTACTTACAGTGTTCCATGGCCCAACAGCATCTACATTACCTGAGAGGCTGGTAGAAATGCAGAATCTTGGGCTCTACCTTAGGCCTTTGTAATTATTATCTGCATTTTAATTAGATCCCCAGATAATTCTAATTTTCATTAAACTTTGAGAGGTACTGCTCTAAGATACTTTCCAATTTAAAGTTTGATTATTCAGTGAATTTTAAGATTACCTGTTTTTAATAACCCAGAAGCATATGTATATGATTATCAACTTGATTTTCTGTTTACTTTTCTGTGACTATGATTGGAATGTGGACATCCTGACATATGGGACATAAGGGCCCATGACTTATTTCACTTAGAATCTCTAATGCTTTGCACACTACCTAGCACAAGACTAGAGCTTAAATAAATGTGTGATTTTTTTTAAATGTTGTTTTACTGACTCAACAAATCAGTAAAGATTTATCAAGTGCTTATGGTATACAAAATACACCATGTTAAGGCATATAGATATTTAAGTCCCCGTCCTTGCCCCTGAATTATTATATTATAACCTGAATGAAGAGATAAGTTCTCAGGCATGAACTCTGAAACCCAAGATTTACATAATAATTGAATAAAATAGTATAAAAGATGGCACTGAATAGCTGCTGATTAATTGCTGAATTAAATGTTATAAATACTGGGGGATACTATAGCCTAGAAATTTTTTGAGCGATGCAATAATTAATCTGAGATATTAAACAAAGGCTAGGATTTAGAGAATATTGGAGGGGTAAGGACAAGAATGAAATCCACTATTTACATATTATAATATTCTTGGAAATCAATTTATTGGGTCAGACTTGACAGGAGCTGGCATATACCTGCTCTTAATGAGACTCTTGCCAGGATCTTGGATCCATATTATATTAACTGGGAGGAAGGTTAGACCAGATCACCTGCTGAAACTCTTCCAAAGGTACTCATCTTAATTGTTAAAATTAATTATCCTACTTAACATTATATATATTTCTCTGTCTTTTGGGAAGTACATTTAGGAGCAGAATGTTGAAATTTAACATATTTGTCTTTCAAAGTAGGATGCTCTGGTTCTGGAATTATGAGAATTTTTCTCTGACCAAAATGTGGATTCAGTATATTTTGTGTGTGTGTGTGAAGTGACTTAAGTCTGGCCTTCTGATCTAGTTCCCAGAATCTATCTGGTTTGTTTGACAAGTATTAGTTTAATATTGGTGACCAAGTCTTAGAATTATAAATTTTGTCCAAAATCATGTATATTTAACTGAAGCAATTAATAAATTTCACCAAAAAGAGGAAAGCACTAAGAATGACCAATATAAATCAGATGAGATTTATAGGCAGTAAGTGCTTATTTTTAGAGGTTAAAAGATGTGAAATGTTTCATTTTTAAAAGTTCAATCCTGCTACTTCTGAAATTTCAAATATTTTATAAATGTTTGAAAACAATCTTTACCTGAGATGATGATCTGTTAAATATTTTTGCTAGTGCCAGTTAAAAGTGAGAAATGTTTTAGAAAAAACTGTTTTCCTGAGCAAATTACAGTAAGTACTATATGTATTAGTGAAAATAGCCTCCTTAAATTAGTCATTATATGGTCTGGGTTTTTTGTATGTTTGTTTTTTGTTGTTTTTAAGAAACAATAACAAGGAGTTTTTTGTTTGGAATTTTAGCCAACTTCATGTATTGCGGTACCCCTCCCACACAAGCCAAACAAGTTTGCAGACCCAGTGACCGCAGGTCAGCCCGGCCCAAGCCTGCCAGGGTCCCTCCTGAGCTGCTGGGAGGCTCTCCTCCATGGAAGACTCTTGATCACAGGCTGGGCCACTGCTCTTTGTCTGAGTCAGGTTGGGTCTCTGGTTCATCCTCCTGTGGTGGGCCTGGGAACCAAAGAAAAAGTATTCATGTTGACTCACTTGAACCCCAGAGGGATCTTGGCAGGGAGGCCTGGGATATAGAAAGCACACCAATAATGATGAAGAAAAAGAAGAAGAAACCAAAGCAAAAGAGATATTCTCAACCACGGGCTGGAGGACCTTCGGATGATGACAATGCAGATAAGCCTAAAGGTCATCCATTTGCAGCTGACACACAAAAATCAGGTGTTCTCCCCAGCCAGCCTACCACTATGGGTACAGAATATGGACTTGTATCTGGAGAAAACTTGAAAAGGGAATGTGTAGTTAACTCCAGTGCAGCCAGACTGGTAGCTGAGAACTTTGTCTCAGAGAGTCTCAGAATTCCTTTATATCCTTCTGAAGAAGCCCCCAAAACTGCAATAAGTTCTCAGTCTAAGCTGAGAGTAGAGGAAGAGAGCAAAAGTAACAAGTCAGTACTACAAAACCAAGACAAGAAATTGCTGAAGCAACATGAATACAAACCACAGCCTGCACCCCACCTGAAGACTCCTGTAGATAAAAGCCAGTCAGTCGGCCCTCTCAATCTGAAAGGACCCCTAGCAGAAGTTTCTGCATACAATGTAGAAACCCCTTTGGATATCAGACTTAAAGAGGGTTGCTCTCCTTTCTTGGACCAAGAGGTTATGGGTGTAGTTTCAAAACCCACAGCAGCAAAAGAAATACCAAATTTGGTACCCACTTTGATAGCAAGTAATCCATTAGAATGTAATCTAAAAGAAGGGAATAATGAAAGTAAAATGACTAAACTGCAGAATGTCAAACTGAAGGAGTTTCCTGAAGGAGCTGAAGAGGATAAAGAACTAAAAAAGGAAGCTTTTCCCAACGAAAGACAAGAGATCAGCATCTTTACTTCTGAGCAGCTGCAGGGCCAAGTGTTGGTACAGGTCCCTGGGGTAGAGAATGAACCATTTAAGAGAACGGCAGGTGATGGCAAAAGCAGGAAGGGAAGGGGAAGTTCTGGGAAAATGAGAACAGATTCTGGGAAGGTAAAAGCAAAATCTGAGCTGCCATTTCTTCTGGACAGCCAGAAGGACGGAAGGGCTGTTCTCATACCGAGTGAGCCAGTCTCTAAAACTGAAGGAATGACTACTCAGGATAAGAGTGAGGAGCTGGGGCTGAATTCTTCAAAGCAACCAGGCACTAAGGCTGATCTCACGGAGGCAGTGGCGATGGGGGAGCCTAAAGAGATGACTCAGCCTAAGGTGGCAGGCACCATGCAGGCATTGATTCCTTTGGAAAGTGGATCAGGCATGACTCAGACTTCTGGTGTTAGCACAGAAACAGGAGATGTAGTCAAAGATATGGGTGTCAGTAACCAGAGCAAGGAAGGAAGGTGTCCATGGAAGGATCATGAGGCAGCTCCCTGGATTTCTGAAAAGCCTACAAAGAGAGGCAATGAAGGCAAAAGCAAAAAGTTTAAAAATAATTATTCCACACAGCCTGCTAGAATGGAGAGGAAGGAAGAAATCCTTAACCCACCTTTTGAAGGGAAGGATGGAGATGCTGGTAGTATTCCCCATAAAAGCAAGGAAATAGGATTTACTTTCCCCAAAATGCATGATTCTTCGTTCTCACATACACCAGATACACCCACAGTGGAAGCAGTTGACAGGAAGGGTGGAAATTTTCAGGTTAATTTTGTTGAGCTTGGGACTCTTGGGGAAAACAAGATAAGCACAGTCAAGGCTTCTACTGTTACTGAACCACCTGCCAAGGTGACAGATGTGAGCTGCCAAGAGCAAATCCAGGGGGCAGGATTTGTTCCTTCAGTAGTATCTGAGGAGAATAAGACAGATGCAGCCAATAGATACACTGCAGTGGCTGACAAACCAAGTAAAAGGAGTAATGATGGAAAAAGTAAAAAGGTTAAAAATAGTTCTCCTGAGAAGCACATTCTGGAGAATAAGATAGATGCAACAAAAATACATGTTCCCATGGAAACCACAGGGGACCAGGGAATTGAAGGAATGGCCTATATGGACGAAAATAGAAATATTACATTTACCTGTCCCAGAACACCATCAGAGCTGATAAATAAATCATCTCCTCTAGAGGTTCTGGAATCAGCAGCCTGTGAAAAACTGCCCACTCCTACTCCTCAAGTAGTAAAGGAAGGTGATTCCTTTCCAGATACCTTGGCAAAAAATGGGCAAGAGATAGCCCCAGCCCAGATTTCCAAATCATTAATGGTAGATAACTACACCAAAGATGGAGTCCCAGGTCAAGAAAGACCCAAGGGTCCCTCTGCTGTTGTGCCCTCTACAAGCACAGGAGGAGTTGCTCTACCTATTACAGCAGCCATAGAAACAGTTAACATTCATGGAGATCACTCTCTTAAGAATAAAGCTGAGCTTGCTGATTCCATGAAAAATGAAGCAGGGATCGATGAAGGGCATGTGATAGGAGAATCTGAGTCAGTGCACAATGGTGCGTCTAAGCATTCAGTAGAGAAAGTCACAGAGCTAGCAAAAGGTCACCTCCTTCCTGGAGTGCCAGTAGAAGACCAGAGCCTACCAGGAGAGGCCAGAGCCCTAGAAGGATATGCAGATAGAGGTAATTTCCCAGCACATCCAGTGAATGAAGAGAAAGAGACTAAAGAAGGGTCTGTTCCAGTTCAGATTCCTGACTTACTGGAAGACAAAGCACAAAAGCTCAGTATTTGTGAGGACCAAAATGCTCAAGATAGAAATTCCAAAGGTTCAGATAGTTTGAATAAGAAGGTAGATCTGACTCTTTTGTCTCCAAAAAGTGAAAATGATAAATTGAAAGAAATTAGTCTGGCTTGTAAAATCACGGAATTGGAAAGTGTTTCCTTGCCAACACCAGAAATCCAGTCAGATTTCTTACATAGCAAAGTCGAAGCTCCTCCTTCAGAGGTGGCGGATACGTTAGTAATAATGACTGCTTCCAAGGGTGTTCGACTCCCAGAACACAAAGATAAGATTTTGGAGACACCTCAGAAAATGACAGAAAAATCTGAATCAAAGACACCAGGAGAAGGGAAAAAGGAAGATAAAAGCAGAATGGCAGAACCAATGAAAGGCTACATGAGACCCACCAAGTCCCGAGGACTTACTCCACTTTTGCCAAAGGCTACAATCCAGGAACAAGAGAGACATAAGCAACTGAAGTCCGCTGGTATGAACCTGCCATGGGGAAATGTGTGTGCTTGTGGCTTTTGAGTCAGCATCAGAAAGGCAAAGAGCTTGTGTCTTGGCTCCATCCAGACTCTAATCATCCTTGTTAATCATTGGTTTGTTGGCATGAAACCTGTAACTGCTACGGTGTGTTTTCTGCAGCCAATGTGTTCCTTGTGTCCTGCTTGAGGAGGCTGGTAACTTGGTTGCATGCCTTTTTTACCCAGCACTGAACGTTGAATTTTAGGGGAAGTTGAATTTTCAATGAATTGTCTAACAAAAGACCTATCATCATCCATTTCTTAATTTTTTTAAAATTGTGCCTCCTATGTATCAAGTTTACAGCTAAATTTTAATCATTACTTGGTATAAGGATTCACAGGAGGAAAGAAAATATTTCATGTCTAGCTATGTGCATGAGATTTTTTTCAATTTATATGTAGCTTGTGCTGGTGGGACTAAATATCCAAACTGCTTTTAGGTTAAATGAAATCAGTCCACCTCCTTATGAGGAAATGGTGGCCTCAAACCAGCACTGGTAGGCACCGATTTATTTGTGTTTCTAGTAATGGGAAATGATCTCTCAATGATACAGATACATTTTTTGACCAGTTTGTTGCTTATATCCATTGCCCCACAGTTCCATGTGGGTTTGAGTTTTGGGCATAGTCTGTGTCCATCAAACATAGTCCATAAAACTTGCCCATGTTGTGTTCCTCATAATTTTACTCTTTTTTGGCTCTATTCAGTCAAGTAATTGGAATGAGATTAAGAAGATGATTCCTTTAAGATTTAGAAATGGTAGCCCCGTTTCCCCCCACCCCCAATTCCCCAAAAAAGTATACATTTAATCGTGGCTTCCCTGAATCTAGCTTTCAAAAAATGTTCCCTTGTCTTTGAGATTTTTCACAGCCTACAAGTGACACTATTTCTTAATCACTGTTTCCCAGCTTGCATGATGTAGCTACTAACTCCAGAATTTTAAAAAAAACACCAATTGGTTTTAGTAGCCAGTCAGGCTTTTAGAGAGGTTTCATCATGGGATTGTGTTCTGCATGGTATGGACTTGTTCTTTTGGGTAAAGCTTGTCTATGCATGAGTATGTACCCACTAAGGAATACTGCTGTGTGAGTAAAGAATGCTAAAGGTTGTTATTTGCATAAGACATTCTCATCTTCTCTGTTTTTATCTTCTATTAGCTACCCTATTACCAAGGCAGAAAATGAAATAGTATGTAGAGGGCTTTCCAGCATTCATTGAGATTTCCAGTGTTCTATCCAGTTCTTTCGTTTTGGTTTCTAGACCCATTCTTTAGTTTCAGCAGTGATCTAAAAGTTAACATGTAATTTCTGTGAAATCCCAGCCATCTCTTTTTGCTCAGTATTTCCAAAGAAATGCAGAAAGAGGATTTGTTTTTCTTGAGGAAGCAAGACCAGTACTGCAGAACTTTTGGGGCCCTGCCTGGGTCAGGTGAGGCTCAGAGACTGTGTTAGCAGTGGCCTTAAAGAGTGGGTATGGGAAGGATAATGGGTTGGGGACAAAATTTATTGTTTCTTCTATAAATTCTACCACACCTTTCCCCTAAGGACAATGTATACCTTTTTAATAGTTAAAAAAAAATTTTTAAAACTAATTGTCGAATAGGTTAATACATTCACATGGTACAAAGGAGTATACAGTAAAACGTAAGTTGGCCTCCTTCCATTAACCACCTTCCAGCTTTCCCTCTCCAGAGGCAACCAGTGTTCACAATAGCTTATATATCCTTCCAGACAATTTA
The DNA here is from genome assembly GCF_029289425.2 of Pan paniscus. NCBI lineage: Eukaryota > Metazoa > Chordata > Mammalia > Primates > Hominidae > Pan > Pan paniscus. Next base: position 47,875,665 of record NC_085926.1, on the reverse strand, counting down.
TGTATAATAAGCAATAACATATATATTTCCTGATTTCATATAAATGAGACGTATACATACGTACTGATGTGTGCTATTCTTTTTAAACTTAATTTTTAAAGAGATCTTTTAAGACTCAGTATAAAGAAGCCAGGCGCAGTGGCTCACACCTATAATCCCAGCACTTTGGGAGGCCGAGGCAGGCGGATCACCTGAGGTCAGGAGTTCGAGACCAGCCTGACCAACGTGGAGAAACCCCATCTCTACTAAAAATACAAAATTAGCTGGGTGTGGTGGCGCATGCCTGTAATCCCAGCTACTTGGGAGGATGAGGCAGGAGAATCACTTGAATCTGGGAGGTGGAGGTTGCAGTGAGCCGAGATCGCGCCACTGCACCCCAGCCTGGGCAACAAGAGGGAAACTCCATTTCAAAAAAAAAAAGAATCAGTATAAAGAAAGAGGCCTCTTTTTTTTTGTTTTTTTTTTTTAATCTTTTTTCCTGGTACATGTCTCTAGATATGACTCGTTCTTTTTTGATAGCTGTATACTATTTCATTACATAGGTATATACTAATGTATTATAGTACTTTTTTTTTTTTTTTGAGACAGAGTTTTGCTCTCATTGCCCATGAAGGAGTGCAATGGCATGATCTCAGTTCACCGCAACCTCTGCCTCCTGGGTTCAAGTGATTCTCCTGCCTCAGCCTCCCGAGTAGCTGGGATTACAGGCATGCACCACCACGCCCAGCTAATTTTGTATTTTTAATAGAGACGGGGTTTCTCCCTGTTGGTCAGGCTGATCTCAAACTCCTAACCTCAGGTGATCTTTCTGCCTCAGCCTCCCCAAAGTGTTGGAATTACAGGTGTTGAGCCACCGTGCCTGGCCAGTACTTCTTTACTGATGCACATTTAGGTGTTTCCCAACTTTTTTTCATTAGAAATATGGTACATAAACTATCTTTGTATCTATAGGATGTCATCTTCATGTGTGTGCGTCTGTGTAATAAAAAGGGGCTCCGGAGTAAGAATCTCTGGTTTGAAGAATATGTATTCATAATTTTGATGGGTGTTCCATATTGCTCTCTGTAGGCCTACAGAGATGTCCCTTGTAGAGAAAGGTACATCTCTACTCCCACCCTCAACATAGACAAATACCTGTTTCCCTGCCTTTCTCTACTAGTGTGATTTTTTTTTTTTTTTTTTTTTTGGTTATGTGTACTGATCTAATCGGTAAAAAATTATTTCATGGCATAGATTTTGTGTGTGTGCTGTTTTTTGTTTGTTTTTTTGTTTTTTGAGATGGAGTTTCACTCTTGTTGCCCAGGCTGGAGTGCAATGGCACGATCTTGGCTCACTGCAACCTCCACCTCCCAGGTTCAAGCGATTCTCCTACCTCAGCCTCCCTAGTAGCTAGGATTATAGGTGCCTACCACCACACTCAGCTAATTTTTTGTATTTTTAGTAGACCTGGGTTTCACTATGTTGGCCAGGCTGGTCTTGAACTCCTGACCTTAGGTGATCCACTTGCCTCAGCCTCCCAAAGTGCTGGGATTACAGGCATGAGCTACCATGCCTGGCTGTGTTTTATTTTTTTTTAATGACTTCTTCATGTATTAACAAGTTTATAAAAGCCAATCCATGCTCTGAAATTATGAAAATATTTTCTTTTCTCTTCTATTAATATTTTTCATTTTAAATTGTTGGCCAATCTAGAATTTGCTTATTTGTTTGTGGGGTTTTTTTTTTTGTTGTTGTTGTTGTTTTGGTATGTTTTGTTTATAAGGTTGTGAGGCAGGGTTACTTGGTCATCCCACCATCGTGTTTATAATCGATCTCCCACTGAACTGCCACCTTTGTCATACCCTAAATTTCTGCATGTATTTGGTCTATTTCTGGACTTTCTTTCCTGATCCATTGATCTTTCCACCAGGCTTCCTAATATATTTTAATATCTAATAGGGCTAGCCCAACCCCTTGCCCTATTATTCTTTGTCAGAGTTGTCCTATTCTTATTTTTTAGTTTTGTAGAAGAAAAATTAATCCACTCAATATTTTTCTTGAAGTCACTGTTTCTAGCTTATCGTAGGGAGAGTTTATGTCTTGCATATCGAGTTTTTCTGTCGAACAGCATAATGTGTTCACATGTTTTGTTAGTCCATCACTGGTGTTTATCTTTGTTCCTCACTTTGAATCATTCATGTTAACTGCCCTGCCCCCATATTGCTACCAATTCTCACATATCTTGTTCTCATTCGTCTTGTGGTCAAATGGTGTCACCCATGGTTTCCATTGTTTGGACAGTAAAGATATTACAAATGGTGTTGGCCGGGCACAGTGGCTCACACCTGTAGTCCCAGTACTTTGGGAGGCTGAGGTAGGCAAATCACTTGAGGCCAGGAGTTCAAGACCAGCCTGGCCAACATGGTGAAACCCCATCTCTACTAAAAATACAAAAAGTAGCCACGCATGATGGTGCATGCCTGTAATTCCAGCTACTCAGGAGACTGAGGCAGGAGAATCGCTCTCTTGAACCCAAGAGGCAGAGGTTCCAGTAAGCCAAGATCACAACACTGCCCTCCAGCCTGGGCGATAGAGTGAGTGAGACTCCATCCCCCGCCCCGCCCCTCTCTAGCCCCCCGCCCAAAAAAAAAAGATATTATTAGTGGTGTTAGTAAAAATAATAGTACCTCTAACTAATCTGGGTGTTAATAATAATAGCACTGGCCAGGCGCAGCAGATCACCTGAGGTCAGGAGTTCGAGACCAGCCTGGCCAACATGGTGAAACCCCATCTCTACTAAAAATACAAAAATTAGCTGGGTATGACGGCGCACGCCTGTAATCCCAGCTACTCAGGAGGCTCAGGAGAATTTCTTGAACCTAGGAGGCAGAGGTTGCAGTGAGCCAAGATCGCACCACTGCACTCCAGCCTGGGAGACAGAGTGAGACTCCATCTCAAAAAAAAATAATAATAATAATAGCACCTACCACCTATTGAGTTGATTTTATTTGCCTCGTTATCTGGAAATAGGTAAATAGATCATACACACGCACATAAAATAACACTATTAAAGATTATCTCCATTTTTCAGGTGAGAAAGTGGAGGCTGTCAAGGTCACATAGCTGGTGAAGTGCCAGGGTTAGAATTTGAATCCAAGTCTTTATGTTTCTAAGATCCATGCTTTTCTTAGACTTGCTTCAGAAGCTTCTGGAAGTTTCAGGTACTTAAAAAGAAAAAGATGAAGGTTGACAATTAGTAAACATAAAATAGACTTTTTTTAGTATCTAGGCACTAAACACTTTTCTACTTGGAGAAATAAAGATACATCATGAAAACATAAACTGTGAATTAGAGGTTAATTTAGGATTAGAATCTAGGTCTTTTGACTCTGTCTAGCATTTTATTGTCCAGAGAGAGTCTGTGTTTGATTTATTTACGTGTACTTTTTAACACCCAGCCTAGAGCTTTATATATACATGATGCCTAATGACATTTTTTGAATTATAAGTGAATTATCTTTTTGCTGATCTTACCCTGTTTAGAAGTAGGGAAAGTGAATATATTGCCAAAGTCTCTTCCAGCTTACTGTTTGCTCTACTGTTATTTTTTCATGCTGCTGTCAAATTTAGGGAAACTTTAACAGAAGGTTTCTTTGCATACTATGCATGTTCTTCCAGGCAGGGAAGATTAATGCAATACATCAGGAAGTCTAAGCTCAACTTTTCAGAAAAGGACTTTTTTTTTTTTTTTTTTTTTTTGAGACGGAGTCTCGCTCTTTCGCCCAGGCGAGAGTGCAGTGGCGCGATCTCGGCTCACTGCACGCTCTGCCTCCCAGGTTCACGCCATTCTCCTGCCTCAGCCTCCCGAGTAGCTGGGACTACAGGCGCCCACCACTATGCCTGGCTAATTTTTTGTATTTTTAGTAGAGACGGGGTTTCACCGTGTTAGCCAGGATGGTCTCGATCTCCTGACCTCGTGATCCGCCCGCCTTGGCCTCCCAAAGTGCTGGGATTACAAGGGTGAGCCACCGCACCTGGCCAGAAAAGGACTTCTTATGGGATTGTGTTTTTTGTGAAGGGAAGCACAAACTTGAAAGGATGATCCACATTAGATTCCAGTACCCGCTCCATGTTAGTTGTTCCCCTGGAAACCAAGTAGAACTGTGAGTGACAGTGTACTTGCTATGCTGCTACTGTGAATGGGACAGTTTGGGATCCCTGTAAATAGGCCCTCCCTTTGCCATAGTGAAGCCTGGTCTTCTTATAATCTGGCTTTCATTTCTTTCTTCAGTTTGCTTGAGCTCATCAACTGTCTACCAGCAGCTGGGAATGTCAGTTTATGGTGAGAAACTCTCTTGGTGTGAAACTTGAAGTAATTTATAAACCCAGAATTCTAACAGTTTCAAGGCCCTTGTACATAAATAAAATATGCTCAGCAGATGAAAAAACCATTTGTTATCTTAGAACTTGCTACTATTTTACAACTGGAGAAGTACCCATTTGGTAATGTCTTTTCTTAACTGTAGTGCCATTTGTGAAGTTCCTTTCCTCATTACTCTCACCCCACTTGCCCTCTGATTCAACTGGCTTCTTTTTTTTTTTTTTTGAGACAGAGTCTCCCTCTGTCGCCCAGGCAGGAGTGCAGTGGCACAATCTCGGCTCACTGCAACCTCTGGCTCCTGGGTTCAAGCAGTTCTCCTGCCTCAGCCTCCTGAGTAGTTGGGATTATAGGCACGTGTCACCACGCCCGGCTAATTTTTGTATTTTTAGTAGAGATGGGGTTTAACCATGTTAGCCAGGCTGGTCTCGAACTCCTGACCTCGTGATCCACCCACCTCGGCCTCCCAAAGTGCTGGGACTACAGGCATGAGCCACTGCGCCTGACTCCACTGGCTTTTTTTTACTACCATGCTGATGAAATTTATTGGGACTAGTCACACAACTAAAAATAGCTACCATTTATTGAACCTTACTATATACTCATTGCCATCCTAAACTCTTAACCTCCAAAAAATACTGTGTGGTCATTACCTTGTTTGAGCCAGAACATTTAAATATTCTTTGAAATGAATCAAGCAACAATTGATTATCCTACTTTGTTTTGTTAAATTTGTATTTATTTTTTTGAGACAAGGTATCACTTTGTCACCCAGGCTGAAGTGCAGTGGCATGATCACTGCTTACTACAGCCTCGACCTCCCAGGCTCAAATAATCCTCCTGCCTCAGCCTCCCAAGTAGTTGAGACTACAGGTGTGCACCACCATACCTGGTGAATATTTTTTGTAGAGATAGGGTCTCACTCTGTTGCCCAGGCTAGTCTCAAACTTCTGGCCTCAAGCAATCCTTCCTCCTTGGCCTCCCAAAGTGCTGAGATTCTAGGTGTGAGGCACCATGCTTGACTTGAATATCCTACTTTAAAAGAAGCTTCTTCCCCTCATATTCCCTCACCCTTCACTTGTACCCTCTGGTTGACAAATAGCATTGGGGGATTCTGAACACACTGTTAAAATAAAAACTTAGTTTTGATTTACAGTATTGCGGATATAGTTATTTCTTTAAGATATGGAGGTGACAGTAAGGGGGCTTCCATTCTTTTTTTTTTTTTTTTAAATAGGGTCTTGCTCAGTTGCCCAGGCTGGGGTGCAGTGGTACAGTCTCAGCTGACTACAGCCTCCGCCTCCTGGGCTCAGGTGATACTCCCACCTCAGTTGCAAGTAGCTGGAACTACAGGTGCGTGCCACCATGCCCGGCTAATTTTTGTATTTTTTGTAGAGGCTGGGTTTGGCCATGTTGCACAACCTAGTCTTGAACTCCTGAGCTCAAGTGATCCGTCCACCTCGGCCTCCCAAAGTGTATAAACATTGCCTATTGCTCTGCAAATAGCGGACACACAGCATGATTTGTACTTTTTAGTATTTAGTTTATTCATTCATTCAGTAGATACCAAGTGACATTACTCCTACTCTAAAAATAGACTAATAAAACACATTCTATACTCTTCAGAGATTCCAGGGTGGAAAACAGACAATTTTCCTCTAGTAAGAGAATTTTACTCCTCTGAAAAAGGATAGAAGTGTGAGCTAGATCCTATGGAAATACAGAGCAGAAAGGGACTAAGTTTTCCTACAAGACCTAGAGAAATCTTCACACAGGAGACTCTGAAAGTATGGCTAAGAGTTTGCTGAGCAAATTAAGGTAAAGTATTCTAGGGGACAGCTGTGTAAAGGCATGCATAGTGAAGTGAAGGTGCATGGAATAAAGTCAAGTTTGGGGAAACAGGGACATCTGTTAAACATTTTGAGATGAAATTGGGGAAAAGAAAGTAAGCTCCTAAAGGATCCTAGGGGTATTGTGTGCCTCTAAAAGCAGAAGATCTTAGATTTTTGCTTGAAGAAATGGGTTATCTTTCTACCTAGTTTAGTTGGATGATTCTCTTTTCTTTTGGGGAGGGCTAAGGGAGGGTCCATACTAGACTTAAAAGAACAAAGACTTGATATTTCCAAGTTGTAGTTTTTAGAGTTGTTGTTGTTGTTGTTGTTGTTTTGAGACAGTCTCCCTCTGTAGCCCAGGCTGGAGTGCAGTGGCGCCATCTCGGCTCACTGTAATCTCCACCTCCCAGGTTCAAGCGATTCTCCTGCCTCAGCCTCCCAAGTAGCTGGGACTACAGGTGCACACCACCGCACCCAGCTAGTTTTTGTATTTTTAGTAGAGACGGGGTTTCACCATGTTGGCCAGGCTAGTCTCAAACTCCAGACCTCAGGTGATGCACCTGCCTCAGCCTCCCAAAGTGCTGGGATTACAGGCCTTAGCTACCATGCCCGGCCTTTAGAGGATTTCTTGTCCGTAAGCATTTTCATGTCTTTGGTTCACATAAATCAGATTATTCGCCTCAGCTTATTCATTCTGTCTGTTTGCTTCTCATCTTTTTTTTAATCAGGGAGAATCATGATTTATTTTCTTGAGTTAAAACATGAGAAATGTTTCTAAAATGTAGACTATGGTTTCTGAAATAGTTTTACCTTTATGTATGTATGTCTAAACACTTGGAACGTTTACTTCCAGGGAAGAAACTAGATTATAACTTGACAACTTTACCTTTTATTAACAAGGAGTGAGTGTCATCAATCATTGTTAATAGTAGAATTATTGACTTTCATTGTAATGATAATTGTTTCCTGGAGGCAATAACTGGGAACAGTTGGTCAATCTGGAAAGTAGTGTTGCCTTGGTAACTGATAAGAAAGAATGCAGAGAAACTAGTTGTCTGTCATGTATAAAAACCAAGGCCCTGAACAGGTTAAATACTAACTCCAAGCACAAGGCTAAAACAGAAATATCTGCCAGTACATGTACTGGGATTAGAGACCTGCAGGCTTTGCCAAGAGTCCTGGAAACCACCTTCTGCCCAGACACACAGGAATCCATGCGCTTTCTTCAAACTCAGACAGAATGGAATAGAACTTCACAATATTTAGCTCAAAGGACATTCCAGATCACCGCCTCTTGGGTTGGGTTGAAGACAGCTTTAATGATGGAACGGATCAGGTCAAATGATGCAGATGCAGTGTAAAAGGAAACTACCCATCCTTTCACTGAGCAGATCTTTTTTGAAAGCTTATTTACTGTGAGTCAACCACTGTGCAGTGCACCCACATGGCACAAATGCACAGTTCACATTCCTACCTTCTAGAAGCTCCTGGGAAAGTCATATAAATAAAAGATTACAGTGTGGTTTCTAAATTCTAAAAAGAGATAGAGTATTATGATAATATAAAGAACTCAGGAGGGGTTCAAAGAGACTTTGCAGAGGTGAGTGAGTAGGAATAGGACCTAGAGGCAAGGGGCCGGGTGCGGTGGTTCACACTTGTAATCCCAGCACTTTGGGAGGCTGAGGCAGGAGGATCACCTGAGGTTAGGAGTTCCAGATTAGCCTGGCCAACATAGTGAAACCCTGTGTATACTAAAAATACAAAAATTAGCTGGGTGTGGTGATTAGCTGGGACACCTGTAATGCTAGCTCCTGGGGAGGAAGAACCTAGAGACAAGGAATCCCAGTGGCAGCTGAATCTAGGACTTAGTCCTTCTGGTTCTTAAGTGTGTTTCTTTTTACCTAGGCAGGCTCACCCTTTTCAAACTTCATGTATTTACCTCATCCACCAACTTGATATAATTTTACAGTGGCTGGGAGATTGGAGTTTCTTGCTGTGGCTATTTCCTGTGGATAAATCTGCATCCCTGATTGAGATTATGTCTGTAATTCTTATTTGGACTGGAGTACTGAACTGGCCATTCTCAGGGTGTTTTGTGGGTTGTTTTGTTTTGTTTTTAAACAAGGTCTCTGTCACTCAGGCTGGAGTGCAGTGGCGTGATCATAGTTCACTCACTGCAGCCTCAGACTCTTAGGTTTAAGTGATCCTCCTTCTTCAGCCTCCCAAGTAGCTAGTACTATGGGCATGCACCACCACACCTGGCTAAAAAAAATTTTTTTCCTATTTTTTTTGTATAGATGTGGGTCCTGCTATGTTGCCCAGGCTCTTGAACTCTTGGCCTCAAGTGGTCCTCCCACCTAACCCTTCTAAAGTGCTGGTGTTACAGGCGTGGGCTACTATGCCCAGTCTTTCTTGAGTTTTACTAATTATTCTATACTAGGGTTTCCCCATCATTTGTCATCCAGGTGGCATTCACCTCATTTGGGGTGCAACAAAGCCATTAATTCTTCTTCCATTTAATATCTTTGTATGCCTTGCAAAAGCAATAGTGTAATCTTTTTTTTTTTTTTTTTTTTGAGGCGGAGTCTCGCCCTGTTGGCAGGCTGGAGTGCAGTGGCGCGATCTCGGCTCACTGCAACCTCTGCCTCCCAGATTCAAGCAATTCTCCTGCCTCAGCCTCCCGGGTAGCTGGGACTACAGGTGCGTGCCACCACGCCCAGCTAATTTTTGTATTTTCAGTAGAGACAGGGTTTCATCACGTTGGCCAGGATGGTCTCGATCTCTTGACCTCATGATCCACCTGCCTCTGCCTTCCAACGTGCTGGGATTACAGGGGTGAGCCACCATGCCCAGCCTAGTGTAATGCAACTAGAAGCTACTCTGTCCCTTCCCCTCTATAAAAGCGTCTGGTTCTCTGCTTTTTCTTAGTGAGGCTGAATCTGTCTTCCTACTCAGAAGCCACATGAAAGGAAACTTACAGTGCTAAGGCACCATAGAAAGATATTAACATAAATCTAAGTTCTCTTAAGACTGGAAATTAGAAACAGAAGTTTGCTAAGGAATAAGTCACCCACATCTTACTCACTCTTTGCATAATTAAAGCAGGACCATTCTTTCTTTTTTTTTTTTTTTCCCCCCCGATATGGAGTCTCACTCTGTCGCCTGGCCTGGAGTGCAGTGGTGGGATCTCGGCTCACTGCAGCCTCCACCTCCCAGGTTCAAGCGATTCTCCTGCCTCAGACTCCCGAGTAGCTGGGATTACAGGTACCTGCCACCACGCCTGGCTAATTTTTTGTATCTTTTTTTAGTAGAGACAGGGTTTCACCATGTTGGCCAGGCTGGTCTCGAACTCCTGACCTTGTGATCCGCCCGCCTCGACCTCCCAAAGTACTGAGATTATAGGCATGAGCCACTACTCCCAGCCTCAAACAAGACCGTTCTTAAGATATAAAGTAAACACCGAAACCAAGTGCATTGCCTCTTTTTCTCCCTTATTTCAAACACGCGTTTGCTCCCCTAAACACACATACATACACACACATGTGTATGCATACTGTGTATTAATTTGGGAGTTTTGGAGTGATCACAAAAGAATTAAATTATAATTCCAAATTAAAGTTTGAAGTACTTCAATGATCACAAAAAAGATACATTGGCCAAGCGCAATGCCCACAGCTGTAATCCCAGCACTTGGGGAGGCCGAGTTGGGCAGATCACCTGAGGTCAGAAGTTCGAGACCAGGCTGGCCAACATCGTGAAACCCTGTCTCTACTAAAAATACAAAAATTAGTCAGGTGTGGTGGTGTGGGCCTGTAATCCCAGCTACTCCGGAAGCTGAGGCAGGAGAATCGCTTGAGCCTGGGAGGCAGAGGTTGTAGTTAGCCGAGATCACGCCACTGCACTCCAGCCTGGGCAACAAAGCGAGACCCCCTCTCAAAAAAAGATACATCGAAAAGGAGAGTCATCTAGTGACTAAGATTAATTTTTGCTCAGCGGTTTGGGAAGACTGGCAGTCAGAAACCTAGCATCTTCTTTGTGGCTTTTCCATTAAGTTTTCACCATTTGATCATGGGCAAACCACTTTTTTTCTCCGGACACCATTTTGTTCCTCTATAAAATGAGGGGTCTGTTAGGGAAGCCCCAGCATTCTGACTCTGTACTGTCACACATACTTTAGTGTCTTTGCAGTACTGTTGATGGATATAATAGACCCTTGTCCTAAAAGGGATTCAGGGAATAGGTTATTTACTTTCCTTAGGCAGTGCCCCAGATTTTGAAATTTAGCTTTTCTTTTTCTCTTATCTGTTAGTGATTGCAATTACGATTTATATGTTGTTTCTTGTGAGTAGTAGTGGTTGTTTTGTTTTGTTTTTGTCTGTCTTTACCAGAGTGCAGCAGTTCTCCAGTCCAGGGACTTAGGCTTTCTCACTTTTGTTGTTGTTGTTGTTATTATTACTACACATCAGATTCCCTATAGGGAGTAGGAAAACCTACTTCATATATATATATGTACAGTTTCTTGGTTGTTTTTTTGTTTGTTTGTTTGGAGATGGAGTTTCGCTCTTGTTGCCCAGGCTAGAGTGCAATGGCATGATCTCCACTCACTGCAACCTCTGCCTCCTGGGTTCAAGTGATTCTCCTGCCTCAGCCTCCCGAGTAGCTGGGATTACAGGCATGCGCCACCACGCCCGGCTAATTTTGTATTTTTAGTAGACACGGGGTTTCTCCATGTTGTTCAGGCTGGTCTCAAACTCCCAACCTCAGGCGATCCTCCCGCCTCGGCCTCCCAAAGAGCTGGGATTACAGGCGTGAGCCACCGCACCCGGCCTTCTTGGTTGTTTTTTTAAAGCTAGCATCAGTAGATACATTATGTATTTGTGTGTTTTAACTACTTTGTCAAATGCTTTTTATATATATTCCCTCAATCCTCACGGCTATGTGTTTTGTTGTACTCAGACCCCTGGGTGACCACCAAACTTATCTGTATGCCTGAGCACCTGGCTGACATGATGTCTTGGGTACTCGCCCCTTCTATGGGCTTGAACTTCTTGTTCTGACCGCCCCCCTCCCCAGATTGCTTCTTTCAACTCTCTGTCTCCTGAGCCTTGTAACTATGAAGCCAGTGCTTGGCCCAGTTGCTAGATGTTGACCTCATAATTATATTTTTTCAGTTTGACCACATTTCTGATCTACACAGTATGAACTGTAGTCTGGAATATGCACTTCTTTGTGCCTGACTAGCTTCATTCTTCTGGTTTCTGCTCTTGGTCTTTTGGCTGGTTCACATTTTGCAGTCTGCTGTTTATGGATAGAATTACTGAGGCAGAATATGTGATATCTGAAGGTAGCAGAGACCTGTAATTTTAGTTATTGCCTTAGCTGTTGGGTAGGGATGAACTAGTGAAGTGGGTCTGGGTAGGCTGGCCAGAATTAAAAATAATTTGGCTATAAGGAACAAGTTTCTATGCTTGTTCTTTGCCTTGGTATTTTCCGCTTCTTCAGAATATAAGGGCCAACTACCACTTTCTTCAGACATGCTGCAACGTCCGCCATGCCCAGTCATGCCTCTGCCAATAGGCAGCACTCCCGCATGAGACAGAAAGGTTACTGAAGATACTGCCTAGTGGAGTCCCAGGTTGAAGTCATACTTTGAGCTGGACATAGCAGTGGGCCTGTGATTACTTGAATAGCTGTTTCAACTTCAGAAGTGAAAGTGGTAAAACTGAATCCAAGAGCACCTTAAAGATTCCCCTCCTTTTATAGAGGAAGAAACTGAAGCTAAGAGCAGTTAAATGAATTTCTAAGACTCTTAACTATTAAGTGACACAGATTTTAAAATCTGGCCTTCTGACTCAAAGTCAAATTAATTTTTCCCCACCATGTCAGTAAATTGAGGGTGTATATGTGTGTGTCGTTTGTGGGGGGTGACTAGTTTACAGAGAATGGGGTTGTTGAGGCTTACCTGATTTCTAAGGTATTTTCCAGAGTTTTCCTCTGGTATATTCAGACTGTATTACAACAATATCTTCCTCACCCCCCTTTTTTTTTTTTTTTGGACAGGGTTTCCTCTCACCCAGGCTGGAGTGCAGTGATGTGATCACGGCCCACTGCAGCCTTGACTTACTGGGCTCAGGCAATTCTCCCACCTCAGCCTTCTGAGTAGCTGGGACCACAATTGTGTATCACCATGCCCACCTAAATTTTTGTACTCTTTGTAGAGACAGGGTTTTGCCATGTTGCCCAGGCTGGTCTCAAACTCCTGGGCTCAAGCAATCTGCCCACCTCAGCCTCCCAAAGTGCTGGGATTACAGGTGTGAGCCATGGCACCCAGCCATCTCCAGACTTTCATAATTTTCCTCACATATTGTACATACTTAATTATATTATTCAATTATATGTATAAAAAAGATAAGAGAGCAAGAATTCAACTATGTTGTATTACCAAGGCCTTTCTGTACCCAATCTCGCCTCATATTTTTTCTTTTTTTTTTTTTTTTTTTTTGAGACGGAGTCTTGCTCTGTCGCCCGGGCTGGAGTGCAGTGGCGCGATCTCAGCTCACTGCAAGCTCCGCCTCGTGGGTTCACGCCATTCTCCTGCCTCAGCCTCCTGAGTAGCTGGGACTACAGGCACCCACCACCACGCCCAGCTAATTTTTTGTATTTTTTAGTAGAGACGGGGTTTCACCATGTTAGCCAGGATGGTCTCGATCTCCTGACCTTGTGATCCACCTGCCTTGGCCTCCCAAAGTGCTGGGATTACAGGCGTGAGCCACCACACCCGGCCAATCATGTTTTTTCTTGTTACTAATTAAAATCATGATTCTCCTGGCATTCTTCATTTTGTTATACCTCACTTCCTTTTCCTTAGCAAGATCTTTGCCATAGAGTATGGAAACCAGGTTCCTTGCCAGTTAATCTGTATTGTGCTTTGTCATGTATTGTTACTAAACAGCTCAAGATCAAGGGGAAGAAATGTATATGAGGCTCAGTTCATGTTCAGTTTTTTTTTTTTCAGCATTGCAACATTGCCACTCATGATCATGAATGTAGCCCTGTGTCAGGTACTGAAGGTAATGGAAAAGGTATATAAGGTTGATCCCTGTACTCTTGTTGGGAACTTGAGTGGTATGAATAGAGAAGGTGAGTTCTTGGGGACAGAGGCTACAGTTTAGCAAGCTTTCCTATGCGGACCTTGGTAATTTCTTTACATTTTATAGACCAAAGAACAATCTTAACTTGCCCTTTTTTCTAAAGGCATTGTTTAAAAACTGTAATCAAATCATTGCAGTTTATGGCAAATGGCCTTTTTTAAAAAAAAAAAAAGCAATCTAAATCTTTTCTTCATCTTGGAAAAAGACTTCTCTTGGATTTCTGATAGAATATTTCCAGTATGCTATGTTATTGCAAGACAGTAACTTACAGCTAGACAAGAAAAATCAGCTTTGTTCAAAGTAAGAGTATAGCCTGTCCTTATAGTGTAATTTTTTTCTCACAGTTTTGTTTTATGGTTCCTTCAGTTTGAATATACAATTTATGAGCTCAAAGCCCAGGGCAGCAAAGGACCATGCTGAGTTAAATGGGGGCAGTAAGCTCTGGTGAGTGGGGAAAACTCCAAGCTACAATTGTTAGAGTCCCTAAGTCTGGAGGTCAGAGAAAGATGCACTGCCCCCAGTGTGTTCACATGACACCTAACAGATTATTAGGCTGGAAAGAGCAGGGCTTGGTAGTGGAGGGAGCAACCCAGCTCATCCAAGGAACCAAGTGGGGGCAGGGACAGGCGTAAATGCATAAGGGGTATGTTGTCACACAAATGTCTTATAATTAGAATATCTATCCCCAAAGCCCTGATCACTGAAGTCTTTAAATGAACCCTTTATTAAACTCTTCCATTATGCAGAGCTACAGATGGAGCTCTTACGGGTTTTGGGGACACCACTCAAGTCAGTTTTCAAGTTAGTTTGATAAGTTGCTATGACAGCAAACCCACTCTTCCTCTGAGAATGAATGCCTGCAATCTTAATACTACGTTAAGGTGTTTTTTTTTTTTTGTTTTTTTTTTTTTAAGTCCAATTTTGAACAATTTCCTGGATTCATTGTTCTTCGGGGTTATAGCTGGGGATTGGCAAATGAGTCTCGGTTATTTTTAAAACAGTTTTCTGAGTGGGTGAATGTGGAAGGGTGGGCATGGTATCAGATAAATGAGTGTGTGGGTATGCATGTATCTATATCAGTGAAAGCCAAAATAATTACTATCCTTAGTGCTTGGATTGGCACCATACTGTGTTTTAAATTGCAGATCTAAACAGAGTGCTAGTTCACAGGAAATTACATTCTCAGATTAAAGTAGCATTTTGTTGTGCAGAAAGCAGCAGGTTCCTTCCTTTCGTTCGCTTTCATTCATTCTTCCTTCCTTTCTTTCACATTTGTAAGTGCATTTAATACTCAACTGCTTGAGGAGAGAGGGGCATTGAGGGAGAGATGAATTTTGTCATGAATACTGGGGAATTGGTGTGATGTCACTGCAAGCTCTGTGTGATCGTAGGTGGTATTAGAGCTCCAGGAGCGAAAGCAGGGAGAGCAGTGGAGGAGAGACGATGTCGCTCTCAGACAAGCAGACAGCCTCTCTCACTGCCGCGTACGGTCAGCTCAGTAAGGGCAAGCCTGCAGAGTGCCGAATGGACTCCCCAAAAGAAATCAGTCAAGCCGGATTCGAATGGCAGAGGACAGAGGGCAAACTGAATGAAATTGGGCTGAATGTCAGCATGGACGGGCAACCGAAAGATGGGCTTGTGAAGAATGCCAGCTTCCTGGAGCAGAGCAAGCTCTGCTTTTTTGAGGGGAAGCTAGACAAAGAGCTGAGCATTGAAATGCAGGACAAGGACTGTCAAGCAGCCTCAGGTCACCTTGAGAGCAGGTATGTGATTTCAGAGACCTGCCATCCCTTGGAGGGGAACTCGGTACACCAGAAGACCTCCGAGTTCCATCTGGGACTCATAGAGGGGCCAGACAAAAACAAAACCATTCCAGTTCAGGGGAAGGTGGCAGGGAAGAATGGACTAGAGACCAAGAGCCAGTCAGATCTGGATTTCCCTGGGGCTGCTGACATCCCTACCAGATATGTTAAGGAGCAGGAAACCAGTGTTTGGAACCACAACTTTCATCCAGTGGCTCAAGGCTCTCTGGGCTCAAGGGAAGCAACTCCGGGAGAGATGGAGAATAGCATCACCCCTGGCTGCCCAGTGATTGGGGTGGTAAATGATAACTCTGAGCAGCTGAAGTGTGAGTCCCCACTCCTGGTGTCTCTAGCCCACCCAGCCCCCATTATTAAGCATTCACCCACCACCATTCCGCCAATCACTATGGTGTTCACCCAGGAACATTTGAATGCAAGCTGTCACATCAGAGACCATGATAAGGAGTTGGAGAAATTGAGTTCTACCGAGGAGGCTGTGCTCAACCAAGCCCCCCAGCAGAAAAAGGCAGTGCGCAGGGCCCTGTCTGAATGTTCTCACCTCTCAGTTCCCCCAGCTGTCAACCTTGCAGATAAGTACCCTGAACTCCCTGCCCGAGAAGAGCCTTCTTCTGGCCTGCTGCCTCCCCCTAGTAGCCCAATGCCTAGTCCTACACCTGGGAAACTGGGAGCTCCTGCTATGAAGCGCTCCATGACTGTGGGTGAGGAACAGACAGCTAGCTACAAATTGAGCCCTGGGAAACTGCCCATCTTGTCTACTAAAGAGATACCTCCTTTCATCTGTGAGGAACCAGTGGCCAAGAAGAGAGAAGAATTGGCTCACTTCAGCAACAGCAGCAGCAACTCTGGGAAGAAGGAACTCGGCACTGCTGGATTATATCTCCATAGTAAGCTGGAGCAGATTCCTGAAGGAAGCAGCAAGGAAAAAGGGCAGGAAGATTTTAGTGAAACTAGAATTGATTCATGCTCGCAGGTTTGCCAGCGAGGAGAGAAACAGCCAGGACAGACGGCTCTGGCAGGGAAGAAAGAAATTGAGGTCACTGCAACCCAGAGCACTCCATCGTTCCTGTTTGAAAAGCCCCCACGTGATGGTATGTTTCTAAATTTTGCCTCCATTGGGAACAAGCAGACAGCAAGGAAGGAACCAAAGTGACAGATTACCGGCAGAGCACTAAGCAGCTTTTTACAGCTGGGTTCTGTGACTGCCTGGGGAAAGCTTAATTCCCTTGTGTTGGAAGCTTGCTGGGAGTGAGGCAAGGAAGAGAACAAAGTGAATCTTACAGGGTCAAGC
Source organism: Pan paniscus (assembly GCF_029289425.2). Classification (NCBI taxonomy): domain Eukaryota; kingdom Metazoa; phylum Chordata; class Mammalia; order Primates; family Hominidae; genus Pan; species Pan paniscus. The sequence continues at coordinate 47,859,214 of NC_085926.1, read as the reverse complement.
TGAATGTCTTGCTAGCATGACAGATAATGTGAATTGAGTATGCAAGTTTGGGGTGGAATGGGGTCAGAGAATGGTGGGTATAAAAACTAGACCCCCTTTCTTGACCTCATGTCACCCTGTCCAACCCATCCCCCATCCACCCAGCCCTCAGCTCCCTGTTGGTTTGAACCAGATGATTCCTGAGCTCTAAATCCTTCAATCCCAACTGATTGATTTCCTTGCTTGAAAATCTGTCACTTTATATAGATTCACAATGGGTTTATCAGCACTAACCTCCTCTCATTAAGTTGCACAATCTGGGTGGAAGCTCTGTTTTCTGTTTTTGCTTTTGAGAACGTTTTACTTTTGTTCAAACTGAAAAAGAGCCCTTTAAAGCTAGCTATTTAATATTCTTTCTGTGTTCTTCATGTTTGACCCAATCTTGCTTCTAGTTTTCTCTTTTTGTATGTGTTTTGAGAGGATTTGTGGGGAGAAAAAGAAGAAAGAGAAAGCAGGGAGAGAAGGAGAGACTTGCAACCTAATAAACAGCTAAATTTTGCGGTCTTTGTGACAGCCTTTTGTGTCTTTCTTCCTGGCCCTTTCTTTTCTTCCCCATCTCCCATCCCCCCACAGCTCTTATTGTGGTGGTCTAAAAAAGCTTGTGTTTCTCGGAGTCCAGTTTGAGCACAAAGGGCCATAATTCACAAACTTGTAAATGGGGATTTAAAACATGTGTTTTGCTTGTTTAAAAAAAAATAGTCTTGTTTCCTGGGACTTGTTTTCTCTAATATTTATTACTCTCCGTATATTTTTATGAAATTTTACTTTTTTTCTTTGAAAGTAAGAAATGGTATTTTCTAGGGGAGTGGTAAGTAGAAGACATACAGATGTTTTGAGTTTTTGTTTTTTTATGGAGATAAAAAACATTTTTTGTTTTTTATGGAGATAAAAAGCACGTTTTTTTATGGAGGCAAAGAAGCTTAATAGTTCCTCTTTGATTTCTTATGACTCCAGAATTACAAGCATTCAGGTGTCCCATGCTGTTGCTTCCTTCTAGCTGTGACAGAACTGTAAGCTCTTCCTGGACAGGACTTTGTCCTCTTTTTCTTGATCCCCAGGTGCTTTGTTCAGTACCACATACCTTCTAGGTGATCATGAGTGAAGACTTTGTTTCAGAACAAGTTCTTTCTAATTCAGACTAACAGAAGTTTGTGCTAATAGAAAAAAATTTCAGATGACTGACAAATCCACCAATCCATTCACCCGATAAATGTTTAAATGCTGACTCTGCTAACCACTCTGTAGATAAAACTTTTATATGAAGATTGTTTCATTTAACATGCCTACCATTTGCATTCACTATCTAGGCACTGGAAATTATCCTTATCCTCAAGCAACTTTCGATCCAGTTGGAGGACTGGGAGGCAGAGGGAGGGTTGTGAATTGTGGAAACATTTTGGAGGAAGTCACATTTGAGGTGGGCCTTGGAACCCTGGGATGCCAAATAATGCGGAGGGAAAGCCTTCCAGGCAAGGGAACTCATATTAAACAAAGGTATGAAGCCTAGACAGCTCATGTTAGGTAAAAGAACAATGGAGGAATCTCAGGGCATCCAGTCACAGGAAATGTGGCCAGGCTGCTGCCATTGTGTATATCTCTCTTGGGACCTCTGCTTCTCCCTGCACATGTGCTCCATTCTCTTTCCTTTAAAAATCTGTATTTCTTCTGTCATCTCTTTTTGCTTCCCTTGTAACTCTGCCCAGGACAGAATAGCATTGAGTTGCCATGGTTTGAGCTCTGTGGCCAGCTTTGTTACCACCATATATGTCAGGGTTCCGATGTTGCATGACTGTCATTTCCATGTCTTTGTCTATACTGACAATGAGTGAGTAATTATATCTTATTGGCTCAGCTTGGTCCAGTCAACTCTATACCAGGTCCCATAGCCTTCTTAACCAATCTGAGCCATTTAGACCCACCCGCTTCATTCACCTTGAGGCTTCTCTAAAGGAGAGAGTATAGGTTAAGGAAATATTCCAAAGCCGTCTTTACATATGTGACAAGAAATAATGGGAGAAAATTCTAGAAAGTTGTTTGGAATCCAATCTTGCTAAGCTTCAAATGTCCCACTGAAAAGTTTAAAGCTTACTACTGTGTCTGGAATTGGTGGGTTCTTGGTCTTACTGACTTCAAGAATGAAGCCACGGACCCTCGCGGTGAGTGTTACAGCTCTTAAGGTGGTGCGTCTGGAGTCTGTCCCTTCTGATGTTCAGATGTGTTCGGAGTTTCTTCCTTCTGGTGGGTTCGTGGTCTCGCTGGCTCAGGAGTGAAGCTGCAGACCTTGGCAGTGAGTGTTACAGCTCTTAAGGCAGCGCGTCTGGAGTTGTTCGTTCCTCCCGGTGGGTTCGTGGTCTCGCTGGGCTCAGGAGTGAAGCTGCAGATCTTCACGGTGAGTGTTACAGCTCATAAAAGCAGAGTGGACCCAAAGAGTGAGCAGTAGCAAGATTTATTGCAAAGAACGAAAGAACAAAGCTTCCACAGTGTGGAAGGGGACCTGAGCGGGTTACCAGTGCTGGCTTGGGCAGCCTGCTTTTATTCTCTTATCTGGCCCCACCCACATCCTGCTGATTGGTAGAGCCGAGTGGCCTGTTTTGTCAGGGCGCTGATTGGTGCGTTTACAATCCCTGAGCTAGATACAAAGGTTCTCCGCATCCCCATCAGATTAGTTAGATACAGAGTTTCGACACACAGGTTCTCCAAGGCCCCACCAGAGCAGCTAGATACAGAGTGTCGATTGGTGCACTCACAAACCTTGAGCTAAACACAGGGTGCTGATTGGTGTGTTTACAAACCTTGAGCTAGATGCAGAGGTTCTCCAAGGCCCCACCAGAGCAGCTAGATACAGAGTGTCGACTGGTGCATTCACAAACCTTGAGCTAAACGCAGGGTGCTGATTGGTGTGTTTACAAACCTTGAGCTAGATACAGAGTGCCGATTGGTGTATTTACAATCCCTGAGCTAGACATAAAGGTTTTCCAAGGCCCCACCAGAGCAGCTAGATACAGAGTGTCGATTGGTGGATTCACAAACCTTGAGCTAAACACAGGGTGCTGATTGGTGTATTTACAATCCCTGAGCTAGATATAAAGACTCTCCACGTCCCCACCAGACTCAGGAGCCCAGCTGGGTTCACCTAGTGGATCTCGCACTGGGGCTGCAGGTGGAGCTGCCTGCCAGTCCTGCGCCGTGGTGCGTTCGCATTCCTCAGCCTTTGGGTAGTCGATGGGACTGGGCGCCGTGGAGCAGGGGGTGGTGCTTGTCGGGGAGGCTCGGGCCGCACAGGAGCCCATGGAGGGGTGGGAGGCTGAGGCATGGCAGGCTGCAGGTCCCGAGCCCTGCCCCGCGGGAAAGCAGCTAAGGCTCAGTGAGAAATCGAGTGCAGCACTTATGGGCCGGCACTGCTGGGGGACTCAGTACACCCTCTGCAGCCACTGGCCCGGGTGCTAAGTCCCCCATTGCCCGGGGCCAGCAGGGCTGGCTGGCTGCTCCGAGTGCGGGGCCCACCAAGCCCACGCCCACCCGGAACTCCAGCTGGCCCGCAAGTGCTGCGCGCAGCCCCTGTTCCTGCTCGCGCCTCTCCTTCCACACCTCCCTGCAAGCTGAGGGAGCTGGCTCTGGCCTTGGCCAGCCCAGAAAGGGGGTCCCACAGTGCAGCGGCGGGCCAAAGGGCCCCTCAAGTGCCGCCAAAGTGGGAACCCAGGCAGAGGAGGTGCCGAGAGCAAGCGAGGGCTCTGAGAACTGCCAGCACGCTGTCACCTCTCACTACCATGTTCTGAAACTGTGGTGACTGCCTATGATAGCAGATAAAGTAGCTCCAGGTCAGCTTTAGGAAGATTTACTTGTTCTCAGTAAGTGTGATGAACTGGAAGACAAAGAGTTGAAAGCAAACAATCCTGTTAGAAATTTGATTCAGGTAGTGGCAGATGAAACGCTGAGGATATGAGAGGGGAAATATAACAGGTGAAGATAAAGTGAAACTGGAATTTGGAAGGTGTGTGAGAAAAAGGAATTGAAGGTCATGCTGTGATGTGAGGCTGGTTTTCCCAGCCAGTGGTAGTATAGGTAATGGAAAGACCCAACAGAAGAGCACAGTTCATTGAAGGAGTTAATAAGTTCCACTTCAGACATTGCTTTTGTGAAACTCTGGGGATATGTGGGTGGTGGTCTCTAGAAATTGCCTGATAGCTGGGCTTGGTGGCTTATGCCTGTAATCTCAGCACTTGGGGAGGCCTTGGCAGGCAGATTACTTGAGGCCAGGAGTTTGAGACCAGCCTGAGCAACATGGCAAAAAACCCATCTCTATGAAAAAATACAAAAATTAGGTGGGCACAGTGGCATGTACCTATAGTCCCAACTATTTGGGAGGCTGAGGTGGGAGGATTGCTCGAGCCCAAAAGGACAAGGCTGCAGTGAGCCAAGATCATGCCACTGTGCTCCAGCCTGGGAGATAGATCAAGATCAGTTCTCAAAACAAACAACAAAAAAGAAGTTGCCTTATATATCCATGAGACAAGGGAAAGGGCTTGGTGAGAGCTACCTTCTGGGAGAGAGAAAGCAGTTTCTGCTTATGCACAGTTACATTTATTTGTATAGATTGAGTTACTGCATGCCTGTATCATAGACAATGCGACTTTATGAAATATGTTGTTTACTGAAAAATGCTGAACTTATTGAAAAATATTTATAGTGGTCTGGGGCCAGTGGCAGCTAGTTACACAAGTAAGATCTTCTTTGAGCTTGCTGTAGAACAAAGGCATTAGCCGGGCGCGGTGGCTCACGCCCGTAATCCCAGCACTTTGGGAGGCCGAGGCGGGCGGATCATGAGGTCAGGAGATCGAGACCATCCTGGCTAACACAGCGAAACCCCAACTCTACTAAAAATGCAAAGAATTAGTTGGGCGTGGTGGCAGGCGCCTGTAGTCCCGGCTACTAGGGAGGCTGAGGCAGGAGAATGGCATGAACCCAGGAGGCGGAGCTTGCAGTGAGCCGAGATAGCGCCACTGCACTCCAGCCTGGGTGACAGAGCGAGATTCCATCTCAAAAAAAAAAAAAAAAGAACAAAGGCGTTAACAAATTTGCACAGTTGTTGGCTATGGTTTTTCCCCATTACATTTTTAAAACTAGAAAAATACTCAGTTTTTGACTAAAAGTACATATGGTTCAAACATCAAAAAGTACAAAGTGCTCTCCATTACAAAAACCTCCTACCAAGACAAGATGGTATCATCTCATTGTTTTCTGCTCCTCCCCTGTAAATACAACTAAATAGTCTGGAAATAATTGAAGATAATTCCATAAAAGAATATGAGGTAGAAAGAAGGCAAACCTGGTAGGGCTCTCAGGACTTGAGGAATGGCAATACAGTGAATTCCCTGGGACTGATGATTGATTGATTGATTGATTGATGGTAGAGATGGGATCTTGCTGTGTTGCCCAGGCTAGCCTTGACCTCTTGACCTCAAGTGATCCTCCTTGCTTGACCTCCCAAAGTGCTGGTAATACAGGCATGAGTCACTGCGTCCATCCCCTGGGTTTTCTTTTTGTCTCCTACATATCCCTGGCTGGGCACTGGAGAGGCCTGTAACCTGGAATTACCAACAGGCATAGACTGAAAAGAAAAGGAAAGGAAAAAAGAAAACAAATAGAGAAAATCTGTTCTCTATTGCCAAAAAAACAAGAAAGAAAAAAACCCAGCAAAGACCTAATGGTGAGCCCTGTTTCACTACCCATCCCCAGCAGTGGACTCAGTCTGCCTGCAGGTACAGTGTCAATGCAGCCCATAAGGGCCTTCCTGTTGTCCACTCCATACTCAGCAGAAGCTATAGGCCTGGTCCGCCCACATCACCAGCAACTGCAGGGAGGCCTGTCCCCTACCAGGTAACAGCACCAGTGGCTTCTATAGCCCTGGTGTCTTGTAATCCTCTACCCAGGGGCAGGAGACTTTCGTAGGTTTCAGAACCTCTACTTCCTTCCCCTTAGCAAGAGAAAGCCCCCGAGGTAGGTGTTTCCTGCTCCCAGCAACCCCAGCAGAGATCAAACAGGAGGTCTGCCTGGGTCCCAGGCAGCCAGAGAGCAGTCCAGAGGAAGCTCTCTATTCTATGGTTCCAGCATCACTCAGCCCCTATGTGCTGACACTGGGTGACCCAGGTAAGTCCCTACAGCCCTTTCAGGCAGTACCAAAAGGGATTAGTTAGAACCTTAGCAGAACCAGAACACAACAGGCCATAAATGCATTGCAAGGGCTCTAGAAACCAAATTGTCATCAGAACTACAGTCATAACCTGTAGACTAAATATAAACAGGGTGATTGCATGCTAAAGTACAAAATCAGAATTTTAAAGCAGCCATCATAAAAGTGCTTTAACAAGCAATTATGAATTCTCTTGAAACAAATGAAAACTAAAAACCTCAGTAAAGAAATAGAAGTTACATAAAAAGAACCAAATGTTCATTGTCAATATGAAAAATATAATAATTAAAATTAAAAACTTCAATGGGCTCAGCAGCAGACTGCAGATAACAGAGGACAGAATCAGTGAAGTTGAGGACAGATCAATAGGATTTATTCAATCTGAACAACAGACGAAAAAATGGTCTACAAGGAAAAAACATATCTTCAGACCCATAGGACAATAACAAAAGATCTAACATTTGTATCATCAGAATCGCAGGAGAGGAGCAAGGATGCAAGGCTGAACAACTGTTCAAAGAAATAATGACAACAAACATCCCAAATTTGACAAAAGACAAAACTTACAGATTCAAGCAACTGAACAAATACCAAATAGGATAAATGTGAAGAAATCATGCCATGACTTTTCATAATTAAACTTTTATAAACTAAAGACAAAAATCTGTAAAAAAAGCAAAGAGATATGATGCATTAGGGAAACAGCAATTTTTTTTTTAACCTTCCTTATGGTGCTGAGGAAACAGCATTTAAATGACAGCCTGTTCCTTATCAGAAACTGGGGAATGCAAAAAGAAGTGGCACAACATTTTTCAAGTGCCAAAAGAAAAGAACTGTCAACTGCAAATTATTTGGTAAAACAATCCATCAGGAATGAAGGGGAAATAAATAAAAAAGACATTTTTAGATAAAGGAAAACTAAGAATTTGTTGCTAGTAGACATACCCTTAGAGAATGGCTAATGGAGGCTCTCCAAAAAAATAAGATATGGTAACAGAAGGAGACTTGGAATTTCAGAAATAAAAGAACAACAATGGAATAGGTAAAAATATGGAAATAGCTGGGTATGGTGGCTCATGCCTGTAATCCCAGCACTTTGGGAGGCCAAGGCGGGTGGATCATCTGAGGTCAGGAGTTCGAGACCAGCCTGACCGACATGGAGAAACCCCCGTCTCTACTAAAAATACAAAATTAGCCGGGCGTGGTGACGCATACCTGTAATCCCAGCTACTCAGGAAGGCTGAGGCAGGAGAATCGCTTGAACCCGGGAGGTGGAGATTGTGGTGAGCCATGCCACTGCACTCCAGCCTGAGCAACAAGAGCAAAACTCGGTCTCCAAAAAAAAAAGGAATATAATAGACTTATCTCCTCATGAATTTTTTAAAGTCATAAATCATATTTGAAGCACAAATTGTAATGCCATCTGATGTAGTGCTTAATCTATGAAGAGGAAACACTTAAGACATATCTTAGGGCTGGGCGCAGTGGCTCACACCTGTAATCCCACCACTTTTGGAGACCAAGGTGGGTGGATGACCTGAGGCCAGGAGTTTGAGACCAGCCTGGGCAACATGACGAAACCCCATCTCTACTAAAGATAAAAAGAAAAATTAGCCAAGCATGGTAGCGCACACGTGTAATCCCAGCTGCTTGGTTGGCTGAGGCATGAGAATCACTTGAACCTGGGAGGCAGAGGTTGCAGTGAGCCGAGATTGTGCCACTACACTCCAACCTGGACGACAGAGTGAGACTCTGTCTTTAAAAAAAAAAATTAAAGTAGGGAGAAAATAAAGGATCCTAAATGGAAGTAAGGTTCCAGTAGGTCACTCAAAGTAGTAAAACATAGCTGGGTGTGGTGGTGTGCATCTGTAGTCCCAACTACTCAGGAGGCTGAAGACGGCAGGATCACTTGAGCCCAGAGTTTGAGACCGGCCTGAGCAGCACAGTGAGACCCCATCTCTAGAGAAAAAAACAGTAGTAGAACATTGATACCAGTTTGTTGTATGTATATTGTAATACCTAGAGCAACCACTAAGAAAACTATACAGAGCAATATACTCAAAAGCTTTTTTTTAATAAAAATAGAATTCTAAGAAATGTTCAGGTAACCTTGGGTGAGATGTAATTTGAAAAAATGAAAAAAGGAAATTAAAAATGTTCAGGTAACCAACAGGAAGGCAGGAAAGTGAAACAGAAATGAGAAAAAGAGAGAACAAATAAAAAATAAAATATCAGACTTAAGCCCTAACATAGCAGTAATTATTTTACTTTATTTCATTTATTTTTTTATTTACTGAGATGGAGTTTCACTCTTGTCACCCAGGCTGGAGTGCAGTGGTACAATCTCAGATCACTGCAACCTTCACTTCCCAGGTTCAAGCGATTCTCCTGCCTCAGCCTCCCAAGTAGCTGGGATTACAGGCGCCCACCACAACGCCCGGCTAATTTATGTATTTTTAGTAGAGATGGGGTTTCACCCTGTTGGCCAGGCTGATCTCCAACTCCTGACTTCAGGTGATAAGCCCACCTCGGCCTCCCAAAGTGCTGAATGGATTACAGGCGTGAGCCACTGTACCTGGCCATCAGGAATTATTTTAGAAGCAACTGGTCTGAGTACTACAATTAAAAGACAAAGATTGGAAGAGTATATTATTTTTAAAAAATGACTCAAGTAGGCCAGGTACAGTGGCTCCTGCTTGTAATCCCTTTAGGAGGCTGAGGCAGAAGGATCACTTGAGCCTAGGAGTTCGAGACCAGCCTGAGCAACACAGGGAGACCCCATCTCTACAAATAATTTTAAAATTAGCCAGGCATGGTGGCACATGCCTGTGGTCCTAGCTATTCAGGAGCTGAGGTAGGAGGATCACTTGAACCGAGGAGGTAGAAGCTACAGTGAGTACAGTCAGCCATGATCACACCTGTCTTAAAAAGAAAAAAAAATTGCCCAAGTATATGCTATGTACAAGAAATGCATAACAAACATAAGGACATAGGTAGGTTGAAAGTTAAAAGATGGAAAGAAATATATCATGTTAACAATTTTTTAAAGTAGCAGTAGCTATATATAATGATTATTTATGCATATATATATATATATATATATATATATAGAGTTGTTTTTTCTTGTTGCCCAGGCTGGAGTGCAGTGGCCTGATCATAGCTCACAGCAGGCTTGACTCGCTGGGCTCAAGCAATCTTCCCACCTCAGCCTCCCAAGTATCTGAGTCTTATAGGCATATACCACCATGCCCTGCTAATTTTCTTTCGATTTTTGTAGAGAGGAAGTCTCACTTTGTTGCCCAGGCTAGTCTCAAACTGCTGGCCTCAAGTGATCCTCTGCCTCAGCCTCCCAAAGTGCTGGGATTAAAGATTACGTGTCCTGGAGTGACTATACTAATATCAGACAAAGTAGATGTCGGAGAAAAGAATAAAGGATCAATCCCACTAAGATTGATCCTTACATTTACAAAACTTAGCAATTCTAAATGTATACACACCAAAAAACAGAGCATCAAGATATATGAAACAAAAACTGACAGAGCTAAAAGGAGAAGTACACAAAGTCACAATTACAGTTAGGGACTTCTGTATCCCACTATGAACAGTTGATAGAACTACTAGACAGAATGTTAGTAAAGATGTAACAGTGCCATCAAACAACAAAATCTCATAAACATTGATGGAAATTCCACTCAGTGACAGAATGTACATTCTTCTCAGGTGTCCATTAAACACTCACCAAGATGGATCTTGGGTCATAAAACCAACTTGAATCAATTTAAAAGATTGAAATTATGATGGGGCATGGTGGTTTGTGCCTATAATCCCAGCACTTTGGGAAGCTGATGTGGGAGGACTGCTTGAGACCGGTCAGTTTGGGCCACATGGCAAGACCTCCATCTCTTCAAAAAAATTTTTTTTGTAAATTATTCAGGTATGGTGGCACGTACCAGTAGTCCCAGCTACTTGGAAGGCTGAGGCATTAGGGTCTCTTGAGCCCAGGAGTTCCAGGTGGCAGTGAGGTGTGATCACGCCACTGTACTGCAGCCTAGGCAACAGATTTCATCTCTTAAAAAAAAATAAAAAAAAAAACTGAAATTGGAATTATTTCAGGTATACAAGGTTAGTGCAATAATCAAAAGTAATTGTCAGCCAGGTGTGGTGGCTCACACCTGTAATCCCAACATTTTGGGAGGCCGAGGCAGGCGGATCACGAGGTCAGGAGATGGAGACCACCCTGGCTAACGTGGTGAAACCCCATCTCTACTAAAAATGCAAAAAAAAAAAAAAAAAAAAAATTAGCCAGGTGTGGTGGCGGGTACCTGTAGTCCCAGCTACTTGGGAGGCTGAGGCAGGAGAATGGCAGGAGGCGGAGCTTGCAGTGAGCTGAGATCACACCACTGCACTCCAGCCTGGGTGACAAAGTGAGACTCCATCTCAAAAAAAAAAAGGTAATCTGTTATAGTCTGAAGAAAATAAATTGTAAACACAGAAAAATCGTTTAACAGAATCAAATAGCCATTCATGTTAAAACTCTCAGCAAAGTAGGAATAGAGAGGAACTTATTTAACTTGACAAAGAGCGTCTACAGAAAGCCTACAGCTAACATCATATTTAATGGTGAATAAGTGAATACTTTCTATCTAAGATTGGGAACAAGGCAAGGATGTCTACTTGCACCACTCTTTTAAATATAGTGTACTGGAAGTTACTATAGAGATGGAGAACATAGTAGTTGCCATATATTTAGGGATTGGAAAGGGGATTGGGTAGATATGGCTATAGAGGGGTAACATGAAGAAGCCCTATTGATTGTAACCAGCCACTCCAGGCCAGGTAATCTGTAATCCCAGCACTTTGGGAGGCTAAGGTGGTGGTGGTGGTTACACAAAGCTACACTTGTTAAAGTTGCATAGCACTACACACACACACAAACACACACACACACAAATGAGTGCATGTAAAGTGAAAAATCTGAGTAGGCTCTGTGGGTTGTCTCCGTTTCTTGGTTTTGATAGTATACTGTATTTACGTAGGATATCAACACTTGGGGAGACTGGGTAAAAGGGTACACAGGGACCTTCCCTATGTATTTCTTTGCAACTTCCTATGAATCTGTAATTATTTCTCAAAGTTTTAAGCCTCCTAACCTCCCCAGTTTTGTGTCCCATCCTTTCCCTCAAAAACGTTGTTCTGTTTAATTACAATCCTTTCAAAAATTCTTTTAAAATGCATATATAAGTGTATTTGCAATATCTTTTCCCTCATCCCTTTTCAAGACAAATAGTTTCACATTATACTTATGCTTTGTTGTTTTTTTTTCACTTAATAGAGACCATTGCATAGTAATCATAAAAGAATTTCTCCATGCTTTATTTTTTCACATTCAGAGATTACATTGATATTTCTACCATAATAACCAGTTTTCTATTAACGGACTTCTGGGTTGTTCTTTTGCTTTTAGAAACAATGATCTGGTGGAAACCTTGCACATTTACTATTTGGCTGGTGTGTAAATACACTTCTAGGATAAATTACTAGAAATTGGTTTTCTAGATTAGAATTTATCTGTCTTTGTAATTTTCAGACAATGACACTGCCAGGCAGCCCTGCCTATGGGTCATACAGTTCACATACCTACCAAGTATATTTCCCTATATTATTCTCAGTAGTTATTTTAAAATTTTAGGACTTTTGACAATATGTTAATATTAAAATGGCATTTCAGGCCAGGCATGGTGGTTCATGCCTGTAATCCCAGCACTTTGGGAGGCTGAGGTGGGTGGATCACTTGAAGTCAGGAGTTTGAGACCAGCCTGGCCAACATGGTGAAACCCTTTCTCTACTAAAAATACAGAAATTAGCTGGGTGTGGTGGTGCATGCTTGTAATCTAGCTACTTGGGAGGCTGAGGCAGGAGAATTGTTTGAATGGGGAGACAGAGGTTGCAGTGAGCCGAGATCGCAGCATTGCACTACAGCCTGGGTGACAGATCAAGACTTTGTCTCAAAAAATAAAATGGCATTTCAGTGGGTTTTTTTTATTTTTCTTATACTTAACATTGTACATCTTTTCATAGTTTCAAAAAACTTTGTATCTCTTTTCTATAAAGTCTGTTCATATTGTTTTGCATTTTCCCAGTGGATTATTGGCCTTTGTAGCAGTTACTGATTTGTGGGAGTAATTTATAGAATAAGCTCTTTGTCTTTGGTATGAGGGTCAAGTATTTTTTCTGTTTGTCATTTGCCTTTTGACTTTTATTATAGTGTTGTGTCTTATTTTGTTTTTTGCCACATTGAAGTTTTTAATTTTTCTTTAGTCAAACTTATCTCTTGTGGCCTCTTGACTTTGTGCCAGTTAGAAATGCCTTCCCCCACAACAAGGTTATACATTTCACAGTATTTTAATGCTCTCAGGTATAGTCCTATTGAAATCCAGAGTAACCTCTCCACAGAGAGGAGGCTATGTTGCCTTAGGCAGGAGACTTTATTTCTGGCCCTGAGTCTGGTTCCATGGGTCTCCTTGGCCTTGTTGAAAATCTGGGTCACTGTTAGAACTGGATCAGGTTAATCTCACATCCTCCATAAAGTGGTTCTTTATAGGGAAAGGAAGGAAAGGGAGTCATTGAATGATCTTCTGGCTCTTATCCCATCTCACAGCAACCTTTATTCCAAAGATAGACTGGTAGAAGAGGTTTTTGTCCTATTGCTTGGAGAGCTAGTGGTTGGAAGACAGAGTCCCTTTGGTCTCTAGGGAAGGGAAACCAAACTTAAAGGACCATTTCTTTCCACTGATCATTTGTGCATGTGTCCCTTAGACTGCTTCTCCACAGGGTCAGGCTCCCTGAATCTGAGGAATCTAAAACTGTCCTCTATCACAATGAGAACTTGGGAGGCTTGTCCACATTTCAGCAGCACAACCCTGTGGACTTTTTTCAGAATGAAGTGCTAGTTAGTGGTCTGTCTTTGCTAAACCTTGTATTTTCAAAATGGGCGTGAAAAATGTTTGCTTAGCATAATTCCCACTCACCCTCTCCCCTTAGGAATAGCCAGGCCAGAAGAAGGAAGGCCTGTGGTGAGTGGGACCGGAAATGACATCACCACCCCACCGAACAAGGAGCTCCCACCAAGCCCAGAGAAGAAAACAAAGGTAGGTGCCAGAATGGTGGTTATCTTCTACTGCCATAATTTTTAAACGGAGTATCTTCTGCTGTTATTGCTTGAATCACGAATGAAATTTCTTTTTTCTGAGCTGTTATTGTCCTTCCTCATGTTTGGACATGCTTAGAAAATATCTTGTATTCTCATTTACCACAGTGGCCTAAACCAACTTTAAAATCTCAGCCTTTGACCCTATTATCTTATATATCTGTAAAAAATGTTCTGTAGAGGCCGGGCATGGTGGCTCATGCCTGTAATCTCAGCACTTTGGGAGGCCAAAGCGGGCGGATCACATCAGGAGATGGAGACCATCCTGACCAACATGGTGAAATCCCATCTCTACTAAAAATACTAAAATTAGCTGGGCGTGGTGATGCATACCTGTAATCCCAGCTACTCAGGAGGCTGAGGCAGGAGGATTGCTTGAACCAAGGAGTTGGAGGTTGCGGTGAGCCGAGATCATGCCACTGCACTGGGCTCCATCTCAAAAAAAAAAAAAAAAAAAAAAAGTTCTGTAGAGATTGTTTCAACTTCCCTTAACAACAACAAAAAGGACAATTGCAAAAATATTCTGAAATAAATTCTGAATTATTTGCTATTATCTCAGCGTTAGATGAAAGAAAAAAAAAGATTCTGAAATATCCATTCATGAAAAGAGAATGCAGATTTTGAAGGTGGATCATATAGCTTCAGATGCATAACTAGTACTTATTGCAAAGTTCAAAAGCCACACTGTAGGCTGTGGCTGCTATTGTCCCATCAAGATACAGGTAGTTTCAGCATGTTGTCCAGGGTCTTCAAAAAATTAAAAAGTTATTAAAAAAAAATACAGGTAATAATGGCTGAATGAATAGCCACCAAAAGTTAGTTAATTATTAAGAGTTAATTGTTTTACTGAATTAAATCTTCAGGTGCCAAACTGCCAGAATTTGTGCCACTATCATTAAGAAACTATTCCCAGGCCAGGCGCGGTGGCTCACGCCTGTAATCCCAGCACCTTGGGAGGCCGAGGCGGGCAGATCACAAGGTCAGGAGATCGAGGCCATCCTGGCTAAAACGGTGAAACCCCGTCTTTATTAAAAATACAAAAAATTAGCTGGGCGTGGTGGCACACGCTGGTAGTCCCAGCTACTTGGGAGGCTGAGGCAGGAGAATCGCTTGAACCTGGGAGGCAGAGCTTGCAGTGAGCCGAGATCGCCACTGCACTCCAGCCTGGGCGACAGAGAGAGACTCCATCTCAAAAAAAAAAAAAAAAGAAAAAGAAAAAGAAAAAGAAACTATTCCCCATTTTCTTTCTCTATCCTGGTTTCATTCCATTATTTATTGAGCTCAGAAGAAAGAAATGCTAATTTTAAGTTGCATCTATCCTCATTGCTTATAATTTTACTTTGAATTGTGCAATTTATACTTTTTTTAATTTGTTTTTATTCTTGTCTGTGTGTTTGATGTTGCCCTTTAAAAAATAAAAATAAAAAATAAACAACAATCAACCTAAAGCCTTTGGCCACAACTCAACCTGCAAAGACTTCAACATCGAAAGCCAAAACACAGCCCACTTCTCTCCCTAAGCAGCCAGCTCCCACCACCATTGGTGGGTTGAATAAAAAACCCATGAGCCTTGCTTCAGGCTTAGTACCAGCTGCCCCACCCAAACGCCCTGCCGTCGCCTCTGCCAGGCCTTCCATCTTACCTTCAAAAGACGTGAAGCCAAAGGTAAGTGGTCACCTAACTACTGTGCCGAGGAAAATTGTTCCCCTGAGTGTCAGATAGACAGATCCTTGTTGCTAACAGACAACAGAATCAGGCTGGTGGAATTGGGAAAAGGCAAGGGAAATGGGGGGGAGGGTGATTTGAAAATTGGCATGGCTACTCTGGACGCGCTGCCTATGGGTTAGCCCTGCTCCACAAGGAGCAGCCAAAAAAAGAAAAAAAAAAAAGGAAATCAATTTGGGGCCCATTGATGCAGACATTAACATTTTGAAGCCCTTTTATGCTCTTACCTTTCCCTTCCCTGTTTGGAGGTAATACTCCATCTACTTAGGTTCTTCCTCCTTTCTCTCAACTACCTACTCTTTACCTATTTAAGCACTTATTAACCAGTTTCCTCTACTCCACATACCAATTAAATATTCTTTTTTGGTATAATTCCCACATCAAATGTAATTCTTTGTCTTTCCCTGTTATCATCCTGCAGAAGTTTTATCCATTACTATTGTGATATAACTAGTTCTTCCAGCTTATCTCAGCATGTTCCAGCATGATGTGATAACTTACTTTGCTTTGGGCATTAGGCCACCTCTCACTGAGCTACTTCTGAAGTCATCCAGTTTTCCAGGTCACCCACGGTTTCTGTATTGCCCAGAAACTGGTCACATTTGGAGCAGCATTAGTGTTACAGAATTGCTCCAGGAGGAGAGGATAGTGGAGGCTGTGGCTGCATTCCTTAACATCTTGTGTTATTTGAGAAGGGCCTTTAGGTCAGCCTGATAGTACTCTTTAAATTCATGGTACGAAATAGTTTCCCATGTTAAAATGTCAGTTTTTAATTTAATATGGTGAAGAAAACTGTGGAACCTAGGAGTTGAAGTCTAGGCTGAAGCCCTGGCCAAGAAACTGAAAAATCCTCTCATAAACTAGTAATGATAAAATCTTGTAAAGCTTTCTCTCTGATCCTCATTTATCCAGTTGGTTGCTTTTCTTGATCTTTAGAAAACAATAGGTTTGAATAAGAGGGCAGAGGGGAGGTGCCTGGAGCCCTGGCAGCAGGTCCTCCCTGTTGCTTATTCAGCAGCGGCTTCTGGGGGGTGACAGAGGAGAGTAGGAAGGAGAGGTGTCTAGTGAAATTTCACTCTATAATAATCATATAAATGAAGTGTAGTGTACTAGTTGCTGTATATACATGAACTTTTTTTTAATTTTTATTTTTTTGAGATGGAGCCTCGCTCTGTCACCCAGGCTGGAATGCAGTGGCACAATCTGGGCTCATTGCGACCTCCACCTCCCAGGTTCAAGCATCTCTTGTGCCTCAGCCTCCCGAGTAGCTGGGATTACAGGCACCCGCCACCACGCCTGGCTAATTTTTTGTATTTTTAGTAGAGCTGGGGATTCACCACATTGGCCAGGCTGGTCTCGAACTCCTGACCTCAGGTGATCCGCCTGCCTCGGCCTCCCAAAGTGCTGGGATTACAGGCATGAGCCACCGTACCAGTCCTGTTCTAATCTCTTTTATCCAGATGAGGAAATAAAGCTCAGAGAGGCCCAGCGATTTGCCAAATAGCACACTTAGAATTAAGGGGCCAAACCAGGACTGCAGCTCAGGCTTCTGACCCAGATTTGGCCAGTGGCCTCTTCATCTGCAGCTTATTTTGGTAGAAAGATTTGTAGAGACAGAGAGAGAAAAACCTATTCAGAAAAAATAAGTAGATTATGATTCTGGCAGAGAAGAAAATGTAAATTGGGAAACAGCAGAATAGCTCCAGTTAACTTCTGCAGGTTTTTGAAGCCAAGAGCCTGACATCTAAAAGATGCAACATCCTTTTGAGATTTCTATCCCACATAACTTTTTTCTAACTTATTTTATCATTATTACCCTCATGGCAAAATAATAAGACTATGCTAGATTATTCTGAATAATAGTCATAGTCTTAAAATTTTGATGCACATCCCAGAGAGCATCTGGTTTAGTCCTCAAATTTTAGAGCAATAGAAAAGGGAATCCTCTGGCCAAAATCCTACATGTTTCCAGCAGAGCTGGTAGCAGAACCACTTCCCCTGATTCCAGCCTTAGCGTTCTTCACACCATACTTAAGGCCTTTATTTGTGGAAATTGTCATTACCCTACATTCGCAGAGTTAGACTTTATTTGATTGGATGCCAGCCCTTAATTTCTAAGTACCTCCTTAGCTGATTTTTCCATTTAACGATATCCTGCTTGTCACTACCTACATACTGCCCTCTTTATAGCCACTTCTCTTGGAGGAAGAGAGCTGAGCCCACTGTGTCTGTGATTTGGCATACTCTCTTTTGTAATGTGGTAATTTGTTTATCAAAATAGTGTCTTCATCCCCTATCCCCGTAGAAACCAGGCTAAATTGATTCTTTCCCTTATTCACTAGAGACGTCATTCTCAGCCTCCATGTAAAAGGAACTAGAGTGACCCAGATGCCAAGCATCTATACTTGAGAGACTTTTTCCCTTTTGCTTTCAGACTGTAGCTGTGATATCAGTGCTCTTTATCCCTTCTGTTGATCAGGCCTGCCTCTTCTCATCGTCTCTGTGCTGAGACCTTTCATCCTTTATTTCCTGACATCACATATTATCAAAGCTGGTCCTTCATCACCCTCCATTCTAATCTCTTTATCCTGATGAGGAAATAAAGCTCAGAGGCTCAGTGATTTGCTGGAGTAGGGCTGCAGCTCACGCTTCTGTCCCAGATTTGGCCAGTGGCCTCTCCATCTGCAGCTCAGTCCTGTTCAGCATTCTCTAGGTGCGTGTTAGCCAAAAGAATGGCTCGATTTGAACATAATTTTTAGTTTTTGTTTGTGTATGTTTAATCTTTGGTCAAGTATAATACATTAGATTTTATTACATTAAATACATTAGTATTTTTGGCATTTCTACAGAGGTTACATTAAAATATATGCGCGTGTGTGTGTGTATGATATATATAGCAGTAGATTTGGAGGCAAACGTAGGTTGTGGTGATGTACCCATCAGGGCTGTTCATTCTCACTGGCTCAAGTTGGATTGAAGTAGTTTTACTCTCTGTTTTGTGCCCTCAGATCACACAGCACCCTGCATGGCCAGTTTGTTGCTTTATGTGGAGGACTTTGCTCTTAGAACCATATGTGTTTTCCTGTCAGTAGCTGCTGAACCCACAGTACCTCCTGTTCTCCAATACATGGTTGTATAGACACATCTTGTGTCCAGGTGCAGTGGCTCATGCCGGTAATCCCAGCACTCTGGGAGGCTGAGGCAGGCGGATCATGAGGTCAGGAGATCGAGATCATCCTGGCTAACACGGTGAAACCCTGTCTCTACTAAAAATACAAAAAATTAGCTGGGCGTGGTGGCACGTGCCTGTAGTCCCAGCTACTCTGGAGGCTGAGTCAGGAGAATTGCTTGAACCTGGGAGGCGGAGGCTGCAGTGAGCCGAGATCATGCCACTGCACTCCAGCCTGGGCAACAGAGTGAGACTTCGTCTCCAAAAACAAAACAAAACAAACAAAAAAAGAAGCATCTTGTAGCGTGACTCCTTGGGGCTATTGCTGACCTGCAGGCCTCATTCCCACTTTCCTATTTCCAGCCCATTGCAGATGCAAAGGCTCCTGAGAAGCGGGCCTCACCATCCAAGCCAGCTTCTGCCCTGGCCTCCAGATCTGGGTCCAAGAGCACTCAGACTGTTGCAAAAACCACAACAGCTGCCGCTGTTGCCTCAACTGGCCCAAGCAGTAGGAGCCCCTCCACGCTCCTGCCCAAGAAGCCCACTGGTGAGTATTGCCTTTCTCTCCCATGGGAACTAGGGAGGGGAAAATGGGATCTTGGCTTTGCCCCAGCCATAGCTCTAGCTAGTATCACAAACAGCTGTGCAGGCCTGCTTACGCACCGGTCCTTAGTGGACTACCTGGAACAGTGGTAGCCCTGTGGGCCTGGTACTCAACAAGCCTTGATCTCTGTGTGAGCTTAGCAGTTGTATGTATTCAGAAAAATCTTGAGTGAAGGCAGAAAAATGTACTGCTCATGAATTTCCAGGTAGAATTTACTCTTGCCTTAGTAACCCACAGCACCTAGCACGTGGTGCTCATGGGCTTACATGATGATAAGAAGAGGGCTATTCAAGTCCATAGGCATGTATTGACAGCCTACTTTTAAGACCACATAGAGGGCAGTAGAGAAGAATAAGACTCAGTGCCTGACCATCTAATTTACCACTCCATTCCCAGGGACTAACACAGTCCCTGGCTCAAAGTAGATATTCAGTAATTGTTAAATAATGAGGAATCTCACTATTGGATGAACTATCCAACAGGTCAGTTTGTTAAATGTTATATTAATAAGTATATTTTGTACAGCCATTAAGACTGAGGGAAAACCTGCAGAAGTCAAGAAGATGACTGCAAAGTCTGTTCCAGGTAATAGCCCATCCGCCATTTTGTAGAGCCCTAACTTGAACCCCCACCTCCTCTGTGGCTTAAGTCTCCCTTTTTCTCTCTCTCCCTGAACCCGTGTTATCTCTCACTCCCTTCTTTGCAGCTGACTTGAGTCGCCCAAAGAGCACCTCCACCAGTTCCATGAAGAAAACCACCACTCTCAGTGGGACAGCCCCCGCTGCAGGGGTGGTTCCCACCCGAGTCAAGGCCACACCCATGCCCTCCCGGCCCTCCACAACTCCTTCCATAGACAAGAAGCTCACCTCGGCCAAACCCAGCTCCACCACCCCCAGGCTCAGCCGCCTGGCCACCAATGCTTCTGCTCCTGATCTGAAGAATGTCCGCTCCAAGGTTGGCTCCACGGAAAACATCAAGCATCAGCCTGGAGGAGGCCGGGTGGGTCCAGGGAGCTTGGGGTCCTGGCATGCTGGCCCCTGCATCTTCCCCTCCATTTCCACCCACTGTTCCCAGGCCCACCAAAGAAGCAGGCAGTCAGGACACTGGACTCAGCATCAGGGTATTTCAGCCGGGGCTCTGTAGTGGGTTTTGTGCCCCAGCAGCAGGGAGGCGGGGTAGGCTGAGCTCTGGGCTTTCTCTTCCTGTCTCAATAAGAAAGGCTCCTGTTCTAGATGTTGGGGTCTGGGTTTACATTTTTGCTTGGATGTAAAAGGATTCTTTTGTAGAAGAAACAGAGGAGGCCTCAGAGACTCTGCAAGTGAGAGAGACACTTGACATGAGCCTAGTTTTTCATGGTTCTTAGCCTGCACAGAGAATGTCAGGATAGGCAGAAGGTAGAACACCTCTTACTTCCACAACCCATAACTTGAGTGGAATATATCTGAAAGAGGACTAGGGTGTCCTCTTGTAGCCAGGATGAGTCGTGCTGTGAGCCTCTGGCCTTCCTAAACAGCAGGACTGCACTGCATATAGTGATGGAGAAAGATCACAGTGCTTCACTTTTAGGATTTTCCGGTGGTTAAGATTTTCTGGTTGCATCAGTCCCAGAATTATTTAACTGTTGGTAACCATGGGAACTCTGCGTGAAAAGGTGGTGATGAAAGTCCGTCTGAGAATGTTCGGGTCCCTGGAGTAGTGACCATCTCATCTCCTAGGTCATTCACTAGCTCTACACCACCACCACCATCCAGGGCAGAATACTTAAATTGCTTAATCTGGAGCTGTTAAGAAATTTAGGAGGGACAAAAATGAGGTGGAATCCTGGTACTGTTGGAAGACACTGATGGCAAGCTGAGATCAGTCTAGAGAAGAGCCTGAGAGTTGCTTTTGGTAGCGACAGTGGCTCTGGTGTGCCCAGCAGGCCTCTGGGCTGTGCTGCTGATGGCCTATCTCCCCGTCTTTGCTCTTATGGTTTCATGGTGCAAAAGTTACAGGAGTTCTTGGGTGGGGAGTTGAGTGACTTGATCTAGTGAATTGTTTTCTGCTTCAACATACCTAAAGAGTCTGACACTTTCTATCAGTATTGACTTCCTGTGACCGTGGCAGCTGCTTGGGGCATATCAGAACATTTGGCATGGGGTGGGGGGTATTGTAATTGGAAAATCATGCCCCAGCACACTCTCAGAATCACTAATTTGGTTGTCTTAGCCTTCCTTTGTGCCTTTTCTCCATTAGCTAGTGTCTTGATCTGTTCCTCATGTCTTAAGGCTATGGCCTGCAGCTCCTTCTTTTGTGGTCCTCTACTCAAGGATCTTTGACTTGGTCTACCCTGGGAAATGTATGGTTTTGCCTAGGATCAAAGGCCACCTGCTTTTGCCTGGTGGCCTGACCTGGATTTGAGTCCCCTACAGCCTTCTTCCCTTCTTGGCATTTGAGCTCTTATCCTCTTGGTTTGAAATTTGCCCTCCCTTTATCTCCATCCAGGCCAAAGTAGAGAAAAAAACAGAGGCAGCTGCTACAACCCGAAAGCCTGAATCTAATGCAGTCACTAAAACAGCCGGCCCAATTGCAAGTGCACAGAAACAACCTGCGGGGAAAGTGAGTTTTATTTAGACCCACCTCTGCAAGGTGAAGATGGTAAAATACTTCTTCCAGCCTGAGCCACATGCCCTCTCTTGCACTTTTTCCCTTTCCCTAACTAGTTTCTACTTCTTCTCCCCTACATTCCCTTCTCTGTGCTTGATGACTCAGCCATCAGAAAATTTTTTGTATTAACCTTGAAAGTTAATAGAGTTGGGAGCCCATTAGCCCTTTGGAGAATACATATATATATAATTTTTGGCTGGATAAAATGGATCCAAAGACTTTCATTCATTTCCTTCACACTGACCTTGATGTGAAACCTACCTGGTATGGATGCAAATACAGTGCACCCACATTCGTTATCAAGAAGACATGGCAGGGGTAATTTCCACCACCTGGAACCCTGGAGCCCCTGTGCTTTACCTTGAAGTAAAAGATCCCTCTCATAATGCTGCTGGGTATGGAGATAACTTCATTTGTCCTGGTTCCCCGGGTCACCTCTTAACTGAAAGTTAGGATGCTCATTCCCAATGGAAACCCACTTAGTATAGGTATGCAGCATCAACTGGAGGGCAGAGGTAAGCTGAAACCACAGGTTCTTTCCCCTTGCCTCTGTAAACCTGGAAACCAGGCCCCTCCTGAGTGCTTGCAACACCTACCTTCCTTAGCTGTAGCAGGTAGGTGTGCCTCTGCCGGAGAAGCCCACACTCCAGCCCTTAGGGACCAGCATGGGAAGTCTCAGCCTAGGGCATTCCTACAGTGAAGAAAGCTGCACCGTGGCTTCTGGGTGACTACTAGAGGTCCTAGGTTCAGACCAAGGCTCATTAAGTAGTTTGCTAACCACTTGGTTACCATCAAAATTGTGAAAAAGGCTAGAAATGAGTAGGTACAATGAGGTATATGGGTTGGAGTTTCTCAGGATTTCTGTACTCTGTGGAGAACTCTTCAGCCTGGGACCTGCATCATTTGCAAAGAAAGGAAGTTGGCAACTATTCCTTCTTGAGAAGGTCCTAGGATTCTTTGTTCCAGACTCTTAGAGCCAGGGCCTTGGTGTTTCTCAGTTCCAGGGGAAGCCATTCCCGTACTATACAGTGTGGTTGTGCCCCCAGGATTGGGCGTCCTTGCTGCCCTGCTTAGAGCCTGTTCTTTCCGCATGGGCACCTCACAGGGCAGAGGATTAGGCATATGGAGGATTCAAGAAGGTATTTTACCCTTGAGTCAAAAATACTATGCCTTCTCAAGCCCTGAGACAAATGGGCTAAGTGTGGAGGCTGTAGCCGCTCCCCTGGTGTTGGAGATTCTGTATCCATTTGTATGCACATCTGAGCACTGGCCCCTCCGTCCTGTTAGTATCATCCGTGCCCTTGTTGCCAGCTGCCCAGTGCTTCTCAGAGCAGCCTTTGCTTCTGAGAGTGGGTCTGGCTGCAGCCATTCCAGGGCCCAGATTTAAGGGAAGCACGCTCTTTGGGTGAGAACAGGTCCACATGATAAGACTTGCAGAGAAGAGCCAAGGACACTGTGCCCAGCTCTTGAGGAGGGAGCAGAGCAAGGAGGTAGGGCTGTGCCTGGTTGGGCATCAGGTTGGGCTGCTGCCTGGGCCTTGTGAACCACAACCCCGCCCCCAAGGAGCGGTGATGACCAACATGCAGTGCCTGCGCAGCTCTGCTCCTGTCGTTGTGTTGTCTGTTCACGTTTTTCACTCCCCTTCTTGCTCTTTCACATTTCTTTTCCTGTGCTTTTCCACATCTGTTCTGTAGAAGGTGGGGGTGGAGGTTTAACAACACTTTTTGTTGGTCATTGTGATCACGTGTGGACTCACTGCCTTCCCTGTGTCGGTTCTAACCAGTCCTCTGCCTTTGTGTTGTTTTTTCTATTTTCTAACACTCCAGGTCCAGATAGTCTCCAAAAAAGTGAGCTACAGCCATATTCAGTCCAAGTGTGGTTCCAAGGACAATATTAAGCATGTCCCTGGAGGTGGTAATGTAAGTATAAGCTCTGGTTAGCTGGCATCTGAGATATAGCCCACTGTGGGGTATACTAGGGAGAGAGCCAGGTGCCCATGTAGATAGAATCCCAGTGACCTGAGCTGTAGCATTCTGTAAGAAGCAGACTAGCAAAGTGAGGGGACCTTGATGCTCCCATGTTAGACAGGGTGTTTCTGGCGAGCCCCTAAACACCAGCATGGTGATATCCACTCAGTATCTTTTTACCCATATGGGTGGGAGGCTTTGGATTTTTCTCCAGCTATGTCAGAGCCTGGGTCTGAGCACAGCGGTCAGCAGCAGACCTGTTGCCTGTCTGGAGTCCGTTCCTGGGATGCGTATGTCGGTCTGCATGCCCTTGAATTACCGTGGAAGTAACTTCTCTGAGACAGATGTCTGGATCTTTCCAGAGCTCATCTTTGAATCCTTGTTATTATAAAATAAGAATTAATCAACATTTTCTTCCTATCCCTTCCCCACGTTTTTTTGAGATGAAGTCTCACTTTGTTGCCCAAGCTAGAGTGCAGTGGTGTGATCTCAGCTCACTGCAACCACCACCTCCCAGGTTCAAGCTATTCTCCTGCCTCAGCCTCCCGAGTAGCCGGGACTGCAAGTACGCGCCACCATGCCCGGCTAATTTTTGTATTTTTAGTAGAGACGGGATTTCACTATGTTGGCCAGGCTGGTCTTGAACTCCTGACCTCATGATCCACCCACTTTGGCCTGCCAAAGTGCTGGGATTACAGGCATGAAACACTGCGCCCGGCCCTCCCATTTCCCTTTCTGCTCTCCTTTTTTTTGTCCATTTTCTAATCCCTTCCTCCTTTTTCTTCCCCTCCTTTTTTAGTCCCTTTTCCTGTTTTTTTGTTTGTTTGTTTGTTTGTTTTGTTTTTGTTTTGATACAGAGTTCACTCTGTTGCCCAGGCTGGCGTGCAGTGGTGTGATCTCAGGTCACTGCAACCTCCACCTACCAGGGTCAGTCAGTTCTCCTGCCTCAGCCTCCCGAGTTGCTGGGGCTACAGGCATGCGCCACCACGCCCAGCTAATTTTTGTATTTTTAGTAGAGACGGGGTTTCATCATGCTGGCCAGGTTGGCCTTGAACTCCTGACCTTGTGATCTGCCCGCCTTGGCCTCCCAAAGTGCTGGGATTACAGGCGTGAGCCACTGCGCCCAGACTTTCCCTCCTTATCTTTTTGTCCTCTTTCCTCTTCCACCCAAACCCTTCTTTTTGTCTTGCTGCCATTGTGTGCCAGCTCTATGATGTGTATTAGGGACACAGGTGATCCCCGCTCACAGGGAGGTTCTGGTCTAGGGAGAGAAAGGGCGAAGTCTTACTGTCGTCGAGTGTGTGAAGAACAACCTGTGTGCTTTCCGCTTGTCACTGTGACAGTGCCTAGAAAAGTGGTACTCTGTGGAGTTGTGCCAGAGGCACCAGAAGCCGCCATGCACAGCCCCTGCCCTCACCGCTCCCTTCCAGGCCAAGTGAGACAGCCTGTCTTTCCTCTGTTTCTTTTGAGTTCATTCGGTTCTTTCTCCTTACTGTCCTGAACCGGACTAGGTCCTGCTCCACTTACCCTTATCATTTTTAGACTCTGTTAACACTCCTGCCTCCTCCTTGGTGATCATGACATCCTGCCCATGGCCTACAGATACCCCCAGCAGTTGTATCATGAGGAATGCGGCCATGAGCTTTCATTCTTGCCCCACACAACTCTCCTTCCTGCCCCTCCTTCCTGGTCATCTTCTCACCACTGCCTCTTCCTGGCCTGGGTAGAAATGGCATCCTTTACACTCGGGTGGAGTTGCTTGACCAGACTAATTAGTCAGCCTGGAATAGGATCAGCTGAAGTGAGGTGACAAAGATCCAGCCCACGAGGGGCCCAGGCAGCTGCTGAGCCTGGCTTTGTCCTGGATGAAAACAGAAGGTGAACAGGGGTTCTGAGGGAACCGGGTCACTTGTGTAGGTGAGACATAGAGATATATTTGTGTGTGTTGTGTGGTGCATATAAGAGCTCTGAAAATAGTCATCATTAATGTATCACCTGCTGTGATCTTTCCACACTGCCTACACATGACCTCACATGTGTAGGGTTTTTTGTTTTGTTTTGTTGTTTTGAGGGTGAATGTATTTTTAAAGCCTTTTCACTTTAGGAGGCTTCCTTAAACAGAGAATTAGGGAGACTACTGTGAGCCATCTTTCCTGGTGGGAAGATGAGGATAAACAACAGCTGACCACAGCTGGACCCAGGTGCTTTGTTTCCTTCCATAATCTCTGTCAGTCCCTCCCTAAAGCCACCACAAGGAAATGTGCAGTTTAAAATGATGAGCCCCCCGGCTGGGCACCATAGTAAGACCCCCGTCTCTACAAAAAAAAGTCTTGCTCTGTCGCCCAGCCTGGAGTGCAGTGGCGTAATCTCGGCTCACTGCAATCTCTACCTCCCAGGTTCAAGCGATTCTCCTTCGTCAGCTTCCCGAGTAGCTGGGATTATAGGCGCCTGCCACCATGCCTAGCTAATTTTTGTATTTTATGTTATGTTATGTTATTATTTTTGAGACGGAGTCTCGATCTGTCACCAAGGCTGGAGTGCAGTGGTGCGATCTCGGCTCACTGCAAGCTCCGCCTCCCGGATTGATGCTATTCTCCTGCTTCAGCCTCCCGAGTAGCTGGGACTACAGGCGCCCGCCACAATGCCCAGCTAATTTTTTATATTTTTTAGTAGAGGCGGGGTTTCACCATGTTAGCCAGAATGGTCTCCATCTCCTGACCTCATGATCCGCCCGCCTCGGCCTCCCAAAGTGCTGGGATTACAGGCATGAGCCACCGCACCTGGGCTAATTTTTGTACTTTTAGTAGAGACGGGGTTTTGCTATATTGGGCAGGCTGGTCTCGAACTCCTGACCTCAGGTGATCCACCCACCTTGGCCTCCCAAAGTGCTGGGATTATAGCAAGAGCTACTGCGCCCAGTCCCAAAAAAAATATCTGTTAAAATAAGGCCAGGTACAGTGGCCCTGGGAGGCCCAGGCAGGAGGATTGCTTCGAAACCAGCCTGGGTTTCAAAGCAATTTTAAATTAGACATGTGCCTGGCAGCATTAGGTGGCATGTGCCTGTGGTTCTAGCTTCTCAGGAGGCTGAGAGGGGAGGATTGCTTGAGCCTGGGTAGTTGAGACTGCAATGAGCCGTGATGGCACCACCACACTTCAGCCTGGGTGACAGAGAGAGACACTGAAAAAAAAGGGAGGAGGACCTGCTGTGCAGACAGAACAGCATTACACCCCCCACCACTCCCCCCCCCCACACACACACACACCCCCACACACACACAGAAATAACGCAGTTACCACAGGGATGAGAGGCTCCAAACAGGATCCTAGTTAGTGCTCCAAAAATGCCCCCGACAGACAGACAGACATACCCCTTGATGAGAGCCAGGAGGACACCAGCGGAGGGGAGGGAGGGGAGTGATGAGCCAGTGCCAATGTAGTGGCTTCTTCTGTGGCTGGTCCCAGTTAAGATTTTCTGTCCGTTTTGGTTCCATTTCACCCTTGCAAGGGGCTGTGCATGTGTAGTGGGCGCTGAGACCTCCTGACAGCATGTTTTGGTACCTGGAGTGTGCCTGCAGGCTCTCATAGAGCGGCAGGCAGCCTGTGTAAGCACAAGCAGAGCAAGGTGTGTGATGCCGTGATTGCTCCTAGGACCACAGAGAGCCAGCGGGGCTTCTGCAGTCCCCGAGGAGGGGACACTTGGGCCAGCCCATGAAGGAGGTGCCGCACATGGTTCCCTGAGGCTGGAGCATAGAGTGGAGGCAGGGTGGTGTGGGGGAATCGTTTGGAAGCAGACTGTAGACTCCTCCACATAGCCACCTAAGGAGGGAGAGCTGTAGCCTAGAGGTGGTGGACTTTATTAAAGTGAGTGAGGCTCAGTTAAGCTTTTTAAAACTTTTTACTGGGCTGGGCACAGCGGCTCATGCCTGTAATCCCAGCACTGTGGGAAGCCAAGGCAGGCAGATCACCTGAGGTCGGGAGTTCGAGACCAGCCTGACCAACATGGAGAAACCCCGTCTCTATTAAAAGTACAAAATTAGCCAGGCCTAGTGGTGCATGCCTATAATCCCAGCTACTCTGGAGGCTGAAGCAGGAGAATCGCTTGATCCTGGGAGGCGGAGGTTATGGTGAGCCGAGATTGTGCCATTGCACTCCAGCCTGGGCAACAAGAGCGAAACTCCGTCTCAAAAAACAAAAACCAAAAAAAAAAAAAAAAACAACTTTTTATTGTGGGAATTTTCAAACACAGACAAGTAGAAAAAAACAGTAAAATGAACCTGATGTACCTTTTACCCTGCCTCATTTACTATCTACATGAGCAGTCTTGGTTTATCTGTATATGCCTATCCCAAGTATTTTGAAGCCAGTCCTAGATATATTATTTATTTGTTAATACTTCAGCATATAGCTGGGCGCGGTGGCTCACGCCTGTAATCCCAGCAATTTGGGAGGCTGAGGCAGGCGGATCATGAGGTCAGGAGATCGAGACCATCCTGGCTAACACGGTGAAACCCCATCTCTACTAAAAATACAAAAAATTAGCTGGGCGTGGTGGCACGTGCCTGTAGTACCAGCTACTCAGGAGGCTGATGCAGGAGAATCGCTTGAACCCGGGAGGCAGAGGTTGCAGTGAGGCAAGATCACGCCACTGCACTCCAGCCTGGGCGACAGAGCGAGACTCCATCTCAACAAAAAAAAAGGAAAAAATTGATCCATATATTTAAAATAGTAACACTAATAAGATAATACAAGCTATAACTCTTTTAATCTTAAGCTGCTTTTACTCTACAAGTCCCCACTCCATTCTTTTTTTTTTTTTTTTTTTTTTTTGAGACACAGTCTCGCTCTGTCCCTCAGGCATGAAGCTATAACACATTTAAAATCATATTTTTGTATAAATAGCTTTAACATTTCAAGTTATTTCTCTAGGATATATTCCTAACATAGGACTCTTATGTCAGAAACTACATCTGTTTCATGGTGTGAGCTACCTAGGTTTTTTTTTTGTTTTTTGTTTTTTGTTTTTTTTTTTTTTTTTGGAGACAGAGTCTCACTCTGTCACCCAGGCTGGAGTGCAGTGGCGCGATCTCGGCTCACTGAAACCTCCGCCTCCCGGGTTCAAGTGATTCTCCTGTCTCAGCCTCCTGAGTAGCTGGGACTACAGGCACCCGCTGCCACGCCCAGCTAATTTTTTGTATTTTTAGCAGAGATTGGGTTTCACCGTATTAGCCAGGATGGTCTCGATCTCCTGACCTTGTGATCCGCCCACCTCGGCCTCCCAAAGTGCTAGGATTACAGGTGTGAGCCAGCAGCTTTTTTTGTTTTGTTTTGTTTTGTTTTGTTTTTGAGACAAAGTCTCACTCTGTGGCCCAGGCTGGAGTGCAGTGGCGTGATTTTGGCTCACTGCAACCTCCGCCTTCTGGGCTCAATCAATTCTCCTGCCTCAGCCTCCTGAGTAGCCAGGATTACAGGCGTGCACCACCATGCCCTGCTAACTTTTGGGTTCTTATTGTTGTTGTTGTTGTTGTTGTTTTAAAGACAGAGTCTTGGCTGGGCATGGTGGCTCACACCTGTAATCCCAGCACTTTGGGAGGCTGAGGCAGGTGGGTCACAAGGTCAGGAGTTCTAGACCATCCTGGCCAACACAGTGAAACCCCGGCTGTACTAAAAATACAAAAATCAGCTGGGCGTGGTGGTGCGTGCCTATAATCCCAGCTACTTGGAAAGCTGAGGCAGGAGAATCGCTTGAACCAGGCAGTCGGAGGTTGCAGTGAGTTGAAATCATGCCATTGGACTCCAGCCTGGCGACAAAGTGAGATTTGGTCTCAAAAAAAAAAAAAAAAAAACGGAGTCTCGTTTTGTCACCCAGGGTGGAGTGCAATGGCACGATCTCAGCTCATTGCAGCCTCTGCCTCCTGGGTTCAAGAATTCTGTCTCAGCCTCCCGAGTAACTGGGACTACAGTGCCCACCAGCACACCCAGCTAATTTTAGTATTTTTTGTAGAGATGGGGTTTTACCATATTGGTCAGGCTGGTCTTGAACTCCTGACCTCAGGTGATCCACCCACCTCAGCCTCCCAAAGTGCTGGGATTACAGGCATGAGCCACTGCACCCAGCCTAACTTTTGTATTTTTTAGTAGAGACAGGGTCTCACCGTGTTGCCCAGGCTGTTCTCGAACTCCTGACCTCAAATGATCCACCCGCGTCAGCCCTCCCAAAGTGCTGGGATTACAGGTGTGAGCCACTGTGCCTGGCTCATTCTTTTTTTTACTGGTAATTTCCTTGATGGGTAAGCTCAGTGGTTTGTCCTAGAATCTGGATTCTTCTAATTACATCCTCATGGTTTTAATTAACATATTCTGTTGTCCCTCAATTTTCTTTAAATTTATTTGGTTTTGGTTTTTTCCCCACATGCTAGCATGACATGTAAGTAGGTAATGAGGTTTATTCTGTGAGAAATTACATTCATGTCTCATTCTTCGGTTGTCTCTTTTTTTGTGATGTTGGCAATTCCTGGACCTGTGGGTTCAGTAGGCATATGCCATGGTAAGACTAATTCTAGCATTACTTCTTCATTTACCAGCTGGAATACATCCATAACGTGAAACTGACTGCCCCTCAACTATTCTTTAATTGCATACTAGACAAAAGGTCAGGAGATAGAGGCTTCAAATATGGAACACTGTCAAGAAATCTGTGGCCCTGGCCGATGCAGTGGCTCACACTTGTAATCCAAGTACTTTGGGAGGCCAAGGCAAGTGGGTTGCTTCAGCCCAGAAATTCGAGACCAGCCTGGGCCACTTGGCGAAACCCCTTCTCTACAAAAAAATGCAAAAATTAGCTGAGCATGGTGGTGTGCGCCTGTAGTCTCAGCCACTTGAGGGGCTTGAGCCTGGGAGGTTGAGGCTACAGTGAGCTAAGGTCATGCCTCTGCACTTCATCCTGGGTGGCAGAGTGAGACCCTGTCTCAAAAGAAAACAAGAAAGAAATGTGTGGCTCTACATCTTGGTGAGGGCCCTGGCCTTGGAGAGTGACTGTTAACTTCTTGCAGGTGCTGTTGTGGTTACAGCTAAGATGAGCTTGTCACCATTGCTTGAAGACCCATGTTGGGTTGGTTTAAGCAGCTACCAGATCTTTGGCTGGTAAAAGTACCCTTCCCTGTGCCCTCTCTTATGGGGGATAAGGATAGGGAGATGTTTGGATGAGGTCTTCATGTCTCCCTCTTCTTGAATTGGCCATTTCTTCCCCTAACAAATAACAAGATACCTTGTTTTAAACCCAGATAAAGCGCTTACAATGGTGTCATCAGCACATACTTAGGAGGAGGTATCTGTGCTGTATCCTAAACTTCCATTTTGGAGATGCCTATAAATATCTGTATAATGAACTATAGATTGAGGAGAAAAGAAAAAAATTTCTATCTAGGGAAAATTGCAGACTTTTTGGAAAGATGAGACAAAGTAGAGGCTGTGTGTTTTCACAGTAGTTAACTACTCTGTATGTAATTATCAAACACGTGAAGCCATTATGGTATAGTTCCTGGTGGTGTCCCTTCAAGAGATGATATGAGAAAGAGACGGATTGAAGCGAGAGCTATGTGAGGCCATATGGAAGGCACCTTTTGAGCTGGGCATTGAAGGATGGGGAAGAAAACATAATGGGTTTGCTGGGTTAGGCATGAGCCAAGTTTTAGAGGCAAGACTGAGAATGGCTCTGGCAAGCTGGGGATTGTGGGTAGTTATTCTGTGCCAGGCCTTGGGCTGTGGGTGCAAATATAAAAATACTGGTGGCATTATATCTGTCCTCTGGAAACATGGTGAAGACTATATTTCCTGACACCAAAGAAGGGAAAACAGGGCTCAAGAAGGTAGCTCACCATTTAACAGCTTGTGGTGAAACCCACCAGAATGGTGCAACACTGCATGGAGTTGATGTGTTGGAAAGTCAGGCTCTCCCACAGTACCTACCAGAGGACAGCGGGGCCACTCACAGGAATGCTGGAATCCCCATCCAGCAACCCAGAGGGCATGCATGGCTATAGACTTAAAGATGCACCACCTTTTTTTTTTGAGGCGGAGTCTCTTTCTGTTGCCCAGGCTGGAGTGCAGTGGCGCGATCTCGGCTCACTGCAAGCTCTGCCTCCCGAGTTCATGCCATTCTCCTGCCTCAGCCTCCCGAGTACTGGGACTACAGGCGCCTGCCACCACGCCCGGCTAATTTTTTTTTTATTTTTAGTAGAGACGGGGTTTCACCATGTTAGCCAGGATGGTCTCGATCTCCTGACCTCGTGATCCGCCCGCCTTAGCCTCCCAAAGTGCTGGGATTACAGGCGTGAGCCACCGTGCCCAGCCAAGGTGCACCACCTTTAAATGCAAATTTTTGCATTTTTAGTAGAGATAGAGTTTCACTGTGCTGGCCAGGCTGGTCTCAAACTCCTAGCCACAGGTGATCTGCCTGCCTCAGCCTCCCAAAGTGCTGGGATTACAGGCATGACCCACTGCACCTGGCTGGGAAAATTGTTATAACATGGATTAAGCAGGAATACTATGATTACACACACACACACAACACGCACGCACGCGTACACACACGCACACACATACACACACACACACACACACCACCCCCTCACCTCTCCCAAGGGGAAAATGCATTGAAAAGGACTAGAAGTAAATATGTTATTCCAGGTTCTCTGGGCAAGGAGTTGATAGGTAAGGTTTTGAGATGGAATAAAGGGGATATTTCATGGGAGCCTTGGTGCTGGTGTTTGGACCTGGTGAAATGACAGAAGAGCTGTCTGGAGCATACATGGACAGGGTCTGCACAGAAAGACCTGTGGGGTGTGGAAATGGTGGTTTGGTCTGGCTGGAGGTGGGGTTAGAAGTGTAGGCTGGTGGCCGGGCGTGGTGGCTCACACCTGTAATTCCAGCACTTTGGGATCCTGAGGCAGGCGGATCACCTGAGGTCAGGAGTTCGAGACCAGCCTGACCAATATGGAGAAACCCTATCTCTACTAAAAATACAAAATTAGCTGGGTGTGGTGGCGCATGCCTGTAATCCCAGCTACTCCAGAGGCTGAGGCAGAAGAATCACTTGAACCCGGGAGATGGAGGCTGGAGTGAGCCAAGATCGTGCCAGCCTGGGCAACAAGAGTGAAACTCCGTCTTAAAAAAAAAAAAAAAGTGAAGGCCAGGCGTGGTGGCTCACGCCTGTAATCCCAGCACTCTGGGCTCTGGAAATCTGAGGTGGGTGGATCTCCTGAGGTCAGGAGTTCGAGACCAGCCTGGCCAACATGGTGAAACCTTGTCTCTACTAAAAATACAAAAAATTAGCCAGATGTGGTGGTACACGCCTGTAATCCCAGCTACTCGGGAGGCTGAGGCAGGAGAATTGCTTGACCCCAGGAGGCGGAGGTTATAGCGAGCTGAGATCGTACCACTGTACTCCAGCCTGGGCAACAGAGCGAGACTCCATCTTTAAAAAAAAAAAGGAAGTGAAGAGCAGGGCCAGGGTGGGTCGAGGGCTCTTTTAAGTACTTAGGGAGATGACCTTGTCTTTGACCAGACTGAGATAGCCGCTTACAGAGGGAGCGAGAAACCCTGAACACGGAGAAGATTTAAAAGGTAGCATGGGGTTGGCTCTGACAGTATACCTTCTCTCTGAATGAGTCTTTTGTGTCCTTCTCTTCAGGTTCAGATTCAGAACAAGAAAGTGGACATCTCTAAGGTCTCCTCCAAGTGTGGGTCTAAGGCTAACATCAAGCACAAGCCTGGTGAGTGGTGCCTCCCTTGCCCACTGGGTCTCCAGGGTATGTCGTCCTGCCATGGGTCAGCTGGGCAGCCCGCTGGCTGGCAAGGGTTTCATCTCTGTGCCTTTAGCATCCCATGAAGACTACCCAGGACACCGCAGTCCTTATTCTGTCAGGGAGCAGGAGTTCGGGTGCTAACCTCTAAGTGGAGGAGGAGCAGTTTCTTACAGCAGCCATCTGCACAGGCATTCTCTTGAGTACCTACTGTGTGCGTGGAACTATTGAGCTAGGCCTGGGGAAGCGGTGCACTCTGAGCTGAGAACCTGGATTGGCTCTAAACGAGGATTACAGAAGCTACTGCTGAAGGAGCTGTATAGAGGGCAGTGTTCAGGTCCCACCTATCAGATGCAGGAGCAAAGGGTGCTCCCAACCAGTGAAGCATCAGCCGCTAACCCTGGCAGGAGAATGGGAGGCGTTCAGCAGCTGGCACTAATGCAGTTTCCTTCCAGTAACATGGTTGGCCCAGCGCCCCTGTGGAAGTCGCTGTGCGGAGGCTGGGCTCTTGCCTTGGGTAGTCCCCTAGCAGCCTCGTGTCCTAGTTCCTGGGTCTACAGCAGATTTGTGAGTAGGACTGCTGCAGCAGCAGGCACACTGGCTGGCAGACCTGGTATCCCAGAAGGCTAGCCACCACAGGCCAGATAAGGTGAAGGCAAAACTCTCTTCCCTCAGAGCGGGCACGGTGTCTCATGCCTGTAATCCCAGCACTTTGGGAGGCCAAAGCGGGCGGATCACTTGAGGTCAGGAGTTTGAGAACAGCCTGGCCAACATGGTGAAACCCTGTCTCTACTAAAAATACAAAAACTAGCTAGGTGTGGTGGTGCATGCCTTTGGAGAATTGCTTGAACCCAGGAGGCAGAGACTACAGTGAGGCGAGAGTATGGCATTGCACTCCAGCCTGAGCAACAGAGCGAAATTCTGTCTCCAAAAAGAAAAAAAAAAAAACTCCCTTTCCCTCTCAGCGAAGAGCATGATCCAGTTTAGAATGTGTTCTATTTAGAAAGATCAAAACAGTTCTGTCCTTAACTAACCATTTTTTCCCCTTTTATCTGGGAAATCTCCTATCAGATACTTCCTTCTCTAATGACACTGAGTCACTTAGGGTCTAGTTTTTGCCAGGGCTGGGTTTCCCAATATGGGACACCGGGAGACCTCGGCCAGAAGCTGTGCGTGGAGGTCCGCCATGTGAGCTGAGAGGAGATGGAAGAACAGGAGAAGGGGCCCAAGGGAAACCACGCTGCTGGGCGTGGGAGGGGCTAGGTACTCATTGAGGGCAGCTCGTCCCGCACCCTTCCCCTTGGTCTCATGGGCACACTCTGGCCAGTGAGCTCTGAACCCTGGGCGTGAGTTCAGACCACTTTCCCTCCCCGTCCTAGCCTGAGGTCACTAGATCCCAGGCCTGCCTTGGTCCATGTCTTTCCTTCCTCAGCGCACAGCCTCGGGGCCACTCTGTCCTTTTTATTATTCCTTCTTTTTGCTAGAGTGTGGTACGGTTAGGGGCTCAGACAATTTTCACAACCTGTCACTGTCAATCAGCAGATTGGTGGTAACTCTGGGTGAGTCCCTTCTCTTTTGCAGCATCAGTTTTACCGGCTGGGAAGCAGGGACCGTGGCCGTGATGACAGGGCATTCATGAGAATTCAGTGAGGCTGTGCCTGAGAAGCACTGCATGGCCCAGTTAGCGGGAGGGCATTCCCACACAGAGTAGAGAAGCAGAGGCTTCGCCCTAGAGGCTGTGCTCGGAGCCCCAGGCCTGCCCAAGCCTGGCCTGCAGCTCGGTAGCTGTGGCATGGGGTGGTGGAAGGGATGGCTTTCCTTCTCTTGGAGGTATTCCCACTGGCTGGACGGAGAGATTGTCTCAGCCTCACTGTGATACGAGAAGTCCTCTTTAGACAAACGTGTTCACTGTTCTTCATTTGCCACCCAGAACAGGTCACGTCTGTCTCATTTCTAGATTGGGCATATCGCTAGTCCTGGTTTTGCCTGCAGGGATATTCCTCTGCCACCCTAGGTGACCAGTTCCTTTGTGGTTCCAGGTGGAGGAGATGTCAAGATTGAAAGTCAGAAGTTGAACTTCAAGGAGAAGGCCCAGGCCAAGGTGGGATCCCTCGATAATGTGGGCCACCTACCTGCAGGAGGTGCCGTGAAGGTAGCGAGTGGGTCACTGGGGAGACACAGCTGGGGAGGGGTGGGAACTATGCAGTTAGGGTCAGGGTCCTCACAGGTAGGCACCTGTCACCGCCCCTCAGTCTCTTCAGGAGTCATGTCTTCACCCACACCATTGCCATTTTCCCATCGTGTATCATCAGTCCTGACTGAGGCAGAAGTGAAGAGGCCCCAGCCCAGCCACCCCTCACCTGTCAGCTGGAGGCAGAACCTTGCTCCTGAGAGCCATGGCCTTCCTAATTGAGCCCATCCAGCCATTTGAGAAGGCCACGGGCTGGGACACAGACCACCCCCAGGCGAGCGGGGGTTCTGCACCACACAGTTCTCCCCAGCTGTCTCACGCCAAGGGGAATGTGGGTTCCCGCCCCATGTCAGGCTCCGCTCCTGGGCTGGGAGCAGGACAGCACATTCTTAGCTGCCAGCGACAGCAGGCTGCCTGGGGCCTCCCTCTGCAGGGCCTGCCTGGGGCCTCCCTCTGCAGGGCCTGCCTGGGGCCTCCCTCTGCAGGGCTCTGGGACAGAGCTCAAGTGGCAGAGGTTCCCATCCTCATGACTGGCTGGGCCTCTTCTCCCTTCCCTCTCTCCTCTTTCCTCCCTTCCTCCTTCCACAGTACTGTGAGACAAATTGTGTGCCAAGATGCTGTCTGTCCTATGTTCCATGTCATCCGTGGGTGGGGGGCCCATGAGGGGCGTCTTGCAGACCCCGAGCACAAGGATGGCTGCTGCTGCTCGGGTTCAGGTGCGCAGGGGAGAGGGGCCAGGAGCCGCTGCCCTGGGCCTTCCCTTCCATCTCTGCTCCCCAGTGCCAGCCACTGCCCAGCCCATCCCCTGTCCCATCCTCTCCTGATGCTCTGACTGAAGCCTTGATCAGCTTCCAGGAACATCTGGGGGGGTCCTTGCTGCCACAGGCTCTCAGTTCGTGCCCCCCATACCTCGTGAGGATGCCGTTCTCGCGCCCGTCTCAGTGGGGCGTTAACTTGGCTTTAGTCTCTTGTCCAAGGACACAGCAAGCGAGTGTGGACCAGGATTCACATCTGGGCTTTTCTGACCCTAAGCCTTGTGTTCTTTTCCTTGTTCACATTATATCCCTTTATTAGTTCTGGAATTATTGTTTTTAATCGAGGCCTATTTCTCACTATGCCGATTAGAAACCACTTCTCCCTTGTCACTTTTTGGGTATTTGGCGACACACGCTTTCCAGCTCCCCAGTGGCCTCTCGCAGCTGTTCTTTCTTCTCTGCCTTCCTCACACTGAATGTTCAATGTCCTCCTCCTATGAAGCCCTCCAGGCCTCCACAGTCTCCCTGGGTTATACCTCCTTGGACACCTTTCTGCCTCCCATGGACCCCTGGTCCCAGAATGGTGCCCCGCACAGACAAGGCCTCAGCACCTGTGTTCCTGACCAGACAGATGTGCAGGCAGGGCTGCCTGGGAGCTACTGAGGACCCCACTCTGTGTGCAGGGGGTGGCCTGGGTTCAGGGAGGGTTTGGGAGGGTGGGCTGCACCCTTCAGGGTGCTACCCTTCAGGCTTGTTGCTCACTGTTGTCATGGCTACGTATTTGGTACCAGCCTGAGGCCTGGCACCTCTGCCCTCAGAGAGGCTTCATCAGAGCCTCACATGCCACAGAGGGGCTCTAAGAATGTGTCACTGGTCCAGCTGCTCCTGACACTCGGGAGTCGGTCTCCCAGGTGAGGTGGGGTGGGTGGGGCCGGGGCACCTGCCTGGGATTCTCCAAGCAACTGTGCCTTGAGCCAGTGGGTGCCAGGGCAGCAAGGGTGGGGGCTGTGTGTGAAACCCACCACCATCACCCCATCCCACTCCCCCCCTCGACTGACCCTGCACTGTCTCCCCCACTGTTTCATTGTAGACTGAGGGCGGTGGCAGCGAGGCTCCTCTGTGTCCGGGTCCCCCTGCTGGGGAGGAGCCGGCCATCTCTGAGGCAGCGCCTGAAGCTGGCGCCCCCACTTCAGCCAGTGGCCTCAATGGCCACCCCACCCTGTCAGGGGGTGGTGACCAAAGGGAGGCCCAGACCTTGGACAGCCAGATCCAGGAGACAAGTAAGTGGCTGGGCTCGGCCTAAGGGCCAGCCAGGGGCCCTGCCACTGGCCGCAAATTGAAACTCCTTTGTTTTTGACTAGAGTGTGGCCTAAATTTTAACGAAGTAACCTTTTATTTTCCAGGCATCTAATGATGACATTCTGGTCTCGTCTTCCGTCTCCCCCGTGTTCCCCTCTTGTCTCCCCTGTTCCCCTCTCCCTTCCCTCCTCCCATGTCACTACAGATTGAGACCTACAGGCTGACGTTCCGGGCAAATGCCAGGGCCCGCACCGACCACGGGGCCGACATTGTCTCCCGCCCCCCACACTTCCCTGGCGGCCCCAACTCGGGCTCCCGGGTCCTTGGCCCCCTTTCCCGGGCTGTCCACTAGACCAGTGAGCGCTTGGGCGCCGTGCTGGGCAGCCCGCTAGGCTCGCCTTCCCTCCTGCTTTGCGTGTCCGGGGCAGCAGCAGCCCTGCCCCACACCTCCTCTCACTCCCCAGCCTGGGCCCATCTCCCTGCTTTGGTCTTGCCCCATCACTGCGCCACTGCTCCGTGGAGGAGGTTGGGAGGGGGTTGGGGTGGTTGAGGCTAAGTTGGGATCTAGGAGAGGAGAACCAGATTCTATCCTCATCTTTTTTTGGTTCTTTGGTCCAAACCCAAAAGAAACTGACATGCCCTCCCTCCTCCCTGGATCTACCTGGAGGGAAGAGTGGAGGTGGATTCCGAGTGGTGACAGGACGCTGACCGTGGAGCTTAAGCCACTGCCTCTCCCTCTGGTCCCACAAATGGGCGCCCCCCCCCCCCCGCCCCATGCAGGTGGTGTCGGGCCCTTCTTGCTGCCCTGCCCCAAGTTGGGGGTCAGTGCTGCCTGTCCCCATGCTTAACATACCCGCCTAGCTGCTGTCACATTTTTCTTGTTTTGTCCTTTTATTTTTTTCTAATAACCTAAAAACTGGCTAAATAGTTCTGCAGGTTGAAGCCATGTCTACATGAAAGTCCTCAGTAAGTGTTAGAGGGAACAGGGCGGAGATATCCTTATGCCACCCCCGCTGAAGGATGTGGGCAGCTTAGGGCCCTGGAGGCGGTGCGGCAGGGAAGAGGGGTGCAGAGGCTGTGGCTGGTGAGCCGGTCAGGCACACAAGGGGCTCTTGGAGCGTGGACTGGTTGGTTTTGCCATTTTGTTGTATGCTGCTTTTCTTTTCTAACCAAGAGGCTGGTTTTGGCATCTCTGTCCCATTCCCTGGGATCTGGTGGTCAGCCCTAGGATAAAAAGCCAGGGCTGGAGAACAAGAAAGGGCCAGGAGATGGAATTCCTTCAGGCTGGCACCCGCACCCTAGGACATGTAAGCCCTCATGTCCAAGGGAGCCTCATGCAGATAGTAGGAAATCAGGTCTGGAAATTTAAAAATAAAAGGCATGAGACTAAGGCTATCTGCTTCCCTTATGCCCTGACTGGAGAGGGGAGGGAGGAGAGGCAAGGCCCACAGAGGGCATCCCAGCTAGGCCTTGGGATGGCTGCAGTGAGGAGAAATCCCGGGAACTGTATTGACACAAAGATTCTTATTGCACTTGTATTTTTTGTATTAAAGTTTGCATGGTTTCTAATAAAGGATTCAAACATAAGTTTGTAGTGAAATGGCCTGGGAGATTCCAAGGGCTTCTCTGGAGGGGGATTGGCTGCAGTGTAGATTTGCCTCTGAGGAGGCTGCCCCAGACTTGGCCTCCTCAGGCCCCCTCCTGACCTCTGCCCTTCTCTGGTCCTGGCATCCCTGGAGAAGGTAGGGGTCTTGACCTAGGTTTAGATTTGATCTCCATGTGCAGGGAGGCTGTCCTGGGCCTGACAGGTCCTCCCCCTTTCTGAGGTAGCAGTGCCTTGTGGAAGTTTGACACCATGTCCCTAGCTCCCCAAGCACACACCAGGAAACTGCAGGGGCTCACGGAGGAAGTGCTGCCTGGGCCAGGGGGACCAGCTTTCCTCTGTAGAGACCATGTGCAGAACACTTCTGCTGTGCCCAGAACATGAGGGAGCCAGTGTTTTGTCAGCAGGAAGAAAGGGCCTGCTGGGATGAAAGTGGGAAGGAAACAGGGTTGGGTAGTCAGGAGACACCCCAGGGGCAACAGCACAGGCCCAGAGTACCTGCTGCCTCCACTGCGTCTGTCCTGGGGTCATGAGGATGCTGAGGTTGATGACAGGTTCCAGGTCCTTTCACTCCTTTGGCCAAAGGTTGGGGGTAGGTGGCCCAAGTGGCGTGCTCTCTAGGTAGACAACAGGAGTGGTCAGAGTTCCCTCAAAGGATCCTCCACTCCAGAGCACCTGAGAAGGCCGGGACCAGAGGCCCTGTGTGATGTGTACTCCGCAGCTGTTTGTTTGGGGTGGGACATTTCTGTACTTCTCGATTTGCTTATGGCTCAGCCATTACCTGTGTCAGTCCATGATTCTGTTGTAACAGTTTTAAGAGTAAATAAAGCTGCCTGATGTCCCATCACGCAGGCTTCGTGCTTCTGTGTCTCGTTTTGCATCTACCACCTCCCTGGATCTTCCTGCCCTCAGCTCAGCCCCTCGGCTGTGAACTTGTTGATGTGGACACGGGAAGGACCACTGTGCCACATAGCCCTGGGCCTTGGCTACCTGTGGAACTCTCCCCTAGTCTGCCTGATAAAGGGCTACTTGACATTTACTTACTTGCTTACTTACTGTCCAAAACTACAAGGACAGTGACAGTTCTGACAGGCTTCCTGTGGTGGGTACCCAGAGCAGCAGCTGTGCCAGGGGACTGGGGTGGTTAACAGCACCGCTGCTTCATGCTCTTGGTGAAGGGAGGAGGTTCCAACCCCCTTCTCTCTTAAGACTTGGGGCCACAGCCAGCCCCTGTCCCCCAGCAATAAGCATCATCTCACTCTCTTCTCTACCTACCTTCCTCCTTCCTCTTTGGGGAACCGTGGCCCAGTGTATGGAGGCCCTGAGAGAGGAGCCCCTAGTGGACAGCAGTGGTCACAAGGGATAAATAGAACTTTATTTTAAATAAACATTTGCACTCTGTACACAGCCCCAGCAGAAGCAGGGCTCAGTCGTCAGCTGTCTTGCGCACATCAAAGCTGCCACAGGGTCCTCGCAGCAGCTCTGCCAGTAGCGCAAGCAGCTGCCCGTGCTCCTCCTGTACGCTGGGGGGAAGTGCAGCCAGCTCGCTGCGCAGGCTCCGCTCCACCATGCGGCCCAGGGCCCGCCGCAGCTCCTTCAGCAGCCGCACGGTACGCGAGTCACCCTCCAGCCGCAGCAGGTCACTGTCGCTCAGTGAGATGGTGGCCCGGCGCCCGTCATCTGAGGGAACGGAAAAGATGGTGGGGAACTGTGGTGAGGCCAGGCCCCGGAGGAGCAGCTGCAGAGCGGGGTGGGCGGGAGGCCTGCAGGCACCCACCACGGATGTGCACGTCCCCGTCGGTCAGCAGCAGCACAGCTAGCGGGTGCACCTGAGAGGAGTCCCGGACGAAGACGCTGCCATTGGACTTGACTGCCATGAAATACGTCAGCCATCGGCTCCGTAACCGTGTGGCCTCCCTAGGGAACACAGGGCTGGTGAGGCCACCC
Organism: Pan paniscus; assembly: GCF_029289425.2. Classification (NCBI taxonomy): domain Eukaryota; kingdom Metazoa; phylum Chordata; class Mammalia; order Primates; family Hominidae; genus Pan; species Pan paniscus. Next base: position 47,818,072 of record NC_085926.1, on the reverse strand, counting down.
TTTTGGACCATCCCAGCTGCCCCATCCAGGCCTGCATGCCCTCACCTGTTAATGGTCGACTTGTGCAGCAGGATGTTGCCTGATTTGGTCCTATATGTGACACTGTTGGGCTTGAACTTCCCCTGCCGGGTGACCTTGCCCTGCCTCACCTGCAGGGATGGAGGAAAAGACGGGTGGGGCTGAGCAAGGAGCTGCAGACAGGGAAGGAGGCTGGGACCTGGTGAACTCCATTCCCTCCCAGAGGCAGCACCTGGATGAGGTTGGGGTAGAGGCCGGCCATCAGCACGCCCTTCACCAGCTCCTCCTCCTCACTGTACTCGTTGCACTGGGCGGAGGCCAGGGTGCAGTCCGAGGGCTTCCCCACCAGGAAGGCCTCATAAATGTTCTCTGAGAACTGCTTGATGAGTCCTAGGGAGACAGAATGTGTGGTGGACCTACAGCCCCTAGCCACAGGCTGGAGGTGACAGAAGCTCAGTGGGGGTGGGAGGGGCTCAGGAGAGCAGGTGTGGGCCCGACTGACCGTGGATGAAGCGCAGGCTGGGTGCGTAGAGCAGGTTTTCCTCCAGGTAATTCTCCCGGGAGCTGCGGTCCTGCCAACGCAGCACCTCCTCCCAGCCGGCGACAGCCCGCACAAAGGCCAGGTGGTCACTGCCGCTGTCATGGCTCAACAGTGCTTTCACCTGGGAGGGGAGAAGAGGGCAGCCGGATCACAGGCAGGGGCTAGACAACGCCCCCTCAGAACAGCAGTGGGTGGACGGCTCCAGGAAGGAGCCAGGACTGACCTTGTCCACCTCTGCCCGGTTCTGTAGGCTGCTGCTGAAGGGGTCCCGGGTGAGGCAGGAAACGACCACCAGTAGTGGGTGCAGGCAACGGAAGATGGCAGCCAACACAATGGCCTTGGCCAACCGGGGGTCGGTGGAGATGTGAGCCAGGCGCTGCCCCAGGGTAGTCAGGTACTCCCGCTGGTCCAGCACCCCTGCAACAGCTCAGCTGTCAGTACCACCCTCGAGAGCCACTCCCCAGCCCAGCCCAGCCCAGCCCCTACATACCGATCTCCTGGAGCAAGATCACAGCCTCGTCCACTGCCTTGATGTTTGGACTGTCCACAGCCTTGGACAGGAACTCCACCGCCTATGACAGAGCCAGAGCCCGCCATGAGCCTGCCTCCCACCTGCCTGGTCCCCAGGCCAGCCCCTGCCCCGCCCCGCCGCACCGTCTTCTCAGGCATGTGGATTTTCGCTTGCAGCACCAGGTTCTCGAGAGGTGTGCGCAGGATCTCTGGCACTTGGAAAGGGACCATTTTCTCCAGCCGGCTTCGAGGGAACAAGTGGTAGGCAAAGCCGGACTGGCAGCGGCCCGCCCGGCCCCGGCGCTGGATCACATTGGCTCTTGATACCCACACTGTCTCCAGGCAGGACACCTGGAGGAGGTGGCAAGTAAGCAGCACACAAATGCCACTTCCTCAGTGCTTCCCCACTCCCTGAGTAACCCTCACCAGCCCCCCACGTCAGGAACACTGAGACCCCACAAGCGCGGCCTTCTGAAGACACACAAAGCAGGTCTAAGGTAGATCTGGGCTGGGGACCACCTCGAAACGGAGTCCCTCCCCCAGTGGTTGGCCGGGCCCAGGAGGTAGGTGCCACCTTGGTCTTCAGGTCATAGCGTTCTTCCTTGTGCAGCCCACTGTCCACCACATGCACGATGTCATTGATTGTGATGGAAGTCTCAGCAATGTTGGTGGCCAAGACAATCTTGCGCACCCCAACTGGAGGCTGCTGGAATATGGCCTTCTGATCCATCATGGGGATGTTGGAGTGCACTGGTGGGCAAGACACACACCAGTTATGGGCACTGCTTCCACCAGAATTCCCCCCTGGAATGTGGGCAGGGCAAGGATTTTGACCCCATTTTGATGAAACAGGCGCAGATAAACACTATGCCCAGTGAAAAGTGCCACAGCTTGGTCAGAAACCGGGGCCCCTGGAGTCCCAGTTGGGTCAGTCCCTAGGACAGAGGTCAGGCTGGTTTCCAAAGGTCCCTGGTCCCTCCGCCGGGGCTCTCACCTGGCAGGATGAGGTACTTGCTCTCGTGCATGCCCAGGGCCTCCTGGAGGCGCTGCTGCACTCCTTTGATCTCCTGCCACCCAGGCAGGAAGCACAGGATCCCACCTGTAAAGGAGCCCTGGGGCATGAGCCAGTTGCTGCTGCAAACGTGGCCAGGGCTAGCATGGGACAGATGGGGAGGCACCCACCTGGTTCCCCGCGAGCATCGATGTGCAGAACCAGATCAGTCACAAGGTCCAAATCGAGTGCGCATTCATCCTCAGACTGGGGTGAGGGAAGAGAGGCCACAGTCACAGCCCCGGGGTAAGGGGTCATGCCAAGGACACAGCCACCTGACTCAGTGAGACGGAGCCGCTTGACATCAACTCCAATCCTCACGTGTGCCACGCAGGCAGGGTTAGTCCCCAGTTTCTATCAAGGAAACCGAGGATTGGGGAGGGTAACTTGCCCCAGGCACCAAGCCCCAGGGCCAGGGAGGAGGGGCATCCACGGAGGAAAGGCCAGGAGCCTTGGGTGGGATGGGGGTGTCCCTCACCTCATGGTGCCGGTGCCGGTGCAGGTACTGGTGCTTGCCCAACTTGGCCAGGATGTCCTCTAGGTAGTGCTCCTTGACTGGGTACATGAAGCCAGGCACCTTGATGACGGGGCAGCCACCAAAGTATCGGGAGAAGCGCTCATTGTCCCCTGTGGCACTCATGAGCACCAGCCGCAGGGCCGGGTTGAGCCGCTGCAGGCCCTTGAGCAGGATCAGCAGAAAGTCTGTGTTCACGTCCCGCTCATGCACCTCATCCACGATGACGTGGCTCACGCCCTCCAGGCTGGGGTTGCTCTGCAGCTTACGCAGCAGGATACCCACAGTGCAGAAGAGCAGGGCCCCGCCTCGGGATGGGGGCTTACTTTCCAACCGCACCTGGAAGCCCACATTCCGGCGCAGGGAGGGGCCCAGTTCGTGGCTGACCCGCTGTGCCACAGACACAGCAGAGATGCGGCGAGGTTGGGTGATGATCACATTGCAGCGGGCACCTCGGCCCTCGGTCACATAGCGCTCCAGCAACAGCTGGGGGATGCGCGTGGTCTTCCCACAGCCCGTGTCCCCAGAGATGACCACCACCGGGTGCTGCTCAATGGCGTTGAGGATGGTGTCCCGATGTGGGTCCACAGGTAGCTGGGGGGCCTCCTGCCAGACCGGCCCTCGCCGCCGCCACAGTTCTAGCAGACTCTGGCTGAGACGTACCTCCTCTGCTTCCAACAGGGGCACATAGGGCTTGCCTGTGATAGGGTCACTCAGAGGCCCTGAGTCCTTGCCCAAGGGCAAGATGTCATCACTCTGCAGCCGGAGTTCTGGGGCGATCCATGAACTCTCCACAGGGTACTGGAGGGCAGGGAGGCAAGCAAAACAATGAAAAAGAAATTCCTCATTCACACACAACCAGCCACTCTGCAGGATTCGCCTGGGTCAGATGTTGTGGCCCAACCCGCTGGGCAGAGGATTAATTTAGTCCATGACTGCCCCGGGATCCTTGTGGGCAAGACTGGGCTGCTCAGGCCAGGGGGATCCCAGGCCCCAATCTCAGTGAAGAGAATGGGGAGGTACTACTGCCTGTCGCAGGTGGAGGCCTTCAGTCTGGAGAGATGGAGGCAGACTACAGGGAGCAGGGGTGGTGAGGGATGCAGGGCCTCTTACATGGTTCAGGAAGGTCTCTATCTTGCGGAGGATGGGCTCGGGCACCTGGATGGTGCATGGTCGGCGCTGGGTCTCACCCAGCTCACGCAAAGAGGCCAGGTTATACATGGCGTGTGTAAGCGGTTCGTTGTTCCTGTCCACCAGGCCCAGGCTCTGCAGGGGACATGCAAGACTCAGTCTATGCTCTGGGGCTCCCCAAAAACCAGCCCAGACAAGCTCAGGAGCTCCAAGGCATAAGTTGTGCCAAGTAATCTCTAAGAGATTTTGGATTTTGGCTGACATGGTGATGGAGGGAGAAATTATGAACTAGGAAAATGTTAACTTACCAAAATAAACGTTTTAAAAAATGAACTAAAGTTAATTCAGGCCGGGCGCGGTGGCTCACACCTGTAATCCCAGCACTTTGGGAGGCCGAGGCAGGCAAATCACCTGAGGTCAGGGGTTCGAGACCAGCCTGGCTAACATGGTGAAACCCCGTCTCTACTAAAAATACAAAAATTAGCCAGGTGGGGGGCCGGCACCTATAGTCCCAGCTACTAGGGAGGCTGAGGCACGAGAATCACCTGAACCCTGGAAACAAAGGTTGCAGTGAGCCGAGATCATGACGGTGCACTCCAGCCTGGGCGACAGAGCGAGACTCTGTCTCAAAGAAAATAATAATAAAGTTAATTCAAGAAAAGCTAAACCTGATGTGTCACAGCAGAACAGCCCTACGTCTGGAGAAGGCCCTGAGGAGAAACCGCTCGCTGTGTGGCTACAGCCCCCCCAACACCACAATAGGCCACTGTCACCTCTGTGAATTCCCAACATGTACCCTCAGACCAGCCAGGCCAGGCCCTCGATGCTAGAACGCACCCCACAGACTCCCTCTTCCTTTGCTGCCTCATCAAAGCCTTCCTCCCCTAATCCTTCCATCCCGCCTCCCAATCCCTACATGGCACCCGACCCATCTGTGACCCCATCATATACAGACGCACGTGGAATTTCCTATAAATGTCTATTATAATGCAACTTGATCAAACAAGCCACTGGAAGGAAAACACTGTGTCTTACCTCCCTACATACCTAAAGCCACCTCACCAGAGATAAAACATAGCATTCCAATACCTCACGCACATGGGTAAAACTAGTCTTGTGTTCCTGTCACCTCTAATGGCTGGACTCTGCTCACCCTTCGGAGCCCAGATCAAACACTCCCTCCTTAAAGAAGTCTTCCCCCAACAGGGGCCAACCCCCTGCCTCTGGGCGTGCTGGCACTATCAGCTATAAGGACCTAAAGGACAGGAATCTGGTCCCCATACCACAGGAGGTGCCAACACAAGCTCCTTGCTACAGGAACAGGCTTCCGCCCTCTCCCCAGACTTCATGGGTTTTACCCACCAGCCTCACTGACAAATGGCCCTCCAGCCACTGCAAAGCTTGCTCCTTCCCAGACAGGCCCCTACCATGCCAAGGTGCTTCTGCTCACAGTGCGTGTGCATCAGGCCAAAGCTCAGATGCCTCCAGTTCTACTCAGTCCTTGTTCTGCCCTCGAGTCACAGGTAGCATATCTGTGCCCTCTTTATCTCACCAATTGCCTGTCCCCTCTTCCTCGTCTTTCTCCAGGTTCTTGTTACCTCTCACCATCAGCTGTAACTAAAACATGGTTCCCAGAGCCAACTGTACCCATGAAATGGTGCATCTGACCATTCAGAGTAAAGCAGGCCCATTTCTGTCTTGGTCCGCAAACTAAACCTCCACCAACATGGGTTGAGATTACTAACTCCTCAGGCAGTCAGACACAATCCCAACTCCCTCCCACTACTGTGCCATCAGCTAACTCCACCAGCCCCTTTCAAGAGAACGGCCATGGCCAGGAGCGGTGGCTCACGCCTGCAATCCCAACACTTTAGGAAGTGAAGGTAGAAAGACTGATTGAGCCCAAGATTTTAAGACCAGTCTTCGCAACACAGTGAGACCCTTGTCTCTACAAAAAATGTTTAAAAATAAGCTGGGAGTGGTGGTGCATACCTATGGTCCCAGCTATGCAGGAGGCTGAGGTGAAAGGATCGCTTAAGCCTAGGAGATCGAGGCTGCAGTGAGCCATGATCGTGCCACTATACTCCAGCCTGGGCCACAGAGACCCTGTCTCAAAAAAAAGAGAACTGCCAGCTGTCTGCCACACTGTCTCTACCTTGATGCTGACTGCTTCCTCAATCATCACTGCAGTCACAAGTCACATTATTCATTCTGCCCACAAAACCCGGGTTATCAGGATCATACTGGACACCAGGTCTGCCTCTCAAAACAGGCCCGGCTCCTCCCGGCTTTATACTATTCAGAACAATGAGCAAGTTTCCTCCCGGCCTCACCAGGTTCAGGCCAACAGTGTGGAAAATGCTGGGTCACAGGCAAAGTATCTCCACAGGGCCTCTGGGAAAGCCATGGCAACAGCCACAGGGCCTAAAAGCGAGGCCTGCATACCAGCTGTCTTTGTGCCAGGCAAAAGGCCTGCTGTGGTGGTTTCATTTCCTAGAAAATGGGACCCATTTGCCACTGGCAGAGGGGAGCTTCAAGACATTCTCATGCACCACACCCAGGACCTTCCTGGACTCACCTTCAGTTTCTTGCAGGCCAAGGCTGCCGCCTTATTCTCAGCCTCTGCTTTGCGGCGCCCTTTGGCAACAAAGGTCATGGGGCAGGGCCAGAGCAGGGTGAGTGTAGACAGCTTGGTCTTGGTGCCCACAGTATGGAACTGCATGAGGTTCTACATGGAAGGCAAGAGAGATGGTTACAGAAATGTAGGGAATGGGAAGAGACTTGGGGCATTCTCAGAATGCCAAGGAGCCCAGAGACAGAATGAGCCACCGTCTCAGCAGGTGCCAGGCGTGAGCCATGCTAGAGGTGCTACTGCATAGCCAGGAGCAGGCCCATGGGCTCAGGCACCCTAGTCCCAGGCTCGCTTCTCCTGCTATACCTCGACTTCCACTGCAGAAGACAGTGCTTGGGCAATGCCATCACCTGCCCTCCTAGCCCACTGTCATCTCGGCAACATCGTGGCAGCTGTGGGTTGAAGCTGTCAGCATGAGCTAAAAACCAGGCACATCCTGCGGGAGCAAAAAGGCCCTGCACCTGGACAGAAGCTCTGCTTAACTGTTGTACTTAGGCGAGTTAAGGAAACGCCACACTTTGAGACGAATTAAGAGTCCTTTATTAAGCCGGCGGCCAAAGAGACAGCTAATGCTCAAAATTCTTTCGGCCACGAGGAAGGGGCTTGATTAACTTTTATACTTAGGTTTAGGAAGGGGAGGGGGACTTAAATGTAATAATTCTACAGAAGTAAAAACATGCAAGAATCAAAAGAATCAAAATGGTTACAGAGTGATAAACAACTTAAAAGACAAATGGTTACAAGAAGAGCAACGGTACCAGGTGCAAGATTCTAAATCTTTCATTATAATTAGATATAGGGTCTACGCCGGACACGAACTCAAGGTTTTATGTTGTTATCTTTTGGAGAAAATTCCTGGGAACTTCATACTTTGTTGGTGTTCGTACCTTATCAGTTAATTAGGCTCCTTTGAAATGCTGAGGATCTGTTTACCCAGGCCAACTCCTTACGAAAGGGGGTTGGGTGAGGAGCCCTTAGTGTCTTGTAAATTAAGGGGTCAATTGGAGTTTGTACGGCTTTCTTAGCTAGAGAGAGTCTTATTTTACATGAGAAGCAAGGCTAGGTGATTAAAGAGACAAGCAGGACAAAATTCAAAGCAACGAGTTAAAGTAAAAACAAGGTTAGGCATTTCATGACCAAAGCCCCTTCGCCTGGCAGCAAGAGAGAAATTCATACCTCACCAAGACCCACACCTCTAACCCTTCCCCACTGACAATCCACCGCCCAGAAGAGGTATGGGTCTTCTGCTCTTGCAGCCCCCAAGCCCACTCCCTGTGCTGCTGAGGCTTGACCTCCAATCCATCAGACCTGCTGCTTTTCCTCCCAAGCCGGAGTTCCTCCACCTGGCCTAGGTTTGGGCTGGAGGAACACACCCCCTCAGCCCTCTCTAAACCTGCCTTTAGGGAATGCCAGACATGACCAAGTAAACGGCACCCACACACACTTCTAGGAGACCCGACTCACCTTAGCTGTGGAGGATGACGTTGCAATCTGAATCACCTTGGCCAGAAGGTTCTTGGGAAGTGGAAACTGGGTCAGAGCCCTAATGGCACTGTCGTCATCTGTCATCTCAAAGGAACTCCCCCTGGGAGGACCAAAAGTTTAACTGAAAGAATTCTCTCTTCCTGGACCAATTTCCCTGAGGCTCTGCGATGTAGGGGTGAGGACGCTGCGCTGCAGCAGGGAGCCAGAAGGCCAGAAGGCATGAAATGGATGGGAAACCGGGCGTCTCTGCTCCTCCCACAGCCACACTGCATGAGGACTGCTCCCTCCATTCCCTCACACAGATAAGAGAGCAGAGAGCAGGGGCTCCGTGCTGCTGTTCTGCAAAAGCCCAGCCACATAGAAGACCACAGCTGGCTGTCCCCCAAGAATGGGCAGACACACACTGAGTGATGGGGCACACAGGCTGAAATGTGAGGCAGGGGCGCTCCCATCTCAGAGAAAGCTAGCAGAGAACATTCGCCCATCCCCGTGTCAAGGCACAGCCAGCCTCTGCTGCATCCCCATCCTCCATCTGTACCTTGAGTCCCTGAGTGGAGCATGGGAATCCTGCTGGGTCATGGACAAGAAGTCGGTAACATCTATGGTCCCTTCTTCTAGCTCTTCCTCCTCGTCCTCCTCTTCTTCCCGGCCTAAAGAGCGGGATAGGCCCCCAGGTCCCCCTGGTCGAATGCTCTCTGGATTCAGCTGCCGCCAGGAAGTAGGGGGCATGGTGGGTTCCGGACGCCACCAGCTGTCGGCAGGGGAGCCAAAGCGATCAGCTAGCACTCGGTATTTGGCTGCGTCAAACAACTCATTCCGGGGACCTAGCAGACCCCAACCCTGGAGGGGAAAAGGGACATTTTAAGGATTCATACCATCTTTACACCTCAGTCGGCCTGGTCCGTGTCCAGCTACACCGTTAAGTCCCTTGTGTTGTGGAGCCATGGTTTTTCATCTGTTTACCCACTTCAGCCCCTAGTCCAGAACTGGGCATGGAACACTCAAAGATGCCTAGCTTTGATGCAAACAAATAACCCCACATGGCAATGGGTGAGCAGAAGATACTGTTTGTTTTTTGTTTTTTTGACACAGGGTCTCGCTCTGTCACCCAGACTGGAGTGCAGTGGCACAATCACGGCTCACTACAACCTCTGCCTCCTGGGCTCAGGTGACCCTCCCACCTCAACTTCCAAAGTAACTGGGACTAAAGGCATGCACCACAACGCCCAGCAAATTTTTGTAGCAACAGGGCTTCACCATGTTGCCCAGGATGGTCTTGAACTCCTGGACCCAACAGATCCGCCCGCCTTGGCCTCCCAAAGTGTTAGGATTACAGGCATGAGCCACCGCACCAAGCCCAAGAAGATACATTCACATAATGATCTAGGAAGCTTCAGTAAATACAGCAATTAAAAAGTACGTAGGGCCGGGTGCGGTGGCTCACACCTGTAATCCCAGCACTTTGGGAGGCCGAGACGGGCGGATCATGACGTCAGGAGATCGAGACCATCCTGGCCAACACGGTGAAACCCTGTCTCTACTAAAAATACAAAAAAATTAGCCAGGCGTGGTGGCGAGTGCCTGTAGTCCCAGCTACTTGGGAGGCTGAGGCAGGAGAATGGCGTGAACCTGGGAGGCGGAGCTTGCAGTGAGCCAAGATCATGGCACTGCACTCCAACCTGGGCGACAGAGCAAGATTCCGTCTCAAAAAAAAAAAAAAAATACGTAGCCAGACGGGCACAGTGGCTCACACCTGTAATCCCAGAACTCTGGGAGGCCCAGGCAGGTGGATTACTCGAGGTCAGGAGTTGGAGACCAGCCTGGCCAACATGGCGAAACCCCATCCTCCTAAAAATACAAAAATTAGCCGGGCGTGGTGGTGGGCACCTGTAATCTCAGCTACTCAGGGGGCTGAGACAGGAGAATCGCTTGAACCCGGGAGGCAGTGGTTGCAGTGAGCTGACATGGGGCTGCTGCACTCCAGCCTGGGCAATAGAGACTCCACAAAAAAACAAACAAACAAACAAACAAAAAAACCTATGTAGCCCACACCATGAAACGGATATAACTTCTGTTATAAGAAGTTATATATAAGAATATAAGAATCCTGAAGGCTGGGCACGGTGGCTCACGCATGTAATCCCAGCACTTTGGGAGGCCGAGGTGGGCGGATCACCTGAGGTCAGGAGTTTGAGACCAGCCTGACCAATATGGAGAAACCCCGTCTCTACTAAAAACACAAAATCAGCTGGGCATGGTGGTGCATGCCTGTAATTCCAGCTACTCGGGAGGCTAAGGCAGGAGAATCGCTTGAACCTGGGAGGCAGAGGTTGCGGTGAGCTGAGATCGCACCATTGCACTCCAGCCTGGGCAACAAGAGCAAACCTCCGGCGAAACTCCGTCTCAAAAAAAAAAAAAAAAAAAGAGAATATAAGAATCCTATGTTAGGAATACATTCTAGAGAAATAACTTGAAATGTTAAAGCTATTTATACAAAAATATGATTTTAAATGTGTTATAGCTTCATGCTTTTCTACAGAAAATATAAATTAAACATTGCCTAAGTCTCTAGCATGTACGCAGCAACATGTTGGCCACCTAAGCATCATCAGGAGAGACAAGACCTGGTCCTTGCCCTCAAGCAGTTCGGAATATAAGAGGCAGTTAGCCAGGGGTGGTGGTATGTGCCTGTAGTCCCAGAGACCCGGGAGGCTGAGGCAAGAGGATCACTTGAGGCCTACAGATCGAGGCTGCAGTGAGCCATGATCACACCACTGAATTCCAGCCTGGGTGACAGAGCAAGACCCTATCTCCAAAAACAAACAAACAAACAAGGAATCTAAGCAGCAGAAGAGAAATGCAGATGGCCAGGGTCTAAGGAACAAAGACGTGAGTGAGATGAGTGAGCAGCTGGGAGAACAGGAGCAACTGCAAAGAAAGCACAGGTTGCAGGAGCTGCCACTGGGAGTGGTAAAGGCGACAAAGTCTGCGGGACAGCAAGAACAAGGCCTGTCAGGTGAACATCAGGGCCATGTGACAGCAGACAGCACGGGCCACGGGCCAGGAACCTCTCTACAGTGAGCTTTCAATCCCACCCGACTCATGACAAGCTGGAGAGTGACCATGGCCTGCCTTCATAAAACTTTCTCCTTGGGTTTTTGAGATAATTAAATTTAATTTTAAAAATTCTATTCACAACAGTAACAAAAACCATCACCTACCTAAGGTGAACTAAGGTGGGTCAGAAAGGTATGGACTAAGCACACAACTTGGCAAAAGGATGTAAATCCATGGAGATATACGTTCCTGGATGATAGAACTTTTATGTGTGAGGAGACAAAAACCTCTTAAATTAATCCATAAATTGAACACAATTCCAATCAAAGTCTGCAGAGGCTTTTATTAAGCATTTGACAAACCAATTCTAAAGTCTGTCTATTAAGAATAGACGCGGCCGGGCGCGGTGGCTCACGCCTGTAATCCCAGCACTTTGGGAGGCCGAGGCGGGCGGATCACGAGGTCAGGAGATCGAGACCATCCTGGCTAACACGGTGAAACCCCGTCTCTACTAAAAATACAAAAAATTAGCCGGGCGTGGTAGCGGGTGCCTGTAGTCCCAGCTACTCGGGAGGCTGAGGCAGGAGAATGGCGTGAACCCGGGAGGCGGAGCTTGCAGTGAGCCGAGATCGCGCCACTGCACTCCAGCCTGGGCGACAGAGCGAGACTCCGTCTCAAAAAAAAAAAAAAAAAAAAAAAAAGAATAGACGCATGAAAACAGCAGGATTATGGGACAGACCATGGGGCCAAGGTATGCCACACACACATTCGCGAACCCTTGGGGCAGGGCCCGATCCAAGGCTCAGCTGCCACACTTTTGCGTCACTGCCTCGCTTCTGACAAGAATGCCTCTGGTTCCACAGAGCAGCAATACAAGCATCCCTCCTTGGCCTGGCTTCCCCAGCAGGACAGCACCGTTCTCCCCCTGCCTTTGCAACCACTCTTTCACTAGACCAGAGGATCTCGTCCCCACAGGCTCACTGCTGGTCCTGGCCATGCTCCCACACCGGTCCTGAGCTGTACCAACATCCACCAGCCACTGTTCTCGCCATAACCTAGGCGCCAACCCATTGCTCGTCCACAGCTCCCCCTGCTGGCGCATGCTGCCCCTCCAACCCATTCTCCCTCCCACCTCCTCAACTGTCCAGGAGCTGTCCGTGCAACCTCTCTAATACCTTTTTGTTGTTGTTCCTTTTTAGAGACAGAGTCTCACTCTGTCACCCAGGCTGGAGTGCAATGGCATCATCTCGGCTCACTGCAACCTCTGCCTGCCAGGTTCAAGCGATTCTCCTGCCTCAGCTTCCTGTGTAGCTGGGATTACAGGCGTACGCTACCAGGCCCGGCTAATTTTTGTATTTTTAGTAGAGATGGGGTTTCACCATGTTGGCCAGGCTGCTCTCGAGCTCCTGACCTTGTGATCCACCCGCCTCAGCCTCCCAAAGTGCTAGGATTACAGGCCCTCATGCCTGGCCCTCTAATACCGTTGAAGAAATCTCCTCCACGGCTGCCGCTGGTGTTCTCTTCCATCCAGTGTCCCTGTCTCTGGTCTTGCCAAAAACTACTGCTGTCAGTGATTTTTCCTAAAGGCAAACTTGGCTGTGTCATTCTATCAATTACCACTAGTCAGAAGCCCCGGCAGCCACAGGATCAAATCATTCTGCCCCTGTGACAGTGAAGGCCCTGGAGTTCTAGCTCCTCCCTGCCCGTCTACCCCATGGCCCGGCAGGCAGACCCACATTCATTCTCATTCCCCATAGCCACGCATATTCACCCGGGCTCTAAGCCACAGTGGCCTGAGTCTGGAGTGCCTTGCTCCAGCCCTCGGCCCTGGCAAGGACCATTCTTCAAGAATAAGCCTCTTCTATTTAGGAGGCTGGGGTGCATTTATGTCCTCCCGTGGACACCTTCTTCTTGGCTGTGGCTGCTGACTCAGTCCCCTTTGTGCTGCCAGCACGTCTCACCAAGCCTATGGGCAATGCAGAAAAAGACATCTGATTTGGGGGGAAAGGGAAACGCTGAAGAACTGGGAGTACAGCTATTAGAAAATAAAAGGCTGAGTTCTAGAATAAAAAACAACTCCTATAACCACAACAAGATCTCATCTCACACCCATTAGGATCGCTATGATCAAAAAAACAAAAACAACTAGGCTGGGGACGGTGGCTCACACCTGTAATCCCAGCACTTTGGGAGGCGGGCAGATCGCGAGGTCAGGAGTTCAAGACCAGTCTGGCCAACATGGTGAAACCCTGTCTCTACTAAAAATACAAAACTTAGCTGGGCGTGGTGGTGCGCACCTGTAGTCCCAGCTACTCGGGAGGCTGAGGCAGGAGAATCGCTTAAACCCAGGACGTGAAGGTTGCAGTGAGCCGAGATTGCGCCACTGCACTCTAGCCTGGGCAACAGAGCAAGACACCATCTCAAAACAAAACAAAACAAAACTATACACATAGATGGGGAAGAGAAAAAGAGATGGAGAAAAATGTGATAATGACCTGCTTCAGACAGGCTGGGATGGCCGGGCACAGTAGCTCATGTCTGTAATCCCAACACTTTGGGAGGCGGAGGCAGAGGCAGGCGGATCACCTAAAGTCAAGAGACTTTGAGACCAGCCTGGCCAACATGGTGGAACCTCATCTCTACTAGAAATACAAAAATTGGCCAGGCGTGGTGGCAGGCACCTGTAATCCCAGCTATGAGGGAGGCTGAGGCAGGAGAATCACTTAAATCCGGGAGGCAGACAGAGGTTACAGTGAGCCAAGATCACGCCATTGCACCATTGCACTCTAGCCTGGGCGAAAGAGAAAGACTCCATCTCAAAAAACAAAAGTCTGAGTTTAAAGTGCCTTCAAACATCCAGCCAGCCAGTCAGCCAGGCAGAGAAGGATTTCTCAGCTTCAGCATAATTGCTATTTTGAGCAGGGTAATTCTTTGCTATAGGGGGCTGTCCTGTGTACTGTAAGCTGGGAAGAAGCATTCCTGGCCTTGATCTTACAGCTGCCAGTAGCACTCCTCCACCTGTGTCCAACGAAAATCCCTACAGACATTGCCAAATGGCCCCTGGCCACTCTCAGCACTTTTTTTCAACATAGTACTACAAGTACTAGAAAGCGCAGGCAGACAAGAAAAAAAGGCATCCAAACTGGAAAGAAAGAAGTAAAATTATCCCTGCTTACAAATGACATATCTTATATATAGAAAACCCAAAAGAGAGCCAGGCACAGTGGCTCACGCCTATAATCCCAGAACTTTGGGAGGCTGAGGCGGGTGGACCACCTGAGGTCAGGAGTTCGAGACCAGCCTAGCCAACATGGTGAAACCCCATCTCTACTAAAAGTACAAAAAAATTGGCCGGGCACAGTGGCTTACACCTGTAATCCCAGAACTTTGGGAGGCTGAGGCGGGTGGACCACCTGAGGTCAGGAGTTCGAGACCAGCCTAGCCAACATGGTGAAACCCCATCTGTACTAAAAGTACAAAAAAATTGGCCGGGCGCAGTGGCTCACACCTGTAATCCCAGCACTCTGGGAAGCCGAGGCAGGCAGATCACCTGAGGTCAGGAGTTCGTGACCAGCCTGACCAACATGGAGAAACCCCATCTCTAGTAAAAATACAAAATTCCAGGCGTGGTGGCACATGCCTGTAATCCCAGCTACTCGGGAGGCTGAGGCAGAACTGCTTGAACCCAGGAGACGGAGGTTGCAGTGAGTTGAGATTGCACCACTGCACTCCAGCCTGGGCAACAAGAGCGAACCTCCATCTCAAAAAAAAAAAAAAAAAATTAGCCAGGCATGATGGCACACGCCTGTAATCCCAGGCACTCGGGAGGCTGAGGCAGCAGAATTGCTTGAACCCAGGAGGCAGAGGCTGCAGTGAGCCGAGATCGCGCTGCTGCACTCTAGCCTGGGCAACAGAGCAAGACTCCATCTCAAAAAATAAAAAATAAAATAAAAAATAAAGAAGTTCCTCAAAAAATTAAAAATAAAACTACCATATGGTCCAGCAATATCTGCTCTGGGTATATACCCAAAGGGAATGAAATCATCAGCTCATAGGGATGTCTGCACTCCCATGTTAACTGCAGCATTATTCACAACAGTCAAGATACGGAAACAACCTAAGCATCTGTCAAAGGATGAATGGTACATATACACAACAGGATATTATTCAGCCTTTAAAGAAGAGGAGATCCGGCCAGGTGCAGTGGCTCATGCCTGTAATCCCAGCACTTTGGGAGGCTGAGACAGGTGGATTGCTTGAGCTCAGGAGTTCAAGACCAGTCTGGGCAACACTGGAAGACCCCGTCTCTACAAAATTAGCCGGATGTGGTGGCGCACACCTGCAGTCTCAGTTACTCCAGAGGTTGAGGTGGGAGGATCTCTTGAGCCCTGGAGGTGGAGTCTGCAGTGAGCCATGATCGCACCACTGCATTCCAGCCTAGGCCACAGAGCAAGACCCTGTCTCAAAATAAATAAATAAAAGTAAAAACATGGATAAACCTGGAAGACATTATGCTAAGTAAACCAGACACAAAGAAAATACCACATGGGCCAGGAGTAGTGGCTCACACCTGTAATCCCAGCACTTCAAGAGGCCAAGGCGGGCAGATCACTTGAGGTCAGGAGTTCAAGACCAGCCTGGCCACCATGGCGAAACCCCATCTCTACAAAAAATACAAAAATTAGCTGGGTGTGGTGGCACATGCCCGTAGTCCCAGCTACTCGGGAGGCTGAGACATGAGAATTGCTTGGACCTAGGAGGCGGAGGTTGCAGTGAGCCAAGATCACGCCACTGCACTCTAGCCTGGGCAACAGGCCGAGACTCGGTCTCAAAAACAAAACAAAACAAAAATACCACATGATCTCATATGTGGAATCTAAAATAAGCTGAATACACAGAAACAGAGTAGACCTGGTAGTTACCAGGGGCAGGAAGAAAAGAGAAATGGGGAGATGTAGGTCCAAGGATGTAAAGTTACATACATATAAGAAGAGTAAGTCTAAAGATCTAATGTATACCATAAGGACTATAATTAATAATACTGTATTATAAACTGGAAATTTGCTAAGAGAATACATTTTTTTTCTTTTTTGGAGATGGAGTTTTGCTCTTGTTGCCCAGGCTGGAGTGCAGTGGCATGATCTCAGCTCACTGCAACCTCTGCATCCTGGGTTCAACCGATTCTCCTGCCTCAGCCTCCCGAGTAGCTGGACTACAGGCATGCACCACTATGCCCAGCTAATTTTTGTATTTCTAGTAGCGACAGGGTTTCACCATGTTGGCCAAGCTGGTCTCGAACTCCTGACCTTGTGATCCGCCAGCCTCAGACTCCCAAAGTGCTGAGATTACAGGCATGAGCCAGCGCCCAAGAGTACATTTTAGGTGCTCTTTTTTTTTTTTTTTTTTTTTTTTAGAGAGAGAGAGAGTTCTGCTTTGCTGCCCAGGCTGGAGGTCAGTGGTATGATCTCGGCTCACTGCAACCTCTGCCTCCCAGGTTCAAGCAATCCTCCCACCTCAGCCTCCCAAGTAGCTGGGACTACAGGCAAACACCACCATGCCCTGCTAATTTTTGTATTTTTTATAAAATACAAAAAAGGCTTTTCGCCCTGTTGCCCAGGCTTGTCTCAAACTCGTGGACTCAAGTGATCCGCCTACTTCAGCCTCTCAAATTGCTGGAATTACAGGCATGAGCCACCATACCCAGCCTTAGGTGCTCTTACCACAAAAAAAGATAACTATTTGAGGTGATGGATATGTTAATTTGCTTGAATATAGTATTCATTTCATTCTGTGTTTATGAAAGTGTATGTGAATATGAAACATCATACTGTACACATTAAATAAAGACAATAAAAAAAAAATTATGCCAGGAGCCGTGACTCACACCTATAATCCCAGCACTTTGGGAGGCTAAGGTGGGAGGATAACTGGAGCCCAGAAGTTCAAGACCAGCCTAGACAACATACTGGGACACCATCTCTACAGGAAAAAAAAAAAAAAAGAGGCCAGGCACAGTGGATCACACCTGTAATCCCAGCACTTTGGGAGGCCAAGGCAGGCAGACTGCTTGAGCTTAGGAGTTTGAGACCAGCCTGGCCAACATGGCAAAACCCTGTCTCTACCAAAAATATAAAAACATTAGCTGAGCATGGTGGCACACACCTGTAGTCCCAGCTACTTGGGAGGCTGAGGTGGAAGGATCACTTGAGCCCGGGAGCCAGAGGTTGCAGTGAGCCGAGACTGCGCCACTGTACTCCAGCCTGGACAACAGAGTGAGATCCTGTCTCAAAAAGAAAAAAAAAAAAGAATTAGATGTTCCGTGAGGAACAAAATCATCCATGGTTGAGAATCACTGAGGTAGACCTACCCTATGGGAGATGGATATTTTCGAGACATTAAACACAGAGAGAACGGTTGAACCTGTAAGAGGCAAGATTCCCCAGGGAGGAAAGAAAATTAGCTGGGCATGGTTGTGTGTGCCTGTAATCCCAGCTACCTGGAAGCTGAGGCAGGAGCTCTGGAGTTCAAGACCTGCCTAGACAACATAGCTAGACCCCATCTCAATCAATCAATCAATCAAGATGTTTTAGAGGGTGGAAGAGGAAAAGGTACTTGAGAGTGACCTAGAGAGAAAAGAGAAGCAGAGGTCTTCCAGTGGCTGAGGACGAAATGCATGGCAGTGCCAAGGCTACAGAGCACTGTGGGGATACAGAGGTACACAGAGGCCAGGCAGTCAGCGCACATCTGTAATCCCAGCACTTTGGGAGGCCGAGGCAGAAGGATCGCTTCAGCCCAGGAATTAGAGACCAGCCTGGGCAACAGAGTAAGACCCTGTCTCTATTAAAAAAAAAAAAAAAAAGATATTAACTGGCTCTCAAGTTAATATAAAATGGATCATTTTATCAGCCCCTCCAGATATAACCATTCATTAAGAATAGTTCAAGGTTCAACAATAAGGAAAATGCCAAGATGATGGGAGAGAGGAATAAAAAAAGAAAAAGAAAAAGAAAAAGGAAAAGGCCTTCAGAGAGAAAACTAAATACCTAAAGTGTGCAACAAGGAAAAGTATTTAGATTGGTCCACTAAAGCCTTTTTTTTCTGTTTTAAATTGAGTAAAACACACATAGGCTGGGTGCAGTGGCTCATGCCTGTCATCCTAGCACTTTGGGAGGCTGAGGCGGGAGGATGGCTTGAACCCAGGAGTTCAAAACCAGCCTCAGCAATATAGTAAGACCCCATCTCTATTTAAAAAAAAAAAAAAAGTAACTAGAGGGCATGAACGAAGATGGCCAAGTCAGCAGAGTGGAGAAAATACAAGCACAGAGAGCTGTTTGCAGTGGATCAGAGCCAAGGGAAAAAATCAGAGCACTGAATATTTTTGAGGCCTATAGAAAAGAACCAGAAGAGGAAGAATCTGAAAATTAAACAAAAGGGCAAGAGAGGAGATGCAGAAGAGACACAGAAAAGGGCACTGTTACAGTTTGGGTATCTGCCCCCTCCACATCTCATGCCAAAATGTGATCCTCAATGACAAAGGTGGGCCTGGTGGGAGGTGTTTGGGTCTTGGGGGCAGATCTCTCATGAATGGCTTGATGCCCTCCCCACAGTAATGACTGAGTTCTTGCCCTGTTAGTTCACACAGGAGCTAGTTGTTTCAATGACTCTAGCTTCTCTCTTGCTGTGGGACACACCAGCTCCCCTTCCCTTCCACCATGACTTCCTGAGGCCTCACCAGAAGTCAAGCAGATGCTGGCACCAGGCTTCTTGTACAGTTTGCAGAACTGTGAGACAAATAAACCTCTTTTTTTTTTTTTAATACATTACCCAGTCTCATGTATTCCTTTATAGCAATGGACTATTACAGGAACAGAGAAAAGAGATGGGTACTATGGGGGCCCAGAATAGCAACAGGGCCTCTTCAAATGCAGGAAAGAGAAAGGAACAGTAAAATCCTGGAGACCATGAGTAGAAGAGAAGCTGAGGGAATACGCATCCTGTGGCTTTTTCTTGTCAGAGTAGAGATGAAGACTTAGGAACCTGGCCAGGTGCGGTGGTTCACACCTGTAATCCCAGCACTTTGCGAGGCTGAGGTGGGAGGACTGCTTGAGACCAGGAGTTTGGGACCAGCCTGGGCAACATGGAAAAACCCCATCTCTACAAAAAATACAAAAACATTAGCCAGGCATGGTGGCGAGGCCTGCAGTCCCAGCTACTGGGGAGGCTGAGGTGGGAGGATGGCTTGAGCCTGGGAGGTCGAGGTTGCAGTGAGCCATGATCATGCCACTGCACTCCAGTCTGGGCAACAGAGCAAGACCCTGTCTCAAAAAAATTAGAGCTAGGCACGGTGCCGCATGTTTGTAAACCCAGCACTTTGGGAGGTGGAGGCAGGAGGATTGTTTGAGGCCAGGAGTTAAGAGACCAGCCTGAGCAACATAGTGAGACCTTGTCTCTACTAAAAATGAAAAAATTTATTATTTTTTTTTTTGTGACGGAGTCTCATTCTGAGGCCCAGGCTGGAGCGCAATGGTGTGATCTCGACTCACTGCAACCTCCGCCTCCCAGGTTCAAATGATTCTCCTGCCTCAGCCTCCCGAGTAGCTGGGATTACAGGTGCCTGCCACCACACCCACCTAATTTTTGTATTTTTAGTACAGACAAGGTTTCACCATGTTGGTCAGGCTGGTCTCGAGCTCCTGACCTCATGATCTGCCCACCTCGGCCTCCCAAAGTGCTGGGAATACAGGCGTGAGCCACCGTGCCTGGCCTAAAAATGAAAATATTTTTAAAAATTAAAAAAAAAGTTGGCCAGGCATGGTGGCTCATGCCTGTAATCCCAGCACTTTGGGAGGCCGAGGTAGGCAGATCACGAAGTCAGGAGATGGAGACCATCCTGGCTAACAAGTTGAAACCCCATCTCTACTAAAAATACAAAAATTAGTCGGGCATGGTGGCGGGCACCTGTAGTCCCAGCTACTTGGGAGGCTGAGGCAGGAGAATGGCATGAACCCGGGAGGCAGAGCTTGCAGTGAGCTGAGATCTCGCCAGCCCAGGCAACAGAGCAAGACTCCGTCTCAAACAAAAATTTTAAAAAATTAAAAAATTTAAAAAAAGTAAGACAGGACTACATTGCGATAGAGAAAAACCTACATGAAATGATGAGAAAAGAAAAACAGAAACCAACATGGAAATATATCCATCATGCTGTGTGTCAGAAGTTTTTCATAAAGTAGTTCCTCTCTGTAGTTTTTAAAACCACAGAAGATAGGCCAGGCGGTTTTTAAAACCACAGAAAATAGATTACGAGCTCACGCCTGTAATCCCAACACTCTGAGAGGCCTAGGCAGGTGGATCACTTGAGGTCAGGAGTTCAAGACCAGCCTGGCCAACAGGGTGAAACCCCCTCTCTACCAAAAATACAAATATTAGCCAGGCGTGGTGGTGGGCACCTGCAATCCCAGCTACTTGGGAGGCTGAGGCATGAGAATCACTTGAACCTAGGAGGTGGAGGTTGCAGTGAGCCAAGATCGCATCACTGCACTCCAGCCTGGGCAACAGAGTGAAACTCTGACTCAAAGGAAAAAAAAAAAAAAAAAACCAAAAACACAGGAAAAAAAAAATATATATATATATCTATATATATCTCATTGGCTGAACAGTAAGAAAGGAATCAGGAAGTGGGAAGGGCTCAGGACAGGTGAGTGGTAGAACACTGGGCCAACCTCTACCAATAAAAACAAAGGGCAAGGAGTTTCCAGGAGGAAGGTCTCAGTGGCTTTCACTGAGGGAGGGTCACCTTGAACAGCTGGCAGGCCGCAGCTGCAGCCTGCCGCTCAGCATCGATCTTCTTGCTGCCATAGCCTTCTACCTCCACGCTCTTGGGCCACTTTATGTGCAGTGTGACTTTCTGGGGAAGAGAAGAGAGAAATCAGAAGTCTTGCCACTCCAGACTACAGAGTTGTTGCAAATTACATGGAAAATAAACAGTGGTGGACCTCACAGCAGCAATGTGCTAGGTTCAGAGTTGAGAACAGAGGACAGAACCCCAATCCCATCATTAACTCCTTATAAGGCTCTAACTGTCTCACCGTGAAACAATCTGTTCTACCCCAAGTTGTTTTGCTCCTTCAAGGTGCCATGTTCTAGCCAGAGGCCAAGCTGGGATCCATCTTCATCTTTTTTTTTTTTGAGACAGAGTCTTGCACTGTTGCCCAGGCTGGAGCGCAGTGGCACGATCTCGGCTCACTGCAAGCTCTGCCTCCCGGGTTCACGCCATTCTCCTGCCTCAGCCTCCCAAGTAGCTGGGACTACAGGCGCCCACTACCACGCCCAGCTAATTTTTTGTACTTTTAGTAGAGACGGGATTTCACTATGTTAGCCAGGATGGTCTCGATCTCCTGACCTCGTGATCCGCCCACCTCGGCCTCCCAAAGTGCTGGGATTACAGGCACGAGCCACCGCGCCCAGCCTCATCTTTTTTTTTTTTTTTTTGTGGGGGACAGGATCTCACGCTGTTGCCCAGGCTGGAGTGCAGTGGCGCGATCACAGCTTACTGCAGCCTCAACCTCCTGGGCTCAAGCAATCCCCTCATCTCAGCTTCCCTAGTAGCTGGGACTACAGGCCTGCACCACAATGCCTGAGTAACTTTTTCATTTTTTGTAGAAATGGGGTCTCACTATGTTGCCCAGGCTGGTCCCAAACCCCTGGGCTCAAGGGATCCTCCCTACTCTGCCTCCTAAAGTGCTGGGATTACAGGCACGAACCACCACAACCAGGCCCCATCTTTATCTTTAAAAATCATCCAGACTGAGAGCAGTGGTGTCTCCCAGCATTGTGGGAGGCTGAGGAGGGAGGATCCCTTGAACCAAGGGGTTTGAGACTATCCTGAGCAACATAGCAAGAACCGGTCTCTACAAAAAATAAAAAAAATTAGCCGAGTGTGGTGGCACCTGTCTGTAGTCCCAGCTACTTTGGAGGCTGAGGCGGGAGGATCACTTGATCCCAGGAGTTTGAGGTTACTGTGAATTATGATTGCGCCACTGCACTCCAGCCTGGGTGACAGAGAGACTCTGACTCTGTCTCTACAAAAATAAATAAAATAAATGTTAAAAAATCATCTAGAATGGTTTGCTGGCATGCTTCTATGGTTCCAGAATCTATAAGACTCTAAGGGCAAGAATTATCATTAACTCTAACCCTCTGCAGTCCTTAGTCGATGGGGGCAAAAACCAAGGATCCGCATAGGCGCCTGTCTTAGATAAGATGGCACCTCATTTGCCCTGTGTTCCCCTTCCCTAAACCAGGCACGTGTATTCTGGCTCTTCTTCAAACCTAGCTTTGCTCTGAGTCTCTGCTGACCATTTTAATTCAGGAAACCCATTCTATGGCCTCCTTGACAAAGAAACCTAAGACAGAAAGGACAAACAGCCTCCTTTCTGAGTCATACCAATGTTTTTCCTTGCCACCAGCAGAGTTACCTTTTTCTTCGGTCCATTTGTGTGCACGTAGACTAGTTTGTCTTTTGCATGTGAGATGCCGAGGGCTCTTCCAATCACACTGTTGAGAAGATTTTTGGGCTGTGGGAACTCTTTTAATAGGTCCCTAGAAGCTAAGAAAATAAGAACAAAAGCATTACAGTTGTTCTTTTTCTTTTAAAAACTCCACAGGGTGTGTATCAGGGCAACCCTGGGCTGGATTCTGAGGATGTTGGCTCATGACCCCAAACCACCCAGGAGCATCTTGGAAAAGAAAAGAGGAATGACTTCAGGGTTTACAGGGAAGAGTGGGGCCAGACCCACTTGAATAACCATCTCCTGAAAAAGGGCCAATGACCCACACACCACAGAAGGGATCCTACCAGCATCCTCTTCCCCGCCCAATCTCCTCATTTCATACATCACCTACAAAAGCCTGGTTGGTCAATAAACCCCCCAGTCTGATGTCTGAAAGAAGACACTAAACAAACAAGCAAGCAAAAAATACAAAAACAAAAATCCACCACACACACAAACTGGAGATCAAGACAATGCAAGGCTCTTCCTAAAATAAGACACACACAAGAGAGACCTGGCCCCATGTATCTCAAGTGATGAGATCCAGATGCTGAATACCAGGCCCCAGCTCTCAACCGTATCTAAGCACACTGCAAAAGACTCCCACAGAACCAAACTATGTGTGGGGACTGATTAAAGACCTCTACATCTGGCTGGGCGTGGTGGCTCACGCCTGTAATCCCAGCACTTTGGGAGGCCAAGGCGGGTGGATCACAAGGTCAGGAGTTCAACAACCTGGCCAACATAGTGAAACCTTGTGAAACCTCGTCTCTACTAAAAATACAAAAAATTAGCCAGGCCTGGTGGCAGGCGCCTGTAGTCCCAGCTACTTGGGAGGCTGAAGCAGGAGAATCGCTTGAACCCGGGAGGCGGAGGTTGTAGTGAGGCAAGATCGCGCCACTGCAATCCAGCCTGGGCAACAAGAGTGAAACTCCATCTCAAAAAAAAAAAAAAAAAAGAAAGAAAGAAAACCTCTACATCTGAGCAGGCATGAATTACTCCTCCCCCAAGTTCTCTGGAATCAAGGGGAAAATTGATGCATCAGATACCATGAGAGGTACCTCGCTTCTTTTTACTTGTTTTTTGGATTAATCCCAGAGCAGAAAGGGAAGAGATATCTACCTAGGGTAAGCTTGTACCAGACACAAGGCTTAACCAGGTCATGAAGAGGTCTGCTAGGAACATGGGGGGCCATATCATTCTCCACTCTAGCCTCTGGCAGCTCCAAAAGGAGCTGTATATATGCACATGTGCACCTGCGTGTACACTGATCACCTGGGGAGCTTTTTCACCGCATGGACATCCAGCTCCCCACAGGGGACCTGAGAATGGGAGCGATGTTGGAGGCGACTCTATATTTTCAAAAAGTGCTTCCAAGCGTTCTGATGTAACTCTGCTGCCTGGTTTGAGACTGTTTTCCTTGGGACAGACTCCTGTGTCAAGTGGCCAGGATGGAGGACACCTGATCCTGTCTCCCTCTAAGCGGTAACTTGTAAAGCAACTAAGAGTCAAGCAGTTAAGCAGTTAAGAAACCATATCTAAGTGGACTTGGCCGGGGCGAGGGGGGTTTCGTCACAGAGGGACCCAACTTCGAGTAGCCCATTACACCCACTGGTTTAACAATAGAACTGCACTGAGACCACCACCCCGCCCCCACCTTCAGCTCTATAAGGTTGGTGGAGGCTGCCGCTCTCTACCCATCCTTGATGCTTTCAACAGTTTTATCCTCTGCACTATTTGGGAGGCACAAAGCTGGAATCCACCAGAACAGTCATTCTGTCTCTATTTGAGATCCTGATGTCCCAGGAGTTACTTTGGGCTATTTCTCACACTGGTGAGGGCATGCTTGTCCCTAGAAGCTCTAGCCCTTGGCCACTCATCCTGGCAGGAGTTGGACTTTTACTCGTTTTCCCCACTCCCTCGAGGTCTCGCACCTCTCACCTATTCTTGCCGGGAGCAGGTACTTCTAAGGGTCCATTCGGGCCTGTGTCACGCTAAGCTTTACAAACAGCAAGGCCGCTGCCCGCCGACGGATGGCGAACTTGGCCACTATGGAAGAGAGGACCCCCGGCCGCCAGGCCCGATTTCGGCCCGCGCCCCTAGCTCTGCCATCCCAGGAGTCAAGGGCGCTGCGGACCGCCCGCCCCCGCCGATGCCCTCACCGTTCACCAAGCTTCCGTCGCCTTCCCCAGGCCCGCCGGGGGCCATCCCTGACTCGGCCTCGGCGGCTTCCTTGGTGTGGTCGGGGTGGGCGCAGCTTGAAGAGAAGCCGCGCGAGCGACCCTGTCGCCCAGCAGCGCGGGGACCCAGCGGCTGCAGGCGCGGAGAGATGCCGGCGGCCAGCGCCATGAGTCTCCTAGCGGCCGCCATCGTGCTCCCGCCGACCCCGAGGCCTGTGCGCGGCAGGGACCGGGCGAAGAGAACGGGAGCGGCCGGCCCGAGCGCCGCGCGCCCCCTGCGGGCCGGGCGGACCCGAGGCCCAAGCCTAGGCGAGGGCATCAGCAGCCCGTCCTCGCTCACCACAGCCCTGGGCCTTCAGTAGGCGGGCTCGGCGCTGCCCAGGGCTAGGACCCTGCAGAGCTCACTCTCCAGCAAATCTAAACCAGCAGTCGTGTGGATGGAAGGCAGGAAGATGGAATGAGGCTGTTGGGGGGAAAATAATGCTAGGCCTTAGCTCAGTGTCATCTAAGGAAGCGAAGTTAGTTCCCTCTAGGTCCTACCAATTGTTCCTAACTACCTCTCACGTGCCTCTGGCAAATTGGCAGCCCCATCTTATTTAATGGCTTACAAAGTAAACCTGGTGAAGATCTGGAGCCAGGGCCAGGCGCCGTGGCTTATGCCTGCAATCCCAACACTTTGGGAGGTTGAGGCAGATGGATCCCTTGAGCCCAGGATTTTGAGACCAGTCTGGGCAGCATAGTGAAACCCCAACTCTATTAAAAGTTTAAAAAACGAAAAAGAAAATCTGGAGCCAGGCCAAGGAAGACCTCTTCAGGAAACAGATTTAATCCCCAGGGCTGGAGGGGAAGGTGAAAACACCCAGCTTTGGAAACTGCCAAGAATTGAGCTGGTCCAGCGTGAAGTCCAGCAGTGAAAGTGCTGTTCCTCGCCAGGCGCAGCGGCTCACGCCTGTAATCCCAGCACTTTGGGAAGCCGAGGCAGGCAGATCACCTGAGGTCAGGAGTTCGAGACCAGCCTGGCCAACATGGTGAAACCCCATCTCTACTAAAAATACAAAAATTAGCCGGGCATAGTGTCGTGCGCCTGTAATCCCAGCTACTCGGGGGGCTGAGGCAGGAGAATCGCTTGAACCCAGGAGGCGGAGGTTGCAGTAAGCCAAGATCATGCCACTGCACTTCAGCCTGGGTGACAGAGCAAGGCTCCATCTCAAAAAAAAAAAAAAAAAAGGAAAAGAAAATGGTATCTGAAAGCTGAAGGAGACAACAGTCTAGACAGAAAGGCCCCACCTGGACAGCAGGACCCAAGCCCTTTGTGGCACTTGAGGAAGCCCTCAGGATAGCACTCTGTTCTGACAGCCATTTGGCATAAGACTGAAATGCCATGATTTCTTAGATTTGCCTCTAAAGAAGCCAAAATGAAGAGCTATACACAAAACAACACTGGCCATGAGTTGTTAATTGTTGAAGCTGGGTGACAGGTACTTGCAGGTTCATTATACTATTTTTTCTAGTTTACAACACATGTGTTGAACAGATGTTTAGATTTTTATGTTAAAAAAAAATCAGCCAGACGCAGTGGCTCATGCCTGTAATCCCAGCACTCTGGGAGGCTGAGGCAGGCAGATCATGAGGTCAGGGTATCAAGACCATCCTGGTCAACATGGTGAAACCCCATCTCTACTAAAAATACAAAAATTAGCTGGGCATGGTGGCACGCGCCTGTAATCCCAGCTACCTGGGAGGCTGAGGCAGGAGAATTGCTTGAACCCGGGAGGCAGAAGTTGCAGTGAGCCGAGATTGCGCCACTGCACTCCAGCCTGGCAACAGAGTGAGACTCCGTCTCAAAAAGACAAAAAAAAAAAAAAAAAACCAGGGATGCCAACCAACTAGTTTGTTCCCAGGGGGGTCTTTGTCTAGGTTTGGTTGTGTCCCCACCCAAATCTCATCTTGAATTGTAGCCCCCATAATTCCCATGTGTCATGGGAGGGACATGGTTGGGAGGTCATTGAATCATGGGGGTGGTTTCTCCCATATTGTTCTCATAGTAGTGAGTAAGTCTCAAGAGATCTGATAGTTTAATAAGGGGAAACCCCTTTCTTTTCTTTCTTTTCTTTTTTTTTTTTTTTTTTTTTTTGAGATGGAGTCTCGCTCTGTTGCCCAGGCTGGAGTGCAGTGGTGCAATCTCGGCTCACTGCAAGCTCCACCTCCCAGGTTCACACGATTCTCCTGGCTCAGCCTCCCAAGTAGCTGGGACTACAGGTGCCCGCCACCACACCCGGCTAATTTTTTGTATTTTTAGTAGAGACAGGGTTTCACTGTGTTAGCCAGGATGGTCTCGATCTCCTGACCTCATGATTCGCCTGCCTTGGCCTCTCAAAGTGCTGGGATTACGGGCGTGGGCCACTGCGCCTGGCCTTTCTTATTTTTTATGTTTATTTTTTTGAGACAGAGTCTTGTTCTGTCACCCAGGCTGGAATGCACTGGCACGATCTCGGCTCACTGCAACCTCTGCCTCCTGGGTTCAAGCGATTCTCCTGTCTCAGTCTCCCAAGCAGCTGGTATTACAGGTACGTGCCACCATGCCCAGCTAATTTTTGTATTTTTAGTAGAGACAGGGTTTCACCATATTGGCCAGGCTGGTCTTGAACTCCTGACCTCATGATCCACCCACCTCGGCCTCCCAAAGTGCTGGGATTACAGGCATGAGTTACCACACCCGGCTGGGAAAACCCCTTTCACTTGGTTCTGTCTTTCTCTCTTGTCTGCCACCATGTAAGATGTGCCTTTTGCCTTTCACCATGGTTGTGAGGCCTCTCCAGCCACATAGAACTGTGAATCCATTAAACCTTTTTTCTTTATAAATTACCCAGTCTTGGGTATGTCTTTATCAGCAGCATGAAAATGGACTAATGCAGTCCCCTTTTCCTATTCATTTATTTCAACTGGGTTCTAACAGCAAGAGTCACCCTGAGCAAGTATTTCACCTCCACAAACCTCAATGACTCTTGTAAGATAAGGGCAACTCTTTACAGCAGCTCTTGGAACTCTTCTGCTTCTGTGATCTTCTCCTCACTGGTCTAGAGCAGGAGTTGGAAAACTACAGCCTGCAGACCAAATCCAGACCCCTGCCTGTTGTTAGAAAGTTTTATTGGAACAGAGCTACACTCATTTACTATGTTATTTGCTATTATCTATGACTGCTTTCATTCTATAATGGCAGAGTCAAATAACTGCAACAGAAAGCATATGCCCCACACAGCGTAAAATATTTATTACCTGATGATTACAAAAAAAAGATTACCAACTCCTCCTCTAAAGGACCTTAAAGACCAGGTATGGTGGCTCATGCCTGTCATCCCAGCACTTTGGGAGGCCGAGGAGGGTGGATCACCTGAGGTCAGGAGTTCAAGGCCAGCCTGGCCAGTGTGGTGAAACTCCATCTCTACTAAAAATACAGAAATTAGCTCTGGGCATGGTGGCGGGTGCCTGTAATCCCAGCTACTCAAGAGGCCGAGGCAGGAGAATGGCTCAAACCCAGGAGGGAGGTTGCAGTGAGCCGACATTGTGCCATTGCACTCCAGCCTGGACAACAGAGTGAGACTCCATCTCAATCAATCAATCAATCAGTAAAGGACCTTAAAGAAAGTTAGAAAAAAGGGCTGGGCACGGTGGCTTATGCCTGTAATCCCAACACTTTGGGAGGCCGAGGCGGGCAGATTGCCTGAGGTCAGGAGTTTGAGACCAGCCTGACCAACACGGAGAAACCCCCTCTCTACTAAAAAAATACAAAAAATTAGCCAGGCATAGTGGCACATGCCTGTATTCCCAGGTACTCGGGGGGCTGGGGCAAGAGAATCACTTGAACCCAGGAGGCGGAGGTTGCAGTGAGCCAAGATCGCACCATTGCACTCCCACCTGGGCAACAAGAGCGAAACTCCATCAAAAAAAGAAAAAAGAAAGTTAGGAAAAAGGCCAGGCATGGTGGCTCATGCCTGTAATCCCAGCACTTTGGGAGGCTGAGGCAGGCAAATCACTTGAGCCCAGGAGTTGGAGACCAGCCTGGGCAAAATGGTGAAACCCCGTCTCTACTGAAAATACAAAAAAATCAGCTGGGCATGCTAGTGCATGCCTGTAGTTCCGGTTACCAGGGAGGCTGAGGCACAAGAATCACATGAATCCAGGAGGCAGAGGTTGCAGTGAGCTGACATCATGCCACCACATTCCAGCCTGGGTGACAGAGTGAGACTCCATCTCATAAATAAATAAATAAATAAATAAATAAATAAATAAATAAAAATAGAAAGAAGAAATAAAACAAAGGCAAAAAAAAAAAAAAAGAGAGCCTTACGCATGCACCCCTTTCTTTACACCAACATTAAGCCTTCTCCGTATTCTTGGAGGAGAGAAAGTTGATTCCTTTCCCTGTGAAAAAGGAGGGAAGTTCTGAAAAAAGAAAGCATTTACTGGCTCAGCAATCTCTCTATCCACTTCTGGATCGGGGATGACATCTGGTACTACATGTGCTAAACAACTACATCTAGCAGCACAGAATTAAGGCGTAAAGGATCTGCTGAATACACGGGAGAATGCTTTAGGAACCTATACTTTGGAGGCCCCAGAAAAAGGCAACAAGAGGAAGCCCAAGATAGTTCAGGCTTTGGGGCAGAGCAGAGAACTTCCGGAGGGACAGTGGAAGGGACCACCAACACCTAAAGAAACCAGGGGTCTCAGCCTATATTTTGGCAACTTACCCAACCATATATAGATATATTACACGTGGTCAAAATGGCAAGAAAGGATCCACTTGGCTGGCAAGGAGACGGGTAAGAGGAGCTACAGGAGCCAGGTGGGCACCCG
Source organism: Pan paniscus (assembly GCF_029289425.2). NCBI lineage: Eukaryota > Metazoa > Chordata > Mammalia > Primates > Hominidae > Pan > Pan paniscus. The sequence goes on along the minus strand of NC_085926.1, from coordinate 47,788,547 downwards.
ACTGCCCTACCAGGTCATCCGTCCTCATGGCTTCCCCTTCCACATAAGCCGCAGGTCTCTTTTTTTTTTTGAGATGGAGTCTCGCTCTGTTGCCCAGGCTATTGTGTAGTGGTGCGATCTCAGCTCACTGCAACCCCCGCCTCCTGCGTTCAAGCAATTCTCCTGCCTCAGCCTCCCAAGTAGCTGGGATTACAGGCATGCACCACCACGCCCAGCTAATTTTTTGTATGTTTAGTAGAGATGGGGTTTCACCATGTTGGCCAGGCTGGTCTCAAACTCCTGGCCTCAGATGATCCACCCACCTTGGCCTCCCAAAATGCTGGGATTACAGGCGTAAGCCACCATGCCCGGCCAGCCACAAGTCTCTTGACGTAAACCACCACATCAAGAAGAGGGCACACATCTATTTGAGGCAATGGACAGGAAAGATCAGTTTTGTGGCCCCCAAGATCCTGCCAGAAGTGTCATCCCATGGTGCTGTGTCTCAAATCTGAGTAGGTGGGGCCGAGTGACAGGGGACAGCCAGAGGTGAGTTTCTTGATGTACTCACCCTTTACCCTGGAAGGAAGCCTTGGGAAGACATTGGCAGTGGAGGAAGGGGGGGGGTCAAGGAGGTAGGGAGGTGATCATTTTTTTTCAGTTCCAAATCTGATTCTGCTGAGTACTGTGATCAAGATAAATGGCCACCATTTTCTGTGCACTGTTTTCCTTATATAAACACCAGAGAGACTGTTGCTGCAACACATCTCCTTAAGGGCAGGAGCACCAGTGAAGCCTCTAGGGAGCTAGAAAGCACAGGGGAGAGGCCTGATCGCTATCCGCAGGCCAAGAGGGGCTGTTGCTTCTAGCTGAGAGAGAGAAGGCAAAATGCACACACCCATGGATGCCTCCTGGAGGCGCAGCTGTGAGGAGAGACCACCAGGCTCAGGGGTCTGCACTCCTCTGGGGAAGAGAGCACAGCACTTGTGGGGCTGCCCCAGAGGCAGCAACTGCCCATCCTGCGATCAGTGTTCTCCCCGGCGTGTGCTCAAGAAGGCACTGCCTAGCCAACTGCCGGGTTAACCCCGACTAACCGTCTTCAAGCTTAGCCAAAGCACATCTGACACTCTCAGAGCCACTCACCTGCCATGTTGGAAATGTTAACGTTCAGCCTTTTCGAGTTACAGGGCATTTTAAGAAAGAAAAAAAAAAGGGCAATCAACTCTTGTTTTGGTAACGGTAGGGGGGTGGCATTTCTTTAAAACCTAAGTCAAATGGTCAGGGGGCTAGAAGTACTCATTTCTATCCTGCTGTCAGTAGTCAGGGCCGCGGCAGCAGGAGTGTGAAAACTGCCTGGGACGCAGCAGCAGCATGGGCTGCAGAAACTGAGGTGCTCTGTGTTCCCCACACTCCTCCTGAGCTCTTGACCTTCAAAGCACTTTACAGACAGACCCTAGAGTAGACATGCTGTCTCTAGATGAGACAATGACTCTATGACCTAAAACAGGGCTCCTTCTGCTAGGCAGAGGGGTGTGAACAGGCAGCCTATGGGGCAGAAAAGAGCAGCTATTAGGACAAAAAGGCTTCCAGGAGCACTGGCCTTAGCAGGCCTGGAAAAGGTATATTAATAAGTCTGAGGGAGAAGAGGAGGCGCTCATGTGCAGCGATGCTTCCCTGGGTCCTATCCCTGGCGCCATCCCTGGGTACTGATAGGGCCTGAGGTAAGCTGCCACTTACCTGGTGCTCTAACATTCTCCCCAATCAAAAGGACAGCCTACCTTGCCAAGTGGACTGAGAGGCACATTTTAATGTCAGTAAAGTGCTTTGAGGTGCCACATGGGAGACAGGAAAGTGATCTGTGTGTATCCCCAAAGCCTCCAAGATGGAAAGCACTAGGGTTGAGTCAGGGCTATCTGTTCCAGCCCTGCTACAAGCACCCTGCTCTCTGAGCCACCTGATCAGGGACTTCTAGGAGCCTCGATGCCCCAAGCCCTGTGGATTCTCCATGCGGGTGCTGAGAGAACCACCCAAACTGAGCCTAGGCTTTAGTCCAGGCCACACAAGGAGGCCCAAGAAGACTGCAGGGTCCAGGCCATGAGTCAAGGGATCATGATAAAATCCAGACTTTTCCAAGTAATTTCTCCCTCAGGGCTCCAATAGCTCTGCTAACCCCACCCTTCCTCACTCGCTTTCTGGAGGGCTGTGGCCCTGGCACCAGGGCTCCCATTGCCACCCACCTCCCCACAGACCCTGGACCAAGCTGTTGCTGGAGGCAAGGCTCCTCCCTTACCTCGAGAGATGGTCCCTCCTGGGGCAGGGTTGACACACATGGGTGGAAGGCGGGGTGGGGGAAGTTTGCACTGACGCTGCCTGTGCTGGGCCCGATCTGGGGAAAGAGAGAGGGCATCAGGGCGACATGTTCTCACCCCTCACAGTCACAGACCCCTGAACTGACTCACTCAGAGCATCCGTGAGGAGCTCTGGGCAACAGGGCTGCTGGACAGTGCTGGGAGCAGCCACAGGTTCTGAGGAACAGCACTAACAACGCCACACAGGAAGAAGGCAAGCGTCTCATATGATGTGATATGTGACAGCCTTAGAGAGAGCCCTCAAACTCTTCCTGTTCCCTTAGCTACCCCCTATGAGGTTAACACCCATCCTATATACTTCTCTTAGTCTTAAGTTGTGAGGATGTGACAGGACAACAGGAGAAAGCTGAAAGCCTTGGTACTACGTCAACTCAAAAGCACCACGTGTCTGCTTCTTATGGTAGCTACCTACGCCTTTGCTATGCGTTCCCCAGATGGCTACCTCAGCCACCAAATCTCAAATCATTCTTTCCCTCCAAGAGCTGGGCAAGAGAGGGACGACTGGACTATGTGGGTCCAGCTTGAGAGCTAAAACCAGACACACACTTACCAGCCTTCTCCCTCTTTCTAAAAGAGAACAACCTGCCATTCCAAATACTTCCATTCATTTGGGGGCTAAATGCTACTTATTAGTAACCAGAAAGTACATTTCTAAGAAGTCCCAACAACTTGAGGTACATGAACGAAAATTAAGACACTCACTGAGTCTTCCACGGGAAGGTGGAAATACGTGGGTAAGGAAGGCGGAAATATATGGGTAAGGAAGGCTTAAGGTCCTTTTAAACCACCTAAATGGTGACATTCAGAGAGTCACTAGTCTGGGGGCTGGGAGAAATGCATGCACTCTTTGCTCTCTTTGCCCTTCTGGTTTCAGTACAGTAAATGGGGTAGAAGGGGAGCAGAGATGGCCACACACACCTGAAGCTTGAGAAACCACCTGTTCTACAAAGATGTTCATTTGTGGAATGCAAATTGACTCATATACAATTGGTAAAGAGGAGAAAGATATCAGTAAAACATGACTTGTTTCAAAAAATTCTGAAAGCAAAGGAGCTGAAAAAGCAGGAGTAGAATTATAATCTTCAGCAGGAAAGAAAAAGCCCTTTCAGCTATTTTTTTTTATTAAAATTGAGTGCCTATACCTATAGAGAATCAAGGTGGTAGATACAAAGGTGTTCACTATACAATTTCTTCAATGTTTCAGTATTTTTGAAATTTTTCACAACAAAATGTTGGGGGAGAAGCAAGTCCTGCATTCCAACCCTCCTCCCCCACAGTCCCAGCTGCACACACTCCTTTACCACAGTGGCTGTTTCAGAACTCCACCTCCACCTGGGCTTCCTCGGTAACTGCCAGCTCTGCTCACATTAGAAGGCTCTTTGTAGCCCGGCACGGTGGCTCACGCCTATAATCCCAGCACTTTGGGAGGCCGAGGCCAGCGGATCACGAGGTCAAGAGATCGAGACCATCCTGGCCAACATGGTGAAACCCCGTCTCTACTAAAAATACAAAAATTGGCAGGGCATGGTGGCGTGTGCCTGTAGTCCCAGCTACTCAGGAGGCTGAGGCACGAGAATGACTTGAACCCGGGAGGCGGAGGGTGCAGTGAGCCGAGATCGCACCATTGCACTCCAGGCTGGCCACAGAACAAGACTCCGTCTTAAAAAAAAAAAAAAAAAAAAGAAGAAGACGGCTCTTTGTACATTTGCAGCATCACATCACCCTGAGCTGCCTGTCTAGGTGGTCCAAAGCATCTTCCCAAGCACCAATAATTGTTTTTTGTCATATTTTGGTCACAAAGTTGCAGTTGCATTGGCCCAATTCTATTTTTCCCATAAGCTCTCTTATAATATTATAGATGTGTGATTTTTTCTTTTTATTTTATAGGTATGTGATTTTACAGAAAACATACATAGAGTTACAGCAGACGTGCCTGTAGGATCTTCTAGAACTAAGTGCCTAGGATCAAGGTTTATTTTGAAACTAATTCCAGTTCTGCCTTGAAGCTAAGGTTGGAAATGACCAGCTCAACCTCTCCATTCCTGTTTAAGGAGGGTCCTCATTCACATCCAGGGATGCTGGATTGAAAAAAAAAAAAAAAAAAAGAATAAATGATTCAATGATTAGTTATTATCTCATTAAGCATTTTCAGCAATTGGGAGAGAGTTGTTACAATCCCATAACTTCACTGAGCCCACTTCTGACCATGTACCTGGAGAGAAAATGCACATTCTTGCTATTGATCCAGTGTTTTTCAAAGTTTTGTGCTGGCTGTGAAAGACTCAGCTTGCTCTTTTTTTTTTTTTTTTTTGCTCTTTTTTATTGTTCAGCTTGCTCTTTGTAGCCTGAGTCTGATGGCATTACAGGTAAGAAATCAGACAGCTAAGTTAAGATGCTGGCAAGGGCAGTAACAAGTAACTTACCAGGAACATGGGCATTCTTGCCAACAGCTTTGTTAAATTACATAATGAGAAAGATGGTAGCTAGCCACAAGACCCAGTGGGCCACCATCCACAATGCTGCATGGAATTGCTATAGCTGTTTCCATCAGAACCATCAAATGGCCCATCCTATTGAGGCTATAAGCTCCAGAGTACCAAGAAGCATCTCTGAAATAGAGCTCTCTTCACCCTAGTGTCTCCTACGCAGCAGGTGCTCAATCATGCAACCTCACAGCACACTGCATGCTGAGGCAAGGCTATAGCTCTCCAGTATTTATCAAGGGCATACCATGCCCAAGAATAAGGGTTGAGCACTGACCACAGCCAGGTGCTTTTCCTATATTTCAGCTCTAATATCTTCACTGTAGTCCTGAAGATAGCAGGTAGGAAACAGGATCAGGTAAGTTAACACCTTGCTAGTATTAGGGAAAGCCAGATTCAAGCCCCAGTCAATGAAACTCGGGAACCTCAAGCTTCACATCAACTTACATTTCTTCTCAAGGTTCATGACACCCTAGGAACTCATAATTTCATGATGAAGAGCAAAGAAACATGTAAAAGGAAAACTCAAGCCAAGCACAGTGGCTCACACCTGTAGTCCCAACACTTTGGGAGGCCAAGGCAGGAGGATTACATGAAGCCAGGAGTTTGAGAACAGCCTGGGAAACACAGGAAGACCCTGTTTCCACCAAAAAAAAAAAAAATTATTTTTTAAATTATTTTATTCCTTAAAAAAATACAGAACAAAACAAAACAAAACTAACTAACAAAAAACGGCCGGGCGCGGTGGTTCACGCCTGTAATCCCAACACTTTAGGAGGCCAAGGCGGGTGGATCACCAGGTCAGGAGACTGAGGCCATCCTGGCTAACATGGTGAAACCCCATCTCCACTAAAAATACAAAAAATTAGCCAGGCGTGGTGGCTGGCGCCTGTAGTCCCAGCTACTTGGGAGGCTGAGGCAGAAAAATGGCATGAATCTGGGAGGTGGAGCTTGCTAAAAATACAGAGAGACAGGGTCTCCCAATGCTGTCCAGGCTGCTCTCAAACTCCTGGCTCAAACAATCTTCTTGTCTTGGCCTCCCAAAGTGCTGGGATTACAAGCATGGGACACGGCGCTCAGACAGAAAAAAAAAAGGTTTTTTTCTTTTTTTTTTTTTTTTTTTTTTTTTGAGACAGAGTCTCGCTCTGTCACCCAGGCTAGAGTGCAGTGGTGTGATCTCAGCTCACTGCCACCTCTGCCTCCCGGGTTCAAGCGATTTGCTGCCTCAGCCTCCCAAGTAGCTGGGATTACCATGCCCGGCTGATTTTTCTTTTTTTTTTTTTTTTTTTTTTAGTAGAGATGGGGTTTCACCATGTTGGCCAGGCTGGTCTCGAACTCCTGATGTCAAGTAGTCCACCCACCTTAGCCTCCCAAAGTGCTGGGATTACAGGCCTGAGCCACCGCGCTCAGCCGAGGATCATGATTTTTATTGGGCTTTCCATCTCTTTACAAAATCAGTACTATTAATTCAGAGACACTCACCATGAGAAAACCTGCTTTCATCGACCTTTTACAAGTGGGTAGACAATAAAGCCCACTGGTTAGTAAGTAAACACAAAGTGCTAATTTTAGCTAAAAAAAAAAAAAAATGTGCTGCCCACACTAATCTCAAGTTCAGTTTTTTCCTTCTTACATATAGCTGGCCAAAAAAAAAAAAAAAAAGCCCAGGATGACAGAAATAAATTTTTTCAAACAATATGAAAACAGATGGAGTGCCTGGAGATACACAAGGAGGCAGGGACAGGCTGCTCTCTGAGCCCTAGTACGTCCAGCCCTCCTTCTGGCCCCATTCAATGGGTTACACAGGGCACCACTTGGCCAGGGGTTTCCCAGGCCTCGAGGAACACAACTTAGAGAGAGAGAAGACACAATCAGGAAGACCTATTTAATCAGCAGTTATAGACGTTCTGTTATGGTTCTTATTTATTTGTAAAATATCCTCAGACAGAAGCCTCAGGATCAGCTTCAACACGGGCTACAGGCCCTTTACTCTTCAGTCTCTTGAAGAAAAAAAGTCATGTTCTAAGAAATACAAAGCTCTCAGGATCTGGCCCCTAAAGTCCCCACAGGCTACTTTACCTCCTATAAACACATTGTGAACTCTACCCTAGAGCCCTGTCAAGGCTCAATTCTGCCATTGCCTATGCAACCCCCTCACTCAGTGTGCTGTAGAGCACTAATTTCAAGACTTGCCAGAATTTCTTTTTTTTTTTTGAGATGGAGTCTCGCTGTTTCGCCCAGGCCAGACAGTGGCGCGATCTCGGCTCACTGCAAGCTCCGCCCCCTGGGTTCATGCCATTCTCCTGCCTCAGCCTCCCGAGTAGCTGGGACTATAGGCACCCGCCACCGCACCCGGCTAATTTTTTATTTTGTATTTTTAGTAGAGACGGGGTTTCACCATATTGGCCAGGATGGTCTCAATCTCCTGACCTCGTGATCCGCCTGCCTCGGCCTCCCAAAGTGCTGGGATTACAGGCGTGAGCCACCATGCCCGGCAAGACTTGCCAGAGTTTCTATGATCACTAACGTAAGAATGACTTTGATATAGTGTGGATATTTGTCCCTACCCAAATCTCATGTTGAAATGTAATCTCCTGCTGGTGGCTCACGCCTGTAATCCCAACACTTTGGGAGGCCGAGATGGGCGAAATCACTTGAGCTCAGGAGTTAGAGACCAGCCTGGCCAATATGGCGAAATCCCATCTCTACTAAAAATACAAGAATTACCCGGGTGTGGTGGCACACGCCTATAGTCCCAGCTACTCGGGAGGCTGAGGCAGGAGAATTGCTTGAACCCGGGAGGCAGAGGTTGCAGTGAGCCAAGCTCGTGCCACTGCACTCCAGCCTGGGCAACAACAGAGTGAGACTCTGTCTCAAAAAAAAAAAAGGAAATGTAATCTCTGCTGTTGAAGGGTCACAGAATGGATCCCTCGTGGCTTGCTACTATCCTTGTGATAGTGAGTAAATTCTCATGAAATCTTTTTTTTTTTTTTGAGATGGATTCTTGCCCTGTCGCCCAGGCTGGAGTGCAGTGGCACAATCTTGACTCACTACAACCTCCACCTCCTGGGTTCAAGCAATTCTCGTGCCTTAGCCTCCCAAGTAGCTGGGAATACAGGTGCACACCACCACGCCTAGCTAATTTTCTGTATTTTTAGTAGAGACGGGTCTCATCATGTTGGCCAGGCTGGTCTCAAATGCCTGACCTCAAGTGATCCGCCCACTTTGGCCTCCCAAAGTGCTGGGATTACAGGTGTGAGCCACTGTGCCCAGCCTCTCATGAGATCCTGTTGTTTATTTTATTTATTTATTTATTTATTTTTGAGATGGCATCTCACTCTTGTTGCCCAGGCTGGAGTGCAATGGCACGATCTCAGCTCACTGCAACCCGTCTCCCAGGTTCAAGCGATTCTCCTGCCTCAGCCTCCCGAGTAGCTGGGATTACAGGTGCCCACCACCACACATGGCCTTTTTTTTTTTTTTTTTTTTTTTTTTTTTGAGACTGAGTCTTGCTCTGTTGCCCAGGCTGGAGTGCAGTGGTGTAATCTCGGCTCACTGCAACCTCTGCCTCCCGGGTTAAAGCTATTCTCCTGCCTCAGCCTCCCAAGTAGCTGGGACTATAGGCGCAGACTGCCACGCCTGGATAATTTTTTGTATTTTAGTAGAGACGGGGTTTCACTGTGTTGTCCAGGCTGGTCTGGAACTCCTGAGCTCAGGCAATCCGTCCACCTTGGCCTCCCAAAGTGCTGGGATTACAGGCGTGAGCCATCATGCCCAGCCAATCTTGTTTAAATTGTGTGGCACCTCCCCAACTCTCTCTCTGGATCCTGATTTTTGCCATGTGACATGCCCGCTCCCGCTTCACCTTCTGCCCCTGAGTGAATGCTCCCTGAGTCCTCCCCAGAAGCCAAACAGATGCCAGCACCATGTTTCCTATACACCCTGCAGAAATGTGAGCCAATTAAACCTCTTTTCTTATAAATTACCCAGTCTCAGGTATTTTTTTATACCAATGCAAGAACAGCCTAATACAGACTCAATCCAACTTCCACCAGTGTTTACTGAGGCCTACTATGTGTGAAATGCTGGCCAGGTGCTATGCATCGTAAAAGCACACAACAGGCCCTGGCTACAGGGAGCTTCCAATCTAGTGACAAAATGATTAATTCAGAATAGACTAACCATGAGAACGAACAGGTATGGTACTGAGGAAGATTGGAGAAAGATTGCATTTGGTCAACAGAATTAGGAAAGGTTCATGAAGGAGATGGTATAAAATACTAGCCTAGAAAAATAGGATTTTAGAGGCCAGCCACGGTGGCTCACACCTGTAATCCCAGCACTTTGGGAGGCCGAGGTGGGTGGATCACTTGAGGTCAACAGTTTGAGACTAGCCTGGCCAACATGGTGAAACCCCGTCTCAACTAAAAAAAAAAAAAGAATTAGCCGAGCTTGGCAGGCAGCCGGTTCCTGTAATCCCAGCTACTACAGAGGCTGAGGCAGGAGAATTGCTTCAACCCAGGAGGAGGAGGTTGCACTGAGCCGAGATCGTGCCACTGCACTCCAGCCTGGGCGACAGAAGTGAGGCTCCATCTCAGAAAAAAAAAAAAGGATTTTAATAAGCAGGGAGTACGCAGAAGGGGGCACTGGGAGGAAGCATGGCAAAGGCCATGGCAAGGGTTGGCACAGATTCTAAGCACCATGCAAAAGGAAGGCTATAGGAAAGGCCTTTGGAAAACCACCCAAAGAAATGTGCAAGAACTACATACTGGGGAGAGACTTTCACAGCCCTCAGAGCTGCCCATCCCAATAAGGAAGGGCATGAGGTCACAAGCACAGTTGCAGTCTTACCTTTTCTGAATGAGTCCAGGCTGAACATTTCTGGCCAGGAGGGAAAGCTGGAATCCTGAGAACAAGGAGGGCCAAGAGGCAATGGTTAATATTCCTGGTCCAGCAACCCACAAAGAAGACTTCAGTAACATGGAGAGCACTGTCCAGAAAATGAAAAAAATGAAACTCTTCACTAATGAGCCCCAACTGCTGCTCCCCAGTCTTGAGGACTGGAAGGCCAGCTCCACTCTAGAGTAATTGTCTTTGCTTCTTTCTAATTGAGCACTTTCTTCCCTGTCCTAAAACTCCCCATATCCTGTTAAACAGAGGGAGATGCATTTCATCATGAGAGACATGTAGTTCTATCTAGTTCATCATAATACTTACAGGTTTCCTTCCCAGTTCATCATAATACTTGCAGGTTTCCTTCCTAGTTATCATAATACTTGCAGGTTTCCTTGGGACTTCCAGGAAGAAATGAAATTCTACACGGACCCCTTCTGTCATGTGGCATCAGGAAACAGGACTGATGACTGCCTTATGGGCAAACTGGCTTACTGGGCTTTCATAAAACCTAGTCAAGACCCTAAAAATGAGATTTGACTGACAGGATCAAAGAATAACTGTACAGTGATTCAGAATAAAAAGCTTTTCATAGCAGTCTCTATGAAATAACAAATATTAAGTTAAAGCACAACTATTAGCCAAAAGTTTTGGTGCATTTTGCTTATTAGTATATTTAACTGAGGACTATACTTAGAGATGACAAGAAAAAAAAGCAACACATCTGGTTTAACAATTTTGTTTTAAAAAATACTCAAACTCAGATTTATAGATGTTTTTATAATCCAGTACTCCTTGATTAGTGCAGTAACCTTAAGTGGACTTTGTTTAAAAACATCTACACAGTGTTTAGCCAATCAGAATCACGTCCAACATTGCTTGGAGTCTACTGGGGCCAACACTCCTGCTCCTGACTCCTGTTCCCTCTCATTCTCAAATTGTGGGGAGGTGGGGAGTGGAGGGCTGACCTGGGGCGGAATCTTTCAGGTCCATAGCAGGTCTGCCCTGATGGCCTCCACTCCCCAAGGGATGCTGGAAATTTCAGCCCATAGGATATGGTATATCACAGAGAAAACTTCAATACAATATCAACAATGATAACATTTACTTTAAGAAGTTACATTCCGGCCAGGCGCGGTGGCTCACGCCTGTAATCCCAGCACTTTGGGAGGCCGAGGTGGGCGGATCACGAGGTCAGGAGATCGAGACCATCCTCGCTAACACGGTGAAACCCCGTCTCTACTAAAAAAATACAAAAAAATGAGCCAGGCATGGTGGTGCGGGCCTGTAGTCCCAGCTACTCGGGAGGCTGAGGCAGGAGAATGGCGTGAACCCAGGAGGCAGAGCTTGCAGTGAGCCAAGATTGTGCCACTGCACTCCAGCCTGGGCGACAGAGTGAGACTCCGTCTCAAAAAAAAAAAAAAAAAAAAAAGAAGTTACATTCCATAGACACCTTCTATCCAAGTGAAAATAAAAAGTGTGTAATTTGACATTCTAATTTAAAAGAAAACCAGAATATTATAAAATCTAAAACATTTTAAGTGAATATTACTTAAAAAACAATACTCCCTGACCAACATGACCCCGTCTCTACTAAAAAAATACAAAAAATTAGCCAGGCACGGTGGCAGGCGCCTGTAATCTCAGCTACTCGGGAGGCTGGGGCAGGAGAATCGCTTGAATCCGGGAAGCAGAGGTTGCAGTGAGCCGAGATCGCACCATTGCACTCCAGCCTGGGCAACAAGAGTGAGACTCTGTCTCAAAAAAAACAAAAACAAAAAACAAAACTCGGCTGGTTGCAGTGGCTCATGCCTGTAATCCCAGCACTTTGGGAGGCTGAGGTGGGCGGATCACCCTGAGGTCAGAAGTTCGAGACCAGCCTGGCCAACATGAGGAAACCTCGTCCCCAGTAAAAATACAAAAATTAGCCAGCTGTGGTGGCGCATGCCTGTAATCCCAGCTACTCAGGGGACTGAGGCAGGAGAATCGCTTGAACCCGGGAAGCGGAGGTTGCAGTGAGCCAAGATCACACCTCTGCACTCCAGCCTGGGCAACAGAGCGAGACTCCATCTCAAAAAAATAAAAATAAAAAATATATTTAAGAAAAAAAAAAAAGAAACAATACTCTATTGCTAAGAAATGGTAAACTGGCTAGGCACAGTGGTTCACACCTGTAATCCCAGCGCTTTGGGAGGCTGAGATGAGAGGAGCACTTGAGACCAGGAGTTCAAGACCAGCCTGGGCAACATAGTGAGACCGCATCTCTAAAAAAAATTTTCAGAATTAGCCAGGTGTGGTGGTACATGCTTGCAGTCTTAGCTACTCAGGAGGCTGAGGCAGGAGGATCACTTCGCCCAGGATTTTGAGGTTTACAGTGAGGTGTGATCATGCCACTGCACTCCAGTCTGGGTGACAAAGCAAGACCCTGTCTCTCTTAAAAAAAAAAAACAAAAAGCAAGCCGGGTGCAGTGGCTCATGCCTGTAATCCCAGCATTTTGGGAGGCCGAGGCAAGCAGATCACCTGAGGTCGGGAGTTTGAGACCAGCCTGACCAACATGCAGAAACCCTGTCTCTACTAAAAATACAAAATTAGCCGGACGTGGTGGTGCATGCCTGTAATCCCAACTACGTGGGAGGCTGAGGCAGGAGAATCACTTGAACCCAGGAGGTGGACGTTCCAGTGAGATGAGATTGCGCCACTGCACTGCAGTCTGGGCAACAAGAGCGAAACTCTGTCTCAAAAAAATTTTAAAAAAAAAAGCAAAATTTAATGGCTAGGTGGGGTGGCTCATGCCTGTAGTCCCAGCACTTTGGGACGCCCAGGTGAAGGATCGCTTGAGGCCAGGAGTTCAAGACCAGCCTAGGCAACACAGTGAGACCCTGCCTCTAAAAAAAAAATTTGTAAGTTAATTTGCTTGCAAATAGACTCTTGATTTTGCTTTTTTTTTTTTTTTTTTTGAGACAGAGTCTCGCTCTGTCACCAGGTTGGAGGGCAATGGCGTAATATCAGCTTACTGCAACCTCCACCTCCCGGGTTCAAGCTATTCTCCTGTCTCAGCCTTCCAAGTAGCTGGGACTACAGGCACACGCCACCATGCACGGCTAAATTTTTTTGGATTTTTAGTAGAGATGGGCTTTCACCATGTTGGCCAGGATGGTCTCGATCTCTTGGCCTCATGATCTGCCTGCCTCGGCCTCCCAAAGTGCTGGGATTATAGGCATGAGCCACTGTGCCCGGCCAGTTTTGCTTTTTAAAAGTCCCTAAACCTCTAGCCCAATATGTAAATTTAGGCTCATGTACCACTCTTTTTCCTGTACTAATCTAAAAAAACGATACTATGAGAATCAAGATAGGATCTTTTAGAGATAGAATTTACAGAGCTCTAGAACATTTCATAGAGATCCAAAAGAAAGCGGTCTTCCTTGTAACGCAGTCAGTAATGGTGTTTTGTTTTGAGACAGAGTCTTGCTCTTGTTGCCCAGGCTGGAGTGCAATGGCATGATCTCTGCTCACTACAACCTCCACCTCCCGGATTCAAATGATTCTCCTGTCTCAGTCTCCCTAGTAGCTGGGATTACAGGCACCCGCCACCACGCCTGGCTAATTTTTGTATTTTTGGTAGAGACAGTGTTTCACCATGTTGGCCAGGCTGGACTCGAACTCCTGACCTTGTGATCCGCCCGCCTCAGCCTCCCAAAGTGCTGGGATTACGGGCATCAGCCACCACGACCGGCCATAATGCAGTAATGTTTAAAAATCTTTGTAGTGGGCCAGGCTTGGTGGCTCACGCCTGTAATCCCATCACTTTGGGAGGCTGAGGCAGGCAGATTGCCTGAGGTCAGGAGTTCGAGACCATTCTGGCCAAGATGGTGAAATCCTGTCTCTACTAAAAATACAAAAAAAACTGGCCAGGCACGCCTGAGCGCGGTGGCTCACTCCTGTAATCCCAGCACTTTGGGAGGCCGAGGCAGGTGGATCACAAAGTCAGGAGTTCGAGACCAGCATGGCCAACATGGTAAAACCCCATCTTCACTAAAAATACAAAAAATTAGCCAGGCGTGGTGGTGCACGCCTGTAGTCCCAGCTACTCAGGAGGCTGAGACAGAAGAATCGCTTGAACCCGGGAGGCGGAGGTTGCAGTGAGCCAAGATTGCACCACTGTACTCCAGCCTGGGTGACAGAGTGAGACTCCGTCTCAGAAAAAAATTGGCCAGGCACGGTGGCTCACACCTGTAATCCCAGCACTTTCGGAGGCAGAGGCAGGCAGATCACAAGGTCAGGAGTTTGAGGTTAGCCTGACCAAAATGGTGAAACCCCATCTCTACTAAAAATACAAAAATAAGCCAGGCGTGGTGGTGCGCACCTGTAATCCCAGCTACTCAGGAGGCTGAGGCAGGAGAATCGCTTGAACCCAGGAGGCAGAGGTTGCAGTGAGCCAAGATCCCACCACTGCACTCCAACCTGGGCAACAGAGTGAGACTCCATCTAAAAATATATATATATATACAAAAAAATTAGCCGGGCTTGGTGGCATGAGGCTGAGGCAGGGGAATTGCTTGAACTAAGGAGGTGGAGGTTGCAGTGAGCCAAGATTGCACCACTGCACTCCAGCCTGGGCGACAGGGCAAGACTGTCTCAAAAACAAAAAAACCTTGTAGCTCAATGTGTCTCTTACGTAATTTACAGATAAGTAAAATGCTATCATATCAAGATTTCCTGCATAATGAAATACAATTTAACTCCAGGTAGAGTCACTAGGGGATGGTTCCAGGACAGAGACTCCACAATGACTAAAAATGATACCCTTCTGGCTGGGCACAGTGGCTCATGCCTGTAATCCCAGCACTTTGGGAGGCTGAGGCAGGCTGATCACCTGACGTCAGGGGTTTGAGACCAGCCTGGCCAACATGGTGAAACCCAGTCTCTACTAAAAATACAAAACAATCAGCTGGGCATGGTGGCAGGCGCCTGTAATCTCAGCTACTTGGGAGGCTGAGACAGGAGAATTGCTTGAACCTGGGAGGCAGAGGTTGCAGCAAGCCAAGATCACGCCACTGCACTCCAGCCTGGGGGACAAAGCGAGACTCTGTCTCAAAAATAAAACAAAATAAAATAAATGATATCCTTCTTCCAAAATGGTCAGAAATAGGTTTAACACATACCTCTTGTTTTACAGTACAGCTGAGCATCAGATCCACCACTGCTCTGTGCACGGCTAAATCAACTTACCTTATAAAAGCAATGACAGTCTCAGATTTTGTAGGCTTTTGAACTGGAGCTGAATTCTCTCCTTGCTATTCCTCATCACGAGGCTGGGCCTCCTCCTGAGAAGTACAACGCTGAGTCAATACAGTGGAGGCCCCATAGGGAAAGAAAGTTGCTCCAACCATCATTTACTAGCTCTAACAAGGACAAATTTTGTTAGTGGCATGAAGGGCACATACTGGACAAAATGGCCTTACAAATCAGGACTTACCATGACCCATTCTAGGCCCATTAAATTGTGAGCTATCCTACACCAGCACCTGTAGAAGTGCTGAAGTCTTCTGACATCATCTAAGAAGATGTCAAGGTAAAGAAAGCCTTGTAAGCCTGAAAAGCATTTTCTGGAAGCCCAGAGCAAAACCTACTTCCACTTTGAGTTCTAATCCCATAATAATTATGATAATCTAACATAAAGAAGCTATAATACTCTTCAAGATTGGGAAAATAACAATAACTCAAAGTTGAATACCATTTTTACAGTTCACAACATACTTCCATAGACTTTACCCCATTTAATCCAGGCAACTATCCAGTGAGGTAGGAATTATCTTTCCAGAGAAGAAAACTGAAGCACAGGTTATACAACCTGCCCAAGATCCCATAGCTGCCTCAGGGCAGATGGAAATCAGCATTGAAGCATGCTGACTCCAAAACCCTCCATGCTTATACTAGGCTAATTTTCTTATTTCCAGGATATTATGCTGTTGCCTAAATGTACTACGGTTCATTCCTTGAGACATATTATACTGTTATCTTCAAAGGCTGAAAGGGGCAAGAAAGGTCCAACAGCTAATAAAACTTGTGTGTGGTTTTTGTTTTGTTTTGTTTTGAGAAGGAGTTTCGCTCTTGTTGCCCAGGCTGGGGTGCAATGGCGCGATCTTGGCTCACTGCAACCTCGGCCTCCTGGGTTCAAGCAATTCTCTTGCCTCAGCCTCCCAAGTAGCTAGGGTTACAGGCGCACGCCACCATGCCCGGCTAATTTTTGTATTTTTAGTAGAAACGAGGTCTAGCCATGTTGGCCAGGCTGGTCTCAAACTTCTGACCTCAGGTGATCCACCCGCCTCGGCCTCCCAAAGTGCTGGGATTACAGGCGTGAGACACCGCTCCCGGCCCTAATAAAACTTTGTATCACAGCTACATAAATTAAAACACTTGAAGAGCAACTATCTTTTAGGGATAAAGAGCCAACACCGGTAGAAAACGCAGCAAAGGATGTAGTTTCTGCACATCGCCTTAAATCTCTAAGATTTAAGTGTAAATTACAAGATGTAGTTAAAACCCACAATGACAGTGGGGTTACCACCTTGCAAGAAACTTCAAGGGAAATCACCAGACAACGTCTCATTTCACTCTGGCCCATAAGCTGCAACTAAAACCAGGTTGAAAGCCTGTAAGTGGCCTTCTGCAGTCTACCTGCTAGTGTATGGCAAACCCTCATGGAGTGGGGTTGTAAAGTGAAACAGCCTCTGCCTTGAAAAATCACAATTCAAGTGACCAATGTTGCTACACAACGACTAGATATGCCATATCCCTGGCTTAGGGTTTCTGAGGACCCCTGGGACTCCAGTTCACTGCAAACAAAGGACCCAACATGCATTTGGTCTTCCCCTGCTAAATGGGACAAGTTACCACCAGCAAACAAAGAATACCTCACCCCTTGGCCTCCCCCAGTGACAAGGTCGGTGCAAAAGGGGGCAAACTAGGGGGGCCAGAAGGCACCGGGCCTCCCTCTGGACGAACGGTCCGGGCAGCACCGGGAAGGAGGAGAAGTAGACAAAGGTCTCGGGGCACTCAGGAGGCTTCCTCCAGGCCCTGCCTGGGGAAACGGCGCATCCCCTGAGGCGAAGGCGTCGTTGCGCCAATGAAGCGGCC
Organism: Pan paniscus; assembly: GCF_029289425.2. Classification (NCBI taxonomy): domain Eukaryota; kingdom Metazoa; phylum Chordata; class Mammalia; order Primates; family Hominidae; genus Pan; species Pan paniscus. The sequence continues at coordinate 47,771,685 of NC_085926.1, read as the reverse complement.
TCTCCCACGGCCTCCGCGGAGCCCCTGGCTGCGAGGCCCGCCCCGGCGGACCGGTCTGGCCCCCGCCCCCGCCCGGGCTCCATGGCAACGGCAGGCCGAGGCCTGGCTGCCCACGGATCGGCCGGGCCGGCTTCCCGGGCAGGCCTAGGATGCCCGGCCTGCTCCTCGGGCCCGCCGGCGTCTCCGCCCCACTCTCCGCCAGGCTGGCGGTCGGACCGGGCCCCCTCCTCACGACGACCACCCCCGGCCGCGGCAGGCTCCTCAAGAGGGCACGAAAGGGGAGAATAAAAAGCCCAATTCACCTGTTGTTACAGATGTGAAACAAGCCTCTGTGCACCGCGCATGAGCCGCGGCTCCCCCAACCACGGCTGGACTACAACTCCCAGCAGCGGCGGCGCGGCCCCTTCCGAGTCCCGTGGCGGAAGTCCCGCCGCCGGCCCGGCGTTCCCCACCCGGCGTCACGGAGCCCGCCTGCGGCGCACGGCTCCGCTCCCCCGCGGGCCTCGAGCCCGGCCCCACCTGGGACTCGGCGTAGCCGCTCGGGGCACCCAGCGCCCGGGATGCCCCAGCACCCGGCCCAATGGGGCGCGGCGGCGGTGCAGGCGGGACTTCCGGCGGAGTCGCGAAGGGGACGGGTTGGCGCCGGCTGCTCTGGGGTCGCAGAGCGAGCGGGTTTGGGTGGCGGGGTCGGGCGTCAAGTTGCTGCCTTTCTCGGCGACTTAGCTGCCTGCAGTGTGAAAGCGGGAAGGGTCTTCTCGCCCTCTGCGAGCCACCCGCGCCTCCTGATGCGAATAAACAGCCCGGGTCATGGCTGAGCGGGGAACGGTTTCCAGCTCGGGCTCCGGGATTCTACCCGCCTTCCCCGCCACAGCTCGTAGCCACGCCTCTTCTCTTCCCCATCTCCCGTCTAATCTGTTTTTTTAGGGAGGTGAGCATTTTTGTCTTGTCTCCCCAGTTTGCAGGGAAGATGAAATCAACGTGTTGGTTCGTTGATTTCGTAAACTGTACAACGTTAGGCAAAGGACAAGGTGGCACTTGCTGGTCGCGGGGAGAGTGCCAGTCATAGTTGCTGGAAATCTGGAGGTCCCGCCCGGCCACATCACCTCTTAGGAATGAGAAAGGGGATTGTCCCAATTACACGCTGTAGTCCTCTAGATAAGGTTCAATATAGGTTCAGTGGAATTCAGCTTCAAAAGGAAACAACGCAGTGGCGTAGCTCTGAAGCTGGGTCAGGATTTTACAGAGTATGGTTTTAAGATGTGGCCTTTAGGCCAGGCGTGGTGGCTCACGCCTGTAATCCCAGCACTTTGGGAGGCCAAGGCGGGTGGCTCACCTGAGGTCAGGAGTTCAAAACCAGCCTGGCCAACATGGTGAAACCCCGTCTCAACTAAAAATGCAAAAAAATTAGCTGGGCGTGGTGGCGGGCGCATATAATCCTAGCTACTTCGGGAGGCTGAGGCAGGAGAATCACTTGAACCCGGGAGGCGGATGTTGCAGTGAGCCGAGATCGTGTCATTGAACTCCAGCCTGGGCGACAAGAATGAAACTTAAAAAAAAAAAAAGATGTGACCTATGAGGCTGTATGAAGAATTAGTGCCATATCCCGTCACTTTTGTGTGCAAACAGTTCAACATGTATCTCTTTTCTTTCTCTCTACATTGGCTAGAAGACCGGGGTGTGGGGGTGGAACATCATTTATTCATTCAAATAATTAGTGCATCTGAACAGGGCATGGTGCTGTGTTGTGTGAAGAATAGAGAGATCCCTGCACGGACATCTGAGTGCTCTGTGTATCAGTTGCTAAGCTGGTGTGGAGGCTACAAAGGCCCTGCCTCAAGGGACTTAGAGCCTAGTAGAGAAGATGACAACATTGTGTGAAGGAAATGGAAAGTGGTAAATGCTGGAAAGGAGGTATTAGGTACTCCAAGAGTTCAGAGAAAGGAGTGGTTACTCCTGAATGGCAAAATGAAAGGAACGTGAACAAAGACGTACGAGTGGAACAAGGGGCAAATCCTAGGAATATTCAGTAGTTCAGTGTGACCACAGGGTTGGATGTGTGTGCAAGCTTTACAGGAAATAGAACTGAAAAACTGTTGGGGAGTGCCATACTAAGGAATTTTTACTTTTTTTGGTAAGACATTTAAAAAATTATTAGGAGAGTAAAATACTGCACTTTTTTGTTGTTGTTGAGACAGAGTCTCTACTCAGTCACCCAGGCTGGAGTGCAGTGGCGTGGTTGCGGCTCACTGCAACCTCTACCTCCCACGTTCAAGCGATTCTCCTGCCTCAGCCTCCCAAGTAGCTGGAATTACAGGTGTGCACTAACCATGCCCAGCTCATTTTTGTATTTTTACTAGGGATGGTTTCACCATGTTGGCCAGGCTGGCCTCGAACTCTTGGCCTCAAGTGGTCCACACACTTTGGCCTCCCAAAGTGTTGGGATTACAGGCGTGAGCCACCACGCTGGGCCAATACTGTAATTTAGAAAGCTTCCTCTGGAAGTGAAAGGGTTGAAACAGCTGGGAAAATAGAAACTAGCATGCTAATTAGATCCCGAGAGAGAATGAAAGATTTAACTCAACAGTGAGAAAAGCAAGAAAGAAAAAAAAGGGGGGGTGACTGTTGAGCAGCAGACTGCGCCCAGGCCACAAGTGTGTGGAGAGATGACTTTGAGATCTGTACCATAGTGACTGAAAGGATTATGTACTATTAACATAATTAAGGGACACAAGAGTTGGAAAAGATGATGGATTCAGCTTCACTCAGATTATGTTTGCAATGTTGTTGGGAAAGTTAAGTGATAAAGTCGTGGTCCCTGCTCCAAAGAAAGTTATAGTCTGGTAGAGAGGATGAGAATAGCATGCAAATGTCTTTTTTTTGTTGGTTTTTTTTTTTGAGACAGGGTCTCACTCTGTCACCCAGGCTGGAGTGCAGTGGCACCATCATGGCTTATCACAGCCTTAACCTCCCAGGCTCAATTAATCCTCCCTCCTCAGTTTCCTGAGTAGCTGGGACTACAGGCACATGCCACCACGCCCAGATAATTTTTTATTTTTTGTAGAGAAAAGGTCTTACTATGATACCCTAGGTTGACCTCAAACTCCTGGCCTCAAGCGATCCTCCCACTTTAGCCTCCCAAACTCCTGAGATTACAGATGTGACCCACTATGCCCAGCCACAAATAAATCAAGACCTAAGGCCAGGTGTGGTGGCTCATGCCTGTAATCCCAGCACTTTGGAGGCCCAGGCAGGCGGGTCACCTGAGGTCGGGAGTTCAAGACCAGCCTGACCAACATGGAGAAACCCTGTCTCTACTAAAAATACACAATTAATCGGGCATGGTGGCGCATGCCTGTAATCCCAGTTACTCGGGAGGCTGAGGCAGGAGAATCGCTTGAACCCAAGAGGCGGAGGTTGCAGTGAGCCAAGATCACGCCATTGCACTCAGCCTGGGCAACAAGTGCGAAACTCCATCTCAAAAAAAAAAAAAAAAAAAAAAAACGAAGAAAACAAAAATTCAAGACCAAGTGAATGCACTCCAAAAGAGGCTCCTGTAGGCCAGTAGGGGGCAAAATACTTGAATAGACATCTCCCACAGGCACAGTGGCTCAAGCCTGAAATCCCAGCCCTTCAGGAGGCTGAGATGGGCAGGTCAGTTGAGCCCAGGAATTTGAGATCAGCCTGGGCAACAAGGCGAGACTCCTCTCTACAAAAATACTAAAAGTAGCTGGGTTTGGTGACATGCGCCTGTAGTCCCAGCTGCTCAGGAGGATAACATGGGAGGATCGGCCAGACGTGGTAGCTCATGCCTGTAATCCCAGCACTTTGGGAAGCCAAGGCAGGCGAATCACAAGATCAGGAGTTCGAGACCAGCCTGACCAACATGGTGAAACCCTGTCTCTACTAAAATACAAAAATTAGCCGGGCGTGGTGGCACATGCCTGTAATCCCAGCTGTTCAGGAGGCTGAGGCAGGAGAATCGCTTGAACCTGCGAGGTAGAGTTTGCAGTGAGCCGAGATCACGCCATTGCACTCTAACCTGGGCAACAGAGCGAGACTCCATCTCAAAAAAAGAAAAAAAAAAAAGCTGGGAGGATCAATTGAACCGGGAAGATGAAGGTTGCAGTGAGCTGAGATCACACCACCGCACTCCAGAATGGGCGACAGAGTGAGACCCTGTCTCATAAAAAAAAAAAAAAAAAGGCCAGGCGCGGTAGCTCACACCTGTAATCTCAGCACTTTGGGAGGCCGAGGTGGGTGGATCACCTGAGGTCAGGAGTTTGAGACCAGCCTGGCCAACGGGGAAATCCCGAACTCTACTAAAAATACGAAAATAAGCCGGGCGTGGTGGCTAATGCTCGTAATCCCAGCTACTCGAGAAGCTGAGGCAGGAGAATCACTGGAACCTGGGAGGCAGAGGTTACAGTAAGCTGATATCGCAACACTGCACTCCAGCCTGGGTGACAGAGTGAGACTACGTCTCAAAAAAAAAAAAAAAAAAGGAAAGGAAGAAAATTTTTGCCCAGAGCAGTAGTTCATGCCTGTAATCCCAGCCTTTGGGAGGCTGAGTCCTGCAGATTGCTTGAGCCCAGGAGTTTGAGACCAGTCTGAGCAACAATGGTAAGACCCCATCTATACAAAAAATTGAAAAAATTTATCCAGGCATTGTGGTACATACCTGTAGTCTCAGCTACTCAGGAAGCTGAGGTAGGAAAATTGCCTGAGCCCAGGAGGTCGAGGCTGCAGTAAACTGTGATCCTGCCATTGCACTCCGGCCTGGGTGACAAAGCAAGACAGCCACCTTTAACTCTGTCTTTAACATGGCTGTTTTTCTGTGTGTGCAAAGAGAAGGGTCTCTGGTGACCCTTCCCCTACTTATAAAGACACAGTCCTATCTGATTGGGGGCCTGCCCTTATGTCCACATGTAACCTTAACTACCTCTCTAAAGGCCCTATTTCCAAATGCAGTCACAGTTGAGGGTTAGGGCTTCAGTATATGAATTTTGAAGGACACAATTCAGTCCGTGACATCAATTTAATGAAATAATATGCAGCAATCAAAAAGAATGAGTTAGGACAGGTGTGGTGGCTCACGCTTGGAATCCCGGCACTGGGAGGCTGAGGCGGGCGGATCACTTAAGGTCAAGAAGAGTTCGAGACCAGCCTGGCCAACGTGGTGAAACCCCATCTCTACTAAAAATATAAAAATTAGCTGGGCGTGGTGGTGGGCGCCTGTAATCCCAGCTGCTTGGGAGGCTGAGGCAGGAGAATTGCTTGAACCCAGGAGGCGGAGGTTGCTACGAGCGGAGATTACGCCACTGCACTCCAACTTGGGTGACAGAGTGAGACTGTCTCAAAAAAAAAAAAAAAAAAGAACAAGTTAGATCAAATGTACAGACATGGAAAAATTTGAAGGAAATATTGGGTTTTTTTTGTTTGGATTTTTTGAAACAGTGTCTTGCTCCATCGTCCAGACTAGAATGCAGCGGCGCAATCATAGATCACTGCAGCCTCAAGCTCCTGGGCTAAAGTAGTCCTCCCACTTCAGTAATCAGAATAGCTAGGACTACAGGCAGGTGCCACCAAGCCTGGCTTTTTTTTTTTTTTTTTTTTTTTTAAGATGGAGTCTCCCTCTGTCACCCAGGCTGGAATGCAGTGGTGCGATCTCGGCTCACTGCAACTTCTGCCTCCCAGGTTCAAGTGATTCTCCTGCTTCAACCTCCTGAGTAGCTGGGATTACAGGCGCCCGCCACCATGCCCAGCTAATTTTTGTATTTTTAGTAGAGACAGGGTTTCACCATGTTGGCCAGGCTAGTCTTAAACTCCTGACCCTAACTATCTGCCCACCACGGTCTCCCAAAGTGCTGAGATTACAGGCGTGAGTCACCGCACCCAGCATTTTTTTTTTCTTTTGAGAGAAGGTCTCTCTCTGTCATCCACGCTGGAATGCAGTGGTGGGATCTCAGCTCACTGCAACCTTGACCTCCTGGGCTCAAGCAGTCCTCTCACCTCAGCCTCCGGAGTAGTAGAGACTATGGGCATGCACCAGGTCTGGCTAATTTTTGTATTTTTTGTAGAGATGGGTTTTACCATGTTGTCCTGGCTTCTCCTTTTGCTGTGATTACGGTTTTGTTTTGTTTTGTTTTGTCTCTGACCCAGGAGTCTTGTTTCTACCAGCATGGAAGAAATAGTAGCAGGCTCACTAACAGCTTGTAAGTAGGGTAAAATTCCAGACCTGCATCTACACAGTTCCTCACAGTATAATGAACACCCGTATTACCCATCACCCAGCTTCAGGGATTATCAACTGAAGGCCAACCTTGCCTTATCTATAGGTCCCCATGCCCTAATGCCCAACAGATTTTAAAAAATCATACCACTTCATCTGTAAATATAACAGGGTGCATCTCTACAAGATTCCTACTTTTTCAGCATAACCATAAAACCAATATCATACCTTCAAAAGCTAGTAAATCCTTAGTATTATTGCAAAATTCCTAGCAATAGTAACAATAGATAAATTCTTTTTTTTTTTTCTTTTTGAGACAGAGTCTTGCTCTATCGCCCAGGCTGGAGTGCAGTGGTGTGATCTCGGCTCACTGCAAGCCCCGCCTCCCTGGTTCACGCCATTCTCCTGCCTCAGCCTCCTGAGTAGCTGGGATTACAGGCGCCCCCCCCCCCTCCACCGCGCCCGGCTAATTTTCTTTTTGTATTTTTAGTAGAGACGGGGTTTCACCGTGTTAGCCAGGATGGTCTCGATCTCCTGACCTCGTGATCCGCCCACCTTGGCCTCCCAAAGTGCTGGGATTACAGGTGTGAACCACCGCGCCCGGCCCAAGTCAGTTATTTTCAATATTGGAAAATATATATTAGTAAAACTGGAAAGAGATGTATTGCACCCAGAAATTTTTTTTGAGAGAGAGTGTCGCCCTTCACCCAGGCTAGAGTGCAGTGGTGCGATCTCGGCTCACTGCAACCTCCGCCTGCTGGGTTCAAGTGATTCTCCTGCCTCAGCCCCCTGAGTAGCTGGGATTACAGGCATGTGCCACCACGCCTGGCTAATTTTGTATTTTTAGTAGAGATGGGTTTCTCCATGTTGGTCAGGCTCATCTCAAACTCCCAACCTCAGGTGATCCACCTGCCTCAGCCTCCCAAAGTGCTGGGATTACAGGCAAGAGCCACCAAGCCCTGCCTTTTTTTTTTTTTTTTTTTTAACACTCAGTCTCACTTTGTTACCCAAGCTGGAGTGCAGTGGCGCGATCTCAGCTCACTGCAACTGCCGCCTCCCAGGTTCAAGCGATTCTCCTGCCTCAGCCTCCTGAGTAGCTGGGACTACAGGCACGTGACACCATGCCCAGCTAAGTTTTGTATTTTTAGTAGAGACGAGGTTTCACTATGGTGGCCCGGCTGGTCTTTAACTCCTGACCTTAGGTGATCCACCCGCCCCAAAGTGCTGGAATTACAGGCTGAGCCACCGTGCCCAGTCTTAGGAGTTTTTTTTTTAAATTAAATTTTATTTATTTATTTATTTATTTATTTATTGAGACAGCGTCTCGCTCTGTATCCCAGGTTGGAATGCAGTGGTGCGATCTTGGCCCACCACAACCTCTGCCTCCTGGGTCCCGGTTCAAACACTTCTCCTGCCTCAGCCTCCTGAGTAGCTAGGATTACGGGCGCACACCACCACGCCGGCTAACTTTTTGTATTTTTATTAGAGATGGGGTTTCACCATGTTGGTGTTGGCCAGGCTGGTCTTGAACTCCTGACCTAGTGATCCGCCCACCTCGGCCTTCTAAAGTGCTGGGATTACAGGCGTGAGGCCACTGAGCCCGGCCCAGAATTAATTTTTATTAATTTTTTTTTTTTTTGAGACAGGGTCTCACTCTGTCTCCCAGGCTGGAGTGCAGTGGCATGATCTTGGCTCACTGCAACCCCCGTGTCCCGAGTTCAAGCGATTCTTCTGCCTCAGCCTCCTGAGTAGCTGGGACTACAGGTGCATGCCACCATGCCTGGCTAATTTTTGTACTTTTAGTAGAGACAGGGTTTCACCATGTTTGTTTGGTTGTTTTTTGAGACACAGTTTCACTCTTGTTGTCCAGGCTGGAGTGCAATGGCACTATCTTGGGTCACTGCAACCTCCACCTCTCAGGTTCAAGTGATTCTCCTGCCTCAGCCTCCTGTGTAGCTGGAATTACAGGCATGTGCCGCCACGCCCGGCTAATTTTGTATTTTTAGTAGAGACAGGGTTTCTCCATATTGCCAGGTTAGTCTCGAACTCCCGACCTCCGGTGATCTGCCTGCCTCGGCCTCCCAAAGTGCTGGGATTACAGGTGTGAGCCACTGCGCCCGGCCTGGGTTTCACCATATTGGCCAGGCTGTCTCGAACTCCTGACCTTGTGATCCGCCCGCCTTGGCCTCCCAAAGTGCTGGGATTACAGACATGAGCCACCGCGCCTGGCTGATTTTTTTTCGTTTTCTTTTTTATTAGAAACAGGATCTCACTCCACTGTTATCTGCCTGTAATCTCAGCACTTTGGGAGACCGAGGCGGGTGGATCACCTGAGGTTGGGAGTTTGAGACCAGCTTGGCCAACATGGTGAAACCCTGTCTCTACTAAAAATAAACAAAATTCCCCGGCCAGGCTCAGTGGCTCACACCTGTAATCCCAGCACTTTGGGAGGCTGAAGCGGGTGGATCACCTGAGGCTGGGAGTTTGAGACCAGCCTGACCAACATGGAGAAACCCCATCTCTACTAAAAATACAAAACTAGCTGGGTGTGGTGGCGGGCACCCGTAATCCCAGCTACTCGGGAGGCTGAGGCAGGAGAATCACTTGAACCCAAGAGGCAGAGGTTGCGGTGAGCCGAGATCACGCCATTGCACTCCAGCTTGGGCAACGAGAGCAAAACTCTGTCTCAGAAAAATAAACAAATAAACAAAATTAGCTGGGCGTAGTGGTACGTGCCTGTAGTCCCAGTTACTTGGGAGATTGAGGCACAAGAATCATTTGAACCCAGAAGGTGAAGGTTTTGCAGTGAGCCAAGATTGCACCATTGCACTGCAGTCTGGGCGACAGAGCCAGACTCTATCTCAAAAAGAAGAAACAGGATCTCACTCTGTCATCCAGGCTTGGGTGCAATGGTGCAATCATAACTCACTACAGCCTTGAACTCCTGGGCTCAAGGGATTATCTTGCCTCAGCCTCCCGAGTAGACAGGACTACAGACATACACGCTAGCTTTTTTTCTTTTCTTTTCTTTTTTTTTTGTAGAGATTGGGGTCTCATGTTAACCAGATAAACCAACACACCCAGCCTTTTTTTTTTTTTTTCTTTCAGACAGGGTCTCTTGCTCTGTCAGGCTGGAGTGCAGTTGTATGATTATGGCTCACTGTGGCCTCAACCTCCCAGGCTCAAGCAATCTTCTCACCTCAGCCTCCCGAGTAGCTGAGACCACAAGCGCATGCCACCACACCCAGCTAATTTATTGATTGATTTTTTGTAGAGATGAGGTTTTGCCTTGTTGCCCGGGCTGGCCCTGAACTCCTGGGCTCAAGTGATTCTCCTCCCTTGGTCTCCAAAAGTGCTGGGATTACAGGTGTGAGGCACCAAGCTTAGCTTTCCGGGATGTTTTTTAGCCCTTACTGTTTTTGTTTGTTTGTTTGTTTGAGACGGAGTCTCACTCTGTCGCCCAGGCTGGAGTGCAGTGGCGTGATCTCGGCTCACTGCAGGCTCCGCCTCCCGGGTTCACGCCATTCTCCTGCCTCAGCCTCCCGAGTAGCTGGGACTACAGGTGACTGCCACCATGCCCAGCTAATTTTCTTTTTGTATTTTTAGTAGAGATGGGGGTTTCACCATGTTAGCCAGGATGGTCTCGATCTCCTGACCTCGTGATCCGCCCACCTCGGCCTCCCAAAGTGCTGGGATTACAGGCATGAGCCACCGCACCCGGCCAGCCCTTACTGTTAAAAATGGTACTGCCAAAGGACCAACATTTAGGCTTTTAAAAAATCTGAATGAGCCCGGGTGCGGTAGCTCACACCTGTAATCCCAGCACTTTGAGAGGACGAGGTGGGAGGATCACTTGAGCCCAGGAGTTAGAGACTAGCCTGGGCAACACAGTGAGACCCTGTCTCTACAAGAAATAAGAAAAAAATCATCTGGACATGGTGGCATGCACCTGTAGTCTTAGCTACATGAGAGGGTGAGACGAGAAGATACTTTGAGCCCAGGAGGGAGAGGCTGCAGTGAACCATGATCTTGCCACTGCATTTAAGTGTGGGTGACAGAGCAAGACCTTGTCACACACACACATACACATACACACACACACACACAGGGCCAGGATTTCAAAACCAGCCTGGGCAACATAGTGAAACCTTGTCTCTACAAAAAATAAAAAATTAGCCAGGCGTGGTGGCATGCACCTTTGGTCTCAGCTACTCAGGAGACTGAGGTAGGAAGATCACCTGAGCTGAGGAAGGTCGAGTCTACAGTGAGCCACGATCATGCCACTGCACTCCAGCCTGGGTGACAGAGTAAGACACTGTCTCAAAACAAGAAAAAGAAATCTTACGCCGGGTGCAGTGGCCCATGCCTGTAACCCAGCATTTTGGGAGGCCGAGGTGGGCGGATCACAAGGTCAAGAGATTGAGAACATCCTGGCCAACATGGTGAAACCCCATCTCTACTAAAAATATGAAAATTAGCTGGGTGTGGTGGCATGCACCTGTAGTCCCAGCTACTCGGGAGGCTGAGGCAGGAGAATCGCTTGAACCTGGGAGGCAGAGGTTGCAGTGAGCCGAGATTGCCACTGCATTCCAGCCAGGTGACAGTTAGACTCTGAGGAAAAAAAAAAAAGAAATCTTAATATCTACCAGAGAGGACAGGCACAAAATCTGCAGTGGAAATCAATGTGATAACAGTCTTCCCAACAGTAATAGGGAGCAGAAGACAATAGAGCAGTTTTCAATTTGCTAAGGAGAAATAACTGTCAACTAATAATTCCATACCCAGCGAAACTGTTTTTCTTTTTTTTTTTTTTTTCTTTTTTATTGATCATTCTTGGGTGTTTCTCGCAGAGGGGGATTTGGCAGGGTCACAGGACAATAGTGGAGGGAAGGTCAGCAGATAAACAAGTGAACAAAGTTCTCTGGTTTTCCTAGGCAGAGGACCCTGCGGCCTTCCGCAGTGTTTGTGTCCCTGGGTACTTGAGATTAGGGAGTGGTGATGACTCTTAACGAACATGCTGCCTTCAAGCATCTTTTTAACAAAGCACATCTTGCACCGCCCTTAATCCATTCAACCCTGAGTGGATACAGCACATGTTTCAGAGAGCACAGGGTTGGGGGTAAGGTCACAGATCAACAGGATCCCAAGGCAGAAGAATTTTTCTTAGTACAGAACAAAATGAAAAGTCTCCCATGTCTACCTCTTTCTACACAGACACGGCAACCATCCGATTTCTCAATCTTTTCCCCACCTTTCCCCCCTTTCTATTCCACAAAACCGCCATTGTCCTCATGGCCCGTTCTCAATGAGCTGTTGAGTACACCTCCCAGATGGGGTGGTGGCCGGGCAGAGGAGCTCCTCACTTCCCAGTAGGGGCGGCCGGGCAGAAGCGCCCCTCACCTCCCGGACGGGGCGGCTGGCCGGGCGGGGGGCTGACCCCCCCCCCACCTCCCTCCCAGACGGGGCGGCTGGCCGGGCGGGGGGCTGACCCCCCCCCACCTCCCTCCCGGACGGGGCGGCTGGCCGGGCGGGGGGCTGACCCCCCACCTCCCTCCCGGACAGGGCGGCTGGCCGGGCAGAGGGGCTCCTCACTTCCCAGTAGGGGCGGCCGGGCAGAGGTGCCCCTCACTTCCCCGACGGGGCGGCTGGCCCGGCGGAGGGCTGACCCCCCCACCTCCCTCCCAGACGGGGCGGCTGGCCGGGCAGAGGGGCTCCTCACTTCCCAGTAGGGGCGGCCGGGCAGAGGTGCCCCTCACCTCCCGGACAGGGCGGCTGGCCGGGCGGGGGGCTGACCCCCCCACCTCCCTCCCGGACGGGGCGGCTGGCCGGGCGGGGGGCTGACCCCCCCACCTCCCTCCCGGACGGGGCGGCTGGCCGGGCGGGGGGCTGACCCCCCCACCTCCCTCCCGGACGGGGCAGCTGGCCGGGCAGAGGGGCTCCTCACTTCCCAGTAGGGGCGGCCGGGCAGAGGCGCCCCTCACCTCCCGGACGGGGTGGCTGGCCAGGCGGGGGGCTAACCCCCCCACCTCCCTCCCGGACGGGGCGGCTGGCCGGGCAGAGGGGCTCCTCACTTCCCAGTAGGGGCGGCCGGGCAGAGGCGCCCCCCCACCTCCTGGACAGGGCGGCTGGCCAGGCGGGGGGCTGACCCCCCCACCTCCCTCCCGGACGGGGCGGCTGGCCGGGCAGAGGGGCTCCTCACTTCCCAGTAGGGGCGGCCAGGCAGAGGCACCCCTCGCCTCCCGGACGGGGCAGCTGGCCAGGCGGTGGGCTGACCCCCCCACCTCCCTCCTGGACGAGGCGGCTGGCCGGGCAGAGGGGCTCCTCACTTCCCGGTAGGGGCGGCCGGGCAGAGGCGCCCCTCACCTCCCGGATGGGGCGGCTGGCCGGGCGGGGGGCTGACCCCCCCACCTCCCTCCCAGACGAGGAGGGAGGACACTCCTCACTTCTCAGACGGGGTGGCTGCCGGGCGGAGGGGCTCCTCACTTCTCAGACGGGGCGGTTGCCAGGCAGAGGGTCTCCTCACTTCTCAGACAGGGCGGCCGGGCAGAGACGCTCCTCACATCCCGGACGGGGCGGCAGGGCAGAGGTGCTCCCCACATCTCAGACGATGGGCGGCCGGGCAGAGACGCTCCTCACTTCCCAGATGTGATGGCGGCCGGGAAGAGGCGCTCCTCACTTCCTAGATGGGATGGTGGCCGGGCAGAGGCGCTCCTCACTTTCCAGACTGGGCAGCCAGGCAGAGGGGCTCCTCACATCCCAGACGATGGGTGGTCAGGCGGAGACGCTCCTCACTTCCCAGACGGGGTGGCTGCCAGGCAGAGGCTGCAATCTCGGCACTTAGGGAGGCCAAGGCAGGCGGCTGGGAGGTGGTTGTAGTGAGCCGAGATCACGCCACTGCACTCCAGCCTGGGCGCCATTGAGCACTGAGTTAACGAGACTCCGTCTGCAATCCCGGCACCTCGGGAGGCCGAGGCTGGCGGATCACTCGCGGTTAGGAGCTGGAGACCAGCCCAGCCGACACATCGAAACCCCGTCTCCAACAAAAAAATACGAAAACCAGTCAGGCGTGGCGGCGCGCGCCTGCAATCGCAGGCACTCGGCAGGCTGAGGCAGGAGAATCGGGCAGGGAGGTTGCAGTGAGCTGAGATGGCAGCAGTACCGTCCAGCTTCGGCTCGGCATCAGAGGGAGACCGTGGAAAGAGGGGAGGGGGGAGAGGGGGGAGGGGGGAGGGGAGAGGGGAGAGGGGAGAGGGAGCTCTATCTACCACACAGTCTTGGGTGCCGAAACTGTTTTTCTAGAGTGGGAAAAAGAGAGAGATTTTTGGTTATATAATACATAAGAGATGGTTCCACTAAAGAATATACTTTGCAGCCAGGCTTGGTGGCTCATGCTTGTAATCCCAGCACTCTGGGAGGCCGAGGCAGGTGGATTGCCTGAGCTCAGTTCAAGCCCAGCCTGGCCAACATGGTGAAACCCCATCTCTACTAAAAATACAAAAAATTAGCCGGGCGTGGTGGTGGGCGCCTGTAGTCTCACCTACTCAGGAGGATGAGGCAGCAGAACGGCTTGACCCCAGGAGGTGGAGGTTGCAGTGAGCCAACATCGTGCCACTGCACTGCACTCCAGCCTGGGTGACACAGCGAGACTCCATCTCAAAAAAGAAAAAGAAAGAAAGAAAGAAAGAAAAAAGAATATACTTTGCGGGAAGAAAAATTAATGAAGTAGAAAGGAATAGGATATAATAAACAGCACCATTCACTGATATTAGTAAAATATATTGCAAAATTTCAATTTACTACTTACTATTCAAATAACTTTTTGTGCAAAAATAAAAGATGGAACTAAAATCTTAGGTAAAAATAAAAGAGAATATGTCTGTTGGAATGCTTTAGGCAACAAGGAACAGAAAACCTGACTCAAAACTGGCTTAATTGACTGGGTGCAGTGGCTCACACCTGTAATCCCAGCCCTTTGGGAGGCCGAGGCGGGTTGATCACCTGAGGTCAGGAGTTCATGGTGAAACCTCGTCTCTACTAAAAATACAAAAATTAGCCGGGCATGGTGGTGCATGCCTGTAATCCCAGCTACTGAGGCTGAGGCAAGAGAATCGCTTGAACCCGGGAGGCAGAGATTGCAGTGTGCTGAGATCGTGCCATTGCACTACAGCCTGGGTGACAGAGCAGGACAAAATCTCACAAAACAAAAAACAAACAAAAAAACAAAGCAAAACAAACAAAAACAAAAAAACTGGCTTAAAGTACAAGGAAATGTATTATCTCATATAACAGGAAGCCCTTAGGTAGGTAGGACACAACTCGTGGTAGATTGATTCAATGGCTCACTGTGTCATTAACATGAACTGCTTTCCATCATTCGAGTAGGCCTTATCCTCGGGTTTCTTGCAAGAGGGCTTCAGCAGTTCTCATAAAATCTCTAGAGTCTCTTCATGCTTCACTGGCCACAACTGGATCCCATTTTGTAACTATATTTCTGGCAATGGAAATAGAATCAACCCTTAGGGCAATCATGCCTGCTTGTGATTCAGGAGGAAGAATCAGGTCTTATTTAGGAGGAAACTAAAGACACTCAATAATTCAGGATTTTGTTAGAGAAAATTGTATTAAAATTTTGTGTATAAAACAAATATCAGTGTAACTTTTTTTTTTTTTTGAGACGGAGTCTGGCTCTGTTGCCCCGCTGGAGTGCAGTGGCGCGATTGTGGCTCACTGCAACCTCCGCTTCCAAGGTTGTAGTGATTCTCCTGCCTCAGCCCCCCGAGTAGCTGGGATTACAGGAGCCCGCCAGCACGTCTGGCTAATTTTTGTATTTTTTGCAGAGACGGGGCTTCACCATGTTGGCCAGGCAGGTCCTGAACGCCTGACCTCAAGTGATCCACACATCTCAGTCTCCCAAAGTGCTGGGATTACAGGCATGAGCCACCGCACCTGGCCCAGTGTAACTATTAAAAGAATAGGCTGGGCTGGGCACGGTGGCTCATGCCTGTAATCCCAGCACTGTGGGAGGCAGAGGCGGGCAGATCATGAGGTCAGGAGGTCGAGACCATCCTGGCTAACACAGTGAAACCCCGCCTCTACTAAAAATACAAAAAATTAGCCGGGCGTGGTGGCGGGCGCCTGTAGTCCCAGCTACTCGGGAGGCTGAGGCAGGAGAATGGCGTGAACCCGGGAGGCGGAGCTTGCAGTGAACCGAGATTGCGCCACTGCACTCCAGCCTGGGCGACACAGCGAGACTCCATCTCAAAAACAAACAAACAAACAAAAAGACCATCCTGGCTAACATGGTGAAACCCCGTCTCTACTAAAAACACAAAAAAATTAGCCGGGCGTGGTGACCGGCGCCTGTAGTCCCAGCTACTCGGGAGGCTGAGGCAAGAGAATGGCGTGAGCCCGGGAGGCGGAGCTTGCAGTGAGCCGCGATCGTGCCACTGCACTCCAGCCTGAGTGACAGAGCAAGACTCCGTCTCAAAAAAAAAAAAAAAAAAAAAAGGCTGGGCATGGTAGCTCACGCCTGTGATCCCAGCACTTTGGGAGGCTGAGGCGGGTGGATCACGAGGTCAGGAAATCGAGACCATCCTGGTTAACACAGTGAAACTCCGTCTCTACTAAAAATACAAAAAATTAGCCGGGCGTGGTGGCGGGCACCTGTAGTCCCAGCTACTTGGGAGGCTGAGGCAGGAGAATGGCGTGAACCCGGGAGGCAGAGCTTGCAGTGAGCCGAGATCGCGCCACTGCACTCCAGCCTGAGTGACAGAGCGAGACTCCGTCTCAAAAAAAAAAAAAAAAAAAAAAAGAACAGGCTGGGCGTGGTAGCTCACGCCTATAATCCCAGCACTTTGGGAGGCCAAGGTGGGCGGATCACGAGGTCAGGAGATCGAGACCATCTTAGCTAACACGGTGAAACCCTGTCTCTACTAAAAATACAAAAAATTAGCCGGGCATGGTGGCGGGCGCCTGTAGTCCCAGCTACTCAGGAGGCTGAGGCAGGAGAATGGCGTGAACCTGGGAGGCGGAGCTTGCAGTGAACCGAGATTGTACCACTGCATTCCAGCCTGGGCAACAGAGCGAGACTCCGTCTCAAAAAAAAAAAAAAAGAAAAAGAATTGAGGTGCCCAGGCGCGGTGACTCATGCCTGTAATCCCAGCTTTGGGAGGACGAGGCGGGCGGATCATGAGATCAGGAGTTCCAGACCAGCCTGACCAACATGGTGAAACCCCGTGTCTACTAACAATACAAAAATTAGCCCAGCATGGTGGCACATGCCTGTAATCCCAGCTACTCTGGAGGCTGAGGCAGGAGAATCACTTGAAACCGGGAAGCAGAGGTTGCAGTGAGCCGAGATCGCACCACTGCACTCCGGCCTGGGTGACACAGCAAGACTCAAAAAAAAAAAAAAAAAAAAGAGTAGAGGCTGGACGTGGTGGCTCACGCCTATAATCCCAGCACTATGGGAGGCCGAGGTGGGTGGATCACTTGAGGTCAGGAGTTCCGGACAAGCCTGGCCAACATGGTGGAAAAAAAATAAAAAAGAAAAAGAAAAAGAAAAAACATGGTAAACAAAAAAAAAAGTTTATGACAGCAATGCATCAAAACATATCTATTATCATAATGGACAAACAAGGTTTAAACATGGGTGCTTATTCTGCTCACAACACATAAACCAGTGACAAGTAAGCCAGTCCCTTTCACATTGGATCTTTGAGTGGAAAATGTAATTTTTCTCTTGTTTTTTTTTTGAGATGGAGTCTTGCTCTGTCGCCCAGCTTGAGTGCAGTGGAGAGATCTCGGCTCACTGCAAGCTCCGCCTACCGGGTTCACGCCATTCTCCTGCCTCAGCCTCCTGTGTAGCTGGGACTACAGGCGCCCGCCACCAGGCCCGGCTAATTTTTTTGTATTTTTAGTAGAGACGGGGTTTCACCGTGTTATCCAGGATGGTCTCAATCTCCTGACCTCGTGATCCGCCCGCCTCGGCCTCCCAAAGTGCTGGGACTACAGGCATAAGCCACCAAGCCCGGCCGGAAAATGTAATTTTTCTACTAGGCACTAGAGGTCAGCAGCGTATTAATTTCCCCACAGGGCTCCAGTACTTCTGTCATAATGTCAGCCAATCACCAACCTGTTTCTTTCTTTCTTTTTTTTTCTTTTTTGAGATGGAGTCTCCCTTTGTTGCCAGGCTGGAGTGCAGTGGCGTAATCCTGGCTCACTGCAACCTCCGCCTCCCGGGTTCAAGTGATTCTCCTGCCTCAGCCTCCTGAGTAGCTGAGATTACAGGCATGTGCCACCACGCCCGGCTAATTTTTGTATTTTTAGTAGAGGCTGGGTTTCACAATGTTGGCCACCACACCCGGCCGCTTTTTGGTTTTGTTTTTGTTTTTTTTTGAGACGGAGTCTCGCTCTGTCGCCCAGGCTGGAGTGCAGTGGCGCGATCTCGGCTCACTGCAAGCTCTGCCTCCCGGGTTCACTCCATTCTCCTGCCTCAGCCGCCTGAGTAGCTGGGACTACAGGAACCTGCCACCACTCCTGGCTAATTTTTTGTATTTTTTAGTAGAGATGGGGTTTCACCGTGTTAGCCAGGATGGTCGCCATGTCGTGACTTCCTGATCCGTCCGCCTAGGCCTCCCAAAGTGCTGGGATTACAGGCGTGGCGCCATCTTGACTCACTGCAACCTCCGCTTCCCGGGTTCAAGCGATTCTCTTGCCTCAGTCTCCCAAGTAGCTGGGATTATAGGCATGCGCCACCACGCCCGGGTAATTTTGTATTTATTTAGAGACGGAGTTTTGCTCTTGTTGCCCAGGCTGGAGTGCAATGGTGTGATCTCGGCTCACTGCAACCTTCACCTCCTGGGTTCAAGTGATTCTCCTGCCTCAGTCTCGCGAGTACCTGAGACTACAGGCATGCACCGCGACGCCCGGCTAATTTTGTATTTTTAGTAGAGATGGCGTTTCTCCATGTTGGTCAGGCTAGTCTTGAACTCCTGACCTCAGGTGATCTGCCTGCCTCAGCCTCCCAAAGTGCTGGGATTACAGGCGTGAGCCACAGCGCCTGGCATCGCTTCAGTTCTTTCCCACTCTTTTATTGTCCTTTATTTTTAACTCTACTACTCTGTCCCTCTTTTTAACTCTACTAATATGGCTCTACTCTTAGTGGTTCACCAAAATTAAACACGCATCATTAATTTGTCAAAGATTAATTAGTGTTCATCTTTTTTTTTTTTTTTTCAGAAGGAGTCTCGCTCTGTAGCGCAGGGTAGAGTGCACTGGTGCGATCTCGGCTCACTGCAACCTCCACCTCCAGGGTTAAAGTGATTCTCCTGCCTCAGTCTCCTGAGCAGCTGAGATTACAGGCACACGCCACCACACCCGGCTAATTTTTTTGTATTTTTAGTAGAGACGGGGTTTCACCATGTTGGTCAGTCTGGTCTCGAACTCCTGACGTCGTGATCCACCTGCCTTAACCTCCCAGAGTGGTGGGATTACAGGCGTGAGCCACTGCGCCTGGCCTATATGTTTTTATTTTGCCATTATTATTATTATTATTATTATTATTATTATTATTATTATTATTATTTGAGATGGAGTCTCACTCTGTCACCCAGGCTGAAGTGTAGTGGTACGATCTTAGCTCACTGTAACCTTCCTCTCCCCGGTTCAAGTGATTCTCAATTCTTCAAGCCCACCACAATGCTCCACTAATTTTTCTTTTTTTTGAGACAGGCTGGTCTCGAACCCCATCTCTAGTAAAAGTACAAAAAGTAGCCAGTCATGGTGGTACACACTTGTGATCTTAGCTATGCGAAGGCTGTGTCACGAGAATTGCTTGATCCTAGGAAGTAGAGGTGGCAGTGAGGAATTTTTTGAGACAGATTCTCGCTCTATCACCTAGGCTGGAGTGCAGTGGTGTGATCTCGGCTCACTGCAACCTCCACCTCCTGGGTTCAAGCGATTCTCCCACCTCAGCCTCCCAGGTAGCTGGGACTACAGGTGCCCGCCACCACACCCAGCTAATTTTTTGTATTTTTAGTAGAGATGGGGTTTCACCATGTTAGCCAGGATGGTCTCGATCTCCTGACCTCGTGATGCGCCCGCCTCAGCCTCCCAAAGTGCTGGGATTACAGGAGTGAGCCACCGCGCCCGGCCATGCCTGGCTAATTCTTTTTATTTTTATTTTTTTATTTTGTTGTTTTTGAGACGGAGTCTCGCTCTGTTGCACAGGCTAGAGTGCAATGGCACGATCTCGGCTCACTGCAACCTCCGCCTCCCGGGTTCAAGCTATTCTCATGTCTCAGCCTCCCGAGGAGCTGGGATTACAGGCGCCCACCACTGCGCCCGGCTAATTTTTGTATTTTTAGTAGAGACAGGGTTTCACCATGTAGGTCAAGTTGGTCTCGAACTCCCGACCTCAGGTGGTCCGCCCGCCTTGGCCTCCCAAAGTGCTGGGATTACAGGCATGAGCCACCACGCCCAGCTGGCTAATTCTTAAAAAATTATTTGTAGAGACAGGGTTTCACTATGGTGCCCAGGCTGGTCTCAAACTCATGGTCTCAAGTGATCCTCCTGCCTAAACCTCCGAGAGTGCTGGGATTATAGGGATGAGCCACCGTGCCCTTTTTGCCAACTCTTTTTGTAAATAAAGTTTTATTGGAACCCATCCATGTTCATTCATGTACATATCATCTGTGGCTGCTTTTGAACTTTCATGGCAGAGTTGAGTAGTTCCAACGGAGAGCATCGGGACCTTTGCAGAAAACGTTTGCTAAGCCTAGTCTTTGTTATGTTTTCCTTTTTTTTTTTTTTTGAGATGGAGTCTTACTCTGTTGCCAGGCTGGAGTACAGTGGTGCGAACTTGGCTCACTGCAACCTCCGCCTCCCGGGTTCAAGCAATTCTCCTGCCCCAGCCTCCCAAGTAGCTGGGACTACAGGCGCGCGCCACCACGCCCAGCTAATTTTTATATTTTTAGTAGAGACAGGGTTTCACCACATTGGCCTGGATAGTCTCGATCTCTTGACCTCATGATCCGCCCGTCTCGGCCTCCCAAAGTGCTGGGATTATAGGTATGAGCCACTGCGCCCAGCCTTTTTTTTTTTCTTCCCCTCTTTTTTTGAGATGAAGTTTCACTTTTGTTTCCCAGGCTGGAATGCAATGGCACGATCTCAGCTCACTACAACCTCCGCCTCGCAGGTTCAAGCAATTCTCCTGCCACAGCCTCCCAAGTAGCTGGGGATTACAGGCATGTGCCACCAGGCCCAGCTAATTTTGTACTTTTAGTAGAGGTGGGGTTTCACCATGTTGGCCAGGCTGGTCTCGAACTCCTGACCTAAGATGATCCACCCACCTAAGCCTCCCAAAGTACTGGGATTACAGGCATGGGCCACCGCACCTGGCCTTTCCTATGTTTTTGAGAAACCTTTTTGGTAAACTTACCATAAACTGAGAAAGCTAATGTCTGTAATGGCTGGTAAATGGTCATGCAGTTTCTGTTTTTTTTTTTTTTTTTTTCCTGAGACAGAGTCTCCTTCTGTCCCCAGGCTGGAGTGCAGTGGTATGATCTCAGCTCACTATAACCTCTGCCTCCTGGGTTCAAGCAATTCTCCTGCCTCAGCCTCCTAAGGAGCTGGGACTACAGGCATGTGCCACCACATGCAGGTAACCTTTTTTGTAGAGATGGGGTTTTTCCATGTTGTCTAGGCTGGTCTCCACCTCCTGACCTCAACTGATACACCCTCCTTGGCCTCCCAAAGTGCTGGGATTACAGGCATGAGCCATTGCACTGGCCTGATGCTTTAATTTTAGACAGGGATCTTGCCACACTGGCCAAGCTGGACTTGAAATCCTGGGCTCAAGCAATCCTCCTGACTCAGCCACCATGGCCAGCTCCTAGAGTTCTTTTCTTTTGAGGTAAAATTTACATGCAGTAAAATCCACAACTCTTGCATATCATTCCATAAGTTGGTATGGAGACACCTGTGTAATACAAATCTGTATCAAACTGCAGCTTATTATCATCACCCCAGAAAGTTCTCTCATGCCCCTTCACTTCCCCAGAGGCAACCACACTTCAGTTTAACCTATTCTGTAACTCCATGTATATTGAATCATACACTATACATTGGGTATATATATATAGTTACCCATATAACTTGGGTAAGACTCCCCAGTGTTGCATGTATCAAGTTTATTCCATTGGGTTATTGATTAATTGGTCAGCTGAGTTACTGGTCTTTTCATTACTGAGTTGTAAGAGCTCTTTCTATACTCTAGAAACAAGTTTCTTTTTTTTTTGAGATGGAGTTTCGTTCGTCCACCCAGGCTGGCGTGCAGTGGCGAGATCTTGGCTTACTGCAACATCCACCTTCCGGTTTCAAGCCATTCTCTTGCCTTAGCCTCCCAAGTAGCTGGGATTACAGATGCCTGCCACCACACCCGGCTAATTTTTGTATTTTTAGTAGAGATGGAGTTTCACCAGGTTGGCCAGGCTGGTCTCGAACTCCTGACCTCATGATCCGCCTGTCTCAGCCTCCCAAAGTGCTGGGATTACAGGCGTGAGCCACTACACCCGGCCACAAGTTTCTTATAAAATTTATGACTTACCCTAGCTGGGCACGGTGGTTCGCACCTGTAATTCCAGCAATTTGGGAGGCTGAGGCAGGCAGATCACTTGAGGCCAGGAGTTTTTGATCAGCCTGGCCAACACAGCGAAACCCCATCTCTATTGAAAATACAAAAATAAACTGGGCGTAGTTGGCACATGCCTCTAATCCCAGCTATTCAGGAGGTTGAGTCATGAGAATTGCTTGAACCTAGGAAGTGGAGGTTGTGGAGGTTGCAGTGAGCTGGGATTGTCCCACTGCACTCCAGCCTGGGTGACAGAGCAAGACTGTGTCTAAAAAAAAAAAAAAAAGAAAGTAAAAGCTGGGCACAGTGGTTTATGCCTGTAATTGCAGCACATTGGGAGGTTGAGGCAGGTGGGTCACCTGAGGTCAGGAGTTTGAGAACAGCCTGACCAACATGGTGAAACCCTGTCTTTACTAAATACAAAACATTAGCTGGGAGTGGTGATGGGCATCTGTAATCCCAGCGACTTTGGAGGCTGAGGCAGGAGAATTGCTTGAACTTAGGAGACAGAGGTTGCAGTGAGCTGAGATTGTGCCACTGCACTCCAGCCTGAGCAACAAGAGTGAAACTCTGTCTCAAAAAAAAAAAAAAAAGCTAAAGCCAGGCGCGGTGGCTAAAGCCTGTAATCCCAGCACTTTGGGAGGCCAAGGCGGGCAGATCATGAGGTCAGGAGTTCGAGACCAGCCTGACCAAAATGGTGAAACCCCGTCTCTGCTAAAAATACAAAAATTAGCCGGGCATGGTGGCAGGTGCCTGTAATCCCAGCTTCTCGGGAGACTGAGGAAGAAGAATTGCTTGAACCTGGGAGGCAGAGGTTGTAGTGAGCTGAGATCACATCACTGTACCTGTGCAACAGAGCGAGATTCTGTCTCAAAATAAATAAATAAATAAATAAATAAGCCGAAAAGAAAAAGAGGCTGGACACGGTAGCTCATGCCTGTAATCCCAGCACTTTGGGAGGCCGAGGTGAATGGATCACCTGAGGTCAGGAGTTTGAGACCTGCCTGGCCAACATGGTGAAACCCTATGTCTACTAAAAATACAAAAATTAGCCGGGTGTGGTGGTGGGCACCTGTAATCCCAGCTACTTGGGAGGCTGAGGCAGGAGAATCGTTTGAACCTGGGAGGCGGAGGTTGCAGTGAGTGGAGATCCTGCCACTGCACTCCAGTCTTGGCAACAAGAGCAAAACTCCATCTCAAAAAAAAAAAAAAAAAAAAAAAAAAAGAAAGAAAAGAAAAAGAAAAGATTTATAACTTACAATTATTTTCTCTTTTTTTTTTTTTCCCTTGAGACAGGGTCTCACTCTGCCACTCATCACTCATGCTGGAGTGCAGAGGCACAATCATGGCCCACTGCATTCTGAACCGTACAAATATTTTCTGTTATCCTATGAGTTGTCCTTTTATTTTCTTGTGGGTGCCCTGTGAAGCACAACATTTTACGTTTTGATAAAATAGAATTTCTCTATTTTTCTGTTGTTTACATTTTTTTTTCTTTTTGAGACTGACATGCACCACCACATCTGGCCAATTTTTGTATTTTTAGTAGAGATGGGGTTTCACCATGTTGACCAGGCTGGTCTCAAACTCTGGACCTCAGGTGATCCACCTGCCTTGGCCTCCCAAAATGCTGGAATTACAGGCATGAGTCACCACATCTATTTTCTTTAGTTTGATGCTTTGACATCTTGGGACCTTGCTGATTCTGGAGGGACTGCCCCCACCCGGGTTAGTCAACTCCTAGAAATAGTAAAAGACTTGCCAGTAAAAGCCAGGCGTGGTGGCTCATGCCTGTAATCCCAGCACTTTGGGAGGCCGAGGCGGGCAGATCACGAGGTCAGGAGATGGAGACCATCCTGGCTAACACGGTGAAACCCCGTCTCTAGTAAAAAATAAAAAATAATTAGCCAGGCGCGGTGGCAGGCGCCTGTAGTCCCAGGTACTCGGAAGGCTGAGGCGGGAGAATGGCATGAACCCAGGAGGCAGAGCTTGCAGTGAGCCGAGATTGCGCCACTGCACTCCAGTCTGGGCAACAGAGCGAGACTCTGTCTCAAAAAAAAAAAAAAAAAAAAAAAAAGACTTGCCAGTAAGTATGCCTTTTATATGTAAACCAACCAATCCAGAGCCCAAACCCCCAACCACTATCCTCCTGCCCTAACTACCCTGGGGACAGGTAGGAGATGACTAGGGAAAGCCCCTATGCCCCAGGGCATGCTGAAATTATTCTAACTTGCCTATCTAGGACCCTGGAGGCGACTCATGCCTGTAATCTCAGGAATTTGAGAGGCCAAGGCATGCAAATTGTTTTAGCCCAGAAGTTGGAAACCATTCTGGGCAATACGGCAAAACCCCATCTGCCTCTACTAAAAATACAAAAATTAGCAGGGTGTGGTGGCACAAGCCTGTAGTCCCAGCTACTCTGGAGGCTGAGGTGGGAGGACTGCTTGAGTCCAGGAGGTTGAAGCTGCAGTGAGATGTGATAGAGCCACATACTCCAGCCTGGGTGACAGACGGAGACCCTGCCTAAAAAAACAAAACAAAAACTAGGACATCCTGGCCGGGCACAGTGGCTCATGCCTGTAATCCCAGCAGTTTGGGAGGCTGAGGCGGGTGGATCATCTGAGGTCAGGAGTTCCAGACCAGCCTGACCAACATGGGGGAAACCCCGTCTCTACTAAAAAAAAAAAAAAAAAAAAATTAGCCGGGTGTGGTGGCACATGCCTGTGATCCCAGCTACTGGGGAGGCTGAGACAGGAGAATCACTTGAACCCGGGAGGCGGAGGTTGCGGTGAGCCCAGATCGCACCATTGCACTCCAGCCTGGGCAACAAGAGTGAAACTCTGTCTCAAAAAAAGAAAAAAAAAGAAAAAAAAATTAGCCAGGCATGGTGGTGTGCACCTGTAATCCCAGCTATCCTGGAGGCTGAGGCAGGAGAATCACTTGAACCCGGGAGGTGGAGGCTGCAGTAAGCCGAGATAGCACCTTTGCACTCCAGCCTGGCAACAGATGGAGACTCCATGTCAAAAAGAACAACAACAAAAAAACCCAGATAATATGAATAGATCTATAACAAGAGATTGAATTAATAGGCCAGGTGTGGTGGTTCACGCCTGTAATCCCCACACTTTGGGAGGCTGAGGTGGGCAGATCACCTGAGGTAGGATTTCGAGACCAGCCTGGCCAACATGGCGAAACCCTGTCTCTTCTAAAAATACAAAAATTAGCCAGGCATGGTGGTGTGTGCCTGCCGTCCTAGCTACTTGGGAGGCTGAGGGAGGAGGGCTGCTTGAATCCAGGAGGTGGAGGTTGCAGTGAACCGAGATTGCACCAGTGCACTCCAGCCTGGGCGACAGAGTGAGACTCTGTCTCAAAAAAAAAAAAAAAAAAAAAAAGATTAAATTAATAATAAAAAACCTACCCACAAGGAAAAGCCTAGTCTAGCTGGCTTTACCACTTAATTCTACCAAATGTTTGCAAAATTAATACCAATTATTCACAAACTCTTCAAAAACAGGAACGAATTCATTTATGAGCCAGTATCACCCTAATACCAAAAAACAGAAAAATAAATTCCAACAGAAATACAGGTTGGGTGCCTTGGCTCAAGACTGTAATCCCAGCACTTTGGGAGGCTGAGGTGGGAAGATCACTTGAGCCCAGGAGTTTGAGACTAGCCTGGGCAACATAGTGACACCTTGTCTCTACAAATAATTTAAAAATTAGCCAGGTGTGGCCGGGTGCACGTGGCTCACGCCTGTAATCCCAGCACTTTGGGAGGCTGAGGTGGGCAGATCACAAGGTCAGGAATCGAGACCATCCTGGTTAACATGGTGAAACCCATCTCTACTAAAAATACAAAAAGTTAGCTGGGCATGGTGGCAGGCGCCTGCAGTACCAGCTACTGGGGAGGCTGAGGCAAGAGAATGGCATGAACCCAGGAGGCGGAGCTTGCAGTGAGCCGAGACCGCGCCACTGCATTCCAGCCTGGGAGACAGAGCGAGACTCTGTCTCAAAAAAAAAAAAAAATTGCTGAGCGTGGTAGTGCATACCTCTGGTCCTAGCCACGTGGGAGGCTGAGGACTCACCCCGCCAGATTGTCTGTTTCTACTTGAGTAACTTTTTTTTTTTTGAAACAGTTTCGCTTTGGTTGCCCAGGTTGGATTGCAATGGTGCGATCTGGGCTCCCTGCAACCTCTGCCTCCCAGGTTCAAGTGATTCTCCCGTTTCACACTCCCAAGTAGGTAGGATTATAGGCATGTGCCATCACGCCCGGCTAATTTTGTATTTTTAGTACAGACGGGGTTTCACTATGTTGGTCAGACTGGTCTCGAACGCCTAACCTGAGTTGATGCACCCACCTTGCCTCCCAAAGTGGCATGAGTCACTGTGCCTGGCCACGTGTGTGTGTGTGTGTGTGTGTGTGTGTGTGTGTGTGTGTCAGAGTCTTGCTTTGTTTGTTGCCCAGGCTGGAGTGCAGTGGCACCATCTCTGCTCACTGCAACCTCCATCTCCTGGGTTCAACTGATTCTCCTTCCTCAGGCTCCTGAGTAGCTGGGATTACAGGCGCCTGCTACCATGCCCAGCTAATTTTTGTATTTTTAGTAGAGATGGGGATTCACCATGTTGGCCATGCTGGTCTCAAATTCCTGACCTCAGGAGGCTGAGGCAGGTCAATCACCTGAGGTTAGGAGTTCAAGACCAGCCTGGCCAACATGGTTAAAACCCATCTCTACTAAAAATACAAAAATTAGCTGGGCATGGTGGCAGGTGCCTGTAATCTCAGCTACCCAGGAGGCTAAGGCATGAGAATCGCTTGAACCTGGGAGGCAGAGGTTGCAGTGAGCTGGGATCGCGCCACTCCACTCCAGCCTGGGTGACAAGAGTGAAACTCCATCTCAAAAAAAAAAAAAAAAAAGCTGGACATGATGGCTCAAGCCTCTAATCCTAGCACCTTGGGATGCCAAGGCGGGTGGATCACAAGGTCAGGAGTTCGAGACCAGCCTGGCCAACATGGTGAAACCCTGTCTCTACTAAAAATACAAAAGTGGGCCAGGAGCGGTGGCTCATGCTTGTAATCCCAGCACTTTGGGAGGCAGAGGCAGGCGGATCATGAGGTCAAAAGATCAAGACCATCCTGGCTAACATGGTGAAACCCTGTCTCTACTAAAAATACAAAAACAAAATTAGCTGGGCGCAGTGGCAGGCGCCTGTGGTCCCAGCTACTTGGGAGGGTGAGGCGGGAGAATGGCATGAACCTGGGAGGCAGAGCTTGCAGTGAGCCGAGATTGCGCCACTGCACTCCAGCCTGGGCGACAGAGCGAGACTCCGTCTAAAAAAAAATAATAATAAATAAATAAAAATACAAATACAAAAGGTAGCTGGGCATGGTGGTGGGCACCTGTAGTCTAAACTACTTGGGAGGCTGAGGCACGATAATTGCTTAAACGTGGGATGTGAAGGCTGCAGTGAGCCGAGATGGTGCCACTGCATTCCAGCCTGGGCGACATAAGCAGACTCCGTTTCAAAAAAGAAAAAGAAAAAGAAAATAAAAGGACTACCTGCAGCTGATTGTGGCCACCATATTATGTATTTAGACTTCAACAGATTTATTTTTTGGATATGTCTCCCTTTGTTACCCAAGCTGGAGTGCAGTGGCGCTATCATGGCTCACTGCAGGCTGGAGCTCCCAGGCTCAAGCAGTCTTCCCAAGTATCTGGGACCACAGGCATGTGCCACCACACCTGGTGGCTAATTTTTGTATTTTTTGTAGAGATGGGTTTTCAGTATGATGCCCATGTTGGTCTGGAGCTGCTGGGCTCAAAGGATCCACCCATCTCAACCTCCATAAATGCTGGGATTACAGACATAAGCCACAGCGCATGGCCAAGAGTGACTTTTTTTGTTTTTTGATGTGAAGTCTTGCTCTGTCACCCAGGCTGGAGTGCAATGGCACGATCTTGGCTCACTGCAACCTTTGCCTCCCGGGTTCAAGCAATTCTCTGGCCTCAGCTTCCCGAGTAGCTGGAATTATAGGCGCCCACCACCATGCCCGGCTAATTTTTGTATTTTATATTTCTATTTTTTGAGACGGAGTCTCACTCTGTCTCCCAGGCTGGAGTGCAGTGGCATGATGGCGGTTCACTGCAACCTCCGTCTCCTGGGTTCAAGTGATTCTCCTGCCTCAGCCTCCCAAGTAGCTGGGATTATAGACACGTACCACTATGCCTGGCTAATTTTTGTATTTTTAGTTGAGATGGGTTTTCACCATTTTGGCCATGCTGGTCTCAAACTCCTGACATCGTGATCTGCCCACCTCTGCTTCCCAAAGTGTTGGGATTACAGGTGTGAGCCACCATGCCCGGCCAATTTTTGTATTTTTAGAGATGGGGTTTCACCATGTGGGCCAGGCTGGTCTTGAACTCCTGACCTCAAGGGAACCACCTGCCTCGGCCTCCCAAAGTGCTGGGATTACAGGAGTGAGCCACTGCACCCAGCCAACAGTGACATTTTTATCTTTCCTAATCCCCTATCATCCCTTCTCAATTCAGTCCTAAAGTCATTAGATTGCAGAGAGCAAGGCATGTTTAAGCATATTAAGGGTGGCCTAGCATGGGATGTTGGGAAGGTTGGTTGGAGAGTGCCTACGTAGGAGGGTAACTCAGCATGGAGACTGGGTATCTTTGGAGAACTAAGAAAACAAATAAACATATTGAGAATAATGGCAGCCAAATCTCTCACTGTGAGAGAAAAATTTACAAATATGTATTTAGCCAAGTTTGGAATGGTCTGAGTTTGTGTGACAAAAATAAGTGGAAAGTTTGATGAGGAAATGAATTATTTATATACTTTTTTTTTTGAGTGGGAGTCTCGCTCTGTTGCCCAGGCTAGAGTGCAGTGGCCTGATCTCGGCTTACTGCAGCCTTTGCCTCCGGGGTTCAAGCGACTCTTCGATTCTCCTGTCTCAGTCTCCCAAGTAGCTGGGATTACAGGTGCATGCCACCATGCCTGGGTAATTTTTATATATTTTTTGAGACGGAGTCTTGCTGTGTTGCCCAGGCTGGAGTGCAGTGGCGCAATCTCAGCTCACTGCAACCTCCACCTCCCAGATTCAAGCAACTCTTCCTGCCTCACCCTACCAAGTAGCTGGGATTACAGGTGCCTGTCACCATGCCTGGCTAATTTTTTTGTATTTTTTAGTAGAGATGGGGTTTCGCCATGTTGGCCAGGATGGTCTTGAACTCCTGACCTTGGGTGATCAGCCCGCCTCGGCCTCCCAAAATGCTGGGATTACAGGCCTGAGCCACTGCGCTTGGCCTAATTTTTGTATTTTTGTAGAGAGAGGGTTTCACCATGTTGGTCAGGCTGGTCTTGAACTCCTGACCTCAGGTGATCAACCTGCCTCAGTGTCTCAAAGTGCTGGGATTACAGGCGTGAGCCACAGTGCCTGGCCACTTTTTAAAAAAAATATACTTTCTTTCTTTTGAGATGGAGTTTTTGCTCTTTGTTGGCCAGGCTGGAGTGCAATGGCGTGATCTTGGCTCACTGCAACCTCCACCTTCCGGGTTCCAGCCATTCTCCTGCCTCAGCCTCCGAGTAGCTAGGATTATAGGGATGCACCACCACACCTGGTTAATTTTGTATTTTTAGTAGAGATGGGGTTTCTCCATGTTGGTCAGGCTGGTCTTTAACTCCTGACCTCAGGTAATCCGCCTGCCTCAGCCTCCCAAAGTGCTGGGATTACAGGCATGGGCCACCACACCAGGCCTTAATATACTTTCTTTTTTTTTTTTTTTTTTGAGACAGAGTCTCGCTCTGTCACCCAGGCTACAGTGCAGTGGTGTGAGCTCAGCTCATTGCAAGCTCCGCCTCCCAGGTTCATGCCATTCTCCTGCCTCAGACTCCCGAGTAGCTGGGACTACAGGTGCCCGCCACCACGCCCGGCTAATTTTTTGTATTTTTAGTAGAGACAGGGTTTCACCGTGTTAGCCAGGATGGTCTCGATCTCCTGACCTCATGATCTGCCTGCCTTGGCCTCCCAAAGTGTTGGGATTACGGGTGTGAGCCACTGCGCCCGGCCAATATACTTTCAAAATACCTCCACAAAGGGATCAATTGAGCCTAGAAGTGGAGGTTGCAGTGAACCATGATCACACCACTGCACTCCAGCTTGGGTGACAAAGCAAGACTTTATCTCAAAAAACCCCCAAAAAGCAAAAAAACAAAATACCTCCATAGAAAATAGTGATTAATTACACAGGCAAAAAGAATAACTTCGCAGTAGAGAAACCTGGATGATACTCTGTCATCAATGTAACAGGAGAAATGAAATTATGCATCACCTGATAGAATGCAATGCAAAGAACACAAAGAACAAACATCAGACCAACTTAAATTGAGGGTCATTCTACAAAATAAATGCCTTGTAATCTTCATAGGTATCAATGTTGTTAAGGTTTAAGGACTAAGGAACTGTTCCATATTGAAGGAGATGAAACTTTATTAAATGCAAAGTGTGATTTTGAACTGGAAACTTTTGCTATAAAGGACTTCATGGTGCAATAGGAAAAACCTGAATGGGGTCTGGGGATGGCATCAGTGTTAATTTCCTGGTATAAATGATTGTATTGTGATTATGTAAGAGAATATATAGACTATACTTGTTTGTAGAAAATACACATTAAACTTTTTGATAGTGATGGGTATTATGTCAGCAACTTACTCTTAGATGATTCAGGAAAAGTTCTTTGTATTATATTTGCAACTTTTCTGTTAAATCTGAGAAAGTTTCAAATTAAAAACTTTTTTTTTCAGACGAGTTTGGCTCTGTCGCCTAGGCTGGAGTGCAGTGGCGTGATCTCAGCTCACTGCAATCTCCACCTCCTCCTGGGTTCAAGCAATTCTCCTGCCTCAGCCTCCCGAGTAGCTGGGATTACAGGCATGCACCACCACACCTGGCCAATTTTTGTAGTTTTAGTAGAGACGGGGTTTCACCATGTTGGCCAGGGTGGTCTGGAACTCCTGACCTCGTGATCAGTCTGCCTTGGCCTCCCAAAGTGTTGGGATTACAGGCGTGAGCTATCTCGCCTGGCCCTCCTGATCACATTCTATTAACTTTTTTAAAAATATATTTTACTGTCCGTGACACAGCCCTCAGGAGATCCTGAAAACATGTACACACCCTCATTTTTAAAAGATCTCAGAAACTTACCAGCAGTTAGTCACGTTCTCACAAGCAATTAGTTACTTGCTTCTCTGCGATCATATTGTATTATGTTCACAACTCCATTATGGCCAGTCATACTTTTTATGTTTCTGAAACAGGGTTTCGCTCTGTCGCCCAGGCTGAAGTGTAGTGAGTGGCGCGATTATAGCTCACTGCAGCCTCCATCTCCCCAGCTCAAGGGATCCTCCCACCTCATCCCTCCAAGAGGCTAGGACCACAGGCTTGCAACACAACGCTGGCTGATTTTTGTATTTTTTGTAGAGACGGGGACGGGTGTGGTGGTCTAGAGCTCCTGGGCTCAATTGATCCTCCCGCCTCAGCCTCCCAAAGTGCTCCGCGCCCGGCCAATCATACCTTGTTAATAATTTAAAAATTTTCGGCTTCTATGTGGGCCATTCATTAACTCATCAAGTATTTACTGTACATCTGTTCCTTGTCTCAGGTGTTCAGGATACACCTGTGAACAAGTTAAGATTAGGTTCTCATGTAATTTATGTGGAAGGTAAATGAGAAACTAGAAACGCCGGGTCGTGGTGAGCGCTATGCAGAAAGTGTATGGGTGTGAACAGTTGTTCAAGATTGTTAAGATCTGACAACTACTTTCTGAAGTCCTTTGAAGCAGTGAATCTGAATGCGTCTCGTAAGTGCAAATCAGAAGGGAAGACCTGCTGAGGTCTCGGAAGAGCCAGTGCAAGGGCCCCTGGGGCAGGAATGAGCCGCTGTGGCTGGACCCCTGAGGGAGTGGAAGGTCTGTGAAGCCGAAAAGCCTAGGCGTGGGAGTCCCAGATGGCTGTTCACAAATGCCGCCGGGCCGCTGGGGGTGGAGGGTCTGAGGGAAAGCGGGGCCCGGCGCAGTCCCAGTCCGGGTGCAGGGCCCTCGGCCAGCACTCGATACCCTAGACAGGCTTTCCCTTCGGCACTTCTCGCACCAGGCCTTTTCCCTCCAGCGGAGGCAGGCTATGACACATAACCCACCTGCGGTTGTTGACCGCATAATGATTCGACGTCGGTAGCAAGGGAAGAGCAAGGCTCAAAAACCGGCGCTCATTAGGGCAGAATGCAGCCTACGGAGGATGGCGGAAGAGGCGGCTGAGGCCGCAGGACGTGCTATTCCAAGGCACGCCCGCACGAGTGCTGCGCATGCGCGTGCGCTGGCTCGCGACAGATACAGTGCCAGTTCCCAGATGGGGCGGGGCCGGGCGTCCGCGCCGGAAGAGGGTTGGCTGGGCGGGGCCGGGAAGCGGCAGTGGCGGCTACGCGCGCGGGGGTGCGCGCGGGAACGACCGGGAAACACCGCGAGGGCCGGGGTGGGCCAGGCTGTGGGGACGACGGGCTGCGACGATGGCCGCAGCGGCAGGCGGCGGCGGGCCGGGGACAGCGGTAGGCGCCACGGGCTCGGGGATTGCGGCGGCAGCCGCAGGCCTAGCTGTTTATCGACGGAAGGATGGGGGCCCGGCCACCAAGTTTTGGGAGAGCCCGGAGACGGTGTCCCAGCTGGATTCGGTGCGGGTCTGGCTGGGCAAGCACTACAAGAAGGTGGGTTCGCGCGCCCGTGGGGGCCGGGAGACCACGCGACCGGGGCCGGAGGCGGCAGCTGGCCTCGCGGGCCTCGGGCCGCCCCTCCCCCCCCGCACGCCACGAGGGACAACAAAGGCAGGCGCCGGGCCCGCCACGCCCCCGCCGCCCGCTCTGGGCGCCCGCGATCCCGGGGCCTGACTGGGGTTGGGGGCTCTCTCCTCTGAGCCCACGCACCCCTGGTGAAAGCCCCTGCTCATTCTCGTGTGCCAGAGCAGGTCGAGCTCAGCCACTAAGCGAGTGTGACTCTCTCTCTTTTGTCAGCTGCCTTAGGTGTGTGAACAATGATCCCTAAAGACCGAGCAAGCGTGGTAAAAGCAGCTTCAAGTTTTGTTTAGAGCGTATTCAAAGTCTGGAGGGGGTTTGCTACCTGTTGTTTAATTGCTAAACGACTGGGATGATTGTATTCGTTAATTAATAACAGGCAATATGAATTCTAGGATGGATGAGAACTATTAACGACGGTTCTACCTCATTGTGCTTCTGGTTCTGTGTGGCGTGAGAGTTAATGTTCGCTTGTACGTAAAGTGTTCTAAAGGGAGGCCTTCCCCAAGAACCCAGTTTTTATTAGAGCACTTTTCTTGTGTCACCTTTATTTTCTTCGTAGTGTTTACCACATTTTGAAATTATTCATTTACTTATTTCTCCTACCTTTGGAACGGAAGTTCCGCCGAGTCAGTAGTTTTCAAAGTTTTGACTTAATCCCTTGTTTATAACAAATGTTTTTTTTTTTTTTTCCAACTTCCCTTTTGTGTAAATATTCAGGAGGACTCCCTTAAAGGGTGTAATGAAGCAGGTAGCCGAAAAGGCTCCCCAGCCTCTGAAGTTTTCCTATCACCCTCTTTAGTTCTGTACTTTCTCCTATTGAGAATCGTAGCACTGAAGCAAGGGCTTTGTTCACTGCAGTGTATCCGGGAACGTGGCTGATACTTAGTGCCTTACCCTTAGTAGCTGCTTAGTAAATATTTGTTGAATGAATGAAAATATAAACTAGTTTAGGAACCTATTTTTTTGGCCTCTACAGCTCAGTGAAGCCTGTCAGTGTTTGGCAGTTATTAGGCATGGGCAGGGATCTTGGGTTCCTTTGGCATTACACGTGGTACATTCAGAAATGACCATTTCTGGCCGGGCGCGGCTTGGGAGGCCGGGCGGGTGGATCACCTGAGGTGAGGAGTTCGAGACTAGCCTGACCAACATGGTGAAACCCCGTCTTTCCAAAAAATACAAAATTAGTCGGGTGTGGCAGCACATGCCTGTAATCCCAGCTACTCGGGAGGCTGAGGCAGGAGAATCTCTTGAACCCAGGAGGCAGAAGCTGCAGTGAGCCGAGATTGCACTATTGCACTCCAGCCTGCATTGCACTCCAGCCTAGGTAATAAAGTAAGACTGTCTCCAAAAAAAAAAAAAAAAAAAAAACCAAAGACCCAGAAATGATCATTTCTTTCTTTCTTGTTTTTGAAGGTCAGCTAGAAAAATTACATTTCTTATCTGAAGTTTGAGGAAGTGAGAGACAGTAATTATATTTTTAGGTGTCTGGACTTTTCCCTCTCTGAAATTACATTTAGACTGTAGATTTTTAGTAATATTGCCCTTTCTTACACAGTAATAAATTGGTCACTTTTTAAATGTAAGTAATAGAGCTTCCAGAAGTGGCTAATGGAATTGAATATGTTATGAAAATATTGGTTAATTCTTCTTTATTACATTCCTTTTAGCCAATGCTTTGGGTCTTAAATTCAGTGAAGCTTTAACAAAGAAAAATAATCTACAGGCATATTCCTTTGAATATCAAGGAAGAGAGTAGAAAAAGGCAAATTTCAGTAATTTCTACCTCTCCGCACTGTTCAGTGTGCATCAGTTTGGGATCAACTACAAGAAGCTTTAGACATGGATAATCCTTCGATATTTGTTTGGGTGGGTAGGGAAGTGGCTACAAAGCAGTTTGAGGAATTGCCCAGCAGTATTGAGACCACTAGGCTAATGTTGATTCACTATCCCTGAGACTTTATAGACAAAGTTACCTTTGACTTCTCAGGACTTTGTAAAGCCAGAGTGTATTTCTAGGGTCTGCTGAGATTGAGAATCGTATATACTCTAGGCCTGACAGCCAGAATCTTTTCAGTCTCTGGGTGTTAGCGTTGAAGTGGTGAAAATATTATCACAAAGTTCTTTGCTTCTTTTCTACACAGTGCATTTCTATTTGGTGTACGCATTGGTTTTAACTAACCGTTTCTAGTGCATTTAATACTGCATTTTCAGAGCAGACAACAGTTTCAGTCTCAGTAAACATGATTTTGCTAGTGTCGTTTTTTATTTATTTTTATTTTACTTTTTTTTTGAGACAGGGTCTTTCTGTGTTGCCCAGGCTGGAGTACAGTGGTGTGATCATAGTTCACTGCAACCTCAAACTCTTGCATTCAGCTCATGCATTCAGTGAACAACTGAGCATTTACCATGTGCCAGGTACTTAAAGTATAACTCACTTAAAATCCTCATAGCAGTCCTAAATGATAGATATTATTTACCTTCTTTTTCAAATGGAAGATACCTGAGACTTCATTTAGGAATTTTCTTTTTTTTTTTGAGACAGGGTCTTGCTGTGTTGCCCAGGCTGGAGTGCAGTGGTGAGATCGTAGCACACTGCAGCCTCAACCTCCTGGGCTCAGGTGATTCTCCCACCTCAGCCTCCTGAGTACCTGGGACTACAGGCACGAACCACCACACCTGGTTAATTTTTTGTATTATCAGTAGAGGCAGGGTTTTGCAGTGTTGCCCAGGCTGGTCTCGAACTCCTGGGCTCTCTGCCTGCCTCAGCCTCCCAAAGTGCAGGGCTTACAAGTGTGAGCCACCACACTTGGCCCACACTGACTCTTACTTGAAATATTTTGAGACTAATAAATTTTTGTTTTCTTAAATAAAATATAATAGACTTTTTTTGATCAAAAGATTAATTGGGCCAGGTGCAGTGGCTTGCGTCCGTAATCCCAGCACTTGGGAATTCCAGGTGGGAGGTTCATTTGAGCCCAGGATTTGGAGACCAGCTTGGGCAATATGATGAGACCCTGTCTCAAAACAAAACAAAACAAAAAAATACATCAGTTGTGGTGGCATGCACGTGTAGTCCCAGCTACTTGGCTGAGGCAGGGTCCTTGGAGGATCACTTGAGCCTAGGAGGTCGAGGCTGCGGTGAACTGTGTTGGCACCATTGCACTCCAGCCTGGGCAACAGAGCGAGACCTTGTCTCAAAACAAAACAAAACAAAACAAAAAACAAAAACAAAAAAACCCAGATTAATTGTTTATGACATAGAAATTAAAATTTCTTAATTAGGAGTCAGTGTTTTTTTTTTTTTTTTTGAGATGGAGTCTCGCTCTTCTGCCCAAGCTGGAGTGCAGTGGTGTGACCTCGGCCTCCCAAGTTGAAGTGATTCTTCTACCCCAGCCTCTTGAGTAGCTGGGATTACAGGCACCTGCCACCACGCTCTGCTAATTTTTGTTATTTTTAGTAGAGCTGGGGTTTCACCATGTTGGCCAGGCTGGGCTTGAACTCCTGACCTCAGGTGATCCGCCAGCCTCAGCCTCCCAAAGTACTGGGATTACAGGCATGAGCCACTGTGCCTGGCCTACATGCATTTTCAAGTTTGGTAATTTGGTAGGATGATTTGGGAAAAAAAATCTAATCAGAATTAAATATTTTATAGTTTATTAAAAATTGGACTGAGACTGGGGGCTGTGGCTCACACCTGTAATCCCAGCACTTTGGGAGACCAAGGCCGGTGGATCACCTGAGGTCAGGAGTTCGAGACCAGCCTGGCCAATGTGGTGAAACTTCTGCTCTACTAAAAATGCAAAAATTAGCCGGGTGTGGTGGCACATGACTGTAGTCCCAGCTACTCAGGAGACTGAGGCAGGAGAATCACTCAAACCTGGGAGGTGGAGGTTGTAGTGAGCTGAGATCGGGCCACTGCACTCCAGCCTAGGCTACAGAGCGAAAGTGTCTCAAAAAATAAATACATAAATAGAGACAGGGTCTTACTGTGTTGCCCAGACTGGTCTCAAATTTCTGGACTCAAAGTAGTCCTCTAACCTCGTCCTCCCAAAGTACTGGGATTACAGTCATGAGCCACTGCACCCGGCCTATATTCACTGTAGTTATTAAAAATATAGGCCGGGCATGGTGGCTCACGCCTGTAATCCCAGCACTTTGGGAGGCCAAGGCGGGCAGATCACCTGAGGTCGGGAGTTTGAGACCAGCCTGGCCAACATGGTGCAACCCCGTCTCTACGAAAAATACAAAAATTAGCCAGGCGTGGTGGCGTGCGCCTGTAATCCCAGCTACCCAGGAGGCTGAGGCAGGAGAATCGCTGGAACCCGGTGGGCAGAGGCTGCAAGTGAGCCGAGATTACGCCACTGCACTCCAGCCTAGGTGACAGAGCAAGACTCTCTCAAAAAAAAAAAAAATATTTACCTGAGGCCAGGTGTAGTGGCTCACGCCTATAATCCCAGCACTTTGGGAGACCGAGGCAGGCGGATCATCTGAGGTTGGGAGTTCGAGACCAGCCTGGCCAACATGGAGAAACCCCATCTCTACTAAAAATACAAAATTAGCCAGATGTGGTGACGCATGCCTGTAATCCCGGGTACTCGGTAGGCTAAGGGAGGAGAATTGCTTGAACCCGGGAGGCGGAGGTTTTGCTGAGCTGAGATCGCGCCATTTTACTTCAGCCTGGGCAACAAGATCAAAACTCGGTTTAAAAAAAAGAAAAAAAATATATATATTTACATCTATATATTTACATATATGTTTACATATATATGTATATTTACCTGAAATGTTGATTTGGTTCCATCTGAACAGCCTTTTTCAAGGACATTGTCTTTTTCAGCTATAGAGTTTGGCATTGTTTAGTTAATCTGTAAAATACAGATTGTAGTTATTATTTTTGAGACAGTCTCACTGTGTCACCCAGGCTGGAGTGCAGTGGCACGCTCTTGGCTTGCTGCAACCTCTGTCTCCTGGGTTCAAGCAATTTTCCTGCCTCAGCCTCCTGAGTAGCTGGAATTACAGGTGTGTGCCACTCTGCCTGGCTAGTTTTTGTATTTTTTTAGTAGAGATGGAGTTTGGCCATGTTGGCCAGGCTCGTCTCAAACTCCTGACCTCAAGTGGTCCACCCGCCGCGGCCTCCCAAAGTTCTGAGATTATGGGTGTGATCCTCCGTGCACGGCCGGTCATTATTTTTTGATGTTGCTTTACCGTGTACAAAAAAAGTGCAGTACATTATATGACTCCTTTAGGAAACCTGTGCTTATTAAAGATTATGAAGTTATCTTGCGGATATGTACAATGTATTTTGTCAGTTTTGTAAGATATACTTGAAGTATTTTTTTTTTCTCGTTTGAGACGGAGTCTCGCTTTGTCACCCAGGCTTGAGTGCAGTGGCGCACTTTCGGCTCACTGCAACCTCCGCCTCCCGGATTCAAGCCATTCTCCTGCCTCAGCCTCCCAAGCAGCTGGGATTATAGGCATGCACCACCATGCCTGGCTAATTTTTGTATTTTTAGTAGAGACGGGGTTTCACTATGTTGGCCAGGCTGGTCTTGAACTCCTGACCTCAAGTGATCTGTCCACCTTGCCCTCCTAAAGTGCTGGGATTACAGACATGAGTCACTGCATCCGGCCAGAGTTTTAATTTTTAATTTTTGTGGGTCCATAGCAGGTCTATTTCGAAGTTTATTTTATTTTATATTTTTTGAGAGTGAGTCTTGCTCTGTCACCCAGGCTGGAGTGCACCCAGGCTGGAGTGCAGTGGCACGATCGCTATCTCGGTTCACTACAACCTGTGCCTCCTGGGTTCAAGCGATTCTCCTCCCTCAGCCTCCTGAGTAGCTGGGACTACAGGCAAGTGCCACCATGCACGGCTAGTTTTTGTATTTTTAGTAGAGACGGGGTTTCACCGCGTTAGTCAGGTTGGTCTTGATCTCCTGACCTCGTGATTCGCCCGCCTCGGCCTCCCAAAGTGCTGGGATTACAGGTGTGAGCCACCACCGCGCCTGGCCCTTGAATACCGTTTATTAGAAATTTACGGGGCTGGACGCGGTGGTTCACACCTGTAATCCCAGCACTCTGGGAGGCCGAGGCAGGCGAATCACGAGGTCAGGAGATCGAGACCATCCTGACTAACACGGTGAAACCCCATCTCTACTAAAAATACAAAAAATTAGCCAGGCGTGGTGGTGGGTGCCTGTAGTCCCAGCTACTTGGGAGGCTGAGACAGGAGAATGTTGTGAACCTGGGGGGCAGAGCTTGCAGTGAGCCAAGATCGCACCACTGCACTCCAGCCTGGGCAACAGAGTGAGACTGTCTCAAAAAAAAAAAAAAAAGTACTATGTTGAGTATATTGGAGAAAAACTGACTTCAAATTTTCACTTGAAAGTATATGGGCCAGGTGCAGTACCTTATGCCTCTAATCCCAGTACTTTTTGGGAGGCCAAAGTGAGAGAATCACTTGAACCCAGGAGTTCTAGACTAGCCCAGAGAAGTTGGTGAAAACGGTTCTGTACAGAAAATTAAAAAATCAGCCAGATGTGTTGGCACGCCTCTGTAGTCCTAGCTCTCTGGGAGGTAGAGGAGGAGGATCACTTGAGCCCAGGAGATTGAGGCTGCGGTGGCTGTCATTACACCACTGTATTCCATCCTGGGAGACAGCAAGAAACCACTGTCTTGAAAAAAAAAAGTATATGGTCCTTCAAAAACTAGGCTTGCTAGTTTTTGTTGCAAATTATCAATATAGTATAAGGAAGGGGAAAGTAGTATGTAGTTTTTAAAGTTTTTAAAATTGGCTGGGCACCGTAGCTCACACCTGTAATCCCAGCACTTTGGGAGGCTGAGGCGGGTGGATCACGAGGTCAGGAGATCGAGACCATCCTGGCTAACATGGTGAAACCCTGTCTCTACTAAAAATACAAAAAATTAGCCAGGAATGGTGGTGGGTGCCTGTAGTCCCAGTTTATTGGGAGGCTGAGGCAGGAGAATGATGTGAACCCAGAAGGCAGAGCTTGCACTGAGCAGAGATTGCGCCACTGTGCTCCAGCCTGGGTGACAGAGCGAGACTCCAAAAACACACACGCAAAAAAAGTTTTTAAAATTAATTATTTGAGACGGAGTCTGGCTCTGTCACCCAGGCTGGAGTGCATGGGGACAGGTGTGCGCCACCACACCCAGCTAATTTTTTGTATTTGTTTTTTAGTGGAGACGGGGTTTCGTCATTTCAGGCTAAGTGATGGAAGAAGACCCCATCTCAAAAAAAAAAAAAAAAAGTAAATGATTGCCTTTTTATATGCTGTAAGTAAGTTTCAATGGTAGTAGCAGAAATTGTGTGCCCTTTGTCCTATGCATAATAATTGTAGACTTTGCAGTTGATGTAATTTTGACCATACACCACTCATCTAAAAAATATTTATTGTAATAGAGACATACCACATTAACCTTGAAATGTTGGATGGTAGTTTGAAAGTTAGCTCCGGCAAAAATAAAAATAAAAATAAAAATTCTCTCGTCCAACTGAAAGGCAGGTATAGATGTTTTTCTTGCTTGGAATTGGAGATTTAAAAATACTTTTTGAGGCCGAGTGTGGTGGCTCACGCCTGTAATCCTAGTGCTTTGGGTGGCCGAAGTGGGCGGATCATGAGGTCAGAAGTTAAAGACCAGCCTGGCCAACATAGTGAAACCCCGTCTATACTAAAAATACAAACAAAATTAGCCGGGCATGGTGGTTGCGCGCCTGTAGTCCCAGCTACTAGGGAGGCTGAGGGAGGAGAATCGCTTGAACTCTGGAGGCGGAGGTTGCAGTGAGCTGAGATGATGCCATTGCACTCCAACCTGGGTGAAAAACAAGACTCTGTCTCAAAAAAAAAGAAAAAAAATTTTTTTGAGTGTATTGGCTACTCAAAGTGATATTGAACATGTAATTGCCAAATAAAACTTTTACATTTAACTCACTAATTTATTCTTTTCTTGTTGTGTTACCCATTATTTTTCCTTGCTGTGAAGCTTCCTAGCTGATGTGTCTACTACTGGTTTGGGCTTTTGACATTCTTTACATTAATATGGATAATATTTCACTTTTTTTTTTTTTTTTTGGTAAAAAACACAGGAGATTTATCTTTGTGAGGTCGAGGCAGGGGCAGGTCACATGAGGTCAGGAGTTTGAGGCTAGCCTATCCAATGTGGTGAAACCCCGTCTCTACTAAAAATACAAAAGTAGTTGGGGGTAGTGGCTCATGCCTGTAATCCCAGCTACTCGGGAGACTGAGGCAGGAGAATGGCTTGAACCCGGGAGGCAGAGGTTGCAGTGAGCCGAGATCGCACCGCTGCACTCCAGCCTGGGTGACAAGACCGAAACTCCGTCTCAAAGAAAAGAAAAAAAAAAATTAACCGTCTTAACCATTTTTAAATGCACACACATATTTGTTTTTGTAAGCTCCTTTATAGCACAGAGCGTGTCTCAGACATCTATAAATTTCCCATAACGTAAGTACTTAGTAGGTACTAGGAAGTAAGCCAACATTTTCTCCTGCAAAAATTGTACTAGTTTTTGAATGCCTGTCTTTATCTTGCAGTATGTTCATGCGGATGCTCCTACCAATAAAACACTGGCTGGGCTGGTGGTGCAGCTTCTTCAGTTCCAGGAAGATGCCTTTGGGAAGCATGTCACCAACCCGGCCTTCACCAAACTCCCTGTAAGTACATCAGCTTACTGTTATTTGGGCATCCTCAGTTGCTGTATACTTTTAGGTGTAGCATCCAGCTTTTTTCCTTTGCTGCTGCTAGCGTGTAGAATTTAAAAAAAAAAAAGCAAAAAACAAATTTTAGTTATAGAATATTACTATTTTTTAACTGTAGGAAGCTGCTTTTTGAAGAGGCATTTAACATTTGCATTAAATATTGCAGCAGTCATTGTGAAGACCTAACAATATTTT
Source organism: Pan paniscus (assembly GCF_029289425.2). Classification (NCBI taxonomy): domain Eukaryota; kingdom Metazoa; phylum Chordata; class Mammalia; order Primates; family Hominidae; genus Pan; species Pan paniscus. The sequence continues at coordinate 47,730,049 of NC_085926.1, read as the reverse complement.
ACTATGTTGCAGTTCCCTATCCTCTCGCTGTACCGAGTCTTCTCCATGCTTTCTCCTGATGCAGGTCTTGTGCCATAAATAGAATTTATGGAATTTTTTACATTTTGTAGGTGAGATACCTTCTGAAGTTGTGTGAGAATATAATTTTGGTGTCCTTGCAATTGTGTGTTTTATTTTTGTTTTTACAGACAGGATCTTGTTCTGTTGCCCAGGCTGGAGTGCAGTGGTTTGATCACAGCGCACTGCAGCCTTGATCTCCCAGCTCTAGCCATCTTCCCACCTCAGGTTCCCAAGAGGCTGGGACTACTAGCATGTGCTACCACGCGCATATGGGTGACTTTTAAATTTCTGTAGTGATGGGATCTTGCTGTGTTGCCCAGGCTGGTCTCAAATTTTTGGCGGGAAGGCGATCCTTCTGCATTGGCCTCTGAAAGCTCTTTGATTACTGGTGCGAGCCACCGCACCAGCCCTTCTCTGCTATCTTTATTTTATTTAATTAATTTATTTATGAGACAGAGTCTCGCTCTGTCACCCAGGCTAGAGTGTGATTTCGGCTCACTGCAACCTCTGCAGCGATTCTTGTGCCTCAAGACTCCCGAATAGCTAGGATTACAGGTGTGTGCCACCACACCCAGCTAATTTTTGTATTTTTAGTAGACACATGGTTTCACCGTGTTGGCCAGGCTGGTCTTGAACTCGCAGCCTCAAGTGATCCACCCACCTCGGCCTCCCAAAGTGCTGGGAGTACAGGTGTGAGCCACCACACCCAGCTTTATTTTTATGTTATGATATGTTATGTTATATTATATTATGTTATTTTTTGAGATACAGTCTTGTTCTGTCGCCCAGGCTGGAGTGCAGTGGAGTGATCTTGGCTCATTGCAACCTCTGCCTCCCGGGTTCAAGCGATTCTCCTGCCTCAGCCTCCTGAGTAGCTGGGACTACAGGCATGCACCACCCACCGCACCTGGCTAATTTTTGTATTTTTAGTAGATATGGGGTTTCACTGTGTTGGCCCCGCTGGTCTTGAACTCAAGTGATTTCCCTACCTCGGCCTCCCAGAGCACTGGGATTACAAGTGGGAGCCACTGTGCCCAGCCTCTGCTATCTTATACTCTTTTATTTATATTTTCGAACTCTGATTTTACAAATATTAGCTTTTTAGGAATTGTCTGTCATATCTTTCCTCATAATTTTTGTCTTTTAATTCATTTTGGTTTTCGTTGTTTCTAGCGTGCTGTTAGCTGCCTGTATGAATCTATGATCAGTAGACCTTTTTTGTGGGGACTGTTCTTGATCACTAAATCGTTTAACAACTTACTGATCTTTCAAATATAATTGAGAATAAGAAATAATAGGCGGGGCGTCGTGGCTTACGCCTGTAATCCCAGCACTTTGGGAGGCTGAGGTGGGCGGATCACGAGGTCAGGAGATTGAGAACATCCTGTCTAACAAGGTGAAACACCATCTCTACTAAAAGTACAAAAATTAGCCGGGCGTGGTGGCGGGTGCCTGTGGTCCCAGCTCCTTGGGAGGCTGAGGCAGGAGAATGGCATGAACCCGGGAGGCAGAGCTTGCAGTGAGCCGAGATTGCGCCACTGCACTCCGGCCTGGGCGACAGAGCAAGACTCCATCTCAAAAAAATAAATAAATAAATAAAATTTTAAAAAATAGTATTGTTTCGGTGATCTTGCTGTAAATGTGTTTGTCTGTGATGTTTTTATTATCCAAAAAGTTAAAGAAATTTAGTTAAATATATTGATGTGGTTACTTTTCTCATTCTGAATTATAATTGGGAAGCTTTTATCATTCCTAGGTTATAAAGGAATTCAGCAATGTGTTCTTTTAGTACTTGTATGATTTCATTTTTTACCTTTTTTTATTTTAATTTATAAAGATAGAGACGGGGTCTTTCTGTGTTGCCTAGGCTGATCTTTTTTTTGGAGTCAAAGTCTTGCTGTGTTGCCCAGGCTGCAGTGCAGTGGTGCAATTTCAGCTCACCACGACCTCTGCTTCCCAGGTTCAAGTGAGTCTTGTACCTCAGCCTCCCGAGTAGCTGGGAATTCAGGCACCTGCCACCACGCCTGGTTAATTTTTTTGTGTTTTTAGTAGAGACGGGGTTTCACCATGTTGACCAGGCTGGTGTTGAACTCCTGATCTCAGGTGATCCACCCGCCTCAGCCTCTCAAAGTGCTGGGATTATAGGTGTGAGCCACTGTGCCTGGTCCCAGGCTGGTCTTGAACTCCTGGGCTCAAGTGATCTTCCTGCCTTGGCTTTGCAAAGTCCTGGGATTACTGGTATGAGTAACCATGCCCAGCCTTATTATTTATTTTTTTTTTGAGACAGTCTCACTCTGTCGCCCAGGCTAGAGTGCAGTGGTACAATCTCAGCTCACTGCAAGTTCTGCCTACCGGGTTCATGCCATTCTCCTGCCTCAGCCTCCCGAGTAGCTGGGACTACAGGCGCCCACCACCACACTGGCTAATTTTTTTTTTTAGTATTTTTAGTAGAGACGGGGTTTCACTGTGTTAGCTAGGATGGCCTCAATCTCCTGACCTCGTGATCTGCCTGCCTCGGCCTCCCAAAGTGCTGGGATTACAGGCGTGAGCCACCGTGCCCGGCCGCAGCCTTATTTTTACATGTCACTCTCTTATCCATTTAGGATTTGCCCTGGTAGTTAGTGTGGGAAATGGCAGATCCATTTTTCTGTTTTTTCCTTATGGTTATCTGGTTATTCCAGAAAAGTTTATTTAAAAGGGCTCCTTTTCTCCACTGATTGCAGCTCAGCAAATGTTAAGAATTTGATTAGGTGCAGGGTCCTAAGAATACAAACAAATACTTTATATTATTTGTCCTCAGGGGACTCACAGTCTAATGAGCTGTGTGAGTAGAGCCTTTGACTTACTTGGTGATGTCAGGAAATGTTTCTGTGGAAAAGGACATTTGAATTGTGTCTTGAAAGTTGAGTGTGAGTTCTTCAGCTAAGTGGGGGAGGATGGGATTTTCAGGCAGTGGTGGCAACACATAAAAGTGTTATGGTTGGCGGAGTGCGGTGGCTCATGCCTGTAATCCCAGCACTTTGGGAGGCTGAGGAGGGCGGATCACGAGGTCAGGAGATCGAGACCATCCTGGCTAACAAGGTGAAACCCCGTCTCTACTAAGTAGCTGGGATTACAGGCACCTGCCACTGCGCCCGGCTAATTTTTGTATTTTCTAGTAGACACAGAGGTTCACCATCTTGGCCAGGCTGGTCTCGAACTCCTGACCTCATGATCCGGCCACCTCTGCCTCTCAAAGTGCTGGGATTACAGGCGTGAGCCACTGTGCCCGGCCCTTTTTTTTTTTTTTTTTTTTTTTTTTTGAGACGGAGTCTCGCTCTGTCATCCAGGCTGGAGTACAGTGGTGCGATCTCGGCTCACTGCAGCCTCCGCCTCCTGAGTTCAAGTGATTCTCATGCCTCAGCCTCCCCAGTAGCTGGGACTACAGGTGCCTGCCACCATGCCTGGCTCATTTTTGTATTTTTAGTAGAGACAAGGTTTCACCAGGTTGGCCACTCCTGGTCTTGAACTCCTGACCTCAGGTGATCTGCCCACCTCTGCCTCCCAAAGTGCTGGGATTACAGATGTGAGCCACCGCTCCCAGCTAGCTGCCTGATGTTTTTTATAACAAAAATTTAAACATACTTAAAAGTAAAAGCTTACAAGATTAGTATGAAGAACTTTTATTTTCTCTTCACTCAGAATCTACAGTTAACATTTTACCCATTTGCTTTATCATTATCATTTTCTGTGGGATGTGTGTGTGTTATGTATTTTATGTGTGAAAAATTTGAAAGTTCCATGTTCCTTTACAGCTAAAGTATCCATTTCCTGTTCTCTTACATTATGAACTGGGCTAGAATGATCAAATTAGCTATTGATTGAGGTTTTCAATAGTTTAATTCACTATAATATAGTACATATTGATTGCACTTTATTAATTGTAACATAATTTAGAGTAAAATTACAGATTACATCATATAAAGTATTTTACATAATACGATTGAAATTATATTGGGATTCTTAATTAGGAATGTATGAATCTTTTCAAAAATGGTGTTTTCAGAGAGTGTTATATGTAGGCTATTTGACTCCTGGGAACTAAACCATTATTTAGTTCCAGATTTTAAAATATTAGGGAAGAATATTTTTAGTCAGAAGCCGTAATTAAAAACAATTCCTGGTTTAGTGCCACTGGGAACCGATGTACTTGCCTTCCTCTCAAAATGGTGTTCAACACTTTCCCAGATGAAAGGGATTGATACAATCCATAATGGTATAGAACAAAATTCGATGAGATAGATAATTAACAAAGCAAAGAATGTTTCAGTGAGACATATAAATCACATACTTTAAAAAGTTTTTTCCCTGAGTAATCAGTATGGTATAAGAGTTTATGCTGGGCATGGCTCACACCTGTAATCTCAGCACTTTGGGAGGCCAAGGTGGTCAAAACTCTTGAGCCCAGGAGTTTGAAACTAGCCTGGGCAACATAGGCCCCATCTCTACAAAGAAATACAAGAAAAATTATCTGGGTGTGGTGGTGCCTGCACGCTTGTAGGCCCAGCTACTTGGGAGGCTGAGGTGGGAGGATCACTTGAGCCTGGGAGACAGAGATTGCAGTGAGCTGAGACTCTGTCTTAAAAAAAAAAAAAAAAAAAAAAAGAGTTCACTGTTTTTTTGTTGTTGTTGTCGTTGTCCAGGCTGGAGTGCAATGGCGCAATCTTGGCTCACTGCAACCTCTGCCTCCCGGGTTCAAACTATTCTCCTGCCTCAGCCTCCTGAGGACCTGGGATTACAGGCGCCCACCACCACGCCCAGCTAATTTTTGTATTTTTAGTATAGACGGGGTTTCTCCATGTTGGCCAAGCTGGTCTCGAACTCCTGAACTTGTGATCCACCCGCCTCGGCCTCCCAGGGTGCTGGGATTACAGGCGTGAGCCACCGCACCCGGCCGAGTTCACTATTTGGACTTTTTTTTTTTTTTTTTAATCAGAGTGGAGGCTGGGTGCGGTGGCTCACACCTTGTAATCCCAGCGCTTTGGGAGGCTGAAGTGGGTGGATCACCTCAGGTTGAGAGTTCGAGACCAGCCTGACCAACATGGAGAAACTCCATGTCTACTAAAAATAAAAAATTAGCCGAGTGTGGTGGTACATGCCTGTAATCCCAGCTACTCAGGAGGCCGAGGCAGGAGAATCACTTGAACCTGGGAGGTGGAGATTATAGTGAGCCGAGATTGTGCCCGTTGCACTCCAGCCTGGACAACAAGAGCAAAACTCCATCTCAAAAAAAAAAAAAAGAAAAAGGAAAAGAAAAAAATCAGAGTGGACCTTTTTTTTTTTTTTTTTCTTTTTGGAGACAGAATCATGCTCTGTTGCCCAGGCTGGAGTGCAGTGGTGTGATCTCGGCTCACTGCAACTTCCGCCTCCTGGGTTCAGGCGATTCTCCTGCCTCAGCCTCCCAAGTAGCTGGGACTACAGGCGCCCGCCACCACGCCTGGCTAATTTTTTTTTGTATTTTAGTAGAGACGGGGTTTCACTGTGTTAGCCAGGATGGTCTTGATCTGACCTCGTGATCCTCCTGCCTCGGCTTCCCAAAGTGCTGGGATTACAGGCGTGAGCCACCATGCCCGGCTAGAGTGGAACTTTATATAGTAACTTCCCAAGTCATGCTGGATGTCGGACAGCTGGCTCTTGTTCTATCAAATGCTGAGAGATTTAGAAAGAACCAAGCATTTCATAAGGCTAAGGCTAAAGGTATATTGCATTACCAAACACATGATTTGAAACAAAAAAAATTGCTAAGAAGATGTGGGTATAAAACAAAAAAGAAAAATATATTTTACCTTCACTACAAGTAAAGTTTCTAATTTTCCCACAAGCCCTCCAAGGCTTTAGTACGTGTGCATACATAATGTAAACATAATTGTAATAATAGGATAGAGCTGTTTTTCTTTTTTTGAGACAGGGTCTCTCTCACTCTGTCACTCAGGCTGGAGTGCAGTGGCATGATCTCAACTCACTGCATATTCGACCACGACTTTCCAGACTCAGGTAGATCCTCCCACCTCACCCTCCTGAGTAGTTGGGACAAGGATGCACCACTACACCCTGCTAATTTTTGTATTTTTTTTTTGTAGAGACAGGGTTTTGCCCTGTTGCCCAGACTGTTCTCGAACTCCTGGGCTCAGGCAGTCTTCCCGCCTTGGCCCCCCAAAGTCCTGGGTTTACAGACATGAGCCACAGTGCCCGGCCTAGAGCTGTTTTTTTATTCTGCATTTTAAAATGGATTATAAGCATCTGTGTTTAAAAAAACAGGAAAGCTCTGAGAGTAAGAAATGTAGAAGGTTAAGTGAGAGTCTCAAGTAACTGGATTTTAATTGTGTTTGGGAGATATCCAAGATTTTGTTTTCTTTTTTACGTGACACAGCTCCAGGAGATCTTGAGAACATGTACCCTTATGCCCAAAATTGTAAACCTGTTATTGCACTTAAAAAAATCATTTAGGCTGGGGGCAGTGGCTCACGCCTGTAATCCCAGCACTTTGGGAGGCTGAGGTAGGTGGATCACCTGAGGTCAGGAGTTCGAAACCAGCCTGGCCAACATGGTGAAACCCTGTCTCTACTAAAAATACAAAAATTACCCGGGCGTGGTGGCAGGCGCCTGTAATCCCAGCTGCTCGGGAGGCTGAGGCAGGAGAACTGCTAGACCCCAGGAGGCGGAGGTTGCAGTGAGCCAAGATCATGCCACTGTACTCCAGCCTGGGCGACAGAGAGAGACTCCATCTCAAAAAAAAAAAAAAAATTAATTTGCAACTGGAGGAAAAATGTAGAATATTATATTCCTGAACTGATTTCACTCTGCTGTTGTATGAATTTCAGAATGGAGAGACTATCTTTGGGAACATGGGACTAGGAAGGAGACCGTAAGTGTTGTATATATATTTGAAGTGAGCATTTGAGTTTGTAGCTTAGAACTCTGTCTGATGAAAGTGGAATATAAGCACCTGTTTAAGCAAAATAGTGTAGGAAATTTACTTGTGGAATAATGGTTTAGTTTCTTTCTTTTTTTTTTTAAACAACTTCCTATTGCAAAATATATAGAAAGTGAGTAAAATAAATTTTGACTTAAATAATTATAAAGAGAACATCCATTTAACCACAGTCCAGGTCAGAAATTGCTGACAACCCTAACAAACGTATGTGTTCCTTCCCCAACCATAAACTCCTCTTTTTCCCCACAGATAATCTTTTCCTTGCCCTTTTTTTTTTTGTATGTTTTTGTTTTTGAGACGGAGTTTCTCTCTTGTTGCTCAGGCTGGCGTGCAATGGCACGATCTCGGCTTACTGCAACCTCCGCCTCCCGAGTTCAAGCGATTCTCTTGCTTCAGCCTCCCGACTAGCTGGGATTACAGGCATGCGCCACCACGCCTGGCTAATTTTGCATTTTTGGTAGAGACAGGGTTTCTCCATGTTGTTCAGGCTGGTCTTGAACTCCCGACCTCAGGTGGTCTGCCTGCCTCAGCCTCCCAAAGTGCTGGGATTACAGGCGTGAGCCACCGTGCCTGGCCTCCTTGCTTTTCTTTATAGGTATCACTGTGTTAGTGTGCATCCCTGAATAATATAGTATTATGTTTTGCTTGTTTTTGAATTTTGTACTAATGAACTCATAGATATTCTTGTAACTTGGGGGCCATGTAGGAAATAATTTGCCAACATGGAGAAAACAAATAGTCTAACTGAACTGCTCAGCCACATACGTGTGGATAAAACAAATTACTGTAGAAGAATAGTTAAATCTGAAAAATCTAGTTAGCTAGCTTCTGGCCTTTATAATTCATGTGCAAGGGCAGTGAGCCTACATGATGTAGCATGACCAGTTAGATAGAGCTCAGTAGGCTGCAAAATATGGGCTGCTGTGCTGGAGACATGGACTAGTATTCCAGGCAGAGGGCATGCTGGACCAGGTGGTGGGCAAGGCTCTGGAAAGCTATATGATCAACTTCAGTGCAGGCTTGTACTCCGTACCATGTGGATTTGTAGGTAGAAACCTGAGTTCACTGACATTGTACTTATTTATTTGATTGATGTTTCATTTATTTATTTTTTCCATATTTTTACTTTTTTCATCTTTCTCTCTCTCCCTGTAATGTGTCCTCTAGCTTTGCTGAAGTATGGCCAATGTACAGTGAACAGTACATATTTAGCTGGGCACACTGGCTCATGCCTGTAATCCAGACTACTTGGGAGACTGAAGTAGGAGGGTCACATGAGGCAAGGAGTTTGAGACCAGCTTGAGCAACATATTGAGACCCTATTTATCAGAAAAACTAAAAATTAGTCGTGCATGGTGGTGTGTAATTGTAGTCCCAACTACTTGGGAGCTGACCCAGGAGGATCACTTGATCCCAGGAGTTAGAGGCTGCCATGAGTTACAGTAGTACTACTGCTGCACTCTAGCCTGAGTGATAGAGCGAAATCCCATCAGTATCTCTTTCTCTTTTTTTTTTCCTAAAGAGAAAGGCTGGGTGCAGTGGTTCATGCTTATAATCTTAGCATTTTGGGTGGCTGAGGCTAGAGGAGTCCTTGAGCCCAGGAGTTTGAGACCAGCCTGGACAGCATGGTGAGAGCCGTCTACAAAAAATAAAAAAAAATTAGCTTGGTGTGGTGGTGCATGCCTGTGGTCCCAGCTACTTGGGAGGCTGAGGTAGGAGGATCTCTTGAGCCCAGGAGGTTGAGGCTGCAGTGGGCTATAATCATGCCACTGCACTCCAGCCTAGGCGACAGTGAGTCCCTGTTTGAGGAAAAAAACCTAACTGAAGTATTTTGTGTTGTGAAAATATAGTGTAAACATAAAACAGAATACTGTATATATATTTTTTTTTCTTAAAAAAAAATCTCAGCTGGGCACTGTGGCTCATGCCTATCTATAATCCCAACACTTTGGGAGGCCTAGGTGAGTGGGTCCTCTGAGCTCAAGAGTTTGAGACTAGCCTGAGCAACAATCTTGTGAAATTGAGCTTTTCTTAATATATCTACAAAAATGTAAAGTGTAATACTGACGTATTTTAAAGCAGTTGTCAGAACTCACTGAAAAAATTATTATGTTTTTATAATTTTTTTTTTTTTTTAGAGCTGGAGTCTCACTATTGTTGCCCAGGCTGGTCCCAAACTCCTGGGCTCAAGCTATCCTCCTGCCTTGTCCTCTGAAAGTGTTGACCCAAAAGGGCTGGGTGTGGTGGCTCATGCCTGTAATCCTAACGTTTTGGGAGGCTGAGGCAGGAGGATCACTTGAGCCCAGGAACTCCAGACTAGCCTGGGCAACAAAGTGAGACCCTGTCTCTAAAAAATATTGAAAAATAAAAAAGAGGAAAAGAAAGATTATTACTGTTGAAGAAGGAGATGCATTGAGGAGATGGATACACCTATTTTAAGGGAACTATCATTCAATGTTTTCTCTTTTTTTTTTTTTTTTTTGAGATGGAGTCTCGCTCTGTCGCCCAGGCTGGAGTGTAGTGGCGTGATCTCGGCTCACTGCAACCTCCGCCTCCTGGGTTCAAGCAATTCTCCTGCCTCAGCCTCCCGAGTAGCTGGGACTACAGGTGCCTGCCACCACACCTGGCTAATTTTTTGTATTTTTAGTAGAGACAGGGTTTCACCGTGTTAGCCAGGATGGTCTCGATCTCCTGACCTCGTGATCTGCCCACCTCGGCCTCCCAAAGTGCTGGGATTACAGGCGTGAGCTACTGCACCCAGCCACACCTGGCTAATTCTTATATTTTTAGTAGTGACAGGGTTTCACCATGTTGGCCAGGCTGATCTCAAACTCCTGACCTCAGGTGATTCTCCCATCTCGGCCTCCCAAAGTGCTGGGATTACAGGTGTTGTGAGCCGCTGTGCCTAGCCTCATTCAACATTTTCTAAATTTATTTTCAATTGTTACGTGATTTGGTGGAACACCTGTAAATACGTTGAGCATAAAATGTTGTCATAGCCAGTTCTAACAAATGTGGTGGTGTGATTGAACTGGATAATACTATTTTGGGATGTTTTAGATGAGTCACAGTTCATAAGCTATCTCTTTCTGACACCCTTGAATTTCTTCCCAGTAAGTATGACTGACCTCATGGCAGGAATTCTCACCAACTGGATCAGTCTGGTGTAATGGAAAGGGTGGGAGTTGGAGGACTGTCACTTTAACAGTCTGTTTTCATTTGATTGAATAAACCATTTGGAACATGAAGTTAATAAGAAGGGGCTTACAGTTGGAGTTGGACTTGATCACTGGTTTTATAATTATTTCCTGGGGAGTACCTGTAGCATCTGAGAAGAGGGAGGGGAGGAGTAAATGCAGAGGGCTAAGAAGAATCTGTTGTCTTCAAGTTTCACTTTGAACAATTTTTCGTAATAGACCTCTCTCTGAGTTTCTAAAAATGTTCTGTGGCTAAGGAATAGGAGAAAGCAAGCTGGGCGTGGTAGCTCACGCCTGTAATCCCAGCACTTTGGGAGGCTGAGGCGGGCGGATTACCTGAAATCAGGAGTTCTGGACCAGGCTGGTCAACCTTGTGAGATCCTGTCTCTACTAAAAATACAAAAAACATCCCAGCTATTCAGGAGGCTGAGGCAGGAGAATCACTTGAACCTGAGAGGCAGAGGTTGCAGTGAGCCAAGATTGTGCCACTGCACTCCAGCCTGGGCAACAGAGTGAGACTGTGTCTCAAAAAGAAAAAAATGAAATAGGAGAAAACTATTGAATTTGGCAAATGTTATGATCTCTCTTACTGAACATTTTATGATCCGTATGTGAGAATGGTATTGTTTTGCCAAAATCATGCTGATTCTAGGACTTTGTGGAATGGATGAGGGAGAAAACAGAGATTAGCATATAGGTCTTGGAAGCAAGAATAAAAGGATGGACTTACGTGAAAGAAATCAGCAGTCGTAGTCACTTGAGTTGTCATCATCCATCAGGTCCAGTCTAGCAGGGAGGGAATAGCTTGAGAGACTTGAGACTGAGGCACAGATCTCTGTAGAACATGGGATTTATCCTGGCAAATACAGTGATCAAATTTAGGAGATTGGCTTTGATATAATACCATTATTTACCATATAATCTATCTTCACATTTCACCAGTTGTCTCAAAAATGTCCTTTATAAGATCCACACCAACACCACATATTTTATTTAGTTATATATTTTTAGTCTTATTTAATTTGAGATAATTCAGCCTGTCTTTTTTTTTTCTGAGATACTGCCTTGCTCTGTCACCCAGGCTAAAGTACAGTGGTATGGTCATAGCTCATTGCAGCCTTGACCTCCAGGGATCAACTGATCCACCTGCCTCAGCCTCCTGAGTGGCTGAGACCACAGACACATTCCACCACGCCTGGCTTTTCTTTTCTTTTTTTTTTTTTTTTTAGACAGAGTCTTGCTCTGTTACCCAGTCTGGAGTGTGGTAGCGCAATCTCAGCTCACTGCAGCCTCCCCTTCCCGGGTTCAAGCCATTCTCCTGTCTTAGCCTCCCGAGTAGCTGGGATTACAGGTGTGCACCACTACACCCAGCTAATTTTTGTATTTTTAGTAGAGATGGGGTTTCACCATGTTGGCTAGGCTGGTCTCGAACTACTGACCTCAAGTGATCTGCCTGCCTTGGCCTCCCAAAGTGCTGGGATTACAGGTGTGAGCCACAGCGCCTGGCCAAATTTTTTAATTTTTAATTTGATAGAGATAGGGTCTCACTGTGTTACCCAGGCTGGCTTTGAACTCTTGGACTGAAGAAGTCCTTCTGCCTTGGCCTTCCAAAGTACTGGGATTGCTGCTTTGAGCTACCACGCACAGCTGATTGACATTTGTTTGTTATGACTTACGTTTTTGTTGTTGTTTTTTGAGACAGAGTCTTGCTCAGTTGCCCAGGCTGGAGTGCAGTAGCACAATCTTGGCTCACTGCAATCTCCTCCCCCACCAGGTTCAAATGATTCTCCTGCCTCAGCCTCCCCAGTAGCTGGGATTACAGGCATGCACCACAACGCCCAGCTAACGTTTGTATTTTTAGTAGAAACTGGGTTTCACCATGTTGGCCAGGCTGGTCTCCAACTCCTGACCTCAGGTAACTGTCAGCCTTGGCCTCCCAAAGTGCTGAGATTACTGGCATGAGCCACTCCCTCTGGCCCATGACTTAACATTTTTGAAGCATGCAGACAAATGTTACATTTATAAAAATTTCTTTTTTTAAATTTTTTTGAGACAGCCTCTCTCTGTTGCCCAGGCTGGAATGCAGTGGTACGATCCTGGCTCACTGCAGTCTGCCTCCTGGGTTCATGCGATTCTCATGCCTCAGCCTCTAAAGTAGCTGATTAACAGGTGTGCACCACCATTCCCAGCTGATATTTTGTATTTTTGGTAGAGATGGGGTTTCACCATGTTAGCCATGCTGGTCTCAAACTCCTGGCCTCAAGTGATCTGCCCGTCTCGGCCTCCCAGAGTGGTGGGATTTCAGGCGTGAGCCACCATACCTGGCCTCAAATTTTTCTGTGTTATTGCTTATAGTTGTAATTTGTTTATTGTCATTGCTGTGTACGGGCTGATACATTTTTTCTTTTTCTTTTTTTTTTTGAGATGGAGTCTCGCTTTTGTTGCCCAGGCTGGAGTGCAATGGCGTGATCTCAGCTCACTGCAACCTCAGCCTCCCGAGTTCAAGCGATTCTCCTGCGTCAGCCTCCCAAGTAGCTGGGATTACAGGCACCCGCCACCACACCCAGCTAATTTTTTTGTATTTTTAGTAGAGATGAGGTTTCACCATGTTGGCCAGGCTGGTCTTGAACTCCTGACCTCAGGTGATCCGCCTGCCTCAGCCTCCCAAAGTGCTGGGATTACAGGCATGAGCCACTGCGCCTGGCTAAATTTTTTCTTCTCTTTTTTTTTTTTTTGAGACGGAGTCTAGCTCTGTCCCAGACTGGAGTGCAGTGGTGGAATCTTGGCTCACTGCAATCTCCGCCTCCCGGGTTCAAGCTATTCTCCTGCCTCAGCCTCCCGAGTAGGTGGGATTACAGGCACGCCCCACCATGCTTGGCTAATTTTTGTATTCTTAGTAGAGACGGGGTTTCACCATGTTGGCCAAGCTGGTCTTGAACTCCTGACCTTGTGATCTGCCTGCCTCAGCCTCCCAAAGTGCTGGGATTACAGGTATGAGCCACCACGCCCAGCCTGATTTTTTTGCTAAAGGGACAGAGTGTACTGCATGCTGTGGCTCACTCCCATAATCCAAGCATTTTGGGAGGCTGAGGTGGGTGGATCACTTGAGTCCAGGAGTTCAAGACCAGCCTGGACAACATGGCAAAAGCTGGTCTCTACAAAAAAATACCAAAATTAGCCAGGCGTTTGGGAGGGCCCCTGTCGTCCCAGCTATTTGGGAGGCTGAGGTGGGAGGATTGCTTGAGCCAGGTGGCGAAGGTTGTAGTGAGCTGAGATTGCACCTCTGCACTATGGCCTGGATGAAAGTGACACCCTGTTTCTCCTCTTTTTTTTTTTTGGGGTCAGAGTTTCGCTCTTGTTGCCGCAGCTGGAGTGCAATGGTGCGATCTCAGCTCACCGCCACCACCGCCTCCCTGGTTCAAGTGATTCTCCTGCCTCAGCCTCCTGAGTAGCTGGGATTACAGGCATGCACTACCACACCTGGCTAATTTTGTGTTTGTGTTTATCTTGGCTAGGCTGGTCTCAAACTCCTGACCTCAGGTCATCCACCCACCTCGGCCTCCCAAAACGTAGGATTACAGGCGTGAGCCACCGCGCCCGGCCAACACCCTGTTTCTAAATAAATAAATTAATTAATTAATTAAAGGGACAGATAGTAAATATTTTAGATAGTAAATATTTTAGGCCTGTAGGCTCTGTGGACTCTGTTACAGCCACTCAGTGTAGTATGAAAGCAGCTATATACAATACGTAAATGAGTGTATGTATATGCAGTACATAATAAGTATGGCTGTGTACTGGTAAAACTTTAATTTTGATTTTTTTGAGATGGTACCCTGTTGTGTTACCAGGTTGGAGTGGTGTCCTGAATGAACACAGCTCACTGCAGCCTTGACCTCTAGGGCTTAAGCAATCCTCTTGTCTCAGCCTAGGCATATACTACCACGTGTGGCTAGTTTTTTTTTTTTTTTTTGCGAGGCTGAAGTGGGAAGATTGCCTGAGCCCAGGAGTTCAAAACCAGCCTGGGTTAGATAGTGAGACCACATCTCTACAGAATATTAAAATATTAGTGTTAGCATGTTGGCAAACTCCTGTGGTTGGAGCTACTTAGGAGGTTGAGGTGTGAGGATCACTTGAGCCCAGGAGTTGGAGGCTGCAGTGAGTAGTGATCATTCCACTGCACTCCAGCCTGGGTGACACAGTGAGACCCTTGTTGTTTTTCGATAGCTGTTTCATAATTTGCCAACAGTTGCTGTATAGTATTCCGTTGTGGGAATACACCACAATTTTTTTTATTCATTTTGCATTGATAGGCTTTTGGGGTAATTTGCAGCTTAGAGCTATTATAAATAGTGCTGTTGTGAATATTTTTATATATTTCTTTTGCTCAACTTAGATGTTTCTTTTGGTTGTGTTCTTAAGAGTTTACTTGCTATGTCATAGGTTGGTCAACTTTAGTAGATGTTGCTAAACAGGTTTCCACAGCAGTTCTACCAATTTATACTCCCACAAACAGTGTATGAGCATTCTGATTTTCTTTCTTTCTTTCTTTCTTTTTTTTTTTTTTGATACGGAGCCTCGCTTTGTTGCCCAGGCTGGAGTGCAGTGGCGGGATCTCGGCTCACTGCAAGCTCCGCCTCCCTGTTTCATGCCATTTTCCTCCCTCAGCCTCCCGAGTAGCTGGGACTACAGGTGCATGCTGCCATGCCCGGCTAAGTTTTTGTATTTTTAATAGAGATAGGGGTTCACCAGTTTCACGTGTTAGCCAGGATGGTCTCGATCTCCTGACCTCGTGATCCACCTGCCTCGGCCTCCCAAAGTGCTGAGATTACAGGCATGAGCCACCACACCTGGCTGAGTGTTCTGATTTTCTACTTTCTCACCAATCCTTGGAATCTTTTTGTCTTTTACATTTTGGTTATTTAGTAGATTTGTGGTTATAATGCATTATTTTCTAGTTGCTAATAACTAATTAATGTGAGCAACTTTATTTATTGGCCACTTGGCTATCCTTTTTTGAGAAGTACCTGTTTAAATCTTTTGCCTGTTTAAAAATTTGCACATTGGTCTTTCTCTCTCTCTTTTTTTCTTTTCTTTTTTGAAACGGGGTCTGGCCTAATCACCCAGGCTGGAGTACATTGGCTTGATCATAGCTCACTGTGGCCTCAAACGCCTGGGCTCAGAGGATCTTCCCACCTCAGCCTCCCAAGCAGCTGGGACTACCAGTCCACACCACCACACCCGGATAATTTTTTCTGTTTTTTTTGTAGAGACAGTCTCGCCTGATTGCCCAGGCTGATCTCAAACTCCTGGGCTCAAGTGATTCTCCCAGCTCAGCGTCCCAAAGTGCTGGGATTACAGGCGTGAGTCACCATACCTGGCTGAATTTTTCTTAGGTATTCTGGATATGGTTCATTGGTCAGAAATATTTATTCCAGATCTCTTCTCCCACTTAATAGTTTATGTTTTTACTCTCATAATGATGTCCTTTGATGAGCAGAGGTTTGTAATTGTCATATACAGCAGGAAACGGTAAACTTTTTCTGTAAAATACCAGATATTTTGGGCCTTTTGGGTCATATGGTTTGTGATGCAAGTACTTGCTTTTGCTGCTATTGTGTGAAAGTAGCCACAAGAAATACATGAATGTGAATTTGCTTCAGTAAAACTTTACAAAAACAAGAGTGGACTACATTTGACCCGTGGACCATTATTTGCCATTTCCTGATACAGAACAATTTAGTAAAATTTTTCTGTGTTGTTAATACTTTTTGTGTTCTTATAGAAATCTTTGCCTTTTTTTTTTTTTTTTTTTTTGAGACGGAGTTTCGCTCTTGTTGCCCAGGCTGGAGCGCAATGGCGCGATCTCAGCTCACTGCAACCTCCGCCTCCCGGGTTCAAGCGATTCTCCTGCCTCAGCCTCTTGAGTAGCTGGAGTTACAAGTATGCGCCACCATGCCTGGCTGGTTTTGTATTTTTAGTAGAGACGGGGTTTCTCCATGTTGGTCAGGCTGGTCTCGAACTCCTGACCTCAGGTGATCTGCTTGCCTAGGCCTCCCAAAGTGGTAGGATTACAGGCATGAGCCACCACGCCTGGCCAGAAATCTTTGCCTTTTCTGAAGTCATGTATATATTCTACTGTATTTTCTTCAAGAAGCTTTATTATTTATTTATTTTGAGATGCAGTATTGCCCTGTAGCCCAGGCTGGAGTGCAATGGCGCGATCTTGGCTCCCTGCAACCTCTGCCTCCTGGGTTCGAATGGTTCTGCTGCCTCAGCTTCCTGAGTGGCTGTAGCTGGGATTACAGGCGCCCGCCACCACGCCCAGCCTTTTTTTTTTTTTTTTTTAAGATAAAGCCTGGCTCTGTCACCCAGGCTGGAGTGCAGTGGCACCATCTCAGCTCACCGCAACCTCCGCCTCCCGGATTCAAGCGATTCCCTTGCCTCAGCCTTCAGAGTAGCTGGGATTACAGGTGCCTGCCACCACGCCTGGCTACTTTTTGTATTTTTAGTAGAGATGTGTTTCACCATGTTGGTCAGGCTGGTCTCGAACTCCTGACCTTGTGATCGGCCCGCCTCGGCCTCCCAAAGTGCTGGGATTACAGACATGAGCCACCGCGCCTGGCCTATTTTTTGTATTTTTAGTAGAGACGGAGTTTAACCATGTTGGCTAGGGTGGTCTTGAACTCCTGACCTCATGATCCGCCTGCCTTGACCACCCAAAGTGCTGGGATTACAGGCATGAGCCACCGTGCCTGGCCTGTTTTACATTTTAAACTTATAATTCTTTTTTTTTTTAATTCACTTTTTATTTAATTAGTTTTTCTTTCTTTTTTTTTTTTTTGAGACAGAGTCTTGCTCTGTTGCCCAGGCTGGAGTGCAGTGGCGCGATCTCACTGCAAGCTCTGCCTCCCGGGTTCACGCCATTCTCCTGCCTCAGCCTCCCAAGTAGTTGGGACTACAGGCTGCCACCGTGCCTGTCTAATTTTTGTATTTTTTTTTTTAGACGGGGTTTCACCTTGTTAGCCAGGATGGTCTCGATCTCCTGACCTCATGATCAGCCCTCCTCAGCCTCCAAAAATGCTCCGGTTACAGTCATGAGCCACCGTGCCCGGCCTTAATTAATTTAGTTTTTGAGACAGACTCTCACTCAGACTGAAGTGCAGTGGTGCGATCTTGGCTCACTGCAGCCTCCACCTTCTGGTTTCAACCAGTTTTCCTGCCTCGGCCTCGCGAGTAGCTGGGATTACAGATGTGCATAACTGCCCGGATAATTTTTATTTATTTATTTATTTTTGAGACAGAGTCTTGCTCTGTCATCCAGGCTGGAGTGCACTGGCACGATCTCAGCTCACTGCAGCCTGTGCCTCCTGGGTTCAAGCGATTCTCCTGTCTCAGTTTCCCAAGTAGCTGGGATTACAAGTGCCCGCCACCATGCCTGACTAATTTTTCTATTTTTAGTAGAGACAGGGTTTCACCATGTTGGCTAGGCTGGTCTCGAACTCCTGACTTACAGTGGTTTGCTTGTTTTGGCCTCCCAAAGTTCTGGCATTACAGGCGTGGGGCACTGTGCCTAGCCTAGGGTTGTATTTTTTACCTTGCATGATTACCACTTTGACTTTTAGTTGTTTCTTTTTTTTCCTCCCTTTGATTTTTGCACCTGGGGATTTGCTTTCTTTCTAGGAATTCAGCTGCTCATTTAAAATAATGCGTGTTACTTTTACCCAACATTTCTACATGTTTATAGTGGTAGAGTGTAATAGTTCTTTAGTATACAATATTGCTGGAGCCAGCAACACTTTTCTCATCTGTAAAATGGGTGTAAAAGAGTAAAGTTCAGGCCAGGAGCCGTGGCTCACACCTGTAATCCCAACACTTTGGGAGGCCGAGGCTGGTGGATCACGAGGTCAAGAGATCGAGACCATCCTGGCCAACATGGTGAAACCCTGTCTCTACTAAAAATACAAAAATTAGCTGGGTGTGGTGGCGCGCGCCTGCAGTCCCAGCTACTGAGGAGGCTCAGGCAGGAGAATTGCTTGAACCTGGGAGGCGGAGGTTGCAGTGAGCTGAAATTGCACCACTGCACTCCAGCCTGGCGACAGAGCGAGACTCAGTCTCAAAAAAAAAAAAAAAAGAGTAAAGTTCATATGCTTGTTGTGACAAGTAAATGAGGAAATAAGTCAAAAGTGCTTCATGATAAATTCTCAGTGATTGGTGTCAATGCTAATACTTTTTGTTGTCTCCAAGACTATTACGGTAGCAGTGACCTATCATTAGAGGTGCTGATAATAATACAAATTCCAAATAAGTTTAATAGATAAGTAAATGTATGGAATTTTTGACGTGTGTCATTTTATTTTGTGAGGTATAAGAATTCTGGAATTTAAATGATGTATTTTTTTCTCTTTCAACCATTTTCAAAGTGTGAGGATGACTTTGTGATTTCTTGTGAACTTTCTTGGTTTCTTGGACACATTCTCTGCTTATTTACTACTTCACATCCCTTTTCTGGCACAGTCATTTATTGACTGATAGACCTAAACATAGTGTTAGAAATGTGAATACTCCTTTCATAGAAACACGTTTCTTTTTACCAATTGTTAGCACTACTTTGTCTTTTTTTTTTTTTTTTGAGATGGAGTTTTGCTCTTGTTGCCCAGACTGGAGTGCAGTGGCGCAATCTCAGCTCACTGCAACCTCCGCCTCCCGAATTCAAGCGATTCCTGCCTCAGCCTCTCGAGTAGCTGGGATTACAGGCGTGCACCACCACGCCCAGCTGATTTTTTTTGTATTTTTAGTAGAGACGGGGTTTCACCTTGGCCAGGCAGGTCTTGAACTCCTGACCTCAGGTGATCCGCCCGCCTCGGCCTCCCAAAGTGCTCAGATTACAGGCATGAGCCATCGCACCCGGCCTACTTTGTCTTTTATGAATAAATAAAGGAATAAAGAAATAAGGAATCCATGGCACAAATTATTGTAGTAGATTTATCTTCTCTTTTCTTCTTTTTTTTTTTTTGGAGATGGAGTCTCGCTCTGTTGCCCAGGCTGGAGTGCAGTGGCGCGTTCTCAGCTCACTGCTACCTCCACCTCCCGGGTTCAAGTGATTCTCGTGTCTCATCCTCCTGAGTAGCTGGGACTACAGACGTGTCCCACCACGTCCGACTAAGATGGGGTTTTACCATGTTGGCCAGGATTGTCTCAGACTCCTCACCTCGTGATCCGCCCCCCTTGGACTCCCAAAGTGCTGAGATTACAGGCGTGAGCCATAGTGCCCGGCCTAGATTTATTCTAAGTTTCATTCAGCTCAGCAAGATTTTAGGTGGGCTATAAATAAGTAGGGTGAGACCACTTATATATACCCAGGATAAGATCAGATTAAATTTCCAATAGAGTCAGCCAGGGATAGCATTGTTTATTAAAAGCAATTGGGTCACACAGTTGAGAGTAGAGGCAGCCTGTTAGAGTTGACTTTGACCCCCCGAGTCTCTAATTGGAGTGTTCAGCTGTTGAGATACTCATATAAGGCATCATTTTGCTGGCTCTAGAAATTTCAGTTTTTGCTACTTTTTTTTGTTTGTTTTTTTCAGACAGGACTGTGATCATGGGTCACTGCAGCTTCAGCCTCCTAGGCTCAACTAGCCCTCCTGACTCAGCCTACTGGGTAGCTGGGAGGTACATCCTACCATACCGGGCTAATTTTATTTTAATTATTTTCTAGAGACAGGGTTTCGCTCTGTTATGTTGCTCAGGGTGTTCTTGTACTCCTGGCCTGAAGTGATCCTCCTGTCCCGGCCTCTCAACGTGTTAGAATTACAGGTGCGAGCCACTGCATCTGGCTGCCTTTTTATTCTTTAGGTTTTCCAATACGAATTAACAAGTATTTGCTCTAACATCCTGTGCTTTTTATTTAGGGAGTGTTTAAGAACTATACTCATTTTGAATTAGGGCAGGGCCTCTTCAGCATGGGGGTTTATAGGATGGGGCTGGAATGGGAGATACAGTCAAGGTTCAGTGAATGTCTCTAAGAAGTTTCTTGTTCCTATCTCCAGCTTTCCATTACCTGACTTTGATTTCTCACGTTTTCATTTGGGTGATTGTGCTACTGAGCTTTTTTGAGCCAATCCCAAGTCCGTTTCTATCCCAAATCCATTTGTGTGCAAGCCGTAAGAATCCTTGATGTATGGATAGGCCTTGCCCCTGCCAGTACCATTTTATTCTGCCACATCTGTAGAGGTTTGTTGTTGTTGTTGTTTTTGAGATGAAGTCTCGCTCTGTCACCCAGGCTGGAGTACAGTGGCGCAATCTCAGTTCATCGCAACCTCTGCCTCCCGGGTTCAAGTGATTCTCCTGCCTCAGCCTCCTGAGTAGCTGGGATCACAGATGTGTGCCACCATGTCCTGCTAATTTTTTTGTATTTTTAGTAGTAATGGAGTTTCACCATGTTGGTCAGGCTGATCTTGAACTCCTGACCTCGTGATCCACCCTCCTCTGCCTCCCAAAGTGCTAGGATTACAGGCGTGAGCTACTGCGCCTGGCCAAGGTTTTTATCTCGTTGAACTTCATTATTGGAACGAGTACCTTTGATAGGTTCATGAGTTCCCTCTATTCCTTTTTATTTATTTTTATTTTTAAATAATATAGACAAGGTCTCCCTATGTTACCCAGGCGGGTCTCGAACTCCTGGGCTCAAGAGATCTTCCTACTGTGGCCTCCCAAAGTGCTGGGATTACACTACTTTTATGTATATTTTACCACTGGAAAATTGAATGTCAGTTTTGTTTTCTTTTTTTTTTTTTGAGACAGAGTCTTGCTCTGTTGCCCAGGCTGGAGTGCAGTGGCGTGATCTCAGCTCACTGCAACTTCCGCCTCCTGGGTTCAAGCGATTCTTCTGCCTCAGCCTCCCAAGTAGCTGGGACTACAGGTGCCTGCCACCATGCCCAGCTAATTTTTGTATTTTTGGTAGAGACAGGGTTTCCCCATATTGGCCAGGCTGGTCTTGAACTCCTTACCTCGTGATCAGCCTGCCTTGGCCTTCCAAAGTGTTGGGATTATAGGCATGAACCACCACGCCTGGCCATCTGTTTTCTACTTCATTCTCATCATCTGTCCCTGTAGTGGCTGAATAAAAGTTACTTTGTCGGCCAGGCGCGGTGGCTCACGCTAGTAATCCCAGCACTTTGGGAGGCTGAGGCGGGCGGATCACCTAAGGTCAGGAATTCAAGACCAGCCTGGCCAACCTGGTGAAACCCTGTCTCTACTAAAAATACAAAAATAAGCCTGGCGTGGTGGCACGTGTCTGTAATCCCAGCTACTCAGGAGGCTGAGGCAGGACAGTCCCTTGAACCCGGGAGGCAGAGGTTGCAGTCAGCTGAGATTGCGCCACTGCACTCCAGCCTGGGTGACAAGAGTGAGACTCTGGCTCAAAAAAAAAAAAAAAAATTACTTTGTCTTAAGCCTATATTTGGTAATGATTTCATTTTTCAAATTTAATATCTGTTGAGAAATTGACCTTAAATTATTTATATAGATGTTTTATTGTTATGGCCAGCTCAGTATATATTTCTGAGTAGCGTGGATCTCTAATTTTAAGTGGTGTCAATATAGTTGAACCGTTGAGAAAATTCAGATTACCTATGTTGTCAGGTGGCACATTGCTGAATATTGGTGATAGATTTGAATAAGCACTGTTCCTGTCCACAAGGAATTCATATTCCACGTTAAATATATGAATCAGTCATGTCACTATTATGCTGAAGTGCAATAGTGATTACATGCATGGTTTGAGGAGAACATTTTAGACCAATCTGGGGATTTAGGGAAGGCTTTCTGTAGGAGAGGTAAGTCTCATTCTACTGTAGTAGATACCCACCTATTACATTAGTCTATTTATTTATTTATTTATTTTTGAGATGGAGTTTCGTTCTGTCGCCAAGCTGGAGTGCCCTGGCGCGATCCCGGCTCACTGCATCCTCTGCCTCTCGGGTTCAAGTGATTCTCCTGCCTGAGCCTCCCAAGTAGCTGGGACTACAGGCGTGCACCACCACACCCAGCTAATTTTTGTATTTTTAGTAGAGACATGGTTTCACCATGTTGGCCAGGATGGTCTTGATCTCTTGACCTTGTGATCCGTCCACCTTGGCCTCCCAAAGTGTTAGGATTATTGGCATGAGCCACCGCGCCCGGCCTACATTAGTCTATTTTAAGATGTCAGCACTACAGAATTATAATGACTTGTGCATTTTCTTTCTTTTTTTTGTTTTTTTGAGACGGACTCTTGCTCTGTCACCCAGGCTGGAGTGCAGTGGCACGATCTTGGCTCACTGCAAGCTCCATGTCCCGGGTTCATGCTATTCTTCTGCCTCAGCCTCCTGAGTAGTTGGGACTACAGGCGCCTGCCACCACGCCCGGCTAAGTTTTTGTATTTTTATTATAGACGGGGTTTCACCATGTTAGCCAGGATGGTCTCGATCTCCTGACCTCGTGATCCACCCGCCTCGGCCTCCCAAAGTGCTCGGATTATAGGCATGAGCCACCTTTTTTATTTGCCTGCCCCCTCCCTCTATCCCTCTCCCCGCCACCAAACTCTCTCTTTCTCTCTGTCTCTTTCTCTGTGTGTGTGTGTGTGTGTGTGTGTGTGTGTGTGTGTGTAATTTAGAGGGTCTCACTTTGTGTGTGTGTGTGTGTGTGTGTGTTTAATTTAGAGGGTCTCACTTTGTCATCCAGGCTGGAGTGCGGTGGTGTGGTCACAGCTCACTGTAGCCTCAACTTCCCCAGCTCAAGCAATCCATTTACCTCAGCCTCCTGAGTTGCTGGGACCACAGGCATGTGCCACTATACACGGCTCATTTTTGTTTTATAATTTATTTTACAGATGAGGTTTCGCTATGTTGCCCAGGATGGTCTTGAACTCCTGATCTCATATGATCCTGCCTCGTTGGCCTCCCAAAGTGCTGGTTTTATAGGCGTGAGCCACTGTGCCTGGCCTATTTATTTTTTAAAATTTTATGTATATTTAATTATGTTAGAATATCTGTAACAAAATATGCCATTTAAATGATTTTTATTTGTTGTTTGAGATAGGGTCTCCCTCTGTTACAGTGGCATGACATCAGCTCACTTCAACCTCCGCCTCCCATGTTCAAGTGATCCTCCCACCTCAGCCTCCCAAGTAGCTGGGACTGCAGGTGCGTGCCACCACGCCCGGCTAATTTTTGTATTTTTTGGTAGAGATGGGATTTCACCATGTTGGCCAGGCTTGTCCCAAACTTCTGACCTCAAGTGATCCACCCAACTCGGCCTCCCAAAGTGCTGGGATTACAGGATACTTTTTATTTTTATTTATTACTATTTTTTTTTAAACAGATGAGGTCTCACTATGTTGACCAGGTTGGTCTTCTACTCTTGGGCCCAAGTGATCCTCCTGCCTCAGCCTCCCAAAGGTTTGGGATTATGGGATGGAGAAACTATGCTCACTTCTGTATCTATTAAACAATAACTTTCATTCCTTGTCCCTCTTTCCTTGGCAACCACCATTCTGCTTTTTGTCTTTTTAATGTTTGCCACCTGTGTGGTTCTTTCCAGTATATTATTTTGTAGTAATAGTTTTTAGAGAAAAAAATGCATGGGTGTTTCTAATAACACTTCATCTTATTTAGCCTATTCGATGCTCAGTTTATATTGTTTTTACCTTCATAATGTGGAAATTATTCACCATTTCGTTTAATTTGAGCTATATTTTTAATCTGTAAAACACAGATCTCTTGAATTGTGGCATAGATTTTAGCTATTAGTTATAGTTTTATATAGTTACACCACATTTTTATGGTCATTAAAATATTATAATAGGCCGGGTGCAGTGGCTCATGCCTGTAATCCCAGCACTTTGGGAGGCCAAGGTGGGCGGATCACTTGAGATCAAGAGTTTCAGATCAGCTTGGCCAATATGGCAAAAGTTTGTCTTTTAAATATGCAAAAAACAGAAAAAAAATTAGCCAGGCGTATTGGCACTTGCTTGTAATCCCAACTACTTGGGAGGCTGAGATACGAGAATTCCTTGAACCCGGAAGGCAGAGGCTACAGTGAGCCATGATCACCCAGCTGTACTCCAGTCTGAGCAACACAGTGAGACCCTGTTTCAAAAAGATAAAAAAGTATAATAAAAGTGTTCACTTACAATTTTTGCATAATTTATGTTTTTATTTTTATTTTTATTTTTTTTTGTTGAGACAGTCTCACTGTGTCGCCCAGGCTGGAGTGCAGTGGCGTGATCTTGGCAACCTCTGCCCCTGGGTTCAAGCGATTCTCCTGCCTCAGCCTCCCGAGTAGCTGGGATTACATGCGCCCGCCACCATGCCTGGCTAATTTTTGTATTTTTAGTAGAGATGGGGCTTCACCATGTTGGCCATGCTGGTGGCAAACTCCTCACCTCACATGATCCACCCGCTTTGGCCTTCCAAAGTGCTGGGATTACAGGCGTGAGCCACCACGGCTGGCCTAATTTTTGTATATTTATAGTCAAGAATTTATAAGGCGAAGAAGTCCACTATCCTTATATTTCTTTTTTTCTTTTGTTTCTTTGTGACAAAGTTTCACTTCCTTGCCCAAGCTGGCCTCAAACTCCTGGCTTCAAGCAGTCCTCCCTTCCTCCCTGCCTTCTTTCTCAACCAGAGTACTGGGGTTACAGGCATTTTCTTTGGAACCATTTTGATTTAATTTTTTTATAAAAAAATTTGTTTTTTGAGATAAGGTCACACTCTGTCACCCAGGCTGGATTTGTCACCATCACAGTTCACTACAGCTTGACTTCCCATGCTCATGCAATCCTCCTACCTCAGCCTCCTGAGTAGGTGGGACTATAGGCGTGTGCCACCATGCCTGGCTAATTTTTATATTTATATTTATATTTATATTTATATTTATATTTTTTTGAGACAAATTCTGGTCTTATTGCCCAGGCTAGAGTATAGTGGCATGGTCTCAGCTCACTGCAACCTTTGCCTCCCAGGTTCAAGCCATCCTCCTACCTCAGCCTCCCAGTAGCTGGGGCTATAGACACACTCCCCCCATGCCTGGCTAATTTCTTTTGCATTTTTTGTTGAGACGGGGTTTCACCATGTTGCCCAGGCTGGTCTTGAACTCCTGTGCTCAAGCCATCTGCCCGCTTCGGCCTGCCAAATGCTGGGATTACAGGTGTGAGCCACTCCTGCACCTGGCCTAATTTTTAAATTTTTTGTAGAGGTAGGATCTCACTGTGTTGCCCAAGCTGGTCTCAGACTCCTGGGGTCAAGTGATTCTTTCACCTTGGTGTCTCAAAATGTTAGAATTACTGGTGTGTAGCCAGGCGCGATGGCTCATGCCTGTAATCACAGCACTTTGGGAGGTTGAGGCGGGCAGATCACCTGAGGTTGGGAGTTCGAGACCAGCCTGGCCAACATAGAGAAACCCTGTCTCTACTAAAAATGCAAAATTAGCCGGGCGTGGTCATGCATGCCTGTAATCCCAGCTACTTAGGAGGCTGAGGCAGGAGAATCACTTGAACCTGGGAGGCGTAGGTTGCAGTGAGCCGAGATAGCACCATTGCACTCCAGCCTGGGCAACAAAAGCAAAACTCTATCTCAAAAAAAAAAAAAAAAAAAAAAAAAAATTACTGATGTGAGCCACTGCTCCTGGCCTATATTTAGCTTTTAAAAATCTTTCTTTTGACAGACTAATTACTCAAATTATAATATGTTTATGGAATTTAAAAGGAATTCTTTTGGGGAGGGGTATGGGGTCTTGCTATATTGTCCAGGCTGGTTTTGAATTTCTGTGCTCAAGTGATTCTTTCATCTCAGCCTCCCAAGTAGCTGCGACTATAGGTGTGAGCCACTGTACTGGCTACAAGAAAGTAGTTTCAGTTCAGTTTATTTCATTTGATTTTTCTTGAGACAGCATCTCACTCTGTCATCCAGGGCTGGAGTGCAGTAGGGCGATCAGGGCTCACCGCAGGCTCAACCTCTCAGGCTGAAGTGATCCTCCCACCCCAGCCTCCTGGATAGGATTGCAGGTGTGTGCCACAATGCACAGCTAATTTTTAAATTTTTTTCTAGAGACTGGATCTCCCTGTGTTGCCCAGACTGGTCTTGAACTCCTGGGCTTAAGTGATCCTCCTGTTTTATGCTCCCAGAGTGTTGGGATTACAGGCATGAGCCACCATGCCCAGCCTAATCTACTTTTAGAAAAATGTATTGATTCCTCAGTTTATTCAAGAAGATGTTTAAGGAGGTTGTTTAATTAGTATTTGTTTATATATTTGAATTTATAAAACTTAGAATTCAGACATGAGTAATTTTGTCAGAAGCTTTATTTTTCTCATGTGTAATTTGTATCATTTTTAGGCAAAGTGTTTCATGGATTTCAAAGCTGGAGGCACCTTATGTCACATTCTTGGGGCTGCTTACAAGTATAAAAATGAACAGGGATGGTAAGTTTTTGTATTTGTTTGCATGTTTTGATCTTAAGTTATTTACTTTTAAGTCCTGTTTCCTTGTGTTAGAAAACCCTGTAAGCACATGATGATTAATGTGTTTTACCAAGAGCCCTAATTTACCTTGTTTCTACACCCAAGAAAAATATCAAGCAACCACGTATTTATTTATTTTTGAGACAGGTTCTTAAAAATAGGACCAACCAAGGCTGTTGGCAAGGCTAGAAGTGCGGTGGTGCAATCTCAGGTCACTGCATCCTGCGCCTCAGATTCAAGCAATTCTCATGCCCCAGCCTCCTGAGTAGCTGGGACTGTAGGCGTGCACCACCATGCCTGGCTAATTTTTCTATTTTTATTAGAAATAGGGTTTTGTCATGTTGGTCAGGCTGCTCTCAAACTCCTGGCCTCAAGCACTCCACCCATCTCAGCCTCCCAAAGTGCTGGGATTACAGGCGTGAGCCACCGCACCCGGCCACAACCAAGTATTTATTAGGGAAGTGATTTCTTATATTTGATTTTTATAGTAACAGGTGTACATTGTTAGCAAATTAGAAGGTAGGCTTGCCATGAAATGTGTGTGTATAATGAACTCATACATTATATTTGAAGTGGATTTGTTTGTTTGTTTTGTTTTTTTGAGACTTAGTTGCGCTTTCTCGCCCAGGCTGGAGTGAAGTGGCGCGATCTCAGCTCACTGCAACCTTCCAGTGATTCTCCTGCCTCAGCCTCCTGAGTAACTGGGATTATAGGCACCTGCCACCACATGCCCAGCTAATTTTTGCATTTTTAGTAGAGATGGGGTTTCACCATGTTGGCCAGGCTGGTCTCGAACTCCTGACCTCAGGCGATCTACCTTCCAAGGTGCTAGGATTACAGGTGTGAGCCACCGTGCCTGGCCAGATAGCAGTTTTAAGAGATAAAGTTATCTTGGCCTTCAAGAGTATTCCATTTTGCTATCCTCAGGACAGGGATAAAAGGAGAAATACAGATCTTTGCCTAGGTCAGTGTTGGAGATAGATTGAGAATCCCTGCAGATATTCCTGCCATTTTGCTCCCTTCAGTCTTTTCCCCTTTTCTAGCTGTCTCTTGGTACTATTTCTTTTTTTTCTCTTGAACTCTGGAGTTTCCATCAGTTACTGGGACTAGTGATGTCCTGAGCTGTGGGGTTGTCAGGGACAGTTCACAGGGTAGGGTTGGG
The DNA here is from genome assembly GCF_029289425.2 of Pan paniscus. Lineage (NCBI taxonomy): Eukaryota > Metazoa > Chordata > Mammalia > Primates > Hominidae > Pan > Pan paniscus. The sequence goes on along the minus strand of NC_085926.1, from coordinate 47,702,156 downwards.
GGAGTGGAGTATATTGTCCTGAAATTGTTTGGTATTTTCAGTTGAGTTAGCTGTGCACAGTTTATAACCTTAGCATCTTTCCAGGAGAATACACATGTAATTTATATATTTTACTTTAAAAGTTAAGCTAACCCAGTACTTTACGGTTGGGAAGTGCAAATAAATATTTAGATCAACAATAAGGACAAGTGTGTAATTAAATAAATTATTTATATAGTAAATAGTAGGAGATACAAACTTACATGTGTATTTACTGAAACTTTTTATATATGGATGGTGTTTAATAGATATTGATTTGGATCACCTGAGGTCAGGAGTTCGAGTCCAGACTGGCCATCATGGCGAAACCCTGTCTCTACTAAAAATACAAAAAAAATTAGCCAGACTTGGTGGCAGGCACTTGTAATCCCAGGTACTCAGGAGGCTGAGACAGGAGAATTGCTTGAACCCGGGAGACGGAGGTTGCAGTGAGCTGAGATTGCGCCACTGCACTCCTGCCTGGGCTGTCTCCAAAAAAAAAGATATTGACTAAAGTAGCATGAGACTTGTTTCTTTTTGTTATCAGAGGTAGCTCTCTGTTTTCCAGTTCTGTGTCTAGCTCTGATGTTGGACCTCTCACGATGGTATTCCCTATCTAGGAGCAATGGCATGTCTCTGTACTTGTAGAGATGGTTTGTACCCTACTGTTAACTCTGGGTTCCCAGTTGGAACTCTTTTCTGTCCTTGGTTCTTGTTTAGCTTTTATCACAAGTCCTAACCTGGACACTTGAGGATAGAATACCAAAGTGATATGATTTTTCCTAGGTCACATATTGTGGAATTTGCTTTGTGTCTGTAGTTTCTGCACAATGAAAAATTTTTTTTTTTTTTTGAGACATAGTCTCGCTCTGTCACCCAGGCCGGAGTGCAGTGGTGTAATCTCGGCTCACTGCAACCTCTACCTCTCAGGTTCAAGAAGTTCTCCTGCCTCACCCTCCTGAGTAGCTGGGATTGCAGGTGCCTGCCACCACACATGGCTAATTTTTGTATTTTTAGTAGAGACCAGGTTTCTCCATGTTGGCCAGGCTGGTCTTGAACTCCTGACCTCAGGTGACCCGCCAGACTCGGCCTCCCAAAGTGCTGGGATTACAGGCATGAGTCACCGTGCCCGGCCACAGTGAAGTATTTTTATCTGAAATCACTTGCAGTAGTTTAGAAAGATACGTGTAATACAGGCCGGGTGCAGTGGCTTGTCTCAAAAAAAAAAGAAAGATATATGTAATACAGTTCCCTTAAAATTAAAAGTGGGACTAAAAAAGACGTAAAGGATAGGGTTAGCATTGTCAGGAATAAGAATTTTTCCAAGTCTTTTATGCAGATTGTGCCAGAATTATTTCCTTTCAGGTATAGTTATGTATCCAGTTTCAGTGTGCACCTTCTGTCGTCTCTTGTGCCTCGCACACTTGAAGTGAGTGCATATTTTAGTAACTCCCCACTCTGTTTGGATATCTGAATACTGACCTGTCATTCTTGCCCCATGCCTAACATGCCTCTCAGAACTTTGTCTGTGTTCTTTAATTGAACCTCACAGTCTAGGTTGCATTTCTGGCTTTAGGTCCAAAGTTTGGTGGTTTTGTTATTATGGCAAGCACTATTTTCTTCTTATTTCATTGTGGTTCTGCTTTCTTACTGACTTCTCAGTAGTCTTTGTTTTAGTCTCTAGTGACACGAAGCTCTAATGTCATGCATATGAGGTTGAATGGGAATACCTGGTAATTACTAGCATATTTGTGAAGAGACTGTACAGATTAATATTACAGAATTGGCCAGCTGTGGTGGCTCATGCCTGTAATCCCAGCACTTTGGGAGGCTGAGGTCAGCAGATTGCTTGAGCCCAGGAGTTTGAACCCAGCCCAGGCAATGTGGGAAAACTCAGCCTCTACAAAAAATAGGAAAATTAGCTGGGTGTGGTGGTGCATGCCTATAGTCCCAGCTACTCGGGATGCTGAGGTGGGAGGATCACTTGAGTTCAGGATGTAGAGGCTGCAGTGAACCAAGATTGCACCACTGCACTCCAGCCTGGGTGACAGAGACCCTGTGTCAAAAACAGAAAGAGAGATTACAGAATTGAAATGTTAAGTTTGATCTTTCTGGATGTTTCTAAATAGGTAAAATCAATGAGTGTCTTATTTATGGTTTTTCTCCTGAAGGATAAAACTTTGTATAGAGTTGAAGTATAGTTATATGTAACTGAAGGATAACAAGTTTGACCTATTCATGGAAATCCAAATGGATCTCCCAAAGGAGAGATTAAATACCAAGTTCAATTAAGTAATAGAGAATTGACTGTTAGTGCCCACATGCCCAGAGATTAGGACGTTGTTTATTTTTTCCTACAGTTCTAAAGAGATTGTTACATGTTTTTTTTTTTTTTCTTTTTTGAGACGGAGTCTTGCTCTGTCACCCAGCAGGCTGGAACCCTATCTTGAGAATGTTTATATTAAGTTTTGCTTTCTAATAATACAGAAAGATGTTCAAGCTTCAACCCGAAAGAGGAATGCAAATTAGAACTATAATCATTAGGCTGGTGTGGTGGCTCATGCCTGTAAAAGGGCATCAGAAGCAAACTTCTAAAAGGAAAAACAAAAATGCACTGAGCCAAAGGCAAGACAACAATAGAACCAAACAGTTTTGTGGGGAAGTGACAAAAGCTGGCCTCAAATAAGGAGCTTTGTATGATGACAGCAAGCTATAATACCCTGGAGACCATCCCCACAGGATGGTCTAGTATGCCATACCCCAAAAGGGTAGCAAACATCATAGTGGTGCCAGGTGTGGTAACTCACAGCTATAATCCGAGCACTTTGGGAGGTTGAGGCAGAAGAATCACTGAAGTCCAGGAGTTCAAGACTAACCTGGGCAACATAGCAAGACCCCATCTCTATTTTTTAAAATAATAGTAAAATAAATAGATATCCTGGAGGCAATTAGAGCTCTGAAAACAGGTATACAAGTATGAAGAATGAGGGGTGAAGAATTGAAGAATAAGGAAAGGAAAATATATTTGTTATTCATTAAATGGAAGTGTATCGTAAAGATACTCATCCTTGTCTTCACGTTGAGTAGTTGGAGGAGTAAGAGGAAAGAGAAAGGCTGTTCTTGCTTTCTTGGATGGTAGAGGTAGAAGAAAATCCACATATGAATAGACCTCATTTCCAGCCTATGTTGTTTAAGGGTCAAGTTTAGATATTTTGCCATGTATTTATTTCTCAAATAGGATTTTAGAAAGTGTAATAACACTACCATTATTACAGATATGAAAATTAGCAATAAGTTTTAATATTAAATCGTTGAGTGTTCAAATTTCCCTTATCTCATAAATGATTTTTATATCTTATTTGAATTAATATTCAAACAAGGTGCAGTGCAGACATTGCCTTTGGTTGATACGACTAACTCTCTTCGAAAAAGTTAAAGTTTTCTATCTCTTCCGTCTCTTTTCCTCACAGGTACCTCCCGCTCTACTGAAACAGTTGTCTCGTAGGATTGTCCATGTTTTATTAGATTTTGCTTATATGCCTCCAGTTTATCATTTAACATGGTCTTCTAAATTTCTTGTAAACTGGTGGTAGAAGCTTAGTCTGATTTGGTTCCTTATCTTTTTTTGGCAACAATAATAATCATAGATAATGTTTTATTCTTCTATCTGGAGGTATACAATATCTGGTTGTTTATGTGTGTAATGGGCAGACATTGATGTTCACTGCCTAGAGTCATTTCATTACAACTTTACAAAGTCACAATATTCTAATTTTGAAAATTAGATTGTAGGTTTTTTTTTTTTTTTTTTTGAGTCAGAGTCTCCCTCTGTCGCCCAGGCTGGAGTGCAGTTTATGGTTTGCTCTGTAAAGCTGCACATTCTTCTAGCCAGTAGGGCTGTAAAGGAAAAGTTTTAAAAACCTGGCTATTGTCCTCAAGGTATCTAATGAGATGTCTCACTAACAAGATAGTTCTTTGATGGGGCTGTATCAGCATTGTGCACAGGATGCATTAAGAACATGAAAGGGCGGCGCACTGGCTCATGCCTATAATCCCAGCACTTTGGGAGGCTGAGGTGGGTGGATCACGAGGTCAGGAGTTCAAGACCTGCCTGGCCCACATGGTGAAACTCCATTTCTACTAAAAATACAAAAATTAGCCGGGTGTGGGCCAGGCATAGTGTCTCACACCTGTAATCACAGTGCTTTGGGAGGCCGAGGTGGGTGGATCTCGAGGTCAGGAGTTTGAGATCAGCCCTGCCAATGTGATGAAACCCTACTTTAGTCTCTACTAAAGATACAAAAGATTAGCAGGGTGTGGTGGTGCACGCCTGTAATCCCAGCTACTCGGGAGGCTGAGGCAGGAGAATCGCTTGAACCCAGAAGGCGGAGGTTGCAGTAAGCTGAGATCGCCCCATTGCACTCCAGTCTGGATGACAGGGCGAGAGTCTGTCTTTAAAAAAAAAAAAAAAAAAAAAAAAAAAAAGATGGCCGGGCGTGGTGGCTCACATCTGTAATCTGTAATCCCAGCTCTTTGAGAGACTGAGGCGTGCGATCACCTGAGGTCAGGAGTTCGAGTCCAGCCTGGCCAACATGGTGAAACCCTGTCTCTACTTATTAAATACCTGGGTGTCGTGGAGCACACCTGTAATCCCAGCTAATCAGGAGGCTGAGGCAGGAGAATCGCTTGAATCCAGGAAGCGGAGGTTGTGGTGAATCGAGATCACACCACTGCACTCCAGCCTGGGCAATAGAGTGGGACTCCATTTAAAACAACAACAACATGAAAGAAGATAGGCTTAGCTTTATAGAGCAAGTGACTTGGGGACTGATTCTGGAAGTGATAGTGTCAGGCCCATTGAGTGGGTAGTGGGTAGCCTGGAAAGGCTATAGAGTTTAAAAAGAAAGATTGGAAGTGTGGGGAACATCTCCAGAATAAAATAGCATGACATGTGAGTTAAAAGTATGAGCTCTGGACTCAGACTGCCTAATGCTAGGTAGTACCTGGTAATGATTAAGAAAATTATAACTGGGCCAGGCGTGTTGGCTCACCCCTGTAATGTCAGCACTTTGGGAGGCTGAGGTGGGAGGATTGCTTGAGCTCAGGAATTTGAGACCAGTCTGGACCAACATAGTGAGACCTTTGGCTTTACAAAAATAAAAATAAAGAACAGTTACCTGAGTGTGATGGCTGGTGCCTATGGACCCAGCTACTCAAGGCTGAGGTTGAGGTGGGAGTATCCCCTGAGCCCAGGAGTTCAAGGTTACAGGGAGCTCTTACTGCACCAGAGCATTCCAGCCTAGGTGACACAGTGAGACTCTGCCTCAAAAAACAAAAATTATAACTATAGCTAACATTTATTGATCAGTTACTTTATATTAAACTTAAGCACTGTTGTAATATATACCTCATTTAACCTTCACAAAAGCCCACAGTAGGCTGTTATATTTATGAAGCAGTGGATCCTTGGGTTAACAAATTGCTCAAGACTAATGTAGTTTTCCACAATCCTTACTTTCAGTCACTAAGCTCTACTCCTCTCCTGGATGTTAGTGTTAAAAGAATTAAAACAGAGCAAAAACAAAGTAGGTATTGAATAAAAAGTAAGGAGAAACAGGCATTAGACATTGTAAAGATTTTACCAAATGGAGGTGACATGCTTGGGAACTTAATGTAAAGAGACATTGGAGAAGAGTTTCAAGTAAAGGTAAATAGATCAATGTTACCACATTTAGGAAAACAGTACTTGTTATTCATACTTGTGGGTTTGGGATACCCCCAGCTATCAAGTGATTTCAGATTAAGGGATAATCTCTGCTCTTGACTGCTACTGTGGCCAGTTAAAAATTTTATTTTGAGAAAACTTGTCTGTTTAAATCACAAGTCTTACAGCTGTATTAGAATTAAATACCCAAGATGCTTTCCTTTATCTAAGAGAACACAGATACTGCTGAATTTGAACAAATGATTTTTTTTTTTTTTTTGAGACGGAGTCTTGCTCTGTCACCAGGCTAGAGTGCAGTGGCGTGATCCCGGCTCACTGCAACCTCCGCCTCTCGGGTTCAAGTGATTCTCCTGCCTCAGCCTCCTGAGTAGCTGGGATTACAGGTGTGCACCACCATGCCCAGCTGATTTTTGTATTTTTAGTAGAGATGGGGTTTCACCACGTTGGCCAGGCTAGTCTTGAACTCTTGATCTCTTGATCCACCCGCCTCAGCCTCCCAAAGTGCTGGGATTACAGGCGTCAGCCACTGCGCCCAGCCTGGATCTGTGGACTACTTTTCTATAAGATGTTAAGATGTCTTAGATTTAAGGAAAATTAGATAGATATGTCATGGAATTGATACTTCATTTTCACTGAGGTGGATCTTAATATCTCTTTTATAAGGGTGTTGATACTATGTATTCTTATGTTACTGAGAGAATATCTCACACATTTTGTAGAGTTATTTTAATTTTCAAATCTTTCTAACTCATTTGCATCGAATTCTAAAACCAAGTTTTCATTTGTGTTTAAGCTGGGAGACAAATTAACTAGGGTTTTTCTTTTTTTTTAGGCGGAGGTTTGACCTACAGAACCCATCTCGAATGGATCGTAATGTGGAAATGTTTATGAACATTGAAAAAACATTGGTGCAGGTAACTTGGAAACTTAGGTTATTTAAAAAGTTTACCTTTAATATATTTTCAGTTTTAAGATTGGCTGGCCAGGCGCGGTGGCTCATGCCTGTAATCCCAGCACTTTGGGAGGCCGAGGCAAGGCGGATCACGAGGTCAGGAGATCGAGACCATCCTGGCTAACACGGTGAAACCCCGTCTCTACTTAAAATTAGCCGCACATGGTTCCGGGTACCTGTAGTCCCAGCTACTCTGGTGGCTGAGGCAAGAGAATGGTGTGAACCTGGGAGGCGGAGCTTGCAGTGAGCCGAGATTGCGCCCCTGCACTCCAGCCTGGGCAACAGAGCGAGACTCCGTCTCAAAAAACCAAAACAAAAAAAAGATTGGCTCTCAAAAAAACAAAAAAACCCACAGATTGGCTTTATTGGATTGCCAAAAGAACAAAGGAAGAAAATGTTCTGAAAGGTATTGTTTTATTATTTTTATGGGTGTTTGGGGATTAGAGCTATGATTAATCTTGTCTTTAAGAGTATTAAAATTTATGGTGAGATAATTTATGGTAATTTTCTTCATTAATTTTACCTAATGTATTGTTTGAGTTGTCTTTATTTTATTATTTTATTTTTATTTTCTTTGAGACAGGGTCTCACTCTGTCACCCAGGCTGGAGTGCAGTGGTGCAGTCAGAGCTAGGCTCACTGCAGCTTTGAACTCTCGGGCTCAAGTGATTCTCCCACCTCAGCTTCCCCTGTAGCTGGGACCACAGGCACACGCCATCACACCTGGCTAATTTTTTTATATCTTTTGTAGAAATGGGGTTTTGCCATGTTAGCCAGGCTGGTCTCAAATTCATGAATTCAAGCGATTTGCTTGCTTGGCCTCCCAAAGTTTGGGGATTACGGGCATGAACCACAGAGTCCGGCCTGCCTTCATTTTATTTAGTATAAGCACTCTTCCATCCTACTGTTCACTTGATTGAATATTTTCTTTGGATTTGTTCCATGGTTGTACCATAAATATACATATTATTTCTCTAAATGTATTATAACTTGGAAAAGAGAATGCTTAATGTCCTTATTTGTGTTTCCTAATATGTTTATTGTTTGATAATTTATGGTGATCACTAAATTAACCTTCCTGGGGAGAGGTAGCTGGCAAAAATTCAGTTAGATATTATTGTTAACTTAATATGTGAAAGTTGTTTGTCCCACAGATTCTTAGCTAGGGAAACAATTGGATATGTTTTGTTTGTTGGGTGAGGGTTTTCTTCATGATTTGGGGAGTTAACATACATGTTTTGCCATTGCTATTTTTTATTTATTTTTATTTATTTTATTTGATTTTATATATTTATTTTTTGAGATGGAATCTCACTCTGTCACCCAGGCTGGAGTTCAGTGGTGTGATCTCGGCTCACTGCAAGCTCCAACCTCCCGGGTTCACGCTATTCTCCTGCCTCAGCCTCCCGAGTAGCTGGGACTACAGGCGCCCACCACCACGCCTGGCTAATTTTTTTGTATTTCTAGTAGAGACAGGGTTTCACCGTGTTAGCCAGGATGGTCTTGATCTCCTGACCTCATGATCTGCCCATCTCGGCCTCCCAAAGTGCTGGGATTACAGGCGTGAGCCACTTGCCATTGCTATTTTTAAGATTAACTGTAATCCCTTCCGTAGCTAAAAACACTACATTAGACCATTAAAGTAAATTTGGGTAAAATTGGGGAGGAAGATTAATCTGGCAATCTGGTATTGTATCTTAATGAAAAAGTTGCTGAATTTCTTTAGGTCATGCTTCTCAATATTTTTTGTGGCAGAAAAGGTTATTTGGGGGTGGTTTGTATATTGCATAAATAATATGATATTATTTCAAAACTAAGAGAATTTGAAAGTCTGTTCTTTTCATCCTCAGAACAATTGTTTGACCAGACCCAACATCTACCTCATTCCAGACATTGATCTGAAGTTGGCTAACAAATTGAAAGATATCATCAAACGACATCAGGTAATAGACACAATCACTTCAGATAATAATAGACACGATCACTTCATTTTGTAGTTGTAAGACTCTAATAAATGACAACCATAGTAATGTTTTGGATTTTTTGATATATTTGCATCAAAAGAAATTTTTTTCTTGAGTTTTTTTTTTTTTTTCTTTTTAGAGATGAGGTGTCACTTTGTTGCCCAGGCTGGAATGCAATGGCACTATCCTAGCATCCTTGCTCACTGTAGCTTTGGACTCCTAGGCTCAAGAGATCTTCCAGTTTTTTTGTTGTTGTGGTTGAGAGAGTCTCGCGCTGTCGCCCAGGCTGGAGTGCAGGGGTGCAATCCCGGTTCATTCCATCCTCTGCCTCCGAGGTTCAAGTGATTCTCGTGCCTCAGCCTCTGAAATTGCTGGGACTACAGGTGTGTGCCACCACACCCGGCTAATTGTATTTTTCGTAGAGGTGGGGTTTTGCCATGTTGGTGAGCCTGGTCTCGAACTCCTGACCTCAAGTGATCTCCCCACCTCAGCCTTCCAAAGTGCTGGGATAACAGGCATGAGCCACTGTGCCCGGCCACAATGGTTTCTCACTATGTTCCCAGGCTGGTCTTGAATTCCTGGCTTCAAGTCATCCTCCAGCCTCGCCCTCCCAAAGTATTAGGATTGATTATAGGTGTGAGCCACCATACCTGGCCTCTTTTTGAGTTCTTAAAGTACCAGTGTTTTTTTCTCTCCCCTCATCTTTAGCCTTTAGCCTAGAGTAGCATTTAATAAAGTCATTGCTATGGAGTCGTTAGTCTTATTGTAAAGTGTGCTTACATAGACCTAAGGAAACCAGTGTATTATGTATCACAGAACCCTATATCACAGAGATTATAAAGTCAAATAGAGTTGGTAACATAATTGTTGGTAAGAAGAAATGAAATATTACTTTCAAGTAATCCTGTCTTCCCTAACCCCCCATTTTATGTATTCTGTTACATATATGATTTAAAAAAAAACAATTGAAGGCCGGGCGTGGTGGCTCACGCCTGTAATCCCAGCACTTTGAGAGGCCAAGGCGGGCGGATCACGAGGTCAAGAGATTGAGACCATCCTGGCCAACATGGTGAAACTCTGTCTCTACTAAAAATATAAAATTAGCTGGGCATGGTGGCACGCCACTGTAGTCCCAGCTACTGGGGAGGCTGAGTCAGGAGAATCACTTGAACCCAGGAAGTGGAGGTTGCAGTGAGCTGAGATGGCGCCACTGTGCTCCTGGTGACAGAGCGAGACTCCGTCTCAGAAAAATTCTGCCCCCTCAAGCTTGCTTTGTCTTGATACACATGTACTAGTACTGTGTTCTGACATCTTAGCCTTCTTCTTCTGACTTCATTTTAGGCTGAGACTTTGGGTATTTACTACATGTAAGTTTATGATTACATGTGACTAAACGGTAATTAAGCCCATCACATAGTAAGCTAGCTGAGGAAACTTATGTAGAAGATAATTTTCTGAAACATTCTTTATGTGACTGAGTTTTATGGATCCTTAGAATTGGTTGAGAAGCCTCATGAAATGTCTTTTTTTCCTGCTGCAAAAGAGATTACCAATTGTATTATGTTTTAGCATTTAGTAAAATATCTTGCATGTTCTGAAAGTTAATGTTTCTAATACTGCGTACAATTATAGATTGAGTACATTCTTCCTCTTATATATGACATCTCTCTCAAAGTGTAAGGTAATATAATTATTTTATCATATTGGGCAATCTGAAGTCCAGTTCCTTTTTTCACTAGTATCATGGCTTTGAACAGATTCCTTAAACCTCTCTCTTTTGGAATATCTTTTTATTGGATTGACTGTCAAATGCAGTTTAAAGTATATGTGGAATGTTATCAGGGCAGAAGTAGAACAAATTAACCTGCTGTTTCTTGCCTTGAAGCTGAAATTACCTACTCTTTTTGTCACCGGGTCATACTGGAAACATTTTATATATTGCCTACAGTTTATGCTGAATATTTAGCTGTTACATACGTGTGTGTGTGTGTCTGTATATACATATGTGTATACATATATATACATACATATGTGCATACATATATGTATATATACATACATGTGTATACACATATGTATATATACATATGTGCATACATATATGTATATATACATACATATGTGTATACATATATGTATATATACACACATATGTGTATATATACACATACGTATGTGTATATATACACATATATGTGTGTATATATACACATACGTATGTGTATATATACACATATATGTGTGTATACATGTATATATGTGCTTGTATATATGTATATACAAGCACATATGTGTGTGTATATATACGTGTATATATACTTTTTTTTTTTTTTTTTTGAGACAGAGTCTCGCTGTGTCGCCCAGGCTGGAGTGCCATGGCGTGATCTTGGCTCACTGCAAGCTCTGCCTCCTGGGTTCACACCATTCTCTTGCCTCAGCCTCCCGAGTAGCTGGGACTACAGGCGCCCACCACCACGCCTTGCTAATTTTTTTGTATTTTTAGTAGAGACGGGGTTTCGATCTCTTGACCTTGTGATCCGCCCGCCTCGGCCTCCCAAAGTGCTGGGATTACAGGCATGAGCCACCGCACCCGGCCCTTGCGCTGCTAATTTTTTATTTTTTAGTAGAGACGGGGTTTCACCATATTGGAAAGGCTGGTCTCGAATTCCTGACTTCATGATCTGCCCAAAGTGCTGAGATTACAGTCATGAGCCACCTTGCCCGGCCTTCTTGTTCTTTTTTTAACAACAGGTGTGCTCCACTGCCCCTGGCTATTTTATTTTTATTTTTGAAGTGACAGGGTCTTCCCTAGGCTCGTCTCAAGCTCCTGGCCTCAAGAGATTCCCCCTGCTACCTCGGCCTCCCAAAGTGCTGGGATTGCAGGCGTGAGCCACGGAACCCGCCCTGCAGCACCATCCCCCAGCCGCCCTGCTCCTTTTTTTAAATGGAAGGTTTGTGGAAACTGTGTCAAGCAAGTCTGTTGGTGCCATTTTCCCAACAGCATGTGCTTACATTATGTCTGTGTATCACATTTTGGTAATTCTCACAGTATTTCAAACTTTTTTAGTTTTTTGCTTGTTTATTTGTTTTTTTTTGAGATGAAGTCTTTCTCTGTCGCCCAGGCTGGAGCGCAGTGGCGTGATCTCGGCTCACTGCATCCTCCACCTCCCAGGTTCAAGCAGTTCTCTGCCTCAGCCTCCTGAGTAGCTGGGATTACAGGCACCCGCCACCACGTCTGGCTAATTTTTGTATTTTTAGTAGAGACAGGGTTTCACTGTGTTGGCCAGGCTGGTCTTGAACTCCTGACCTCGTGATCCACCCCCCTCGGCCTCCCAAAGTGCTGGGATTACAGGTGTGAGCCACCGCGCCTGGCTTACTTTTTTAGTATTATTATACATGTTATAGTGATCTGTGATAGGCGCTATTTGATATTATTTTAATTGCTTTGGTTTAGCACAACACCCATAGAAGATGGTGAAGTTAATTGATAAATGTATGTGTTCTGACTTCTTCACTGACTGGCCACTTCTCTATCTCTCTACCTCTCGTCTAGCCTGCCTATTCCCTGAGACCCACAAGTATTAAAATTAAGCCAATTAATAACCCTACAATGGCCTCTAGCTGGTCAAGTCAAAGGAAGAGTTGCTTATCTCTCACTTTAAATCAAAAGCTAGTAGTGATTTAGTTTAGTGAGGAAGGCATGACAAAAGCCAAGATAAGCTGAGAACTTGGCTTCTTAAGTCAAACAGCCAGGTTTTTAGTGCAAAGGAAAAGTTTTTGAGGGAAATTAAAAGTGGGACTGTAGTGAACATGCAAATGATAGGATGCAAAACATGCTTATTGCTGATACTGAGAAAGTTTCAGTGGTCTGGTTAGGAGATCAAAGCAGCCCAACATTTCCTTAAGCTAAATTCTAATCCAGAACAAAGGCCTAACTCTCTTCAATTCTGTGAAGGCTGAGAGAGAGAGGTGAGGAAGCTGCAGAAGGAACGTTTGAAGCCAGCAGAGGTTGCCTAATGAGGTTTAAGGAAAGAAGCCGTTTTCAGAACATAAAAATGCAAGTTGAAGCAGCAAGTGCTAATGTAGAAGCTGCAGCAGGTTATCCAGAAGATTTAATAAAGATAATTGGTGAAGCTGTTTACACCAAACAACAGATGTTCAATGTAAATGAAATAGTCTTCTATTAAAATAAGATGCTATTTAGGACTGTCATAGTTAGAGAAGTCAATGCCTGGCTTAAAAGCTTCAGCCAGGCTATTTTGGGGCTTAATGCAGTTGGTGACTGTAAGTTGAAGCCAATGGTCGTTTGCCATTCTGACAATCATAAGGCCCTACAGATTATGCTACATCTATTTTGGCTGTGCTCTATAACAAAACAGCAAAGCCTAGATGACAGCACATCTATTTACAGTATGGTTTACTGAATACTTTAAGCCCACTGTAGAGACCTACTGCTCAGGAAAAACAATTTCTTTTGAAATATTACTGCTCATTGACAGTCACCTAGTCACTCTGTTGCAGATGTACAAGGAAATTAATGTTATTTCCATGCATAGTAACACAACTTCATTCTGCAGCCATGTTTTAAGGAGTATTTCGACTTTCAAGTCTTGTTATTTAAGAAATACATTTTGTAAAGATAGAGCTGCTATAGTTAGTGGTTCTTATGATGGATCTGGGCAAAGTAAATTGAAAATCTTCTGGAACAGATTCATCATTCTAGATGCCACTAAGAACACATGCGATTCATCAGAGGTCAAAATATCAACAGTAACAGAAGTTTGGAAGACGTGGATTGTGACCCTCATGGTTGACTTTGAGGGGTTAAAGACTTTAGTAGAGGAAGTAACTACAGACATGGTTCAAATAAGAGAACTAGAATTTGAAGTGAAGCTGGAACATGTGACTAAATTGCCGCGATCTCATGACAAAACTTGAACAGATGGAAGAGTTGTTTCTTATGGATGAACAAAGTGCTTTCTTGACATGGAATCTACTCCTGGCACAGTCGCTGTTAACATTGTTGAAATGAGAACAAAGGATTTTAAATATTACATACATTTAGTTGATACAGCAAGCAGCAGGGTTTTGAAAGAAATTCTGCTGTGTGTAAAATGCTGTCAGCATCGCATGCTACAGAGAAATCATTTGTGAAAGGAGTCAATCAATGTGACAAACTTTTACTGTTGACTTAAGATGCCACAGCCACCTTAACCTTCAGCAACCACCACCTTGATCAGTCAGCTGCCAGCATCATTGAGGCAATGTCCTCCAGCAGCAAGAAGACTGATTTGCTTAAGTCTCAGATGATTGTTGGCATTTTTTTTTTTTTTTGAGATGGCATTTTGCTCTTGTCGTCCAGGCTGGAGTGCAATGGCGCGATCTCGGCTCACTGCGGCCTCTGCCTCCGGGGTTCAAGGGATTCTCCAGCCTCAGCCTCCTGAGTAGCTGGGATTATAGGCGTCTGCCACCACACTTGGCTAATTTTTTGTATTTTTAATAGACACGCGTTTCACCACGTTGGCTAGGCTGGTCTCGAACTTCTGACCTCAGGTGATCCACCCACCTTGACCTCCCAAACTGCTGGGATTACAGGCGTGAGCCACTGGACCCAGCCGCTATTGTTAGCATTTTCTAGCAATAAAATATTTTTAAATTAAGGTATGTACACTGTTTTCTAAAACTGTGTAAACTTAACTTTTGATTTTTGTTTTGAGAGACAGGGTCTCTCTCACTGTATTGCCCAGGCTAACGTACACTGGCATAATCATAGTTCACTGCAACCTTGAACTCTTGGGCTCAAATGATCCTCCCACCTCACCTCCTGAGTAGCTGGGACTACAGGCACAAAAGTGCCGGGCTAATTTCTTTTTTAATTTGAGACAAGGTCTCACTGTGTTGCCCAGACTAGTCTTGACCTCCTAGGCTCAAGTGATCCTTTCACCTCAGCCTTCCAAAGTGCTGGGATTACAGGTGTGAGCAGCTGCACCTGGCCTAAATGTAACTTATTTTTTATTTTTTTGAGATGGAGTTTCACTCTGTCCCCCAAGCTAGTGGTGCCATCTCGGCTCACTGCAAACTCTGCCTCCTGGGCTCAAGTGATTGTTCTGCCTCAGCCTCTTGAATAGCTGAGATTACAGACGTGTGCCACCACGCCCAGCTAATTTTTATATTTTTAGTAGAGATGGGGTTTCACCGTGTTGGCCACGCTGGTCTCGAACTCCTGACCTCAAATGATCCACCTGGCTCCCAAATTGCTAGGATTACAGACATGAGCCACCACACCTGGCCATAAATGTAACTTTTATATGCATCAGGAAACTAAATTTGTGCAACTAATTTTGTAATGCTTTATTACGGTGGTCTGAAACTGAACTTCACAATATATCTGTGTTATGCTTGCACATAGTCCTAGCTTATGGCTCAAGGCCAGGAATGGCATTGATTCACTTGAAGTAATGATAATTTGTGATGACTTTGGAAGTAATTTTAAGAAGTAATAGTACCTGACTGAACACAGTGGCTCACATCTTTAATCCCAGAACTTTGGAAGGCCAAGGCAGGCAGCTCACCTA
The DNA here is from genome assembly GCF_029289425.2 of Pan paniscus. Lineage (NCBI taxonomy): Eukaryota > Metazoa > Chordata > Mammalia > Primates > Hominidae > Pan > Pan paniscus. The sequence goes on along the minus strand of NC_085926.1, from coordinate 47,686,923 downwards.
AGGTCAGGAGTTCAAGACCAGCCTGACCAACATGGTGAAACCCCATCTCTACTAAAAATAGAAAAATTAGCCAGGCATGCTGGCGGGTGCCTGTAATCCCAGCTACTCAGGAGGCTGAGGCAGGAGAATCATTTGAACCCAGGAGACGGAGGAGGTTGCAGTGAGCCAAGATTGTGCTGCCACACTATAGCCTGGGTGACAGAGCAAGACTCCATTTCAGGAAAAAAAAGAATTAGTAGTACCCATATTACTGATATGGATACCCAGAGAGAGAGATCTGTAGAGAACTAGCTAATAGGTGCTCGAAATACTTTTCTATACAGCAGTCTAAACTGTGTAGACAATTTTTTGGTTTATTGTTGTTAATCACTTTTTTTATTTGATTAAAAAGAAGCAAGTCTTTTTTATATAAAGTCTATAAGTAAAACCATGCTTTTAGAATTTGTATGGAATTTGTATCTGGAATCTCAGTTCATTGCCATGTGCTTTATTTTTGTGGTTTTTGTTCATTTGCTTTCCAGGGAACATTTACGGATGAGAAGTCAAAAGCTTCCCACCACATTTACCCATATTCTTCCTCACAAGACGATGGTAAGTTAGTTTTGCGTTGTGAACTGATGAGCTCATACATCATACCAAATGGATTTTATGTCATACCCTCAAAGACTTAAACAGAATAACCAGCTTTTTATTTGTTTTTGTTTTGTTTTGAAGATGGAGTCTGTCGCCCAGGCTGGAGTGCAGTGGCGCGATCTCAGCTCACTGCCACCTCCACCTCCCGGGTTCAAGAGATTCTCCTGACTCAGCCTCCTGAGTAGCTGGGAATATAGGCGCCCACCACCATGCCCAGCTCTAATATTTGTATTTTTAGTAGAGACAAGAGTTTCACCGTGTTGGCCAGGATGGTGGTTTCAATCTCTTGACCTCGTGATCTGCCCACCTTGGCCTCCCAAAGTGCTGGGTTTACAGGTGTGAGCCACTGCGCCCAGCCAACATTAACTTTTAAAAGATGTAGTAGAAGCTGTGCCTAGAGGAACATTTATTTCTTTATATTAGGAAAGGAGAAAGGTTAGAAATCAGTGGTCCAAACATCTTTCTCAAGAAATTAGAAAAACAACACCAAATTAAACCTAACGAAAAAGGAAATAATAAAAGCAAAAATTAATGATGTAGAAAGTACACATTAGTGAGATATTCAGCAATGTCAGGTGGTTCTTAGACTAATGAGGGCTGGACCTGGTGTCTCACGCCTGTAATCCCAGCAGTTTGGGAGGCCGAGGTGGGTGGATCACTTGAGGTCAGGAGTTTGAGATCAGCCTGACCAAAATGGTGAAACCCCATCTCTACTAAAAATACCAAAAATTAGCCGGGTGTGCTGGCACCCATTTGTAACCCCAGCTACTTGGGAGGCTGAGGCAGGAGAATCGCTTGAACCTGGGATGTGGAGGTTGCAGTGAGTCAAGATCTTGCCACTGCACTCCAGCCTGGGCGACAGAAGGAGACTCCATCTCAAAAAAAAAAAAAAAAAAAAAAAAAAGGGACTAATAAGGTGGTTAAATCCGGGTGTGGTGATATGTGCCTGTATTCCAGCTCCTCTGGAGGCTGAGGTGGGAGGCTCACTTGAGGTCAGGAGTTTGAGACTGTGGCATGTGATAATTGTGCCTTTGCGTAGCCATTGCACTCCAACCTGGGCAACATAGTGAAATCTCATGTCTTAAAAAACAAGGCCTGGCGCTGTGGCTCAGGCCTGTAATCCCAGCACTCTGGGAGGCCAAGGCGGGTGGATCACCTGAGGTCAGGAGTTTCAGACCAGCCTGACCAACATGGCGAAATTTAACCAAGAGTGGTGGCAGGTGTCTGTAATCCTAGCTACTCGGGAGGCTGAGGCAGGAGAATCGCTTGAACCTGGGAGGTGGAGGTTGCAGTGAGCTGAGATTGCACCACTGCGCTCTAGCCCGGGCAAGAAGAGCGAAACTCTGTCTTACCTAAAAAAAAAAAAAAAAAAAACAACCTATTGGTAAAAGAGGAAAATAGCCAAAACCTAGGTTAAAATAATTAGGTGAATGGATAAACAAATTGTGGTATGTACACACAGTACAATTTTTTTTTTGAGATGGAGTCTTTGCTCTGTCACCCAGGCTAGAGTGCAGTCATGTGATCTCGGCTCACTACAACCTCCGCCTCCTGGGTTCAAGTGATTCTCCTGCCTCAGCCTCCTAAGTAGCTGGGATTACAGGTGCCCACCATCATGCCCAGCTAATTTTTGTATTTTTAGTAGAGATGGGGTTTCACCGTCTTGGCCAGGTTGGTCTCGAATTCCTGACCTCATGATCCACCTGCCTCGGCCTCCCAAAGTGCTGGGATTATAGGCGTTAGCCACCGTGCCCGGCCAGTTTTTTTGTTTTAAGGCGGAGTCTTGCTGTGTCACCCAGAATGGAGTGTAGTGGCGTCATCTTGGCGCACTGCAGCCTCCGCCTCCTGAGTTCAAGCGATTCTCCTGCCTCAGCCTCCCGAGTAGCTGGGACTACAGGAGTGCACCACCACACCCAGCTAATTTTTTTTGTATTTTTAGCAGAGACAGGGTTTCACCATGTTGGACAGGCTTGTCTCAAACTCCTGACCTCAAGTGATCCAGACGCCTCAGCCTCCCAAAGTGCTGGTATTAGAGGCGTGAGTCACCACTCCTGGCCCTACACAGTGGAATATTATTCAGCCTTGAAAAAAGAAGGAAATTTTAACACGTGCTAATAACATGGAGAAATACCATATGATTCCAATTTTATGAAGTACCCAAAGTAGTGAAATTCATTGATACTGAATGTAACATGGTTGTTATCAGAGACTAAGAATTTGACCACCTTAGATGAAATCATACAGAATTTGTGTTTTTATGATTAATTTGTTTTGCTTAGTGTAATGTCTTCAAAGTTTATTCATGTTACAGCATGTGCTAGAATTTCCTTTTTAAGCCTGGCTAATGCTCCATCAGGGAGTTGCTGTTCATTGGGTGTAGGGTTTTAGTTTCATAATGTGCAGAGAGATCTGGAGATTGGACATGCAACACTGGGTGTACCTAACAGTACTGAACTGCTTACTTATAAAATGGTTAAAATGGTAAATTTTATGTTTACCGTCTTAACAGAAAGCAAACAAAACACTAATTAATAGAATAAAGCATTGGCAATAACAATAATAATGATGAAGCAATCCAAATAGAGTTAAACTCTTTAAAAGCGTTCTACCATGTAGAGCTAAATTGTTGTTTCCACGGTTTTCCTGTTTGTTTTCTATATCCATACATATTGGTTGCCTTTCAGCTTCCTGACTGGGCCATGTTCTCTCTTTATTTTTATTTTTTAAATTATTTTACATTATTATTAAATATATTAGAGATGGGTGTCTCATTATATTTCCTAGGCTGGTGTTGAACTCCTGGTATCAAGCAGTCCTCCCACCTCAGCCTCCCAAGTAATATTGTTTATTATTTTTTAATAACAGGCTAATTGAGATATAATCCACGTACCATGAAATTCACCTTTTTTTTTTTTTTTTTTTTTTTTGAGACAGAGTCTCATTCTTCTACCCAGGCTGGAGTGCAGTGGCGTGATCTTGGCTCACTGCAGCTTCCGCCTCCCAGGTTCAAGCGATTCTCCTGCCTCAGCCTCCTGAGTAGCTGGGATTACAGGCATCCACCACGACACGCAGCTAATGTTTGTATTTTTAGTAGAGACGGGGTTTCACCATGTTGGCCAGGCTCGTCTTGAACTCCTGACCTCAGGTGATTCACCCGACCCAGCCTCCCAAAGTGTTGGGATTACAGGCATGAGTCACTGCGCCTAGCAAAATTCACCATTTTAAAATGCACAGTTGGGCTGGGCCCGATGGCTCATGCCTATAATCCCAGCACTTTGGGATGCTGAGGCAGGCGGATCACCTGAGGCCAGGATTTTGAGACCAGCCTGGCCAACATGGTGAAACCCCGTCTCTACTAAAAACACAAAAAAATAGCTGGGCATGGTGGCGGGCCCCTGTCATTCCAGCTACTTGGGAGGCTGAGGTGGGAGAATTGCTCAAACCCAGGAGGCGGAGGTTGCGGTGAGCCAAGATGGCATCACTGCGCTCCAGCCTGTACAACAGAGTGAGACTCCATCTCCAAAAAAATATATATATATAAAATAATAATAATAAAGTGCACAATTGAAAATTTTTTAGTATATTTACAGTTGTGCAGCCATCACTGTTAATTTCAAAATGTTTTCATCACTTTAAAAATAAACCCATACCTGTTAGCAGTCACTTTCCCTTCTCCCACGTTAGTCCTTGACAACGAGCAGTCTACTCTCTTGCTGTATAGATATATTTGTTCAGGTCATTTCGTAGAAATGAAAGCATAATGACATACGATCTCTTATGTCTCACTCTTTTCATTTAGCATAATATTTTCAAGGTGAATCTGATATTATATTCCTTTTTTATTGTGGTAAAAAACACATAACATTTATCTTAATCATTTTTACATATACAGTATAGTAGTGTTAAGTATAAACATCTTGTCGTGCAATAGATTTTTTTTTTTTTTTTTTTTTGTGGAGACAGTCTTTTTCTGTTACCTAGGCTGGAGTACAGTGGTGTGATCGTGGCTCCATGTAGCCTTGTCCTCCCACCCCAGCCTCCCAAGTAGCTGGGACTGGTGGTGCACAACACCACACATGGCTAATTTAAAAACAATTTTTGTAGAGATATGTTGCCAAGGCTGGTTTCAAACTCCTGGGCTCAAGTGATCCTCCTGCCTCACTTAGCCTCCCAGTGTTTTGGGATTACAGGCGTGAGCCACTGTGCACAGTCATGTGCAAGAGATCTTTAGAACTTTTTCATCTGGCAGAACTGATACTCTGTACCCATTAAACATCTCTTTTTCTCTTTCCCCTAGCACAGGGATGTCCAGTCTTGGCTTCCCTGGGCCACATTGGAAGAATAATAATTGTTTTGGGCCACACATAAAATACAGTAATGCTAGCAATAGTGGATGAACTTAAAACACACCCAGAAAAACCATAATGTTCTAAGAAAACTTATGAATTTGTGTTGGGCTACATTCAAAGCCATCCTTGGCTGCACGTAGCTCATGGGTCTTGGGTTGGACAAGTTTGTGCTACTGCTTTTGACTACCATTCTGCTTTCTAAGAGTTCGACTACTCTAGATACCTAATATAAGTGGAATCATTTAGTATTTGTATTATTGTGACTGGCCTATTTTACTTGGTACAGTGTCCTTATTGTTCATTCATGTCATAGCATGTGCCTGTATTCCATTATATTTGTATACCATTTTTTATGTATTCATACTTAGATGGACATTTAGGTTGCTTTTGCATTTTGACTATTGTGAATACTGCTGTAATGAACATGGGTGTGCAAGTATCTCTTCAGCATCCTACTTTCATCCTACTTTCTTTTGGGCATATATCCAGAAGTGGAATTGCTAGATCGTATGGTAATACTGTTTTTAATTGTTTTGAGGACCCTTTCATAGCTGCTACATCATTTTACATACTCACCAACGGTGCACAATGGTTCCAGTTTCTCTGTATTTTTGTTAACACTTTTTATTTTCTGTTTTGTTATAATGGTCATCCTAACAGATAAAAAGCTGATATGTCATTGTTTTGATTTTCATTGTCTTGATGATTAGTGACATTGAGTATCTTTTCATATGCTTATTGGTCATTTGTATATCATCTTTGGAGAAATACCTACTCAAGTACTTTTTTCGTTTTTATTTTTTATTTTTATTTTTTAATTTTTTGAGACGGAGTTTCACTCTTGTTGCCCAGGCCTAAAGTGCAGTGGTGTGGTCTCCGCTCGCTGCAACCTCCACCTCCCAGGTTCAAGCATTTCTGCCTCAGCCACTCAAGTAGCTGGGATTACAGGCCCCTGCCACCATGCCCAGCTAATTTTTGTAGTTTTAGTAGAGACAAGGTTTCATCATGTTGGCCAGGCTGGTCTCAAACTACTGACCTCAGGTGATCTGCCGCCTTGACCTCCCAAAGTGCTGGGGTTACAGGTGTGAGCCACCACGCCTGGCCTCCTTTTTAAATTGTTTGTTGTTGTTCAGTTGTAGGCCTTTTAAATTTTTTTTTTTTTTTTTTTAAGACAGAATTTCATTCCGTCACCCTGGCTGGTTGCAGTGAGCTGAGATCGTGCCACTGCACTCCAGCCTGGGCAACAGAGTGAGACTCTGTCTCAAAAAAAAACAACAAAAAACAAAAAAACCCAATTCTGTTCTTCTATCTAAGCTAATTTCAATTAATTATTATATTAACTGTATGATATGCTAATTATTAACTGTATTTTATATTATACTAATTATTATATTAACTGTGTATTTTTATTTTCTGTGTTCTTGTTGCTCTGGCATTTGATGACCTGGGGAGAGATTGCCCTTTTGAGGGCTAGCTAATTTCTGAAGATAATAACTTGCCTAGGAGCACATCTTTCATATGTAAACCAACCAATCTGAGTATATAGCTGTAACCGTCTCCTTATCTAACTCTCACACACCAAACCAGTATTTCCCCTTTTCTAAATCATTCCAGGGCGAGGTACCAGGCAATTAGAGACAACCTCTGTACCCCAGTGTTTCTTGCAATTATTCAGTCATCCCCACCTTAGACTGTTACTCTGCCCTGTGTTACCTTTTCTGTGGAAACCCCATTGCAAGCTTTGGCTTAGGCTTCCCCTTGTTCCTGTCTTCTACCTCTTGACTATTGTGATGCCTCTGCAGTGGCTCTGCATGGTATGTTATTTTCCTTCTTTTGGGATATATAAGTAATTCATCTTTCAATGGCATTGGCCTTACTCTTTTGTCATTCAGCCATACTTCTATAAATTCATTCTTGGGTATAAATTTATAATACCTGGGAAGAGAGCGAGCTTACATCTCACACCTTTTGTTGTTTCTGCTATTGGGAAATATTTCAAATAATTAAAAAAATTGTCTTGATAAAAATCAAAAATTTTTTTGGCCAGGCACAGGGGCTCATGCCTGTAATCCCAGCACTTTGGGAGGCCGAGGTGGTAGATCACCTGAGGTCAGGAGTTTGAGATGAGCCTGATCAAAATGGAGAAACCCCGTCTCCACTAAAAATACAAAAAATTAGGCATGGTGTGGCGCATGCCTGTAATCCCAGCTACTTGGGAGGCTGAGGCAGGAAAATCACTTGCACCCGGGAGGCAGAGGTTTTGGTGAGCCGAGATCGCACCATTGCATTCTAACCTGGGCAACAAGAGTGAAACTCTGTCTCAAAAAAAAAAAAAAATCAAAATTTGTATCAAAGTCAGCTGTGGTTAGGAAAGATACCTTTTCTTCTTTTTCATAAAGGTGCATAGTCTTTGATAATGGACTCAGTATTCTGAAAGGCAGCTTTTACTAGTTAGAATACCACCAAGACACACTTAACAGGACAGGACAGGTTAGTTTAGGTAGTCGGGATTTAGAAAGATCCTCTGGCCCCTTTTCTTTTTTCCTCTGCCATGTTGAGTTACCATGTTAGGGAACAGGGCCTGATTCTGTCATTTTCACCTTTTGTTTTGAGATGGAGACTCATTTTTGCCCAGCCTGAAGTGCAAGAGTGTACTTATTAATAGCCCATTGCAGCCTCAAACTATAATGCTCGTGATCTTCCTGCCCTAGCCTCCTGAGTAGCTGGGAGTATAGATGCACACCACCATGCCTAGCTATTTACTTTTATTTTTAAAATTTTTTAAGAGACTGACTCTCACTTAGTTGCCCAGGGTGGTCTTGAACTCCTGGGCTCAAGTGATCTTCCTGCCCCTGCCTCCAAAAGTGCTGGGATTACAGGCATGAACCACCACACCTGGCCCCCTTTCACTTTCTTTTAAGATAGGTGAGTCATTGTATGCTTCAAAAACAGCACAGGTATGAGGGCTTCATGGCTTTATTCAGTGAAAATGAGGCTATATCTTGTTAAAATCTGCACTGGAAAGTAATTTTTACTTGGCTAATTTACTTAGATCTGTTTGTTTGTTTGTTTGTTTGCTGTGGGCTTTAAGGGGGCTTACTTCAGAACTTCTCTCTTACTATTAGGCATACATTTTCTAAGCTAAATTCAGACTACCAAAGAAGCACATGATTACCAGTGCTGAAATGTGGAGGTAATTTAACTGTGATTAGAATACTAAGAATCACTTTATTGTATAATTTGCACTTATCTTTGGAAAAAATTTTTGAAAAAAGTCTACAATATGTAATCACATTGCTTACACTCTTGTTGGGAGGGCTAACAGGTATGAGGCAGTGAAAGAATAGTAAAAATAGTATTTTTGGTAAAAGCTTTGATGTAGCACTTTACAGCTTATAGGACATCAGAAAAAGGGAATCTAGAGGAAGCAGAGTAGTTAGTAAAACTTTCATCAATGAGATGAAGTACGGTTTACATCTTGAAAGATGTGTAATAATTGCTAAGCCTCACAGAAAGAGGGATGAGAGGTTCACCATGGGAAGTGAAACATTAAATAATATGGTGATTATTATTTGGGTAGAAGAGAGAGGGGAGGCTGGTGGGTGAATGGGATGGGAGTATTTTACCACAGTGGATAATTGGTTTTGTCAAGAGTGATGGATAGTAGACCTACAGTTTGGAAAGTCAGAAAGACTGAGAAATTTCCCTTTAATCTGGTAGATAGTACTCAATTTGAAAACTTTTTCTTTCCAAACCAGCAACAGCATGTTCGAAAAATGTTGTTCGTTAGCAAACTAAAACATCTTAGTAAAAATTAAGGCTAAAAATCATAGTTTCTTTATTATTTTGTCAGTTTGAGTAAAGTTGTTTCTTTTTCTCTTCCAGAAGAATGGTTGAGACCGGTGATGAGAAAAGAGAAGCAAGTGTTAGTGCATTGGGGCTTTTACCCAGACAGGTAATGTTCATATGCTGTGAGACCTGGCATAAAGATTTCTGTGAAAGGAAGGCACATTTATTTATAGTTTTATTTTCTGAATAGTGACAATTTGTTGCTTTGTGTTTAGTCATTTTTCTCACTTATGGAGTCTTTTATTGACTGTTTTCTTATTTAAGGTACAAAATTTAATGAGGTCACCATTAAATGGTGAATGAATAAGCCATAAATGGCTTTATTTAGCTTTAAAAAAAACTGATATCAAGGCTGGGCACAGTGGCTCATGCCTGTAATCCCAGCACTTTGGGAGGTGGGGCAGTGGATCATGAGGTCAGGAGCTCAAGACCAGCCTGGTCAACATAGTGAAACCCCATCTCTACTAAAAATAAAAAAAATTAGCCAGACGTGGTGGCAGGTGCCTGTAATTCCAGCTACTCAGGAAGCTAAGGCAGGAGAATCCCTTGAACCCGGGAGGTGGAGGTTGCAGTGAGCCGAGATTGCACCGTTTCCCTCCAGCCTGGGCAACGGAGTGAGACTCCATCTCAAAAAAAACCAAAAACAAAACCTCATATCTTTTATGTAGTTGCCAAAAAAGTCTGTGTGGTATTAGGTTGCTAATTTGTATTTGTTTCTTTTAAGAAATGAATTTTGCCGGGCACAGTGGCTCATGCCTGTAATCGCAGCACTTGGAGAGGCCAAGGTGGGTGGATCACATGAGGTCAGGAGTTCAAGACCAGCCTGGCCAACATGGTGAAACTCCATCTCTACTAAAACTATAAAAAGTTAACCAGACATGGTGGCGCATGCCTGTAATCCCAGCTACTCAGATGTCTGAGGCATGAGAATCACTTGAACCCGGGAAGCGGAGGTTGCAGTGAGCCGAGATCATGGCACTACACTCCATCCTTGGTGACAGAGTCTCACTCTGTCTTCAAAAAATAAATAATTTTTTTTCTAGTGTTTATTACTGATCAGATTTTTTTGAGACAGAGTCCCGCTTTGTCGCCCAGGCTGGATTACAGTGGCAGTCTCGACTCACTGCAACCTCCACCTCCCGGGTTCAAGTGATTCTCCTGCCTCCATCCTTCCTAGTAGCTGGGATTATAGATGCCCCCCAACCATGCCTGGCTAATTTTTGTATTTTTAGTAGAGACGGGGTTTCACCATGCTGGTCAGGCTGGTCTTGCACTCCTGACCTCAGGTGATCCACCCGCCTTGGCTTCGCAAAGTGCTGGGATTACAGGTGTGAGCCACCGCGTCCAGCCTGATCAGTTTGCTTTTTTCAAAAACTACTCATGCGAAACCACTAAGGATGAAATTAATTTATGTTGAAAATTGAATTTTTCTTCTCATCAGAAATTTATTTGCCTAGTACTGTTGTGGCTTTACATGTTATAACCCATACTAGTTTCAGTATCTACAGTATGAATAACGAGTATTATAAACAAGAGCTAGATATTAGTGAAAATAGTGGGGCCGGGCGTGGTGGCTCACGCCTGTAATCCCAGTACTTTGGGAGGCCAAGGCGGGCGGATCACGAGGTCAGGAGACTGAGACCATCCTGGCTAACACGGTGAAACCCCCGTCTCTACTAAAAATACAAAAAAATTGGCCAGGCATGGTGGTGGGTGCCTGTAGTCCCAGCTACTTGGGAGGCTGAGGCAGGAGAATGGCATGAACCCGGGGGCGGAGCTTGCCGTGAGCCGAGATTGCGCCACTGCAGTCCAGCCTGGGTGACAGAGACTCCATCTCAAAAAAAAAATTTTTTTTTAATTTATTAAATAATTATTTAATATTAATGCCTGCATAGTGCACATGGAAATAGGGATAACATTGTTTGTACTATATTTTTCTAAACCTATAGTAGAGCAGTTTTAGTATTTATTTCATTCTTGTCGTGTAAAGTGGAGATTTTCATTGTGGTTTCTACAGGTCTAGTCAGTCTTCTTTCACCTACTTTTTTTATTTTTATTTTTTTATTTTATTTTTTCATAAGTTATTGGGGTACAGGTGATATGTGGTTACATGAGTAAATTCTTTAATGGTGATTTGGTGCACCCATCACCCGAGCAGTATACACTGCACCTTATTTGTAGTCTTTTATCCCTTGCCCCTACCCCCACTTTTTTTTAACCTCTACTTCTATCTACTTCTCGTCTTCTCATATTATTTATAGCAAATCCCAAACACCATTTGAATCATAAGTGTTTTAGTATGTATTTAAAAAGAAATACATTCTCTCTTTTTAATTTTTTTCAGATGGAGTCTTACTCTATCTCCCAGGCTGGAGTGCAGTGGCGCAACCTCAGCCCCGCCTCCCTGGTTCTAGCGATTCTCATGCCTTAGCCTCCTGAGTAGCTGGGATTATAGGCGCATGCCACCACACCTGGCTAATTTTTGTATTTTTAGTAGAGATGAGATTTTGCCATGTTGGCCAGGCTGGTTTCAAACTCCTGACCTCAGGTGATCCACCCACCTTGGCCTCCCAAAGTGCTGGGATTATAGGTGTGAGCCACCGTGCCTGGCCTTTTTTTTTTTTTTTTTTGAGACAAGGTCTTGCTCTGTTACCCAGGCTGCAGTACAGTGGCATGAAGACAACTCAAGTGATCCTCCAACCTCAGCCTCCCTGGGGGCTGGCACTACAGGCACGTGCCACCCATAGGTGCCTTATTTTTTAATTTTTTGTTGGTGGGGGCAGGGGGGGTGCTCTGTATGTTGTTCAGGCTGGTCTCAACCTCCTGGCCTCAAACTGTTCAAAGTAATAATACCATTGTCATCTTAAAAAAACCCAAACAGTTCCTTAATATAAAATATCATGGCTGGGCATGATGGCTCATGCCTGTAATCCCAGCACTTTGGGAGGCTGAGGTGGGTGGATCACTTGAGGCCAGGAGTTCTAGACCACCTTGGGCAACGTGGTGAAACCTTGTCTCTACAAAAAATACGAAAATTAGCCAGTCATGATGGCACGTGCCTGTAGTCCCAGATACTTGGGATGGGGCTGAGGCAGGAGGATTACTTGAGCCCCAGAGGTTGAGGCTGCAGTGAGCTGAGACCGTGCCACTGCACTCCAGCCTGGGCAACAGAGTGAGACCCTGTCTCAAAAAAATAAAAATAAAAATCCAGTCAATGTTGTCAATTAAATGACACGATTGATTGATTGATAGTTGTTTGAATTAGAATTTAGATAAAATCTACCTGTTGGGATTAGTTGGTATATTTAAGTACTTTTCTGATTTATAGTTTTATAGGTTCTTCCTCTGTCTTCATGACCTCCCCTTTCTTAAAACCTTACTGGTTTTAAGAAACCAGTTGGTTTGTCATGTTTCGTTTACCACAGTATGGAGTTTTTCAATGGCAGCACTATGGTTTATTTGAACGGATTACTCTGTTCTCTGTATTTCCCTTAAATTGGTAGCCAGATCTAAGGTTAGTCAGATTCCATTTTAATTGGGGAGGAACAAGACTATTGCATATATGTGTATTCTTTATCAGTAAACATAAAACATCAGGTTTTGCATTGTTTTTATTAGTCTATTTAAGTTTATTTTGCTTGTAATTATATTTTTAAAAGAAGGAAGTTTGTCTTTAGATTCATTCAACATTTTAAGAGTATATACAATCTTTTTATGTAGTTCGAGTTAATTACAACTAAATCAAGTCAGCTTTGTAATCAGTCTCATGTAAACCATAATTGACAAATTTAAGTGAATAACTTCCCCTCCCCTAAGGATTAATTTTTTACTTTTAAAAAATATGTTGCCCAGACTGGCCTCAAATTCCTGGGTTCATGTGATTCTTCTGCCTCCTTACTAACTGGGACTACAAGTACATGTCACTAGGCCCAGCTTATTTTTAAAACATCATTTGAATAAGTTCTTTCTGTAAAGCACTCCCAGTCTAAAGGCTTCAAGTCAGTAGTCCTTGCATCCAAAAACACCTTTTAATATTTCAGCAACTATATAGGAAAAGGTTTGCCCTTTGTAACCCTTCAATGGAAACTTAAATTTATGATGACAAGCTACATAAGTATAGAGTTGGTATAAGTTCCAAAATAACACATTTTAAGACCATAGCCTGTTTGCTCACTTTTTCCTTATGTATCGAGTAAGATGTGGCAGCTGGCTCAGGTTTTGTCTTAAGGAGTCTTGTTAATTCACTTTTTAAAAATTAACTATGGCCTGTGCCCTCACTTCTCCCCACATTTCAGTTTCTAATCAAGACTGGAAGAGTATAAGGTTGGTTTTTTTTTTTTTTTTTTTTTTTTGAGATGGAGTTTCACTCTCACCCAGGCTGGAGTGCAGTGGTGCGATCTAAGCTCACTGCAAACTCCACCTCCCAGGTTCATGCGATTCTCCTGCCTCAGCCTCCCAAGTAGCTGAGATTACAGGTGCACACTACAACGCCCCACTAATTTTTGTATTTTTTAATAGAAACGGGATTTCACCATGTTGGCCAGGCTGGTCTTGAACTCCTTATACTTCAGGTGGTCCACTGCCTTGGCCTCCCAAAGTGCTGGAATTACAGGCGTGAGTCACTGTGCCTGGCCAGGTTCCATATTCTTTTGAACTGACCTCTGAATGGTGACTAAAAGGAAGCCAATACTTGTCATCATACTAGATGTCATTTGGTTTCATAGTTTACTGGTCAGTATAGTGATATTCACAGTGTTTTATTTTGGTTAAAATTTTGTGCCTATTTTATGATTTTGTTGGAGTAGGTGGTCTGACTTATGTCAGTGAGTTCTTGTTGATAAAGAGGCTCCTTGAGCAAAGAGATGTGAAGAAATAAGAGAGTAAGCTATATGGATATCTGGACAGTGAGGGAGCAATCTGTGTAGAGTGTATGCAGGCTTAGTAGGGCATGTTGGAATAATGTTATCAAAGCCTGTGTGGCTCAAATATAACATGAGTAAGGACAGAAGAGCAGGAAATGGGGTCAGAGGCTCTGTCAGATAATTAGATCTTGAAGCCATGGCAAGCCATCGTTAGGTTTTTTACTTTCACTCTGATAGGGTGAGAGCTGTTGGAAGTGTTGGATCAGTGGAGTGATGTGGACTGACTCAGTTTTCAAAAAGATCACAATGGTTGCTATGTGAAAAATTTACTCTTTGAGAGACCAAGAGACCAATGGCAGAAGCAGGAAAACCAGTGAGCAGAGTGGAGGGGTAAGAATTAGATAGATTCTAGACATACTTTTGAAGTTAGAGCTGGTCACATTTGCAGTTGGTTTGATTACAGGATGTGCTTGAGAATGGAATCAAGGCTGTTTCCAAGGATTTTGGCCTGAACAGCAGGAAGGATAAAGTTGTCATTACTGAAATGGAAATGATTGGCTAGAGTACATCGCTGGGGCCAGGGTAGCATTGCAAGTTGAGCTTTGAGTGTTAGGTTTGGAATGCTTGTTAGACGTTCTACACAAGGAGATGTGGAGTTGGCTGTTGGATTTATGAGTTCAGAATACATGGGAGAGTGCTGATATAAAATTTGAAGTCATCAGCGTATATTTGGAGTTATAGGAATGAATGAAATTAGCAAGGGAGAAGGATTTTTCCAAAAACTGAACCCAGGAGCTTTTGGAGGTTGAAGACATTTGGGACTAAGGCCAGAAACTGACATGGAAACTGAAGAGAGGCTGGTGAATATAAGGACTATCAGGTGATAGTACTTTCTTGGTGGCCAAGTGAGGGAAATGCTTTGAGGAAAGAGCAAGCAGCTGTTTAAAATTTTTTGATCTTAGTCTTGAACTTCGGGTTTAGCAATATATACGTTACTGGTGACCTCTACAGAGGAGCTTTCTTGGCAGAATAGTAAGGACAAAAGTGTCTGATAAGTTTCTATTAATAGATTTTAGTAGTATTTCTTTTACTTTTTTGTTTTGTTTTGTTTCGAGATAGGGTATCACTCTGTTGCCTAGACTGAAGTACAGTGGCGTGATCTCAGTTCACTGCAACCTCTGCCTCCTAGGTTCAAACGATTCTTCCACCTCAGCTTCCTGGGTAGTGGGGACTACAATCACATCCCACCATGCCCGGCTAATTTTTGTATTTTTTGGTAGAGACGCGGTTTCACCATGTTGACCAGGCTGGGATTTTAGTAGTATTTCTAAAACATGTTCTTATTATTTGTAAAAGTCTTTCTAATGAATTACCTTTGACTCTAATTTGTTTTTCTCATTTTGATTCCTTTATAGCTATGATACTTGGGTCCATAGTAATGATGTTGATGCTGAAATTGAAGATCCACCAATTCCAGAAAAACCATGGAAGGTAAATGATTTAACAAAAAAAATCTTATAATAATCTTTTTAAAATTTTTTTTGAGATGGCGTCTCACTCTGTCGCCCAGGCTAGAGTGGAGTGGTGCGATCTTGGCTTACTGCAACCTCCGCCTCCGGGTTCAAGTGATTCTCGTGCGTTAGCCTCCCAAGTAGCTGGGACTATAGGCACACGCCACCACGTTAGGCTAATTTTTGTATTTTTAGTAGAGACGGAGTTTTAGTGGATTGGTCAGGCTGGCCTCAGCCTGACCTCGGTGATCGGCCTGCCTCAGCCTCCCAAAGTGCTAGGATTACAGGTGTAAGCCATCGTGCCTGGCCAAAAAAATTCTTACAATAATCTAATAGCTCTTCTCAGCTGTTTTCTACAGCAGTCTCTCTAAGGAGATACAGAATGTTGGTTTCCCTTTCCTGTCATCCATTTACAAGATACGTACGGCCATGAAGACTTTATTATCTAGGTCTTAGATGAAATGTCTGCAGTGCTTGATGTTTGAGGAGAATCCAAAGGCAGGTCAGATTGTGGTTTGTGAGAGAGGAGTGTGAGGAGTAGAGTTGAACATCACTGATGATGTCATTTGGGAAGCTTGGAAGCAATGCCTGTGTGACTTTTAGAATGATACAGACTTACTTTATTAATCATTTCTACCGTAATGTAATAAGAGTCCATACATTGACTTTTAATCAACTTTTGATGTGGAAATAAAGTTTATGGGGCATGGTGGCTCACACCTGTAATAACAACACTTTGGGAGGCTAAGGCAGGAGGATTGCTTGACCAGCCTGAGCTACCAAAAAAAAAATTTCTGAGCATAATGTCAAGTGCCCTATAGTCCTAGCTACATACTTGGAAGGCTGAGGCAGGAGGATTGCTTGAGCTGAGGAGGTTGAGGCTGCAGTGAGCCGTGATTGCAACCACTTCACTCCAGCCTTTGTAACAAGTTACCCTGTCTCAAAACAAAAAAATTAATTTTACAAGTTGCAAGAGTAGTACAAAACAAAGCACTACTTGGTACCCTTCTTCCAGATTTATTATTTATTTATTTATTTATTTATTTATTTATTTATTTATTTTGAGACGGAGTCTGGCTCTGTCGCCCAGGCTGGAGTGCAGTGGCGCGATCTCGGCTCACGGCAAGCTCCACCTCCCGGGTTCACGCCATTCTACCTCAGCCTTCTGAGTAGCTGGGATTACAGGCGCCCGCCACCACGCCCGGCTAATTTTTCTTTTTTTAGTAGAGATGGGGTTTCACTGTGTTAGCCAGGATGGTCTCGATCTCCTGACCTTGTGATCTGCCCGCCTGGACCTCCCAAAGTGTTGGGATTACAGGCGTGAGCCACTGCGCCTGGCCCAGATTTTTCTGTTTTTAACTATTTTTGGAAATTAAATGTTGAAATTATACTATCATCTAATAGTAAAGGAGTAAGCCATATGACTCATGAGCCACGTAATGTTGTGAAGTACTACTGAAGGATTTTTAGACATCTATTTCCCTGTAGATTATAGTATCAGAATTGGGAATGATTACTTAACTATGGTATCACATTATTAGGAAGGAAACTAGGCTCCACAAGTTAAGTAGTTTTACCCAAGGACACATGGACTTTTGTATTATTTTGACATGAAGGTATTTTTTATGAGAGAGATAATAAAGCATAGGACTTGAGAGCTCAGGGAGAACTTAGTGCAAATCCAAGCTTTGCCTCTCATTAGGAGTGTAAATAGTCCGCTTACTAAAACTGTTTGCCCAAGTTTTCTGATTTGGAAAGCCAGAGAGTATAATACCTGCATTATTTCACTGTGCTTAGGAGAGTTAAATGAGATTATACGCGTAAGATGTTCAGCATAGTGCCTGACACAAACAGTTGTTAGCTGTCACATACTCTTCTAACATTCTTTCTCAGGAGATTTCTTTCAAGGATTTCTCAGTAGTTAAAGGATTATCAGTGTGAAAATTCAGCTCTTTTAAAAAAAAAGGAAGCAATGTATACACATGTTTCTCACACTTTGGAAAACACTATTTTGACATTTATTTTCTAAACTATCAGTTAATTAACCCTTTTATTTAGCACAGTCCTATTTTTTTTTCTAACTAGCTTAAGCCTCTATTTATATACTCTATTTATTTATTTATTTAGTTATTTAGTTATTTTGAGACGGAACTTCATTCTTGTTGCCCGGGCTGGAGTGCAATGGCGTGATCTTGGCTCACCGCAACCTCCGCCTCCTGGGTTCAAGTGATTCTCCTGCCTCAGCCTCCCGAGTAGCTGGGATTACAGGCATGCGCCACCACCCTAACTAATTTTTGTATTTTTAGTAGAAACGGGGTTTCTCCTTGTTGGTCAGGCTGGTCTTGAACTCCCGACCTCGGGTGATCTGCCCGCCTCAGCCTCCCAAAGTGCTGGGATTACAGGCATGAGCCACCACGCCGGCCTATACACTCTATTTATTCTGCTCTATTTATACTGCTCTGTTTATACACTCTTCCCATAATTTGTCCATTTAGGAGTCTTTTCAGGTTACATTATTGGAGGCTTTATTTGTCTTGGACAGGCTGTTAATTTGGTGTTTGTGTATATTACTGTGTAACTACAGTTTTCAAGGGAGAGGAGGCGTGTAGTCAGATGGGTATCATTCTTAACTCAAGGTACTTCAAAGGCATATCCCAAATAACCAGTTTAGTAGCTCTTTGAAAACAGGGAGTTTAGATTGGCAAATTACTAGGAAGTTCATATTGTTTTCTAGTCATTGCCACAGTGTATCTTGTTTTTACAGTGTTCTAGAAAGGCTTCATAATTATAATCTGTTCTTGACTGAACATGTTCATTTCAACCAACACTACTCCAACTCAAACCTCCACCATGACTTGAGTTTTTCTGTACAAGGAAGAATTTTCTAGTGTCAAATTCCAGTTGTGCCCCCATTGAGAAATACTGTTGGATAATATGGAATGTTATATGGGTTAGGCCTGTGGTTTAAGTATCTATCTATATGTATATATACATCTACATTTGTACAACGTCCACACAACCTTTCATTTTATTCTTACTCAGAAGCATGAAATTAAACAAGGGAGGTGGCTATATAAAGGACTAGGAAGAACCCACCATCTGACTGTCACTTTTCCATCCCTACCTAGAGCACCATGTGTACATGATGGGGCAGGTGATCGGCCTCTGCGAATGTGCTCTGTCATCAACACTTAGAGGGTTGTTGATAAACCCAAAGACATCCTTCGTGCCTAAAGCAATGACTGATTTTGGCTCTGTGCTGTTGAATGTTTTTATCAGTGATTTTCATGAACATAAGGATGAAATGATTAAGCAAAACAAATTTGAGGGACTTTGCTATCAAAATCTGGGTCTAGTATAAATTATTGATGCTTTCTTGTTCTCTTTAATATGGAATATTAAAATCTGGGTCTAGTATAAATTATTGATGCTTTCTTGTTCTCTTTAATATGGAAAAAAATTGAGATGATTAAATTACAACTCACATATCAGTAGTAGTATTACATAATTAATGTTTTATGCATTTGAGGCTTTGAAAATAAATCAGCTTGTTTCCTTCTCAATACTGTAAAACCTTGAGTGATTTTGTTATTTATGTAGATATTGATGCTTTGATATGGTTTTAGGTTCATGTGAAATGGATTTTGGACACTGATATTTTCAATGAATGGATGAATGAGGAGGATTATGAGGTGGATGAAAATAGGAAGCCTGTGAGTTTTCGTCAGCGGATTTCAACCAAGAATGAAGAGGTATTTTCTTTGGCACGGTTTCTCATCATTAAGTCTGTCTTCTTGGCCTAAATGTTACTAAATCTTCATCAGTAAGCTGTCATATACAAACCACTTAGGAACTTTCACATCTGCCTGATGGCTGATGTGCCATCAGGTGAAAATTCCAAAGTGGCTGTAACAGCCATCTCAGAAGCAATAACCTCCCAAAAAGTGGTATGAAAATCTTAAAAGGTTATTAAGATTTAAAGTGGCCCATGCAGAAGGGTAGTGGTATAGCTGATTTTGCCCACTAGATCTGAAGTGTAATATCACAGCAGAATTTAATGTAGCTGTTGGTTTTCCTATGCAAAACTCATTTTGTTTAGTATGTATATATATTTTTTGAGACAGAGTCTTGCTCTGTAGCCCAGGCTGGAGTACAGTGGCACAATCTCGGCTCACTGCAACCTCTGCCTCTTGGGTTGAAGCGATTCTCCTGCCTCAAGCCTCCCGAGTAGCTGGGATTATAGGCGCTTGCCACCATACCTGGCTAATTTTTGCATTTTTAGTAGAGACAGGGTTTCTCCATGTTGGCTAGGTTGGTCTCGAACTCCTGACCTCAGGTGATCAGCCTGCCTTGGCCTCTCAAAGTGCTGGGATTACAGGCATGAGCCACCACACCCGACCTGTTTAATATTCTTAAATAACTGTTAATCCACAGATGGTAGTTAGTATAAAATATAGGCCTTAAACATCTTAACAGTTATAGTTCAATCCACTTTTCTGAGGGTGGAGGACTTGACATTTTATATCATTTAATCTTTTAAGACGTTCAGTTGCTTAGATATTTACCCATGATTCCTTGTAAGGCACAACTTGTGGAAGGCACAACTTGTATGGTAGGTGTCACTAGAAGACGACTTGACACTGAGAAGAAGGTGTGTTAGTATTGGGTTTGTGATAGCTTTCAGAGACTTCTGGTTCCTTTTCCTGGGGTGTTGTTTTACTTTTATTATTTATTTATTTATTTATTTATTTTTTGAGACAGATTCTCACTCTGTTGCCCAGGCTGGAGTGCAGTGGCGTGATCCTGGCTCACTGCAACCTCCACCTGCTGGGTTCAAGCTATCCTCCTGCCTCAGCCTCCCAAATAGTTGGGACTACAGGCACGTGCCACCACATCTGGCTAATTTTTGTATTTTTAGTAGAAACGGGATTTCACCATGTTGGCCAGGCTGGTCTTGAACTCTTAACCTCAGGTGATCTGACTGCCTCGGCCTCTCAAAGTGCTGGGATTACAGGCATGAGCCACCGCGCCTGGCCTGTTTTACTTTATTGAAAAATCTTAGAGATGGATATTCTTTGAACCACTGACATGCAGAGTACAGTACTTTCATACCTATTTCAGTGCTGTGACTTTACTATGAAAACCTTACTGTTTTTCACATTAATTTTTTTTTTCCCTTGACAAGGGGTCTCGTTCTATTGCCCAGGCTGGAGTGCAGTGGAATGATCTTGGCTGAATGCAATGTCTGCCTCCTGGGTTCAAGTAATTCTCCTGCCTCAGCTTCCCAAGTACCTGGGATTACAGGCATGTGCCACCACACCTGGCTAATTTTTTTATTTTCAGTAGAGATGGGATTTCACTATGTTGGCCAGGCTGGTCTTGAACTTCTGACCTCAGTTGATCCACCGGCCTTGGCTTCCCAAAATGCTGGGATTACAGGTATGAGCCACCATGCCTTGCCAATTTTTAGGAAAAATATTAGGAAACAAAAATATTAAATGACTGGGCCCAGTGGCTCACACCTGTAATCCCAGCAATTTCGGAGGCCGAGGTGGGAGGATAGTTTGAGCCCAGAAGTTTGAGACCAGCCTGGGCAATGTAGCAAGACCTCGTCTCTTCAACTGATAAAAAATTTAGAGAAAAAAAAGGAAAGAAATGTTTTACAGTTGAGTCTTTGTCATACCTTTTTACTTGCAGTTGGTTGTTGTTTGTTTTGGAATTGGACTATTCAAAATTTTTTTTTTCCACCACTGTCTTATGGTGCTGAGGACTCTTCATATTCTCTTATTTTAACCTTTCCAGAAGATATACTTACATATTTGCTTTCCCTGAATATATTTTAATCCAAGGCTTTTTTGTCATTAGGAATATTCCAATTTCTACATTACGTTATTTAACTGGCCAGTTCATACCCATTTCTGTTCAGATTTATTTTGTTTGTTTATTCATTTATTTTTAGGAGGTTATATAGAAATGGATATTTGTTAAAAAATTAAGGGTTGAGCATGGTGGCTCAAGCCTGTAATTCCAGTACTTTGGGAGGCCAGGGTAGGTGGAGTGCTTGAGCCCAGGAGTCCAAGACTAGCCTGGGCAACATGGCAATACGCTGTCTCTGCAAAAAATACAAAAATTAGCTGGGCATGGTGGTGCGCAACTGTAGTCCCAGCTACATGGGAGGCTGAGGTGAGGGGGATCAATTGAGCCCAGGAGGTTAAGGCTGCAGTGATCCGTAATCACTCGAATTTGGGTAGTGGAGGTTGCAGTGAGCTGAGATCGCGCCACTGCACTCCAGCCTGGGTGTCAGAGTGAGACCCTGTCTCAAAAAAAAAAAAAAAAAAAAAAGAAAAAAATTCAACTTCAGATTTACTGTATCATTCAAAGGTGTATATCCTTTAGATTTTTTTCAAACTGCTATTACATACTCATAAGGTGTTTAAGCTTCTCAGTTTGATGCTATGGAGCTTCTGAATGGAAATACAGTTGTAAGGAATAGGATGGCAACAGAGAAAATTAATGTTTAATTCATGGATTTTTTCATTTTAGCATGAGACAGAATCTCATTCTATCGCCTAGGCTGAAGTGCGGTGTTGCGATCATAGCACACTGTCACCTTGACCTTCTGAGCACAAGCTATCCTCCCGGCTCAGTATTCTGAGTAATTCGGGCCACAGACGCACACCTCTACATCCAGCTAACTTTTTTTTGTTTGTTTTTGTAGAGACAAGGTCTTACTATGTTTCCCAGGCTGGTCTTGAACTTCTGGGCTCAAGCATTCCCCCCGCCTCGGCCTCCCAAAGTGCTGGGATTACAGGTGTGAGCCACCGTGACCAGCCTAATTGATGTTTTAATTTTAGATTATTTACTTATGCCTCTGATGCTTTTACTTAATCTAGTACTGATAATTTAGGTGTTTTTTTCTTTATGATAGTCTATTTTATTAAATTGGTAGTTACTGTATGCAGGCTTACTTTTGTTTGTTGATCTTAATGTCTTGCAACTTTACTGAACTTGTTCATTAGGTCTGGAAGCTTTTTTTATGCATAAAATTGTATCATCTGCAAGCTGGGATAGTTTTTACTTATAAAGGTTGACTTTTTTTTTTTTTCCTTCTTTGAGATGGAGTCTTACTCTGTCACCTAGGGTGGAGTGCAGTGACATGATCATGATTCAGTGCAACCTTTGCCTACCGGGTTCAAGCAGTTCTCATGTCTCAGCCTTCTGAGTAGCTGGGAGTACAGGCATGCTCTACCATACCCAGCTAAATTTTTGTATTTTTAGTAGAGATGGGCTTTCCCTGTGTTGGAGAGGTTGGTCTTGAACTCCTTGCCTCAAGTGATCTTCCCGCCTCGGCTTCCCAAATTGCTGAGATTACAGGCATGAGCCATGGCACCCAGCCTAGACATTGACTTTAAATCATGTTGCCATCTTGCTTAACATTTCTTATGACATAAAGTTATCTTCTGTTTATTTTAGAGATTAAGAATAATTCCCATAATGCTACATTTTCACAGGATCGTTTGGCCTGTCTTTGTATTTTGTCAGTTTAGTAGAGTGTATTTCACATTTTTCCAGTAGTTATTGAAATACATTTCTCACCTCAAAACAGAATGTGAACAGTAGCAGTTTTTAGTTGTGCAGGGTTTCAGCATGTCTGTTATAGCATAGTTTGAATAACTGATAGCCGATATTTCCATTGATGATATATATCACCTGAAAGGTCAGGGAAAGTTTCTTGATTACTGGTGTTCCTGGATGATTAATGATATTCTTTTTATTTGCTCTGAACTAAGGATATGCTGTTGTCTTTGTGTGTGGAGATTCACCTTTTGCCAAGGATTTGTAGAAACTGAGGAGCAAAGATAGCTGATACTTATTTCCATTTACTTCTTCCTAGCCAGTCAGAAGTCCAGAAAGAAGAGATAGAAAAACATCAGCTAATGCTCGAAAGAGGAAACATTCGCCTTCGCCTCCCCCTCCGACACCAACAGAATCACGGAAGAAGAGTGGGAAGAAAGGGTAAGAACTATTACATGATTCAAAGGGCATTAAAACAGGCTGGACGCGGTGGCTTACACTTATAATCCCAGCACTTTTGGAGGCTGAGGTGGGCAGATCAACTGAGGTCAGGAGTTCAAATCCAGCCTGGCCAACATGGTGAAACCTCGTCTCTACTAAAAATATAAAAATTAGCTGGGCACGGTGGTGCGCGCCTGTCATCCCAGCTACTTGGGAGGCTGAGGCTGGAGAATCACTTGGATTTTTTTTTTTTTTTTTTGTATCTAAGTATGTATTGAGAAGCAGGACTGGTAAGAAGTTTAAGACCTTATATTCACCATGTTTAGTGTCTCATTTTCTGATTTTACCACTTGTCCCATTTGTGATCAAATAAGCTCATAGAAGAGATGAATATGTGGCTGCTTGATGTTCTGCAAAGCATGGCAGTACAACGCCTGGTTCAGGGCTACACTTTTGTACTTAGTGAGCTTTGGTTGAATGAGGATTACGATTTCTACTGAATAGATTGTTTTGAGGGTTAAATGAGACTTTAAAGCCTTTGCACATTGCCTGGCTTTAAATACACACTTAATAAATGGTAAATAGTACTTAATAATTAATTGGTATATATTAAGTTACATAATTTCTGGTTTGCCTAGCTTAAAATATTTTCATTATAATTCTTATTGTTTAGACTTAGCAAGACAATTATGGTTTGTAAATTGATTATTTTCATGTGACAGTCAACTTTTTGGATGTTGATTGAAGTGTAAAGATACAATTGACATCTCTCCTGCAGCTTCCTTATATAGACTTTCCTCTCTACCCTAGTTGGCATTTCTGTTCCCAGAACATGCCTTGAATCGTATTATTTCCTGAAGGGTAGTTATGACAACACTCTTACTAATAGAAGTCTTTAGGGACATTTAAAAACCTCTTAGTTTCATATATTATTAAGCAAGTTACACTCATCAAAAAACCTTTAAAAACTTAGTTTTTGAGCCCACACATATTATGACATGAAAATTGAAATTATAAAAATAGATTTTTCGTTAGCTGTTTATGGGGTAACTATTTTTTACAGTTCCTTTTTTTTTTTTTTTTTTTTTTGAGACGGAGTCTCGCTCTGTTGCCAGGCTGGAGTGCAGTGGCACAATCTCAGCTCACTGCAACCTCTGCCTCCCATGTTCAAGCGATTGTCCTGCCTCAGCCTCCCTAGTGGCTGGGACTACAGGCTCGTGCCACCACGCCCAGCTAATTTTTTTTGTATTTTTAGTAGAGACGGGGTTTCACCACGTTGGTCAGGATGGTCTCAATCTCCTGACCTCGTGATCCACCTGCCTCGGCCTCCCAAAGTGCTGGGATTACAGGCGTGAACCACTGTGCCTGGCATACATTCCTTTTATATATGTTTAACATTTCATCTTTTTTTTTTTTTTGAGACAGGGTCATGAGCCACCGTGCCTGGCCTACATTCTTTTTATATATATTTAACATTTTATCTTTTTTTTTGAGACAGGGTCTTGCTCTGTTGCCCAGACTGGAGCACAGTGGTGCGATCTTGGCCCATTGCAGCCTCCATCTCCTGGGCTCAGGCGATTCTCCTACCTCAGCCTCTGGAGTAGCTGAGACTACAGGTGCGCAATACCCCACCCAGCTAATTTTTGTATTTTTTGTAGAGATAGTGTCTTGTCTTGTTACCCACACTGGTCTCCAACTCCTGGTCTCAAGCAATTCTTCCACCTCGGCCTCCCGAAGTGTTGGGATTATTTGCGTGAGCCACCACACCTGGCCTGTTTCTTACATTTCTAATCTGAATATTGTTGTTGCTGTTCAGAGATTTTGGAGCTACATGAGATCTTTGCAGGGAGCGCACTGTCAACTATAATGAGATAAAATGGGGTGCCAGGACACCAGTGGTTATTGAACCAAGATGTGATCTCTAGGAGGCATGAGGCTCACAGTGGTGACATGTACCCTCTACTCTGAATATAACGCATACCAGATTGAGTTCTCTAAAATATATGTATGCATGTACTTTAATGGAATACATTTGCCTTGTAATGACCATGCCTTTTCTCATTTTACATTTCTCCTTAGTTATGTTGAAAATATACTTAGAAAATATTTTGAAATCTGTTTTCCCAACTTTTGTTTCATTCATCTGCACTGTATGTTTTCTTCCCCTTTAAGTATTTTATCTCTCTGCTGCCTTTAGGTTTATAGGCTTTTAAAAAATCATCATGCAGCACTTGTCTTTCAAGTTGCCTGCTTGGCCCTCTTCCAAGTGTACTCTCCTTCCTTTTGTTTAAAAAATAAATAAATAAAGGCCGGGTGCAGTGGCTCACGCCTGTAATCCCAGCACTTTGGGAGGCCGAGACGGGCGGATCACGAGGTCAGGAGATCGAGACCATGCTGGCTAACACTGTGAAACCCTGTCTCTACTAAAAATACAAAAAAAATTAGCCGGGTGTGGTGGCAGGCGCCTGTAGTCCCAGCTACTCAAGAGGCTGAGGCAGGAGAATGGCATGAACCCAGGAGGCGGAGCTTGCAGTGAGCTGAGATCGCGCCACTGCACTCTAGCCTGGGTGACAGAGGAAGACTCTATCTCAAAAACAAAAACAAAACTCATCATGCGATTTTTATTTGGAAAAAAATTTTACTTTATGTATCCTATTCAACCTAAGCCAATGTCATCCCTCAAAGGGAACTTTGAGCATTCGCTTTGCACTGTAGAACTCAGGCTGGCCCAGCATGCTGTTTCAGACAGCTTTTTCTCCATTTCCACTCTCACTTCACAGTGCAGTTTAGATTGCTACCCAGTACTTCCCAAAGCAAGTGTGTTTTTCTTTTCTTATACCTTTTGGCCATTATTCTACATCCTGAAGCATTGTCTTTCTTTATTATTTTATTTATTTATTTTTGCCAGACAAGATCTTGCTCTTTGGCAGAAAAAAATAAAAAATGATAACAAATAAATTAGGGGTTTAAATTAGTATAATAACATCTGCTGAGGAATAAATGAATAAAAATAATAATTAAAACAAGACAGTGCTTCAGGATGCAGAATAAAGGCTGGAGGGCAGTGGTGCAGTCATGTAACCTTAAAACCCCGAGGTCAAGCAGTCCTCCTCAGTGGCTAGGACTACAGGTGCGTGCCACCATGCCCGGCTTAGCATTAAAAACTTTTTGGAGGCCGGGCGTGATGGCCCATGCCTGTAATCCTAGCACTTTGGGAGGCTGAGGTGGGCAGATTGCCTGAGCTCAGGAGTTAGAGACCAGCCTGGGCAGCATGGTGAAACCCCGTCTCTACTAAAAATACAAAAAAAAAATTAGCCGGTGCGTGATTGAGCGCCCTTGTAATCCCAGCTACTGGGGAGGCTGAGGCATGAGAATTGCTTGAACCTGGGAAGGAAAAGATTGCAGTGAGCTGAGATAGTGCCACTTCTCTCCAGCCTGGGCAACAGAGCAAGACTGTCTCCTACCCCCGCCCCCACCAAAACAAAAGAAAAGAAAACAAAACTTTTTGGGCCAGGAGCCAGTGGCTCTTGCCTGCAATCCCAGCACTTTGGGAGGCCAAGGTAGGAGGATGGCTTAAGTTTGAGATCACCTGAGGCAACATAGTGAAACCCTGTATCTAGAATAAATTAGAGAAAGAAAAATAGTCTGGGCATGATGGTGTGCACCTATAGTCTCAGCTACTCAGGAGCCTGAGGCAGGAGGATCACTTGAGCTGAGGAGTTCAAGGATGCAGTGACCTGTGATTGCACCACTGCATTCCAGCTTGGACAACAGAGTGAGACCCTGTCTTAAAATTTAAATTTTTTGTTTTTTGGTAGAGATGGGGTCTCGCCCTGTTTCCGAGGCTGGTCTCGAACTCCTGGCCTCGAGCAATTCTTCTGCCTTGCCCTTCCAATGTTCTGGGATTACAGGCATGAGCCACCACACCCAGCCCTTACCTCTTAGTGAATTGTTAAGCAATTCTCAAGGTTCAGCTTAACTCTGACCTTCAGTCCTTACAATCTCTCTATGATGTATTTTCTTGGTACTTTTATTCGTTTCTCTGCACTGAAATATAATACTTCTATCGTATTTCTCTCTGTATGAATCATGTTATGTGAGGTAAAGATTTCTGTCCTATATCCCTTGTAATCCCTAAAGGTAAAGAATCATCACTGGGGGTTTTGTTTTTTTTTTTGAGCCCCCTGACATTTATTAGTTTTAAAATTAATAATGATTTGATTGAATTTTTGGTGCAAGAGCAGTGGAAGATTTTATACAAAAGAATTAGTACTATATTTAGGGATTCTACTTGTAGTTCCTGATATTTGGATGATAAAAGGGCCATTAAAACACAATGGTACGTATCTTTGATCACATATGTGATTGCTTATAATCTTAGAATATATCATATTTCCTTAGCAGTTGTTATTTTATTACACTAATTTAGGTCCCTTTTGTGATACTGCCCGCAATTGTCTAGTAGGATTTTTTGCCCATTTTTTATGCCTGTTAACTTTTATTTTTCTTTTATTGGCTGGTTAGATGTAATTTGGGGGAAGTTATCTAATTTTTTCTTTTTAATGTTTGACTTTTTTATTTTTAAAAAATTCTTTTAGATGGAGTCTCTCTCTGTCACCCAGGGAGGAGTGCACTGGCGCCATCTCAGCTCACTCCAACCTCCACCTTCCGGGTTCAAGCGATTCTCCTACCTCAGCCTGCTGAGCAGATGGGATTACAGGCGCCTGCCACCATGCCCGGCTTATTTTTGTATTTTCAGTAGAGGCGGGGATTCGCTATGTTGGTCAGGCTGGTCTCAAACTCCTGACCTTAGTGATCCACCTGCCTCGGCCTCCCAAAGTGCTCTGATTACAGGCATGAACTACCGCGACCGACCTACTGTTTGTCTTTTAAAGTGATCTTGAGCATATGTTCTACAAATAATGAAGGTGTACAACCTCAGAAACTGTTTGCTATCAGTAGCTATAATCAGTCTTGTTTATATTTCATATACTTGTATGTTTTAGCCAAGCTAGCCTTTATGGGAAGCGCAGAAGTCAGAAAGAGGAAGATGAGCAAGAAGATCTAACCAAGGATATGGAAGACCCAACACCTGTACCCAATATAGAAGAAGTAGTACTTCCCAAAAATGGTTTGTATTCTTCTGCATGAGAGTGTTAGATTTAATTTAGTCATTCTCAGCAATACCATGGGATGATTCATTGCTTGCTGTGGGTCCACAGTTCTCGACTTTCAAGTATGAATAGATTGTCCCTTTTATGGATATCTTTTTTTAATTTTCTTTAATCATTTGAGTAGTTTTACTCTTTGTTTATAGAGAAAACTTACAGCGACCAAAAACATCTTTAATTTAGTAATGTTTTAAAATTAATGGTTTTTAAATTGCAACAGAATCACATTCATATGAAAAAGTGGAATACGTACCTATATATAGTTTAACTTATTGAAATCTCTAGGGAATGCTTTATGTGAATGCAAATTTGAAGTTCTCTGGTAATGAATTTCTTCTAAGTGTGATGAACCTTAGTTACCAGTTATGTAAATTCTGGCCTAACTTCTATTCAATGTAATTAAATTCAAAGTGGGCTGGCCATGGTGGCTTATACCTGTAACCCCAGCACTTGGGGAGACCAAAGCAGACAGATCACTTGAGGTCGGGAGTTCAAGACCAGCCTGGCCAATGTGGTGAAACCCCATCTCTACTAAAAATATAGAAATTAGCCAGGCATGGTGGTGCGTGCCTGTAATTCCAGCTACTCCGGAGGCTGAGGCAGAAGAATCATTTGAAGGAGGCTGCAGGAGGCGGAGGTTGCAGTGAGCTGAGATCATACCACTGCACTCCAGCCTGGGCGACAGAGTGAGACTCAGTCTCAAAAACAAAAACAAAAACCAACCCAAAATGTTCTTTATTGATAAGGTATTTTTTATTGACCATTAAATGTTTGTGTCCTCAGTGAGCCAGTGATCACATTTTCAAAAAATAAGCTCTAGCATACTTCGAAAAGTAAAGACCTATGATAGGCATTTTATGATTTATTAGCCTTCTTCACCCATCTTTGTGGGAGCAGCTTGTAAATAAGAGACTATATATAATCAGTTGGTGAATTACAGGTCTCATACTAATCATCCAAGTTTATAGAATTTCACTGAAATCTAGAAAGTGGAGATTTAAAATTTGGGGACTAGAAACTAAGTCATTAAAGTTATTGGTAGGTTTTTTTTTTAATATACTTTATTGAAATGAAATAACAGGAGGAATTAGAACCTTTTCTGGTTATTAGGAGATGAATTACAGTTCTTCAAAACAGCCTAAGATGAAGGATTGTAGTAAATTCTATCTCTTTTTTATTTTACTATTCTGTGAGCATGAAAAATAATGAAAAAGTAGAAGAAAAAGATCTAGGATTTAGATTAAGATGTATATGAAGCATATAACCATCTCTCCTGCCCTAAACTTGTACAGTGACAGACAGAAAAGAGTATTAAAAAAAAGCCTAGGAAAACCAGAACATTATTTTTCATTGTTGAGAAATTTGTAAAATATAGGAAGCTATCTGGATCTAAAAGTAAGATGAGTTACTAAAACTCAGGAAGTATACAGTTAAAAATAGGAGAAGACTATATGGTTTATATGGCACTAAACAGAGCAATTGATAAGTCTGTATGATTTATCTGGCACTAAACACAGAGCAATTGATAATTAAGATGGGCACTGGGTGTATATATGTATATACATAGATATATACATGTAGGGCAATATATGTATATACCTATGTATAGACATATAGAGCAATATACATATGTATAGACATATAGGGCAATATACATATGTATAAGATGGGCACTGGATGTATATATGTATATACATATGTATATACATACAGGGCAGTTAAGAATACTAGGAGAAGCTAGACTCATCAGTGTTGGTCTGTCTGTATTTTGCACTCAGCTGATGGTGTGTTGTCTGGTCGAAGGCTAAAGCACTAACGCTGAAGGTGACAAAGATGCAAGGAAAATGTCCCAAGCAGTTCTTGAACTCCAGATGGAGGGATTAAAGGATAAAAAAAATAATAAACAGGAGAATTAGTACTTGTCCTTTTTATTGGTTTTCTGTTTTCTAGTGAATTTATAAATTTAGCATTTGATTTTTCTGAATTTAAGTATAACCAGTTCAAGCCCCTATTCACAGTTGCTTGGATTTTCATTTTCTTAACACTTTTTTTTTGGAGGACAGGTACTCTTAACTTATCTTGTGTCCTAAGAAATTTTTTGCCTATATTAGTGTTGCAAATGTGTTTTTCTGTGTTTTCTTGTAGAAAGCTTATGCCTTCTGCTTTTATAGTTAGGTCTGTGACCCAATTTAAAGTTGTTTTTGAGGATGTTATGAATTAAGGGTTGAAGTTAATTTTATTCCCCACATAGGTATTTAGTTGTTTGTATACCATTTGCTGAAAAGACACTACTTCTCACATTGAACTATTTTGCTGCCTTTGTTGAAAATCATCACACATGTCTACATTTAGATTCAGTATTCTATTCTAACCATCTCATTGTACTTAATACCACAGGGCCTGAGTTATTATAGTTTTTTTTTAGTGAGTATTGAAATTGAGTAAACTCCTTCAACTTCTGTTCACATTTTTCAATATTGTTTTTGCTATTATAGCTCTTAGGTTTTCCATGTAAGTTTTAGCACCAGCATTTAATGTAATTTTTCCTCTTCTGTGGTTTGTATGTTTTATTAGAGGTCTTTCACATTTTGTTAAATTTATATCTCATTTTTTTTGTTACTGACAGTGTAAATTTTTCCACTTATTTTTTCCTAGTATGTGGAAAGAGAATTAATATTCCTTAATTTTTGGCCATGTATTCTATTGCTTTTTTAAAAATCATGTATTCTGGCACTTTTTTGTAGATTTCTTAGGATTTTCTATTACACAAACCTCCAATTATATTATACCTCCACTGTAATTTTTAATAGCGGTTTAGAAAGCAGACATTTTTGCTTTTTTCTCTGTCTTCGAAAGAACACATTTATATTTTACCATGGTGTGTGATATCACACAATAGATGTTTCATCAATTTCAGGAAGCTTTCTTCCTGGATTTTTCTGAGTTTTTATGAATGAATGCCAAATTTTGATACCGTTCTTCAGTATCCACTGATGTAATGATATTTCTCCTTTTAATCAGTTAATATTATTTAATTGTAAGATTTTTGTAGTGGTTGAATCAACTTTGCATTCCTGGAATTTACCTCATTTGATGACATTGTATTTTTTTTTAATGTGTTGGCTATATTTGATTGTTTAATATACTTTAAAAGGATTATTTTAGTCTGTATTTGTGGAGGATATTGATCTTTTTTTTTTTTTTTTTTTTTTGAGGCGGAGTCTCGCTCTCGCCCAGGCTGGAGTGCAGTGGCGCGATCTCGACTCACTGCACGCTCTACCTCCCGGGTTCACACCGTTCTCCTGCCTCAGCCTCCTGAGTAGCTGGGAATACAGGTGCCCACTACCATGCCTGGCTAATTTTTTTGTATTTTTAGTAGAGATGGGGTTTCACCATGTTAGCCAGGATGGTCTCGATCTCCTGACCTCGTGATCCGCCCGCCTTGGCCTCCCAAAGTGCTGGGATTACAGGCGTGAGCCACTGTGCCCGGCCAGATATTGATCTTTAACTTTCTGTTCTTAGCATTTTCTCATCAGGTTTTGCTGTCATGGTTATGCTGGCCTCATAAAATGAGTTTGGAATTTTTTTTTTTTTTTCCCTTAAGAGTCAGGGTCAAGGCCAGGTGCAGTGGCTCACACCTGTAATCCCAGTATTTGGGTAGGCTGAGGCGGGAGGATCACTTGAGGTCAGGAGTTCAAGACTAGCCTGGCCAACAAGTTGAAACCAGAGCTCTACTAAAAATACAAAAATTAGCCTGGCGTGGTGGCGCATACCTGTAGTCCCAGGCTACTCGGGAGGCTGAGGCAAGAGAATCGCTTGAACCCGGGAGGCGGAGGTTGCAGTGAGCCACGATCACGCCAGGGCACTCCAGCCTGGGCGACAGAGCCAGACTCCATCTAAAAAAAAAAAAAAAAGTCAGGATCTCTTGCTCTTTCGCCCAGGCTGGAGTGCATTGGCAGTCACGTCTTGCTGCTCACTCAAGTGATCCTCCCACCTCAGCCTCTCGTTTCAGCTGGGATACAGGTGCTCACCACCACATTTGCTTAATTTTTATTCATTGTAGAGACACGGTCTTGCCATACCGCCCAAGCTGGTCTCAAACTCCTGAGCTCAAGCAATCTACCCTCCTCAGCCTCCCAAATTGCAAGCTACCATGTCTGGCTTATTTTGTAGTTAATTCCTAATTAAAATCGATGGCAGAGCTGGACATGGTGGCCTTTCCCTGTAGTCCTAGCTATTCAGTGAGAGGATTGCTGGAGACCAAGGACATTGAGGCTTCA
Source organism: Pan paniscus (assembly GCF_029289425.2). NCBI lineage: Eukaryota > Metazoa > Chordata > Mammalia > Primates > Hominidae > Pan > Pan paniscus. Next base: position 47,654,252 of record NC_085926.1, on the reverse strand, counting down.
GTGAGCCATGATTGCATCACTGCACTGCAGCCTGGGCTAAGGAGTGAGACCCCGATTCAAAAAAACCCAAAATCATTCACTGAAAATCTAGTCTTTCGAAATTTATTCACACTTGGCTGGGCGCGGTGGCTCATGCCTGTAATCCCACCACTTTGGGAGGTCAAGGCGGGTGGATCACCTGAGGTCAAGAGTTCAAGACCAGCCTGGACAACATGGTGAAACCCTGTCTCTACTAAAAATACAAAAAAAAATTAGCCGGGTGTGGTGGTGGGTGCCTGTAATCCCAGCTACTCAGGAGGCTGAGGCAGGAGAATCACTTGAACTTGGGAGGCAGAGGTTGCAGTGAGCCGAGATTGCACCGTTGCACTCCAGCCTGGGCGACGAGTGAAGCTCTGTTTCCAAAAAAAAAAATTGTTCACACTTGTTTTATTACACAGCATATAGTCTACTTTGGTGAACCTTTGCTTATACTACTTGAAAAGGACATATGTTGTGCCATTTTTGAGTCTAGTGTTGTATAAATTTGTTTGTGTTTTGTTTTGTTTCTGAGACAGAGTCTCGCTCTGTTGCCGAGGTTGGAGTGCAGTGGTGCAATCTCAGCTCACTGCAACCTCAGCCCCCAGGATTCTAGTGATTGTCCTGCCTCAGCCTCCTGAGTAGCTGAGATTATAGGCGCCCGCCACCACGCCTGGCTAATTTTTTTTGTATTTTTAGTAGAGATGGGGTTTTGCCATATTGGCCAGGCTGGTCTCGAACTTCTAATCTCAGGTGATCCACCCACCTTGGCCTCCCAAAGTGCTAGGATTACAGGCACGAGCCACCTCGCCTGGGCCCCCCCACCTTTTTTTTTTTTTTGAGACAGCGTCTTGCTCAGTCACCCAGGCTTGAGTGCCGTGGCATAATCTCGGCTCACTGCAACCTCCGCCTCTTGAGTTCAAGTGATTCTCATGCCTCAGCCTCCCGAGTAGCTGGGATTACAGATGTGCACCACTCTGTCTGGCTAATTTTTGTATTTTTATTAGAAATAGGGTTTCAGTGTGTTGCCCAGGCTGGTCTTGAACTCCTGACCTCAAGTGATCTGCCCACCTCAGCTGCCTAAAGTGCTGGGATTACAGGCGTGAGCCACACTGCGTCCAACTTTTTTTTTTTTTTTTTTTTTTTTGAGACAGAATCTTGCTCTGTTGCCCAGGCTGGAGTGCATTGGCATGATCTCTGCTCACTGCAACCTCCGCCGGGTTCGTGTGATTTTTCTGCTTCAGCCTCCCTAGTAGCTGGGATTACAGGTGCCTTCCACCATGCCCTACTAATTTTTGTATTTTTAGTAGAGACAGGGTTTCACCACGTTGGCCAGGCTGGTCTTGAACTCCTGACCTTAGGTGATCCGCCTGCCTTGTCCTTCCAAAGTTCTGCGATTACAAGCATGAGCCACCGCGCCTGGATGACAAAGTAACTTTTATTCAACCACTACAGGTACAGATGCTGAGGGTGAAGTAGAAAACAGGCATTCAGTTTTCCAGTGTATGATTTTATGCATAATATAGCATTGTTTTAATTGAGATATACTTCACATAACATTAAATTAATTATTGTAAAGTACATACTTGCATTGTCACCCAGACTGGAATAACAGCTATGCGATCATAACTCACTGCAGCCTTCTCCTCCTAGGCTCAAGCGTTTCTTGTGCCTCAGCATCCCTGGTAGCTAGGACTTACAGGCATGAGCCACTACACCCAGTTATAAGGGCATTAATCCTGTTCTTGAGGGGCCTATCCTCCTGACTTAATTATTTTCCAAAGGCCTCACTTCTAAATACCAGGACACTACAGTTGGGTTTCAACATACGAATTTTGTGAGCACACATTTTTTCCCGTTACTATGTGTTTAGCTCATCAAATATGTTTAGAATCACTGTTACATAATTGAGGTTAAAATGTAAGAAATTTAGCACTTTAAACAGGTTTTTTTGGTAGGGGGAGAAAGTATTTACCATTTAACAAAGGACTAGAATCCTAAAAATGTATAAAGAATCTGAACCCCTTAGACTAAATTACATAGTATTTACCGTTGATTATGTCAGATTGGTAATTTGTTAGAAATAAATACATGGCCAAGAAGTCTGTGAACAGATGGTCAACCTCACTTAAGAATATGCAAGTTCTTCAAATCACTATTTGCATCTATAAGATTTTCAAAACCTAAAAGGTAGATGGAAAAGTGTGAAAGTTTTGAGGAATGAGTACTATCAAATGCTGTTGATGAAAGTGTAAATTAATGAAGACATTCAATGCAATTTGGCTGTGGTTTTTTGTTGTTGTTGTTTTTGAGACTGAGTCTTGCTCTATTGTCCAGGCTGGAATGCAGTGGTGCGATCTCAGCTCATTGCAACTTCCACCTCCCAGGTTCAAGTGATTCTCCTGCCTTAGCCTCCCGAGTAGCTGGGATTACAGATGCGCACCACCATGCCCAGCTAGTTTTTGTATTTTAGTACAGACAGAATTTCACCATGTTGGCCAGGCTGGTCTAAGACTCCTGACCTCAAGTGATACACCTGCCTCAACCTCCCAAAGTGCTGGGATTACAGGCATGAGCCACCTCACCTGGCCTTGGCTGTGTTTTAAAAATTTTTAAATGTGTACCTCTAGTTGCAGTGTTTTATTTTTAGAGTTTATCTTAAATAATTGCATGCACCCACAAAGATAATTACAAAAGAATGTTTTTGAACAGTGAAATATTCAGAATAAACATGGTTTCCATCAGTGTAGGGCTGGTTAACTTACAGTCCACCTATGGACACAGTGGACTTGTAAAAATGAAAGAAATGTAATGTAATTTAAAGTTCTTACATGGAAAGAAGGTCCGTGCTAAGAACTAAGCACAGTATTGATAACATTTACATAGAGTTAAAAAACTCTCAGGATATATTTTGACATCCATGTGGATGTATAAAAGATATTCGTTTGGCCGGACGCAGTGGCTCATGTCTGTGATCCCGGCATTTTGGGAGGCTGATGCGAGTGGATTGCATGAGCTCAGGAGTTCGAGACCAGCCTGGGCAACATGGCAAAACCATGTTTCTATAAAAAATACAAAAATTAACTAGGTGTGGTGGCATGCGCCCATAGTCCCAATTACTTGGGAGCCTGAGATCAAAGGATCGCTTGAGCCTGGGAGGTCAAGGCTGCAGTGAGCCATGATCGCACCACTGCACTCAAGTCTGGGCGACAGACTGAGTCCCTGTCTGAAAACAAACTAAAAAGGTATTAGTTCTTCCTTAATTTTTTTTAAAAGAATGAATGGATTAGAAGTGAGAATCAAAACAAATGCATCATAAACTTTAATAAAAAAACTTTTGTGGAAGGGATTGAAAGATTATTTTCATGTTTTGTTGAGTATTTTGTATTGTTTGCTTTTATGATGAAACTATATGGTGCTTGGGTAATGAGAATATAGTCTGTTAAATATTTCATAGCTGGGCTTACGATTTTTACCTGAAAGTGTATTGAATGGTGTTGCAGTTGTAGTGAGATGCATGTCGTTTAATCATGTCCTATTCTGTTTTCTTTCTAAAAAGAAGTACAACTTTTCCCACATAAACATAACTCTTTTTTTTCTTTTTCTAGTGAACCTAAAGAAAGATAGTGAAAATACACCTGTTAAAGGAGGAACTGTAGCAGATCTAGGTAAGCACCTAAAATCTATACACTGGTCTGTGCTTTCTGTCTTGAATATGTCATCTCCTTTGATAGTCTATTCTTCCAAGGTCTTGTTCTGTTGGTCAGGCTGGAGTGCAGTGGTGTAATATAGCTCACCACAGCTTTAAACTTCTGGGCTCCAGCGATTTTCCTACCTTAGTCTTCCAAGTAGTTCGGATTATAGGCACACACCACCATGCCCAGCTTGATACACTCCTTCTTTTCTTTTTTTTTTGAGACGGAATCTCGCTCTGTCACCCAGGGCTCACTGCAACCTCTGCCTCCTGGGTTTAAGTGATTGTCCTGTCTCAGCCTCCTGAGTAGCTAGGATTACAGGCTTGCGCCACCACGCCCAGCTAATTTTTGTATTTTTAGTGGAGACGGGGTTTCACCATGTTGGTCAGGCCTGTCTCGAACTCCTGACCTCATGATCCGCCTGTCTCGGCCTCCCAAAGTGCTGGGATTACAGGCGTGAGCCACCGTGACTGGCCGATACTCCTTTCTTAAGTGAGACTTGTGCTTAGCTACTACAGGATATTAGCTGTGGCTTATTCTTAGTGCCATTATGATTTGGTTTGCTACTGTTGTTAAGAGAGTTAATTTCCTGTGATCCATTGTTGCCATTCTTAGTGATCTCCCCCTCTTGGAGCATAATATTTTTCTACAAACTAGCGAAGGTGGTAATAATATAATTGAATAAGAATATGAGTTTTAAGGAAATAGTTCTAATTAAAGTACTTTTTCAAATGTCACTGAAAGAATTGTTTTTGTAACAGTATGCAAAATGATACTGTATTGTTAGAACAAAAATCTATGGAGTGTTAATACTTTGTAAGCCAAATTAAAGTTTCTAAGCAGTATAAAATGAGAATGACATCATCCTTTCCTAGTATTTCCAAGTCTTAGAGTACATTTTCACAAGTAAGGTATAATTCTTGAGTGATTTTGCAGGAGAATAGAAAAGAGTATAATCACTTGTTCTCCTTAAAAATTAAATAGGGGTAGTTTTAAACATCTTTGTTCTGGAGAGTTGTAGATGAGACATTAGGCTTGATTTCTTTTCTTCACTTGTAAAGGAGAACCTATTGTTTTCAGTATTTACTAAAATTTTGACTTTACGGAACTTTAAACCTGAAAGGGATTTTCAAGATCTCCTTTTTTAGAAAATGAGATGTCAGTTCTATCTTCTAATTAAGGAATTCTGTATTTGAATAAATTGCAGTCATTATTATCTTTTGAGACGGAGCCTCGGTCTGTTACCCAGGCTGGAGTACAGTGGCACGATCTTGGTTACTGCAACCTCCTCCTCCCGGGTTCAAGCAATTCTCCTGCCTCAGCCCCCTGAGTAGCTGGGACTACAGGCACGTGCCACCACGCCCAGCTAATTTTTGTATTATTAGTAGAGATGGGGTTTTACCGGGTTGGCCAGGCTGATCTCGAACTCCTGACCTCAGTTGATCCACCCACCTCAGCCTCCCAAAGTGCTGGGATTACAGTCGTGAGCTTTTGGGCCTGGCAATTACAGTTATTATTGATGGCAGATACGAGTGGGTATTTTGGAGAGTGATCCATCAACTGTAAATTTTTGTTCTCAGAGCTGTTGTATTTTGTTTTTTGTTTTGAGACAAAGTCTCGCTCTTGTCACCCAGGCTGGAGTGCAATAGTGTGATCTTGGCTCACTGCAACCTCCACTTTCCAGGTTCAAGCAATTCTCTTACCTCAGCCTCCCAAGTAGCTGGGATTACAGGTGCCTGCCACCACTCCCGGCTAATTTTTGTATTTTTAGTAGAGACACGGTTTCACCATGTTGGCCAGGTTGGTCTTGAAATTCTGACCTCAGGCGACCCACCCACCTCGGCCTCCCAGAGTGCTGGGATTACAGGCGTGAGCCACCATGCCTGACCAGAGCTGTTGTTTTAACTGCTCTATATTCTGCCTTATATGCTACCTCATCAAATATAGGTCTTTCTTTCATTCTTCAGGTCTCTGAAAGAGATTCAGGTGTTTGGTGTGGAGCATATTTTCTCACATCTGAAAGCAGGAAGAGAACATTTATTGAATATTACCATTCAATAATATTAGGGATATTATTAATATTAGGGATCATATATAATTTAATATTATCAGAAGTATCTTCCCATTGAGTACCAAGACTACTTTGGGGAATGAAATTCGTCAGACTAAAAATGTGTAATTTGAGTAATGTGAGAGATTATTAAGTCAAACTAACAGTTTCTAGTAAGAGGTTGGTTATGCTATGGTTTACCATTGTCCAACGGACCAAGTGTTTGTTTTTGGCAGCCTTACCTAGATTTCTTTCTGTTAGTTACTTCCTACATAAAAATAGTCACTATGCAGAGCTGCAGAACTCCTACTGGTAATTAATACCATATTATTTCACATCCAGAATCACCTATTCCTTGTTAGCAAGTATTTGTGACTAACTCACACATTAAGCCACCGTGTCCATCTCTGGGTGGCATGAGTAGTTGTCAGGTCTTGTTCTACATGTGTTTGCACTTCACTATTAAACTGTTTTGTTTTATTGATGAGGAAATGGAGATTTAAAGAGGTTCAGTAACCTCTTTCCAAATATTTTGCAGAACCCCGATTTGGGTCCTAGTCTTACTTTCCTGCCAATGCTTTGTATCACTGCACTTGGCTGTTGTGGTTTGTCTATTTTGCTCAGCCTTTATTCATGTTCATAGTGGCTTTCTGTTTTGTGAAGTTACCAAGCCAATCCAACTGGAGGCCCTTTGATTTGGTTTCTTACTTTTTGTGGAATAATTACCTTGTCTTTCTCATCTCTTAACATTTCAGCTTAAAGGCCACCTTTTCAGAGACACCAGTTTACTTGCTCTGAAGTGTCCACCTACCCACTTCCTCTCTAATATGTTTATGTTTATTCTTTGTATAGCATTTTTCAAAATCTGATAAATTTCTGTTTATTTTTGCTATATCCCGTACCAGCCACCAAAATTGTTGGTATTATAGGTGTGAGCGACTGTACCCAACCCTTTTTCTTTTCTTTTTTTTTTTTTAATAAGAGACAAGATCTTGCTCTGTTGCCCAGGCTGGACTTCTACTCCTTGCCTTGAGTGAGTCTCCCAGTTCAGTCTCCAGAGTATCTGGGACTGTAGATGTGCACTGCTGCACCCAGCATCCCATGTTCTTTTTGAACTTCATCATGCCTTACCTAGTGCCAGCGGTCACAGTAGTGATAAAAAGCTTAAATATCACAGGCATATAATAATGTAACTTGTTGTTCTTTAATACTACCTCTTTCCTATTCTGTACTGGCAGTTTTACTTTTCATTGTGGAAATCAACTATCTAGTTTACAAATTTTACCTGGGCTTTCTTTCATGCTAAGCCCTCTATCCTCAGAAGGCATTGTCTTACTAAGATTAGTAAGGGATTGGTTATCACCCGTTTTTTACTCATCATTCTTTACTCACTTCTTCTGGAACCCAAAATGTTGTTATTTTAGCAAAACTCAGGAGACAAGAATCGTAATCAAGTCCTGTATCTGTTATTAAGATCATGACTATGATATTAGCTCAAGTAGTAATTAATTATAAATTCCCCACTGTTTGAAATTTTTAATGATCTTTGCTTTGAATTTCTAATTACCTCTGTGCTTCTGTGTAGAATTCTAATTTAGTGAATTATTCAGAGTGATTTTGCTTTAATAATGCACTATTTCATTCCTTTTCTCTGTCCAGTATCAGTTCTTAGACCATTAATTTTCCAAATAACCCAAAGAACATTTACCTGTTTTTAAAATGAATTGTGTGTTTTGGTTTTGCAGATGAGCAGGATGAAGAAACAGTCACAGCAGGAGGAAAGGTAACAATTCAGTTAAGCCTGGTGTGAGAGAGCTTCTCTAAGGGTCCTGTGTACCGAACAGTAGAAGCACTGAATTGGACATAACCCAATTTTTGGACTATGAAGCCCTTCTGGTTTTTGAATTTTTTTTTTTTGTTTTTAGTTTTTCCCCTAAGGAAAACAAATACAATATAAGAACCATTTCTGGAAGGTGTTTTTGTTAGTTTTTTCTTTTGAGACAGGCTGTTGGTTCTCACTGTAACCTTGACCTCCTGGGCTCAGGTGATCCCCCTCCCACCTCAGCCTCCCGAGTAGCTGAGACTACTTGTGTGCAACACTACACCCAACTAATTTTTTTATTTTTTGTAGAGATGGAGTTTTTTATGTTGCCCAGGCTGGTTGCGAACTGCTGGGCTCAAGCAATCTGTCTGCCTCAGCCTCCCGAAGTGATGGCATTACAGGTGTCAGCCACTGCGCTCGGCAAAATACTTGACTTTCTTGGACCCCAAGATTTTACTTAGAGGAAATTTTTGTCCTCCCTGCTAGTGTCCCTCATGTGCTGTAATTTCTAGTTTCATACTCCCCTGGTTGCAAGGTAATATTCAGTGCCGACCACAGTATTTCAGATGTTATCCGACAGTGCAGATGAGCAGGGGCCATGTGTTGTCTTGATTTTTCTCACTGCCATTTCTATTGATGCAGTGTAGACTTTGAATCATACTTTGACCTTTCTTGAGCCTTATTGCGAGCTACTTCCTGCTTTATGAATTCTGCTGTAGCGATACCTCAATCATTATGCTTTTGGAACATGTTAGATTTAAGGTAGGATTTAATTTTTTAAAAATAAACGGCGTCTTGTTTACTCAGGCTATCATGTTTGACTGTGTGATTAACCCCCAATCTTCTTGAAATAATTTCCTTAACTTGCTGAATATAGATTTTTTTTTTTCATTTGCAAAGAAATTCCCTAAGATGATCTTTATTGTTGTATACATTCAAGGATGAACATATGCATGACAGGATTTCCGGAAAAGTATTTCAAGAAACTCTTTTCTTATGACTCTTCACCTGTATTGTTCTTATGATTAAAAAAAAAAAAAAATCAAAGTTATTTAGTCAAAGAGCCACTTCTTTTTGTTTTGCTTTGTTTTGTTTTTTGAGATGGAGTTTCGCTCTTGTTGCCCAGGCTGGAGTGCAATGGTGTGATCTAGGCTCACCACAACCTCCGCCTCCCGGGTTCTAGCGATTCTCCTGCCTCAGCCTCCCGAGTAGCTGGGATTACAGGCATGCACCACCACGCCCAGCTAATTTTTGTATTTTTAGTAGAGACAGAGTTTCACCATGTTGGTCAGGCTGGTCTCGAACTCCCGACCTTAGATGATCCACCCGCCTCGGCCTCCCAAAGTGCTGGGATTACAGGTGTAAGCCAACACACCCAGCCAAGAGCCACTTATTAGTGAACATTACCTGTGCAAAAATATGTCATTATTTAGAGTAAATAGAGATTGGCACCTATGATGTCAGCATTTTGGAAAGCTGAGATGGGAGGATTGCTTGAGGTTAGGAATTCTATGCTGGCGTGAGCCAAAATCCTGCCACTGTGCTCTAGCCTGGGTGACAGTGCAAGACACTCTTTTTTTAATAAAAAGTGCTGAGTGCAGTGGCTTACGTCTGTAATCCTAGTTCTTTGAGAGGCCCAGGTGGGAGAATCACTTTTAGCCCAGGAGTTCAAAACCAGCCAGCACAACACAAGGATACCCTGCATCAACAAAAACTTAAAAAATTAGCTTGGTGTGGTGGCACCTGCCTATGGTCCCAGCTAAAAAGGAAAGTCAAATTCCTTCATTTTAATGCCAAAGATAAGAGGATTTGAAGCCATATACCAGTCGTTTATATATCTTAAAAGGATTAGAGGTAGTGTCTCTAAAGCTGTCTCCCACAATGTCATCTTCCTTGTTGTTTTCTGATTGAAGTCATTAAAACTTATACTGTTGGCCTTCATTAATTGCAATGCCAGCCTCTTCCTGTTTTTTCTGAATAAGGGAAATTTTTTGTCTCCTAAATGATTTGTAAAGTCTGTAACACAAAAATGTATTAACTAAAACCAAAATAAAAACAGGTCAACATTGAGAATATTTTTTGCTAGCTTCTGTGATTTGGGAAATAAAATTTGTTACCCTTGTCATCGTTATTATCACATTTGTATTCAATATCATTTAAGTAATAACTAGAGTCCTTGGTGTTTCCATGCTTTAAATTTATTCCTTTTTACTATTCTTATAGAAACGGTTATAGGTAGTAACACTAGATCATCACTTCAAATACTGTAACAGGAAATTTAGGTTGAATTAAGAAAAAGGTAGAAATTAAATTGTGGAACCATTGTAAAAGAAAACTGATTCAAAATTTGGGTTTTTGCTTATTTTATTTTTTTTTTGAGGCAGGGTCTTGCCTAGACTGGAGTGCAGGGCAGTGGTGGAAACACAGCCCACTGTAGCCTTGACCTCCCATGCTCAAGCAATCTTGCTGACTTCAGCCTCTAAAGTAGCTGGGACTACAGGCATGTACCACTATGTCCAGCTAATTTCTAAATTTTTAGTAGAGACAAAGTCTGACTATGTTGCCCAGGCTGGTCCTGATCTTTTGGTCTCAAGTGATCCTCCTGCCTCAGCCTCCCAAGTGTTGGAATTACAGGCATGAGACACCTTGCCCAGCCCATAATTTGGTTTCTTAATAGAAAATAATTTCATTAGGTTACAAATAATAAAATCACCACAGAGAGAAAATTGTAAAACATTTCAATATCAAAAAAAGTATTTAAAATACGTTTAAATGTATGCAATAAAAATGTGTATCAAGTAAACATTTACTTCAGATTAAGTAAAACTGGACAAGGAAGAAGCAAGCTATTATGGAACGAGATCTGGGTTATGAGTTATTTATTTAGTCTAAAGTCCTGTGCGTTGAAACAGACTTTCTTCAATCAACTTGTTAATCTTATTATGAGAGACCTACCTTCTCTGCATTGATTCCCTCATCATCATAAGTGAGCAACAAAACCTTATCTATCAGCTGGCTACCTTGTACCTTAAATACTGTGAAAGGTTGTTTTTACTTGAAATTTGTTTTTCAGATATCTGATCGAATGGGGGAGCTTCATTTTATTTAACCTAACAACTGAAGTGTAAGAGATGTTATATATATCTCTCTCTGTAGTTCTTTCTTTCTTTGAACTTTGTCTTCTTTTCTATAGGAAGATGAAGATCCTGCCAAAGGTGATCAGAGTCGATCAGTTGACCCTGGGGAAGATAATGTGACAGAGCAGACCAATCACATTATTATTCCTAGTTATGCATCATGGTTTGATTATAACTGGTGAGTGGACCACTTCCATCTGTGAGCATGGTACTGAGCAGTACAAGAACTTTCCTTGAAATCAGGTTGTGCCTTTCTGCCCATGTTCCTTATCAGAAATTACTATCACTTTGGATGAAGGGAGATGGAGAGTGATTTTTATCTTTGGAATGTGTTTGTGTTTTTTGTTTGTTTGTTTGTTTTGTTGTTGTTGAGACAGAGTCTTGCTTTGTCACCCTGGCTAGAATGCAGTGGTATGATCTCGGCTCACTGCAACCTCTGCCTCCCGGTTTCAAGTGATTCTCTTGCTTCAGCCTCCCGAGTAGCTGGGATTACAGGTTCCCGCCGCCGTGCCAGGCTAATTTTTGTATTTTTAGTAGAGATGGGTTTCACTATCTTGGCCAGGGTGGTTTTGAACTCCTGACCTCGTGATCCACCTGCTTCAGCCTCCCAAAGTGCTGGGATTACAGGCGTGAGCCACCGCACCTGGCTCGAATTTTTTTTTTTTTTTTAAAGAAAAACAATTCAGGGATTGAAACTAGATTTTGTTGTAATTTAGGTTTGTAAAATTTTGTAAGCTTGAATCTAACTCATTTAGAATCAGCTATAATTCAAACAAGCAAATACTTGAGTAGTAGTATAAAATGTTTTAAATTATTATAAAAAGTTTTTAGTTACTTGAAATTAACTCTAGATTAAAAATACTAACTGAAAATTTCCAGAAGTAAACAATTCATAATTTTACGTTGTGTGTTATTCTGAGTAGTGGGATGAAATCCTGCAGTTTCATGCCAGGAGTATGAATCATCCTTTTTTTTCAATGTAGACACACTGTACATGCTACCCACCTGTTAGTCATTTAGTATCCGTATCAGTTATTAGACTAGCTGTCAAGGGATTTCAGTGCTTCTGTTCAAGGAACCCCTATTTTAGTTAGTGGCCCCAGTGCATAGAAGTAGTGATGGTGATAGTTCGGATGCGCCAAAGTGAATGTATAAAGCGCTTCCTTTAAGTGAAAAGGTGAATGTTTCCGACTTAAAAAGAATTGTGTGCTGAGCTTGCTAAGATCTATGGTAAGAACAAATCTTCTGTTCATGAAATTGTGTATAATAAATTGTTATAATTGTTCTTTTTTATTATTGGTTTTTGTTAATCTAGTCCTGTGTCTAATTTATAAATTAAACTTTATCATAGGTATGTGTGTGTTTATATGTATACGTAGGAAAAAACTTAATGGCCCTGTCCACAGTTTCAGGCATCCATTGGGGGTCTTGGAACACAAACTCCACAGATATGAAGGGACTACTTTATATAAAGGAAAAAAATTACCCAGCATGGTGGCTTATGCCTGTAATCCCAGCACTTTGGGAGGCCGAGGTGGGCAGATCACCTGAGGTCAGCAGTTCAAGAATAGCCTGGCCAACATGGTGAAACCCCGTCTCTATTAAAAATACAAAAAAATTAGCCAGGCATGGTGGTGGGTGCCTGTAATCCCATCTACTTGGGAGGTTGAGACAGGAGAATCGCTTGAACCCAGGAGGCAGAGGTTGCATTGAGCCGAGATCAAGCCATTGTACTCCAGCCTGGGCGACAAGAGCAATACTCTGTCTCCCAAAAAAAAAAAAAAAATTACTACCCAATAATAGCTTTATTTTAATAGGAAATATTTTAACATCAGGAGGCTTTTAAAATATAAATCCTGGCACGTAAAAATGTTTAAGAAAACAGACCTCCTTAGCATCGTCTCTGATTTTTACAGCAAGCACTGTGGCATGCTTCGAGCATAGTTGGATGTAACTGGAGTACTGTCTTTTTTATTGATTGCTTATGAGATGTGACTATTTCATATTAGAATGATTTTTGTTTGTCTTTTTGTTTGTCTGTGCCTCGACTGTTTTGTTGTTGTTGTTTTTTTAAAAACATAAGTACCAGAACTTACCACTCCAAATAGATGTTAGTATCTTTAAGGTACCTTTACAGGAAAGTTGTCTACATTGCTGATGCTGCCATTACTCAAAATCTTGGGTTTTTTTGTTTTTGTTTTTGTTTTTTTGAGACGGAGTCTCACTCTGTCGCCCAGGCTGGAGTGCAGCGGCGCAATCTCGGCTCACCACCAGGCTGGTCTCGAACTCCTGACCTCAGGTGATCCACCCACCTTGGCCTCCCAAAGTGCTGGGATTACAGGTGTGAGCCACTGCGTCCGGCCAATCTTGGGGTACTTTTTATACCTTTTGCCTGCTCTCAATGATTACCGTGTTATTTTTAAAGGATGAATGTGATTTTTAAAATCCATGTATGTCCAGAAGTCTTTTTGGAGACAATTTAAAAGAATATAGTCAGTGATCCACTTGATATGCCTTATTTTTGTCTGACATCATTCTGTGGCTCAAATATTGAGACTTTCCTGAGTACATTTAAAACCAACTGAATAGGCCGGGCACGATGGCTCACACCTGCAATCCCAGCACTTTTGGAGGCCAAGGCGGGTGGATCACGAGGTCGGGAGATTGAGACCATCCTGGCTAACACGGTGAAACCCCGTCTCTGCTAAAAATACGAAAAAAAAATGAGCCGGGCATGGTGGCGGGCGCATGTATTCTTAGCTACTCAGGAGGCTGAGGCAGGAGAATGGCGTGAACCCGGGAGGTGGAGCTTGCAGTAAGCTGAGATCGCGCCACTGCACTCTAGCCTGGGCGACAGAGCGAGACTCCGTCTCAAAACAAAAACAAAAACAAAACAAAACAAAAAACGAATGCTATTTCTGGATGTTTTCAGTAAATACAACCTGGAACAGAATAAGTGCATATCTTTGAACATCAGTCTTCATTACATTTGTTACTATCTTTAATTATTTTTAAACATTTGGAAGTGTCTCAGTCTTGTTATCTTTGCAATTATGTGTTTAACATTCAGAATTTTTAAACATTCACAATTTTGCTTTTGGCCCACAATAAAATTATATTTATGTACTTTTAATGTAGCTTTTTGTCAGCTGACACCAATTTTTATATCATAAATAATTATTAATATATGACATACTAAATAGTAAACAGTAAATTACTTTTAGAAAACATATTCTATCTTTAGATATTTTTGCTGTTTTAATTATTCCAAAATAGTGAGTTGTTCTGTTAAAATTGACAAACTTTAAAACTCGTTAGTACAATGGCCTAAGAGGACACACATGAGAAACCGGCATTCTTTTTCTCTAAAATTAGATAAAGGGGGCTGGTGCTATGGCTCTTGTCTGTAATCACAGCACTTTGAGAGGCTGAGGCTGGTGGGTCGCTTGAGCCCAAACATAGTGATACCCGTCTCTACAAAAAATTTTTTTAATTAACCAGGCGTGATGGCACATGCCTGTAGTCCCGGCTATCCTGGAGGCTGGGGCAGAAAGATTGCCTGAGCTTAGGAGTTCTAGGTTACAGTGAGCTAGCTATGATCTTGTCACTGAACTCCAGTTGTTGTTTGTTTGTTTGTTTGTTTGTTTTTTGAAACGGAGTCTTGCTCTGTCCCCCAGGCTGGAGTGCAGTGGCGCGATCTCGGCTCACTGCAAGCTCCGCCTTCCAGGTTCACGCCATTCTCCCGTCTCAGCCTCCCGAGTAGCTGGGACTACAGGCACCCAACACCATGCCCGGCTAATTTTTTGTAGTTTTAGTAGAGACGGGGTTTCACCATGCTACCCAGGATGAGACCCTGTGTCTTAAAAAAAAAAAAAAAAGTGTGTGTGTGAATTTCTTTTTAATTAAAAAATAAAATTAGAAAATGGAAACATCATTACAGTAAATAACTATGTAAGATTATAGTTTACAGAAACGTTTTCATTTGCCTGATCATCTTTGCATGTCACACTACATGCAGTTAAATAATAGAAATATTAGTTATGATACAGAATTTTTTTAAAAGTGGGCCTTTCCTAACCTGTAACAATGAAAACATTAGGAGTTATATTAGAATTATGTAATTAGTTCCTTACGGTTATTCTTTTAAGAGTCATTATATATATTTATATAGCATTAATCCATCTTAGAAATTATCTTTCTAGAAGTTTGCAGGTAATTCATTGTATTTATAGTATTTGACCCTACAAATCCAATTTAATTTAAATGTTACCAAATATTCAAAAAGTGAATAATTTGAATTATATTCCCAGACCATTGATTTGCTCTTTGCCATGCAACCACTACTTAACATGTTGCATATCTGGAAAGTCACTGAGAAACTAAAATGTCATCAGGAAGAAACACACACTTATATTAGCAGCAGAAATTTTGTGCTAGATATACAGTTTGTTCTTTTTTTACTGTTAGGCCTGATCATTTTACCTGATCTCTGCTTATGACCTGTAACATTTCATAAAATTATTAGCATTTGCATATATTGTTAAAATGTACTTCTGTGATATTATTAAAAGCAATTGATACTGAAATTTTTAAAAAAGTAATATATCTCCCCAGCACCTCCACCAAAAATAAAAACTAAAAAGTTATTAATTTATCACAGTGTTTCTGAAGGCTGGACAAAGGCTCATTTATGTTAACAGCCTGAGAAGCTGAGACTAGCAAATTCATTGTCTCTACTCTGGTCATTTGTTTCATCAGTTTGTTGCCATGCCATGCCAGCTCCTTTGTTTTTGTCACCATTTTTCAAAGAATTCTTCATATCTTATGGCTTCTTATCTAGTTATGTTGTATTATCCCAAAAAATAATAAAATGTATAGTTTTCAGTGTGTCGATAGCAGTTTTTTAGTTTGGTTATGGGAATAGAAAAACTACAGTAAGTACTGGGAGTGAGAAAGAGAAAGCTTTCCTTAACTTTTTTGTATGCTGTTAATACATAGAAACTAGTGTAAGCCAATTAATTTTGGCAAGCAGTACTCAGGTTTTGGATTTATCACTTTTACTTAGAATATTTAATGATTTTATTCTTTTAAAAAGAACACTCCTAAATCTTTTTTTCTTCTTCTTTTCAGTATTCATGTGATTGAACGGCGTGCTCTTCCTGAGTTCTTCAATGGAAAAAACAAATCCAAGACTCCAGAAATGTGAGGCCAGTGTTTTAGATAACTTGTTTATTTGCCTGTGTGCGGTAGGGGCTCTTCAAGCATCCACCTGAGTTCCTTATTGCTGATTCTTGGAAGTTTGCAAATACTCCTTTCAGAACAGTGTTCATATCTCATTTGCATAGCATTCCATGGTACACAGGAAATTGTATCTAGTTTCGTTTTTTGTTTTGGGGTTTTTTTTTTGGTGTTTGTTTGAGACAGGGTCTCACTCTGTTGCCCAGGCTGTTGTGCAGTGTCATGATCTTGGCTCACAGAAATCTCTGCCCTCTGAACTCAAAGGATCCTCCCATCTCTGCCTCTTGAAGTAGCTGGGACTACAGGCACATGTCACCACACTTGGCTGATGTTTATTTATCTATCTATCTGTTTATTTTTTGGTGGAGACGGGGGTTTCACCATGTTGCCTAGAGTATTCTTTTATTTCTAAACCTTGAACTATATGCACATCAACTCTTAGAGTTAAAGTTTGGATTTTAAACCAATTTTTACTATAATGAATTCAGGTCTATCCTCACAACTTTCTTTTTCTTTCTTCCTTTTTTTTTTTTTTTTTTTGAGATGGAGTCTCGCTCTGTCACTCAGACTGGAGTGCAGTGTTGCAATCTCAGCTAACTGCAGCCTCCGCCTCCTGGGTTCAAGCTATTCTCCTGCCTCAGCCTCCCAAGTAGTTGAGACTACAGGCATGCACCACCACACCTGGCTAATTTTTGTATTTTTAGTAGAGATTGGGTTTCACCATGTTGGCCAGGCTTGTCTCGAACTCCTGACCTCAAGTGATCCACTTGCCTCGGCCTCTCAAAGTGCTAGGATTACAGGCGTGAGCCACCAAACCCGGCCTGTCCTAACAACTTTCAACTTGTGTGTGCATGTATGTTTTGGATTGTTTCTATTCATCCAGGAGAAAATAGAATCTTTATCTTCCTGATGTGTGACTGCTAATTAAAAGAGAGATATGATGATATAGCTGCATGTGAATTGAGCTTAATTGCATAAAGGATTTTTGTGGTTTTGCATTGGAAATAGAAAAACTCTTATTGGAAGGAAGAAGTTTGGCCGGAAGTACTTTTTGTCTTTCCCTGGTGATTCATCAGTATATACTTCTGGAACCCTTGTCCCTATATATAAGTACATACCTGTCAATACTGTAAATACCCTCCCATGTATTAATCAGGGTATTAATCTGTTACTTTCTTTTTTTTTTTTTTTGAGACAAAGTCATTCCGTCATGCAGGCTGGAGTTCAGTGGTGTGATCTTGGCTGCCTGAGTTTTGTTTTCTTTTTGTGCCAAGAACTGTTGCTAGGTCTCAAAGTCCTTAACACTCTTGTTTTTAAGTACTATATTTTGTGACAGAAGTCCTTAGTATCTGCTGTAACAGAATCTCAATTTCTCTCTCCATTTTTGTATGTTCTTTTCTGAATTTGGTCTCATGGATTCTACTTATTGCCCAGCCATGATCTCCCTTAAAGAACTGCTGTGAGAAATTACATAGCTATTTGCAGAGCCAAATCCACATGACATGTGTGAAATACAGAAGTGATAGGCAGCAGAGGTTGAGAGCATAGATTGAAGAGCTACCACACTGGCAGCATTGAATTCTGGCTCCATCAGTTACCAACCCTGTGGCTAGGACATATTCTCTAACAACTCAGTGTTTGTTTCCTCACCCATAAATGGGATGATAGCAGACCCTACCTGCAATATAGAGCGATTATGAGGATTCAGTTGTCAGACATACATTGCTTATAACAGTGCCCTGCACACAGTAAAGTATAGATACGTGGTAGTGAGGCAGATAGCCTATGTAACCACGTGTTAGTTTCCAATTCTGCAGTTAACTACCACCATGACCAAGTTTGAATTTATGTTACTTCACATTAATGTCATTAGATTACTTGTTGTTATACATTAATAAACAGTTGTTTTGCATATTCGTGGTTCTAAATTCACTCATAACTTTAAATGTGCAATATAATATCAATGTTTTTTATGCTCTTGTCTTAATTTGTTGTATTTTTAAGGAATCTGAAGATTTTTGAGTTTCTAAGTAACATTGTTTCTGAGAGGATACGTGTCCACCTTATGAATTTTGCCATTGCTTTTTAGATACTTGGCATATCGAAATTTTATGATTGACACGTATCGTCTAAACCCCCAAGAGTATTTAACTAGCACTGCTTGTCGGAGGAACTTGACTGGAGATGTGTGTGCTGTGATGAGGTAAACTGTTTGACTTTTTCTGAGACATTTAACTGTAGGAATTTACTTATGCATGCTGTCTAATGTTTGCTTGATTAAACTGGTTGTTTCAACTGGGTAAAACACCTAATTTTAGTTATGCCATTTAGGGGTTGATTATATTTTGTTTCCTTTCATTTCATTCAATTTAATTATTTTATTTTTATTCTATTTTATTAATTTAATTTTATTGTCGAGATGGGGTTTCACAGTGTTGCCAAGGCTGGTCTCGATCTCCTGGACTCAAGCGATTCTCCTGCTTCCGCCTCCCGAAGTATTGTGATTGCAGGCATGAGCACTGTGTTCAGCATTAGAGGTTGAAATTTTTAAATATTTAATTTAGGCTGGGTGCAGTGGCTTACACCTGTATTCCCAGCACTTCAAGAAGCCAAGATGGGCGGATCACCCGAGGTCAGGAGTTCGAGCCTGGCCAACATGGCGAAACCCCATCTTTACTAAAAATATAAAAATTAGCCAAGCGTGGTGGCACATGACTGTAATCTTAGCTATTGGGGAGGCTGAGGCAGGAGAACTCAGGAGACAGAGATTGCAGTGAGCTGAGATCGTCCCACTGCATTCCAGCCTGCACAACAGAGCAAGATTGTGTCTCAAAAAAAAAAAAACAAAATAAAATATTTAATTTAGCCTTCTAGATTTTACAGTTCACATTTTAAATTTTTTAGTCAAATCATAAAATAACCAGGGATGGAGTGGATTCAGGTTGGGAGTGGATAAGCTCTGCGCCCTAGCTCTGCCGAAATTAAAAAAAAAAAACAAAAACGGCCAGGCATGGTGGCTCACACCTGTAATCCCAGCACTTTGGGAGGCCGAGGTGGGTAGATCACCTGAGGTCAGGAGTTCGAGACCAGTCTGGCCAACATGGCGAAAACCCATTTCTACTAAAAATACAAAAGATTAGCTGCGCATGGTGACGGTCACCTGTAATCCCAGCTACTTGGGAGGCTGAGGCAGGAGAATCTCTTGAATCAAGGATGCGGAGGAGGTTGCAGTGAGCTGAGATCGCACCATTGCACTCCAGCCTTAGAGACAGAGCGAGACTCTGTCACGAAAAATGCGGATTTTTTTTATGTGTGTATTTGGTCTATGTGTGAGTTCTTTTATTACCATGGACCTAAATGCGTATTCATGCTCTCATTTCTGTGATTGAAATGATTAGGCTTTGTAATAGGTTTGGGGGTGCTGTGTTATCAACATTACTTGTGGCTTGTAGAAATTGTTCGTCACATAACAAAATCTGTCAAGTAGTTTGTGATGTTTGACAGCCTGCTGAGCACATTTACTGGTTTTATTGTTTCTGTTTTTTAATGGCATGATGATGATAGTAAAAGCACATGAAGTTGATTCTTTAGATTTTAACTTTCCGAGCTTTATTCTTTAGGGTCCATGCCTTTTTAGAGCAGTGGGGACTCGTTAATTACCAAGTTGACCCGGAAAGTAGACCCATGGCAATGGGACCTCCTCCTACTCCTCATTTTAATGTATTAGCTGATACCCCCTCTGGGCTTGTGCCTCTGCATCTTCGATCACCTCAGGTAAATTAATGTTGACTTTTCATCAGACCTGGATAGTAACAAATGGCCATTTATAGCATATCTATTTAGAAACAATTATTATTATACTATAATGCTATTATTAGTGCTATTTCTTTGATCCTTGCTTGTGTGTGTATTTTGGTGTACTGTAAATATTACAGTCCAAAAGAATATATAGTGTTTAAGTTAATGCTGTCCCACCAATCCCAAGACCGAATGCCTTACTCTGTCAAATTATTAATTTACTTTTATATGCATAAAAGTAAATTATCCTTCTGTCATCAAAAAGACACTCATAAGTAAGCAGATGATGCAAAATCTTCTTTCCCTTCCTTCAATCTGTGTTCTAGAAATGTGAAGCAAAGAAATCTTTATAACTTGTCCTAAGATTTGTAAAGTGGATATCCATATATACATTATCAAACAGATTATGTCAAACAAATTATATATAGCATTAAGTTGGATTCACAGGAACCTAAGGTATAAATTTTGTCCCATTGTGAAATAGAAGATAGTAATGAAAATTTGTTATCCTTTCTGGGATTTAAAGGGACACCAAAATGTGACTTATATGTTGAATTTTTGTTAGAAGTATAGTGTAGAAGTGTGGGTATTTATTGTTTTTTGTAGGAAATCCACCAAGAGTGGTTTAAGTGCCAATATTAAACTTTTTTTTTTTTTTGAGACAGAATCTTGCACTGTTCCCCCGGCTGGAGTGCAGTGGCATGATCTTGGTTCACTGCAACTTCCGCCTCTGGGTTATAAGCAATTCTACTGCCTCAGCCTCCTGAGTAGCTGAGATTATAGGCGCGTGCCACCACGCCCAGCTAATTTTTGTATTTTTAGTAGAGACGGGTTTCACCACGTTGGTCAGGCTGGTCTTGAACGCCTGACCTTGTGATCCGCCTGCCTCGGCCTCCCAAAGTGCTGGGATTATAGGTGTGAGCCACGGCGCCTGGCCCAAACAAATTTTAAAAAACATTTACCCTCTTGACTTTAAAGAGGCTAACTCAGCCGTTTATCATTTATTTGACTCAGGTTCCTGCTGCTCAACAGATGCTAAATTTTCCTGAGAAAAACAAGGAAAAACCAGTTGATTTGCAGAACTTTGGTCTCCGTACTGACATTTACTCCAAGAAAACATTAGCAAAGGTAATTTTTCTAATCACACATGGGCTGCAATCCAGCACATCTTAGTCCTTCTAAGATACATCTAATGAGCTTTCTACTCAAATCTGATGGTATTTTTAAAAACAATTATGATTTATCTTACCTTTTATATTCCTATATGACTTAGTAGATAGGTATTTTAAAAATAACACTATTAGAGAAATTCGAGGGGAAAATGGAGAATTTGAAGAGAGAATTAGAATCTGTAAAAAGAATCATGAATATTTTAGAACTGAAAAGTATACTTGAAATTATTTGATAGGTTTAATAACAGACTGCATATAGCAGAAGACAGGTTAGTGAACTCAGAGACAAATTAGTAGATATATTGAAACTAAAGTACCAAGAGAAAAAATTGGATTGAGGTAGGGAGGGGCCAGGACAGAGAGAGGAGAGTGGAACAGATATGTGAGATAGAGTTCAGGCTGGACACGGTGGCTCACACCTGTAATTTCAGCACTTTGGGAGGCCAAGGCGGGAGGATCACTGGAGCCCCAGAGTTTGAGACCAGCCTGGACAACATAGCAAGACTGTGTCTCTATTATTAAAAGAAGAAAAAGAAAAACGAATGATACAGTCCAAAGAATTAATGTTTATCATTAGAAACCCATAAGAGAATGAATGGAGGAGGAGTGATACTTGAATATATAATGGCTAAAAAGACTTCAGAACAAATAAAAAGATACCAACTCACAAAACAGGAAAGACAGAGCCAGGCCAAGCTCAACACTTTGGGAGGCCAGGGCAGTAGGGTTGCCTGAGGCCAGGAGTTCAAGAGCAGCCTTGCCTCTACTGAAAAACACACACATAAAAAGAACAGATCCAAATTTATATATAGAGAAAACCACACTCGGGTACATTATGCTTAATTTCTTAAAAACTAACATCTTAAAAGCAGACATGGAGGGTGGGGGCGAGGGTAGAGAAGAACATATTACATTCAAAAGAACAATAATAAAACTGATAGCTGACTTTTCAACAAAAATGATCAAAGCCAAAGGACATTTTTAAATTGGAAAAGAAAAACTATCTATCTGGAATTCTCTATCCAGTAGACATTACTTTCAAAATTGAAGGTGAAATAAAGACGTTTGTAGGCATTCACAATGTACAGAAGTTATCGCTAGCACACAGTATAAGAAAAGTAAAGGAATGTCTTCAGCATGAAGGATAATGATCCCAGATGAAAGCATATGACTCCATGAAGGAATAAGGAGCAGAGAAAAGGGTAATCTGTGTGGTTAAATATAAAGTAATACAGGTTGTTTAAACAATAATATTTGGGATTTATAACGTGTAGAAATTACAAGAATGGCAGAAAGGCAGAAGGAGATTAAATTGAATAAACTGTTACAAAGTTTACATTATTTAGAAACATGACAAAAGTCCTGATTCAGGGTAAACTATAATTTGACACAACATTTTGGGACCTGACTGGATCTAATGGAAGAATAAAGAGTGATAGAAAAAAGGTCAACATATGAGTCAGTATAAAAGACATCTTCTGGCCAGGCACAGTGGCTCACACCTGTTTTTGTTAATACAAAATTCAGATCCAAGAAAAACTAACCTATGGTTACAGAAGTCAGACTAGTATATACTTTTGTGAGTGGCTATCAATTGAGTTTTAAAGGAGGGAGCTTTTTGGGTTTTGATTTGAGTATTATTACATTGTCATATAAGTTAAATTGTGTCAAGTTTTATACTAATTTGTGTATTTTATTGTGTATGTATCATACCTCCAGAAATACAAAAGAATTTTTTTTTTGAGACTGAGTTTGCCCTTTTCTCCCAGGCTGGAGTGAAGTGGCGCGATGTTGGCTCACTGCAACCTCCACCTCCACGGTTCAAGTGATTCTCCTGCCTTAGCCTCCCAAATAGCTGGGATTACAGGCGTGTGCCACCACGCCTGGCTAATTTTTGTATTTTTAGTAGAGACAGGGTTTCTCCGTGTTGACTAGGCTGGTCTTTGAACTCCTGACCTTAGGTTATCCACCCACGTTGGCCTCCCGGTGTGCTCTGATTACAGGCCTGAGCCACTGGCCTGGCCGCCCCCCCCCCCCCCTTTTTTTTTTTTTTTTTGAGACAGAGTCTCGCTCTGTCGCCCAAGCTGGAGTGCAGTGGCGCAGTCTCCCCTGCAACCTCTGCCTCCCGGGTTCAACCAGTTCTCCTGCCTCAGCCTCCCAAAGTGGTGGGATTACAGGTGTGAGCCACCACACCCGGCTTTTTTTTTTATTTTTATTTTTTTAAAGAGAGAACATCTCACTGTGTTGTCCTGGTTGGTCTTGAACTCCTGAGCTCCAGTGATCGACCTTTTTTACCTTCCAGAGTGCTAGGATTACAAGCATGAACCACCATGCTCAGCCTAATACAAGAAAAAAATATTTTAAAATCATATGAAAGCTTCAGCAGTCATTTTGTGGGCTCTAATGAGGCTTATATTGTAGAGCCAATTGTTATCAAGAGAGGAAACGGGCTGGGCATGGTGAAACCCTGTCTCTACTAAAAAAAAAAAAAATACTGAAACTAGCCAGACATGGTGGCGGCTGCCTGTAATTCCAGCTACTCAGGAGGCTGAAGCTCGAGAGTCGCTTGAACCCAGGAGGAAGAGGTTGCAGTGAGCCGAGATCATGCCACTGCACTCCAGCCTGGGTGACAGAGCAAGACTCCATCTAAAAAAGAAGAAGAAGAAGAAGAAACATTGACTTAAGTCTGTGGGGCAGAAAAAATTCTTTCTACACTTTGTGGCTGAGAAGTGGAGAAATGGTTGTTGAGGACCTACCCTATAAATGTCTGTGTCTAGGTTGTAGAGATCTTCCTTATATTTGCTCAGGTTTTGTTTCTTCAGAATTTAGATTAAATGTTAATGAATTTTGTTCTTCTTGGGGCTCCAAATCTGATTGGTGATTACCTCTGATTTTGGTTTTTTAAAAGAACCTTTGGTTATCTTAAAGTAATCCTTGCGGGGCTGGACGCGGTGGCTCACACCTGTAATCTCAGTACTTTGGGAGGCCGAGGCATGCGGATCACGAGGTCAGGAGATCGAGACCATCCTGGCTAACACAGTGAAACCCTGTCTCTACTAAAAATACAAAAAAATTAGCCGGGTGTGGTGGCGGGCGCCTGTAGTCCCAGCGGCTGAGGCAGGAGAATGGTGTGAACCCGGGAGGCGGAGCTTGCGGTGAGCCAAGATCGCGCCACTGCACTCCAGCCTGGGCGACAGAGCGAGACTCCATCTCAAAAAAAAAAAAGAAAAGTAATCCTTGGGGACCTGAGCTGTATATTCTGCGTTATAGATACAGGCATCTTTTCTTTCTCACAAAGCCATACTGTAGGAGTTTAATTCTTAATTCTGCAATGCTTAGGTCAACTGTATTCTTTAGTTCAAAGACTACTTATTTTTGATGCATTATTTTTTTTGTGCAAGTCAACAGCGTATGTCAGAATGCTATGAATTGAATGCCCCAGAGATGTAGCAAATCAGGGTTTAATTTTGTTGTTTTATTTTTGTTTTTTCTTTCTTCCTTCATACAGAATGTAATTTTTTTCATGCAGTGTGTAGCACTAATGCACTGAGAGTTAATTATCTAAACTGAGAAACTTTATTGACATATACAGGAAAATCACAGATTGTAGAAATGTTTATTTATTAAATGGTAATCTCTCAAAATAGAGTTTTGAGAGAGGGAAATATGTTAGAATGTATATTTTGAATTAGTAATGTTTATAGCTGCATGATAGTATCAGCTATACTACACATCAAGTCCCCTGAAGATGAGTGAATGCAGCAGGGTCTGCAGATAAAGAAGTATGAATTAATCAATTAAATTTTAGTTTTTACACAAGCCAGTCTCACTTCTGTTATACTCACATCGTCACATGAATCATAAACTATAAGGGACTCACATGGAAAAGGTGATTTTGAGTTTAGGGACTCACTTGGAGATTCTTTCATAATTGAGAAATGTTTTAAAATGAGATAATATGGGCTTATTGCAGTTGGAATCAAGAACCTGTCAGTGTTTTACGTGTGTAGTACATCTGATCCTTGAATCGTGGAAGAAGTAGTCTCTTCAAGTTATTACCAAGATGTGTACTATGTTTGTGATATTACAGCTGATTTATGGTATGTGGTAAAACAATATGCCTTTTTAGCTTGCCAAAGATACTGTTAAGTATCAAAATAATAGAAATAACATATCCAAATAGTTATGGGTCCTTGTTTGACAGCAGGAAGTCTTTTTTGGTTTTTGTTTTTGTGTTGTTTTTTTTTGTTTTGTTTTTGTTTTGAGATAGTCTCGCTCTGTTGCCCAGGCTGGAGTGCAATGGTGCGGTCTTGGCTCACTGCAACCTCTGCCTCCTGGGTTCTCTTGCCTCAGTCACTGGAGCAGCTGGGACTATAGGCATGAGCCACCACTCTCGGCTAATTTTTGTATTTTTAGTAGAGATGGGGTTTCACCGTGTTGGCCAGGCTTGTCTAGAACTCCTGACCTCAAGTGATCCACCCACCTTGCCCTCCCAAGGACTGAGATTACAGGCAGGAGCTACCACGCCTGGCCAGTCTTTGAAATAAGCCAGCATTTCTTATAGAAGTTTAGGCTCCTTAAAGTGTTTTATTCCTGTTAGTCAAAGACTTACCTCGATAGTTTGCGTAACACAGTCCCCTGAGCTTGGAAAGGAATTCTACTGAGCTCCATCTTCAGCATTTAAAAATGAGCAAATAATTTCTGATTTTGTTTCCTTAGAGTAAAGGTGCTAGTGCTGGAAGAGAATGGACTGAACAGGAGACCCTTCTACTCCTGGAGGTAAGCAGATTAATGCATATGGGATGTGTGCTAAGATTCTTTGACTAGCATTTTATTTTGTTTTGTTTTATTTAGAGGCAGGGTCTTGCTGTGTCACCCAGGCTGGAGTGCAGTGGCCTGATGGTAGCCCAGTGCAGCTTCTACCTCCCAGGCTCAGGCGATCCTCTTACCTTCAGTCCTGAATAGCTGGGACTAAGGGCATGTGCCACCATGCCTGGCTAATTTTTGTATTTTTTGTAGCAGTGGGCTTTCACCATGTTGTCCAGGCTGGTCTCAAACTCCTGGACTCAGGCAATCCTCCCACCTTGGCCTCCCAAAGTTCTGGCATGAACCACTGTGCCTGGCCTGTGACTAGCATTTTAAACTCACCTATAGTAGTCTGTTTTAAAAAGTGTCCACTGGAGCTCAAAACTCAATCACAAATGTGTTTTCCTTTAGAACAGCCATCATGCTTTGATAGTTGATACTTAAATCCTTTTCTGTGTCTCCATGTAGTTAGGTATTGAGATGATTAAATTGATAATTTTTATAGATTCATTGAGGATGTTTAAGTGAAGCTAATTCCTAATCACAAAATAAGTTGTGAATGTGTGACAGTTAGAAATAAAGTGACTACTAAGACAATTGGTGTCATTGCCTGGATTTATCCTAAGATGTCGCTGCTCCTTTTGCACCATGAATGCAAATGTCAACATAATGAAAAACGCAGTAGTGTCTTAGTATTATCAAGGAAATTGTTTGACATCGCAGTCCTCCTAAAAGAGCCTGGTGCCCTCTGGGTTCCCAGACCACATAGAGTGGACTTGGTGACATTTTGGTTGCTGTACTGCTTTGATGGTTTTTCAGGTTGTTCCAATAGTTGTAATTACTGTAGAAGTATCATTGGTGCATCATCAAACTATTTCCATTTCTTTTTTGTATTCCTCTTTTACTTTTTCTTGCTGTTTTCTGGTTCTCCCCCCAACCTTATCTTTCTCTGTTGTGATCAAAATCAAAACAATCCCTTGTTTTGTGTTTTTTTGCCTCTATTTTAATATATTCTCATATGCCCATTCAGTATCAGTGATACGCAGAGAGCTTTGCTGACTCACTTTTTACTTGTTTATTTAACTATCTTTCCTATGGTACTGACTGACTCACTTTCAATTTCAGGACTATTTTGTATAGCCATATCTACTAGATTTTAATATTAATTAAAATGAACCGTGTTTTCAGTACTTGTGGGTGACTGTAAACACACTTTTGTATTGCTATTTTGGAATCTTTGGGCTCTGGAGAGAAAGTAAGTTGTATAACAATGACTGGAGCAACAGTTGTTCTTTTTCCTGCTGCACATTGATGCTGGAACTTTTCTCCTTTTTCACATTTAAGATTAGTAGGTAGTAAAAGTGAGGTAAGAATGACTGAGCTACTGTTGACACTAAAGACATCCAAGAAAACCACAGTATTACACAACAGTGCATTTTCTCTCCTTCAGGTGGAATCTGTGAAGTGTTTGATTTTTCTTTTAATCTTGCAATTCAGTCAACAGGAATTGTTTGCAATAACACAAAGAGAAATAAAAGACTTCTCCACATCAATGTTTACCACTAACATCTTCGATTTATATAGTTTATTTAGAGATACTTAATAGCTTAAGAATATGAAGTCAGATGAGTATTTTTAAATGGATTTATAATCAAATATAGTCTCTTTCTAATAAATCGATAAATCTGGTAGACTCATTGGGGTTTGCTGTTTTCAAAATAGCATCGTACCTTTTTTTTTTTTTTTTTTTAAGACAGGGTTTTTCTCCCTTCCCCCATGCTAGTGTGCAGTAGCGCAGTCTCAGTCCACTGCAGCCTCAATTTCCCGAGCTCAGGCGATCCTCCCAGCTTAGCCTCTCGAGTAGCTGGGACTACAGGTGTGCACCACCATGCCTGGCTAGTTTTTTTGTATTTTTAATAGAGATGGGGTTTCACCATGTTGCTCAGGCTGGCATACTATTTTATTAAACAAATATACCACACAGGCAGCATTCCAAATATTTATCGTATTCTTGAGCACACCCCTTTGATTTTTAAAAGACCTTGTTTCATAAAGTCTTTTATCAAAGCACAGCTTTTGGGTAAATGCTGAAGGTTAATATCTGGTCATGTTCATTTCCTTGTTATCTTATTGTAAATATTGGAGGCAACATTTCAATTTTGGAAATAGTCAAAGTGGAATGTATACGATAGATGAAGGAATGCAGTTTGAAAAAGAAAAATCTTTAATCGGTAGAAATGAAGGATAATGTAAGGTTTTATATTAACGTTTTAAAAAGAAATTACTCTGTAAGATCAAGATGATGATGGCCTGTTTGAATAAGACTTCAGTTGTAAAAAGGTGTGGGGAATTTCTACTTGAAAATATGTCATTAGAATGAGTAGGCCTATAAAGTCTAAAGTTTGAGGTAAAAAAACAAAACAGCACAACAAGAATAAGTAGCTATAAAAGGCCATGACAGTCTTTATGGAAGTTTGAAATTCTGTTGATATAATCAGGGCACCAGAATGAAAGAGAGATAATGGAGCCACTCTATTCCACAGTGACTAAAGAATTTTTTTTCAAGTTAATATATATGTACATGCATATATATATATATATATATATATGCACATATTTATTTATTTAATATAGAGGCAGGGTTTTGCTATGCTGTCCATGCTGGTCTTGAACTCCTGGTCTCTAGTGATCCTCCTGCCTCAGCCTCCCAGAGTGCTTGGATTACAGACGTGAGCCACTGTACTGGGTTCACAGTTTCTTTTTTCTTTGAGAAGGAGTCTCACTCTGTCACCAGGCTGGAGTGCAGTGACATGATCTCAGCTCACTGCAACCTCTGCCTCCTGGGTTCACGCAGTTCTTCTGCCTCAGCCTCCCGAGTAGTTGGGACTACAGGCACACGCCACCATGCCCAGCTAATTTTTGTATTTTCAGAAGACACGGGGTTTCACCATGTTGGCCAGGATGGTCTCGATCTCTTGACCTCGTGATCTGCCCGCCTCAACCTCCCAGAGTGCTGGGATTACAGGCACAGGCCACCGCGCTTGGCCTTCACAATTTCTTTTAAGTCCACAACTGATTGCAGTATTCTTCCTGTTCATTTATAATTATTCTTGGGCTTGAAAGTGACAAGACTTGAATTTGTGAGCTCACTGATTCTCCCGTGATAGCTCTAGTGTTTGTCATGTATGCTTTGCTTTCTCATGCTATTTATTTTCCCTTAGATAATTAATAGACATAAAGGCTATGCCTGCAAAGAAAACTTGTAATTTATTAACATTTATTTATCACCATAAGAGTTTCTCTCTCTCTCTTTTTTTTTTTGAGACGGAGTCTCGCTCTGTCGCCCAGGCTGGAGTGCAGTGGCGTGATCTCGGCTCACTGCAAGCTCCGCCTCCCGGGTTCACGCTATTCTCCTGCCTCAGCCTCCCAAGTAGCTGGGACTACAGGTGCCTGCCACCATGCCCGGCTAATTTTTTTGTGTTTTTAGTAGAGACGAGGTTTCACCACGTTAGCCAGGATGGTCTCGATCTCCTGACCTCGTGATCGGCCCACCTCAGCATCCCAAAGTGCTGGGATTACAGGCGTGAGCCACCGTGCCTGGCCCGAGTTTCTCTCATTTTTTATGCCAGCTAAATAATAGGAAACATAGCATTAGAAGATATTCAGTAACCAACATGAAAGATTTCCTCACAGTGTACATACACTTTACATACTTTTTCTTGATACAAAACCCAGGAAATGTATCATTCTATGTACTTTTGAACTACACTAAGATGCATAGTAAATCTTCTATTAAAAAACTTTTCTTAAGGACAGAGATGTCCAATCTTTGGCTTCCCTGGGCCACACATAAAATACACTAACACTAACAATAGCTGATGAGCTTAAAAAAAAAATCCCCCCAAAAAATCATAGTGTTTTAAGAAAGTTTATGAATTTGTATGGGCCACATTCAGCGCCATCCTGGGCCACATGTAGGCTGCAGGCCACAGGTTGGACAAGCTTGGTTTAGCTAAGAGAACCTTTTTTTTTTTTTTTTTAATTAGGAAAACAGTCTGCCTTTTTACATTTGAGAGCCATAGCAAAGTCAGATTTATTTCTTGGTTTAGTTCAGTTTCCTGTGGTTTGAGTTCAGTAAACTTTATTAGGTATTGTGTTTTGGACACTATGACAGACACTGCAGGTTGAGATCTGTAGAACACAATCTGTACCTTTAAGGAATTCATAGTCTGCTTAAGTGACAGAGAAAGATAAAACACAAAGCTTGAATGCGGAATTCCCAGCTTTATGATTAGAGGTATGTCCAGAGCACAAGAGCTGTACAGAGGAGTTGCTTTGCAAACAAGCCAGGTAGATAAGACATAATGAACAGGCTTCTGGGAATGGTATAGCTGTGTTGGTCCTAAAACATGATGTTTCCAGTGCAGAACAAATGGTTCATAGGCACAATACCTAGTAGGAATAGATCAGTGGGGCCTGTGTATTGTTGAAACATGAAGAGTAGGGAATAGGGCGGGAGAAGTAGGCAGTGTCCTGATCACGTTTGGCTTAATTTCATAAGATAATGACACATAATAAAATAGTTTTAGGCAGGAGAGAAAGAGTGTTTTATGTAAAACATATTTCACTCTAGCAGCGTGGAGAAGGATGAAATTACTATAGAAAGGTAATTATAATAATCGATCTATGAGGCTGAGATGGAAGGATTGCTTGAGGCCAGGAATTGGACAGCAGCTTGGGCAACATAGCAAGACCGTGTCTCACAAAAAAAAAAAAAAAAAAAAAAAAAGAGAGTGAGTGAGTGTATCCAGGTTAAGTAATGATGAAGACCTGAACCTGGGTTATGGCAGGATGAATGAAGCTGTTTTGTAGCATTATAAGATACTTACTAAAAACTTTCATTGAATCATCCTCCTTCCTGGCCAGTGTGTCACCGCATTATTCTCTTTTCAAAACATCACTTTAATTTGCCTCTCTTATTAACATTATTATCAGTTCCTAGGCTCAGACATTTACAGATTCTCAACTCTGTGCTCTTCTGGATGCTGAGTCTTGCTTGGATTTTGTATCTCAGAAGTTTCCCCAACTCCACCTTTATTCTGGAAAAAAACTTGATGAACTTTCTTACTGTCCCCTGGCGAAAGGAACATGAAAAAATATTTTTTAATTAAAAATTTCATTGGAAAAGGGCATGATAGAGCATGTCTAGAAAATCCCTATTTATAATTAGAAACATAATACAGCCCCAGTAGATATATTTCTACTTCCGTGGACCCGAGTGAGATTTATTTTTCTTTTTTCTTACAATCTGGATCTTTCAAAAAGTAATTCCTTCTCGAACTACCTGAGGTTACTGAATATCCAGAGGAAACCCAGAATTAGCCTAGTTTTTCAAGGGATTTAATGTGTCAGGCCATTTGCTGGCTTGGGTTTTGAGAAGTCCTCTACCATTCCAGCAGAAATGAAAGCCTGAGCAGCAGTTGGAACCCAGAGTTAAGAATTAATTGATGTCCAGGTGCAGTGTTTCACACCTGTAATCTCAGCACTTTGGGAGGCTGAGGCGGGAGGATTCCTTGAGTTCAGAAGTCCGTGACCATCCTGGGCAATACAGTGAGAACATGTCTCTAAAAATTAAGAAAAAAAAATCTTGAAGTAAAATAATTAACTGAAAAAGTAACCATGGAGACAACTATTGTTATAGAAAGCTCAATCTCACAGTGTAGAGCAGCAAATTAGGCTGTAATGCAAGGTTTTTCAGTTGGAGCATTCAATATTGACATTTGGGCCAGATTTTTTTGTTGTTGGGGTGGAGGGTTCATATATGTTTTACAGCATACATGGCCCCTCCTTGCTGTTAGATACCAGCAGCACTTCCCCAGTTGGGTCAACCAAAAATGTCTGCAGACGTTGCCAGTGTCCTCAAGGGGGCAAAAATTACCCTTCATTGAGAACCATGGTCCTGGAGAGAATGGTGTGAGAGTAGCAACTTCAGTATGCCACTAAATAAATTCTTTTTATCCAATTAATTCCTCAACATTCTTAGCACCACATAGTTGTGGTTTTCTTTCTACTGTTCTATCCGTTTTTCCCTCGGAGACTCCTTTTACTCTTTTTGTTGGTTTCTTTCAGGATTTTCTCTGAAAAAATAATAAATTATAAAACTAGAAATGTATGTAGTTTATAAATTTTTGAATCAGTTTATCAATTTCTACTAAAAAGAAGCCTACTTGGAGTTTGACTGGAATTGTATTGAATCTGTAGTTCAACTTGGAAAGAACTGACATCTTAATACTGAGACTTCTAATGAATGAACACAATATATCTCTTCCTTTATTTGGGTCTTTGAGTTCTCTCATGTTTTACTCATTCT
Organism: Pan paniscus; assembly: GCF_029289425.2. Classification (NCBI taxonomy): domain Eukaryota; kingdom Metazoa; phylum Chordata; class Mammalia; order Primates; family Hominidae; genus Pan; species Pan paniscus. Next base: position 47,622,149 of record NC_085926.1, on the reverse strand, counting down.
AGTCTGTTGCTCTTTTACATTCTTTATTATGTTTATTCCTCCTATTTCATTATGCTATTTAAGACAGGGTCTTTTTTTTGTTTTTTAGAGTTTATTAAGCAGGGGAGTGGAGGGGAGATGTGGCACAAATAGAAGTATGTAACATTCAAACAACAGAAACTAGGATTTTTGAAAAAACTTTCAGTTACAGTTACGCAAAGGGTCACTTCCTCCCCCAACGACGCATGGGCCTCTCAAAGGAGAGGAGGGAGTAAGTCCCATGGTAGGGCCAGTGGTTGCTCCTGGGTTTTGGAATCATTTCTGCGGAGCTTTCAAAGCCAGACCCTGGGCTCAGGGTTGAGACTTCATAGCGGTGACAGACCCAGCAAGATGGCTGTGACCGTGAAACCCTGGGCGGCGATCCAGGTGCACATCATGAGCTGAGAGCGCTGGCTGTTGCCCCGGTGGAAGGAGTAGAGGCCGTAGGTGAGGGCGGCCGCCGTGGCCAGGCAACCTATGGGTACCACCGGGTTCTCGTGGGTCTTGTGAAGGAACTTTTCCTTGAAACTCTCTGGATTCCTGTAAACAGTGGGGCTAAGCCCCTCAATGACTGGGGGCTTCGATGGTTCAAAGGGGACCTCCGGAATCACAGGGCCGGAGTCGCCATGTCCGGGCCACAGCAGCAGGAGAAAATCGCGACCTAAGACAGGGTCTTGCTGTGTTTGTCAGGCTGGCCTTGAACCCCTGGGCTCAAGAGATCCTCTCGCCTCAGCCCCCTGAGTAGCTGGGAGTACAGATGTGTGCCACTACACCCAGCTTTTATGTTAAATACTTTTTTCTTCCTATTTAAAATTGTTCATTGCTATTATGTATGGAAATATAGTTCAGTTTCTCTATTGCCCTTCTATCCTGTGATTTTGCTCAGCTATTCAGTTTTAGTACTTTTTTTTATAGCTTCCTTAGAGTTTTCTACATAAACAGTCATGTCTGTCTGTATTAGTAAAAAAGCCCTTCCTTCCTTCCCTCCTTCCTTCCTTCCTTCCTTCCTTCCTTCCTTCCTTCCTTCCTCCCCTCCCCTCCCCTCCCTTCCCTCCTTTCCTTCCTCCCTCCCTCCCTCCCTTCCTTCCCTCCCTCCCTCTTTTCTTTTGTTTCTTCTTTTCTTTCTTTCTATCACTCTTGCCGCCTAGGCTGGAGTGCAGTGGCACAATCTCGGCTCACTGCAACTTCTGCCTCCCGGGTTCAAGCGATTCTTGTGCCTCAGTCTCCTGAGTAGCTGGGATTACAGGCACGCACCACCATGCCCAGCTAATTTTTGTATTTTTAGTAGAGATAGGGTTTCACCATGTTATTGGCCAGGCTGCTCTCGAACTCCTGACCTCAGGTGATCTGCCCACCTCTGCCTCCCAAAGTGCTGAGATTATACGCGTGAGCCACCGTGCCTGGACTACTTTCTTTACAGTATGCATGTCTTTTATTTATTTTACTTGCCTGATTGAAAATAATATAAGGAAACCATCAAATCTTTCTATTTATGCATAAATATTTGCATTATTTTTTTTTTAAAAAGCTATCTAAAGAACTTCTAATATTACACATTACTTTCTTGTTACCTGACATGAAAGCATCTGTTTTTTCTGTCTTAGGCCCTGGAGATGTACAAGGATGATTGGAACAAAGTGTCGGAACATGTTGGAAGTCGTACTCAGGATGAATGCATCCTCCACTTTTTGAGACTTCCCATTGAGGACCCATACCTTGAGAATTCAGATGCTTCCCTTGGGCCTTTGGCCTACCAGCCTGTCCCCTTCAGTCAGTCGGGAAATCCAGTTATGAGTACTGTTGCTTTTTTGGCATCTGTGGTGGACCCTCGCGTGGCATCTGCTGCAGCAAAAGCGGCTTTGGGTATGGACTTCCCTAAACCATCTCCTCAACAGAAAAACTCAGTTTATCCCAATTTAAATATTACCAGCCGTTACATTCATTTCTTTTAATATAAATAACAAAAATCAGATATTACCTGTGAAAGATACCATATTCTTTATAAAAGTATTACAGTATTTGGCTGGACACCAAATTAGCTGGGTGTGGTGGCACATGCCTATAGTCCCAGCTACTTGGGAGGCTGAGGCAGGAGAATCGCTTGAACCCAGGAGGCAGAGGTTGCAGTGAGCTGAGATCGTGCCACTGCACTCCATCCCCTGGGCAATAGAGCAAGACTCCGTCTCAAAAAAAAAAAAAGTATTACAAAATTTTTAAGTAATGCACCTTAAAATTAAGAGCTTTAGGAATTGGAGGGACAGAGGTTTTTTATTGTGTATTTTGTGATTAATTTAGAATTTGGTGTAACTAGCAAAGGAAGTCATTTAATATTCATGGGTTACACATTAATTGTAACTAGAACTTTGTCACATCATAGAACTCTTTCTTGGTTTTATGGATGTTTAATCCTTGCTGTTTTTGTTTTTTTGATTTATTAATCTAGTAAGCAGTTAAAATATGGACAGCAGTTTTGATTATTACTGGCATAAGTTGAAAGATCTCTTATTTCAAGGCTCTGTGATGTGTAGGAGAAAATGTAGAACCATAGAATTTCATTATTATTACTATTTTTTGTCTCATTTAGTCCTCTCATTTTTCTGGTATAGAGGGACTGAGAGCCTGAAGAAGAGGTTGCTACACCTAAGACAATAATACTGTGTTGGGTTTCCTGGTGGTGGTTTTACACTGAAGCAAATTTTTGTGCAAAGTTAGATTGCTGTTCCATTTTTATTCTTGAACCAGAGGAGTTTTCTCGGGTTCGGGAGGAGGTACCACTGGAATTGGTTGAAGCTCATGTCAAGAAAGTACAAGAAGCAGCACGAGCCTCTGGGAAAGTGGATCCCACCTACGGTCTGGAGAGCAGCTGCATTGCAGGCACAGGGCCTGATGAGCCAGAGAAGCTTGGTGAGTCACTGCTGCTTTTAAGGGACAGGGTTAATATATGTTTGTATTCCTGTCAGTTTACTCAAATAATTGAGTTTACTTTCACTAAAAAGTGAGTACAATGATCAGTATAAACTTGTCTTTTAAGATTAGTACATGATTTTTTTTCTCTTGTCTGTTTCTTTTGGTAGCTAGAACTAAAAAATTATCTTGTAACTGTTAATGGTATTACAGTTGTGAATTATCTGGTTGCTGTTTGTAGATCCAGGTTTTGAATAGACAGATACAAGAATACTGAAAGATGCATGGAACTGTAGGTGAAAAAAAGAATATTGAAAGGACTTACGATTATGTTAATTTATATGTTGCTGAGTGGGTTTAAATTCATTGTTTTGGGGGTTTTTTTAGCTGAGGAAAAATTCCTGTAACATAAAATTCCTCATTTTAACTGCTTAAAAGTATATAACCTAGTAGCTTCTGCTATATTTACAATGCTGTGTGTCTATCACCACTATCTAATTCCAGAACATTTTCCTCATCCCAATAGGAAGTCACATACTTATTAAGTGGTCACTCCCCATTCCTTTTGCTCTTCAGCTGTGGTACCCACTAACAATCTGCTTTCTGTCTCTATGGGTTTGCCTATTCTGGACATTTAATATAAACAGAATCATATAATATGTGGCCTTTTGTGTCTGCTTCTTTGACTTAGCATAATGTTTTCAAGGTTCTTCCATGCTGTAGCATGCATCAGTATCTCATTCTTGTCAATGCTGACTATTTCTTAGTGTGGATATACCCAATTATATTTATTTGTCAGTTCATGGACATTTTTATTGTTTCCACTTTTTTTTTTTTTTTTTTTTTAGACAGAGTCTCGCTCTGTCGCCCAGGCTGGAGTGCAGTGGCGCGATCTCAGCTCACTGCAAGCTCTGCCTCCCTGGTTCACGCCATTTTCCTGCTTCAGCCTCCCGAGTAGCTGGGACTACAGGCGCCTGCCACCACGCCCAGCTAATTTTTTGTATTTTTAGTAGAGACAGGGTTTCACCATGTTGGCCAGGATGGTCTCGATCTCCTGACCTCGTGATCTGCCCGCCTCGGCCTCCCAAAGTGCTGGGATTATAAGCATGAGTCACTGCACCTGGCCTATTGTTTCCACTTTTATACTACTATGAAAAATGCTGCTATGAATACTTATATACAAGCTTTTTTGTGAACTGAGGATTTTCACTTCTTTTGGTTGGGTGTATACCTAGGGGTAGAATTGCTGAGTTATATGGTAATTTTGTTTACCTTTTTGAGAAACTGCCAGCCTGTTTTTCATAGTGGCTATACCATTTTATGTTCTTACCCGTAATGTATAACATTTCTAAGTTTTTCATGTCCTTGTCAATACTTATTTTCCATTTTTACCTTTAATAGCCAATCTAGTGGTTTGATGTTGGGGTTTGTATTTGCATTGATGACTAATCATCTTGAATATCATGTGTTTATTGGCCATTTTTATGTCTGCCTTGGGAAATACCTACTCAGATTCTTGTCCCCCCCCCCTTTTTTTTTCTTGGTACACTTTATGTCTTAGAGCAGTTTTAGGTTCATAGCAAAATTCAGTAGACATTACAGAGTTCCTGTATACTGCCTGACTACCCCTACATGCACAGTTTTCCCCACGATCAATACCAGGGTGGTACATTTGTTATAGTTGATAAACCTACTTTAACACATCATCATCAACCACAGTCCAAAGTTTTAGTTTATTCTGTAATTGATTCTCACATGTTGAACCACCCTCCCTTTTTGTTTTTTGGTTTTTATTTTGATAAATCCGACATGGCCTTTGTAAATAATCCATTTAACATGCTATCGGATTTGGTTTGCTAGTCTTTTGTTGAAGATTTTTGCATCTGTATTCATATATTGTTTATAGTTTTCTTTTCCTATGATATCTTTATCTAGTTTTGGTATTACGGTAATAACCAGCCTCAAAGAATAAGTTAGGAATTGTTCTTTTTTTTTTTCTTTTTTATTTATTTATTTTTATTTTTAGAAAAGTTTGAGGAGCATTGGAGTTAATTCTTTAAGTGTTTGGTAATATTCACTGGTAAAGCCATCATGTCCTGGACTTTTCTTACTTTCTTGATTACTGATTCTGTCTCTCTCTCATTTTTTTTTTTTTTTTTTTGAGACAGAGTCTCACTCTGTCACCCAGGCTGGAGTGCAATGGTGTGGTCTCAGCTCACTGCAGCCTCCGTCTCCTGGGTTCAAGCAATTCTCCCTGCTCAGCCCCTGGAGTAGCTGGGACTACAGGCTTGTGCCACAACACCCGGCTAATTTTTGTATTTTTAGTAGAGACGGGGTTTTACCGTGTTGGCCAGGTTGGTCTCGAACTCCTGACCTTGTGATCCACCCGCCTCGGTCTGCCAAAGTGTTGGGATTACAGGTGTAAGCCACCGCGCCTAGCCCTCATTCTGTCTCTTGTTATAATTCTACCAAGATTTAAACATTTCTTAATGAGTCAGTTTTGGTAGTTTGTGTCTTATAGGAATTTATTCGTTTCATGTAGATTATCTAATTTGTTGGCAAAAAATTTATAACAACAAAAAGGGGAAACAACTGGAATGTCCATCATCTGATATGTGATAAGCAAAATGTGGTATATCCATACAATGGAATATTACTTGGCTATAAAAAGGAATGAAGTGTTTACATTTGCCACATGATGGATGAATTTTGAAACATTTGGTAAGTGAAAAGCCAGTGAAAATAGCCAATATATTATATGATTGCATTTATAAGAAATGTCCTGAAGAGGGAAATCTATAAAAACAAAGTAGATTAATGGTTGCTCTGCATAAGCGGAATGGAGGATTGGGGGTTGATAGCAAAAGGATATCTCTTTGAAGTAACGAAAATGTTTTAAGTTTTACCATGGGGATGGTTGCACGTATCTGTTGATATACTTAATTTAATTGACTTGTACTCCTTCAATGGGTGAATTTTATATTATGTGAATTACATCTCAATAAATGGGTGAATTCTATAGTATGTGAATTATATCTCAAAGCTATTTTTTTAAGTTCACAGTGTTCTCTCATAACTGTTGATAGTAATGTCCTCATTTTCATTACTGATTATAGTAATTTCATCCACTTGCTTTTCTTGTTTTAAAGTCAGACAAGATAAAGGCTTGTCAATTTTGTCTCTTCAAAGAACCAGCTTTTTTGTTTCATTGATTCTCTGTTTTTCTGTTCTATAATTTCTCTCCACTCTAATCGTCATTTTTTCCTTCTGCTTGCTTTGGGTTAAATTTGCTTTTTTCCTGGTTGTTTTAAGGTAGAGTATGTTATTTGAGATCTTATTTAGTAATGTAGGTGTTTACAGCTGTATAAATTTCCCTCAGCACTGCTTTTGCGACATTCTATAAGTTTTGCTGTATTTATTTATGTTTCCATTCTTCTCAAAGTACTTTGTAATTTCTTTTTTTTTGAGACAGAGTTTCTCTGTTGTTGCCTAGGCTGAAGTGCAATGGTGTGATCTTGGCTTACTGCAACCTCTGCCTCCCAGGTTCAAGCAATTCTCTTGCCTCAGCCTCCCGAGTACCTGGATTACAGGCACCCGCCACCACTCCTAGCTTATTTTTGTTGGTGTGTGTGTGTGTTTTTAAGTAGAGATGGGGTTTCACTATGTTGGCCAGGCTCGTCTCGGAACTCCTGACCTCAGGTGATCCACCCGCCTTGGCCTCCCAAAGTGCTGGGAGTACAGGCGTGAGCCACTGAGCCCAGCCCCTGTACTTTGTAATTTCTGTTGTGATTTCTTCTTTGACCCACTGGCTATTTTAAGAGGATGTTATTGTGAATTTTCATAAATTTGTGAACTTTAAAGATTTTCTTCTTTTACTGATTTTTAGTTACATTTCGTTGTAATCAGAGAAGGTAATTTGTGTGATTTCCGTATTTTTAAATTAAGACTTGTTTTGTTGCCTAACATGTGGTCTATTCTAGACAACATTCTTTGTGCATTTGAGAAAAATATGTTTTCTGCTCTTATTGGATAGGGTTGTTCAAGTTGTCTGCTTCCTTGTTTATCTTTTGCATAGCTCTCTCCTTTATTGAAAGTGGGGTATTGAAATCTCCAACTATTATTGTTGAATTATTTCTTCCTTCAGTTCTGTTTTTGCTTTATGTATTTAGAGACTCTGTTTTGCTTATATGTTTATAATTGTTACATCTTTTTGATGTATTGAAACTTTTATCTTTTACAGAATGTCCTTTTTGTCTTATATAACGTTTTGTGTCTTAAAGTCTATCTTACCTGATATTAGCGTGCCATTTCAGATGTTTTTAGGTTTCTGTTTACTTTTGTTGTTGTTGTTGTTGTTGAGATGGAGTCTGACTCTGTTGCCCAGGCTAGAGTTTAGTGGCATGCTCTTGGCTTACTGCAACCTCAGCCTCCACCTCCTGGGCTCAAGTGATCCTCCTGCCTTAGCCTCTCGAGTAGCTGGGACTACAGGCGCATACCGCCATGCCCTGCTGATTTTTGTATTTTTAGTAGAGACGGGGTTTCACCATATTTCCTGGCTGGTCTCGAACTCCTTGGCTCAAGTGATCCACCCATGTCTGCCTCCCAAAGTGCTGGGATTACAGGCATGAGCCACCATGCCAGGCCTGGTTTCTGTTTACATCGATTTACTTTTCCATCTTGTTACTTTCAGTCTCTTTGTTTCTTGGTATGAAAAGTGCCTCTCTTATAGACTGCATTGTCATCATTGGATTTGAGAAGTTGAGACTTAGGTTCTACCTTTCTTTCTACCCTTCATAGCCATAGGGCTTTAAAAAGCAATTTACCTTTGCTGGTTAGCTCTGAATTATCTCATCTGTAGAAGAACAGGTATTATTAGATACTTTCTGTAATGTATTGTTTACTAGTGCTGTTTTATGATGTTAGAAAGGAGACATTTTTGCTATTAAGGACTTAATTACCTGTTTCTCTTTAATCAGTCTTAAAGAGGAGTGAAATTAATAAAGCAACTTTATACGTAGTACCGGCTTCTCAAATGGAAGTGCTCTTACATAAGAGGCTTTTTTTTTGAAATGGAGTCTTCCTCTGTCACCCAGGCTGGAGTGCAGTGGCGTGATCTTGGCTCACTGCAACCTCCGCCTCCCGGGTTCAAGCGCTTCTCCTGCGTCAGCCTCCCTAGTAGCTGGGACTACAGGTGCGCACCACCAAGCCCAGCTAATTTTTGCATTTTTAGTAGAGATGGGAATTTAGCATATTGGCCAGGCTGGTCTCGAACTCCTGACCTTGTGATCCGCCTGTCTCGGCCTCCCAAAGTGCTGGGATTACAGGCGTGAGCCAACCTAAAAACATTATTGTCTCTGTAATTATTTGTAGTATATTCCCAGCATTTTTTACATTGTTCATTAATATTTTTCTTTTCTATCATTATGAAACTATGTATGTCTGGTGATTAAAGAACTGTAGGTGTCATTCTGCCTAATTATTTCCATCTTTATCTCACCGGTATGAAATTTATATATACTGTGCTTTAGATACAGTGATTTTCATTTGTCTTTTTAATTATTATTATTTTTTGTTTTGAGACAGAGTATCCCTCTGTCACCCAGGCTGGAGTATGGTGGTGTGATCTCAACTCACTGCATGCAACCTCCACCTCCCAGGCTCAAGCAATTCTGCTGTCTCAGCCTCCCAAGTAGTTGGGATTACATGTGTGTGCCACGACACCTGGCTGATTTTTGTATTTTTGGTGGAGACAGGGTTTCACCATATTGGCCAGGCTGGTCTCCAACTCCTTACCTCAAGTGATCTGCCCGCCTCAGCCTCCAAAGTGCTGGGATTATAGGCGTGGGCCACCGTGCCTGGTCTGTTATTATTGTTTTTTGAGACAGTGTCTCGCTTTGTCACCCAGGCTGGAGTACGGTGGCGTGGTCACAGCTCATCACAACCTCTGCCTCCCAGGTTCAAGTGATTCTCCCACCTAAGCTTTCCAAGTAGCTGGAACTACAGGCACATGACACCATTGCTGGCTATTGTCTTTTTCATTTACTCTTAGAATAAAGATAATAGGAAGTAAAAATTAAAATTGCTAGCTAGTGCTCTACAGAACATACCATATAAACACCTAGTGCTCCCTTCTTGGCAGTTCAAGTGGATATCAGTGAGGTCCTTTCAAACCTAAAATCTTACCATTTTTTATGAGTTTGCATAGGGCCTACCCCTGTTGTTCTCTCTACTTTGTTTGAATTAAGTGCCAGTCTAGCCATCTCATTTTGCTTATATGGAAACATTTTCAGATTAATGAAGCCTCTTATCCCTGCTGCTGGGGTTTGGATATGGTTTCTTTGTCCTCACCAAAACTTATATTGAACTTTGATCCCCAGTGTTATGGTGTTGGGAGGTGTTTGGGTTGTGGAGGCCTATCCTTCATAAATGGCTTGGTGCTATTCTTGTAGTAGTGAATGAGTTTCCACTCTCACTCTTGGGGAATTGGATTAGTTATCCCAGTAATGGATTCATTCCCCTCAGAGTGGGTTGTTATAATTTCAGGACCCTCCTCAGGTTTCTCTTCTTTACACCTGTCTGCGTCTCCTTTGACCTCCTCTGCCATGTTGCGACACAGAACAAAATCCTTTGCTAGGAATTGGGGCCATGCCCTTGAACTTCTAAGTCTGTGGAACTGTGAGCTAAATAAACCCTTTTTCTTTATAAGTTATCTAGTTTCAGATAGGCTTTTATAGCAGCACAAAATGGACTAAGATACCAGTCCTCTGCACAAATTATTGTTCTAACTCTTCTTAACGTTGGTTACACCTAGAGTACCAACTGTTTGATTTAAAAGCAATTTGAGAGTATCTATAATTCTTAGTTTGAAAATTAACTTATTTTCTTTTTCTTACATGGAGACTGAAATTAGCAGGCGAAGTCACGTCTCTGTTCTTCTGTGTTGATTCTGCACCACCAGACAGTACCCAGCAACCCAGCATAGGCTGGAAAAACCTGGGGCTAATGAAGCCTGGGTCTTAATTTCCTAAATGTTTTTGGTATTGGTTCATTTGTAGGGTCTTTTGGTTCTCTGTGGTTATGGAGTTGAAAAAACATTGGCAGTCTTATTTGATTCAGTGAGATTTGTGTACTTTGCCAAATGAGGGATGTGTTTTTACATGTATGTTTTGAAAACACATTTTGGTAGATGATACCATAGAGCATTAGTGGCTATGAAATAGGTTGCAAATTTAGCCATTTCTAGTTTAGTGGGTTTTGAAACAAGACTGAAGTATCTAGCAACCTTGGTTTCTTTGGGGCTGGATTCTCCTGATTCATTAGTGAATTTATGGTTTGTGGAGCATGCAGAGCTTAGACTGCTACAGGAGGCACATGAGACTACAAGGGCTGACCTTTGAGTGGCATTAACAGTAAAATTCATTCACGGTATCTGGAAGTAGCCTCCCAGTTAACTTCTTTCAAGTGTGTTCTGTACTCACTAATTGCAGCAACAGAATTTGGGTCCTCTTATAATAAGGGTAAGGAAAACAGACCATAATATAAATATTTCAAATGAGTTGAGAATAGGTCCCTGTAACTTATGCTGGACTATTATAGATAATATGATTTATATTGGATTCTGACAAATGGAATAAATTGAAAAACAGCAAATGTTTCTCCCTTGGGAATTGGCTCAACAAAATTGTAGTAGGAAGTCAACAGTATATCTCTTACGTTTCACGTCACAAATACTGCCTTATTGCGTAGCACACTGATTTGAAACCGAGTGATATAGGATTTAGCAAGATAATAGTGTACTTGGGTGGTGGGTTCATGGTACTATTTATTGTGATAATTTACTGTGTTACAAATGTGTACACATAGGTATTAACTATGGTAAAATCATACTATAGGGAAAATAAGCTTCCTTAAGAAATATAGTACTTGTTTTGGGTTCCTGTCATTAACCTATCTAACATTTCATTGTGAATTTGGATAAGAGAAGAAATATATGATGTATATGGTGAAATGAAAGTAAAGCTGGATGAACACTCAAAACACCTCTTACATTTATATTTTAAGTGATTTCCCATAGGAATTATTTAGGAAATGAGTGTTTTCTTATGAGAAGGGTCTTCTTCAGTCCATCTTTTTAACTGTGGTCACTCACCAAGAACTACTAATTTCTGTACATTTATATATTTTTTGTTTTTCATTGACTGGACCATTCTAGGCATACAAAAAATACTTCTGAGTACCCATATTTAGTCCACATTGTATAGGGATTTTTGATTGGCCATTTGAGTTTCTTTTCAGGAGAATCCTTTGGAGGAAGTAACTTTTTTTTTTTTTTTTGCAAAAGCAAGGAAACTGAGGCACGGAGAGGTTACATAAGTGTGTATCTGAACCAGAAATTTAACCTAAATCTCTCTAATCCCAAAGCTCTACTTCTCTTCATTGTAGCAGGCTGCCAGAAGTAAAATTTGTAGATGTGTCTGTGTGGTTTTCATTCATTGAACAAGCATCTTTAAAGGCTTAATAGCTCCAAAATACTATTCCGTCTTAGATACTATGGGAAATATAATGCTGAAGAGCCCAGGCCCTCTTGAGAACTTAACACCTGTCTCCTGAAATAGGCAAATGCATCAGGCAGAGCAGCTGTGGTTGACTTCCTCTATATGCCACTGAATGCCGACAAAACCCACAGAAGCCTGGGTGCTGTGGCTCATGCTCGTAATCCCAACATTTTGGCAGGCAGGAGAATTGCTTTAGGCCAGGATTTCGAGACCTGCCTGGTCAACATAGCAAGACCCCATCTCTACAAAAAGTAAAAATAAAAAAATTAGCTGAGCATGGTGGTGCAAACCTGTAGTCCTAGCTACTCAGGAAGACAAGGTGAGAGGATCACCTGAGCCCAAGCTACAGAGAGCTGTGATCCACACTACTGCATTCCAGCCTAGGTGACTAAGCGAGACCATGTCTCAAATAAAAACCAAAAACCTTACACCAAAATTCAGTCCGTGTCATTCAGTGCATGAGCCTGTGCCAGAGAAGCTTTCTTGGACATAATCACAAAAAATCAAACTCAGTGTATCATATTATCACATCATTTCTTTGTGTTCTGGATGCTAGGATACTGGTAAACAAAGTAAACCAAAATTTCTCCCCTTTATATTTTATATTTATAGAGTGTAAGATGGACAGCAATCTAATCAAATAAGTAAAACTTAACGTGTATAGATGTAATTATATATGAAGAGTATGTTGGCTGATGTGCTATGGTGAAAAGCAAAGCAGGGTTGCAAGGATATGAGTAAAGTGTGGGAATTACAATTTTAAATGATCAGGGAAAGTCTCATTGAGAAAGTGACTTTTGAGCAAAGATGTAAATAAGGTGAGCAAGACTGCTATGTAGACATCCAGTGTAAGAGTGTTCCCAGTATTGGGAGAAGCCAGTGTAAAGCCCCCTGGGCAGGAGCTACCTGGCATACTTGAAGAACAGCAAGGAGGCTCATGTAAAGTTATAATAGCTCGATTGGTGGGGGAGGGGAGGTCATATGAGATGTTAAGGTAATTTGTGGGCTATTGTAAAATGTTAATGTTTAAGTCTTTATGCAAAGTGGAGCAAGTGGAGCAGTTTGACCAAAAGAGTGTCAGAGTCTGACATATATATTTGAGACAGGGTTTCACTCTGTTGCCTAGACTGGAGTGCAGTGGCACAATCTTGGCTCACTGCAACCTCTGCATCCTGGGCTCAGGTGATTCTCCCACTTCAGCCTCCCCAATAGCTGGGACCACAGGGGTGCATCACCACACCTTGATTTTTGTGTGTTTTTTATAGAGGCAGGGTTTCGCCATGTTGCTTAGGCTGGTCTCAAACTCCTGGACTCCAGCAATCTGCCTGCCTTAGCGTCCCAAAGAGCTGGGATTACAGACGTGAGCCACCACACCTGGCCTGAGTCTGACCTATATTTTTTCAAGTCTTACTGTAACTGTTCGATTGAGAATATACCCCCATGTAGAAGTTGTTAAATTGATTTATTATGCAGATAACATATTTGATTTTCAAAGAAAATTTTCTTCATTGCATCACTAAGGCTTTTATTAAAAAGCTCTATAAAGATTTTATTAAACTTTTCTTTCTTTCTTTATTTATTTTTTAAAGAGACAGGGTCTTGCTATGTCTCCCTGGCTGGATACAGTGGCATGATCATGATTCACTACAGCCTTGACCTCCTGGGCTCAAGTGATCCTCCCACTTCTGCCTCCGAGTAGCTGGGACTACAGGTGTGCACCACCATCCCTGGCTAATTCTTTTAGTTATTGTAGAGACAGGGTCTCACTATGTTGCTTAGACTAGTCTCAAACTCCTGAGCTCAAGCCATCATCCCACCTTGGCCTCTCAAAGTGCTGGGATTACAGTCATGAGCCACTGCACTCAACCCAAGGCCACATTTTATGCTTGTGTTTTGCTAGGATTACAGGTAGATATTTTTTTACATGACTTGGAAACTAAACAAAATCGCCTATCTTGTAGTTTGTTTACTTACAGCAAACATTGATAGGATAGCACAGTGAAATCTTGTATACCTACTAGTTAGGTTCAACTTTTCGATATTTATTTAGCTATCTAAAGAAATGTTTTTATTTTTTTCTTGAATAATAATAATAATAATAATTATTATTATTATTTTAAACAGAGTCTCGCTCTGTCGCCCAGGCTAGAGTGCAGTCGCACAATCTCCGCTCACTGCAAGCTCCGCCTCTGGGGTTCTCGCCGTTCTCCTGCCTCAGCCTCCCAAGTAGCTGGGACTACAGGCGCCCACCACCACGCCTGGCTAATTTTTTGTATTTTTAGGAGAGACAGGGCTTCACCGTGTTAGCCAGGATGCTCTCGATCTCCTGACCTCGTGATCCGCCCGCCTCGGCCTCCCAAAGTGCTGGGATTACAGGCATGAGCCACCAAGCCCGGCCTGAATTATTTCAAAGTAGGTTGAAGACATTCGATGATTCTTTGTAGCCTAAATAGTCCACCATGTATTTCCTAAGGATAAGGACATTTTCCTACATCAGTTATTTAATACAATGAATTTTAGTCCCTTTTTGGGACACCAGCCTTTTCCCTCAAGAGAGTTGGAATGTACTTGTACATTCAAGGGCTAGTCAAGGGTTTGCCAAAATCTTTTATTGTTACCCTCATTTATATTTCCTGATCTCAAGTATTAGTTTCATTTCTTTTGCTACTGAGTGGATTTACTGTCTGCATTCAATTCTGGTTTGGACAGGTTTTGAGGGATTGAGTTAATTGAAGTGTTTTCCTTACAAGTTGATGACTTTTGGTAAAATTTAATCACAAATAGAATAATCAAGAGTTTTAAAAAATATATCAATGAGTAGATTGTCTACTGAGCTCCTTAACAGCCTGTGGAATACAGGTTTCCCATGAGTACATCTTGAGCCAGTTGTCACAGCTCTGTGTTAAAGAACCCAACTAATCGTTCCTAGTTTTTAAGAAGGTTAAGGACTAACTAGTCTCTAGACCATTATGAGATTAAGATAATCCTGAAATAAATAATACCGAAGAAGTAACTTTCTAAGAACATACAGCCCAGAAATGACTGTTAGAATTCTCGCCTCAGATGCTATTCATAGCTTATAAGTAGCCTTGCTCTTCTCACCATGAGGATTTCCATAACATTATTTTTAAAGTCAGGCACTTCTAAAACACCATGTGTGAAAACACCCTAGGCCAATGCATGTAAGAAAAATGTGGAACCATATTTGATCATCAGACTTACATCACGTGGAATGGGCTTCTCTCTTTCTCTTTGTTATATTTAAAGGGCTCTTTCAAGTATAGTAAAAACATATTGAAATATAGACTCAAACTTCTGAATAGCTCATAATTGGACATTTAATTTCTAAGGACTGACTAGGGTTTACGTGACTTTCCTGATGGCTCATATTTATTAGGTAGTAGGATGTATATTTGCAGGAAGAAATTGGCTTTTGTTACAAAATATAACTGTCTGTCTTTGGGGGATTGTTTAATCAAATCAGGCATTTTGGATATTTGAGATATTCCCCTTGCTGTGGGCAAGTCATGTCATGCGACATACAGTTAATACTCTCTACTAATTGAAGCTATTTTTTGTGTTACACATACATGAAAAAAATAATTTTAGCATTTGGTGGGTTGGCAATAGAGTGAAGCATAGTATTATTTGTTCATGGAAGACTCTACACAGGAAGGGCTATAAGAATTATTACACAGGAGCCAGGTGTGGTGGCTCACGACTGTAATCCCACCACTTTGGGAAGCTGAGGTGGGAGAATCATTTGGGCTAAGGAGTCTGAGACTAGTCTGGGCAACATACTATAGTGAGACCTCGTCTCTACAAAAAAGAAAAAAAACCTAGCCAGATATGGTGACGCACACTTGTTGTCCTAGCTACTTGGGAGGCAGAGATGGAAGGATCGCTTAAGCCCAGAAGTTCGAGGCTGCAGTGAGTTCTGATTGTGCCACTGTACTCCAGCCTGGGTGACAGAACAAGACTCTGTCTCTTAAAAAATAAAAAAATGAATTCTTACAAGGGGACATGTAATTTTTGATGGAGGAATGCTTCACAAAAAAAAGTAGTATTTGAGCTGAACATAGAAAAAGAGGTTTATAAGGCCGGGTGCGGTGGCTCATGCCTGTAATTCCAGCACTTTGGGAGGCTGAAGCATACAGATCACCTCAAGTCAGGGGTTCGAGACCAGCCTGCACAACATGGTGAAACCCTGTCTCTACTAAAAATACAAAAATTAGCTGGGTGTGGTGGCGCATCCCTGTAATCTCAGCTGTTTGGGAGGCTGAGGCATAAGAATCACTTGAACCCAGGAGGCAAAGACTGCATTGAGCCGAGGTCATGCCACTGCATTCCAGCCTGGGCAACAGAGTGAGACTCTGTCTCAAAAAAAAGTAAAAGAGGTTTAGAATGTCAGTGAGCAGATTCAAGAAAGTATTTGATTATGTAAAACAGTGTGATTGAAGTCACAGAAACAGAAGTGGAAAGTTATTCAGAGAATGGGAAATAAACTAGATTGGCCACAATACAAAGTCCAAATAAGGACATGGAAAGAATAGCCTACAAAGGTAGGTTGTAGCTAGATTATAGAGATTGTGATGCCAAAGGTTGTGAGCTTGGGCTGTGTATTGCTGGCTTTATGGAACCCTTGCAGTTAAATATAGGGAATGACGTGATTAGTCTCACATAAGTATTGACTGGGTTCCTGCCATGTGCTTCATTCTGTTCTTGACAAGACAGAAATCTGTGAGACTAAGTTCTCCCAAGTTTTTGGCCTCAGGACTCCTTTATACTCTTAAAAGATATCCAGGAGAACCCCAAATGCTTTAGTTTATGTGGATTATGTCTGTTGATGTTTGCTATACAGATGGTTCTTGGCTTTCAATGGGATTACATTCTGATAAACTCATTATACGTTGAAAATATGTCAAAAATGCATTTAATACACCTAACCTACCAAACGTAACTTAGCCTAGTCTACCTTCAACATGCTCAGAACATCTACGTTAGCCTACAGTTGGTCAAAATCATGTAACACAAAGCTTGCTAACGTATTGAATATCTCATATAATTTATTGAATATTACATCAAAAATGAAAAGCAGAATGATCATGTGGATATTCAGATTATGGTTTCAACAGAATGCATCGCTTTTGCACCATTGTAAAGCTGAAACACCATGAGTCAAATCACTGTAAGTCAGGTACCATCTGTAATATAAATCAAGACTGAGGAACTTTTGAAAGAATTCACGAGTGCATTCTTTTCGCTGTCTGACCGATCATTTCATTGTGCATCATGCAGCCTCTAAAGTGTCAGACTCTAAATCTATGTGAGAATGAGAATGAAAAGGCAAATAACATCTTAGTGTTATTATGAAAATAGTTTTGACCTTAAGTAGAGGCTCATGCAGAAGAAACACAGTTAGTTTTGCTTGGGTCCATTAGGGAAGTCTTCACAAAGAATGTGACATTTTATACAGGAACAAATAAGGAAAAAATGAAGGTAGGTGGCATATTCTGGAATGAATGCCAAAAGATCTGTGGGGAGCAGGTACTCTGGTCAAGTGCATGCAGCTCTGGAGATGGCTGGGGGACTGATTTTGAAGGGTTGTTACCTTGCAGACATTGGGAAGTCATCAGAAAATAGAAGTAGCATGATTCAGTCTGTTTTTGAAAATAACTGCTGGCAGTTTACAAATGAAGTGCAGAAAATGGAGGGTGGTTCCTGCCAAATAGTCGTAATTCATGATTATTACACACTTATATTAAAGGCAGCTATGTGGCAAACATTTAAATCTCTTCTCCAATATGCCTCTCCCAGTTATTTCAGCCGTTAGGAAATAGTTACTAGACCTTTCTTCATACTGTTTTTGCTAACCATGTTATTACTAGAATGTCTTTGGCACGGGACCCACTAGTTTAAGTTACATGCCTTCTTGTTTAAGTCGTTTAATCCTCTTTTAACGCTGCAGACATGGGTCAGATTACACATTTTTGGGGAAGGATTTTTAACCTGTTGGTTTATCAACAATAACAAAATGACATGAGATACATGGAGAGGCTGCAGCCTCCTAAGGGTTTATGATTCAGACCAGAATTTAGACCAAAGAGAGACTTTTTCTTTTTTCAAGAGATATAAGAGATTTAAACAAATATTTTGTGGAATAGAAATTGCTTTACATACTGTTCCACATAGCATCTTGAGAAATGCACAACAATTAAATTATTTATTTTTTTTAGAGACAGGGTCTTGCCCTGTTGCCCAGGCTATTCTTGAACTCCTGGGCTCAAGTGATCCTCATGCCTCGGCCTCCCAAAGTGCAGGGGTTACAGGTGTGAGCCACCACACCTGGCCCTATCATTAAATCCTTAACAGACATCACCTTAAAAGTCCGAGCCAGGTCTGAGCAACATAGCGGGACCCCATTTTAAAAAACAAAAACAAATGCCTGAGCATTGTCTCTGGATTTTTCCACTTATAGAGAGTCTTTCTCTATCTGTACTATTATCATATAGATATTAATATTATGTAACTTCATCTTGGAACCATAGCTAATTAAAGAATTGATTTCAAATTTGGCTTGCCTTACCAATACAGAAAGTGGGTGTGTCATCCTTTTGGAATGTGGACCTACAGATGGTGTGTAGTCATTTCAAAAGCAGATATCTTTGCGAGACAAAAAATCATATTGCGTTTCTCCCACATTATACTTATTCAGTCTCTGAGCCAACTCAGTCAAGGTGACCTAATTCATATTTATTTACAAGTAATTTGTGCTTAATCTGTCATGGGATTAGAAAGAAATTTTAAAAGTAACCTGAAGTTTGGGGGTTTTGTTTGTTTTTAATAAACAAGGTCTTACTCTGTCACCCAGTGTGGAGGGCAGTGGCACAATGATACCCTGCTGTACCCTCAAACTCTTAGGCCCAAGCCATCCTCCTGCCTTCTCAGCCAGGTAGCCTGTAATTTTTATTTCAGTTTTATTTAACTTCAATTTTACTCATTTTAGGAAGATTGAACCTTTATCTTCATCTAATGTCTGCTCATACTCACCGTGGGGTTGCATATTCGAGGGTTGGTTTTTTGTTTTTTTTTTTGGTGGGGGGGACAGGGTCTCGCTCTGTCACCCAGGCTAAAGTGCAGTGGCATGAACACAGCTCAGTGCAGGCTTGACCTAGGATCAAGAGACCTTCTGGGATCAAGCAGTCTTCTTTCACAGCCTCCTTTGTAGCTGGGACCATAGGCATGCGCCACCACGTCCAGCTAATTTTTTGTAGAGACAGTGTCTCACTTTGTTATGCAGGCTGTTCTCAAACTCCTAGTCTCTAGTGAACCACCACACCCAGCCTGAGATATTTTCATTGATAGAGTTGATAGAAAATATTGACTAATTGCTATTGGAAGGTGAGAGAGTGAAGAAAGTCAAGATTGGGTTGACTCCCCCCACCTTGCCATTTCATGGAATACCAAGAGGATGATACAGTTAATAAAGATACTGAGAAATACAGAAATTAATCTTTCATCCTCATTTCCTATTTGCATAAAACCAACCTTTTAAAATTTTTAGTTTTTAAAAAAGTTATTCTTGGCTGGGCACGGTGGCTCATGCTGATAATCCCAGCACTTTTGAAGGCCGAGGCGGGCGGATTACTTGAGCTCAGGAGTTCGAGACCAGCCTGGCCAACCTGGTGAAACCCTGTCTCTACTAAAAATACAAAAATTAACCAGGCCTGGTAGCTGACACCTGTAATCCCAGCTACTCAGGAGGCTGAGGCACGAGAATCGCTTGAACCTGGGAGACAGAGGTTGCAGTGAGCTGGGAGCATGTTACTGCACTCCTGCCTGGGTGATAGAGCGAGACTCCAGCTCAAACAAACAACAAAAAAAAGTTTTTCTTTTGAGACGGTGTCTTGTTCTGTCACCTAGGCGGGAGTGCAGAGGTACAATCATAGCTTATTGCAGTCTCAAACACCTAGGCCCAAGTGATCCTCCTGCTTCAGCCTCCCAAGTACCTGGGACTACAGGTGTATGCCGCTGTGCTCAGCTAATTTTGTTTTTCATTTTAATTTTTTTCTGTGTAGAGGTGGGCTTTTACTATATTGACCAGGCTGGTCTCGAACTCTTGGCCTCAAGCTGTCTTCCTACCCCTGCCTCCGAAAGTACTGGGCATTACAGGCATGAGCCACTGCGCCCAGCCTTAATTTTTATTTGTTTAGAGACAAGGTCTCCCTCTGTCACCCAGGCTGGAGTGCAGTGGTGATCATTTCTCATTTTAGCCTTGCACTTCTAGGCTCAAGCAGTCCCTTTTCCTCTGCCTCCCAAGTAGCCAGGGCCACCGTATCACCATGCCCAGCTAATTTTTAATTTTTTTATAGATATGGAATCTCGCTTTGTTGCTCAGGCTGGTCTTGAATTGCTGGCCGCATTCCTCCCACACCAGCCTTCCAGAGTGCTGAGATTATAGGCGTGAGCTTCCCATTCCTTGCATTTTGGGGTTTTTTATAATCCCATCTGCATTTAATTTAGTTTTTTGTTCCGCTCTCTTCATTATTATATTACAGTGTGTCTTAATGCAGGTTATGTATTTAATTTGAACCAAGTATTAGAACATTACCAATAATTTGAATCATTCTGTTCCTTCCATATCTTCTCTCACTTTCCCTTTCCCAGCACTAAGCATCTTGAATTTTGAATCATTCTAAATACTGTGAAAATAACTTATCACAAACATAAATGTACTTACGCACTGTGTGACATGTAATTTTGTTTTTAAAGTTTATACAACATGGTATATTCAGACTTTATTTTTTTCTTGGACCTCTAAATGACCGTGTCAGACTTCCGAGACTTGCTTTTTTTTTTCTTTTTTGTTCACTCCATATTATGTTTTTAAGATTTATTCATGTGGTTACATTATGCATGTAGCCATTTATTTTCACTGCTGTAAAATCCTCTTGTGTGATTCTAATCCAGTTTAATTATCCATTCTATTATTGAATGAGCAGTTTGGGTTGTATCCAGTGGTTTCTATGTTACACATGCATGTACTGTCTTGTATGTGCCTCACAGTGCACATACACAGGATTTCCCTTAGATGCATTGCTACTCAAAGCGTGATTGGTCGACCAGCCGACACGCCAAGATAAGGAGCTTGCATCACTGAGCTTGCTGTCTATATCATTTGTCACTTTTTCTTCAGATGAATTTGTCCGTGAAGGAAGAGTAGTGAACATTCTTGAATATTGAACTTTGAACACTTCTTGCTCAACTCCTTATTTTGTTGTGGACGGGTTCTACGAGTAACAACATTTTAGGAAATTCCAGTTTTTTATTTCTTTGCTTGCTTTCAGACAGGGTCTCGCTCTGCCATCTAAACTGAAGTACAGTGGTGTGATCCAAGCTCTCTGCAGCCTCAACTTCCCAGGCTCAGCAATCCTCCTGAGTAGCTGGGACTACAGGCGTGCACCATCATGCATGGCTAATTGTTTTTTGTTTGTTTGTTTGTTTGTTTTTTGATAGAGACAGAGTCTGACAATGTTGCCTAGAGTGGTCTCAAACTCCTGGACTCAGGTGATCCTCCTGCCTCTGCCTCCCAAATTGCTGGGATTATAGGCATGAGCCACCACACGTGGCCTGGAAATTTCAGTTTTTTTTCCCAAAGCATATGTACTATTTTACATTCCAGGCAGCACCACTTGATCCAGTCCTTCCTGGTGTTAGACTCTCTGCTGATCTACCAAGCGTAAAATGACATTTCATAGTGGTCTTCTATTAGATTTTTGTTGTTGTTGTTGTTGTTTTTGGGACAAAGTCTCGCCGTTTTGCCCAGGCTGGAGTGCAGTGGCGCAATCTCGGCTCACTGCAACCTCTACCACCCGGGTTCAAGCCATTCTCCTGCCTCAGCCTCCTGAGTAGCTGGGATTACTAGCATGCGCCACCACATCCAGCTAATTTTTGTACTTTTAGTAGAGACGGGGTTTCACCATGTTGGCCAGGCTGGCCTCGAACTCCTTACCTCAAGTGATCCACCTGCCTTGGCCTCCCAAAGTGTTGGGATTACAGGTCTGAGCCACTGCACCGGGCAAAACCTAGTATCTTTTCTTTTATTGGTCATATGTACTTCTGTAAAGCAACTCTTCCTGACTTGCTTACTTTTGTATAGTATTTGCCTTTTTCTTTATAGATCTTATGTACTAATCTTTTGCAAGTTACTACACTACATGTTTTCTTCCATTTTGCTACTTCTTTCTTCTTTTTTTTGGAGTCTTTTAATGAAGAGGAGAAGTCCTTGATTTTAATAGTTATATGTTTCAGGGATGGATGCGATAGCTCACATCTGTAATCCCAGCACTTTGAGAGGCAGAAGCGATTGGATCACTTAGGGCTAGGAGTTAAGACTAGCCTGAGCATTATAGTGAAACTACCATCTCTATCAAAAAATAAACAAAATTAGCCAGACACAGTGGTACACGCCTGTAATCCCAGCTACTCAAGAGGCTGAGGCGGGTGGATCAGTTGAGCCCAGGAGTTTGAGGCTGCAGTGAGCTATGATCTCGCCACTGCACTTCAACCTGCATTACAGAGACCATTTCTCTTAAAAATGTACATAAAAGTAATTTTTAAAAAGTGATGTTTGTCATTTTTATCCTAAATGCTTTTTGTGTCTTGTTTAAGA